>NC_085936.1:5000000-7500000 GCF_963556715.1 Cydia fagiglandana | reverse complement strand
AAAACACGCCCTTACGTGTCTTTCCAATAAAGATTTCTTTATTAGGCGTTTTGTAATAAAGGACTTAAGTGCTGCACAGTACCTAAACGCCTAACATTCCGAAATGATTCCAGTGTGGGCAAAAATATTATTTTTATGCTAATGCCACCGATATTTCGTAGTTGTACTTATAATGTATTTGTTAAGTATACTGTCTTAAATATATGATCATTGATCAATGTCCTTATTTCTTTATGTTTGGGAGTACCGTTTGCAAATATTCATGCTTGTTTGATTCAATGGAATGTAAAGATACTAAAGATATTCTAATTGTATTGAAATTATGATGTGGTAGTGTTATAGGAGCTCTTCCAAATGCACGTGGTAAGGTTAATTAGGTATAGATTGCGCAGTAATTGTCTACGACACTTTGTTTAAATGATTTGGTTAAATGTTAATGTGATTGTGCGCGTCTACGTTTAGGATCACTTATAAATAAATTTGAGTACATTCCAGTTATACTTACTGTATGGTACATTTTCAAGTTTGATTTCAAACTATTTGTCGTTTGTGTGGGCGCAGTCAGTAGGGATGGTCCCATAATTTTACGAATCAAATCATGCGGAATTTGTCTGTGTTAAAAATTAAGATGTGTCTAAAAATGATAGTATTTTTACATAATGCAGCAGACTTACATTAAGAACAAAATATAGGTATGTGATCGCAAACATGAAACGACAAATTACCATTAATGAATTATTTCTTGTAAACATGAATTGTTCAATATCATGTGTTCAAAAGAGCAGTTTGAATTTTATGGAGTCATTAAAAAGTAATTTCCCTTTATCTAAATTATTAGTGAATTTGCCTCGCCATGGAGGTGGAAAAACAAAATTCAAAGTTGGTATTTGAATTTATGAAGTGTAAATGCATTTTAGAAATAGATTGGTAGATGCGCTACTTCCCGGAGCTAGAATGGTCAAAAATGTCTCAAAGGCAAGAAAATGGAAAAAAAAATACACGAGAATGTTGCTATTTGAAAAGCTGCACTCTTTTTATTTTTTGGAGTCTAACGTTACCAAACTTTATAGTAATATGGAAACCTTGATTAATGTTCCTCTTCTTATTTTAAGAAAGATTGAATATTTACAATTTACATAAATAAATAATAGCAATAATATCAGTAATAATGAAGCGAATTATCAAATTTGTACGAGTTTTTATCGAAATAGTTTAATAATAGAACAGAATACAGTTGAAAGGCTATTTTGTTTCCTAACTTTCAGAGGTACTATTTATTAATAATCAATTAATATTTATGAATGATAATATTAATAGAATTATATCTTTATGTATTGACGTTGTACATAGGCAGTGTGGTGAATGTTGTTAGTCAATTGTAACATACATACATAACAAGAACAATAGATTCTACGACCCCCAAGTGCAGTTATTCAAATTTTAACATTAACCTAATGTTGCCACGCCCTGCGATCTCTCACGCCGTTAGCACAACTACATTTAATATACATATAGCATATGTATGTATATGGTTACTTAGACGTTTTTCTTAAGTATTTACAGTGCATGATTACTAAAACACTAGCACGATCTCTTGTTTTCAAAATTAGATTTAATGTAGATTCATTTTATATCAAATTGTGACCACAGTTTTATATTTAGAGTGCCTCTTGCCTATACAAGACTTATATAAAGGCTGCAAATCACGGAATAATATATGTAGCGAATAAACTACCTATAGTAAAAGTTGTACATTTTATGGTGAAAATTGTAACTTGAGTTATGATATGTAGCCAGCGGGGCGAAGTATATTCGAGAGGTTTGGGTCGAGCATCCCGGGTGGGCGATCTGCGCAACGCCGGATTGCTTGACCACTCCGAGGTTAGCGCATTCCAATCTTGTGATATTATTCGCCGAACAACCAGGAGCACTTTCGTACATACATTAACAATAGTTTTATTTAAACTAGCCTTTAGAATATACATTAAGTTTCGTCCACGAGAGTTGTGTAGGTATTTGTAGTGGGAGCGTTAATTGTTACTTTTAATTAACCTACCATTTTTAAGTGGCATACCTAAATATAGAACTTAATTGCAATTTTTCTAAGTTCCTGTAGGTTTATTGTATATTGTACAATTTGTTTTAATAATAATGTGTTTAATATAAATGATTTAGATTTAAAATGTTTGTGACTACTATATTTGCTAGCGTAATATTTAAAACAGCATAAGTTACAAGAGTAATGCTCTGGTTTCGTAAGATAGCGGTGCCGACATATAGCGGCCGTCTCCATACAAATATTACGACATCCATATTTAGCCGTATTGTTAAGTATGGAGACGGCCGCTATAATTATGACGGCACCGCTATCCTAGGAAAACCGTTTTTTAGTCCCGATTACATAGACAGGCGTAGTAAATATAATATTACCTAAGAATGTCAAAAAGATAAATATTTATCTTGTAATAAATGAGTGTACCAGTAACTTTGCTGGTTTGCAAATTACGCTATCAACCATTTTTATTCAGCACAAGTTCAAATAATGTAGGTCCACTTAATTTATAGAATTGTTTCTTCACCGAGAAATCGATGGATTTTCATAAGCTGTTTTATTTAACAAACATTGTTGACATTGTAGATTAGAGAAAATCTGTTTTGCCTTTTAACAATATTATCTATTGATAGTTCATAATGTTGTAACAGAAAGCTGAATTTTGTTAAATATATATTGCAGCAATCATAGTTACAGAATATCAAAAAGATCGAGGATCAAATCGGTGTAATGTTTCGTCAATTGTGCAACAGTCTTAACCAAGACCCTATGCTGTTGATCATTGAAACTTTTGAAACAAATATAAGCATATCATAGCTGTAAAAATACAATTTTGACAAATAAAAGCTCTACAATCATTACAAAACTAGTCTTTTGTTTCTAATCCATCTAAAATGTTTATTACGAGGTACGTGTGTTTTTTTACTATAACTTCAACGGTATTACTATATCGCTAGACTTTCTATGGCTAATAATGTAATAATAAATATTTTCTTTTACAGATGTGTCTGGACATGACATGCAGTTCACCCAGTATTCCGAGTCCTATTCCACCGCGAAGCCCTACCGCTCTACCGATCTGGTCGCCGTTACTGGCGTTACAAGCGTGCCGCCTACGCAGGTATCTTAGCGATGACTGTATGACTTACCAGAACAGGCACCTCCTTCACTCCGAAAGACGCCGGTGTGGAGTCTGCCTCGCTTCATTTCCCTCCACATGGCTTCTGGAGCGCCACGCCGCCCTGCAGCACGCGTCGCAGACCTCTTGCGACGATAAACCATTTGTCTGCGAACAATGTGGACAAAGCTACAGATATAGGTCCGCCTATGTCAAACACAGAGAGCAAAATCACCGAGCCAGGCTACCGGCTGACAAACTATTCACCTGTGACGTCTGTGGAATGCAGTTCCGCTATCTCAAGTCATTCAAAAAACATCGTCTGAATCATACTTTAGAGCGACTTCACACAAAGAACACCGATCAGAGTGACAGTATGGATCAAGTTTCTAGCACAAACGAGGCTTTGTTAGGTCGCTGTGGTGAAATGGACCTTTCCATAAAAAAGAAAAACAGACCTGAAAACACTAGAAGCCCCCCGATTGAAGTTCACGATGAACAAGACAGTACCGTTGATTCGAACGGCCCATCAGACTCCATAGTGACAGTTGACGATTCGACTGACTGCAGGAACTCGAGTGCCGAAAGTGAGAGCAAACGAGACGACACTCCCTCGGAAGAGAGAAGGCGCGTTCCTGTCTCATTTGCCAGCGTTAGTTCAATCGCAGATAGTTCTGAAAACGAGTCGCGAGCTGATAGTAAACACGACAGCGCGAGTCCACATTCGGGAATTATGGGATTCTTGCAAAATGATGATAGGCAACGAGACAGGGAGAGGAGATTTGCATGCCCGTTTTGCGGGAAATGCGTTAGGTCCAAAGAGAATTTAAAGTTGCACGTGAGGAAGCACACCGGGGAGCGACCGTTCGTGTGTTTGTTCTGCGGGCGCGCGTTCGGAGGTAAGAGCGACCTGACTCGTCACCTCCGAATTCACACCGGTGAGAGGCCGTACCACTGCGAGGCCTGCGGCAAGTGCTTCGCGCGGGCCGACTACCTGTCCAAGCACTTGACCACTCACGTGCACAACGCGCGCTGATCCGCCGCAGCCGACGTCTCTGCACCGACCGCGCCGTCCTTCGTTCAATATTCGCATACCTCTATATTTATTGACCGAGTCATATTATAACACTAAATCGGAATATTTTTTAATACATTTTTAAACGTTACACGACGATATTAAGCAGGTTTTATTAATAGCTCACAGGACTGTTTTTATTTTAGAGTTGTTTACGGATAAGTAGTTAATTGAGTAATTTTTGATAATTATCTAAGAGGATATACTTTGGAACGTTAAAGATGACAAGAAGTGATTTCACAAGAGTAATGCACAGTTGGCTTGTATCCCTACAGACCTAGACATTCACGATATTAATATTTTGCAGAAAAAGCATTTAGAATATTTGTTTGTCTGAGTCTGTATACGATGTTGCGTCGATTCCACTTAATATTTCTTGCTATGGTACTCCTATTCTACCACACAGAAACTTACTTCACATACATTACGAGTAAAAGGAATTGTTACTTCCACTTTAAAAATTCAACTAATGTAAATTAACGTACCTAGATTATTGTTTACTCATCTTTTTTTATCTTTGTTGCAATTCTTACTTGGAAAGTGCAACGGTATCGAAAGGTACTCGGTTTCATATAAGAACACATTAATAAATGAAGTCACCGTCCCATGTATCTTATTTTCGAGACGGAAAAGGATAACTACAAAAATTTAATAAAAATACCTAATTTTTAATTACTTAGGTTTAGTATAATTTCACAAGTCAACCAGTTAGGGTGTAAGGGTAATTTTATTTCTTTGACGCAGCGCATTATTCAGATTGGATTTATTTGTGTTGTTCTTGTATCCGTTGCAGAGTGATCTAATGCAATACAAACGGGTGATAATGTTATATAAATACGTAATTAATATATTATTTTATTCATTACGACAACGCCACTTATGTTTCTGTTAAGGAAGTGCTTCACATAGTTTCTTTTGCCATATTTTTATATGTCATTGTAATATTAAGATTGAAGTAACTCATTCCATTGAAGAGTATCTAGAAAATTGGTAGTTGCGATGATAGATACATAAGTAGGAGAATGCAAAAGCTGTGATTTGTATGATTAAGACCAGTCAACCAGTTTAGGACATCGAAAAAGTTTTGTATAAATTAAAATATGATATAAGCAAATAATTTTAAAGAGCGATTAAATAAGTAAAGCTAGGTGTAAGAAATCTCTCTGTGCCAAAATATTTACCTCATACAAATAAACAGTGAAGTATATTATAAAGGATTTTTGCCGTGCTACTTATATTAATATTAAATCCAAGTGACTTAATCACTTATTTTTTATTAGTATAGGTATTCCTGACGGATCTGGTTTGATTTTATAGATAATAATATGTACAATTTATACAATTAGTTCAAAGTTATAGCATTTTTACTTATTCTATGTATTTACTACATGAAATAAAACCACTTTTTCGTCCAGTCGCACCAAAAGCTCCTACGTTAGGTAAGGAGCTGGCGACTCTAAATAAGTTACTGTGTTTTAGTACAAACATACTCGTACTGGCCTGCATATTCACTACAATATGCTAACACGCGACATTAATCGCTCTTAGACGATGTCAACTGCCGCAAATGTGATAATCTTTGTTGTTATTCTCTAAAAGGAGATTGGGTGGAAAATAAAAGGTTCTTCTTTCAATCTAGTTACATACACTGCATTCAGCAAAAGTGAGTTAGTAATTATGAACACGAAAACTCATTAGAAAAAACGGATGTATAAATTGAAATAACTGAAGAAATGCTAATTTTTCTTTCCAACCTCCTTTTCAACTAGATTCCAAAGTAACTATACAGTGTCAATTATGTACATTATTAACTATATAGAATAAGTGATTTAATACCGGCATTTTAAAAATAAGTAATTTTTATTAATTGCTATTTGCGGGCCAGTACTTTTCTGAGAATGATGCAATAGACATTGTAAAATAGTTGTCATAATCTACATTTTAAGTATATTTTATGATAATAACAGCCAATGCAACGAAGTTGAAAGAAACGGGAAACAATATTATTTAATTCATATACCTGCCTTAGGGTCTGTACTCTAACTAATGATTTTTCAATAGTATATGTATAGGTTCCGTTTGATAATTGTTATTTCATATGAAAGATACAGTTGAATATGGATGTAATGTTATTATACTTATTTAAGTTTGCCAGAGGGATTTAATAAGTAATATTTAGGTAGTCGAAACTTTCTAAGTATAAACGAGAAGCAATACTCTGAATTTTTATTTTTACTACTATTAATACTCTTTACAGAAGGAATAAGTCGACTGGTCAATATTAGGACACGTGCACTATTTTTGTGCTTTTATAAATAATGTTTTTTCTTGTAATTCAACGCGACTTTAATAAAATTAGAAGAAACGCACTACAACAACAACTCGCACTTGATGTTGTTGATCAGTTTTCGTGTTTTTTCTGTAAATAATGAAGTTTTTCAACAATACCATCGAAATAAACAATGAAATACCATGTATAACTAATGAAAACAAAATGTGTATAATGTAGATATTTGCCATTACATCAAATTTAAACAATATGATATATTAATATTCAAAATTGATGTTGACTGTTTTTATAATTATATGATCGGTAGTTACTTGATGTTGTGGTGTAATTAGTGTCTTATAGATATAAGGTTATTAACCACTCACATTTGCTCTCGGCGTTGCTGTCATGTTCTTTGATAGAACCCCCATTGTTGCCAGTTTTATACTATATGTAATTAGGTATCCATTTTGATATTCCATGATATTGATAGATGAACATCAAGTCAACGCTTCGGCAATTATGAGTGGTTCATTATTTTGAACTCTCTTAGTGTTAACTATTGGTGTGGTATTCTTTATATTTGTTCATGTAATATAAATATCTCTAATATAAATAATTTTAAATCAGATTCATAATTATACTCAGCACTGCAGAGGATTGTAAATATGCGAGTACTAACCAGGACAAATGTGATAAACTAGAATGTAAGGGTTCTCTTTTGTTTAGTTTTATTTTATAATTATTGTGAGGAAGGTTTTACCACTTTAATTTAAAAATATAAATTTATTACATATCTCCTCACAACATTAGCGTTATTTTAAACGTGGCAAAATTTATTATTTAAAAATATTTAACTTCAGAGTTTAGTGTTTTATCTCAATGGGCATTATTTTATTTATACATTTTGGAAGGACTTCTAGGTGGAACTTTTGGAAACCTACCTCAACTCCTACCAAAGTCTGGCCCTAACCGTATGCTTAGTAGGTAAGGTTTGGTCTCGGAATTCGGTTAAATCATAGGTACCATGACGCACAATTTTACCACAGAAAATCGTTATATCTCCGTCCAATATAAATAACTATGAGTGTCTTTTATTTTTAATCATGGACAGAAGTATGTTATTTACAACAGCATGACCATTAACTCTGCAAACTTTGCCAGTTTTCTGATGATTTTTAAATAGTTCTTTGTGTGTGAAGCACGTTAATTATCTAGGAACACGATGTGGCGAAGTAGCGACTTATCGAATGAGACGCTTCGGTAGAAGTCCATTTTATAATGGCTCTCTCCGTAGGCATTAAATCTTTAATAGCGAGGAGGGGTGATGATTGTGATATTAATTTAAGTCGCAACAGTGACCGAAGTAATTATTATCTCCAGCGTACGCGATTCAATGAAGACCGACTCTAGACTGATTTTTGGGTAGAAGAAAAGTAGGCCAGAAGTTTCGCCGTTTTTAAAATCGTATAGCGAATTAAAGTAACATATAGATTTATTTGAACTTTTCAAAAGCCAAAACAACGCAATAGTTCACGATATCAAAACAATAAGAGAGTTTACCTACTTAAGTTTTAAACATAACATATACAGAATTTTTTATATACCAATCTTAAATTATTTTTCAGATGTATTGATTTTTATACGTCTCCATATACAACGTTGAATAGAGGTAAGTGTAGGTATCGTAGATGGGTCTATTAACCGCGTGGTGCTACAATGTGTAATGATATGTGATAGAAACTGTTCTACAGAGACATTTTATTTATTGAAGCTTCCATAGATAATTAAATTATAAACTACATAAAATACTGGAAACAGCGTCAGCAATAATTTTGTTTAGATGTTATTGCATAAGGGATTTTTTTGGTACAGTAGGTATTTTTAAAAGTAATCTTGTGTCTCTAAGAATCAACGTATTCAATATTGTAAGAATGTGTTGGTGCTTAGCCATTTGGATGGAAAAATGGATTACGTAATTTGGTCGCCGTGTCCTACAGCACCTTGGAAGCTAAAAGGTTATATGTATTGGTTAAATGTAAAGGACATTCGACCTATAGCTCCCAAGGCGCAACTAGGAAGATTGATGCTAGGCGAGGCAAGCCTAGGCGAATTGTTTCAAATTATTTCCGCATTCGCGGTAAATGTGCAGATATAATTTGGTCGTATAAGGCAGAACCTGCCTGATAAGTAGCTAGTAAAATTTCAATAGCAACCATTTTGTCAATAGGCAACAATAGTTTATTGAAGTTCGTATTATATTGTATGTTGATTATTGTAGGACCTTATTAACAAATTACAGATTTTTTACACTACATAGGTCCCCTTATTTCGTTTTCGCATGGATTATACATTTACTTCGAAGTCAAAAAAACACCAAAATATTTATTTTCTCCCTTAAGGCGATAATAAAGTGACATGATTAATGTATAGGTAGATACTTATGTATTTCCAACTACAACGGAAAAACACATTTATGTAGTTTGAGTTATGATTATGACATACAATCCGTGGCCTGATTTATATTATGATACAATCAAAAGCAATGAAAATGTTACTCTTAATAAAAATAAATTTAATTTTCATACAAAGTGAACACGTTATCATTGCTATTGAGTGTAGATTTAATTTAATTTTTATTTTGTTATAATCAAGTAGTCGTTAGTAAGAACTTGCTGTTTTGTAAATTAATATATTTTAATTTTTACCTCGTCAATTTTCAGATAATATTATTATTGTTAAAGGTGTCATGTTTTTTTTTATATTTGTAAGATGATTGATAACCCAACAATGTTAGATCATTTCTTTAACACAATGACAGCCGATAAAATAGTCCAATTTATTTGTGTATCTTGTCCATTGTCCAAATTAACTTAGGCATAGTTCCATATTTTGGATGTGTATTATATCTACGATCTAAATTAAAAGCTATTGTGTATATTATTTCATTCAATATCGATGTGCAAAATTATAGTAAATGTCTTGGATCTCTAAAAATAAGAAAAAAAGACAAAAATACTTTACAAAATTTCTAAATGTGCAATAAATGTGTGTTGTAGTGTTACCATTAGGCGTAAAATTTTCAGCGACAAAAACATTTTTACTGGAACACGCAAATTTGTAAAAGTATTGACAATTTGTGTGTTCAACATGTATTTGATCTCATTATTAAATTAGTAAATGTGTTTTTGTGGCACAATAAATTGAATATTTGGCACTTTAAAAGGCACATTTTCCTAAAGTAATTGAAAAACGGTTTGAAAACGTGTTAAAAATGGATTTGTTGGTATTTAATTTCGTAATGAAATATATTTGTTTCATTAATTGAAACGTCTTTTATTTTTATTTCTTTCCAATCCCATCAATACCTACTAGGTAACACTTAGTCAACTCATACTAGTTATACATAGGAATCATAAAAAAACCCGGTCAAGTGCGAGTCGGACTGGCGCACGAAGGACTCCATACCATTACGCAAAAAACGGCAAAAAATCACGTTTTCGTATGGGAGACCCACTTAAATATTTGTTGTAAGTATGTCGAAAACATTTGGACCAGGAAAATGTCGAAAACGTTTGTATGGAAATATGACTACTGAGGAAACCGAACTAATCCCAATAAGTCCTAGTTTCCCTCTGGTTTGAAAGGTCAGATGGCAGTCGCTTTCGTAAAAACTAAGTGCCTACGTCAATTATTGGGATTAGTTGTCAAGCGTACCCCAGGCTCCCATGAGCCGTGACAAAATGCCGGGATAACGCGAGGAAGAAGAAGCGTAATAATTGTTAAGTGTTGTTTTCGCCAGTATACACACCTATTGTAGTTATACATTTCAACGTCTTTGCATTCCTTAACTCCAGTTTCAACTACCAAGTCAATGTCGATTGTAACACGAGCAATCGATTTTTATGAAATAATTGGCCATAGGTACTTTCCATATAGTGATTGAAAATTTTCATTGTCATTAGTCGTTTGAACTTGCCTCGTGTTGGAGGCAAGTACCTATCGGGATTATTGATATATCCTTGACCTAGTTTAAGCAAAGCCCATTTGTGAGCGCTACTGAAAAATGGGCAGGACTGATTTATTCAGACGTATAAATCAAAATGTTTTTACGAAAGTTTGAGCTTTTTAGCGGAAACTCCACTGATTTTAAACCTTAACTGAAGAATGATAGGGTTTACATTGGTGGAGCAAAACAAGTGAAGAAAGATAATTATGTTTATATACCTACTTTAATAAGGGAAGTCAATAGAGGAGGGAATCTAAAGCTGGTACTTAGTGCTTTAGACAAGTCGCACACGCGTTAAGCATTATAAAAAACCGGGCAAGTGCGAGTCGGACTCGCGCACGAAGGGTTCCGTACCACAATGCAAAAAAAAACAAAAAAAAGCAAAAAAAAAAACGGTCACCCATCCAAGTACTGACCACTCCCGACGTTGCTTAACTTTGGTCAAAAATCACGTTTGTTGTATGGGAGCCCCATTTAAATCTTTATTTTATTCTGTTTTTAGTATTTGTTGTTACTTATAGCGGCAACAGAAATATATAATCTGTGAAAATTTCAAATTTCAACGGTTCGTGAGATACAGCCTGGTGACAGACGGACGGACGGACAGCGAAGTCTTAGTAATAGGGTCCCGTTTTACCCTTTGGGTACGGAACCCTAAATACAAGAGGTTGATTCTAAAGTAACAATTTGTTACGGTTTTTAACTAGTTTTGATACAATCTTGACGATCGCGCATCTCACTCACGACTTTCATTTAATTTCGCATGCACCGATCAGCTTGAGCGATCTTCAAGGTCGTATTAAAATAAAATCAAAACCGTAAAAAAATTACAAACCTGAATCGGGCAGTTGGGTAAGTAGGGGGTTAATAACGTGCGCTTTAGCTAGCGATAGCTACTCATTTGGTAGGTAGGTACCTAAGTGAATTTCTAATAGAAAAACTTATTACATATTAGTCCACACTATATATAATAGAAATTGAGGACATTTTTCAAGTACCTATTACAAGTTCACCTATACTCTATAAGCTATAAGTAACGAACTTAGGTGCGTTTTCTTTATTTATCAATTTTCTCGCAAAAAGCTTTATTTGATAAAGTCTGCTGATGAAGACCCTAGAATGATGTCTTACTGTTTTCTGAAGACAATTCTTTTTGGTAACGGTGTCATTCAGTCGGTTTTATTTTTAATAATTATCTTGTCGTACAAAGGCTTGCTTGTTGTCTTGACATTAAACAAAGTTTTGTACGGTGCTCTAAAAACCAGACAAGTGCGAGTCGGATTCGCCACCGATCATTTTTGATATGGCGGTAACAGAAATACATCATCTGTATAAATTTCAACTGTCTGGCTATCACAGTTCATGAGATCATCAATATAGGCAAGTGTAGGATTAAAAAGCTAGTAAAGCTACGAGAGTTTGAACATCAGATGAAGGGGTACCAGATATTGATAATATTAATAACTTTGAAAATCTTCGACCACCACGCGATTTTCAATTAAACCAGAAAGGTTATTAATTCAATCAACCTACGTTTGCTCGTTACTGAAGTTTTGTTTTCATACCTTCCTCCGAATCTTGTGTTAGGAATATAACTGTGAACTTTATTATAAACGGCTCAAAGTTCAGTTTCAGTCGATATATTTTTAAAAAGCTCTTGGAGTATGCAGTAAATTTTGCCGACGTGGGCAGAAGGGCATGGAATCTTGTTTGCATACGTCCAGCGGCATTATCCGGCCTACTTTGTCCGTCGGTTTATCATCCCGTTATATATTATTTTGCTCTCAGCAGAAGGAATGTGGCACATATTGCCTTGTTTTCTTTTATATGTTTTTTATAGCTTTAAATTCGTATTCGTTCTGTCGAGTGCCATTTGGATTATTCTATAGATTATTTTTCTTCGTAAGTTAGGTTATTTTACAATATGGATTTAAAAATAAAATATTTAACAAAAACTATACAACATAGCCAACATAGGTAGGTACTTATAAACATATAATAATAAAACCTAGTTTTTATAATGTGTTTATTATGTATTTTTTATTGTTTATAAGTGTTTTTATATTTTACTTTTATATTCATATTATAAAAACCCTAGCCTAAGAAGAATGATGAATAAAGAGAATAAAACCTAGGTAATCTAGGGTGCCGCCATCGCCAGCAGCCAAGCGGGGCAAGCAAAACCTAGCGGAGGTGAAGGCCGCATAGATGAACCGCGGGACTATCTGCGCTGTGTAAAATACTACCTTCTTCTGTATCTGACCCTTGATCCAGCCACCTAGTGTGTAGTATTAAGGTCACTAAACATACGGTGAAACTTAGGTGGCCAACAATTAGGAGGGATAAATTTAAGTAAAGAAAAAAATCCGTATAAATTATCAAAATTGCTGACAATATTTCAAATTTCAAGTTGTAGAGAAAAACAGACGTTCAGACATGAAAGCATTTTTGCCTAGGTCACTCGGTAAGGAAATTAAGACTGATTAGTGAAGTACACTGAAATGTTTACCTTATCACCTCATCAGTGAGTCAGAAAGCTAGTAATAGATTTAATTACTTAACCAGTAAAAGTGCCTAACGCCTATTAAGTAGCAAGAAACATTAATATTCCGAAGGCATTCCGCCATTAGCCCCACAAACCTTGAATATAAATACAATACAAGGCAAGCGAAGCGACCCACTTTAACCCTCCTATTTTAAAACACTTGAAACTTGAAAAGCCCTATCATACTCTATTTTACTATGTCGACTGTCACCTGAATGTTATTCTATACGTTCCTGAGAGGGCAGGAAAGTTTGAAATGTTTGCAGCTACTTGGTTCTCAAATTACGAAAACATTCAACGTGCTCATCAAAAGTCATGCTGTAAACAAGACCAAGTTGGACATATTCGAGTGTTTTTATAACACTTACCTATTAAGGCGTGAGTTTTTTGCTGAGGTTCGAAATACTGGTAAGGATGCATTGAGATTGATAATTTAACAATTATGGTGTTAAGGGGCCCACTGATTCAGTCCGCCGGTGGGTATCGGCCTGTCAGTTGTTCGGAGCAGTCAAAATTGTGGTCTAATCCCTTCCCTCCCTCCCCTTCCCTTTATGTTAGGTATCCCAGCCAGCAAAACGTGAGACTGACTAAAGGTTACTCATTGATCAAAACTGATCAAAATGAGTAACCGATTGAACGAAAACGACAAAAACACAATTTTACACGGAAATGGAACAATGCTGCAACGGCAACGCTGATTTCACGGATTTTCAATTTAATTTTAATCTTACTCAAATTACGAAAACATTCAACGTGCTCATCAAAAGTCATGCTGTAAACAAGACCAAGTTGGACATATTCGAGTGTTTTTATAACACTTACCTATTAAGGCGTGAGTTTTTTGCTGAGGTTCGAAATACTGGTAAGGATGCATTGAGATTGATAATTTAACAATTATGGTGTTAAGGGGCCCACTGATTCAGTCCGCCGGTGGGTATCGGCCTGTCAGTTGTTCGGAGCAGTCAAAATTGTGGTCTAATCCCTTCCCTCCCTCCCCTTCCCTTTATGTTAGGTATCCCAGCCAGCAAAACGTGAGACTGACTAAAGGTTACTCATTGATCAAAACTGATCAAAATGAGTAACCGATTGAACGAAAACGACAAAAACACAATTTTACACGGAAATGGAACAATGCTGCAACGGCAACGCTGATTTCACGGATTTTCAATTTAATTTTAATCTTACTTTTAAACGAGCAATTACTATACTAGTATAAATAGGCATATATTTATATATTTCGGGGATCTTGGAAATGGCTCTAACGATTTCCATGAAATATGCTATAGGTATGGGGGTGTTCGGGGGCGAATAATCGAACTAGCTAGGTCTTATCTCCGGGAAATTTGAGATTTTATATGTTTTCTAAGGAAAGCTAGGTCTCTCAGTACCTACTAATAAGTAAGTATTTAAACCTGAAACAGAACTTAATCCCTTAATTTTGTAATTTGGCCTGACGTTTGATTTTGAATAAATCAGCTTTAAAATTAAAAATAACGTTGTTCCTATTAAATAATAAATACTCGCAAATTCAATTAAGGCATCGGTATGACCCCAGTACAAGAAAGTTTTCGCTCAAATGCCGATCAAGTTGCAATTTCGATCGCATACTCCTCCCTTTATTTATTCACTACAATGTAATCAAGAAAGTTTCCACCAAACGCCCCAATTTCGTCGAAAATTCACGAATAAACCGCAACCGCGAGTCTGCAATTATTTAATCGTTTTCGAGGTGTTGCTCTACGGAAACTGTGGAATCGTAACAATTTTATTGGATATTGATAAAGTCTTCTAATCCCCGTTTCTATTGCTGCTTGGTAAAAGATTAATATTGTATCCACCCTTGTTAGCGAGCAATGGAAGTGTGGATGAATATAGGAATCGTTTTATAAGAAACATATGGTATTGGGTCATAGTATGGGGTGCCCGGGCTCGACGATACCAGTCGGGAGTGTAATCATCCACAACCAATGCTACCAGCCTCTTGGAAAACGTATAAAATATGGGAATTATTCCTCAAGAGAGTATGGCTTTAAGAATTTAATTTATGTTATTATAGTAATTGAAAACAAGATGTAGCTTTATTGAATTATATTTGAGTGATATAAAGTTAGAATGTAACTGTGAGATCCTCGTATTTCAGCCCGTACAAGATTAGAACATACAGCTTTATTGCTTAATATAAAAGTCCAGTTTTAAATAATTGACCTGTTTATAATACGTTATGACTAAAGTTCTTTGGTGAATAACATTGTCCGTGACACATGACGTCAGCGTTACGTTACGCGTTACGCTGTATCGAGTTTTTTTCCCCACCTCAAAAAGTGCTCAGCGCCGCTAAAGAAGTTTTCACTTCAAAAATCTGTGTGATTTTTCACTAAGCTATTCAGTATTACCTCTATGGTTGTTTAAAGGAATTGAGATAGAACATCAGTAGACAACTTCGTCGATCTTATTTTTCCCCGTTTTCCAATGTTCGGGAAATGATTTTCCCCGCGCTCGCCACCCTGCGGCGCGGACCCCAGTCTACCCAAGTCCGTCGCAGGCACTGCACGCGACGCTCCCGTCGCCTTTCAACGCGAGTGCGTGTGTGTGAACTTATAACAAGCTTAGATATCTGTTGTATAACCGAGAGCTACGGACAGTATCAAGGTCAACATTCAGCTATTTGACACCTGTTGTGTATACATAACGTACGTAATATATGTAAGTAATTAGTTTTATTGGTTAGGGATTCTGATTAGTATTTATTCTTAAAGTTTGGTCTACGAATGGAATGAATAAGGGTATAAGGCATTTTATTCGTAAATGTTTTGCTAAGTAAGTAATGACTTTAATAAGGTAGGTAAAATAGATTAAGTTTTTGACTAGAATTCTAATTTCGGCTTAATGTTTAATCTATTATTTTTAAGTTCATAGAGCGTTCGAAACTAAGCTAATTTGCATATTTTTATGCCAATGAATATGTGTACTGTATAGTTTTACTTATAACAACACTTTTACAGTGTATCGTTATCAATGCAATTAAAAAAAAACAGGATAAAATGACTTAAGTAGCTAGTTATCTTTATTTGCAATTCATATCGGGAATGTGTGTCTCTTTTTTAGATAAGCACTTGTCAAAGGGACCCAATTTTGAAAAAATATTTAAATTTAATACCAATCTAAATACCTATTTGATGTGTTTAGAAGATTTTATTGTGTTTTTGAGTTTTAATCTATCCTTGAAATACGGGTATATATAATATACTTAGGTATTATTATTGTTAAATACCTAATTTTATTCTATCAAAAATAATGTGATTTGATATAATAACATTTTTGGATTGATTACTTTCTTCGAAACATCTTTTTAAAACATTGTTTGGGAAATCCCTAATCATTGATGAGCAATTCTTTAAATTGATTTCACAATATGCTTTAGCGTCTCCGTTATTCGTTCCATTTAAGTATTAGATATTTTAGAAAAGTGAAAATATATAAGTACATATTTTGAAGTGGCAATTGGCATTTCCGGCAGTCGCTGGAGCTCAGAGCGGTGTAACGGCGGAAGCGTCGGATCCATTCAAATAATTCAATTAAATCATACGAGCAGAGGGCAGTCGAGCTTCACAGCTGCACAAAATAGGGATGCACTTCACGATAATACTCGATGTTTTCTGAAACTGTATTTATATCTCGGGCAGCAATGCACCGAGGAGAAGTTTCTTAAGTTGCGAAACTTCTATGAAGAATATTCTCTGGAATTTAAATTTAATAAACAATCTAATCGTCCCAAGACCGACGTAGACACATGCCATTTTATATATTTCGCCTGCCCGCTTTACTGTTATGTGGCGTGTAATATTATATATTACACAAAACGTTAAAGTTCTCATGGGAACATTCTCACAGAGAACTTTCTAAGTTTATTTCATGTAATTTCTCTGAAATTTCCGAGAACATTTCTGCAATTTCTGCAATTTGTACATTGCTAATCTCGGGCTGTTCGTTTTCGCAACTTTCTACACTATCTGCTCAACCCAACCGTTATTTTAGTACAAAACCTGACAGATTGGGTTATAGTTTAACAATTAAACTGAAGTTATTGGTACCTATCTTGGATACAGTCTAAGAAGCGGGTGCCGAGCCTTCGTGAACCAGTTCACAAAGATCAATTAAGTACAACCGACTCCAAGGGAATCGGGATACGACAGAGATGGTTTCAAAAAGGTGGAGAAGAGAAAGAAGCTAGCTCATCAGAATCAGTCCGGTACCACACTGACTGGATCCAACCATTTGCTGCGTTCTGCAACACCGACGACGCTTCTGTATGTGCCCTGTTTACCTTACGAAAATCGAGGAGATCGTGAAGTACGAGTCAGAGGCCTTACCGCTAAGCATGTTCGACGTGCTGCCTCTCTGTCGAACTTGTACATTCGTACGTAAATGTGATAGGGACGCAACACGTCGAACGTGGTTCGCGGTAGGCCATCATGTCGGGATTAGTCCTGAGGGTCGCGAAGTGGCATCTCAACACAATGCGAGTTTTAATTATTTTGTGAGCGTTCCGACTGAACGTCTTGCGACCTTCACCGAGGAGGACTTTTGACTAGGAGGAGTGGGTGTCAAGTTCTGGCGTTTCTGCGGTCAGATCCCTGATGTTGCGAGGTTGTGAAATGAACAGCCATAATTGCGTGTTTTTTTAGTTATAATATATAATATTTTGTAATAATACGCATGCCAATTTTTAAATACTTAAAGTACATCTGGTGCTACATTACGACACCAGATGCTATAATGAGCACATTATGTATAAACGTCAAAAATTAAAAAAAAAGTTTAAATTATAGCCCATGAGAGGCATCTCAAATCCGTGGCAAATTGAGACCGAAATTGTTGTAGTTTAAAAAAAATCTTTACAATCCAAATAATTAAAAGAGATTGCTTAGTTATTCTACTTAAAATAAGTGTTTTATAATGGGCGAAGTAATCATATCATTATCTTAGTAGGTGAGGTAGATTAGTAGGTATTATGTAAGGAGTTAGATACATAACATTGTATACGGAGTAATAATAAATATTAACGCCTTTTTTACATCCACGTTGAAATCTCATCACAATTTATTATATCTTCCGCGAAATACTTGGAGACCCCAAAAAGCTGTTCCTCGTGTCTTTAAAAGCAAAACAGGTTTTGTTATAATAGGTTACCTACATCAGGTTCAATTATGTTTTAGGGAATTCATGCGATTCTCATGCTATTTTGAACTTTAAGCACACAACGCAAGTCATTTAAGTGCATTGCACGTGGTTTTGGCGAGATATCAGGTTATTGCCAGCTACTTACGTAAGGAAATTTCATCGACAATTGTGTCGATATCGATAAAAAGGTTTACGAATTTCAGCTTCTAAAATTAGAATCGTTTTGACGAATGTTGATTTAGAAAACTCGCTGCGAATGTGTATCTACAGGTTTAGGTAGGTAACGTTGTAAATGCCTCCTGTCAGGAACATGCGTCCCTTTTCATTTCAGGCCGCGTAGCCAAGATGTCAATCGCTTACGCTCCGTAGCGATCGAAACGCAACTGTCACTGTCGCGCTAATATGGAAGAGTGATAGAGAGACATAATGCTTTTCGTTGTCGAAGCGATAGCGATTGTAACCTTGGCTAGGCCGGCAGATCCACCCGAATAGGATGCGAGTGGTGTTGATATTTAATGATTGTCGATGTCGGTTAGGTTTTAGAGATATAAGTTAGTGGGTGTATTTTATTAAGGGCAAGCTATTTCTAACTCTTGTTAATCACAAGAATCAGAATCATATGATTGTAATAAAAGCAAAATTTACAAAATAACTAAAACAGCTAAACAAAACGAAGTCCATAACAACAAAGCTCAAATTACAATAAAGATTTTAGGATGTATGTTGTATTGTGTGTAAGTACGATAATGAAGTAGGTAATGGTATAAATGTTTAGGATAAATTTATCAATACGAGGTATTCCTTAAGACTAAAATACATAGATACCTACGCACATTAAGTAAGTAGAAAAACGAATAAAATTTATATCACAGATCACAAACAATTACACTGAATAGCGTTTCAGGTATCAAATTTAACTGAAAGCTATAGTAACTAGATCATTTTCTTGTCTATCAATGACAAACTTTTTTTTACTAATGATAGTAGGGTAGGTACGAGTATATTATCATTACCTACTTTGTCATCCATTTACCTTTTGCCCACACCAAAGATAAAATAAATTTGAGTGACAATGCGTCATTCACTGAACTTAATTCTACCCTTTTTATGGATTGAGTCTCGAAATATCTTTTCGTTGAGTGCCTACCGGCAATCCCCTTAAGTACCTAATAACTTACTTCCTTATCATAGAAACATAATTTCGAACGTTTGCAATGACTGTTCCTAATACACGTAAATAGATTAATGCATCATTTACATGTGTTCTAACAAAACATTTATATACAATTTCAAAGTTTATCTTTATTTCAGTTTCGAGATACGGGTATTATAGAAGTTTATGGTATTTACGATTAAAAATGGAAGAATCGCTGTCTTCAATAGAACCATCTTTGTAACTAGAAAAGCGTCGACGTAATAGTAGTATAATGCACTTTTTTGAAGAGCAGAATAGGTAACTCACTAAACTGATTTTACCATAGTGGTTTTGCATTGTAGAAACTTATTACATTCAAATATCTAAATAGCTTGGGTAGGTACTTGTACAGAATATTATCATTGGGGTGAATTCGAAAATTTTAGCATTAATATTAAATATCGCATCGATAGCTTATCGATGTAAGTTATTCCATCCTTACTCACCATCGCATCACGTCATGTGACTGGATTCGCTCGGTGACAGAAATGCATCATCGCGCAATAAGTCCCTGTTCTGTCGTGTTCAACCGCACAGGACTATTCCGATTACCAATAAACACCTCAGTAGTATTTAGTGGGATACCCAGTTAAAGGGAGCTGTTACGAATCACAAGGCCATAGTTATAGTGGTCCTTCTGAGTTGAAGGGTCGCTTAAGCCTGTCAAGCGTAGAGCACACAATACGTATTCAGAATAAGCTTGTGTTTCAGGGGAATGCGTTTGAGTGAACGGAATGGAAACCAGCTCTTGTACTGTTTGTAAATTATGTTTAATAGTTTTAACATGCTGTAATTTCAAGGATTTGTGGAAATGATATGTTAGTGCCGTAACCTACTTAACTACGAATAACATTTTCCGCATTGGTGTTATGTTTCGTTTCACATCAACACTAAAAACAAGACTAAACTTAACGTCAAATGGAATAGAAAGATCAGCAGTTATAAGCAGAATGCTCCAATATGAGCGAACTCATGTTGCTTTAGACAGCTTTAAGAAGAGATTTCAGACCTCGACGTGCAAGGTAGAAGTGCAAGCTACGTGAGAGCAGATATCGAAGTATACCCAAGAAAAGTAGCTCGAAGAAGAAGAAAACAAGATCAACGAAGTTGTAAGTCTATACAAGTCCCAGCATGTAGGGCCAAAATAGGTCTAAAGCAGGATTCGCTTACAGCAAACAGATATCCGACAATAAGTACAACGCGTTCTAGTA
Organism: Cydia fagiglandana; assembly: GCF_963556715.1. Classification (NCBI taxonomy): domain Eukaryota; kingdom Metazoa; phylum Arthropoda; class Insecta; order Lepidoptera; family Tortricidae; genus Cydia; species Cydia fagiglandana. The sequence goes on along the minus strand of NC_085936.1, from coordinate 7,479,345 downwards.
GTTTTCCATTCTCCACATGCGACTGTGTGAACGTGGCCCTAAAATTAATTGTGGTGTGTACTATAGACACCTAACAAGTACCTATACTTCACAAATTGATATCGTCTCTGAGGAATACGACCAAGTTTTGAATAATTTACCGGTAGTTACCGCGGGAAGCCGAATCAATCCACTGACCCAATTAAAGTTGCGATCGGCCCTAAATATTGTTCCGCTTGCTAAGCAGCTCTTGACAGTACATTAACTATTAATGGGCGGAGTTACCGAACAACAATATTTTATTATTAATTGTTTGGAGTTGAAACTCAATGGTCCATTAAATTTAGCGACATATACTTAAGAAACACCACGGTGAGCTCTAAAACCCGTATTGCTGACGTAGACGAGAAAACCGCTATCACACAAACATAGACCTCTTTTTTCTCTATGGGTTTTGACATTATGGAACATATTTCTTATAAAATTTGATATATAGCTAAGCTCCAATATTGAAAAGCTAATGGTTAATTGGGGTTGGTAACAACCACATATATTTTCTTAATTGTTAATATCCAGAAAGGAATATGGGGACTACGTTTAGTATGGAAATGAGCTCTTTCCTCTTAAGGGCCATTGAGATTCCTTCGGCGTATCTGTAAGTATAGTCCTATAGATTTACTCGTCTGAGTAAGCTCTTAGGATTTAAACGTAAGATTTTATTCCGCGCAATATTTTTTAAAGTCTATAAGATTTAATTAAAAGATACCTGATTATTCCAAGCATAGTAGAAAATGAGATCCGTCAGCTGGCGTATTAGTATTAGGTAGGTATTTTTAATATATTTTCATGTTGACACTATACTATTTATAATTATTTAGTTTCTTAAGTTTGCAGAAATCCTTGTGAAACCTTATTACGAGGGCACGTTAGATAATATTAGCTGAATTAAAAAGCGAACGTCATACGTTCAACACCCAGTTATTTTTTTACAAAAAATGAATCGACTTAAAAATTGACAAAATAAAATATTATCCTACTTAAGTATATGCGTTACCAACTGATATGTTTGAAGTCTTTATTTTTTCTTTTTTTCATTCAAATACTAACGAAATACTACTGGAGCATTTATTCAGAGTAATTCGTAATTACTATTGTAGCGTTGTTTGGCGCCCTACGTGTAAACAAACTAGTTAATTTAATGGGAAATCTGGAGGATTTAACAAGCGGCAGAATGTAGCCAGCTCCCCTTCGTATAAGTATCTACGGTAAAATTTATTGTGATTTCAGCATTTCCACCCCACCCAGATTATCTGCACTTAGCTCCAAGGGCTTCGGGTGACCTTTAGCGACCCATGACTCGACTACTATCTACATAATATATGTGGCAATCATATCAAACACCGTACGATTATATAGGTACATTTGCAAATTTTAATATTTGAAATTGGTTTGAAGGCGAAAAGTTTATTTTTACCACCTTACAATTTATGAAAAATGCACCTACCAACTTCATAGATTTTTCTTAATTATCATCATCATATCAGCCGAAAGACGTGCACTGCTGGACATAGGCCTCCCCCAAGGATCTCCACAACGACCAGTCATGCGCCACTCCCATCTATCGACTGCATGTGATCTTAACCAGAGCGTCAGACTATCTGGATTTTTTCTACTGCGTTTTTCGATACCCGGCAATGGAATTGGGTTGGATTTTACTTAGATCGAGGATAATACAATACAATACTCTTTATTTCACACCTCACATAACACACGATAATTTGTGGTTTTTGTTGCTAGAGATTTTTTCTAGCGAAATTATTTTATAACTTATCAATATATGGCTAAACATGACACTTATTACCTGCATAAATCAACCTAAACCCTAGTATATTTTGCTCTTTATTATTTACTTTTACCTGCTTTGCATTATTTGGTGACAAGAAAATATAAATAAGCACAGCCAATTGCTAAACAGTAAGTCACCAACAATATTTTCACGAATGTATCTACAGTTCACTCCTCCTCACTCCTAAGGCACGTTTCCCCTAAGTGATATTTGCCAAGTGCCTTTTAAGCAAGAACCACACCCCATGTAAGACTATAAATGTCGTAAATGTGTGTATCTAAGTCACACGTGATGGTACTCACTGTGAGTGGAGTTGGGGAAGCAACCACTTTGTTATTCTTGGTGTTACTTAGTACTTAGCTACTTTGTTTTTAAATCCTCTTATCATATTTTGGGGTAGTTGAATTTATTATTCTTTATGCATTGAGTTTCTTTGTAACTTGTTTTGTAGCAAATATATTTTGATAGCAGCTGGTTTATTCTACCAACGAGGTAGAGAGTTTATTCCAATATAAAAATTAAGTCCTCTCAGTGCTTTTAAATAAAACCTTTGTTTAATGTTTAGTGCAATATTTTAAGAGTCTATGATTATTGTGTTAAGATCTCTTAAAGTTACGTTAAATAATCGCGCTGCGAGTGCCACCATGTTGTAAATCACGCGAGTTAGTTCAACACTGCTTTATTTATTATATGTATATAGTATATGTTTTTTTTAGCATTAGAAAGAACTTGCAAGAAGGTAAGCGATCTTGACATCAGTGGCGGATTTGCAGTCTTTGCCGCCCTAGGCCCCAAGCCTTGTAGCCGCCTCTTACTCAGCATCAGCACCCATCATATTGACTACATTCAGATCAGGCAACGAAAAGGTATAGAGGGAAATGCTTGGGACACATTTTTAACTTACAATTAGTAACTTTTTTGGACTCGTTAGGAGGTGAACATATCAAAAGTCCCCTTGAGCGGGGGTAGGGGGGTTTGGTTTGAAGGTCACATTTTTCGGTTTTTCGCTTATTATATCTCAGAAACTATACGTCCTTGTGACATGATCATAGGAACAAAGGTTTTACGAAAAAAATTAGCAAATACTTATTCATTTTAAGTGACAGTTTTACCAATAACATTGACTTTTTATGTACCTACAAAAACATTTAAAAAAATCTAAACACATAAGAAAAACATTTTTTTCCTATTTTCTTGAATAACTGCTAAACTATTTATTTGATATGTAACACGATATAGTTTGAAAAACTTTATTTTTAAATTTTCTCATTTACCCACTCAAAAATAGCATCCATATTTAAAAATCCTTTATTTACGTTACACGTCCATCTTTGGGTCACAAACTTACGTATGTGTGCCAAATTTCAACTTAATTGGTCCAACAGTTTCGAAGAAAATAGGCTGTGACAGACGGACAGCCAGACGCACGAATGATCCTATAAGGATTCCGTTTATTTTTCTTTTGAAGAGTACGGAACCCTATAAACTAAGTATCAACAATCTGCGAAATCGACGCCAGCATTCGCGGCTTCGCGCCGCGATTCGCGTTCAAGTGTGGAGGGCCCTCAAAATATCGTAAAAATTGTAACTTGTAGCAAATTTAAACATCTTTCATTTTGTATAATGATCGTTAGAACACGTCGTTTCTGAGATATAAGCGAAAAACGGAAAAATGTAACCTTCAAACCTCTCTCTTCCCCCGGCTCAAGGGCTACGGCCGGGGACTTTTGATATGTTCACCTCATAGATAGTCCAAATAAAGTTAGTATAAGTCATCATCATCATCAGTATTTAAGAGCTATGCTTTTGTCGGTGGAGTAATCGCCACTCTTCTTTTTGCTGGGCCAGCCTTTTAACTCCCTCGTACAACACGACAGAAACTTTTTCTTTTATTTGGCTGAGATATGTGAGCCTAAGTTAGGTACGAAGAATGGTGTTTCAAGCATTTCCCTCTATAGGTACATTTTTTTGAGAATACGTTGCCTGGCCTAATTTTGAGTTATTTTTTGTTATCATCAGCGAATTTTTTGTCACAATTTGCCGCCCCTAATATCTCGCCGCCCTAGGCCCGGGCCTACTGTGCCTTATGGGAAATCCGCCACTGCTTGACATGTCTTTTAATTGAAAAACGCTTTTTAAAAATCAAAAACTATTACTTATAAAAGCAGAAGAATATGAATGATCGTATTAGTTTCATAATTGTTACATATTTGCCGTAACTTATTTTCAAAATGTGTATTTCAATTAAAAGACACATCAAGATTGTTTACCTTATTTCTAATGCTAAAAAAACGAACTATACTATAGGTGTCAATGTAGGTAGATACAGTATTTTACAAATACCCATAACTAATATTTATTATACTACAATTTCTTGGAGTTTCGTTTTATTGATAAATTTTGAATGTGGCTGACATAAGTGTCTGTGCCTAAAAGTAATTTAAAATTGCTCTTAAATTAAATATTAAATGAATAATATAATAAATAAGTTGCCTTGTCAAAACGTCGAAGCAAGATAAGTATAGTTTAGGTCCTTCTTTTACTAGTTTCTGTTGGTCTAGACATCGCCTAACATTACTCTTACAAAAGTTACAAAAGGCGTGGAGAGATGGGAAATCGATTAAGACTAAGGGCCGCCCGGTTGCGGGCTTGCGGCTGTAATGGCTCCTCTACACGATGGGCCAACGCCGGCCACTCCAAGGGACGCAGCCATGCGGTAGAATCAGATAGCAATGTCACTTGCTCCCTCTAACGCATAAATGCGTCCCTTGGAGTGGCCTGCGCTGTACCATCGTGTAGAGGAGCCATGAAGAAAGGGTCCACTTTTTAGACGATACCTTTAACATTTATTGAATTCTGCTGCTTTGGTATAATCCAAATCTAATTTCTATCACTCGTGGGTTGTATTTACACAACATTATGAAAATATGGCGATACCTATTGTTTTTATTCATACACTTACCGATTTACGCGGAAACAGGATAAGGACCACTTGCACCATTCAGTAACCCGGAGTTAACCGGTGAAACCTAGAGCTACCTTGGTTACCAATACAATTAGACATTGGGTTAATGGGGTTAATGGTTTAACCGCTTAATCCCGGGTTAGTGGGATGGTCCAAGTGACCTTAAGTTAACTCTCGTAGTCGGAATGGCGTTGTCCTGAATGTAGTTATAGTTTTATCAAAACACGACTAGGTTGCATTAAGTAGGTATGTGTAATACGATTGCAGTCTAATGCAAACAGATCAAATTATCTTTAATGAATCGACCTTCAGGCCAATTCATATGTACCCGCGACTAGTGGCATGAAGAAGATGCGGATATAAAAAACCGGCCAAGTGCGAATCGGAAACGCGTTCCAAGGGTTCCGTACATTACCCAATTTTTAACAATGTATTTTTTATATGTGAAGCGCGAGTAAATTGCCTTTAAAACACCCGCAGGGGTCGGATCAAAAACTAAGTAATTAGTCCGACTCACGCTCAACTGCATATTTCTAATAGGTTTGCCTGTCATCTAATAGGTAAAGAACTATTTTGTATATTTTTTCAAAATTTTAGAGACAGTAGTTTCGAAGATCAAGTGGAGAATTGTGATTTTTTGGCTATTTTCTTAAATAACTTCTAAACTATTTATTTTAAAACTACAAATAAATATATATTTGAGACTCTCAAAATGAGCTCTTTCATTTGATACGTAACACGATATAGTTTAAAAACATTATTTTTTAGTTTTTGTCATTTACCCCCCAATAGTGGCCTCCATCTTTAAAATTCATTTGTTTATGTAAGATGTCCGTCTTTGGGTCACAAATTTATTTATATGTACCAAATTTCAACTTAATTGCTCCAGTACTTTTGGAGAAAATGGGTTGTGACAGGCAGACAGACGCACGAGTGATCCTATAAGGCTTTTTCCTTTTGAGGTACGGAACCCTAAAAACGTTATTTATTCAGGTATCAACCTAAAGTATTTAAAGGTATTAAAGTAAAGGAGGTATTTAAAGTGCCTTCATTCTTTTACGATTCCCTGTGGATTTCTATTGAGGAAAGTTAACGAAGATCCTTCGCGAATTTTTCCTTTTGCATGTACATATGTTGTCAAATGGACTTTGAAATATCAATTTGAGTTGGAAGGTGGATTTGTCGGATATAAAAGTTGTTTTTACGTAGATCAGTATTCGCTGTGTGCTCGGTGTGTTTACGGAATACAAATAAGCTTGTGATTGGGCTTGGAAACATATAAATGGTTACTACCCAAGTAGCATGGAAGTGTCGGCAACATCAATATAGCAGCCAATTAAGAACTTAGAGTGATTTAAGGGACGTATAAGAGTGTCAGAAAAGATTTAAGCTGTATAAAAGGTACTTTACAGACATTATACAGCTCAAGCTGTATAAAATCATTATAAAGGATTCTGCGGAAGCATGGGGTGCTTTATCAGAATATAAAAAATCTACTATAAAACTAAAAGTGTTGTGAGAGACTACAAGCTAATTCTATCGTAAAAGCTGTATACAGGCTGTATTGTAGTAACACTTAGCACTTTTAGCTATACAAAAGTATCTGTCAACTCCGTTTTAAAACATTAAGTGTTGTGAAACACTACAAACTAATTTTATCGTAAAAGCTGTATACAGGCTGTATTGTAGTATCACTTGGCACTTGTAGCTCTACAAATGTATCTGTCAACCCCGTTTTAAAACTATTTCTTATGGCGTAATCTTACTCTCCTATAAGAATAGTAGTTGTATAACTTCTGTCTGTAAGGGTATTATAAAACCAAATGAATAAATGGCAGCTATAGTACAGCTTTTTTCTGTATTACTGATAGAGTCGCTTATAACAATCTTTTGGCGTAATTTTACACTCGTATAAGTATAGTAGTGTAATGATTTCTGAAAATAAGTGTATTATAAAACTAAAGGAATATATGACAGTTACAGTACAGGTTTTTTATTTGTTATACGGATCTCTAAAGAGAATTATAACTTATGTACGGAGAACCGAAATACAGCCAAACGAATACAAATATTCTATTATAAAGCTGTTTTAATTACAAAAGCTGTAAAAGACACTCCATTTATTACACAGCACAGCTACTAAGATTATAATGCTCTCCAACTATCCTGTAGGCTGTTTAAAAATTGTCGCCATTTTACAATAAAAAAAAACGTATTTGAAAATATAATTAAAGAAATACTTGCAAATATTTACCAGACTAACGCCCCGTGTTATGATTACCAGCTAAAATAAATTGTTTAGCCTTAGAATTAATATTTATAAATATTCTTGATACTCTAACCTTAAAAACAAACAGTAACTTTACCGATTTTTGATATTTTCCTTATGGTTTCTCTTTGTTATTTTGTAGGCGCGTAAATATTTTGCCAGAAAAGATACACAGGTTCACAATAAATAATAATCCGCACTTACTAATAATGGTAATATTCCATTCAAGTCCTGTATAATATTTACTTTTACTTTTACCATCCACTATAACACTTTATTGTCGCCATTACTATATTACGAATGAACAAGATTAAGACATTTTAGTTTCTTAAATGATTATTATTCTCTCGTAATTCTTTCTTATAACTCATTTAAAACTTATATTCTTATATCGTACTTATAAGAGATTATCTGTAGTGTTAAGGTTTCCTGTTACACCGAAATATAGCTGTAATGCAGCTATTATGCAGCTTATGTATTGCTTATACAGCTACTCTACAGCTCTAATAACGCCAAAGGCTGTATAATTTGGGCCCTTTTTTTACTTATAAGGGCTGTATAAGCGCTTATACAGCCTTTGTACAGCCTAACTGTACAGCTTATAGTATACAAATAAACTTTAATACAGCTTATATACAGCTTGCAATGCTACTTGGGTAGTACGGTATTCATTAGTTTTAATAAGTACGAGAGATGAAGTCGTTTTTGTAAAAGTGCCATTTCACCAGCAACCTGTCGAGCATTGATATATGAAAATAAATGTTATTTTTCTGATTATTTTTATATCATTAGTTAATTATAAGTGTAAGTATATGTGGGCCAGACACTATCAGTAAGAACGACACCTGTAAGTAAAGCAACAGAATAAAACTAAATTTGAAATGAAACGGTATATTACAATATTATTCATATCATTGTTGCAAAAATACAAAATATTATATGGACTTCTGTTCACAAATAATCTCTACACCTTATAAAACAGTCTCCCGCCGTGTCGGTCTATTGTGTGTGTTTGTATGTTCGTGATAAACACAAAAACTACTGAACGAATTTTCAAGCAGTTTTAACACAATACAGGGTTATTTTTGGACCATTAGCCATATTGGGCGATGTAATTAGGTAGGTCATAATTAACAACTTTTTCTATGGAAAAAAAAATTGGCCTTCCCATAGAAAACGTCGACATCCACTCGACCAAAATGTATGAAATGGCCAAAAAATTTTTTGTGATTTCGGAGTCGGTCCCATAGAAAAAGTTGTTCAGTATGCCCTACCTAAATCACCTCGCACAATATGGCTGATGGTCCAAAAATTACCCTGTAGAGTGATACTTGAGGAAGGTTAATTTGATAAGGTTTTGTGTAACGCGTGCGAAGCCGGGGCGGGGCGCTAGTGGAAAATAATTCAATGAGTTACGTAGTATTAACAGTGAGCTTTACAAATAAATAATGTGTTAATTTTATCGTTCACGGTCGGACATATTCATCCGTTGGGACAGTTAGAAATATTATTCGATCACGGCACGCGAGGACGGGACGTGTTAATTACTGTTTTGAGGTTTCATAAAGCTTGAAATGATAAATTGATTTAACGATAGTATTGTTTTAATTTAGAAATGAAAATATGGTATTATTTAAGTTTAAAAGTTTCCTTGCCACTTTGTCACATGATTATGATTTCTTGAGGATAATATTGCATGTCGTAAATCTATTGTCGGTTTGTTTTTGGAATTTATTGTTGGAAGTAATCATCTTAAGTGAAGCTTCCGAGCCGTCTAAGGCTTTCAGGAAAATGTCAACTGTTAGCATGTCACTAGAAATCATACTGTCGAGGGAGACTTCGTTTATACCTATCCAAGCGACCCTCCTTTTAAGGTTTTCTCACACAGAGCTTTTTATATGTAAAAGCGGCGAGCCCCGCTCACGCCCCGCCTGTAAAACGCGCCTGTGTGACGAAGTCTTTAGTGGCAATGGCAACTGGATGGTTCCCAGGAAAATGTAAAATTAAACGTTGTAATTGCTGTCTGTCTTCGCCGACACCAAAGTCCTCCCTGTATTATGTTTCACAATACAGCTTTATTACGGTAATATCTGTAATTTTCATACTTACATTTCATAACCTTGAATTAGAAAATACAAGAGGAAATGACAGACATATTGTGGCATTACCAAGCATTGTTGGATAAATAGACTGTACTTGATAATCAAATTGGTCACTTAATAAACGAATCATGATACTAATAGATAGCTATTTTTTTTTAATTATTATAAGAGTTATGGGCATTCAATTTTTTTAAGAAGTCTGATTTCGCTCCTGATTTTTACAATAAATAAGCAAAAAATCTATAAAAGGCTAACGTAGGGGCATTGCTGTGGTTTATAGTTATACATTAAATTACCTATGTAAATTATTGAATGGAAACAGGGGATTCTCGAACTTTGAAAAACTTAGGTAAGGTTTCCTAAGACCATTTTGTCGTAGCATATTGTAGCTAGCTCAGTGCCCCTTTAAAAATCCATACAATAACTAGCTATAAAAACGATATCATAACTATTACACTTTTCAGTTCAAGGCACTTGACGTAACTCCCACACAAAACTCGATATAGCTGTCATTCGCCACCGGAAAATAGGTTTCCACGATAAAACACGTTTACATCGTCACTGAATAGGAAAATTTCATTCGTATCAAACGCTTGCCGGTTTTGTTATGCTGTGATTCATGTTGCCATATTTACCTAGCTTCATCGATTTTACTTTGGACCCGATTCGGATTTTGAAATAGACATCTATTAGACATCTTTCAGACATCACCAGCATAGGATAACGGTATGTTTAAGATCCTACCTGTCAAATTTCACATTTGCGCGATTCTGGAGATACTCTTGAACGATTTCCACAGGATATGACTTAGAGATCCAATTCACTTCTACTTAATAGATATCTTACTCTACCTAACGTAAAAGTGACATTGGCTGCCCGAATTGCGCTGCAAAAGAGAACTAGTTGATATCTAAACTGTAACGTATCTAGAATGGATCTAGTACGTGTCGTCTCTTGTGAATATCTTGAAGTTCGAATACGGCAGTTTAAAGTGATTTTTAATATTTAATGTTTCCGGTGTTTATAAATCTTTGTATAACAATAACGTTAACGTGTAATGTATCAATGCATTACAAAATGAATATGATATATGATATTGACATTTTGAAATTACAGCCTGTGGCTACGAGTTAAGTACTGCTCTTCTGTTAGGAGCTCCTGCTTGATAAAGAAGAAGATAGGAACCTTTTTACTGAAAAATAACCTTGATTTTTTGCCAAATTGGAAAAATCTTAAGTATTGTTAAAGAAGCAGGTCTATTTTGGGCTAAAGTTGTTTTAAGTTGGTTAGCGATTGTGTATTTTGATACCTACTTTGAAGATAATAATAAAAAAGTATTCAAAACCAGCTTTAAGAAAACTAGAAATTTTCACATAATGTTTAAGTACCTACCGCTTTCAGTACCTACATCATTTCTTATTGCTTTTTGGGTTATTCGTTTTACTGTGGGATTTTGTGCAAAAACTTCCCATTTAAAAAGAAATACAAATACAAGTGCATTTATTTCATTGCTTTCATTCACATGTTCATTTACAAGTTCATTGTAAGTTGTAACCTTTGCATGTTGAAAGTTTATATTTCAACAAGGTTTAGCATGGACATCACTATTTGAAGTATCTGTTACATTATAAATAAGACGTCAATAAATTTCCAATAGTCTGTAACAGTAATTCTTAGCATAACCTAGCTAATAAAGGTGAAACTGCTTTGTCTTCTGATAAATTTACAATCGTGCTATCAATGTGACCTCTAAGTGTCCTTTAAGATTTATTATCAAGACCGACAACAAAGGTCAACTCTTTACCTATTTCAAATTGTACTTTGTGCACAATAAAATACAAAAGCTCTTTTATAAGGCTGTTTTTATACAATGTACTAATTTTAGCTTTATCTGGTAATACAAAACCGTTAAAGTATTAAAATCTTTTTACAATACTTGATAACAATGAGTATTAAAACATTGAAATTGTTCAGTTTCGTTCAGTTTGTAAAGTGGAGTGGATGAATAGTGATCGACACGTGGTTTTATCCAGAGGTGCACGTACGCTACTTTTTTTGTTAAAAAGTTGGCACACTAGTATTAAAGGAAAGGTAGCAGGCGTTACCCATATAAAAAATATATATATTGAAACATAGTATTGAATAAGTTATAGTAGGGAAATGTTTCCGTGTGTCGCTTCTTATTAAAAATCCACTCTGTACCCAATACCGCATAGTCACAAATATATGAAATATACTAGTCCCAACCTAAAGGAAACTAGGTATTTATTCGGTTCGGCTTTTCCATCATTTTATTACTTCTTAATCCTCACGAGGTTCTTGCTGCGTTACTACAGAGTCCACTTAAGCCTTGACTTAAGCCATATTGCTTTAACTTCGTAAATTCCCAGATAAAATGTTAGAAAGAGGCAAATCTCTGGATGGGATGCGTAATGAGTAAATAAACATTCAGCCCACGGATGAGGGGCAGCCAGTGAGAATGAGAATTAAGTGTGATTTATGGGCTCCGTGTGCCGCCCTGCGGCGGCTTATTTGCACCGGCCGGTGAAAACTACAGCAGGCGGGCATATACGAGCCCCGATGCAGATGTTTTCGTCTAGTGAGACCATTTTTGAGGTTCTCGCGTTTGTTCAAAAATAATGTTTTTGTTTAAAAATTACTACTTAATATTTAATGCTTATACTAATGTAATTTAATTTTATATGATAATACTCTGCAATAACTAAATCCAAACACAAGAAATACCGTTTGTACTGAAAGGAAAAAAATCATGTTTTTTATTTTTTTATTGACGGGTAGGATTACAACATATGTGAAAAGGGCTATTACTAGGGAAAGCAATAGGGCTCTGCCAATGTACTGACAATTTTGTTTCGAGCCCATGCATGCAGCAGTGCTGTAGGAGATGACAATATGATTTGGACAACGTTTTTGAAAAGTCCTTTTTTTCAGCAATAAAAGTCTCATGCAATTTTATTATATATTTTTTTGATATTTTTGTTTTTTAAGGTCTAGCGCCCTTCAAAAATGGCCAAAATGGCCTAATTGACTAAGCTGCAATGAGAGGCGCGGCATTCAAAACTGATATCAATTAGCCAAAAAAGCAAACCGGTCCAACACAGATAATTTCATAATCATTTAGATTTCCAAATTTGGTTACGATTGGTTAAGTGTTGGAGGAGGAAACAGAGGAGTACGAAACCTCGATTTTAGAGATTTTTACGCAGGATTTTTCGCCTTGTCCTTATCGCACTACTTTTAGGTGCCGCTTCCGTTAGCGAGACGGGTATATTCACCTAAAATATTTAAAACTCAGCTACTGTTTCGTCTTAACTATAGGAAAAGTCTGAAACGAAGGTAAGAACTAGTCGAGTCAGGGTGAATTTAACGCTTTGACCGCGTCTTGTACCGAAATGTTCTTACCCATGGATCCCCTTACCCATTTGTTATTATATACCTTATCGTAATCATATTATTATGACATAGGTATGTACTTATGTAGTTTGTTTATATAACAAGTTACAAGTCCGAAGTGATCCCATAAGAGCACCGTGAACAAAGTTTTGTATGGTGCTCTAAAAATTAACATGAAGCATAATCTCAATCGTATTTAATGTTGAAGACGTCAAAAAAACACTGATTATGTATTTTAACTGGTACATATACATAAATGTAAGTAGACCAAATGAAGAGAGCATGGTATACCGTGTGGAAAGATAAGTCGGGCCCTGGAGGGAAACTACCTTAAATCCTTAAGCTGGCTGATTTTACTTTAAAGAGACATTCCTTTTATTAAAAAAAGAAACAAAACTGCATTCATAGTATTTTTCTTTTTTTCTTCAATTTAGCTTGTCTAAAAAAATCTTGAGTACCTACTAAATATTAGATTTTATGGATATTTTGTACGACAGACGAGTGTAAGACCTAATCTTTCTTGGATAAATGTTATCATTAACATTAACTGTATCGACTAGTAGAATAAAATTGCGAATTTTTATTTTTTTGAATTTGTAGTCGGTTCGAGTCCCGGGCGAGGCAAGCGAGTTTTAGAAAAATAAAGGAATGTCTCCTTTAAGTAAAATGAGCCAGCTTAAGGATTTAAGGTAGTTTCCCTCCAGGGTCTTCGTCCGACTTATCTTTCCACACTGTATAGTCTTCGTGCCGACTCCAATAATCTGAGAGCGATCAATATTGACCTTTTGCTATTGTGTGTTTTGTGATGGTTGGACATATGCGTGAGCCGTAATGTGATATCAAACCGTCGCGAAAAAGCCCCGGCCAATTGTTTACACGATACCCTTATATTTCACGCTTATTACACAAATTGCTCTCTAAACATCATGTCACTGGTCGATATCGACGTTTTCTTCGTTATAATAGGTTTGGGACTAAAGTGGGGCGTTGTGTGCTCTTGAACAATTAAGCATTTATCAAAATTGTTAGTCTGATTTTGTTTTAAATTGATAATAGCAGGAACGATCAACAAATTTGAATGTACAAGTGTGAAGCTGATTTTGACTAGTTTTTTCACCTGCATAAACCGGAGGTATTAATATCCTGTACATGATTAATTTCAATAAATAAGTCGGCAAGGAAGTTAAGTTCAACACTGCGTCAGAAACAACACTGCGTTTGACGACCGGTCTGGCCTAGTGGGTGGACCCTGCCTATGAAGCCGATGGTCCCCGGTTCGAATCCTGGTTAGGGCATTTATTTGTATTATGATACAGATATTTATTTCTGAGTCATGGTTGTTTTCTATGTATTTAAGTATTTATATATTATATATATCGTTGTCTGAGTACCCACAACACAAGCCTTCTTGAGCTTACCGTGGGGTCAATTTGTGTAAAAATGTCCTATAATATTTATTAAAATAAAACAACAACATTCTAACTTCTACCATTAGGAAAACAGTTATAAGTCAAGGCCATCGCAAACACTACGTTACATTAACGCAAAACGTATTAAAATTCGGGTCAATTAATGGTCCTCACGCAATAGAAATTATTAAAACCGGGTAAGTGCGAGTCGGACTCGCGCACGAAGGGTTCCGTACCATAATAAAAAAAAAAAACAAAAAAAGCAAAAAAAAAAAACGGTCACCCATCCAAGTACTGACCACTCCCGACGTTGCTTAAGTTTGGTCAAAAATCACGTTTGTTGTATGGGAGCCCCATTTAAATCTTTATTTTATTCTGTTTTTAGTATTTGTTGTTATAGCGGCAACAGAAATACATCATTTGTGAAAATTTCAACTGTCTAGCTATCACGGTTCGTGAGATACAGCCTGGTGACAGACGGACGGACGGACGGACGGACGGACGGACGGACAGCGAAATCTTAGTAATAGGGTCCCGTTTTACCCTTTGGGTACGGAACCCTAAAAAGGTCAATTTATCATAAAATTCCTATACTGTACGCTACTATAATTTACTGTAGCAGTAAACACAGGCCGGTTTACAAGCCGCATAACCTTCGCGGAATGAGCACTAATCGTAAGATTATATGTCATTAATCTAATAATTTGGTGGGTGTAATCGTAACTTGAGGCCCTACTATAATCAGTTAATAACCAAAATGCGCTACGGCTTTTACTGGTACAAGTAACAAGCGTATAGAAACGGGTCAGGGAACAAACAAATCAAATTATTTCATCAAATATTACTGGATCCAGGCTCCGACACTGGAGGGCTTAGCAGGAGCATTTCATGAAATTGTCTACCGTTGTCCCGTACAAACGCGAAGTTTCTGAAGATTTAAAGGTATAAGAGTTTCCTTTTCTATGACATATGGTCAAAAATATGCACAGAAAAATAATCGCCTGCTTTAAACGCCGAGAAAAAAGTCGCAACACAGCAAATAAAATGCGTTTGTACGGGACAGCCCGTGGAATGCTCTAGCAACGTTTTCTTTAGTACCTATAGTGACATTTCTTTGCTATATACCACTATGTTAGTGTAAGTACAAACAACATATTTCTACAAGTTACATAACTTTAAAAAAAAACACAAGTCAACAACAAAGCAGTCACCAGTCAGTCAAATATCCCACCCCGCGTCATTCCTGGCGCAAAGGTGCCCAAAACGCTTGCCGCATTACCGCGCTGAATCGCGATGGACAACCTCTGCACCAGGAATGACCCGGAGCGGGGATCCAGGCCTCTATCTCGCAAACGGTTCCCAACCTCTAGGTTCAACGGTGTAAGTTGGTTTAAATAAACTATTATCAACTATAAACAACAAAAATCAATACCTACACTGAAAACCAGCGGATTGCCGCGGTATTATGCTGAGTGAGGATTCTATTTTAGCGTCCAATGTTTTATTCATGTCTGCATATATTTTTCTTTGTGTAGGTTTGAATCCCCCCATCGTATCGGGCATTTTCCATAGAAAGAAAAACATTCAATGCATCGGGGTCAGCCTTAGTTCATAACTACATATTTCAAATCGACAGAATAGGTATCTATTAGCTACCTACTGTACTATGTATTACTAGCGATATGGCAGATAGACGGAAGGGCAAAGTCGCAGCGTACCATAGGTTTATTTTCACCTTTTTGGTACAAAACCTTAAAAAGAAGTTTATTTTTCGATTATTTTGTGATCAACTTAAATATTTATGATTCAACCAAACTAATTTCAAGTAAAATCTCCGCGTTTTGCTGATTACTCGAACCAAAAAATAGTCCGTACAGTTGAAAAGCCTAATTTGATGCTTAGCACTGGCGAGTTACATAGCTA
The DNA here is from genome assembly GCF_963556715.1 of Cydia fagiglandana. Taxonomy (NCBI): domain Eukaryota; kingdom Metazoa; phylum Arthropoda; class Insecta; order Lepidoptera; family Tortricidae; genus Cydia; species Cydia fagiglandana. Next base: position 7,463,438 of record NC_085936.1, on the reverse strand, counting down.
TTTGTTACCGTACTAATCTAGTCGGCCATCGGGCTTGGTTTACGTTGTAATAATAATGGGCACGCAAAACAAATTAACGTGTTTTTGGGGGAAACGACATTTTCTTTTCAACGCTCGGTATCATTTTGTGTTGTTTATTAATGTGGGTTTATTATGAAAGCCGTAAAATTTAAGGTTGGTCGATTTACAATCGCGAAAGCCTTGATTGTAAATTTCAATTTATATTTGCATGTTAATGAACTTTTACGCATGTAGGGTAATCATAATGTAAGTATTTAAACATACACCTCCTGGCAAGAATTGGATTGTCACTATGGATTTAGGTAGAATTATGTATTTGTAAAATATACGTAGGTATGTTACTTTGTTATGAAAATGTGAGCTGACATTTGAAGAAATTACTCTGTTTCTTAGTCAGGGTCTCAAATATTGCCTCGTGTTATTTATTATTTCGAGGATTTTTTTTTTTAATTGAGAACTGCCGAAAGCTGGACATCTATGCTTATAAATTTTTAACACCCTCCTAACTCAAATAGATAAGCGAGATATTACAGTTTTAATATAGTAGAATAAAACTGGATGCATAAAAACTTGTACAGAATTAGGTATTAATAGATATACTTACAAAGTCCTTATTTTATAAATGGCATTGCGGCCTCGCGCCCTCCGACCCTGTTTCTATTTTCCCTTGGCAAAATGGTAAAAAGATATCAACTAGTTCTCTTTTGCAACGCAATTCGGGCAACCAATGTCACTTTTACGTTAGATAGTTAGAGCAAGATATCTATTAGATGTGAATTGGATCTCTAAGTCATATCCTGTGGAAATCGTTCAAGAGCATCTCCAGAATCGCGCAAATGTCGAATTTGACAGGTTAGATCTTAAACATATCGTTATGGTATCTTGGTGATGTATAAAAGATATGTAATAGATGTCTATTTCAAAATCCGAATCGGGCCCAAAGTCGCTAAAACTTTGAAGTAGGTATAAGTATATTTCTGCTCGTATTTGCCGGTCACTCTGCACGTGATTCGTTTTAATTATTCAATTTGACAGAACATCCGTATATAATTGAGCTGATGTTTCCAGCTTTCAGATTGAGTGCTCATAAAATTTGTATGTTATCAACTGGAAATAGCAAACTAGGGCGGAGAATATTATAGTAGTGTATGTGACTACTTCAACACATAATATTAAAATACGAGAACAGCCTGCGTATTATGGATAGCTTTATCCATCTTTATCCACGTGATAAAATAATTGTCCCTTTTTAACACCGTGGGATAGAAAGTGACGGACACCGTTTTATCACGCTGTCACGTAGACAAGGCTGACCATCATATCCGTACAGGTTTATGATCACAAGAGTGTTTTATCTACACACATATTATAAGCTCTATTATGTGTTCAGGACCTGGTATGTGATGACCGCCATAGCGGCATTGATTATAGGTAGGAACTGTTTGAAATTGACAATAAATTTTGAATAAAACGGTAGGTATCGACTGATATTAGAATTGATATCAAATAACATTCCTTACCTACATTATAGAAATCTACTTACTATAATAACATCTTCATAGATAAGTTTATTCTTTTCTGACGAAAAGATTATTTTTAAGCTGGCTTTAGGCTGCCGCAAATTACGGTTTTTGATCACATCATAGAAGGTTCGTGATATGTGCACATAAAATACTTGATAGAATTGTAATAATCATACTTGACAAAATAGTAATAATAATATATTTAGATGATTTTTCTCGTCTCAATCAGGGTTAAATAAATTCGCTTACGCCCACGTCTTGCCAATCCGCTGCTCTTCCGTCGGATCCTCCAGACTAATTTTAGAAAAATAATGAATTTAATTTTATAGGGCCATTGAAAGTAGGTCGTATAAAGATAGGCCGCCCATAAATAGACTACCTATTTGCATCTCCCGTATTATGCAGAGTAATGACGTCAGAGCGATGAAAAGTTTTATTTACGGAAGTGTTTCATATTGTTCTGTGTTAAATGGATGTTTCAAACGTTTCGCTATGAATACAGTATTTGCGGTGTAATTAAATGTAAACATAAACAACGATGTTGGAATTTTCGCAAACCTCGAAATGATTTCACGGCGTGTGTGCACAAATTGAAGCAAAGTTCTAAAAATAGGACATGTTTATCTGTAATTATAAGTATTTTGATTGTAGACTGAAAAACACTATATTTTTACTTAAAAGCTACCACTATATATTTGCAGAATAATAGTAATAGTTAGAATAATAGTAATCTATACCTACAAAAAAAAGTAGTACTTTCAAACCTACTTGGTACTCAATAGTTGTAGTTGTGACACTGGACAGTGTTCAAAATACAGTTACAGATTATAAAATGACACAAAACTTTACATACATGGCGGCTATGTAACATACCCAAGTCATTCTAGTAAAAAAATAAGTATACCTACATAATCTAAAATGGCTTTTATTTAAATGGCTTAGAATCTGCTTAAGCAAATATGAATATTATCTAGTTCATATTATTTATAAGATTTATCTTATATTCAATACTCACATAATATATCGTTAAATACAAAAATACTGCACTACTAAAACAATATTTAGCTTTTTTAAAGTCGACGCGCATCAAAGACACTAATATTTTATTAAAAATCATTTTACCCAAGCCTGTCCAATCCTCCGCTGTCGATATATTCCCATCAATTACAAGAGCGAGCTAGTCAAATTTTCTGGTGGACCAATATAACGTTAAGGTGGCCAGTGACGAGTCCAAATAGCGTGGCTGCAATCCAAAATCGGTCCGTGAATGTCCAAAACGTACAATGTTTAATATTAGGATGCCGTCCATTTGGATGAATCCATTGTAACGGCATCCATTTGGAAGGCTCGTCAGTGGCCTGCTTTATGCACCTTGAGATCTCTAATAACTGTGAAAATCGAAGAACGATTGAATACTGGTTCTTATGAACATTCGACTCATCCAAGTTTAATGGGTGATAGACATAACACCAATGTAATGGAAAAGCTAGACGCGACGGCATCTATCCGATTTCATTGCTAAATAATTCATGAGACAAATGCATCGCATGAGGCATATTGATTTGTATCACATTATCTGATACTCATAAAATTCTCTTTGGAGCTTTGCTCGTGAGTATTACATAAACAGTTGATATCAATTTAATTTTGAATATACTTATTACATTAGCAATGTTCATGTTCAAATATATAACAAGTTTCGCGAATCACTTTTATCTAAATAATTGACTACACAGTTTGTGGTAAGGAATGTGTTACATATGTAGTTAGTATACACCTAGTACTGGTGGTGTATAAACAGTACTAGTAATTAACCAAGTAATGTGAGCGTGGCAGCTACTGGAAACGTGTAAATCAGCCTTAACTTAACGCGAGTAACTCGTGCAATGCTTTGATTTATTATTGTCGTGTTCACTCTCCAGTAATTTACTACAGTAGGTAGTTGTAAGTTGAAGGCTATTAAAGTTCAAATGACAAGGCCACTTAGCTTATTGTTACGTTATTGTTCTGATAATTTATACTTATTAACTGGGTGAGAAAACTCATTTATTGTAAAATAAGTGTTATAAAATGAATACAAAACTAAAATTAACTACAACTAAAAACTAAAGCTAAAAAATTAAAAATACCTATCAAAATTTTGCGCCCTTGGTAAGGTGCCCATCACGCAGGCAGCGTTCCCGTGCTGGATTGTTATGGCCAATCTTTGCGCGAGAAAGCTGCCCGCGCGAGGGTCACCTGTGGCCTGCCTTAGGCGTTTGCTGAGCTCCTTGTGGAGCCCCCGAGCCCCCCTACCCCACGGACCTAGTGTCTCGACGCCGAAGGCTACAAATTCGTAGTGTGCGCCGATTCCTTATTAACATATTAGGAGTATGATTTAAGGCCGGTAACTGTAAACAGTCTTTCAACATACTTTAGAGTGATCGTACTAATCGTATAGACGGTTAACGAAAAAAATTGGTGCAAACTCACGGCTTGAAAGCTGCGCCTTAATCTTTGGTTTATCATTGCCAAGTTTCTTCTTCTTCCTCGCGTTATCCCGGCATTTGTCACGGCTTATATAGGAGCCTAGGGTTCGCTTGACATCTAATCCCAAGAATTGACGTGGGCACTAGTTTTTACGAAAGCGACTGCCATCTGACCTTCCAACCCAGAGGGGAAACTACGCCTTATTAGGATTAGTCCGGTTTGCTCACGATGTTTTCCTTCACCGAAAAGAGGCTGGTAAATATCAAATGATATTTTGTACTTAAGTTCCGAAAAACTCATTGGTACGAGTCGAGGTTTAAACCCGCGACCTCCGGATTGAAAGTCGCACGCTCTTACCGCTAGGCCACCAGCGCTCATCACTGCTAAGTTTATGAACGATTTCCTACTAGTACTTATGCACGTCTGTATATATTTATATTATACCATTATCAGCATGACTTCACGTTAAGCGTAATTTTCATCGCTTATACCTAATATTATATTATGTAAACCAAAATGAGATAAAAGGTGTATTCGCATAAAATCCAACAGGCATAAAATGCCGCGTGTAACAAAATGAATTCATACGTGACACGTCCTAATTTTGAGAGCAATTTGACTCATTTTGTGACATATGGTATATTCACACAAGTAAATAACGTAATTGAATAGTTGAATATTTACGTGAAATGGCGGTCATTCACATGATTTTAATGCTATTACCTAGCTGTTACGAAAATCAAATCGATATTTTCTTTTGAAACCTAAGTATAAATAAGTAAGTAAGGCATGTATAAAAAGTGATACACATTTTTTAAAAGATCTTTAAAAACTGAAGGATGGAGAAAACCGATTCCAAGAAGTGTTTAGACAAAGACCCAGGTGGCTAATGGACGAATCGCTTAACTTTCCCGGCGCTCCTGCTCAATTCTAAGTTAAATCGGATTACCGACTTAACTTTGCTGATATTGACTCTTGGGGATTTCTGAATGTATCTGCATAGTAACGTAAGATTGAAATACGAAAGAAAGTAATGTAAAATCATAAATAATATGCAAACTTACGAGTAAAGCGTAAGTATTTTTTATGTTCCAAAAACCCTCATGTTATGTGGATGAAAAACTGATTCTTCATGTAAACCTAACGAGATTACTTGGATGCTTAGAAATAAACGTTTAATTTTGTTTAAGACGTGTTTAATACACAATTCATTGAGATTTCTCGATCTCTGGACTTCCTTGTGTTCTAACTAAATTAGAACGCACTCGACAGAACTTTTTAAGAATGTATTTACAAATATACTGTTCATTATGAAGAACATTCGTGAAGTATCTACCTAGAAATCCCTGATTTGGCCAATATATCTTTTATATAAATAAATATTTGGGGACAATTTTACACAAATCAACCTAGCCCCAAACTAAGCAAAGCTTGTACTACGGGTACAGGGTGACGATATACGTACTTATATAAGTAAATGCATACTAAGATACATATTAAACATCCATAACTCAGTAACAAATGTGATAAACACCAAATAAATGCTCTGACCGGGTTTCGAACCTGTTTATTCAGTTGTTTTCTTGATTCATCAAAAATGCAAGCTAACGATGCTAAGCTCCCTATATTAGTGGAAAAGAAACTGTTACAGCGCATGTGTAATATGCACTGTTAATTTCCCCTGTGAATACTCAAATTTAATGAGAACTGTAACTTCTGAGATATTCAATGTATTTTGGCGTGAAAGACTTGTACTTGTAGACCAAGGTCGACGCGACTGTAAATGACTTGAAAATGAAGCATAATACTAAATGGTAGACTAAGGTAGTGTTTATCTATCAAAGTATAACATAATCTATGCAAAGTTTAATCATATGTTATATTTACTTACGTCACTTACGTAAAACTTAATATATATAATTCTATATGACGTAGTTTGACTATTAAAACTAACTTGCTTGTAGGAAGAAGTATTTTACAAACTGTTAAAGTTACATCGAAGCTTTAAGTACTCTTTTTGTTACATGATTCTTGTTGGACATAGGAAAATGAAGAAAGACAGTAAAATCCAAAAATTGGTTCAAATATAGTTTAATTAAACTGTTTTGTTTATGTTAACAAGTTAGGTATCGCATTTTATATAGAACTACATTTTGGGGACAAACTAAGTGAAATGATTCTACACTGTGATTTTGTTTACATAATTATATGCCTTCATAATTCGCAAAAAGAATATTTATCAGATTTCCATGAAAATGAGATTGGGAACGAGGACTGAAACTTTCCCAACATATTCTGTTTATGCCTTCGTGCGTAAAACTAATTCAAACTTTGCGAAAAAACTCTGGGGAGTTATTAAAAATCACTGTCTTTTACTACCGATGCTTAGGTGCACATTACTTGTCCTTTATACCTATGGTATGTATTTGTATATATGTCCCATCACAGAGCAATGGTGTTCCAGACCTTTGTGAAGCGTGCGCCGGAGCCAACACGTAGAGGCCCTTTAGACACTTTAATGAAATGTAAGGGGTACACCTAGCGGATGGCGCCCTTGCCCGTGTTATGGGGCGTACGCTGAGGTAGCACCCGCCAGGGTGTAAGGACTATCGAGGCTTGATGGAATCTAAAATGATCTAGGCTGCTATGGGATATAAAACCGGACGCCTGTCTAATAGTTAAAATGATACGCAGTTTTATTTCCGGCAGGTCATTCGCCCCCTCAAGTTGGGCCCTGACAAAGAGCAACATCTAAGATGGCTCAAGAACGATACTGGCGTGAAGGCTGAGGTTAGAGAGGTGTCACTGAACTTTTAACATTATTTTTATGCCTTAAAAATAAAGACATCTTTAATTATGCTGGTTCAATGTCAAACATAATTATAGCATTAATTCAAAACAGTACCACCCTTACCTTCATAATGCCCGGTGGTGTCGACCGTAAGCCGAGGTCGGTTTTCTATCTGAGGTTGTTCTTACCGCAAAAGAACGGTAACTTGCATTAAACACATGGACGATCGTGGTTGTGGTGAAACAGTCTTACATTCAAATACAATAATTTATTGACACACTACGGTTTACACAGAAAACTATAGCCAGAATTTAGGTTGTCAGTGTCAATGTCAATGCAGTCGTGACATTAATTTTGACACTGATGTTTTTTTTCGTTTAGGTAAATAAGGAGGCGCTCTAATATGAGCTTATAAAAATAAGGTATCGTACAATTGTCGTCAACCTGTTAGAATGTGGGTTTGATTGATTGATTGATTGAAAATAGTTAGGTATAGGGGGCGTGCATGACTATAGAGTTTGACCGAGGTAAGTCTGCAACGATTTTGATACATATAGTCAGACCGTAAAAAGTCTGCAGCGATTTTGATAGCCCACGCAGTGCAAGTGTCATTTTAACGTCAAACTTCTATGAAATTATGACGTATTACATAACACTTACACTGCGTGGCCTATCAAATCCGCTGCAGACTTTTATTGGTGCGACTTTAGCACACGCAGTACAAGTGTTATTTATACATCATAATTTCATAGAAGTTTGATTTCATTTAATTCATTCATATTTAAAAACTTTTTCCTGAACTACAATTCTATTCGGGCAAGCTGAATAGAATTGTAGTTCAGGAAATAGGATATAATATAAGTATTAATTTGAAGAAACTATTTTTTTAATTACCTACCTATTTCTCATTTTCATAAAACACAAAATGAATGCAAATATAACCATAACCAATTTTATAATCCAATATCAAAATCCGTGTCTCAATCATCAGCTCTGGAGACAGTTTGCATGCCGGATGAGGCATGAATGCCTGAGTCGCTCCTCGACGTCGTCGAAGTAATTATTCAGGAGGTCCCATCGCTAGGGAGCAGGGGCGAGCTCGAGCTATCTTAGCTTGTTGCTACGTCAGTGTAATAAAAGATAAAATAACATAAAAACTTTTTAAATCTTCACGTTAATTAACGCGCCAATTAAAATCAACTAAGTGCGCTCCGACTTCCCAACAATACTGAAATTAGGGCGGTGAGAGTTCCTTTCTTTTGGCTACTTGTAAGAGTTGTAAGTGCGTTGGCAGTGAACTTGAGAAATGGAGCGGGGGCGTGTCTTGCAGGCTGCAACCTCAAGGCCGTTCCACCGCATAGCATTGTATTGCCACATCGATTTATCGAGCGGCGCGCGCCGACCTCTTCCCCTCCCACCACCGCTTTTCTCGTCTCTGCCCGCCTTATTGGATTACTTTATATATTTTTTCTCTTTCCTTTCAATCAAACGTAATATGTTTTGTAGGCTCGGCAGGTAACACATAATACTTGCGTACGCATTTTGAGTAGTAGAGTCGACCCGTGTCTTTCTCGCGGCACTCCCGGTGCTTCCCAACTTTAAGGGTTGTCATACTAAATATATGTTAATAAATTAGCTACGTTTTATGATCGCGTGTTGACTTGAACGAAATAATAAATATATTTTTATTAAAATTGCGTTTGAATGGTTAACTAATTTTGAATACGTAATGTGAAAACTTTTCAAGGTTCCTAACATTTTAGGCTCATCAAGTCATCAATTTTAATATGTGGTTAATTTCCAGAACGGCCTTCGGGTTCATTAATTTCAAAAAGGGTTTGATTTTTTCGGGTTATTATTTTTCTAGAGCAATTAATTTAGCACTGTTCAAGTTGTCAGAGGCAAGAAAATTAATCATTCGCCTATATTATTAAAACTATGGCATGAAAAAAAAAGTAAATTTTTCTTGAAAATTTCAGAGCAAACACGGCATGTTCACGCTTAATTTTTTATTCAAAGGAGAATAAGTAAGTAACTAATGTTTGCAACTTTATGGATAACTTCTGGTATGCTCATATAACAATAAAAAAGAAAAAGTTATAGTTGTACCACAACAAAAAAAAAATGTTTACAAAATAACAATTTAATAACAATTTAGGTAACATAAATTTATATTTGATCGCTGAAACTCCGTCATTAATCTCAACAAGTACCATCCAAATTACAAACCGCGGCTTGACCTAATTTTTGAGCGAAACATACAGGGTGTCAATTAATTCCGAGTATGCCCTTACCGGTTCCGCGGAGACAAGAATTTAGTGGTCGTACGTCGTTATACAGGAGTTAGCGACGACAACCCATTTCGTAAACTTGTAGGGGGTAACGGGTCTCGGACCTCGTTAGATAGTGCGACAGTCTGCATACAGAGTAACCTAAGTTAATTTATAGCGAATACTGCTCCCTGGGGTCGCACGCTGATCTCAACAAACCGCTTGACGATATACTCTACTTATCAAATACATGAGATGAATCAATTCAGCTATCAAAAGTTTATATTGGAAAAGTTGAGATATTTTTTCGATTGAAAAATAACTATTTCAGAGTTAGCAGAAATGAAATGGTTCTGGAAAACTATGAAACTTAAAAAGGCTTTTAACGAGGCATTCTATAGCTATCGTTAAACAAAGACTGTTCTTATGATTAGTTATTGTTATGACCATTCCGCGACCATCCGAAGTTCTTAGTACCTAAGTGAAAATGGCTGTATTATTTTAGGCAAAAATTGTACTTGTAGCGGAAGCAGTTATAAAGTTGACCCTTTTTTTTTATTAAGCTATGAGCTTCATCACATATGTTCCTTGAGTAATTCTAAGCATTTCAAGCCTGGGAGGCAATAAGAAATGTGCGTCTACTCGGATTTGTAATGGATTCAAACTTTCAACCCCTTTTTAACCCTGTTAGGGGATGAATTTTACAAAACGCTGAAATTACTTTTCCTGCCTTTTAATAATATCTCCAAATACATAGATTCAAGTCCCGCGTTCGAAATTTTTTTTTGATATCCATACAAACTTTCGATCCCTTTTTCACCACCTTAGGGGATGAATTTTCAAAAACGCTGGAATCAGTTGTAGTATGGGACAGGGATCCAAATTAAACAGCTGATGGCGTATGACTGATTTATTCCATCTCATGCATATATCCAAGTACCCACATTATATTTATAAGCAAAGCCACTACTACTTGTATTTTAATAATATATCTTTTTACTAAGTTTCATATTCCTATCTTAAAATAAAACTTGAACCCCATACAAACTTTCATCTCCTTTTTAACCCCCTTAGGGGTTGAATTTCTCAAAATTGCTTCTTATCTCTTGTACAATTTATAAATGTAATCTATAGTGCAAATTTCAACTTTCTATCTTTTGTAGTTTCGGCTCTGCGTTGATGAATCAGTTAGTCAGTCAGGACACTTGCATTGTACCCCACCCTCCCCGACTAGACGCACGCTTCTTTTTGCCTCCCAGGCTAGAAATGCTTAGAATTACTCAAATATCAGATGTGATGAAGCTCATAGCTTAATAAATTTTTTTTGGGTCATGTATGGCAGCGATACATAACTGATTCCAGTATTAGGGCTTATGAAAATTAAATAATTGATGTTCTCTTAGGCCATCCTGATATTAATTAAAATGTTTTGTAAAATCAATTGAGTTTGTACTCTACTGCGCGTGAAAACGGTATATAATTGGACAAGTTTTTCTTATACGTGGTCAGGCAAACTTATAAAAAAACCGGACAAGTGCGAGTCGGACTCGCCCACCGAGGGTTCCGTACTTTTTAGTATTTGTCGTTATAGCGGCCACAAAAATACATCATCTGTCAAAATTTCAACTGTCTAGCTATCACGGTTCGTGAGATACAGCCTGGTGACAGACAGACGGACGGACGGGCAGACCGACAGCGGAGTCTTAGTAATACGGTCCCGTTTTACCCTTTGGGTACGGAACCCTAATAACGTAGAATAGCGCCTCGCTAGGCCTCGTAGAGGTATATTCAGATTTATAAAGTATAATATTGATTTGATAGTAATCTCATTGTACCCTAATAACATTATAATATAATATTATGGCGGCTCTAGCTAGTCTCGTATTTAACCTCCAACAAAATATATCTTTCCTTGTATTTCCTACAAAGCCTCACATATAATTTTCAATTTAGTCAAAGTTTTATTAAGTGTTTTCACTTAATATTCTCCACACCATATCCAGTAGACGAAAATAGATACTCTATAATCATATCAAAATCATATATCTGTAAAATCTAAATAGGCACACCAACTCTGCTAAGTAATACGAATAGGTACCTATTGCCGTATTCGAACTTCAAGATATTCACAGGAGACGACACGTACTAGATCCATTCTGATAAGTTATAGTTTAGATATCAACTAGTTCTCTTTTGCAGCGCAATTCGGGCAACCAATGACACTTTTACGTTAGATAGAGTAAGATATCTATTAGATGTGAATTAGATCTCTAATTCATATCCTGTGGAAATCGTTCAAGAGTATCTCCAGAATCGCGCAAATGTCAAATTTGACAGGTTAGATCTTAAACATATCGTTACTGTATCTTGGTGATGTCTAAAAGATGTCTAATAGAGTCTATTTCATAATCCGAATCGGGCCCCTAGTTTCCGCCGATCGCGCCAGCTTTGCGGCTTTCAGAGGCAAGTTTCCCGCTTTCCACATACTTTGTTAATTAAGACTGATGTATTTCATATGCCATAGTTCACGACCGTAAATCTAATGAGAATTACTTCCCTCTATAATTAACTGAAACATGGGTCAAGGGAAGTCGGCAAAGTAAAGGTTACGTAAATATAAAATTATATATTCAGACGGCGTTGCTTGCAAGAATTTAATTACATCTGTTTAGGATAATTGCCGACCGAAATTGCAGTAAAATGCTTGGTAATATCTTCGTTGTTACTTTTCTCAATCTTGGATTTTTTTATGATGTTGCCTTTTGTAAACATTATAGAAAATTTGTTTGAAATGTATTCAATACAATAACTATTGCACACCTCAAATAACAATCAGGCAATCATTAGATAGTGGAGATAGGAAAGAAAACAAATAAATAATAATAATCAATAATTCTAGAATAGTCTCAACTCTCAATGCCTGCTGAGACCGGTTAATGGCGTATTGTTGCGCCTGTGATCGGGTTCCAGCAAGCGTTTTATTACGACATTAAAGCTCTCCAAAGGACATCTAACGTGTTGGATCTATATACTCACGCAAGCCTATCAAAAGACCGGGATTTAAAGGCCCTTGAAATCCAAAATGGAGTTACATAATAATTGTATGAATTATAGACATTTAGAAAACATTTATTTAGACACTATTTATTACTGAGACAAACGGCTAACTAGATATATGTATAAAATTTGCGTTGCCGTAATCTGGAGGTAAACCCGACTACGGATTATAGGTCCCCGGCGAACTATGGAAGTGCTCGATGAAATAATGTCCATTCTGTCCGATCCCAAGCCCGGGCATAGAGAAATATAGTAAGACAAGAGTGCTCACTCCATACATCAGTTTTGGTACAAAAAAATATTAGTATTTTCATTGATCGACATCTAGCATCGAGTAGCGGAATTATCAGTACTGCTACTTGACAATAGATGTAGCGGCGACCGAAAAGTCTAATGCTCAACAATTTTCAGCTAATATTATAAACGGATTAACTGGAACTCTATTTTCAACTCCTTCTGCTTCTAATATTGTATTTGTTTGTTCAATACAATTTTCGTGGGTCGCTACTCGAGAGACATCTAGTATAGAGTAGCGGTACTGATAATTCCGCTACTCGATGATAGATGTCGACTATGAAAATACTAATATTTATGTTACCAAAACTGATATATGGAATTAGCACTCTTGTACTTTTTTCTCTATGGCCCGGGCAAAACCTTTCCGTAAATTGATAATAAGTTTAGATCGACTATCTGTTGAATGTGGGCTTCGATCGGGCACGAATGTTGCTGGGCAAGTTATACGCCTCATGAATTTCTGGCTTCCCAAATCGTAAGGGGAAAGTGGTTTTTCGGCGTTAACAATATTGTGTCTGGCATTGTAAATAACGAAACACGTGTATTCAATATAACTTTCTTAAGCTTTACATTACCTACGAATTTATTTTGAATGAATCGTCAGATATGGAGTTAGCCAAAAACTTAGGAATTACTTTATGAACATATCTTCCCTTCTGATAATTTTGATTTTAAAGAAAAACATTTAAAAAAATATCCATATAAAAACAAATCAGAAGTAATGATTTACAATTAATAGGTAATATACTTTAACACTTAAACCAATAATAATTAAAGCAATATTCTTGTGGAGCTTTGATACTAAACCTATTAAAATATGTACAGCATGAAATATCCACGCTACAGGTATACGTGTAGTGTAGTGTACATTAACTCCCCCTTCAATCAGATTATGGCACTAAAACAATAGTGTTGACCTTCCTGACCGCCAGCGTTTATTATCAGTTATCAGTTAGCCGGATAAAGGATGACTCTCGTTAGACCGGGCCGTGTCCGACCCGTAGCTTCCAGTGCATCGTTTTCTATGGAAAGCATCACGTGATCGCCTGTCATGTCATAGAAAAGTAAACGCCGGAAGCTCCGGCCCGGACACGGCCCGGTCTAACGTGAGTAGTCCTTAAGGCCATTACACCCGTCCAACCCACTCTACCTAACAAGCTGATTGGGATTGATTTACCATTTCCATGCCAGTAAAACCTGCCATCTTTTACAAATTCAGCGAATGGGTCGTATTTTATGCGAATGATTTCCTGTGAAATCATCTGGCGAAAATTTCAATTCTTGGAAAACGAGTCTCAGACATACTGCTGTATTCGAACTTCAAGATATTCACAAGAGACGACACGTACTAGACCCATTCTAGATACGTTATAGTTTAGATATCAACTAGTTCTCTTTTGCAGCGCAATTCGGGCAACCAATGTCACTTTTACGTTAGATAGAGTAAGATATCTATTAGATGTGAATTGGATCTCTAAGTCATATCCTGTGGAAATCGTTCAAGTGTATCTTCAGAATCGCGACAAATGTCAAATTTGACAGGTTAGATCTTAAACATATCGTTATCGTATCTTGGTGATGTCTAAAAAGGGTATTGTTTTAATAAAGAAATTTAGTAAATAAATAAATTCTTTATTGTATCCATGTATGTACAACATTATAAGAAATATTAAATTACATAAATTACTAAAAGACATAAATAGGAATATAAAACTAAAACTAACTACAATTAAAATAATTAAAACTAAAAATTAAAAATACCTATCAAAATTTGGTGCCCTCGGGAGGGTGCCCAACACGCAGGCAGCGTTCCCGCGCTGGATTGCGATGGCAATTCGCTGTGCGAGAAAGCTGCCCGCGCGAGGGTCACCCGTTGCCTCCCTCAACCTTTTCCCAAGCTCCTTAAGGAGCATATGTGCGCCTCTGCCCCACGAACCAAGTGTCTCGACGCCAAATGCAACGAATTCGTATTGGGCGCCGAGACAGCTGTACTTGGCTACCTTTAGACGCTCCCGGGTGTCCGCCGCCGCGCCAGCACGCCTGCTGGTCGATGGGACGTAGGACGCCGCTAGCGTGTCAGCGCAAGTGGCGTCCCATACCAACGCACGACCCATCTTCCAGGGAATCAGTGACATCCCGTCAGGGCGCTTACCGTCGTTCCGCACTATTTGGGGCTCCAGAGCGGCGGGAACGCCGGCACTGACGAGCGCCCTTCTCAGGATGTCATTGAGGGCGGAATGGCGAGACAGGCGGCCGGCACCCGAAGAGCAGGCGAGCCCGTGGTGGCCGAGGCTATCCACTTCAGCGCCACATGAAGCACAGTTGTGGTCAGCACAGACAGCAACACCTAGCCGGAGACCAGCGGCTACGCGAAGCGTCTCTGGGTCTATAAAGGTGCCGGTGTTAGGCGAGGGATACGCGTGAAGCCACTGACCTGATTCTGGCCTAGATGAGGCCAGAAGCCTCGCTCGGTCCCTGCCTGTCGCGGTGTCCAGAAGTGTGTTTAAAGTATTTACTGATGCTATATCATCCCAGGCCCTTTGTATTTTCGGTCGAGACGGAAAATTTTGATTTGGTCCAACTAGCCAAGCATTCGAGGCCTCAACCAGGCACGCGATCTCGCAGTTTGTAGCCGGAGAGGCTTTGAGAATATTACCTGCGAGATCGGAGGTGCTATGAATTGAGGCCAAGAATGCCGGCAAAGCAACACTTGAGATTTTACGGGTACCCAAGCCACCATACCTTATCGGTAAGGTGGCTTGAGTCCATGCCTGCTCGTTAAATCGGATGTTCAAAATTGATTCAATTTGGGATTTTAAAAGTAGGTCAAGAGGTCGGAGTAGATGGGGGTATTTCCAGATAGGACAACAGCGGAGCAGGTAGGTGAATTTTGGAATGAGTAAACAAAATTTTAGAATAAACAGTGCAGAATGACTGCTAATTTTGAGAAGGCGGTCCGAATAGTCACTAAATTTTGAAATAGATTTACTCAGAAGAGGAGGGATGGCTTCATTGAAGATGGGTGCTCCGAGAAGATGTAGACTGTCTTTAGATATATTTTTGATGGATGGCGCGATGTTATTAAAACTTTGAATAATTTGGGATGCCGAAGAAGAATCTACATTGTCGGAAATATATAATTCACATTTATTGAAATTTAATTCCAGCCCAATGTCTTTAAATTTATTTTTAATTTGTAATAAATCTGCTAAGACAGTCTGTGAATCGCCACCTAGAGTCCCATCGTCAAGGTACCACACGTTTAATTTGGAATTTAGACTGTGAATTATTGAATTAATTGTCAAACTAAATATAGATATCTATTTCAAAATCCGAATCGGGCCCATAAAGACGTAAAAATGATGGTATCTATTTCAGAACAAAAATCAATGAATAATTTATTAGCGCATTTACAGTGATATATATTTACTTATAGACTTTTTTAGAGGAAAAAGTTATGTGAAAAATACATCCGCTATATTTATTCTTCCTTTCTTCATCTTATTAGGCAGTCAGTCATATTATTATAGACCCTTTTTTTATTGCTCATACGTATGGCCAAATTATACGGGGATATTTTGGGCAGTGATGAACTGTGTGGCCAATATTTTATATTTATTTTATTTACTTTTAATATTACGTTTACGAACTTCAAAATATTATAAGGTTTTTTTTTAATAATAATAGTTATTACTTACCTAGAATTTTCTCTGCCTTATATCATTATATTTATAACGGTAAAATACCCGGACCTAATATTAATCTCAATTTATAAACATCCGATGTGAAAACTAATGCTAAAGAAGGTAGCTACTGTGTTTTTAAGGTAACAGATGAGCTAGAATTTTATTAAGGATAATAGAAGGCTTAGTTAAAACGTTTATTTTTCTGTTCCAGGTACTACCGCACTAACAACGACGATTGGACAGAAATGTGTTTCAATAAACGCTTGATCAAGCTGGCTGACTACTTCCGATTACAATCCAAAATGACTCGTTAGTGAGCCTCTGAAAACATAGACAGTCGACATGACATGCAATACCAAAATCGTAATCACGAAGCTACTAATATGCTTCCTCTTGTCTGGCGTAAAAGGAAGATCATGGGCCAGCCACCATGACACTACCACCTCTACAACTCAGACTACACCCACCACTAGCCCGGCTCCAAAGAACTTCCACAATGATCCGCTTGTCGTCGAGACTAAGAGCGGTCTCGTTAAAGGTTATGCCAAAACGGTCATGGGTCGCGAGGTACATATATTTACCGGAATACCATTCGCAAAACCGCCTCTAGGTCCACTAAGGTTTCGAAAGCCAGTTCCAATCGAACCGTGGCACGGTGTTCTAGATGCCACCGCTATGCCCAATAGCTGCTATCAAGAACGATACGAGTATTTTCCTGGATTTGAAGGTGAAGAGATGTGGAACCCTAACACCAATATATCAGAGGATTGTTTGTATTTGAATATTTGGGTTCCTCAGCATTTACGAGTTCGCCATCATCAAGATAAGCCTCTGGCTGAGAGGCCAAAAGTGCCGATACTTGTGTGGATTTACGGTGGAGGGTATATGAGTGGGACCGCAACCCTTGATTTATATAAAGCTGATATTATGGCATCGTCAAGTGATGTTATAGTGGCTTCCATGCAGTATAGGGTGGGAGCATTTGGATTTTTATACTTGAATAAATTCTTTTCACCGGGCAGCGAAGAAGCGCCAGGTAATATGGGACTTTGGGATCAACAACTGGCAATACGTTGGATAAAAGACAATGCGCGGGTATTTGGTGGAGATCCTGACTTGATTACACTGTTTGGGGAGTCAGCTGGAGGAGGAAGCGTGAGCTTGCATATGCTTTCACCAGAGATGAAGGGATTGTTCAAGAGGGGTATATTACAGTCGGGAACGTTAAACGCACCATGGAGTTGGATGACAGGAGAACGCGCTCAAGATATTGGGAAGGTGTTAGTTGACGATTGTAACTGCAACAGTAGTCTTCTGTCCGCGGATCCGAGCCTAGTTATGGATTGTATGAGAGGAGTAGATGCAAAAACGATTTCCGTGCAACAATGGAATTCATATACGGGAATATTAGGATTTCCGTCAGCTCCGACTGTCGACGGCGTATTTTTACCAAAAGACCCTGACACTATGATGAAGGAAGGTAGCGTCCACAACACTGAAGTACTTCTCGGAAGTAATCAAGATGAAGGTACGTTAAAAACTCTTAAAATTAGTCACTAAATAAAATATTTCTAGCTGTCATTGTTATGTAAGTAGTTCAGTACGCTATTCATATATTTACACTTACCATCAAGCAGGCTATATGTATGTTGTGTGCACCAATGATGTGGTAAAAATGTCAGGTAAACTTATTACCTAACGTTTCTTTTTCCCTGTCACCCGAAAGTACTCGGGGTTGATATAAACGTCCAACAACGGTACACGTGCTGCAAATTAAGTAAAGTTGGAAACACGTGTTATAAAAGCCTTAGAGGTCGATCCTGTTTTTACCATTTTATACGACCTGAGTCGTGTTATAAGGCTTCTAACGTGCACCAATATGGCATCTAGCGTGCACCAATAAGGCTCCTAACGTGCACCAATAAGTGCATTGCATTTTGTAAGCACAAATCAGCGCTAAAGACTCATGTTATAATACCTAAAAAGTAAGTTCAAGTTACATTCAATGTGGTTCAATGAGAACCACGTTGAATGTTAATGTTGTTTTTTATTACAAACCTATAATCCTGGGAAAAAGCTGATGTGAAGTTCTAAATATGTATATAGTGTATAAGTACCTATAATACTTACCATTTCAATACTCGTAAGGTGACCAAAGCCGAGCAGTTCAGGCGAGGCTGATGGTTCATACCTATGCACCACTAACTAGCTTTACAATTAAGCAAAATATCGAGAAGAAATCTGCGTTAACTGCGAAAAAATTCAAAAGTGTATGTAAAGCCTCCAACCCGCTATAAGCCGGCTTGGGATTATAAATTACTGAGGTATTTGAAATTATACTATAAAATCCATCGACAACTTTTCAGCTTCGGAGCATTGATTTGAAAAACTTTACAAGTGTCACGTACTTTTACAACGTCTTGTAGATTTCGAGGTCAATTCTGTACACAGTACACACCTGCCCGGCTCGACCAATTCCCACGGCCTAACGAGCTGGCGAGCTTTCGCCTCGGGCCAGATAACCTAATTCTGATCTCAGAATACTCATAATTGTTACGGATCTCGAGGACACTCTAACTGATTCGCTAGAGGCGAATGCTCGCTTGCGTTTGGTATGCAATGAGAACACGGGTCGTGTCCACGCATGCGTAGAGCAGTGTAGACACAACAATAGCTGTACGATTCTAGAGACGTACTATCAAGTACTACAGACTCGCCCACGTAGCTACGCTCCCTCCCGGGTGGTACGCTGTTGCCACGCACCCCACTTGGGGGGGTAAGTCACTAGTTGAAAAACAGTCAACGTGTAAGAATCCACTTCATATGTATTTTTTCATAATAAAATTGAAATGAAAATAATTTGTTTAAAACAACACAATCTTAAAATTAACAGATGTTACTTTGGCATATAACTAATTGGTTGTCCCAAAGAGGATACCTACCGCTCAATATGATTGTGTCGGAGCACTAATTGCGACGACGCTGTTTTTTAGTAACCTACGAGCCCCGATGCAGATGTTTTCGTCTAGTGAGACCATTTTTGAGGTTCTCGCGTTTGTTCAAAAATAATGTTTTTGTTTAAAAATTACTAATATTTAATGCTTATACTAATGTAATTTAATTTTATATGATAATACTCTGCAATAACTAAATCCAAACACAAGAAATACCGTTTGTACTGAAAGGAAAAAAATCATGTTTTTTATTTTTTTATTGACGGGTAGGATTACAACATATGTGAAAAGGGCTATTACTAGGGAAAGCAATAGGGCTCTGCCAATGTACTGACAATTTTGTTTCGAGCCCATGCATGCAGCAGTGCTGTAGGAGATGACAATATGATTTGGACAACGTTTTTGAAAAGTCCTTTTTTTCAGCAATAAAAGTCTCATGCAATTTTATTATACGATCAAAATAAACTACATTAAACATTGCTATTATGGTTCCCATTACTGGGTAATTTTATGTTCACGTGTAAAATTTATTAAAATAAACAAAATTGTTGCGTGGAACTAGACGAAATAATTTGCATCGGGGCTCGTACATATAAAACAAGAAATAAAATATAATTAACCAAATTTAATAAATAATTTTAAATAAAATAAAATTAAGAAATACTAAAAACAATACGAAGCATAATCAAAATAATTTTCCTAGAAAGAAATAAATTGGGTTTATAAAAACTTCTGTTTTGTTTTCAAATTATTTGCACGCCTGGTTCTAAGGCGCCACCCCATATACAATATTTTTGACTTTCGAAGCGATTAAATTCCAAAATTACGACTGATATGCCATTTGTTGACTAAAATACATGGAAAAACGATAAATACAAAACTGAAAACGTAATAAATTTATATTATGCACCCTCTAGCCGCTCAGAGTTCTAAGAAATTTCAGTTCATTCTATGTTATATCTTTGTTCTGATAGATTAATTTAATAAACAAGAGTGAAAAGAAATTTAATAAACAAGAGGATTTAAAATGTAGTGCCCCGCATTCTTTAAAAAGCGGCCAAGTGCGAGTCGGACTCGCCCATGAAGGGTTCCGTAGCAGCAAGTAACATAATAAAATTGCGATCTACGATTTATGACGTATTAAAAAAACTACTTACTAGATCTCGTTCAAACCAATTTTCGGTGGAAGTTTGCATGGTAATAAAAAAAATCATTTATTTCAGGTTTCAGGACCCATATTACATTTACAAAAAAAATATTAATAAAATTAAATACAGTCATTTCCAAACAAACGCAACAAAAATTATATACAATACAAATACATATACGTACACAAATATATATACAATTACAAACAATATACAATACAATACAAATACAAATTACACATTATTAGCGACTCTAGGTAAAAATCATCACTTTGTCTGGCCAGTGATGATTTCTACCCAGTGTAATGTACATCATAATATATTTTTTTTTTTAGTTTTATCATTCTCTTATTTTAGAAGTTATAGGGTAAGGGGGACCACATTTTACCACTTTGGAAGTGTCTCTCGCGCAAATTATTCAATTTAGAAAAAAAATGATATTAAAAACCTTAATATCATTTTTTAAGACGTATGAGTTTGATGAAAAAAAAAATTGAGTTTCAATTCTAAGCATGGGGAATCCCCAAAATTTATTATTTTTGTTCTATTTTTATGTGAAAATCTTAATGCGGTTCACAGAATACATCTACTTACCAAGTGTCAACAGTATAGTCTTTATAGTTTCGGAAAAAAGTGGCTGGGACATACACGGACAGAGAGACAGACATGACGAATCCATAAGGGTTCCATTTTTTTTCATTTGGCTACGGAACCCTAAAAAGTATTACAGTCAAAATTATTAATAGAATATAATTTAAGTCTTCGGATCATAAATTAAATTAGTGTTTCATTTTATTACCAGTGAGGAGTAGAAAAAGCAAAATAAAAGCTCATCTTCACAGTCGACCGCCGCGGGCACGATACTTTCAAGTCATAAACAAAAGAGAATCACTAGTCGTAGTACCTACTATATTATAATAGTTTTCTTCATGCTATGAGCACGAGTATTTTTTATTTAGGATAAACATTAAACAATAGCTTAAATTATCCAGTGAACATTTTATAGAGTTTACGACTAGTTATACGACGACGAGTATACGAGTATAATACGAGTATAGTATAGTTTTATAGAGTTGTGGACTGTCCATATGTTAGTACTTATCTACATTAATACAAGTTGCACTTGCCTATGGTAATCTCGCAACTCATGTTATAAAAAAATTATATTATAACAAAAACGTTTATTAACCCTTCAATTAGCAATGCGAAGAATACTTTACACCAGAATAAAAAAAATGCAACGTAACTATCACTTAAAATCATTACTTTTTTTAATGAAATGATAGTTTGATACCTAACGCATCTTCGACGAGTGAGATCATTGCCCAGGCGCAAAAAAATATCAGGTTTTATTGACCCATGAATTAAATTAAAACTAAGATTATTTCTATATTTATTATTATGAATAAAGTTTAAAGTTTACAAAAGCTAATTAAGGAAGAACCACTAAAATTGACCAAAAAAGGCTAGTAAAATTCAATTGTTTTGTGTTCATCAAGTGAAAGGGCCCTAAATATAAGTTAATACTTACTTTAGAGCCGCATGTTATTCTTCAAATAAATGTAAAAAAGTGGTTGTCACTTGAAAGATAAATAATTTAACTTTCAATGTCATTAACAAGTGGGTAAAGTGAAGAGAAAAAATGCAAAAACTTTTACGGCAGTAAATTATCAAGCGAGATTTATGATCCCTTTTAACTGGTTGCAATGAGAAATATGATTTTTACGAATTTCTATAATTGCTTCACTTGAGAATATTTTGAGATATTATTTATGTGGTAGGCATTTGAACGCAGACATACTTATGTACTAGAAATACTAAAATTGTTTTACTCAAGAGTTTTGGAGAACTTTTTGCTGACGACGACTTTAACAAAACATAAAAAATAATTTTATAATACCATGAATTGAAAAGTAAAATAGTAAAAAAAAAACGGTCAAGTCCGAGTCGGACTCGCCCACCGAGGGTTACGTACTTTTTAGTATTTGTTGTTATAGGCAACAGAAATATATCATCTGTGAATATTTCAACTGTCTAGCTATATCGGTTCGTGAGATACAGCCTGGTGACAGACGGACGGACGGACGGACGGATAGCGGAGTCTTAGTAATAAGGTCCCGTTTTACCCTTTGGGTACGGAACCCTAAAAAGACCAGTGCAAAAGTGAATGGCTATACTAACTTATTGAGATTAATAATTTCCTGCAAAATCTACATTATTATGGATCAAATGGATCTATTTCGGCATATTCTAATAAAATATGGTTAGGAAGAGTTCATGCTCTATCAGTGGGAGAGTGTATTTTATAAACAGGCCGCGTAGCCAAGATGCCAATCGCTAACGCTCTGTAGCGATCGAAACGCAACTGTCACTATCACACTAATATGGAAGAGTGATAGAGAGGCAAAAAGTTTTTCGTTGTCGAAGCGATAGCGATTGTAACCTTGGCTAGGCCGGCTGATGAGTTGGTCGTAAAATAATAGTCTCTAAAATTGCTACAAAACCCGAGGGTAATTAAAATGTTAACGTAAATTTTATAGCAAGCATTTACACTGACGACCTACCGGGCTCCTAAAGTAATCCAGAGATAAGCGCGGTGGAGGGTGTAGCGTGCCACTAGTGACGGGTCAAGGAAATATTACCTGTCTTGTTCGGAAATATTGCTCTATATTCTTTAATCCCAAACCGAAGTCTTGAAATCCAACTATTTATTTTCCGCTGCTTACTTACTATACGTTTTCATAAAAGGAAACACAATTATCTTGCTTCGCAATTTAAGGCCATAAAGGGGCCCACTGATTAATAATCCGCCGGACGGTATCGGCCCGTCAGTTAGAACAAAATTTTGACAGTTCCGAACAACGCCGATACCGTGCGGCGGACTGTTAATCAGTGGGCCCCTTTAGTCTGTAGTCAAAAACAAATACATAAATAATACCGTACGTTGTGGGCTAGGTAGATCTGTGTGAGATGTCCCCTAATATTTTTTATTTATTTATTTTAGTAAGTATGTCGGTAGACTCGACGTGCAATTGTTATTGTTTATTGTTATCGATTTACGCCCCCGTATTGGAAGATACCTCAATAATATACTTACTTACATCTAATATAATAACATGGAATTCAATAAAACTCAAGATTTAAATTCGTAAATATCCCATATTCATGAGAATATATTCTGAAATAGGGAATATTGTCAAATACATTGATAATGTCAGGAATTCACATTAAGATATTTTTACTCCTGACTACTTACATTAAGTTATGGTAAAACATTGCTATTAGGCAACACTTAAATAATGATTATAGAGGAAAAACAAAGTTTTCACTGATATTTCCTTGAGTAAAGAAAGTTTCCAGAGCACATAACTGGAAATATTTACACCTGGAAGTTTCACGCACGGCACAGAACTAGCCGCCACTCATGATATAAATATGTGAAATCCCTGGCAGAGCGCTGCGCGGTGGAGATTGCATAACCTGTGTTGCACTCGGGAATATCATGAGGCTGGGTAACAGTCTTTGCTCTCTTATGATATATCTCTAACATTTTATATGGGAGCAAAGCCAATGTAAATATAAGTATTTTTATTACTTGTCTTGTATTGGGTACGTATGTATATTATGTCCTATAAGCCAGACAAAGTGAAATATATGAATGTCAATCAGCTGCTAAGGCTATGGTAGATATCGGATATAACAATGTTCAAAAATTATCTGCCATAGCGGCGCGATTCGGGAAATGAATAAGGCATTCACTAGATATGAAATAGTAACGATATTTACGGTAGTTACAGAGATTTATTGTCTTTCTGCAGTTTACGTTCTTCTTCTTTTCGTGTCGATGTTCCTTTTTTCATACGATGGAATACGTTGAAAGGTATCTGCATCAATTCTAATCATTTTACAAATAAAGAAATATCTCTATTTGTCAAAGTATTATGAGAGTGTGGTATTGATATTTCAGACATTCAGCGGTTCAAGATTTATTTTTCTATTTCAACTTAAACCTTTTGTCATTATTAGTTACGTAAACGGGACTTAATCGCATCGTTAATTTTAAATCTTTTTTCTTACTGAATTAATTTTTTTGGGACTTGAATTTAATTGTCTTTTTACGTGCGTTAAAGAAATTACTTTTTAGGGAAAATTACGAGAATTGGGTTAATGGGTATTGTTCATTATCAGCTGAACCGGAAACTTAATTCAATTAAAAGTAACCCGGTATGAATAAAAAACGCGTTTCGTTGTCGCAAGGGGTTCGTCAAATTCGTGAGCTATTTCTTAAATTTAAAAGGACTGAACGATTGAAAAAGATAATTTCGAACTTAATGAGAAAATAAGGGTGCTTTAAATATATATATTTTTTCATATTTTACAATGAAATATTTTTTTCTAATAACTTGTTGTAAAACTGAAATAAATTTTCAGGTTGTTATGTATAATCATTAGGTAACTATTTATTTTACTTTATCAAAAATGTTAATAATAGGGACGTCTTTTTATTTAGTGTTCCTTTTTTAATATGTTTATTAGTGCATACAAACTTAATATAATACATACCTAGAAACAACATATGTTATACCATAACATTAGTCATACCTTTTTTAATTACGTATAATGTGTTAAATAAATCAAAATACGCGATTGACATGACAAACAAACAAATTAAATTGTCACAACCAAGGACCGGAAAACCCCTCTTTACGCTTAATCCTATCATTCCTTACCTTATCATTCGGTAACCCTATCATACGGTTACCTGATTGTAATGGTAAGCTTATTGAAACGGTAACCCTAACATTGTTAAGGGTTTTTAACAGGTTTTCATTCAGTTATGGTAACCTTTATTATCCGTTGCTTATTGGTTTGCTACATTTTTAGTACATTATTGTCGAGGCTCGGAAGCTACTTGCGGGCTAAGGATTCGTTTTAAACGGACGACCTATAATTTTATTATTACAGGACCGGAAGTATTTATTTTATTTATTTTATATATTATATATGTTATTTATTGTATTTATTTTATTTCTTATTTTTTTTTTTTTTTTATTTTTTTATTTTTTTTTTTATTTATTTAATCTTTTTTTTTTTTTGATTTTTTTTTTTGTTTTTTTTTTTTATTACTTTATATATTTTATTTAAATTATTTATTTATTAACATTATTTATTTTAATTATTTTATTTATAATATAATAAGATTTAAAATAAGAACACACCACACGGGTAGGTATAAAGATAAGCAAAGGAACGGCAAAAAAACTTGTTTGTGCTGGAGGCTTCATAGATCGCCCATGCCAACCTCGGTTATTCAATAACAAGTTGAATTTAAGTGGGCGTAAAGATTGCAATCGTTTGAACTAGTCAAAAACCTTATAATGAGGTAACTGAATAGACTGGGTTTTTATTTCGGTTACCGGTAACAGAGGTTAACCGTGTCTGATACGGTTACCGAATCAAAGTGTTACCTTATCATACGGTTACCGTTATGGTAGGGGTTTTTACAACCGCTTCTAAAATAACCCTATGAAAAACCCCGGTTAAGGTAACCGGTTCCTGTCCCTGGTCACAACCCAAAAAAAAAAACGCAAGCGATAATCTAATTCAATTACTTATTCCCAGCCTCGCCCCCAATAAATAAGGGAAGCGGAAAGGCACGAAACAAAGCAAAATTACGAGCGGTAGTCGTAAAATAAATCGACCAATTATTTTCCCAAGCTCGTAAATAACCCAATCAATACATGCAATACTAACCTTTACCCGCATGTAACACAGTGCAAATTTCAACACAACTTAATGTAAGACGTGTGGTTGATAAAATAAGTTTTCTCCAATATGCTCGGAAATGTTCACATTACTGTAGCAAATATACTACGGGAAGTTCTTCGTTAATGTCAAACTCTAATTAAAAAACATCAAACTATAGCTGTCCTGTTCTAGCGGACGGGAAGTAAAAAAACACTACAGTAATAACTTATTACTGTAGTGTTTTTTACTTTTTAATAATAAAAAACGCAAACGGCCAATTATTATTGCCGCGAGCCGCTTCTACACGACCCGATCAGCTATCATTTCACGTGTATGGTCGTGCGAATACTGCTTAATAAAATCAAAGATTATTTTTATATTTTTTTTTAATCTCATCCGTGTTCATAAAGCTTATATAGTTTGTCAAAGGACTTTCTCATTTCAAACATAGACAAAGAGAATCATACTATCTTTGTCTTACACTAGTACTAGCACCCAAAAGAAAAGGATGGGTATAGTTTTCCTGGTTCTTACTGACTGAAAAGTTGGTTTGACCAACTATATTGCACAATTATATTGAATGAACGAATACTGAATGGCAGAATAAGTTTGTAACTTTAACTTTTAAAAATTAATTAAAGAGGGAAATTGTTTTTGACATTTTGGATGTGAAGGTTTGATTTGAGTGATGCTTGATGGTTAAATAATAATTATTTTAGCTTATTTCCTCGCATGTTTGGAGAAAAGCACTATATATGCCTCGGCAGGAATAGCAATTCGTGGATTCGTCTTCTTTGTCGAAACGAAAATCGAAACTCATCCACGAATTGCCCTTTCCCGGCCTCTGCAATAATGTACTATAGTAGAATAGAGGTGTTCCTTTTTGTTATCTCTTTAAACAGTAACAAGCGTGGTTGCCGGTTTGTTGGCCCGATTAGGGTGATGACGTGTCAAACAGTTCGTTAGAGGTGCCATGAGCAGACTCCGAACAAACTGTGGGTAACGAAGAAAGCTAACACGTTCATACCTAAATAAATTGTTTTACGTGTAATCAAACTATTTTTTTAAATAGATACATATATGAGATTTCTAATAACATATTTATTTAATTCTATGTAATCTCATTTATTAGATAAGTCGAAAATACTAGTTAATACAATAAATACCTATAAACTAACTTATACCTATACTAAAACTACAAATAAACACAGCACATTTCTATTTATTTATTCATACATCAAATGTGTGGGCATTTTATTTAAAAGCCAAGTAACGAAACAAACATAGTTTTGTAAAATCAGTACAACTGGGCATAGGTACTAGTACTACTATTATCATACTCGTAGCGCTACGGCGCGGCGTAGCCGGTTTACCTAGTGTAGCTAAAATCGCGCTATTATGTGGGCGTATTTGAGTAAATATAATTCAGGAAAGTGATTGTTACCGATAAAGTGAGTTAGCTGTTGTTGTCTGCGGTGGCTTATACGGGTAACGATGTTTGCCGAACGCCCACGGCGATGGCCCGGTAATTCGTATTACAGCAGGCGTATTATGGATGCCTTTATCCACGTGATAAATAACTGTCACTTTTTAACACCGTGGGATAGAAAGTGATGGACACGGTTTTATAACGCTGTCATGTAGTCAAGAAGGACCATCATGTACGTACAAATCAACAAAAAAAAACCGACTAAACTAAAACTAAGTACCTATAAAGTAAAACCCTGCAAATAGAAAATTGGGCCCAGGTCTGTGACGTCCGGAGGGCTTATATTATATTATTGTGTTATTGTTTAACATTATGAGTAACTACCTAAAACTGATACCTAACAAGAAACTAATATCGAATAACATACTTATGTCATAAGTCATAACACATCAATATCATTAGTACCAGCACTGTCGAAAGTTGCTGAGCTAGGGCTTTGTAATAGGTTAATGGAATACTTTGAAAGAAACAAGTTACTTCATGATCACCAGTATGCGTATCGCCACGGCAGGTCTACGGTAGATGCTGCTCGTGCAGTCCATCAGCGTGTCCTCCAGTATATTGACCAAAAGAAAATGGTTGCAGCGGTTTTTTGTGACTTGTCCCGAGCGTTTGATTTGGTTGATCACAAATTATTGTTACATAAGTTGCAAAGATATGGTGTACAAGGTAGTCTTTTAAATTTTATTAGATCCTTTCTGAAGGACAGAGAACAGGTAGTGTCGGTAGATGGAGGGGCCACTAAGTCTGAGGTGAGGACCCTTGAGGACTGCTCTGTCCCTCAGGGTTCAGCGGTTGGGAATTTCCTGTTTTTGGTGATGGTAAATGACCTCATTAGTTTGTTTGAAGATGGTAATTTTATAATGTTTGCTGATGATGGATGTGCCATTGTTATAGGTGATACTTTTGATGAGCTAAAAGAGAACGTTCTGAATACGGTACTAAAATTGACATGTTGGTTTCGAGTAAATGGCTTTTTAATTAATCTTAATAAGACATCGATAATGCATTTCTGGCTGAGAGGACTGTATCACACTCCTCTGGACATAACGATAAATAACATTACACTTCCACAGGTGCAGAATGTGCGTTTTCTAGGGTTTGAATTTGATTGCGGCTTAAAATGGGATAAACATATTGATGGACTTACTAGTAGACTTGCCAAAGCGTCGTTTGCGTTGTCTCGGCTTGCTCCTGCACTTTCACGTGAGAACCTCCGTATGGCATATTACGCGTATGTAAACTCAATCCTTGTGTACGGTATTGACCTTTGGGGGCTGGCAGCCGACAGGGATAGAGTTTTCATACTGCAGAAGAGAGCGGTTAGAATGTTGGCTGGGGTGCCGCCATTCACTCCAACTAAAGAGTATTTTCGTGAGTTAAAAATTCTAACAGTGCCCTGTTTATACATACTTGAGGTGGCAAAATATATGTATAAGCACAAAAGTGAATTTGTTATGCGTAGACCTGATCAAAGGCAAACTGATCGTGATATTAAATCCGTCTTTGTCAGGTTAGTAAAATCGTCCAACTCGTTGGGGGTAGTTGGTATTAAAATTTATAATAGCCTGAGCCGTGAAATAAAAGAGGCGGCTTCTTATGAGCTATTTGTTACTAAGTTAAAAGCGTTTTTAATTGACCAAGCTTTCTATACAGTAAAAGAATTTTATAGTAAATTTAATGTAAGATGATTCCGTAATATTTAAGACACTTGTATTTTTTGTTTTCTAATGGTCTTATTGACATTTGTATATATTACTATTTTGACATTTGTAAATATTCTTCTGACATTTGTATATATATATTGTTTTTAAGTTAGTGTAAGTTATGTTACTATTTTTAATTTTAATTTTATTTTGTATTGTGTATTTTGACATGTGTTTTTGACATTAAAGATATTGAATTGAAATTGAATTTGAATTGTTACAAATGTTACAATAGTGTAATAAATAAATCTACTTCTGTGCTCAGACATACGTATAGCAATTACTTTTTCTCATTAACCTCTTTTGCGATTGCTAACTTTACTTACTGCCACACTAAGCATCAAATACCAATAAATATATAAATGGAAAACATCGTCAACATTGCCTACTTTGCTCAACATTGCCTGAGTTAGAAAATTGTGATTCTTTACAAAACGCCAACTGGTTTGTAAAGAATTACAAATTTCTAACTCTTTCGTCTAATTCCTATCAATTATTGTCATTCTCCCATTATTAAAGATAATAGGTACCTATAGCTACAACTCTTTTGTAAAAAATCAGGGTTTTTTTATATACCTGACAATATTGAGGAATTTGACGGTAACCCGTTCGTATACTTAAATTTGTGGTGAGAGGTTAAATTGTTATAATGGAGTCCCTTTGTTTCCCATAAAGTTTTAAGTCATAATGTATTGTTTGTCATATTATCGTTAGTCATAAAGCTGAAACTGTAAACTTTTCAGGATTTTCGTAAGGTTATATTGTAGATAGGTTGGCTTAGGTTAGGTTTGTTTTATGGCAATCCTGAAAAGTTACGCGTTTCTGAGAAAAACCAATTATGACTAACGAAAATTCGGACAAACCATACAATATTTGTTTATTTGTTTATTTATTGTCACTTAGCAATTATGACTTAAAACTATTGTGAGAAACAATAGAGACCCGTTACGCTACGTCTTACGTAGGCGAACAACGCGCGAACGCGGCGCGGCGCGGCGCGGCGAAATCAATCCTTTGATGCCCATAGAAGTGTCCTACGTAAGCGATCTCGTTGCGAACGCGGTGCGGCGCGATTTGCACGCGAATGTCAGGCGGCGCGGCGCGGCGCGGCGCGGCGGCGGCCGCTTTCGCCGCGCCGCGCCGCGCCGCGTTCGCGCGTTGTTCGCCTACGTAAGACGTAGCGTTATAATATGTAGGTATTATGGAAGTTGGTTGTTTTATTTTTATAACTTTCAACCTGATCCACCAAAGTATCTTGAATAAATAAAACTGCAATGCATTGATCTTGCACTAATAAAAGTATTTCTTTTACAGGAACATATTTCTTGTTATACGATTTTCTCGATTATTTCGAAAAGGACGGACCGAGTTTTCTACAGAGAGAAAAATTCTTAGAGATCATCAACACGATTTTCAAGGATTTCTCTAATATTAAAAAAGAAGCAATCATTTTTCAAGTAA
The DNA here is from genome assembly GCF_963556715.1 of Cydia fagiglandana. Taxonomy (NCBI): domain Eukaryota; kingdom Metazoa; phylum Arthropoda; class Insecta; order Lepidoptera; family Tortricidae; genus Cydia; species Cydia fagiglandana. The sequence continues at coordinate 7,432,818 of NC_085936.1, read as the reverse complement.
GTATTAAAATGTATTTCACTCTGACCATACTCAGTCTGAGGGGTGGATAGGCGAAAACCGAAAAAACGAAAAAAAAAAATTAGCTGTTCTACCTATAGAAAACATTGACTCTAATTCACCGAAATGTATGAAACGGCAGCTTTTATTTCGCGATTTCGGCATTGGTCCCATAGTAAAACTTGTTAAGTATGACCTACATATTCACCCCTCAGAATTTGGTCAGAGATGAAAATTTCATCCTGTATGCCTGACGTTATATTTTTTTACTCAATTTATTGGCATGACATTGTGTAATCAGATCTCTTGGTTAATGTATGTGTAATGTGTGTAATAAGTGATCGCATGCATCTAAACGCAGGCAGAGGAAGAACTAAAAAGGAAATGTCATTTGCAATTACCGTCAATATCGTAAAACGGTACTGTCCGTTCCTAACACGTATTAAAGTATTTGGAATGACGCTCCTAGTATTGTTTAATACTTAGTAATACATAAAACTACTTTACTATTTTTCCATCCGTACTAGTGTTTGATACTACCTACTAACTTAATTGCAGTGATGTCACAAATTTTCGTCTTGCACACATTAGTGTTTTTCATCGGCGCACAGATTAAGTCTAGTAGGTAGGTTACCTATGCCACGCGAATGAGCTTAATCAATGCGTTTAAATATCATATTAGGATAACCACTGCAGCTAAAGCAATGCGTTTAAAGGTGATATTCGGATAGCCAGTACAGCAGTTACTGTTACCACGTTGCTGCTATAACGATGATGCGAGCCATTAGGTATCACTGTCAATTTTCTTGATAATTACATTGATGTCGTTGCAGCATTGCTGTCACGATTAGAATGGTGAGGGCGACTTGCCCCATCCCAGTAACCCGGGTTTAAGCGGTTAAAGCGTTAACCCAGTGTCAAAGTGTACTGGTAACCATGGTAACTCCAGGTTTAACCGGTTAACCCGGGTTAGAGGAATGGTGCAAGTGGCGCTTAATTCATAAAGAATAATGTGCAGAGGCTCTGTCGAGGACTACTTTGAGGTTTTATATGTTATTTATACTTTTTATACATTTTGTCTATGTTTTTATGGTATTTTGTTTTTAGATCAGTTGTCATTAAATGCTATGGTGAAAGCCCAGCTTTTTCGTTGCTCCCGATTTTTGTAGCTATCGAAGTGTATATATTGTCCTGGATTCCGGGACAGGCTCTATAATACCGCCAGTGTATAGAATATATATTTTAAGTACCTACTACATTATAATTTTTATTTTCCAGTATACGGATTGGGAAGAAATAACCGACGGTTATCTGAACCAGAAGATGATAGCAGACATAGTGAGCGATTACTTCTTTGTGTGCCCCACTAATTACTTCGCGGAGGTTCTGGCTGAAACTGGCGTTGACGTCTACTACTACTACTTTACGCACGTAAGTTTTTTTATTAACTACATACCTTTGCGAACTCGATTCGATATCGTACTAAGCTATAAAAAAAAATTGTTTCCTATAAGGTAAGGTGGGGTAAGACTATCACCGGGGGGTTAGACAATCACTTATATGGAATCCTTATACTGTTAATCTTGCCCCGAGAAAAATAAACTATGTCATTCTTACCCCACCTTACCTTACATTGATTCAAATGTCAACTGACTATAAACGGTGTAAAGCTGAAAAAAGACACGGTACTTCTGCCCTATGTGATTTAGGAGTTATTATTATCTAATTACTACTAATATGAGCAAAGTATATAATTAATAGGACGCACAACAGACGTATCAGTTTTTAGTCTTTCAATAATAGTCCAAATATAATCGCTACAGCTTTAAACATTTAAAAAACCTTGAAATATTCCACAAACCTGTATTCACGACGTTATATTTGTGTGAATCCCATACCGCGTGCCACCAAAACAAGTGAACGTCGATCCTGGCTTTCAAAGGTACCGTGATGAAGACGCTCTCCAAACAGCCGGGACGGCTAACACGTTAATTTGGCTAACGAACCAAACACGAGGGCTCTTACAGAAGCGCTGCCAGCTACATTCGCTTTTTGACTTAACGCTGCAACACTAAGCTCAAAGCGAAATCCATGCGGCCGAGTTTTGAAGGCAGAGTAAATGTTGGGTTTCATATGAACACGTAACATTTGCAGTGGAATTTTTAAGGGAGAAATGTTTGGTACTTTTAGATTTCACTATGTGTGCCGGGTGACTTTATTAACAATGCTTGAGCCACCCTATTCATGTGATTTTCATTAGGGTAAATACTTTTTAATAGGTACCTACAAGTATTTTTATCATAGAATTAGTGATATTGAACTTCAAAAATAAATGATATTGAATAGGTACAATAACAGTTCCATTCAACCTAAGTTAAAATTAAATGCAAAAGTTCAGCCATAACAAACACAAACTTCAAGACAATAAATTGTTTACGCCCAAACTTGAAGCAAACTTGGGGATTCCACTTTCAGCTGACCTTTGATAATGGATTTCCGATAATTCAACATCAACGCCTACTGTTGACCTCCAAAGATTATGGTAATTAATTCACAAATATTGCCTAATTTGTTTTCATCATTTAAATAAGGAAGGTAGATTAGGTTAGTACTAGTATAATATGCCTTGGGAACACAAAATATACAATACAATAAAATACATATAAAATACAGTATTTTTCTTAATTACTCGTAATGCATGTCAATTATAAGATGTAATAATGTTTTGAAAAGATGTGTCCCGCCGAGTTTGTTGCCGGTCCCATATTGGGATACATTCCTCCAATCGAGGGGGATTTAAATCTTCTCGGTGCAGAGGTGTACGGTTGGAGCCAGTTTAGGTTTATTTGACGTTCATAAGCGCATTGTAATATGCCTACTTGAATGAACTATTTTTTATCTTTTATCTTTATCTTATCTTATCAATACAAATCCTGTTAAAGCATCTCTTAAATATCTTAAAGATAAATAGTCTTTAATTTTGATATTCTTATTTTGTTTAAATTAAAACTTGCCTACGGTGTGCGCAGTATCTTCTATTATTTATTTTTTGTTGATCAAAATTCTAATAGCAAAATACCTGAAAGGACTAAAATAATTGAAAATAATGGCGAGCTGTTGGGGAGTAACGACCCCACGGACCCGAGTGCTCCCGAGAGTCGGTCAGGGTCTCCGTCTCCGGCGTGTCTTCGTCGATCGGAGGAGTGGACCCCAAGGGGAGCAGGACTCTCAGCTCTGGCTTGCCTTAATTGGCTGTCCAGAGAGGAGTCGTTAGAGCTATATGCTCCAGGGGTGGAAGTGAAAGATGCATAAGACGCGAGTTGGCACAGTGGCTGGTAACAGCCACTGGGTAGAAAGCGGCGCACACCTCTCGACACCCCTGAGCCGTTCACACCGATGTTGCTCCTGATCGTCTTCACGACGGCAGTTCCAGGGACCCATCTAGTCAGCGGCAAGTCATCACCTGCCTCGATAACGTGTTTTAGTATTGTTATGGCAGGTGTCCGGAGTTCTCTACAATAGCCCAGTCTCATTGTCCACCCAAACTTCAATCCATAGACCGGTATACTATTTACTTTTCCTACAATAGTCCCAATGCCTGCTGCGACCAGTTCATGAGTGTTTATTGTTGCGCCTGTGAACGGGTTCCAGCAGGCGTTCTACATGACATAAAAGCTCTCCAAGGGGCCTCTACGTGTTGGATCTATATCCCCACGCAAGCCTATCAAAAGACCGGGTTTTGTAGGCCCGTGAATTCCAAAATGGAGAAACAAATAATTTATATGAATTATTTATCTTAGTCCAGAAGTTTCAACGGTTAATACCCAACGGGTCCGAATTCGTAGCACTTTCTTCAGGTGACTAGTCAGACTTCAATTCTTTGAAGACGTAACGATACTTAACGCAGAAATAAATTTAGATAAACGAACTTGACATTATAAAGGTGTACCCGGCGACCCTTGTGCGGCTAAAATGAGATAAATGGTTGCCGATAAATCATACGTTGCCCGTTGATGGCGCGATTTGTCAGAAAATAATGATGTTATGACCTATGAGGGTCAAAAACTTTCGGGAAAACTAGCGTCGTTTCTGTTAACATTAAAATAGGTAATGATTTGGATATATGTACTCATCAAGATTTTCATCATACGACTTTTTAAGAACTGTTTTTAACTTGCGTATAAGAATGCCTATAGTAGAAAATTAGGCTTCTAACGTCGGTTTAGTTTAAGATGTCCACAGAAAAGACGCATAAACTTAACTCATACTAAAAAAGTCTCTGACTCGTGACCGTCAAAGACGTCAAAGGCTCTATTTTATAGTAAGAACTAATAATACTAATACCTACTTTGTACTGCAAAAAATAGTCCTAATGATAATTGATAGTGTCAATTTTTTACGATTTCTGGTGTTTTTTTAACGGTTTTTCATTTCTTAATATTTACTTGTTTTAATCGTGTACACTACAACGCCAAATAAAGAATCGAATAACACTAGAATAAAATATGATTTTTCATATTTCTAGCCTGTAAAATAATCCGATATTATACTAGCTTTCGCCTGCTGGTACGTCAACGTAGAAGTCGCAAATTTTTTCAACACCATTCCCCCTTAAATGGTTAGATTTCCAAAATTCCTTTCGTACTGGAGTACCTACCTACTACAACATTCGTAGAATATTATGTTTTTAATTTCAAGGTCCTACGTTTAATGGTTTAGGCTGTGTGTCGTCTGTCACGCGACTGTTTTATGTATATAGCTGTTTAGATATAGCAGGTATATTCAAAGTGGAGCGCAATATTTTGCAAATAATGTTAACAAATATGACGGATTTTGTCAGCATTTCACATATAACCTAGTTTTTACGAAGGTTCTTTTCACTGGAATAGTAATAATCAAAATATATTTTAACTAAATTCTTTACGTTTCTCGGTTTCTCTACGTGATCGAATCAGAAATGAGGAGATCCGTAGACGAACTAAAGTCACCGACATAGCCCACCGGATTAGCAAGCTGAAGTGGCAATGGGCAGGCCACATTGCACGCAGAGAAGATGGCCGATGGGGTCGAAAAGTGCTCGAGTGGAGACCACGGACTAGCAAGCGCAGCGTAGGACGTCCACCCACAAGATGGACAGACGATCTTGTTAAGGTCGCCGGAAGACGCTGGATGCGGGTCGCTTCCAACCGGCACGTATGGAGGTCCAAGGGGGAGGCCTATGTTCAGCAGTGGACGTCTTATGGCTGAGATGATGATGATGATGATTTTAACTAAAAATTAATATGAATAAGAAGTTTAAGCACCTACCTACCTATTCAAACTGTTGATAAGATAATGGTTGTCTTTAAAAAGGACGAGATTACGAAGTAATGAAGGTAAATTGGTTTGATTACAATATTTGCAATTTTTATTGAATGCCACATTAATAACTCATATCTACAGTAAGTTTTGCTTCCACAAGTCAGACAAAGGCGTAAGATTACTCAAGCGGCTACGTAACAAACGACTGTGGTCAGTTTTAATAAATTATGGGTCAGACGTGACCCGTGGCAAAGGTCACAGATTAACAGCGAGGTATTTCGGGTTCCGCCCGACGCTGTTTCCATTTCTGTTCTGGACACGTCTGATTTGTACCTCCGGTATATTTCGATCACATGCAACTGAGGCTGGTTTTCTGTTGGGACGGTGAGGGTTTGTGGGGCGTTGGTCCTGAAATAAATATTTTAGGTCATATTATTTCAAGTAACCGAAGTTTAAAAAGCTAGAAGATAATTATGTAAGTAGTTGAAATGTGGATATTCACTAATATTCTATTCAATTCACACTTACTAATCTTCGCAGGAGGACGTATGAAAGACCTTGACCGGAGATTATAAGCAAGTGCTGAGTCAATTGGTCAATTAATTTATTGTTAAAGAGAAAACTCAAATAATGTACGCCGGCATTGCTTAAAATAGGTAGGTTCCAAGATTCAGACTGCCACTTGCCGCTTAAGCTGCATTTAAGTATTCTGAACTAATGAATTAGACGTACTCGCGAGGTCATTACATATACATGATGTTGACCTTTAGTGGCCTGACAACGCATAATAGACTCGCCGCAGCCCAGGGTTGTTACTGCAATCGCTTGCCGAGCGCAATCAAGTTGAACATTACAGCGAACCAGTATAAGCGCCCTTATATTACGCGTAGTAATTAATATGATTGAGGATTAAGCTGTATGCTAGTTTGCATGAGTGTTCGACTCTGTAAGCAATGGTAATTTGCGGCCAGGCGTGCGCTTGCATTATTAAACGAACCTGGTGAACCAAACGGCTGCTTTTAATTTTATGCCCGACTTTTAAAACCTTAGCTCAGGGGAACTGTTCCAGCTACGGCCCTAAATTTAGATATTTGCCAGCCGATATGAAGGGTCGAATTGAATTATTGATAACGTTCAGCGAGCCGCTGTTACGAGGAATAAAGTGGCTTTTAGGTATTCAGTTAGATTGATATGATAGGAACTGATTTAATTTTCCCACACTTTCTTCCTTTTATCATTTTTGTACTTACTACCATTATAAAAAACGTAATAGCTATGGGGCATTACAATACAATTATTAACCATTTTGAATGATTCACGGTTAGATTCACTAGTCTTATATCCACCGGGATATGAACCGTAATTAGAGAGACCGAGGTGAGTTGTGACAGAGGAGAGTTGTGACATCGTCGATTTTTTGAAATCTATTAACTAGAAACTAGGTCGCAATAGCGCGCGTTTGTTAGTTCAAGTTACGAGCTAACAAACGTACACTATTGCGACCTAGTTTCTAGTTAATAGATTCCAAAAAATCGACGATGTCACAACTCTCCTCTGTCACAACTCAGCTCGGTCTCCCCTACCTTTTGTATTGTTTTTGACCTCCCGTTATTTCACGGTTCATATCACGGTCGATATAAGTCTAGTAATAAAAGAAAACAATACAAAAGAGAGCAGGAACACAAGCAAAGTTAAACAACAGGCATTCTAGATAAGATGACGCTGTCTTGACGAAGTAATAATACGACTTTATTTTAAAGGCTATTATTAAAATATATATTTCGTCCGAATCCAATATTATCAATACATATACAGGTTGTTTGGTACATCGTTTGCCAAATAAAAACGGCAGATAGCTTGAGTCATTTGCTATCTTCTCATGCCTAGAAAAACAAAATTGGCCATAGTCTTTTTTACTACTACGCAAGTAAAAATTTGAAATTTTCGAAAAACTGTCATAGAAGTGAAATTTTTTTTATACACCAAATTAAAAATTTCTAGGCCTGAGAAGATAGCAAATGACTCAACCTATCTGCCGTTTTAATTTGGCAAACGATGTACCAAACACCCTGTATAAAACAAAGTCCCCTGCCGCGTCTGTCTGTCGCGATAAACTCAAAAACTACTGAACGAATTTTTATGAAGTTGTCATCTATCAATAGTGTGATTATTAAGTGAGGTTTAGGTGTATATGTACCTAGATAAATTGGTTGAACTACACTTGCGAAGCCGGGGCGGGTCGCTAGTGGAAAATATCACATAACTGGTTCGAAACAGATTCAGGAAAACAGTAATTTATTTCATCGAGTGTAACTTTGAGTGCTGTTTTAAATTTAACCAACCAACACTTAAAATACACTGGAGCGTGTCGAATACCCAGAATAAACCGCAATGATTTAATTAAAACATATTTGCAAACTGGCGGTTTAAATATTGTTTCAGTTTGCTGCAGTGCCCAAAAGTCGAGGAAAATACTAAATAAAAATTTGCTGAATATATAGTGAGACATGTTTAGAAACGGCCTAACTCCGAATCCAACCTAATAAAAACATGATCTACTTAGAAGCTGACTAATGGTAACATTCCATTTCTAACCGCAGCTGCACTCCTAGTACTGAACGCGTCGCTGTTATTGTCAATTTCCATAGTAAAATGAACAGTAATGCAGCTGTCGTTGGAAATGGACTGTCACCTTGAATAAGAAACTGTAAAAGTCAAGATTAAACCTACTCTGAATGTGGTAACCTCCGCCCAAACCAAATCTACAATTATACTGCAACTCTTAGAACCATAAAAACGAAAAATTTTAATTTTGTCTGTTGATTTTTTATAATACTATGTAATAAGCTTCGAGCAACACCGGCTTCCGACACGTCGGAAGGGAGGGGCCCAAGCGATATCTCACCGTACAAATCATTCTGCCATTTTTCGCGGGGGGAAGGTGCACACAGTCGCACTTCTCACACACTTACATACAAAATCCAATCAAAGGCCCTACCGCGAACCACGTTCGACGTGTTGCCTCTCTATGGCACTTGTAAATTCATACGTAAGTGTGACAGGGAGGCAACACGTCGAACGTGGTTTGCGGTAGGCCCTCTGTAATGACGACACAAATACATAGAAAATGACACACGTCAAAGACAAATCTTGCAAACCTCGATCTCTTTTTGTGTACGGACGAGTGACTAGTGTCACAACACGCACACTAACACATTTTCTTTGAAGTATGTCATTGTATTCTGAGAGATGAGAAGTCGGATTTGTCGGTCTACCGATCCGCAATTTGTACTGAGCGAGTAAAATCGATAAATCCAACAATTACTTGAGACTAAAATATAATAATTGTATTTAAATGTAATTAAACGTATGATATGTAAAAAAAAATATTACATGTGAAATGTAACACTTTCTTTTTGTAAATTTGATGTCCCCGACCTCTTTTTATAACAAAAAACCGAGCAAACAGGCATTTTTGTGCAGCAGTGTTCACGCGCGCGTCTGGACTCAGTCTAGTGAAAAATCCAAGTGCAACTAGTTTTATTACTCGCGCTAGATTTTATTGACGCGCTAATCTTGTACCTCGGCAGAGGGGAAATAGTGCGAATGCCGCCTCCCTTCCGTGTTGCTCGAAGGTAATAAGAAGGCTTTAAAACAGGCAATTAAATGATGAAAGTTATAAATTGTTAATTTATAACTTTTTAGGGTTCCCTACCCAAAGGGTAAAACGGGACCCTATTACTAAGACTTCGCTGTCCGTCCGTCCGTCCGTCCGTCCGTCTGTCCGTCTGTCTGTCACCAGGCTGTATCTCACGAACCGTGATAGCTAGACAGTTGAAATTTTCACAGATGATGTATTTCTGTTGCCGCTATAACAACAAATACTAAAAACAGAATAAAATAAAGATTTAAGTGGGGCTCCCATACAGCAAACGTGATTTTTGACCAAAGTTAAGCAACGTCGGGCGTGGTCAGTACTTGGATGGGTGACTGTTTTTTTTTGTGCATTTTTTCCATTTTTTTTTTGCTTTATGGTACGGAACCCTTCGTGCGCGAGTCCGACTCGCACTTGCCCGGTTTTTAACTATTTATTAATGTAAATTTGTATGAATTATCTTTTAAGGAGCTTATGTTAATTATGGTGTTATGGTGAACTTACGTGTTACGTTAAGTGTGTCGTTTATATGCTAATACGAGTTATTACGGCGGTACGAATACAAAATATATTTCAGGATGATTATGGCAGCCTTAACCGCTGGCGTAGGTAAGTATGTACTTACTGACACACATAATTATGTTATTATACTTTCATAAAACTTATTGATTAATTTACACGATGAATCCATCTTAAGCTTTTATTTAGGTACAGCCGACGTCACTTTGAACCTTACTCCTTTGCAATAAGGCGAAAAATGTAAACATATCTATGACGTCGATTGTACCTGTATCAAAATTGTGGAATACAATTTTTTTCAAGTGTTAAATAATTGATCATTTTAGGTCCACTTGCATCATGCAGGGGTTAGCCACTAACTCGGAGTTTACCGTTAACACAGGATTAAATTATAGGTACTGGTGACTCCGAGTTTAACCGGTTAACACCGAGTTAGCTGCTAACCCTGGATATCGCATTATTTTATGTAACATCGCCATGAGTTAAAATACGAAGTAAAAGTATCTACAAAACATCATGCTACAAAATCTAACTTACCTACCTACCGTGTTCCCTTGTTCTGAACAAATAAAGTGACCATTATATAACAACAGGTATGTTTGTGAGTGCGACCACGCCTCTAGCATTAGGTGGATAAGAAAAGTAAAAAAATAAAACGTCGAAATAAAACATGCAATAGAAATTCTGCTGAAATGTCGTCATGGTTCCGGGAGGTATCTAATTAAATGGTTAATCGTGAACTTTTCTTGCCAATATCGGATTTCTAACAAACACTAATTGTGCGCTTACGTCTAATAGCTGCATCCAATTAGCCCCAGGTGAACAAAAACTTCTTCACTTAAGGCTTAATTAACTTAGACATTCATTAAAAACATTTTTTTTGTGATCTCATGAGGTTTTTTATAAGCAAGTACAGGGTGGTTCACTTTTGTACGGAGAAAAATAAGTTGTAATATTTTTCCTGACTTTGCTCACCAATGGAGTCTCCCCACTCTAAAAACTATCTACTTCAATTTTCAAAAGAATCGAATAACGTTTAGAGGTTGCACAAGTTGAAAAGGTAGAGTGAGAACCCCATACATTGCGGGAAAATGAACTATTTTCTAAAATGACAAAATATAATGAACTGATACTGAAATCGAATGAGAAAACTGAATTTTGCGTCTAAAACACGATAAAAGCACTTTTCCTTTGGAAAAAGGTGGAAAAACTGAAAAATCTTAATTAGAACATTTATCGAGTAACAAAAATCGAAGTTTATTACTCATTTTAAATTTTATTTATATGTAGAAGGTTCAGTATCACACTACTCTCCGCTTTGATGATAGCCGCTTAAACCATTTTCTACCCTCCGATGTAGAGTCGTTGGTTATTTGAAAAATCTTTGTTGATGATGTGCAACCTCTAAATGTTGACCGATTTTAATTTTTTTAAACGTATAATTTTTTTTTATCAGTTAGAACAAGAATTCGAGCAAAGTCAGATGAAAATCGAAAATTCGGAAAAATGAAACACCCTAGCAAGTAGATTATTTATTGTACTCTGTTAATAATTAAAACCCAAATTTTACTATACAGAGCGAGCGTCAATTTAACTTTAGGTAAGGTTTCTGATTTATCTAATTCACCTCCAATTTAAAGTAACTCGTTATTTTCCTTCCCGGCCGCTTGATCCGACATTGACATGGAAAATAATTCCTCGCTGTTTGATCACTCGGACTTTATAGAATTTTATATTCCAGTTACTTCGACCATCTAGTTCTAGGCCAATCAAATTAGATTTTTTCCAAGAATTAATTCTCAGCAAGCTAGAAATCGTCTTAATACCTTAATTTCCAATGACAATGCAATAATATTATGCTAACATGGAGCTGATCTGACGATGCAGTTGGAAGGTAACCAAAGGAACTCCTCAATGGGAAAACATAAACACATTGAATTTAGGCTCATTTGAAAGGTCTCGAAAAGTATATATATACAGGGCGTCCCACGGCTATGCCACATGGAGGGAAAGTACCCTAAATATTGTAGATGGAACATTTTACTGAAAGAAGACATTATTTTAATTTAAAAAACAATTTAAACTGCATTCATAGATTTTTAAATAATTACATGGTTGAACCGGGAATCGAACCCGCCGCACGAGAAAAAAAAATCACCCTGTAGCTTTATCATACCGATCGAAAGGCTTGATCATAAGGATTATTTTTTGCTAAATAACATAGTGTCGGAAATAAAAGGAAGACCATGAATTTTAACATTTGATGTGAAATTCAGCGAAATAATCAAAAGAGTGCGGCTTTGTATCAACAGAATGAGACTACATTTTTATTAAATTGATTAATTGAGAATTAAAAATGTTAAAATTCGTGGGCTTCCTTTTATTTCTGACACTATGTTATTTAGCAAAAAATAATCCTTATGATGAAGCCTTTCGATCGGTATGATAAAGCTACAGGGTGATTTATTTCTCGTGTAGCGGGTTCGATTCCCGATTCAACCATGTAATTATTTCAATATCTATGAATGCAGTTTAAATTGTTTTTTAAATTAAAATAATGTCTTCTTTCAGTAAAATGTCCCATCTACAATATTTGGGGTACTTTCCCTCCATGTGGCATAGCCGTGGGACACCCTGTATATATATATAGTTTGATGTAAGTAAATGTAAAGGAAAAAAGTACAGTCGGCAATAAAAGTGTGTATCAAACAATATTTTGACGGTTACTTGACGGTTTGACAGACGCTTGTTCAGTTTATAAATATTGAATAAATAGGTTCATTTACATTTATTCAAATTAAATTACAAGAAAATTCGAATTAAAAATTAAATATTTAGTACCTACCAATACAGTATAAAAAAACCTATAAAGGACCCAATTCTAAAAGAAATGACCCGTCCAGTCACGAACTGTCACGTCAAGCGGTTGACAAAATTTTTTCTTGCTTATGTATAAATATATATTTATTCTATTTAATTTCCAGCGCACGAGCACAAGCCTCTGGGGCGAGTGGATGGGTGTGATGCACGGGGACGAGATGGAGTATGTGTTCGGGCACCCGCTCAACATGTCGCTCCAGTACCATACGAGGGAGCGGGACCTGGCCGCTCACATCATGCAGTCTTTCACTAGATTTGCTCTTACTGGGTATGATTATTCACTTACTACTTACTTGGTCGGCGCGGTGACCCAAAATGAGTCTTGGCCTCCAACACAAGAGCACGCCACTTTGATCGGTCCAGAGCGGTATCCCGCCAGCTTTCGCCGAAACCGAGCTCACGGAGATCTGCCTCCACTCTATCTGCTCAACGGTATTTAGCAACGGCGTCCAGTTGGCCGCCGTCCTGTTACAAATGGTGCAGTGTGTGTTGGACAGTGTTAAAAGTGATATTCCTTCAACCAAAAAACATCACTCTTTATACTGACAGATCGTTATCGTACCGCCATAGAATAAAATAAAAAATAATAGTACGTACAGTCACCTGCAATAATATGTTACACAACAATGGCCGCAAAAATATCTGACACGATCTTATTTGTAGAGCCATAAGGGCGTATTACATATTTGTGCAGCCTTCGAGGAGTAACATAATATTGCAGGTGACTGTACGACCATACAGAAGTGACACTTCCAACTATGAAAAACTATGGATATTCTTAATTTTTTTTTTAAACATCAAAGTTATCTTAACTATAATAACTATATCTAATCAATATATCGTCGGGTGACAAGCAAAAGTCACTAACTAACACCATTGAAATTATTAGACAATAAAGCATGTTACAAGTATAATAAAGTGCATTGTTACTTTAATTTTTTGATAGTACTTAGTGACTTTTGCTTGTCACCCGACGATATAATCTATACCACATTATAGTAATGTCCATTTCCTATTATTCTAGCAACTTTTACTTTCAACGCGATTTTTACTATTGATTACGGTTATTTATAACAAAAGTTCTTACTTAGTACAAATCTACTAAGAAGTTCCTTTCTTAAAATCTTGATTACAGAAGGGAAACTCGTTGAACTTTCGTGCGACTTTCGGTAAAAATCAGCTTAGCTTCTGAGATTACGCGGGAAATGTATTAGATGTAGATAACGCTGGTTTAGTAGTACCTACCTAGTTGTTACCCGCGACTTAATTTTTTTGAAATTTTCTCTGCGTATTTCTTATTTCTTAGGGATATGCATTTTATTTGTTACATTAAGTGACCTGCAGTACAAATTTCAACTTTCTTAATTAAGCTTACATACAAATAGCTGAAGATTATTTTTTCAGAAAATATGTTAATTTGTTTTTATTTCAAGTAGACACACTACTATATAAATTATAAACTGCCGCAATAGCAGAGGACGCTGGTTCGATTCCAGCCGAGGGCACTAGAGTCCTTGGTCACTTTTTCTTAGTATTTGACGTCTATTTTAGTTTATAACATGTAAATATTTCTTGTTTCCAGCAAACCTAATAAGCCAGAGGAGAAGTGGCCGCTCTACTCTCGCGCGTCACCTCACTACTACACATACACTGCGGACGGGACAAGCGGGCCGGCGGGGCCACGCGGCCCGCGGGCCAGCGCCTGCGCCTTCTGGAACGACTTCCTGAACAGGCTCAACGGTCTGAAAGGCATATAACTCGTCTTTTTCCTTCATGTCGTCTCGCTTACGCTCTTTTAGTTCCTATTCATATGGTCTACATACCTACAGTAGTAGACATTACAAAGACACTGCGTCACCTCACTACTACACGTACACTGCGGACGGGACAAGCGGGCCGACGGGGCCACGCGGCCCGCGGGCCAGCGCCAGCGCTTTCTGGAACGACTTCCTGAACAGGCTCAACGGTCTGAAAGGCATATAACTCGACTTTTTCCTTCATGTCGTCTCGCTTACGCTTCTTTTAGTTCCTATTCATATGGTCTATATAATAAAGACACTGCGTCATCTCAGCAGTCGTCTCAGCTCTGCTTTATTTGTTTTCTTCAGTCCTATACATTACAACGACACTAAAGCCGGTGACGCTTTTCTATTTCTCATCACAATTCTCTGCTCAGACAATGCCTTGCACGGGTGAGAGTGTGTGCTTGCGCGAAGGCGACACACATTATGGTTCTTTTTAGGGTTCCGTACCCAAAGGGTAAAACGGGACCCTATTACTAAGACTTCGCTGTCCGTCCGTCCGTCCGTCCGTCCGTCCGTCCGTCCGTCCGTCCGTTCGTCCGTCTGTCCGTCCGTCTGTCACCAGGCTGTATCTCACGAACCGTGATAGCTAGACAGTTGAAATTTTCACAGATGATGTATTTCTGTTGCCGCTATAACAACAAATACTAAAAACAGAATAAAATAAAGATTTAAATGGGGCTCCCATACAACAAACGTGATTTTTGACCAAAGTTAAGCAACGTCGGGCGGGGTCAGTATTTGGATGGGTGACCGTTTTTTTTTTTTGCTTTTTTTTGTTTTTTTTTTTTTGCATTATGGTACGGAACCCTTCGTGCGCGAGTCCGACTCGCACTTGCCCGGTTTTTTTTTATTTATTTTTTATGAAATAGGAGGCAAACGAGCAGACGGATCACCTGGTGGTAAGCGATTACCGCCGCCCATGGACACCCGCAACACCAGAAGAGTTGCAAGCGCGTTGCCGGCCTTTAACATGGGAGTACGCTCTTTTCTTGAAGGTTTGAAGGTCGTATCGGTCCGGAAATGCCGCAGGCGACAGTTCATTCCACAGTTTGGCTGTGCGAGGCAGAAAGTTTCTGGAGAAACGCACAGTTGAGGACTGCCAACCATCCAAGTGATGAAGATGGTAATGTTGTCGTGTAGGGCGATGGCGAAAAGAAGCGGCAGGGATTAATCCGAACAATTCCTCGGAGCACTCCCCGTTGTACATGCGATAGAAAATGCAGAGCGAGGCCACATCTCTACGCAGCGCCAAGGAGTCAAGCCGTTCCGAAAGCCGCTGGCAGTCGACAATTCGAGCCGCTCTTCGTTGGATGCGGTCCAGAGGGAGAAGCTGGTATTGGGGTGCCCCTGCCCACAGATGAGAGCAGTATTCCATGTGTGGGCGAACCTGCGCCTTATAAAGCTGTAGGCGCTGGGCCGGTGTGAAATACCGTCTCGATCTGTTGAGCACACCGAGCTTCTTGGAGGCTAATTTACCCTCTAGATGACCGCGGAACTGGACTTCACTCGAAATGTCGACACCAAGGATTCCGATACTGGCTGCGGCACTCAGGGGAGTGCTCTCAAAACGAGGTGACGCGACAAACTCTAACTTTTTTGCGGTAAACGTGCAAACCTGTGTCTTGCTAGGGTTAAAACGGACTAAGTTAAGTCTACCCCATTCAGAGACTCATATGAATTGTAATTGACTCATGTGAAGAGGTTCATATGAATTGTAATGGTACCTTTCTATTTATACCTATATACCTACGGGTCGAATGTGAGTGCATTTATAGCACGAGATGAATTGCTGTGTGTCTTTGATATGGCATGTCGTGAAGAGTGTCATAAATTATTTGGGAAGCTGTTTTTTGTCGATTTACTAACAAATGAAACAATTTTTTGTTCCAAGTATGTACAATAAAATAATCAGCGTAAGGTCAAGTTAAAAAACTATTACGTTTATTAATAACAATATTTTGATCAGGTCCTTTTTATTTAAAGATTTAAATTAAAAAATGCTACATTTAGCCTTAGATACTCGTATAAATATTTGTATTCCCCTAATTTGCATGTCAAGAAAAGGATATAAGAAAATAAATAATTAATTTTCTTTTCTCTTACGCATATTTGCTTTGTATTTGAAGTTTAACGAGACTAATTGATGTCAATTATAATTCCAGAATTGGAGCGTGTTCCCTGCGACGGGGCAGTCACTGGGCCCTACAGCAGTGTGGCCGGTACTACTCTGCCTGTGGTTCTACTCACGGCGCTCGCCACCACCGCTGCTCTCTAAATAAAACAATAAAAAGTAGTAAAGTCCGTGAAACAGAAAAGTGTGATTCAAATGTGTTTCAGAAAAAAAACGTTGTGTGTAACGAAAGTGGGTAAGAGATTAGACGTTTCAAATGGTGAACAAACATATTTCTTATGGAGATTGGATAATTGGATATTTTATAGCTAAAAAGCATTTTGGATGTTTGGAATGACTGGCAAACGGAACTGATTCTTGTAGCTTAAGGTCTTAGCAAATGTACGCACTGGTTTTAAATCAAGTTAATTTCTGTAGGTAGTATAATTTCCATGAATAATAACAATATAATTTAGGTAGGCACACAATGTTCCTTGTCTAGTTGTTTCGTCTGTTTGATGTTGCAAAAATTTATTTTAATAGTGTAATTAATAATGATAAAATATTAAAAATTTTAATGTTTGATGTTAGGGCAAACATGTACAAAAATGTTATTCGTAATTTAAATATTTAAGAAGTAAACTGCTTGCGTGAGAGTATGCTATGTGAAGTATGTATATTTAAAAAATACGTGTCAATAAAACAATAAACGGCCCTATTCGAACTTTAAGATACGTCAGCTAATAGATCTTGAAACGATATGGATTAGATATGTCAGTGTCAAATGTGACGTTTCTTCAAAGAAAAATGTCACTTTTGACAATGACACATCTAATCCATATCGTTGCAAGATCTATTAGCTGACGTATCTTAAAGTTCGAATAGGGCAGATAAAAAGAAACAATTGAAGTGGACAAAACGTAGCGCTTTTATAATATTCAAATTACGAACAACAAACATGGGCTCAGTTTTATTTTAATGAAGAAAATAAGTCTTTAGAATTTGTGTGTGTTATAATAAGTACATACCATTAATTAGGAAATCTGTTGTAATAAGTTAAAATGCTTTGATTGTAAAAGCAATGCTTTCACTGAAAATTGGATTATCACTATACATATCAAGTGTGCCTCTGCTTGAATAGCAAAATAAAACATATCTTTATTCTAGTGAAATTTAGAATTTGATATAAATATATGAACATATTGTAAAAGTAGAGCGTATACTATGCGACGAATTTTTGTTGAGGTGTTTATTATAATAATATATAGGATGCTACTAAATGCGTACCACTCGAGGATCTTATGAACTTCAAATTCTTATGACTTCAAACAGATGATAGAATATTTTGTAAATAAAACCTTTTTATGAATAAAATGCAAAGTTATTGTTACCTACTTACTAACGTAGTATATATATATATATATATATATATATATATGAAAACTTAGACCTATCTTTTAATTTTGAATAAAAAGCACTTATACCTTACCTTTGTTTATAGGTGGGAACCTCTATTTTCTTTAGAATCTTTACCAAAATACTATACCAACTAATTTAAACTATAAATACAATAATTATTACCTATTGTACGTTTTAATATATGAATCGCGGTTAAAAATAATAAAGGTATCCACACTTTACATAAAATAGAAAATAACCAGAAATATCAGTCTACCCTGTTGCTTAAACTATGAGCCATAAAGTTTTCATAAATCCCGTTCTAAGCCCCGACAAACTGCGGAATTTGTCTAATCTGTAGCTTATAAATGCTTTAAGTGAAAATCGTCTTATGAATTTATATTACGATTTATATATTTTTAAACATGAAATTTGTACCTACTAATTCGATAGGCATAATAAGGACGTATTGGTATTAAAAGCGATTGTCAATTACTACCGAGATGTGAGTATGGAATATGTGAGGGAAACTGAGAAGGATTGCTGAATACTTGTACAAAATTTCGGGAAACAATATTGCATGCCATTCGTCTATTCTACAACACTTAAATGTATGAAAGTAGCATTACAGTAATGACATGTTAATTATGATACTAAATCGAGTATGTATTTTAAGCTTCCCACAAAATGAGACTCATGTTTTGTAATCGCAACGTAAAAAAAAAAGTTTTCCATGATAAACTTATCCACAATATATAAAAAAGTAGGTAGTTCATGAATTGCTGCAATTGTAACGTTACGTATTACAAAATCGTAGCCAAATATATCGGTCAATCATGCAACTACAGAAAACTGGCAGGAGTTTTTATATATATTAATCACATTTTAGAGTATTAATCATTCAACGTCCTCGATTTGATATATTTTATAATTAAAATAATCTCATTGATATGAGCAATTCCACTGAGCATTTTGACACGTCCATTCATTCGATTGCGTATTTTTATTGTAGTTTAGAATAGAACCAGAGTTGCACCTCTGTGGGTAATTATTAAAAAAAGTGTTTCAGCGTTCTAATCGTTATTTTTTGCTTATTACATACCTAAGCTATAACGCGATCACCACAATAAAAAATAATATAAATAATTATGTAGAGTGATTTGGGAAACGTGTCACGGATATAACAAGATTTCATTAAGAAATATAAACCAAACATAGTCAAGTTGGTACAAAAGTTTCTAGTATGGTGACAAATAACTATTTTTCAAATTATAAACAGAGAAAATAATATTTTATACAATTTGGCCCTTCATTAATCACTTTTATGTCACTCTCCTTACTTTATTATGCAAAAAAAGTATAATATGGTCCTGAGTTTTACATAAGTAAAATTGTTATTAATATTAAATTCAAACTTAAGCTTGTTATGTTTAATTTTTCATTAAAAGGATGATCAATAATAATTATAATGCCACAAAATTTCATTCCTGATCACGTTTCTTAAATCACCTAATTATTAATTATGCAATGATACATCAAATTCCTGGTTATCACAATATAAATTCAGTCCCAGTAGCAATCAGTAATTGCCTTGAATAATGTATAACACTGACGATGAATGACATAACGGTTGAAGTGCTGTTACATTTTTATAAATAATCGCCCTGTTATCCACATTTTCCTCATAGTTTGCTAATTGTATGTTGTACCCTGATAGGCGTTTCTTGTTTTACTTTTTTTTTAACTTCACTGCATTCATTATAAGTAGGTATGTCAATTTGTCCTCTCATAGATTATTAAAAAGTAGACACGAGAGTAAAGTGCACACCGATGGCTTTTTATGCATCTTCCGCATTTCAAGAGTCTTGGGACAAGAAATAGAAAATCTTTTGTCAGTTTAATCGTGAAAATCCCAGGTGTTGAATTTGCTTTTTTAAGACTTATACTTTGTTTTTGTTTTTTAAAGACTTAAAGTTTTTTTAATATTCTTATAAAACCCATCGAAACTCTTAACCTTGACATTAGTAAACTACGTAATAGAATTTCAAAACTATACAATTTTTTATTGATGAATTTATACGCTAATAATTTTTGAACGTTATTGTTTCCACTAAAATTAAAAGATCAATACATTTGGATTCCAAATCCCCATAGAAAATGTATAGAAAACTGCATTATGTTGGGCAACTCACTGTATTATTGTGAAAATATACATGTTGACAGACCTGAAAGTAGAAATATCGAATTAAAATATAGTCCAATAGACCATGACATCATCAGCACCTTTATCATAAAGGTTTCCTTACGGCTGATTTCGACCACAGCGAAAAATAGCGATATGGTATGGTATCTACCGGCGCGATTCGAGAAACGAATTAGAGATTAACTAGATACGATATAATATATATATAAATATAAATATAAATATATATATGTGACGTCCCACGGGTAAAGGTACCTTATGGCGGTTGGCGCTTACGTTATTATTAACGCCGCTCCAATATTATTGCGGCGCTATGCGACGTAAGCGCCAGCCGCTACAAGGTACCTTTTGCCGTGGAACGTCACATATCTTTACTATTTCATATCTATTGAATCTCTAATTCATTTCCCGAATCGCGGCGCCAGCCGCCATAAGGTACCTTTTACCGTGAAACGTAACATATCTTTACTTACTTTATTTCATATCTAGTGAATCTATAATTCATTTCCCGAATCGAGCAGTACCGCTTGTTTTCCAAGACTCCCAGAGAATGCGGAAAAGCTTTTACTTTGAATTAAGCACGATTTGAGAAGTTGTATGGGATAGCTTTAATTAGTTAATATTAAGATGTAAAGTGATCTAAATAAGGGTAAGCTAAATTAGTGATGTATAATAAAGTTAATGTAATGAATCTCACATTGTGTTACTAACAAACCGTACGTTGAAATATTCAGTAATTGTAAATGTAAACACATTCAAGTAATACAAAATTATTAAAACTTCCATACTGTTTATGTTTCTCGTTATTTTTTAACTATATACACATATGCAAATAAACAACAACAATATTTTAGCCTTGATTATGCACTTGTAGATAATTAAATACAAAATAGTCAGAGTTTATAAAATTATAACAATATTTACTTACTTAATGATTTACGTAACTAAGTAATGAAAAAAATATTATTATTTATTTAAATATCTTGTTTGTTCAACATAACTTATTATTTTTCTGTGGGCCTAAACTTCTTGTTCTTGAATTCTTGAATCAGCAAAACAATAAATAATCATACGTTTAAGTACCCAGGTATGATTGTTGCATGCGTACATTTTATTATAATAAATAAATGATTGTAATCTACTCAATAGATAGTAGCTCGTAGTATTATTAAATTAAGTTTGGATTTAATGTGATGCAATTAGTGGTTTTTGATAACTAAAGAACAACTGCTTAACCTCCTATTATTGTGAATGAAGTATACACAATCTCAGATTACTCAATCCAGTAGATTAAATGGAACTTGGCTTTGGTATCAGAGACGATAAAATGACAAAAGTGCTAATAACAGTTTTGAATGATTCACGGTTAAGTCTCACTAGACTTATATCGACCGGGATATGGACAATACAAAAGGTAATCACCGTTCATATCTCGGTCGATGTAAGTCTAGTGAAAAATGCTAATCTATGTACCTCCTTGTAGGTGTGAAGTTCGTCATTATTTTCAATACCTACTATAGGGGTACATTCGTGAAGATGGAACGGGATTCCTTTTTTAATAGTCATACATTTTGCATTACGTGCTTGACTGCCACTATCATTTGTTGTTCATAATCTACATATTATAACACCTTTGTGAAATTACCTGTTTCAATAGACAACGTTAAAATATTTAACCTTACAATAATTCCATTGTCCAATTGTGAAAATTAGTGTCCTTTATCATTTATTCGTCTCGTATGATATTACATTCCATGTTTTAATTTTATTCAATAACTATAGTGGTTGGTAAAACGCTTTAGTTCTATAGAATATACATAGAAACTTCGTGCCATACAATTATTAGATGTGTAGAGATTCATAGAGAAATTATAACGGTGTATGTTTGTTAGGGAAGGTAAATGTTCAATGTTATTTGTAAAGCTTCTACCCGATATACGAGCCGCTGTGTGTAGTAGATTCCGCTAGAGTTGCTAAAGACTCATATTATATCCTACGAGGGCCACGAAGAAACCTATTAGGTGTATTTGCTTGATAGTGGCGCTTGTAGCGTCGAGCGAAACTCATTTATCATACAACTTACTAATGTAGAATTCTAAACAAGTGTTGAGATTGAGGTAATAAGAGTTGGAATTCTTTTCCTGCAACGTTTTATAGTGCGTTATGGGAGAATATGTGAAAGCAAGAGGTAATATAAATCTCATAATTATGTTATTTAATATATCTTTTCTCCCCCAAATTTGGACGCACCACTAGCCACGCCGCGTTGTCTAGCGCACTTGCTTTTTAGTGTTCCGTACAAAACTTTGTTTACGGAACACTTATGGGATCACTTCGGTCTTGCAAATCAGTTAAATATGTTTTTTAAGCATAAGAAAGACATGCTTTCAGTGCCAGGCAGAAAGGTCTAATCTTCAATAATTTTAAAATATTCCATTAATTGAATTCAGAACAGTTGATTCGAGTTTTAAAATTGAGGACTATACTTGAGTCTTTACCAAGACACCGCTTTACATTAGGTGCTAATAAATGTATACATGTGGGTAAGTGCACTATTTTTTTGTACTCTTGACAACTAAATGCGAATGACGTTGACAATATCAGTTTTATTTGTATCCAGGTGGCGTGCTTGGTTGTATCTGTAGGCTTTTCACGTGTTAGATGAGTGTGATTTGGTGTGATTCTTTTAGAAATCCTGTTACATATTTTGTACTACATATAAAGACGTATCGAGGTAGTTTTCAGTGTAATGAACTAATGATATAAATTGATTGTAAAAAAAGAGTCATCGTTATATTTTTTTCAAAGCCATGTAGCGTTGTCAGTTTTCTTATGGGGCCCACTGATTAACAGTCCGCCAGACGGTATTCGGCCTGTCAGTTAGAACAAAATTTTCACAGTTCCGAACAACTGACAGGACGATACCGTCCGGCGGACTGTTAATCAGTGGCCCCATTAGAAAGAGACAGTCATAATGCGGAGTAAATGGATTTGAAAATATTAAGCACACAGCATAGTATGTGTATTGATGACACAAAACATAGACTAGGAATTCTCTAGACCGAGTTTAGAGCAATTATTTCATGCAACCGATGATGCCAAAAATGCGGGGGTGCGCGGGACGAGGTGAGCGAAGTCCCGTGCCGTGATTGGTCCGATCAAAGACACGGACCTCACACAAATACACTTTCGACTAGGACATGGAGTAAAATTACCGTTTGCGTGGCAGAGGGGGTAGCGCGACTATACTCAGTCTGGAGGATGTTTTGTCTGTGACACAAAATAAATTATTAATCATTAAGTACCCATGATTTTTGGTTTCACTTGCATACCGAAAAATAAGGAAGAATAATATGATCTTGAATTTCACTAACTATATATTCGTAATTCATTTACTAAAACGGCACTTGTTAGTTGACATTTAAATTTATAGTAAAGATATTTAAATTGGGTCAACAACTCAACGATTAGCTTGGCATCTATTTTTAAAAGGAAAAGGTTCCAATCATACACGATATGGTACTTTACCCTTCTCGAGCCTATTAGTTTCACTTAGTTGAAACCTTGCTTTAGAGTTTGGATATAATATTTCTTAAGAATTAGCTAACTATTAACTGCATTATGTAAATTTGTTTGTACAGTTATATGGAATTTTAATAAATTAATTGTTCTTCCTAAAGTGCGGTCACTGTAGTAAGAATAAATATTTTATCGGAATACTGTTAGACAATAGTTATAATATTTTGCTTTAAATATCCAATTAATATCTCTTACCTGGAAAATAATCAATAAATTGAATTAAAATGTGTTATCATTTATTTCACTTCCTGGAACCCGCTGAAGATTTTATCCAATATACCGGGTGTGGCCTGTAACACGAGCAAAAAATTTAACTGTAGGCTGTACTCCCCATACTGACCAACATTTGTTCAGCAACTTTTAAAGATAAATTGTGGTTTTTGAT
Organism: Cydia fagiglandana; assembly: GCF_963556715.1. Classification (NCBI taxonomy): domain Eukaryota; kingdom Metazoa; phylum Arthropoda; class Insecta; order Lepidoptera; family Tortricidae; genus Cydia; species Cydia fagiglandana. Next base: position 7,408,986 of record NC_085936.1, on the reverse strand, counting down.
TTTTAATACACAAGTTTTTTCTAAGACGCAATGTATTGCGAATTTTGTTATGGTTAAGCCATGACAAGCAACGTCAATCACAAATGATATGGCATGGCGATGGCGTCTATTGAAGATAATATTTATTTTGTATGAAAAATAGGAAGTCTAAATACTTCATAATTTTTAAAACTTGTTGAACAAAAGTGTCACCATTTGAGGAGTACAATCTATGTTTTAATTATTTGCTCATGTTACAGGCCACACCCGGTATGAATGACTTTGGTTGTCAAAAGTTGACGTTAGATAGTTCAATTACCGCGAAATATATTATGGCGCCGTACAGCACCATCTGCTTAAGCTCTCTCGGAGGCATAATTTTTCTGAAAATTTTCACTCTTTTTAACTTAATTTATATTTGGTTAAAACAGAATTAGTACTAAATAAAGTTTTAATTTTGAAGCCCTCTGGTAAAAAAATTACGAACAAATATGATCAGTGGAGACAAGTTAGAGCTAATGGGACGTAGTTTGAGAAAATTAATGTAGATGGCGCTGATGTTCAAACTCCTTTGGGGGCACGGCCGTGCCCCCGCCAAGACGAGATAAAGGGCAAAAGGCAGTGCATATAATAAAAGGCAGCGCAACAAGATAATGAAAATAATTTCGACATAATTCTTGTTTTTTATTTGGTCCCATCTAAGTCTGCTGAGAACTACAATTGATGCGCTATATTATAGTAGTACATACAAAGATTACCTACATAACTGAATGTATGTTCTTTAGGCATCGCTAGATGGAGACATGTATTTTTTAATTTGAAAATTGGCAAACTTGATTACTTACCTGTCTTTGGCGAAGTTAAACATTTACTCCGAGGTTAAACTCAATTAAACTGGCCATTTACTGCAAAGCAGAGTTTCCATTAAGATCACAGGGAAACCAAGAAGCAAAGTAACGGTGCTTGCATTCAACCAAAATTAACTCATAACGAAATCATTTCTAAGGTAAATAAACTAATTACTCGAAAAGCTGACAGGGTAGATAATTTGCCTTGAAAAGCAAATTCTGAGAATGATTGCTTATTTAGGTTCAGGTAAAATTTTATTGACGAAGACTAAAATTGAGGTTACTAATTAGGTTCACAAAAATACTGAATCGACAGGTAAGGCGCCTGAACAAACTTTACTCTAAAAGTAAAGATCGTAAAAAATTAAATGTAAACTTTATGAGGTCTCCGGTTTTATCATTAAAACAAAAGCCGCGAAATTGAATTATCACAATCACATTAAAGTATATATTAGTATATATTAGTTACATGTATGTCTAGTACAAATAAATCTATCACGATACGATGTAGCCATATCGACAAAGATTTTTTCACTATGCTTACAAGTTGTTCGTAAGACCCAAGCCAATTTTTGCGTTTTTGGATTTCGAACATTCTTTTATTTCTATTACGGCCCCGACACTATCATGGATACTGACATTACTTTGACGGAATGACGTTTTTAGTGATAGTGTAGGGAGTGTCATGAAGGAATGACGGCAAGTAATGAAGTTTATTTTAATAATTTCCGTCAGTATTGGAGTTATGTCAAAGTAATGATACTAGAAATGACATTATACTGACAGTGAATTGGTTAGAATGATGGAATCAGAAATGACAGAAAGAATGATGGACGATAATGAAGTTATTAAACATTTTTAATATTTTTGAAGAAATGTCAAAATAATGACATTATACTGATAGTGAGTGGAGCGCATCACTCTAATCCCTCATTCCGTCATTTAAAGTACTTTAGAAGAAGGTTTTATACTAACAAGAGTCATTACTGGCATTTAAATCAATAAGTGAAGTATACCTACTCTATTATCATTGCTCTAAAGTTTATTTTCACTTGACTCTTAAGAAAAAAGGAAAATATGCAGAATACGATGCACAAAGAAAATCTCTGTCCCTTTCTAAAAGTTTCCATACATGAAATAAAAATTAAAAACCTTTTATTTTATGTTGCAACAATAACAACAATTACAATTTAATTATATTTTTACCGGGAAACGCGAAAATCTAAATTTAGTTATCTGCCTCTTTATCGTTCGAATATGCAAAAATGATGATGATGATGATGAAAAGTGATAGAGAGGTTAGATAATGAAATTTCGTGTTTCGCGGTAGACCCCAAGATTGTGATGGATTGTGGTAGTGGCGCCCCCTACGCAGAGTTTCGAGTAATATTCCCTATTCAGAGAAATAGAATAATATTACGCAATACTCTGCGTAGGGGGCGCCTCTAGCACATACTGAGGGCTTACCGCGTAATTTCGTTTTCTGCCTCTTTATCACTCTTGCGTATTCGAGCGTTAGAGACTGATAACGAAATTTCGATTTTCGCATTTCGAAGTAGACCCTCTGAATTTGGTAGTGGACCCTACGCCGACTTTTGCGTAATATTCCCTTTTGCGTTTTATTTCGTGCATGGAGTTCAATATATTTTTTAAAATATGGTCAACATCCCTATTTTGTGTATTCTGTATATGGCCTTATATAATAACATGTTGTAAGTATGCATCTATCCTATATATGTAAACTCTCTGGTTTATGGCATTATGTATTTATAAACGCGTTACTGGCCTGAATTAGCTATGAATACTTTTGATCTTCTCGTTTTGGTCTTTATCTCTCATTTTGACTTATGTATTTATAAGAAGGATAAAACATATTAACTAAATCAGGCCTGTAAAGCTTAAAAAGTTTTATGACTAATTGAGAATGAATAGTTAGTGTTTATGGTTGAATGTTCCATATAAGACTATCCCGTTCGAACTTGCTTTATGACGGACTCTTTTTTTATACCTCCTTACTTCGAACCTCCACAGATATTGTTTTTACTAAACGTCAAGTCAACCGCAGAAACCCCGACTAGTTTTAATCAGCAAAATCCTAACCACTTTTTTAATAATTAATATAATTATGTATATCGGATACCATTAGTATTTCGGATATCCCAAAAACCTGTGTCTTAAAGTGGGCTATAATGGTTTGTACAAAATAAAACGAAAGAACATGTACATTAAATTACAATGAAACAACACAATAAATTGAATATAAACCAATCCAGTACTTACGGTGCACGGAAATCTCAACGCTACGACTACACATATTTCGTCGGCTAGAAGACTGGCGTCAACTAACAAACAAGTTGTTGTGTTGCTGTTTGCAAGCGAGAAAATTCGAATATTGGCGAGAACTTTTAAATTTTAGCAGTGTTTTAAGCTGTTATTTTATATTTTAGCGGTTTGATTCACTTTACCGGATCCGAGACCGGATCCGGTGAATTTTGCCGGATCCGGTATCTTGAAAAATGTGCCGGATCCGGCCGGATTACCGGATCCGCCGGACCGGATTGCAATCCCTACATATCAGGTACCTTTTTTCTTAACCAAATACGTTACATTCTTACATAACAGAAGAATCCAGTAGGTACAGTCAGCGTCGTATAGTAGGTGGCATCCAAAGTATTCAAATAGTTCGGTACACCATATAATAGGTATGTATGGCGTACCGAACTATTTGAATAGGTACTTTGGATGCTACCTACTATATGATGCTGATTGTACTTTAAGAATAGTTTGGTTCCCGGTTCGTGGTAAGAATAAAAAAAAATATTTGGATACATTCTTTCACACAGTCATGGCGCACGCACGCACGAAAAGGTTGAAACAAATAAATATTCTTTTTAATTAACTGTTTCTTTTTCTGCATTTTTCTGGCTCATCGGGCATAGAGTTGCCACAGTACATAGTATAATTACGACAGGTTAGAAATATTTGAATCGATGTTTGAATAATGTCTTGGTTTTGTGTTCTTCAAAACGTACACTACAACATAACTAAGAACGGTTAGGAAAATAATAACTTAAAATTCCCCGTGAAAGGTAATGATGAAAATACTGATAGAAATACTGATAAGTGTGTGGGGAGATTTAGGAATGTCATGACCTGAATGGACCAAACGCTGGAGCGTCATGAAATTTCATGTCATTGCTAATGATAGTGTCGGGGCCGTATATAAGAGTTCATAACTCGAATTTAATTTGTACTTATAAGTACGCAGAGACTTACGAGGCTATGACAGAAATTGGTCAGAAACAAAACAACGCATTGAATTTTGACTCTATCGACGGATGCATTTAAAGTTAAAAATTTTAGTTAAAGCTAATATGCTCCGAAATCCCTTTCTCAACGTTTACTCATTTGATAACCTAATAGGCTCATGAGATCAAATTTACATTTACGTGTAACTTGATATAAGAGGATGAAATTTTCCACGATTGCTCTGACCTAGATCCTTAGTTAAAGGGAGAAAATGTTGATTTAAATCTCAGTAAGAGAATATTTTATAAGATCCGTGCGTTTCTTAAACAAATCTTCTTTATTATTTAGTGTGTAGTTATTGTCTGCCTGTGTTTCAAGTGTCAGAGCCTCAGGGCTTTTACACTATTCTGTTTCAAAGTGGCGTTTTTGCAGAAATCAGTAAAGAAAAGAAAGGGTTTTAGTAAAATAAGGAGAGGAAAAACCTATAAAGAGCAAAAGGCAAGATTTACTTTGCTTTTATCTTTATTTAATCGTTCTATTAATTTTTTAAATCAAAACGTATATTTTTAATATTTCCATTACTTTAAATATTTCCATTACAATACACACAGGGTGAGTATATTTAGGTGCATTATACGCAAAATGTTTACTGTAGATTGACTTACTTAGGTGATATCGAAACTAAGATAAGAATAACAGATATAACGGTATTTTTTATATTTTGTAGCGAAGACTGATAAAATTATAAAAGTAACTTATTAAAACACCTCATTTTATTCTATCTTACACGTATATCAGATAGTTTACGGCAGTTAACTGTAAAATGGAATAAAAAAACTCAGTAGGAAGTTTATTTTATTTATGGACAATTTGGCTAGGACACATTTTAGTAGGTACATTTTATAATTTTCTAGCTCTTACATGACTAGATTGAGATACTGACACAGTTACGAGTAGCTATTAAATCTACTTACAGTTTCAATTTAAACATGATTAAAATAGGTACACGAAACTAGGCCTTATTCGTTAATACACCAAAAAATAACATCACTAAATAAGAATAGTTTTTCTGTATTTTACAGTAATAAATAAAACCCGTAAATAATTGGCACTTAACTATAAATATACCTACATGTCGGCGGCCGATCGTAAGATTAGGCAGATCGTAATGTTCCTGTGTAATGTTTTGACGATAGTAACATTAATCCAATATATAGGTAGGATAGGTTCGTTAGGTTGCTTCAGATGCTGTCCAGAAATAGGCGGCTACGCGGGGCTCCGTCGACAGGGAACGGGTGAAATATTTTCACGTTTCAAGATATGCCTAGAGGCTCGATTCGGAAAATGAATTAGATGTCTACTAGACTTCAACAAGTTACGATATTTGTAAGATAGATATGTCAAATTTGACGTTTCCGCGATTCTGGAGGTCCTCTTGAACGATTTCGACAAGTTATGACTTAGAAATCCAAGTCAGATCTAGTCGATATCTAATGTAGATCTAATTGATCTCTAAATCGTCTCTAGATCTTGTGATTATCTCGAAATCCGAATAGGCCTGTAGGAATTACACGATGCCTGGCCCCTTATATAGGCATATTTCACCAACGTGACAGGTGCGACAATTCGACAAGTCTCATTGTTGCTGACGTCACAGGCATCCATGGGCTACGGTGATCGCTTACCATCGGGCGGGCCGTATTCCTGTTTGTCACCATCATTGTATTATTTAAAAAAACTTTATTATATCGGCAAAAAAACAGGTATTTCTCTTGTGATGTTTATGATGATAATGATGACAATTGTCACAAGATTTCAAAGAACTATCGGTAATTCTTGACAGCAAATGAGTTCTGTGTCGGAATTTCGTCACAATTGTCGTATTTCTTGTGACAATTGTCATTAGCTTCGCAAAATAAATACTTATTTACTGGCGATATAGTGGAGTTTTTTTTTAATTAACATATTGGTGGCAAACAACCACACCGCCCGTCTGATGGTAAGCGGTTACCGTAGCCTATGCCTGTGACGTCAGTAACAGTGATGTGGACAAATGCGACATTTGTCACGTTGGTGAAATAGGGCCCGATCTTACGATCGGCCGCCGACATACATACTACTTAAACATGGTTGATGCTGTTAAGTATGTGACTACTAACAGAATTGACTGGAACATCTAGTATCTATAGAAAATAATTTGCACAGTCGATAATCCAGCGTGTAAACTTCATTTTCAAAACATCATAGCAGTAAGTATAAACCGTGTTCAGAATTTATCTTTATAAGTGTAACATTTAAGTTTAAAACATTTTCTCAAACAAATAATGACATTTTGATATTTTACATAGTACCGGAACATTTTGTTTGGATCGCTTACTATGGGAGCCGTAGCACCAAATAAATAGCATGGCCAGTTTTGCACTAGCAGATTTTGCGTTGCGTTACGAGGCATACTCGTATTATCCATTTTTGAGACCATTCAATTGTAATGTCATTAATTAACCTGTTTAATCTTTCACGCTAGGTATAAGTAGGTAGGTCCATTTTGTTTTGGAATTTGGGCGCACACAGTGTTACATGTTGGTGCGTGTGCAAACTACTGTTGGTGTAAATTCGCGCCTGTATTGCGGCTTACATTATATTGTGAAGTCGTCTTTTATAAATATTATACCCCTAAGTACCATTAACGTGGCAACATTACCTTCTGTGGCAATTTTACCCTATGGTATTACTTCATAGAAACTATAGCTATTTGTATTTATGTTAAGAATAACTTAATGTAAGCTGCTGCTATATGATAAAGTAACGACAAAAAATAATGGTGCCACGTTTGGTGATAGATTAATAGTTAAAATACGTGCTTGTAAAAATTAAAGGTAAAACTTACTAGTATTTTCACTCTTAACGAACGAAATGCTACTGCAAGTAACTTAACAATACAGTGCCACGGCTCAAGCAGGTTTCACGTCGGTCGGTTTAGATGTCGGGCACCTCGTTCATGGCGTCCATGCCGCAGATCAGGTCGGCGTGTTCGATGTCCTCGGCAGCGAGAGGGTTGAAGGCCAGGGTCACCGAGTTGTGGAAGCGTCCGCTGGACACCAGTCGCACCACGGTGTCTTCGCAGGCGATGAGTAGCGGACGGCGTGCTGGAAAAAGTGTTTTTTTTTTCAGAGCGGAGCGGTCTGATACCTGGGTCAAAATTATTTTCATTGTTTTGTTTATGAATAGGTAAATAAAAAAAGTTGAGTGCTATTGCATGTCTTTTTAGGTAGGTATAGATTACAATTCTCTTGAGAAAAATTAAAAAGTAAATTTCTCCCCATACAAAAAGGCCCACATCGTCACATTTTTGGGTACAAAAAACAAGACAACGAAAAGAATTTTGACGGGTCCATATTGGGTCGCATAATAATTGATTGTCCGAATGTAATATTACGCATAAAAACTCATTTCGCATAATTGTTATTGTGCTGGAAATATTAACATTTCTGAGAAATTATGACACAAACCTCCCATACAACCATTTCCAGTCGCCGTTACGACGCGGTGTAGACACATCTTGTGTCGACACCGTCTGTTTCGGTCACAATTCCAGTCGCAGAGTCGTCGCCGTGTCGACACAGTTACCAGAAATGGGGAAGGGTCGACACATGACACAAAGTGACATAAAGTGTGGTCGCCGTGTGCACACATTGTTACTAGTTTGCGACTACTTTATGCCAAAATCATTCGTTCATTCGTTCATTTTGTTCCTGTCAAATGGAAACTGTCAGATGGAAAAGTAGTTAAATAAAAATAAGTGACATTAATACGCCATCTCTAAAACGGATTACAAGACGTAATTATATATTGTTTGCATTTATATTACAATAGGACTTAAATTATTATGGGGAATTAAACTGCTCGAGTAATTTGATAAACTAAGTGTAATATAATCAACGCGCCACCACATTGTTTTAGTTTAGCCGGAAATGAAATTGTTTACTTCTCAGTGCCTGTGTTCATAAATATATTATTTGATGCATTTTTAGTACTTCGATGCGTATACTATACTTAAATAAGAGAAATAACGCTTTACATACTACGAAACTTGTTAATTATGATGTATAAATATGGTTTAAGGCTGAAAAATATTGCAGTAACAAAGTAGTCGCAAATGTTTCGACTTTGTGTCGACTCTGTGTAGACACATGACACGCGCTGTCAAAAGTAATAACAAAGTTACTGGATTTGCAAAATGGCTCCTTGTGTTCATTTGTTTTCAGATATTCTCAAAGTGTAAAAATGCCGTGGTCAAAGATGGGACTTAATAGATTAACTGTTTATTCGACTAATTAATGGAATAAAAAACGTTAATCTTCAAATTTTAATCACGATTAGTTTAGTCGACCTAACATAGAATTTAATTTTGGAATCCAAAATGGCGGCCATGCACTGTGTCATAAAAGTCGTCATGGATGTCGTTTTATACGTTTTAAAGGGCCCCAATTTTGAAAATGATAACCATTTTGGAATCCAAAATGGCGGCCATGCACTATGTCATAAAAGTCGTCATGGGTGTCGTTTTATAGGTTTTAGGAGGCGCAAATTTCAAAAATGGTGACCATTTTGGATTCCAAGATGGCGGCCATGCACTATGTCATAAAAGTCGTCATGGATGTCATTTTATAGGTTTTAGGGGGCCCCGATTTAAAAAATGATGACCATTTTGAAATCCAAAATGGCGGCCATGCACTATGTCATAAAAGTCGTCATGGGTGTCGTTTTATAGGTTTTGGGGGGCGCAGATTTAGAAAACGATGACCATTTTGGATTCCAGAATGGCGGCCATGCACTATGTCATAAAAGTCGTCATGGGTGTCGTTTTATAGGTTTTGGGGGTCGCAGATTTCGAAAATGATGACCATTTTGGAATCCAAAATGGCGGCCATGCACTATGTCATAAAAGTCGTCATGGGTGTCGTTTTATAGGTTTTGGGGGGCCCCAATTTTGAAAATGATGAATCCAAAATGGCGGCCATGCACTATGCCATAAAAGTCTTCATGGGTGTCGTTTTATAGGTTTTAGGAGGCGCAGATTTCAAAAATGATGACCATTTTGGATTCCAAGATGGCGGCCATGCACTATGTCATAAAAGTCGTCATGGATGTCGTTTTATAGGTTTTAGGGGGCCCCAATTTTGAAAATGATGACCATTTTGGAATCCAAAATGGCGGCCATGCACTATGTCATAAAAGTCGTCATGGGTGTCGTTTTATAGGTTTTAGGAGGCGCAGATTTCAAAACTGATGACCATTTTGGATTCCAAGATGGCGGCCATGCACTATGTCATAAAAGTCGTCATGGATGTCGTTTTATAGGTTTTAGGGGGCCCCGATTTATAAAATGATGACCATTTTGAAATCCAAAATGGCGGCCATGCACTATGTCATAAAAGTCGTCATGGGTGTCGTTTTATAGGTTTTAGGGGGCGCAGATTTCGAAAACGATGACCATTTTGGATTCCAAGATGGCGGCCATGCACTATGTCATAAAAGTCATCATGGATGTCGTTTTATAGGTTTTAGGGGGCCCGCTTTCGAAAATGATGACCATTTTGTAATCCAGAATGGCGGCCATGCACTATGTCATAAAAGTTGTCATGGGTGTCGTTTTATAGGTTTTAGGGGGCCCTGATTTCGAAAATGATGACCATTTTGGAATCCAAAATGGCGGCCATGCAGTATGTCATAAAAGTCGTCATGGCTGTCGTTTTATAGGTTTTAGGGAGCGCAGATTTCGAAAATAATAACTATTTTGGAATCCAAGATGGCGGCCATGCACTATGTTAAAAGTCGACATGGATGTCGTTTTGTTGGTCATAGTCATCATTTTCGAAATCTGCTCTTCCTAACACCTATAAATCAACATCTATGACGGCTTATATGACAAAGTGCACGGCAGACATCTTGGAATCCAAAATGGTCATCATTTTCGAATTCTGCACTCCCTAAAACCTATAAAACGATATCCATGACGACTTTTATGACAAAGTGCACGGCACACATCTTGGATTCCAAACTGGTCATCATTTTCGAAATCGGCACTTCCTAAAGCCTATAAAACGATATTCATGACGACTTTTATGACAAAATACGTAGCCACCATCTTGGATTATAAAATGATCATCGTTTTCGAATTCTGCACTCCCTAAAACCTATAAATCGACATCCGTGACGACGCAAGTTATCTTTATTTTCAGATCTAACAAATTGCTACAGAATACAAAGGACAAAAAAAGAAGCGAGGAGGTAATGAAACAAGCAAAAATACAGATGATTCCTCGACGCAATTGGATGCTTCTTAAATTGTGTCCAGATTTTTTTGTCATAAAAGTTTTTATTTTTCACATATTACTCTCACAAGTTCCGTGACATTTCGACCTTGTAATTTTTTAAGTAAATGTAAATTTTGTTTATCTATGAGGTTCTCACTAGAATAATATAATCAAAGTATGTTTATATTTGATGATTGAAATAGTAACGCAAAAAAATATATATATATTTGTGTCTTATATTCCTGCCGAAGACTTTTATTTTTCCTTTTCCTTCTACACAAGTTTGGTCAAGTAATAAGAATTTAGGGCTCTCAATTTTATTTTGACTTCTACAACAGTAAAGCTACGAGGCCATGTTTGGTATCGTTTTCATATAAATTCGCAGTACCAAATTTAGTTCTGCCGCCTTAAGAAAAAAAACCATAACTGACAAAAAGTAAGTTTCGAGAAAAAGCCAAAAAACTTTGCACTCCTGTTCAAATAGGTTAAATTCAAAGTACAAAGTTGAAACTTTTGTTTATGAACAAAGTAATTGTGTAGAATTTTTATGCGTTGTAAATTATTCGATATCTATTTATTTAAATAAGTTATTTAGAAAAAATAGTTACTGCCTCGTGATATAAAATAAAAATATCTTTACTAACATTAAATGACATAAGTGTGTACTTATGGTTTTTGTGTTAGTTTTGCACTACGATGTCTAAGAAATAAAAACACAAGTACACAGTTGTGCTTATGTTACTGACCGATCTCGAAGCTGAAAAAGCACAATTGGGTACTTTATGTTTTTTTTGCTTAGTTAACGTTATCAATTTATGATTTATGTCGTTAAAGGAGTTCTTAAAAATACGATAAATGCTTCATAATTATTTATTTAAAGAAAACAAATGAGATATTTTTAGAGATATTTGATTAATAATACAATATAAAACTAATAAAATGCTTGCACTACCTAAGTAAAAATGCTATTAGGGACCTTTAAAATGTCATGAAAATGATGTAATACAAAATTGAAATGAGGTACAAGTAGATTGTACTAAGTACTAGTCCTTAATTTATTGAGATGCTGCTGATGTTTTGTGGCTAGATATTACTTTCTTGAATGTTACATCTGGCCATAAGTAGCAACCGTCTGCTCCTGGACGACTGCCGCATCGTTAAGGTGATAGTCCATTTCCAACGACAGCTGCAATACTGTTTATTTTACTATGGAAATTGACAATGACAGCGACGCGTTCAGTACCGGTAGTGCATCTACGGTTAGAAATGGAATGTGTTACCATTAGTAATCTGATAACCAAAACAAAAAAAACGCACCCACAGCCAAGAAGCAAGCACAAACAGCCTTTGCGTTCTAGAATAAAATATGGTTAGAATCAGAATGTTAGATACAGCTCAAACACTCAGAAAATTATTAATTTTATTACATTATAACAAAACTTGCAATCATAAAAATAACAACAAAGCGATACTCATGAAACAAACATAATGAAAAATAAATAGTTGGGAAATGCCTGTTTCATGAACAAGCATGACATTGGGCGGTGTATCCCATACTAAAATTAAGCCATGTGCCAATATAAAACTGTAAGTGTTATTTTGCAACATACATAAAGCTCGGTGGTGCCGGAGTGATCACACATAGGACCGAAACTATAAGTCACGTTATTTTAAGCCATTGTACCTTAAATTCGTGGTTAGGGTTATAATATGTTTTAATCTCAATAGACAAGTTACTTAACACCAATATAAATAAAGAGATAGGTAATCTTAATTCCAGATACGCATATGTATACATTTGAATACGCGCGCCAAGCCTTAACGTAGGTACCTACTAGAATGACCGTGACAAATATACCTAAAGTTATTCAAAAATATAGGCAAAATCTGGAATACGCGACAAGATGAGTAACGAAACATGGATATAAGTATACTTACAAATAATTTTTGACACTTATTACAATCACGTATTCACATTAACACTTCTAATATTTTTTGAAGTAGGCACAGGAGTAATTAATACGTGCGTCGTACGCGCAACCTCTTCCGAAGGAAAGTAACCAGGAGTGAACCGGCCAAAATTTGTCCTTATAGGGGACCGGAGGGGGACTACTAGCCTGATAAAGCATAACTGACCACAACGTTTAATAAATAAAGCACAAGTTTACTTTTTTTGCAACCGACAATAAGCAGAAAAAGCATAAGAAGGAAGAGTCATACGAGATAGAAAAAACATAACGTGCAACTTATGTTTTTTCAGATTCCCAGAGTTATGACTAATAATTATTTTATACTAACAAGAATGAACACTTCTGTCAACTTATGGGTTTTTTACATAGAAATTTTATAGAAAACCAATATTATGGTTTTTCTTCTTGTGAAATAATTGTTGGGCTCAAATTCAAGACAAAGGAAAAAAACACAAGTCCTCAATTTAGTACTTTTCTATCTATGAATATATACTTATGCTTTTTCTTTCTCAAAAAGGCAGTAACTTTATCAAAATGGTGTGTAGTTATTCTTGTCTAAATCGTGACCTGTTACAGATAAAGAAATAACTGCTAGATAGAAAAATCACATTTTTCTTCCTGATTTCAAGGGTGTCAATAACTCAATTTCGCAAAAATTGTCACTTATGGTTTTTTTTCTTAAGGCGGCAGAGTTATGGTATCACATTGACACCATTCCAAAGTAAAAACATATAAACTTACTTTCTTTTAAACTCCTCTTCACGCTTAAACTGCTGAACAGTTTTAATTTAAATTTAGTACACATATATTTTGAGTCCCAAGACAGGACATAATAAGTTATCTCAAAAATCATCCTTTAAAGGTGTGAAATGAGGTGTAGGGGGGAATTCAGAATTGACTTCTTGAAGTTAATACTGTTTTTAAGTTTAGGTTTGAAGTCATGTTTTTTTATATCGGCCAAGTGCGAGTCGGACTCGCGTATTAAGGGTTCCGTACATTAAGTCCGACTCGCGCTTGACTGCACATTTCTAATAGGTTTTCCTGTCACCTATAGGTAAAGAACTATTTTGTGTATTCAGACGGACAGACATACAGACGCACGAGTGATCCTATAAGGATTCCGTTTTTTGCTTTTGAGGTACGGAACCCTGAAAAGATTTTTTTTTAATTTTGTGGAATGGTGTCAATGTGATACCTTAAATAAATCCAGCAACCCAGATTTATACGAAAACGATACCATACACGGCCTAGCACCTTCACTGATGTAGATATATCAAGATAAAATTGAGAGCCCTAAATAAACTTTCAAGAGCGGATATCTCAAAAACTATTCAACATATCGAAAAAAATTACTGAATAAACTTGTAACAAATTAAATTAACTTTCATTTTGTATAAGTGGCCATGTCGCTAAGATGCATAGTTTCCGAGATATAATCGAAAAACCGGAAAATGGAACCTTCAAAGCCCCCTCTCTTCCCCCCGCTCAAGGACTACGGCCGGGGAATTTTGATACTAGTATGTTCACCTCCTAACTTGTCCAAACCAAGTTACAGAGTCAAAAATTGTGTTCCGAGCATTTCCCTCTACAACTTTTTGGAGCATTCGTTGGCTGACCTAAGTAGCTTATTGCATTTCTTTAAAAACTTTTCTGTAAAAGGTTGACGGGTGTTGGGTGTTTATATGGTTTTGGTCGATTATTATCATTTGCATCGCCCATGATGACTTACTAGAATTACTTACGAGCACACGAGACACTAATAGTAGTTTGACAAACCTTGGTTTTCAAGAGGTATTTTATATTGACATTTGCTGTCACAAATTTGCTGTCAGATTTAGTCGCAAACCGCACGCAAAGTGCACACAAATGTGTCGACACCTTGTTACGGAAAAGTGTACACACGGCGACGACACTTTGTTTCGAAACAATTCTAGACACATTGTGTGGACTCGGTTACGACACATCTGACATTTAGTTACCACTTTGATGCTTCTGCGACTGGAATGGTTATATGGGCTAACCTAACCTATCCTATTCTACACAACCTATGCAAAATATTTTCTGTTTCAGCTGGAGAGAAAATATGCGAAAAGAGTTTTATGCGTAACATTACATTATGACAATCAATTATTATGCGACGAGATAGGATCCCAATTTTGACCCACCTACATTCTAACACTTTAAACTCTCGCGTTTTGTACACATATCCACCACACCACATCGTATCGTGACCACAGCTGATGCAACTCAGCTGAAACGTCGGAATTAAAGGTAAAAACAATGAAATTATATCGCGGTAGACCCACCTACATTCAATATTATTATATCAAATATTGTGTGTATGTACTGTGTACGTCGAGGTTTTTATTAAATTAACGCAAAACGACTAGATATTTTCTGAGAAAAATTATCACATTCCTCATAATTAAAACTTTTAAGTAGCTTTTCGCTATTAATATTATTACACACAGGATTCATTTAGAAAACTTATCTATTATAAGCGTATTGTCAACTTATTTTTTTGTTACTTTAATAAATATAACGAAGATAATATTCTTATGTATTCCTAGGTTTGGTTAAAATCACTTGACTGTAAAATACATTTTAAGGGTTTCTTTTGATTAATTATTTATTTCTCCCAAAGGAATACTTAATATTATATTTTTTGCCATACGACCTTTCATATACAAAATGTTAAGATTGATTTAGATTCAGTTCAATCAAATTTCTATCACGACCCTAACTAAATACTTTGCATGTTTCACAACCCGAAGGGGTTTCCTGAAGGGATGTTTAGTTTATCCCTCAGCGGTTTACCCCAACTCGTTTTTGAGTGTTTGTGTTTGCTATTACCTAACTGCATTGTAAAACTATTTTTTATGTGTTAGGTATAGCATTAGTAGCTGAGGGCCTACTACGAAACCGCGGTAAGCCCTCTTCTGGTCTGGTAGGTTTTTACTTTATATGTATGCCCAGAACGTCTTGGTCGTGAGTCCTTTTTGGCTCATTTCAATATCTTTTGATGTTTTCTGTTAGTAGCTTTTCGATGAAAGGAAACTTCTTTGGAGAACCTGCATACATCTACAAAGAAATATATTTATCTTGTATGTGAATGCCCTCTTGTCAAGCCCCTGTTATCCTTGATAGGCAGAATATCCTTGGGATATTTATATTTAATGCGCTGACGATGATGGTTGAGTATTCTAAACATTTTTTATTAAAGAAAATGTAATTTCGTCGGGAAGACGAATCCGCATGTATATTTTATTAATTATATTCGGTACATAATTGTTACTGACGGTTTCGTGATTTAATGATGATGATGATGGTTTTTGAAATTAATGTCGTCGTATCTCTATTGTTTCCCAAATAGTTTTAATTCATAATACTCATAATGTATTGTTTGTCCGAATTTTTGTTAGTCATAATTTGTTTTTCTCAGGATTCTCAAGAGGATTGCCATAAACCAAACCTAACCTAACCTATCTACAGAATAACCTTACGGAAATCCTGAAAAGTTAACGGTTTCAGTTTTATGACTCACAAGATAATATGACAAACAATACATTATGTCTTAAAACTTTATGGGAAACAAAGGGACCCCAATGTCGTCACATCCTTTAAGTAGAGTAACTCTTACGGTAGATATGATACACGCATCCCTGATATAATGTAAATAAACAAAGAAGGGTCGCGTAAACTTTGATGCAGTTGGCTCGGACGATTTCCCTTTTTGGGCAGTTATACTCGTATTATCCTTTTTCTTAAACGTATAATAATAATATGTTGCCTTGACCACTGGAATGATCAGTCACTTGTTTTTTTAGTAGGTATATTACATCTGTCTGTCAAACATTACTTAATTTCATGAGTATGTTAAGTTAATGTGTCTAAAGACAGTGTAGTGTGACTATTTAAAATAGTACACATCAAATTAGGTATGTAATAAAATAATTAGTTGCATAAAATAATTAACCTTAATACAAAAGGCCTAAGGTCCACCGATGTACACCGATGTTAACAGTGTGGGCACAAATGTGCTAAAATATTTGTCCGCGTTGTTATGACGTTGTGAGCGATAAAAAATGTTCTGACGTCTTATTCCTATGAGTACAAAGTAATGTAATTGGGTAAAATATCTACTACGAGTAAAAATGAAAGGATAACAGAAATACTTAATTATTTCTTGTTCGACCTGTTCATAAAAGCCGCAACAGTATTAATTTATCCCCGAGACTTTCCCGAATAATAAAGATGGGGCTTATTCTGGTATAAAATTGTTCAAAGCTGCAACTCTGTGGTCTACCTGTCACGATGTCTTAACGCAAATAGCTCGATTCGATGCCATAATAATATCGCTATTGTCACTAGCCGTATTATTATTCAACAACATCTATTTCTCTCTTTTATTTCATCATCGTCATCATCATATCAGCCAGACGACGTCCACTGCTGGACATAGGCCTCCCCGAAATAGTGCCACAAAGACCGGTCTTGCGCCGCCCGCATCCAGCGGACTCCCGCGACCTTTACCAGGTCATCATTTCACATTGTGGGGTCTCTATCCACGCTGCGCTGCGCCTTCCGGTACGTGGTCTATTTTATTACTATTACGAGTATATTATTTTGCAGAGATGTGAAAAATAGTTTATAAAAAGTATTTAAATACAAAATACAAATACTTCCTTGATAATACTATTTCAAATGCAAAATACAAAATAGTTTTTGAATTTGTATTTAAATACAAAATACGAAATAGGTATTTTCAAAATACTTTTTTAAAATACAAATACTTTGCGATAAAAGGTACTCTGAGTAGTGAATACCTAGTCTGAACTAAAAAGTATTTACTCGGAATTTCCGCGTTGAAAAGACTCTCTTTATTCTTTGAAATCAATCTTCTATCTAAAGTGCAAATTTCTAGCTGTTTGCTCATATTAACCGGTAGGATGTAGGTATGGATGATGGTTTTTAACGGCCAACTTTTAAAGCATTAATTTGTAATGTTTTACGGCTAGTATAATGCCTCTCGTTAGTGTGATGAAAACGTCTCGTTTGTGTTTCACCAGGGCAGAAAAGTTTGTTCTCCTCCTCTCTCTCTCCTGTGCCTTGAAACTCTCGCAACACTCAAGATTCCACTTTTTTAACCACTCGCTACGCTTGTGGTCATGTGCGACGTTACTAAACAGATTCAACAGTTCCATGTTAAAAGAATGAGAGAGTTGCCAGGATTGTACCAACAGAAGAGACTGTAACTCCTACCTACATTACCTACCTACTATAAAGTATTTTGTATTTTGAAAATAGAAAATAGGTCCCAAAAACTATTTCAAATAAAATACAAAATGGTTTTCTTCAAAAGGTATTTAAATACTAAATACAAAATAGGTATTTAGCATTTTGTATTTGCATTTTAAATACAAGTATTTCAAATAAGTCACATCTCTGTTATTTTGGTATAGTTATTTCTTCAGAAAACTGATATAGGTATTTAAAAATTATTTGATTGAACATAGGGTATCTCACTGTGTACTCATAAATTTGATCCATTATTAGTTATTAAACACCGTAATATACATTGGAAATTCATTCAATTGTTATCGTATTCTCGTGTAATTAATTTAAACTGATTCTCCAATAGCTGTTGTAGCTATTATACTTGATCAGAAAGAATACAATAAGATGACACACACAGGCGAAAAATCAACAAAAGTCGGACAAAACCAAAAAACTTCTAAGTAGCCCCAACAGGCAAAAACCAATCTTAGCGGGTAGTCCAATAAACAGTGCACGCTACTCGCATAATCATTTTCATGTTAGAGTCATCTACGCGACACGTTCTCATTCCAAAGTTCGACTTGTTCAAAGGCGAATATTTTACTGCTCTGCGAGTGTTACTTATGTGCTTACTTATTTATCGTTTGCTTTCAGAAAGTTGTGATTTAATGATGGATACCCTTCTAGGAGGTAATAACCTAATTACTAATAGTTACTTTTGATAGCTATGCTTGCTTGTTTATTATAAAAAAAAATAAGTGTAATGTCTTGTATTTTTTGCACATTGTTCAACTTCACCAAGGAGAAAAGTACAACTTCCTGATAGATCCGGTTTTGATATTATCAATTTTAGAAACTACAGAACTTGGGTTTTAACATACAACCATTATTTTATGCGACCTTACGCGACGTTTTAACAAAATTTTCATTTTAATCGATGACTAGTGTAATCAAGCATGAGCGCTTAGTCACATTTTTTTTAGGCAAATGGCTATGGAAAAGACTTTTAGTGTCTTCCGATCCTTATATAACAGGACTAAGAAAATTGGGTAGTAAAAAGTCGCTTCCCATATGCCAAAATGTTTTAAATCTTTTAGAAGAACCAGATATTATGATCAAAATTTAATAAAATGTCATAATATAATTGTAATTTTGTTTTTATTAGTTGGCAAACCTGCATTAATACGATTTCTATAATAATCCTGAATGTTTAGGTTTTGTCCGACTTTTATTGATTTTTCGCCTGTGTGTGACAGCATAATAGCTATTTCAAGGTATTCTTCTTGCACCAAGTATTTGGGCATTTCCATTTAAAGTTGTACCCTCGAGTTTTTCGCATGTCCCCTTACATTTTTTGCGTTTTACTCTTAAGACGAATGTTTTAACTAGACACATCATTTATTAAGTTTAATGCACAATAAATCACTTTTTTCATACTTAAAATCAGGTTTTTAGATATGATAAAATCTCTCTGTAGTACTGTCCCCTTCACCGACTTCAATTTTTGATGGACTTTGTCGTACTATATTTTTTAAATGTCAATACGCTTCATCGTGGGAGCTTTGTTTAAAATAAATGTTCATAATGTGAAGCAGTAGTACAGTCGGCGTCAAATATTATGTTTACACTTTTTGCCTTATTACAAAGGGGTAAGGTGCAAAAGTGTAAACATATTATTGACGTCGAAAGTACAGGGAGCTTAACGTTTTTGTAAGAGTTTTCAGAATTAGCCTGATGACGTGCAATTCAATTTATTATCATACAGCTTGGCACCCCGCTGCTACCCTCTGGGCGATATGCAATAAATAATAATAACATCGACTTCATTATGTTTTCATGGATAGTGGTATCGCTTTCGGAATTAGTAAGAGAGTAGTCTATGTATTATTAAATTATTTATTAATTAAGTTAAGATTTTAGTGTTTTGTACCTAGAAGGTGCAAACAAAACACGTACAGTCAACTGTGAAAATATGGGTGTAGCCAACTTATTTAAATATATGTACCATAGTTCTTAACTAGCCGACATAAGATCTATGGGACACATTTTTGAGATGATTTGTGCACCCATATTTTAATGTCCATTCGTTTGTGTGACATTTAAAAGGCTGTATTATAAGTGGTAATCATAACGGAAAGGGGATTTTGTGAAGATTTAGAAATAAACTTATGAAGTTTTTTGAAAATTTTATTTTTAAAGTATCATCTGAAGATATAAAGATACTGTTATTGTAAAATTGAAAATATGACATTGGATACGAAACTGTATGTATTTACATCGATGTGAGGATGATCATTTCTTAACATATTCAGATGAGTCACGTTAACTATGTTATGAAAAAAAAAATGCTTGATACGATATTATTTTTTATAGCCTACAGCACATCATCATATAATCCGCTAATGCACTTACACGACGCAACGTATAAAATAGCGCAACTTTATACGCTTCTTGAAGAATCCCATTTCACAGTGCAAAGGAAGCACCTTTGAAAGTCATTTATCCTTACGACATTAGTCGCCTTATAAAAAAACATATTACTTTATTGACCCACAAAAAAAACATAATAATAGCAGTACCTTCAGATCCACAGCGCAGGCTTCGTCACTATACAGATAGCTCATCCACCTCAGGTTTCGTCAAAATAAAATGTATACTTTCACATATGTCATCCGCAACACGCATCGTCAAATTTAAAAGAAAATTGGCACACAACACAATAACAAGCCATAAACATATATCCTAATCCTTTATCCTTTTCCTTTATCTTTTTTTTATTATTATTTTTTTTTTATATCCTTTGAAAGTACCTAGTTCTTTACACAGCCAACACGTAGGTACTAATGAAAGAATCCTGTACGTGACGCCTGCATTAAGTTTGATTAAGAACGAATATATTTTGTAATAACAAACATAATTATGGTCAACATGTTGCTAGAGTTAGAACAAAAAAGTGGGTTATTCCCGCTAGTTACAACCAAGTTCTTACCAGTGGTAACTACTGAATAAACATTCTCAGTAGTTACCATCAACTCGGTTTGGGGATTTTTTTCCCCAGTAGTTACCAGGTGGTAAGAGGCGGGAAAAAATTCCCAGTAGTTACCTGGTAAGAACTTGGTGGTAACTAGTGGGAATAACCCAGAAAAGTCTGCAACCATTTTGATAGCACACGCAGTGCAAGTATTATTAATTCATTATAATTTATGCAACTCAATCCAGTGATTTGTGCCAGACCAAAAAAAAAAAAATTTGTAAAATTTGTGCGTGGTGCATAGACCAAAAGTTGTCTCCACTGAACGTCATTATAATTTCACAGAAGTTTGACATTTCAAATAACACTTGCACTGCGTGTGCTATCAAAATCCTTGCAGACTTGGTTCCAACTCTAGATAATTTATGAAATAATTACCTTCTTTGGAATCGAGTCCACACACGCTGTCGTAGACTTCCATCTTGGTGTGGTCGAGCCCCCCGGCGCCACCGATGTCCACGTAGTCGCGCAAACCTCGCTTTTTGCACTGAGCAAACATACATGAAATGTGTAAAGTGTCATTCTATGGAACTTGCTAACTATGTAAACAAACGGCCATATTGATATTGTCTCTGAATTATTAATTTACTAGTGACTTTTGTTTACATGGTTAGCAAGTTCCATAGAATGACATTTTAAGTAAAAATATTTAAATCGTATCTACCTATATTCCTAAAACATTGAAAACCATAAATAAGCATTTTTGTCCCTCCGGCCTTTAAAAACTGGCCCTCACACCTCACCGCATGAGCTGTGATAAATTACTCATCGATTTTATTATAATCGTGCTAGCCGCACAGTTTTATTTTTATTTTTATTTTATTTTATTGGTGTTCAACTCTTGCGGGCTTGCAGGTGGCCCCAAAACGCTCACAAGATAGTACAACATAAAATTACCATATAAACAATGTCAACTTACCTAATAAATAAATTGAATAACGTTGCACGGTTATACCTTTGCTGCTATTGCGAGTTGCGAGCAGTATATTTTATTATTGTATAAGTATTCATCTTAAAACAGATCTTAAATTATAATAAATCTAATTCTAGTTAACAGTATTTAAGGATGTCCACCAAAATCTTTAAAAAACGATGTAATACGGTAAACGAGTAATAAATCGAATAACTCAGATTATATTGTGACAAGATAAAATTTAATCTCGAAATAAAGCGAGGTCACACTCTCTGAGGCATTTGTACGGAACGCTTCTGACTTTACGCATGGAAGGATGGGTCCGTCACGTATACTGACATACTGATGTCGAAGAATACTTATCAATGTAATGATTTATCCTTGCCCGCTTGCCTTTATTGGATTTTATATGCGATATTCATATACATGCTGCATACTAAAGAGTAGTATACCTAATACTTGGTGTGGTCGAGCCCCCCGGCGCCTATTCTATTCTATTCTATTCTATTCTAATATATAGGACAGCTCGATACTCTCGATCAGTTATTAACCTCTGGTCTTTGTAAAAACAAACATGTCAAATACTGAACGCGTACCTAGTGTAATAAAAAAATAAGTAATTATAATGTTTGTAAAATATAAATGAACTAATTGATGCTTGTTCAAATTTATGAATAATAGGTATATCTTTATTATTATAGTTTAAAAAATATTTACAATTTATTTATTTGTGTGGTTATAAGAATGTTAACCTTCAAATAATGTTGATTTTATGTCAATAAATATTAATGCTTGTGGCTATTCTCCACTCCGAGATTCAATATCAATACGTTAATGTTACAACTCCAGCTTCGTGTAAAAATTGTAACTACTTTAAGAAAATTGTAATAGCAGAAAGAACGGTAATTAAAGATCAAAATTATTATAAAGTGAAGCGCAACCAAGCGTTACAGTCTTAAACACAGGCAATTTAAATACACTTGCTCGTTGACACAGGTTGCTTAATTACAAAAACAAGTTATCGTTACCGTGGTTAAAGAACGTGAAGTACCTAAAAGCAGGTTAATTATGATGTACTTTGAAGAGTAAATAGAATAAGTTAAAAATAAGACCTCAAAAAAGGTAAAAATAAGACCTTATTGTATGTACCTAACCTAAGCGTACGCCGTGAGAACATTCGCATCTTTATATAACTTTAGATGTGCATGTACCTGACTTAAGGTGACAGTCCATTTCCAACGACAGCTGCACTACTGTTCATTTTACTATGGAAATTGAAAATGGCAGCGACGCGTTCAGTACCGGTAGTGCAGCTGCGGTTAGAAATGGAATGTTACCATTACTTATAGTCTCCGACCCACATTTAGCCACGGACTTTGCACTATTTATTACATTTTAACAAAAAGGAGGCTAATGAGTCCAGAGAAAAGGATAAGATGAAGATTAAAGAAAACAATTAAAAAGCCAAAATTTACATAGTTTAAGCCTTGATCGTGTAATAAGATTTGCTTCTTTAAAAGATCAAGAAAAATTCCTTTCAGCCAAAATTAAAGTCGATCTGAAAGGCGATTTCAAAGAAGTCTATCAAAGATTGTTAAGCTTCAGGGTAAACGTGGTGGGCTATTCTTAAAATAGAATGGTAAACGTTGAAACGAATCATTATTTTCGGATTACCTTTCTTGTGAAAAATTCTACTGTAGCTAAAGGAATTTGTAAATATTTGACCACAAAAGAACAAGGATATTTAGAGTTTCGATTGAAGAGAGCGCGTTACGAGACTAATTGGATAATATTTAAGGATTTTCCGCATTTCTAATGTTTAATCAGATTATTTTGTCTATTATATCAAGATCTGAATCACTAGAGAACACATTTATCTCATTCATGATATTAGACGGCTGAGTAAAAATATACTCAACAACCTAATTTTGTTCAAAAAATCAATATTATTGAACTAAATTGTGTTTTCTCCAGTTAATGTTAAAAATAAAATGTAAAACTCATCCAAAATCTTTTTGAGAAGAATCGCGAATCAATCTGTATATCCGTAAATTTTCCATTTCCTTAACATGTTATGCAGATTCAAAAATGGTATAACACATGTACCTTCCTGCAAAAAAATATGAATTATTATCATCTTTCGAAAGCCTCATAAAAAGTAAGTTAAAACTTGGAAATCTGCAATCCGACTACTTACTTGGTAAAAATAACGATTTATGTTAAGATATTTCATTCTGGATACAGAAATAAAAAAACGCCTATTCAGTATTTGCCGAATGCCCAAAAGAAAGAGATGGAAAATGCTTCTCTCCCTTTTTAAGGATATCATTGAGTTGATAGAGTCTGGCTACTGAAATTTTACCCAAATGTTTGGCGGGAAATTCAAAAAATCTTCGGCTGGTCACACTTTGTCTAGTAGGAATTACAGTTTTGATACTAGATTTTTTTTTTGATTTTCTGTGCACACGTAAGGTACCTAAGGATATAACTTATAAGTAAGTTAAATATACGTTGACGTGCACTCAGTCAGCTGTCAGCTCACATAATTTCTATAGTCAGACCGTAAAAAGTCTGCAGCGATTTTGATAGCCCACGCAGTGCAAGTGTCATTTTAAATGTCAAACTTCTATGAAATTATGACGTATACTTAACACTTACACTGCGTGGGCTATCAAATCCGCTGCAGACTTTGTTTGGTGCGACTCTACCACTATGTAAAGTACAGTCAACGATAAACATATGTGTTAACACTTTCTCACCATATACCATTGTAACAAGGCAAAAAATGAAATGTAGTACTTACCTATAAATAAGACCTAGCTCGATACCGTAATATTAATCTATTACCAAAAAAAATACATAAGTACTAGAGATGCACCGGATATCCGGTTACTATCCGGTATCCGGCCTATCCGGTCATAATTTTACTATCCGGCCGGATACCGGATAGTGACTTACTATCCGGCCGGATACCGGATAGTAACCTTGCTTGATTTCGGAGTAAACAAATTGGATTTAAGAAACAGACACGGTCATAATCGTACTTTTTTATTATTTTAAAACAATTTAATAAATCCATTGACTTGCACGCGCACTCATTTCGAACCTACAAATGAGTTGGCGCGAACGTTCACTAGGAAACAGGTCAAACCTGCAGAATGCGCACCTGAAAAACCGAAATGTACCTAGGTATTGGTATAGTTCCGCTGGCCGAATATCCGGTATCCGGCCGCCGGATATTCGGCCAGCGGAACTATACCAATACCTAGGTACATTTCGGTCTGATGGTCAGGCCGAATATCCGGTATCCGGTTGCCGGCCAACCAACTATCCGTTGCATCTCTAATAAGTACTATGCCAAATATGCTAAATGTTAAGTATCAAAATAATTATAGAGCACCAACCTTCTAATTTGTTTACATTTGTTTTGGAGTTGTAAACATTGCAGTTTTTCGTTATACAACGCTACACGTCGACATCACACATTGTCGTAATTATTTACGAGCTTAAATGGACGTAGTTACGCGAAAACGTTCCAACCCACAAGTCACTCGAAAATGAGTTACCATAACCAGGGTACTATTTTTGACATATTACATCATGTGCACACAAAGATGCTAGTATTTTTAGGTTAGTTTCATCAATAAAATTTGACCCAAATGTTCCAACCCAC
This sequence comes from Cydia fagiglandana, assembly GCF_963556715.1. NCBI lineage: Eukaryota > Metazoa > Arthropoda > Insecta > Lepidoptera > Tortricidae > Cydia > Cydia fagiglandana. The sequence continues at coordinate 7,383,729 of NC_085936.1, read as the reverse complement.
CATTATATCAAGGACGTGTACTCAAAATAAAGTAAAAACATTACATGCATACTGAATCATATTGTTAAAAACTCTTAATAGAATAACATATCGTTATAATGTTCCACTTGTCTTGAAACATTATACTAAATTCATAAAATGCGCATTTAATTTTTTCTTAAATGATCCATGTAGGTTGGAACGTTTTTGCAAAATCTTTATACATTTTTTATTTCTGCAAAAATGTTCCATGTAATTTGAAACCTTTTAGATTAATCCATACTGTTTTTTTAAGCTGCGAAGACTGTTCTAAATAAATTGGAACATTTTATTATAATATATTATTGTCAAATTTTTTGCTATAAACGATCCACATATACTTGATCCATTTTTGCTATTAAATATGTTCGAGAGAAAAAAATTTTTTTTACCAAAATAAATAACTATGGTATATTTAAGTTTATGTATTTAGTCAAAACAATCAATGGACTATTTACAATAAAGGTGGCAACATTATTACTCTTTGCTCCCGTAAAATGACAGCACCAACGAAACGCACATGTGAAACGAAACGCCGCCGCGGACCTACCTGTCATTAAATGTCATGTAGCTGGTTTGTTAGCGCACACCGTTGTATGGGGACCTTGCACTTTGTGACTATGCGCTGAAACTTGGCACAGTTGATTCTTAGCTGGTCTTGAGCAGATACAGACCGGGGAGACATCGAGAGCCACCTCTCAATTAGTTTGGGGGGGGGGGGGGGAAGTTCAACACTGCCGCGCTTCACTTGGAGCTGCATTTCTCTAAAACTATACCTATTAGGGCATGTAATATATTATTTTCGGATAAATTAAGGACAAGGAATCTATTTTTAGAACAAAAAATGCCCTTTCGAACAAAAAAGGGAGTAAAGTAGAAAAGACTAAATAACGTATTTTACATTTTTTTATAATTACAATTTTTTTTAAAAGAGTAGCAGGAATTTGAAAAAAAAATATGCCGGTGTGCCGCCGACACATTTATGAATATGGAATTCTTAGAGATTTTTGATTAAAATAACTCATTTTTAGTTACCTGTCAAATTCGATCTCGTCGAGATACCTATTAATCTCGATCTCGAAAGTGTGACTCTCGAGATCTCGAAACACCCAACCTCAAAAAAACAAAAAATTAAAAAATTATACCCAATCTCTATTCGGATATTTCGTGCGAGATTTCGAATCGCCAATCTTGTACCTAAAGAATTTTGTAAACCCATGACCATGCAAAAAATAAATTTCATATCAATTTCAATTTTGAAATATTAGAATCAAAAAGTTCAAAATAGATTTTATAGGTACATAACTTCAAAAATGTGTTCCCTCTCAACCCAAAACCCCTTGTCTCTCAGGATGATCTAGATATTTTCACACAAGACGGTTTATCGATAACTTCTTACATCACTAGATTCTTCTTCCTCGCGTTATCCCGGCATTTCGCCACGGCTCATGAGAACCCTGGGGTCCACTTGACAACTAATCCCATGATTTGACGTAGGAACTAGTTTTTACGTAAGCGACTGCCATCTGACCTTCTAACCCAGAGGATAAACTAGGCCTTATTGGGATTAGTCCGGTTTCCTCACGATGTTTTCATTCACCGAAAAGAGATTGGTAAATATCAAATGATATTTCGTACATAAGTTCCGAAAAACTCATTGGTACGAGCCGGGGTTTGAACCCGCGACCTCCAGATTGCAAGTCGCACGCTCTCACCGCTAGGCCACCAGCGCTTCTTACATCACTAGATTATCGACATTAAATGTCGACGATTGCCCATCACTTTTCTGTCTGTGTACTTATTTAGAAACTTGACTCCGCCCTTAAAATTAGTGCGATTAGTACAACTGCAGCACAGGCGAAACATACTTACTTACTTACTTACTTACTGCCGTGGCGCAGTGACCCGAAGTGGATCTTGGCCTCTGACACTAAGGAACGCCATGCTTCTCTGTCAAGCGCCGTTTCTGTCCAATCGACGGCACCGAGCTCGTTCAGATCTTTCACGACCTCATCGCTCCAGCGATACCTAGGACGCCCAACCGGTCGTCGACCCTCCGGACGGCCCGAGTACGCTCTCCAAACCGCTCGATCTTCACCCATACGGACCACGTGCCCGAGCCATCGGAGTCTTGAGGCTTTCGTTTCTCCGACTATATTGGGCTCGGCCACTAGATCTTCGATTTCCTGGTTCCTGCGTAGGTATCCTCCATGAGCCATCTTCTCCGCGAGTGGGTCCAAGTATCTTCTGGTAGATCCTCCGTTCAGCCACCAGCAGTGCGTATTCCTCTCTTTGTGTTAGGGTCCAGGCTTCGCATCCGTACATCAAGATCGGTCTGATTATAGTCTTGTATATACGGAGTTTCGTCTTTCTGGTCATTAGCCTGGACACCAACACTTTATGAAGAGCAGCTGTGCACCGGAACGCGTTCTGAATTCGGGTTTGGATCTCCTCTTCCCTCCGATTGCTGTCTGTGACGATACACCCAAGATATTTAAATTTCTCTACACCTTTGTAAGAGGTTTGTCCTATAGTGAGATCTTTCCTACGAATAGAGTTATTTCTGTATCGCTTCATATGAAGGTACTCAGTTTTCTCCCGACTAATTCGTAGGTCAACCTTCACTGCCTCTTCCTCAACAAGCAAAATGACGGTGAAAACGGGAGTCGGCCTAACAGACCAGTTTGATGTTGGTACGGGTCTCAAGCAAGGGGATGCGCTCTCTCCCATACTTTTCAACTTGGTGCTCGAATATGTCACCAAGAAAGTTATAGCCTCTGGTGGCGGAGTAGAGTTGAACGGTAGTCACCGAATTATTGGGTATGCAGACGACCTAGCCCTCCTGGGGGAAAACGAGGCGGATGTCCGTAGGGCTGCTCAGAGCCTAGAGGACAGGCGAAACATCCTGCGTAAAAATCTCAAAAATCGAGGTTTCGTACTCGACTGTTTCCTCCTCCAAAACTTAACCAATCAAACTTAAATAACCAAAAAGAAGAAAACAATGTTATATGCTTTAGGTCAATTTAAATTCATTACATACACTTAAATTCGTTTTGGAACGTTTATGCATAATTGCTATTTAACAAGTTTCATACAAAATTAAATTTAGCAAAAACGTTTCAAACTCGTTTTACCTATTTATATGCCCCTTGTATTATGTATTTACAAAAAATATGCATATCATTCAATAACCAGTTTGGCATTCCACAGTAAAACCAATAGTATTTGCCTGAAATAATTACAGGGAAAAAGTGTACCGCTAAAACACAAAATTGCGTTTATCTCAAAATGGGGTCGCTGTGGGTTGGAACGTTTTCGCGTAACTACGTCCAAATAATAGTTTGCGAACCTCACTCTGTATAGATATTATTAATATTATTTAAAATAAACCCCTTATAAACCGCAAACAATTTGAATGAATGACATAAATTGACAACTGACTTTTAGCTTTTTTTTAATCGTAGACAATTGGTGATACAACAACGAAATATCCGTCAACAATTTTTGGCTAGCCAGACTCTAATGGTTCAAAGAAAAATACAGGTTGAAGTTTGAAAAGGCAGGTTGAAATAATTTTACAATAGGTGCTCGAATTGCTTTTCTCCGGCTCGTATGCATGGTTGACACGGTCTTGTAAAACTTCAAGTAAATTTTATTTAGTTTACAATTATTAAGTATAAATTATGCAATACGTAGGTAAGAACAACTTGTCAGTCAGTACGGACAGATTCTAAAAACACAAATTGCATATCCAACAAGTTCAAAGATCAACTTCCCCGCGGGTCGCGAAACTCGAGTTCATAAAATATTGAACATATTTTCGGTTACTCATAATGTAAGTACAAAGTCGCAGATATTCGTCGAGATAAAGTTTTTCTCGTCGAGAAAAACCATTTTCTTCTGAGAGCGTCCCATCACCTTGTTTAATCAATCAATTTAAGTTCCTCACAGCAATGTTAATTGCCTGTTAGATTCTTTTACACTCTAAATTTTATTCTGTTGATTTTTTTCGGTTTATAATTTACTCCTCTGGTTTATTGTTATCAAATTTCGATATCAATTTTCAAGTATTTTCCGTGTCATATATGTCACATATTTAATGAGTTTGGCTAATAGATTTACGAATAAAGAACAGTTATGTAGGTACTAGGACTACTAGATACGTTAAGATTCAAGTTTTGAATATTAAAGTAAGTAAGACAATATTAAAAAAGTATTACGTTACGAGTAAATTACTTACTTTTTTCTTAGACATGTACTTGTTGTTCGATATAAAAACAGCAGCGTTTCGCAATCTCAAAGAATCTGCCATGAATTCACGCTTGCATAAAACTTTGCACTTAATTTAAAAGTATCTTCATTACACCTAAGTACCCCTTCTTTGTCTAGTAAAATACTTTACAGATTGTTTCGTGAAAACCTTTTTTAACTAGGTATTGTATTAGCACTGAAAATTATCGGAAGCACTATTTTTCATAATTGCGACTGCCATCTGACGTTAGGTGAGTTAGTAACTTAAAGAGTTTATAAGTCATAAGTTCCCTAAAGTAATCTTATAACTCGGTTTAATGGCTAATGACGTTATTTATAAACACGCTACAAGGCTCAATTAGCTATTAGTCGTGTCTTAATCAGTCATTGTAACATATGTGTAGGTATTTGTAAGAAAGTGATAAAACATAATTTAACTAATGAATATAAAAATAAGGGGTTAACTATTTATCATAGAGGGCTATTGAGATAGCTCAAGTTATAAATCTTAGTCTATTAAAACCTGACCAATAATTTATGATCATTGTCTCTAGGGCGCTGTTATTAAGCTGTTATCTAATACCTATTAATTATATAAATAAAATATTATAGTATGAAAAAAATAATTCCAGTTAAATTCCGCAACATGGCGCGTGATTATATATTCCTGGCCAGGCTTTAGTAACTAAAGGGGTCGCCAATCTCGTGAACGACAGCTTCACATTAAGCCAATTTCCACTTATCATACGACAACAACCTAAACTAAATATAGCTTAATTTAAATGATTGTCAAAGGGCAAAAACAAGTTGTACACATGTAGATACCCTCTCGAGTAGCAGGATCTCATTAACATATGCAAGTATTCTCTTTGGACGATACAAGCTTTGAAGGAATACTTAAATCATACTCGCACGACATATTTCGACTCAGATGTTGAAAAATTTAAGATTTTGCAACATGACAATTGAAAAAGAAAACTTACGTAGAGTAAAAGACTGAAGCTATTTAACCAAACAAAGTTTTGACCAAAAAGTATAAATTATTAGCAGGAGGAATTTAAGAACTTGTAATGTTTTAATTTGGATAACAAATATAATGACAAGAGCACAGCTCTTAAATATAAAGAAGAAGAACAAATATAAAGATCAACGAATATTTTATTTTTTATATTATACTAGTAGGAGAGAGAAAATGATTGGTCATCTTATACGACGCTTTTATAAATAACATAATAGAAGGAAAGATTTCAGGCAAGATAGGAAGGGGAAGGCCGAGGATAAGCTACATAACACAAATGAAAGAAAAGGTAGCTGTAATGTCGTATAAGGAAATCAAGGAGGCGGCCCTGGAGAGAGTCAAATGGAGAGAGCTACACCGACAAGTGTAACTCTTAAATTTACGACGACGATATTATACTCGTAAGGTAAACGTGCTGGTAATCGACGCAGTTCCAGTACATGGTTGTCACCTTGAAAGAGACATTGAAAATGTATTGACTCCGATTTTTTTTTATACTTGTATTTTTAAGTTAAACTATTTACCACTTACATAAATATACCACTGAAATAAATAAATAAAAAAGTTGTTAACATAATTAAATTATAATTATGCCTTAATGGCTCCATTATTTATATTTATTTATACATCAAAAATGTACCAGTCAAAAACGTATGCTTGGCTACTGTAAGTTGCAATAAGGCACCTAATTAAAAAGTGTAGATATCGACTGATGCATGTCAGCATTTGCATTCATCGTTATCAGTGTCAGCGCTTCATCATCGCATTGCATTCCCGTTTTAATGATCAAATGTAGGTAGGCACATTACATACCTAGTATGTTTCGAATGAGAATTTACGCGATATCACAAAGTTAGTAAACTTTTACTAGGAAAGGTGTATAATGCAAGTTAACCGGCGGCGTGAGAAATATGTGGTTAGAACCTTTTAACTATATGGAACTATCGTTTTAAAATACTTAAGGTTGGAAAAGTCGACGAAAATACTCGTAATCATAATGGTCATCAATCAATCACCAACGATGTTTCCCCGTTTGGTCTAAAGGTTGATTGACAGAGAATGCCGTATGATATTAAGCCCGCCTTTTGTGACTATTTATTTTTACTGTCTAACAAAGTTTAAATAAATAAATGTCAAGGTATTTATTCAATTTTGACTGGTCTATCGAGTCTGCGTATTTATTTTATAGAACGTAAATATTTCGAACGCTCGTTATCAGCAAGCCTATAATCCTTTTAGCTTAACAAACGGATAAATAATCTCGTACCTAACTAACAATATTCAAAATAAACTAAAGTAGGTAATCAGCCAACAGGAAGTATTTACAAAGCAATTAGTGTTCCGTATTGCCAGGAGTCGAATTTAAACTAACAACAATATCTTGAACTAATTTGGATCTCAGGATAGCTCAGAGCTCAGTATAATGCTTATAGACATACACATAATTATTACATTACTACAAATTACTTCAAAAAAACAAAGCAGTCAATTAAAAATCCCACCCCGCTGCATCCAAGACGAAGTTGTTTATGTCATAGCAATTAAAATTGCTTTATTAGCAGTTGGATGTGAGTAAATTTTTTATAAATCAATTAATGTTTCTCAGTTGCGTTCCCAATTATACTCAGATTACCTCGAAAACTGTAACTTTCGCGTGTATTATAAATAAAATATTACAGATTTGCATTTAAGGATCCTCGGAGATGGAACGGAATATAATTTCCTTTCCTAAGTCAACGTAACGGAAATGAACGCATCGGAAATGGCATTACCTGACTGATGGTCCCGGTTTCTAAGTCAAGCTGGAAGTGGGTTATGACCACCTGCCCGACGTTGAGGTCCAGGATCCGCACCGAGGCCGGGGCTATGGTGATGATGGAACTTACCTGACTGATGGTCCCGGTTTCTAAGTCAAGCAGGGAGTGGGTTTTGACCGCCTGCCCGACGTTGAGGTCCAGGATCCGCACCGCGGCCGGGGCTATGGTGATGATGGAACTTACCTGACTGATGGTCCCGGTTTCTAAGTGAAGTAGGGAGTGGGTTTTGACCGCCTGCCCAACATTGAAGTCCAGGATACGCACCGAGGCCGGGGCTATGGTGATGATGGAACTTACCTGACTGAAGGTCCCGGTTTCTAAGTCAAGCAGGGAGTGGGTTTTGACCGCCTGCCCGACGTTGAGGTCCAGGATCCGCACCGCGGCCGGGGCTATGGTGATGATGGAACTTACCTGACTGATGGTCCCGGTTTCTAAGTCAAGCAGGGAGTGGGTTTTGACCGCCTGCCCGACGTTGAGGTCCAGGACTCGCACCGAGGCCGGGGCTATGGTGATGATGGAACTTACCTGACTGATGGTCCCGGTTTCTAAGTCAAGCAGGGAGTGGGTTTTGACCGCCTGCCCAACATTGAAGTCCAGGATACGCACCGAGGCCGGGGCTATGGTGATGATGGAACTTACCTGACTGAAGGTCCCGGTTTCTAAGTCAAGCAGGGAGTGGGTTTTGACCGCCTGCCCGGCGTTGAGATCCAGGACTCGCACCGAGGCCGGGGCTATGGTGATGATGGAACTTACCTGACTGATGGTCCCGATTTCTAAGTCAAGCAGGGAGTGGGTTTTGACCGCCTGAAGGCCGGTGCTATGGTGATGATGGAACTTACCTGACTGATGGTCCCGGTTTCTAAGTCAAGCAGGGAGTGGGTTTTGACCGCCTGCCCGGCGTTGAGGTCCAGGATCCGCACCGAGGCCGGGGCTATGGTGATGATGGAACTTACCTGACTGATGGTCCCGGTTTCTAAGTGAAGCAGGGAGTGGGTTTTGACCGCCTGCCCGGCGTTGAGGTCCAGGATCCGCACCGAGGCCGGGGCTATGGTGATGATGGAACTTACCTGACTGAAGGTCCCGGTTTCTAAGTCAAGCAGGGAGTGGGTTTTGACCGCCTGCCCAACATTGAGGTCCAGGACTCGCGCCGAGGCCGGGGCTATGGTGATGATGGAACTTACCTGACTGATGGTCCCAGTTTCTAAGTCAAGCAGGGAGTGGGTTTTGACCGCCTGCCCAACATTGAGGTCCAGGACTCGCACCGAGGCCGGGGCTATGGTGATGATGGAACTTACCTGACTGATGGTCCCGGTTTCTAAGTCAAGCAGGGAGTGGGTTTTGACCGCCTGCCCGACGTTGAGGTCCAGGATCCGCACCGAGGCCGGGGCTATGGTGATGATGGAACTTACCTGACTGATGGTCCCGGTTTCTAAGTCAAGCAGGGAGTGGGTTTTGACCGCCTGCCCAACATTGAGGTCCAGGACTCGCGCCGAGGCCGGGGCTATGGTGATGATGGAACTTACCTGACTGATGGTCCCGGTTTCTAAGTCAAGCAGGGAGTGGGTTTTGACCGTCTGCCCAACATTGAGGTCCAGGACTCGCACCGAGGCCGGGGCTATGGTGATGATGGAACTTACCTGACTGATGGTCCCGGTTTCTAAGTCAAGCAGGGAGTGGGTTTTGACCGCCTGCCCAACATTGAAGTCCAGGATACGCACCGAGGCCGGGGCTATGGTGATGATGGAACTTACCTGACTGAAGGTCCCGGTTTCTAAGTCAAGCAGGGAGTGGGTTTTGACCGCCTGCCCGGCGTTGAGATCCAGGACTCGCGCCGAGGCCGGGGCTATGGTGATGATGGAACTTACCTGACTGATGGTCCCGATTTCTAAGTCAAGCAGGGAGTGGGTTTTGACCGCCTGAAGGCCGGTGCTATGGTGATGATGGAACTTACCTGACTGATGGTCCCGGTTTCTAAGTCAAGCAGGGAGTGGGTTTTGACCGCCTGCCCGGCGTTGAGGTCCAGGATCCGCACCGAGGCCGGGGCTATGGTGATGATGGAACTTACCTGACTGATGGTCCCGGTTTCTAAGTCAAGCAGGGAGTGGGTTTTGACCGCCTGCCCGGCGTTGAGGTCCAGGATCCGCACCGAGGCCGGGGCTATGGTGATGATGGAACTTACCTGACTGAAGGTCCCGGTTTCTAAGTCAAGCAGGGAGTGGGTTTTGACCGCCTGCCCAACATTGAGGTCCAGGACTCGCGCCGAGGCCGGGGCTATGGTGATGATGGAACTTACCTGACTGATGGTCCCGGTTTCTAAGTCAAGCAGGGAGTGGGTTTTGACCGCCTGCCCGACGTTGAGATCCAGGATCCGCACCGAGGCCGGGGCTATGGTGATGAGAGAACAGTTGCCGGTGGCGCCGTGGTTGCGAAGGGTGAAGATCCCCTCGGATCCGAACATCATAACGTTGCAAGCTAAACAACATAAACATATTTTTCATACTACAAAAGTGGATCATTGTTTATCAATAAAAGGGACTGAACTGACTCGGAACCGGTTTTTTCTTCGCACCATAAAATACCGGTATTATTATGTTCTCTTTCATTGTTTGGTTTTTTATTTAATTCAGCCCTATGTAAAGAGCATAATATAATTAAAAATATTGGGCTATTTCGGGTTTTACAAAAAAACCCCGGTTCCGAGCCCAGGTGTAAATCATTTCATCAACCAAAAAAGTCACTCTTGATACTGACAGATCCGATCCATATCTAATCTAGATCGAATTCATATCCTATAATTAAAATTTGAATGCAAATGTTAGTCATGTAACAACATGCGATTTTATCGTAAAAAGGTATCTTTTCCTGAAAATCTATAAATACCTAATATTATTATAGCCTAGATTATTAATTGAAATCTATTTAAAGCTAAGGTTACAATATTTTGTTTACGAGTAGTTACTTATGTAACGCGTTGTCTGGACTCATACCTACTTAATAATAATACCTAGAGGTTATTTAGTCTTAAATGAAATAACACCCAAATTCTTACCTTATTAAACTGTTAGGCTAAAAATATTGTTCTTTTTTTCGTCTAGAAACTTCGTTTGCAAACGCTGTCATTAAATTAATACCTACCGATTAAATTTCCGACATGGCTGCAGGCGATATCCAAAATAAAAATAGCCTTGTGTTTCTGAGCCTACAAAAAGCGTATACTTTTTTCACACAATATTGGCCTGATAAATATTATAAAATCCAATAATGTAAAATGAATTAAGGGATGGAAATGCCAGTTACTCGGAAATTTTAGAAGCAATGGTGTCAGCTACGGACGTCATGACTTGATATATACTTAGGTATATAAGAGCGGCCACGGTGCCCACAAATATCTGAACACACCTCCTTGAGCCTCTTACACCTAAAAGTGTTGACTGTACCTACTATAATATATATAAAAATAATCGAAAAGTACCTGTATGCGAAATCACCAAACTTTATTCAGCCCTGAGGAAGTTCCTATGTAAAACTAGTAAAGTAAATCACCGATCCAATTTCCAAACACTGAACTGCAGCCACTATCCGCTCAATACGTTTAGGTACATTTTGGTAAACTCGTTTAGTGTCTCTTTTCTTTATGTTTTCTTTTAGGAAACAATCTCTTTACAAAAGACAATAGTGAGTAAACCTGCTTATTTCAGATTCTATATAAAAAGTAGGTATCAGGTCAGCTAAACTGACTTCGGGCTATATCGTCATTCTACCTTTGTTAAGTGTTCTAACGGCGCGGTGGGTCTCCCTGCAAGTAGTCACCGTCACCGTGATGCTCACAATAATTTGTATATTAAAATAATTTCAAACTATTAACTTACGCCTCGGATTTTTTAGATGACGCACAGTGATAGCGAACCCCTTGCCCCTGGCCGGGACACGGTACTGGATCAGCGCCGCGTTCTGACGCGCCACCAGCTTGTGCGGTGGCCGGCGATCGCAGGACTCGACCACCCGGTCATCGTCCCAGGCGTCTGCTGGCCACACCTGCCCGTTCAACTCCCAGCCGTCTACCCACTGTAATGAAACATTTATAAGAATCGTCATTGAATAGTAAGTACGTATAGAGTTAGACCAAGAAAAACAGTGCAAGTGTTATTTTAAACGTTAAACTTCTATGAAATAATGACGCACTTGGTCTAACTATATCGACTATGTACTAGAGGTAGTTAGTGCCGACTGCTTTTAAATATGGAGTTGATTTTGCTGCTTCGAAAAATACTTGAGGCAGAAAGTAAATCGTTTTTGGACTAGTAAGATGGAAAAATCAGGAGAGAGGTTTGTGATAACCCTGTACACGGTATGTTGAAATTGAAATGAAATGAAGAAAATTTAATTTAAAAATACTTAATTATAATTAGGTTATGACTGGGTTTGTTTATCTATTGCAACTTAGTAATTCTTAGGTTGATTTACAACATATACCTATGTTTTTTACATTACCTGCTGTGGGTAATAATTTTGAAATATTATGAGAAAACCAGATTTATTTTAATGTTATTTAAGATATATTTAGTCATATTTTAGTTTTAGTATTTATTTTTAGTTTGAATCATATTGTTGCACAATATAATTATTTTTGTTAAAATGAATAAAGCCAGATATACATTAACATTAGCTAAATATTATGAACACGAAACATTTAAAAATACCTACTCCGTTCTTCAAAAGTCAACAAACTAACTCGTACTCTTCTTATTTCCGAGAAGCGGTAGAATTTCAATCGGAAACTATAATAGTTGAACATAGCTAATAATTATGATATGCCAGTACACATTATCGTACTCTCAATTAAGAACGTATTTTATTGAAAATATCTTGTATCTTGCATATCAATATCCTGGATATCAAAAGCCAAGATTTGCATCGCAATCGAAACATCTTCGATTACTGCATACATAATTACTTTCATAAAACTCCGCCGTAAACAACGGCGAATCGGCATCTTTTTTTGTCATAATCATAATCGTTTATTGCAACCATGGTAAGTCACTTAGTAACTTGACTCGATAAAATGTTTATTCAAAAAACTAGTTCACAAGAATTACTGTTTGCTAAGTATTATTTAGCGTATGCAATATTTGCGCCTACCATGTTCATATCTCATGAGGCAATTCGCATACATTCAGGTATAATTATCATTTTAGGTCAGCGACAAACTGTCTGCTTTGCAGAGTAACAGTTGAAAAACAACAGTTAAGTAGAGTCTTCAATTTATAAAAGTAATTGAAGAATGCAATCTCGTTGAATGCAATGTCGTTAAAGGACCCGTATTCAATGCATAATCTAAAGTTTCCCTATAAAACCTTTTACTCCATCCAATTTACTGGCGAATTCAAATGTCATCCAATCGTATCATGTTTAATTGGGTTTTTGAAGTGAAAACTTTTTTAGCGGCGCTGGGCACTTTTTGAGGTGGGGAAAAATGATAAACTCGAGACAGCGTAACGCGATCACGTGACCGTAACGTTTAGATGGCCACTCATTTAGATGGCATTTAAATCAATAAAGAAAAACTTTATGACATTACATGAAAAAGGTTCTAATCTTGTACGGGTTGAATTACGAGGATGTCACGGTTACATTCTGACTTTATCACTCAAATATAATTCAATAAAGCTACATCTTGATGAAATCGCTAATAAAAGTGAACTCTAGTACTGGTGAATAAAACTCAAAATATATGTCTGCAAGGTAACTTTACAATGTCGATTCGAATTTTAAACAATTAACGCTACAAATTTGAATTTCGAATTTTAAACAAGCTCACTGACCCGCAATTTCGGAACTAAAGTTTTTCAATAGAAAAGAGGATGGGTCAATTATACATAGTGCTGCAGACATTTTGGACTAGTCATTGAGTTTTCACTTCTGTCGGCACTCCCGGAGTCCAACCCGTTGTTTTCTTCTTAAGTTTATTTCAAAATTTTGTAAAGGTAACTTTATCTTAAATAAGTTAAAGGGGAGAAAATTGAAGGGTTAAATCTACGTTGACAGCAAGATGATTGGTTTATGAATAGTTATTCGTCCGGCCCGGCTTATGCTGTCAGACTCGGTTTCAGTCGGATGTAATCCTATGTAACTCTGTAAATCCTGTGAGCGGGCAATCACAATGAATTTAGTTAACAAAACTACCTGCAGAGATACCAATAATTATTATAGTTAATTAATATAATATATCTGATGGAACGAAGGAATTATTTGCAAACGGGGAATTGTTTAGGCTACGTAGTTTATTTTTCACTTATTAATCACGTTAATATTTATGTTCTAACCGTTTGTGAGATACAGCTTGTTAAACATTATTGCAAAAAACTACATGTCGCAACCCTAGCAAGTAGATCCAAGCATCGAATAATGTAAAGATGTATATCAATTTAAAATGTAAATAGCTTTGTAGTGTTAGGGTTGTCACTGATTTTAAATTGTGAATCATTATCATATACAAAACAAGGTTCCTGGCCGTATGTACCTATGGGTGGGTCATTGACATTTTACATTTCAGAAAAAGATCACTTCTGTTGAACAAACATAAAAAAAAACCGGGCAAGTGCGAGTCGGACTCGCGCACGAAGGGTTCCGTACCATAATAAAAAAAAACTAAAAAAAGCAAAAAAAAAACGGTCACCCATCCAAGTACGTTTTTTATTACGTTAGGACAATTTACGTTAGGACAAACTTATACGCAAGAATAAAAGAACACCCTCCGTCCGCTCTCGAACAAATGTGGCTAGAGTTAATAATACGTGGCGTGGGACGCTTCGCTATCGGAACAGCGTACAGACCTGAGTCCGTATCTACTGACAGTGCCTTAGATGCGCTCAATGAGTCTCTAGATATGTTCGCCACCTGCAACTCGGTTTTTTTGCTGACAGATTTTAACATAGATGTACAAATACAAAAAAATAGGCCTAATGCAAAAAAGTTATGTAATTTCCTAACTCAACGAAGTCTGGAGCAGCTTGTGAATGAACCGACTAGAATCACAACAGAAAGTTCTTCCTTATTAGACCTAGTTATTACAGATAGCCCTCACCTATGTAAGTCGGTACAAGTATTACATAACCCCCAGATTAGCGACCACGCATTGATTTTAGTGAATTTACTGATCCCCAAACCGAAAAAAGTACCTAAATACATGTACAAAAGACTTCTGGGAAAAATAGACATGGTAAAATTCAATTTAGATCTTGGAAGTATGCCCTGGCAGGAAATCCAACAGATTGCGGACTTAGACAGTAAAGTGAGCCGATTTGACGAATTGCTAATAACCTTATTTGACAAACACGCACCTGTAAAAAAACTTCGCGTTGATTGCAAAAGTCACCCTTGGATAACGGACAACATTAAAAGTATGATGCATTTACGCGACAATGCTTTGAAAAGAGCACGTAAGACCAAGAAAGACTCCCATCAGCAATACTACAAGGAACTACGTAATTATACAACAGGAGCTTTAGAGCGCGAAAAAACGGCATACTTCACGTTTTACGTAAATAAAAACAGGTCGTATCCAAAACAAATGTGGAAACATCTTCGAAGCTCGGCAAGTTTAGGTGACACTGATAAACCTCCGATCCCGCAACATCTACAGAACCCTGACGGCATAAATCAGTTTTTCTTGGATCTTCCAGGTAATGCTAACACTGACTACGATATGCTGGCTTATTATGAAGAAAAAACAATCACTGATCAGGTGTTCAACCTAACTGGCTGCACAGAGAAGCAAGTTTCAAAAATAATCGCGTCTATCACTACGAACGCAAGTGGCTGTGACGGTACGACAATTGAAATGATACGCCTGACACTAGACGTTACTCTGCCGGTTATAACGCACATCATCAACACGTCAGTCGTAACAAACGCTTACCCAGAAGCCTGGAAAATAGCTAAGGTAAAGGCGATACCAAAATCTAGCAAGACTGAAGGATATAAAGATCTGAGACCGATTAGTATCCTGCCGGTACTATCAAAAGTTCTGGAAAAAATAGTCTGTGAGCAGTTATCTAAGTATCTAGAGGACAATAGCCTACTCCCATGTACACAGTCAGGTTTCCGCAGCAAACATGGAACGGCGACAGCAATAGCGAAAGTCACAGATGATATTATTGCAGCATCAGACAAGGGAATGGGAGCCATCCTAGTACTCTTGGATTTCTCGCGTGCCTTTGACTGCCTCAATCCAACATTGCTACTTTCCAAAATGGCACATTATGGAGTATCCCCGTCCTCATGCAAATGGTTTCACTCTTTTCTTACCAATCGAAAGCAGTATGTTGAAATGGAAACAGATCAGGGCGAAGTACTGAAGTCACAAACAATAGAAATTACACGCGGTACACCACAGGGCTCTATTTTGAGTCCATTGCTTTTTATTCTTTACACAGCGGATTTAGTCATGAACATTAAACATTGTAATGCTCACTTATACGCGGATGATACCCAGCTATATTACTCTTTTGCGCCAAACGATCTGGAAATTGCTCTTGAAAAAATCAATGCAGATTTAGAAGCAGTAGCAAAATGGTCAGGTAAAAATAACCTCATCCTAAATCCAGCTAAATCCCAGTACATAATACTAGGAAACAAGTGGCAATGCTTAAAAATAAAGGAACAAAACCCCAGAGTATCGATAGGAACGGCGCCGGTCACGCAAGTAGACACAGCAAAAAACCTCGGGTTAGTCATGGATGGACAACTGAGATATATTGAACATGTAAATACTAAAGTCAGAAATGCCTTTTACCGATTAAAAATACTGTACAGAATTCGCAAATATCTCTCAGAAAAAGTTAGGGAAATTCTAGTAGAAGCATTAATACTGTCACCCTTTAACTACGCAGACATAGTATATGGACCCAGGCTATTTAAATTAGCAGATACAAAAAAATACATACAACGCATTCAAAATGCGTGTACCCGTTTCTGCTATGAAATTCCCAGTCGAGCGCATATTACTCCTTACCTAAACGACAAGGCCAAACTAAATATGACAAACAGGAGGACAATGCATTTGGCCTGTGCAGTACGAAAAATATTAGAGTATGAGAAGCCCCGTTACCTATTTGAGAAGCTGAAATGGGTTAACGACACCCGGTCCAGGTTGCTAAGAGGATGCACCAAGCTAGCGACACCCCAACACAAGACTGCCTTCTTTAGAGGGAGCTTCAAATTTGCAGCTGCAAAGGTCTGGAACGACCTTCCCCCACCCCTGCGGGAACCCATGGCCTTTGTAAAGTACAAGCGGTTAGTCCGAAGACACTTGCTAGACATGCAGAGCAAATTTTAGGTTCCCCAGACGGCACACCTCTCTCTTTTTCGTACTACTCTCTCTCTCTCACACACACACACACACACACACACACACACGCACACACGCATAGGTATAGACATGCATACACACGTATATATATCTGGCACTTTATTTATTTATTTCTTCTCTTTTATACTGTTTTTTTTTTTACTGATTATTGTGGCACTAATATTGTTTTCTTTTTTTTTATAAGTACATTCTTAATATTAATATATTTTTTTTCTATTTTTTAATCCAGATTGTTAAAAATTGTAATGTGATCTTTCTCTTTTCTTTTTGTACTTACCTATTGATTTACCTACAAGCACCACCAGAATTTGTTGTTTGTTTGTTTGTGACCGACACAACTCAAAGGCTCGGTCTGAAAACCAGCGCTGAGCCACCGGCACAGCACATGCTGAGACTGAGACCTATTGCCTCACAATAATTGTTAAGATTAATTATTAAGTACGTATGTATTAGTTAGTAAGTCTTTTTTTTGTGGCAATAAAATATTTGAAGTTTGAAGTTTGAAGTACTGACCACTCCCGACGTTGCTTAACTTTGGTCAAAAATCACGTTTGTTGTATGGGAGCCCCATTTAAATCTTTATTTTATTCTGTTTTTAGTATTTGTTGTTATAGCGGCAACAGAAATACATCATCTGTGAAAATTTCAACTGTCTAGCTATCACGGTTCGTGAGATACAGCCTGGTGACAGACGGACGGACGGACGGACAGCGAAGTCTCAGTAATAGGGTCCCGTTTTACCCTTTGGGTACGGAACCCTAAAAATTGCCGCCCGTGTTCATAAAATCACGTTCCTCTCACTTGAATCTTAAGTACTAATAAAATGTATCCCGCTAGAAAGAGTGCAATTCAAAAATAAGCATTTGATTATCTTAACTTTGCGATGTTAGTTAACTAGTTAAACATACGTACAATAAAAAGTTTAGGTATGATCCCAGTATACAGTATGTTTCTGACCATGGGGCTTTAAATCCAGGGCTTGATTTTAGTCGCTGAACTGAGCTACTTTTACTATGGGACCAACCCTGAAATCGGGGAATTTTTTTTGGCTTTTCCATAGAAAACGTCGACATCTGATCAGCCAAAATGTATGAAAAATTTAAAAATTTTTTCGGGATTTCGGGGTTGGTGCGATAATAAAAGTAGCTCAGTTTAGCGAGTAGAATCGAGCCCTGGATTTAAAGCCCCATGGTCAGACACACCCTGTATATTTCAAGGATTTTCCGTTATCTTCAAAACATAATCTTAGGCCCATGACTTGCACCATCCCACTACCCGGGGTTAAGCTGTTTAACCGTCAACCCAGTGACAAATTGTACTGGTAACCATGGTAACTCCAGGTCTAACCGGTGATCCCCAGGTTAGTGGAATGGTGGATTTAATTTCATAAGCACTTACTGCGACCAATCCTCCATTCTCGCAGGGCACATCCAGGTAGTTGAACGTAACCTGGATTCGTTGATCAGGGTCCGCTATCATGTAAATGCCGCAGACAACTGGCTCGTCTGATGGCGACTTGAAAAATATTTCTCCCTCGTCGGATGTCATCAGAAAACAGTCTAAAGGAAAGACAATTAAAACTTATGAGGGAGGGAAAAGGATGACTCGTGGTAACATTCCATTTCTGACCGCAGCTGCACTACTAGTACTGAACGCGTCGCTGTTATTGTCAATTTCCATAGTAAAATGAACAGTAATGCAGCTGTAATTGGAAATGGATTGTCACCTTTACGCTAGACCGGGACGTGCCCGGGCCTGGGCGTCCAACGTCATTCTTTTCTATGACGGCTGATCGGTGATCACCTGGTGCTTTCCACAGAAAACGAAGCTCCGGATGCTCCGGCCCGGCCATGCACGGCACGGCCTAACGTGAGTCAAACTAAATACTAGAATCTTGATTGACCAATTATTAAGTGGAATTAAAAATATGGATTAAAGTTGGTCAACGATGATGTTTGTACCCACATAACTAAAAAAATATTAGTTGCAATATTAATAAGGAGGAGGGAGTCGTTTTGATACCATAACGCTGAAGTAGATGTTGGCGCCTCTCCCTGCCGGCAGTTTAAGGGTCCCGAAAGCATGCCCAACAACATAGTTACTAAAAGTTGGCTCTGAACTATGTTCATTAGGGATGACACTACTCTTGCACGAGAGGAATTGAATAAATTTCAGAAAAATATTAGAGTCACCCCACACTAGAGTCTCGCGAGCGTCGGCGTATAGTTAACTCAATGTCTGCTGCTCGACGTAACATTAGCGCAACTGCTCTGCGACGCTATTTCCCATAGCGCTGACTAGACGCCGACGCTCAAAAAACTCTTTGGGCCCCCCCACATCTAGCGTCTTTCGAGCGTCGGCGTCTGGTCAGCGCTATGGAAAATGACGTCGCTGCGCAGTTGCGTCGACGTTGCGTCGAGCAGCGGCCATAGAGTTGTAGACGGCGACGCTCGAAAGACGCTAGATGTGGGGAGGCCTTAGTGTGGAGGTGGCCCTTAGTACCCAATGGGAATTCTACTAGGATTAAAACCCACAACTTTCTGATTGAACATTGTTTGTCGCTTGAATTCCGTCACCGTATTACCATTCCTAATAAATCAAAGAACTTACCTTCGTTAGGATCTATTACTCGGTGTGTAGGCCTTTCAACGCGCCTTCCTCTCTGATACCACGAAAGGCCGCGCGTCGATATTCTTTGACGACCACGGCCCAACTCCTAGAAAGAAAGTATCCCTTAAAAATGAAGTCGTAATAATTTTATGGGTCGTGAACTCCATTCACATGTCGGTTGGAATATAGGAAATGACGATACAGTCATTTTGTATTCATAGTATCATTTATTACTTAAACGAAGAGTCGAAGTTATCATTTATGAGGTAATATAATCGAGATCGCAATGGAACTGCGTAGGTGGAAACCCTTTGAGAAGCGAGATCATGTGGCTCTTTAGAGATTGTGATCAGATCTGTAATTATTTTCTTAGCCGATTAACTGCACAATCTTGTTAGTCCCCCACAAGATCATGATCATTTTCTTTTTACACGACTGCCCAAACAAAAAGAGTGTATTGTGTTCAGCGTTCATGTTTGTATGTATGTGAGTTTCTTTATTCCACCATAACTTCTGAATGCCTTAACCGATTTAGATGTATGATATGTCATTAGAATCCTTACGTCATCCCGGGTGACATAGGCTATATGACGTCATTATAAAAACAATATGGCGGACGTAATACACAATATTGCGTGACGCTTAGAAAAAAAAATCTTGCAAACCTATCGAGTGGGGTCTCAAAATGAAGAGCTTTGAAAGGCGATTTAAAATATATATGCAACATACGCGCTTAAATCTTATTTTGGTTAAATAAGGATTTACAAAATGTGCTAAGAAAAATAAATTCTTCTATCTTATTTAGTGAGCTATCAAATAAAAGGGTATTTACCGCTGATCATAAAAATATATACAAATCATCCATATGACTTGTATAGGTATATTTTTATAAAGTAATTTTAGGAACTAAATCGCCCTATTGAAATCTAAACGTGTGAACTTCGATTTAAGCGATAGCGTTTGAATAATACTAAATGAGTCGGGCATAGCACGGCAAACGTGGCGCGCTGCACGTGGTCCAAAACCAGGCTTCTTCGACCTTCTCATACTAAAAGAGTCGGGCGTAGCCCAACGTTGTGACACGTTTTACGCTTACCAAAGCCGGGCGCCTTCGGCGCCCTCATACTCAAAGCGGCCCGACGTACGTGGCACGCTGTATGCGTTCCAAAACCGGGCGCCTTCGGCGCCCTCATACTGAAAGAGTCGGGCGTAGCCTGACGTACGTCACACGCTGTAGGTACTCAAAGCGTCGGGCTTAGCCCGACGTATATGGCGCGCTGTACGCGTTCCAAAGTCGTGGCGCCCTCATTCTAAGAGAGTTGGGCGTAGCCCGACGTACGTGACATGCTGTACGCTTACCATAATATCCGGGCGCCTTTGGCGCCCTCATACTTAAAGCGTGGGGCTTAGCCCGACGTATGTGGCGCGATGCACGCGTTGGACCACGGACCTGTAAACCTATGAAAATGTACCCGGCTGGTTACATAATACTTAGGGATGTATAAAATAAAGAAAACACAAGAATCCACTTGATAGTCGATTTATTTCTTCTCCTACATACCCTAAAATTACAACTTCTAGCTCAGACTGCTAACGGACTCCGCCCTCATACTTAAAGCGTGGGGCCGCGTATGTGGCGCGATGCACGCGTTGGACCACGGACCTGTAAACCTATGAAAATGTACCCGGCTGGATACATAATACTTAGGGATGTATAAAATAAAGAAAACACAAGAATCCACTTGATAGTCGATTTATTTCTTCTCCTACATACCCTAAAATTACAACTTCTAGCTCAGACTGCTAACGGACTCCGCCCTCATACTTAAAGCGTGGGGCTTAGCCCGACGTATGTGGCGCGATGCACGCGTTGGACCACGGACCTGTAAACCTATGAAAATGTACCCGGCTGGTTACATAATACTTAGGGATGTATAAAATAAAGAAAACACAAGAATCCACTTGATAGTCGATTTATTTCTTCTCCTACATACCCTAAAATTACAACTTCTAGCTCAGACTGCTAACGGTAGAGCTTTCTGCTAACGGTTTTGGAACGCATACAGCGTGCCACGTACGCCGGGCCGCTTTGAGTATGAGGGCGCCGAAGGCGCCCGGCTTTGGTAAGCGTAAAACGTGTCACAACGTTGGGCTACGCCCGACTCTTTTAGTATGAGAAGGTCGAAGACGCCTGGTTTTGGACCACGTGCAGCGCGCCACGTTTGCCGTGCTATGCCCGACTCATTAAAATAAATTAATTAAAAAATTAAAAACACGACTGCTGCATTTTAAATCGAACTGAAAAGCTAAAAATAATGTTAATATGTTAGTCACATAATTTTATGAATCTAAATTGGAATGTAAATATACACTCACGGTAATTCACAGTAAATACAAAGAGCTATGCACATTAATGACCGTGACTGTAGGTACGTGTACATTTAATTCCAATTACAGTCGGGGGACCTTGATGTACCTAAGTGCATCTCTATCAAAAGGTCCCCCGACTGCAATTGAAATTAAATGTACACGTACCTACAGTCACGGTCATTAATGTACATAGCCCTTTGTACTTACTGTGAATTACCGTGAGTGTATATTTACATTCCAATTTGGATTCATAAAATTATGTGACTAACATATTAACATTATTTTTAGCTTTTCAGTTCGATTTAAAATGCAGCAGTCGTGTTTTTAATTTTTTAATTAATTTATTTTATTTTAAACATTTTAGTGAAAAAACTAAGTAAAACTACCATTTATAAAGATTTCCCCCGGCCATTTAGTTTGTCCACAAAGTTCTTTTTATGTGGATAGGTATTAGCTCCTAGGACTGGGACCTTCTAAAGGCAGGGACACACTAATTACGGGTGTCTTTTCTGTGAATAATATGTGAATGTGTTCACAATTTGGGACATTTGATATTTGATATTAAATATAGCTTCTTAACTTCTTAAAAAGAAGTGGAATTTTGAATTATAATGGCCATGAGGGTTTGAAGGTCCACAATAAAGACTCATAATTTTAACTGTCACTAAAAAAGTTTTTGACCCAATTATCTTCGTCGCAACTTCAGCACGACGACGCACACATGGCCTTTGGCAAAATAGCACCAATTCAAAGATCAATAATGACAGACTGCATGTAAAAGGGCCTATTCGACGCTAATATCTTTAAGTGTTAGTTACCTACCTACCTACCTTCAAATGATGAACTTCCAAATAAAAGTAGGTAGCCCTAATAGACTAGATAGCTGAATGCCGAGCTCTGCGTAGGGCCGAACACCCAAAGCGTCCAAGAGAAGCGAGTTTCTACGCGAGGCTGAAGGCTAAGCTGCGGGACGTTAGCGGTGAAACACAAAACCACTGTAGGTACATGTGTTAAAATACATAAGCTGAAGACCGACCTCCGCGTAAGGTGAAGGGCTAGGGATTCTAGCAATTCCTGCAATTTCTTCAAATATCTGACCAAGTTCCGCGAGTACTAACCTCCCGCAGCTCGGTCTTCAGCCTTGCCTGGAATTGCGACTTCTCAATTATGATACTAGGGGAAATTGTAGAAAGCGCGTACCTGTCGGACGCTCCGGGCCTTCGGCTTTACACGGAGTTCGTTCTACGGGCTTCGCATTTAGACACTGGCTATTCCCGACTCTTTTTGTACGAGGGCGCCGAGGGCGCCCGACTTTGGAACGCGTGCATCGCGTCACATACGTCGGGCTAAGCCCCACGCTTTAAGTATGAGGGCGCCGAAGGCGCCCGGATATGGTAAGGGTACAGCGTGTCACGTACGTCGGGCTACGCCCAACGGGTAAGTAATATAATATATACCAATTATTAATATAACATTCACAAGATATACGCTCACTTTGTATAATTTTGAATAATATAAGTTTTGCATTGTATAAAACCCAAATCGTATAACGTCAAAATGGCTAATTTGTTTTTGAACCACATTCAATGTACATAATTTCATATTGTATAAAACTTGAATTTCATAAAAATTATATAGTCGAACGATCAAAAACTATATCGGTTACTAGATCGAAGAACATAAATGAATAATAATATCCGGTAAGTTATTAAGCCATGGACCAATTTCGTTCTGGCGCTTCGCCGGCCGCTGCCGCGGCACGCTCGCTTCGCTCGCTCGGCTCGCGCACTGTTTGTTCGCAGTTCAACCTAACACTCCTCCTCGCTTCGCTCGTCGTCGTACCTAACGGAGACCTGCTTTAGTAAAGAACAACCGGCAGAAGATACTATTTAGGAATTACTTTGTTACATGTATGATCATATATTTTGGAAGGTATTTTTCTCATGTAATTATTATGTTATAATATATATAAAATATTTCAAATATCTTTATTTGTAATAATTCCTATAAGTTATGCATGTTATGAAAAAAATAATTAGCCAGTACAAACTTTATATTATTTATTAATATATACGTAGTATGTTAGAGAATTTCTACCATATATGTTATAAACATATATTTTTTGTTGGTAGCCCCAACGTGTGTTATATGTTGTGAATGATATTAAAATTAGATTATATCAAATGTTGTTAATAATTCCTATAAGTTATGCATGTTATGAAAAAAATAATTAGCCAGTACAAACTTTATATTATTTATTAATATATACGTAGTATGTTAGAGAATTTCTACCATATATGTTATAAACATATATTTTTTGTTGGTAGCCCCAACGTGTGTTATATGTTGTGAATGATATTAAAATTAGATTATATCAAATGTTGGTATATATTATACGACGCACCCACGCCCAACTCTCTTAGTATGAGGGCGCCTCGACTTTGGAACGCGTACAGCGCGCCATATACGTCGGGCTAAGCCCGACGGTTTGAGTATGAGGGCGCCGAAGGCGCCCGGCTTTGGTAAGCGTACCTACAGCGTGTGACCTACGTCAGGCTACGCCCGACTCTTTCAGTATGAGGGCGCCGAAGGCGCCCGGTTTTGGAACGCATACAGCGCGCCACGTGCGTCGGGCTGCTTTGAGTATGAGGACGCCGACGGCGCCCGGGTTTGGTAAGCGTAGAACGTGTCACAACGTCGGGCTACGCCCGACTCTTTTAGTATTAGGAAGTCGAAGGCGCCTGGTTTTGGACCACGTGCAGCGCGCCACGTATGTCGTGCTATGCCCGACTCTTTTAGTATTATTCAAACCCTATCGCTTAAATCGAAGTTCACACGTTTAGATTTCAATAGGGCGATTTAGTTCCTAAAATTACTTTCTAAAAATATACCTATACAAGTCATATGGATGATTTGTATATATTTTTATGATCAGCGGTAAATACCCTTTTATTTGATAGCTCACTAACTAAGATAGAAGAATTTATTTTTCTTAGCACATTTTGTAACTCCTTATTTAACCAAAATAAGATTTAAGCGCGTATGTTGCATATATATTTTAAATCGCCTCTAGCGTCCGCACAGATATTATGTAACCTGTAAACCTACGAAAATGTACCCGGCTGGTTACATAATACTTAGGGATGTATAAAATAAAGAAAACACAAGAATCCACTTGATAGTCGATTTATTTCTTCTCCTACATACCCTAAAATTACAACTTCTAGCTCAGACTGCTAACGGTAGAGCTGTTGGTTCAATAATATCTGTATTCTTACACTTAGGATAAACCACCAACAATCTAGTTGTTTAATAAAATTTTATTCAGATAATTATAATACGAAAGTTACACCTGAGCATTAAATTTGGCAAGTAACACTGTCCATTAGATCACAGTAAGCCTTAGTTATGATATTAAAGTTATTCATTTTAAATGAGACAAAAGCAAAAGGTTACCGATCTATGACAATAATAAAATTAGACTTCAAGTAAACTATGAGCCTACTAAGGGCTACCTAAGGGCTACCTAAGGGCTACCTAAGGGCCAACACATACCTGCGGCCACAGACGATGTTAATTCCTCAAAGTTAACTCCTCTGCATTCCGCCAGACGAACGAGACTGACGATCTAAAATATAATAAATATCATGAGATTAAGCTTGTGCACAACTGCTGACAAACACCTAAACACTGAACCGAATCGTAACACTTACAGAAAAGTCTGCAGCGGTCAAGAATAGCATTTGGGTCGGAACTTGTGACAATGGCCATGAAAGGCGTCCCGATCTTGAGAAGACCCGTCTCTTACATCAGCTTGCCACGCTCATGGGCACACACCTCTCTCCTCAGCAACATTTGCCTCGATCTATTAAACCCCAGTATCCAATAATATATATCAATATTTACGCCCGATGCTTTGAGTATGAGGGCGCCGACGACGCCCGGATTTGGTAAGCGTACAGCGTGGTACGTACGTCGGTCTACGCCCGACTCTTTGAGTATGAGTGCATCGGGCTATGCCCGACTCTCTTAGTATGAGGGCGCCGAAGGCGCCCGGCTATGGAACGTGTACAGTGCGCCACGTACGTCGGTCTACGCCCGACTCTTTGAGTATGAGTGCATCGGGCATAGCCCCAAGTGTAAGAATACAGATATTATTGAACCAACAGCTCTACCGTTAGCAGTCTGAGCTAGAAGTTGTAATTTTAGGGTATGTAGGAGAAGAAATAAATCGACTATCAAGTGGATACTTGTGTTTTCTTTATTTTATACATCCCTAAGTATTATGTAACCAGCCGGGTACATTTTCGTAGGTTTACAGGTTACATAATGACCGTGACTGTAGGTATACGTGTACATTTAATTTCAATTGCAGTCGGGGGACCTTTTGATTGAGATGCACTTAGGTACATCAAGGTCCCCCGACTGTAATTGAAATTAAATGTACACGTATACCTACAGTCACGGTCATTAATGTACATAGCCCTTTGTACTTACTGTGAATGACCGTGAGTGTATATTTACATTCCAATTTAGATTCATAAAATTGTGTGACTAACATATTAACATTATTTTTAGCTTTTCAGTTCGATTTACAATGCAGCAGTCGTGTTTTTAATTTTTTAATTAATTTATTTTTTTACATTTATTTTGACACAAACGCAATTTAAGCACAGTTAATTGAGTAACATAAAAATAGATCCCACAAAGTCCGTGTACACTATCTACTGTGTGTGTATTCTCTAGATTAAATAATTATGTAGGTTTATTACATAACATAATTCAGTATCGATGTCATTATTTCATTATACGAGAGGAATTGAATTGGATTTAGAACACATGTTATATCATAACGTACACTTACGAAGGACATAATATGGCTTCAAAATGAAAAATAATACGAAACCCAGACCATGATGGCTGCAATCTGTTACACAAGCTGTTCGCAGTGTTGGAAAGTCGCTGGCCCAATATTACAGGGTTCTATGTTTCACTTTTATCGAACTGAAATTTGAACATTGTCATAGTGACATTAAGTCGAATTTCAATTATCTTGAAAATGTAACACAGTACTTTGTAATATTGAGCCAGCGAAGTGTCAAAGTCGCAACGGCCATCCTCTGTTTTCCTGTATTACTCGTAGGTTGAAAACTTTTCTTACTACTCACCTAATGGCCAATATTTTAGACTAAGTAGATTTACTTAGTATCTTACTCGCCATACGGCTCGATTCGGGAAATGAATTAGAGATTCACTAGATATGAAATAGTAAAGATATGTGACGTTCCGCGGCAAAAGGTACCTTATGGCGGCTGGCGCCGCGATTCGGGAAATGAATTAGAGATTGACTCGCGCCGATAGCCAATGTACTTCTAACGATAAAGTATGTAAAATTTCATTAGTGTTTGTAAATCTTAATCGTTATTCATTGTAGATACTACCTATATTCATGTTTTAATATTTGTTAGATAAGTACTTACCTACTCAATTACGAGTAACCTACAGTAGCTGAATAGATTTGAGCAAGATTGCTAAAATACTAGTACTATACGGCTACCATCAGTTTGGCATTGACATAAACGCTATCGTGAACGTAATTTACTTTCTATGCATCTCGCTCGTACTGACATATTAGTGCGAAAGAGATATATAGAAAGGAAATAACGTTCACGATAGCGTTTAAGTCAATGCCAAACTGATGGTAGCCGTACTGATGCCTACTATTATTATAAATTCGATGGTAACTCTGACTCTCTACCTGTCAGCTCTTCACGCTTAAACCGCTATACCGATTTAGATGAAATTTGGTATGAAGATAGATTGAGGCCCGAGATAGGACATAGATAGTTTTATCAATCATCATTCCACGCAGAAGTCGCGAGCTGAAGCTACTAGTACTTATATATGTCGGCGGCAGATCGTAAAATCGGGCATATCGAGATATTCCTAGGCATATCAGGAAACGCCGACATTTCATGATCTGACTGACTAACGACTACCAGCCATATCGTTCAAACCTCAACGTTTGACGATTTGCCTGACGACGTTTAGACATATCAAATAAGTACGAATATATATGGAAATGAATATTAATATAAACTGGGGGATGGTTCAAAGGACTACATTTATGTCAGCCGTGGCCACGCGTGGGCAGTGCCTAATCTATGAATAAGTAAGTACAACTGTTATTAAGTGATTCATTAAAGGTTATGTAAGTTCTTTTAATTTTTGATGTGGGTATCCAATGTTAACTATTACCAGTACCGACTTAATTGATCATAAAAAAACCGGGCAAGTGCGAGTCAGACTCGCGCACGAAGGGTTCTGTACCATAATGCAAAAAAAAAAACAAAAAAAAGCAAAAAAAAAACGGTCACCCATCCAAGTACTGACCACTCCCGACGTTGCTTAACTTTGGTCAAAAATCACGTTTGTTGTATGGGAGCCCCATTTAAATCTTTATTTTATTCTGTTTTTAGTATTTGTTGTTATAGCGGCAACAGAAATACATCATCTGTGAAAATTTCAACTGTCTAGCTATCACGGTTCGTGAGATACAGCCTGGTGACAGACGGACGGACGGACGGACGGACGGACGGACGGACAGCGAAGTCTTAGTAATAGGGTCCCGTTTTACCCTTTGGGTACGGAATCCTATAAATCTTCTTATCGAGATAATAACTTGAGTAGGTACGACAAATATTTGCTTGTTATTCAATTAGTAATCTTATCTCAAAAATGCTTCATTTAATCTAGGTACATTGAGTGTTTGTGTGATTATTATTGACGTCTTTGAAAATATGCCAAATGGTACAATCAACGAGTTTTGCACAAACAAAGTTATTTAGACAATGCCTAATGTGGAAAAAGAGTGGGCTTTACGTTCAGTTCTATTTCAGCTACATTATTTTTTTATTATTTTTTACGTTGACTCTCAAAGTCGTTTACTGTCACGGCCTTTGCGAATATACAAAATGTATGTGGCCTTCAAAGCTTTTGTCAAACGCGAACGCGGTTGCGTTTATTTAATACATATTTGTACACATTTCATTTTCGCATGATCGAAGTTACGCTTGACATGATTTAATAAACATGCGTCATTGACTTAAAGGATGAATGTAAAAATAAATGTGTCCCGAAAAAAGGATAAGCTGATATTGGAGCTGTCAGGAATAGGTAGGTAGCTAAGTTATGCTTATTTGAAGTAACAATATTAAAGATCAAATAAGGTGCAGGGGGGTAATTTAGACTGCGGGGTTATTTAAACTAATCGAAATATCTGCCATGTTTTACATTATTAAATAGAGTGTCATATATGTCCAGATAGCGAAAAAGATATGTTGTGTTTGACGTGTGACTCTAATTAATAATGTATAACATGGAAGATATTTCGATTAGTTAAAATTACCCCGAAGTCTAAATTGGCCCTCTGCGCCTTCCCATAATCAATATTGGTTAATCATTTTGAATGTCATTCCAATGTCAAATAAATAAAACTCATCAAATGCCTATAACGTCTTTTACTCCAAATATCATGCTCGAGCTCGACCGAATGCAATTTTAAGTGCTAAAACAAAACACCGTACATACACCTCTCCATATGAAAGCCTGCCTCTCCACTGTTAAAGCCTCTTTTGTTGACTTCGCTAGTCCTGAAACTCTGGCGGCAAAAACAGTAGAAATTTTACCGAGAACAATCGCAACTTTAATAACTCCGGTCGCTTTATGTGTTATTATTATTGCCGTGCAGTGTGGAAAACGATATATTGCAATAGGTACTTGTACCTGGACTTCCGTTTTTAGACAGTGTTTGTATTGTTCTATCTACAATACAATACAATACTCTATATTGCACACCTCACATACACGTAGTTTACAATAAATGTACAATAACATAAAGACAATAGAGGTAACAAGAGGCGGTCTTATCGCTTAAGAGCGATCTCTTCCAGACAACCTTTGGGTATAGGAGACATAAGAATTAGAATATACGGTAGGTGGCGCAAAGAAAAAAATATGAAAAGTCGAATTGAATATAACCAAACAACACAAAACATTAATATAGATAGTATATCTACGAGTACAACAATAATTGCAGAACAATATTTATTTTATTATGTCAGAGCGCGCCTGTATTCAAACATTTGAAACAGGATATTGGAATGAAACATTTTATGCGGATGAAATATAAAATTAATAGGGTAGATGTGTGTAAAATGATCCCCTTTAGGCAAAAAGTGTACCTGTGTTCAAAGTTGTAGAGAAAATAACTAGATTTAGATCTTTATAACAGTCAATGTTCTTATTAACGTGACTGCATAATTATTTCTCATGTCTTGCATGTAGTTTATTAATTACTTACATTGTTTTTTTTTTATTGGAAAAAGGTAAACATTTGACCACAATCTCATCTGATGGTAAGTGCCGATGCATTCTAGGATGGAACATGCTTACCTAAGAGATGTCTATTCACTCTTGATTTAAAGAGATCCAAGTTATAGTGGACTGGGAATAGATTTCCAGGAAGTGAATTCCACTCCTTAGCCGTTCGCATGTTTTCTAAATGTTTAGTGTTGTACCAAAATTAAAATTGCCCATAAATGTATTTTTCTAAGAAAAAGTAACTTTTAAATCCGACCTCGGATATAATAATTTTTTTTATAAAGATGTTCTAAAATTAGATTTTATCCACAAAATACGTTCCCCTTACAAAGTAAAAATTGGAGATAGGATCCAAAGATAAGTATTGACGGCGGGTAAAATTCAATTTATAAAGGTTATGATAGACTTTGATTTTTATCGTGAAAGTCATGAGTGCCATTATTACTAAGGCATTCTGTATCATTAAAAACTGGTTTTGACACTCTACATTTTCTCGTATTATTTGTAGGTACATGATGATAAATAAAGGATGACTCACGTTAGACAGGACCGTGTCCGGGTCGGAGCTTGCGGAGCTTCGTTTTCTATGAAAAGCATCACCTGCCGTGTCACGCGCATCTCATGTAACTAAAAGTTGAGTTTCGAGATAATTACGTTTAAAGTTTTAAAGATACAAATGCTGTTATCGTTGACAGTTCGACGTAATTTTTTTATTTTTTCTAATCTACATGTAGGAAATATGGTCACAGATTGGGCCCTTGAATTTTTTTTTCGTATAATTGAATAGTCTTCATTTTATTCGAATAAAATGATTTCCTGAGACCTCGTCGGCGATGGCGGGATAACTTAGACTCCTTTTTGAGAGACTGGCCAGATGCAGCTCAAAATCGGGAAGAATGGAAGAAGAGGGGGGAGGCCTTTGCCCAGCAGTGGGACACAATGGGCTCGTAATAAATAATAAAATGATTTCGCATGATCAACTCTTCCATACTGTAGTGGTCACACGAAGTCAAGTTACATGACATACGCTTGATCAAACGTGACACGTATTACTATACCAATATTATTGTCGTATAAATCAAGCGCTCGGCCAGTCATGCCTAACTCCGGTAACTTAAGAAACGATGTTGATATTTTGGTTGTATCAATCATACAACTCAAGTTAACTGAGTTGTGCCTGACGCCATCGGCAAAAAAAAATAAGTTAAGTACATGAGTTAGTCATATGCTTTTCTCAGTAAATAATGAACATTTTCAAATTTTTCTTTTAGAAGATATATATTTAATGGTTTTTAAGACGATTTAGACTGGTTATCCGTAACTCATGTAACTCGAGTTAACGGAGTTTGGCGTGACACGGCAGTCACGTGATCACCTGTCGTCTGTCATAGAAAATTAAGCGCCGGAAGCTCTAACCCGGACACGGCTCGGTCGGCCCGGTCTAACGTGAGTCATTCTTAATGATAACAGCAATGATTTTCACAAAATACGAAATACATGAGTAGGTATTTCAAATTCATATGACATTACATTCAGATATAAATAAGTCATTTACTTTACATTATTATAGCTGACGGTAAACCACAACTACAAGGGACTTGTATGCCGAAACTCCATAGGAGTTCCGTTCGGTTGGAAATAGTCTTAAGGATGTCTTGAGGGTCACGCTAGATTGGGCCGGGGCCGACCCGGAACTTTCGGCGTTTCGTTTTCTGTGGAAAGCACCACGTGATCACCGATCAGCCTTCATAGAATATAATATGACATGCCGGACGCCTCGGCCCGGTCTAGCGTGAGTCCTCCTTTACCTGCACCTAAGCACCCATAAGTTGGTTGCACCAAACAATCTGCCAACTAAAAAGCGTTCACTAAATTTTATTGTAAGGAAAGTTATTTACATAGTTGGCCGCTGAGTGACATATTGATGTCACTGTTATTAAATATGTGTGCAACTGCCTCTTAATACCTTAAGTCGCCATGCAAAACTATGTTCATAAAATAATACTTAAGTATATGAAAAGATCCCTCAAATCCTTAGGAAACCATTCTCAGAATTAAATGTATGTAGGTACGTAAAAGTAGAACTAATCTGATAGTTTATTTTTCCAAGTAATACAGAATAAATCCAATGGGTTCAAAGAACAGGGAAAATTCAACCGAATCAAGTGCAGCATTTTTTGTTTGATGGCAGCAAATATTATTGTGAAAATTAGCGATAACAGCTTGTACGTCACAACGTAATTAGTTCATATACATTCCACTTTATTTATCGAATCAGATGAGTTGACACGCAAGTTGGTATTAATTAAATCCCGCTGAATATGCCAATAACAGTAGTTGTAGGTATTCGTTACTGACACAATCTAGACTCGTGTGGAAACATGCATAATACTTACGCAAATTGTCTACAAATATTTGACCATTTAGATATACAAAGTCTTTCAATATTAACTTTCAACAACAACAACTAGTCTTCATAAAATATTTGAAAACCGGGCAAGTGCGAGTCGGACTCGCGCACGAAGGGTTCCGTACCATAATGCAAAAAAAAAACAAAAAAAAAGCAAAAAAGAAACGGTCACCCATCCAAGTACTGACCCCGCCCGACGTTGCTTAACTTTGGTCAAAAATCACGTTTGTTGTATGGGAGCCCCATTTAAATCTTTATTTTATTCTGTTTTTAGTATTTGTTGTTATAGCGGCAACAGAAATACATCATCTGTGAAAATTTCACCTGTCTAGCTATCACGGTTCGTGAGATACAGCCTGGTGAGAGACGGACGGACGGACGGACGGACAGCGAAGTCTTAGTAATAGGGTCCCGTTTTACCCTTTGGGTACGGAACCCTAAAAATGAATTGACTCACACTGTCACAATTTACAAGAATCTTCTCTTAGACTTACATTAGCCTGTTTAACAAATCGTTTGACTGTGTAACTATTTTTCTTCTTTACCTAATCATGCCTTTACTCGTAAAAGAAAATTACAAGACTCGAAAGTTTATTAAGCAATACAGTGTCGTAGAACTCGGTCAACTTTTCCAAATTTAAGCCCATAGTATTACGTAGTTTATTAATGTAGGGAAATAACGAGCTCACAGTAGAGTGTACGGAGGGTAGAAAGTAGCTAGTGCATAAGTTAATAATCATTGGAAACTTATGATAACTTTACATGTTAAAATGATTAGGGAGGTACTTTAAAATAAGAGGAATGTTACAGTAATTCGAACTAAAAATAAATAAACTGCGATGACTAGACATGTTAACTTACGGTTACTAGACAAACACCTACAAAAGCTAACAATGTGTGTATTGATGAGGTGTGGCCGAGCAATATACTGCCGTATTCGAACTTCAAGATATTCACAAGAGACTACACGTACTAGATCCATTCTAGATACGTTATAGTTTAGATATCAACTAGTTCTCTTTTGCAGCGCAATTCGGGCAACCAATGTAATTTTTACATTAGAGTAAGAAATCTATTAGATGTGAATTGGATCTCTAAGTCATATCCTGTGGAAATCGTTCAAGAGTATCTCCAGAATCGCGCAAATGTTATCGTATCTTGGTGATGTCTAAAAGATATCTAATAGATGTCTATTTCAAAATCCGAATCGGGCCCATATTCAGTCGGACACATATCGGTTAGATTTCTCAGAAGCCTTTACGCGTAGGCATGAAAGGATGCTTACTTTGGCAAATTATCAATACCAATAATAGGTTACCTTTACCGTATTGGGAACTTAAATATAGTTCCTTTATGAAGAGTGTCAGGTCGTTGATCCTCTATGTCAGTGGTCTTTATGCTGAATCAAAGGTCAGAAAATACATAACGGAGAGTTTCTAAGACGAACCTGTATGATAGAGGCCGCATAAAAGAAATTTATCATGTGGGTTGGAAAACTCAATTAATCAGAGCAATTTTCTATTAGCTAGAATTTGTTCTCCGAATTACAATTAATGTTGTTTTCTTTTTCGAAACTATAACGAAATGGTTCAATAAGTAGTTTACAGATGTAGTGCATAATCATTTTTCATCATATTTTCTTTCTATTTCAGTCAACGGTCAACCTCAGTACTTTTTTTAGGTACCGAGACTAACTGAGATAGCAAGACGGATTTGTATGTTTCCGTAAAAATACGTCATAATTTAGTTTTAGGTGTAATTTCATGATTTAGATATATATACGTGTAGTTACAAATGTTGGATGAATACACCGTGTTTTTTTTGATTTCCGTTAATTTCAAGGGTGCATTCCTGAGCTTAAATCAAGTAACTTTCACAAAGACACCGATGTTCTAATTAAGTCCATTTCGGAGATAATCAATAATTTATTTTTTTCCTATAATGCCTCTACAAGCGTCTACACTTGCCTTAAGGCCGGTTTACATATTGATTAGTGTTTAGAATGAGTTCATACATTTGCTACTAAACTTAAGTACAATCTCGGTCGACTGATGTATGAAATGACATTCATATGTCACAGATTTCAATTGTTTGGTTGAGTTAAATGTAATGCCCGTGTTACAACAACGCTATATACTACATTTAATTACTTTTTAAACAAAAAATAACTGATTTGCAAGACCGAAGTGATCCCATAAGTGTTCCGTAAACAAAGTTTTGTACGGAACACTAAAAAAAATAAAAAAAAAGAACACAAAAAAATTTTTTTTCGAAAATTAACTATGCCATTTAGTTATCTTAAACGTACTTAACCATACCCCGAAGTTAACGGAATTCAATAAAAACACGGTGTATAACGTGGCATAGCTATAACGTGGTACAAACTACCCATGTTAACGTTTGTAAAATAATTAAGCACTACATCTGTACGAAAAAAATCGTCACTCAACAAAAACATCTTGTTTCAGCAGCAGTGCCTATTATATGCGTAAAGAACAAGTACTTAACCATAGCCCCCGTATCTTATACATGACATCACGTTTTTGACATGCATATGCTCCTATTTTGCTTAGATCAGTCCCGTGATATCTTTGGTTGAATATCTAACCATGACAGCTAATTTCCTGGGCTTCCTATTTTTTCCATCAGACGCTTTCCGTAGTAAAATTGACGCTGCAACCGACGGCTTAGGTTCGATCTCGTTTATAATTGTGGAATGAGTGGAAAACCTACATAGTTTTAATACCGGGTGTGGCCTGTAATATGAGCAAAAAATTAAACTGTAGGCTGCACTCCTCATACTGACCAACATATGTGCAGTGACTTTTAAAAATAACTTGTGGTTTGATTTCTAATACACTTTAAAGTTTATTCTAAGACGCAATGTATTGCCAATTTTGTTATGTTTAAGCCGTGACAAGCAACGTCAATCACAATGATATGGCGTGGTGATGGCGTCCATTGTAGATACTATTTATTTTGTATAAAAAATAGGGAGTCTAAATACTTCATAATTTCTAAAAGTTATTGAACAAAAGTGTCACCACCGTTTGAGGAGTACAATCTATGTTTTAATTATTTGCTCGTGTTACAGGCCACACCCGGTATATTGTATGTGATACTATGATAAATTATTTAATTTAAAGTAGTGTAACGGTTCGGGAAGCCCTATAGTGGTATAAAAATAAAATAATAAAGAAATTTGTATTAACAAGTATATTTACCATTCCGACAAGAAATTTAAGTGGTAATATTATAATAATAACTAGCTCAGTCGTAACTTAAATAAATAGGTATTAATTTTAGAGCACAGGGGGTGAGTCTGTGTTTCAACAGGCTGGAAGACCTTGGTAACTAGGGGTAAAAATATTTAAATATTGGGCGCCTTTATAAAATAATAAAAACCGTCTGACCTCCAGTTAGATAAAGAATGAGAAACGAGCCCTGCAGATTCGTGGTGGTGAGCTCAACCACCCCGGTACCGCAGCCGCCGCCTCCGAACGTCCATGCTAGTCAAGCCGCCAAGGAAGCACCAGCTCAGCGCAGCCTGGAGCACAACCTCGCCCATGCCGACGCCCTTGACTAACTAGGGTACTGAAGGGGTAAACGAAAACCTCATCTTGAAAGACCTCTCTTGAAATACCTCAGCTTGAAATACCCATTCTTGAAAGCCCTGCCTGAAGCCGTTCCTGAAGCCCTGCCTGAAGGTCCTGCCTGAAGGCCCTGGAAATAATTTAAAAAACAATAAGTATGTGGCTTTGCCGATTCTCGACGAGAGTTAAAATTCACCAGAACGGTTGAGCAACTTACCCAATGCAGAAAAGAAGCCGGTTTGTAAGTCCGTGCTTTCATGTCGATGCATGGGGCCTTCAGAGGTTATGGTACGAGGAACATAATATTCTCCCTGAAAATAAGTAATAAAACAATAAGCACTGAACACGTCTCGAACAATTTGATACGTAGATCAAGAAAAATACTTACGATTAAGCGGTTTAAGCCGCGATTTAAACAATATGGCTCACTGGCCTTTGAAGAAAACGGATCGACATCCTACTCCATCACATCCGAAATAAAAATGACAGCTGACAGATCAAACCACAGAGGCTTCCACCGCTGCGTTTCGTTGAGCGCACGATGTAGATGCAGCTTCCAAACTCATTTCAACCAAAAAAACAAGGTAATAATAATTTCCAAAAAGGAAAGAAGAAAGTTGTAAAATATTTAATAAGATTTTAATTTCTGTAAATTAATAAGAGTAAACATTTTATTGAAGAAAAATCCGATAGCGAGCTACTCACGCCCTCTGTTGATCAATGCAAGTATTAAAACCAGTATTACCAACGCTCAACGCTAGATGGCCTTTATATTAGAAACGAAATATATTAATGCCTATGAGGCTTTAAAAAAAATGTTGTTACAGTAGTTGCACATATTCTAGGTAAACTTCAATAAAAAAAATAACTTACCTTGATGGAAAAAAAAATTTCACCTATGTTTACGAATCAAAGTACTCGTATTTGTGCTATGTATAAATCTCATGTTAAGGGCCTACATCTAATGTTTGGTTAGTTTCATTTTTATGTGTATTGTTTTTTTATTTGTATTTTCTTTTATTTTGTAGTTTCACAGTGCCTTATGAAGTGAAGTAGTGATTGCGTGTGGCTCTCTTAAATAGTATTATATCTCCACTTCTCTTCTTGAACGGGACACTCTTGACAGAGCGGTTGCAGTCATCATTGGAAGTCTCCCTTAGTGACACGTTTGACGGCTCGCCTCCACTCCTCCCTGACGGCTGCGCGTTTGGCGCATTCGTGCAAGGGGCCGATATGTCCACTACTAGGCATTTAAATGATTAGAATGGAAAACGAGTGGTCAGTAGTGGGTCAATACCACCAGATTCCTAATTTCTATTGCTAAAATAAATAAAAAATATCAATTTATCGTATTCCGCAGATTTTCGAGTGCAAAATCGTGCTCACAAATTAAAAAACGGCCGCCAGTACTACTTGTTCTTAAAAAAGTGAATTTCACCAGTCGGGTGGTCACATCGAAGCGGGCTCACTACTGTTGAAGCTTTGCTTGTGTAGCAGCGGGAAATGGGCGAAACAAAAATTCTGCCCTCATTTTCTACACTCCTGTGTACTGTAACTATATATTTTTCCACCAATTCGGATACAATGTATTTTTACGGTTCCGTACCCAAAGGGTAAAAACGGGACCCTATTACTAAGACTCCGCTGTCTGTCTGTCCGTCCGTCTGTCTGTCTGTCATCAAGCTGTATCTCATGATCCGTGGTAGCTAGACAGTTGGAATTTTCACAGATGATATATTTCTGTTGCCGCTATAATAAGAAATACAAAAAGGTACGGACACCTCGATCCCTGCTGCAATAAGAATATTCGATCCGTCACTCAACAAGGAAAATGACTGTGACATCGCTTGTTTCCTGCTACAAAGCTACAATGTAGGTAATGCTGCAGCAGCAACACTGCTGCAGTCGTAATAGGAACGGGACCTTTAATCGTATAATATTAGTAGGTAGTACTATCCAAAAATAGGAAACAATTATTTTTTAAATCCACTTTTAACTAAAAAAAACTTGTCACCGTCGGATTGATTTAATTGGTCACAATAAATCACAAAAAGCTATGTGGTACTTTCTGTGTTGTCTTGGCGGGGCACGGCCTTGCCTCCTAATTTAGCAGGAAGTAATTCTAAAGAGCATTGAACCATATTTAACCTGTTTGTAAACCATACGACGTTATACTTTGAAGTTATCTACTCGGTGGATACACCAAAAATGTTACCTATGGGACAACATCCTGTTAATTAAGCTAATTGAGTGACATTTCAGTCGTTGACATTCGTACCTAAACTACATATATTTTACTATGTATTTAAAAAGTTTCGAATAATAATCCGTAGGTATAAATTGGTTTTAATTTTCTGAATATATGAGGTAACATAGCAAAAGGTAGGTGTGATGCTTGTATTAACAATAGAAAAATAATACAAATATAGTGCTCTAGTATGTAATTTTAAAAATATATATTTTTAAACGTAAGTACTAGTATTAAATTTATTCATGATTCTCTATTTATTTATTTATTTATTTAAAATTTAAGTCAGGCAACAAGGCCCATATTAAAAATACCTTACAGACTAACATACATATATATTTTATAAACTTAAAAACTAAACACTATTTATGCGACAAAACGGCGTGGCTCCGTTGAATCAGCTGCTCTTGTGTCTATTATTTAATCCTCCAAGTTAAGTTCGTACTTTTTCATATGATGTAGGTAATTAAAAAATATATGTGAATTAGAATTTCTATTATTATTTACCATTTATGAATATTATTTTAAGGTTTCATTACTTTCCTTGAGAGTTCTTGTAATAGTTTCTGATTAACTAATTAGGAAAAGTAAAGTGTTGTTGATTTTACCTACCGGACCTCCTTAAAAAGTCTTAAAATTTTTGCCTAAACCATTTTATAATATATATTTAAATCGTAGAATATAGTAATCAGAACAACGTAACAGTTTTGTTTATTTACGTCAATTAATACCTAGATATGTGTCGCTTATCTTCAAATTCGGGTAAATCCATTCGACCCTTTCAGCAAATATCTACCCTATTAACTTTTCTTAATACCAAAATCGTATAATCTGACAGATGGATTTACCCGAGTTTGAAGTTAAGCGACACATATAAGTTAGTGAAATAAATCTAACTATATTATTGAACTTAAATAGGGTACATTTGTTACTCTTAAACTTTATCTGCACTTACCGGCAAGAATAGCCCGTTGATCGCATCACACATCAACATCACGGCACCGACGTACAGGAACAATTTCATCGTGTTTCAAACTAAACTCCACAAATATGAGTTCGCAGGAAACTTGGGGGCAAGTTGTCAAGCTACCGGCGGGGATAGCGGCGTCGGACTTGTGAATGGGGCGCGAATGCTTCTACTCCCTTTATATGGCTAATAAATGGTTCTGCGCACCCTGAGCTGCGCTTCACCTCACTGTTGATTCTTAGCAATTTTTTCTAACAAATCAATCATTTCATTCACGATTTAACACACGTGTGAAGCCATGACTTAACAGTTTCGTTCATAATACTGTCCTGCCACAAATTCGAGAGAGTAATGTTATCACTAGACGTACAGCGTACACTATGTTTGTATACTATAGCACGAGCGAACTTATCTCTTCATTGTATTTGCATGGTAAATATTTTGAACGTGCGTACTTTAAAGGCGGACATTTGATATCAATTTAATTGTCCATGCTAAGTATAGACGGAAGTACTTTTGGAGGAGAAGCGTCATCTAATATTGCGCTAAAGTTATCAGAGATAAACTATCACTTATTTGAGGCACTAGAAATGCACCTTAACCTAACACGTATCGTTAACAACAATGGCTACAGTCGTATCTTTGTAAACACTGCCTACAGTTACTTGTAAAAAAGCAGATATTTTTTTAATCGCATAAAATAAGTAGTGATTTCCTAGTAAACTATGTATGTGTAAGTAAAAGTACGACTATTAATCAAAAACCTACCTAGAGCGTGGTAAATTAAAGTCGCAAAAACTAAATTTACGTTACATGTCACGTCTCGGGACTGGGATGAGGAAATTGTCTCGTAGTGTTTTGATTAACTCAGAAGCTGAGTGATGGGCCCATTTCCAGCTCGACTGGGCTATAAATGAAACTTGCATCTCTACAAGAACAATGATGGCATGAAGACAACATACTTAATCTACGATAAATACCGAAAGAGAACAACATATCGTGAATATCGGCCCTATTTTCTTAAGTGATACTTGCGTACGATTCATCGTACCTATTCAATATTATTAAGTCTTGCGTCTAGTAGGTAATGCTAACAATTTTCATATTTGCCAAATAGGCTGATGAGGCTTAAGTCCTAAGGATCTTGACGACGATCAGTCGCGTTTTTATTCGATCCGCTACAGCGTA
This sequence comes from Cydia fagiglandana, assembly GCF_963556715.1. Lineage (NCBI taxonomy): Eukaryota > Metazoa > Arthropoda > Insecta > Lepidoptera > Tortricidae > Cydia > Cydia fagiglandana. Next base: position 7,343,487 of record NC_085936.1, on the reverse strand, counting down.
CAACAATTGGTACTTCAAGTTTAAGTTTAAAATGCGTGCGTTTTTATTCGATCCGCTACAGCGTACAACAATTGGTACTTCAAGTTTAAGTTTAAAATGCGTGTATGTTGGGACTCTTACGCGAATTCAACATTAAAACAATACCATCAACCATCTGTCGACGCAGGTTCCTGGAGTTTTTCGGTCACATAGCCAGGAAAGAAGGCCACAGTGAACAACCTCATCGCTACTGGCTAGGTTTCTGGCCGACCTAGAGGCCGTAGCCCAACAAGGTGTGTACTGTGCAGATCAAGTCCGTTCTACCCTGTACGGATATGATGGTCGTATTTGTCTACGTGACAGCGTGATAAAACGGTGTCCGTCTCTTTCTATCCCGCAGAGTTAAAAAGTGACAGTTGTTTTATCACGTGGATAAATGTGGATAAAGCGATCCATAATAGGCTTGCAGGACATCCAACTGCATGTCGCGCTTCACGATGCCAAAAACAGGCACAGATGACAAGACACCGTCAAAGAGAAGCTGATTCCACGGGGATTTCACGACCCTCAGCAATGCGGAAACCGAAGCGGGGAGATGTAGGGACTACATAAAACGTGAAGCAACGAAACGTTGGTATTCGTGAAATTAGATTTTAATCCTTATAATGAAAACATTCGATTACCTCCTGTGCTTTCCAGGCCTATTCGGATTTCGAGATAATCACAAGATCTAGAGATGATTTAGAGATCAACTAGATCTACATTAGATATCGACTAGATGTGACTTGGATATCTAAGTCATAACTTGTCGAAATCGTTCAAGAGGACCTCCAGAATCGCGGAAACGTCAAATTTGACGTATCTATCTTACAAATATCTTTAAATTATCCATAACGTAACTTGTTGGAGTCTAGTAGAAATCTAATTCATTTTCTGAATCGAGCCGTCCCTCACCGTAACCACGGTCTACAGCAAAATTACGATATTAAGTCTAGTTATTATGACTTCATTAATTCAAATATATATATAGGCCGATAATTACACAGTCACAGGGTTTCATCACAGTGTTATGTTACAAGTCTATTTATATTACAATTGCTATATTTAAATGTACATGCAAACGTAGATATACTACATAAGCTGAGATGAATTCTGCGTGATCGTTAATGGTCTCGGGAGTAAAAATATGACTAAAACGATCGTAAACGCTGTGATTATAGTGTAGTCTTACGGTAAGACTCTTACCGTTACATTATGGACATTGAATAGAATAATGATGCTTAGCTTAGAAATACTAGTAAACGTGAAGCAAATATGAAGTTAAACTTAAAACTGTGATCTTTAGTTACATACGGTAGGGTCAAAAGGTTATAAGCATATTATACCAAATAAAACTAAACTAAACCTTTCTTAATCTATGGGGTCTAAATTACAGTATTACGAGTACACTTAATAGTATTCCCACAAGACTGGCCGCGTTTCCTCGCTGGATGGCAAATGTCAATGCCAATGCGCTGAGTGAGGAACGAGCCAGCGCTGCGATCACCAGTGGAAAGGATTAGGAGATACATATTTTAGTTTTTGAAAAAGTTTGAGTGCCTCTGGCCCCCAAGAACCTAACGTTTCTACCTACTATTAATACCTACATAATGATCATTTTTAAATAAAGTGGAAAGAGGAAGCTAAGTAAAGGTGTCCATTGATGTACCGTCACAACATAACCTTAATTTCACTAACTTATTTTGTAGGTACGTTATTGGTAGAGGAAAAATATGTATATTATCTACCTATCCATATTTTTCATGGTTAAATTACAGAACCAGTATTGTAGAAATTTGCCTCCTAGACGGTTCCGTAGAAGCCCTGGGGAACTATGAAATATTTAATTTCTGGAAATCCTCGTTTAATTAAATTATTGTCTGCCCATAAATAGAAACTTGCCAAGACAGAAGTAACTTTGATTAATCAAGATAAAGATTAAAAATATAATTTCATAAATTATCCATTTATAGGCCTTTTAGTGGCTAGAGGTGAATATTTAACCTAATAATAAGCCACACAGCTCGGAAAGGCTCTCTTTATACTTCAAAAACATACATGGAGCAGAGTTGCATTTTCTCGCGTTGGCGTGGTGAAATTTATTGTTTCACTCAGTAGCGAAGTTTGTTTAAACCTCGAGCCTTAAAACCCTCGCAACGCTCGATATTTCAATTTTTGAACCATTCGCATCATAGTTGAATTTTGGTATAGTTTGCTTGCTCGGATATTAATATTAGCATAAAGGGTTACAATACAACTTTGCTCCCTTGTGAAAGAAATGCTTAGAATTACTCAAAGATCATATGTGATGAAGCTCATAGCTTAATAAAAAATTTTTGGGTCATATATGGCAGAGATCCGTAACTGAATCCAGTGAAATAAACAATGGGTAAAACATTTTTTTTATACTCAAAGATTGCTCGACGTGATTCACGATATAACGAGGAGTTTTATCGAGAGTCATTCGTATTGGTTACCTGATGCAGTCTGTGTCGTTTTAATATATAAAATAAAAAAAGAGTACTTAAACCAAGGCCGAGTGCAAAATGACAGTTCATATAGTACCTAGTGTTTTTACTTTTAAAATAACGCAAATATAAATCATAATTGTTCCATAATTGCACGTTAATTAAGTTTAAAAGCGATTATCGAAGTTGTTAGTGACAATTTACTAATAGTATTATGTAATCGGTGAAATTTTAAAGTTAAATTGTATCTCTTCATACGAGTAGGTATATAGGAAAGCGAATTGAAATGGACATTTTTATGGTTTTTTTAAAGTGTATATTTTGTGAAGTGTGGTGTTATCATCGGTAAATTATCGTGAAAATATTCTTATTGAATGGTTTTTTAATAGGCTTATAATTGACTTTTTTATTACAAAAGTCTAATAAAAACGTCCATTCTAATTTAGGTACCATCGCCCACAATGGTAACTCCCGGTAAACCTTATTACAAAAGGCATAAGGTCCACCGATGGACAGGAGCGTTACTGTTTGTACCTAATATCGTAAATGGAAGCCCTCATGTGGAAGTGGCTTCTAATTTAACTATTTGATAATATGGTTATGATACGACCTTGAAGATCGTCTTGGCGATTGGCGTCTTACGGCCTGGCCACGACATTGGTCTAAGGCGATCGGCGGGGCGGCGGGCGAGGCGGAAAACGCGAGCGACCGCCAGGCATGCCACGTACTTTCAGTAGCGGCGGCAGCGACTAGGAGCGGCTGGTACGTAGACGTATTTAAAATCATGTTTTTTTTTTCAAAAGTGCTTAGAATATATTTCATTGTTTGTCAATGGCTGCATGGGCTAAATACAGGACGACAAATTTATCTAAATCTAGTTTAGTATTTTATATATTGTATAGCCACCGCCAGGCATGCCACGTACTTTCAGTAGCGGCGGCAGCGACTAGGAGCGGCTGGGACGTAGACGTATATAAAGCACCCAAAAAAACGAGTACTTACACAAGAATAAGTGCGGAGACGTCACAACATACCTAAATACGCGAAAGTACATTTAAAATTTCAATAATAAACCCTTCCGTCTCCATGTCGCTCGAAAAAAAAACAAAATGTTTTGTTCCGCATCGCCCCGCTCGATCCGTCGCGCCGCCTAGGCCGGTCGCACCGCTCTTTAGTCGTGGCATCGCCCGCGCTGCCCGATACAAATGTTCGAGTCGCGCCCCTCCCCGCTCGCCGCCGCCGCCGGTCGCCCGGTGCACGCCGCGCGCGTTGCCGCTCAGCGACAAGGCTCGTGGCATGCATTATGCGTCGCCGGGTTATTGTTTTTGCGACTTACCGCCGGTCGCCGCCGCCGATCGCCTTAGACCAATGTCGTGGCCAGGCCGTTACGGCCTGGCCACGACATTGGTCTAAGGCGATCGGCGGGGCGGCGGGCGGGGCGGAAAACGCGAGCGACCGCCAGGCATGCCACGTACTTTCAGTAGCGGCGGCAGCGACTAGGAGCGGCTGGGACGTAGACGTATTTAAAAGCATGTTTTTTTTTCAAAAGTGATTAGAATATATTTAATTGTTTGTCAATGGGTGCATGGGCTAAATACAGGACGACAAATTTATTTACATCTAGTTTAGTACATATTTTATATATTGTGTATAGAAATCACCCAGAAAAAAAACTAGTAGGTACAAGAGAATGAGTGTGGAGACGTTACAACATACTTAAAGACGCGAAAGTACATTTAAATTTTCAATAATAAACGCTTCCGTGTCCATGTCGCTCGAAGAAAAAACAAAATGTTTTGTTCCGCATCGCATCGCGCGATCCGTCTCGCCGCCTAGGTCGGTCGCGCCGCTCTAAAGTCGTGGCATCACCCGCGCTGCCCGATACAAATGTTCGAGTCGCGCCCCTCCCCGCTCGCCGCCGCCGCCGGTCGCCCGGTGCACGCCGCGCGCGTTGCCGCTCGGCGACAAGGCTCGTGGCATGCATTATGCGTCGCCGGGTTATTGTTTTTGCGACTTACCGCCGGTCGCCGCCGCCGATCGCCTTAGACCAATGTCGTGGCCAGTAGAGGTGTGCGCCGAGGGTAAAATCATCGGCGGCGGCGTCCGATGATTTTTTGACCGGCGGCGGCGGCGTGATCGGCGTGAAATCGGCGTGGCATAATTTACTAGGCTATCCAAAGCATATTATGTGTGTTTTCTAAATTATTGCCGAAAATTATATCCCGGCATGTCACTTGGCAACCATTTATTACCAATACCTACTTAATAGTTACCAACGGTATGTTTAAATATTAAATTAAAAAGGATACTTTAAAACGCTACATTTTAGGCTGTATTTTTACTTACTTTTAAGCGAAATACAAATAAAACACAAAAAAATCTTTAAGTTGCCTTAAATCTATATTGACTTTTCGCAGCCGCTGTCGCCTCACTTAGGATTTGTTACGATATAATGATGAATACTTTACATTTGTCTGAACTGAAGTTTAACAGAAAACTATGTAAGACTAAAGATATCGTCGTTTTCGAAAGTAAACTTATCTGGCCGGTTGATTCGCTCAACAGAATGTCTTTGGAGTGTCCCGTTTTATAGAATGTTAAGGTCTACTTTGTTTTCTTTACTCCTAGCTTAGTGAAGATATTTGGTGATTTAAGTTCCTATAAGTAGGTATCATTGTTTAGGTATAGCTTATTACGAAGTTTTAACCTGACTTTTATAATTTTGATTGAAATATATATTACTAAGTAAAAGAAGCTGATAATCACCATAAAATGACTAAGAATTGATCGTGTGTATTTTTAAATGAAATTGTATATTATGTGATAAATAATTCAAATCATATCTATCATATGATGACATTGATGTCTTGTTGATGACCCTCATGCGTGTCACCAGAATCATACGAGAAATTATAAATTACGCAATTACAGCTTGCTGGAGATTCTAAGAAGAAAATAGCATGTTTATGTCCTAGGATATGAACCTGCTATTTTCTTGACTTTAGTTCACTGATTAAATTGACAATAAAGAGACTATTGATGTAAAACAAAATGCGTTGTACAAAAAAGCTGTGCGATAAAATATCAAATAATAACCTGAGATCCAGAAACAAGATCTTGTTTAAATTAACGCTAAATCGTTATCACAGCTAACACCGCAACAACAAAAATTATGCTAATATGCTTCACTGGCAAATAATAAGCGAAAAAGCATAAGGATCTTTAAATTATACCTCTGACACTATCTACTCACTACGCAACATGGAATAAGACACGATAGTTATCAAAATTTCCCACGCCGATTATACGCCGGTCAAATTTATCGGCGGCGGCGGCGTGGAAAAATCGTCGGCGGCGGCGGCGCGGCGGCGCGGCGCACATGTCTAGTGGCCAGGCCGTAACGGCCGTAACGGCCTGGCCACGACATTGGTCTAAGGCGATCGGCGGCGGCGACCGGCGGTAAGTCGCAAAAACAATAACCCGGCGACGCATAACGGCCTGGCCACGACATTGGTCTAAGGCGATCGGCGGGGCGGCGGGCGGTGCGGAAAACGCGAGCGACCGCCAGGCATGCCACGTACTTTCAGTAGCGGCGGCAGCGACTAGGAGCGGCTGGGCCGTAGACGTATTTAAAATCATGGTTTTTTTTCCAAAAGTGCCTAGAATATATTTCATTGTTTGTCAATGGGTGCCTGGGCTAAATACAGGACAACAAATTTATTTACATCTAGTTTAGTACTTTATATATTGTATACATATATAAAGCACCCAAAAAAACGAGTACTTACACAAGAATAAGTGTGGAGACGTCACAACATACTTAAATACGCGAAAGTACATTTAAAATTTCAATAATAAACCCTTCCGTATCCATGTCGCTCGAAAAAAAAACAAAATGTTTTGTTCCGTATCGCCCCGCTCGATCCGTCGCGCCGCCTAGGCCGGTCGCGCCGCTCTAAAGTCGTGGCATCGGCCGCGCTGCACGATACAAATGTTCGAGTCGCGCCCCTCCCCGCTCGCCGCCGCCGCCGGTCGCCCGGTGCACGCCGCGCGCGTTGCCGCTCGGTGACAAGGCTCGTGGCATGCATTATGCGTCGCCGGGTTATTGTTTTTGCGACTTACCGCCGGTCGCCGCCGCCGATCGCCTTAGACCAATGTCGTGGCCAGGCCGTAATGCATGCCACGAGCCTTGTCGCCGAGCGGCAACGCGCGCGGCGTGCACCGGGCGACCGGCGGCGGCGGCGAGCGGGGAGGGGCGCGACTCGAACATTTGTATCGGGCAGCGCGGGCGATGCCACGACTAAAGAGCGGTGCGACCGGCCTAGGCGGCGCGACGGATCGAGCGGGGCGATGCGGAACAAAACATTTTGTTTTTTTTCGAGCGACATGGAGACGGAAGGGTTTATTATTGAAATTTTAAATGTACTTTCGCGTATTTAAGTATGTTGTGACGTCTCCGCACTTATTCTTGTGTAAGTACTCGTTTTTTTGGGTGCTTTATATATACAATATATAAAATACTAAACTAGATTTAGATAAATTTGTCGTCCTGTATTTAGCCCATGCACCCATTGACAAACAATGAAATATATTCTAAGCACTTTTGAAAAAAAAAACATGATTTTAAATACGTCTACGTACCAGCCGCTCCTAGTCGCTGCCGCCGCTACTGAAAGTACGTGGCATGCCTGGCGGTCGCTCGCGTTTTTCGCCTCGCCCGCCGCCCCGCCGATCGCCTTAGACCAATGTCGTGGCCAGGCCGTTACGTCTTACGCATGGCTAGAGTAGTGCGACCTCGTTTTTCACGCAAAATAGGCACAATGGTTGTCGATTTGCGGAAAATGCCCAGTATAACTAACTAACGCCTTTCACTTTATTTCGCATGATTTCCTTTTTCTTTTTTATGCACCATTCAGTGTGAGCAATCTTCAAAGTCATAACAAGATAATATCAAAACGATAACAAGTTGTCCCGTATGAATCGTGCTCCGATATGTTTACCAACGTGTGGTGAGACATTTATTGCGCGGTAGCTCAAGGCTTGATATCAAACAGATCTAAACTTTAATTAATTGAAGATACATTTCTCACTATCTGCCATCTTGCGATAACGAGTAGGTACATTCATATTGTATTTTTGATTTTATTCATAATTTTTCTTAGGCTAGGGTTTTTATAATATGAATATAAGAGTAAAATATAAAAACACTTACAAAACAATAAAAAATACATATAAACACATTATAAAAACCTAACCTAGGGTGCCGCCAGCAGCGGGGCACGGCCCAAGCTACCGGTGGTCAGGGCTGCAGAGAGAGGAACCGACGTACTATCCGCGCCGTGTCCAAGATCACTGCCTTCTGCATCTGTCTTATATTTTTATTATTGTTTAATTTTATTTTATCCCGTGGCATTGAACTAGGTTCATTGAGTGCGCTGGTAGCCTAGCGGCAAGAGCGTGCCACTTGCAATCTGGAGTCAAACCGGACTAATCCCAATAAGGCCTAGTTTCCCCTCTGGGTTAAAAGCTCAGATAGCAGTCGCTTTCGTAAAAACTAGTGCCTAAGATTGAACTAGGTTCATTAGAATAAAATCATTACTATTTGAAATTTCGAGTATTCGTCACGTTTTCCATTAAAAAAATCTTACTTATGGAGGCAACAAGTCATATTATAAAATCTGTGAGTTGGACGGAACGGCTTGTTAAACAATTCGGACTTTATTCCAAAGAAGACATTATGTTGTAATTTAAGAAGTAATACAATAACAATGTTAAAAGAGCTTTTAAATGTTCAAAGAGTTAGCTTCATGGTTGGTTTAGCCCTAATTTAAATGAAACGGATAATTGAGCAGAGAGTCCAATCTCAATTGCGGTTTGCGTAGGATGAGAGAAGATCAATGAATGTTTTCATTGAATTTGACATTGTTATATTAAATTGCTTTTAGCGAGTTATTTATTTTTTGCATCAAAATGTAAATATTATGTAAGATAGTAAATCTACGCTTTCTTAGTGTTTGAATAAGTTGCTTAGTTAACCAATACTATACTAATTACCAATCATTTCTTGACATATTTGACATTATATACGTATTTTCTATGATAGACTACTGTTATCTAGTTTGCGTTTGTAACAGCGCCATCTCTTAGGAAATTTGAATATCAAACTAAACACTTAGAAATAATAGCTAATGTATTTACCGGTGTTGTATTAGATATATTTTCAAAGTTATATTCATAGTACTAAGTCATAATGGTAGTATTATTCTAGTTAAACGTAATGCAGCTGCGATAATACACATACGAGTAGACTACTATCTTTGAATAATGTTACCCAAATTTGTATGTACTATAAATAACCTATAAATAACTCAGGTTCACGTAAATTTATCAGTAGGTACAAGAACTGGAAGTGGGTGGATTTTATAAATGTTTTTAAATACAAATAAAAATATACAAATACAAATGCGTTTATTTCATTACTTTTTACATAAGTTCTTAGGTATAGTGTATAAGGGTTAGGTAGGTAATTAGTCCATCTTAGGTATAAGGAGTAAGTAGGTAAGTATTAATCTAAACATTGTGCAACAAATTGTGTAAGTAATGAAAAAGGTGCGGGTACAGCTTGCTGAATTTAAACCCGCCCTTGGTCAGCTAATTGGAATGGTATTAAGATTACATAATATTTAAATTATGAAATTCACATAAAAAACAAAACATTAGTATTTGACAATAGTTTCCTTACGGGGTATTTAATACAGAAACAGTATTTAATAGCATATGTTTCGTGTGGTTAGTATTTACCTAAAAGTTAACTTTATGAACGCATCCCTCACCGGTTTAACCGGTTAACCCTGGGTTAGTGAATGCACCATTCACTCACAAGTGGCCCTTAGTTTGTGCTATTTTTTACAAATTCATTAGCCGAAAGAAAGCCATCGCGATCGCGACCACATCCTCGGGTTGGGGACATATTTTTGCTGCCACTTTACGGTTCGATGTAGGTATTTCATTTCAGTATTCACTCACAAACCTTTTTACTCCAGAGGCTAAAGGTGGGCTAAAGGTTTTTCGAGCAGTTTACTCCGCCCCACAACCATTTCCATTTGAAAATTCCCTGATAAGACTAAGATAAAAATATTCCTACGAAACTATCAGATATCATCTACGTAATTGAGTGCCTTGGCTATTTTTCCGTTGGCCTAGAAACATTGTTACGTCCCTATATTATCTCTTTTTACGTAATTGTCTCATAACAGATACCTATAAAAAAATAAAATAATTCCTCTCAAAGTAGATTTCCCTGTGTCTTACGTTTCACCTATATTAATTAAAACTTCATGGCTACTTCTTTTACGAGTATAACTTTGCGATGTTGGCTGCTAAGTATCTGAGCTACAAGTATAAAACACTGCTGTGAGTTCCAAGATGTTTAAATCCAGTTTCTGGTAAATGATATTGGCTGCTTATGCAAGAGAATGCTGATTATCTTCTATGCAAATCATTTTATTTCTAAATTTTTGAGCATTTTTAATGCTCCAACGTTTCTATGGAAGTTTGGTAGATCAAAACTACCTATTATATCATTAAAGGATGAAACGTCACGTTAGACCGGGCCGTGTCCTGGCCGGAGCTTCCGGCGCTTACTTTTCTATGACATAAAAGGCGATCACGTGATGCTTTCCATAGAAAACGATGCGCCGGAAACTCCGGCCTGGACACGGCCCGGTCTAACGAGAGTCGTCCTTAAGTTTTATTGTGACTCAGTACATCCTTTTATCTAGGGCGGATTGAGTGGAACAGGATAAGGGAGCTAAATGAGACAACCTAGCGCAATGCGCTAAATGAGGTGACCGATACTCTCAGATGTGAACGTCAAGATGGCTAGGCCATATGAAACTTCTTATGTTTTACTATTATAGTTCGTTTTTTTAGCATTAGAAAGAACTTCGCAGAAGTAAGCTTGTGGTTCCAAATCCGGCACTTTTAGCGGTAATAATTTGAAGTAAATTATATGTACTAACCGTGCTACATTAGATAATTCAATAATTATTAACAATTAAAGAGCCTGATAAAAACTGTACGCTTACTTCTGTAGAGTTCTTTCTAATGCTAAAAAAAACGAACTATAGTACAGAGACAGACTGGCCTTAGTTTTGAACTTCTGAAGAGTATTCTTTTACAGGTGTGTATTTTTGTAACGGTGCACGGATGAAATTGAAAAGGGACATTAGTAGAGGTAGTTGATCAATTAGATTCTTAATTTCGGCAATAAACATTAGAAGTAAAAGTGTCATACCGGGTGTGGCCTGTAACACCAGCAAATAATTAAAACATAGATTGTACTCCTCAAACGTTGACACTTTTGTTCAACAACTTTTAAAAATAATGAAGTATTTACACTCCCTATTTTTCATACAAAATAAATATTATCTTCAATGGACGCCATCGCCACGCCATATCATTGTGATTGGCGTTGCTTGTCACGCCTTAAACATTCATTGAGTCTTAAAATAAACTTTAAAGTGTATTAAAAATCAAACCACAAGTTATTTTTAAAATCCGCTGAACAATGTTGGTCAGTATGAGGAGTACAGCCTACAGTTTAATTTTTTGCTCATATTACCATCCACACGCGGTATATGCAAGAAAGATTTAAGCCAATCGGACGTAATTTGAGGTACTCTTTCCTCGTTAATGATATACTAATTCATTGGTGTTAGGTACCTAATAGTAGGTACTTAGTACACGAGCATTGTCGAAAAGCTTAAAAAAATGTTATGATCTACCCATCGTGACGTTCACCTTCAAGGTCTTAAGTGAAAATGCACTTGGCTAGAAATGACACCACTGCAAAGAAAGGCGACACTTTCCTTTGTTTAGATGTACCCTTTCTATAAAATGACACTTTTATGAACTAATTAGTACCTATGGCCTAACGCAAGTCTGAAATTAATATCAATCTAGCAAGATTACAATAAAACTGCTGGGCGTTTGTAATAAAAACGCTATAAAATTAATGGAGACATAGTAGGTATTGTATCTTGATTAGTTATAACTGAAGGGTCAAAGACATTGGAGAAAAATACCTGTAGACAATAGAATACCTAGGTACCTAAAAGACCCGGTTACAATTCTATAATATCATGGTTTCCTTATTTGAGCCTCAAGTACTGAAAACGTGTAGCATATTCTATAAGACTGCCGTATAAAAAATTGCTTTTGACTCTTTCAACTTTGCGATATCTACCTACAGGAAAGACGCAAATGAGTTAACTATACAATAAAATGTTTATATATGTATGACCCAAAATGTAAAATATTACAAAGTACGTGATATTTAATAAATAACATTATTAAACGCATTAAAATTAAATTACTTTTAACTGAAACCCCCGCTTAAAAAAGTCGTTTTATAAATGTCAAAGACCCCATTGATTCGCATTAGTGACAAACGGTGCCACATATCACCTGCTCACTGTCCCGGCAAACTCGATAAGCTGAACGCGGTTCCGGATATTTGAATACTAAGAATGGGAGCCAATAAGTCTGGTTCAGTTTGTTTTAAGAGGAAATGGGACAGCCGGTTCTCCATACAAACGTAGTCCCCATTTTCCGCTCTGGATTCTCTTTTCTTTTTATTTTCTTTTCTTTTTCTTTTTTTTTTCATTTTGCAAATTATTTTTGCATAACCTGACTTGATGTATATTAACCATGGTTATGCCCCTACGTTTGATGTTTTTATTGTAAAAATTAGGGGTGAAAAACAGATTTTATACAAATAGGGTATTTGACTGTATTTACCTAATGTAAATTATTTTAGACCATGCATGAAAAAATAAAGCACCAGAAGATTTAATAGAGGTAGACAGCTTTTTGGACACATTTTATATTTAAAAACCCGTACACATGATATAGCCCTTTCCGACCGGTTCGATATAATCCTGCAAACTACTTTAAAAAAATCCTGCCCGCAAGCAAATCGTCTTTTCGAGCTCAAACCTATTCCGATCTAAACTGCAGATATTAGATACACGTTTGAGTACTAAATACCGTAGATCAATGGCATCAGTCGGTCGCAAGACAGTGGTGAAGATGGTGGCGTATTTTGGTGTGAGTAGTGACACACGTAAGTTCATAATTTCGTATAATTTTGGTATCGAAGTTGCTATTTAATACTTAATTATTACAGTAAAAGAGTTAAATGAGTTTATTAAGCACAAATTAGAGCAAAAATATGTTATTTAGGGAAAACTACATGCTCGTAAAAAATAAGTGCACTAATTTGTGGGTTCGGCCGTGTAGCCCGTAAATCAATTGTCATAACTATTTGCAAGTCTGTGAGTATCCGGCTTTTGCGCAAAAATTTAAATCACAATAGATAGCATATGTTTGATCATTTTATAATATATTCCGTTCCTCAGGTTTGTATTTTCTAAGACGTCCATTAGGAGCCAGACAAATTCTTTGAATTTTGTGTTATGGTGATATAGGTATCAAATATTGAAGAATTTCACGACGACTTCATTCCCCTTATTCGCTTTTGGAATGGATTCACTATGAAAGCCAAGAATCAGACAATGTTCTAGCTTCGCTGTGGCACGTCGTGGTGTATAAAACCCATCCAGTAGGGTAAAACCATGGTGATTATAATTCTCCCGGATTTATGCTTGATTTCGGTATATCCACATAAAGCAGTTTGGCTGTGATATTATGTCACTGGGGTTAGGTCCAGCTGTTGGTCTATACTCGATCTTTTCTCGAAGTATATGCCAAGGTAGTTAATTTATATCGTCATAGATTCTTTACAAATATATTATTTGCTGTAAAACTCAATAATAGCAGATGACACAGCACGGGTAAAGTAATGGTGAATCGAATTCCTGACAGATCGAGTTTGACATTCAAAGACGACAATGATATGTGACGTGGAGAGAGTCGGCTGATGATGACAGATTAAATAACGGTCTAGTTAAGTGGAAAGACAGTAAATTATGTTCCTCGACTTCTAACTGTTCAAGTTTTCAGGCACAATCAATATTAGGGTTGTGAAGAGATGAGAGAAAAAGATTCGATCGAATCGTTGATGTAACAGCTCCAGAATTAGTTATAAACTATATTAAATACATGTAAATACTTTCTTTTTACTTGTGAATGAATCAATATTTATTTTATGACAACTTTTTCAAGGATCTCCATGTGATGTAGGTAGTTGAATTAAGATTACTTTAAGTAGTTGTGTTTGCTCAGAGCAAAAAAAGGTCAACCACGGCGTTGAATGAACAAGAGATTTCCTTTAGCAGGATTGGTCCTTAGGACCCAAGGATGGATTTAAGAAATGGAGCCACCCAGATTTTTGATGCAGGTGGGGGGTTGAGGGGGTTTTAAGCGTCTGCGACGTTTGAGGTTAATAATTTTTTAAGTTTAGGTTCTAAGTCAACTTTAGTATAATTTTCAACTAAATCAAAGATGTAGACATAGATTTCATCGAAATCGGTTCAGCTTTTATTGATTTCCCATACAATCCTACTCCTTACCTTTCATTTTTAAGCTCTTTTATTTTTGGAATAAAAACTATTCTATGTTCTTCCCCGGCACTAAAACTATCTCTATAGGTACCAAATTTTATCTAAATCGGTTTAGCGGTTATTGAATCCCCATACAAATTTACTCCTCCCTTTTCACACCCTTAAGGGATTATTATTGAGATTAAAAGTATGATATGTTATTCCCTGGGACTCAAACTATCTCGGTACCAAATTTTAACTAAATTGGTTCAGCAGTTTAAGCGTGAAGGGGAATTTAAAAAAAAATTTTTTTTTCATATTTTATGTATTTTTACTTCAGAATGGTGTCATTATGATATCAGAAATGAATTCGGCACCCCCGATTTATACGGAAACGATACCAAACTTGACCTAGTAGCTTAAATGATACAGATATCAAGATCAAGTTGAGAGCCCCCCCCCCCCTAAAAATTTACATCAAAAATCTCGGTGGCTCCACTTCTTGAATCCATCCTTGGGTACTAAGGACCAATCCTGCCAAAGGCAATCTCTTTTATATGCAACGCCGTATATTAGCACCAGCGCCATCCGCTACTAATGTTTCATATAAATACTATAGTAGCAAAATCGTTTTGACAGTTTGAAAAAAATAACTGATTTGACAAGTAATACCCTACTTATTAATAAATCGTCGGGTGACAAGCAAAACTCAATATGTACTATCAAACATTAAAGTAACAATGCACTTTATTACACTTCACACGGTTAACACGGTTTATTGTCCAATAATTTCAATGATGTTAGTGACTTTTGCTTGTCATCCGACGAAATGCTCCTAACTTTTATAATAAATAAAAATTCGAAAAATATCAAACGTGTTGTATATCGATCACAGCTGTGGTCGATATACAACAAATTGTGTCAAAATAATGTTAATATCCAGAGAGGAAAATGAGGACTACGTTTGTATGAAAAGGCGATTTCCCGCGGGTCCTCCACTTTCGTCTTCCGCAATGATAGTGACTATTGTCTGCGTGTAATGTGACCGGCGTGGGAAGTCAAATCGATCAAATCCGGTCCCTTCCCGGGCCGAATGTTGGGACCGAAATTTGGTAGGCTTAGTAAAATTAGGCATGGTAATATTATTGCGGTTCCTAATTATGCTCTTAAGTAAATGTATTACGGTTAATGCTAAGAGAATTTCAGAAAAAAAATGTTTCGATGAAGCACGTAGGGTTAAGGTGGAAACAGTGGCTCAGCTCGAACAGTGGCTCAGTCACCCAAATATCGCCTCTCTCGTGTTGAAATTAGGTTGGGTGACCCACTGTACCCTCATTGACCCTACAGCACGCACGTAGTTACCTAAAGAAATTTGATGGAAAGATATGCTTCTGTGATATTATGTTAACGACTTCAATTAGATGATGTCAATGTAGTTTATGTAGGTCATCAAAATTATATATATTTAATTAAAATAGTTCCTAACTAGGTACCTACTTCCAACGCAGTGGTAATGACTTTTCTTTCTTAATTTTTTTGTGGAATGGTTTATTAAGTAGACAAAATAAAAAAATAAATAAATTATTTTGTTTAATAACTATATTTTGCTATAACATATAATATAGTTGACCTTACATAAAAGATTAAGCTATATAATACAGGGATAATTTAATTAACTTATAGACAGTTACTGAATATGAAATTGAACACTTATTATTAATTACAGTCATCGTAAATTATTTGTATTTCAGTAGAATTAAAGCTGTTATTGCCAATAGGTATACGATATTATAAAATACCGAGTGTGGGCTGTAACATGAGCAAAAAATGTAACTGTAGACTGTACTCCTCACACTGATCAACATTTGTTCAGCGACTTTTAAAAATAACTTGTGGTTTGATTTTTAATACACTTTAAAGTTTATTCTAAGACGCAATGTATTGCGAATTTTGTTATGTTTAAGGCGTGACAAGCAACGTCAATCGCAATGATATGGCATGGCGATGGCGTTCATTGAAGATAATATTTATTTTGTATGAAAAATAGGGAGTCTAAATACTTCATAATTTTTTAAAGTTATGGCCAAAAGTGTCACCGTTTGAGGAGTACAATCTATGTTTTAATTATTTGCTCCTATTACAGGCCACACCCGGTATACATATGGTATTAGCCCGATTCGATGTAACAATTAGATCTTGGCTAAAATAATGATTTGAATCTATCAAAAAAACGACGCAATGGAACACCCAATATCGGACCTCCAACAGGCGAAAGGAAATAAAATAAAATCTGTCTACTTGGAAACAGAATTCGCACCACATACGAAAACATACTATAAACTATCTCATAAAGTGCGCGAAAGTATCCAGTTAACACGTTAAGATGAAACGACAGGAGTGGGACTTTGAAAGCGAAATCCATTGTAGGGGAGCTCCAAGGCATAATCTGCTTGGACCTCCCCTGGAGTCGTTGTTAGATCAGTTATCAATGGCGTAGGCGAATCTATAACAGTGAACGAAGGTATCGCATCTGGTCCGGGGTACACTGGATACACTCTCGACTCTGATTCTCTTTGAACAAACTTTGGCGTTTCCCCTTTAATATCATTAGCTTCAGTATAGGCGGCTAAATGTATTCTGTCAGTCTTGATGTTTCCGGTGTCGAGATTGGACCACGAGCGCGAGAGCGGCGGGGGCGTGCCGGCCATCACGGAGGGGGGAGGCCAGTCTCCGCTTCGCTTCTCGTAATGATCGTAAGGGGGGTAAGAATGGTAGAATCCGTAGTTCAGCGGACTTGTACCGATCTGGAACAGAACATCTATTAACACGTTATCAAACATGGCTGGTAAAAGTGCAGGAAAGCCTAACTGTGTGGTTTTGTTAAATGTTATGTATGTTTTTTAATAAGTTACATTCTGAGAGAGTTAGGTTTCGTTTATGGGCAGGGGGCGCCTTGAGTGACCAAATTGACCAAATTTTGAACATCCCGCAATAATTATTCAGTGTAGTTACACTTCAACATGTTTCAAAAAACAAACACATTTGGAAGAACTTTAAAAGTTCAATACTAGGTATAAAATTTGTACACACACACATTATACTGTCTTAGAAAAGTTTTCAGACCCTTTTATAAGACCAAAGTTGCGATATATTGCTAGAATTTCGGTCAGGTATGAACTCACTCAGCACTAGTATTGACTTATTAGGTACCCATAGCAATAACATGATCATAAAAAATAACTAATGATATTAAGGATCATTTAATGATCCTATCCGATATTCGCGTCACCCAACGCGCCCGACATACATAAACGGTGCCTTAGGAGGAGAAATTTATTATGGAACCAGGAATCATACCTTTCCCCTGTCATGATACCCATCATTATAGTCTACCTAAAAAGGAATTGTGTTATCATGTAATGTTAGTGAGTATTAGTGTTTGTTACTAAACTATTTTTTATTGTTAGTAGATTAGGTTATAATACTTTTTCATTAGTTTGGTAATATTTAAATTAGTCAATAAAATAAAACAGTTCTGGCATTCAAAAGTCAACTTTTGTTACTTCGTTGTTAATAGTGTTTTGAAATTGAGATATTTAATATCAAATCTAAATAAATACTAATGAATAAATATTTACCTTTTTCAATCCTTGTATAGAGGCTAAGATTAGAGCCATTTTGGCAAGTAGGAGAGCTTTCCCGCCCAGAACGGCGAGGAACTGGAAGCCCATGGGTATCAACACCATTCCGATAGACACGATGCCAAACATCATCATCACCATCATCTGATGGCGGCGGCGACCTCGGAACTCAACTGAAACAAATAAAATCTTTTACAATACAGCGCACTTTATACTAATATACTTTATACAAACATTTTACTGATGATAACGACCTACCAAATAAACCATCATTCGACACGAGTGGTATGTTTTTTTACTTTTACAGTCAAAGGTAAGATTTGTATTGTTCACAGATATTCAGTTATTTTTAAAATAAGAAATCAGTAAAACAATTTGCCAATTAACGTCTCCCACTACATCCCGTCAGTTACAGGAACACTACTAATAAAATTGTCAATAAAATTAGAAAAATATAAAAACCTAGTTGGTAATTAAGGGCACCTGGCAGAGCATAAGGAAACGCTATGTACCTATTATAGTGAATAAAGAAGGTTGATGTGACACTAGCCTAACATTAATCTCATTCTACAGTTTATATTATTATGTTTATGTCTCCTGTCCGTTTGCAACCAAGTAAATGTAACAATATATAATAGTAGTTTATGTGACTGCTACATAATTAAAGGCAGTACACTTAAGTGTCGGTTTATGAAACGAACGAAGTGAGTTTCATGATAGGATCACACGAGTGTTTTAATGACTAATTATATACAGTTAACAGTTATGTTTTAATTCACATTTCACAACAACCAAACTATTTTTTTAGTTCTTCTTTATTTCCTGCTTTTATGATCTGTATGTATTCTGGTAAATACCTTTTTCTAGCGTCTTCGCATCCTCGAGGTCGAACTTGATGACATGCGTTCGAAGTACCTTCGCCATCCGCTGCATCGCGAGAGTGCGCCACTCGCCTTCCTCGAGCTCCTTCTCTGACCACGAGCTGAACATGCACATACAAGGTAAATGCCACATCAGAGGGCCTGGCCAAAATGATAATCGCACATCAATAAACACCAAACGAAAAGTAAAAATGTATCGAGATGCTACGAGAAGTCACGTGACTATATCCATACATTATAAAGTTTTGAATGGCGTCTTCTTTCAACGATTGTCATCTTAGCTACATAGCTACGCCCCCTGGCCATCTCTTTAATATTTTTTCCAAAACTTTTGTAAGTATTTAACAAATGTTTAATTATATCTAATATTACTTGACCGTTGTATATATTATTTTTTCACAGGCTCCAAGTTAGGTTTCGAACATCTTCATGAATATTATATTTTACTTATCGAAATTAACTTTTCGCTGAACAACGTTGAACATGTAAAGTTTGCGATGCCGGCGTGTTTTAAAGTTATTATCCGCATTAATTATTTATAAGCTTGCTTCTATGGATAATATGTTAAGATGGGGATTTTAGAGAGCACGCTCAGATTAGGGTCTTAAGGCTAAACCAGCAGTTTTTGAAAAATCTTAATACAGTTGCTAAAAAAACACGAAAACATAAAGTTATAATTTATGAGTTAAAGCTTCTAAACTTACACGCGTGTCCGGACGAGTCGTAGAGAAAATTTTATGCAATCGGAGAGAAATAAAGTGCTATTTTAGTGTCGATAGCAAAAACATTCTCGTTCTTAAAGCTCATCTACTTGGTGGGTTCACTGTCCGGAATATACAATATATAATTGTATACTTCAATGTTACATAAAGAGCTCTGTACAGTGAAAGCAGAAAGTAGAACAAATAGGGACCTAATCCAGTAATAAGTAATGTATTTTATTTAATATTAGATTGAACGCCTTGTAGTTAACTGGAATTGCTTAAAACCTACTTTATACCTACCTAATAATTTCAACGTCAACGTTCAAAATTCTTCCTCATATTTGTTATTACATAAACATTAAAGAGGCGGACGTTAATTTGCCATGCAGTGAGACGCTAGAATAGGCTACTTAAAATATTAAGATCATTCATCATCACGGGGAAAAATGATTGGACATTTGTTACGGCACGACAACTTCTTTAAAACCATCATAGAAGGCAAGATAGAAGGAAAGAGAGGCAGGGGCAGTCCAAGACGTAGCTATGTAGACAAAATAAAAGAAAAAGCTGGTGTCGTGTCATATCAAGAGGTCAAAGCTATGGCTTACGAGTGGGAGAAATGGAAAATACTCCACCGACAAGAGGATACCTCTTAAATTGAAGAAGAAGAAGAAGATTATTATTTTATATTAAATATAACGATTATATTGAATTGAGATATTCAACGGTATGAACCATTTGGATATTATTATTTTACAGATTTTTTTATAAATCTGACTCCAGAGACATATATAATATATATATTATATCTGGTGGAACAAAACGAAGGACTTGTTAAGGACGCAAACGGGGAATGGTTAAGGCTACGTATAAAATTATTCACTTATTCATCACGTTAATATTTCAGTTTCAGATACAGTTTGTTAAAAAACATTTGTGCAAAAATCTGCGTTTAGACCCTAGCAAGTAGATCCTATTGAATAACATGTGTCATTTTAAAATGTAAATTTTATGTACAAAATAATTGGAAACCTGAAACAGATAATTATAATTAATACAAATATTGTTTACTTTATAAGCCATTGCTTATTTTAATTTTGAACAAGCAGAAACGTCTGCGGACAATGCTATTAAGCTTAGAATAAATTTAAAAGTGGAAAAATTACTGTCTTGGGTGAGACTTGAACTCACGGCCTCTGGATCGATACCCCAGCGCCCTGCCATCTGAGCCACCTCACCTCATCCATAGCCCAAGTCATCCAAGACAGTAATTATTATTATTATACAGGGTGATTCATGAGACGTGAGCAGGACTAATCCTGCACACTCAGTAACTGATAATTGATCGATCACCGTCGTATGTAGGTGAAACAACCACACTTTTTCCTATTTTTTAACTTTTTGGCGAGGGCAAATTTAATTCTCTACAATCATGGTCACCCTACAAGACCTAATTAATAAACATAAAACCTCTTTAATCGTAATGACAGCATTATGATTACGAATAAAATAAACTGTCAAACTTGAGTGAGATACGAGTTTTCAAAAGTAATCAGACCGTGATGACATTCAATTTGACACAGAAATCACAGAATATCGGTAGTTTAGTATTCTAATTGTAGGGTGACCATGCATGTCGTAAATAATTTAATAACTTTTTTTTTACAACGCGACTAATAAATTTACGTTAGCCTCATTAATACTGATACGAAACAGTTGCTTATAATTTACGAAATGCGCTGTGTTAGTCCTGCTCACGTCTCCTGAATCACCCTGTATGTAAATGCACAGGCAGCTTAAAGCTGATACGTGCACATCAATGTCCACTTGTGTTTTGTAGTCTACGAAAATGTTCATCGAGTTTGTTTTTAAAAGAGTTTATCGAAGGTGCACTGATCACTGACTCGGGTAAACAGGCCCCCTAGCCAAGGTTACAATCGCTATCGCTTCGACAACGAAAAGCATTATGTATCTCTATCACTCTTCCACATTAGTGTGACAGTGACAGTTGCGTTTCGATCGCTACGGAGCGTTAGCGATTGGCATCTTGGCTACGCGGCCTGTTCCACACTTTCACTACGCGGTTAGACAGGAAGTGTCGTCTGGGGTTGCTACTACTCTGCGTCCGTGTCAGTTTCAGAGAGTGTCCTCTCAGTCTGTCATTTATGTTGCGAGTAAAAATATCGCTTAACCCGGGTACGTTGTAGTGTCCTGTGAGTATTTTATACGTTTCTATCAGGTCACCGCGTTGCCTTCGCTGTTCCAAGGTTGTCAGGCCCAATTCCTTTAGTCTATCTTCATATGGTTGGTTACGAAGAGACGGTACCAATTTTGTGGCTCTTCTTTGGACATTTTCAATAAGAATTATATCTTTTTTAAAATATGGATTCCAAATTTGGAAGGCATATTCCAGTAAGGGTCTTACATATGTCTTATATAGCTTAATAAAGAGATTCTTGTCTATGTAACGAAAAGCTTTCCTGATCATGTATAAAACCGAATTTGCCTTTTTGGTAAACCCTAAAATATGTTCCTCCCATTTAAGATTGTTAGTTACAACTACACCAAGATCGCGCTGGGAAGCAACACTCTGTAAACTTTTGGAGCCAATATTATATGTTTGCTTAGGGTTATTTTTGCCAATATGAAGTACAGTGCACTTGTCTGCGTTGAGGGTTATAAGCCAATCTTTCGTCCATTGTAGAATGCGGTCTAAGTCCTGATGTATGATGTTCTGACTGATAAGCGGGTTTCCCATAATCTTTGTGTCGTCAGCGAATAAATACATGCCCGAGTGTACAACTTGCCTAAGGTCCGTTAAGAATATTCCAAACAGCATTGGTCCGCAATTTTTCCACTTTTAAATTTAAGCCATTGCTTAGTTTTTCATTTGTGTAATTCATGGAACATAACGGCGTTAATTTATTTGCAAGAATATATTATAAAATCAGATTACCTAGTGAAAACAAACAATACCAAAATGAAGTTGTGCGTTGGCATTTGTCTGCATCATTGTGTAGATAAGCAGAGTTTATATTTCATAAATATTGAATACTTTCCAGAGGCGAGCTTTTGCCTCATGCAAACCAAAATACAAAATGAATATAGCAAATAATGTATAAGTATGAGCTCAAATAACGAATAAAATGAGTATTATATAAACATCATCAGTTTCATGAATACTATGTTAAGTTTAAAAAAAAAGCCATTCATTGAAGAGTGGCTTCTAGCGGCTCTGTGAGCTGTAGATCTCAAGCATAGCTTAACTGAATAAACTTATGATATGACTCCGACATTTATAAACAAATCCAAACTATGAATCGACAAATAAAATCCTATTAAATCTTCAACCTGCTCACAAAGTTTCACGAGAATCGGTTGAAAATTGTGACCAGTAGACTAGTACATCCGCACATACGTAAGCATTTTTGCTCAAGCTAAATAAAAGCTGAACATCGCTACGCGGGTTACCTACTTTAAAAAAACGTCCCTTCAGCACTTGTCTTCTTCCGAAACAAAATAAGTGTTCCGTGAACAAAGTTTTGCACTAACAACTAACTAACTAACTATTTTGGCTCAGCGATCCAAAGAGAATCTTGGCCTCCGAAACGAGAGCGTGCCACCTGTCCCGATCCTGCGCAACTTCCTGCCAGTTACTGACGCGAAGCTGAAAAGTGAAAGTTTTGCACGGAACACTTAAAATTAAAACCATAATAGAAACCTCCCGCATAAACTTTTGTAAGTAACGATGGCATAAATGTTTAATTTTGTCGGCTAAGAGGCGAATGCTCGCTTGTTAATTGATGATAAAGCCACAGGTTGAGAATCGGTCATTAATAATGGGCTGATCATTTCGCAATATGAAACTGGAGCGGTCTGTTGCGCAATTTTATTCGACACTTTACTTTGCATGACGTGACAAATTACATATCGGCCACTCACCCTTGCACAATATTATAATACATACATTAAATAAGTATATTTAAGGAATATTTTTGTCACAGGCTATTTTTGCATTGAACAATAATTTACAGCTAATAACCATACATCGGGGTTTTTGCGCTGAAATGTTTTACACTGCCAAAAAATAGGTAAACACTGTAAAAACCAATACTATTTTAACAATTCCAAGCACATCTGGAGCTTCCTATCTATTTTCAATTCATAGTTTGTTGATTATTTTACAATAAACAAAATTACAAATACACGGAAATTTTCCCGCATCAAAAACCCCGAACATACAGACAAATTGACTCTTGATGCCAACATAGATCAATCAGAGCAAAAGGGCCACTATAATACTCGTACCGCCAACATTGTTATAGGTAACTTCAATGATGTTATCTATCAAGATCAGAGGGGACATAGAACCCAATTCCCAGTTATTGGAATGTATTGCTAGGGACGACGTATAAGAACCAATTACGTTCAAGCTTCCGATCTATATATGGAACAGCTATTCTACAAATCCGCTCAAACGAAGCTCGATAAAGTAACAGGTGTGTTAACAATCAAAGCTTATTCTAACATCTACCATTCCAGTATGCGACAGATATTTATTTACTTATTATTGCTGTGAAACGAGCATACAGTTGATATAATCATAAATATCATAATCATTTGAGCGTTTCTTTTATTTTTTGTCATTTTTACATATTGTGACTTTTTTGCCACTTTTGTGTAATTTCTACTCAGAATCACGAGCTCTTTCGATCCTAATGGGATAAAAAATGTCCCATTGTATTTTTCTATTGTGTTATAATTTCCCCATATACTTGTATGATGGTAACAAAAAAAAAGTTTGAAAAATATATGGACATTTTAGGACACTTTTTTCCCCTATAAGAATGAAAAGGGCTCGCGATCCTGACCGGAAATAACACAAAAGTGACAAAAAAGGTCACAATTTATAAAAATGGCCTAAATAAAAGAAACGCTCATTTATTCCTGGCAACCATGGTATGGTATGTTCTTAAATTAGGTTAGAGTCTATAAATGAAATACTTAACAGGAAATAATAGTGCGACTACAGATGTAGTGCATAATTGTTTTCGTTCGTATTTTCACGGAATCGTACGAACGTGTTTTGGTTATTTCAGTCAGTCTAAGTACAAAAAGTACTAAGGTTGACTGAAGTAGCATGACAAATACGAACGTTTCCGAGAAAATACGATGGATAACAATTACGCACTACATCTATACTTTAAAAAAACACAAATTCAAATATTTTCATAGAAAGACTCTGACCTTGCAAATAAACATGCATAGTCTAGCTACTCTATATACCTAATATTAATGGTATTTTCCTTTCTAAATACAATGTAACATTGCAATATAAAAACTACAATTTAGCGTTAATCCCCTCAAACATAAGATTACTTACGTACTACGTACTACGTAGTACTGGAATGATAATTTGTCACAAGTTAGGAACTCTGTTAATAAATTCGTTCGTTATCTATCTAATATCACAAAAGGATCTATATTTAGAAACGGACGACTTTTCTAATAATAGTGTACCCTCCCCCGCTATATATATAAACCCCTTAATAAACAAATAAATCCCCTTAATAAATACCTCTAAAATTTGGCCTCGTAATCGTCTAGCTAACAGTTAGGACCCCTCGAAGTGGACCGCGGAAACCTAGATCCTTTAATGAGTAATGCTTAATTTTGGACACTGTTTTTAATCGTTATAATGACCTATCTAGATTTTATTGAAAGAATATCTAAAATACTAAAATAATTTATTACGTAACTAAGGAATAATTGTAACCATTTTATTTTATTATGAAAATACAAAATTCTACGAGTTTTATAGCGTAATGTAAGTGTCATTAATAAAACCAAAACTAAAACGATATTGAAGAATGCCGCATATATGATAAAATAAATATAAAAAATATTTGTTGATAAAATCCTGCTACGCCTATTAAGCTTTCGGGATAACGTCGGAGCAGCACTCCTGAGTTAAGCTCATTTACACCCTAGCATTTCAAGGATAATTAAAATTAACTATCATCTTCTAAACGATGTGTGATTAATCACACGCGCTGCTTCCAAACGGTCGATGCAGGTCGGAAAGCTCTTAGTCCGATTACAAAATCAATCGAATCACCTAGCCTACCATTTTAGCCGGAAGGGCTATGACCAACACTTCCGCAACCTAAGCGCACCTAGATGATGATGAAAAGAAGTGTCAAAGTATCCATCAATCATCAAAAGTTAATCTTTTTTACATTCAAAAGCTAAGGATACGAATCCTTTAATAATCCAATTTCCCAGAGCTAAGAGTATAAGCAGTAATCTGATTTTTAGGGGTATAAACGAAGTACTAAGTTTATTTGTTAAAACTTAAGCTTATAAGACTAAGAATATCAAGACGAGTAAGTATATTTAGCTCGAAATACTCTCTGGATTACTTCTGCCTGCCAGAGGTTCCCTAAAACAAACCATTCTTCGATTTTCTATCTCAGAAAAGTCTGTGTTCCTAAACCCTGCTTGATATTAAAGAATTTGATTTGTATATACCTTAGAACCTTCATTACAATACCCAGTACTTCATTTCTACTCCAGACGACCAGAATTGTGATAGATAAAATTAAAATGATACCTTTTACCCAAATAAATAGGAGATTTAGATTATTAACCACCTTATACCGCATGATTTAAAATAATGATACCATATTTCAATAAGTCCTTAAAAGAGAAATATATACCAACCTAAAAGAAACCCTATATTTTAGTGTATGATTCTACCCTATACCTACACATGGGCCCTAATATAGTATATTCAAAGCACAGATCGCACTTACCATTGACCTAATGCTTTGTAATATACACAAGTGTGTGACCCTACGATAATCTGTAATCATTCGGCAGGCGAAACCGAGAAGGCAACCTACAGGCCGGTGTGATTGTGTCCCTCCATGGCGATTTGCACAAAGGCAGGGTGGCAACATGGATAACACAGGTCCCTATAGTGTCTATGAATGGTATAAATAAATATATTTAATATACAAGGTCTCCAAATACTGTAGGTTTCAAATGAGCAGAGGTTACCCTCAATGGCGCGCACGTGACGCCCTCATTTTAGTCTAGCAGTTGGGCATTGGAGGCCAGGAAGGGAGAGATATTTTCACTATCTATGTTGTTAAAAAGATAGTGCCAAGTTAACCCTTATCTTGGTAACAAAACGACTCCTAACCGTTCGCCTTTAACACCGCAAGGTGGAGAGCGATTAGTCGGACAAACTGTCAGTCCAAGCAATGATCTGGCTTTAAAAATATCAAAAAGACTCTTTTAGAAAGGTATGAGAATATCTAAGTTTACTTTTACAAAAATAACCCCACGCAAAATATGAAATTCCCTCAAACAACTGCCATTCTGAATCCATGCTTTGTAACGGTCTTGTACCCCCAAAGCTGAACCCAGAAACACAGTATAGAAAACCGTATTAAGTACATCCAAAGCCAGAGACACTGTTAGCCCAAGATCGGAGAATGAATAATCCCGCCAGCAACGCCCGCTCAGCCTTATATAATATCCAAATGGCGACAAACGTTTCTAAGTTTCAAGTAAAAATGTAAGATATCCCCGTTTGTTTACTATCTGAAAATGCTTATTCCCTGCATATTAATACCCATAATCGTTTAATGCTAGCAAGGTTGAGGCTATCACCGCAGTCATAAAAGTAGCGACACGATCCTCTTAGAAGTAAAGATCTTAAATCCTTGTTTGTTTACTAAGCTGTATGCCCTACTCATTAAAGCTCATAATCTGACCAAACTAACGGAACCGTTCCCGAACAATAAGATCATAAAAATGGCGACTGAACCCATACGAGAAAGATTTTAATTCCTATTTTGTTTACTTAAGCCTTATGTCCTACCTATTAACGCTCATAATAGATTAATGCTGATGAAGTTATTTTTCAACGATACTTACGCACACATTCTTAATAATAAAACAACCAAAAGTATATTTGAGTTAACATTTTTCCCTTTATGATTCCAAATATTGCATCCGTACCGAAATATTTCATGTTTATTTTTATAATAATGTATTAAACATATAATAGAAGTTAAATATTTAATTATTGTAACTTGTTATCTACCTCACGCTTTTTGAATTTTGCGGTTTAAAACGATACCTAGACGTCACCGCGCCAACACCCGTCAATGTCAACGACCTCTCTTACTGTCAAATGTTTTTGTAAACAAACCCTTGTCGTTATTTTGTTTTTACTAAGTCAATTTGCAATTAATTTAATTGTGGATTCATGTGATAAAGACTAGACTATGAAATCAAGTGCTTTTAGTTACCTTTGTTTAGAAATTCAATCAAAATTGTGAACGTAAACACACGACCGGCAAGAAAGCTCCCGAAAGCTTTCCTTCACCGTTAAAATGTAAGTTTTATATTGATAATTAAGCTTAATACTATGTAATAGGCATATGGCCAGTCACATCCGCCCCCAATTTAAGTGTTTTATGAATTACTTCAGGAATTTATAAAAAGCTTCAATTTCCCCTAGATAAGTCGAATAATTTCCCTCCCTTTTTAAACGTGTGGTGTGTTTTCCAATACTAAATGACTGTTAGCGACTCAGCTTTGAAATTAGGCCATTAGAACTCTGTCAATGAACCATGACCGCTTTTTCCCCAGCCGCCTCGCTTCACCAAGGATATTAGGTTGTGAATCTAATAAGTTAATAGTTAACTCGTCCTTGCCAGCTTACCCCGGTGCACCGAGTATTACTCTTGTCTCTACCCTTTGCGCCGCACACTTCCGTAGAAGAGCATAAGATGAGGCAGCAAAAACCTCCCAAGCGAAACGAAGAGACCTTTAATTTCTATAAGTACGAAGTTTTCAAGCTCCATTGCCAGAATTCAAACCAAATTTCATTGCCCTATCACCCTCAGCCATGTTTTCTTGGTGCGTGTCTCATACTTGAATAAAATATACCGACCTTTAAGTTTGTTTGGGTGTCTTTTTTTTTTATTAAACAAACTTAAAATTGACACAATTAAGTACCTCAATAAGGCACACCAAAATTATTTTGACCTAACCCTAAGAATCATTTGATCAAGTAGTAGAAAAATGATAATTACGTATAATAATGAAAACAAAAAAATATATATATTTAATTAAATCTTGAATAGGGCCTCGTCCTTCTAGACGCTCACGGCCCATGATAATATGTCGAATGTCGAATATATCTCATCCAAGACAAGGTGTGTAGAATTCGTAAAGGGTTTATTACCTTGTAGAGTATATAGCCACAAAATAATACCCATTTGGAACGGGCCTTAATCCAAAGGATTCTAACCTACTGATAAAAATTTTCTGGCTATTTGTGTATTCCCCGCCCCCCTTTTGATTCCCAGCAAAATCCGACAAATCTAGTCTGGATTACCCTCTAGCCTTTGTCTATCTGCATCGATCCATTCTTAACAACACATAAGTCCATTCCTCTACTAGGCATCCATCGTCTTATATACATCTCACACAAAAATTCTAACATACTCATAACTTTAAGCTTGAGCACTCAAGTCTTCATACTTCCTTCCTCAGACTCCGGTCCGCTTCGATCTGAACAGACAGCCAAAACTCTGATAAGTAATCCAAATAAAATAAAAATAATTTTAAATCTACATGTTATTACATTTAAACTAAAAAGAAAACAACCCCTATAAAACATACTCAAATGATGATACTCAAATAACGTCATTAAGTGACCTAAATTTACATGCCATATTATTATATTACCTACCCCAAATAAAAATATCTACAAAATATACAAGAATAATTTCCCTTTACGAAACATTGGGCTTAATTTTATTTGATCTTAACTATGTACCTTATATTAAAATTATTAGAATAATAATAAAAACAGTTTTGAAATTGGCATACTCAAAGAGAGGCCTATGCTCCGCAGAAAGCGTCAAAAAAAAAACTGATATGATGATGATTAAGTTTTAAATTTACATAAATTGTGTATTGATCGTTCATAACTTCCTCTTCTTTCTTCTATCCGGAATATTGTATGTTGAAATTCCTCTTGCGTCTTGAAATTCCTGTCGGCAGTTCTTAAAAAGGCTGTAAAAGGTAGCAGTGACTGTTGTTACTCGCGATCTCACTAGCAGCTAAAGACTCCCATCTCTTATATCTTCTACAAATTGGTAGCACAATCATCTTGTCATGAATATCCGGTTTCCAGCGAGCGATGTGACTAAAGTAGCCAATTATCCCGAAATTTCATTATACTATGTATTCAAACGCACGTAAACTCACTTAATTTGATCATAGCATAAAACCCGAAACATAATAATAGACATCTATATTTCTTAGGAACTAAGTAGGTGTTCTTAATCTACTGACCGTAAATCTTTTATTCATAACTTCATCTTCAGTTTTTATTACTAAGCTACATAATATCCAAAACAACTTATATATACTAAGACAGACCACCAAATAAAAATAATTTGAATAAAATAAAGCAATAACATGATCCAAATAAAATTGCAAAAGTGTCTAATTTATTAAAACCAATTCACAAAAAAAATTAAAAATTAAAACGCTTTCACCATGCGGGAATCGAACCCAGGACCTCTAACATCTAATTCTCGTGCTTTAGCCCACAGTCGAGACCACTAGGCTATTAGAATGTTAACTAGCTAGACAAATTTAGCAATCACCTCTTGAAATTATTTTATTTTTTAAATGTCTCGTCTTATAAATATAATGAATTAGTTTTTTCCATTGTAAGATAGAAAGCTAAAACGGTACGCAAATATCTACACATATTTATACAACCAAACTTCACGAAATTCTTTGATAAACGCTATTAATCGAGAATAATGTAGATAGAAAAATCAAAAGAGCATTATATTAAAATTTTGGAACGTTAGAATGATTATATTTTAATCCTATATACTGTGAACAAGCAATAACATATTTTTTATACTAAGATAACCTATAAAACTACCAGGTTTGACAAAATTTAGTACTTACATGTTAAATGCACATTCCTTGATAATTAGAACTATTTCCACCACTTTTACACTTGACAAACTTCACTCACTACACTATTTCACTATTTTAATATAGATTTACTACAGGAAAACACATGATTATTGGTTTGTTTACAAAATGCACTCGTTACTTGCGGCTGCAAAATGCAAGTAAAATAACCCAATTTTCACTCGAATACGCGTTTGCACTCAATTATGAACTTTTTCCGGAATAGTATCTTTATTTATTTTCGTCCAAAACACTGTCCATTTCATTTTATCATTGCCTCATACCACAATTTCGTCGAAAACAAAGTTGTTTTTCGACATATTTTATTTTAACACGATTTGACTAGAAAACATGGTCCTAGCTTGTTAATATGCACTTCAGTAAACCTCACTATGATTCTTATTTGTCTCACATAAAGAATTCCATTATTAAAACCAATCTACAGTCTTATTTAACGATTACAAGTACTTTAAAACAAAAACAACTACTCCATGTTCAAAGTTCCGAGAACTGTCAAAACTTACAAAGACGTATTTTCTTAAGCTATACTTGGCAAACCGCGTTCCTCACTAGCAAAAGCGGCAAACTTGAAAGTGTATGCGTGAAAAAACTGTTTTTCATTACAAATAACTTAACCTCGCACATTATGATGAATTATATTTTATTTTATGGATTTTTAGAACTAATCCTTTTATCTATTTCTAATGTCTAATGATATACGAATAAATTTAACAATAACTCTTCAATAATTGTTTTTGTGAGTAGCAACACTATTACGATCGTTATCTATTTACTTTCCGATATCTATGATCTTCCGCCATAGATGTACTATACGCGTGCGTCAGTGAGAGACAAAACATACGTAACTGCACAAGACTGTGACAAGGACAAACAACAATAGCGCCTTCGCTGTTACTCCTACTGAAAGATACATAAGACTATCCCGTTCTGTCGCCTAGTGACAGTAGCGCCACCATTCGTTTTTACAAACGGACCTCCGCGTGCTTACGCAATGCGACGAAATTCAAAAACACGTTCTAAATGCCCCTACAATACTCGAAACACAACCTACGCAATTTGATCGGGTTCATTTATTTACCTATGAATGAATTTTAGTGAACTCAGTAAGTTTCCAATAAATTACGTGAATAATGCAAAATTGAAATGAAAACCCTTATATATTATCATTTAAGTTTTTATTTTTATGAAGAATGATTTGAATGATAAAACGTATTTTTACAATGTGAAAAACTAAATAATCGATCTATTGATTGATCCAAACCATAAGCTATTCTAGACTGAATGTTCTACAACTTCTACATTTGGCGATCTGAAATTTTGTCTATGGCAATTTTACCAACTGTCAATCTCCTAAATTCCGTTGTAGGTTGTATTTTTTCCTGCAAAAAAGATGCTTTAACAAATATCAAGGCAAAATTATCACTAAGCTAAATTTAAAGATAGTACGTTAAAAAGAAAGTCTCCGAGAGCGTCCAAAATGACTTCCATCTATCGAAGAACCTACAAGATGAAGGAAATGGAATTCAGACCATCACACGAATTTGCTTCTACTTATTTCATACTAACTAAATGGTCAGGGAACCTAGTGCCCGTACTTATGATCCAGTGTACTTATTTATTTTACGTGCCTAAGTATCGACAATGCGAGTGTGACAGTGTCAGTGAAATAAATCTAAAGTTGGGAATCGTTTCTACAAACAAGGTAAGATTATGTTCTTGCTTCTTCTTTAGACAAGTTACTGCCATCAAGACCCTGTTAAATACACTTGCAAATCAGCAATCAGAAAAGAATTGTTCGTAATTTGACCTACCTATCATTAAATTTGTTTTTCTGACTGATTATATCTGTAAATGGCTAGCATTAGTTTCTTTACTTTCAACGTTCTACTTATAATGCTAATGCCTAGTGGATTGCGTTTCCTTCTTTATACTCTTTATTCAATAACATAGACGCATTTCTTCCTTATAAATTAAAGAGAACAAAGTAAAATCTGTATTTAAAAAATAACATGTTGATTTTCGTTTTACACTGTCTAACCTAAAACATACCATTAGACCTCCGCTACACTATTTGTATTACAATAATATTTAAAAGCTATATTTGATGTTTCAGTAAGCTGACAACTACATCAAAATGATTCTTCGGTGCCTAATATATGAAAACTGTTATCGAAGAGAAATAAGTTGAAATTATGATGTGGAAAACTCCATTTGCTGATTTTGAAGACTCTTTCCTGACTCTTAACAGTAAGTATAACTACCCTGTTACCATATAAATACCCTTAGGCTTGCCCTTACTGTACTTGGAATTTTAAATGTTGTCGTCCTAAGAGATGGTTCGGCTAAAATTATTTTTCCTGAAAAAAAAATGTTTCGAGCTTGGAAATACAATATATTACAAATATCATAACTATATAATAACGTCAGCTAAAATAAACCGGCTTCTTTGCATGTTAATGGTAATTGAAGATAAATATGTATTTTTTCTCTTGAAAATGTCCCCATAGATGTCAGTAACTTAAACAAAAATATGTGAACATAAACCTGGACCTGCTATAATTATTCCTATTGTTGCAATAAACCTTACTGTTATGTATAAATAATGAGGGCAGGTTTTGACATTTATGTACAAAGTGTGGTAGATATGAAAAAGCAGAACCTGTGGACCCAGACCAGTACATGTATGACGAGCATGTGAGATGTACAATAAAGAGTATTGTATTGTATTGTACATGTGCTTAACCCCTAAACTGTGAGTTAAAAAATCACTTACAATGTATGTTTAATTTTTCAGCAAACAAAACGAACTCCGATGACTGCCAGCTACCCAGTAACATTGACAAATTCTCACTGTTGCCCACAAAGGCCCCTCCGAGTGCTTCTACACTACCCTAGTAAGTATAAAAGCAATTTCTAGACTTAATCCTACTTAGAAAGTAAATAAGTTGAAATTTTTTTTCATTTGTGCTACAACAAAAACTTAAAATTTTTATTTTTTCTGTTTTCTTAACTGTGATGACCCTACCTGTAGTAAATAATAAACACTGTTAATGAGACTTATAAGTAGATTTTCTTAAATATACCCTACTTTAGCTAACTTTTCCATAATTCCTGTTTCAGTGTTACCTGGAGGCTGACTTTGTCCCGGAGTGTCAAGGTGCCTTGACTGTATATCTACTGACTGCTTCCATTTATGACAGGTATTTCATCTAATTATATAAATAGATAACTCGTTATAAACTAACCAACTCATAATTTATATTGGACACTACTATTTCAAATGCTTAAGCGGAGAGTTCTTGATGAAAGAGTGGTGAGTTGAAAATAGTGTTTAGCCTACATTCCCTATTCTAACTCTATTGACTAAGTAAACCTAATCTAGCTTATTTGTGACCTAACTATGGAAATATGTCCCGCAAGGCAAAGATTCTCAAACTTTTTTTTGAATTTGAAAAATATAAAGTACTGCCTACTTTCGCATTTTGAATCCTTCTTCCATGGATGTATTTATACCTATTTTTACTATGTTATTATATTGACGATAATATTGTTGAAATTCTGGAGAGCACATGTAGTGCTGTACTTATCTAAACTTAAAACACCTGTAATAATACTATGGATTGCGACGAATAAATGATTATGATTATGTACCTGACAACCCAGACTGGTTTTGTTGAAGTACCCACTTATTTCAAACCTAAAATAATAAGGCGCCCCGCGATTGGATTTCTTAAGAAAAATGTTGACGTATTGTCCAACTAAAACTGACTCTAAGGAGCGGAAAATCTAACGCTACTTAAGCTACTTTGTTTTACCTGAATTTTCTAATGTAAGTGTCTAACTTATTTCAGCCTACCAAGACACTGCTGATATATGAAGACTCCTGTTTGCTGACTTCATCTCAAGAATTTTGCTGCAAAAATGGCTGTTGTCTACACACAGAACTACAGAAAAATTGAACCCCCCCATTTTTCTTCATGTTAGGTAGTTTAACCAACTGTATACTATTATTTGTCCACAATTAGAACACGATTTAGAAGTAACGTTAGTAAAACAGTACTGTAATTCTAAGGTAAACTATGATGATATACCCACTTTATAGTACAAATATGCTTGTGTATGCACACTGCTAACCCAGGTGCTTAGCTCATAACATATCCTTATCGATTTTAATGAAATTTATTGTGTAGCTTCAAAAATGAGTGACGAGGCCACACAAGGTAGCTCGCTGAAGCTTTAGACTATAATGACAAAACAATAAATAGTAATTACACATACTTTTTAGCTCTTATCTAGGTAAATATTGTGACGTTTAGGATTCCGTATCGAAGAGTATGTAGATAACTTTTCTAAAATGTGTATGTTCCACTAAATCTCTAATAGTTTGTAAAACTTTGCCGACTTTTAAAGTGGAAATAAGAAAGTCACAGAATACGCCCCCTGTACCTTGGTATTTTTCCGGGTAAATGAACTGTTACACGCCCCCATAACTTTCGACTAAAGCAAGACTTTTTACACAACTTGACACTTAATTTAGATAATATTATCTTAAGTCTATTTGCAACGACGTCCTAACCCTGTCTATAGTAACCCTGCCTACAAATGCTGTGTGGCAAGAGCACCTGCGCGTTTACCACGAATCATGGACATTATTTGTTCATCTTTTAACTACGTGTTTATCCATACAAGTATGTACTACGCCGCGTGGTATCTAATACAGCACAACCTTTCCCTGAATGTGAAGGACTGCCCCGAATATATTTATTTATTTATTTATCTCATTATTGTTATTGGTACCTGCGACGAAACTAATTCCTTAACGATTCTAAAGCACGAGAGAAATAAATGATTGTTTTCGATGAAAATATCCGTAATAAACACTGCTGTTGCTATACATGTACCTACTTTAACTTTGTTACTTTATTTTTCAGATATCAATGACACAAGAAGATGAATTTATAGTTGTGATAACACACATCTTTAGCTAAGGAATATGAAAAAGAATCCCTAACAACGCGAGCAGAGAACGAGTAAAAATGTAGTACCAAACTCGTCAAGAGATGGCGCCACCTCCGAGATAGAACGCGCCAACGACATGTCGACGTAGAGTCATGACGTCGGAGATGCAAATTACCGATTGGTTTAGAATTTTTAGGAGAAGATTAGTGTTGGGTTGGCTGCATAAGTGCATACCCTGCCCAGGCTTGTGCGTAACTACTGTAGCCTTTTACATAGTTTTGTAATAAACAAGCTAACTGAGATAACCACGATGTTTTCGACTGGGGAGAGTAACCCTTCTTACTACAATAGAATAACAATAAAATATTAGGCCGTTATATTTTATAAACTACTCGAGTTTTATTTTCTATGTGTACATATTAACTATGGAATGATAAACTTAATGTTTCATGACTTTTATTTAAGGCCTTCCTACGTGTAAATAATAACTATTGAATAGTAAAATAAATGTTTCACGACTTTTATTTAAGACACCACAGAACTACCCAAAAATAAGCATACTCACTCCATTTTTCACGGCAACAAAAGCCATAAAGGCTACTTATACATAGATATTTCTGGAAAAACCGTAATAATCCAGGTAAACTACATCCTGGTCACGGCACCAAAAATGTACCCTCCCCCGCTATATATATAAACCCCTTAATAAACAAATAAATCCCCTTAATAAATACCTCTAAAATTTGGCCTCGTAATCGTCTAGCTAACAGTTAGGACCCCTCGAAGTGGACCGCGGAAACCTAGATCCTTTAATGAGTAATGCTTAATTTTGGACACTGTTTTTAATCGTTATAATGACCTATCTAGATTTTATTGAAAGAATATCTAAAATACTAAAATAATTTATTACGTAACTAAGGAATAATTGTAACCATTTTATTTTATTATGAAAATACAAAATTCTACGAGTTTTATAGCGTAATGTAAGTGTCATTAATAAAACCAAAACTAAAACGATATTGAAGAATGCCGCATATATGATAAAATAAATATAAAAAATATTTGTTGATAAAATCCTGCTACGCCTATTAAGCTTTCGGGATAACGTCGGAGCAGCACTCCTGAGTTAAGCTCATTTACACCCTAGCATTTCAAGGATAATTAAAATTAACTATCATCTTCTAAACGATGTGTGATTAATCACACGCGCTGCTTCCAAACGGTCGATGCAGGTCGGAAAGCTCTTAGTCCGATTACAAAATCAATCGAATCACCTAGCCTACCATTTTAGCCGGAAGGGCTATGACCAACACTTCCGCAACCTAAGCGCACCTAGATGATGATGAAAAGAAGTGTCAAAGTATCCATCAATCATCAAAAGTTAATCTTTTTTACATTCAAAAGCTAAGGATACGAATCCTTTAATAATCCAATTTCCCAGAGCTAAGAGTATAAGCAGTAATCTGATTTTTAGGGGTATAAACGAAGTACTAAGTTTATTTGTTAAAACTTAAGCTTATAAGACTAAGAATATCAAGACGAGTAAGTATATTTAGCTCGAAATACTCTCTGGATTACTTCTGCCTGCCAGAGGTTCCCTAAAACAAACCATTCTTCGATTTTCTATCTCAGAAAAGTCTGTGTTCCTAAACCCTGCTTGATATTAAAGAATTTGATTTGTATATACCTTAGAACCTTCATTACAATACCCAGTACTTCATTTCTACTCCAGACGACCAGAATTGTGATAGATAAAATTAAAATGATACCTTTTACCCAAATAAATAGGAGATTTAGATTATTAACCACCTTATACCGCATGATTTAAAATAATGATACCATATTTCAATAAGTCCTTAAAAGAGAAATATATACCAACCTAAAAGAAACCCTATATTTTAGTGTATGATTCTACCCTATACCTACACATGGGCCCTAATATAGTATATTCAAAGCACAGATCGCACTTACCATTGACCTAATGCTTTGTAATATACACAAGTGTGTGACCCTACGATAATCTGTAATCATTCGGCAGGCGAAACCGAGAAGGCAACCTACAGGCCGGTGTGATTGTGTCCCTCCATGGCGATTTGCACAAAGGCAGGGTGGCAACATGGATAACACAGGTCCCTATAGTGTCTATGAATGGTATAAATAAATATATTTAATATACAAGGTCTCCAAATACTGTAGGTTTCAAATGAGCAGAGGTTACCCTCAATGGCGCGCACGTGACGCCCTCATTTTAGTCTAGCAGTTGGGCATTGGAGGCCAGGAAGGGAGAGATATTTTCACTATCTATGTTGTTAAAAAGATAGTGCCAAGTTAACCCTTATCTTGGTAACAAAACGACTCCTAACCGTTCGCCTTTAACACCGCAAGGTGGAGAGCGATTAGTCGGACAAACTGTCAGTCCAAGCAATGATCTGGCTTTAAAAATATCAAAAAGACTCTTTTAGAAAGGTATGAGAATATCTAAGTTTACTTTTACAAAAATAACCCCACGCAAAATATGAAATTCCCTCAAACAACTGCCATTCTGAATCCATGCTTTGTAACGGTCTTGTACCCCCAAAGCTGAACCCAGAAACACAGTATAGAAAACCGTATTAAGTACATCCAAAGCCAGAGACACTGTTAGCCCAAGATCGGAGAATGAATAATCCCGCCAGCAACGCCCGCTCAGCCTTATATAATATCCAAATGGCGACAAACGTTTCTAAGTTTCAAGTAAAAATGTAAGATATCCCCGTTTGTTTACTATCTGAAAATGCTTATTCCCTGCATATTAATACCCATAATCGTTTAATGCTAGCAAGGTTGAGGCTATCACCGCAGTCATAAAAGTAGCGACACGATCCTCTTAGAAGTAAAGATCTTAAATCCTTGTTTGTTTACTAAGCTGTATGCCCTACTCATTAAAGCTCATAATCTGACCAAACTAACGGAACCGTTCCCGAACAATAAGATCATAAAAATGGCGACTGAACCCATACGAGAAAGATTTTAATTCCTATTTTGTTTACTTAAGCCTTATGTCCTACCTATTAACGCTCATAATAGATTAATGCTGATGAAGTTATTTTTCAACGATACTTACGCACACATTCTTAATAATAAAACAACCAAAAGTATATTTGAGTTAACATTTTTCCCTTTATGATTCCAAATATTGCATCCGTACCGAAATATTTCATGTTTATTTTTATAATAATGTATTAAACATATAATAGAAGTTAAATATTTAATTATTGTAACTTGTTATCTACCTCACGCTTTTTGAATTTTGCGGTTTAAAACGATACCTAGACGTCACCGCGCCAACACCCGTCAATGTCAACGACCTCTCTTACTGTCAAATGTTTTTGTAAACAAACCCTTGTCGTTATTTTGTTTTTACTAAGTCAATTTGCAATTAATTTAATTGTGGATTCATGTGATAAAGACTAGACTATGAAATCAAGTGCTTTTAGTTACCTTTGTTTAGAAATTCAATCAAAATTGTGAACGTAAACACACGACCGGCAAGAAAGCTCCCGAAAGCTTTCCTTCACCGTTAAAATGTAAGTTTTATATTGATAATTAAGCTTAATACTATGTAATAGGCATATGGCCAGTCACATCCGCCCCCAATTTAAGTGTTTTATGAATTACTTCAGGAATTTATAAAAAGCTTCAATTTCCCCTAGATAAGTCGAATAATTTCCCTCCCTTTTTAAACGTGTGGTGTGTTTTCCAATACTAAATGACTGTTAGCGACTCAGCTTTGAAATTAGGCCATTAGAACTCTGTCAATGAACCATGACCGCTTTTTCCCCAGCCGCCTCGCTTCACCAAGGATATTAGGTTGTGAATCTAATAAGTTAATAGTTAACTCGTCCTTGCCAGCTTACCCCGGTGCACCGAGTATTACTCTTGTCTCTACCCTTTGCGCCGCACACTTCCGTAGAAGAGCATAAGATGAGGCAGCAAAAACCTCCCAAGCGAAACGAAGAGACCTTTAATTTCTATAAGTACGAAGTTTTCAAGCTCCATTGCCAGAATTCAAACCAAATTTCATTGCCCTATCACCCTCAGCCATGTTTTCTTGGTGCGTGTCTCATACTTGAATAAAATATACCGACCTTTAAGTTTGTTTGGGTGTCTTTTTTTTTTATTAAACAAACTTAAAATTGACACAATTAAGTACCTCAATAAGGCACACCAAAATTATTTTGACCTAACCCTAAGAATCATTTGATCAAGTAGTAGAAAAATGATAATTACGTATAATAATGAAAACAAAAAAATATATATATTTAATTAAATCTTGAATAGGGCCTCGTCCTTCTAGACGCTCACGGCCCATGATAATATGTCGAATGTCGAATATATCTCATCCAAGACAAGGTGTGTAGAATTCGTAAAGGGTTTATTACCTTGTAGAGTATATAGCCACAAAATAATACCCATTTGGAACGGGCCTTAATCCAAAGGATTCTAACCTACTGATAAAAATTTTCTGGCTATTTGTGTATTCCCCGCCCCCCTTTTGATTCCCAGCAAAATCCGACAAATCTAGTCTGGATTACCCTCTAGCCTTTGTCTATCTGCATCGATCCATTCTTAACAACACATAAGTCCATTCCTCTACTAGGCATCCATCGTCTTATATACATCTCACACAAAAATTCTAACATACTCATAACTTTAAGCTTGAGCACTCAAGTCTTCATACTTCCTTCCTCAGACTCCGGTCCGCTTCGATCTGAACAGACAGCCAAAACTCTGATAAGTAATCCAAATAAAATAAAAATAATTTTAAATCTACATGTTATTACATTTAAACTAAAAAGAAAACAACCCCTATAAAACATACTCAAATGATGATACTCAAATAACGTCATTAAGTGACCTAAATTTACATGCCATATTATTATATTACCTACCCCAAATAAAAATATCTACAAAATATACAAGAATAATTTCCCTTTACGAAACATTGGGCTTAATTTTATTTGATCTTAACTATGTACCTTATATTAAAATTATTAGAATAATAATAAAAACAGTTTTGAAATTGGCATACTCAAAGAGAGGCCTATGCTCCGCAGAAAGCGTCAAAAAAAAAACTGATATGATGATGATTAAGTTTTAAATTTACATAAATTGTGTATTGATCGTTCATAACTTCCTCTTCTTTCTTCTATCCGGAATATTGTATGTTGAAATTCCTCTTGCGTCTTGAAATTCCTGTCGGCAGTTCTTAAAAAGGCTGTAAAAGGTAGCAGTGACTGTTGTTACTCGCGATCTCACTAGCAGCTAAAGACTCCCATCTCTTATATCTTCTACAAATTGGTAGCACAATCATCTTGTCATGAATATCCGGTTTCCAGCGAGCGATGTGACTAAAGTAGCCAATTATCCCGAAATTTCATTATACTATGTATTCAAACGCACGTAAACTCACTTAATTTGATCATAGCATAAAACCCGAAACATAATAATAGACATCTATATTTCTTAGGAACTAAGTAGGTGTTCTTAATCTACTGACCGTAAATCTTTTATTCATAACTTCATCTTCAGTTTTTATTACTAAGCTACATAATATCCAAAACAACTTATATATACTAAGACAGACCACCAAATAAAAATAATTTGAATAAAATAAAGCAATAACATGATCCAAATAAAATTGCAAAAGTGTCTAATTTATTAAAACCAATTCACAAAAAAAATTAAAAATTAAAACGCTTTCACCATGCGGGAATCGAACCCAGGACCTCTAACATCTAATTCTCGTGCTTTAGCCCACAGTCGAGACCACTAGGCTATTAGAATGTTAACTAGCTAGACAAATTTAGCAATCACCTCTTGAAATTATTTTATTTTTTAAATGTCTCGTCTTATAAATATAATGAATTAGTTTTTTCCATTGTAAGATAGAAAGCTAAAACGGTACGCAAATATCTACACATATTTATACAACCAAACTTCACGAAATTCTTTGATAAACGCTATTAATCGAGAATAATGTAGATAGAAAAATCAAAAGAGCATTATATTAAAATTTTGGAACGTTAGAATGATTATATTTTAATCCTATATACTGTGAACAAGCAATAACATATTTTTTATACTAAGATAACCTATAAAACTACCAGGTTTGACAAAATTTAGTACTTACATGTTAAATGCACATTCCTTGATAATTAGAACTATTTCCACCACTTTTACACTTGACAAACTTCACTCACTACACTATTTCACTATTTTAATATAGATTTACTACAGGAAAACACATGATTATTGGTTTGTTTACAAAATGCACTCGTTACTTGCGGCTGCAAAATGCAAGTAAAATAACCCAATTTTCACTCGAATACGCGTTTGCACTCAATTATGAACTTTTTCCGGAATAGTATCTTTATTTATTTTCGTCCAAAACACTGTCCATTTCATTTTATCATTGCCTCATACCACAATTTCGTCGAAAACAAAGTTGTTTTTCGACATATTTTATTTTAACACGATTTGACTAGAAAACATGGTCCTAGCTTGTTAATATGCACTTCAGTAAACCTCACTATGATTCTTATTTGTCTCACATAAAGAATTCCATTATTAAAACCAATCTACAGTCTTATTTAACGATTACAAGTACTTTAAAACAAAAACAACTACTCCATGTTCAAAGTTCCGAGAACTGTCAAAACTTACAAAGACGTATTTTCTTAAGCTATACTTGGCAAACCGCGTTCCTCACTAGCAAAAGCGGCAAACTTGAAAGTGTATGCGTGAAAAAACTGTTTTTCATTACAAATAACTTAACCTCGCACATTATGATGAATTATATTTTATTTTATGGATTTTTAGAACTAATCCTTTTATCTATTTCTAATGTCTAATGATATACGAATAAATTTAACAATAACTCTTCAATAATTGTTTTTGTGAGTAGCAACACTATTACGATCGTTATCTATTTACTTTCCGATATCTATGATCTTCCGCCATAGATGTACTATACGCGTGCGTCAGTGAGAGACAAAACATACGTAACTGCACAAGACTGTGACAAGGACAAACAACAATAGCGCCTTCGCTGTTACTCCTACTGAAAGATACATAAGACTATCCCGTTCTGTCGCCTAGTGACAGTAGCGCCACCATTCGTTTTTACAAACGGACCTCCGCGTGCTTACGCAATGCGACGAAATTCAAAAACACGTTCTAAATGCCCCTACAAT
Organism: Cydia fagiglandana; assembly: GCF_963556715.1. NCBI lineage: Eukaryota > Metazoa > Arthropoda > Insecta > Lepidoptera > Tortricidae > Cydia > Cydia fagiglandana. Next base: position 7,301,031 of record NC_085936.1, on the reverse strand, counting down.
ACTCGAAACACAACCTACGCAATTTGATCGGGTTCATTTATTTACCTATGAATGAATTTTAGTGAACTCAGTAAGTTTCCAATAAATTACGTGAATAATGCAAAATTGAAATGAAAACCCTTATATATTATCATTTAAGTTTTTATTTTTATGAAGAATGATTTGAATGATAAAACGTATTTTTACAATGTGAAAAACTAAATAATCGATCTATTGATTGATCCAAACCATAAGCTATTCTAGACTGAATGTTCTACAACTTCTACATTTGGCGATCTGAAATTTTGTCTATGGCAATTTTACCAACTGTCAATCTCCTAAATTCCGTTGTAGGTTGTATTTTTTCCTGCAAAAAAGATGCTTTAACAAATATCAAGGCAAAATTATCACTAAGCTAAATTTAAAGATAGTACGTTAAAAAGAAAGTCTCCGAGAGCGTCCAAAATGACTTCCATCTATCGAAGAACCTACAAGATGAAGGAAATGGAATTCAGACCATCACACGAATTTGCTTCTACTTATTTCATACTAACTAAATGGTCAGGGAACCTAGTGCCCGTACTTATGATCCAGTGTACTTATTTATTTTACGTGCCTAAGTATCGACAATGCGAGTGTGACAGTGTCAGTGAAATAAATCTAAAGTTGGGAATCGTTTCTACAAACAAGGTAAGATTATGTTCTTGCTTCTTCTTTAGACAAGTTACTGCCATCAAGACCCTGTTAAATACACTTGCAAATCAGCAATCAGAAAAGAATTGTTCGTAATTTGACCTACCTATCATTAAATTTGTTTTTCTGACTGATTATATCTGTAAATGGCTAGCATTAGTTTCTTTACTTTCAACGTTCTACTTATAATGCTAATGCCTAGTGGATTGCGTTTCCTTCTTTATACTCTTTATTCAATAACATAGACGCATTTCTTCCTTATAAATTAAAGAGAACAAAGTAAAATCTGTATTTAAAAAATAACATGTTGATTTTCGTTTTACACTGTCTAACCTAAAACATACCATTAGACCTCCGCTACACTATTTGTATTACAATAATATTTAAAAGCTATATTTGATGTTTCAGTAAGCTGACAACTACATCAAAATGATTCTTCGGTGCCTAATATATGAAAACTGTTATCGAAGAGAAATAAGTTGAAATTATGATGTGGAAAACTCCATTTGCTGATTTTGAAGACTCTTTCCTGACTCTTAACAGTAAGTATAACTACCCTGTTACCATATAAATACCCTTAGGCTTGCCCTTACTGTACTTGGAATTTTAAATGTTGTCGTCCTAAGAGATGGTTCGGCTAAAATTATTTTTCCTGAAAAAAAAATGTTTCGAGCTTGGAAATACAATATATTACAAATATCATAACTATATAATAACGTCAGCTAAAATAAACCGGCTTCTTTGCATGTTAATGGTAATTGAAGATAAATATGTATTTTTTCTCTTGAAAATGTCCCCATAGATGTCAGTAACTTAAACAAAAATATGTGAACATAAACCTGGACCTGCTATAATTATTCCTATTGTTGCAATAAACCTTACTGTTATGTATAAATAATGAGGGCAGGTTTTGACATTTATGTACAAAGTGTGGTAGATATGAAAAAGCAGAACCTGTGGACCCAGACCAGTACATGTATGACGAGCATGTGAGATGTACAATAAAGAGTATTGTATTGTATTGTACATGTGCTTAACCCCTAAACTGTGAGTTAAAAAATCACTTACAATGTATGTTTAATTTTTCAGCAAACAAAACGAACTCCGATGACTGCCAGCTACCCAGTAACATTGACAAATTCTCACTGTTGCCCACAAAGGCCCCTCCGAGTGCTTCTACACTACCCTAGTAAGTATAAAAGCAATTTCTAGACTTAATCCTACTTAGAAAGTAAATAAGTTGAAATTTTTTTTCATTTGTGCTACAACAAAAACTTAAAATTTTTATTTTTTCTGTTTTCTTAACTGTGATGACCCTACCTGTAGTAAATAATAAACACTGTTAATGAGACTTATAAGTAGATTTTCTTAAATATACCCTACTTTAGCTAACTTTTCCATAATTCCTGTTTCAGTGTTACCTGGAGGCTGACTTTGTCCCGGAGTGTCAAGGTGCCTTGACTGTATATCTACTGACTGCTTCCATTTATGACAGGTATTTCATCTAATTATATAAATAGATAACTCGTTATAAACTAACCAACTCATAATTTATATTGGACACTACTATTTCAAATGCTTAAGCGGAGAGTTCTTGATGAAAGAGTGGTGAGTTGAAAATAGTGTTTAGCCTACATTCCCTATTCTAACTCTATTGACTAAGTAAACCTAATCTAGCTTATTTGTGACCTAACTATGGAAATATGTCCCGCAAGGCAAAGATTCTCAAACTTTTTTTTGAATTTGAAAAATATAAAGTACTGCCTACTTTCGCATTTTGAATCCTTCTTCCATGGATGTATTTATACCTATTTTTACTATGTTATTATATTGACGATAATATTGTTGAAATTCTGGAGAGCACATGTAGTGCTGTACTTATCTAAACTTAAAACACCTGTAATAATACTATGGATTGCGACGAATAAATGATTATGATTATGTACCTGACAACCCAGACTGGTTTTGTTGAAGTACCCACTTATTTCAAACCTAAAATAATAAGGCGCCCCGCGATTGGATTTCTTAAGAAAAATGTTGACGTATTGTCCAACTAAAACTGACTCTAAGGAGCGGAAAATCTAACGCTACTTAAGCTACTTTGTTTTACCTGAATTTTCTAATGTAAGTGTCTAACTTATTTCAGCCTACCAAGACACTGCTGATATATGAAGACTCCTGTTTGCTGACTTCATCTCAAGAATTTTGCTGCAAAAATGGCTGTTGTCTACACACAGAACTACAGAAAAATTGAACCCCCCCATTTTTCTTCATGTTAGGTAGTTTAACCAACTGTATACTATTATTTGTCCACAATTAGAACACGATTTAGAAGTAACGTTAGTAAAACAGTACTGTAATTCTAAGGTAAACTATGATGATATACCCACTTTATAGTACAAATATGCTTGTGTATGCACACTGCTAACCCAGGTGCTTAGCTCATAACATATCCTTATCGATTTTAATGAAATTTATTGTGTAGCTTCAAAAATGAGTGACGAGGCCACACAAGGTAGCTCGCTGAAGCTTTAGACTATAATGACAAAACAATAAATAGTAATTACACATACTTTTTAGCTCTTATCTAGGTAAATATTGTGACGTTTAGGATTCCGTATCGAAGAGTATGTAGATAACTTTTCTAAAATGTGTATGTTCCACTAAATCTCTAATAGTTTGTAAAACTTTGCCGACTTTTAAAGTGGAAATAAGAAAGTCACAGAATACGCCCCCTGTACCTTGGTATTTTTCCGGGTAAATGAACTGTTACACGCCCCCATAACTTTCGACTAAAGCAAGACTTTTTACACAACTTGACACTTAATTTAGATAATATTATCTTAAGTCTATTTGCAACGACGTCCTAACCCTGTCTATAGTAACCCTGCCTACAAATGCTGTGTGGCAAGAGCACCTGCGCGTTTACCACGAATCATGGACATTATTTGTTCATCTTTTAACTACGTGTTTATCCATACAAGTATGTACTACGCCGCGTGGTATCTAATACAGCACAACCTTTCCCTGAATGTGAAGGACTGCCCCGAATATATTTATTTATTTATTTATCTCATTATTGTTATTGGTACCTGCGACGAAACTAATTCCTTAACGATTCTAAAGCACGAGAGAAATAAATGATTGTTTTCGATGAAAATATCCGTAATAAACACTGCTGTTGCTATACATGTACCTACTTTAACTTTGTTACTTTATTTTTCAGATATCAATGACACAAGAAGATGAATTTATAGTTGTGATAACACACATCTTTAGCTAAGGAATATGAAAAAGAATCCCTAACAACGCGAGCAGAGAACGAGTAAAAATGTAGTACCAAACTCGTCAAGAGATGGCGCCACCTCCGAGATAGAACGCGCCAACGACATGTCGACGTAGAGTCATGACGTCGGAGATGCAAATTACCGATTGGTTTAGAATTTTTAGGAGAAGATTAGTGTTGGGTTGGCTGCATAAGTGCATACCCTGCCCAGGCTTGTGCGTAACTACTGTAGCCTTTTACATAGTTTTGTAATAAACAAGCTAACTGAGATAACCACGATGTTTTCGACTGGGGAGAGTAACCCTTCTTACTACAATAGAATAACAATAAAATATTAGGCCGTTATATTTTATAAACTACTCGAGTTTTATTTTCTATGTGTACATATTAACTATGGAATGATAAACTTAATGTTTCATGACTTTTATTTAAGGCCTTCCTACGTGTAAATAATAACTATTGAATAGTAAAATAAATGTTTCACGACTTTTATTTAAGACACCACAGAACTACCCAAAAATAAGCATACTCACTCCATTTTTCACGGCAACAAAAGCCATAAAGGCTACTTATACATAGATATTTCTGGAAAAACCGTAATAATCCAGGTAAACTACATCCTGGTCACGGCACCAAAAATGTACCCTCCCCCGCTATATATATAAACCCCTTAATAAACAAATAAATCCCCTTAATAAATACCTCTAAAATTTGGCCTCGTAATCGTCTAGCTAACAGTTAGGACCCCTCGAAGTGGACCGCGGAAACCTAGATCCTTTAATGAGTAATGCTTAATTTTGGACACTGTTTTTAATCGTTATAATGACCTATCTAGATTTTATTGAAAGAATATCTAAAATACTAAAATAATTTATTACGTAACTAAGGAATAATTGTAACCATTTTATTTTATTATGAAAATACAAAATTCTACGAGTTTTATAGCGTAATGTAAGTGTCATTAATAAAACCAAAACTAAAACGATATTGAAGAATGCCGCATATATGATAAAATAAATATAAAAAATATTTGTTGATAAAATCCTGCTACGCCTATTAAGCTTTCGGGATAACGTCGGAGCAGCACTCCTGAGTTAAGCTCATTTACACCCTAGCATTTCAAGGATAATTAAAATTAACTATCATCTTCTAAACGATGTGTGATTAATCACACGCGCTGCTTCCAAACGGTCGATGCAGGTCGGAAAGCTCTTAGTCCGATTACAAAATCAATCGAATCACCTAGCCTACCATTTTAGCCGGAAGGGCTATGACCAACACTTCCGCAACCTAAGCGCACCTAGATGATGATGAAAAGAAGTGTCAAAGTATCCATCAATCATCAAAAGTTAATCTTTTTTACATTCAAAAGCTAAGGATACGAATCCTTTAATAATCCAATTTCCCAGAGCTAAGAGTATAAGCAGTAATCTGATTTTTAGGGGTATAAACGAAGTACTAAGTTTATTTGTTAAAACTTAAGCTTATAAGACTAAGAATATCAAGACGAGTAAGTATATTTAGCTCGAAATACTCTCTGGATTACTTCTGCCTGCCAGAGGTTCCCTAAAACAAACCATTCTTCGATTTTCTATCTCAGAAAAGTCTGTGTTCCTAAACCCTGCTTGATATTAAAGAATTTGATTTGTATATACCTTAGAACCTTCATTACAATACCCAGTACTTCATTTCTACTCCAGACGACCAGAATTGTGATAGATAAAATTAAAATGATACCTTTTACCCAAATAAATAGGAGATTTAGATTATTAACCACCTTATACCGCATGATTTAAAATAATGATACCATATTTCAATAAGTCCTTAAAAGAGAAATATATACCAACCTAAAAGAAACCCTATATTTTAGTGTATGATTCTACCCTATACCTACACATGGGCCCTAATATAGTATATTCAAAGCACAGATCGCACTTACCATTGACCTAATGCTTTGTAATATACACAAGTGTGTGACCCTACGATAATCTGTAATCATTCGGCAGGCGAAACCGAGAAGGCAACCTACAGGCCGGTGTGATTGTGTCCCTCCATGGCGATTTGCACAAAGGCAGGGTGGCAACATGGATAACACAGGTCCCTATAGTGTCTATGAATGGTATAAATAAATATATTTAATATACAAGGTCTCCAAATACTGTAGGTTTCAAATGAGCAGAGGTTACCCTCAATGGCGCGCACGTGACGCCCTCATTTTAGTCTAGCAGTTGGGCATTGGAGGCCAGGAAGGGAGAGATATTTTCACTATCTATGTTGTTAAAAAGATAGTGCCAAGTTAACCCTTATCTTGGTAACAAAACGACTCCTAACCGTTCGCCTTTAACACCGCAAGGTGGAGAGCGATTAGTCGGACAAACTGTCAGTCCAAGCAATGATCTGGCTTTAAAAATATCAAAAAGACTCTTTTAGAAAGGTATGAGAATATCTAAGTTTACTTTTACAAAAATAACCCCACGCAAAATATGAAATTCCCTCAAACAACTGCCATTCTGAATCCATGCTTTGTAACGGTCTTGTACCCCCAAAGCTGAACCCAGAAACACAGTATAGAAAACCGTATTAAGTACACCCAAAGCCAGAGACACTGTTAGCCCAAGATCGGAGAATGAATAATCCCGCCAGCAACGCCCGCTCAGCCTTATATAATATCCAAATGGCGACAAACGTTTCTAAGTTTCAAGTAAAAATGTAAGATATCCCCGTTTGTTTACTATCTGAAAATGCTTATTCCCTGCATATTAATACCCATAATCGTTTAATGCTAGCAAGGTTGAGGCTATCACCGCAGTCATAAAAGTAGCGACACGATCCTCTTAGAAGTAAAGATCTTAAATCCTTGTTTGTTTACTAAGCTGTATGCCCTACTCATTAAAGCTCATAATCTGACCAAACTAACGGAACCGTTCCCGAACAATAAGATCATAAAAATGGCGACTGAACCCATACGAGAAAGATTTTAATTCCTATTTTGTTTACTTAAGCCTTATGTCCTACCTATTAACGCTCATAATAGATTAATGCTGATGAAGTTATTTTTCAACGATACTTACGCACACATTCTTAATAATAAAACAACCAAAAGTATATTTGAGTTAACATTTTTCCCTTTATGATTCCAAATATTGCATCCGTACCGAAATATTTCATGTTTATTTTTATAATAATGTATTAAACATATAATAGAAGTTAAATATTTAATTATTGTAACTTGTTATCTACCTCACGCTTTTTGAATTTTGCGGTTTAAAACGATACCTAGACGTCACCGCGCCAACACCCGTCAATGTCAACGACCTCTCTTACTGTCAAATGTTTTTGTAAACAAACCCTTGTCGTTATTTTGTTTTTACTAAGTCAATTTGCAATTAATTTAATTGTGGATTCATGTGATAAAGACTAGACTATGAAATCAAGTGCTTTTAGTTACCTTTGTTTAGAAATTCAATCAAAATTGTGAACGTAAACACACGACCGGCAAGAAAGCTCCCGAAAGCTTTCCTTCACCGTTAAAATGTAAGTTTTATATTGATAATTAAGCTTAATACTATGTAATAGGCATATGGCCAGTCACAATAGACGTCGTTTCAATTTACCTTTGAAATTATAGAAATTCAATCGCGCTTCGTTAGTTCTGTTAATAATGTTAAATCTGGGGTCCCTTTGTTTCCCATAAAGTTTTAAGTCATAATGAATTGATTGTCATATTATCGTTAGTCATAAAACTGAAACCGTTAACTTTTCAGGATTTTCGTAAGGTTATTCTATAGATAGATTAGGTTAGGTTAGGTTTGTTTTATGGCAATCCTAAAAAGTTACGCGTTTCTGAGAAAAACCAATTATGACTAACGAATATTCGGACAAACAATACATTATGACTTAAAACTATTTGGGAAACAATAGAGACCCGTTAAATCTTCATAGTTTACTTAGTTCTCAGTTCTAACTAGTATTAATAGTTTGTCGTACAGCGAGTTGTAAATTTGCTTGGACACGTTAAATAAAAAAAAACTTATGGGACATTATTACACAAATTAACTAAGTCCCACATTAAGCTCAATAAGGCTTGAGTTGTCGGAGCAATCGCATAGTTTAATTTCGTTAGAATGGTCTACAATTCATTAACTGATCACAAAAGTTTACTCTACAATAAAAGTTTCAAAGAAAAGGAATTTCTTAGTCATTATAGTTAAGCAGAACTTTATCACATAATTCAGAACTTTGGGTCAATTGCAATAACTAGCTGAACGACCAAAAATTAATTGCCTTTACGTTACTGTCACCCACCTGGTATAGTTGTCGGGCATCACATTTCCAGTCCTGTCCACCATCTCGAACCGCACTAAATTGACCCCTTCAGCAATGGGCACTATGTCTGTGCTGAGCGATCGGTCCAATGCCCTCAAGGTTTTACGTTTCATACAACGCACGAATTTCGGAAAGTATTCTTTGTGGTCGATCACATCTTTCACGTCGACTAGCTGGAAACGATAATAAATATAAATAAATTAACTCATATGTAACATATTATATTATTAAGCACCAACTGATAGGTAAATAAGCAGTTCTGTGTGTGTTCTAACATGTAACAATTTTATTACCATCCATCATTTCGCATATTGTTATTGCATGTAAAATGCTAATAACTGCAAACGTGTCATGCTCAAATAATCTGTGTATTCAGTCTTTTCCACAACATTAAGTATTCATCGCCTCGAAACCTTACTAAATTAAGTTTACACCTCTCATCGCGGTAATAGCTAGACGTTAATATCTATAGGATTCGTCAAATACCCTGACAACACTGTCCTTACAATAAAATATTTAACATAATGGAAATTTAGGTTAAACTTTTAAAAACGACGGGTGCCCCCTGCCTTGCATTGCAAATATTTAAGAGACTGATTTTTTTTAAGAAAGGAAGAGCAATACGATAATTAACAAGTACCAAATGCATACGCGTTTATTTATATGTATTACCAAAGGAGGATGCATTTGGTACTTGTTAATTATCGTATTGCTCTTCCTTTCTTAAAAAAAAATCAGTGTCTTAAATATTTGCAATGCAAGGCAGGGCACCCGTCGTTTTTAAAAGTTTAACCTAAATTTCCATTATGTTATATATAAAACTATGTTGTATAAAATATACTTAAAACTATAAATTTAAACAAAAAATAACACATTACTATCACATTAATATCATGTGAGTCACCCCTTATAGATTTTTAATGCATAAAAGGAAATATTACCTACACTGTAACAAATTACACCTACACTGTTACAAATTACTTTTTTTACAATTTTGCATTTGCTAGGTTTTGGGTTTTAAAAGCCAGACAAACTTGTTTCTAATTGCCTGCTAGGTAGGTATATTGACAAGTATCTGTTATTCAGTAAGCCGATTATTAGGTACCCGGGGCAGATTAATATATTTAATCAAAGCTACAATACGGGTAGAATGGACACTCAAAGTATTAACTTTCAACAATTAAAATAAAGGGAAAATTAACAGGTTTATTAATAACCGAGCCGGATTTATATCTAATTGTTAAAGTTTGAATTAAAGCATGTAAAAGACATTCGTAGAATAGAGCATTAAATTTGAGTTTTCATAATTTTTAACACCAATTAGCAATGTTTTCATAAAACAATTTAGACCTTGTTTTGATATTCAAGACACTAAAATGATAGTTTGATTGCCCCAAGGTATCCGATCGATCATTTATACAAAATTGAACAAAAGCATTAGTATGGGGTTGTACGACTATACCGGAAAATCAAACTGTCATTTTAGTCTTAGATATAAAAACAGATTAAGAATTAAGGGTAAACATTGGTAAAAATTGTCGAATAGGTAATTAACGTTACAACTATCATTCACCAAGAGCTCTGTATACCAACACCAACTTAACCTCCAACTAACCTAATGTCAAATGTTTTAAAAAAGTAAAGTGGCCTACTTTCTTTGAGCAGTCTCTCCACAGGATTCTGACGACATCGGCTCCCTCGAGCCAGATATCTGCTATAAAGTGGCTCATGTGTGCGTCAGGGTCTACTGTCTTCTCCGCATCTACTGCCGACATCAACACCACAGCCAAAACCAATTTTACTGCTGCACTCATACTGTTTTCTTTATTTATGAGATGCTATAAAATAATTATCTTATACATCCGTAATGCCATGACTAGATTTCCGCCGAATAATATGAATAAAGTCGATGGTATGCCTGCAATTATACGTTACACGACTTTATTATTAAAGACATTAAAAATATAACTTTATGAGATAATTACAGGGAAAATTATATAAGTAAAAATCTGTTGAAAGTAAGTATTTGAAGGTAATGAGTTTTCACAACACAATTCACCCTTTTAAATTTCACAATTTCATTTAGTATTATTTAACAATAACCATGCTTCATGTAGGTATATTGTATTTCGCATAAAACTCACAGATAAATAAACGATAACTTTACGCCCTTAAGGCAGACACTATTGGCTCGAGCTAATTTACATTTAGCTCGAATAGAACTTACCAAAACAACAGAAACTCCCTTGAACTAATGTTGTGTTTTAACAGGCACAAAGAACAGAATAACCTGAATAACTAACTGGTAAATTCGACTGTATGCTTCCAAGGTCACGCTTGTAATGGAAAATGTCACTTGACCGCTTTAAGTTATATGAACGATGGAAAGCGATTTTCTACGCGACCATCGACCAAATCATGTTAATGGATGACCAATCGTACTTGTATGTTAGTTGGCGCATATCCGTGACGAACGTCCGATACGTAATTGTAGTATTTTTTCACATATTGGTACTCACCCCTGTTATTGACAAATGGCTGCTTTCATTATACTAACTAGGTTAACGTGTGTGTTGGTTTTTATAGGTGAAATGGTATTACCATAACTAAAACTCAATCTATCTGGTTATCAAAATCCAATTTGCATGGTTTGCTTATTTTATATTAATAATACAAGAGCTACGCGGACTTGAATACCTACCAGCTACGACGTACATACTACTTAAGTTCTAATAAGCAGGTCAAAAAATGACTTTTTCTCAAACATGCAATGAAATATTGATGTTATGTTCCTTATAATAGGCTGCGAAGTATGACGTTTCAGGTGCGGCTAGGACAAAAGGTCGTTAATGGAATTTCATACACATCTTGCAGGCCTAGGCCGGCAAAGTCCTCTTTTTTAATTTTCATTTCACTGATATTTGTGACACAGCATCGTGGCATTCATCCATAAAAAAAAACTAGAGGCAGTATTTGCTTTATGGTTCGTAATGACACTCTGCCACTACGCCTATAAAAAAAAACAAAAAACAATGTTTGCTATAATTTGCAGTTTTATTTGTATAAAATTAACATGAACTTAATAAATAATACATTCTATAATTTTATAATTTCAAATTATAAATTTAACTACACAAATAAAAACATTCAAAATATTTCATCTAAACGTTAGCGGTAAAAAGGTCTACTCAAACACGCGTAGTTATATTTTTTAAATTGTTATGGAGGTAAAGTTGAAAAATATTCATTCTGTTTTATTGGATTTATGGTGCGTTGTTGATTTTTTGACTTTAATATGAGTTCCGACGAAATAATGAAATTAATTAGGTGTTGGAATTGGCAGCATAAGCAGAATTGATTTTAAATAACTTGCTGCCTCTGCCGCCAAGTAAAAGACGAAGTGTGTATATGGTTGCTTATGGCAATTTTATTATATGAGAAACTAAGAAAAATGGTTTACAGTTTATTAGAAACAGTTTTGTGGCATATTTTAAATGAATGTAACTACAAATTCGTCAACACTGTGGAAATTATACTTATTTACTCCATGCATAAAGCAACGATGTATGTGAAACATGATAACAACATGAAAGACTATGTAAACTTATGTGACGAAAACGACAGTCAGACGGATACAAGGCGAAAAAATCAAAGATACATGAAAATATACGGGTAGTAAAAATACACGACTCGTGTAAAACATAAGCGTGATAATGATATAGGTACGTGTTGGTTATATTTTGGGTGTAGTTTACTTTTAGTTTTTTCTATAAATAAAACTTGGGTTTCGTGGATTTTTTATTTTATTTATTTCATTGCATGTTTGAGGAAAGCACTATACATACCTCGGCGGGAAATGAGGTTGCCCGCGCTCAGACCTATCCGGCCTCGCTTCGCTCGGCCGTCTATATGTCTTCGGCCGGCAACCCCTTTCGTCCCGGCCTCTGTAGTAATGTACTATTAAGTACCTAATCCACAAACAGAAGTTTTAGTTGTTTAAATATTTTTCGTCCAGGTGATAAATCTATAAGAAAAAAAATAAACAGGGACAGTTTTGAGTTTCCTCGACAGGAGTTATAATTTGTAATATTTTTCAAACTCCAAGGGGTAGGATAACACCTGTCATTTCAATAAAAATTTGCGAGATTATGCGTTTTTAAGTAGGTTATAAATTAGATGGAAATGGCAGGTATCATCCTACCCTTCGAGTTTGAAAATTATTATACCGATATTTTGACATGCTATTGTTCGATTTTATACCTATATGTGTTTTACGTATGTGAGTAACCCTTTTAACATAATTTAAATATGTTAGAATCCATCAAGTCACATCGAATGGCAGATTTGACCTTAACCCACGTGATCACCTATGTGAAGCGCAAGCTTCGAGTATTATTCATTTCCCGTAAAACAATTTAGCGTTCACTGACCAACCGACCGAAACCGGCCTTTGTGATGCAAATCACTTTCGCACCTAGAATATGACTTTTGACCTTTGACTTTTGTATTTAAAAATATCTTGGGTCATAATATTCACGTTGTTAAATATCAGCGGGCATTAAAGACTACCTTCGTCCCACGCCGTTACCTTTTCAATAAAAAATCATACACATAGATAATTCCAATAATAAATGTAGTTACCCTTTTTTTCATGGGAGCCTGTGGTCCACTTGGCAACTTATCCCAAGAACAAGTTTTATTTAGACTACATACGAATATTACGTTTTAATACAGAACTAGCGGCCCGCCCCGGCTTCGCATGGGCTACACAAATTATACACCTATTATACCTTCCTCAAGAACCACTCTATTGATTGCGAAAACCGCATGGAATTCCATTCAATAGTTTTTGAGTTTATTGCAAACACACACAAACAAAGGACACGGCGGGGGCTTTGTTTTATAAGGTGTAGTGATGGTGTATTGTGTTGTGTGCAGATTGCCGATCCTGTCACTTTCAGGAATAGAGTCGAATACGTCAACGAGTCAATGAAGCTGTAAATATTTAACCCATTTACTAATGGATCTGACGCATTAATGCACTACGCCTATACCAAATGCAGTAGGTACCTGCAAATAGATGCTATGCTAGATATGCTGTGCCCTAAGACAACAGAGGTGGATGTTAATTGAAAGATAACATACGTATGCAACCACTCCTTTCAATAAAAGCAGCTCACAAACAGGTTTCTCGGTTTTGATTCTAGGTCAAATTCTGAGTTGATCGAGTTGGGAAGAAAATCCTGAAATTGAATTTTAGTTCATATTAATTTATTTTGACGAGGAAAAAAAGAAAAAAACATTGTTTTAATGCATAAATACAATCCGTGTAAAAATCGTTGTTTTTGTTTGTGTGTTTCTTTTTATAACCACCGAATTTGTATTTTTAACCGCTTTAAAGTTAGCCATATTACAACGCAAAATTCATGAAAATCCTGACTAAAAAAAATTATGATTATACTTGTTAAACCAATAAAAGTTTACCAACAAAAAAAACTAAAAAATAAGCATTTAATAAAAAGCAATATATAGTTTTAATTGTTTTCTTATAACAATGGCACAATAAAATGTTAAGCTGACTTGTTTTGATGCTGAGCAAGCATTTTAGGTGCCATTTGAAAATTCAATAATCAGCTAAAATGTCCGATTGCCTCAGTCACACTATAGGTGTCTCAGAAGGATGACTTCGTAGGTTTTCTGGTTGGTTCAGGATAAATGAGTGTCATGAAAATGAAATGAATGCATAATTTGTGAAGTGCGCATAGTATTTTATTGTTTTACAAGTGACAAAATAGAACGGTAAGTGGTTTCCAATATTTATTGCCGATTTGGTTTCTAATAGAAGCCTTCGAGAAAACTACGGTGCGTAGTTTTTAGTAGCCTCAGGTGGCGTTATAAGTACTAATAACTATAATTAAATAGAGCTAAGTAGATCCGAAACGTACCCGAATGTGAATTGAATTTCTTTTTTAGGGTTCCGTACCTCAAAAGGAAAAGATTACCCGTGTGTCTGTCTGTCTGTCTGTCCTTCCGTCTGTTCAAAACTACTGGACCATATAATTAATGTAACGTAAACAAATGAATTTTAAACATGGGGTCACTTTTGGTGGGTAAATGAGAATATAAAAAACCGGACAAGTGCGAGACGGACTCGCCCACCGAGGGTTCCGTACTTTTTAGCATTTGTTGTTATAGCGACAACAGAAATACATCATCTGTGAAAATTGGAACTGTCTAGCTATCACGGTTCGTGAGATACAGCCTGGTGACAGACGGACGGACGGACGGACGGACAGCGGAGTCTTACTAATAGGGTCTCGTTTTACCCTTTGGGTACGGAACCCTAAATTTTTTTTTTTAAACTATAACGTATGACATTTTTAATGAAAGAGCTTATTTTGAGAATCAATTTGTATTGTAATTTATAATAAACAGAAAATAGTAAAAAAAATACCATTCCCCTCACCTTTATCTCCGATACTACTGGGTCTGATATTTTGAAATAAAAACACAAATAGTTCTTATTTACCTATAGATGACAGGCAAACCTATTAGTACTTAATGTGCAGTCAAGCGTGAGTCGGACTTAACTACTTAGTTTTTGATCCGACCCCTACGGATTTTAAATTTTTTTAGACATTGTTAAAAATAGTGTACTTAATGTACGGAACCCTTGCAAAGCGAGTCCAACTCGGTTTTTATATCTATGCCAAGTTTCATACATTCTGCCGGAGTTGACTATTGGAACCCTTACCAACACTTTCAAGCTTTAGTAGAAGAAATGTATTTAAGAGAAATAACAAATACAAACCACATCATCAGTACGTATTACGAAAATTCGCCAGTGAAGTACCCAAGTATCGGTATATACGTTGTAAAAAATATATTCTTTTAATGCTTCATCTAAATATAATTTAGTTATATTCGTACTAGTAAAAAAACCCATTTGCAATACACTTAAGGCATATAAACCGTAATGTGCCTTTTCCTTCGCCGTGAAAATAGAAATTTATTACAGGTCATAACATAATATTGTATCAATAAGTAAAAGCTAATTCGATTATATATTATCTTTGTATTAAATTCTAAGAATGTAAAAATATGTATACTGGACTACTGGAGTTTAGTGTGATGATTTGATGAAATAGGCGACCACTTGGAGCAATGTAGAGAGCTATTCTCGAAGTTTCCAGTAATAATTAAATCCGTTACGAAGCTTTTCCTCGTAGAACCACAACCCATAATACAAATTTCGTTCGATACCTTGATATGACCGTCATTATATTATGATGTGCGTTCGTGTTTGCGTTGTCATTTTGAATAGGATTTTGAGTTTCTTTTACGTTCCGCTTGGCGCGCTATTTAAATGAATGAAGTTTACACTAGGGGTACAGAGTTAACCATGCACATAGATAGGTAAATAACAGTGTGTCAGTAGTATAATGTCGCAGACCCGATGCCGTCATATTGGTTCTTCAGAGAAAACCCCGTATCTTTCTAGGTGGCACGATAATATTTGCAAGGCAATAAAGGCCCGATTCGGATTTAGAAATAGACATCTATTAGATATCTTTTAGACATCACCAAGATACGATAACGATATGTTTAAGATCTAACCTGTCAAATTTGACATTTACGCGATTCTGGAGATACTCTTTAACGATTTCCACAGGATATGATTTACTGATCCAATTCACATCTAATAGATATCTTACTCTATCTAACGTAAAAGTGACATTGGTTGCCCGAATTGCGCTGTAAAAGAGAACTAGTTGGTATCTAAACTATAATGTATCTAGAATGGATGTTGTGCATGTCGTCTCTTGTGAATATCTTGAAGTTCGAATACGGCAGTAAGACAGAAATTGGCAGAGAAAAGCAAAATAACACATTCCTATTGCATACGTACAAAAAGGGCGGCAAATTAGCAAATTACAGCAGTTAGTAAGATAATGGTAGTCACCATAAGGACGTGGATGTACATATTTTCTTATTTACAGATGTCAAACGATACTTTAAAGTCGGAAAGAGCTTTCGAACAGTTAGGACTGCCGCCGATGGAATTGGCGGAGTCAATTGCAATCCGTAAGTAAGAATAATTAATATGCAAGTTTTTATTTAATCCTTTGTAGACCTCGACCTATTTATTTCGTTTATTTTAAAGATTCTTGAAGAGTAGAAGTAGTACCTTGTTTGTAATAATATTTTCTCCAAATTTTTTGCAGGTCGAGATGCCAACTCAGTACAGAAATATGTCTGCTCCTTCATAATAAAACTAGTTTGCTTGATGTTATTAGTTTTATTTGCGGTAGGCGCTTACATTATAATAGTTCGGATATTTCAAAGTACAGGTAATTATGAAAAATTAAATCGGATTAAGTAATATTGTTGTATATTTTGCGTGAATTAAATTTTTACATTTGATTTTTTTATAGAAAATAGCCGCAACACAGAAATTGTCATTGTATCTAACCAAAAAACTACGAACATCACTGTAGAACAAAATGATGTTGAGATTTACATCAGATTAAAAAATAAAACAAAATACCCCAGTTCAAAGCGAAAAAGAAGAAGTGCTATCAACTACAAAGAATCAAGTCCTGATTTAAAAGAATTTGACGATGTCACTTTTAGGAAAGCTAGAGATATCATTATAAAACAAGATACTATATGTAATAAAGATAATAAAGATGAAATCTGCAAGGATCTTGTTTTAAAGTTAAACTCTTTAAATGAAAACGAGAAAGAATCGTTTATGTCGGATAATTTACAAGCCTACGATAACAACAAGGAAGTCACGAAGCGTGAAACACGTCCTACAACAATAAAACACTATAAGCCGAGATCAACAGTCAGTATTGCTACGGAAAGGAAAGCTTTTGGAGATGTATCACATGGTGTTCTTCCTGCTCCGACTTCTCTTCCTTATTCCCAACACCAAAACTTTGCACCGGCGCCAATACCGTTTACAAATCTGCTGAAAAATCATCCCCAACATCTAGGTATGTTAATTTTATGATTAATTCGAATTTATTTAAATCTTGTCCAAATGTTTAACCATTTATATCATTTGACAGGGGGCTACGAGATTCCACCTCAACATTCTCCACTTTACAATGCGTATCAACCGCTAAGACCCAGGTACTAAAACAATATTGAACTACGATAAGACCTAATGTAACAACCTTAAAAAGTATTAAATTTGTTATAGTATGTCATTTATTGAAACTATACCTTCTTATTTCAGTGTTATTCAGTCACCATATTCAGAAACCCAGGATTTGAAATCAGGAGCAGAACGAGATACTTGGCATCCACAAGATTTAGATATATGGCGGAATTTTTTGGAACCTCGGTAATAATAATTCTTATTGAAGCAACAAACACGAAAACGCAAGAGCAGCAACAATACAGGGGAAATTAAAAATATGGCTATTCGTCATTATCCGTTTAAGAACATAATCAGTATTGACAGTTTAAGTAAGGAAAAAAATGTGTCGGTATGTGCAACGTGTTTAAGAGAAAGCTGTTAGGTACTCGGCCTGCTGATTATAAAAAGCAATGTCGTTTTTGTTACTTCGGATGATAGGCCAATGGGTTAGAATTTATATTCACGTAATCAATTTTATTAGAAAAATACTTACTGTTCTATTTTTTTTTTTTTTAGACCCAATATGGCAAATCCATCAATATCTTCAACACGTGAAAACAATTGTCCTGCTGGCTCCATTGCATGTGCTAGTGGTGATACTTGCGTGCCTGAAAAGCAATGGTGTGACGGAAAAGTAAATTGTAATGACGCTAGCGATGAGATGCAGTGCAGTTGCAAGTCTAGAGTCGATGTTTCTAGACTGTGTGATGGATATTTTGACTGTCCTTTTGGGGAAGATGAAATGGGATGTGACGGTAATAACTTAATAAGCATTAAATACACTGAATTATTAAATTAATTAATTATTAGCTTTGGAGTCGGAATAATTTCGAAAATTATTGCTGACGAAAATTATTATGACACAAAAGTACTATTATATTCAGACAAAGCTTATCCACATGCCTCCTAAAAAGTTTCAAATATGTATATTTCTAAGTACCTATTGTTGTACTGAGTTTGTGTATCCATTTATCATAAGAATGTTTTGACTTTCTTGTAAATACAATTTGTTTTATGTTATTGTAGGGTGCAGCGAAGATTCATTTAGCTGTGGTGACAACAATGTGGAAAATGTAGCCACTTGTTTTTCCAAAGAGCAAAGATGCAACAACGTACGAAACTGTCCTAATCACAAAGATGAACTTGAATGTAATTTGTTAGCTCCCAGTCTGCATGATAAGCCCGTGAGTATTGTTACTTTAAATAAAAACGGAAACACTTAAAACGTTTTTGGCCAACTTTGCCCCAAATAACGACCAACTCCATAAATGAAAAATAAAAAACTTATTTGATAGGAAAGTTAAAAAGCGAACTCATGTTACTCCGGATCACGGAGGCAAATTTTCTTTTACAACTTTCTGAATTTCATTGTAATGCATACGCTCATTTCAATAAAAAAGGCACCCAAACTAACGTTTTAAGCGTGGGTGAAATATAATTGAATACTCGAAATAAATTTACTTCATGTCCGATAAAAACTATTAATAGAAGGCATCAGGCTAAAAACTTGTAGGTATTTGGTTTGTTTATGACCGATTTTTTTTTAGTTATTTGCAGTTTCAAACACCGAAGGATTTCTAATGAGGAACTATAAAGGAGATTGGTACGCAGTGTGCAGAAACCCGTACGGTTTAGCTCATGATGCCTGCCGTCGGGAAACTGGCCTAATAATAAGGTAAACAAGGAAACTATTTTGCTATCCTTTCCAAATATTTGCTCAAATCAATTGACCGAACTTGCTTTTCTCATGAGTATAAAATTAATTATTGTTGTTGTTTTAGGCCTCCATTTATACAAATAGTTCAAGTAGATCCATTATCCAGGGTTAACTATTTGAATATAGGTCAGGGTGGGCTGATGCATATAAGTGGTACATGTATGAATTCCTCGGCGGTATATGTGACTTGCCCAGATCTTTTATGCGGCACGAGGGTGTTGACGTCGTCTCAATTACTAAGAGAGGTAAATTCAAACATATTTTTAGTGAAATATGTAAAGAGAAAAGTATGTCTGCCTGTAGAAAATTTGACTTTAATTATTCTGCAGAGCTAGAAATAAAATTTTACTCACAACTGTTTTTAACACTATAGCTAAAAACAGATAAATTTAATAAGTAGCATCTTTTCTTTTTAACGAGATACGAGATACATTAAAGTGTCACTAATGTTAAAAAGTGACGGAGGGTGATATGCGTGATGCGCTTTCCATTGTTCCCTTCAAGAAAACACCTTTTATTTAAAGATGCTACTTATTAAATGTATCTGTTTCTAGCTATAGTGTTAAAAACAGTTGTGAGTAAAATTTTATTACTAGCTCAAAATCTTTTATTTTCTAGGATTTGTCTACAGAAAATAGATTATTCGGTCGAAACAAAAGATTGTCGTCAGTAAAAAGTTGTCCATACCATTCTACGTTCTACAATAATCGTGTAAAAAGGCACGATGAAAACAGTCCCAAAACAAGTTTTAAACATTTCAATTCCTTATATGAATTCGTACAAGCAAGCAATATGAGCAAAGAGGGTAATAGATACAAAAGGACACAGAGTAGAGTAGTTGGTGGGAAGGCTAGCCAGCCTACTGCTTGGCCTTGGATGGTAGCAATGTACAGAGACGGCATGTTCCACTGCGGTGGAGTCGTTATAACACAAAGTTGGGTCATGTCAGCAGCCCATTGCGTCCACAAGTAAGTACGAACTAGTTTGCACAACTTGCCCGACACTTATTTTATTATTGATAGTTTGGGGAAATAGGTCAATTGAGTGTCCAAGTTAAGCCGGTACATACTTAATATAATACTACAGATGTAGTGCATAATTGTTTTCCTTCTTATTTTCACGGAAGCGTTCCAACGTCTCTTGCTATTTCAGTCAATCGTAGTCTCGAAGATATAGTCTTTTTTTTGGTCCATGATCCCATAAAACCCTTACAGCATTAGAAAAAAAAACTGTTGTTTTTTAAAGCTATATTTTTAATTTCACTTAATATCTATAATTTAAGATATTTAACCAAAAATATTTCAACAATACTAAACACTTATGATTTTAGATTTTGGGAACACTACTACGAAGTGGAAGTCGGCATGCTTCGCCGCTTCTCATTTTCACCCCAGGAGCAGAACCATCGCGTCAGCCACATCATCGTTAATCACAAATACGACCGTGTTGATATGAAGAACGACTTATCACTGCTGAAAGTAGAGCCGGCTATGCTGTTTAGCCGATGGGTTCGTCCGATTTGCCTGCCGGGACCGGAAACTGCAGGACCGGAGTGGCTGTGGGGACCGCCGCCGAAGACGCTATGCACGGCGGTGGGATGGGGCGCAACGGTTGAACATGGGCCTGATCGTGAGTATACCAGTATAGTAATGTACGGTCGTTGCTCCAACTTAAGCACCCTAGTTGCCATACCAATTGTATAGAAAATTGGATATTTATGTTAGGGAATAGACTGTACTATAAAAGAGTGGTCATTAGAATCAAGGTTTTTGAAACGTAGATAATCATCAGCCTATATTTTTCTTGTTGCATCTATAGGGGGAGGGAACACACAAAGCCCATATTACTAATTTATCAATAAGGTGCACCGGGTCAATTTCGACTGCGGGATAATTTCAACTAATCGAAATATCTTCCATGATTTTCATTATAACTAGAGTGCCATATATGTCCAGATAGCGAAAAAGATAATAATGTAAGACATGGAAGATATTTCAAGTAGTTGAAATTAGCCCCAGTCGAAATTGTCCCGCTGCACCTTACTATAAACAAAAACTAACATTTTGTAAATACAAGTTGCAAAAACAACAGATGGAATGCAATGAAAAATTAAATGATAGTATATTTGGACGTAGTTACGCGAAAACGTTCCAACCCACAAGTCACTCGAAAATGAGTTACCATAACCAGGGTACTATTTTTGACATATTACATCATGTGCACACAAAGATGCTAGTATTTTTAGGTTAGTTTCATCAATAAAGTTTGACCCAAATGTTCCAACCCACCATTATACCAAGGACGTGTACTCAAAATAAAGTAAAAACATTACATGCATACTGAAACATATTGTTAAAAACTCCTTATAGAATAACATATCGTTATAATGTTCCACTTGTCTTGAAACATTATACTAAATTCATAAAACGCACATTTAATTTTTTCTTAAATGATCCATGTACATATGTTGGAACGTTTTTGCAAAATCTTTATACATTTTTTATTTCTGCAAAAATGTTCCATGTAATTTGAAACCTTTTAGATTAATCCATACTGTTTTTTTAAGCTGCGAAGACTGTTCTAAATAAATTGGAACATTTTATTATAATATATTATTTTCTAATTTTTTGCTATAAACGATCCACATATACTTGATCCATTTTTGCTATTAAATATGTTCGAGAGAAAAAATTTTTTTTTACCAAAATAAATAACTATGGTATATTTAAGTTTATGTATTTAGTCAAAACAATCAATGGACTATTTACAATAAAGGTGGCAACATTATTACCCTTTGCTCCCGTAAAATGACAGCACCAACGAAACGCACATGTGAAACGAAACGCCGCCGCGGACCTACGCGGAGCTGGTTTGTTAGCGCACACCGTTGTATGGGGACCTTGCACTTTGTGACTATGCGCTGAAACTTGGCACAGTTGATTCTTAGCTGGTCTTGAGCAGATACAGACCGGGGAGACATCGAGAGCCACCTCTCAATTAGTGGGGGGGGGGGGAAGTTCAACACTGCCGCGCTTCACTTGGAGCTGCATTTCTCTAAAACTATACCTATTAGGGCATGTAATATATTATTTTCGGATAAATTAAGGACAAGGAATCTATTTTTAGAACAAAAAATGCCCTTTCGAACAAAAAAGTGAGTAAAGTAGAAAATACTAAATAACGTATACTTGGTCAAGCAGATCATGTCAGTAGAAAAAGGCGGCAAATTTGAAAAATGTAGGCGCGATGGGTTATCGTCCCATAGAAAATTTGAATTTCGCGCCTTTTTTTACTGACAAGATTTGCTTGACCAGCTATATTTTACATTTTTTTATAATTACAATTTTTTAAAAAAAAGAGTAGCAGGAATCTGAAAAAAAAATATGCCGATGTGCCGCCGACATATTTATGAATATGGAATTCTTAGAGATTTTTGATTAAAATAACTCATTTTTAGTTACTTTGTCAAATTCGATCTCGTCGAGATATTAATTTCGATCTCGAAAGTGTGACTCTCGAGATTTCGAAACACCCAACCTCAAAAAAAACAAAAAATTAAAATATTATACCCAATCTCTATTCGGATATTTCGTGCGAGATTTCGAATCGCCAATCTTGTACCTAAAGAATTTTGTAAACCCATGACCATGCAATAAAATAAATTTCATATCAATTTCAATTTTGAAATATTAGAATCAAAAAGTTCAAAATAGATTTTATAGGTACATAACTTCAAAAATGTGTTCCCTCTCAACCCAAAACCTCTTGTCTCTCAGGATGATCTAGATATTTTCACACAAGACGGTTTATCGATAACTTCTTACATCACTAGATTCTTCTTCCTCGCGTTATCCCGGCATTTCGCCACGGCTCATGAGAACCTGGGGTCCACTTGACAACTAATCCCATGATTTGACGTAGGAACTAGTTTTTAAGTAAGCGACTGCCATCTGACCTTCTAACCCAGAGGATAAACTAGGCCTTATTGGGATTAGTCCGGTTTCCTCACGATGTTTTCCTTCACCGAAAAGAGACTGGTAAATATCAAATGATATTTCGTACATAAGTTCCGATAAACTCATTGGTACGAGCCGGGGTTTGAACCCGCGACCTCCAGATTGCAAGTCGCACGCTCTCACCGCTAGGCCACCAGCGCTTCTTACATCACTAGATTATCGACATTAAATGTCGACGAATGTCCATCACTTTTCTGTCTGTGTACTTATTTAGAAACTTGACTCCGCCCTTAAAATTAGTGCGATAAGTACAACTGCAGCACAGGCGAAACATACTTACTTACTTATTTATTTACTTACTGCCGTGGCGCAGTGACCCGAAGTGGATCTTGGCCTCTGACACTAAGGAACGCCATGCTTCTCTGTCATGCGCCGTTTCTGTCCAATCGACGGCACCGAGCTCGTTCAGATCTTTCACGACCTCATCGCTCCAGCGATACCTAGGACGCCCAACCGGTCGTCGACCCTCCGGACGGCCCGAGTACGCTCTCCAAACCGCTCGATCTTCACCCATACGGACCACGTGCCCGAGCCATCGGAGTCTTGAGGCTTTCGTTTCTCCGACTATATTGGGCTCGGCCACTAGATCTTCGATTTCCTGGTTCCTGCGTAGGTATCCTCCATGAGCCATCTTCTCCGCGAGTGGGGCCAAGTATCTTCTGGTAGATCCTCCGTTCAGCCACCAGCAGTGCGTATTCCTCTCTTTGTGTTAGGGTCCAGGCTTCGCATCCGTACATCAAGATCGGTCTGATTATAGTCTTGTATATACGGAGTTTCGTCTTTCTGGTCATTAGCCTGGACACCAACACTTTAAGAAGAGCAGCTGTGCACCGGAGCGCGTTCTGAATTCGGGTTTGGATCTCCTCTTCCCTCCGATTGCTGTCTGTGACGATACACCCAAGATATTTAAATTTCTCTACACCTTTGTAAGAGGTTTGTCCTATAGTGAGATCTTTCCTACGAATAGAGTTATTTCTGTATCGCTTCATATGAAGGTACTCAGTTTTCTCCCGACTAATTCGTAGGTCAACCTTCACTGCCTCTTCCTCAACGAGCAAAATGACGGTGAAAACGGGAGTCGGCCTAACAGACCAGTTTGATGTCGGTACGGGTCTTAAGCAAGGGGATACTCTCTCTCCCATACTTTTCAACTTGGTGCTCGAATATGTCACCAAGAAAGTTATAGCCTCTGGTGGCGGAGTAGAGTTGAACGGTAGCCACCGAATTATTGGGTATGCAGACGACCTAGCCCTCCTGGGGGAAAACGAGGCGGATGTCCGTAGGGCTGCTCAGAGCCTAGAGGACAGGCGAAACATCCTGCGTAAAAATCTCAAAAATCGAGGTTTCGTACTCGACTGTTTCCTCCTCCAAAACTTAACCAATCAAACTTAAATAACCAAAAAGAAGAAAACAATGTTATATGCTTTAGGTCAATTTAAATTCATTACATACACTTAAATTCGTTTTGGAACGTTTATGCATAATTGCTATTTAACAAGTTTCATACAAAATTAAATTTAGCGAAAACGTTTCAAACTCGTTTTACCTATTTATATGCCCCTTGTATTATGTATTTACAAAAAATATGCATATCATTCAATAACCAGTTTGGCATTCCACAGTAAAACCAATAGTATTTGCCTGAAATAATTACAGGGAAAAAGTGTACCGCTAAAACACAAAATTGCGTTTATCTCAAAATGGGGTCGCTGTGGGTTGGAACGTTTTCGCGTAACTACGTCCATTTATACTTTTAGTACATACCATACTACTAATAGCTAACATAGCCAATACTAAAATTATAGTTTTCATTTTTTACTTAGATAAAAGTGGCATCCTTTTTTTTATAGGACCCAACAACGCAATGTTCATATTTCCATTATAAATAATATATTCACTCAAAACGCATCGATGAATTTGTACATCTTATTCCATAGCTATTCTAACTATACTTTGCCGGAAATTGTGCTCTACAGATATAAATGTATACTGATGTTACAGCTGATCATATGAGGGAAGTGGAAGTGCCGGTATGGGAGAAATGCAAACATCGCGAGGATAGAGTTGGGAAAGAAATATGTGCGGGACTTAGCGAAGGGGGCAAGGATGCTTGTCAGGTTAGTTTCACATAATTTTTATGTTAGTTTTTAGTGTTCCGTACAAAACTTTGTTTACGGAACACTTATGGGATCACTTCGGTCTTGCAAATCAGTTAAATACGTTTTTCTCAGAGACCGTTTGACATAGATACCTAAAATTTGGAACAGTTATAGCAATTACCACCACTCATATTGTAAATAAGTCAAAACTGCTTATTTCTTATTAAAGGGGGAAATTTAGGGGGTTGAGAGGGGTAGGCTGAAACTTTTTTCATTTGTAAGAATCGTGTGGGGTACCATTAGAAAGCTTGCAAAAAATTGAGTCGATGGACTGATTTTGACTTCATTTTAGACTGCAATAGTTTCGTCAAAAAATGCATTTAAAGTTGCAAGTTTTCATACAAAAATTTTCACCTCTGTCCTGGCGATTTTCGCGAAAACTATAGCTAACAGGCAGCTGACCAGTCAATACCCAACTTAAAGAAGCATGGAGACGGCGGTAAAATTATCAGCTTAACTTTATCTTTATTAGTTTTTCAACTGCAGCTTGACCTTTGGTTGCTTAGGGCTAGCTAACTGATGCTTACACTGGTCAATTCATATTAGGCGAGAAACATCCTTAGTTAACCCTTATCTTGGCAAGGCTCAAAATATCTTAAATATAAACATTTTTTTAGTTTTTTGTCACCTATTGAGCATACTAGACTATTAAAAAATAAGGAAAAAAATCCAGGATTTTCCAGTTTTGGAAAATCATATGTATCATATTTGATACAATGCCAATAACTCGACAAAATAGTTACCTACTTTTTAGAAGAAAAATGAAGATTTTAATAAAAATAAAACATGTAATGCAACAGAAATTAGCATTTACTGCTAATTAAACGCAATCTAAAGCATCAGATGACTATTAAACCTGTAAAAATAAATTATATTTCCGAATACCTGATCAGATGGGCGGAAAATTTGATCCCGTAAAGTTTCAAAAAAGTCGTCAGCAAAAAGTTGAGTATAATATGAAAAGTAAACAAATAATAAAAATAAAAATAAAAAAACATTTTTTTTATTTTCGGGCCATTTTTTGCCACACACATATTTTTCCGTGCTACGGGTTACGGCGTAGCAATAATGCTACAGCGTACGAATATATAGTTAAATAACATCTAGTACTTAAAAAAAAACAAAGTTTAATAATTAAATAATACGACAATTAATATTAAATAATTGATGCATGTTTTGTAACCCCACAAAAATTAAAAAAATTAAAATAATCATGTAAAACTATTTTGACGATAACTTGGCAATGTATTAAATGTAATACAATCCTTTCGATATGTACATTTCTGAGTTCTTGGCAGTGTATCAAATATAATACATAACAGTTTCATGTAAGGTTCTGTGTATTAAATGCTTTTAAATTCAAAGGCATTGTAAATATGTATGCACTAAGAGACAGTAAAGATATCAAAATGTAGATTATGGCAAATTATATACTCACATAAGAAATAATTGCAAAACTTCTAGTACGAACCGAAATCTATTGTTTCTGCAGCGCCATGTTGATTATTACTTATTAATTTACAATGACACTCGTGTCAATTATTTTTTTCTATAAGAAAGGAGGGTAGCTCGACATATTGATGGCAGAATTATTCTGTTAGGTGATAAAGTGAACCTGCTAGATTTTTTTAAGTTCCATATATCACGGGTGTTACGATGCCAAGATAAGGGTTAAAACTTTGGCATTGAAATTTATGACTTATGTCTTTGACACAAAGTTTAATTCTGCTTGCTTATTTTTGTGGGATATTTAATTTTATCTCAATAGCCTACTATAAGTATGAGAGAGATCTACAAAATACGACCTTATTATATTGCAAATAAGTTTCAATTTCGAACGGGCTTTCCAACCAATGGACTAGGCATCTCAAATATCTGAAAAATTCAAATTAAGAATTCCGTTCTTGACTGTCGTTGTGTTTTTTTTTCCACAATAGGACACAGAGTTAGTAAGGCGTATAGAGATAATAAAGTCATTTAATATTTCTGTGCCTCCAGTGTAAAAGGGTTAAACTCAAAAAATTAAATTTTTCAGTATGGCCGAAAAACGTTTCAAATCGTGTTTTCTCTGCATTGTTTCTAAAAAAATTAGGTTTTTGTTTTTGGTTTAGACAGTTTAAGTCATGAATTATAATTTGTCATTTAAATTACCCTGACTTATGTGAAAGTAACGGAAATATTGGCTTTCAAAAACAACTTATATCCCTTTTCACAAAAATAATGAATGTGTGAAAAGGTTAAACTGCACTTTCTCTATTGTTGCTAAAATCTTTTTGAACTTTTGTATTGTGTAAAGGAACCATTTTGCGAACTAAATATTGTTTTTATTTAGATTGATGGTAAAAAAAAACAAATCAAAAAGAATAATATTAATGTAATTAAAGAGTGACTTACTATATTTAATTTATTTGTTGAAATTGTGAATGGTTACTGAACCATTAACAATTTCAACAGAGTAATGTTGTACTGTTGTAATGTTGTACTGTACTTAGTAGTGTTGTACTGACAACAGGGCAGTTGTACTTGTTATTCTTAGTTCCCCATCTATGTTTTATTTGTTTTTGTTGCACAATTATTTCATATCAGCCTTTTAGATGTCTTTTATTCTACAGGACTTTCTTTTTGATATTTGACTTCCACCGTTTTGCACAACATTGACCAACTAAAAAAAATTATATGGAAAGGAATCTACGTGCACATTAACCATAATTGTTAACTCAATTTAGCGAAACTAGATGGTGAAAAACGGTCAAAGTAAATTATTTATACCCCTTTACACATTATGACGTCCTATAAATTGTTTGTGAAAAATAAAAAAACTTAAGTTTTACCGTCATTCACGTACTAGGCTAGGTAGTTGAAATAGATGTAAGTGAATTTTGATTTCTTTACACCGAATGTTTCTTGAAATGTAGTTTATTCACTAAGATTAAACTTTACTTTAACCATCGTTCGTAACACGATTCTTAAGTACCAATTTTTTCACCGAGATTATATAAAAATAAATCGTTTTGAACATAATGGTTAAGATTTTTGGCAAACTTTAACCCTTTTGCACAATCGATATCTCAGCAATTAGAAGTCGTAGGGCCGTGGGTGTCAGCCCAAAAGGTGTAATTTCATGAAATAAACCTTGTACTGGCAAAATTTGTAATTTGGACAAACTCGAGTTTAACCCTTTTACACTGGAGGCACAGATTTATGAACAGCTTGAGCTTTGGCCTCATGTATAGATTTTATTGAGAGTATCTAATTCGTCGAAACAATATACACAATATTCCTTTTCATTAAGTACCATTACATTTCTGTATTAATTGTATAATTATAATATCTATTATAGGTAGTAAATGAATGCCCAAAAAATGTTGTAGAGGGAAATGCTAGGAACACAATTTTTGACTCCGTAACTTTGTTTAGACTAGTTAGGAGGTGAACATATCAAAAGTCCCCGGCTGTAGCCCCGGTGCTGCGGGGTAGAGGGGGGTAAGAATTTTTCGGTTTTTCATTGATATCTTGGAAACTTTGCATCTTAGCGACATGACTACTAAGACAAACCGAAAGCTCATAAAATTAGTTACAAGTTTTATCAAGTCAAGTTTTTCGATATCTTGAATAGTTTTTGAGATACCCGCTCTTGAAAGTTTATTTAGGGATTTTAATTTTATCTTGATATCTACATCAGTGATGCTGTTAGGCCATGTTTGGTATCATTTTCGTATAAATCGGGGGTGCTGAATTCATTTATGGTATCACATTGACACTATTCCGAAGTAAAACCAAAATTAAAAAAAAAATATTTTTAAAAATCCCTCTTCACGCTTAAACCGCTGAACCAATTTCGTTGAAATTTTGTATAGAAATAGTTTCAGTCTCGACACAGGACATAGGATGGTTTTTATAACCAAAAGCATCTTTTGA
Organism: Cydia fagiglandana; assembly: GCF_963556715.1. Classification (NCBI taxonomy): domain Eukaryota; kingdom Metazoa; phylum Arthropoda; class Insecta; order Lepidoptera; family Tortricidae; genus Cydia; species Cydia fagiglandana. The sequence continues at coordinate 7,271,786 of NC_085936.1, read as the reverse complement.
GGATGTGAAAAGTGGGGTGGAAGTTTGTATGAGGAGTCAATAACCGCTGAACCGGTTTAGGTGAAATTTAGGGTGGTATACATCTGTGATTTAGATGAAAATGATACCTAACATGACTTCAAACCTTACCTTAAGCAGTATTTACCTCAGGAATTCAGTTTCGTCGACGAAGTTGAATTCCTCCCATACTCCATTTCACAACTTTAAAGGATGATTATTGAGATAAAAAGTATCTTATGTCCTGTCTTGGGACTCGAAATATCTGTATACCAAATTACAATTAAATTTGTTGAGCGGTTTAAGGGTGAAGAGGAATTTAAAAAAAAGGTATTTGTTTAAAGTTTATATGTTTTTTCTAAGGAATGGTGTCAATGTGATACCAAAAATGAATTCAGCACCCCCGATTTATAAGAAAATGATACCAAACACGGCCTAGCAGCTTCACTAATGTAGATATCAAGATAAAATTGAAAGCCCTAAATGAACTTTCAAGAGCGGATATCTCAAAAACTATTCAAGATATCGAAAAACTTGACTGAATAAAACTTGTAACAAATTTTATCAGCTTTTGGTTTGTCTCAGTAGTCATGTCGCTAAGACGCAAAGTTTCCAAGATATTAGTGAAAAACCGAAAAATGAGACCTTCTTTCCCCCCTCTCCCCCCCAGCACCGGGGCTAGGGCCGGGGACTTTTGATATGTTCACCTCCTAACTAGTCCAAACAAAGTTACTGAGTCAAAAATTGTGTTCCTAGCATTTCCCTCTATAACTTCTTATTTCTTGGCCTATTAATTATATTCAGTAAAGCTGGTCAAGCAAATCGTGTCAGTAAAAAAAGGCGCGAAATTCAAATTTTCTATGAGACGATATCCCTTCGCGCCATTACGCCTTCATTGGAGTAAATAAAAGAGAAAGATCCCCGCAAATTGCGAATTTCGGTTTTCGCGGTAGCCCCTCAGTCCTGTTACGAGAAAATAATTTTGGAAGACATTAATAGTATATGACAGTTAAATATCACAGTTTTTAGAAACAAAGGTAAAATTGACGAAATATTTAAAGTAAGCCGATCTTGTTTTTTAGCAGTTCAGTTATATGGCATAAAAAAATAATGAGTTCTAAATTCAAATTGAAGGAGTATACATTTAAGGTAATGAGTTCTAAATTCAAATTGAAGGAGTAAACATTTAAGGTATTATAGGCCAAGCGCGCACACGATTTTAATTTTTGCGACACGATTTTAGAATCGCGCTGTAATATATCGCAGAAAATTCACTGCGCGCACTGCGATGAAAAAGTCGACGATTTGTTCATTCTCAACATGGATTTCGTACCACTCGCTTGTCATGAAACGTGTCTTTAATATGCCATTGCTGTATGACTTTGAGCATTTATAACACAAAGGTGATCCCCGTCTATTTCCATAATTAAATGGTCAACATCTAGCGTCTCAGTTTGAGACTCCATTGGAGAAGCAGGTGCCGAGATGTTGGAGTTTGGAGAATGAAATGCCGACTGAGGTCCGGCCGGCGTGCGATTTTATTATCATAGTGCGCGCGGGGCCATACAACTCCGCATGCTGCAATCACTTTGCTACAATCGCGGAAAAATGTGACAAATCACAATTTTAAAATCGCTGCGATTTTTTTGTCGCATATGCGCGCACTAACATATAAACACATACGTTGCATTTCTGCGACAAAATTATCGCAGGACAAAAAATCGTGGTGCGCGCTTGGCCTTACTCTAAATTATTATAATACATCAAGCATTCGCGAGATGCTCGACTTCGGTAATCAAACACAAAGCAATAGTACAAGAATCTAACTAAATTCAAAGGCCGAAGGAGCGATTCGAAGATCCGAAGCGTCCCACAGACGCGCGCCTCCCGTAACTTTTCCAAGTATTTTTAAGTACAAGTGTCTAAGTCGCAAGATTCAAAGGCTGAAGTCGCATTGGGCCGAAAGCCCGAACCATCCAGGAGGTCAGTTCTAAACACAGGTAATTAATACAAGTGTCTAAATGCGAAGGCCGGAGGCCGAGCTCCGCGTAGGGCCGAAGGCCCGAAGCCTGCAAGATGTCAGTGGTTAAACACAGAACTGACAGCCTGGATGCTTCGGGCCTTCGGCCCTACGCGGAGCTCGGCCTTCGGCCTTCGCATTTAGATACTTATACTATTGTTCTGTGTTTAAGTACTAACATCCTGGACGCTTCGGGCCTTCGGCCCTACGCGGAGCTCGGCCTTCGGCTTTCGCATTTAGACACTTGTACTATTGTTCTGTGTTAAAGCACTGATATCCTGGACGCTTCGGGCCTTCGGGCTACGCGGAGGTCGGCCTTTGGCCTTCATATTTAGACACTTGTACTATTGCTCTAATGCTCTGTCCTAAGCGATGACATTTTGCTAAAGCTCGGCCTTCGGCCTTCGCACTTAGATACTTTGTACTATTGTTCTGTGTGTGTAGTTGAATACGGTATCCTAAAAACAGACAAACAACCCTTGTAAAATGTAACGATGCGAGCGGTACGGCTACCATCAGTTTGGCATTGACATAAACGCTACCGTGGGCGTGAACGTAATTTACTTTCTATGCATCTCGCTCGTACTGACATATTAGTGCGAAAGAGATATACCTATAGGAAGTAAATTACGTTCACGATATCGTTTATGTCAATGCCAAGCTGATGGTAGCCGTACGGAACACTAAATGCCTCGAGCTATCTCGGACTTGGCCAAATTATTTCAATTCATTCACCTTCATTGAAATCGCGATACTTACCTATACGTCACGTTTTCAGGCCAAGGTATAGTCGATAAGATTGATTTCTAATGGGATATTTATGGTAGTAGCGCTTTATCTCTAGACTCGATCATGAGCAACTTGTATGAGAAATGGGTGCAAATTATATTTCACCAATGATTCCTACTCTTTTGTTGGAAAATCTCCTAAGCAAGATTAAATTTGCCCCAATTAAATGCTTTTAACTATGAACCCAAAAATATTCGTCGTATTCTAGTTTTACTTCAAACCATTTAATTAAACGGATACAATGGTCAAATCATACCGCATTTAGTTAGCTTACTTCAAATCGTGACCTACACCTACACCTACACTATAGAAAGCTTAAACTGATTGTCGTGTAATCCAGGGTGATAGCGGGGGACCACTTCTCTGCAGAAACCCTCTGAATTCGCAACAATGGTACATTGCCGGAATCGTAAGTCATGGAGACGGCTGCGCTCGTAAAGATGAGCCCGGGGTTTATACTCGGGTCAGTCTCTTTGTAGAATGGATTCGATTTCATATTTGTAAGTATACATCCAACATATATTATTAAAAAAAATGTGGTATACCCAAGTACCTACGTACGACGGTTCGTGAGAATTTATGATTGTTATATTTTTTAAATAGCTACTAATATAAAACTAAGTTGAGGTATCTATCTTCATATCAATCTCTACTTCATAGTGTATAACGAAAAATAAATACTATTGTCTCTTTATAGTATTTGGAAATTTTTCAGCTATCCTGTGGAATGCTCGGAGGTGGGATGCGACAAACGGCTTACTTAAAATCATAATATGCCTTAATTAATTTGATCTAATATTAGAAAGCGTTTCATAATAACTTTTTTTTGTATTTAAGGGCATATAAAATAACGCTCGGGTCGAACACGATAACATCCCTACCCCAACTTATGTTTATGAAGTCTGAGTAGATGCCCCCGTAACTGAAATGAATTGTACATATATCATTGCTTTAATTTTGCATTTTCATTTGACGTATAAATACAACTGCTATACTGTACAATGTAGATATGTATTGATATCTGCGAGACTTGAAACTTAAACCCTAATAAAACACATAGCTAGCTCATAGCTCATGCAAATATTTCATTGTTTTTTCAGTTTCAAAAACACTTCCTAAAATTCAACCTAAAACAGAATGTCCGGGCTTCAAATGCATCACTGGAATATTTAAATGTCTTCCAAACAAACGAGTATGTGATAAGATTATTGACTGCTTAGGAGGAGAAGACGAAGCTGATTGTGCTTCTATGAGATCTGCAGATAAGTCGAAGGAAATAAAAGATGACACTGTAAGCAATAATGAATCTAACGATAATCATGATGTAGAAATACAAAGACAATCAAATAACACGGCACAAGTAGGCAATGATTTTACTAATGATCTGCCTTTTGCGTCGACTGTCGAAATACCTAAAAGTTCAGAATCCGATAGCAACGAAGATGATTCTCATGAAAATATGACGGAAGATCCTACTAGCACTCCTCTTAATACAAACGGTGAAGTAAGTCGTGGTGATACTACGTCAGCTTCTCAAGAATCGTTAAGGAGGTCAATAAATAACGACGATTTAATGTTTGAGAAAAATAGCAAATTTAGAGAGTCTGACATACCAGAAGATCTGCCTTTTACAAATACACCTACTGAAATGGACTCTTCTACTAGTATTTCAACTTTCGCAATTGAAGATGAATTTAATAAAATCGGAGAAACAACATTGGCTTCGCGGATCGAAAATAAAGAGATACCTGAAATACCTACAACGGATAAAACGGCAGACGTAAATACTCCTACTGAGTCAAATATCACTCCAGTCATTGATGAACAAAAAGTAGTTGAATCTAAATCACTAGACATTTCAAGATCTAACACAACTACCAATACGGTAGAAAATAATGCTCTTATTAAATCTAATCTAAACACACCAATCGAAGAACAAAAAATAAATAATTCAATACCACGTCCACAAAATTTGAGTATTCCGATCTTTTCTACCAATAATACTGAATCGCCTGGAAGAGAACTCCCTGATGCTATAGTAGAAAAAATAGAAGACATTATTTCGTCTGAATTTCATGCAATGAAAATAAAGAAAAAGCTAATTACTCCAAAAGAATACCAATGTCGTAGGTAAGTTTATATGAAAAACTTTTAAATAAGTATATTATCTTGCATATTAAGCTAATTATAATAGGAGCCTCGTCTGCCAACAAACCGCTATGTGGTTTGGCAGAAGAATGTATTGTATCTATGTAAATGTAAGTAAGCTTGTGAATAAACGCTTTATTTATTTATTTTTTTATTTATCTTGAAATGAATAGCTTAAACGCTAAAATGTTTTGATAGTATTTCACAGCGTATTCCATACCGTCAACGCTGTAATCACAAAGCCGACTGCGAAGATGGCACTGATGAACTGGAATGCTCATGTGTCGATTATCTACGAGCATTCGACGATAAATTAATATGTGATGGAGTATATGACTGTTTAGACGGAGCAGACGAAATAGATTGCTGTAAGTTAAATAAACCGACTTATCTTACTAAACTTTATTGCTGAATGAAATCTGACCAAAATCATCTTCTTATACATTATCATTTTAGATGGATGCGATAAGGATCATTTTCTGTGCCACCATAGTACAATTTGTCTTCCTTCAAAATACGTATGCGATGGGAAACCACAGTGTCCATTCGGAGAAGATGAACAAAATTGCTGTAAGTAATTTTTATTATAAGTTATAATTTATAACCATTATGTTCTTTAGAAAGGTACATAATTGAACAAAGGTATTTTAATTACTATGGGTTATTTATTTCTTATTTATTTTTAAAATATTACTTTGCCAATAATATTTCTAGAGAAGAGACAAAAAAATCAAACATATCGACGAACTCAGAAGTCTGTCAATAATTCAATAATAGTTTCATGTTAAAACGTAAAGACGAATCTCTACATAATAAAATGAATATAATATGAATAAAAATTAAAATATAAAAACACGTACAAAACAATCTAAAATTCATTTCAACACATTTTAGAAAACCAAACCCACTGTATAAATATTATTATGCTTTCAGATACACTTTCGAATGGAAAAAACGTAATATTCGATTTTGATGGAAGCCCTGTAATCAATCTCGAAGGCTATCTAACACGAAAACAGAAAAACGACTGGCATATTTTGTGCGAGGACAATTTATCAATAGAACAACAAGAACTCGAAGCAAACCACGCTTGCCGATATTTAGGTTTTAGGTAGGTTTATAACGAGTAGATAAAGTTGTTTTTGAAATAATAATATATTTCAATTCTAAAAATAGAAATAAGTATCATAACAATTGAGCCAACTTTCATTCCAGTTATGTTAATATGAATAATTTATTTTCAGCTCCGCTAATAGATATCAGCCGAAATATATTAACATTAAAGAAAATTACAAATTACGATCAACAATTAACGAAAGAACCAAACGCCACTCTTTAGAAAAGGCGCCTATTCAATTTATGTACAGACAAAGTAACGATGAAAATGAAACAGCTAGACACCTAGTTATTAAAGAGCCTCAAGTTATGAAAGAACACTGTGTGCCCAATATAACAAAACTATGTATGTCACTGTACGTTTTTTGTGACTCTTCACTGGTTGATAACCTTGTAGACAACTCTCAAGAACTTCAATTAGTCCGATCAGCCAACCCCGTCGCTAAACAAATGTGGCCATGGATAGCAAAAATTTATGCAGAAGGTTACTATAAATGCACCGGAATTTTACTGGATCTATCATGGGTATTAGTAAGCCACTCGTGTTTGTGGGATTCAATGTAAGTTGCATTAATATTTATAGTCGGATTATAACTTTGCAAGCCACGGCAGGGCTCACGAGCACAACTAGCTAGAGGTGCCGTGCCGTTAAAGATCACAGGAGGTTATGCAGTATGTAATAGTGATATTTATGAATATCTCATGATTGAAAAAAACTTGGCCAAATTTTGTTTATTTATATCTATATTCTCTATATATTTTTTCAGGTTAGGACATCACTATATAACGGCTGTGTTGGGATCGCCCAGAACTATAAGATCAAGTCCTGGTCCCTATGAACAAGTTCACATGATTGACGGAAAAGTAGAATTATATCATATTCGATCCACACTCTTACACTTGGCAGAACCTGCAAAATACTCTAGCTTGGTTAAACCTATGACACTTCCATCCATGTAAGTTTGGGAATTTAAACATAATGAAGGAAATAAATGTGTATAGACGTATTCATGTGGTATATTTTTTCAGCAATGAGATCGATGAAGAAGGTAAACACTCAGTATGTGTCGCTGTAGGTCAAGATAGTAACAACAATACCATTAGCGTCTTTCTAGAAGAGACAACTAAGAACTGTTCGGCCCAATACAGGTGTTTTGTTCGCGATATGAAAACAGAAATATGTCCGGTAAGTTCCTTCTTCTTAATTATCTAATGGATATTGTTTTTCACCACTTACCAGGACACCAACATTGTGGCACCACAATGATGTCAGTCGCCCATGCATAAAAAGTGAAATATGGTCAAAATTTTATTAAAAGATTTTATTCATGTAAACCAAAAACTAAATTACTTACAACCGTATTCGAACAATGAGATACGTCAAATACTAGATATACTGAAACGATATGGATTGGATATGTCAGTATCAAACAAGTGTCAAAAGTGACGTTTTTGTTTGAAGAAACATTAATTTTGACACTGACATATCAATCCTAATCGTTTCAATATCTAGTATTTCCTGTATCTCATTGTTCGAATACGGCTGTTACTAAGCAAAATTTAAATACAATGGTAGTTTGAAGTAACTATCTACGTAGTTAATAGATAAAATGATCAAATTTTAAAATTTAAATCAACATAATAATATTTCAGGAAGGAATGTCCGTACGTCGCCAATGGGCGGGACTTATAAGTTGTCATTCAGAACACGGCTGGCGTCCCGTAGCTACGTTTGTAGATGACCGAGGAGAATGTGGACTTGGAGACAGAATTTTAGCAAGCGATTTACAAAACCTGAGACGCGAACTAAAAGTTAACTTTGGTGTGTATTTATGTTAGCTATTTCATGCTGTTATAAATACAAAAGTAAAAAGATTAAGTGATGTGTGTGTCGAATGGGAAAATTTACGATTGTTTCTATTGAGCGATTCATACATGTCATAGTTTATACATTTATAAGATACTCATAAATATCTTATATTTAGGCACTTGTGTAGTAACAAAAACACTAGTTCCAACATAAACTAAAATTTGCTCAACTGGACTGAACATTTTCTTACTTAATGTTTTATTTAAAAAATCTAAATACCTACCAAAAAAATCTGCAACGAATAAAAGGAAGGAATCGCAGCAATCTTAGCATAATTATATTATTTCTATGATATTTGCTTGTTTGTTAGTCAAATGCCGAGTTGCCTTTATTCTGACACCTAAGTAATTTATTCCACATCAGCAAAGTTCAACGTAACCGAAACTAACACCGAAGAGTGTCACGGGCAACGCTGCAGCCGCGGTCAGTGCATAGATTTGAAACAAGTGTGCGACGGGGTGAAGGACTGCGCTGATGCCGCGGACGAGTCGGCGGTAGCGTGTGAGAGAAAACAGCGGATTTGCAGGAACGACCCGTATCTTGGGGGATGCGGTAAGTTGTAAAATTAAAAGTAGAGTGGTGCCTCGTACCGTATATTTTTTGTTATTAAGAACCCTTCCTAAAGGAAGACTATAAATCAGATTTTCCAAAACTAAAAAATTGTCATACAAATGTCGAACAAACCTCTTCAAAAATTGACCCAAATATAATGAGTTTGTTTGTTATAAATATTCCTCCCAAAACGTTGATTAGGTAAATAATATTGCCAGATATTATTATGTTTCTCTAAGATATTATGCCTGCCACATTAACCGCTTAAAGAGCTTTCTTCCATGGTTTTCTCGAAAGACAATTGGGAGACAGAGGGTTTTTTCGATGTCTAGTACCTAACTTAAACACATACAATCATGTTATTCCAGAATGCAAGACCGGCGAATTAAAGTGCAACAACGGCCGATGCGTATCAAAGGAGTTATTCAAGGATGGCGAGGACAACTGTGGAGACGGCACCGACGAGCCTGGGCAGACCATTTGCTCCGACTATCTGTCCATGGTCATGCCATCGCGGCTATGCGACGGCATTCTGCACTGCCACGACAGGAGCGACGAGGATCCCAAGTTTTGTAAATGTCATTCGAAGGAGAATCACAGGTGAGGTTTTTACTGCCGAAAGACGAAGTGCAAGTCTTGAAAACTGAGGTTTAGAATAAAAATATTGCATCGTTATTTCTTTACCGTCGTGAGATTATATTATTCATATTATTTTTTTGCACTTATTACAAAGAACCGGTCAAGTGCGAGTCGGACTCGCATTCCAAAGGTTCCGTACATTAGCCAATTTTTTAAAATGTATTTTTTTATGTGGAACGTGAATGAAATGTCTTTAAAAACCCGTATGAATCGGATGAAAACAAAGTATTAGGTAATTAAGCCGGACTTACGTTTGACTGCACATTTCTTATATGTTTTCCTGTTATCTGTTGGTAAAGATAACTATTTTATGTAAATTTTTTTTTCAAAAATTTAGACCCAGTAGTTTTGGAGATAAAGGGGGGGGGGGGGAGGGAAAATGGTCGTACAGACAGACAAACGCACAAGTGATCCTATAAGGGTTCCTTTAAGGAAATTACCTTGATTCACCTGAAACAAAAAATAAAAATAATAATGACCTGTCTGAATTTAGATACCAAAATCTTAATTCTTGTGAGTGTTCATCCCATTCATCAACTTATACACAGATTTATTAAAATTAGGTACGATAAAACGAAACAATTTTATTAAAAAGAATATTTATCCTGTAAGCAAAGATTAAACTGGCGAGGTCAAAGCTATTTTTACAATTTGCATTTGCATGAAGCAACAAACACAACAGACTACCCTTAGGACAATCTGTATTCAGCAGTTGTACGTACTTTCTTTAAAACAATAACCTAAAGACATCTACTGAATTAATCCTCGCTGAATATAACAATCGCTAAAGAGGGTTATTCGAACTTTACAATCTTGTAATCAACAGTGATATTTCTTCAAACAGATAAAACCGTTTGATTACAAGAACCGTTTCATAACAAGACGTGCCTATCTGAATAGGCCTCAAAATCATTACTTGTTCTCTTTAATGGCTTAGCAAATATGGAGATTTTCAATAATTATAAGTAGAATAGAGCAGAATAGTTTCTATTCGTAAATACACAGACAATAGACATACATAGAAAGAACATAAAAATAAAATGTCACGAAATGGCCCCATCTCAGCATGTTGCTGGCGACTTCCAGCGCTGATCTTAATGTATTTTATTAATATCCTTGTGATTCCGGCAGTTAGATTGACTTTTATATCTCGTATAAATGGAATTGCTTGAGATGATCTAGAGGTAACATTCACAATATTCACATCACTTGTACAGTATTCCTCGGCCAAAGAAGTAGTTTTTGTTACAAGCGTTTATTGCTGACTTTACTTTTATATACCGTTATCAATAAAACCATCAACTATCGAGATGATTCTAACGAGCTTAAGCCCGAATATGATTGGTAGTTCAATTGGATAAAAGCATTTGGTGTAACAGGGGTCCTATGGTTTTTAAGTCTGCATTTTAACATATTTATGTTTTTTACCTTTTGTATTAAAGTGTAATAATTAAGAAACTGTATATTTATATGAGCAATTTATTCAATTAATATAATTTTGAAAGTATATATTAAGTTTTATAAATGTAAGTATGTGGGCACATTGCCCGTAGAACCGATGGCCATCGGGACGGAAAGTTTTTCGAGTGGCGACCACGTACCGGATGACGCAGCGTGGATAGACCCCCACAAGGTAGACTGACGACCTGGTAAAGGTCGCGGGAGTCCAATGGATGCGGGAGGCGTAAGACCGGTCATTGTAGCATGCATTGGGGGAGGCCTATATCCAGGCGTAGACGTCCTCTGGCTATTATGATGATGATGATGAATGTATTGCAGGTGCGGAGCAAGTTCAAGCAGCAAAGCGGAATATTGTGTGGCCCACGACATGGTGTGTGACGGAGTAAGAGACTGCCCCAACGGAGAGGATGAGATGTCTTGTCTCGGTCTAACTGCTCAGGAATTTGCCCCGTAAGTGTTGTTAACATTAAAATGCAAATACTCGTACGAAATATGATCTGCACTTAACTACAACTATGTTTGTATATATATGTACAAAGTGTAGGCATCGTGGTAAGTGGCAATCATCACTTGAGTTAGCGAGTTAGCGTTGTGATTTACTAGCTTTTGTCCGCGACTTCGTCTGCGTGGAATTAGTGACAGCAACTAAAGTAGATATAGCGCCTGGATAATGCAAGCAATCATTCAATTCGCGCATTGCTTACTTCAATTATTAGGCAATTTATTAACTCTTTCAATTCCACCCCCCTTTGCACTCTCTTCAGAGATTTCCGACATAAAAACTATCCTATGTCCTTCCCCGGGCCTCAAACTATCTCTATACCAAATTTCAACTAAATCGGTTCAGCGGCTTAAGCCTGAAGAGGTAACAGACAGAGTAGACAAACAGACACACTTTCGCCTTTATAACATTATATATATATGGATTTACAGGAAATTCTCATGTTACAGGAAGGGCACAGGCATAGTGACAGTTTTATCACACGGTGTCTGGCACGCGAAATGCTACGACAGACCAACACACACTCGCTTAGAACTCGAACACATCTGCAGAGAACTAAACTACTTCAGTGGCCACGCGAAACAACTGAAAATGCCAGAGAACCACGAATACCTGCACACGAGTATTGTCTTAGAACCCTTCAATGAGCTTGTACTTAATAATAAGACTAAAATCAAAATGCGAAATACTGACACCCCTATTGCCAGAGCTATAATGGATAATATTGGCAACAAACAATGTTATTTACTCAATATCGAATGTCGTTAAATTAAAATATAGGTAATATTAGCAACATACAACAATAGAACTATTCGTACAACATCATTATTTAAGATAGGAATCAAAATTTGAATGCAGCTCTATTTATTTATTGCAATTTTACGCGTAAGGAAAGATAATAGAATAGGTAGTTATTTATAAGCAAATGTCCAGTTTTTAATTTTAGTTACTCCTATTATTAAATAGTATGGCATATAAAAATAACTTTTATTTCTAAGATTCCTTTATTTCCTTTTTGTTTCCTCTTAGGATTATCATTTATACTTACTTTATACATTTGTTTTCCTGTTGTATTGTAATTTATAGCGTTATGAAAAACGATATCTCTTCTCCGTTTTCATGTCATTTTTATTTACTTCGTTTACGATGTAAAGATTGTAAAGTCATTAGAAATCGATATTTAAAATCTTGGAAAAGAAAATAATAGACTTAACAGAATCGGTTTTGTATAAACGATATCTTTACAAAGTAACGTTCTAAGGGCGTGCTTTTGTTGCTCGTTAAAGTTAATATACCGGGTGTGGCCTGTAATATGAGCAAAAAATTAAACTGTAGGCTGTACTCCTCATCCTGACCAACATTTGTTCAGCGACTTTTAAAAATAACTTGTGGTTTGATTTTTAATACACTTTAAAGTTTATTCTAAGATGCAATGTATTGCGAATTTTGTTATGTTTAAGGCGTGACAAACAACGTCAATCACAATGATATGTCGTGGCGATGGCGTCCATTGAAGATAATATTTATTTTGTATGAAAAATAGGGAGTCTAAATACTTCATAATTTTTAAGGTATCGTCTTGGGTCGTCCCATTAGTTTTTCGTCAATTTCTTAAATTAGTCCTATTCTGCTTTCGTCACTCATTCTACATTCGTCACAATCGTCGGTGGCTTTCAATGTAGAATGAGTGACGAAAGCAGAATAGGACTAATTTAAGAACTTGACGAAAAACGAATGGGACGACCCAAGACGATACCATTTTTAAAAGTAGTTGAACAAAAGTGTCACCGTTTGAGGAGTTCAATCTATATTTTCATTATTTTCTCATGTTACGGGCCACACCCGGTATATAACCAGTTAGATTGGTAGAGCCATCTAGTGGTTAGAGCTGTTAAGAGTAGAGACGTAAACGGACGCTGTATGATGAAAGGTCGCAGCTCGCAGGTCGTATATCAATGTGAAAGAAAAATATGTGGTTGTAGTTCGTCCGTTTATAGATAGATGGCGTAATTTTATAAAATACAACATACCAATTTTGTCTGTGGCTTCACGTTCATGTGATTCTCTTGGAGTAAATTTTCCTCTTTTATCCAGAATAAAAAATTGAATAAAGTCCACTGCCAGCCTTAAACTTTTTAATAGTCTGTATCCATCCTGACACTAATCAAATCGGTTCACAAGTTTAGCAGCCAAAAGTTTTCGACATGGAAAAAAGGTCCAAATATTTTTAAAGATAAAATTTTAAAGACCCAGAAAAAAAAAAACACTATACTTATTTCCCACAGAAATAAAATACAGGGATTTTGGTGTTTTATACACTCCGTTTTCTGTTCCAAAAAGTTAATTTGTTTGCTCTTACGAATAAATTTAGAACACGTGCTGAAGATACTGGTTCGAAAAACCATATTTATTGAGTAGGGACCGGTACAGTTGCGTAAAATCAATGTCGTAAAAGTCAACTTTATTGTATTAACTATATGATTTAAATTAAATTATCAACTTTTTTAATGTAAGGATAAACTTGAATAAAACGTTATATTATATTAACACATTCAAATAAAACCAAGAAAATGTCGCCTGAGTGTCTGTTCGACAAAATTAATTGAACATTTAGACTTAAATATTACCCTCTTGGGGTTCAATGTCCTAAAACTAGTACAAATTACCTCCAATGAAATTTAAATCTTAATGAAATGGAATAGAGTTTCTTTTATTTCGTTTCGTTCGATTTTAAAACAAAACAAATTCAACTCTATTTTCTAATACCGTTGATTCAAATTGGATTGCCAATTTTCCTTGTATGGTGGGCCGCTAGAGGTTAAATAATGGACTCCATCCAAATAAAAGAAAACTGCAGTGTCATCGGTTGAACCTGTTCTAATCTCAACGGTCTACGGTAACGGATTTTTGATGTGTAAAAATACAAATACTATTTTGTTAGACAACAGATTTTTAATGATTTGTAATAAGACAGTGAGTAATTCATTAACTACCTACTTATACAATGGGGTGAAAAGCTGTCAAATATTCAAACAGGCAGGCAATGATTTTTGTGCTGTCGCGTATCGGTGTGGTATTTTGAACCAATTCGATTACAGCACCATCTGCTTTGGTATTTGTACGTTTAACCTAGCAATGCACCGAGGAGAAGGTTTTTAAGTTGCGAAACTTCTATGAAGAATATTCTCTGGAACTTAAATTTAATAAACAATCTAATCGTGTCAAGACCGACGTAGACATATGCCATTTTAAATATTTTGCCTGCCCGCTTTACTATTATGTGGCGTGTAATATTATATATTACACAAAACGTTAAAGTTCTTATGGGAACATTCTCACAGAGAACTTTCTAAGTTTCTTTCATGTAATTTCTCTGAAATTTCCGAGAATATTTCTGCAATTTGTACATTGCTAGTTTAACCTCACTAGTTTTATTTATAACAATGTGTGTTGCTTGTTTGCAATGTACATGTGTGTGTTTTGTTACAATAGTTGTGTGTTCCTTCATTCACTCCCTGGGCAAAACTCGTAATCGTAAAAACCGTCAAGAAGTTGGCGATGTCGTATATTTAACCCTTTTTCATTAACTACGGAAAATCACAGATGACAAATGACCATAAACTTTCCAACAAAATTATGTACGTACAGTCAGCAGCAGATATACCTGAGCGGGCAAGGTGTCCAAGAAAACATATACACTTCAATCGTCACAAAAATAAGGACATCTAAGTTGTCATTTTCACGTAGGCTTTCAGTTCGTCACATATACCTTAACATCTGAGTTTTTCTTTAACACATACACCCTTATTTAATCATAATGACAATAACGGTTAAAACGTCAGTGGTAACTAAGCACTCAAATTCAAGCTGCTGTCATTAATACCTACACGCACTGCCAATCACGTACGTCAGCAGCCAGGGTGCCACCAGTTGCTAAGCAGTTGTTATTTCAATGGTAACTAAGCATCAACATTTCATCTGTTTAACTTTAAAATAAATACTGTAGCACTACGAATTGACACCTCCTTTCTTAAAGAAGTATTTTATCGTTAAGTGTCAAACTTAGACAATAAATAAGTAGGTTCTACGAGAATGATCGGTTTTTTTATTTTAACTGTCATATGCGGCTGTTCTTCCAAACCTTAGAGCATATTATATACCTATGTTAATATATTTATTTAGCCCGCTTATTGTACTAAAATATACTATACAGGGTGGCCCATTTAGATCGGCCAGTATGGGAAAATCTGATACTATAAGATTATACACCGATCTCTTCTTAGGAATCATGTCATCGATTTTAGTAACACGAAATACTGCATTCATACATTTAAAAAAATGTGTACTCAGCTCGGGAATCGAACCCTGAACGTTTTGAAAAATAAAACTAAGACTATTTCTATTTAGATATCGATTGTGTAGGTCTTAAGCAATAAATGTTACTATGAAACATGATGTCTAAAATTAATAAAATGCATTGTTTTCATGTCCTTTAATTTAATTTAGTAAGTTTTCGAAGAGACCAGCATTTTTAGGGTTCCGTACCCAAAGGGTAAAACGGGACCCTATTACTAAGACTCAGCTCTGCTGTCCGTCCGTCCGTCCATCCATCCGACCGTCCGTCCGTCTGTCACCAGGCTGTATCTCACGAACCGTGATAGCTAGGCAGTTCAAATTTTCACAGATGATGTATTTCCGTTGCCGCTATAACAATAAATACTAAAAACAGAATAAAATAAAGATTTAAGTGGGGCTCCCATACAACGAACGCGATTTTTGACCGAAGTTAAGCAACGTCGGGCGGGGTCAGTACTTGGATGGGTGACCGTTTCTTTTTGCCTTTTTTGCATTATGGTACGGAACCCTTCGTGCGCGAGTCCGACTCGCACTTGCCCAGTTTTTTTCTTTTTTTGTGTTTTATCCCCCGAATCAAATAACGAAGGAGAAAATAATTGAATTGAAACGTAACACGTTCACTGTCCCAATCTGACATGTAAACTTTATGGCTTTGTAATAGAGGCTAGCCGTGGCCCCATGTGAGGATTACGGGTAAAGGTGTTAAACATATCCAACCTAGCAGTAAATATCAAATGGCATTCCGCACAGGAGTAATCTAAGTAACGCTTACTGCGGGTTCAAACCTACAAAGTCCTGATAGAAAGTCGTACATATTACGCTACATCTGACATATCTTCAAAAATTATATAAACTAATGCGAAATTAACATAAAACCAGAAGACACAAATTAATAATAGAAATGAAACCCAAAAAAAAAAGCTGTAATCTCTAGGTGCGTACCACTGAGATTTGAACCCGCGGTCTCTGCTTTGAAAAGCAAACGCCTGTTACTGAGACCACAACGTGCCTTGACAATTGGCTCTAAATTCAGCTTCAGTTAGCTTTTGCTATGTGTCATTCGTCTTGACGATTCTGTTAAAAGAAATAGTTTGCAGTAAGTTGACCGAGAGGCTCCTGTCAAATGGTTGAAGAGCAAAACGTGAGATAGATGTATGTGATGACAAGACTGTACTGCTTTCGATGATTGTCAAAACGCTTTACCTGAAATTAGCATGGCTATCTTTCATTCAATATTCGACCATACTTGTATGCTTTAAAGTCTATTTTTGCATATTGTTCAGATATATTTGACACGTTGACCGCTTAGATACCATTGGTTTTTTGACAGCTAAGGTATCAATGACTTGTTGTAAGTGTCGAAATTAATGAATAGCGACTGTTAACATATTTGTGACACGTTGAGCGCTCACAAGTAAATACTACCATGACAGTCAACAACTTTTTGACAGTTTAAACGTTTACCTCTCTTTGAGCACCTGGAGTGTATAGCGACTTCTGCTGCTGACTGTACGGCGTGTTCATTGAATGCAAAAAATATAAATTCAACAATGTCCATTGTATTATAATTTCGGCTGTAAATCAGAATTTTTAATATGTTCCTTTAATTTGTGCCGACCGATTTATTTAAATCATTTAAAGCGCGCGCGAGCGGTCGGCAGTGCCGTATTTACTACCTTGACACTTGTAAAGCTTTATTTTTCACACAACACTGTGAAAGGGAGAATTGAGATATTTATTGTGTCAGCGTACAATACAAATATACTCAACTTTTGATTTTTTAAATAAAAGTCAATCTTAATTGATCAATCAAGAAAGGACAGGGTCAAAAGTCACAACGGTTACAATTGAACAAAAGATCTGCTAGCAGATGCTAAAAATAAAATCTTTTTCCCTGTATTATTTAATTATCATTTAGATTTAAGTAGATAAATAAAAGTATTTTTTTTTAAGTTATTACCTATTCTATTTTTTCACCTACATCTACATAAGCTACGTGCAAGTTTCATGTTTTCTTCCGGATGGGAATGTATTTTGAGGATACGGAAGGAATACGGAGGAAAATGCGGAAAATATACGCCAATAAAATTACACCAAAATTAACCTCGGTAACCGCACTGGTATTACGCCTATTAAAATCAAATAAGATTAGATTTTGTAATGATTATTTCGTGATAATTATTTAATTTGCATTTGTTGAATGATAAGTTACCTATTTATATAAAAACAATGATGAGAGTCACGTTTATAATGTACCAATCCATTTTTGCTTTTAAATAATCACATTGGATAAAGAAAATCGTTCTTAATAAAATAACACCTAGACTACCTACATAGGGAGTAAAGACTGGAAAATATAAGTATTAAGTATCTACGTATCATATTATATACCATTTTGTTGTGATTGTCTTTTACAATCGGTTAACTGATTTGAGTATCGATCAGTCGTTCTCATTACTTCTTTATGTTTGGTGCAAGTGAAACATGGAAGCGATTTAAAAAATGAATATATTAAATCTAGCAAATAGCATTGATGTGCGTACATTTCTATTTTGGGCATAAAACTGACTTTTTAGAGTAATTAGAGTAATATCTGTTTTTTTTTCTATTTTATAATAATCTAAATAGAATTTGAAAATTCCTCAATTCGGTGAAAATTTAGTTTTCATGGCATCTCCGTGCGCACATAGTGTCCATTCATTGACACCTACTAACTAAATTTTATATTATTTCATTTTTCACGCTTTTAGTCAAGCATGGGTTCATTCTATTTTACTCTATTAGATATGAACTCAAAAATAAAATAGATGCAATAATTTTTTTCTAATAATTTATTATAGTGTAATCAATTTTTACTACCTATTTATATTTGCATAAGCAAATTAAAATAAGCAAACCAGTTCCTAATTCATTATCTGAGCCGTGCACAAGTAAATAAAATAATCCATGATTATGTAATATGCAAGTTTAAAACATTGACAAATTATTGATCACGATATATTACGATACGTGGTCAATTGGTCATCACCCGCGTTTATCTTATCACTCGCTTCTAGTAAAAGCCATCGTACACAATCTCCTTGACTCGAGAGGTAGACTCTTGTATACGCAATTTATTGGCCGATGCATCACACCTCTTCCGAGCGGAAATTTCATTCAAGCAATTACTGTGAAACAGAGTGTGCAATATTTACGTTCCACGAGACGATATTTTATCTGTGACATTTAACATTATCCTCACTTAACAGAATTCGGATGTAGTTACAAGGGGATCTCTTTGTTTTACATATTTGAAAACATCAATTTGGTTATTACAACATATATTTGTGTTTTGTTTTTTCAAAATTTACGCCTAGTAGTTTCAGATGATTGCACACTTAATACGATACGACCAGTTCTTTAAAACTATCCCGGAGGGGCGGATATGATTCAAGCTGGGTAGAAGAAAACCCAGACGCAGCTTTTTAGAACAAGTAGAAGCAAAAGTAGGGGTCGTGTCGAATCAAAAAGTCCGAGAGCTGGCAAGATAGGGAAAGCTGGAAGATACTCCACCGACAAAAGAAGATCTATTAAGTTAATGATGATGAGTTTCAGACACTTGTATTTATTTTGTTCCGTGTTTGAGCACTTCGCTTCTAACGACGCTTCGGGTCTTCAGCCATATGCGTAGCTCGGCCTTTGGTCTTCGCAACAGCTGTCCACACCCAGTTTTACGTAAACCATTATATATTAAATATTACATTCTTATATTACGGCTGCGTCCCTAACACAGCCCACCCACGTTTTTTTCTTAATTCCGACTCACACTTGACTACACATTTATAATAGGTTTTCCTGTCATCTATAGGCAAAGAACTATTTTGTGCATATTTTTTCAAAATTTTTGACCCAGTACTTTCGGAAATAAAGGGGGGGAATGGTCATTTTTTGTCTATTTTCTTGAATAACTTCTAAATTATTTATTCTAAAATTATAAAAAATATATATTTGAGATCCTCAAAATAAGTCCTTTCATTTAATATGTAACACGATATGGTTTGTAGAACTTTGTTTTTTAAGTTTCTCATTTTCCCCCTAAAAGTGCCCCTTATGTTCAAAATTCATTTATTTTCATTACATGTCCGTTTTTGGGTCAAAAATTTGCATATGTGTACCAAATTTCAACTTAATTGGTCCAGTAGTTTTGGAGCAAATATGATGTGACAGACGGACAGACAGACGCACGAGTGATCCTATAAGGGTTCCGTTTTTTCCTTTTGAGGTACGGAACCCTAAAATTAGCATTTCGCCGTTTTCCATCGATTTTCGAGTGACGAAATCGAGTGATCGATATTCAAAAATCGGCCCCCTGTGGCCCCTGTGCTCTAGCTGATACCCTTTGCTGACCAAGATCAAGATGACCGTAAATAATTATTTACGAGTACTAGGCTTTAGTGACAATATGCTTTCAAAACAGGTTTAAGTTCGAAGATCATCTTTGTTGAACTACAATAAAAATACTGCACCTTCTTCAATTTATCGAGTGTTTATAAACGAGTCAAGAAAGCGTCGACTTTTGCGAAGGCTCCCCCAAGGTCCCTCCAGGTGGCATCGAGTTTTTATTTCATGCACGTAGGTAACTGTTTTACTGATGGTTATCGCCAAAAATAACCTTTAATTACTGTATAGTACAAGCAGCCCTGACCTTTCATATACACTCAGGCATAGGCTGATCGGGTGACATTTTGTGAAAAAAGTCGGACAGATTTGGAGGAAACTCGCTATACGAGTATTACATACGAAACGACCGTGAAACAGCAGCCGGCTGGACAAAGAGATGATACTTGTTTTTTGATCAATTAAAAATAAAATTTGTATAACCTGACATGATATAAGTACACAGTAAGTAGTAAGTTTATATTCTCAACCTCCGCAAAAAACTTTAACGCGAGCATCTAATTTAATTGTTTTTTTTTTATATTTAAGATACACGACCACACGTGCTCTATAATCTTATTATTAATGTTCAATCCATTCTAAAAATAATTATTAAGTAGAATCCACATCATAATCTGACATTTTATTTTGAGTTATTGATCGTAAAAGGAACATATTTATATCCGCTGATAAACTTTGACCAAAATTCGCCTAGCATTAAATTTATTAATTATTTATTGATTTGGTTTTCTTTTGAAATCCTTTAATACACGATTTTATTGATACATGTAGGTAAATAAATATTTCAAGGTTGCCTACGTAATATTGGTTTATATGCTATGCTACAGGTACCTACCTATTTATAATATTTTCAAGTTCAATTTGAAACAAGCGTGATCAACGGAATTTGGAAGGGTCATTAAATTTATTGATAACTACAAATAAATAAATAAATGAACTTAGAAAGATTATCATGTTATTGACGGTTATTGAATTTGTGAGAATTACAATCCAAAATAGTCAAGTCATTTTGTATAAGATGTACCGATTTATAGATAATCTATATTTGTAGAAAACTGTTCTGGACATACAATGGTAACGCATTGTAAATTTAGAAATTGTATAAGTATAAGTATGTCCAAATAGTTCATACAAAATACAACCAATTTTAAGTGGATATTTTCTTATAGATATTATGGTACTTACAGCTGTTTGTATGTGCAATAGTCAACAAAAAAATTAAAATTTAGGGAAAACCATAACTTCAGATTAATCGTATACGAACTTTTAATATGAAAATTCTGGATTAACTCAAATTAACCGTAACTTAATCGTAATTCAAATTAACTGTAAACTTTGCTGATATAATATTTGAAGTAAAAATAAAATAGTCATGAAAACCGGCTTATTTATTTACTTCCTGTAGCCAAATACCTAATAAAACTCAAAAACCCAATAAATATATACAATTGTGTACATTTATTTCAATTGGTCAAATTATACGTAGTGATTCAGTGTTTCAAGAACTGAGGTCTCCATAGCTGAATTGTCATGGCCGCTGAATATTGCTGTTTCCATTAAAAACACGTTTTTATTTACTTTACTAAGTAGGTAAATATGTCCATTACGAAGCAGGTAAATATTGATTCATTTTGCTAGTACGGCACGACAGACTTTGTAATGTCTATAAAGTTATGTAACGTCAGTCTTTGTCGAGATTATGTAATTATGATGTTCATTTATTTTCAGAGCCTAATTTAACCACCAGCCTTTTCATAGTGCTATTTGAATTAAATCTTTTTTTTTTATATTGTCACATCTCCATACCGGGTACCTCCTTATTTCCCACTGTTAGCGGCGCTTGGCCCATATCGCCATAAGTTGTTTGACATGTAACCTTATACAAATCACATTATCACTTCTAATTATGTAAATCAGACACGTTAAATCACAAAATTAACTCAACACTTAGAGTAAATTAAAACCAGGAAGAAACAACAAAACATTACCTTGCGCAAGTAAATAAATCTGTCACTCGGCACGTATCAGAAGATCCGCGGATAACGAGCCAATAAGAAGCATCTAATTAATGATTGTTAAAAACTTAATAAAAACCACTACTTCGCTTCCGACATGAGTATTTATGTATTTCTTGACCCGTCAAATACGCGCCAAAACAGTTTTTGCGTTTGCGAAAAAAGTGCATGTCCATGTTTATCTTTTTTAATCAATCAAACGATTGCTATTTACAAGTTTTTGTAAATGTCTCGTTATCTATTCGTGTTAACGCTTCCTGTATCTCGAGAGTGTGGCGCGTGTGTGATTTATTATTTGCGGTTTTACGTATTAGAAATACAAACAGCCGCTTAGCGAGAAGCAACCTGACAGCCGTATTCGGACAATGAGATACGTCTAATACTAGATATTGAAACGATGTGGATTGGATATGTCAGTGTCAAAGCAGGGTATCGTCTTGGGTTGTCCCATTCGTTTTTCGTCAAGTTCTTAAATTAGTCCTATTCTGCTTTCGTCAGTCATTGAAAATTTTAACCATACACAATAATTCGGCCGGCAATATTATTATAATATGACACACAAGTTACGGGGTACGAGCTTTTTAAAGTAACTGTCAACGCTTGTTGGGTGTTACCTATTAAAAAGCTCGTATCTCGTAACGTCATGTTCTTTGGTCATGTCATCTAATGTCTCTTTATGTTTGCAGTACATTATTAAGTGTAGGTAATTAAAAAAAATCTTAATTAATGATTTTGCCATCTCCGACTGTAATGCAGTCGGCAGTATTGTCACACTGCAACACTGCTGCAGTCGACTGCATTACTGCGGGAAACGACAAATAGATTTCTCAGTACCTAATATGATTTTTGGATAGATAGTTAGGTATTATTTTTTGGTGATAAAGATCATACATAAATAAAAGGTTTAATTCTAACACAAACGACGAAAACCAACTGACGAACATAAATTTCGTTGATACACAGTTAATGCTGTGATTTACATGTACACTCGACGTCAAAGATATGTTTACATTATTCGCCTTATTCCAAAGGAGTAAGGTGCAACAGTGTAAACATATCTTTGACGTCGGCTGTACGATCTTTGTCACACCCACTTTTCAACGTGCCTTTTTAGGTAAAAGTGTGATCGTATAAGTTTCTTATCTAATGATTATACTCCGCAATCTTGTGCGCTGTCAAGACGATTAGGTAGGTTGGGAAGTGAATGAAGAGGTTAAAGATTGTATGAATAAAAAACCGGCCAAGTGCAAGTCAAACTCGCGTACCTACGAAGGGTTGTCGCTATAACAACAAATTCTAAAAATAGAATTAAATAAATATTTAAGTGGGGCTCCCATACAACAAACGTGATTTTTTTGCCGTTTTTTGCGTAATGGTACGGAACCCCTCGTGCGCGAGTCCGATTCACAGTGGCCGGTTTTTTTTATTAAAAGTATAATTTTGCAAGGTGTCTATTTACTCCTTAGCTTACTCAATTTGGCAGCACGACGAGATTTCGGACTCTACTAAAGACATATTTTTTAACAAGTAGAAATATAGCTTTTTAGTGTGGAATCACTCGTCTGTTTACTATGCAGTGTATTATTAATTAATTATTTAGTACGCAGTTAAGTTTCTGCTTAGGTACTTAAGATACGTGTTTACAACATTTATCAGTGTGGATAATTTCATAAAGGAGCATTTATGTCCAATCTGCAAGCAAATAGCTTATCATGAAGGGGTTTATTCCGCTTATTTACTTGGCGATGCTAAGAATGAGTCATTAAAATACGAGTAACCTGACCCCTGCTCACTTGTCTTTGTTATACCCGTTGTCCATTTAGACTAAGAGGCAGCCCCGGAAATTTATACGATTTATAGAACAATAAAACTTCTCTTCTTGTTGTGCCATACTATCCTCATCATAGCTCAGATTAAACAGGCTAGCAATTCGATTATTTTCACAACATTCTTATGATATTAAGCGCGCGGTTGTTTATGCAATTAACGCAGCGTTAAACGCAATGGGTTTGCCACACACCCATTTTAAATCAGATAATCTAATGACTTGGCTTGATGGCTTAAGACCGAGAAAGGTGAAAAGATATGGAGGAGGCCTATACCCGACAGGGGTCCTTAATATAGTAAAATGAACAACAATATTATTAGAAAACTTTTATTATGTAAAACTATTTAAGGAAAAATAAAGGCTTAAATAAATAAATGAAATCTAATGACATTGCAGAGAGTGGAGAAGATTGAGCAGGAAAGCGGACCGGCGCTAGGCCGGGAAAACGCTAGGTTGAAGAAGAAGAAGAATCTAATGACAGTACCTTGTTTTACGCAGTAAACGCAGCGGCGTTCGTTTATCGCTTAAAACAACCATGCGCATTAATAGAACCGTTTTTCCCCCGAAGGGTAAAAAACGGATATTTAGGTTCCTGCCGAAGCTTGAACCACATTATGAGATAACACCCTTGTAACTCAGCCCTAATCAAGCGAATTCATCAACTAGTAGCGCCATCTATCGCGCCACTCAAGTACTAATGTCGCCCGGATGCCAGCGCTCGGCTGCTTTCTCTTCAGTACCACATAAGCCGGCAAGGCCCTTAGGTGTGGTTCAAGCTTCGGCAGGAACCTAAATATCCGTTTTTTACCCTTCGGGGGAAAAACGGTTCTATTTAGGTGTCCGTGCCTTCGCTTGAACCACATTATGAGACGTGTTTAAACCTCTGCCGGCGCTGGTCCGGGCGTAGTGTGACTGATAATATTTATATTTATGCAAAAATCACATAATAAGAACGTGGTCTTGAAATTTATTCCATATAGATATACTAAAGGATTGTTTGCGTCAAACTAGATTTTCCTTATTTGAAATTACCGATAGATGAGACAATTGTTAGCACTGACTGGCAACATAAGTTATCCGTTGCGACTATAAAATTACTTAACTTTTTATATAAAACAAAACTGTGTAATTATTAGTTGAAAAACTGTCCCTAAAATCATAATTAAAGATATAAGAAGGTACTTGTAGGTCGTACAATTTTTAAGTGTAACCACTATCAGAAGTAGTAGCTCTGATGCATGTAACGTGAACCACATCGATTGAGTTTTACATTAAATCCGTCCAAACTACCTCTGATGCTTTCCTTACAATAGCCCACTAGGTGATAAAAAGGTTTTGTTGTATGATGTAATGAGATTACTACTACTTATCTACTGCTTACCACAAAAATAGCACTGTCGGCCCATCAAGTGTTTAAAATTTGTAACTAATTGGAAAAGCTTGGGTCCTCTCTGATTTATCGTATTTTCCAACAATTTAATATAAATTGGTAAGTTGCATCATATGATAGGCCAGATGTAATGTTATATACGTCTATGTGGACAAATAACCAAATGTTCGTAAGTATAGGTACCCACTAGAATACGACATTGTCATTATTTAGATATAAATAGTTATTGACTAGGTATACCAGGTTTATTTGTTAATGGGCTATCATTACATAAGGACAACATATTCCGTAAACAAATGTGTAAAAAAAATTATAAACATGATGTACTTATTTGTGGAAGCCATTGAGATTTATTTCGAATCGAGTACTCCTCTGCCTGAAAGTAGCGTCAGAAAGTGAAGAAGAAAATACAACACTTCATGATTCAATGTATGCGTTACTAACTAGTAACAACTCTCAGCAGTAGTTTCAACTGAGCCGATAATACATCCTACCTTACTGATTAGATTTTAGGCGAGGGTTGCTTTAAAAACAACCATATTAATAGTAATTCATGAATAGATATTAATTCTTATATGAAAAGGTAGGCCTCCTAGTCCTCCTACCTATTTCAAGTGTCAACTATGAATCACAGATAACTGGAAACATGCCAATTAAGCTGGTGCCGGGTCAACCAAGCTTTTATATTATATGCTTGTCAGTTATGCAAGCGAATGTATTTAACGAATGAACAAAATCACTGACACGCAGGTGACAATCGTATGAAGGCGATGATTATGACAACTCCAGTTGTTGTGAATGACATCTCTCCATGATATTGTGCGTAGACTGAAGATCCGTCTACCAAGTAGGATATTTTAGAAGATTTTTTAATCTTTGAATAATTCCAATGCCTTCATCTATAATTTTTAGGCTAATTATAACAAAGGCTTGTAATTGTAGGTTGTTTAATGTTCACTCTTTCTGGTGGCAAGCTGATTCCTAAACTGAAGATTTTATGGTTCGCGCGCTGGTAATGGATTGTACGATGCTTTATTGTTAGACTTAGCACGATTTGTGAGTTTTTAATGCTTTTGTATACATACAATATTCTATAAGAGTGTAAAAAAAAAAACCTCTTGACTGATGGTGGAAGACTCTTTGACTAAGAAAAGAGGAGGTGGACCTATCCACTTTAAATTGTAGTGCAACCTTTACAAACCAATTGCGAAACTTTCGTAACACCCAGACAAATTAAAACATTATTATTATTTGTATATGGTGAGAACCAATAAGTTCTTGGCATTATAGCATTGTAGTTGCACAAGCCACGGGTGTCCCATGATATCGTCTAATCTCAAGTGCAGCGCCAGCATCGGCGCGCGCGGGCGATGCTGTGGCACAATTCCTGTCAAACCTTAACATGTGTAGACGCATTCATTACCAAATATTAATTTGTGACGTTCCACGGGAAAAGGTACCTTATGAGGGTTTCTAGTTTCGGAGATATGAAATGTTTTGTAAAGAGGTGAAAAAATGCTCAAATTTTTTTTATTGTGTGATCTGAAACCTTAATGCGTAACGTTTGTTTACCTGTTTTTATTTTTGTTATAAGTTAGTTATAAGCCTAGTAATGTCGTCTCAGAGTTTAGTACAAAAGGTACCTTATGGAAAAAAGGTTGAAAATTCCCAAAAAAACTAGTCAATACGGGAAAAGAAGTTTGGTAGAGAACTGTATTAGCATTCCGCAAAACTAATTTGATAATTTCAGTTCTGGTTGGGGCGCCTAGCAAATATTATAACCGTACATCGACCGACATTACAAATCCAAGTAGCCTGCTATTATACCAAAGTTACTCTCGTCAAGTCTTTCTTAACTAGAACAATCTTCATTTGGTTTGGTCGCATGCAATAAATCAGCCATTGGTTTGCTGAAAAATGCCAATACCCGACGCATTACCTTATGGAATATCTGAGGTCATTGAACCTCAATGCCGCTTGTCTTCAATGGCAACCAAAATATATTATTGATAAGAAATAGACGATTTATACCATCTTTACCTCAAAATATTATTAGTTTATCCTAACTGTTCCATCATCATCATGCCTCATCATGTAACTTAACCACAAGGTACCTTTTCATTACATACAAAATATTGGTCTTTTTTAAGATTATTATGACGAAGAACTAATTAAATTTGTGGCAGTTTAATGTAAATTAATATTTTCTATTCATAAAAGATAAACTTCAATGTGATTGATGTTTTGTAGTGATGTATTATTAGATTTATTTCCATAAGGTACCTTTTCGTAAATGTATGGAGCAAATACTGTTATTGTTATGTAAGTTTAAAGTGGCATAAGGGGTTAAATATAGTATTTAGTTGGGGTTTTAGGATTTATTTCATTTGAATGACAGAATTTCTTTCATATGTGCTCAGAAAAATTGATTGTGTGTTACATTAAAAGTAAAAATATTCAATTTTCTGATTTTATATGAAAAAGTTAAAAAATAAATTTTTACCTCTAAATCGGTATTGTTTTTTGCTTAAACTGTCTCTCAGTGTCGTTTTCTAATAGATAAAATTTAAATCTTGAGAGCTCATTGCAATCAATCGTGAAAATGAAATAAAACTTTATTTTCAAGAGATTGGTTAGTATACATATAAATCAGTCGATATCAAAGGTTTCTATTTGCATTACAGAACAAGTCGCAACATTTTTTTAATCTCAGATATATAAGGTATTATTATTTGTAGTCAACTATGTAACTTACTTCAGGAACATAGTTTTTTAGGCGGCTAAACTTAAAACTTCTCTATCGTAAAGTTGCTCAATTCACAACATTATTTTCAAAAAATCATATCTCTGTAACTACGCAACTTAGGAGGTTGATCTTTTGTGTTGTCGATAGCTTATTTATTGTAGATTACTGGGGTATGCATAACTCCATACCCGCCATAAGGTACCTTTGACCGTGGGACGTCACATTTGATTACTTAATTTGTACTTTGAAGCCCCAATCCGCATTAGGCCAGCATGGGGACCCTAGCCCAAGCCCTCTCGCGAGTGAGAAGAGGCCTGTGCCCCGTAGTGGGACGTATATAGGCTGAATTATTATTATTAATAATTTGTAGTTACTTTGGTTAGAAATTTAGCAATACAAGGACGTTGTATGTTGTTTATTGGCTTTCGTGCAATTAAGTTGTGTATCAATTGATTTTAGACTGTTTTTATGAACCCTAGGGTTAATTAGGCATCATGATGCCCACAAATAAACAATTATTTGATGATCTTGGCCTTTCTGCGACATATTATATTTATGTCACTACCTTGACGTAATCATAGAATAAATAATAGTATGTACTGTAGGTACAGAAGGTTCACTCTCTAACAAAACGCGTCTATTACGACAGATTATGACCGCAAGGTGGCGCAAACGCGAGCAGGTGTCCGTTACATAGCGGTGCGCGGCAACTACTAGTGCTAGACACCAAAATTGGTGTGGGCCGCATGTACTTGGAGCGACGCGACAAAATCGCGGAGTGAGCTACGCCTGACGTAACACTGATATATGTCTACAGATATCTTATACACGGTGTAACATGAGTAAACCGAATAATTTTAACAGCGTATTCCTGATCATATTTAGAGACAAAAATGTCCTATAAACTTTTTTGGAATTCGCCTAGTTTCAGAGATATTATTAATTAAAATAAAAACAAGTTTTTATTGTTACATAGTGTAAAAGGCCTTTTATATGGTGATGTTGCTGCTATGGGACGTAGTCTAAATATCCTTATTGATAGATGTCAAAAAGTGACAAGTAACACTTTGCAAAGATTAGGTTCTACGGAAAAAAAATGTAAAATTCAATTTTAAGTGACAAGTTTACCAATAACATTTATTTTTTATGTACAAATACATTCAAAAAATTGAAAAAACAAACCAAAAAAATTTTTTTTTTGGCGAAATTGACCTAAATGCATATTACATTTTTTACTTCTTTTGACCTCACAAATGCGTGGTTAAAATTATTCCGTTTCCTCATGTTACACCGTGTATTCAATGATGTAAGCATATTATCATGAATATATGAATATATGAATTGTAGTTGTCTTCAGAACTAATGCTGTAATTCTATTAGCAGCACATCTGCCCTATAACCAAGATACGATGATTTTGTAGGGTACTACACCTGGAACTCTAATTGATTGCATTGACGATGAATGTTTCCAATTACATGCCCTACGAGACTTGTTACAACAGTATGCTGTAAACCCTGGAGTCCCTGGACTACTATCTTTCAGCTAAGCTTGTAGTACTTAGATCTGGCAATGCTGCAATGTCAGCAGAACTAGTGTTGATTTTTAGAGTAAATAAAATTGCAGGCTCTATTTAACCGGCGAACATATTTGTAGTCATGATTCACTACCAGGATCACATTTCGCTTAGATCTTGCATTTTGCCTGAACCACCGTATGTTGTTATTCTTTATAAAATCATGTGAGTACTTCCTTATCTGCCAAGAAAGCCTCTCATCTGGAAATCAAAAGAAGGATATTTCTGGTCCGTGTTCTTTCAGAATCCGGTATCTGCTATCGGTGACTGCCTGCAAATATTTTCTACATATTACAGATAGTATGTACGTTTACGTACGTTGTACATTTGTATGTATATTGGCTTGCTCCGCAGTCCACTTGGTTTCAAAGTTTCTGAAGTGACTTCATTTTAATTCATCTATTTGGAAAAATTAAACAATCATCGTTTAGATGTAGGTAAAGCCGTCGACCGTGGCTGTTGGTTCGACAGTTTAGTCCCTTAGTCGGCTTCACCTCTAATTCAATACGCGATTTTTCAAAACAGAATCAGTAACTCCACTCTAACTAAACTTACGAAAAATCTTTTCATAAATTCTTTATTTATGTACATAAGTAATTTGAAGGGGCGCTTCATCGTCTACATAGGCATAACAATTACCACTAAAGAAGCCGATGTTTCACCTCCTATTGAACAATCATGGGTAACTATGCGGATTGCCGTACTAAATTAATATTTTACTATATAGGGTCCTTTTAGACATTATGTAAAAGCACCTCCTACAAATGCCGTCTGTTTCCGATAGTTATATCACCAGTAGGAGTTCATTTCCTTTGAAATTGAACTATGTAACGTTTACGGTCAACGTTTTATGATGCATGATTGTTATACCGACGGCGCAGGTTGATTGACAACCCGCTGCTTAGATACTCTTCCGAAGTGGAGCTTGTTGCTTACAGCATTAAGAATGCCTTTGTCAGTTCGGTCTCTTGGACGGAATGCGATCCTGCCCCTGTGTTTTCTAGATATTACTCTTAGTTCAGTGGTCTCAGTTTCACAGCTACATAGTAGACGATTTAAACTAAGTAAAAGATTTATCTGTGACAGGTCGCAATTTTTTAGCTAATGGTCAATATTTAGAGATGCTTCAGTATTCCCAAATAGGAGAGACAATATTAAGTCTCATAGTCATTCATCATTTAAGAGAGGGATTTAGTGCGATGATTATACACTTATATATATCATTAACTCTTATTTTCAGGTTTAGAGCCGCAATAAAGAGATATCTTTTGTTAGCCTATGACAGAGCCGTTAATGAATTGGCATTATACGTGTATTGGTATTCCTATTTAGAAGAGAGAGTTTTAGTCTTCTTTCCTTCTTTAAAGCTAACGTCAATTTTTCTTACCTCCCCCTCTCTCTTTTTGGTATAGGATCTAGTTGGGCAAACTATAACACGCGGTTTTTCACTTTGTACTCTTCCCTTTTCACAGTTTCTTAACTGCTATTTTCCATGGCCAGTCATTCAGTTTAGGATCCTCAGAATGTATATTTTTGGTTTGTTTGGTATCTCACGGCAATTGAGATGGCAGTTATCGACCAAGACCAACATTTGTACACGACCAAGACGGAAACCGTCCTTTTTTCCCGGCAGGTTGAAACAATTACTGTAACTACATTTCGTTATCAATTTCGCGCCAAACCCGCCAATAGAAATTCTGCTGCTCGTCGTTCTAAAAGGTGACACACCATTTGGTCGGCTACAATGATGATGACGTCTACTAACTGGGTCGCACATTGGTTCATGACCATGCAGATTTTAAATGCGAGTCCGGGCGTGCAGACATCGGTCGATAAAGCGACCAATAAGTCGTCCACTACCGTGTTAGTGGTAGGCCATGAGACTGATGAGACAACGGTTTTTGTTTAACAAGATAACGTCATTTCAATCTCATTTCAGAGGGCGATGCGATATCGTCTCATAGGACGACGCATTAATGTCTCACGATACGACAAAATGTAGTCCCTTGGACAACCTTGGAGTCTTATGGAACAACGCAATGTAGTCCCTTGGGACGCTGTCTTCTCACATGATGACGTAATTCATCGCGATGCCTGTCGTATCACAGGATGACGCCTTATTGTTTACAGGACGACGCTTGATGTCCCACAGGACGATATCATGTCATCTCACGGGACTACGCTATGTCGTCTCACGCAACGACGCTTGTCGTCCAACGGGACGACGCCATGTACCATTTATACCCGTATTCTGTTCAATGATGATGGCTATAGGAGCTCACTTAGTCTCATCGCTGGTCCACGGGCACTGAGCGGAATGTCACAAGGTCTTTTAACGAGACGATGCTCGTTGTCTTACAAGACGCTGCCATGTCGTCTGTCAGGACGATCACGGGACGACGCCATGTCGTCTCACGGAACGACGCATGTCGTCTCGCGGGACGACGCCATGTCATCTCGCGGGACGACGCCTTGTCGTCTCACGAGACGACGCCATGTCGTCTCACGGGACGACGCCATGTCGTCTCACGAGACACGAGACGACGCTTTGTCGTCTCACGGGACGACGCCTTGTCGTCTCACGAGACACGAGACGACGCTTGTCGTCTCACGGGACGACGCCATGTCGTCTCACGGGACCACGCTTGTTGTCCCACAGGACAAGGCCATGAGGCGTAAGTACCCGTATACTTTTTATGACGGTGCCTGTAGGAAGGTCACTGCGTCTCGTCGCTGGGCCATGGGCACCGAGCGGAATGTCACGAAGTCGGAGATTTTCAAAATATTTTTTCGATTTAAATTTCTCGATCTTTTTAAACTTGCTTTGTAAACGTGTTGCTCGGCTGAGTTACAAAAGCGTACTGAAGAGAAAGCAGCCGAGCGCTGGCAACCGGGCGACATTAGTACTTGAGTGGCGCGATAGATGGCGCTACTAGTTGATGAATTCGCTTGATTAGGGCTGAGTTACAAGGGTGTTATCTCATAATGTGGTTCAAGCGAAGGCACGGACACCTAAATATTTGGCTGCCATGCGTCCGGATAAAATAATAAAGATAACTACAGGGTTTTCGTTACTAAATTTTATTTATTTATTTATTTATTTATTTACATAAGGAGATCCAACAGCTAACTAAATGACAATGGAATCATAAATAGATATATAGAGCCAATTACAGGAACTCGCAAATAGATATGTAGTAAAAACATATACTTAAGTAACACGCATCACACACACACACACACACACACACACACACACACACACACACACACACACACACACACATCGCACACATGAAAGAGATAAGACTCAAACCAAAACTAACAACATTCGCTTACATAATCAAAGCCTACTACCGGTGACAGGACACCAATTAAATAGTGTAAAAACAAAGAAAAAAAAAACTGAAAAACTAAGAACAAAATAAAGTGTTATGTTATAACTTAGATACTACATATACAAAGCACTCACTTACGAGATAAATAAAAAGTGCCTAATTGAAACACATTTCCGTCAATTTACGCCTCACGGAGGGAATGTCGCAATTAAATATATCAATGTCAAGCTCTTTCGTTAGCTTATTCAAATTACGGCTCGCACGGTTAAGAAAACTATTACGTCTGTAGTTGGATGATGTTCGCTTTAATGAGATAGGAGGAAAGTGTCTTTTTAACCGAGAAGGGGTTACGAATGAGATCTGCTGGAGCAATTCCGGGCAATCTATTTCACCAGTTATGATTTTAAGGAGGAATATAACATCAGCAATTTCACGTCGTTCGAATAATGGTACCAGATGCTGTTTCCTACAAGTAACTAAGTAATCAGTTCGATTAGAGGGGCACTTAAGTTTATGGCTCAAATACTTTAGAAACTTTTTCTGCACACGTTCTATCCTATCTATGTACGTATTATAGCAGGGGTTCCAGATTTGGGATGCGTATTCAAGTTTACTTCGAACTAGAGAGCAAAACAAGATTTTAAGTGTTTTAGCCTGAGTAAAATAAATGGAACTGCGCATTATAAAGCCTAGCGTTTTCAGGGCACTACTTACAATACCGTCAATATGAGTATCAAATAGAAGTTTAAAATCATGTACCACTCCCAAATCTCTCATAGATTGGACCTTATTCAATAATTGGCCTTTGAGTTTATATGTGGTAGGAATTATGTTATGTCTACGCGAAAATGTCAGGAAGGAACATTTCGATGGATTCAAATCTAATTTATTATTTAAACAATATTCGTCGAGTCGCGTGAGGTCAGATTGAATCAGCAGTGAGTCATAGGTCGTATTCACTTTCCCAAAGATCTTCATGTCATCAGCAAAACAGAGTAGTTTAGAATGTATGAAGCACTTACTGATGTCGTTAATAAAAATGTTAAAAAGCAGTGGTCCGAGCAGGGAACCCTGGGGGACGCCACTAGGAATAGTCACCCACCCTGAGATGTAATTATTCAGCACAACTGCCTGGGACCTATTGTCGATATAAGAAGAGAACCATCTCAGTAAGTCGCCACAGATTCCGATGTCATACAACTTGGATATCAGGATAGCATGGTCAATACGATCAAAAGCCTTGCTGTAATCCGTGTAAATGACATCAACCTGGGTGCCATTATCCATCGCACCAGTAACATACTCATTGAGAAGGACAAGGTTGGATACTGTCGATCTGCGCTGCAAAAAGCCATGTTGGTTCGGGCTAAAAGAACTTTTCAAGGAAGAATAGACTTGGTTATATACAATTTTTTCTAAAACTTTCGATAGTATACATAATTTGGAAATAGGTCTATAATTTTTGATGTCAGTTTTAGGTCCTTTTTTATGTACTGGTGTGATGAAGGCCGACTTCCACAATGGCGGGACAATACCCTCCGCGAGTGAGCGCTTAAATAACAAGGAAATGGGAACCGCCAAGCTATCAGCACAATTTATCAGGAACTGGGCAGGTAGATCATCGGGGCCAGCTGACTTAGACGGGTCTAGTTTAAGTAGCATGTTTCTGACTATACCAGAGCTTACACCAATACGCGTCAAGATAGCTGTAGAATTAACAACATTACTAGGATTAGGAACAGTGTTATTGGAATTTGATGTTGAAAAAGACGATAAGAAATAATCTGAGAAAGCCCTGCATATATCTGGTCCAGTGTTAACTAAGTCACCATCATAATTTAAACTATTTGGTATGCCATGTGATTTAGACCGC
The DNA here is from genome assembly GCF_963556715.1 of Cydia fagiglandana. NCBI lineage: Eukaryota > Metazoa > Arthropoda > Insecta > Lepidoptera > Tortricidae > Cydia > Cydia fagiglandana. Next base: position 7,237,135 of record NC_085936.1, on the reverse strand, counting down.
GATTTGACAAATGACCAGAAATGTTTAGGGTTTTTACATATATTACTCTCGACATTACAAATATAATTAGTAAAACACTGTTGCTCCAGCCTTCGTACTCTGTCCCGCTGTACAGTAAACGATACCAAATCAGATTTATTCCTATATTTTTTATATTTTTTCAAATATTTAAATTTTTCCTTAATAGCATATTTCAAAGGACGTGAGAACCACGATGGAAACGAATCAACTTTAATTTTTTTACTTGGAACAAATTTGTGCCTCAGTCGTTCATAGTTTTCGTAAAAGAAATTGAGAGAATTAACTAACGAACGCGTAGAAAACTCCGCCTCCCAGTTTATGGATGAAAATTCACTATTTATGGACGCGTAGTCACCCTTGTTATAAAAATATTTCACGCGAGAGTCGGATCGCAACAAGTCAATAAAAGTGAAATTAACCTCAATTACTAAAGCTTTGTGGTACGGGTCAATCGGTACCAATGGATTCAGACATTCGCACACACTTACAACATCGTTCGATAGAACGAGATCCAACAGCTTCCCGAAATTATTTAAGACGTCATTATACTGGCAAAGACCGTGTGTAAACAAATCATCTACTAAACTGCATTCATCACTACTTACGTAATTAGACGGAACTAACGAGGAATCCCGGGGCGTCTTTATGGCGCTATCGCGCAGCGCTATCTCTGCGTCTAGCTTTTCGAAGCTATTAAGAGTTAATATGTAATAGGTAGCTTCGACATGAAAGTTTAAGCTCTTAATACAAAAACACTCAACAATGGGCTTAATCAATTAGGACGAGGTATTTAATTTTTCGACTTTATTAAAGCGCGGTGTCAGAAAGTAACGTATGCTTTAGATAAAGTTAGAACAATCTAAGTGCAAACTTCTATTAAATAATGACGTTTGAATAACACTTGCACAGTTTGGGCTTCTCAAAATCGCTGCCAAATTATCTTGGTTTAACTGGTGGTGATTATCATGTAACTAATGTTACCAACAAGTGCGATCACACTGTAATAGCATCGTATGACCCATGCAAATTTTTGCGCTTTCGAATTTGATTCGGTATTGAGCAGTAATGTCAGGCCTGCTAGTGCAGCTCGGCTGCCCTAAGCAGAAAACAAGTATCTCGGAAATTTTCAAAAACGGGTTTTTTGGATTTTCGGAATCTACAATTTTAGGTGCATCTTTCACCAAAAAAATAATTGTAAAATAATGCGTAGTTTTTAAAATATTCATGTTTTTAAAATCCAAGTATCTTTTTTTGACCCTGTATTCTACGCTGAATTCAAGTATATGTCCCATTTCTACGCTAAATTCAAGTAACTAAACAGAGATACTTGTAATTCATATAGATGACAGAGATACTTGAGTTTAGCGTAGATGTTCGTAACTGCGAATCAGTTTATTACAATGGTAAAACAAGTATCTCCCAACACAATCTGCAATTTAGGTTAGAAATTAGTTACATAGTTATACAGAAGGTACCTTGTTTAAACATATACTTACGAGTACATAGAGAACAAATTTGCTTAGCAATATTCGTGTCAAAAGCTAACACGTGAAGAGTCTGTGACATTTAAGTATAAAGAAAAAGTGTTGTTAAAACAATTAAAATTATCTGTATTGTCTACAGTAATGAAAACAGAACACTAGAATGCATAAGATAGACGCCTACACCAAAGAAAGAGGAAATCATAATCATGCCGCATCCATGCCAAAGGTTTTGGAAAAAAATAGAAACAAACAATAACTGACTGGATTCAATTGACCAAAAGGGAAATATTTATTTTAATCCAGAAATTGAATTTTTATAAAGAAATATATTATGTGGTTAAGTGAATCATCTAAGATCAATTTCGAGGAGTCTACTTACTAATAGATCAAACCCACCCCTCCCCTCTACTGAGTTAGACCAAGAAAAGTCTGTAGAGATGTTGAGAGCACACTCAGTGCCAGTGTTATTTATATCATAATTTCATAGAAGTTTCACGTTTAAAATAACACCTGCACTGCGTGTGCTGTCAAAATCTCTGCAGTTTTTTGGTTTAACTCTAGCCACTAAAGAGAACCACCGATTACTTATCATTTTAATAGGTAACATAGCCAAGAATCGATATTGCTTTATAAGAACTATGGAAAACTGACTTGAAGGATTTAATTAGATTTTTACTTAGTTACATAAGTAAAGTTAAATAGTAAATAAAGTAACTATGTACCTAAGTATTTATCTATGCAAGTATGTATATCGTCGGCATCGTCGCCTAGTACTCATAGTACAAACTTTGCTTAATTTGGGGCTAGGTCAAAGGGTGAAAGATTGTCCCCAAATATTGATTTTTATGGACTCACCAGCTCTCACCATACCATGCACCAGCCTCATTCCTATCAAAGACATCTGTCAAATAGGACAATAAAAAATGCAAGTCGAACTCGCCCACCTTACAAATTTAAATTATTTCTTTTTTTGTAGGTACTTTATAGTTTTCAGATTATTCCCTCTACTTGTAGTGTAAGACAATATTACTTGCTACATTTCATAGTTCTAGGTCAACGGGACTTCCTTTTGTATTCGACAGTCTCAAATGAATCAAAATTTAAAACTGGTAGGTAGTAGGTAGCTTGCCTACTTACCTACCAGTTTTAAATTTTGATTCATTTGAGACTGTCGAATACTTACGTATTTTGACATAAACGACCGTATCTTTTTTTACGTTAATTTAGTAGTTTGAAACCACCCATCCACGAAGACAGGGTTTGTTGTAGGAATAGGATATTGTATCACAAAATAATCGCAGGCAATAAATAAAATCGATGAAATAGCTACCAATAACCATGTGTCAGAAGGTCTGAGGATGGCAACATCAATTACTAATAAAAGAAAAGTATATTTTGCAGGAGAAAATGAGTTTTAAATATATATAAAAAAATATAATTCTTTCAAGCGTTTTATTATGTAACAGAAATTTTGAAGTCGACAAACCAGAAAGAAACAAAAATAAGATATCGGTAAAAACGTCTTTATAAGCTTATGTCATTAGCTTTCATTTGATACCATTTCCTTCAGAATTACATGAAAATTTGAAAAGTTATTGAGTGGAGAGCCAAATATGTTAAGTATTTAAGAAGCTAAAGCTATTTCAAAGCTAAACACGAGATACTTGAATTTGTGTAGAATGGTTCTGAGATTTTCGGGCAGTAAACTACACAGAAAACATTTTATGCCTGTACAAAGTTTTATATACAAGAATATAAAAAAAATAAAGTCTGTATAAGCTTAATTTTATCGCCCTTAACATAATGGTATAAAAAGATGTTATATTTTAGACCAAATACCTAACAAAACGGACAAATTACGTTTTTTTGCTCTCCTCAATAATTTGTCAAAACTGAGTTACTTGTTTTCTGCTTAGGGCAGCCGAGCTCTGCAGTTGCCATCGGAATGTCACTATTTTATAATATTAAACTAGAAGGGACGTATACTATTCATTCATTCATTCATTCATTTCATTTATTTCTATAACAATAGTACATTGTGTTAGAAAGCTTACGAACTAATTACATACTTATAATCTAATTAAACTAAGTAAAGATGGGACATGTCAACAAATAAGTAAATAAGTTTTCAATATCAAGTAACTTTACGAGTAATATGCTTCTGAATACTTTATTTTATGCAACTTCATATTACAACACCATTTGAATGGTATTGATAATATAAATAATTATTTTTTGCATTAATATGACAAAGCTGTCTGACTCATATTTTACGATATTAACACAATGCGATATATCTAGTTTTGTTTTGTCATTTTTGACGCCACAATGGAAACAACCACATACTGACGGCGCATAATTTATATTAAACAATGATTATATTTAAATATATGTATAAAAGCTCTTATTTTAATTCGATATTTGAATACGTGACTCAGACTGACCGTGACATCATTTACTGTTTTACTTAAGAACGCTAAATGTTAAGTTGAAAAATTATGGGCGATTTTGAACTATTGACCTGACTGGATAGGCGAGCCGTCTGTGATTTAACCATTAAAAACATATATATATGAGTCATTCGTAAAATTATTGTACTTTAAAAATAATTTATTCTAATGACTCATCGCTTGAAGAGCCCTTTAGATAGGTTTCAAGTCTTGCGAAAATTCAAAATTATATTATTTTCTAAATTTCACCATTATACTGTCGTCCCTAATGCTTCCTGTACAAGTTACATTTCACCAAAGAAATCAACCTGTAAAAATGTATTTACGTATACATATAGTTTAGATTACCATTTATTCACAAGAACATAATAATTATAATTATGGTAGGTACGTGGGATGTTACAATAAAGATACTGAACCTTAATACATTCGGCCGTTGGGCATGCGAAAATTAGAGTTGGGAATAAATGATAATTCAATTTATTTAGATTTGTTCTCGTTATAACACAAGGAATCAAATAAAAGTGTTTAATGTAGGAACCTACATTTGGACAGTAAATTTTTTTGTAAAATTTTGAGTTTTTAAACTAGAACATTTCTACAAAAAAATTGCGGATTTCAAGCTTTTGCATTGTTTGCAGTGCTTATTGAACAAAAGATTATGAGTTTAATAGGTATATTTTTTCATATAGCCCATTTCCAGTGTCTTCAATCCTTTGACAGTAACATAAGTGTTTTTTATTTATTTACAGACAAATATTTACTCATAACAAAAGATTCGGAGGCTGCAGGCGTGACATGCATATTGCGGGTCGAGATATTTATCAAACACAATGCCTGAAGGCTAACGAGTGTCGATAAGTAGGTAATGTAAATATTCCCGAACTAATAAACATTTAATGATATAGCTTAGGATTCCGTAAATAACAAGAATTCTTGAAATAATAATGCTGTCTGCAGAGATTGAATAAAAACTGGTCTGTCTGTAATATTAAGTGTCTATTTTTAGAAATAACTTCTCTTATATTTGCGATCATAAAAAATAATAATATGTAGATAAATTTAATACACAGTTAATACTTTTACTTATACATTTTTTTAAGTTGATCAATGTGGCGTGTAGGACACACAATTCTAGATCAAATCAGGCGATCTTATAAAACAATAGTAATTCATAACGAATAATTTTGTTTGTTGATTATATTTTTTCGATTAAAATACTATTATGGTATGTCGATCAAAAGTACAGGCTTTTGAACTGTGGTAGATATAATAAAGTGATGAAAATAATTTATAATATAGTAAAACATGTTTGTATTGCTATAATCAAAAACTGTACCTATATCATGATGAGACCAGTGCACATAAAACACGTCCTAAAACATAGGTACTCCTCCCTCTCCTCCTCTTACACCTCCCTTATAAATACTCTTTAACCTACATCATAGTTGAAACTTATTTCAATCTTTTTACTTTTTACCGTACAGACGAACAGAGAAGAGTAATATATTCAAGTGTATTAGTTATTTACTTCGAAAGATATCAAATTTACTTTGTCTGGTTCTTAATATGAAAGTCAATTTATAGAAAAATTCTTATGTTAGATAATACATTTATAAGTTCAAAGACTTTCCAACGCTCGTCTTATTGAAACATAGAATTAGCAGATCGTTTAATGTGCGAATCTCAAACTGAGAAGTGGCATTGAACCTTCAAGTCTTAAGGCTTAGTATTGTACTTACGATTATACTCGTATTTGTTTAGGTTAACAAGTACTTAGGAAACACATGTATAAGCACGCACATGTTACTAATTACATGTGTAAAGAAACCTTAAGTTGATGGGTAGTTAGTTTGTCTACCTTGACCAAAATAGAACCATTGTCGAACGGTTAATAAATAAACATTTGGGACTCGATCAAGATCGACCTAGCCCCAAAATATACAAGATACCTACATAAGTAGATACTTACTTAAATACAAAGAAAATATCTATAACCACACAAATAAATGCCATAAAAGCTTGTACCAAAAATGTTTTTTTTGCCAAAACGACTTAAGTATTTTTGATCAAATGTAAGATATACAAAGCAGTGAGTTGGAGTGTCCCATTTTATCCCAATTAAAATGCCTAGAATGTAGTTTTTATCTGTTTTAAAGAAATTATATTTCATACTTAAGTTAAGGTGATTCAGGCATTATTTACATTGTCTAGTTATTTTAGAGAATAACATTTTCAAGAGATTGCTGGTAGCATTCACAAAATGCTAAAGGGAGACTAATTATATTCGCATAATTCAAAATCATTCTTATTTACATATTTATCTTGTATCAATCTCATGCGTAGGTACCAATTGGAAATCATCTTTATGCTCGTTTTATTATAAATGTATTTAGTACAGTCATTATATCCAAAAAACCGACCCTACCCGTGAATAACTAGTTCTTGGTTTTTTTTTTCGTAGGTCCCTCGGTGGGGGGGGGGTCACTGGAAGTGTAAATTCAATAATTTTTAAGAAAAAAAAAACCGACTTCTTTGGGTGCCGGTGAAAGATTATAGTAGATAGTACACTATGTAGAAAAGGAGGTAAAACCACCCATTTTTCTACTAGCATTTCGCTTCTGTAATGGCTCCTCTACAGGATGGGCCAACGCCGGCCACTCCAAGGGACGCAGCCATGCGGTAGAAAGAGATAGCAATATTACTTGCTCCCTCTAACGCATAAATGCGTCCCTTGGAGTGACCGGCGTTGGCCCATCGTGTAGAGGAGCCATAAGGGTCGTAGTTCTAGCCTAACCTAACCCACTTCTCAGATAGCAGTTCGGTTCTGTGAGGATCGCAGTTCGAACCTAATCAAACCCACTTTTCAAGTAGCATTCCGTTTTTGTAAGGCTCGCAGTTTCAACCTAACCTAACCCTTGTTCGGTTCTGTGAGGATCGCAGTTCAAACCTAACCTAACCCACTTAATGGCGCATGCGGTGCGGTGTACGGGGGTTTAAGCGGGAGGGGTTAGTAAGATTGGCATCATCATACTTTATACCTACATTTTATGGTAGGTAATCATAGTGGTTTATTTAGTTAAGGTATCATAGTGGTTTTCCAGGCCAAGGTCCGGGTCCGAGTCCGAGTCCGAGTCCGAGTCCGAGGCCGAGTCCGGGTCCCAGTCTGGGTCCGAGTCCGGGTCCGAGGCCGGGTCCGTGTTTGTGTCCGGATCCCAGACCGGATTCGAGTCCGGGTCCGAGTCAGGATCCGAGTCCGGGTCCGAGTCCGGGTCCGAATCTGGATCCGAGTCCAGGTCCGGGTCCGGGTATGAGTCCGAGTCCGGGTCCCAGTCCAAGTCAAAATCGAAATTCGTAATCACCAGACGTGTACCATGCGTCGTTGAAGAGTTCTGTTCTGGTCATCATCAGCAGTTCCACTTCATCAAATGCGACAGCTTTTAATGTAAATGCTTGATTTTATGATGAAAATACAGAAAATTCTATACGTATGCCTTTAAGATTTGAGGAGTTCCCTTGAATCCTTATGGTTCCCATCATCAGAACTCGAGCTTGACAAAAGTGTGGCTTAAAAACTTAACTTGCTTAACGAACATAACGAAGAGGAAAAATCACCAAACGTGAACTCTGCGTCGTTGAAGAGTTCTGTTCTGATCATCATCAGCAGTTTCACTTCATCAAATGCGACAGTTTTTAATGAAAATGCTTGATTTTCTGATGTAAATACAAAAATCTCTATACGCATGCCTTTAAGATTTGAGGAGTTCCCTTGATTCCTCATGGATCCCATCATCAGAACTCGAGCTTGACAAAAATGTGGCTTAAAAACTTAACTTGCTTAACAAACATAACGAAGAGGACAGATCGCCAACCGTGAACTATGCGTCGTTGAAGAGTTCCGTTCTGATCATCATCAGCAGTTCCACTTCATCAAATGTCACTTTTTTGAATGTATATGCTTGATTCGTTGATAAAAAACCAAAAATCACTATCTGTATGCCTTTAAGATTTGAGGAGTTCCCTCGATTCCTCATGGATCCCATCATCAGAACTGGGTTTTGATAAAAACGGGACCAATTTGTATGCATATACATTCAATCAAAAAAAGAATTTTCAAAATCGGTCCAGTAATGACGGAGTTATGGAGTAACAAACATAAAAAAATAAAAAATAAAAAAAAACATACAACCGAATTGATAACCTCCTTCTTTGAGATTTGGAAGTCGGTTAAAAAGTAGACTGAATCAGGCTCCTGCGTATATTCGAAAAACGGTTTTTCTTGAATAACTCGGCCATTTTTGATTTTATAGTAAAACCGTGAGGACAAAAATTGTAGGAAATTTGATTCTCTACAAGTTTGGTCCTCACAATTTTTCTTCTAGGATCGATATTTTGGAAATTAAATTTGAAAAAAAGCGACAAATTCAAAATTTGATTCTCTACAAGTATAGTCCTCTTCATTTATGCCGTAAAGTTGAAAATAAACGAGATGATGAAAATATTTTGAATTTGTCGCTTTTTTCAAATTTAATTTCCAAAATATCGATCCTAGAAGAAAAACTGTAAAATCAAAAATGGCCGAGTTATTCAAGAAAAACCGTTTTTCGAATATACGCAGGAGTCTGATTCAGTCTACTTTTTGAATGTACACTCCCAGTGACCCTCCCGAGGGACCTACGAAAAAAAAATCCAAGAACTAATTATTCACGGGTCAAAATCTATAATGACTGTACTAATTTAAAAAATAAGAAATATGGCAGATTTCATGTGACTGCGGGCGATGGAAGACGAGGGGACCTTGCCAAGATGACAATCGTACATCGAAAAACGCCAAACGAAAAGAAAAAATCGGACAAGTGCGAGACGGACTCGTCCACCGAGGGTTCCATGCTGTTTAATATTTGTTGTTATAGCGGCAACAGAAATAAATCATCTGTGAAAATTTCTACTGTCTAGATATCACAGTTCTTGAGATACACCCTGGTGACAGACAGACGGACGGACTGGTAGAGAGACGCACATAGAATTATTAATAATAGTGTCCCATTTTACCCTTTGGATATAGAACCCTAATAAGGTATCGAAAGGATGACAGATGCTAGGACTGCCCTCCCTCCCCCCTACTATAGTCCAAAGCTCCCAATACTGGAGTCAGTTATGTAACGCTGCCATACATGACCCAAAAATTTTTTATTAAGCTATGAGCTTCATCACATCTGATATTTGAGTAATTCTAAGCATTTCTAGCCTGAAGTGGGGGGGAGGGTGGGGTACAAAGACGGCCGCCATCCGTCATCTTTAAAAAAAATCTACTCTGATCCTGGTGGGTACTAGGGCAAGTTTGGTATCATTTTCGTATAAACCAAAGACGTAGAATTCATTGCTGATATTTGTTTTTTCAATTTCATAGTAATTTTACAAGAAAAACGTAAAAAGGTGAAAAATTTGGTTGGAGATTTTTGCTACGCGGAGCCGAAACTACAAAAGATAGAAAGTTGAAATTTGCACACTAGATTACATTTATAAAGTGTACAAGAGATAAGAAGCGATTTTGAGAAATTCAACCCCTAAGGGGGTTAAAAAGGGGATGAAAGTTTGTATGGGGTTCAAGTTTTATTTTAAGCTAGGAATTTGAAACTTCGTAAAACGATATATTATTAAAATACAAGAAAACTAATTTCAGCGTTTTTGAAAATTCATCCCCTAAGGTGGTGAAAAAGGAGTTGTAAGTTTGTATGGATATCAAAAAAATTTTCGAACGCGGGACTTGAATCTTTGTATTTGGGGATATTATTAAAAGACAGGAAAAGTAATTTCAGCGTTTTGTAAAATTCATCCCCTAACAGGGTTAAAAAGGGGTTGAAAGTTTGAATCCATTACAAATCCGAGTAGACACACATTTCTTATTGGCTCCCAGGCTTGAAATGCTTAGAATTACTCAAGGAACATATGTGATGAAGCTCATAGCTTAATAAAAATTTTTTGGGTCAACTTTATAACTGCTTCCGCTACAACTATGGCCGAAAATTAAGTGTGTTTTTACTGTATTTTTTTGTAGTTCTAAGGCAAGGTATGTTTATAAATGGAATAGAAAACTCGGAGTAAACCAAACGGAACATTCAATTGGTATTGATACTTAATTTCCTTTTAACTTGTGGACCATAGTTGCAGTAGTAGGTATTGGACTATAGTTAGGAGGTTTTACGGTAGTAGTACTTTTTATGATGATAAGGTACAGTCGCCATCAGATATATCGGAGCAGCCAAGGTGTTCACAAATATCTGAACACGCCTCTATTGTCAAGGCATTAGAGTACGCGTTCAGATATTGTGAACACCTTGGCCGCTCCGATATATCTGATGGCGACTGTACCTACGAATAAAATAATAGCGCGCTTAGCGACGATGAAAAACTAATTAAGTATGCTAATCTTTCTAAATCTTCGTTTCGCTTTAACTTAGTTAAGTCGTTCAAGCGATCTTCGTAGAGGTGAAGGTTAATGTCTTAAATAAATTACGAAATTGTAACAGGTTTTTTTTTATTTATTTCAGCACTTCGCCTAATTTTTATTATTGAATTTCTGTTTCATGTTTAACGTATTATTAAATACTTCTCATGAAATGGCAATATTACACTTTCCGATCATAAGATGCATGAGGATTAAATATGAATAAAGAAAAATCTTCGCCGTTCAAGTTTAATCTATATTACTTTGACATAAAGTGCCCATGTCGAATACTAGTGCAGCGTCGAGCACTACTTACTTGAATCAGAAAATAATTTACCAAAAATCTATTGATTGTTTAGTTACCTATATTCAGATATTCTTCGACATAACTGAACAATTAAATAGTTACTCGTAGATACATTTTTATCCAGTAACAGTTAGGCAATTTTAATTCATAAATTATACTTTAAGCATTATTTAACGGTGTTATAAATAAAAAAGCGGTTCAGGTATCAGTTAACTATTCACACCAGGCTTAATAGTAAATTTGTTGGGCTATATACCTAGAATTGCAGTGCACATTTTTCCTTAAACTTATGCGTCAACATAACATGTGTTATTTTCTACGATTTAATCAATTCGCCGAACGTTACTTAACACAAAACATAGATATAAGAAAACTGCTAGGGTAAAAACACTCTCTAACTGGTAATGTACATAAACTGCAAAACGACACAGTATTATCAATGCGTCAATTTATGGGGAAAATATGGTCTGTAAGGATATGACGGTTGTGCTTTTATTGACTAACGTGCCATGTGTTTCTCTCGTACCTTACACTTATATACATGTTAGACTGAGACGAACATGATAGGTGTTTAAAACGCGTCCATGATAGCATTGTTGATTGCGCAGTTTAATGTTACATACGTTACTCGCAGTGCTAGTTACAACGAATTAAAGGTGTGTTTGTAAATACGGAGGTGGGCGGTAAATATTCCTCGTTGTGTTTATTGTCCTTACTGTGATGTTGGTATTTAAGTTTTGAATTAGTTATGTTTGTTTACATACATCTTAGTTTGTATTTGTTTTAGAAACTGTACAGACATGATGGTCGTTCTTGTCTACGTGACAGCGTGATAAAACGGTCGGTTTCTACCCCGTGGTGTTAAAAAGTGGCAGTTATTTTATCACGTGGATAAAGATGGATAAAGCTATCCATAATACGCCGGCGAGAGACAATAAAATTATAATATGTATACCTATAATTGGGTACTAGATTGATTTATGTCAAAACAACAGTGGATAAACCTATACCTATCTATTGTTAGATAATTATAGAAATTCATAAATACCCAATACCTATTTAATGTTAATAACAATATAAGGTAAATAGGTGCTAATATACACAATGCCAGATATAATGCTTATAATGACAACAGTTGTCATCTTTGTAATAAACTAAATCAAGAGGAAGACCTTATTGTCATAGTTATGGCGTGTGAAGGATAACCATTAACGTACACACCCGTTATAAATGGCTATAAATAAAGTTGACCGAGAAACAGAAAACTGCAAAATTAAGTTAATTAGGAGCCATGCCTTTTCTTGAAATAAGGACAAGAGCACTATGATTTATACTTATTATATTTGTACTTAAGCGCTTTTTTTCTACTATAAAAATATGAAGTCAAAACACCGTTAGCCTGTTGTAAAGTATAATAAATTTAGGGATTAAAGAAATTTATGTGAATCTAGGATTATTATAAACCTATAATCCTATAATTGTGTTCCAAAATGTGAACATGTTACAGAGCTTATAATATAAAATGATTCTAATAAGACAATCCGGCTTAAACAAATTGATATTTAACAGTGGAACAGTAGTACTAAATTACAAACACATTTGTATAAAATGCCGTGAGTTCAGTGACACAGGGAGGTATGATGTAACTGATCACTCGACGCAGCAGTGAGCCGAGCCGTTTCTAAATTAGAACATCAATAATGGCAAGTTGACATTTTGGCGATTCGACAAACAGCAGTGTGAATCGAGGTGATGCCTCCTGTTGCGAAAGCTTTCTCATGCTGTGGGACTATAAAATACCTAACCGAAAATTTAAAACGAGTTTTTCTTGTTTTTAAGCCAAAAAATGGTGTTGTATAGTTGCTAACTGGTGTATATTTAATAAGTATTTTGATTATGGATTCTAAAAAGGAACTTAATGGTCTGTTCATTAGTATAAGCATAATTATTTCAGAAACGCGACATGGATACGATTCTGATTTAATAATTTGTTTAAGTTTTGATCTCATGATACGAAATTGACACTAGTATGATTACATCTCATGCGTCCGAATAAGTGCGAGCGAGATCGTCAATGACACGCTGGATTCCCCAGTGCATTTCTTGCACACCAAACAGCGTGTGCAATGTTATGGTCTAGGTAGTTATAACCATTACAATATCAAAACCTTAACAAACTATAAAATCGAAATAGACTTCAAGTTCGGCTTTGCTATATAATTTTCACATCTGATGCTAATCAAAATGTATTTATAGAAAAACTCATTCGTATTTATATATTTAATAATAGTTATTTGCTTAAAGCTCGAAATCCTTATTGGTTGGTTGTGCGTGTATTACCGGCGCAAGTACGCAAGTAGCTACGTCTTTAATATTAGATTCATTAGAGACAGATTAGAGATGTATACAATTCAGGTGTTATATACGTCAATTGTCTAGAAAATTGTAGACGTGTGATTAACAAAGAAACGTAAATATTATGATGTTTGGGTGAGTTTTTACGTTTTATATAAACACGACATTTTCCTCCTCAGTCAAAAATCTAATAATGTTATGATGCCGGACAAATGTTCTGCAAATATAAAAGATAGACCACCGTGCAAATATTATTATATGTATTTCCTTGGAATTCACGGGCCTATAAATCCCAGTCTTTTGATTATTGTCATTACCTACTACCAATTTTTGTTTGGTCTGAAGTTAGAGTGTCTTCCTAGAGATAATGTATAATTACATTATTGGGGCTCCAAAAGCGGGCTTCAAAAGTTGCTACAGTAGAATGCAATTTTCACAATAACTCTGCAACCGGATTTATGCATATTTTCGGTTACAAAACAGAAATGCTATCTATGAAAGCTTCCTATAGTTGGTTAGTAAGTTGTACTGGGTATTTTCCGCAAATCGACAACCACTATTTTATTTATTTTATTAACCGACTTCCAAATCTCAAAGAAGGAGGTTATCAATTCGGTTGTATGTTTTTTTTATTTTTTTTTTTATGTTTGTTACTCCATATCTCCGTCATTACTAGATCGATTTTGAAAATTCTTTTTTTGATTGAATGTATATGCATACAGATTGGTCCCGTTTTTGTCAAAACCCAGTTCTGATGATGGGATCCATGAGGAATCGAGGGAACTCCTCAAATCTTAAAGGCATACATATAGTGATTTCTGGGTTTTTATCAACAAATCAAGCATATACACCCAAAAAAGTGACATTTGATGAAGTGGAACTGCTGATGATGATCAGAACGGAACTCTTTAACGACGCATAGTTCACGGTTGGCGATTTGTCCTCTTCGTTATGTTTGTTAAGCAAGTTAAGTTTTTAAGCCACATTTTTGTCAAGCTCGAGTTCTGATGATGGGATCCATGAGGAATCAAGGGAACTCCTCAAATCTTAAAGGCATGCGTATCGAAATTTTTGTATTTACATCAAAAAATCAAGCATTTTCATTAAAAACTGTTGCATTTGATGAAGTGGAACTGCTGATGATGATCAGAACAGAACTCTTCAACGACGCATAGTTCACGGTTGGCGATTTGTCCTCGTCGTTATGTTTGTTAAGCAAGTTAAGTTTTTAAGCCACATTTTTGTCAAGCTCGAGTTCTGATGATGGGATCCATGAGGAATCAAGGGAACTCCTCAAATCTTAAAGGCATGCGTATAGAGATTTTTGTATTTACATCAGAAAATCAAGCATTTTCATTAAAAACTGTTGCATTTGATGAAGTGGAACTGCTGATGATGATCAGAACAGAACTCTTAAACGACGCATAGTTCACGTTTGGCGATTTTTCCTTTTCGTTATGTTCGTTAAGCAAGTTAAGTTTTTAAGCCACATTTTTGTCAAGCTCGAGTTCTGATGATGGGATCCATAAGGAATCGAGGGAACTCCTCAAATATTAAAGGCATACGTATAGATTTTTTTGTATTTTCATCATAAAATCAAGCATTTACATTAAAAACTGTCGCATTTGATGAAGTAGAACTGCTGATGATGACCAGAACAGAACTCGTCAATGACGCATGGTACACGTTTGGTGATCACGAATTTCGATTTTGACTTGGACTGGGACTCGGACTCGGACTCATACCCGGATTCGGATCGGACCCGGATCCGGTTTGGACCCGGACCTGGACTCGGATCCGGATTCGGACCCGGACTCGGACTCGGACCCGGACTCGGAACCGGACTCGGACCCGGACTCGGATCCGGACTCGGACCCGGTCTCGGACCCGGACACGGACCCGGACTCGGACCAGGACTCGGACCCGGACTCGGACCCGGACTCGGACCCGGACTCGGACCCGGACTCGGACCCGGACCCGGACTCGGACCCGGACTCGGACCCGGACTCGGACCCGGGCTCGGACCCGGATTCGGACCCGGACTCGGACCCGGACTCGGACCCGGACCTTGACCCAGAAAACCACTATGATACCTGAACTAAATAAACAACTATGATTACCTACCATAAAATTAATGTAGGTATAAAGTACGATGATGCCAATCTTACTAGCCCCTCCCGCTTAAACCCCCGTACACCGCACGGCATGCGCCATTAAGTGGGTTTAGGTTAGGTTTGAACTGCGATCCTCACAGAACCGAACAAGGATTAGGTTAGGTTAGAACTGCGAGCCTTACAGAAACGAAATGCTACTTGAAAAGTGGGTTTGATTAGGTTCGAACTGCGATCCGCACAGAACCGAACTGCTATCTGAGGAGTGGGTTAGGTTAGGCTAGAACTACGACCCTCATGGCTCCTCTTCACGATGGGCCAACGCCGGTCACTCCAAGGGACGCATTTATGCGTTAGAGGGAGCAAGTGATATTGCTATCTCATTCTACCGCATGGCTGCGTCCCTTGGAGTGGCCGGCGTTGGCCCATCCTGTAGAGGAGCCATTATACAGAAGCGAAATGCTAGTAGAAAAGTGGGTGGTTTTACCTCCTTTTCTACATAGTGTACCATCTACAATAATCTTTCCTTGGCCCCCATGGAAGTCGGTTTTTTTTTCTTAAAAATTATTCATAGCGTATTTCGCTAGCCGTGCAAAGGGGAAACGCCAGCAGCGTGCTAGGTACATTAAGCCGGGTACCTATGGCCTAATGGCATGCAATACCCTTAATTTTTATATTTACCTAGTTATAAGTTTGGAAATTTCTGTTCTTATTTACTAACTAAACTAATAAATAATAATTAATATTTTATAATTTTTAATATGAAGAAATATAAAATGACTAACAGGAAGCTAAAATCGATTTTAGAGAAACTAAATAATAAGATTATCTGTTTTTTTTGTAACACTCATAAATATGAAATTAATAAGTATCCTGTGCTTTAAAAAGATTAAAGCTACGACCTTCATAACGAGGGCAAATTCAGGCAAAGATATGGACAGCCACTAACCGAAAAATTATTCACAGTTATCTCGATCTTAGCTCAGGTTAATAAACTAACCATAGTAGTTTTCTTAAGTTTTTTTGTAAGCAAAAGATCTAGTATTTCACTTCAGATGCAGCTACTTTTTATAAAAGATATCAAATATTAGACTAATAGAACTCCTGCTATTTATTTTTAACTCATAACAAGCAAAGTTGTTGCTATGGTGTTATATTTAGGTGGATAGTCAATCTTAATAACAAAATGGAGTATATGGACGGACGATTTACATAAGGGCATTGGCCTCGGTCATCCTAATTAATATTTCTCTATTAATCGCAGTGTCCATGTGAAATAAATCTCGGTGGCGATATTTTATTTCTCGTAGTCAGGTCATTCGTGGTCAGGCAGGTGGCCGCAGAGTTGTCTCATTTTTATTTGCCGTTGAAAATTTACGAGTGTTGAATATAATTATAATGTATTGGATGGTCACGTAGCGCGCTCATGGCTTATGTAAATTTTTACACGGAGGCTGCAGACAGTTTGGCAGCGCCACAATGCCAAACTTACGAGCGACACTTGTTTCGATACTGCTACCTACACGTAATTTTTTAGGGTTCCGTACCCAAAGGGTAAAACGGGACCCTATTACTAAGACTTCGCTGTCCGTCCGTCTGTCACCAGGCTGTATCTCACGAACCGTGATAGCTAGACAGTTGAAATTTTCACAGATGATGTATTTCTGTTGCCGCTATAACAACAAATACTAAAAACAGAATAAAATAAAGATTTAAATGGGGCTCCCATACAACAAACGTGATTTTTGACCAAAGTTAAGCAACGTCGGGAGTGGTCAGTACTTGGATGGGTGACCGTTTTCTTTTTGCTTTTTTTTTGTTTTTTTTTTTTGCATTATGGTACGGAACCCTTCGTGCGCGAGTCCGACTCGCAGTTGCCCGGTTTTTTTATTCCAGTAATTTATTATTCAGAGTTATGCCAGAAAAATTGAAATGCCTTTGCAGCTAAAAGACAGCATCTTGTTTATGAAGACTGTGTCGACTTTGAGGCTACTTTTTACTTATTTTAAAATTGAATTTCCATTTTAAGTATCTACGCTGCTACCATGATGTACGTAGTGAATTTTTGGTCCGATTCTGACCTCGGCCACTGTAGAGCCTGCTCACTTTTTAGGGTTCCGTACCCAAAGGGTAAAACGGGACCCTATTACTAAGACTTCGCTGTCCGTCCGTCCGTCCGTCCGTCCGTCCGTCCGTCTGTCACCAGGCTGTATCTCACGAACCGTGATAGCTAGACAGTTGAAATTTTCACAGATGATGTATTTCTGTTGCCGCTATAACAACAAATACTAAAAACAGAATAAAATAAAGATTTAAATGGGGCTACCATACAACAAACGTGATTTTTGACCAAAGTTAAGCAACTTCGGGAGTGGTCAGTACTTGGATGGGTGACCGTTATTTTTTGTTTTTTTTTTGCATTATGGTACGGAACCCTTCGTGCGCGAGTCCGACTCGCACTTGCCCGGTTTTTTTTAGTATATGGCGTCTTTTTCAGTTTAGGAAATTGTTTTCAAAACAAGATATCGACATGATTGTTTTTTGTGCCCAATACACTAGTTGATTCGTCCAGCCGACTAAAAATAAGTTGGATGATAAGATATATTATATAAATAGTTCAACTACATCTAAGTAAGTACCCTATAAAGTAGATGGTCTTAGGTTTGACCTATCATTTCGCCAATAAACCCTTTACATATTTGTAGTTAAAACAGTAGGTAAACCATATTAAAATGTATTAAGAAGACTATCAGTCGTAATGAGTTCCTACTAAAATTTGTATAAATTAATGAAACTAAGTTTCAAAACCAGTTTGTGTGACCACTGCTATACATAAATATTGAAATACCTAGTTCCATCACGCGCAAAGGAAATGATTTCATAATTAAACGCTGAAGATGAGATGACAGGTTTGTTCAATATATATAGTAGTTATTTGATAAAGCCATGCATTCCAGACGTGTACAAACATTCTACAATGCTCATAGGCTTAGGAATTGCCCTCATTTGTGAATCAGACATAATGCTATTTTGTGCAATATGCCTACAGTAAGTGGCACTTTTTGTATGGTACAGTTAATTATATGGGGTTTGTGGGTGAACAGATTTAAATATAATTTAAAATTGAGACCCAAGGAAGTTTTAATCAATCATCATCATCATGTCACGCAGACAAAGCCGAAGGGGAGAAACTAGTAAAAAATAATTTCGTCTAGGTCTCACAGAGCCACAGGCCTCGTCTCATGCACGAGTAGAATTGGACTGGCAGTCTCCACCTGGCTCAAAGCGGGTTGGACACATATTTCATTGTATTTTGAAGATGATAGGTACAGTCGCCATCAGATATATCGGAGCGGCCAAGGTGCTCACAAATATCTGAACACGCCTCTATTGTCAGGGAGTTAGAGCGCGTGCTCAGATATTGTGAACACCTTGGCCGCTCCGATATCTAATATATGTATATTAATAGTAGAAAACATAATTTTTAAGAAAAAAAAACCGACTTCTTTGGGGGC
The DNA here is from genome assembly GCF_963556715.1 of Cydia fagiglandana. Classification (NCBI taxonomy): domain Eukaryota; kingdom Metazoa; phylum Arthropoda; class Insecta; order Lepidoptera; family Tortricidae; genus Cydia; species Cydia fagiglandana. The sequence goes on along the minus strand of NC_085936.1, from coordinate 7,218,444 downwards.
CGGTGAAAGATTATTGTAGATAGTACACTATGTAGAAACGGAGGTAAAACCACCCACTTTTCTACTAGCATTTCGCTTCTGTAATGGCTCCTCTACAGGATGGGCCAACGCCGGCCACTCCAAGGGACGCAGCCTTGCGGTAGAGTGAGATAGCAATATTACTTGCTCCCTCTAACGCATAAATGCGTCCCTTGGAGTGGCCGGCGTTGGCCCATCGTGTAGAGGAGCCATAAGGGTCGTAGTTCTAGCCTAACCTAACCCACTTCTCAGATAGCAGTTCGGTTCTGTGAGGATCGCAGTTCGAACCTAATCAAACCCACTTTTCAAGTAGCAATCCGTTTCTGTAAGGCTCGCAGTTACAACCTAACCTAACCCTTGTTCGGTTCTGTGAGGATCGCAGTTCAAACCTAACCTAACCCACTTAATGGCGCATGCGGTGCGGTGTACGGGGGTTTGAGCGGGAGGGGTTTGGCATCATCATACTTTATACCTACATTTTATGGTAGGTAATCATAGTGGTTTATTTAGTTAAGGTATCATAGTGGTTTTCCGGGCCAAGGTCCGGGTCCGAGTCCGGGTCCGAGTCCGGGTCCGAGTCCGAGTCCGAGTCCGGGTCCGAATCCGGGTCCGAGCCCGGGTCCGAGTCCAGGTCCGAGTCCGGGTCCGAGTCCGGGTCCGAGTCTGGGTCCGAGTCCGGGTCCGAGGCCGGGTCCGTGTCCGTGTCCGGATCCCAGACCGGATCCGAGTCCGGTTCCGAGTCAGGATCCGACTCCGGGTCCGAGTCCGGGTCCGAGTCTGGATCCGTGTCCAGGTCCGGGTCCCAGTCCAAGTCGAAATCGAAATGTAAATTAATGTAAATGCTTGATTTTATGATGAAAATACAGAAAATTCTATACGTATGCCTTTAAGATTTGAGGATTTCCCTCGATTCCTAATGGATCCCATCATCAGAACTCGAGCTTGACAAAAGTGTGGCTTAAAAACTTAACTTGCTTAACGAACATAACGAAGAGGAAAAATCGCCAAACGTGAACTATGCGTCGTTGAAGAGTTCTGTTCTGATCATCATCAGCAATTCCACTTCATCAAATGCGACAGTTTTTAATGAAAATGCTTGATTTTCTGATGTAAATACAAAAATCTCTAAACGCATGCCTTTAATATTTGAGGAGTTCCCTTGATTCCTCATGGATCCCATCATCAGAACTCGAGCTTGACAAAAATGTGGTTTAAAAACTTAACTTGCTTAACAAACATAACGAAGAGGACAAATCGCCAACCGTGAACTATGCGTCGTTGAAGAGTTCCGTTCTGATCATCATCAGCAGTTCCACTTCATCAAATGGCACTTTTTTAGATGTATATGCTTGATTCGTTGATAAAAAACCAAAAATCACTATGTGTATGCCTTTAAGGTTTGAGGAGTTCCCTCGATTCCTCATGGATCCCATCATCAGAACTGGGTTTTGACAAAAACGGGACCAATCTGTATGCATATACATTCAATCAAAAAAAGAATTTTCAAAATCGGTCCAGTAATGACGGAGTTATGGAGTAACAAACATAAAAAAAAATAAAAAAAAAAAAAAAAAAAACATACAACCGAATTGATAACCTCCTTCTTTGAGATTTGGAAGTCGGTTAAAAACACATCACAAAATATGAAATAGAGACCTAGCTAATGTGGCGGCACGTAAAACAATTCTAGGGGACGTACTTTGTATGGAGATTTGTCTTAATTTTTTACTTGTCTTTGGTACCTAATATATATGTAGGTATACCTATTATAATCTACCTAGAAGGTATAATCGTAGGTACTCTCAGTCATGTGACTTAAATACAAAGGATCATTGGCACTAAGGTACTTAATTATTGTATAAGTAAATCCCATTGGGTTTATCCATCGAGTTTGCCTGACAGATTCAAATAAATTTTGTATCTTATAGTAAATAGATGTTCGAGAAAGATTTTATTAATGACTATTTAATTATGCATTTATAATAGAACGATTAAGCTATGGCTGTATTTAGTTCAATATCTGGGAGACCGAACCTTGCTCGGAAAACGTATGAAAACTAAAAAAATGAGCATTTCCCCATAGATAAGACCTATATAGGTAGCTAGATCATTTTTCTCCCCCGAAAACCCCCATATAGCATCGAAATCATTAGAATCGTTTCCGAGATCCCCGAAATATACATATACATGTAAATATATATACAAAAATTGCTCGTTTAAAGGTAGGTAAAACATATTTCGTGTATGTTCCAACTTAGCAACTAAAATAATAAGACGAACATGAATGAACGTGAACGTTAACATTTTAATAGGCTATTTATTTAGTTTCTAAACGTTTTCGTTGATAAATTATACAGTATCAAATAACACATACAATAATATAGCAATATAAGCGCCAGTATCAATTTATTTTTCTAAAATCGGATGAACTGGACCAGTCAAAGCGGTTTGGAATCTTGCGGTATGTTCGCGGTTCGCGGGTGAGTAGAGTTTTTAGTACAACCAACATATTTAAGGTGAGTTCGATTTCTAACTAACACAAATGAATGGAGAGGGGTCTATCTCTCTTCTTAGTCGTTATACTCTTTGCAGAGTGTAGTGGTCAACAATGGCTGACATCAGGCACAGACGTTGCTTACCGTACGATTTCTCTCCATTTTCCGCGGTCGGAGGTCATTCTGGCAAATGCGTACTTCATGAATTAATATGTCCGTCCCGTGAGAAATTTGGACTCACAACTCTGGGACACTGGCTCTTTGTATTAAATAATCGACTGCGCTAACGAAGCTTACTCGATTTTGCGGTAAATGGAAGGGCCCCGCTAGTCTACCTTTTTTTTTATTATGAATGGGCTTACTCATGGCCACAGACTAGCCGAGGCGTAGACGTGGCCTACGATGGAGCGAGCTCGCCCAGAAGGTGCCTGTTCACTCTTGATTTGAAGGTTGCCGGGTTATTAAGACCACGGAAATATAGACGCCGGCAAGGAATTCCATCCACCGACCCTACCTACCCACCCATACCTTACCTTAGTGTTCTAGTCTCACTAAACGGCACTGACGTCTCAATTCGTATTGATACGTAGTCATCACTCATCAACACTGAACCATACTTTAAAGAATTTTATAAATCGCTTCTACATAAACTACTTATACTGGTTATTGTGAGTGATCGATTCGCTTGCGTTCGACAAACGATAGGTATATAAAAATAATATCGCGGTCTAGCAAAACTTGATCAGATTTGTCATTTAGTATTCAATAAGAATGTCAGACAGACATTATGTGAATAATAAACCCTCGTCATTACTATGAAATCAAATATTTTTTAACATACTTATCCATAATATAATAATTTAAATAATTAATAATGACTACGTGACTACTCTAAATTTCGTTAACATTTTCAGATTTGGGGCTTCACAGTAAATTAAATATTTAATGCCACGAATCTATTAAGGAATCAATAAAATATCAATCGGTAAAGTGGTGGTACTGGTGCTCGACGTGGTCCCAGTACATGTCATATAGGTGACAGCAGGATGTCATCTATTGGTCATTAGCATGTCGAGCACTAATACTACCACCTTACAGGTTATTTAGTGTCCACTCCTGGAAAAAAATGTTTTTACTATCAATATTTAGAGTGAAAGTATTGGCAGAAGAATACGTTTACAAACAATTTGAACTAAGCACTGCATATTGTTATTCATTTTTATAAACGAGAGCATTTTGAAGGTATCTTTTTGTTAAATTATTGAAAGCCCATTTATAGTTAAGTACTCGTCTGTTGATCGTAATACTAACATATTGAACATACTTAAGTCTGTTTTTATATTCGTTTTACTAAAAATTGGCCGGAGATTGCCCAAAATCGAGACGAATGGAAATCAAGGGGGGAGGCCTTTGCCCAGCAGTGGGACACCGTATAGGCTTATAAGAATAAAAAATAATTTACTAAAAATACAGATTGGTCGAACAAACTGGGGCAATTGACCTGTCATTTTAATATCTGGAATATAAAAACAAGAATTAATATGATTAATAATTCACCACGACAATAGCAAACAAAGACTCATTAACTCATAACATAAGAAAGGAAAACAAAAATAAGATTTTCCGCTGTAAACATAAATTATCATAAAAGTTCATTACATCTCGAAAATGTCAATACTAATTATATATTCTTGTGTTTGATTCACAGATCATTTGTCTACTAGAAAAACGTTCGCGGTCACCACACGTTGGCACTCCCATGATAAATTACCGAGCGCGCGCGAAGCTCTCTTACCTTGGATAAAAATGATTTCGTGTATCTGTCCTCTTATGTACAGGTGGCATTTCTAATATGAATTTCGTCAAAATTTGGGAATTTTGCCTATTCAGCTTTGTTTTTTTTTTCTCAAATGGCGGAACCTTGGAGGTTGGTAAGGTCTACAGCAGCACACAGAATACACAGATACACTATTTAAGTATGAGAGCTTAACGGCTCATTTCAGTTGATTTCACATTTGCCTTTGTAGGTACACATTTAAATTACAAATATCAACAAAAACATTGCTCTAGGGCAAATGCAGACAGATCTAATTTAAAATGTTGTAGGATGCAAATGAGTAGCAATGCGGCCCGTGTCGTAGGTAATATTTTGCAACTACTTATGTAGTGATCGAGACAAAGTCTTAGTATGTCTTCACGCAGAGTCTGTGGGAAGTACTCCCTGCCTGATATAAATAAACATTTGTTTTGCTGTGACGCCTTCAATAATGTACTGACTGATGCTAAATTAACAACGCTCGTAAATTTGTTAGCAATCTGATCAATTTGTTCCTTATGGGCCTTATGACTCTAATGGCTTCTAACACGGCCCTGAGTGGGCCTTACTTGATAATAATAAATTTCAATAATAAGTATTATTTTAGGAAGTTGATTTGATGATCACTGTCTCAATACTAGTGAATAGTCACAGACGGTTCCGAGAATCTCCGTTTCGGTATATAGCTTTAAAGTCTGTATTCAAGGGGTTAATGTAATAGCCGATACTTAGGAAGCGTGACAGGAGGCTACCGCCAACGATTGGTGAGTACCGATAAACAGGTGTTTTTCTTTGACAGCTCTTAATTAAGTGTGATAGCAATACCTACCTATTTATTTATTTTGCAAAGCGATAACTTATTAATACCCAAACTAAATAATAAATTTTGGATTTCTGTCTTTGTCTATTTAATGCTTACAATATCGGGATTAAATTAGCATCTTGTCGCCCAGAATGAATTATCGTTTTTATAGCAGGAACCAATCGTATCACGCAATGCTCACCTTAAAAATGTAATGAGAGCACTTTAGATATAAACTGAATCTTTAAATGAATTCAACTACAGTTCGGGTGCACGCGACTGCAGGATCTTGGGCTGTGGAGGCTAGGGACTTTGTGAGGGATTTGGGTCGGTGGCTGAAAAACAGGGGGTGCGACTCTCGGTCCGGATCATATTTATGACGGTTATATTGTTTAACTTAGATTTTATAACGACGAAGCCAATTGCGGATATTATCCTTGGTATGTCTGGGACGAAGCATGTTGCTGATTTGCATTTGTGCCCACCGGACGAATCCTGCTTTGCGGATTTCTTACATATAATGGGAGTATTTTTTAACATTAAAATATGTAGTTATTCAACTACTTTTAACATTTTGTTATTCGACCTTACTCACTTATATTGTACATAATTCAAACAAGTCCAGATCACCAAGGCATTTGTAATTTATAAAACTTAATATCACGCGGTATCGGCGACAGCAAAGAAGAAAGAAAAGGTCAGAGTCGGTTTAAAAGGTCCAATAATTCCGAATGTCCGGTACAAAAGTCCGTGGGAGCGATTAATCACAGCGGCGCCTTTCATATTGTGGATGAATGACCGTATATTATTACAATAATTATAATAAGTCACATTATAACTATTCATCGCTTCCGTGATAAATTTTACTATAGTCTCTATCTTGAAGTATTTAAAAATAAACTAAATTTACCCTTTAATGGTAAGGAGCCAGTTGAAGGCAGGTGAAAACATTTCACGGTCAAATAATGTAGGTTAAAATCAGGTCGTTCAGTGACAGATCCAGGCGGTTTAGTATTTGGTTGGTTAACCAATAAATGTTATAACTACCCGAAAATTTACATTAATTATTTAGTAAGTCCTGTCAGCAGCGTGGTGACGAGTCCAAAGGTTCTGAACAAACTATGACATGTCTTTCGATACGTGCCAGAAGGCCTTTCTATGCAGATAGTAATTTCTTATTATCAAGGAGTTATGGGCCATATTATAAGGTGGTGGTATTAGTGCTCGATATGCTAATGCCCAATAAATGACACCCAGCTGTCACCTCTATTGACAATGACTTAAGTGTCAAGATGACATGTAGGTACTGGGACCGCGTACCGCGTCGAGCACCAGTACCACCACCTTACCGTTATTCGTTAATGTTCGTCAAATCTAACAAACTGTTGATAACTGTTTGCTCGTATCCGTCATTTTGACATTTCTGTTTATTCGAAAGAGACAAAACACAAAACTTAACAGAGGTTTGTAAGAGGTTGTTATTAAGTTTTTTGAATAAAGGGGACGATCGGTCAGCAGTCAACAGTGAAATTTCTACAATCAGCAAGAACTCTTCGGTGAACGAAGAAATCGTGAGGAAACTTTTTTTTAATACCACATCAGTGGCAAACAAGCATACGGCCTCCCTGATGGAAGCAGTCACCGTAGTATGGATGCCTGCAACTCCAGAGGTGTTACATGCGGTATGCCGACCTTTTAAAAACCTGTACAAAAACTGCACGAACCTGAATAGAACCTTACCTAGTTTACTGTGAAGATGGAATATCAAATGACAGTCGCTTTCTTGAAAAGCTAAGAGAAGTTACTAACTTATTTCGTTTTGGTGTTGTTAAAGCCAAGATTTACTATTCAATCGAACAGAAATTAACATCTTTCACATATCTCGCGTGCGTCAGAGGCAAACGTGCGATTATTGAAAGTTTGACTAGGCGTACCAATATTATCACTACACCTTATAACACAAAGCCTCCGCGGCGTCTGTCCTTTTATGTGTTACTTAAATTTTATGTCACATCTCCGCTACTTCTGACGTCAGTAGAACGGGTTATGATTATTAAATCCGAGATTATATGTCAGTGGCCTAGGGGTATCTGTTCCCAATTATACGAAGGACGGCAGTTCAAGACCAAGTTAAGAAGTAACTTATTTATTACCTATTATTTTTTCATGCCTCTGAAGTATATCGAATGATTATAAGCTTTTGAGACTTTGCTGTTTTGTGAAAATATTAAAAAAACAGTGTCTTTGATGCACAAAATAAATCAATTAGAGGAATTATGTTGAAGTGGTTGCTGTGATAAATAATAAGAATGTTGTTGTTTATAAGGAAGTATAAAATTATACACAAAAACAGATAATTTACACCTGAAAATTACAGAATCTTAACAGAAAATTTCCATTTGAAACTTATAATAACTTACATGAAATTTAAATGAAAGTTTCACTTTCGTAACTTACAAGCTGCACATCACTAGGTACAGCCATTTGTCAAAAAAATATAATTTATTTAAAATCAGAATCAGTGTTTCGTAACGTATTGTTTACTTTTCATTGCCGCTTGCTTAAAGAGCATAAGTTACAATTCTCATACCGTATTAGTCAATGTAAAGTGACCAATTGGTAAAGTTCCATGATAAAATCTTTGGTCGTCTGACTTTGTTTGATTTATGTTAGAACATTAATTAGCACATAGTGTCTGTTGACGTATTGGTATAATTATTATATAGAGATGCATCATATACTTACGCCAATATTGCTTCTCGTTTTTATTTGCCTACTGGTCAGGTAAAGCAGTGGTACCAAGGGTAGGCTTTTATGCCAGAGATTAAACTCCCGTCCTCAACTATGCGTTTGTTGGATCATACGTGAGAAACATCATTTAGACTAGACAAAAAAATTCAAAATCGCTCTCCTTCTTGATGTAACTAGCAAACCATATTACTTTTTGGCAACCGGGTTTTTTACCCTAATTAAACCCCGCTGAATTTGCCGGTTGCTCGATCAAAATCTTGACCGGAAGTGAGATATTTAATATTAAAGGTGCCTTTTTTTAGCTTTTCGTGAATAACTCTTAAACGGTTGCGCATAGCAAAAAATGTTCTTAAACGTAAGTAATCTGCAATTCTGCATAAAATTGCCTACAAGAAAAATTCTGTACAATTTTTAGCTAGGATCAATATTCAAAGAGATAACGCGGGAAAGTTAATTATAATCACTTCTGAGGTTTTACGTACAAGTGCATAAACTTTAAGTCTCACTGATTAATTAGACTTACCTTTTTGATTACCCTTTTACCTTAGAATAAGCATTAATTTTATTATTTCATTCACCGACTTACGTATATAACTTTTATTCCACGACTTACCCCTATATTCGAACTTTAAGATACGTCAAATAATAGATATGGAAACGATATACTTAGATTAGATATGTCAGTGTCAAACAAGTGTCAAAAGTGACGTTTTTGTTTGAAGAAACGTCGCTTTTGACACTTGTTTGACACTGACATATCTAATCCATATCTTTTCTAGATCTATTAACTGACGTATCTTAAAGTTCGAATTGGGCCGTTACTAAGGTACCTATTTAAAGATAGTAGTAAAGTTATATTTATGATGGCTTGAATTTTATTGAACGAGGAAAACTGTTCAATTATAACGTAGACATTTGCATACATTTTATAGCGCTATAAATAATTATAAACATTTGTAACACAAAATATCCCACAGATTAGTTCTGGGAACACGTAGAAGTTACAAGTTAAAGTTAGACCAGGAAAAGGCTGCAACGGTTTTGATAGCACACGCCGTGCAAGTGTTAATTTAAACGCCAAACTTCTATGACAATATGACGTATAAATAACACTTGCTCTGCGTGTGCTATCAAATTCGTTGCAGACTATTCTTGATCTAACTCTAATGTGTAGTGGTAATGGCATTATTTATCAACTATATATTTATATCAACTGTATATTTATATCAACTATATATTTATATCAACTATAAAATTAAGTTTATTACCCTTATTACCATAGCCCTACCAGAGACATATGTTCAGCAGTGGACGTCTTATGGCTGAGATGATGACCCTTATTACCAACATGATCCTTTTAAGAAATAATTCATAAGAGTTCACTATGTACTTTAACTACTTTAATTTTATAAAAAAAATATTTAGATACGATTTTTTGTCATAAAAATATAAATCTAAAAACATGTTACGTTATTCTTCATAATTAAACCCAGTTAAAAGATTTACAAACCATTTAAATAGTCTTATTGTACTTAAGTGATACCAAAATAAAACAGCCATAAAACTTTATTAAATAATTAATAATTCAATTCAGAAGTTACTACAACTCATATAACAAAACAAACTCTCATAACAAAACAAAGATTACACAATGGACAATTATTTGAAATAACCTATACATACAATATAATAACAAACAAAGGGAACGTTTTAATTTATATCCACATTGTATCGATTACAAAATAAATAATTAAACTACACACATTTTACATTCTTCGCCGTCCAGTATCATATTTCATCAGAAGACAACAAAATACTAATTAACACAAGCAAATGCCTACCTACTTTTTATATCATTGCTACCATCTCAACATACTATGTACCTTGTTTTACGGTACTATTTAGGACATTTTTAGTTTTGTTTTGATCTTACGACAGGGTAATGCACGTCGGTCGGCCCCAACATTCTTTTGTTTTTGTTTTAAGGCTCCATTGAAATAATTTGGCATCCTTTGCTTAACATCTTTATTGCTCTGACATATTGTATACTTGGTATATAATAAACGCCTGCATTGTTAATTTAACTTAGTGTGGCGGAATAATAGTCGCGTAGCTTTGTTGTTAATTTTTTTCAGCAAAACTCGACTAATATAAAGTTATCGTTTAGGTGTTTCAATTCAATTTTCTAGATGGTTATCGTGCTAAAAATATCACTTGACCTGTCAGCGACGTCACGTCAAGAAGACCTACTTACATTTGTTACTCAGAATAAAATCAATTTTTGCATTCTACAAAAAAAATAACTTTTTTTAGAATATTTGTGTACTAGAAGTACTTTTGATATGCTTTATAAAATATGCAAGTCGGTACATTTGTCCCATTTTACTTAATCAATATGAGCGCGTTAATGTCAACAATCAGTTTAACAAAAATACAAATATATTGTATTATTATTAAACACTTGTTACTATTAAAGGGGCCCACTGCTTAACTGTCCGCCGGACGGTATCGGCCTGTCAGTTAGAACAAAATTTTGACAATTCCGAACAACTGACAGGCCGATACCGTCCGGCAGACTGTTAATCAGTGGGCCCTTTAAGTAAAATAAATAAGTTATTAAGAATTTCCGTTATTCGATGATGTTATTAATCAGCCAGCTGGCGTATTATGGTCATTATGGATGGCTTTATCCACGTTTATCCACATGATAAAATAACTCACTTTTTAACACCGCGGGATAGAAAGTGACCGTTTTATCACGCTGTCACGTAGACAAGAACGACCATCATATCCGTGTAGCTTTAGCAGACAAAACGAGTACCTAAATGTGAAACTATGTAAGGGACAGATACCGTATATTTATGAAATAAAGTTTATTATAAACGGGCCCAATCTTTGTAGCCAATTTTGGAAACTCATGCTACGCAAGTTTCTGGTTTGCATCAAAATGAGAGCACTTGTATTTTAATATGAAACCTTGTACAAACTTAAATTGTTAAAGTGATAGATTGAAAATATATACCAATAAAAGTGAAAAATTATAATTATCTTGCAAATGCTCAGATACTAATCTTAACTCGTAATGTCAGCATATTATTGCACCCAGAAGTGCAATGTATGACGGACGTGGACACGCATACATAGTGTATATTATTAATGGAGGTGTTTCTCACTTTTCAGGGTATATCATATTTTCTAAGGGCCTCGGTTACGAATGAGGAAAAACATTTATACAAATTATGTCAAGGTTCCGTCTACTAACATAACTTTTAATAGCCGCAAGCTCTTAACGCCAAGAAGCCATTAATATTTTGTTGCAAGTGTGGTGTGCCATATATTTAGCGGTGGACTTAGTATCGACATACTCGCAACTATTTACTTGGACAGAATTTGAAATATATTTTTTATTCACTTTAAAATACATATTTAGGAAAAATTGTTTTTGTATACATTCATCTTACGTCCTCCTCAATGTCATCTTTTTTGTCATGACTTTTACTTTAATAATTATTTGGTCAACTGCTACGTTTTAACAGTTTTCGCGACTTTCAGTAATACTTCAAGATTTATTTTCTTCTCACTTACTCACAGTTGACATTAATAAATAATAACTATGCATGTAATATAATGAGCGTTAATTGCCTTGCTAACAGTACAGATATGATTGGAAACAAAACAAATGAATAAAATTATCGCCGTATCATGTAGATCAACCACCTGCCATCTTTCAAAGCAGTTGGCACTGTGGAGATGCTTACATCATAACATCTACATATTAGTTTTTATTGATCGACTAAATGGTCAGATAGTGTCCTTAAGTAGCTCGAACTGGCTGCATATCCACTCCTGTGTAACATAAATGGTTTTATCGCAATTACAAAGTGAGTGTGTCGAATAAAAATAGTTTATTTTTTATATTCATTATAGTAAATCACATAAGTATGTATAACTTTATCAAAACAAAAATTTTGAAGCCAAATGATTATTTACAGATAAGTATCCTTGTCATATTTTGCCATACTAATCCTTAATGCCTAAAAAATAACCCTAACCTACCTATCTCTGGGAGCAGATTCGTTTTTAGGGTCACCAAAAAGAAAATAACCCTAACCTACCTATCTCTGGGAGCATTAATTGATGTTTATAATATAGGAAGTATTCAAAGATACTCTCAAAAATCTTAAGTACCTACCTTATTTTTTGCAAATACAACGCGTTCACCTGCGTTGCACCTAATAAAATGTCCATAAAATACTTATTAAAGCGTAAATTAAGACCTTTACAACCTCATTACAGGCTTAAGTCAATGCCCCTTTGTTTTTATCATACAATATGCATTTGCTTAACGGTACAGTGCGGTCGGTATGCCGATTGGTTATTTTTAGGCACATAACTTTTGTACATGTGATTCATCGCGTTCGATATGGAGCAAAATTTATTCAAATTTGTATATCTCCTGCTGAGTAATTGATTAGATTGCATTAACTTTCTCTTACGATCCATACATACAGATAAATAGAAGTAAGCATCGTCAAGTAGTTAAGCGTGTCAAGTTAATGCTTTTTAACCTCTATTTTAAAGAGATTGTTAAGCTTTAGTGTGAAAGCCAAATATGTTTATTTTCAATGCTCTTGTGTCAAGATTGTAATGAATCATGTTTTTCTGTATAAAAACAAACGGAGAAAGTGAAAGAGCTGCAGCAAAAAATCTATTACGAATACCTATTCAATATTCCTACTTACATTTTAATCTTATATGGTAGGTACGTATATATGTGTAGGTAGGTAGGTAGGTATATTTGTGATTATATCAAACTGTGATTAAACCAAGTATCTTCCGAGTATCTTTTTAATAGTAGGCACGTTTTTTCATAAAACTATAAATTTACCATTAATTTTATTACATCGACTTCAACGAAGTTATAAAAATGTTTATATTAAATTAAATAATTGGCTACGACTACTAAAATACGACTTCAACGAAGTTATAAAAATGTTTATATTAAATTAAATAATACTTTTATAGCCATTACCATAAAATGTACATATATAGGTAATTATCACAAATTAATAAGCAATTAAAAACTATATAGTAGTTTTATTATTTGTGATACCTAGTTAATCCTAGATTTGTTATTTTTTTTTGTAAATACGAGTAAGAATCTGAAAATCATTTTATCAATAGCTGAAATTTAACCAAATAATTTTAACTACGATGAAAAACGTATTATCCCGGTTTCCTTCTCATTTGCTTTTACAAATGGGTAAACGAATCTATCACTTGTCTTCTTAGTCATCATTGGTTCTCTTTTTTATTACATTCTCTGTTGGTTCATATCATTTTAGGCACACACGATATATTAGGCAGGGCATTATTAATATACTTTCTACCTGTCTATGTTAAGTGACAAGAGAAAGGGGAATATAATTTCGTAGAATCATTCGTGTGGCGTTATTATAAGGAAATATAATCAGAACAAAGGTACATGTACATTTTGTAAATTACTGACAGTCAAAATATTTAGCAAAAAACTACTTAAATATTCACTAGACAAGATTTATCTACATATGTGACGTCCCACGGGTAAAGGTACCTTATGGCGGTTGGCGCTTACGCTATTATTATTGCCGCTCCAATATTATTGCGGCGCTATGCGACGTAAGCGCAAGCCGCCCTAAGGTACCTTTTGTCGTGGAACGTCACATATCTACTCAGTAAAACAGTTTAGTTAAGGACATTACCTTTTTCCTTTTATTGTTGGTAAAAGGAGACTTCCTTTTGTTATTAGATACTTTGATTTTATAACCGCTAGCCACCTACGACAACGAAGTTTAAATCATATTCAATTTAAATTAAACTACATTTTTTTTGTTTGTTGACGTTAAACATAACTGATTCGATTCTATTTGATACACCATCTATTCAAAATTAACTGCTTATATTGTAAATTTATTGTTTTTTAGTTTAGCAGTAAGTATGTAGGTATACCCGTGTAGAATGGGTATGTTAGGGCCCCCCCACGCGTCTAGCGCATCTAGCGTCTTTCGAGCGTCGGCGTCTACAACTCTATGGCCGCTGCTCGACGCAACGTCGACGCAACTGCGCAGCGACGTCATTTTCCATAGCGCTGAGTGGCGCTGACCAGACGCCGACGCTCGAGGGACGCTAGATGTGGGGTGGGCCTAAAGGCGCCATTCGGAATGGCATCTACAGCTGCATTACTGTTGCGACGTTACTGCTGCCGCCTTGACGCGATCGTTGTAACAGTCAATCTTCTTGATAAAATGAATAACGGATTGAACGTCCTAATCTCGGCAGTAATACGGCTTCAAACGTCAGCAGTAATGTCACAACAGTAATGGTAACATTCCATTTCTAACTGCACTACCGGTACTGAACGCGACGCTGGCATTGTCAATTTCCATAGTAAAATGAACAGGGTAGTGCAGCTGGCGTTGGAAATGGACTGTCACCTTAATGCAGCTGCATTTTCCATTCGAATGCCACCTTTACATATGTTCTACACGATTATACATACTGCTAAACTACAAAACAGTAAATTTGTAACGTTTTATTACCTATTTACCTTGTCTTATGCAATATATTTGTGTGTGGGTGGCTACAGGACAAAATCATAAATTATACCTGCATAAACTATTTTATGTTTCAGGCTTCGTAGCCTAGGTTATAAATAATTCATGAACTCACAGAGCAATTAATTAGACGGACCAAATAAGTCATGTCTAGAGAGGCTTATAGATCAAACCAGAACTTGCAGACTGAGTGGCGACCGTGACGTCGGTACATTCAAGTATTAGGTATAATTCGCTAACCACGAATTCGCGTCTTGGAAATGTTCTAGATTAGAACACGTTTGAATAATAAATTAAAATGTTAGTAAAAAAGTATTTAATAATTATGAAGAACAGAATAAATACTGCAACTTTAAGTAATTTCACAAAAATATGAAATCTAAACCAGGCTTTAAAACAATCAAGTATAATGTCTCCTCTACACGATGGCCCAGCGCCGGCCACTCCAAGGGACGCATTTATGCGTTAGAGGGAGCAAGTGATATTGCTATCTCATTCTACCGCATGGCTGCGTCCCTTGGAATGGCCGGCGCTGGCCTATCGTGTAGAGGAGCCATAAGAGCATCGGCCCGATACGAACTTTAAGATACGTCAATTAATAGATCTAGAAACGATATGAATTAGACATGTCAGTGTCAAAAGTGATGCTTCTTCAAACAAAAACGTCACATTTGCCACTGACACATCTAATCCATATCGTTTCTAGATCCATCAATTGACGTATCCTAAAGTTCGAACCAGGCAGCATGACTCAGAGAGTCTGGGGCGACATCAGCAAAAAAGAGAAGGTAGATCGTAATTGATTCGACCTTTGAACGGAAGTGCGGGGCATTCTTAAACCTTCCTTATAATGTTTCGGATATATCTCAATGACGAAATAATTAAAATCAGGAGATTAAACACTTTAATCACAGTCGTACGTATTTAAATAGTGTTTTTTAACATTTTTAAATAATATAACGCCAACGTTTCATATATTGCTCTCCAACACGTTTGTAGTTAATGGATCCAATTACTAAGACTCCACTGTCCGTCTGTTTGTCTGTCTGTCACCAGGCTGTATCTCATGAACCGTGATGGCTAAGACAGTTGAAATTTTCTCAGATGATGTAGGTACAACAAATACTAAAAAGTACGGAACCCATTGGTGGGCGAGTCCGACTCGCACTTGTCCGGTTTGCAAAGTTGCACGTTTGTAAATTTATTTATCTCACAATTTGGACTGTTTTTATAAATTTCACGAATTCATATAAATTTCACGTCCAGTACAGATATGATGGTCGTTCTTGTCTACATGACAGCGTGATAAAACGGGGTCCGTCACTTTCTATCCCACGGTGTTAAGAAGGGACAGTTATTTTATCAGGTGGATAAAGGCATCCATAATACGCCGGCAGATTCACGTTTTAGTTACTATGCGCGCGGTATGACTCACAAGTCCTACAGCATTAATTTAATTTAGAAAATTTTTACCGTGACATATTGCGTTTATGTCATACATTTTATGATTTATTGCAAAAAAACCTAATATACTAATATAATATTCGTTACTAATGTTTACTCTGCTTATCGTATTTAATTGACCAGTGTATATAATTGTTAGACTAGGTACTATTTTTACACCCGACAAAGTTAACAAAAAAAAACAGTACGGATATGATGGTCATTCTTGTCTACGTGACAGCGTGATAAAACGGTCTCCGTCACTTTCTATTCCACGGTGTTAAAAAGTGACAGTTATTTTATCACGTGGATAAAGATGGATAAAACTATATCCATAATACGGCAGGTGTGAATGAAAACTTAACTTTTTTAGTTCATTTTACATTGTTTGAGTTAACTCGAAATTTTCGCTGCTATCATATAAACTTATCGTAGGATTATGTTTTTGTGGACTATGTAAATTTTAATAATGACTACATCTTATAAAACCAAGTCCCCCGCCGTTTCTGTCTGTTTGTGTGTTTGTCCGCGATAAACTCAAAAAGTACTTAACGGATTTTCATGCGGTTTCCACTTATCAATAGAGTGATGCTTGAGCTTGAGGAAGGTCTCAGTGTATATTCTGTTAACCCGTGCGATGCCGGGGCAAGTCGCTAGTTCAGTTAACAAGTATATACAGGATTTACTAAATTATTCTTCTTAGCAGGATGTTCTTTGTTAGTTAAGAACAAACTTGACATACTTAAGTAAATATCGACAGATCATTGGTCGAGCAGATTAATATTGACACAAATCATCTATCGAACGTAAAACATAAGTCATAATATAATTCATTATTAGTTCCTGTTCCCTTATGACCAAAATATTTAAATCTTATTTATGAATTAACTTATTAATAAGCCAGTCATAATAATATTAATTACCTAATTCCGAAGGCTTTAAACAATTACGGTTGTTATTAGTTTATTTTTTCCAAAATACTTCTTCAAAAGGCTTTTTCATATCGTATGAAGTTACAAATACAGAACCCTTCGATCTCCATGAACCGGCCCTTACTTGGCCGGTTTTTTAAATATTTCTAACTAAGGGGTAAATTTATAAAAAAAATACCCCTTATTTAGAAATATAAAAAACAGGCGTTTGTTAATCTGGTCGATTAACTGAAAATTTAGTGTTACATACAATACCTTTGTTGAAAATAATAATTTTAAAAATAATCTTATAATTCGTAAGTTATTGAACCCATACTAATTTGACTTATTAAAATTATCAGTTTTGCTAAAAAAAATTCGAACATTTATGACTAAAGTGCGAAATGACAAAAATAATTTAAAAAATATATTTTTTACTTTTGAATATTAATTCAGAGTACCTAAACAATTATATTTCAAATAAACATAAAAAATACATTAAATAATTATAACAACTTATAAAATCATATAATTATAACCACAGCTATTTATTTATATCTAAACACGAATGATGAGTTAATGATGCCATTGATAACAATAAATAATTGACGGCGTAAATTACGAATCATGTTTACTTCCCGCTGTCGAATTCACCTGTTTTGACATTGAGCACGACCACTCATGCGCAGCTCATTGGGCAAATCCATGCATTTCTTTTAATGATATATTCTGTTAGTTATACTGGGTGGAACATTTTTAGGGACTGAGATGAAAGGATGGTGTTATCTAAGTGATCTACAATCGAGTTATTATAACCGTAAAGCGGGATTAAAAAGTAAAAATAAAAACATTAAAATGAATCATTTTTATATCAATGACTACTCTAGAAAGTTATTTACATTTTAAATTGACATGTGTCATGTCATTAATCGCTAGGGTTGAAAAATACAGATTTTTGCACTAATGTTTAACAAACTAAAGTAAGTAGCCTAAACAATGCCCAGTTTGAATAAAGTCCCTCATTCTGTTCCATCCGACATAATGGTTTTACGAGTACGTTTGCCTTTTATAGGGCACACTTAGATATTAATACGGCAAAAATTACTTTGCTCTTATGCAAAAAAAATCTGGGCCGAAGGGTTAGTGGCAGGCATCCGTCTCATGGTTGATTAGTTAAATCATAACAGTTTGAAATTAAATTATTTCACTAAAGCTTACTCTAACCTCCTTACATACATTAACGATTCGCTAGTGGGGAAAATAAATTAATGCATGAACCTTTTATAGAAACTAAGAAGTTGTTGTGATTTATTCTGATGTATTTTTTTAATTTTATAACATGAATCTTGCTTTATATTTCATAAACTATAAAGAATATTTAGCTCAAGTCGCCAGCTTTACTGTGATAGGCAACTTGTATCACCATCATCAATCATTTGAACCTCTTCCGAGCCCTTCACATAAATTTCTTATCCCGGTCTTGAGCAAACATCCAGAAACGCCCCGCACTCATACCATGAAAAGAAAGAAGTGAAACGAAATAAAATCGTCAGGTGACAAGCAAAAGTAAATAATTACTAAAAAAAATTAAACAAAAATCGACCTTCTTTTAGTACTAATGGCTTCCCTTTATCTTGCATAATATCGATTGTCCGAAATACAATTCGCATAGCAGGTTTCCCAGAAACATTTTTGACCGAATGATACTTTTGCATAATTGTATAATTAGCATAACTGTCATCTCGCATAACATTCATATGGCAGAATTATGAATAGCAGAATACTAATATCGTCAATTTTACATACGCAGAATTGTATGTAGCATAAATTACATTCCACCGAATTTCTTATGGCATATTGCTCATATTGCAGACTTCAATTTCGCAGAATGTTATGCAGCAGAATAAAAGTTCTGCCGAAATTGTTACCACATAATACTCATGTCGCTGACTGCACCTAAACAAAAAGAATTGCTGCCAGAACTACAGTTTAGGATAGGTTAAAACTGCGACACCTTCATAAAAAGAATTGCTGCAAGAACTATAGGTTAGGTTAGGTTAAAACTGCGACCCCTACACAAAAGAAATTGTTGCCAGAACTGTAGGTTAGGTTAGGTTAGAACTGCGACCCCTACACAAAAGGAATTGCAGCCAGAACTATAGGTTGATTAGGTTAGGTTAGAATTGCGACCCCTACACAAAAGAAAATGTTGCCAGAACCGTAGGTTAGGTTAGGTTAGAACTACGACCCCTACACAAAAGGAACTGCTTCCAGAAGTGTAGGTTAGGTTAGGTTTGAACTGCGACCCCGACACAAAAGGAACTGCTTCCAGAAGTGTAGGTTAGGTTAGGTTTGAACTGCGACCCCGACACAAAGGAACTGCTTCCAGAACTGTAGGTTAGGTTAGGTTAGAACTGCAACCCCTACACAAAAGGAACTGCTTCCAGAAGTGTAGGTTAGGTTAGGTTTGAACTGCGACCCCGACACAAAGGAACTGCTTCCAGAACTGTAGGTTAGGTTAGGTTAGAACTGCGACCCCTACACAAAAGGAACTGTTTCCAGAAGTGTAGGTTAGGTTAGAATTGCGACCCCTGCTTAATAGGAACTGTTGGGGTAGGTTGTTCATTGGTGAAGTAGGTTAATATAAAAAAAAAATATCGATAAAATATTATTCTTATCAACACTATGCCAATGAATTATTCTGCCTAGGGAAATTGTGTGAAAAGACAGTATGCCAAGCAAATATTATGCGACGTAATTTTTAGCAAAACAATTATTCGATTATAGGATTATTCTTCAAATTGACATTATGCCATTGCATTATTCAGCTTTACAAAATTGTGCGAAACAACAGTATGCCATGAAACTTATGCAAAAAGTAATTCTGCGAAATGATGATTCTGCCAAGGGTCGCTATGCGAAAATAAAATATGACAATAAATTTTATGCAACATATTAGTAATCCAGTACTAATATGGTTCACTAATGGTTATGAACTTGTGGTGGTACTTAAAGACTTTTGCTTGTCACCCGACGAAATAGACAAAGAATCACCCGGCCGGTTAGTCCTTCGAGAAGCGACGCTGTGTCTGCCACAGCCGGCGCAGCGCTGAGGTTAACCACATTTCTACTGTCATTATCCAAAAAGACATATCTCCCAAGGAACCTGTATTATATCGTTCGGGTTTTTTCCTTTAAAACCTCACATTTACACTTAAACCTATCTACAGGTCAAATATAAGAGTGTAAAAAAATGCCTAAGCTTTTTCGACGACCAACTTTTTGTAAGTTAAAATCTTATAACAAATTAATTTATTTATCTGGTTATTATAGAGACTTATTATTATTATGTACCTATACCAAAACAAACATATAACATTTTTATAAAGAAGAAAAAAACACTAATCACGTCTCACGTCCTTTTTAAACGACAGTTATCTGGAGTCGCCAATAAATTATTTACTTTACGGACGTTAAACACTAAAAATTCATTTCTTATAATATTTTCATATGTATTTTGTATAACTTTTTTTACTTTTATATCCATAATTATTATAAAAGCATAGCCTAAGATGAAAGATAAATACAGAGAATAATTTCTTAATAGGTATTAGTTTTTAGGACCTTGATTATTGAATATCTTAGAATGTAAAAAATATACCTACTTAAATAAATGTAGAATCAAAATCAAAACAGCTAATAGTGACCAATATGATCACGCTAGGAGACCGTATTTATATTCATAAGAACACCGTCCTGTCAGAAAGTAGCTTCACCTGACTAATCCCACATCCATGCATATAAAATATAATTAATACTTAAACGTTTTATGAGTATATTTATGAGAATATTTTAGTAACATAAATGTATAATATATAGTATTTTTCTTATTTAATGTGGGACGTACCACCGTATAATTGGACCGGCAATCCAAAGATGTCTGATGTGGGTTCGAGTCCCACATTGACCAGAGTTAAGTTAATACGTAACTGGTAATATGTATTTAAAAATGTCTTCAGTTTTTAATACAGAGAGATAACGCAGCCAGCGTTATGGGCTCAATGCCGCAGGCGGAGGTTTTAGAAGGGATATTCTTTTTATAGCTTTTTTCTACTCCCGTACTTTTATTTGTCATTTAAAGGGTCGTGCACACACCTTTAAAACCCTACCTTATAGTTGTCAAGACAAGTCTTTAATCTATTCCCCAAAAAAGAATTTGTGCATACACGCAGTATCTTTTTGACGATTTTACGATACTCCGTGTAATGACCACTTAAAAAATATTGAATGAAATTCAGTGTTGCCAAGCTTATTTTAAATGTAATCTCTGACAAATAAGTGAACCATAGACATTTTTATTTTATTTTATTCATTCATTAATTCTTTTCCCGCCCGTACCCTCGATTTTTGCTACTTCTTGATTTAAAAATATTTGTTAAATTTACAATTTCATTTCAAAGTAAGTGCTTGGTCGTAGAAAAAGTATTGTATGCAACGTTGTTTAACTCGTGGCGTCTTTATTAACAATTTTCGGCTTCGCCTCAAATTGTTACTCACGCCACTCGCCTTTTTTGACCTCTCTTAAACAACGGTTGCATAAAATACTACTTATTAATTTTATTTTCATCTACATCTACATTTACATCAGTAAGTATATTTTAGTTTTTATATAATATTATAAGTATCACTTTAATTTTTAAGTAGGTTTAATTTTAGTTTAGTTTTTAAGTCTTTATTCATAGTTAATTTTTAAATATAAAAAATAACTCTTACTGTTTTTTTGTTGCAACGTGAGAAATCGAACGAAATCAAATATTTAATGCGCTTACAAATATGTATTATGTATGACAATGTATTAAAAGTTTAGAAGGACGTATACTATTTATCATAGATGCGGGTCGCTTCCAACCGGTACGAATGGAGGTCCAAGGGGGAGGCCGGAGGCCTATGTACAGCAGTGACCGTCTTATGGCTGAGATGATGATGATGATGATGATGATGATGATACTACATGTATATCATTACTAAAATATATATGTATTGAATATAAAACAGCGACAAAAAAAAACTTTAACATATTTTAAATAGGTATAAAATACGTGGATGGAGGACTATTCGTCGCTTATGGTGCCATTTATTTAGAGGTTAAACAAACTGGCTTCGAACTCTCGAGATCGGCTCGGTGTCGCTATGAGCTCTTCGCGATATTTATAAGTAATTTGTTAATAAATGTAAACGATAAATTTTATTCGTCCTGAAGGAAACGACTTACGGCGCGATTCGGGAAATTAATTAGAGATTAACTAGATACGATATAGTAAAGATATGTGACGTCCCATCGGTAAAGGTACCTTATGGCGGTTGGCGCTTACGCTATTATTAACGCCGCTCCAATATTATTGCTGCGCTACGCGACGTAAGCGCCAGTCGCTATAAAGTACGTTTTGCCGTGGAATGTCACATATCTTTACTATTTCATATCTAGTGAATCTCTAATTCATTTCCCGAATTGCGGCGCCAGCCGCCATAAAGCACCTTTTGCAGTGGAACGTCACATATCTTTACTATTTCTTAATGAATCTCTAATTCATTTCCCGAATCGAGCTATTAAACTAAAGGCTGTTAGGTACTTATCTCCATAGGAAGATATGAGAAATCGTTCAAACATTCTATAACCGTTATTCAAATGGTTTATAAAAAGACAGTTTACAGATTAGTTCTCGCTTTATTTTAATTAGTTGTCGTTAAGGATGTGAGCAAACATAGTTTTTGTCTATATTTTACAAGTAAAACAAGCTGGTTTTTATCATGTAGCTAATAGACCTCCAATTTGTCATGTCTTAAGGTACAACAACCTAACCATTTAATTTAATTACTCAATACATATTTTTTGTATAATTTTGTTCATCTGTCACATTTAATTAATGACCCTACTGTTTAAAAAATAATACCATTATTTTTTTTATCATCGGTATAAACCAAAAGGCGTCATGTTTCTAGAGTTGTACCGGCTTTTTGCCGTGGTAGGTATACCAAGAAAGTTTACGGTCACCTCGGTAACCTTTCTCAAGAATTGATGGAGCACTACTTTTTACGGATAGTTACGATAGCCGTCTGACCTTCCAACCCAGAAAGATAAAGGGGAACTAGGCCTTATTGAGATTAGTCTGGTTTCCTTACTATATACACATGTACATACTCAAAATATAAACAATACTTATAGGTGAAAAACAGGCAAATGAGAGGATTTCTATCACTCACCGACAACTATGACCTTAATGATACTACTGACGCTCACTACGGTGAGTTGAGTACGGTGAGTTACATCAGTGGTTACTCATATTAGTTGAGTACGTCTGAATGTCTGTCAATTTGAACCAGTTTGACAGCACTAAACTCTTATCTAAATTTCCAAAGTTACAAACTTACCTATTAAATATATTAAAAACGGGTCACTCACGTATTTTAAGTCGAAAAACGCTCGACATGTTTCACTCCGTACCGAGGAGTTTTGTTATTAAAATTACAAACTTACCTATTGTGAATGAATTTTGCTCACGTGTATCTTTAGTATTTTTTCCTCTCCAGTAGGTAATAACCTCACTTCACAATTCAGACACGTTTTTACGTCACCCATTATCTCATTGTCTGCACGAGATGCTACAGGTGTGACTATTGCAACTATGAGGACGATCAAATTGGCGCTTTGAGTTAGCGCACGTGGTTTAATTAAAATAAGGAAATAAACATTACGCCTTCTGTTCTTTCATTTATTTTTGAAACTGTAACTGAATTATTAAGTATTTTAATTGTTTTTATAAGATCTACAAAAAAGCTAAGTGACAATTTAAATAACGAAAAATATTATTATGAATATATATATAATAATTAAACAGTAACACAATAATTAGTTTAGTTTATAAGTAGGTAATGACACAGGAATAGGTTCTAATATTAAACATATTTAAGTACGTCGATAATGTAGTTATCTCTTTCAAGTTCCTTTAGAATCTACAACGGTACAGTCAATCATATCAGGTTACCAGTTTATTCATACGCTAAAATAGTAACAAAATAATTAGTTTACTTTATAAGTAGGTAATGACACCCTTTATAAAAAAAATTTCAGGAATTTTATCAAAACAATCTTAACTAAGCAGCGCTGCAGATGTTGAGCTCTTGCGTAAATAAAAAGAAACCTGTGTCCCGGGAACAGTCAGCCATCCTGATGTGATAGATTTCACACATTTGTCAAATGAGTAAAAACAATACCTACGACACAGGTACAAGACATTTTAATATAACCAATAAAACGAAGATGATTTAATCAAAGAAAGAGTTACTTTACGACGTCGTAAAAGTCAACTTTGTTAGTGGACAAAAGTAAAAAAACACAGACAAGTGCGTGTCGGATCACGCATAATAGAGGGGCAGTACCTTTATATGATTCAAAAGGCCATTTAAACCAAAGGTTTATTAAATTAAAACAGATATTAAATAACAAAATAAATTAATCAAAGATCTAGCCCTAAATTAGCCTGAGGCATTGTTCCCAGGATGCTGGCCGCGTTCCCCCTCTGCACAGCGAGGCTGAGTTTTTGTGCAAAAAAAGGGGCAGCTCGTAGGTCGCCAGACACCCAGACCAGTTTGGTAGAAATTTCTTTGACTAGTTTTTTGGTGTCTGACGACCAAGGACCGAGAGTTTCAATTGCAAGTGCCGCAAATACGTAATTCGGTTGCAAAAATGCGTATTTGCGACACTTGGTAATTTGGGCGTCGTCTGCTGCCGTCCCCGGCCTCCTGGCAGAGCCCAGGACGTGGGATGGGGCCAATGTATCAACACATGTTACATCCCACGCCAAGGGCCGCCCCAGGAACCAAAGGTCAAAAACACGCGGCTCTCAATATACACATACTTTCCACGTTTTATTAAAGTGGCTTCTACTTAGACAGATATACATGACAAAACTATAAACATTTTCATGTTTGCCAGTTTGGATACAGAACCCTGAAAAACTGGCCATAGTTTGTGTCAAATTGATGCCATAAACGAGTTGTTAAGGTAGCTAAGTTTTTTCTTGTCACCTTGCTTTTATATTTAAGTTAATAAACTCCCTAAAAGCTTGGTTGCCATAAAGATGCCACCTGAGTTACAAACGATTCTTTAACATTGAGAGCTTGCACGTTAATTTAATCTTATACAACTTTGTATCTTTAGGTACCTATTTAAATATAAGTAAACAAAATCTTTCCTCAAATGGCTCCTTAATCCAGATGAGGGCAGATGAAAACATTACATGATCAAATATTTAATGTAGGTAAGTCAGGTCGTTCAGTGACAGATCCAGGTAGTTTTGTATTTAATTAGTACCAATAAATGTTATAACTACCTGAAAATGTACAAATTATTTGTTTACTTTTATTTAAATACCTAAAGATACAAAGTAGGTATACAATACAATACAATACAAATACTCTTTATTGCACACCTCATTACAGAAAACAATACAAATAATACAGGAAGAAGATACACTTAGTTACCTTCAGCAAAAAATGACGTGACTTTGAATAGCTTATCAAAGAGAAAGTCACATTGGCGCCATTTCACTTTCTGTCTTGTATGCAAAGTTTTCTTTCTGTGTTACCACAGGGTCAAAGTTGAAGCAGTGACCCTAAACAACAGATAGAAGCTGTCTCTAAACCTCATTTCTATTTTAAGAAAATCACTTAAAAATAAGTCATAGCAAATTTGCAACAATTAGAAATCATATACGCATTGCTTTGATGAGCGCATCGCATCGAATAGTTACTGATTTTTAAAAACTGTTTTGCAATGGAAATACATGTCAAGATTGTTAACCTTTTTTTCTAATGCTAAAAAAAACTAAGCATAGTTTATTTCATAATTAGGATCGATTATTTAAGAGGCTGACTTTCTAGTTTCCTGTGATAACATTCAAGAATCCGACTTCAAGGTAAATGTTGAGTCAAGGTTAGACGAGTCAAAGTCAAGGAACACCACACAGGTAGTTTGTTTAAAATCGATGATTGTCATCTAATATTTTCATCTCATTTACATCAGGATACAATAATACTAAAACATACAAAATCGAGGCGTGAACTAGGAAAACGACTTATTTAATATTTTAGTGGAAGTATAGGTAAGGTCAGTGTGGATAATTCAGTCCCCTAGCGTTTTTAAGGTTCCGTACCCAAAGGGTAAAAGGGGACCTTATTACTAAGACTCCGCTGTCCGTCCGTCCGTCCGTCTGTCACCAGAGGGCCTACCGCGAACCACGTTCGACGAGTTGCCTCTCTGGCGCACTTGTAAATTCGTACGTAAGTGTGACAGGGAGGCAACACGTCGATCGTGGTTCGCGGTAGGCTCTCAGGCTGTATCTCACGAACCGTGATAGCTAGCTGACAGTTGAAATTTTCACAGATCATTTCTGTTGCCGCTATAACAACAAATACTAAAAAGTACGGAACCCTCGGTGGGCGAGTCCGACTCACACTTCTCCGGTTTGTTTTTTCGAACAACGAACAAAATTAATACCATCGACAAAGCCGCAATTGCTTTTAGTTTCAACAATCAAAAGCAATTGGTTCGTTTGTCCTACGATTGAGTCCACATTTACCTTAGCTTGATAAGATTTTATTTGGTCCTGGCCACGTTTCGACCCTTTTCATTTATTTTAATAGTTTTCTATTTTTAGTTTTTTTAGGTTAGCAAGTATCTCATCAAGATAAGTATCTTACTTACTTAAAAAGCCGAAAATTTAAAATTAAAAACTTATTTAATTATTAATGAATAATTAACTGTTTCTGTTACAGATATCTAAAGAAAAAGATCATTTTGAAATCAGGTTTGCTAATTTCGCATATATTATCGAATACGTGAAAGTATAAGCTAACGGATAAAAAGCTACTGTCAAGGGGAATGACTTTAAAAGATAGTAAGCTAAAACTCTTGATATATACAACTATGTGTTATAAGAATAGGCTTTGGGCTAAATAAATAAAATACCTGGTATATCAACGTGAAGCGATTAAGTAATTAAAATATTATATTTCTCAACACAGCAATTAATTGCAAATTATAAGGTACACATAAACACAATTAAAGGTATCATTATTATTTATTTTATTTCATTAAATTAGATTAGGTTTATTTTCATAATATTACATTACATTATAAATTGTTAAAGTATTTACAAGAATACATATCTGATTGCATTATGTAAATAAGTAAATATTATTAGGTACCTAATGTTACAGTTAATTACCTATTATGATTACATTGTAATATTGATTTATACTTGTTGTTAAATAAGGTATTGTGCACCTGCTTACCTCCCTTGGTACGCTCATACAAAATATAAACTGAATTATTAATAACTTCGATATTAACCTATAACATTGTAAGTATCACAAGATTTTATAGTCCCATTAATTAAACCAAAGTTAAATAAGTCAAAAAGAACAGGTTATATTTTATGTTCACCATTTCATCCATTAAAAACCTTCCTACATAAAAGTTAACTTAAAGATTAGTAGATACCTACGTAGAAAATGGCTTTAATATACACGGTGTAACATGAAAAAACCGAATCATTTTTAACCACGCATTCCTGAGGTCAAAAGAAGGAAAAAATGTAATATGAGTTTAAAAGGTCTATTTCGCCAAAAAAAAATTGTTTTGTTTTTTAATTTTTTTGAATGTATTTGTACATAAAAAACTAATGTTATTGGTAAACTTGTCACTTAAAATTGATTATTAATTTTTTTTTCATAAAACCTACTTTTTGCAAAGTGTTACTTGTCACTTTTTGACATCTATCAATAAGGATATTTAGACTACGTCCCATAGCAGCAACATCACCATCAAATAGGGCTTTTACACTATGTAACAATAAAAACTTGTTATTTTTAAAATTAATATTATCCCTGAAACTAGGCGACTTTCAAAAAAGTTTATAGGACATTTTTGTCTCTAAATATGATCTGGAAGACGCTGTTAAAATTATTCGGTTTCCTCATGTTACGCCTTGTATAATATTATAACTAAAATCAAACCGTTTACGACATTCATTTATTTAATTTGACGTCCGAATTGGCGAACTTGACCTTAGTTAAGTTTCTTGATCTCCGTTATGGAAAAAATAATTGGCTAACCCTACAGCGGTAGTGTTCGGGGATATAAAATTCGATCAAACGTAAGTCATTAATATGCAAATGAGCGAAGAATCACCCCAGGTGTTGAGCGAACCGGCTTTTTGGGTGGCAACAGACTTGTTGTCACCTCTAATAGGTACCTACTATTTTCCCGCCATTTCTCGGCGTTTCGTATTAGGTTCTATATTTAAACTACATATAAATTTGTGTAGGTACTCATTATAATCTTATATTTACTCTAACCCTAATTCCGATGCAAATCGCGTCATAAGAATGATGCTAGAAATACACCTTAAAAACAAAAAAATGGTAACCCAAATCATAATTTTCTAGTTTCTAGTCCGTCCTTTTTAAACAAAGTTGTGGCACCTCTTCTTACGAGTATCAATACTGTTGCTCAAATCGACAAGCAGATAAAACCTTACCAGGTCAAGAAAAATAAAAATTATCAGCTGACATCAAAAACCATTTTTTAGCTGACCCTGTACAGCTTAGAAATGGTTTAGGATGTCCTGTAATTGTTAAGGACATCAAATCATAACTTACATTTTTGTGGCAAGTAAGTAAAGCAAATATGCGTCCCAATTAAGTGTCGTAAAAAGATGATTTGATTAAGACCTCGTTATTCTAGGAACCGCCGGACGAAAGTGACGAACTACTTCAGAATACTGCAATACGACAGGAAAACTAGAGAAATCGTAGCGTTTTTTCTCATTCATAATATGTAAGTACTCATTTATGAATTAAGATACTTGATTTATTATATAACAAGTATTATAAAATAAATATAAGACAAAAATTAACTACAATTAAAATAACTAAAGCTATTACATTCAAAATACCTATCAAAATAATGTCAAAATCAAAATAATCAGATGTAATAATGAAAAAAAAAATCATATTTGAAATTATTATCATTACCTACTTAACTATAGGTCAAGAATGGGCATAATGAATTTATTATTTTTATGCCATAAAATATTATTAAATTTATGAAAAAAGTATTTATAATTCCACGAAATTATGTGCGAATTACCTATAATAAAATTATTGAAGACAATATTATTTTCACTCAACCTTTTTTTCACTTCACACTCCAAAACATTTTCAAATAATTAAGTAATTATTCCAATCAAAACCCTACTTGAAAAATAATCGAGTAAAATAAACAAAGTTACTTATTATTACAACTTCATTCAGTTTATGGGAGTCCTTGACTCGACTATTAGGTATTAACAATGGACCACACATCATGACTGTAAATGTGTTAACCTTTAATCAAAAAGGTCATAAAGATCGAGTATCCTTTGACACAAAACGGGTGATTATCGACGTAATATTTTCCTTGTTTCCGAGCCGCCTATAATTTTCGGTTAAACACTACTTCCGTTGCGGTCAATATCTGTCGGCGTATTTTCTGATACATCACAAGAACTCGATTGCATTGACAAGTGCGGGTGCAACGTAATGAGTTTTAAATTATTAACTGCAGGTAAAAACTCGTTGGCCGATGTCCGTGTAACCTTTCCTTTAGTTTTTGGCCAACGTCGGTACATGGACACACGAAATAGTACCTACTTGTGCTGTTCTAAT
The DNA here is from genome assembly GCF_963556715.1 of Cydia fagiglandana. Lineage (NCBI taxonomy): Eukaryota > Metazoa > Arthropoda > Insecta > Lepidoptera > Tortricidae > Cydia > Cydia fagiglandana. Next base: position 7,188,847 of record NC_085936.1, on the reverse strand, counting down.
TTCGCTACTATTTACTTGAACTATATTATAATGATTTTGATAATAATCATATCATATTTGACACATTTTATTTAGTTTCACAATATTAAACCTTAAAGCAAATGGCAGAAAAATCTGTGATATAAGCATAAGTACCTACTGTATATTAGCAAAGAATATGAAATGATAGGAAAAATATTTATCAATGAATTTTAGAATTATCTGTCTATTATGACTTCACTATCTCATCTAAGAATGGACCTTCAAAATAAATAAAAGGTTTATCTCTGTCATAACATAAGGCATGTTACAAGTAAAATTATCAACGTAGTAGTGGAACCTGAAGAGGTTCAGATTACCTACAATTTTCATGGAATAAAAATCATTAAAGAAAAAAAAATACAAATGACTAAATATTTAGATGATTTACGAGTATTACAGACGCATGGCTAAGAATAAACTTTTAATATATGACGACTACCTGAACTATATATGTTTTTTGAAATTTCTAAGATAATTATAGGACTTTTATACACTATGTAATTTAATAAAACTTTCTGTTATGTTTCAGGCAAATCAACCTACTTATGACCAATCAGTAAATTTTACTTTCCTCTATAACGATCAGACCACTAAAACGTCCTGAAAAGTGCGGCTAGTGAAAAGTCAGCGAACGGTCACCCGCAGCGCGTCTCCCCTGGCAGGTACCCGGCGATGGTACTTAAGCAACCGCGACACCAGAATCCGCACATACCGCTAAAGCCCGTAGAGCGCGCAGCACGTAGTGCTACGGATCACGGCGAGTTTTGACGTTTCGTAAATAACCAGTGAATTTTAGTTACGAATCTCAAGTTAAGTGTTGTGAAAAAGAACTTTAATATTTCGATATGATGTCCTTAGTGTTGTTTGTTTTGGGAGGGCTCCTGGCAACGACAGAGGGTTGCGGCATTGGAAAGCAGATGATAAGTAAGTTTCTTTCACTATTACTTTGTAATTGATATTTTTCAACTAAATATTCAATTACTTAAAATTCTAAATTAGATGGCAAATATGCAGCGCTAAATATAAATAATTTTAATTAATAGTTTCTTTAAGTCGATCTGAATTTGAAACAGTTACACCTGTTTCAATTTAAAATCGAACAAAATAAATATTAACTTTAAGATAAGTTAAGTAAATATGGCTTGTTTTGATAATATAATTGAACCGTGAAGTAACTAATTTATAAACAAGTAATTTAATATAGAACAGAATTATTCATTAATTGTGCGTGAACCGGATTATTGAATTAAAAATTCAACAATAGGAAATAGCGTTAAACAATGATGTAATATAACGGCTTAGCGATCATATCTTATTTCCTTGACAATAAAGATATCATGAAATTTCTTCATTAGACATTTATGCAAAAGTCAAAGTCATTTTGCAGTCATAGAAGTAATAAAATCGCCCGCCGCCACCCAGTCTACAATATTCAGACGAGTTCTGCCAAAGACGATCCTATTAGCATACCCGTATGGGTCGATGTCATAAAAATTTATTGACAGACACCTGTGTTAACACGCACCGACCATGATAAATCAGATAAATCCGACTTATTATGCGACAAATATTGAAATTATAGCAACATAGATCTTGACAATTGTATACCGGTATACATTAATACCTGTTTTTAAAGCAATTTCAAAGGATTAAGCTTATTACTTGTAACTAATGATATGTGTTTGGTTTAGCGTCGGGCGGATTGACGGCACTCGAGAAGCAAAGCATCGTGGACGCTCATAACCGCCTTCGACAGAGCATCGCGCTGGGGCAAGTCTCCAGCCAGCCGCCGGCAGCTAATATGATGGAAATGGTAAGTCACACATAAGATTGAAATTAATACTGACGGAGTAGATGCTAATTTTATCAAGGAATGTGCTAAAACTGGAACGGAAGATTTCTGGTAAATTGCGGTGATACAAAATATGCTAATTTACATAATTACCATCAAAAGTTTTTCCATTAATTGACCTTATTTACAATTCGGACCTTTAACAAGCGACAAACGAATATTGTATCAAACCGTAACCAGTGATAAATTGTCGGCGATTAAGAAATAATACACAATCATTTCACGGCCGACTCAAATTTAAATATTTACCGAGTCACAAAGCTTGCAAAGTTCGATGCCCTATACTAAAAACATTAAAATGCAGTTACACATCAGGAAAGGGCTCACGGTATCGTAACTTGCGATTTATCGGAATTCCAGCGACTTTTATGGGTGCAGGCGCCGAGCGATCACTTTAAGCTCACCTTTAAGACTAAATGTTTCCCTTTTTTTTAGTAATGTAATAAAAGACAGACTACATTTGAATAGAATCCAAAACTAGCACAGTGAATCGATCTGGTATTGAGAAAATTAACTATTATTTAATTTTTGCAGGTGTGGGATGAAGAGTTAGCAGCAACCGCGCAACGTTGGGCTGACCAATGCACTCCCGCGCACGATCACGCCGCGCAACGCGACGTCGGCAGATTCCCGGTCGGACAGAACCTCGCAGCCACCTGGACCACTCGCCCCCCAAGCGACCCCAAGGACTCTCAGCCTGATTTCATGAGGCAGATCAAGGCCTGGTTCGATGAAGTCCGCATCTACGGATTTCAGCCTATCAGTGGCGGTCACGGCACCGGTCATTACTCTCAGGTACATATCGCTTTTTTATTTTGTACGCGGTCTGATTTTTTGGACGATATTATTTCTAATCAGATACTATTAAATTGTTTGTAGCGAAATTTTAGTAGACTTTACGAACTTACTAAAGAATTGAACCGGTTTACAAACCGATAAAAACGCATTTTCAAATGGAAACGCAATTCAGTAATAAACAGGACGAAAAACAACAGTTACATTAAGTAAAACGCGAATGAAAGATTTAGCTTACTGAGATTTACTTTATAAACTTCGGCTTATAAAAACGACTTATATTAAATTTCCATCTCTCTTGTGAATAGTTGGTATGGGGCGAAACATCGCACGTGGGCTGCGGATTCACGTTCTTCTACGACAGCGCAAGAGGCTACACCAAGCTGTACGTCTGCAACTACGGTCCCGGAGGCAATGTAATCGGAGCCAACCCTTACGAGAAGGGGTACCCCGCTTGCAGCAGCTACGGACTTGCGGACTCCAGAAAATACTCTGGTCTATGCGGTAAGCATTGCATATTCTGTTATTGTACAGGTACTTTATATTAACCTTACATCCTTTAATACAAAATTCCCTCGAGCTTTGGATATAAATGTATTTAAACGGATCACTCAAGATTTTGAAGTTTCTTCTTCTTTCCGTGCCTCTTCCCATTATTTGGGGTCGGTCGATCCTGGGTTATCTTTTTGTTCAACTGGGTCTGTTTCAAATCCATTGATATGGTGGACCACCACGTAGCAGGCGAGCGACCTCTGCCTCTCTTATTATTTACGTTTGTTAAGTTAAAATATAAATATTTTTAGACGGTTAGCCAACGAGCACAGTTCGTAATGGAGTGAAATTAACTCAAACATTTATTAATTTGCACGACTTTAGAGCACACTTAATAATTAATAAACCTTTAAGTCTATTTATTTTTAGTTTTTGCGGAAAAAGTTCAATTTATGAATCTGATGTGTGTATAATTCGGAGATACCTATACTAAAATCTACTATTTTGTTTACAGCAACCAGCAGTTTCACTGCATCTTCGAGTTATCAAACGGTCGACAATGTCAACGTCATCCCAGACAGCACTGGCAATACTCAAGCCTTCAACTACCAGTTCAGCAACCAGTTCAGCAACCAATTCAGCAATCAGTTCAGCAACCAATACCAGTACCAGTACCAGCCTACCTATTACCAAACAGAAACACAGACTTCTACGTACAGGCCATTTATCAGCCTATTCAAGTCTGCATCAAATCTTTTCACTCAGCCTAAATCAAGAGGATTCAGATTTGGTACTGTATACCTATGAAACTTCATAAGTTTTAGACATACTAATAGCAGTATTTTTAAATTATTATGAGATTGTGACAGTTTCTGTTACTCGACTGATTATATTTAAGATTATCGGTATTGATAGTTAATATAAAGTTCTCTTTGGTTCTACAAAAAGAACCGCGGGCATATTTTAATACTGAAATCTTTCTGAGCTTCAAGATTTATGAAGTTGAAGATTATTCTAGATGAAATATGTGATATTGTACAGACCATTAAGTATTAGCGGAGAGCAGGCGACAGTTGTTAAAAGAAATATATGTTTTTATATTTACTTTGTTTTTTCTTTCCGCATTTCTAATGTTTTTTTCAATTAGTAGTAGTGTTTTATCAGATTATATGGCCAATTTCGTATTGGAAATCTACTAATATGGACACGTCATCTGCCTGTAAATTAATTCACTTGGATTAGCAAAATTTGACACGGAGGCCGATGACATCACCGCACTATCGCAAAATCGGCCATCAAGATGTCATAAAGACGAATCTTAACCGAAGATTGCGTCACTAAGTCATTATTTAGTGACACTTCGTTCCTTATTACCATAAAACACCTGGAGGCCTAGCCTGGTTTACATATATTACCAATTTCTAACGGCTTTACTGAGAAGTTGAAACGTTATAATATACTTTCAACTGGAAAGAACTATAAGTTTATCTCTTACTTCTTACATTTACTTACTCAGACGTAATCTGGCTATTTAAAAAATACACGTCCCTTACACAGTTCTTTTAGTAAAGCCTCCGACAAAGAGTATATAAGAGACATTTATTTCATATATTTTCCACACAATAATCGAAAGAGCGGAAAATTCATAACATACCTGTATGTATATGTATACAAGTCTGCAATGGTGAAGTAGAAGTACCTTTGCATACCAGAACAGAACTACTTAACAACAGGAACTGCATATTCCGCGATTAAAATTCTTTGTCAAAGGTTGCTGAGAAACTCATGCGCGTAAAGCCGCAATCAACTTTTTAGTTTTACTATTATTTAGAAATAAATCAGTTTGACTTAAGACCATATGTTAAGACCATAAAAATATTAACGGAAGTCGGAAAGAAGAGTTCTATCGCGAGTTCGGTCACGGTCCCCAACACTAGAGGAACTGGCTAAAAAGGTCACAAAACACAGGACACAAAAATAACTGAACAAAAAAACCTACTTTTTTCTATGAGGGATCCTCAATATACCTGGTATGATTTGGTACAGATAAGAAAATAAATATTGTGATTCTAGCTGGTCAAAAGTTCGATACTTACTCAATCCATGAAAACTAAATAAATAAACAAATTTTCTTCAAAATAAAAAAGTTTTATGGTGTTTTATGGTATCTACTTGAAGTTTTGCTTGAAGTTTATTATTGAAACCAATTCCGTGAACACCACTTCGCTACACCAAAAATTCTATAAAATGTACGATGTCTGCTAATTTGATATCAATATGTCAAAATAAATGCACTTCCATTTATTAACACTGCATTGCAAAGAATCGATACTTATAATGTCTTTATTGTCAAGCATTGTAAATCATTTAAATTTGAGGAAAAGTAAACTGTACCTCGTCAGAAATAAAAGCCTACTCGTTTGTATGGTTTATTAATTGACACGATATGGCATTGATCGCGTCTCACTGTTGAGGACAGTACGTTACGTAATACTAACAAAATGGACACACAAATCGTAAGATGCAAATAAACCAGTTTGTGCAAATATTTTAATATTAGATGCTAAAAGTCACTGCGATGGTTACATCTCAAAAAGATCGCCGATAAAGTACATAATTTCGTATTAGTTTATTTTGCATAATTGACAAGACTATGTCCATCTGCCAAACCTATTACTTAACACGATATGACATTTAAAACACCTTAAAATTGAATTTTGAATCGATAAGTAGATTGAAGAATGACAAACGATAATATAAACATAAGAAATACAAAGAGTTATCCTTAAGTTTACTCCCACGGAAAAAAAGGGTTCGAAACGTCGGGATGAATTTAAATTCATTACACGCGATATAATCCATTTTTAAACAGTTTTATTTTATGAATTACTATCGCGGTAACCCTCTTGGGTTCTCTTGAAGTTACTTATAAAGACTGAATCACAGGTTGATTTTCTGAACATTTTCCCTTTTATATCGTTAGTGGCCCCCTAAAAATATATTTTGTAACTCTCTAACTTCTAAACTAAGAAGTAACGCACAAAATACACGGTATATGTTTCAACATTCTTTAAATAATACTAGTTTTTGAGAAAAAAGGCTACGAATTTACAGACAGACGAACATGAACCTGCATTTAACCCTTAATCAAACGGAACACTTTTTATGAGGTTTTTGAAAACTAAGAATGGTTTCTAGGTAATTTGGGTGCGTAGATTGCGAAAAAATATATAAAAAGAATTTGAGTGGGGGGGATAGGGGGATTTTGCGGTGGGAAATAATTTCCCGTTATCCGTTACGGAATAGCAAAATTTTGAATGAAGTGGGAAATAGTTTCCCATTGTCCGATACGGTTACGAACTTTTTACTAGTTAGTAGCTCCCCCCGGCTTTGCTTGGAATTCAAGTATAAGCCTTTAACGTTATCTTCAAAAATCAATGAAATAAATAAAAGAAAAAAGAAAACAAAAACAGGCACAAATTTTTTTGTGCAACAGGCAAACGGGCATATATTTTTATTTTTGGAAACCAATTAAAATTTAGGTGGAGAACAAACACTGGGAAATAATTTCCCACTTGATAAAACCTACCAATTTTTTTGTAAATCGTACGTTCAGGAACAAACAATGGGAAATAATTACCCACTTACTAAAACCTTAAAATCTTGGCTAAATCATATCGTTATCACAATTCCTTTCAAACAAAACACAGGGAAAATAAGTCTAGTTTATGATAGTATTCAGTGTATGCACTTACAAGATTTTTTTCGCACTTAACCTCAAAACACTAAAAAAATTGTCGTTATTGCAAAAAAAATCACAACAACTGACTTTGACGTATGGTCACAAATGGCGGCCAATAGATACTTATTGCCATTTTTTTAATTCAAAACTAAGATTACTTACTAAGATTTTAAATCTGTATGGTTGGTATCGCTGAGTGCTGCCTTTAAAAAGATAAAAAATATTTCGTAAATGAGAATGAAGTGGGAAATAATTTCCCGATATTTGATTAAGGGTTAAACCTTCATTTGTATATAGGTAAGTATTATTTAAAAAATCCTAAGATTAGTTCTTAAGAGGTTTAAAACATCATCATCATATATTTAAGACTATGACTCTTGTCGGTGGAGCAATTTTTCTCTGCTCAACTCTGCCTTCTCTTTGACAGCTCGATACGACACGACAACATTGATCTTTTCCTTTATTTGATCCATGTACGCTCTCTTTGGTCTTCCCTTCTTCCTGTTTGCTTCAACAGTTGAAGTTACTTTCCCTTCTATGATATTTTTGATTATTGATTAATTCGTCGTAAAACATAATTTACAAAATTACAGATATGTGTCGCTTGTAATAAGCAGATTTCTGTTTTATTGTCAATTTTTTCTTCGTCAGATTTCGATAAAATTTGGTGGATAGATATTTATGTTGTTTTCGTAACTCAACAGAAAATTACTTTTTGTTTTAAAAAAAAACTGATTTCCTGTGTATCGCACCCAGAATGAGGAGCTCTTCAAACCAGTCAAATTTTAACGAAATCTAACAAAAAAACTATTTGGCAACAAAATATAAATCGGCCTTAGGTAAGTATCGTATATATTTAAATACCACCATATACATATCAACCTACAGTGAAATTAAATACCACTGCTTGTTAGAAAACCATATATATAATGTGTTATGGATGGAAAATAACTTGCGAGTCTCAAATTATGCATATTATTATACATAATATAATTTTTTCCCATAAATTATCTAGGGTTAGCACTAGGGAATGCAAATCGGTTATTTTTTGTATGGAAATAATCGGTTTTTAACCGAAACCGCGGTTATTTCCATACAAAAAATAACCGATTTGCATTCCTTAGTTAGCACTTGTAGAATTAATAACCTAATACTTACATTACGGCACCAGACCGACGCACGTGTCTGGTCATATAAACTAACACCTATTTTATTATCACCAGCACGTCAATAATAGCTAAAGAAGTTGCTAAGTGTAATAAAATTGACATAGTAGCCATGTAACTGTTACTAAGGTGTTACTGGTAACCTTGTGGTGGTTGTTATTTGAATTCTGAATTATCGACTTGGCACCTACGAGTGTGTATGGTTCTTTACCCTCTCTTTGATTTTAAAAGATTAAAATAGTACCTACAACTCAGCCAACTAGCGGAGCAAGAAGTGTGTGAAGCGGATTCATTACTAAGTGGCTATTTATCCGGAGACAAGTTGGAAATATCAATTATTGTGGTACATAGCGTTGCTAGTATCTTCCTGATGAATCACCAACGATTTATTCATATATCGTTGACTTATTTCAATAAGTCAATGTAAATAAGTCTGTATCTTCTTCATCTTCTTTATATTTAAGTCTGTATAAAGCAGGTAAATTATAAGGTGCATTTGGTAACTTCCAAGGCGGGGTAATTTTGAAAATGGCATATATCATCTAAACAAGAAGCACTTTCTACTGTAGCAATGGTAAGTGCTTCAGGTTTTATATAGGTATCTAGACACGCGGCAGCGTGTCAAGCCAAGTTCAAGCAAAGGAACTTGTTAGCCAGCGCCGAGTGTAATATTACACGAACCACTTGGTGCCACTTTTGACCCTTCTATAACTCAAAACATCTTTGACGTAAACACATAAAACTACGTGTGTTTAATTATATCCATAAGGATATCTAGAAGCCTAAATTTCATGAAGCTAGCTCAAACGGTTATAAAGGTATGAAGGTCAAAAAGTCGTAAATTTTAAGACTGACTTATGACTTATAGTACCTAAACCTAACCTACTTTCAGATGACCTAGAAGGATGAAATTTGGAATCCAGCTTGGTTATTGTGTGTAACCGTAGGAAAAAATCTAAAAATAAAATAAAGTTAAAAAATAGGGGGGTTCCCCATACAAAAAAAACACTTTTTATTGGGACTGACATATAAGTACCTAAACCAAACCTACTTCCAGATGACCTAGAAGGATGAAATTTGGAATCCAGCTCGGTTATTGTGTGTAACCGTAGGAAAAAATCTAAAAATAAAATAAAGTTTAAAAATATGGGGGGTCCCCATACAATAAAACCATTTTTTATTGGGACTGACATATAAGTACCTAAACCTAACCTACTTCCAGATGACCTAGAAGGATGAAATTTGGAATCCAGCTCGGTTATTGTGTGTAAGCGTAGGAAAAAATCTAAAAATAAAAAAAAGTTAAAAAATAGGGGGGGACCCCATACAAAAAAATATTTTTTTATTGTAGTGTTGGAACCGTTACAAGCAGATATTTGAAACTACCCCAATATATGTATTATTATATTTGCTATATTAAAGTAAAGTTTAGTCAAAAAATAAGTGGTGTCCCCATACAAAAAACTTGTAATACGCTCTAAACAACCGGCCAACGGTGTGTCGTCGGCGGCGCGCGGCACCACATAATTATACAAAGAACAGAAGTAAAAACCATACAGTGGAAACACAAGAAAAAACATTAAATCTCAATACCTGCCTAGTTTTCTTTACAAAAAGTATTAATATCCCACCAAAAACATAAATGTAAAAAAGGAGAGCCAAGTTCAATACAAAAATTATGCTTGGCTGTGGGGCTCGCCGCAAAAATAATGGAGATCTAAATGAGTGCCACTGCCAAGTTCTATGCAAAATCCAAATATGTATTTATAGGAACAAAATAACATTATAAACAAGTATTAAACTCTATTTCTTTGCTTTATTGGATACCTATAACAATTGCTGTTATTTAAAAAAATGTGAGATCTTAAAGTAGGTTAGATTTGGATTGGCCAGGTTTTATCAGAATTACAATATATATAAAATGATTGATATAATGAAAACTGGCCAAGTCCGTTAAAAAGATAGGAGATACGTTTGTACCTACGGTTACGCAATTTAAATATCTAGGCTCTGTGCTCAGCAACGACGGCAAAATTGACAATGACGTTACGCACAGAACTACAACTGGATGGATGAAGTGGCGTCAACTCACAGGCGTGATGTGCGACAGAAAGATGCCGCTCAAAGTAAAAGGGCATCTGTATAAGACCGCAATAAGACCGGCTGTTCTGTATGGGTCAGAATGTTGGGCAACCAATAAGCAGCATCTGAACAAGCTGCACACCACAGAAATGCGTATGCTACGCTGGTCAGCCGGTGTCACGCTACTGGATAGAATCCGAAACCAGTATGTCAGAGGAAGTTTCAAGATTGCCCCGATTGTCGAAAAGGTCAAGGAGAAACGCTTAAGATGGTATGGTCACGTCCAAAGGCGTTCGGAGGACCATATGGTGAAGCTTGCCCTAAAACTGCCAACCACTACACGCAACTCAGGCAGACCACCTACCACCTGGTGGACGACGGTTGAAAAAGACCTAAAAGAAGCTCATTTAAATAAAGACGTAGCGCAAGACCGCGCTAGATGGAAATTGAGGACAAGGAAGGCCGACCCCAAGTAAATGGGAACAGGTCTAGCAGGAAGAAAGAAGATATGAGCCATAATATTTTGAAGTCGTAACTGCCCACGCACTTAAAACATTTTTTTTTTACACAAAACTCGAGCAGGATTTTTTTATTTTTTTCTGGGTATAAGTGAATAAAAATGAATACAGTAAACTGAATTCCACCTTTGTATCTTTTGTTCATTTAAATGCACATTGGGTTTTTGATTGATGTTATAAAGTAATCAAATATATATATTTTTAAATCAACTGTAAGGCACGTAATTGTGATAACGTAGCCTCTGACTATTATTATTCTGCTTAAATAGTTACATAATAAGCCACGTAAGTCAAAAATAATTAGGAAAAAATTTTTTTTAGTAGGGCTACTTTTTTATGTATGTTAACATTCATATTTGACATCGAAATGCTTTATAACAAGGGCTGAAAAATAGTTAATAAACTTCCTTAACATACAACTTAATATCCTTCTTAATTATATATAAGTTATTGTATGTTTGCTGTGTTTCAGTATCACTGCCTTCGAAACTTTATTTTTCACTAAGACTGTAAATATCTGGTTCATCACCAGAAGGTTAGTATCCAGGATCACAAATTTTATTGTGTGATTGCAAAAAGTCTTCCAGCTCGTATTCAACAAGTAAATCATCATGCAGACCTAAAATAAACTATCAAAAAAGAACCTTCAGTTGTAGGTTATATATTATTATGTATTTTTATAACAGTAGTGCCCAATGTGCAATATGATGAACATAATCTTACGATTAAGAAAAAAAAAATGTTTATTTGTGCCTTTGTAAAAAAATAACAGTATATTTCAATAAAACAAACATTAAGGATAATTTTTATGTCACTCTCTAAACTATAAAAGCCATGATTCATTTAATAAATTAAGATTGTATACCCATGTGTCGCGCGTGTTTGAATAATTGCGGAAGTACAACACTTGTCTATGAATATCTGTCAAACCTCAGCTGTCAAAATGGTCGCCACTGAACCGACCATTCACGACCTCTAGGTAAATTCGAATTATGCGCGAAAATTTAAAACTTACATCTGATAAACTTTAATGTACAGCGTATTGTACACTGGGCGTTTAGCTCTGAATTTAATTTCTAAAGTCTGGGCAGTTATGCTGAGTGTCACTTTGTACAATGTATTGCACATTGGGCGGCACGAGGATATACTTAGGGAAGTATGTCAAATCTTAATAAACAGAAACCATATACTTTTTCAGGGTTCCGTACAATTTCATCATCATCATCATTTCAGCCTATTTACGTCCCACTGCTGAGCACAGGCCTCCTCTCATGGGCGAGAGGGCTTGGGCTATAGTCCCCACGCTAGCCCAATGCGGATTGGGGACTTCACATACACCTATGAATTTCTTCGCAGATGTATGCAGGTTTCCTCACGATGTTTTCCTTCACCGAAAAGCTAGTGGTAAATATCAAGTGATATTTCGCACATAAGTTCCGAAAAACTCATTGGTACGAGCCAGGATTTGAACCCGCGACCTTCGGATTGAAAGTCTGACGTCATATCCACTCGGCCACCACTGCTTTTTTTTATACAATTTGACCATTTATAATAATATAAGTATGTGGGTTATTTTTTTTAACCTCTTTACTAACTTAATGTTTACCTTCTTATGTATTTCTAGTTAGTTACTAATAAAAAGTTGTGTCTTGTGTATTGATGCAAGTGCCATCTATGTGCAGAGCGCTTAATTTTCAAGGCTTAGAGCAAAGTGCTAGCACTGCTAGCAGTAAAGCAAACTACAACTTGAACGCGCAAGATATTAAGAGTTCAACATACTATCCATAGAGGACGCTGTTGTCAAAATTTTTTAAAATGTTTAATATAGGCAGCAACCCCAAATGAAATAAATAACGTCTTTTAGGTAGTCAGATAAAGAATGCTTATTAGTCTCCTTATGTCAGTTTGTCTGTCTTCAGCTTCGCTCAGTGACCGTTCGTGCTAAAAAGTTGCAATTTGGTATGGGTAATTACGCCGAGGCAGTGGTAAAAAATCAAGTAAATATAACATAATGTCAACGGTTAACGGCCCAATTCGAACAACGCGTTTTTGTTGAAGTGATTACGCTTTTGACACTGACAGCTGATCGGTATCGTACCGCTTTAACTTCTGGTTGCTTCTGGCATTGCTAGAAACGGGCCGTTAGTGTGGCTGAGGGATAAGCGTGACTGGCCTTCACATTAGGGGGTTTAATTAAACATTGTTTAGTTAAATATTGCGAGTTCATGCTTTTGCGTCTTGCGTTAACGTAAGCCTTGACGTTCCCAGTTCTTTTATCTATTGGATTAATTAATTACTTTCTCATTATTAATCCAGGTAAATTCTTTATATCCGCTCATTTTTCCTACACCAGATTACAATAAGTACTCTTAATTTCCTTTAACTACGATATTTAAAAGCTCTTTCCAGTAACCTACTTTCACATTAAATGAACTTTTCATTCGTTCTCTCTTAGTCATTATTCCTTTTGTGTTAATTTCCCAACGAGGATTAATTTTCTGAGGTGAGTAAAGAACATCAAAGTTGATGAGAATTTCTAATTTGCAACACGCCGGCAATTTGAAATGTTATTATGCAAACGATTATCGACTATGGCCGCTTTGATGACGTCTTGTTGTTCGATTCGGACACAGGCAGGCGAAAAACTATAGTGCGCTTCGTTATTAAAAATGTATACTTCTCCCTACACAGTTTTACTGTAAGCCCGATAAGGTTATCCGACTTTTCATTGACTTCGCTTTTAACAAAATTTCCACGTATTTACGTCATAAAAAGCTATTTGCTTCATTAAGTATGACGTTAATTTCTGCAAAACCTTATCGGACAATAAACAAGTTTTAGGAAGGTTACAGTTGAGTACTTCAACATTATGTATGGTGTAAGTAAATCGTACGGTGAATAGTAAGTACGTATAAAAGTATTTAATAATTGTAATGATGTGGTTCATAAATAAATCGTATCGCAGAATTCTGCGCTCGACATTACATAGCCGGGACAATATTATGTAATTTATTATGAGCCTGTTGTGTCCCACTGCTGGGCAAAGGCCTCCCCCGTCTACTTCCACTCGTCCCGGTTTTGAGCTACATCTGGGCAGTCTCTCAAAAAGGAGTCCAAGTTATCCCGCCATCGCCGACGAGGCCTGCCGGATCCCAGGTTTGACTTTTGGTTTTTATAATTTAATTAATTTATATAATTTAAAGTTGGAAAAAAAAATTGTTTTATAACTATTTTAATAAATAAATTTCTAACTATGTGTGTTCTAAAATCGAATTCGATGGCGAGCATATTTTAGAGCTCCGTACTAAAATTTGTTCACGGAGCTCTTAGGTATTTTAATTGTAGTGGGATTAAAATGAACAAGAGCCACTGCTCGAACTGATAATGTCACTGATTGGTATGGGCGGTATAGATATATACGAAGAGAAGAATGTTTTCTTTAGGTGAATATTCCATAAACGCGGCCGCACTTGGTTCTGGGAACAATGATGTTCCGGTCATTTGGGAGCTTCGAGCAACACCGGGAAGGGAGACGGCATTCGTATTTCCCCTCTGCCACAGTATAGGTACAACTGTACCTATGGCGATGCGTGTAGTGACTCATCCGTACACAAAAAGAGATCGAGGTTTGCAAGATTTGTCTTTGACGTGTGTCATTTTCTATGTGTGTCGTCATAGTGAGTGAAAAGACACGACAGCGTGCATGTTTCCCCCCGCAATAAATGGCAGAATGATTTGTATATACGGTACGGTACTTCCGACATGTCGGAAGCCGGCGTTGCTTGAAGTTTGGGAGGTATGTGCGAAGCCGAAGCCAACACGTCTGGCCCCATTGACAGTTTGATGATATGTATGGGGTACATCGAGCGGATTGTGTGTCATGGGAGGCACGCGGATGCTTCACCCGTCAGGGGGTAAAGGTGACCACTGACGAGCCTTCCAACAGTCCAAATAGCGTGGCTGCAATCCAAAATCGGTCCGTGAATGACAAAAACGTACAATATTTAATATTACGATGCCGTCCATTTGGATGAATCCATTGTAACGGCATCCATTTGGCAGGCTCGTCAGTGGCCTGCTTAAGGACTATTGAGAGTCGATGAAATATATAAAGAACTAGACTAAAATGGTATACAATTTTATTTCCGGCACACGGTGACTCGCCCCCACAAGTAAGTAGGCTGGATTATTCAGAAATTAACCTCTCTGGGATATTCAAGTAAACAACTACGCCTAAAATGTACTTACCATGTAGTGGGTAGGTACCTATATCTAATAATAAATGTGATCATAACGATTCTCATTAAAAAAATATAACAACACAAGAAGATAAAATCTTAGAGGCGTACAATTTGTAAACTCTAGCGGTACCTACACGAACGTACAAACGTGTCTCACTATTTCAGTCAGTCTTGGTACAAAAAGTACTGAGGTTGACTGACGTATCATGACAAATACGAACGTTTCCGAGAAAATACGATGAAAAAATAAACAACTATGCACTACATATATAACAGAGTATTCCCGTTTACATTAATAAATACAAGAATCAATATCCACATAGAGACAGCAAAAAAAAACTGCGATCTCTGTATATGCGCTGAATACTCTGGTTATCCAGTCTTGCATGAAACGGAATTGGCCGAATTTGTTTACACTCAATAATAGCGGATGCGGGATGCGAGTACCTACGGTTTAAAAGTATAAATTCCCTTACAGTAGAACCTCGACTATCCGAACTAAATGGGACCGAGACTAGTTCGGATAATCGAAAGTTCGGAGACGGATAGCGGAAATGTGAGTTTTTTGGGACGAGACCAAACAAAAACAACAACTTTTTACATTAAAACCGTGCACGGTTTACCGACTTTAAAATGTTGCGTAAATTTCAGCTTTGAAAGAAATAACTAAATACTGATTAGCACAGCATAATGTTTTGTTGAGCAAAGAGTTTTTTGCTGTGCAAATCATTTTTAGTCCGATCTAATCGCTTATACAACCAACATCCAACATCTTTGTCAGCAGAAAAAGGCACGAAAAATTTTTTTTATGGGACAATAACCCTTCGTGCCTACATTTTTAAAATTTGCCGCTTTTTCTACTGACGGAAATGGCATGGCAGACTTTAAATAGTACTCTATTTCTATTATAAACTTCAAATCTCCATTTTGCAACCTTTGCCAAATCCCTGTACCATTTTGTGGGAGGCTACCCACGCTGCGTTTTTTACTCCTCGTGTAAACGTAGAATGAATAAATTAATTTTTATTTACCTACGGAATATGGCTATATTAAGGTGTTGTAAATAAAAATATGGTTATTGCTGGAATTACTGAAGCACTGAAGCATAAGACATCAAGAAATATCAGACGGTAATAGGCACTATTTTCAGTGCATAAATCCTTCTTAGTTACTTTCCTTTTTCTATAAATTCGGACGTATGAGTTGTGCCCAAAGACTACCCCCCACAAGATAACATATTATGAAACTAATAAGACTAATAACGCTAATGTATAGCAAAACAAAGTAATAGGTACTCGTATTAGTTATAAGCAGAAAATAATTCTGGTTACTGATACCGGTTACAACTTGGATTCATCACAAATAATAATGTAGGATGTTGACTCGACGATCATTGTTCCTATAGTCGTGTCAGCGAACGGTCTCATAGCGAAGAGTCTCGACCAACACCTAGAAAGACTCTCGCTGGGTGGTTGGATCAAGGGTCAGATGCAGAAGGCGGTAAATTTGGACACGGCGCGTATAGTACGTCGGTTCGTCACTCTGCGTCCCTGACCACCGTGCACCGGCAGCTTGGACCCTGCCCCGCTGCCGGCGGCACCCTAGGTTAGGTTTTTTATAATGTGTTTATATATATTTTTGTAATGTTTTGTAAGTGTTTTTATATTTTACTTTTATACTCACATTGTAAAATCCTAACCTAAGACCCTAATTGCATAAAGGAAATATGGCCAAATTATTGATACAATAACATTATTAACTTATATTTTTACATGATTAAAAATGTTTTAGCACAGATTAAAGAGGGAAGAGGTGAAAATAAATGACAGGATTTATTATATTAAAATTTTCTTATTAAAAGTTTGTATTGGTAGGTTCAGTCGATTTTAGTCTAGTTTAGAGTAGAGTTGGGAATAATGCACTATTAACCATATGGATGTTAAAAACATCATTACATATTTTTTTGTTGTATCTTGCGGAAGGTGATCTGCGCAGCGTGCTAAATTCGGACTGCCATCCGATTTCGCGATGACGTTGTTTTATTTATTTTGCCCGTTGCACTGTATTTTTGGGCTTTTCTGTTATCTGTGATGTTTTTGCACGAGGCAACTGCTGACGGGACATATTTAAATAATAAAATTGTAAAACACGTTGGATTTAATATTATATACATTACACATTTAGTTTTATCATCATCATTTGATATTTACCACTAGCTTTTGGGTGAAGGAAAACATCGTGAGTAGGGTTTGCACGACGGATCCGAAATGTATGGGAAGATCCGCGGATCCGGATCCAGATCCGGATAATTTCATACATTTCGGATCCGGATTGCAAACCCTAATCGTGAGGAAACCTGCAAACTTACATCTTCGAAGAAATTCAAAGGTGTATGTGAAGTCCCCAATCCGCATTGGGCTAGCCTAAACCCTCTCACGCTCATTTATTATTTATTTAATTTGATATCACTGGAGCGATGAGGTTGAAGCGGACTTGCGTGATCTTCAAGCCGATAACTGGCGGGAGATCCCGCAGGATCGAGACAACTGGCGTTTATTCGTCTCGGAGGCCAAGACTCATTTTGAGTCGTTGCGCCATTAAGTACTCATTTAGTTTGGATGTTATTCGATTGATAGGTAGGTTATACTAGAATGGGAATTAAGCCTTGTTCAAAACCTAACTTTGGTTGTATAGCGCTCTCGCACCAGTTATTATTATTTTAAATTTACGAGAATTCATGTTGACATAAAAGTATTTTAAAATACCGGTCTATTGAAATGCCATTTATCCAGGTTTGACTGAAGTTTATTCAATATTGCCATAGTAAAATGTATATTCGCATAGTGTTATAGTAATAACATAAATTGAAGTGAACAAATTGTTCTCTTGCCTGTCGCCATTTTATTGTACAGTTCATTAGGTATAATTTACATTTAATAACATTTCTAACTACAAAATAATAAGAAGTGCTCGCGTGCAGGCAACAAACTTACTTACAAAAAAGGCAGGCTTACCTACGTATTTACATGGACCAAACCTAGTTCTAAATAATAATTATATCGAAGAAAAAAATACGTCTAAAGTTATACCAAGAAAAGTCTGCAACGATTTTGATAGCATACGCAGTGTGTTATTAAATTTATACGTAATAATTTCATAGAAGTTTGATGAATAAAATAATACTTGCACTGCGTGTGCATCAAAATCTTTGCGGACTTTTTTGATATAACTCTACCTACCTGTTAAAGATGGAATTAAAGTATAAAGGCTAAGTACCCTGTACTACGAATATTATTTACTTATTTTATAAATAACATAATTATTAAAGGACAATTTTACACAAACCGACCTCGTTCCACAGTAAGAAGGAGTCCTGTGTAATGAGTATACTAGACGACCATATACATGTACATACATGTATAATATGTATATATATGTACCTACATATAAATATATACTAAACTCGGGAACTAATGTTTGTGATAAACACATAAATAAATACCCGTACCAGGATTCGAACCCGAGACCTCCTGCTTTGAAGGAGGCAACTGGTAGACTAGGCTTTCTTGCCTAGTCTTTGTCTGCCTACCTGGTCCGGCCTTCTGTCAGTCATTTATTTTTACATAACATGATAAACACATATTTATATACCTACCAAAAACTAAATACAAGAAAGGAAACCATTTACCCATTCCAAAAAGCTAACAGCACAATTAAGCGTTATAAAATTGGGATATAGCATTTGTAACGATACAAGCAATGGAGAATTCAACCGCATCATAAAACACTGTGTTCCGCTGCCAACGGATTCGCGGCACGTACCGCGCTCTGGTATATTGAACAAACTAAACAGCTGTAAGAATACCTCGCTCTGGCATAGAATAAATAATAGTACTAGGTACAGAAGAGTCACTCTCTAACAAAACGTGTCTGTTGCGATCAGGACAGATACGAGTATGGCCGCTAGGTGGCGACAGCGCCACGCGCGGTTTATGGCTAGCCACCAAAATTGTTGTGGAACTGTTATACTTTTAGCTACCTGTAGCAATGCGATGAAATCGCGGAGTGAGCCACGCTTGCTCTGGCATAGAATAACCGAGGGATAGACTTACCTACACAATTATTTGATGTTTACCAGTTGCTTTTCGGTTCAGGAAAACATCGTGAGGAAACCGAGATAATCCCATTAAGGTCTAGTTTCCCCTCTGGGTTGGAAGGTCATATAAATATTTAGTGTTCACCAATATGGCAATGCAACAAAACAAATTTGTGTGCAGCATATATTTAGTAAGCAGGTAGGTGTTAGACTACGATTAGGTACTAGGTTGCGCTACTAAGAAAAATATAGAGACAAAACTATATATAGTCTATGAGTCATAGACCGTGTGTAGACTTTTAATTACTGAGTCGAAATTTAAAAGTTATGTCCATTCTTAATGAATATTTATTTAACACAAAACACTTTTACTACTACTTCCCTGACTTATTTATAACACATTTTATTTTAACCAGTGAAAATCCTGCCGCAATCATGCTTGAAAAGACCTTATTTAAAAAGCAATTTATTCGTAATTATTGGGTTGGACTTGCAGTAAATACACAGATTTTTTTTAAATGGGTAGCTGTCATGGAAGTACGTGTGCATCCAGTTACATTTGGAAGACTTTCGTTTATAATTATAAATATTGTTTTTAATGGTGTTATCACCTTCTTTGGATCCTTTTTAAGATGTCATAAATCAATTACTGAATATATGTTATAAGTATGCTAGTATAAAATAATAAATAAGCGTCTTATTATAAAATACGTTTCTTAAGATGTGTTATATTATTCATTGCCATTATATATTTAGGTAATTATTTACCCTAAAAAAACCGGAAAAAAGCAACACCATTCTCGAATCAGTTTACGAAAATCTCTTCTGAGTTACCCTACCATGCAATGCATAGCAACCGTATGCTACGTTCGAATAAAGTACAAATTCAAAGTGGGTTTGCCATTGTCACATACCTAATTTTATTATGTTAAACGTGGTGGGGCAGACATGTGTATAAGATTATGCATTTGTGTGCAAAACAAAGAAACAAACTCACTCCCTGAAAGGGCGGTTTCAGACTTTTTATGCGTAAGCGCGTGTAAACTCGTATTGAACAAATTAAGGGAAAAGTAACGCGCGTGTAAGCTAGTAAAAACCAAATGTAGTTAAATGTAACGCACGTGTAAGCTCGTACTGCCAAAACGGCCGTACAAACGCGCAGTAAAAATACTCTCTAGTCTGGAATCACCCTGAATGATACCGTATCGTACCGGACAAGTGCGAGTCGGACTCGCGCACGAAGGGTTCCGTACCATAATGCAAAAAACGGCAAAAAAAAACGGTCACCCATCCAAGTACTGACCCCGCCCGACGTTGCTTAACTTTGGTCAAAAATCACGTTTGTTGTATGGGAGCCCCACTCAAATATTTATTTTATTCTGTTTTTAGTTTTTTTTTGTTATAGCGGCAACAGAAATACATCATCTATGAAAATTTCAACTGTCTAGCTATCACGGTTCGTGAGATACAGCTTGGTGACAGACAGACGGACGGACAGCGAAGTCTTAGTAATAGGGTACCGTTTTACCCTTTGTGTACGGAACCTTAAAAATAACGAGTTCATGTAACATTATTACACTCTGTATTAAATACTCGTGAAATCTGTGAGCGACTAGTAGGTAGGTAAATTGTTGCTCGTTATTTATGTTCCCAGCTTGCTAATACGTGCGTCGCTTCAGCAAGTGGGGGGTTAAGTGTACATAATTTCGACAGCTTTTCGCGTTTGATTGTTTTTTTGTTATTGATACTACGAACTTTTCTTACTTCTTCTACTTCTTTAACAATGTTTTGTTGTAATTTTTTTAACAACTAAGATGAGTTTGATCATATCATTATCTAGTATTGATCGGAGAAGTATAAGCAACGTATTTAAACAAGTATTTAGAACGTAACTTTACTTACATGCCTAGAACTAGTTTTTGACCTACACTCGGAGTCTTTAAAGCCTTAAAAAGTTACATGAGTCCTAGCCAAGTGAAAATTCAAACTACAGTACCGGTCAAAAGTTTAAGTTCACTCTGTAAATTCGGTTAAATGAAGCTATAACACAATGTACTAATAAAAGTATTTAATAATCTTTTATTACATAATAAATTAAAGGTAATTCTCTAATTTAAAACCACAATTAAATAAAAAAAGATCAGTTTTTGCCAACTTTAGACTCTTCAAAATATCCGCCTTTTGCTTTCAATGCTGCCATACACACTTTCGGCATTCGCGTAATTAGTTTTTGCAGTGTTGATGTCGAAATTTTATTCCAACAAATGTATAGGTATTCCCAAAGCTGTTCTTTATTAGTTGGCCGCATTTTTCTCACACGCCTGTCCAATTCATCCCATAACAACTCAATCGGATTGAGGTCGGGCGATTGAGGAGGCCAATCCATATATTTTAATTCTTTTTGGTTCTCTTTGGATGAAATGTAGTTTTTGCACAACTTCGACGTATGCTTGGGATCGTTGTCTTGTTGGAAAACAAAACCTCTGCCTACAATCCGTTTTCCAGATGGAAAAGCGTGACGTTGCAAAATGTTATAATACATTTTCTTATCCATTATGCCATTGACTCTCACGAGATCACCAACTTTATCACCCGCAAAGCATCCCCAGACCATAACTGATCCTCCACCGTGCTTCACTGTTGGCATCACGCATTGCTTTATCATTCGTTCGCCTACTTGTCGTCGAACATATTGACGACGTCTCCCTCCAAAAATTTCAAACTTCGATTCGTCAGAAAATAAAACTTTAGACCACTGTTCAGACGTCCAGTTTTTGTGTTTCTGGGCCCATTTCAACCTCTTAACTTTATTCTGACTACGTAACAAGGGTTTTTTGGCAGCAATACGACCTTTTAGACCATAGTTTCGCAGACGCCGTTGCACTGTCGAAACCGATACTCGCTGTTCTCGGGTGGCGTTGAGTTCTTCGCAAATTTCTGGAGCAGTTAGAGTACGTTGGCGTTTGCTCTGCACGCAAATAAATTGGTCTTCGCTTTTAGACGTGACTTTTGGCCTACCTGATCGAGATCGACTGCAATTAAGACCGGTTTTTTGTTTTCGTTTCAAAGTACTCACGACAGCGGTTTGAGAAACCTTCATTTTTTCAGCGATTTTCCGCGTCGTGTAGCCCTCATTTGACAGAGTTACAATAACAGCACGAGTTTCGACACTAAAATCGGCTTTGCGACCCATTTTAAATGATTTCTAACTTCACGAAATCTCATAGGAAATACGGAACAAAAATATTAAATGGATCAAATTTTCCGAATAACATAAAACGATTCCTCCAAGAGGTATTTTTATTGTTATTTGGTAGTCGTGGAAACAATTAAACGTTTGAAATTCAAAACATATTCTATATTTGAGCATAATTACATATGATAACCTTATTTCGCAGAGTGAACTTAAACTTTTGACCGGTACTGTAAGTAATTCAAACCAAGTGTCGATAGACTATTGTTATATTAGCTAGGTACTGCCCCAGGAAGGAGATATTTTACACAAGATCTAAAATTACCTATTTGATATATACCTACTAGCTTTTGCCTGCGACTTCGTCTGCGTAGAATTAGTGACAGCAGCTAAAGTAGGTGCAGCGCCTGGATAATGCTAATAGCAATTATTCAATTCGCTCATTGCTTATTATGCAATTCTGAATTATTAGGCAATTCATTAGTTCTTTCAATTCCACCCCCCTTTGCACTCTCTTCAGGAATAATTTCCGACATAAAAACTATCCTATGTTCTTTCCCGGGACTATATCAAATTTCAACTAAATCTGTTCAGCGGCTGAAGCGTGAAGAGTTGACAGACAGACACACTTTCATCTTTATAATATTATATATATATATATATATATATATATATATATATATATATATATATAGTATGGATGGCTACAAATATCTAAAGATTTGTCTACGTATCAAGGAATTGTTATATGAAATGCGTTGGTATACATTTTACTTCAATGACAATAATAGTAAAATTGAGATTCCCAAAACATTTATAGATAAATAACCACTTATTAGCAGAATGTTTGAGAAAACATAAAATCTTATTTCAATTGTCCGTTTCTCCAGAAACTTCCTGCCTCGCACAGCCAAACTGTGGAATGAACTGTCGCCTGCGGTATTTCCGGACCGATACGACCTTCAAACCTTCAAGATAAGAGCGTACTCTTATCTTAAAGGCCGGCAACGCGCTTGCAACCCTTCTGGTGTTACGGGTGTCCATGGGCGGCGGTAATCGCTTACCATCAGGTGATCCGTCTGCTCGTTTGCCTCCTATTCCGTAAAAAATAAATTAAAAAAAATCTTCCCGTGCAACAAACATCCAATCAAAAGTAAAATACATTATTTTGTACGTATTTTATTTGAATATACAAATGAAATTGCCCATATTTATATTTCCATGTACAAATAATTGAATTTTTTCATAGTTCACCTAAACTACGTTTTTCCCTTTAAAATGAAAGCTGACGCACTTTTATACTCACATTTTTAGTGTTTGAATACAATCTATAGTAACTGTTTACGAGGCTGAACTATTTTAACCCCAGGGGGCCGATTTTTGAATTTCGATCGCTCGATTTCGTCACTCGAAAATCGGTGGAAAACGGTGAAATGCTAATTTTTGAAATACGACTGATAAAAATTTGGAATCTATTGGTATTGACCAATCGATTTCAATTCTATTAGTAGAATTTAAATGTGTAGTAGTGGAGATATTATTTAACGAAATACACAAAATCGAGTGGTAGAATTTGAAAAATCGGCTCCCTGATGCTAAAAATTGGGAAGGAACTCAAATAGACTAGTTAAACTATCTGGACCGACAATACTTTCGACAGAAAAAACGGTAATATCTATTTATAATTTAGGTGGAACGCAGATAGGAACCTACACTTATACATAGTTCGTTTTTTTAGCATTAGAAATTAGGTAAACAATCTTGATGTGTCTTTTAATTGAAAAACACATTTTAAAAATAAGTTACGGCAAATATGTAACAATTATGAATCTAATACGATCATTTATATTCTTCTGCTTTCATAAGTAATAGTTTTTGAATTTTAAAAAGCGTTTTTCATGTCAAGATCGCTTACCTTCTTGTAAGTTCTTTCTAATGCTAAAAAACGAAACGAACGAGCTATAGTGCAAATATTTTCGAGCGAGAACAATTCCCATACAAAACAGTAAACGTTTTCGAGAAAGAAACAACTAATATTAACATTTGTGATCCCATAGTGTCTCAGAGTTATTTTTGGTTCAATGCATAGGTTTCACTTACAAAATATACCTATACAAAAAAAGACTGCAAATTCGAAATTGGCAGTTTGCCCTAAACGTATTGATTACATGGCACTAGATCCCGCATTATGAATTTAAACGATGACTAGACCTTTGAACTCGTACTCTTACTTGTAGGTATTTAAATAAATATGGCGTGTAATACCTACAATAAAATGTAAATTATATGATAAATGAGAAACCTCTCCACTCAACCGTCCGGCCCGCGAGACTGTTTTCCTGTCAACCGTCCGGGGTTTTTTAGCGACGCACGCCCCGCGCAGCGTATTCACAACTTTCTACAAAAATTATAACTACACTGCCATCTAAATTTTTTTAGAGCTAACTATTTAGTTAGGCTACGTTGTCGCATCAAGAGAATTAGAAAATAAGGCCGAAATATTCCATTAGATGGCTCTGAAATCAATTCTTTCTTCCACCCCTTTGGATAGTAAGGTTCCCGCGGACGGTCAAGAGCATATTTTTTTCGGATACTATGCTATCGTCGGACGGTCAAGTGGATAGCTGGAACTCACGTTGAGGTACCGATATTTTAGTACTGAGTAGCCTTTGTCAGTGAGACAAATAAAAACTATAAATCTAGGATCAGTACTTTCGATTCGATCCTCATAATTACCTCTATATGATTGAGGTAAAGAGTACCTAGACTCAACCTCCGTTTCGTTTACTAATTATTAGCCTAATTTAATCTAGTTTATTCGTCCCAAATGGCTTCAAGTTCTGAATAGTTTGGCTTTCTTATAGTTTACTTAATAACATTGCTAACATGGATACAATCTTCATTAGTACATAAAAATTAATTCATAATTCATAGAGTTCATAAAAAAAAAGAGTGTAGGACTACTTCTAATTTGCCCACTATGTACGAGAAAAACCAAAAATGTATATCCATATATGAAAGTAAAAAGACACGCAATAGTATTTGTAGAATCATTCAGAGTAAATATAAAACTCAGTCTCAAAATATCTCAATTTTACCTTTTTTAATATTACTTATATTTAAATCCGAATGATACCTTTTGGCAACTGAATGTTCCGGCAAACGGCGACATAATTGTATATATGCGTTTATGTTTGGTGAACGCAAGCAAACTACGGGGACCGGACAAAAAAAAGAACGGTTCCAAAATACACGATTAATATGCAGCACAGATACGCCATCTAGTAGTAAATATTGATCAGTGCCTAAACGCCTGCACGCCTGCAAGAGATAACGAACTTGCTTCCCTTTGCGAGCTGTTTCTCTTATTCCCATTGCAACCATATATATTCATCTCGTGAGTACCATCGCCCACACTGTTAACTATACATTGTGTATCTTATACCACGCACCATTTCACCAAGTAGGAGTATCGGAATTGAGTGAAAATTACAAACGTACCTAATCATAACGTCAAAAACTCTGTATAATAAAGTGAAAGCTCGCTAATATTAAGTATTTAACTATACCTATTATTGCGTTTATTTGAATTCATAAATTATTGAAAAAAGTATTTATTTGTGCTAAAAAAATAGTATAATAACCGGTATTGTAATTATTTTATTATTTATTATTGAGAGCCTGTTGTGTCCCACTGCTGGGCAAAGGCCTCCCCCCGTTTTTTTTTCATTCTTCCCGGTTTTGTAATAATTAAAAAACATATAAAAAAGTAGGTACTTAAAATCATTTCGCAAAAATTTCACTTCATAAAAATCATAAATAGACATTTGTTCAAAAACATAATTCGCAAGTGTTTTAATTGAATTTTAAAATTAGTTTGAGAAAACTTTCGTCATTTCTCGGAACAATACAAAAGTTAATGATTTGGGTACATTTTACTGAGACTTCATTAAGAGGGCGTCGAGGAGGGTAAATTTTCAGATTCTGTCAAATTACCCCATTTCACACACAAACGCAGCTCACACACACTACCTCAATTTACTGGGACAGGTCAGTGACCCCTAATGTTTTTTTAAAGGTGCTGTTTCGAGTTTAGTGTTAACTACGGACCTTCTTTGAGGAATTTAAACTGTCAAAGCTTTCCTTTGTGAGAAGACAGAGAAAAATCACTTTTTATATATAGCTTTCCTTGTTTGTTCATGTCATGTCATAGGTATGTGACGTATTAGGTAATTAATTATTTTCGTTGTTGACTTTTATTTGTATTAAGATAGGTACAAACGGCGATGCTCTTAACTGTCCATCGGTGGACCTTATGCCTTTTGTAATAAGGTTTACGAACTGTCAGTTAACAGTGTGGTCATGGGCGATGGTATGCGGTTTGTAAACATAGTCCGAATTTACCTACTCGAAAAAAGTGGACTATATCTAAAATGATCCCCTCATTAGTTATAGGGCTTGTAATATTTTTTTACAACTAAAGACGCTTATTATATTTCACTTATAACTTAATTGATAATAAGGCTTTAAATACCTCTAATAAAATTCAGGTACCTACTACATATACTTGGTCAAGCAGATCTTGTCAGTAGAAAAAGGCGGCAAATTTGAAAAATGTAGGCGCGAAGGGATAGCGTCTCATAGAAAATTTAAATTTCGCGCCTTTTTCTAGTGACAAGATTTGCTTGACCATCTATATGTACTACATTTATACTTTTGTAAGTCAGTAAGTGATGCTTATCGGGAAATCAAAGAACTCATAATTACCTATATAAAAATAATTAAATTTACTATTTCGTCTCACGTTCAATAAGGCCCGGGGCCGGGCCTTGTCACCCGCACAGACAGAGGGCCTTTTTAGCCCAAGTACAAGTTCAAGAATAACAGAGAATATAGTAAGTATAATTAAGTTTATTTATCTCAATTATACAATTTTCACACAGGTAAAATGTACATACATTTCAGCGTGTAGGTACTTATCATATAACGATCGTTTTTGTTATAAAAAAATATTTATTTATTACACTGTGCTAAACATGAGAACAATATGTTATAATCTAGTTCCTTTTTATCCTATTCAGTTCACATTCATTGTTCGTGGGTAATAAGGCCTACAAAATTTCCCTTTAGGCCTTATTATCCTTTATCTGGAATTAATTACGCCTTAAATTTAAAATGGTATACAGGGTGGAAAGATAAGTCGGGCCCTGGAGGGAGCCTTAAATCCTTAAGCTGGCTCATTTTACTTAAAGGAGACAATCCTTTATTTTTAAAAAGAAACAAAACTGCATTAAAAGTATTTTTCTTTTTTTATTCAATTTGGCTTGTCATACGAAATCTTAAGTACTAAATATTAGATTTTATGGATATTTTGTACGACAGACGAGTGTAAGACCTAATGTTTCTTGGAGAAATGTTATCATTAACATTAACTGTATCGACTAGTAGAATAAACTTGCGAGTTTTTATTTTTTGGAATTTTTAGTCGGTTCGAGTCCCGGGCGAGGCAAGCGAGTTTAAGAAAATCTTTGAATGCAGTTTTGTTTCTTTTTAAAAATAAGGTATAATTAAGGTAATTTCCCTCCAGGGCCCGACTTATCTTTCCACCCTGTATAGTAAATTAAGGCCTAGATTCATTTGATTGTTGGCATTTTGTTTTATAGTTTCATGTGATCCACGATGACGCGCTGATTTGGTAAATCTAACCTTTAATAACATGGCAATACAAGTCAAGGCACGCGTTTTCGTGAATGACACGATCTATACTTTGCATTTGTAATAGGTACAAGATTGTAATATAGAGTGTTTGTTACCTAACTTACTAAAACAATCGATTCCAGGTATAAGACAATTTATTCTCAGAAGAATATACATACCTATACAAACTTCACTTTTAGAATTGATTTAAATTGTACTACATCGCAAAAGCTTAGTTTGTGTTTCGTAACGATAATTGTGTTAATGTTAATATCTTACCTACCTTACGATGCTCCGCAAACTCCTGCGTCTTTTAATACCACTGCCTTTTGTTATCGTTGTAACTTTTGAAAATGTACAGTCTCCCAGGAAAACGATCTGATAAACATTTTTAATGTTATAAACCTACAGAGTTGGGATGGCAGTAAGGCTGTTGTTCATACTACTTTATACGGGCCCGACACTATCATGAATGACAAGACTTATCATAACATTCCAACGTTTGGTCCAGTTCGGTCATGACATTACAAAATCTCCTCAGTGAGGAGGCCTCAAACACTTATCAGTATTTTACAGTACTGCTTACAGCTATTTAATTGTTATTTTAACTACTATTCTTGAATGCTGGGCCTTGTTACCCGTCGGGCCTTATATTCCTCACCTAACTTTAACCTTAAATTTCTCTGTTGCCTTTAAGAGGAAAAATAGGAAAAGCCTGATTCGTTGTAGTCTAGTTATCTGGCTTTCGAAATCACTCGGTTTTATAGCTTGAGCATCGATTTTTTTATATAAATTTTACTAAACGCTGACACTCGTTCATCTCATTTTAGGTACAACTTTGCATAAGTGTATTTATTATATTGTAAAAGATTTCAGATTTTCAAGGGTGATTCGTTGTAAACACACTCTTTGGGATAATAATGACATTTATTATAATTTTTTTTATCAAGAGATGTGAACGCTAGCGACTAAACGGTGACTGCCTTTTCCGCTGATTTCATTCTAGATTCAATATAGATTTCTCATTTGTTCATGTTTCTTCATATACCAAAATAGTTATATAAATATTCCAGCGCTTTTGAAAAATACACGTTTTATAAAAAAAACCGGGCAAATGCGAGTCGGACTCGTGCACGAAGGGTTCCGTACCATAATGCAAAAAAAAACAAAAAAAAAGCAAAAGAAATAAACGGTCACCCATCCAAGTACTGACCACTCCCGACGTTGCATAACTTTGGTCTAAAATCACGTTTGTTGTATGGGAGCCCCATTTAAATCTTTATTTTATTCTGTTTTTAGTATTTGTTGTTATAGCGGCAACAGAAATATATCATCTGTGAAAATTTCAACTGTCACTAGCTATCACGGTTCGTGAGATACAGCCTGGTGACAGACAGACGGACGGACGGACGGACGGACAGCGAAGTCTTAGTAATAGGGTCCCGTTTTACCCTTTGGGTACGGAACCCTAAAAACCATACCATGTTGGTTCGGAACCGGGCCTTGTTATTTGCACTGACAGTTGAACACTGACTTGAACAGAAGTTCAAGAATAACAGAAAATATTACCGGGCCTTATTAGCTTTTATCATGAATTAATATCATCTTCAATTTAAAATGGTCTATAGTAAAATACGGCCTACATGAGTCATGGAAAAACAAATTGTATTTTATTTAGAAAGTACTTATATGTTGTTCATAATCTTCAGTAAGCTGACTTCTAAGAGTCTATCTATTATAATTAATGTAGATACAGTACAGTACACAGTACAGTACAGTTTACTTAGCAAATTGTACTTTTATACCTTTAGGTTTTATGTCGGAAGTATTTCAGCCAATTTGTACTGAAACAAGCATTTGAGCGTAATTAATGATGTTTACTGATTGTTAATCTTAAATATACCTATTATGTAGGGCACTTAAATTATTTTAGCGGACCGAGCGGATATGTATGTTTGTAGACCACTTATTTATTTAAATAATTAAATTGTAATTCATTCAAAAAAAGGTTATTAAATGAGGGATATAGATACCTCACCTACCTTATTACAAAGCATTACAAAAATGTCCAAAGGCCAAAGCCAAGCTGATAAGACATAAGACCTCATAAATACCTATAAATAAACGTTCACTGAAAAAACTTTAAGGCATTTCTGATAAGTAATTATTTTTCGTTACTGAGTTATCGTTTTGCACCGAATATCAATGAAATAAAAGCACGTTGTTATTTGATAGATACATTTATATAAACATCGTCACATGAAACCAATATAGGTACTCGTAAACCATACCACTGCGATGGAAATATCGTTCTTTCAACTGATAATATAGCCACAAAAACTCGCTGAGACTGCAGGTCGAGTCTTGGTTTCAATTTCTTGATGATATATCATTGAATTAACTTTCAAAGCACGTGATAGCTCTCAGAATAGCAACAAAACTGGTTGAAACTAAAAATTTTATTGCTGATATTATGTGAACAACATTGCTTCGACTTCATAAATAAAATATTAATAATTTATATTGTTTACGTTAAAATGTGAAGAAATTTGTTGATAAATTGTCTATCTAGTATATTGACATTATGTCATATATGTTTTTAAAATGACGTAATATGAATGCCAGCACAATGAAAATTTATTCCAATAAGATAAAACAAATCTTCAAACTTTTTTAATTTTTAGTGAATTAGGAAGAAACTAATTACGCTGATTTGGTTGTGTTTGTATATATTTTAAATAATTTGTTATATTTTTAAAGTATTATGACTTATGAATAAAACAAATCAAAATTTTAATGACTCTGGATCTCCGTGTGACATTATTCATTTACCCTATTTATTTTGAACACAGTTTTTCACTGGTATCATCATTCGTATACGGACATGAATTTCTGTCAATATATATGCCAAATTGAACTGTCAATTTGGAAAAAGCATGTACGCGTCCGCTTCCAACGGCCCACAGCGGGCATCTGAGGAGAAGGAGAATTTGACAGATATGGCGGATGTATGGAAATTTTACGAAAGTTTACGTTTACGATTGAATTTCTCTGTAGCCTTTAAGAGGAAAAATAGGAAAAGCCTGATTCGTTGTAGTCTAGTTATCTGGCTTTCGAAATCACTCGATTTTGTAGCATGAGCATCGATTTTTTTATACAAATTTTACTAAACGCTGACACTCGTTCATCACGTTTTAGGTACAACTTTGCATGAGTGTATTTATTATATTGTAAAAGATTTCAAATTTTCAAGGGTGATTCGTTGTAAAGACACTCTTTGGGATAATAATGATATTTATTATCATTTTTTTTATCAAGCGATGTGGACGCTAGCGACTAAACGGTGACTGCCTTTTTCGCTGATTTTGCACGACGCAGTCTTAATAACTTTTTTATACAGCTTTTAAGACCTGTAAAAGGTTCAAATTCCATTTATTTATGATGTCCAGTCCACAGGAAAGACGCATTAACCTTAAATCGGGGTCCCTTTGTTTGACATGATTATTAAAAGTCATAATTTAATGACTGTCAGATTATCATTAGTCATAATTCTGAAACCTTTAACTTTTGAGGATTTTCGTAGGGTAAGGTTAGGTTAAGTTTGTTTTATGGCAATTTTGAAAAGTTACGCGTTTCTGAGAAAAACCAAATTATAACTAACTAAAATGTGGACAAACAATACATTATGACTTAAAACTTTATGGGAAACAATAGAGAACCCCTTACATCACAAAAAAATTGGTAACCTTGGTTACCCGCAAGCAACTACTACTCTGTATGCGATAATAACCAACCTCTGGTTGGGCTGTCTACGCGGCACTTTGTGTTCGGTTTCACCGCTCCTATTTAAGGCTGCGTTTAACCGTTAAAGAAGGGTTACACTGTTACATAAGAACTCCTTGTAAGATCCTTATTACTTTATTATGATTAATACACAATACATGCAAACAATTGCTAATTGCTTGTGAGATTACATTTTATGCGTAAATTTTATCCAATACATATAAGTACCTATTTACTCGTATTTGCGTTCAGTATTGATAAAAAAAAACAATGATAGAGAACCAAATGGGCTACCGATTTGTCCCCTCCAGCGAAAATTATTTAATAGTTCGGGAAAATCATTGGTTTTGTGTTCTATATAAACCGCGCATGAAAGTCGAATTTTCCCATCCATTTTTATAAAATAATGGTAACGAAACCATAATCTATTACATATTAACCAGATTCAACTGACCCCTCTTCTTCTATGGTTATCAATGAATGCAGACCCGCGCGACATGTTTTGAAGAGTTTTGGTCTCCATTTTCAAGTACTAACAAACTAACAGTACAGAGCAGCGGTCACGAATAGCCTTGCGTACCTACTACTGTGTTAGCTACCACGTATGTACGCTGGGCGATGAGAAAACCGCTTGGGGGGTGATCTTGCGCTGACGTTGTATGCAGGCACTGTGGAGGCTCTAGTACGACTAACGACAGTTCAAATTCGATTCTCCGAAACCATTAACCTTCGCTGAACATACATTGGAGTTTTAATCGATAGCTCTTAAGTTCCTCTACCATTAGCCTTCGTTTGATATGTATCAAATTGAATGCGACACTCTCAAGCCAATTCGCTCCTGCGCCTGATATCAAACCGATATTTTAATCATAAGGATCATATGTACCTACCATTAGATGCCATTCGCGCTGTCTGGACATTCGCTCGTTCAGTGGGAGCGAGCTAATAATAATATATGATTCCAAAAGTATACAAATATCGGTTTGATGTCAGTTTAGGTCATGTTCGAATTGGCCTGTCTATATAACGCGCATAAATAACCACTTGTTTAAACATGTTTAAAAAACGAAATGAGCAAGGTTTAAACTAACTAGCTTCGTAAACGAACCTAAAGTTTATGATTTTATAATATACAAAGTTTGTCTAAAACATTTCACTAGGCCATGTTTGCAGGCGTTTACAAAAATAATAATGTCCTTAGCTCTTAAAAATAACATCAACATCGATTAAAATTACTTATTTAGGTACGCATTTTTTATCTATAAAGACAACAGAGATAGAAGTGAAAATACCTAATATTTGTTATAGATTGGCGTTACGATCACAAGTTATCCAACGCGTACAACAATAACTCGAGTAAATCCAAGCAAAGGAATCTAACTCAAAAATGTAATAAGGCAATTTTCTTGAAAATCCCTAAACGTAATAATGTGCCGAAAACGTTTTCTAAATTTACACATATTGTGCTCGCGGTGGAATCGACGGCGACGCGAGCGATCGGAATACGCAATAGGGGCCGCCGCCAAAGAATTACAGGCTACGATGCCAGATAAATAAAAGATTATTATCTTGTTTTTATACCTTTTACTACCAACCACCTGAATAAAGTCTGAACTAATGGATTATTCCCAGTTTAAATTCGGAGCAAGTGTAAATGTTCTTCAAAGGAGGCCTTTAAATAGCTAAATAACTTTGTTCAGATAGAACATTTGGAGTGCAGAACATGGGGTAAATTTATTATTTGAGCGGCGGGCCGCGGACAAAGGATTTAGGTTTGCTGAGTTATGCAAATAAATTCAACATTCTGTAACATTTGTTGGAAATGTCTTTATTTCGGTAGATTTCTTAAAAGGCCCTCAGGACTAATCCCGCATTTGGCTTTTGAATCTTCTCAGAACGAATGTTCATGTCATGCACCTGCCAGAATCTATTAAAAATTAATAAAATACTCAAAGCAATATTATATTTACTCGATGAAATAAAGTTATTAATGTTCTTATTCCACTTGGAAAATAAATTCAATTCTAACTCGATTTCTAATAATATTGGTAACATTTATTTGATGTGACGAATTGGAATTACTGAATAAAATTCCACTTTATTTTTCGATATCTGCTTAACTTAGGCACCTAGTTTCTTAATTTTCCGATTCATCCACTTATCCTAAGCTTTTAACATTGAGTGTACCTATCAACCCCTGATACAATTTTTAATAAGAGATAAGTAGGCTCCCCTTGATGCGGTGGCTTTTCTGCTTATTTCTAGATCATTTCTAAATTGGCATACATGACTGTACCTGTATCGATTTTATGAGAGTCACCGAATTCAATAAAATATGAAAGATTAAAAACCTTAGATGACAATTATATTTAACGTGAATAGTTACACCGAATTTATACCTAAATAATTGTGTTAGAAAAATACACAGAAAATCACTTTAACTTTAATAATTTAGGAAATTCATGCTACACGCTATACGGCTAGTTCAGTCTGTGCTCTAAATTAGATTCTTGTAATCATGTTATTCCGGCTGTACCTAACTCAACTTTCACTGCGGACCCTACCTCTATTTTGTGCAGCAGACAAATCAAATTATAAGAAAGTACGAGTAACATTTTCTTTTTTTTTTTAGATGAAACGATAGCCTATCGCTTTGAATTGGCCTTTGAGCCTTGCGGACTAGGTTGCGCCTTACTTTATTATATTCAGAATGGAAGTGCCGCAATATTTCTCGAATGAATATCGAGGGAATCCCTCAAGGAACAGTTTTGGAATCCCAGCCGCCTTATTGCGCGGGAAACGACCCGAGGAGAAGTTACCATCGTTCGGTGCAACATAAAACATTTCGCTGTCTAAATTGAGAAAGGAGTGAGGAAGGAACCAAGAGTATAATGGAATCTATCTCCCAAAAAGCGGGTTTCTTTTATAGATATACATTTTATTATTCCAAGTTCTCAGGGATTTAAATTATATCGTATAGTATAGCGTTCGTTATTTTGATAAATACTCAAAATACAATGTCATATAAATTCGAACTCACTTCGCTATCTGAACGTCCGTTTTAAACCTTCCTAAAATACTAGATGTAAATACCTAACGTACGGTACGTTAGCTTTCCTCGAAATGTAAATGCGATTCCGTCTCCAAAGCTTTGTCTAAAAGGTTTTAAGCGCACGATATAATGCCCACGGTCCATTTGGTAGGACCTACGTCGGACCAATCACAATAGCCTTTCAAGAAGCAAACACGATGCGGTATTCAGTTGTCATGACGATAGTAACGCCATCGGACGTCGTTCGATGGCTCTGCAAACTGCGGGCCTTGGCATCACATCGGGATTCCAATCTCTAGCGTTTTCGATGAGAGCCGGGAAAATTGTGAAATGGGATAGAAATTGCGTCACGTTCCTAACTATGATATTTAATGAGTTTAAGCGGCTAGCTTTGAAGTTGTTATAGGTATTTTTTCTTAGGTAAAATTAAAAGGTAATCCAGATTTCAAATTGAATGGTATTAAAAATCATGTAACTAACCATTAGGAATAGAACTTACTTACACTTTAAGCTACAAGTGAAATAGTATATTACCTACCAATATTACTATACAAATGCGAACAGCAGGAAATTCGCAACGAGTGGTGATAAATTGAAACACGACCGGAGGGAGTATTTTAAATCGACACAAGTTGCCAATTACTTTTTCACACGTGTATTGTAAAACGTTTTGCAGTACACATGGCTAGAGATGGGCGCCAGCGGGTAAATACCGGGAAAATACCCAAAACTACCCAATCTACCCGATATTTACCCGTATCTACCCAAATTGTTGGGTATTTAAAATTTGTTCGTATAATTGAAGAAATTCATTATATAACTAAGATATATCAATATT
Organism: Cydia fagiglandana; assembly: GCF_963556715.1. Classification (NCBI taxonomy): domain Eukaryota; kingdom Metazoa; phylum Arthropoda; class Insecta; order Lepidoptera; family Tortricidae; genus Cydia; species Cydia fagiglandana. Next base: position 7,153,279 of record NC_085936.1, on the reverse strand, counting down.
ATTATCGTATAAATATGAAAATAAGTTAAAATAAAGTATACAAATCACAATCTCACAACTTTTTTGTACACAATTAATTTTTTTTCGTGAATTTTTTTTATACCTATATACCTACTATTTTTTAATTGTTGTCATATTTTGGTTTTGATATTTCTACATTTTATTTTATTTATCGTTTAATACAGTAATTTTTTCGTTAGGTATATGGCCAAATTTGATTTACTATAACCAGTTTGGATGAAATTTTGTGTGTATCTAAATTGTTTGATCTCAACCAGATCCCGAAAATGAGGATTCGAGAGCCACATTAATCCGCCATTTTACCGAAAACTTGCCAGAAATCAGCTCTGACGAAATCGAGATGCTCCTCAGGCAGCTTAAAAATGGAAGAGCCCCAGGCGAGGGCGGCGTTACGAGCTTCTGAAAGCGGGAGGTAAACCTGCACTGAAGGATCTCCAGAACATCTTTAACGCCGTTCTTTTCGATGGGAGAACTCCAGAGGTGTGGAGTAGGAGTGTAGTCGTGCTGTTCTTCAAAAAGGGAAATAAGGCCCTATTGAAGAACTACCGACCCATTTCGCTCCTAAGCCACATCTACAAGCTGTTTTCGAGGGTCATCACGAAGCGCCTAGCACGAAGACTCGGCGAATTTCAGCCACCGGAGCAGGCCGGATTTCAAGGAGGATACGGCACCATAGACCACATCTTCAGAAGACTGAAGAGTATAATCGGCCCCTGTGCTTAGCATTTGTGGACTATGAGAAAGCCTTTGACTCCATTGAAGTCTGGGCTGTTCTGGATTCCCTGCAGCGATGCCAAGTCGACTGGTGATATATCCAAGTGTTGAGATGTCTGTACAACGCAGCTACCATGGCCGTCCAAGTCCAAAACCAGCAGACTAAGCCTATCCCCATGCATCGTGGTGCGAGACAAGGGGATGTGATTTCCCCCAAATTGTTCACAAATGCATTGGAGGATATGTTTAAAACGCTCGACTGGAAGGAACATGGTATTAACATTAATGGCGAATACATCTCACACTTGCGATTTGCGGACAACATCGTCACCATGGCTGAGACGTTGTAGGATTTAGAGCATATGCTGACCGGTCTAGCTGATTCTTCTCAACGCATAGGTCTCCAGATGAATTTGGACAAAACAAAAGTTATGTTCAACAAATGTGTTGCTCCGGGACCTATTTCAGTACAAGGGGCTGTTCTCGAGGTTGTTCAGGAATACGTCTACCTCGGGCAAATACTGCAGTTAGGAAGGAACAACTTCGAGAAAGAGTCGAATAGAAGGATACAGCTGGGCTGGGCAGCTTATGGGAAGCTGCGTCAAGTCTTCACGTCGTCAATCCCACAGAGTCTGAAGACAAAAGTCTTCAATCAGTGCGTCCTACCCGTGATGACATACGGAGTCGAAACGTGGACACTCACGGTAGGGTCAGTCCATAAATTCAAAGTCGCTCAGCGAGCAATGGAAAGGGCTATGCTCGGAGTCTCTCTGAGGGATCGTATTCGAAATGAAGTCATCCGTCAGAGAACTAAAGTCGTCGACATAGCCCACCGGATTAGCAAGCTGAAGTGGCAGTGGGCCGGTCATATTAGCCGTAGAACCGATAACCGTTGGGGTAGACGAGTTCTCGAGTAGAGACCGCGCATCGGCAAACGTAGAGTAGGACGCCCTCAGACTAGATGGAGCGATGATCTTCGCAAGGTGGCCAGCAAGAGCTGGATCAAAGTTACCGCAAATCGTGCTCAATGGCGTGCAATAGGAGAGGCCTATGTCCAGCAGTGGACGAGAGTAGGCTGATGATGATGATGATGAAAACACAATATGACCCAGTAGGTGGCAATGCTATCGGTATATATATAGCCAATAGTGTTTTCAAACAATCCAGGTACCGGTTGAAATATATACACAAAATTTCATCCAAATCGGTTTCAGTCAGTAATTTAATATTAGTTTTTCAAACCATCCAGATACCCGTTGAAATATACATATATAATAGTCATATACACAAAATTTCACCCAAATCGGTTTCAGTAAATCGAATTTGGCTATATACCGATAGCAGCGCCACCTACCGGGTATAATTGTTTTTCCCAACCCTTCAGGAACCCATTGAAATATACACACAAAATTTTATCGTTATCGTTCCAGCCGTTTAGGAGGAGTAGAGTGACAAACACACGTATTGTAGAACGTATGTTTAAGATATTAAGCATTTGTCAATTTTCTTAGTCAATACAAATATTATACGTTTTATATAACTACATGAGCATCAAAAAAACCGTTATTTGCAATATCTCCATTCAATTTACTACTCCGTTTCCAACTTTTATTTATACCCACTCATTTGGGTAGAAAAGGTAAATACCGGGTAGATTGGGTAAATACCCGATAAATACCCGATATCTACCCCGGGTATTTACCCGCCGCCCATCTCTACACATGGCCCTTAATCTCTCCTTAACCCTAGGGTGGTATTGTAACACCATATGTACTGTAAATATTTATAAAAACATTTTATTTAATATTACTAAAACCTAAATGAACATCAAAACCTGTCAACTTCTTATAGTATAATTAACCTTATATTTTATAGTAAAGCAAAAATAACGTAAACTTTGTATAAAGCAAGATAATCGTCGAACATGTCTACAAAGAACCCTTTCAGTAAATGTCTATTAGGATTTAAATAAGTAAGCAGAAAATTGGTTTCCTTACATACTGCCGTATTCGAACTTCAAGATATTCACAAGAGACGACTCGTACTAGCTCCATTCTAGATACGTTATAGTTTAGATATCAACTATGTAGTTCTCTTTTGCAGCGCAATTCGGGCAACCAATGTCACTTTTACGTTAGATAGAGTAAGATATCTATTAGATGCGAATTGGATCTCTAAGTCATATCCTGTGGAAATCATTCAAGAGCATCTCCAGAATCGCGCAAATGTCAAATTTGACAGGTTAGATCTAAAACATATCGTTATCGTATCTTGGTGATGTCTAAAAGATATCTAATAGATGTCTATTTCAAGATCCGAATCAGGCCCATAGTGCACTACGCGGCGACGAGTCATGGTTTTTCCCAAAATTGCATCGATCGGGGACTAGGGGACACGGCAATAAGCCTCTAAGTGCTTTATTTGATTGAATAATGGAAAAGCGTGGACAATGTTGTATTCCCTGCACGAGCACAATGCATATCTAGTTACATTTCAAAATGCAGACAAAAATAATATGTGATTATCATTATTCGTAACTGAAGTAAACTTATTATATTATTGCAAGTACTGTTGTATCTATTCTAGGTATTTTGTCGGAAGTTATCAAAAGTTTGAAAAAAAAAATAGGAAGATGTACATAAGTTCTGATCCAGATCCAGAACCACTTTTTCTGACACTGTAAATCGTATGTTAGTACCTGTTTGATTAAACGATAATTCGTTTTTATATGTCTTATTTTACAAGTAAATTAATCTTATACTAAGTAATCATGGTCACCTTATGACTTTTGACAAGACGTCGCATTGAGTACGGTGACCAAATTGTATGCAGAAATATTGTTTTCTACTTGTCATTTGAAAATAATAAATGTTATACGTTTTGAATATTTAATGCATAATGTACAATATGCATTAAATATTCAAAACGTATGTATTTCACAAAAAGTGTTAACGAATTTTTCCCAATTCATTTTAATTTCATTGATACACGAAAAAAGTCCACCAGAATGCCCAGCGATTCCTTGCAAACTCTTAATTAAATGTAACGAAGCGTAAGTTTTCGGTTTTTGTACATTAATATTATGCGGTATTTTTTATCGAGAAAGGTGAGAATTAATTGAATTAAATCTTTAACGTGGCCACCGTGGGAATTAAAGTAATTCAATTAGTAATTTGCCATAAATTGCGTTTACATTCGTTAGGTTTTTCAAACTTTTATTCGTATCCCAACTGAGATCATTTCAGGTATAATGTATCTTTAAATGTATTTCTATATTGGTCAGTCTCTAGAGACCGAACCTGTTAGCTGTTATAGAAAACTTTGAAATCGAAATAATGTTAAAGTACTGAGCCTCGACATTAAATCAATAAGTTAATGTAATATTAGTGAATGATTTGTGTGCCTACGTTAAACTTTGCCTCCCCGCAGTTATAAAAGTGATAAAGGTCTTCGCACACTATATCAACTCCACGCCACTTCGGCAGCACCTCTACTCACACTCTTGATGAGTAGTCAACTAGTTGATCCACCCAATGGTCACTAGTGGGCAATGCGTTGTCAACGAGTGGACAACGCGGTGTCAACGAATTAGGCCGCCAAATGGTTACCCGTCACGCGTCAGTCGCAAACGCATAGTCGTTGCGGGGACGACGTGTGGTCAATGCGTGGCAAACGTGTCGGAGTTGACCTTTAGTGTACGACGCGTAGACCACACGTCGTACACTACTTTAATATATTTTTTGAAATTAAACCTAGAAATTCTGACATAGGGCTTAAATTTCAATATTTGGCATAGAATCGAGTCGCCGTTGAGTTGTTGTAATGTGCGAAGACCTTAATGTTGTTTTAATGACTATGGATTTTCAAGAAGGTTTTATTTGCTAACAAGCTTGAACTGTTTGACTGACAAAAGGTCAAATAGTGTACCTGAATGACACCGAAAGCATAATATACAGGAAATTTGTTTATGGAATATAAGGGTAAAGGATGACTCACGTTAGACCGGGCCGTGTCCGCGCCGGAGCTTCCGGGGCTTACTTTTCTATGACATGACAGGTGATCACGTGATGCTTTCCATAGAAAACGCTGCGCCGGAAGCTCCGGCCCGGACACGGCCCGGTCTAACGTGAATCATCCTTTATAGGTAGTTGAAGGCTTAAGAGCCCATCAACCGCGCCACTGCTTGTGTGCAGTTGTGCACGTGATTATTTGCAATTAATCGTGATTATTAAACGTTTACGACATGTATTTAAAAAAAGGGGCCGCTACGTACTGGTTTGTGTATGTCAGTACCTTTTCAATACATCAAACTAGTTTTTAGGGTTCCTAGGGTTCCGTACCCAAAGGGTAAAACGGGACCCTATTACTAAGACTTCGCTGTCCGTCCGTCCGTCCGTCCGTCCGTCCGTCTGTCTGTATCTCACGAACCGTGATAGCTAGACAGTTGAAATTTTCACAGATGATGTATTTCTGTTGCCGCTATAACAACAAATACTAAAAACAGAATAAAATAAAGATTTAAATGGGGCTCCCATACAACAAACGTGATTTTTGACCAAAGTTAAGCAACGTCGGAGTGGTCAGTACTTGGATGGGTGACCGTTTTTTTTTGCTTTTTTTTGTTTGTTTTTTTTTGCATTTTGGTACGGAACCCTTCGTGCGCGAGTCCGACTCGCACTTGCCCGGTTTTTATGTTGCTGTATTCGTCAATCTATACGTCCAAAGTTAAAACGGCCGTACACAATACAGTAAATACCTGTCGTTAAATTTAAATAATCCCAATTTATTAGAAGTTGCGCTAGTGTGCACGTTGATGGGCTCTTATTTAATATAATACTTTTGAGGCTAGTCGAGAAATATAATTAAAATGCATCAGTTTATTTTTCTCGCCATCATTTAATTTAATACAAAAGAAAGTGGTACAGCATGAAACCGCACAGAATAATGAGTTTAGAATTGAAAAATTGCTTTGAAGTTTTTTTTAAATACCATGGAAATGCAGATAGCAAAAATCCCATAGGTCTCTATCAGTGGCGGCGCGTCAAACATATCCTTAGGCAAGCCGGGGCCGGGTAATTTGGTTTACATATTTCCTTTACAACTCTGCTCAAACGGCCAAAAACAGGCAAGCCGGTGGGAATCGGCTTTTATAGACGCGCCGCCACTGGTCTCTATATACATCTATGTAGTACAAGCCCCTTACTTTTGCGTCCGAGTTTTGAACAAGGTAGAATGACTTTCCAATTTGGTAATGTGAATTTAATTCTTTTCATGCACATATTGAAACCTGAGCCAAGCAAATAATTCTCAACTCGATAGGTACCTAAGTGGAGTTTTAAGCGTTGCGAGAGTTTAAAGGCACGAAAGGCAAATGTCTTTGCTACAAAAGAAACCAACATACGTATAAGTATCAAATATATTTTACAAAAATTTTGCACGATTTTCTCTACCAGTTGGCTTTTTAAAACTATCAAAGTTTATGTACATTCACTGTTTACTTATATTTCTGTTTCTTTCCAATTAAGGTTGTACAATTTTATACCACAAATTATAAAAAAGCCTTTCAAAGTTGATGAGCTGAAAATATTTTATGGCGCACACAAAACGACTGATTACCTTTTACGTGCAAATTAGTCGGCGGCGAAGTTGCCGAACTTGGAATATTGTTATTAGCGTCGGCGAGACTTGGCGTTATCAATAACACTCAGTTGCTAGCAAGAGCTTTGGAGCTAAAGAAAACAATACTGCCGGCCTAGCCAAGGTGTCAATCGCTATCGCTTCGACAACGAAACGCATTGTGTCTCTCTATCACTCTTCCACATTGGTGCGACAGTGACAATTGCTTTTCGATCGCTACGGAGCGTCAGCGATTGGCATGTTGGCTACGCGGGCAGTACCTACGTAACCATGTCTGAAAAGTCAGAGTTATCATTATCATAGAACCTTGGTATGTATGAATTTTGACAACCTGTCTGACCTAGTCGGCAGCGATCCTGCCTATAAAACCGATGGCCCTGGGTTCAAATTAGGATTGTTCATTTTTTTTCAAATGTTCTATTTCGAAAACCATTTCGAGATATAAGGTTTTTAAACAGTTTCCGACATTTGCTGCGATATAATAATTGAGGATTGAAGATATTTCAACAAATATCCTTATGACCTTAGTTTGACCTTCTCCTGGGCTGAATGTAAAGTCATTGCATAATAAAAGTTATCGAACCATAGTAAATAAATCCGTCACTCATGTATTGTCAAAGTTATCATTGTCATCGATTGTCATAACAATATTTTTCAGTTAAACCGCTGCGCTTGTTTGTTACAATTTGATTTATAATTAATACCTAAACAGTAGATTTCATTGCTTAATAATATATCAAAAACCTTGTTCCTATGTGTGGGAATGATTCACAAAAATAATAGTTCGAATCCACGAAGACCTACGACGTGAAAGATGGTGCCGTGAATTAAACTTGGAATACCTACCTACTTCACGTGTTACACACAGTATTGCTGTGAGAATCACGTCGATGTAAGTATAAAATTAATTTTAATTTACTAAAATTAAGTATTTAAAAGCTCACTTTATTGGTAGGGTCGTGGTATCTATTTATTTTCTGTGGTAATGTAGCCAGAGTATCTAAAGGCAAACCGTTAAACAGAGATGGTGCCTACTAGAAAGAAGGAATATACAAGAATACATAGCCATACTCAAAATTCAGCCTGAAACTGCTTTAAAAAGATATAATTTCTAATTTCCAGGTACATGTTGCAGTTCAAGCTGCTGATATCATGGTGGACAAGACTTAATAAAGAGTTGTGAATAATAAAACATTTTTGTTTACCTACTTTTTTATTAATTTGGGAAATATGTTATATATGTTTCCAAAAAAAATAGTAACTTTACATTAAATGTATGTTTATCATGTTCTGCACGAGCATCTGACAATGATGGCTTCTTGTTGACCATCCAGAAGAGAAGTGTATGGTTTGTTATTTACTCTGTTCCCAGGCATTATTTGCGGTCGTAAAGTATTACGACGATTAATAATTAATATGACGTTCGTTTCAATACAAAATGCTCAACTTTGTTCTGGGCCCAAGTGCAGTTACATATCTCACAGCTGTATCTAAATAGGAATCACGATGACCTGAAATAATAGGATATAATTAGCAAAATTGGCATGTTCCTAATATAGTAGTATAAGTATGTAGTACAATATCCAAACAATGGTGACAAGCCGGTAGAAAGCACCCACTGGGTGCTAAGCTACCTTTAGCAATGGACGCTTGTAACGATTTTATGAATCCAATCTTCTTACAAATCGAATCAGTTAAAATATATATGATGTAGGTAACTTACATTTGTATTTTTGCTCCCTTGATTTCAGCCAAGTTATGGTTGGAGTTGGATGCTATATGGATACATACTCCAATAAAACTAAGTTATATTATATAACTTAGGCAGATTTCTGGAATCAGCTTTCTCAAATTTATAGCGTAGGTATTTTGAAATTAATGATTCAAAATAAACGAGTTTTCCATTCCAGACGATTGTTATTTATAGAAACACGTGACACTGACATTGTCGACAGGTGACATTACAATCAATTGACAATGACAACTATTTTTTTAATGCTTGTTGTTGCTTGTGCATTATCCTAATCAGCCGACGACATGTAATTTACGAGAAGTCGTATCTCATATTTTCAATAAATTATAAATATTCAACCGAGCCACGAATTACTAAATCATTCAAATTGGTATCTTAAATTAACCTATATTTTCAGAAAATAAAATAAAAATGGGGGTCTAAAAAAAATGAACAATCCTAATTACCGAAAGCTATTTATTTAGCTAAGCAAAACTTGTAGGTACTAAGGGTACTATACCTAATTGAAGATATACGTATCCATACATAACTCAGTAACACGTGATAAACACACAGTAAATGCCCTTACCACGATTTCAACTCAGATTTTTTTACAAGTCGCCTGCTTGCCTCTAAAGCCCTTTCAATGAGGAGACACCGATAATGGGTCGTCCAACAATGCGGCTACGTAGGCTTGTAGATATAGCCTGTAGGACACTGCACTCGAGGGCCCATCGCGGGCCGAAAGTTGGCTAATTACCAACCCACTCAATGTTCCGAACAACAACTACCTGACTGTCTAGTTAAAAACGCCCTTTTTACAAAGGCTCTTTAAAATAAAAAAACTCTTTTGATTAATAATTTGAAGCAAAATATTTATACACTTTTTATTTGTAATTTGTGGCAAATTTAGGATCTAATTTGTCTTTTTTATGAACGATAATTTAGTTATAAACGATAATTAAGACATGAAACCTGAACCGATAAAATTTGCCAGGAATAACTATTATGTCATATTTAGCCTGCAATTCTGTTTTTCCAGGAATAGTTAGTAACTTAGGTTCATTGTACTTACTTAATATTTTTTTAATAGAAATAAAAAACTTGAACTTAACTTATTGACTTATTGAACAAGGGTAAGAAGCAGAGGGGTAAGCTATTAATGGCCACTCCAGTTACGCATATATAGAGTTACTGCGTTTTAACTTTGAGTAGCAGCGCGAGATACGAGATTTTTTCAATATAGTGACATTTTGTTTCTTAGGTACATTATAATAATACGTACCTTTCAATATGAACATAATGTACAAAAATTTATTTAGGTACCTGCCCCGACAATTATATAAGTATAGTAATATTTTCACTGTCAACGTCATAGATACAAACGAAGCATATTAGGTTTTTCTTAATAATAGAATTTAAAAACTAGAACTGCTAAACAAAAATTGAAAAATGCTTCCACACTTACAATCATAACACAATAAACCCACCCGTAAGAGGAGTGTAAAGTAAACCTGTTGTGTTGAAGACAGTTTATTTGCCGCGAAGTGCGGAAACAACATTTCTCGGTGCAAACCGAAGTGCTAAACGTGTTCCATCGGTTTCGCGAGTGAGAGCGAGAAGAATTCATATATATTTTAATTCATAATTATGTCTCGTCTGTCCCTTATTTTATTATCTCAATAAGAAATGACATAGCCATGATATAAAATACGATAACAAACAAAACCATTAAAAAGCTACACAATATTTTAAAAATATTTAACTTTTAACCTTTAATGGGCGTAAGGCTGTCAGAAATTACGTAATATTGAACACTATTAAGTACATCCAAAAAGGTAAACATAGCAAATTCTGGAATGTAAGACTAAACTAACAGAATCGTCTGATCTATTTGACTAAGACCTCAGGCGTAATAATAATGTGATAGTAACTTTTTAATTCCAATTAAGGTGGTCCTCTTAATTGGTTACTATTCTTACACTATTCTTCACTTTACACTATTCTCTAGAGATTTATAGCAATGTTAGCTAATCGAAGCATTTTTATACCGATTTCACTTCAAGTAAGAGAACTCAAATGAGACTGGGCCGGTCACGTCTGCCGCATGTATCCAGACATATGGGCTACTGGATGCCAGAAGAATGACGTGGACGCGGCAGGTCCAGAAGGAGATAGTGGGAAGACCTAGAAATATTTCTCAATAAGTGCCCAGAGCAGGCGCTATATCGGGACGGAGTCGTGGAAGACAAGGAGAGAGGCCTTTGCCCAGCAGTGGGACACCAAAAAAAAGTAACTACATCCCCGAGGCAAGAGAAAAGGGACGGATATATCTTTGAATTTGGTACATTAGCCTCGCCCGTGCTCGTTATGCTGTTGGAATTACAAATGGCTGCTTGTTCTTCCCTTTTATTTTATCATCAACTATGTTAGCGCGGTACGGTGTAGCGTGACCGATATATGCAATTACATTTTATTGTACTAGCTACTTTTGCTTAACTTTAAGCTATTATTAAATTAAAGTGTTAATTGATTTGATCATTTTAGTAGCCTATAGTCTGTATCTTTGTATTTAAATAAAAGTAAACACACAATTGGTACATTGTCGGGTAGTTATAACATTTATTGATTAACCGACCAATTACAAAACCGCCTGGATCTGAAACTGAACGACCTGACTTTAACCTACATTATTTGGTCGTGTAATGTTTTAGCTTAACGAGCCATTTGAGGATAGATTTTGTTTACTGTTATTTAAATACCTAAAGATACAGAGTATAAAGAGGAACAAGAGAAGGTAGTATGTTTGTTTGAGTATATATTTGTTTCACTTGGCAGTCCGGACAGCTAGTCGCAATAACTATTTAAATATAGTCATATATATTATATAACTCGGACCCGGGTATGGCCTTAAACCACGTCCAAGACCACCGGTTGACGGGCAGCAGCGTCCCTCAAATTCGGTGTACTCGACTGCGATCGCCAACCCGCCTGCCAAGCGTGGCAATTATGGCATTCACCCCCCAAAAAAGGGGGAGGCCTATGTTCAGCAGTGGACGTCTTATGGCTGAGATGTTGATGATGATAATATATTATATTACAAGGCTCAGTTTATTTTAATTAATGTACATTTACACGATCTTTGCTTATTATTTAAATTAAAACGGACTTTATCGCGTGGCCCTACTTTTATTATTTGTCCTGACGTAACAACCGTAACGTAACATTACGTACTTTCTTGGTTGCGGAACTGAAGGAGGGGAGGGTTTTGCGAACTACCCGCACTTAGTCTTGATTATAAATTGTACGCTAGGGTTGTCACTTTACGTACACACAAGGCACGACATCCAGTTTGTGACTGTATGGTATGCGCTTGCATTTGCTAATTACTAGATTTCACGAAGATGAAATATCCTGTCCCTGATATTTCATCTTCTGATTCTGGTTGAAATTTCGACGATTCCTCCGTTCAATTTCTTTTCTGCTGTGGTAGGTCTCAGTTGTGGGAGTAAATGTTATGTATGGGAACTCTCAGATTCCAAAATAGAAGCTAAGTTTTGTGTTTGAGTTAAGTTTTGTGTTGATGTTGTGTTGGCTTAACTAAATTAATTCAAGAACCTCTTATCTAGATAACATACCAACCTGCCTTTGTGAATATTATGAAATATTATAACACTATTCCACTTAGTAAACAAGAACTAATTTTAAGACCTAAGAGTCAAGTGGGTCGAAACTCCTAGACCCAAAGCAAACATTCGATACAAACCTAATCTTAAAGTACTAAATTATGAATGAGACTTGATGTTTAGGTTACGTGCATCGTCTAGCAAAAACTAGTTTTCACCGAAAGAGTTTTTTGAATAAATAGTCAAAACTACTAACGGCGTTAGCACTATAATTTTATCAAAATATTCTAGCTAAATTGCAGTAGATGAGGCTTTATTTCTGCGGTTTAAAATGTTCATCGTTAAAATATTCTAAAAGTGCATTCAAAATATGTATTAATCCGACTTTTTACTGCGTTTTAAGTAGGTAGTATTTAATGTAATTTTTAAGTTTATATGGAAGCACAGCACAATTTTGAATATGCTTCATATTTTATTTCAGGAATTACTGAAGTATGTACCTATGCATTTTGAAGTGTGTCGTATTGAGTGAATAAAAGTAAAAATAATTAACCTATTACGTCGTCGAAAATAAATCAGTTAAGAACTATTATTATTAGTTATTTAAGTTTTTCTTGAAATTGCCGACGTTTTGCTGTTAAGGACAGCAGTTTAGGGGTTGCTCGGCAGAGCTGTGATAGATAGGTAATTTGTTTAAAACGTTTTTTGTAACATGTACACTACTACATTTAAGAGAGGCTATTCCCACGTTTTTTATCTTTATCAAATTATTTATTCCAACATATTTTAGGGTGACTGCACAAACTTCATGCATTTAATGCAATCACGTCATTATGATTCATATAAGTATATTTGTGAATTCCTGAAGCCCCCTAAGATTGAATTAATCCGTTCATGATGTCTGCCTTCAGTGCAAACCTAATCAAACTTAGCAAACTCAAAGAGGACGTGCCGGTAAACGAGTGTTCAATTGAGCAAGATCTCGATTATCGTGAAATTGAAATCGAATGCGGCTGGTGAATTGAAAATGAACCTTCCACGACGATCGACTCGTTTTTTCTTTTCCCTTGGCGCCAAGAAATCTGTTACAAATGAGTAATAGAATTCTATCAAGTTCATTTTCTTATAATTCGATTACGTACTGTTGAATTTGTAGACATAGCAACTGTTTTAGCCCCGGCGGGTATAAAATGATATTTCTCATTCCATTGGTATCCGATATCATTACAAATAAAAACCGGACAATAGCATTGTTCAGTGTCGGGCCATATTCAGTGTAGGGTTCCATAGCTACCTCGCTTATACTAGTATTTTAGTGCGAGCGACATATCGTATAAGTACGTATAATAATATACAGTGTGGAAAAATATGTCGGGACCTGGAGGGAAACTACCTTAAATCCTTAAGCTGGCTCATTTTACTTAAAGAAGTCATTACTCTCATTACTTTATTTTTAAAAAGAAACAAAACTGCATTCAAAGATTTTCTAAAACTCGCTTGCCTCGTCCGGGACTCGAACCGACTAAAAATTCCAAAAAATAAACACTCGCAATCTTATTCTACTAGTCGATACAATTAATGTTAATGATAATATTTCTCCAAGAAACATTAGGTCTTACACTCGTCTGTCGTATAAAATATCCATAAAATCTAATAATCTCCCCAGTAAAAAAAATCTAGGGGATTTAAATTTTAGTAAGAGAACATCTTAAATCAGGCGAACGGGGTGGCCACAAGACTGTCCTAGCGCGCCCTATCCACCTGAGCAAGGGTATTCTTCATCAAGATGTTCTCTTACTAAAATTTAAATCCCCTAGATTTTTTTTACTGGGGAGCGGTTAAAGAGAAAGTGTACTCAAAAACAATTGAGAATTTAGCTGAGCTGCGGGAAAGACGGAGGCGGTTGAATTTGTAAATAGGGGAAGATTTGCCCGGAAAATAACCCGATCTTTTTTAAGAAGATGTCGTGCGTGCATTGCCGCTGAAGGAAGGCAGTTTGAACATTTATTGTAAAAAAAAAGAAGTCTGTTAATTTGTTTTTTATTTAATTTTTTTCTAATGAGAAAACTGGTCCTAAATTAAAGTAAAAAGATTGAGTCAATATCATAACCTTGCTCTTAAATTACGTGGAAATTTGATTTCTTATCTCGCTCACACTCCAAAATGACTCTTCCCGTCTCTATCAAACAAAGAAACGGCGTTGAGCAAAGCTTTAGGTAAGCTAAAGTCATTTTAAGGAAGTATGGACATTTTGCTAAAAAACTGGGATTATTTACAAAAAAAAATTGACCAATTATTTAAAAAGTAATCTAGCAGGTGTTATACCATTTTGGAATCCTTATTAAACGCGCCAGTTTTTAACGTTACTTGCCAAACTAGCGTAGTACATTTTTTTTTCAGTACAGACAGTTAAAGTTGGGCGAAACAGTAAATTTAAATAATTTGGTTATGAAAAAGTGTAATTTTCTTCCAAGTAATAGCAGTTGGCTTTAAATTTTAGGCAAAAATCTACAGAAGCATTATTCAAGATTACATAATAATAAAAAAAATCGAATAAATTATGGAATTTGTAGTAAAAAGAGTTAAAGAACCACTACAGGGTGTGGATTTTTAGTGAATTATTAAAGTGACCATAATTTTTAAAGAACATGAGTTGGATTTTTTTTTGTATTTTTATGATAACTGTTATGACTTGGTCTATCATCCGTTTACGGCTTGACGTCGATTTCTGGGACACCCTGTATAGATTAAATGTAATGAGTACTTGACCATACTCTTACAGTAAAATACTAATTAAGAACGCATAAAAATTTAAAGTAAGTGTTATTGGTTGTCATTATGTTTTGTAGTACTGCAGTTAATTTGATTTGTGTAGATAGTGAGTTTGTATTATGTTAAAAAGTGCTATGATTTTGTACGATTTGACTGTGGTTACTATGGCTTAGTTATTTTGTAAATTTTACGTTATATTTATTTAGGGTTCCGCAAGCAAGATATACAATCGGAACTCTTATATTTCATTATGCCCGTTTGTATGTCCGTCTGTCTGTCGGTGTGTCACAGCCAGTTTACTCGATATATGTACGAGTATATGAAGTATAATTCAATGAAATAATGAAACTCAGGTGTATATTTGTCACCTCTCGTACAGTCGACGTCGAAGATATGTTTACATTTTTCGCCTTATTACAAAGGAGTAAGGTGCAAATATGTAAACATATCTTTGACGTCAACTGTACTACATTTAACGGGGCGATGTTAAAAGGATTGTAACTATGGCGATAAACAACCTACTGAAAATGCGACCTTACCAAGCGGTGTACACTTGTACCTTTTTACAGTATGCGTGTTTCATTTTGCATTTAAATATAACTTTATTTCCTTAATTATTTTGTAGGGTTTCCTACCCGAGGCATTCAAAGAAACAACTTCACAAAAAGCCAGAATATGCCACAATGATGTTTGTAGGTACCTAGTAGCCACCTAAGGTACCTGCGGCAAAGAAGCCCCGGTTCTTAAGACTACTTTCAAATTTACATATTTTTATTTGTATGAGTTCAAATTTTGAATTCATGTTCGGTCTTACAAAACTGCAAGTTCTAAACATAAGAAAATATTCTTTAGTGCAGATAACTTACATAAAATAAACCGAAAATAACTAATTACAACTATCCATTACAAAATTAAATATATGTTGTACGAAGACACAGTTGGAGAGTTATTAAATTTCCTGCACAGCATGTGGCGAAAGAAATAATATAATTGTATCGATACTGTGACGAATAGAACAAAAATATAAATAAACAACAATAATGACGCCGAATCCAACCACAAAGGACAACATTCTACTATAATATATATGATATACGCACGTTAGATAAGGTAAATAATGTATCCAATACTAGAATATATAAAATTCAATGACCTGGCAATAATTAAATCTTGGATTCGTTCATAGATAATTGGCAATTATTTTGCTACGCATAGACCAGTAACGTGGTAAATATTGCTTCTGGGAAGTTACTCTGAGCATATGATTTCGAAACTATCCAGCCCGTTGAGCCGCCAGCCAACAAATATAATACTCACGGGCTCTTCAAATATTAGTTAACTGTAGGGTCTGTACTCAAATTTGGGTTTGGCAGCACAACGTCCTGAGTGGCGCAGGCTGGTCCATGACAAAGTGCACGGTTTCGAGGAGCAACGTAAATTTGACCTCGACGCTAAACGCGATGATCTGAAAGCACGCCAGCCTGCTTCCATTCACTACCACTATGTGGCTGGTGTTCTCACGTGCCCTCAATGTGCGCGGAGGTTCACCTCCAAGATCGGCTATGTCAGCCATATTCGGGCGCACGAGCGCCGAGCTAACTAGGAGTCGAAGTGGTCGCCATGGTCGAAATCGGCCGGAAGGATCACTCAAATTTAGTTATTCATAATAATCATAATCATAAATTTATTTCATAGAAAATGGTATGGTATGGTGGTATGGTATGGTATAATTGTGGTGGTTCCAAATACAAATTAAAACAATAATGTTGCTATGTTAATCCGCATTAGGACTTGCTCTACAATTTTGAAATATCAAACACAAACACGTGAAAAAGAAAAATTGTGTATAAAAAACGGGAGGACTTGTATCTGTGTCAATTATTAGTAGCTTATAAACATCAACGTATACTTAGGTTTTGACTTCGATAACACCATGATCTTACTGTCACACATTATTTCATTTTTGAAGTGAAAACTTCTTTAGCGGCGCTGTGCACTTTTTGTGATGGGGAAAAAATGTTAAACTCGCGAAAGGTCACGTGACCGTAAGATTCGTAAGACGTAAGACGGACACGTGAACTGATCGAAAAACTGTTACAATGTCATTGTGTTTTCACTTCTGCCGGCACTCCCGGAGTGCAACCCGTTGTTTTTTTGATCTACCGTCGGCAACGTTCGGACTCCACCCTTTTGCCTGGTTTTGAGGTTGTACGTACTTTCAAAAGCAAATTCTTAGTGTACTTAAATATAAATACACCGTAGCAATAATGTGTGAGTAGATCAATAATTGGTATGCCGATACACGCTTTCGAGAGCCAATTTCTATACGATTGTATAACAGAAAATCATCACATTATAACACATTCATGTATTTCTTACATAGGTAAGTAGTAGTTACAGTACTGGTGAAAATAACAGCTTTCATTCAACGCTACAATATATTATCCCAATGGCTGCAGAGCTATGTTTCGCCGAGGGACGCCATCATCATGCATATTGCATATACGGCGCGATTCGGGAAGTGAATTAGAGATTAACTAGATACGATATAGTAAAGATATGTGACGTCCCATAGTAAAGGTACCTTATCGCGGTTGGCGCTTACACTATTATTAACGCTGCTCCAATATTATTGCTGCGCTATGCGACGTAAGCGCCAGCCGCCGTTAGGTACCTTTTTTTCCGTGGAACGTAACATAATATATCTTCATTTATCATATCTAGTGAATCTCTAATTCATTTTCCGAATCGCGGCACCAGACGCCATAAGGTACCTTTTGCAGTGGAACGTCACATATCTTTACTATTTCATATCTAGTGAGTATCTAATTCATTTCCCGAATCGGGCCGATAGTTACAAGTACCTACACACTTTATTGAAATTCGAACTTGGGTAGTCAGTTCAATATTGCAGCACTACGAACTCAGCAGGGTGATAAATCATATCGAATAAACAGACATCTGTGCACGTCAAATGATATATTGCAACATTAATATTTTCGAGAATCTTTTACTGCTTATTATTAACTTATCACCGATGTCACGGGACCAAAGAGAATAGACACGGAGTTACATATGTCTTTGACGATACTATGGTAATATACAAAAGATATAAATGGACACAAATCCTCTTTATTGCACAACCTCTGAATAAATGTAAGTGGAAACGCAAATACTTAGTACATTGAAAATAAATAATAAAGGATTTAATTTTTCTTGTGTTAGCTGAGAGCTAACATTTTAAAAGATATAGGTATACCTACAATAAACAAATATGAGGCATTTATTGACATATAGTAAGATTTATCGATTACTCCTGATTACTCTACTATAACTGTTTATTTCATATACTATATGTAATTTTAAGTCAATACGTTTCGTATTTTTCCAAAATTCAATTAAATAAAATATCTAATGGTGTAAAAAACATGCGAATAGGCGACTGAAAAATGTGTGCTGTGTTCCTGTGTATAAACAAACACAAACGAAAAGTTTCGTTTCGTTTCAGACGAAAAAAGGTTGAGTTTCTTTTCCGTAATCACAAATAAGATGAATAAAAGTATCTTAAACAGTTTTGCTAAAAGTATTTCCTATTACGGGATTCTCCTATAATTAACTGGATCCGGCTAAGCCCTAATAATACTTTACGACAAACAAGGCCTCAAGTGACGTGTTAAGATTTTCTACCAACTAACAATCTGTCGCACTTTGCTCTGACAAGTTTGAGGTATTATTTCCATCGGTCGCCTAGCCCTCGCCTCGGGAAACAGTTGATGATTTGCAAAAGTTTTTTATAAGACCTTGTCTCCTGACTCTTTTGAATGTTAAAGCTTAAAACTTTGATAATTAAGTATATTATCTACTGGAAAATTGATGCGTGATTCGTTACACTGGGTGAAGAATCGTGACTCCATTCTAGCAGTGTATACCGGGTGTGTCCTGTAACAGGAGCAAATAATTAAAACATGGATTGCACTCCTCAAACGGTGACACTTTTGTTCAAGAACTTTCAAAAATTATGAAGTATTTAGACTTCCTATTTTTCATACAAAATAAATATTGTCTTCAATGAACGCCATCGCCATGCCATATAATTTGTGACTGCCGTTGCTTTTCATGCCTTAAACTTAACAAAATTCGCAATACATTGCGTCTTAGAATAAATTTATAAGTGTATTAAAAATCAAACCACAAGCTATTTTTAAAAGTTGCTAAAGTAATGTTGGGTGTCGGCAATTTTTTTGCTCGTATTACAGGCCACACACGGTATATCTGGCAATCACCTAGTATAGTTCCATTTTTACCTTATTTTGGATACGTCACCATAAACTCGGAATCATAGATAGATAGTTTATTTTTCAAGTAGGTATTTTACAATGCGCTCGAATGAACATTAACTAAAGTTACACCGGCTCCAACGCTACACCTTTGCCCGAGATTATTTAAATCCCTCCAAATTTGGTAGAGGGAATTAGCTATTGAGCAAGATCACTTATAAAATCGGCAGATTAGGCTAATGTACTAAAATACCTGACAAATAACTTGCTATCGAAATACCTGAAATAATAATCACGAAGGAAGAATAGTAGTTTGTGTTACAAGGGATCAAAATGATAATATATTTCCGTCAAGGGCGTACATTGATTCCTGAATGAAGCGATGAATTCTACAAATTAAAGTAGAAACCTGAGCGTAATGAGGGATTCAAGTGTTAACGCCCAAGACGAAATAATTTTGATACCTGACACATACTGCTTTTCACATCAACTATTAGGAAAAAAAATCTTACTGTTGACACAATCTTATGCTTAATTAAACAAATTATTTAAGCTAAAAAATTAATGCCCAAAAAAATTTAAAAATTGTGTGCTAGAACAGCAAAGTGTTACTTTGATCCCTCCTAGCAGGGAAGAAAAAGCCCATTTTCGAATTGGTGATGTGAAAAGATACTTGTTTGCCCGAAGAGCTCTCGCGAAGCATTGGGAAACAAAACAGTTCCAAACTGACATTAGCGACGAGCACGATCGTGATATGGCTGATAGCCGTGACGTCACCGGCCTCGCCGAGTCAAAAATTAAAAGATATAAATCTCCTGGATCGGATAAGCGCAGACAGCGGTGCTAAGTAGAAAACTTGCGCTATGTAATTAACAATTCAGCGGACTTCGAGCGAAACCGGGAAAACTACTTAAGTAAAGGTTTTAATAATAGAATATTTATCTTTTCTTTAGACTTTTTAAAGGCGAACACCTACAGCAAAGCTCCGGATTCCCACCGGCTTGCTTAATTTTCAGACAGGTGGGCACATTTACTATTTACAACTATTTTTAATACGTCGCTATATCCAAAGTAACATAAAGCACACCCGTGCAAATAAAAACGATTCTCAAGTCAATATTTGCGTGGCAAAATACATGTTGAATGTATTTCGGTAGCGATGATTTCTCGCTAACTTGATTTCTGGTGTAGATCTCGCGTTGAGCGTGGGACGCAGTGACGTCAAGACTTTTCCACGTGATGTTATTATCTGGGGTTTATCTGGGCCTATTTCAGTTTACATCAGTGAGGTCACATTTCATTCAAAATATGCGATATGGTAACCAGTCTAGAGCCTCTACCATCAGTTGGCAGAGTATTTTTCACTTACTTTCAGTGAATAAACGTGCCGTATGTCACGTTTTACGTTTCTTTACGGTCTTATGTGCCTAACTTCACTCCACTCCAAACGATACTGTCCCTTTCTAACTATACTAAAAAAAAGAGCAAGAATTATTATTTAATTAGTACGAGGAAACGGTAAATTACCTATCGAAAGTAAATTACGTTCACGATAGCGTTTATGTCAATGCCAAACTGATGGTAGCCGTGTAGGTCACCTTCTCATGTTAAATCGGGCCCCTGTCATGTGTTCCAATGTATTTATGAAATCTTTTTTTTTATAACAATAAACAAGTTTCTCTCATTTTTATGACATTTATATTAGTACTGCAAATATAGACGGTCAAGCAAATCTTGTCAGTAGAAAAAGGCGCGAAATTCAAATTTTCTATGAGACGATATCCCTTCGTGCTAATTCCTAACGTGATAATTCCTTGCGTTTAGTAAGCCCAACCACGACGTGGCTTCGTTTGTTTTCTGCGTTTGAGTTCCACACAAGACATAATCATCATCATCATCATCATCATCTCAGCCATAAGACATCCACTGCTGAACATAGGCCTCCCCCTATTAAGACATAATATTAATCAATAATCACAAATATTTTTAATTCATTAACGCCAAATGAAAAGTGAAAAAAAAGAATGAACAAATCAAATAAATGCAAACTGAAATTCGTGACACGTACTTATAATTAGTGATAATTTCCATTGCCTATTATTTGATTGCCGTTAAAGATTGCCAGCATAGCTGCAAAATATTAGCTAATATTTAATATTAGCTAGAGCGCTGATGGCCTAGCGGTAAGAGCGTGCGACTTTCAATCCGGAGGTCGCGGGTTCAAACCCCGGCTCGTACCAATGAGTTTTTCGGAACTTATGTACGAAATATCATTTGATATTTACGAGTCGCTTTTCGGTGAAGGAAAACATCGTAAGGAAACCGGACTAATCCCAATAAGGCCTAGTTTACCCTCTGGGTTGGAAGGTCAGACGGCAGTCGCTTTCGTAAAAACTAGTGCCTACGTCAAATCATGGGATTAGTTGTCAAGCGGACCCCAGGCTCTCATGAGCCGTGGCGAAATGCTGGGATACCGCGAGGAAGAAGAAGAAGAATCACAAACGTATGCTTAATTCATTAACGCCAAATGAAAAGTGAAAAATAAAATAGAAAGAACGAATCAAATAAATGCAAACTAAAGCTCGTGACAAGTTTAGTTAGATAATTTCCATTGCCTACTAATTGATTGGCGTTAAAGATTGAAAGCATAGCTGCAAAATATTAGCTAATATTTAATATTAGCTACATTGTCTCCGAAATTACGGGAGTATACCAAATTCCAGCACAAACAAGCACTGTAAAATAGTCAAACTTTATCTTTCAACATTTAAATCATTACTCTGATTTAAACTTTCACGATTATTAAACATTATCAAAGACCACGATCCCGACCCACCCATCCACGACTCCGAGACCACGGGGACAACGCCGTCCTCGAAACGTCGGAGGTAAATCTTAAAACTTAAATACACGATTAAGTCCCGTTGTGCAGTTTGATAATAAATCATTACTGTCGATAAATAATCAATTATTAAACCAGCAACTAAATTAAGTAGGAGTAATGAAATGAAATGAAATGAAAATTTTTATTTCAGGCAACTAGTGGCCCATACATAAATACCTTAAAACTAGCATACATATTATAAAACTATATTTTAAAACTAAACACTACAAAACACATTATGGCTGCGATGCATTACGCAACCCCGCAGTGTCAGGGAGCCGGCCGCGGAACCGCCGAAACTTGACACCCTTCGGCCAAAATTCCTCCTTGGTGAAGGTCGCTAGTCCAGTACAGTTAGTTCAGTCGAAACGCTCAGCACAAACGAATTAAAATTCGCATTGTGTCGAGATTCCAACTTCATGACCCTCAGGATGAATGCGGTCTTCGTTTTCACATAGGTACTTTACGATGTCGATGTGTTTGTAATAAATACCTACTCACTTTTAAATACAGCGAACACTTCACACACTCAAAGAAAATTGGAACATCAACACGCTTTTTCACTACAAACTATTCTTCACCCGGTTGGAAAAACTACGACAAAGACTTCTGGTATAAATGAAATAAAAAGGGAAAATAATTTGTTGTTAGAAGAGTTCGAAGTGTACAAAGAAACTATCAGGGAACGGTCGGGGCTTCGCGTGAAAGGAACCCTTGAATTGTTTACAAAACAAGCCAGACGTTAACAACCTTTTATCGGCAATGGATTATATTCTGATTTTGTGATAAAATCTTAAGACTAAAGACAAACATGATTAAAAATATTTTCACTGCAACCAGTTGTTGATTTTATTTAATAATACTGTATATACTTATATGTTGTGGTACTTAAACATAATATTAACACTAAAAAGTAAAAATAAAAGCTAATTACATTAAATACTAGCTAGTCCGGTGAGCTCCGTATCATCCTATCTAGTATTTGTTATGTATTGTACCTATGATGAACATCAAATGTTTGACACTTAGAAACATTTGGTATAGGAAAATTATATCTTGATTTTAACTATTTTCCTTCCATTATTTTTCACCTTCCCTGGACTTCCACAAATATTTCAATATCACAATTAGCTAAATCGGTCCATCCATCAATCATCTATTAAGTTAAGCGAACTTAACGAACAGCATTTTTTTTTAAATAACAAAAAAACACATTTTACCTATTTACCGTTTTGACGGACACTGATTTTAAGACTAAACACTACCTTATGTAAAATGCAATAATAGTACTTTAAAAAGATTACAAAAAGCTACTACTAATTCAAATGTTGGCTACCTCTCCAAAATGACAAAATGAATCCATGTCAAGTACCTACATTGTACCTCAAACAAAGGTACCTAATGGTAGTAGGTAATATTAAGACGGTGACTTGGATTTAGTTCACATGTCCTTCTCTATTAAGATATTAAAAAAGTAGATCATTAGATTTTTGGGAACGTCAGTTTTCCTTAATTTATAACGCTTGGAGTTCCATGTGACCTATTCATAGATAATAGATTGGTAGACACCAAACTATCCTACTGACTGCGCCATGATAAACTCGTAAGTCCCCGCTTACTTGTACAAGTACTACTTAAATTCGAGTTCTGAACTCTTATAGAAATGAAAGAAACTTCCAAATTCAAAAGCGCAAAAATTTGCGTGGGTCTTACGAGGAGTACTTGGGATGCGACAATCAAACACGAGTTTCAGATCAAAAATAAACTTCTTTTATCATACAATTACAATATATTATAGATTTAGGAATCATACCTTTACCTACACTATATTTACCTATGTGTAATTGCTTAAATTTTAACTTTTAGAAAATATATACTTTTGCAGCAAACAGACGGCCTAGCCAAGGTTACAATCGCTATCGCTTCGACAACGAAAAGCATTGTGTCTCTCTATCACCCTTCCATATTAGTGTGACAGTGACAGTTGCGTTTCGATCGCTACGGAGCGTAATCGATTGGCATCTTGGCTACGAGGCCTGCTCTTTAACAAGCATGTTAGTAAACTTATTACAACATTTTTTCCTACAAACTACACTGCTATTGTCTTTTGACTGACATAATTATTAACAACAACCATTTAAATACGTAATAGGGTATTTGACTACTAGACAAATCAGTTTCTTTTTTCGAACTATAAAAACGATTTTGCTACTATGGAATTTATATGAAACACTAGCATGTGACGTCACAATCAAATTACCTACTCTTGATAGTTTTATGCGGGTTTAAAAATAAAAATTGTGTCTAAAAATAACTGCTGTCCATGAATTTCTATAAATTTTCTGGTGCTTTATTTCATGCGTGGTGTAAAACAATTTATTTTAAATCCAGTCAAATTGAGTTTAATAGGTATTTAAATGTTAAATCTGATATTGGTTTCACGAGTTTTGACGTTAATCCAGGCCAAGCTTTGATTTAACCCAAGATAACAGTTAAGTAAAGCACCGGCTCAAATTGAGGCCGGAGCTCAGCGGTGTTTAAACAAGTAATGAAGGTGTTTTGGGACCACTATTGAGATACTGTCATTCTAGTAAATTGATAGCTACAGAAGAAGACTAAAACAAGTAATATTATAATTATGTTTTAAATTGTATTCATCATTACTTGTCCTACCATGGAAACAAACACTTCTTGAAGACATTATCACAGTCTTTTCTCTACAATTACATAATAATCATCCCTTAAAATGTTGTTGTATGCTTAAAAAACTGACAAAGTATTAAAAAAACCACTAAGTAAACCTTTAAAAACCTCACTTCTAATAAGATTTTCATCAATAAACGCAGTAACGAACGAATCACCTCAAAAACATCTTACATTACGATGTGTGGATTGTCTATGAATTTGAGGTCACGTTTGTTTACATGATAACTTGATAAGATACGGAGGAATACACTTTAATGCTTTCTTCGCGTTGCTAACTCAGCGAAACTAATTGGCAAGCAAATTCGGTGTCCAAGTATTCATAGTACAAACTATCAAACATTTTGTAGTTAGTAATTATGAATTCAGGCTTCAAAGTAAACTTTAACTCAAAGTACTGTCCGAACATCTATTATTGTAGATAATTTAACGGAGAATATAAAATAAATTTTATTTTTATTTTGTATTTGTCTAGCAAGTTTCACTACAGTGACTTCAAACGTTTTACTAAACTCCAATTAAAAACCAGCAAATTGGGACTCTTAAGGAGGGCAACCACTGATTGCATATGTTGTTTTAACGTTCCTTTTTTTAAAGCTTCGTGCATGACAAGTTTCATTGATTAAGAAAAGGCCTGTACTCTGTACTAATAAACGTTTGAATTATCAATATTCATATAAAGCTTAAAGTCTTCTATTCCTTAAACTGCACATTAAACTTTTAAAGGGTGTACGCTATAGCTAATAAAATTTTCATCTTCAATCTATCTTCAAATGGACACTACAAATTCTTTTCTCGGTGAATTAAGATCAATCCGCATCCAATACTATGAATAATTTATTTTCATGTCTGTTCATGTACATTATGTTAAAATGCACCGACGAGGGCCCATAGTCCTGGGTCTTTTCCGTCGTTTTTCTAACACAAACAAGCATTTGTCTGTAGTGTACCAGTATAAGTATCAGCCTTAGATTGTTAATAACTATGAGTCATCGGATATTAGAGTCCCTAAATCCCATTTTCACAGAAACTTGACGTTTATGATGACACACTAGAGTGTCATTGAAAAGTATGTGCAATTATCATTAGGTAATTTAAGTACTGCATTCACTTTGTTGCAATAAAAAAAAACGAAAGTGATGCAGAACCTTGTTTGTTATGGTCTTAACAGAAAAAGGTTATTATTGCAACAAAACTGATTATCGCGTTCATAACGATATCAGTTAGGTACACTATTTTTATGTCCACTCGATTACAATGATAATGATTACCCCTGACGGCGACAAGTTCCCCGTACATTACTGGTGCAACAAGTAAATAAACACAAGAACATAGCAAAACAAGTTTGATTGACTAAAACGCTCCCCTGTGCTCGGTAAGCATATAAAACAACAGCCGCGGATCTTGCCTAAGCGTGTAGGTATAAATCTTTTATTCGGTGATATATTTGCCACCTCTGCGGCGCAAGCCCCTTTATTGGCCCACAGAGTAAACTAGCGGTCACGCTCCACTACTTGCATTTGTTATAATTGATTTACTGGTAGGAAGTATTAGGGTACATAACAGATTGACGTTTTTAGCTTTGCGCTTCGTGTCGATTACAAACACGGCTCTTTAAATGTTTCATCGATTAATGGAAGAATAGTCGATTTTGATGATAACTTGACTTATAAGTGCATTACTGCAGAGGCTGTGAAGTAAGGGAGCGCAAGACAAGATTGCGGTAGGCGGCCGAGTCGTAGACGAGGCGGATAAAGCGAGTCTTGCAATCCCTGTTCCAGCCAAGGAGTGTATAGTGCTTTTCTCAAACAGTGTAAGAAAATATTATAATTAAAATAACTACTAAGTAATCAAGTAAATGTTTAAATTTCCGCCTTTTTTATTTTTTAAACTTAAAATTTGCAAAAGCTATTCGAGAAGCATGTTTAACCGCTTATAAATATAGTAACATATATTTTTTTAATTATTTTAATGTCGTAAGTATGCTTAATAGAGACAGTGGTCGTTGGCTGTATGTAATATTTCCTTTGTCAGTCTAATCTTAGTGAGCAAATTAAAAAAGTTAGAGCAGCGGACAATAATGTACGTTTCATACTAGTTAGAACTCCCTATATTACTTCTTGAAGTAATGTAAGGAGCCATAAATGAGCAACTTCATGTCTTCATTTCGTGATATTAACGCATACATTTCGGAGTATGTTTGAGAAAATATTTATTTATTTAATTGGTTAATTTTAGTCTTGAAAAAGTATCGATAAGGAATTTCCCATGAAACATTTCATGCATTGCTTTGGTGGTTTCCCATTAAAAATAAATGTAACCGTGAGCTAAGTGAAGGGTTGGTATAGCCGGTATAGGGTTACCAGATACTATTATTATTATTAGAAATGGGCAAGCTGATGGACTTCTGTAATATTTATAAGACCTATGTACCAACACAGCTTTGACAATAAAGAAATCTTATCTTATTTTATCTTATTTCGAAAATTTCTGACGCGTCTGATTTTTCAACTAAAATTCTGTTATAAATTTTGCTATCTATGGTGCTCCAAATGTAATTACTGTTTCGTATATTTTAAAGAACTTAGAAATAACCTAATCATTAAAACAAAAAGATTGCAATATGTTGTACTTTTTGATCCAACTTAACGAAAGAAACATACAGACAGACAAAAGGCTATTTTTATCGTCATCATCATACTTAGTCTGTGGTCGCACAATCTTAAAAATAAAGGACTTGCTCTGATCACTATATTCGTATCAAATCTTATTACATTATATCTTGTTACAGAATCTCATGTTTGATTGACATCATGTTAGAAAAAAGTACAAAAAAGTTTGAAAAATCCAATCAGTCTACCATGATCCAAAATTCATGATATGTCAGGAAAATGCCTGACGTATGGTTGCCTTAGCGAAAGCAGAAATTTTTGTAGCGGTGCAACGACCACGCCCCCGCGCCGGCCCGGCACCGCGGCCCGCGTTCCTGGAACTTGGTAATAGTTTCCTCGAGTTCATTGCACGAAACAACTACTTTGGTTGGCTGCCGGCGAAAAAAGATTCAGGTGGAAAATACGTCTAGTTTCTTATATTTATACAGGGAATCAACGTGTATATATGTCACCGTAAAATTGTGAACACTCGTCAGTTTATTATATCGCTAGTTAAATTATAAACTGACGGTAGGGAGATTACAATCTAACCTAACCTAACCTACGTTAGATTATAAAATAACGGGTTCACAATCTTACGGTGTCATATACATAAAATACTTACTTACTCCTCTGGCGCAGCGACCCAAAGTGTATCTTGGCCTCTGACAGTTGCCAGTTCGCCAGTCGCCACTGATCCCGGTCCTGTGCCGTTTCTCGCCAGGTTTCAACCCGGAGTTCGCGCAGATCAGCGTCCACCACATCCGACCATCGATACCTAGTGAATTAACTTACTAAGATATACATAAGATAATATAGAAATTCAGAAATATACTTTATCCTAATCAAAAAGCCCAGTAAGTTCGTGTTCTCCTCCCACTCTCACTGAGCGTAAGCGTGAGTGAGATGGAAGTGCGTGCCCGGAAGCGCGGATATCATGTTTTGTAATTTTAATTTGTTGTACGTTTATATAAAAAAAACCGGCCAAGTGCGAGTCGGACTCGCGTTTCTAGGGTTCCGTACATAAGTCCGACTCACGCTTGACTGCACATTTGGAATAAGTTTTCCTGTCATCTATAGGTAAAGACCTACTTTGTGATTTTTTTTCAAAATTTTAGACCCAATAGTTTCGGAGAAAGGCAGATTATCTTGCGCCAAATAGAGGGCAAGCGAGCGCGAGGAAAAGCACCCACGAGATGGTCTGATGTTGTAAAGAGGGTGGTTGGCGGCAACATGCAGTGCGTGACCCATATGGCCTATGATCGCACACTGTGGAGACGTAGGTACCATACATGGTCAAGATCCTCAGCAATGAGGGACCGAGGAAGAAGAAGTTTCGGGGATAAAGGGGGAATGATCATTTTTTGGCTATTTTCTTAAATAACTTCGAACCTATGTATTTTTAAATTATATAAAAATAGTTATGTCCATCTTTGGGTCACTAATATACGTATACATATATGAACTGCACAACGGGACTTAATCGCGTATTTAAGTTTTAAGTTTTTAAGTTTTAAGTTCAAACTGATAAACAAGACCAAGTGCGGGTAGTTCGAAAAACTCGCGCGGCTAGAAGATGTTGATGTCAACTTGAGCCAGTCTTCTCCGAGACCACGGGGACAACGCCGTCCTCGAAACGTCGGAGGTAAATCTTAAAACTTAAATACGCGATTAAGTCCCGTTGTGCAGTTTGATAATGTTTAATAATCGTGAAAGTTTAAATCAGTGTGTATACATATATGTACCAAATTTCAACTTCATTGGTCCAGTAGTTTCCGAGAAAATAGCCTGTGACAGAGGGACAGACAGACGCACAAGTGATCCTGTAAGTATTCCGTTTTTTCCTTTTGACGAACGGAACCCTAAAAAGTAATCAATACGTTCCATCAAACATGATATTGCCGATTCTACTCGCTACACTGAGCTATATTTTTAAGGGATCAACCCAGAACGTGAAAAAAAATATTGGTTTAATCATGCATTTTGGCTGATCACTTGATCAGATGTCGATGTTTTCTAACCATGAATAAGCCAAGAGTACGTAGGGTAAGAAATAATTAGGTATAAGTACATTAACATTAAACCAATGTAGCAATAAGCATTTTCATTTACTTATAAAATTTAACCAATTATACATGGCTGTATCATAAACACGTGTATTATTTGATCAACACGTAAAAAACGGATTTACGCCAAAACAAAAACGAAACATGTTTTGTAACAGATAACAAACGAGTACAGAGTTAATCTACTTCCATCGAACATGTACTTTATCTACATAACTACGTATTTACGTATCGGAATTTCAAGCTTAGTATCAACAGTGTAACGGTTGTTGCACAGTTAAGCACTAACATTTCCTGGCATCATTTACCCAACTCACCGCGTCACGTAAAGTTGACCTCGACGCTAAACGCGATGATCTGAAAGCGCGCCAGCCTGCTTCCATTCACTATCACTATGTGGCTGGTGTTCTCACGTGCCCTCAATGTGCGCGGAGGTTCACCTCCAAGATCGGCTATGTCAGCCATATTCGTGCGCGCGAGCGCCGAGCTAACTAGGAGTCGAAGTTGTCGCAATCGGCCGGAAGGATCAGGATCAGGGGGAGGACCCAACTCACCCATATTCAAGCATCAAGCGGGTGACCAATGGCGTTATTCACAATCGCGCTACCTAGAAGTCTCAATTAGCTATTAATCGTTTGTCTTAATTTGTCATTTCGACTTATGTATTTGTAAAAAAGGGTTAAATATAAATTAACTAATTATCATACTGCTGCACCGTTGCAGTAGCGAAAAATTACGATGCTGTTGTAGCCGCATTGCTGTCAAAATAGGAACGCTTAACTCAGTTACTCATATAAAAATTGTATCATACGTACATAATATCTACGTTATTTCTGGTGTAGTGAAATTTGTCTGGATAAAGAAAAGTGTCGTAGCTCAGACTGTCGGTACCTATGTGAGCGCAAACCTTAATCCAGAAAAAGCCACGGGCACGAGCTGACGCAAAAACGCTCGCTTCAGGAAATTAACATATTAGTGCAATCTGCATCGTTTTAATTGCCGTGACTTGAATTTGCGTGTGTAACTGTACAAAGCGCATTTTGGAGTTTTTAGTGCGATGCCCTAAATAATGGCCTTATCCGTGAAAAATCAGAGCACTGAGCGAGAGTATCGATTATAAAACTGCTGCAGCAAAGGTTGAAAGTAAATCCAATATTCGTTTGTAAAGGAATTTCTTTGATGCCATGTTGAGGAGCTATCTACATATCCATACTATAAATTTTAGGGACGCTGCTGCCCGTCCACCAGTGGTCATGGACGTGGTTTAAGGACATACCCGGGTCCTGGACGTAGTTTAAGGACATACCCGGGTGCCATTTTTATTATAATCACCCTTTTTTACTTTTTTGTATAGTATCACCCACTATTACTGTTAATCTCAGTTTGGCCTTAGGGTTGACTGGTAAAATTAAGTACAATCATTTCATTCACAACCATTGCAAACACCAAAGACTATAACAGCATAAACGCAGTAACTGTAATAAGCAATATGCACGTCCCTCGGAGCTCTTTGTGTGCCGCTTGAGTAGCGAAACAGCGATCCCTGTTGCTTTGAGCGGCCAGAAATTGGTGCAAATACATCTGAGGATTTATTTCGTGGGAAGTAACTTTAAGCAAACTTGGAAACGAAAGATTTTATGTCAGAATACATGTAAGGAAATAATAATATTTGGTACAGTCTGCAAGCTACGGTGGACTATGCCTCAAAAATATATACCTGTTTTGCAAAAAAATAATGTCAATATTTGTAAAGTACTTATGTAATTAAAATGTAACTTACTCCTTTGATCGCGAACTGAGGGCCTACCGCGAACCACGTTCGACGTGTTGCCTTCCTGTCACACTTACGTACTAATTTACAAGTGCGACAGAGAGGCAACACGTCGAACGTGGTTCGCGGTAGACCCTCTGTAGAGATTTATCACAATTAGGAGAAGTATGGCAGATACTTCTGGCGGGTGGTTCCATTATTTGCAATTTCTTTTAACTAAAAAACATGGTTTATTTTTTATTGCAGATTGGCAAAACACAGTTATATCTATAGGTATCATAATTTAAATTAATCATTCCACAATTTCACATACCTACCTGTTCTTCCTTCATCCGTTGTTGAAGGGTGCAACAGCGACGATGAAAAAATAATAAAATGACTCTCATAATAATGAATAACTAAGTACAGTGGCGGCAAAAACAGGTTAATATTTTATTAGCTGTTCAAACAAATTTTGTAAAGCTATAATTTCATTAATTACCAGGTTTAAATCTTTTTCATCTTACTCAACCACCCTTCTTCAGGTAAATCCGGTTACTGCTTGTTCCTTAGCCGTTTGAAATTAAAAATTAAATATTCAATCAACCGATGTCGTACATAATTGTTATTGTATATACTTGACTGAAGGAAGGGTTTACAGGTTTATCATAATGGATAGGTATCCTAAAGGAAGACTTGCTTAACCCCTTGTATGCTTAGACACGGGGCGTATGAATTTAAATATATTGTTTTAAATGTCAAGGTCACTTTTTCAATGACTAGGTATATTTGACAGGCCGCATACGGGGGGTTAAGTTAATCCCGCTGAATTACGCTACGTCTTACGTAGGCGAACAACGCGCGAACGCGGCGCGGCGCGGCGCGGCGAAATCAATCCTTTGATGCCCATAGAAGTGTCCTACGTAAGCGATCTCGTTGCGAACGCGGTGCGGCGCGATTTGCACGCGAATGTCAGGCGGCGCGGCGCGGCGCGGCGCGGCGGCGGCCGCTTTCGCCGCGCCGCGCCGCGCCGCGTTCGCGCGTTGTTCGCCTACGTAAGACGTAGCGTTATAGCATCAGACAGTGGTCTATTTGATGATGAAGATTTCGCATCACTGGGCATATATTTTGGCATATTCTATCCAAAATACGCGATTATATTTGATCAAAAATCTTACATGCATAGCTAATATGTTAAAGTGTGATGTACTTAACATGAGGGCCTGCTTTTAATACGTCCCATCTATCAATCTTCTTTTACTAAAATCCTTCCTTCCAATTCAATCTGATTTTAAGTGCGAAGCGCTCTCACACATTTTTGATTTACAAGTTCACTCTGTTACTTAATCGGCTTGTACATAATCATTGATAATCTTGTTTTTTTAGTAATAGTACCTACATACATTTTTTAGTACTTTTAGTTTAACACAACTTTTATCATCTAGTAAAAAATTTCAAAATATTACATAGAAATCTATTATGTAGGTAGGGGAGACCGAGGTGAGTTTTGACAGAGGAGAGTTGAGACATTGTCGATTTTTTGGAATCTAATGACTGTTAGCGAGCTCGCAACAGTGTGCGTGTGTTAGCTCGTAACTTGAACTAACAAACGCGCTCTATTGCGACCCTGTTTCTAGTTAATAGATTCCAAAAAATCAACGATGTCACAACTCTCCTCTGTCACAACTCACCTCGGTCTCCCCTAGTAATTTTATTCGTCAAACACGACGAATTGAGATACAAAGTTTCAAATTTAGATACAGCAAAATCTCTTTACGAGCCGTTAAAGTGTATCCGTTTCATTCATGATAGCTACTTTATTTCCAAGCAGGGCGTGTCACACCAGCAGTTAGGACTCAGCTTCACCCGAATTCTGTATGAAATTGCGATGAATTTCGCAAGTTGGCACAGCGTGAAATTGTGTCTGACTTGCAGCAGCCGTCAAGCTGACGCTGAAATAATTCGTAGACGTCATAAGTTTCTGTTGAATATTTTCAAATAGCTGAAACATGTATTTGGTTTTAAATAAAAAGCGATAGAACGATTTAGAATATTCATCATCATTATACCAGTACGTCTATGTGTTTATTCCCATTACTGGGCACAGGTCTTTTCTCTTAGTAAAGGTGATTTTCGGGGTAATATTACGCTCACTGTCTTCTTCTTCCTCGCGTTATCCCGGCATTTTGCCACGGCTCATGAGAGCCTGGGGTCCGCTTGACAACTAATCCCATGATTTGACGTAGGCACTAGTTTTTACGAAAGTGACTGCCATCTGACCTTCCACCCCAGAGGGGAAACTAGGCCTTATTGGGATTAGTCCGGTTTCCTCAAGATGCTTTGCTTCACCGAAAAGCGACTAGTAAATATCAAATGATATTTCGTACATAAGTTCAGAAAAACTCATTGGTACGAGCCGGGGTTTGAACCCGCGACCTCCGGATTGCAAGTCGTACGCTAGGCCACCAGCGCTTCTTCATAATAAACTATATAGATTTTTTTTCTTAATTGAAAACGTGTTAAGGGTGACTCACGTTAGACCGGGCCGTGTCCGGCCCGGAGCTTCCGGCTCATCGTTTTCTATGGAAAGCATCACGTGATCGCCTGTGATGTCATAGAAAAGTAAGCTCCGGAAGCTCCGGCCCGGACACGGCCCGGTCTAACGTGAGTCATCCTTTAGTCAAAAAAATAAAGAAATAAACTGTTAAAAGACTTTGGGAATGCACATAAGAGTTGCGGAATTACGTCATAAAATGAATGAGTTTTCGAAAGTAATTTACGGTCGTTATACGTGTTGCGACATTTGGAATTTCATTTCAGAATTAAACATTGCCTACCTATATCAAATACTAGCGGCTATTTAGCTTTGCAGGGGTTAACAAATTATACACCAGCCTTTCTCAAACATTCTATCGATTGGTGAAAACCGCATGAAAATCCGTTCAGTAGTTTTTTGAGCGTGAGAGCGAGTTTATCGCGAACATATAAACAAACAAGACAGACGCGGCGGGGGACTTTGTTTTATAAGGTGTGTAGTGACACGTAGTGATGATTTATTTTTCAATTTTCTATAACAATGTTTCAAACTAGGTGGACGTAGTTAGGTACTTATAATTCGTTTATACATATAGTCAGACCGTAAAAAGTCTGCAGCGATTTTGATAGCCCACGCAGTGCAAGTGTCATTTTAAACGTCAAACTTGTATGAAATTATGACGTATACATAACACTTACACTGCGTGGGCTATCAAATCCTCTGCAGACTTTTATTGGTGCCATATGACGTATACATAACACTTACACTGCGTGGGCTATCAAATCCTCTGCAGACTTTTATTGGTGCCATATGACGTATACATAACACTTACACTGCGTGGGCTATCAAATCCTCTGCAGACTTTTATTGGTGCCACTATATAATAGCACTCAACGTGAACTACGTAGTACGAAAATAAACTGTTCATTTTATCTACTCCGAAATTAAAATTCGATCATGAATGGACTGGTCAAACCTCGAGATGAAAGGCATTATTGTTAGCCTACAGATATCCGACGTAGGTATCTGCCCATCAAAAGAAAGCCAAAGAGCATCGAATACAAAGTGATTTCGTGAGTGGAAACGAAAATCTTTCTGCGATGTAATGTGAGCTTCGCGTGACTTAATGTAGCGTGGTGTAGGTGTACCAAGCAACGGGTAAATGGAACTTCTGCAAGTACATAGTTCGCGAGCGCGAGATGCTCTCCGGTATTGTCGTGTGTAATAAACTAATATTCATTCACTTTGTTTAATCTGGGGTGGCATGCTGCATATTTGTGAAATGAAACGTAATTACTTGTTATACTTTTGCAATATACGATTACTTTTAAGATCTTATTTTATACTCGTAAACTAGTAAAAATTCAATTTGAGCTTTGAACTCTTACATAAATAAAAAAGTGTCCAAATTAAAAAGCGCAATCCAAAACTAAAGGTTAAAGTGAAAAAAAAAGGTTAAAGTTACAGTCGGTTTTTTTTAGCATTAGAAAGAACTTCGCAGAAGTAAGCTTGTGGTTCCAAATCCGGCACTTTTAGCGGTAATAATTTGAAGTAAATTATATGTATTGACCATGCTACATTAGATAATTCAATAATTATTAACAATTAAAGAGCCTGATAAAAACTGCACGCTTGCTTCTGAGGAGTTCTTTCTAATGCTAAAAAAACGAACTATAGGTTAGGTTATTAAGTAAAGATTAGTTTATGTTACTGTACATTTATTGTAAGCTACGAGTGTGTGAGGTGTGCAATAAAGAGTATTGTATTGTATTGTTTTTTCGATTCATCAATATACCCGTTTCAGATTACAACGTGTAGCTTTTGCCCTTTAATACCAATTTGCCTGTAATCGACTCGTATACAGCAGCACGTTATAGCATCAACGTAATAATAACATGTTCGTGGGAAACATGGGCTCGATGGGTTTTTCCTTTGCTTATGAGTGTAATGATCTGTATTTTACTTGTAAATATTAGCAAACTCAGTCTCAGTGATAGTGTAATATAATAAAAAATGGAGCAAACGAATACAATTTTTCTGGAACTATTAATAAATAGACACCTAAAACGAACCTTGTTTGATTTAAGAGCCAACAGGAGTGGTCATTTCTCCATACAAACGTACTCGACTGTTTCCTCCGTTTCAACACAGGTTAATATTGTCAATATCTGTGTCGGACCGTTTTGCTTTTTTTGATATTTTTGTTTTTTTAAGGCCCTAGACCCTAGAGCCCTTCAAAAATAGGCAAAATGGCCTCATTGTCTATGCCGCAATGAGAGGCGTAGCGTAGTATTCAAAACTGATATCAATTAGCCAGAAAAGCAAAACGGTCCGACACAGATAATTTCATAATTATTTAGATTTCCAAATATGGTTACGATTGGTTAAGTTTTGGAGGAGGAAACGTTCGAGTACGAAACCTCGATTATTGAGATTTTTACGCAGGATTTTTCGCCTTGTCCTTATCGCACTAGTTTTAGGAGCCGCTTCCGTTAGCGAGATGGGTATATTTACCTAAAATATTTAAAACTCAGCTCCTGTTTCGTCTTAAAATAAGTTGATAAAATCGGACGGCGTTTTATTTCCGACATATTTTTAGCGAGTTTGCAATTGCATTTTTCGTTATTTGATTACCTATCGCCGGTATTTTAAATCACTGGCTATTTTTTTAATACCTGTAACAGGTTACAGAGATTCGATGGACGTATTAACACTTCTATTCCGTCGGACTCGCACTTGGCTTTTTTTTTCTTGTCATCTCTCCGTAGTTAACTTTTGTGGCAATTAAACAATATACTTATAATTATTGGATCTATAGCGGCCAAGTTGTTCACAATATCTGAACAATTGAACACGCACTCTAACGCCCTGACGATAGAGAGTGTACAGATATTTGTGAGCGCCTTAGCCGCTCCGACATATCTGATGCCGACTGTACCTAATCTATAAGGCTTGACTTCACGCCAATTCAATGATATCAAACTTTTCAACCGTTCCAGATTTTCAATGTCGTGGGAGTTTTGTCTTTTTGTGTAATATCCAAATAGACTGTCAAATTTGCATACTTTATACGGATTCCTTCTTATTGTGTTTTTTCCTTCAAAAATGTAACTTTATACAAGTACAATAAATGAAAATGTGAAAAAAAAAACATATCTTGCAATATTTAAGACCTGTATATACATAACTTTGTTCCTAAGCACCACTTGCGCCATCACATTAACCCGGGGTTAAGCGGTTAAACCGTTAATCCAGTGTCAAATTGTACTAGTAACCATGGTAACTCGAGGTTTAACTGGTTAACCCCGGGTTAGTGGGTTGGTGCAAGTGGCACTAAGATAACTATTTATGACACCTATTACCAAATTAGTGGCAAATGTAAAAGCTTACCGTGGAACTGTCCATTTCTGTTTCCTCCTGTGTGCAATTTCTATTGATTGTTTTTTTCTGTCATTTTTGTATTTGACTCTTTACTTGACATTTTACTCTTGATAGGTGATAAAGAAAAAGATGAACGGCTTGAACCATCAAACCGGTAGGTACCAACCTACGACTGCTATAAGGTTTCTCAATTTTTTTACATTACGTATATACCAAAAATGAATGCAAAAGTTAGTCTGTAGGTATACACGAAATTCAGACGACTATCTCAATTTTTGTTACACGTTCATTTATTTCGTTAAAAAGTACAATGTTCAAACACAACAAAGAATGAAAAATTGCAACCGCAATGCACTCTATGTTGCGCGCACATAATATTATTCATACAGGGTTAAATAATATTAGAATGTTCATTTGAAGACATGAAGACAAAGAAATGATTTCAGTTACGTACCATAACGAGGGTGCAAAAATGTTGTGAACGGACCAGGTGTGCGCAACAGACGTGAGTAAATAAATCCGGCACAAACATTAGGGTTGCCGACGACTGTTTTTCTATATTATCATCTTTAACTCCATTCGGCTAAGTCATTACTCTGTAGTTAATTTGAAAATATTACACGAATTTTCGTTATGTCTCATTTCATATCTTGTCATAGTAACAATCAATATGAAGACTGGCAGGGATCTCATGTTGTTGTCACTGTAGCAAGCGTAGCTTACGCTGTAGGCTTTGGTTATTATTAAGCGATATCTCGCCATACAAATCTTTCTGCCATTTTTCGCGGGGGGAAAGGTGCACACAGTCGCATTTCTCACACACTTACATACAAAATCCAATCTGTAATGACGACACAAATACATAGAAAATGACACACGTCAAAGAAAAGAAAATCTTGCAAACCTCGATCTCTTTTTGTGTACGGACGAGTGACTAGTGTCACAACACGCACACTAACACATTTTCGTTGAAGTATGTCATTGTATTCTGAGAGATGAGAAGTCGGATTTGTCGCTCGACCGATCCGCAATTTGTACTGAGCGAGCAAAATCGATAAATCCAACAATTACTTGAGACTAAAATATAATAATTGTATTTAAATGTAATTTAACGTATGATATGTAAAAAAAAGTATTACATGTGAAATGAAACACTTTCTTTTTGTAAATTTGATGTCCCCGACCTCTTTTTATAACAAAAAACCGAGCAAATAGGCATTTTTGTGCAGCAGTGTTCACGCGCGCGTCTGGACTCGGTCTAGTGAAAAATCCAAGTGCAACTAGTTTTATTACCCGCGCTACATTAGATTGACGCGCTAATCTTGTACTTCGGCAGAGGGGAAATAGTGCGAATGCCGCCTCCCTTCCGTGTTGCTCGAAGCTAATCTGGTATCCATTTTTTCATTTGATTTTTATTCACTTATCATTCACCAGTTAAATGTAACTTACAAAAATATTAAAAGTGAAAAATCTAGCTATTTTCTATTTACTCAAGAAATGAGACTTAGTAATCAAAATTTAAATACATAAGACCTCTATTATGAATGATTGCTCTAACGTTCCTATTCTTCTTCTTAGTCGGTCCACTCTTGCCAGAGTGGTCGATGAGTGATGATCTTGCTAATACGGCGCCATTCCGTTCCTA
Organism: Cydia fagiglandana; assembly: GCF_963556715.1. Taxonomy (NCBI): domain Eukaryota; kingdom Metazoa; phylum Arthropoda; class Insecta; order Lepidoptera; family Tortricidae; genus Cydia; species Cydia fagiglandana. The sequence continues at coordinate 7,114,884 of NC_085936.1, read as the reverse complement.
TTAGTAAACGATAAATTGGACAATTGTCTTTAATATTTCATAAATAAAAGGTAATTATATCGTGTAATATTCTCAATTATAAAGCCTGCATCTAACAAACATCTCTGTTTTGCCCGGTAGAGTAGAGTGGTATAGGTAAACCAGAACTTTGGGAGTATTGTCAAGAGGGCGCTCGTTTTGAATTTTATATAGCAACAATTTGTATAGTGGGGACAATGGAAATTGGCAGATGATTTTTGTTTTATTCCGACAACTTTAATAAGTGCGAAGTTTGATAAGTGCGAAGTTTGGATTTTGGATATTTCTTCGGTTTTTACGCTTAAATGGCTGACTCGATTTAGATAAAATGAATAGCGTAAAGTCAATAAGTAAGCAAGAGTTATAAGTAAGAATTTATATTGATAATTTTACAAATTAAATTATTTAACGTACCAAATATGTTCTAAATCAAATTATTACAAGACATCCACCAAATCGTGACGACCTGACTATAGTGACATTTGTCCATAAGTTTGAAACTTACCCGTCAATTCAGATGCTAATTTCGTTATGTTTTCTAATGGAAGAAATTCCTCTCCCGCACGTTTTTTTTCCAATAAATAACTATATACACTATTTACAACTTTTTCTCTGTAAAATCTAAAACTTTCTGCATAATTATTGCAGTCTAATAATAATTCACACGAAACTAGACAAAGCAATGTTTACATTGTCAATATTGACAACTATCATAGAGGGTAGATGTTGTCTATTATTAAAATTGTTGCCATTGCTAGAAATTAGTACCAACAAATTTCCGTAACATGGCGCACCCTCAATAGATCCTGGTTCACCTATAATTCATTAGGTAAGTGTGCCATTTGTACTCGTTATTTTATAAAACATAATATATTTAAATTTAAATAAATAACAAGAAATAAAGTTTAAAACGCATACACGTTTACATCACAAGTACCTACCTATTTTGTCAACATCATAACAAGCATTAAACTCCTTTAAAAATATAACGAATACCAAAAGCGTCGCGTGTGCCAAAGCTAATGCTGTATTTTATAAAAATATTGCCTTCGAAACGAGAACAGAGCCCGCTTATGAAAAATATTTGAAATACCTGTGCAGGACAACCCTGCAGCAATAAGAAGTAACCGACTTCTCACTTACGGACCTTGCCCTGGCTCCGGCCGACTGGCGGAACACAAAGTAAACGAATAGCAAACTTTGTTGACAAAATAGTTTTCTTCCCGACGCTTATAACTGCGAGACTCGTAAATAATACACAGTCTCATAAATAACACGTATTAGAAATATAAATATATTTCGCTTAAGGCTTTGACTAAATGTGACGTATTTATTTCTTCTTGAGGGAAGAACACACATTATAGCTAGAAGATAAGTTTTGACATTATAATAATAGTTATAAAAAAGTATTGATGTACTTTGTTGCATATATGTAGAAGTCAATTTTACCACTACATACTTAATTATATATACTTACGCTTACTTGGGTGGCGCGAAGACACAAAATGACTCTTCAATACAAGAGCACGCCATTTTACTCGGCCCTGCGCGGATTTACGCCAGTTTTTGCTGACGCCGAGCTTACGGAGAGGTATGCCTCTACTGTATCCAATCGTGTTCAGTTGGTTGACTCAAGTATACTCTTTTAACTGCCCGATCTTCAAGGTGGCCAAGCTAGCGGAGACGATGTGCTTAGTTCAACTCTGCTATCAGTTGCTCTATTTCGGCATTCTTTTGGATCCACAAACTGCCATAGATTCTTTTGACGGGTCCCAGAACCTTCTTTAACACCTTATTACCCACACATTAGGAGAGGAGGGCTTATCGGCGCGATTCGGAAAATGAATTAGATATTCACTAGATATGAAATAGTAACGATATGTGACGTTCCACGGCAAAAGGTACCCTATGGCGGTTGGCGCTTACGCTATTATTAACGCCGCTCCAATACTCGTATTATTGCGGCCATAAGGTACCTTTTGCCGTGGAACGTCACATATTGTTACTATTTCATATCTAGTGAATATCTAATTCATTTCCCGAATCGCACCGTATAGATCCGTAGATTTCAATCAGGTTGCAGGACTTTAAATTATGGTAACATTCCATTTCTAACCGCAGCTGCACTAGCGGTACTGAACCCGTCGCTGTCATTGTCAATATCCATAGTAAAATGAACAGTAGTGCAGCTGTCGTTGGAAATGGACTGTCACCTTGTGCAAATATATTTAAAGAAACGCTAAACAATGAAACGCGGTACATAAAAATTAGTTACCTACATAAAAGTTGGTATCAAAAATGGATGCGTAATAATTACTAATTAGTCCTAAGTTCAATTAACTTACTGTATTTCTTACAAATGAGATTTTATAAACTTTATAACTTCATTTTGAAATAGGGTCACCGTCAGTTACCTACATTTTAATTAATTAATTAATTGAATAAAATAAATAAACTTTGTACTGGTCTAAATGGGGCTTTCGTAGCCTCATTATTAATGCTCATATTATATCGGTAATGAGCGGAAATCCAAAACATTAAAAAGCCTTTGAATTTAAATAAATCACATTGGTGTCGGTTAGGACGATAATTAACTAGCACGTCCCACGATACCACGGTTACAGATGGATAGGATGCCACGCGGGTCAATGACTTCAAATGTATGGACAAGCGATGTGGGATAGTTAATTATTAGACTCCCATGACCACCACCTGCGCTAAAATCGTCGTTCCTTTAAAATGGCAGTGCTTTTCAGTTAGAGTTTTTAATTTAGAACACTTTTTTATTGCTAGAAATTGTAGTATTTACCTACAAAACTTTTCTACTTGCTCTATTTCCTAGAGGCGCCTAACCATTTTTCGAAATGAAAACTTTACTAGTACTAGGCATAGGTAGGATTTATTTATTTATTATTCGTGAAGCAGGCAGGCAGTTGAAAATAACTGAGTATCTAGAGCCATCAACCGAGTTTTCAGTGTTGAGTAGAGTTTACATAGTGCTTTATCTAGTTTATTCTTAAACTCATTGACACTTTGGGCTGATACTACTTCCTTTGTATATGTTATTATAAGTACATATAATTTAATCCTGTCGTTTTAAAATGAGAGCGTCATTTCATTTGTATGGGAGATGCTTTGTGGTGGCGGGTTCATGCGAGTCTTAAGCTACATTTAATTTTTTTTTTTTTTTTATTAGAAATTTCAATTTTTCTCATATTACAAATACCTTACAGACTAACATATATATGTATTTTATAAACTTAACTATTTTTTTATTATTATTTATTTATAATAACGGTACAGCTATCATGACAGTTGCCCAATGCGTTAGTGTAGCAAATATTTAACCTAGGACTTAATACTATTATTATTTCAAAGAATTACATATAACATAATACAAACAAAGTGATTTTATTGAAGTCATTCTCAGAACAATGGAACACATCAATCCGGGTAGCACAGAGGCGTAACTAGGGGGAGGTTGGAGGGGGCACGTGCCCCGGGCGCCGTCCAAGGGGGGGGCGCCAAAATGGGCAAAATACCTCCCATAGAAAATGGACCAGCCAAAATGAAGGACACAGACAAATTTTTTTTTCGCGACTTGCTCAGTACCTAGGTGTAACCCCAAAATCTCCCTGGCAAGGAAAATGCAGTTATTTTTTAGCCAACCTGTATACAGGATGGTCCAAACCTTGACGTCCAAAAATTTTTTTTAGTATCGTCGTCGTGGGTTATCACTTATCAGAATATATATACCCCATGATTAGCCGATTTTTCGTAGTTTACGAGTTTAACTTTTAACTTTTGTTAAGAAATTCCGGGGTGAAGCTTTGCTTTGCTTTTATGTCTTCTAATACATGTTCGTGGTATTTGCACATATAACATGAAATAGCGATGGGGAAGTGACACCATAAAATAATAGTAGAAATAACAAAAGAGGACTTTTTTAATGAATTACTAATTTGGAAGCTTTCCACCTCAGTTCCTTTGACCGGCGACTCTGAAAAATTAGGACTATTAGGTATCACTTTTTTGGCCTTTTAAAAAAACTAAGGGTCTAGCAGTTTCTAAAATAACAAAAAGTCCTTGAAATCGCTTGTATTTTATCATTATTTATTTTTTATTTATTTAGGTAAGGGCAACATCTAAGCTTGAACTCAGCTCAACTCAGCCAAGTGAGGATGCTGTTGTTTTAGCAACTGCGCCGTTGGTCAAGGATTATGTTACAAAAAGAAACAATAAAGTTCAATAGTTTTTTTAAATTAAATCATCACCCCAGAATTTCTTAACAAACGTTAAAAGGAATAAATATCATAATTCGAAAACTACGAAACTTCGGCTAACGTACATATTCTGATAGCCCACAGCGTGAGAAATTTAAAAAAATTATGGACGTCAAGGTTTGGACCACCCTGTATAAGACATGCCGTGATAACATCGCTCGTTCTGTGATACTAGAATGTCGTGAAAAACCTGTGTCAGGTTTCGATGTGGGATCGGGACAAACTAGTCCAATTCAATCCCACCAAGACTCAATTTTGGGCGTTTAGGGCTAAGAAAACCTCATTTTTCAAGGCACAAGCCTTCCCATGTCAGGGAGTATTGGGAGCCTCGGTGTTGAGATCTCCATCAGTGACGTCCAATAATTTCGTAGCCACCTTGCTGGGTAGGCTGCGCTCGTATCCAAAAAAAAACTCGGTGTGCTCAATAAAGGGAGGCGATACATTACTCTGGGGTAGACAGATCCCATTTATTGAGTACTGCTGTCACCTTTGGGCAGGAGCATCTGGATGCCACCTTGGACCCTTCAAATCAGTCCAAAGGCGCGCTGTACCTGTGAATAGTCTACGATCCCAAACTCACAAGCGATATTGAACCTTTAAGTCTAAGGAGATCTCCAAAAAATAAGTGTATAAGTTTTAAAATGGTCGGCAACGCGCATGTGACCGCTGACCATCAGGTGGGTCGTACGTGGGCCATACTGAAAGTTTCTGGATACTGAGCAATGAGACGACTTATTATCCATGGTATATTTATTGTTTTACGAGGTATATACCTTCACTATTTACACACTTTTACATTCGCTGGAACCATTGTGAAAAGCAGCAGGTCCAGTCTTCCTTAGGGACCTCTTCGATGGCTTTGTGGAAAGCATTCACTGCCACTTCCGGGCTTGTAAATCGTAAACTTCTGAGTATTGCTTTAATTTTGGGAATTAAAAAGAAATCACATGGTGCAGGATCGGGGATATATGGCAAATGACTCATTAATTCCACATTTGAGGCCTTCAAATACACATTCGTTGCCTTGGCGGAGTGCGCTGACGCGTTGTCGTAGTGGAGGACTATTTTGCTACGGGGACGCTTTTCACGAACTTTGTCAAACACTCTGGGCAAGCACGTGTTTACATACAAATCTGCAGTTACTGTCTTTAAGTTTTCTAGCGGTATAGTGGTGTAATGCTCTGATTTGCCGAAAAAAGAAGCAACCATTTTGTTACCAGTGCTTCGATTTTTTTTATCTTTCGTCGGCAAGTCTTCAAAAGAAAAGACCCACTCCGCCGATTGACTTTTCCTTTCTGGTTCAAAGCAGTAAACACATGTTTCGTCACCTGTCACGATATTATATACAGCCGTTGATTGTCCTCCGTCAATTTTTTTTATCATTTTACGGCACCACTCTACACGCAGTCGGGTCAATTTCACCAAACGAGCATTTTTGTCTAATTCCCATGGAATTTTGAAATACCAACATTACACAAAAAAAAATATGCTGAGAATTTGATAAAAAATATAATAAATATTAATTTTCTTATGGGATAAAAATATTCATAAAACTATAAAAGTTATTTAAATTTAAAATTTTGGTCAGGGCACGGGAATTAGTGTGTCCATGGAAATTAGATTTTACTAGGACGGAAATTAGAACACGGCACGGGAATTGTTTTCTTAACTTATTTTGGTACTTAAAACTATTATTTATGTATATTTTAATCTACAATAATACACTGCAACCATACTGAAGTGGCATCGGATATATTTACCTTCTTTAATTTTAGTTTCGAACGACAAATCTACGAAAGTATGTTACACTAAAAACTACGTATTTGACTAATCTTTTCCTTTATTTTAATGGCAACTAATCTCTCTTTCTTAGTAAAATGTACATATTTCAAAACAATACTTTGAGTAGTTTCGTAAACTTGTCCGCCTTTACATACAAAACTATTCATTAAAAAGTGTCATTATGTATCTGCATATAGATAGGTACAAGGTGTATGATCTGGTATATGGTTTTATAGGAAATGATACTAAGAAATAAATAGGGCCACAGTGAGAAGAAGTTATTGTGTAAGTTAATCTGAAGAAATCGAATATGCTGCCTTCATAAATTAATAACCCAAAAAATTGTTTGAACACATATGAGGTAAGGTGGGGTAAGACTATCACCGGGGTAAGACTATCACTTGTATGGAATCCTCATACTGTTAGTCTTGCCCGATGAAAATAAACTAAGTTAGTCTTACCCCGCCTTACTTTACACATAGGTATACGGGGTGTCCCTGCCCTGCGGGAAAATCTTCAAAGTGTAGGTTGGTTAAGTAATTTCTCAAAAATATCATAATCTTCCTAAAAAAAAACTTGGTAAAAATATACCCCCTGGCACTGACTAAAATAACCGACTTTCACATTACATCCCAAAACTTTTTTGTAGTAGAGTAGAAGAACTGCGTTGCGAGATTTGCATCTTTTTATATGAATTCTTTTTGATAGGATCCCATCTCTTTTTGTAGGCTGTCCTTCTTTTCGGGTAATCATACCCATACCATACTGATACTATGTATATACATATCATAATACATCTTTATTCATACTCACATCGTCCATCGTAGTGTACCTTTACTTTCCCTACTAATTGTAAGAACTAAAAGGTAACGTTGTTATCGCATATTTCTATAGGATTACAAACTTAATTATGCAGTTATCTTTAGAACGTGACTAATATTGCAGTATTATTAGATTTTTATTGGCTTAAAAAGCTAAATCCTAATTACGTTTTAAATTTGGAACTTGTGGGTATGCTGGTACCTTAAAATAATATTGATTGAGAGTGATTGTGCCAGTGACAAAACTAAGGGATTTTAAAGTGTATTAATTCTTAGACTACATGATCAAATTAAATGTTATTTAGATAGAATGTTATTGTTTTCATATTTCATATATTTTATTCATAATAGTTCGTATTACATGTCAAAAATATTGTTTACAAGAAATTATTTACAAAATAAGATTTGTAACATTTTACATAATATGATATACTCGTACAATTAAAAATTAAATATAGATCTAAGTTTGGGTACTTATTTTGTACTCCATAAACTCATTAAAGCTGTAAAAAGTGTGCTCGATAAGCCATCGTTTCAGTTGTATTTTAAAGCTCATTAATGACGGCGCATTCGTGACATGACTCGGCAGTCTGTTGTACACAGTCGGCCCCATCACGTGGGTTAGTTTCGCTGACTTGGCTAACCTATGCTTAACACCCAGGAGCCTGTGGGCATTCCGCAAGTTACGACCGTGCACGTCAGCTCCTCTCGCGTATTCATTATGGTGGCATCGCACATAGACAGCTACTTGGTATATGACTACAGAGGGCAGCGTGAGTATCTGGAGGTCCTTAAAGAGTGGTTTTGCAGATGTATTTTGTCGTACCTGTACAATCGCTCGGACGGCTCTTTTCTGCATTCGGAAGACACGCTCCCATTCGGCAGCGCGGCCCCACAGCTCCGCACCGTATTGGAGGATCGAGTGCACAGTGGCAAAATAGCAGGACCTCACCACATCCCTGGGCACCACCCTTGCCAGGCGTCGCAGTGCGAAGCAGGCACCCGCCAGTTTGTTACAAACTTTAATAGTGTGTGCTTCCCACTGGAGGCCCCTATCAAGTTCAATGCCCAGAAATGCGGCGCTTGATGAATTGAGATTTGATGGCACAGCCGTGCCACTTTGTTTTGCTCGACTTGGCGGCGGCACTGCCGTGCCCCCAGATCCTTTGTCCTTCTTCAGGCCTCAAACTATCTCCATGTCAAATATGTATTATCAAGATGATATTGTTTCAGCGGCTTAAGCGTGACGATATAACAGACAGACAGACAGAGATACTTTCGCATTTATAATATAGTAAGAATAGGATATATTTAATTTTTCTTGTACCTATTAGAAAAGCTAATTTATAACAACTAATCTATTAAACGAGCAATTCTTGTATATATTTCGGGGATCTCGGAAACAGCTCTAACGATTTCGATGAAATTTGATCATATATGGGCGTTTTCTAGGATGAAAAATCGATCTAGCTAGGTGTCTCTGGGAAAACGCGCATTTTTGAGTTTTTAGGTAGGTATATGTTTTCCGAGCAAAGCTCGGTCTCCCAGATATTTAAACTTTATACGGCTTACGCTGTCAGCTGTCAAATTTACAAAAAAAAGCCATTGTAAATTTGATTCGTTTTGTTTCATGTAACCTTAGGTACGGGTATTATAATATGTAATAATTCCAAAAATAGTTTTATGTTTATATAATATTTTAATGTTAACATGATCTATGAATAAGGTAAGGTGGCGCAAGACTAACAGTACGAGGATTCCATACAAGTAATAGTCTTACCCCAGTGTCGTCTTACCCCACCTTACCTTACGTATTAAAATTGCCGGGGTTATTCGGGTCCACCCTGTAAGTATGTACTATAGTACTTATACTAAAAAACCGTTCATAGATTTTTGTGCATTCTTTGAGATTTCCTTAAATGTAAAATAGAAAGATATACGTCATATTATTATTACATATAATATATATTCAATGCCAATATATATATATATATATATATATATATATATATATATATATATATATATATATATATATATATATATATATATATGTAATAATAATATGACGTAAACATTGCCAATTAACTTACATTGCCCCCAATTAAAAATTTGTTGACAATAAATGTAATACTTTCTAATTCCCGTGCCACTTAATCAGCTGTTTTAGGTAAATATTCCATGGGAATTAGGGCACGGAAATTAGAATTCGTAATAAAAAAATTCGCCATAAATTTAAATCGTGTTTGACATAACTGTTATGTTATCGCTTACATAAAGATACATAAAGGGCTCCTAAATATGACAATTTTTATTGAAAAGCTATGTGGGAAATAAAATTTATAAGGGGCATCGAAATTAGAAAAAAATTGTCGCCCACTCGGATTCCGAAATACTTATGCGATTTGCTCGAACACGCCGTAGCTTGACGTACATCCGCTTGCTTTGAGAAACAGCCGAATACTGCCAGTACAGGTGAGGCGGGACACGAGGCGGTTCAGATACAGACGTCGGCTGTCAGAGCCCTTTGAATTTTGCCGACGAAATTTTACTCGCGCGCTCGGACAAAATTTAAACTTCGATCACGAGTTATTTACCACAATGAAGTTAATAGTGTATGTGCTCAGTGATAGTAAATATCATCTAGTTTAAGTATTTGACACTAAATTAGTGATACTAATGTAGAATTTTTCGTAGGATTTTTCATTATGCTCAAAAGTAGATTCTGGACAGGGCACGGGAGTAGTAATTAGAGCCTTTAGGTATTTTTAAGTGTACTCTAAAAATCAATTAATCAGTGAATTCATATGGAACCCGGTGTGAAAGTGTGGCTTCTTTATGTAAAAAAAAAATGGTAAGTATTATCTGATGCTAACCAGCGATTTTCATCACGGACAGAAAAAAAATCGTGTTCAGAAATTGACCCAGTCGTTTCTGGTCTTCCGTCAAATCGTGCGGTATCCATCGCGTAAAAAGTTTCTAAATCTTAAGGAGCAAATGCAGTATCTTTTGCACCTGGCTCATTCCAATGCCCAAGGTACTACAAATTTGCTGACAGGTAATTTTTTTGTCAGTTTCAATTAGTTGTCGTACAGTATCAATATTACTATCGATAACCGCTGTCGCCGGCCGGCCTTCACGTTCATCGTCAAGTCCTCATCTAAACTTACTAAACCACGAGTAAACAGAGCTACGAGATGGGGCTTCATCGCTAAATGCTAATTGAAGTCTTTGACAACTTTCTTGCTGAGTTACACCACATCGAAAATCTAAAAAAAAAATTGCTTCGAAAATTTTCACGACTTAAATTCATTGCCACAACGACACACGAATTTCAACCCAACGTCACGATGAAAAAACAAATGACAGCCTCACAAATTAAAAAGTAATATACTGCCAGAGAGTTCCTTTTTCAAACCCTATAATTGTTTTTTTAATTTTCGTTTTCTAAGTGGCCAGTTCCAGGAATTATCAGTATGCCCTAAGTAAGCTTGTTAGCTACCGATGTACTAAAAACACTTTTTTGTCTCAATTAAAAGTAAACTGTAAGTAATAAGTAAAAAAGTAACTCTTTCGTTAGTTCATTTCGTTTTTGGGCGCAAATTTGGTGCCTGCCCCGGGCGCCATATCCTCTAGCTACGCCTCTGGGGTAGCAACTCGATTGAGCGTGCGCAGAGCTCTCGTCCACGGCGCCTCGCGCAGCAGGCCGGTGCGCGCGCGCGGCTCCGCCAGCAGCGGCGGTCGGCGTCGGCACCACACATACCGCGGGGGCACGCACAGGCTCACCGTGGCCAGCACCCCCGGGTTACTGATTCTACTACTGGAATCAGTTATGTATCGCTGCCATACATGACACAAAAAAAATTTATTAAGCTATGAGCTACATCACATCTGATATTTGAGTAATTCTAAGCATTTCTAGCCTGGGGTGGGGGGGACGGTGGGGTACAAAGACGGCCGCCACCCGTCATCTTTAAAAAAAACAATCTGATCCTGGTGGGTACTAGGGCAAGTTTGGTATCATTTTCGTATAAACCAAAGACGTAGAATTCATTGCTGATATTTGTTTTTTTCAGTTTCTTAGTAATTTTACAAGAAAAACGTAAAAAGGTGAAAATTTTGGTTGGAGATTTTTGCTACGCGGAGCCGAAACTACAAAAGATAGAAAGTTGAAATTTGCACACTAGATTACATTTATAAAGTATACAAGAGATAAGAAGCGATTTTGAGAAATTCAACCACTAAGGGGGTTAAAATGGGATGAAAGTTTGTATGGTGTTCAAGTTTTATTTTAAGCTAGGAATTTGAAACTTCGTGTTTCGATAGCTATAAGGTTCTGTATTGAATACTCTCAAAAATTAAAGAAATTTGCGTATGATCACAGCGATGGTTTATTTGCAACTGAACCGGCTTACATAGGCATCGATCTATCTAACGGGAGACATGCATGTGTGTCTGTGCGTATATTTGTCTAAACATGCCGCCTACCAAAAAATACATTTTTTCACTCAGGCATAATCAAAAGACAATTAATTCGTTATTTACTGACGGATTCAAATAATCTTACATCTAAGTCGCATTCATAGGCATACATATACATGCATGTTCGCTCTTACAAGTTTACTTATTATAAGAAAATAAAGGGTAAGAACATATCAAAGCCCGTCGTATTACATCAACAAGATAAATGAACTAACAATAATTATAAGTAGGTAATTCGTGATATTTGTTCAATTCTTATACAAGAAATTACTTAAAATTTCGGTAAAGTAAAGACTCAAGGGCATTTTTGGTACATAACATAACACAAGACAATCATGCAACAAATAATGCAAAATCACAATTACTGTTCGTTAGCATTAACAGGCAGTTCACACAATTTTGACACTGAACGTTTAGTAACGTCCCCGCGACCCCGTACACTATAGACACGAGTCACGCCATCCGGACCTGGGTGCTTGTCTACCACTCGACCAAGTGACCATTTTCCTGGGGGAAGTTGATCGTCCTTTATCAATACAATATCGCCGAGGTCGAATTCACGTTCTCGTTTTAACCACTTTGGCCTTTCTTGAAGACGGGAGAGATATTCATTTTGCCACTTATGCCAGAAGTCTCTAACGAGTTTTTGGGTGAATTGCCAACGTGATAACCTGTTGGTGTTGATCTCTCGTAAATCAGGGTTAGGTATTGTAACTGGCGCCTCGCCAATCAGAAAATGTCCAGGTGTGAGTACTTCGGCATCTGGGTCGCTTGTATCCACAGGAATCAAAGGCCGACTGTTCAAACACGCTTCAATCTCGCATAACGTCGTGCTTAACTCTTCAAAGGTGAGATTGGCGGTGAGTATTCTTTTTAAATGGAATTTTACTGATTTCACCCCAGCCTCCCACAGACCTCCAAAGTTTGGGCTATATGGAGGTATGAAGTGCCATTGCGTTCCATCGTCCGCAAGTAAGCTACCTAACCGCTCTGGGAGTTGTAAATTTGATTCTTTCCATGCTATGGTCAAGTCCTTGTCGGCGCCGACAAAGTTGCGCCCTTGGTCACTCCATAGGTGCGTGCATCTTCCTCGACGAGCTACAAAACGCTTGAAGGCTCCTATGAAGGATTCTGAGGTCATATCGCCAACCAGTTCGAGATGAATGCATTTGACGACCATGCAGACAAAAATTGCGATATAGGCCTTATTAGGTTTTGCTCCCCTGCCTCTTGACATCAAAACCTGTATGGGGCCAGCAAAATCTACTCCGCTATGCAAGAATGGTCGGGCTTGCGTTATGCGAACTTTAGGTAGATCTCCCATAATCTGTGTTCGTGTAATAGCTCTTTGCCTGGCGCAGACAACACATTTGTGAATATATGCTTTAATTGCATTTTGAACTCTGAGGATCCTATATTTTGAACGTAGATAGCCAAACATTAATGGCATCGTGCCGTGCAGCGTTTTCTGGTGAGCATCTGCTATTATTAATAAGGTCAGTGCATTTCTACTATTAAGTATAATAGGATGTTTTCTTTCTTCCGGGATGTCAGCATTCCTAAGTCTTCCGCCTACCCTGAGAACATTTTTCTCATCAAGGTAAGGATGCAACCCTTTTATTGCGCTATCCCTTTTTACATCCTTGCCTTTCATTAGATTGTCTAGCTCCGCACCAAACTCTCTTCTTTGTACTAATTTTATACACCTTATTAAAGCATCTTCTAGTTCTGTAGTTGTTAATTCCCTTTGTACGTTTTCAGGAATCTTCTTACTGTTAAGGAATCGCAAGCTATACACAACCGTCTTCATAAGCTCTGACAAGGTATCAAAATCTTCAAATTTAATTCCAGGTTCTTCGCTTTCTATATTCACGTTTACTTGTATGTTTCTCTTTCTTTCTAATTCTGTTTCTTTTATTTCAGGTCTTCTATATGGAATGTCGTCCGTCTGTAGCCACCTAGGGCCCTTCCACCATTTTTGATCTTGTGCTAGTATTTGAAGGGTTGTCCCTCTACTCGCGATGTCTGCTGGGTTATCTTCAGAGGCAACATGGTACCACCTTTGATTGCCAATGTTGTCTAATATCTCGACGACTCGATTGCTGACAAATACGTTCCATCTTCCAGGGTCACCCAATAGCCATGATAGTACTACGGAAGAATCTGTCCAGGCATATACGTGAGTATCGGGTATTCTCATTGCTTCTTTTACTTGTTTGAGTAGTCTAGACAGGAGCACCGCAGCACACAGTTCCAGTCTTGGAAGAGATACTGGTTTCACAGGTGCGACGCGCGTCTTGGCAGCAATTATGCCTGTGCGTATTTCTCCTTCTTCTGTCTCAACTCTTAGGTAAGCTACGGCACCATATGCCTTTGTGGATGCATCGCAGTACCCGTGGACCGAAACTGCTTTCACATTACGTTCAGTCGTATATAACCATCTATGTACTTCGATGTCGCAGAGGTAATCAAAGCTTTGACGTAAGTTTATCCATTTTTGCTTAACATCAACACTGACCTCTTCATCCCAACTTATACCCAGAAGCCATAACTGTTGTAGTAAACTTTTAGCTGGTAGAATTGCAGGAGCTAACCAACCAAGAGGATCAAATAATCTTTGTACTTGAGCGAGTATATTTCGTTTGGTTACAATTTCAGGAATTTCGGGTAGCTCTAATGTATATTGAAAAGTATCGTGGCCCACATTCCAGGATAGTCCCAATGCTTGAATCGTTCCATCTAACTTGATATCCATCTTAACTCGCGAGCTTCTCTGCGACGCTTCAATTTGTTCCAGGAACTCCCGTTTGTTTGAGGTCCATTTTTGTAGGTGGAAACCTCCACGTTGCAGTATGCTCTTTACTTCACGTGCTGTGGTTATGGCCTCGTCCACGTTGTCATTCCCTGATATCAAATCATCCATATAGAAGTCTTCCTTAATGACTCTTGCTGCATTAGGTTGGTCCTTGCCTTCATCCATAGCTATCTGATGCAGCGTCTTGACGGCTAAATAAGGGGCCGATGCTGTCCCAAAGGTAACTCGAAGTAGGCGATAATCTTTAACTTCTTCGTTTGGATTACTACGCCATAGTAGTCGTTGATAGTTAGTGTCCGATTTTGTTACCAGTATTTGGCGGTACATTTTCTCCACATCGGCCACAAAACATACCTTTCTCATCCTCCAACGCATGATAATGTTTCGCAAGTCTTCTTGAAGCTGGGGTCCGACTAGTAAATCATCGTTTAATGATTTGTTATTAGAACCCTTGGCTGACGCGTCAAATACGACTCTACATTTCGTTGTCTCTTTCTCCTCTTTAATTATAGCATGATGAGATAGATAGACAGCTGGAGCTTCCATTTCCTCTTCTGGAACTTCTTCCATATGGTTCATGGCAAGGTACTCGTCAAGCACTCTGGTATATTCCGTTTTCCATTGAGGCATCCTATCAAAACGTGATTCTAACTGCTTAAGTCGTTTCATAGCTATGCTTCTGGTATTACCTTGTGTTGCTTGAGGCGGGTCATTTCTCATAGGTAGCTTCACCACATACCTCCCATCTTTAGTCCTGGAATGAAGTGTTTCATATATTTCTTCACAGAGTCTTTCGTCTGCGGTATATGCTCGTTTTAAAGGTGTTTCTAACTCCCACATGTTTTTCACCATATTATCCAGGTCTAAGTGATGATGCATTGCTATTACATCCTCTTGAGGGTTTGATTCATCAATTTCTCCGAAGATAATCCAACCCAGGCTGGTAAGTTGAGCAATCGGCTTTCCTGGTGGACCCTTGACGATTTTTTCTTTTAAGATTCGGGAATATACTTTCACTCCTAAAAGCAAATCAATTCTTCCAGGTTTGTCAAATGTCGGATCTGCTAGAGGGAGATCTTTCAAATGCGCCCAGTCACCTGACTCTTCATTTATAGGTACCCTTTTGGATGGCAGCACCTTTGTTACTCGCGTAGGCATGACATACATCTTTACATTGAGGTTAAATTTATTCTCATATCGTGAAAGAACATCTAATTGGACGGTATGATTAACCCTCATGTTGGTTTCGCCAACGCCCGTAATTCTTCCTCTAACAGACTCCCTCTTCACTTTAAATAGTTGAGCTGCCCTCTCCGTGATAAACGTCGCTTGTGATCCTTTATCCACTAAAGCTCGCAGCAGGATCACCCTTCCAGTCGTATCTCGTACCGGTACTATAGCCGTAGCCAATAGTCCAGCTGATTCATCTGCTGCAAAATTGGCCACTATATCTTCTAATTTTTCGTCATCGTTGTGGCTCCCGTCGTCGATTTCTTCCATTTTGGCATGTGCAGAAACGTCAGTTGTCTTATTCTCTTCAGTTGCTGACGTCACTCCTTGAAAGTTTGCCTTGATGGAGTAGTGAATGGTGTCGACGATGGCAGACCCTGCATGATACCTTTAGTTTACAGAACAGCACTGAGTGTCCTGGCAGGAGACAATTATAGCACAATTTTTGATTCTTAGCAAACTCGCTTCTTTCGCTTGGATCCAATTTCCCAAATTGCTTGCAATGGCATAAAGCATGAGCCTCTTGACAGAAAAGACAATTTTTGTCGGATATAGTACTGGCGTGAAATGCTCGTTCCTTAACAGTCTTGACTTGCGACGACGTTGCAGACGTAAGTTCCAATGTATGTATTTTATTTTCCAAAAAGTGAAACAATTCATTGATGGTAGGCAGATCCCCAGTCTCTTGCAGGCTCACGTGCTCCTCCCATTGTTTGTGACTCTCTGGATCCAATTTTTGAGTCGCTAAGAATATAAGCATGGGATCCCAAGAATCAGTGTTAATCGACAGACCCTTAAAGCTGTGAAGGCACTCTTTCATATTGTCAACTAATGTTTTCAACAGGCTAGGAGATTGACTCAGCATTTTTTTTGATGAAAACAGCCTTTTGAGAATTGCATTGACCACAAGACGTTTATGACTGTAACGTTTCTTCAATGTATCCCACGCGGGTCTGTAATTCTTCTCCACTACTTTATAATGCTTCAATGTTGTGCTGGCTTCTCCGATTAAACAAGACTTTAGGTAATAAAACCGCTGCACGTCACTCAATGACTGGTTGTTGTGAATTATTGACGTAAAAATATCTTCAAATGCCTGCCATTCCTCATAAACACCAGAAAATTTCGGTAATTCCAAACGAGGTAATTTCACATCCATAACTGTCCTAATATCTCCAGGAACTGACGAAACATTCATGGGCGTGCCAGCCGGTGTAGGTGTGTTAAAGTCCAACAGGTCTTGAAGCGTAGTTTTGAGATTCAAGTATTTTTCTTCACATTTATCGTAATAATTCTCGACGAAGTATAACAGAGATTGCCTTTGTTCCGTAGTTGATATTTTTAGTAGCTCGGAGTGTAATTGTTTAAATGATGACCAGTACTCGTCAATATATTGCATGCGCACCTTTACGTAACCAAGGGTTAGCCTGTCCTTAGGGCATTTTTTGTAATTAATTTCCGCTTTCTTGATACTGTTGTATATATCTTCTAATTGCACTGAAACTTCGTCGATTGATACTGTAGCCATGTCGATTAACAACAAATAACGTTATAAGTCCCAAAACAACAAAGTTATTCACTTTTACAACTCAAAACTATAATAACATCACCGCCGCGTAGCCGAGAATTACAATGTTTTTATGTAAACAACTGCACTTTGCACTCGATCCAGGTATCGCCGCTGTCGCCGACCGGTGATTATCTTATTATTCTTTCGATTCGCATCCTGTTCGATTATGGACCATGTTTCGATAGCTATAAGGTTCTGTATTGAATACTCTCAAAAATTAAAGAAATTTGCGTATGATCACAGCGATGGTTTATTTGCAACTGAACCGGCTTACATAGGCATCGATCTATCTAACGGGAGACATGCATGTGTGTCTGTGCGTATATTTGTCTAAACACTTCGTAAAACGATATATTATTAAAATACAAGAAAACAAATTTCAGCGTTTTTGAAAATTCATCCCCTAAGGTGGTGAAAAAGGGGTTGACAGTTTGTATGGATATCAAAAAAAAATTTCGAACGCGGGACTTGAATCTTTGTATTTGGGATTATTATTAAAAGACAGGAAAAGTAATTTCAGCGTTTTGTAAAATTCATCCCCTAACAGGGTTAAAAAGGGGCTGAAAGTTTGAATCCATTACAAATCCGAGTAGACACACATTTCTTATTGCCTCCCAGGCTTGAAATGCTTAGAATTACTCAAGGAACATATGTGATGAAGCTCATAGCTTAATAAAAAAAAATTGGGTCAACTTTATAACTGCTTCCGCTAGTTGTATTGGCTGCTTTTGTGTCCCGTGTTCATATAATCCGTAGGTTATTGTTGGTTACAGATGGACAGACGAGCCGGTTGGACCGTGTAATTAGTCCGACCGATCAGTTGTGCTAAGAGAATTAAAAAGCACGTAAGTAGACGCAATTAGTTTTAAACCGCAGTTAAATTTTACCCTACATTCTTTGCTAGTTTCACATTGTTCTAGTTTGAAGTTTTACTACAGTTTAAGAGAAAATATGCAGTAAAGTTGGCAATTAGGTTACTACTACAAATTTTAATTATCTTTTTGCGTAAATTAAAACACAACAGGACACATATCCACTAACGATTTTGACAGACCACACAGTGCAAGTTTTATTTATACGTCATAATTTCACATGTATTATGCACAGTTACTGTAGGTACCTACTGTAAAAAGTTGTACGATACATGTGCGAATAGGTAAGTCGCACCTTGTCTCGGTTTAAAACACTCCCTTCGGTCGTGTTTTAATTTATCGCCACTCATTGTGAATTTCCTATTTTTCGCCCTTGTATCGTAAGGTACCTATTTAAATTGGATGTAGGTCTTGTAGGTATACGTCATCATCATCATCATCATTTCAGCCTATATACGTCCCACTGCTGAGCACTGGCCTCCTCTCATGCGCGAGAGGGCTTGGGCTATAGTCCCCACGCTAGCCCAATGCGGATTGGGGACTTCACATACACCTTTGAATTTCTTGATGTTTTCCTTCGCCGAAATGCTAGTGGTAAATATCAAATGATATTTCTTACATAAGTTCCGAAAAACTGATTGGTACGAGCCAGGATTTGAACCCGCGACCTCCGGATTGAAAGTCAGACGTCATATCCACTCGGCCACCACTGCTAATATTGGTATACAGTCGCCTGTCATTCATATTATAACCTGATTATAAACGTAAAATGTGTGCCGGTTCGACGCGCTAATATTCTTATTCATATTTCATATTCAATTTTCATTCATGAATATGGCTGCGTCCTAGTAGAAATAGAAATGGATCGATGTAACTTGATTACTGGTATTTATGTCATGGCATACGTCATAATAGTCATAATTCTTATTCCAATCAAAAAATACAAAATACACTAAACACTGTAAGTGTCCTCTCAAATAAGAATACATTTCACCTAATAGCCTACTATTATCGGAAAATCGTGGATCGTGCCGCTATTGACTAAATGCTAATGCTTTCCAGGTGCGTAGCCAACATGCCAATCGTTTACGCTCCGTAGCGAACCAAACGCAACGATCACTGTCGCACTAATATGAGAGAGTGACAGAGAGACACAAAGCGTTTCTTTGTCATAGCGCAAGCGATTGTCACTTTGGCTACGCGCCCAGAGACCCTTTCTCTGAAGGTTCAATGCAGCAAAGGACCTCTTGATTTTGAGAGGCAAATCAACGCGTGCAAATTTACGGAGAATTATTTAACAATTTTAACGGTTATGATTGTATTAGTTTTATGAGCGTAGCTTTAAAGCTAAACTTTTCGCTCCAGATTGCGAATTGGTTCAATTAGCCTCATTGTGCGAGCGCACATAAGGTTAATAAATGAAGAACGAAGATTTAAATATAGGACTTAGCCTTTAATAGCTAGGTATTACAAAGTATAAAAAATGTATGAAAAATATGGGTCGCGGCCGCGTGTGCTCGGTCCGGCGACCTGAGGCAAATAGAATGAGTAGCGGGCGCGCCGGCGGCTGGTGGCGGGGGTTCCTCCCCCCGCGGTCGTCTGATGACGTTGTAAGCAGCGGCGCAGACATGCTGGGGGCCCTTGAAAGCCCTGCTTTCAAGAATCATGTAAAAGACATATGCGGTTCAGAGCCCGTCTGACAACTCCCCGCACGGTGTCAATATCAGCGACCCGTGGTACTCCGTCTGAGCCAGTATGAAGTTTCACCACTCTGCCCAGACGCCATAACAGTGGGGGTTGATTCTCGTCTTTTATTAGTACTAGGTCTCCCTGCTGCAGATCCCTGGCGCGCGTTTTCCATTTGGAACGTTGCTGCAGCTCCATGACGTACTCAGACTGCCACCGCTTCCAAAAGTGCTGCCTTATCTGCTCCAGCCGGTTGAAACGGTCCAGGTTGCGAGTGTTGGCTTCTGTCAGGTCCGGGGCCGGAAGCGACGTCAGTGGCCTGCCAAGAAGAAAGTGCCCGGGTGTGAGCGCTGCGTAGTCATTGGGAGAGGAGGAAAGGGGGCAGAGAGGACGACTGTTAAGGACAGCCTCAATTTGAGCAAATAAACTCGAAAGCTCCTCAAAGGTGAGGTGCGTGTTCCCTAAAATGCGCTTAATATGAAATTTTGCTGATTTAATGCCAGCCTCTACATAGCCGTTGAAATTAGGAGCGTAAGCCGGGGAAAATTTAAATTCAATGTTGTGATCACCTGCAAACTCTAAAATAGGGCCAGAATGCTGTTTAAAAAAGGCATTAATTTCCTTGGCAGCGGCAACAAAGTTTTTGCCGTTGTCACAGTATATTTCTTTTGGCTTACCCCTACGCGAAATGAAGCGGCGCAGGGACAATATGAAGGCGTCCTTAGAAAGTTCACTCACTGCCTCCAAATGTACACATTTAAATCTAAGACAGATGAAGAGACATAGATAACATTTTGTTATCTTACAGCCACGGCCTCGCCGATCAGTGATCAAAAATGGACCTGCAAAATCGACAGCTACAGTAGAAAATGGGAAGCCGGGCGTGACTCGTTGTGATGGCAAATTGCCCATTATATTGGACATTGTTCGGCCATATTGCCGAATGCAAGTAACACATTTATGAGCCGTGCGTCGTGCTAAGTCCCTACCCCCAATGGGCCAGAACTGCTCACGCACGGCTGCCAACATAAGTTGAGGTCCCGCATGCAAGAGGCGTTTGTGTTCATAAGTGAAAATTAGTTTTGTGAGTGTGTGTTTGGAACAAAGAAGTATGGGATGCTTTACCGAAAAGTCATATCTAGATTTACCTAGCCTGCCCCCTACTCTCAGGATCCCCTGAGAGTCAACAAATGGAGCCAATGACATAAGACGTGATTTAGGGCTAAGTTTTTTGTTATTTACAAGTGCGGGCAAATCTACTGGGAATGATTGTTGTTGTGACAACTTCACCAAAACAGTTAAAGCATTTTCAAGTTCTATTGCACTTAGCGGGCCCCTTGTACATTGTTTTTTACATTTAATATTGATGAAGCGTAATACATAGGCAATAACCCTTTTTAGTTTACTTAATTGTGAGTATTTATGGAAATCTATGAGAACATCCTCTTTGTGTTCTACTACGTTGGTCAGAAATGAAGAGCTTGTAGTTTTAAGTTCAGGTAAGGCATGAGCCATATGGTTAGTACTAAGAACTGGCCAACTTTCCTCGGGCTCTAGAAGATAGGACGGACCATGCCACCACAACTGTTGAGACTGTACATGCTGAGGGTCGATCCCGCGAGATGCAAGATCGGCAGGATTCTGAGCTGTGGGGACATGGCGCCACGTCGAGCTCTCGGTGAGCTCTTGAATAGCAGCGACACGGTTTGCGACGTACGTTTTTAATTTTGAGGGGCATGTATTAATCCATGCTAATACTACACTGGAATCGGACCAGTAGGTACAGCGTGCTATAGGCTTGCGAAACGCTTTGCTTACCGTCGAAGCAAGGCGACTGGCAAGAAGCGCCGCAGCAAGTTCTAATCTCGGAATAGTCGCAGAACGTGTCGGACTCACACGTGATTTAGAGCAAAGCAAATTTACAGTTTGTTTGCCCGAGGGAAAGGTGGCTTTGACATATATACAAGCGCCATACGCAGCCTGCGAGGCGTCAGAGAAGGAGTGAAGCTCAATAAATGAAGGTGAGTCACTGTTATCAAATATGTTCCTGGGCACCGTAAGAAGTTTTAGGTATTTAATGTTATCTATGAAGTGTGCCCAGGCGCGCTGAATTTCAGGCGGCACTGGTGTGTCCCAGTCCAATTTAAGAGACCAAAGTTTCTGTAAGAGAATTTTGGGTTTGACAGTACACAAGGTCAATAAGCCCAAAGGGTCAAATATCTTAAAAGTCGTGGACAAAATAGACCGTTTAGTCACTTTATCAGATGAAGAATGACTGTCGTCAATATTAAAATGAAGTGTGTCTTGCGTAGGACTCCATAACAATCCTAACGTATGAAGTGATTGACTCAGTACGAGATTATCATTTTGTATGTTTCCTAACTCAGAATTAATCAGAAGTTGAGAATTCGACCTATATTTTCGTAAGTTAAAGCAACCTAGTGCCAGCGACTTAGATACGGCTTGTTTAATATTAAGTAGGTCAGACTCTTCATCAGCTCCGGTAAGTAAATCATCGCAATAGAAGTCGTTTTGGATTATCATTTTAGTAGATGTATCAGCTGACTCCTCACCGAGCTGCCACAAACATCTGGCTGCCAAAAAACTGGCACTAGAGAAACCGTAGGTTACAGTATTAAGTCTAAGCGTTCTAATAGGAAGAGATTCATTTTCACGCCAAAGAATCAACTGAAGGTCGCGATCTAGCTCGTTCATAACGATTTGTCTGTATTGCTTTTCAATATCACCTGACAAAACGTACCTATAGTGACGAAATCTCAATAAAATGTTGAACAAGGAATCTTGTATATTTGGCCCCACCATTTGCAGGTCATTTATAGAGTAACCTGACTTCGTGCGCATGGACGCGTCATAGACCACGCGCAATTTGGTAGATTCACTAGAGCTCTTTAAAACAGAGTGGTGGGGCACAAAGAATGAGGTGGGGGGCCTTTCTACGATAGCGTCAGAAAGATGCCCAAGATCGCGGTATTCTTGCAAGAAATCAGAGTACATTTTCTTATGCTCCGGGTTTTGATTAAGACGTTTTTCTAAGCTAAGAAAGCGCTTTTTTGCGAAGAAGGAAGAGTCGCCCAGACAATCGGGAGTGTCAATAAGGGGCAACCTAACACAAAATTGACCATTTTCTAAACGAGTTGTATTTTCAATAAAGTGCGATTCACTTTCAGTTAAAGTAGGTTTAGCTTCATGATGCTTGGGAAAGTCTTCGTACTCCCAGAATTTTTGAAGTTGTGAGTCTAGATCAGTATCGTTCTGGCTGGCCACGAAATTGCACGAAATTGTTTTATTTACAGTCTTGCCCTTAGTTGGCATGCGGCCACCTATTAACCAACCAAACTCGGAGTTGTAAAGAATGGGAAGCTTGTTCCCTAGACGGCGCTTTTCTGTACCGATGATGTCCCAGAAAACTTCAGCGCCCAATAAGACGTCAATTTGCGAAGGCTGATTAAATGTCGGGTCTGCTAATTTAATTGATGATGGTATATTAAGATGCTTTATAGACATGAGGTTCTCAGGAAGAAGTTGAGTTACACGAGGAACTACTACAAATTCGAGCTCGCTAACGAATGTACTCTGCCTTGATTTTATAAGGGCAGAGCAGCGTTCTGGAATGATGTCAATAGGGGTGTCCATGACGCCCGTGATGTTTTCATTGGAACGATGAGAAGTCAGCTGAAGACGCTGCTTTAAGTCATTAGTGATCATACAGATCATACTACCATTATCAACCATTGCCCTCACTGTTTCTACTTTATTCGTCCGCGGATTGACAATATCTATTATTGCAGTACTTAGCAAAACCGCAGACGAGGATACTGCTGACATGACAGTCGAAGAAGAAGAGGGAGAGCTCTCAGCACCACCATTGTTGTCGCCAGAAGGGCTAGCAGAAGCTGGTGATGTGAGTGTGTCAGTGGTGTGTTTGTGTAGTGATGTGTTATGACGCCTCTTACAAACGCGACATCCTCCCAGTCGACAGCGCGCCGTGCCGTGGTCCGGGCGCAAGCAGTTGAAGCAGAGCTTGAGCTTCGCAGCCTGGGCCCATTTCTCGTCGGTCGTCAGACTGCTGAAGACCTTGCAATCGAAGATACGATGCTTCCCCTGGCACACGACGCACGGCCGCGGTGTCTTTTCGGTAGCTGAAACGGCAAAGGATTTGCTTTGAGGCATTTCTGATTTAAATTGAGGTTTAACTTGTTTGTCCCTTTTGGACCTATACAAAGATTCCAAAACATCAGCTCGAGATTTTAAGAATTTTTTGAATTCATCTAAAGAGGGTAGTTCGACTAAATTATTACGATGTTCTTCCCATTTTGTACGAGTAGCTTGGTCCAACTTCGTTGTAACCATATGTATGATGATAGTGTCCCACTGATCGGTAGGCTGGCCGAGCGTCTTTAACGCCCGCAAGTTTTTGGTCACGTGGTCACTAAGATACCTAAGTGCCTTATCGGATTCGCGCTGCAAAGGTTCGATGCTAAATAAAGAGTTAAGATGATTAGTTATAAGTTGACGATTATTATTATATCGATCGCACAAAAGGTCCCATGCTTCAGAATAATTGTCAGCTGATACTTCTAAATTTGAAATAACGCGCGCTGCTTCACCTTCAAGGTATGATGTCAAATAATGAAACTTATGTATTGCCTTGATTCGGTCATTTTTATGAATAAGAGACTCGTAAGTATCGCGGAATTCAAGCCATTTAAAGAAGGTTCCATCGAATTTATGTATTTGAATTAACGGCAATTTAAAACCTAAAGAGTCGTGATCATGACACCGGTGTGAGTTGGAATGCGAATTAGAAGATGAATCTTGGTCGGCATCATGAAAGGTCTCCCTAGGTTTACATACCTCAATGATAGATTGGGCTGTGGCGATTGCAAGATGAAGGCTTTCCTCAATACTGTCCCTTTCGGCAAGTTCATCCGCAAGGTTGCCTTCATTCAGGACCTCTATACGAGTTTGCATGACCTCAAATCTGTTGCTAAGTTCTAGGAATTTATTCAACTTTAAAGTTAATTCATTGATTTGAACAGAACTTAATGTGGCATCCCTATCAAAATTGTCCAAAAACCGAGTGAATTTGGTTATCTGTCCCTTTACGGAACTCCGTTTGACCTTGAGAACATCTAAGGATTCCGTCGTTAACTGTGGTATCGTGAGGGACAGTGGCGAAGCAGGTTTATTTGTATTATTCGCCATGTTTAAATGTAGTTATAAACGTCGAACAATAAAAATATGCAATCAATGAAGTAACTTATTACGGCAATAAAATAAGTAAACAAGTTGAATAAATCACCTTTAAAATGTAAGATAACTAAAATTGCAAAAAACGGCTTACGCTCCTTATTGTTATCGCGCTCTGGAATGTGGCCGGCCAGGTGGCGGCGGAGCACTGCGCCGATCGCGCACGCGCTGGTGTGATGCACCTCAGGGCCGGCTCGACGCGGGTTCGTTCCCGGGGCACGGATTCACTGAAATGCGTATGAAGAAAATATTGGCTATGCGAGCGTAAGCATGAAGCGAAGTGCGAAGCAGGGTTTTGTGCAATTAAATGAATGAAAAATAAGACGTAAGGCTTGAATTTTATGCTTTATAATTAAAGGCGCGTGAAAAAGTATGCTAGAAGACGGCGTAGAATTGGCAGGCAGAAAATAGGTATCTTGTATAAGACGTTTAAGGAAAGTATTTGCGCAAAAATAAATAGATGGGCAAGCAAATGACTACGTAGGATGCAATAAATCGCTATTTAAATTGTAGGATGCTGTAAGAAAGTACAGATTAATCACGATGTAGCTACTTTTCAAAGAAGAGCTGCCATTAAGCACATGTGGCGGTGCAAACAGCTTAAGAAGCAAAGTAGCGTTTTTATGCAAAATAACAATTGATAAGATGCGTTTATGGCTTGTAAGATTCAATTACGATGCAATAATCAAAGAAGATGGATAATATGGTCATAAATGATGTAAGAAAGATGTACTAAGTTCACACACGTTATGATGAAGTGCTATCGCCTTTATATGCTCAAATTGAGGGGGAAATAAAGAAGGAAAAGATGGGTAAGCTCACGGCACTCTCCTTGTAAGGATGATCCAAGCGTGCGGCGCAGTGTCCACCGTCCGGCCGACCTTTGCATCTAGACGCCACGGCTCCGGCGCACGAATTTCTTCTTAGTAGTTGCTAACTCGTCCAGGTTCCCGTCGTATTCTTGACCGCTGTAGTTCTTGGCGCGATTGACGAGCTTCGGGGCAGTTAGGAAGGAAGATTCTTGGCTGGAGGTCCGCAGGCGGGTCGGCGACACGTGGGCGTGTCGTGGCGTGTCGCGACGCGGGTTACGTTTCGGCTTGGCGTTTTGATGTCCGTGCCCACCCGGGGGGCGCCAAATTATGTGCGAGCGCACATAAGGTTAATAAATGAAGAACGAAGATTTAAATATAGGACTTAGCCTTTAATAGCTAGGTATTACAAAGTATAAAAAATGTATGAAAAATATGGGTCGCGGCCGCGTGTGCTCGGTCCGGCGACCTGAGGCAAATAGAATGAGTAGCGGGCGCGCCGGCGGCTGGTGGCGGGGGTTCCTCCCCCCGCGGTCGTCTGATGACGTTGTAAGCAGCGGCGCAGACACTCATGTATCAAGTTTATATTTCAACGATATATTTTTTATTCGGATGTTTGTTGCCGTTATATCATGTTACAAATATATTTCCGTTATTAAATTATCATTTAATTGCTTAAAATAATAAATAAAAAGTACAAAAATTTGCCCGCGAAAAGCTAGTGAGCAAATCGCAACGCCATTAGTCGAAACGTTACGTGACGTCACTCGTTTCAACAAATTGTTATGACCAACCAAGAGTGAAAGAGATGGCATTATGACCTGACTTGCCACTGAGTAGCAAACGTCAGTTCCGTTCACACCGAGACAGTGACGTCTTCAGTTCTGTCGAATTCGCGCCAAAAATTATGAGCGATTCAACCGCCCAAAATTTTTCAACATTTCAAATATTTTATATAAGAAAGTTTATAATTTTTTTCCGGTGTTCAAACGATATAAATAATGCCAATATATTGTTTTGTTATGAGACGTCCACAATATTACAAATCTTATAATTGTAAATACAAAATGTCAGTCACAATGAAGAAATCAACGATGATCAACTCTGGCCAGAGTTGGCAACGTGGAACTTTCTAGCCTATTTTCTTATTATCTTTTTTTATTTTGTTTGAATATTAAACAAAATATAATATATTTACATATTATTAAAAAACCTCGTTTAAAGGCAATCGTGATACGACATCGGGGTATAAGCAATTAGCCTAAAAACATCCTAAAAACGCTCGTTAAAATTTCCAAGCTTATCAGCAAAACAAAGCCCATATCAGCAACCAAACGGACAATCCACGTTAAAAACAGCGTCCACTTACTAACGAAATTAATTTGGAAAGTAATTTGTGTAATGAAGACAGCTGTAAGCGCTTTGGAGATGTTCTGCGAATAGTAGGGTGTCCCTTATTTTACGATTTTCAGAAATAAATAACGCATACCCCCTAAATCAGTTTATTTTATCCCAAAACACTCTGTAAAAAAATTCTGGTCATTACTGTAACTGTAACCCATGCCGACTTTCATGAAATTTTCCCATAAAGAAAAAGAAAAAAAAATGACATATATGAATATGTCAAATTTTTTTCTTTTTCTTTATTTTTGACATATATGAATATGTAAATTTTTTTCTTTTTCTTTTTTTTCAGATCGATTTTTTACAATATTGCCAAATTTATAAACTTTATTTAGCAAAAAAATCTCGATGTGAACACAAAACCAATGAAATATTATTAATTTGGTGTCTGCTGTGTCTGGCCAAAATTTCTCCATAGTAATTTGTATGGGAATTTCAGTTGTAAGTCAGCACGGGTTCTTTTTACTGGAATTACTGAAAAAAAATTTGGATGTTTTGGAGTAGTATCGTTATATTTAGGGGGTATTCGTTGATTTTAAAAATTGCAAAATAGTGGACACCCTAGCGAACAGGTCCAACTAATTTGGACGACACGGTTTAAAATAGCGTATAATAAAAGTTAATGGAACCGCCCTCTTCATGATTCTTGGCGAAGGCTGCTCATTTCCCAGCCCGTCGTTCTCGCTATGTTAATTAGCATTTTGGCACTAAGGCACGAATAATTTGGGAGGCTAGGTGTTACAGGTACGCTGGTGAAGTTTTGATTTGGAAACGTTTACGGAATGAACGCCGTTTTGAATGTAATTTACATTTTAAAGGTAAAGCTGTTAGTAAAATGTATCTCTTCTGGGTATTATTTAAGAGAATTGATGGGTACGTAAATAATATAGCGTTATTTGGGACACAGTGCATAGAAACTGCATAAAACGTTTAGTAAAATAAAATCTACAGCGCTCAATGTAAGTTGTAGAACTAAAATTGGTACCAGATATTTTTAATCTATATGAATACAGATCGTTAACAGTGATACAACTGAAATATGACCAAGGTGTGGCGAGCGTGAGCTTATAAGCTTAAATGAGTCATTTAGCTGATCTGTGATTTAGAAGATAATAAATTAATTAGGCCAAGAATTGGGGTGGCAATCGTTTTTTTTTCGAAAGTGATTATCACCATCTTTCAACCCAGAAAGATAAGATAGCTAGGCTTTTTGAATCGGTATTAAAGACCGATTTTCTTCACGCTATTTATTTTTTATTCAGCAAAAATATCAAAATGATGTTTAAAATACCCGAATACAATTTAATTTTGTAAGCAGTGCGTGGCGCTCGTGTGGATTTGGTTAGAAATGCTTTTAAATGAGTAGTAACATTAGCAACGTAACCGAACATTGCATTATAACGAAGAGGAAGTTTGTTTTACACAGCGTTATCATAAATAATGCTTAATGTTCTATACGTAAACATTTTAATTTCCGCTTTTCTATCGACCGTGACGCGTTGCAGCCAACTCTATGGAAATGATTTATTTCATGCGATACACTAGTCACACGAAATCTAAGTGAGCTTTGCCTACATTTCGGTAACATTTTCATTGGAAATAAAAACTCAACGAGCAAAGGTATTCTGTATCTATTACAAACTTGTACCGATATTCGGTATTTATTACAAAAAAAATGTAGATCACCCACATTTTCCGTACGAAGTTATCTAGACACGCGGGAGCGTGTCAAGCCAAGTTCAAGCAAAGGAACCCTATAACAATTGCTGTTATTTAAAAAAATGTGAGATCTTATGTAGGTTAAGTCAAATCTAACCTACTTTAAGAACTCACATTTTTTTAAATAACAGCAATTGTTATAGGTATCCAATAAAGCAAATAAATAGAGTTTAATACTTGTTTATAATGTTATTTTGTTCTTATAAATACATATTTGGATTTTGCATAGAACTTGGCACTCATTTAGGTCTCCATTCTTTTTGCGGCGAACCCCACAGCCATGCATAATTTTTGTATTGAACTTGGCTCTCCTTTTTTACATTTATGTTTTTGGTGGGATATGATTAATTACATTACAAGCTTTTATTTACTTTCACCTGTCCCGTTGTCTGTCTCTCGGTCTGTAATCAAATCTTGCAAGTTAAATTTTGATCCACTTCCCGGTTTCCAATTGAGCTGAAATTTTGCATGCATGTATAAATCGGATGACAATGCAACATTATGGTACCATCGAGCTGATCTGATGATGTAGGCAGGAGATGGCCATAGGAACTCTGTGATGAAACAACACAACATAATTGTGCTAGGGGTCTTTAGAATTGTCTCGATGAGTATTATTTGTCTGTCGTAAGAAAAGTACAGTGAGCGATAAAAGCTTGTACCAAAAATGATTTTTTTGCCACAGACTTTTTTAATAATACCTATGTTTGAATTCTTATACTAAATGCTTTCTTAATATCAATATTGTGTATGTCAATATGTATGCTAGATATGTGTATTTAATATTTCAATGTGTATGCTTCAAATTCATCCAGTTTTCATTCATATTTAGCGTAAAAAAAAAACCGGTCAAGTGCGAGTCGAACTCGCGTCCCAAGGGTTCCGTACTACACACATTTTCGAACGACCGAGCAAAGCGAAGTTCATAAGTACATTCAACTGTTCATTCAATTTGTCCACACACGGCTGGCTAATTGGCTATCTTAGGATAGTTAGTTACCCCATTTTTTTAATTTTGTTCAAGTATTATGATAGTGCCTACATTTTTTTTTTCATTGTTATGCGTATCTCTGTTACCTATTTCAAGATAACAGGGCTATAACCGCGGAAATCGAAGTTCGCAAATTGCTGGCATTTCTCTCTGTCACTCTAATTACGGTTTCATTGGAGTAAAAGAGAAATCCCCGCAATTTGCGAAATTCGATGTTCGCGGAAGACCCTCTGATATACGGCAGTTCAGCCTTCTCACTTAGCTACTCGCACTTAAACCAATTATTTGTTCTGTTTGAGCACTAACCTCCTAAAGCTCATCCTTCGACCTTGCGTGGAGGCGCACCTCTCTTGGATGCTTCAGGCCTTCGGCCCAACGCAGAGCTTGGCCATCGAACCTTCGCACTAGCTGTCCGCACCACGTTTCACATAAACAATTGCGGTTGTGGCCCTGATAGAGCTTATCCACAATTCTTATTCTCAAGTCCGGCTCACGCTTAGTTGCAGACTTCTTATACGTTTTTCCAGTAATTTATAGGTATCGGGCCCAATCGCTGCATGCATGCAGCATGGCCCAAAGCATGCACATGTCAGAGGCCCCGGGCCTTCGCATTCAGACAATTTAACTATAATTGTTCTGTCTGTTGTATAATTGTTGTATAATTGTTGTTGTTGATCACTAACCTCCCGCAACTCGTGCGTTTTAAAAAGCCTCTGAGGGATGCTTGGGCCTTCGGCCCTACGCGTAGCTCGGCCTTCGGCCTTCGTAAAAGCTGTCCACACCGAGTTTCACGTAAACCATTACGGCTGTGTCCCTAAAACAGCCCAACCGCGTTGTTTTTCTTAAGTCCGCTCACTCTTGACTCTAGATTTCTTATAGGTTTTCCTGTCATCTAGAGGTAAAGAACTATTATGTGTATTTTTTTCACAATTTTAGACCCAGTAGTATCGGAGATAAGGGGGGGGGACGGTCATTTTTTGCCTATTTTCTTAAGTAACTTCTAAACTGTTTCATATAAAATTATAAAAAATATATATTTGAGATCCTCAAAATAAGCCCTTTCATTTAATATGTAACACGATATGGTTGGCAAAACTTGGTTTTTTATTTTTTTTATATTCCCCCTAAAATAGCCCCCTATGCTCAAAATTCATTTGTTTTTATTACATGTCCGTCTTTGGGTCACAGACTTCCATGTGTGTACTAAATTTCAACTTAATTGGTCCAGTAGTTTTGGAGCAAATAGGCTGTGACAGACGGACAGACGGACAGACAGACGCACGAGTGATCCTATAAGGGTTCCGTTTTTTCCTTTTGAGTTACGGAACCCTAAAAATACCTACCTACTCTATTTTAATACAAAACAAGCAATTTTCGTAAACGAGAATTCTATATGTAGAGGTTTCCATAAAGTTCACAATATAGGGGCTTGCACGAATAATTGATGTGCCTCGGCTTTCACTGGAAAAATATTATCCATGCACAACAAGAAATGCTGTTACTTTAAAAATAACTTTAGATTAAATATTTATCTATTTATGTAGATTAAATATCAGTGACAATCCTAAAAAGTAATTTTAAATTGACACATATCATGCCATGTCATATAATTGAATCTACTGGCTAGGGTTGAAAAATACATATTTTCATCTTTTGGGTCGCTGAGCCAACGGAGTAAGTAAGTAGATTAAATTCCTTGTACACAATTTCTGCTAGTTATTCACTTACCGTATACAAACAGCGCCCTGCATTTGCCTAGCATCGAGCAAGCGAGCCACGAACACAATCCGCATCCAGACTACCTAATGAGGTGTAATTCTATAGGATCTAAGCGTCAAATTGTTTATTAGGCATTCTGTCTTTAGATGCGAATAGTGTGGTGCAAAGGATATCATCGTAAGGCAACCGGACTAATCCCTAGAGTCAGACTAAGGCCTAGTGTCCCCGTCGCTTTCGTAAAAACTAGTGCGTAAAACACGAGGAAGAAGAGAGCGTAGTGCAAAGGGCCATGGGCCGTGCCATATTAGCATGTACTGTGTTGATCGTGTCCCAAGCAGTAAAATCTGCTGCTATATGAAAGTTACGGACGTTAGCAAATTAATTGCATAAGTAGTTGGAGACAAGACACCTACTGGTACATAAAGATCACATGCCAAACGACAATAAGTATACACTACATGGATTGAGTTCAGCACAGGACAGAGTACAGTTGCGTAAAAGTCCTATACTCAGCAGTAAGTTGATACTGGCTGAATATTTAGATAGCATCACAATCATACGCCCGTCCGATCGGTCGGCGGAGCTTATACTTCAAAGAACGGCATCTAACAGACGGTCAAGAGAGCTTGGGTACGTATATTTCTGCTATACATATATGACAACGTCGTGTATCTTTTTGTATTTCTAATTCCATAATACCTAAATCGATATAATTTGACGGTTCGGCCATAACATCGCCAATTAAAGTCATATGATAGCCACGTCGCTTTCTGTACTTAATTATCATCGTAAGATTCGTAAGTCAAATCGGGTAGGTACTTCGTCAACGCGCTCGGAACGCTTGAAACACGTCCAACCCGAGTCTGGCCAGCTTATTTCATGCAAACGGTATAGTCTGATACAAAATTAGCGAATTAACAAAGCTATCGCACCCTAATTTAAAACTAATTAAGAAAGGAAAAGGCTGGCTGCAAAACGCTGCTCTCAAGGCAAATGGACGTTGCAAATATTCGCCGGAGAATAAAGTGACTCGGGATGTTAACTTTTGTATTCGATTAGACAGAAAGCTGGAGAAAAAGTGCTAAAGTTATCTTTGTTCAGACTAGTTCATACGTAAATTGAAGATACTATAATTATTTGCCTGTGACTTTAAATTAAAGGCAGGATTCCACCAGTGTTCGGCACTGTAAGACACAACTATATTCAGTACAAAAATGCTTGTGCCGCACAGTACCGCGCACTGGTGGAATCCTGCCTTAACGATCGCCAACGGCCATAGACTAGGAATCCTCTAGACGGAGTTTAGAGCAATTATTTCATGCAACCGATGCTGCCAAAAATGCGGGAGTGCGCGGGACGAGGTGAGCGAAGTCCCGTGCCGTGATTGGTCCATTCAAACGACGAACGAGTTCACGGACGTCACACAAAGATATTTTCGACTCGAACATGGAGTAAAATTACCGTATGCGTGGCAGCGGGGGTAGCGCGACTATGCTCAGTCTAGAGGATGTTTTGTCTGTGCCAACGGCCAACTTGAAGCGAACGGGTAGTTTTAATTATTAATGACATTAACATGTGTTTGTTTTTTTATTATGACTTATTAATCACGTGTACCCTGAAATATAATAATAATCAACTAAGGGCTACTTGCACCATTCCACTAACCCGGGGTTAACCGGTTAAATCTGGAGTTACCATGATTACCTGTACAATTTGACACTGGGTTAACGGTTTAACCGGTTAACCTCGGATTAGTGGGACAGTGCAAGTGGCGCTATAAGTTGATTAGTTTTAATTCCTCCTGCAATGTACTATCCCTAATTTAGCTGTGTGTGACTGTGTGTATGTGTGTCTAAATTTTTCTCCTTGCCCATGATAAGGAAAAAGCTTCCATCAATCTGCTTACCTTATTTTTAGCATCGCTTGCTCCCCAGCGTGGCGATATCCACGGTAGATTTTCACGATGTGGTGACGTACGCGTACCTTGCACAATTGCATTTATTCTTTCCAATATTAGAAACATTTCTTTTAGTACCTACCTAAATTATCATTTTGTTAACACTGTATAAAATATTATGTATATTCTGTTGAATTCCTGATGCAAAACATAATATGTTTTGCATCAACTCATTAAATAGGTATTAATAATAAAATAAGTGCAGCCTACTTTTTTTATTATTCCTCAATCAAAGGCGCCTCTTAGGAGAGTTTTTACGTTACGTAGACAACGTTTTTTAAATGTTTAAGTAAACTAGACTGAACATTACTATTATGGGTCGCATTAGTGAGGCGATCTATTCATTAAATGTAAAACTTATTAAAATTAATGAGTTACCTATTTGTTTTTACTAAACGAACTCTACTGCATCGGGGCCAGTAATAATAACGGATTAAATAAGATTTTTAAGTAAGTCCATGTTTTTCTCATTATACATAATATAATTGCATATCCTTTACCAATCAACTAATCGTTTATTTCAGACATAAGCCCATATTATTTGCACATTATTATGCATTTTAAAATAATATGCAAATCGTAATGAACTGGATTCAGTTTATAAACCGAGGGGTACTGTCGCGGTCACAAATAGCGCTTTAATGGTGATCACCTGTCTGTGCGATCGTCCGTCTACTCTGAATTCACGAGGATCACTACTATCAAAATAACCGCGCATTAATAGTTATTTAGGATACAAGTGCGGAAAAGAGGAAATTCAAAACGAGTGACGATAAATACAAATACATACTTAATACAAATTATTTATTTTCCAGAATACAGTGTATATATGTAGATGGTGACTTACACATACAGTGTACTCTACTCACAATCAAACCGAACCGAACCTACGAACCGAACCGAACCGAAGGTTCTCAACCGAAGAGAGTGTTTTAAATCGACACGAGTTGCGAATTACTTATTCGCACGTGTATCGTACAACGTTTTGCAATACATAATGCCCCTTTAAACGTTTGACATACGCACAGAAAGTGCTCTTTTCCGCACTAGTGCGGGAAAGTAGGACCGTATGTACTATAAAATAATATGCTTTATTCTACAATAGGTATTTATTATCAACAATACACGTGCCGGCGTTGTCAATTAAGCAATAACTTTATCGTTACTGTATTTACTATTAGTATAAACTAATATGCGGAATGCCGCTCTTGGTGATTTTGTGTTTTATTAGAGCAAAGGCTTAGCATTTCCTAGTGCTTATTAAAATTAATGAATATTCGAATTCGAATATTTTTTTAAATGTTAATTAAAAAACAAAAATTTCGTATTTTCGAGGTCCTTTTTTACCATAACCATATATGCTTAGTGCCCCATTTTCTGTGATGTATTCATCTCTCATTCTCTATCTAATGAAGTAGATTTTTTTATATCCCAGCTAGAACTAGAAATAAACACTGATTTAGTACAAAACTAGGTTTGCACGTTTTCTTTTTACTACACTTTTTTCTGTTTATATATTGCATTGCAATTTAAATCTCTACGGCACTGAACATTTGTTTACTATTTAGTATTCAGAACGAGTACGGGGCTACATCACTGTTTTCACACCATTTCTAAGCAGCCATTTAACCTGTCCTGCAATGAAAAATCTTCCTGTGCTTACGAAAACAGTAAAAATAAACCTACAACGTGTGAACCAACATTTAAATAGAACAACGGCCCGATTCGAACTTTAAAATACTTCAAAAACTTGCTAAAGATACGATATGGATCGGACGTGTCAGTGTCAAAAGTGACGTTTTTGTTTGACTATCTATGTGTGATAGCCAATCTATGTATGTGTGTGGTTATGTTTGTGTCGTGTGTTCCAGTGTAGCGTCAGAACTAACTGTCAGTTGGCGCAACAAAAGTAAGTGTACTCGAACACTCGACGTCAAAGATATTATATTATGTTTACACTATTGCACCTTACTTTGTAATAAGGCGAAAAGTGTAAACATAATTATATTTCACGTCGACTTTACGAAGACCGGTTGACGACACATGACAATCATGACATCACACACATACGTCACGGCTCCCCGTTCCGCGTTCCTACATTATTAGACAGTACCGTACAATCAGGGGCTACACATATACATTTTGTATACTTAGATGTCTCGAATACCCAAAAGTTACTTGTACCTATTAGTTATTAAGTTAATAAAAAGCAGATTATAGTACTATCCTGGAGTTTTTCATTTTTCATCACAAGATCTTAAGTAATTGAGGAGTACATCGGACACTGACTAAACTTACTTTAAAAGGGGAGGGTTTTTTTGATATAACTTTTCCTTATTTTATTACCGTAGCCCATGGACACTTGTTCCCTGGAACCCTGTTGAGTTTCCATACGCAAAGCTCCCGTTACGTGACCAGTTGGCATATCTCAGAGTAATGACTCCCACTCGCCGAGGTACTTGTGAACAACGTCGCCGCTATTACCGGCAACTTATAATTATTGGCACACGCCACACTTGGAGTGCCGTCGTGCTTGTAGTTGAGAACGTAATTCCTCCTAAACAATGATTTTAATACCTGTAAAATGTACTACTACTATATAGATAGAACTCTCACGTGTCTAAAAATCATAATATATGAATTCAGCACTTCGTTTTCCATAGAAAACACCACGTGATCACCGAACAGCCGTCATAGAGAAAGACATGTTAGACGCTTCGGCCCGGGCCCGGCCCGGTCTGTCTGTCGACCCCGTCGGTGAGTCATTCTTTACGTTGTGTTTTTAAGTTTAGTTGCGAAGCGAGTTAATATTAGGCAAACAAGTTAACCAGACGTAGTCATCAACTTAATACTAGCATGTGTATCTGATAAATGTGTTTTATTTTGACTTGTCTTTCAAACATGTCATTAACTATAGTCATTAGGTACCTATACTTAGCGATACACGAATAACAACTGAATAATTAAACTACATCGACCGACTCCCATATTTTTTCTTGGGAAGATAATGGCTAGAACTAATCACTTGGTATATTAAACCTACAGCTGGGTTTGAAAAATACCTTCTATTAACTATGTAGGTTTAACAGCAACGTCCAGCTCGTTGCCTCTCGTGAGATAGTTGATTATTCACATCGCTTATGACGAATTATCTCTAATACTTAAACCAGGATAAACTTAAATTAAGATAATTTCTACAGTTTAACCCACGTCTTTTAAGTCACTCGCGCGATATATTTTGGAGAGCGTGGTAAAACCCTGATAGATGAAAAATAATTATAAAGTTTGTTAATATTTGGTGCGATTTCGGGATTTACATAATATAATATTTATATAATATTAAAAGTTATTCAGTGAGACGTACAACTCATCTCTCATATCGTCGGATGACAAGTAAAAGTCACTAAGTAGGCAAAAGAATTACCACAGACAGAACAAAATCACCATCTAAGTAAAAGTTTTCTTTTCCAAGACATAAATAAAGTAAAATATTGAGGTTTTTATTATTATAAGATTAAGATTTATATTAAACTTTCGTGAGACATATTTTAAATTGTTTATACGACAACGGTTTCACTCACTTGAATTTTTAGTCGCTATTGGCGACATGTTTCGGGCCCGTCGGGGGTCCTTCCTCAGGCTCGAGTGCTCGCGGCGGCTGCAACTCGTGCACTGCACATGTGTTAGCACTCTCATTACAGTTCAAAGTTAAACTGGTTTATCAAAAGCATAGCTCTGTTACCGATACGGATAACCCATCTGAAAGTACACAGCGAAATCCCAACGAGCTGTTCTTGCTTCTTAGTCCTTTAAGTAATTTACAAGAGCGCTGAAATTTCTCTTAAACGCTCAACTTTTATAACGATGTGTATCTTTTTACCAGCAACTTTAAGCGGAGTAAAAATAGCTTAATATGGTAAGCTTATAACAATGAAATATGTTATAAGTCTACCATGTTTGTCAATGCACGAAGTCATTTTTCCTTTGCTCATTTTGCTTTGCTGAATTTGCTTAACTTTTAACTACCTAGATTTAAAGACGGAACTCTAAAATAAAATGTAAAAAAAAAAATTCTTAACACGAAACTCATAACTTAATATTACGTTAGTACAGTCCACTGTAAAAATATGGCTGCACAATCCATTTCAAAAATATGTCCCATAGCTCTTATGTCAGCTAATGAAGAACTATGGGACATATTTTTGAATAAGTTGGATACACCCATATTTTTACAGTGGACTGGACATAATTTTTAGAACATTAGAATTTCATTAAGCTACATTATGAATAACAAGATTTCACCTAGTGCAGTATAAAACCTCGATACCACGAACCTGTACAACAGAAATTAAATACATTTTACAAAGGATAAACTTATCCTGTTACCTGCATTCGTTTGTTTGAAGCGAAATTTAAATTCTTAATGATGTTTTTGTGAGTTAATATGTATTCAAAACGCGAAAGTTAAAAATATTAAATTCTTAATGTTCCGACAAGACAATAATTGCATTTAAAATCGAATCGAACCCTTTCTGTGTACAGATATTCAATATTTTATACAGCAATTTACATAAATGAGTGAAGGCAAAAAGTTATACACATTAACGTACAGTCGCCATCAAATATATCGGAGCTGCCGAGGTGGTCAAAAATATCTGAACACGCACTCTAGCGCCTTGAGAATAGAGGCGTGTTCCAATATTTGTGAGCACCTTGACCGCTCCGATATATCTGATGGTGACTGTACTACCTGCGCGCTGAATTTACACAGGTTCCTATCTTTTGTCTCATACCAAGGTGGCCTATGACTAGCCATGACCATAGAATACCTTTTTGATAAACGATTGACGTAGGAAATTGTTTACGTTATTATTCACAGACAAATAGGTACGTGGTATGCCGGGTGTGGCCTGTAACATGAGCAAATAATTAAAACATAGATTGTACTCCTCAAACGGTGTCACTTTTGTTCAACAAATTTTAAAAGTTATGAAGTATTTAGACTCCCTATTTTTCATACTACATAAATATTATCTTCGATGGACGCTATCGCCACGCCATATCATTGTGATTGACGTAGTGATTGACGTTGCTTGTCACGCTTTAAACATAACAAAATTCGCAATACATTGCGTCTTAGAATAAATAAACTTTAAAGTGTATTAAAAATCAAACCACAAGTTATTTTTAAAAGTCGCTAAACAAAAGTTGGTCAGTATGAGGAGTACAGCCTACAGTTTAATTTTTTGCTCATATTACAGGCCACACCCGGTATAGTAGGCCAATTTAATAGGTTTGCCCTACTATACACTACTACGAATTTCAGACGTCTTATGGCTCCTCTATACGATGGGTCAACACCGGCCACTCCAAGGGACGCAGCCATGCGACACAATGAGACAGCAATATCACTTGCTCCCTCTAACGCATAAATGCGTTCTTTGGAGTGGCCGGCGTTGGCCCATCGTGTAGAGGAGCCATTATACTTGTATCGTAATGTACTATTATGCACCAGCATCATTGTGAACTCACAGTCCCACAGTCTCGATAAAATGCGATGTCTTAGGTATCTATTAGCGGATGGCGCTGGAGCTAATATACGGCGTTGCATGAACAAGAGATTTCCTTTGGCAAGATTGGTCCTTAGGACCCAGGGATGGATTCAAGAAGTGGAGCCACCGAGATTTATTTTAGAAGGTAGTTTTCTTGCGTTGAATATCAAAACTTGTTTATTTCGGAATTTTAGCTCTTAAACGTATTAAATTGTTTTGAACGGCGCGAAACTTTAAGCTTTGTTTACAGAATTAAATTAACATGGACACTTGTTAACTGTTAAATTTTAATTCAATTTACAGGTTTATAAGTAACGTAAATTTGGTTATTAAGTTATTATTTACAATTTCTACTCAATTAATCTGTTTTGATATCACAAAAGAATGTGAAATCACTAGTATTACCTTGTACAGTCAAAGAATTTAATTTCCGACCCATTTCGTACTTTGTCACAGTGACAATCAATATGAAAGCCGCTAGAGACTTCATACGGTTGTCACTGTGACAAAGTACAAAATGGGTAGTAAATTAAATTCTTTGACTATATTTTACGAGTATTATGCAATTCGGCCCTGGTCTTTCATAATGGGAGTTTTTGGACTACGGTGGTGGTTTTAAAGTAGTACTTAGATCAAGGAGCCAAGAGCAACGCTTGAGCTTGACACCGCCCATTAGGTATAATTAGTGAACTTAGCGGGTACAAATTCGACAACACCATCGCAATGGCAAAACAAAAGACGGTTGACAATGGCAATACCGGTTCAACCCTACAGCAGTAAGGTAAGGTAAGGTAATAACGCTGCAACAGTAACGCGGCTGCAATCGCCATCAGAATGTTACCCTGAAGATGACTCACGCTAGAATGGTCACCTAATAGAGGAATCCAAAGAGCGCCTATTTAATGTAAGCGATTGTAATGCATCCCCTGTATTTTTGAGCGCGAACTATTCGCCCAAGCGTTTCGATTTCAATGGAAATGTGTCAAAGGACATTGTTCATTTGCATAACTACAGCTGAACAGGAATTTAAATTATAATACAACATGGACAGTTGTTCTGACGCTGTGACTGTTAAATGGATGTTGGAAGTAGTTACCGATAAAATCAACATGTATGACTGATGGTTACATTATTAACTACCTGAATATTTTAATTTACCTATAATGTTTAAACTTTAAAGTATTTGTAGCTTCTCGTATTGAACTTTTTAATTATTATTAACGGTCTATTGTCAATTTCATTTAAATTATTATTGTATGGGTAAAAAAGGATTGCAGGGAATCATTGATTAGGTATTGATCGTGTTTGAATCGTAGGAAAGTAATTAAACTTATTCACCTAATGTATGGAAAAAATCACTTGACTTTTGTAGCACCCCAAAACACTATTTATTTTCTTTTGGCGTTTGGTTTAAGTCTGATTTCTGAAAGCGTAGTGCATTTATAATTTTATTTGATACTTTTGAAATGCCGAATCGATGCCCTAATTAATACAATCATTTATATTTTTACCAACTGACACGCGATTTAACTTAGTTTAGCAAGGTGACGACAGGGCTTAAGGACAAAGCTTAATAATAGTTCAGAAACAGCCTCTATCTCTTGTTTTGAAGAGATCTATCTATATCATATAGATACGAAGGTATCGAATCCCATATCAACCGAATTTTACGCGGCTACCTCGATCCATTCAATAGCAAGTCCATTGAGTAGGCAATCATTTACCAGTTTCTTTAAGTTAAGGGCTCATCAACTCTGTCAAAATCTATCAAAGTTAAGTGTGACATTGTCCACGGGCGTCCTTAAGTAAAGATAAATGTAGGTGTTCCGTCAACTGCCAGCTTGATTGATCGCGGAGATCTCCGGCGGAGATGCGCAGCGCCGTGAACCCTATCCAATTATTATGACATATTTTTAATGCTTGAATAAAAAAAGGTGAAAAAGAGGGTTTTACTTTGATATCGACAAATCACAATCATTCATTCCTTCAGTTTCCCACTGCTAAGCATATCGTCTTGTACGCCACTTATCCAGGTCCTGAGCTAGTCCCATCTTCCCACAGTCCCAGCTTCTTTCATCCGAAAGCGGCCACCAATCCGTCAACATTTTGGTCCACCTGCCATCACTCTGCCTAGCAACATCACAATATCACAATATAAGTATAGGTACTACTTTATCAGGAGTGGCGTATACCGCTCTGGACCGAGCAAAGTGGCGTGCTCTTGTGTTGGAGGCTTATTTTGGGTCTGGGAGTAAGTTACTTATCAGGCCTTGACACCCGTATCAATATAGGTATGTACCTTCATTGCTAAGTAACTTACGTGCAAATGAGTTTAAACGAACACTCCTTTAATTACGGAGACATAACGGCGCGGCGCATATTTCCAGTGCTTGGAAAAAGGCAATATATTTATTTATACTAAAGTAGAAAAGTAAAAATGGTTAACTCTTTACCATACCGCGAAACTTTTTAATTAATATCGGAGACATAACGGCGCGGCGCATATTGCCAGTGATTGGAAAAAAGCTAAATATATATTTATTAATACTGTCACCCTCTCACTCCCACTTAACCTATATAAATAAATATATAAATACATAATTTCCTAATTACACTAATAATTGGCCACGTGATCGTCTAGTCTAGTAGTTAGGACCCCTCTGAAGTGAACCGAAATACCCTAGATTCTTTAATGAGTAACAGCTATATTTTGGACTCCAATTTTACTTTACTTTACCTAGATTGTAAAAGATGATTATGGTAATGAAGATATGTTTTATTATGATATTAAAGAATAATTTGAAGGGTATTTTAATTGAGTCTCAGACACAGTATATTGAACAAATCTCAAGGCAAGATATAATTGTTATTGTTAAATATTTGAATGGTATGAATATAATATGAATTTAAAAATGTTTTTGGTAAAATCCTGCTACGCCTATTAAGCTCCCGGGGTACTATAGAGGCAGCACTCCTGAGGTAAGCTCATTTACTCCCTAGCATTTTAAGGATAATTATATTTAACTATCATCTTCTAAACGACGTGTGATTTACTCACACATACTACCTCCATATTTCGATGCAGGTCTGGGAGCTCTTAGTCCGATAACAATATCAATCGGATCACCTACCCTACCTCTTTAGCCAGACGGGCTTTGACCAGCACTCCGGAACCTATGCGCACCTAGATGATGATGAAAAGAAGTGCCAAAGTATCCATCAGTCATCAAAATTACTTATCTTTTTTATATTCAAAAGCTAGGGATACTAATCCCTTAGTCCCATTCCCCAAAACTGATAATCTAGACAGAATTCCTAGGTCTCTAGATGTATAAACAAAGTACCGAGTTTATTTGCTAATTATTATGTCTATTAAAACTGAAATATCAAGATGAGCATTATTTCACTCAACTTTCCCATTGGACTACTCTTGTCTTGCCAAAGGGGTCCCTAAAACAGAACTAATCTTCGACCCTTCCATCTCAGACCAGCCTGTACTCCTAAACCCAGCTTGATATTTAAGTATTGATCATGAAAACCTGATTGAACCACTCAGTACCTCGTCCCTACACCAGAAAACCAGAAATATAAAATAGAAATGTTATAAAACCGTTAATGATCCCCATATAAAATAGAAAATAGGAAGATTTAGACAATAGAACCTTCACCATTTAAACACACATATTTTAGGATAAAGAAACCATATTTTTAAACCCTTAAAGATAAATATATATCAACCATATCAATTTTATGGACTAGAACTAAAAAGAACCCTAAAAAACCAACAAATGAGTGTGTGATTCTACCCTAACCCTAGCCACTGTCCCTAATCTAGTATAACCAAAGCACAGTTCATTCTTACCATTGACCTGGTACTTTGGAATATACGCAAGTGTAGTCCCTACGAGAAGCTGTAATCATTCAGCGAGCGATTCTGAGAATTTCAACCTATAGGCTCGTGTTATTGTCCCCCCCCCCCGAGGCATTTGGTACAAAGACCGGGTGGCAACTCGGGTAGGACGACCCTATTGTGTCTAAGAATGGTATAAATAAATATATTTAATATACGAGGTCCCCGAATACTGTAGGTTTCAAATGAGCCCGGATTACTCCAGATGATTTGCACGTGAAATCTCCCATTTTACTAGCTACAGCTGGACATCGGTAGACCAAGGAGGGAGAGTTATTTGGCTTTCTATGTAGGTAAAAAGATAAGCCCCAAGACAACCCTCATCTTGGTAAATAGGAAAAACCTCCTTCCATCCGTCGTTTGTCACCGTTAGGATAACAGATGAAAGGCTAGACAAACTGTCTGTCTAGACACTGATTTGGTTTCGAAATATATAAAAATAGTCTAGGAGTTTTCAGGTACAATTTTGAAACAATTAACCTTAATTATTCAATAATAATGTCATATAATAGACATTTATATTTAAAGCAAGTAACTGAACTGAATCTAATTGATTACTTGTCAAGAAAGCCCAAAATGATAGTGAAATACTCAGTACAGATGCATTAAATTCCAACGTTACGAAGTATTGACCCCGCACTGTCCGAACAATAACACA
Source organism: Cydia fagiglandana (assembly GCF_963556715.1). NCBI lineage: Eukaryota > Metazoa > Arthropoda > Insecta > Lepidoptera > Tortricidae > Cydia > Cydia fagiglandana. The sequence continues at coordinate 7,071,335 of NC_085936.1, read as the reverse complement.
TCTTCTAACTCTAGCTTTCCGAAAACATTCGTCCTCGAAAGCCAACGATAGATAACCAGAGTATTCACTAGACTCTAAACCTTCGTTACAAAACTCCTATTAAAAATTAATAGCAAAGTGAAAATACTCCGCTCGAATAATACCCAAGCTTAAACATTATGAAAACAAAACATTGCTTCCACAATGCCAAACAAAGATACGAATTCCAAATATTAACTCTATGAGACAAAGACATAGTCTTTTCCTCGATAAAGCCAAACACTTAGAAAAATGAACAGAGTTCTTCCACTCACCAGTAATTTTGACGCACTTTATGAAAACCAAAGTCAGGTGTCGGTCCGGATGCTGAAGATAAACTAAACTTGTGACCTCTCCTCTCAGCCCTTTTATATGATTCGTTGCTAACTCAGACACGCTAGTTCAGACAAAACATCTGTGCTGCACCTGCCTACTTGAGACATCTCTTCCAAGAATCATGTCCGAAGTACGAGCGCACCTGCGCGCCACCCCTAGTTGAGACAGAACACCTGCCTACCTCAGACATCTCTTCCAAGAATCATGTCCGAGTTACGAACGCACCTGCGCCTCCACCCTTAGTTCAGTCACATTCACCTTGAAAATGATACCTATCTTCAACGAATTATCTACAAAAATCAACCTTACATCTTTCACTTAAGAATTATTTTGGCCCGACGAAGTAGTTCAGACACGCTCTGTAATTGAGACATTTGATACCTCAGAACCAAAGGTCGTAACGACACATTATCTGTGTAGCCCTTGTGCCTCACACGTAAGATTTATTTTTGATTGATGTCACATCTTAGAACCATCTATGAATTTCTTACGCAACTACTTGAACGTTAGGTGTCTTGTTGATAACGCTCCGACGGTCAATACATAACTTGTTATGAACTTAATTCCCACCACTGCCCACAGATGGCGTTGTTATCAAACGTTTTAACTTAATATTTATATTGAAGTATGAGTAAAGTCTAATTCAATTTCATAATTAAGGCTTTTTATTACTTAAATGTTTTATATTTATAGATAGGGCTTACGGCTAGTTACAATACTAAAGTAGGAAAAAGAGTAAAAATGGCTAACTCTTTACCATACCGTGAAACTATAAAATATTTTTTTAATGTGTATCAAAAAATGCTCCAAATTTTGAATACAACACAAACAAGTAAATAATTAGTAAAGTCGTGTTTTGTGCCAAAAAATTCTAAAGACAAGTATACATTTTTATTTGGAAATATGGACTAAGCGAAATAAATTGTTCCATTTTTAATATTTAAAAGTTTTAACGGCTAGCTACTGTACAATGGAATGGAATTCAGTGCAATTTCATTAGTCTACTTTAAACCTAAATTTAAATGGCATACATTATCCCAAAATATAATATTTCAACAGCACTCCAGTGAAAATATATGAATTAAACTTAAAATCCCTTCACAGGCTGTCATTCCATTGACGAATTGTTACTCAGCTTTTCGGAAAAAAATGGAATCCCGGAAAAAGAAAGTAATCGAGTGCAACCCGGGTTACACCGCGAACACAGGTTTTATTTTCACTATTTATATTTCTGTTTCTCAATTGAAACAAAAGCTTATTGTGTAGAGTACAAGGTTGATTTTCCATTTTTACAGTTGAGTACTTTACGTGGTGGAAATATTTGCATCTACGTATTCGGTTTGTAAACTTTTTCTAACTTTGCACGCAATCCCCGGGCTAATAGTCTGCCGGCAATCCTAGTTACAATCTGTAGGTACTTATTGCATAATCATCTTGCCCCGATCTCCCCTAATCATTAATAACGAATTCATCACTCTTTAGATTTTAGTAGATACGTAATCATTTTTAAATTTAAAAAAAATTACTTACACAGACTAGTTTGAAATGCTATTAAAATTATTGACGACCATATTGTATCACCAAAAATCAGTCTATCATGCCTATATGTTTCCTAATGGATCCTATCATCACAATCAGAACTAGATTTAAGCATAAATGAGACTAATTGTAGGTATATACATTCCAATTAAAAAAAATATTTTACGAATCGCTTGAAAAACTACGGAGTGCTGAACGAGGTAACAAATAACAAAAAAGCGCATAAATAAAATTAAGGTAAAAAAGTTTTAAGTTAAACGGTTTTATTTTAATAGATGTGTACCAAAAACTAGAAAATAAAAATTATTATACTAATCGGAGTTCTATATATGTACTACCTATGTTTCTTTTCTGGGCAGTATTCATGCAAGACGTGTAGCAAAATGTAGTTTTCTCGAGTCTGATTCTAAACGCCACTTTTCGACACTATGTCAGTGGATTAAGTATTGATCGGATTTTTTTCTCAGACTAAAATAAAAACGTGGGGCGTTAGTATTTAAAAATGTTGAGTAAGATCTATAAAAGTAAAAATATACAATGAAATGTGGACCTTTCTGAGCTAGGTATGACGTAGAAAAAGGTAAAATTGTGTTATAATTTCTAGTTATGTTTACTAATATTTATTTTCCAAATATATGAATGTATTATATTTCCCAACGTAACACATTCGCCAACCTGTCGGTTATGGTAGGCAGTAACCTTGCATCATCACGATCGAGGAGTTGGAGGTCATTATTAAATGCAAGTGCCCCTGTCCAATACTTTAAATCCTACTATGAAATCAGAACTTTATTAATCTTGGTGGTTAAGGCAGGCAGTAACCCTGCACCATCAGAACTGATGACTTGGGAGGACAATATTAAACGTAAATGCCTCTTCCTAAAACATAGAGCACTACTTTAAAATTTACACATTCTCCAACCTGTCGGTTATAGCAGGCAGTAACCTTGCATCATCACGATCGAGGAGTTGGAGGCCATTATTAAATGCAAGTGCCCCTGCCTAATACTTAAAATCCTATTCTAGTATCAGAACTGTATCAATCCTGGTGGTTAAGGCAGGCAGTAACCGTGCAGCATCAGAACTGAAGAGTTGGAAGTCAGTAATAAGTCACTAAGGATTTGTTTCATAGCAACAATAATATAGTTAAACTAGCAAGTCTGTAATGTTCTCGGTTAAGGTAAGCAGTATCTCTGCAGCATCAGGATTTGAAGATCCAAGATTGAAAATATTATAAAAAGTCATTGTCACGGGGACCTGATACGGATGCCAAATTTCATCGAAATCGGTTAAGTAGAAGTGGCCGAAAATTTGATTGCAAAATTTGAAGCACATATATGTATGTATATACAAAGAAGATACGGGGTCAAGCTAAATAAAACCGTTTAATAAAAACATACAACCGAATTAAGAACCTCCACCTTTTGTAAGGACTAATAGTGTATGACTAGTATACGAGTACGTACCTACGTAATTTAAGTTTCTAAAAGAAACACAATAGAAGTCTATTTTACCACACTTAGCTCTTTTTCATTCAAAAACTTATTTATGACTGCAATAACTATACTATACCATTTATTTTATTAATATTATTTAAAACAGCGAAAAAATTAATAAATGATGACGCTTTGATCTGCGCTCGCCAAATTCTAGTATTAAAATTGCTTGATTTAAAACACATCGCAGAATAATAAAGTCGTTAAACTATAAATACAAGCATGCTTACAGAGTTTCACTAAAATGAGGTCACAAAAATAATAAACATTGTACATTTCGCCAGCGACCGTTAAGTTATAAAGCTTCAACCTATTTTGATAGTGTCAACCACGTGGTGCCATAGCCAGGCCCGTGAAGCTAATGGAATGGCCATGCTGCGGCGGGAAGCCGGACATGTCAATTAATTTATCCGGCAAGCCAGCTAAATTAAAAATAAAGTGAATTATTGAACGCAATTTGCAATAAAGGAGTATTATTCAATTTGAGCTTTCCTGTTGAAACGCTCCATGTTTTTGGGATATCGTTGTCATTAGTGAAAAAAAATCAATCTTGTATGTAATATATGATTAGGTATTATCTTTACGGAACATACCTTGGCTTGTTGAACATAAAAAAATGAAAAATGTGAACTGTAAAAACAGGAAAGAGAACAATCGGAATACGCTGTACAGGTTTTAACATATAGGTAAGCAATAATAAAAATTAATTCAAAAACACAAACCAAATCTACTTCTAAATCATGTACTTATGTATTTCTATTATAAAAATAACCTATAGCAGTTAATAGATAATTTTTAAGAAAAAAAAACCGACTACTATGGGGGCCGGTGAAAGATTATTGTAGATGGTACCCTATGTAGAAAAGGAGGTAAAACCACCCACTTTTCTACTAGCATTTCGCTTCTGTAAGGGTCGTAGTTCTAGCCTAACCTAACCCACTTCTCTGATAGCAGTTCGGTTCTGTGAGGATCGCAGTTCAAACCTAACCTAACCCACTTAACGGCGCATGCGGTGCGGTGTACGGGGGTTTAAGCGGGAGGGGCTAGTAAGATTGGCATCATCATACTTATATACTTACACATTTTATGGTAGGTAATCATAGTGGTTTATTTAGTTAAGGTATCATAGTGGTTTTCCGGGTCAAGGTCCGGGTCCGAGTCCGGGTCTGAATCCGGGTCCGAGTCCGGGTCCGAGCCCGGGTTCGAGTCCAGGTCCGGGTCCGGGTCCGAACCGGATCCGGGTATGAGTCCGGTTCTGGGTCCGAGTCCGGGACCCAGTCCAAGTCAAAATCGAAATTCGTAATAACCAAATGTGTACTATGCGTTGTTGAAGAGTTCTATTCTGGTCATCATCAGCAGTTCCATTTCATCAAATGCGACAGTTTTTAATGTAAATGCTTGATTTTATGATGAAAATACAAAAAAAATCTATGCGTATGCCTTTAATATTTGAGGAGTTCCCTCGATTCCTTATGGATCCCATCATCAGAACTTGAGCTTGACAAAAATGTGGCTTAAAAACTTAACTTGCTTAACAAACATAACGAAGAGGAAAAATCGCCAAACGTGAACTATGCGTCGTTGAAGAGTTCTGTTCTGATCATCATCAGCAGTTCCACTTCATCAAATGCGACAGTTTTTAATGAAAATGCTTAATTTTCTGATGTAAATACAAAAATCTCTATACGCATGCCTTTAATATTTGAGGAGTTCCCTCGATTCCTTATGGATCCCATCATCAGAACTCGAGCTTGACAAAAATGTGCACTAAAAACTTAACTTGCTTAACAAACATAACGAAGAGGAAAAATCTCGAAACGTGAACTATGCGTCGTCGAAGAGTTCTGTTCTGATCATCATCAGCAGTTCCACTTCATCAAATGCGACAGTTTTTAATGAAAATGCTTAATTTTCAGATGTAAATACAAAAATCTCTATACGCATGCCTTTAAGATTTGAGGAGTTCTCTCGATTCCTCATGGATCCCATCATCAGAACTCGAGCTTGACAAAAATGTGCATTAATAATTTTTAAGAAAAAAAAACCGACTTCTATGGGGCCCGGTGAAAGATTATGGTAGATGGTGCACTATGTAGAAAAGGAGGTAAAACCAGTACCTACTTTCTAGTAGCATTTCGTTTCCGTAAGGGTCGTAGTTATCTAGCCTAACCTAACCCACTTCTCTGATAGCAGTTCGGTTCTGTGAGGATCGCAGTTCGAACCTAATCAAACCCACTTTTCTAGTAGCATTTCGTTTCTGTAAGACTCGCAGTTCTAACCAAACCTAACCCACTTTTGTTCGGTTCTGTGAGGATCGCAGTTCAAACCTAACCTAACCCACTTAACGGCGCATGCGGTGCGGTGTACGGGAGTTTGAGCGGGAGGGGTTTGGCATCATCATACCCACATTTTATGGTAGGTAATCATAGTGGTTTATTTAGTTTAGGTATCATAGTGGTTTTCCGGGTCAAGGTCCGGGTCCGAGTCCCGGTCCAAGTCCGGGTCCGGGTCCGAGTCCGGGTCCGAGTCCGGGTCCGAGTGCGGATCCGAGTCCGGGTCCGAGTCCGGGTCCGAGTCCGAGTCCGAGTCCGGGTCCGAACCGGATCCGGGTATGAGTCCGGGTCCCAGTCCAAGTCAAAATCGAAATTTGAAATCACCAAACATGTACTATGCGTCGTTGAAGAGTTCTGTTCTGATCATCATCAGCAGTTCCACTTCATCAAATGCGACAGTTTTTAATGTAAATGCTTGATTTTATGATGAAAATACAAAAAATTCTATACGTATGCCTTTAAGATTTGAGGAGTTCCCTCGATTCCTTATGGATCCCATCATCAGAACTCGAGCTTGACAGAAATGTGGCTTAAAAACTAAACTTGCTTAACAAACATAACGAAGAGGACAAATCGCCAAACGTGAACTATGCGTCGTTGAAGAGTTCCGTTCTGATCATCATCAGCAGTTCCACTTCATCAAATGCGACAGTTTTTAATGAAAATGCTTGATTTTCTGATGAAAATACAAAAATCTCTATACGCATGCCTTTAATATTTGAGGAGTTCCCTCGATTCCTTATGGATCCCATCATCAGAACTCGAGCTTGACAAAAATGTGCACTAAAAACTTAACTTGCTTAACAAACATAACGAAGAGGAAAAATCTCGAAACGTGAACTATGCGTCGTCGAAGAGTTCTGTTCTGATCATCATCAGCAGTTCCACTTCATCAAATGCGACAGTTTTTAATGAAAATGCTTAATTTTCTGATGTAAATACAAAAATCTCTATACGCATGCCTTTAAGATTTGAGGAGTTCTCTCGATTCCTCATGGATCCCATCATCAGAACTCGAGCTTGACAAAAATGTGCATTAATAATTTTTAAGAAAAAAAAACCGACTTCTATGGGGCCCGGTGAAAGATTATGGTAGATGGTGCACTATGTAGAAAAGGAGGTAAAACCAGTACCTACTTTCTAGTAGCATTTCGTTTCCGTAAGGGTCGTAGTTATCTAGCCTAACCTAACCCACTTCTCTGATAGCAGTTCGGTTCTGTGAGGATCGCAGTTCGAACCTAATCAAACCCACTTTTCTAGTAGCATTTCGTTTCTGTAAGACTCGCAGTTCTAACCAAACCTAACCCACTTTTGTTCGGTTCTGTGAGGATCGCAGTTCAAACCTAACCTAACCCACTTAACGGCGCATGCGGTGCGGTGTACGGGAGTTTGAGCGGGAGGGGTTTGGCATCATCATACCCACATTTTATGGTAGGTAATCATAGTGGTTTATTTAGTTTAGGTATCATAGTGGTTTTCCGGGTCAAGGTCCGGGTCCGAGTCCCGGTCCAAGTCCGGGTCCGGGTCCGAGTCCGGGTCCGAGTCCGGGTCCGAGTGCGGATCCGAGTCCGGGTCCGAGTCCGGGTCCGAGTCCGAGTCCGAGTCCGGGTCCGAACCGGATCCGGGTATGAGTCCGGGTCCCAGTCCAAGTCAAAATCGAAATTTGAAATCACCAAACATGTACTATGCGTCGTTGAAGAGTTCTGTTCTGATCATCATCAGCAGTTCCACTTCATCAAATGCGACAGTTTTTAATGTAAATGCTTGATTTTATGATGAAAATACAAAAAATTCTATACGTATGCCTTTAAGATTTGAGGAGTTCCCTCGATTCCTTATGGATCCCATCATCAGAACTCGAGCTTGACAGAAATGTGGCTTAAAAACTAAACTTGCTTAACAAACATAACGAAGAGGACAAATCGCCAAACGTGAACTATGCGTCGTTGAAGAGTTCCGTTCTGATCATCATCAGCAGTTCCACTTCATCAAATGCGACAGTTTTTAATGAAAATGCTTGATTTTCTGATGAAAATACAAAAATCTCTATACGCATGCCTTTAAAATTTGAGGAGTTCCCTCGATTTCTCATGGATCCCATCATCAGAACTCAAGCTTGATAAAATTGTGGCTTAAAAACTTAACTTGCTTAACAAACATAACGAAGAGGACAAATCGCCAAAGGTGAACTATGCGTCGTTGAAGAGTTCCGTTCTGATCATCATCAGCAGTTCCACTTCATCAAATGTCACGTTTTTGAATGTATATGCTTGATTTGTTGATAAAAACACAAAGATCATTATATGTATGCCTTTAAGATTTGAGGAGTTCCGTCGATTCCTCATGGATCCCATCATCAGAACTGGATTTTGACAAAAACGGGACCAATCTGTATGCATATACATACAATCCAAAAAATATTTTTCAAAATCGGTCCAGTAATGACGGAGATATGGAGTAACAAACACAAAAAAAAAAAAACATACAACCGAATTGATAACCTCCTTTGGGATTTGGAAGTCGGTTAAAAACTGAACTTGCTTAACAAACATAACGAAGAGGACAAATCGCCAACCGTGAACTATGCGTCGTTGAGGAGTTCCGTTCTGATCATCATCAGCAGTTCCACTTCATCAAATGTCACTCTTTTGGATGTATATGCTTGATTTGATGATAAAAACCCAAAAATCACTATATGTATGCCTTTAAGATTTGAGGAGTTCCCTCGATTCCTCATGGAACCCATCATCAGAACTGGGTTTTGACAAAAACGGGACCAATCTGTATGCATATACATTCAATCAAAAAAATAATTTTCAAAATCGGTCCAGTAATGACGGAGATATGGAGTAACAAACATAAAATAAAAAAAAAATAAAAAAAAAATAAAAAAAAAAATTTAAAACATACAACCGAATTGATAACCCCCTCCTTTGGGATTTGGAAGTCGGTTAAAAAATATAACAGGTGACAGGTAAGTGTAACAGGACCTTTAAATTAGGTATGTTACCGTAAAATCCCATTTTTAGTAAAAGTTTAATTAGGGAAATAATTTAAATCAGTTTTCTCGTATCGCTTTAGGCTCACCGGTGCTCACCGGCTATTCGATTTTACGAACGAAAACGCGTCTTCACTAAGGCGATACAGAAAACTAGTTTTAAATAACGGAAACGCATTTTCAGTGAAAACTGGTTTTTACGGTAACATTTACATGTCAGTAAGCCACAGTCAATGAATATCTTTCCTTTAGCCACAAATAGGTAGGTACTAGTAGATACCTGTCCAGCTCAATTTGATTTAAAAGCAAAACTTTGTACCTCTCCACTCTCAACCGAAGCCGCCTATCGACCTTAATTTTCACAAAAAAGCAAATAAAAATACTTATAGAACATCAAACTGTGAAACTCTGTAAATTCGCGAGGGAAACATCGTTCACTTAAGCATATTACGACGGGCTGTGTCAGTGCAACTTTAGGCCCATCGAGATAGCACTGAAAACAATTGCGGTGCCGAGGGAATGAACTTGTGCGAACTAAACTAAACGTAGGTGAATGTTAATTGGAGTAGATCTCGTTTGTTTCAATTTGGAGTTTTGGTTAATTCAAATGTTGTACTCAGACGTTTTAAAGCTATTTCTTTCACTTTATAAAGCTCGTCTTTGTTGGGTTTTATTAGTTTAATAATTTGAGTATATCATAATATAAAATGATTGATGACATACAAAAAAAAAAAATTATAGAACATTCTTACACAGATTGACTAAGTCCCACAGTAAGCTCAAAAAGGCTTGTGTTGTAGGTACTCAGACAACGATATATACAGGGTGATTCAGGAGACGTGAGCAGGACTAACACTACGCATTTTGTAAATTATAAGCAACTGTTTCGTATCAGTATTAGTGAGATTAACGTTAATTTTCCATTCGTGTTGAAAAAAAAAATTAATAAATTTATTTACGACATGCATGGTCACCCTAAATTTAGAATACTAAACTACCGATATTCTGTGTCAAATTGAATGTCATCACTGTCATCACGGTCTGATTACTTTTGAAAACTCGTATCTCACTCAAGTTTATTTTCTTCGTAATCAAAATGTTGTCATTACGGTTAAAGAGGTTTTATGTTTATTAATTAGGTCTTGTAGGGTAACCATGATTGTAGACAGTTAAATTAGCCCTCACCAAAAATATAAAAAATAGGAAAAAGTGTCGTTGTTTCACCTAAATACGACGGTGATCGATCAATTATCAGTTACTGATTGTGCAGGATTAGTCCTGCTTACGTCTCATGAATCACCCTGTATAATATACAAATACTTAAATACATAGAAAACACCCATGACTCAGGAACAAATACCTGTATCCTCATACAAATAAATGCCCTTACTGGGATTCGAACCCAGGACCATCGGCATCGGCTTCGCAGGCAGGGTCACTACCCACTAGGCCAGACCGGTCGTCAAACAACAAAGATACAGCATTGCTTTAAATAATAAAATACCTCATTTGTTTAGGATTAGAAAAGTAATGATCGAATTTATCCACGAGTAATAGATACGAGTATATCAGCCATCTTAGGAAAATATTTAAATTATTTAATTTTCATTATCCATTATTATCTTAAGAAAATAAGTCATGAAATCTCTAGGAAGAAAAACCGAAGCAAGCATAGAGTACCTTTGATTAAGCTGGCTATGGTTGTTGCACTTCACAAACCATCTTTTAAAATTTAAACTTTAGAACATAAAAATAAAATAGAATAGATTATTATTATATTATTATTCAGAGCCCAATGTGTCCCACTGCTGCTCAAAATAGAATAGATAATGCTACAAAAATAGTCCGTCGTAGCAAAATAATAAGGTAATCCAAGTTTAACCTCTATGAAGGAAAACCCGTTTTCCACACAACATGACATTGCGTGTTTAGTTCTGATATCTCTAAGAAATGTTCCACGCTTGCGATTACCACTTTTACAGGCAACAAAATAGGTCTATTCTTACCCTTTTATTCATAAAATGGAACATGCCTCAATTAGTTTAATTATGTTTTCTCTCTTTTTCACAAATACACGAGTCAAAATGATAGATTAAGACAAACGATTGTAACCGGCTTGCTAGTGCGGTAAAAGAAAACCAGGTTCTTTACAGTAAACAATATAATATGAAAATATGTACAATAAAATAAACTAATTTCTGTCAGTACTTGAACCTAAACCAAATAAATATCGTCACTGGCCTTAACGTTCTTGAATCCCATGCATTCTTAGTCGAACCGTACGATCAACTGTGGCTGCGGGTGCAGGAATCAGCTTTGGCAACGTAGGCTCCACGCAGCAAGGTCCACAGTGAGGAAAGCTTCAGCAGCAATTATTCAAATAATAAGCAGCAACAGTAGTAGCTCTTCAATTTAAAAGGTAGAAGAGAGGGCTGGAACAATCGTATGTTCTTAGACTTTTAGTCGAAACCTAACCCAAGCCTTATTCCGTTACAAGAACCAGTGACGTGCATTACGTACAAATAAGACTTGGATTAGGTTTAATTTCAACATAAACCTAAACTTAATGCTATATATACAATTATACAAACTTTACCTGCATTAGTGGCAGCCCTGGTATTAAACTTTATCACTAATTATAAACATACAGTCGCATTAAAATAATAATTACAGAATTGCTATATCCAACAACATTTCCAAAGGAAAAATTTATGAATAAAAAACAAAAGACGGGCGAGACTCTTAGCTTTTTTATTTACAACCGGCCAGTGTGCGCGGTGACTGTACATGCAGGTTTGCCAAGGATTAATCGAAGCTTGCAGCGCGTTTATGAATAACACCATAATGTGATTACTTTTGAGCTACATCAATATGATAAGATATTTTTCTGAGATATGATTATTTCACGATTGTTTTAATATACCAGCGTAATATGCACACATTATGCCTAAACTCACGGGTGATCAACAATCTCACCTTCACTCCCTTTTTCACCCCTTTAAGTGAAATTTTATATAAATCAACAGTAAAGCTTAAACCTAACGAAGTAACAGACAGTAACACAAACAAAAGGACAAAATAGTTTCGCATTTATTATGTTAGTTTGGATAACCACGTGATAAATCAGAGAAAACGCGATTATTGCGTTACCAAAAAACAAACAAAAGCATGACTCATGCTACCCTGCGCCAAACATTTTCAGTATCCAATAGAGCATGCAAGAGTGAATACAAAGTTGGTTTATAAAAAAACACCAAAGTAAACTGAAATACGAGTTGAAACGAAAACGGAGGACACTGTCTTCAATAGATGCACAGTAGCAGTCTGCGTACAGCATTAATTAAAAATAAAGATAAAAATGATGTAACTGTTGGCGATATTCAGAAAACGCGCTAATTCCTAGCATTTTTCCCGTTCCCTGAAGAGGATCCGAGCGGTGGTTGCCGACATAAAGTTAATCAGTAATTTGAGCACTCTCTGCATTTCCAGTCTTTGCTCTGAGTTTTTTTTTAGTACACAGTAGTATTAACTGAAACAATATTGAAAACATGCTTTTGCGCTTTCAGCCACGTTGTAATGAGTTTTTAAACGTTCTGACTTATAAACTGTGTATTAGTATTTGTTTAAGAATTAGGATACATATATTTTTATGATACCTACACTTAATAGTATGCCCGATTCGAACTTCAAGATACGTCAATTAAAAGATGATGTCAGTGTCAAAAGTGAAATTTTTGTTTGAAGAAACGTCACATTTGACTCTGACATATATAATCCACATCGTTTCTAGATCTATTAACTGACGTATCTTAAAGTTTTAATCGAACCGTGTGTAGGTGGCAATTGACGTTTACATATTTCAACAGTTGCCCACGGGACCTTCATGCAGATTTTTAATATTCCTAATATTTTTATGATATTATTATATTATCTGTAGGTACATCGCCTATAAGTAAATAAACCGGCTGAAATAAACTGAAGAGTGAAGAGTAAATTTTATATCAATAAGATCTAAGTGCTGTCCCTGCTTTATTTATGAAAAACTATACAAAACTAAGTTGAAATCTTTGTTGTGTGTTGAAATCTTTCATGTTGAAAACTTATACCTGCCTAAAACTTTTATATATCATACTAAAATCAAACTTCTTTTAAAAGTTTGGCAAGATTAATGTCAGTCAAATTACTTGCAAGTAAGTTATATATTTTGATGTTTCGTTTTTTGTATTGAATTTTTGCCCAAAAGTTTACACCTACCTAAACTTCTATTTTTCTAATGACAATGTCAATTCCTCCTCCTCCTTAGTCGTACACTCTTGTCAGAGTGGTCGTGGTTATGGGTTGTCCTTTTCTATGTTAATTACAACGGTTATAAAGAAAATAAACAGTGCAAGCTAATGGCATTTTCTAAGACAAAGTGTGGAATGTCATGAGTCAAATGCTGGAAACATTGCTGCCACAATTGGAACGGCGCCATGAGTTATGGCAGTGTTGTAGTTATTTTCTAAGTTTAAATTTAAATCAATATTTAAATAACTAACCTCAGTTCGATCTACTTAAACTTTCGGCTCGATTCGGAAAATGAATTAGATTTCTACTAGACTTCAACAAGTTACGATATGGATAATTTAAAGATATTTGTAAGATAGATATGTCAAATTAGACGTTTCCGCGATTCTGGAGGTCCTCTTGAACGATTTCGACAAGTTATGACTTAGATATCCAAGTCATATCTAGTCGATATCTAATGTAGATCTAGTTGATCTCTAGATCGTCTCTAGATCTTGTTATTATCTTGAAATCCGAATACAGGCATTTATCTTTGCTTAGGATTGTCTTGTAATTATGTAGTATAGCCCATATTGTGGTTATTGGTGTCTGATTTTCACGCACTTGAGAGTAAAGTAAAGTAGTAGTATAGTAAAGTTTTATATATGTAATAGAATACTAAATAACAAATAACGCTCCGTGGCATAGCGTAGTCATCTGTCTCTATCACTCGTTGTAGTGCGACCAAAACAGTTGCGTTTTGATCGCTACGGAGCGGAGCGTAAGCAATTGGCACGTTGGCTACGCGGCCTGAGGGCCTACCGCGAACCACGTTCGACGTGTTGCTTCTCCATCACACTTGTAAATTCGTACGTAAGCGTGACAGGGAGGCAACACGTCGAACGTGGTTCGCGTTAGGCCCTCTTGCCAGCAGTTTTAATTAAAAGCTAACCTCAAATTTTGTATTTGTGAAGTGTAGGCAGTCTCAGTCTTCTAGTTTCCTGGAATTCATCGTGAGTATTAACTTTCGGCTCGATTCGGGAAATGAATTAGAGACTCGCTAGATATGAAATAGTCAAGATATGTGACGTTCCACTGCAAAAGGTACCTTAAGGCGGCTGGCGCCGTGATTCGGGAAATGAATTAGAGATTCACTAGGTATGAAATAGTGAAGATATGTGACGTTCCACGGAAAAGGGTACCTTATGGTGGCTGGCGCTTACGTTGCATAGCGCCGCAATAATATTGGAGCGGCGTTGATAATAGCGTAAGCGCCAACCACCATGAGGTACCTTTACACGTGGGACGACACATATCTTTACTATAACGTATGTAGTTAATCTCTAATTCACTTCCCGAATCGCGCCGTATGTTATAATTTAGGTATAGCGCATGTCGCAAAACGTGGTTGGCAAATTGGTGTCGGGCAAGTGTGAATAGCTTCATAAAAAATGTTTTGCGACTGGTACATCCTATTAAAATCCGGGCCCGATATACGACATGTGAGAACTCGCTCTTAAGTAGACTTTACGCATCTTATTCAATCAATGTATATGTTACTGTAAAAGCCCGAAGTACGGCAAAACCTAGGTCTTACCGGTAAATCCTAGTTTTTACCGATGCCGATCGGTAAAAGCCCGAAATGTTAAACTTACTACTTTACTTCGGGCTTTTACCAACACCGATATGGTAAATCCTAGGTCTTACCACGGCGACCGGTAAAGTTTGAATCATGCACTGATTCTTGAGATTATTAGATGATAATATTTAAGAAAAAAGAAACCGACTTCTATGGGGCCCGATGAAAGATTATGGTAGATGGTGCACTATGTAGAAAAGGAGGTAAAACCACCCACTTTTCTAGTAGCATTTCGTTTCTGTAAGGCTCGCAGTTCTAACCTAACCTAATCTAACCCACTTTTGTTCGGTTCTGTGAGGATCGCAGTTCAAACCTAACCTAACCCACTTAACGGCGCATGCGGTGCGGTGTACGGGGATTTGAGCGGGAGGGGTTGCGTTGGGATTACGTAAAATATATAATAAATTACTATCTTACTAGGAATATGATTATAATACGTACTATACTGCATATAACTATATCCCTAGGGATATATAACTATACCTCCGCCGCACCGCCGCACTCCTAGGTACCTACAATTATTTCACTAAACTTAATCCAGTAATATAACTATATCACTAAACTAAAGACGTATTATAGTTATATTCCTAGTAAGATAGTAATGAATCGCTTTCGTATAACTTTGTTACGACATATAATTATATCCCTAGGGTTATAACTATATAACGGCTTTATCTATCTTACTGCGACACATATACTTGCTAATTTTAAATGAAATTTGGTTCACATCGTTTGTCAATATACCTACTTTAAAAATTCAATATACCGAATAAAAAAACATGAGAAGTTGAGCAAAAACTAGGTATTAAAAGTTAAATATATATCTTTCCAATAACACACGCAATGTCAAACTGTTAAATGGTAGAAGTGCCTATCGTTTCAAGTACCGTTATAAGCCGCAAAATTTAATATCAAAGCTCTCTGTCAATTAATGTATAATAAATGCCGAAAGCGTAAATTTTAATATTATATATGAAAACACAATTTAATAATTACTACCTCAAGTGGGCAATATTCGTTGATATCGCCTCAAAATATAATTTGTACTTGTCAGTGAAGTGTTAATATAATAGCGGCTCACATAACAAATACTCAACCAAAATTCGGCCAAGAAAAATCTAAACAAAAACATGTTCTTAGATAATGCTGACATCGCGTGCCAGAGAACGAATCGCGGCTGATGCCTAATGGAACAGGAATCATCACATTTACCGGGAAACCGCTTTTTACCTATCATCCAGAGAGAAATGATAATAATTTGCTACAATAATGGGTTTCTGATTATCTGATTTGTGGGGATAAATTGTACTTAGTTACGCAGTTATGTTTCTTAAGACAATCTTAATTAGTATGTCAATTTTAGTATCCATTTTTTCCCTGTCACAATAAATTATTTTATAAAAAATAGTATAGGTACTTAAGTTTTGGAGAATGAAGTATATTAAATTTAGTTTTTTCTTAGAGTCTATGTTTTTAACCTATTTCAAAAATTAATAAGCTATTATATCGGTTTAATATTTTCATGAAAATTATTTTAAATGTTTGCCTCTCCGTCAATATTGAACCGATTTAGTTTTTTATTAAAATTTCAAACTCTCATATTGGTATAATTTTAGACTAAATGTGATTATATATATTGATGTTCTTAATATTAACTCTGTTACACCTTCTCATTACACGCAAATATAATAACAAACTTCCTCCTGCCGTACCTAATGCTATCAATTCATTAACATATAATATATTTATATGCTCACGCAGCTAATGTCACGGCGTGTAGCTATTTATGAAGATGCTTACATGAATGAAAGCGTAGCAGAACACTCAATTTCGCAGGCTTTTATTTTATGAATATTCATTACTTAATTTGCTTAAAGAAGCGCCATACATCATGGAAACGAATGCTTTGCGTGGAAATATGCGGACTCTGAGGAAGTTCAGTACCTTAAAGAGAAATTAATATGAGCTGTAATTTTATTCACGTTGTGGTGTGCCGTACAGGACGCGATGAGTACTTTTATTTGATAAGGTTTCACAGTATTTATCCGAGGTTTCTCTTTCATGTTTTTATATCTCTTTTCTACATACTATACAGGGTCATTTTTGGACCGTTAGCCATACTGTGCGAGGTGATTAGGTAGGCCATACTGAACAACTTTTTCTATGGGACCAACTCCGAAATCACAAAAAAATTATTGGCCGTTTCATACATTTTGGTCGAGTGGATGTCAACGTTTTCGATGGGAAGACCAAATTTTTTTTGGGATTTCAGGGTTGATCCCATAGAAAAAGTTGTTCAGTATGACCTACCTAATCACCTCGTACAATATGGCTAACGGTCCAAGAATGACCCTGTATAAAAAATTGATGGTTATAAATTTTCGCAACACACGTAGATATTTTGAATTAGCAGCATTAATTTGTTGGTACTTTTAAAAGAAAAACGATAGTAGAGTCTACCATGTAGGTAGGTCATACTTTGAACTAAGGTATAATAAATGCACTAAGACATCTCTAAGGTAAATGTTCAATTAGAAAATAAATTGAAATATGCGCGAAATGTTTCAATTTCTTACGTCGCTCAGTCTAATGTAACAGACGAATTACCTCCGTTAACGTTTAATAGTGGAACTAAGTCTAGACTACTTAGCTCAAATGTTTGTCGCGTGCCGTACTTAGGACTAATAGCAGGTACTAAAGGAATCTATATGTATTAACTAAATAGTAAGACGTCAGACTAGAAATCTGGACACAAATATAGGTTAACGTTGGAACACGAAAGCTTACCTAGCCATTTTCAAGTTAGCGATCGAACGTTACGGCTCATTATAAGGCTTGTTAGGACGGCGAGCTTTATGCAAAAGCTTCATATTTATGTACATATCCTTTGAAAATAAATACTGGTAAAAGAGAAGTGCTTTATGAATACTCTCGTTCCAATATTAAAGCAGTTTTAAAACAACGATATCATTGCAACAATACTACCTTAGTGAGGTAGTAGTTTGTATGCAAGCAAATGTTTGAATGTTTTAACTTTACTTGCTTTTCGGGTATCTATCTAATACTTTTAAACGAGCAATTCTTGTATATTTATTTATTTATATATATTTCGGGGATTTCGGAAGCGGGTCTAACGATTTCGATGAAATTTGGTATATGGAGGTTTTTTGGGCCGAATAATCGATCTAGCTAGGTTTTATCTCTGGGAAAACGCATTTTTGAGTTTTTGTATGTTTTCCGAGCAAAGCTCGGTCTCCCAGATATTTGGTAATTAGATGTGACTGACGTCTGGATCACTTAATAATTTTGTGTATTTAGGTACCTACTGCAGATATGTGGAGACCTCTAACATGTTAGTTAATATTCGATACTGCGCAATTTAGCCTTATTATGAGGCAATATTATGTACACTCGGTTATAACTACTAAATTATAATTTTCATTAATATCATTACATTATTGATGTAAGATTTACAGCTAAACTGAAAAGTACATCATGAATCTTTAGATTTTATAAAGAGCGAGAGAAATTTGAAATGATACGATAAAATTCTACTACATGCATGATTCGTAGAAAATGTTATCATATTTATAATACTTTCATCATTTTTATAAAAGGATATTAAGTCCTATGGTGAATTAAATAAATCATTTTGTGGTGAGGTGGTGACAGCAATTATAAACGCATATAACATATTGTACGCACGTGACGTAGCAATGAGTAACTTTGAACTTTGGTTCCTAGCCTATTTTTAACAAAAGGAATTCACAACAAAATCGGGCAGAGTGCATAACACCATCCAACGTGTGCGCTGAAGCATTGACCCTTGATTCGACATCGATAAGAATCGAAAATACTTTGTCGACTAGCATACCTCTGAAATTGGGTCGTATAAATAAATAATTTTACGATGTTACCCTCACAACTAACGGGCAGCCCTTAAAGTGTACAAGCTGCCGTAAAAAAACGAAAATGGGGGCTGCAAGAATACAATGTCTGTCAATCTAGGAGTCGTACCCAAACATTTTAGTTTTGCCGTAGTCTAGTCGTATCGTAGTCATACGTGTGAACTTTACTCTTTATTGTACCTATGTAATCTAACAGTAGGTAATCAAAAATCTCTCAGTATTAGAGAGGGAATAAACAAATGTACCTACTTAAACGAACTTTATTTCGTAAATAATACAGGTTTTTTTTTATACGGATAGCGTTAATACTATTACTTACTATGTTTAACTTATTACCCCATAAAAGAGGTCGTTCTCAATTTAACTGTTATTATAGCTAATCATCAAATAAGGGTCCAGTCAAGATATCTTGTCCGCAAACATCACATTATACACTTATACAACAGGTTGTACTTATTACGACACATACTGCCGTATTCGAACTTCAAGATATTCACAAGAGACGACACGTACTAGATCCATTCTAGATACGTTACAGTTTAGATATCAACTAGTTCTCTTTTGCAGCGCAATTCGGGGAACCAATTATCATGGGGTCATATCCTGTGGAAATCGTTCAAGAGTATCTCCAGAATTGCGGAAATGTCAAATTTGACACGTCAGATCTTAAACATATCGTTATCGTATCTTGGTGATGTCTAAAAGATATCTAATAGATATTTAAACATACCAAAATTATGATAAAATAAATTTGTACAAAAAAGTCTCTATGTATCGTACATGAGCTTGAGAGCTCAAGCCATAACAAAATACGCACAAATAGCCTCAGCAATAAAATACCTCAATTATGCCATGTATACAATAGCAAAATATTGTTTAGGTCAAACATAGACAGACAATAAATAATGTTCCGAAATGATATTAGCAGTTATTCGCAGCGCTATAATCGCACTATACTCGTACGCAACGAATTGTCATGTCCTTTATTTATGTTTCCTTGGCGAAACAATTGTATTTATGTTTCATAACATCCGTGTAGCAAAGCAGAAAATCACGACGGCCATACCCATGGGGGCACTCAGTTCTAGCGTAGTGTGAACTCGAGCTTTTCCTATTGTAACACTTCACTTGAATGACTCGGTCAGCTGTTTGTGATTATAACACATTTTTAGACGACTACTTAAGGTAAATGTCCAGGTGAATGACACTATTAGGAGGAAATTAAGACGTTTACTTAAAAAACTAATTAACTATCAAACTACTGGTGTATGCAGATTTATGAACCAGTCCTTCCTTAATATCAGCGGAACAATAAATAATAATAACATTTGTTAATGATTTTAGTTTTCCTTGACACCTGAAATTATACCAGGGGCGAAAGGGACGAATGCAGAAAATGAATCGAATTTCGAACCTACTTATCTACATACATACTTCTGTGTAAAACATAACTACAAATTTTATATGTAGGTTCAATATGACATTGTATCTTTATAATGTTTATTGTTATACATTCTCAAACATAATCATCATCATCATCATCATTTCAGCCTATATACGTCCCACTGCTGAGCACAGGCCTCCTCTCATGCGCGAGAGGGATTGGGCTATAGTCCCCACGCTAGCCCAATGCGGATTGGGGACTTCACATACACCTTTGAATTTCTTCGCAGATATATGCAGGTTTCCTCACGGTGTTTTCCTTCACTGAAAAGCTAGTGGTAAATATCAAATGATATTTCGTACATACGTTCCGAAAAACTCATTGGTACGAGCCAGGATTTGAACCCGCGACCTCCGGATTGAAAGTCAGACGTCATATCCACTCGGCCACCACTTCTTCAAACATAATAATTTATGTGATTTAAGTATCCACGTAGATATTACTGGCCTGTTACTTATTCAAGAAAATACGTTCAAGGACAAATCGTCGGCTGACAAGCAAAAGTCATTAAGCACTATCAAAAAATTAAAGTAACAATGCACTTTATTAAACTTTTAACACGGTTTATTGTCCAATACTTTCAATGGTGTTAGTTAGTGACTTTTGCTTGTCACCCGACGAAATAGATCACGTTACTATCTTCTATAATTCCTATTTTGTGAAACAAACATGAAATTGACACCGACTAAATGCGTAGTCCCTTTCCTTTTATCGTAGTAGTTACGATCAAATATTGATGCTTGTTTCTATTTAGCGGTACTAAAAACAGTTATTATCGCAACCTCATATTTCCGCCTGATAAACTATCAATAAAGATCGGTATCGCTACAGCCAAGGGCTTTCAAATAAGCGCTGTAATTTACTATTTTTATTACACATAAAAAATTTACCGGTTGATTGCTTGATTTGCATGAAAATTCGGGCTTCGTAAAGTATATTCCGACGGTAAATAGCCGACATAAAACACAAACATACTTGCACGACTCTTGCCCAATTATATAGTTGACTATTTTAGAACCACATTTATGCTTTCTAGAAAGTTGCACTGTTTCAACTATAAAACTTTTTAAACGTGCAATATCTAATCTAACATATCATTATAGGTTAATTTAAGTAGATTTACAATAGATTACACAGTGTGTCGGTAAACATGTCAGAATTGGAATTTATACGAAAAGTACAAGTAAGTACAACTTAAAGATAAGACGCTTATTGCTTAGACAAGAAACTTCAAAATTGTACTAAAACTATATATTTACCTAAAATATTTAAACTCAACTCCTGTTTCGTCTTAAAGATGAAACGGCGATAATACTTAATTAAACTTTTATAGTAATTAAACATGTGAACAAACATTTTTTTTGGATAGTTTAAAATAAATCTTATGAAATCTATACCTGTAGTTAAAGGTAGATAGATATAATTTATAAGTTAGTTAGATTGTAGTTAGTTGGAATGTAGTATTCTACATTTATGAAGGTAAGTAATTACCTCCATAATATAAACGTAGAAAAAATTACAGAAAAATAAAAAGTTTATGATTAAGAGATTACCAAAAACTGAAACTTCAAAGCCATTAAATGCAAAAAAGGCATCACTAGAATACCAAGCTGGTTCAACAGATTGACTCAATGTTTGCCAACGATCGAAGATTCAAGTGTTACGATCTGATATCGATGTTAATAAGTCAATAAAACGTCGCCGGACTGGAAGCAATTTCTTTTTACGAGTCCCGGGACGGTGACTGGCTACAATTCAGCTTTTTACTTTTACTATACACTTCCCCTCAATGAGTAGAGACGCATCAAACACCTTACCAACTGAGGAGAGCATGTTGATTATATTTTTGATATAGTGTATGAACGTTTGCGACTCCATTTTGTGTCACATTCCCATTGCTGACCTTTTATTTTTAAAGATATAAGATTTCTCTGTATACAGACGGTGGTACCCGCGCCGTCAACACAGTTAATTCAGTTAAAGGGGAAGTTCTGAGGTGACAAAAGAAAAAGAGAATGGAAGAGAAAAACATGTTGTGCCGACCTCACCGAACATGGGATAAGGGCAAGGAGTAGAAGAATACTCAATACATAGTTATTATAGCTGCGGTTCACTCCCTGCTAACGTACGGGACCGAGCAATGGGGCCGAGCCTCAGTAGTTCGAGCAATGGCTGGCTTGTCTGCGGACGCCTCAGCACACAAGCTGTTTCAGGAATTCCATAACCTACCCCTGCCTTGCTTATTTATGTACGAAGTGGCCGTCAATTGATGAATTCAAGCTCAGGAATATGAATATTACGAATCATAAATACAGCTTAATTAAGCATTAGGATAGACTGAGTACAATCTCGCACAATCTTGCCAAAACGGAATAATGATGATGATTGCATATATAATCGGTTGCCAGGCACAGTGTGAAATGCAGCATCCGTCCAAAGCTTTAAATATAAACTGAAGCCATAGCTCGAGGACAATATTTATAACTATCAGGACTTTTTCAATTAACCTCCCGGGGCCTTATTCCACTCGTGCAAATCTGACATTTCACATCCACATCAAATCAACAGTTGATTAGTATCGCATGTTCGTTGACAGTTACGATCACGTTGTCAAATGCAACAACTTGCGATCCTAACTAGACCTGGGACACGTTGGCAAAATGCGTATCAAAAGTACGTTTCTATGAAAATACCAGTTTTACGTGTATCACCCCAAATAGGCAATTTACGTGTTTACCGTACTTAAGCGTCTTACAAATAAGGGTTATTTATGCAAAAATCGACTTTTCATTAGTAGGGATCTGACGTAATCGTGACGTTTTGAGTCAAGGCCATTAATCAAATGACATATTAACAATGTAAAAATTATTTCCGTTATTTTTTGATCCAACAGACACACAGACGACTGTCAGTTAACAAAAAATATTTTACTTAAAGTAAAGGTAAGAATGGAGGTACGAGGTGTTGGCAACTTCATATTTGTTATATTTCGATAATTAAAGTCCTTGCTTTTAAATACTCGACAAACAAAAAGTCGTCCATTAAGAAAAACCTGTCCCAAAAATTTTTTCGGTTCAACGCCCCACCTCTAGTGTGGATAGAGTTCACTGACAGGTGGCGATTGTACGCAATTCCACAAGTCGCGATTTATCCGCATCAACTGGATATCCACGTGATACGTCAAATGTGCCTTCTCGAATATGCCCCCCGTAATAATTAATAATATCATTAAATATACCAAATGTAAAATTTTCCCATTATGTATTAAATTGTGTATGTTATGAATTTTCATTTCATGTCTTCTATATGGTTTGCGACGTGTTATTAAACGAGTCGCTCAAAAGTCTGCAATGATAGCCACGATCAGTGGCCACTCTTGCTCCTGCAGATTCGAGCGAAACATGCCATATTGTTATATCCTAGATCGAGCATTTTTTTTTTAATTAAATTGTTTTCAAATTTTGTTACTGTTTATTATTTTAAGGATATGACTATATTTACCGACTAGTCTGAAATTCTATGGTCCGGCCCCGCTAAATTTGCACGGGCTTATTGACATAGCAATTGACGTGAAAAATTAACGTGGTTAGACTTTTGTAGGTTGCTTAGGTATCAAAATATTTAAATTATAACGTCGTCCACATGATACGATTTGATTTACCTACCGCTTACTATACTAAAAAAATGTTTACATAAAAATATTAAAAAAACTTTCCTTCTTACACATAAATTGAAATCTGCGAATAGGTCGGTTTGTAACAACAAAATCGGTTTTAGGATATTGATCAAATTTCTTTGTTACTTGGGTATATAATAGATAAAAAGTAATATTTATCATCTTGACATTTGCTATATACCTACCAAAAAAACAATTTGGAAGTGTAACAAAGAACATTTAAACTTAGGTGGTGCTTTACAAATCCAAAAATATTAAGTTAGTTAAGTACAGTCATAGATTTTTTAAACCATTTCTACGGTGATAAGTATTTAATTTGAACTTGCCATCAGAGTCAAATTATTTTTCAATCTTGTTTCGAAACATCGCGGTGAGTCAATTAAATTCATTATAAAAAGACAGCTTTTTTTTTTACAAATTTAGCAACTTCGAATAATATGTTTATTTTTGTTAAAATTAGTATTTGCTCCTTTTTATTCTTTATTTATTTTTCTTCTTAAGTTAGGTTAATTATAATATGAATATAAAACTAAAATATAAAAACACTTACAAAACAATTAAAAAAACTCCTCCTTTTTATTATTATTACCTACAGTAAGTAGTATCAGGGAATAGTACCTAATGAAGATTATTATACAATATACATTCCTAGCGAATATTATAAGGATAAAGCTCGGCTAAGTCGGCTTACTTTAAATATTCACTAAATATGAAATTGATTAATTTTATAAAAAAAATCGGCGTCAATATTTAACTTTAAGACTGCCACGTTTTTTTTTTTCAATAAAATCATTTGTAAAACTTTCTTTATTAAAACGTGCACACGTTGAAATGCAATAATAATCAAAATTAATCAGAATTGAATTCTTTTCACAGAATGCAGATTGCAGTGCAACGCTCTGAATAGTAGCTGTCGAATACAAAGAAGAATACTTAAAAGGAAAGGAAGATTTTATGAAAACAGACTCTTATATTTTACAAAAGGTAAAGGCTGTAAAGCGCAAACGTTTATCAAGGACTATTAATTTTATGGCTTATTTCTAATAAAACGAAAATTGTAGTCAATCAGAAATATTTTCCACTTAAAATACCAACAGAGCGCTCTTTTTATTCAAAATGCTTTGTTATACGTTACCGTTTCTATTAGAAGTATTTAATCGTAGCCTCTTGGCTTGCATTCAGGGACAACTAACAAAGTCATAGTCAATTATTTATTTTTTTAAAGTTCGTGTTGTTATAAATGGTAGCATACTAAATTAACTATATCTATTACTTACATGTATAAACGGGTACCTATATAAGTAGCGATATTTTTTTTTATTGCGTTTATTTACCGACGTTTCGACACAGGTCCCACTCAGGACCCGTCTATAAATTGTAAATATTAAATTCTACCTATCTACGAGCAGCCAGAGCAGCCAACATGGGCTATTTATTATCATTATGTCATAAATTATGTCATAATCTAATTATACTATAGAATAATTAGATTGTGACATAATAAGTAGATTTAAGCAGGTATATAGTTTCCTAGCCCTAAAAGAGAGAAAACATATAAACCAAAATAATTACTATCGACTTCATTGCGTCATTATGATATGGGAAAATAGTTACCATGACTTTTATGTATCTATGAAATGGTACAATTTATGAACCTAAAGTAAAAAAATACTTGGTATAAAATGTAGGTACGTAAACATTTCCCATGCTCTTCACACAAAACAATATTACCGAGATTCAAACCAGGGTTCGACACAAAGAAAGAATGTCGTCACTCGCAACTATTTTCTACATTAATAAAGCAATATAATACAAGTACATGAAAAGAGTTAACGACCAACAAAAATAATCTCTGAAATAAGTTTTGGATAAAATCAGAAACCATTTATAACGCACATCCGTAATAGCGTCATAAACGTTTATGGCGGCATAACACCGAACTCGAGAAATCACCGGTTATTTATCACGCTATCGACAAATGACAATCATTATCACGTTATCCTGTAAACGTAGCCGATACTTGTCACGTTAATCGTGCCAAGTGTATCATTTAAGGCGGTCGAAAGCGAACAATGGCCGGTAATCAATAAGAGCCTTCGCCCGGGCTATTGTGTCCCTAATGGGGAATTAGCTATTTGCTCCATGACGAAGACAAATTATATCTCCACTTCGATTAATTACATAGCTTAACTGTGTTGTCGATTATGTGAATATGTGTACCTGGTCTAGTAAATTGCAGTAGCGATATCCGGTTTTTAGTCGAAGCCTGCTATCGAACTAAATTGGAGATTTGATATTCAAGCTGTACACGAAATGCTTTTTTCAGATACGAGAAACCTCTTCACAAAAACTAGGCTATGAAAGTATTTTTAACTGAAACCGGTGTATGTATTTACCTAAAAAAGAAACTGTAGCTGTGTATATATGAGTTTTATGAAATGTAACTGGACGTACACAAAACACCTCCATAAGAGTCAGAGGTACGAGACGACTTATCAAAGCTTTTGAATGCGAAGACGGAGCAGGAATCCTCTACTGAACATTATACTGAAGAGTGAAGATCCCTCAAGAAATATATACATACATACATAATTATATTTTTTATGTAGCTCCCTACTGTCTCCTCCATAAATTGTATATGTATTGTTTACGTCGAAATAAATCTTGTTCAAATATAGTAACACAAAACACCAGCCTATGCCTTCTACTGTTTCTGTTTAGCCTGATGGCTGACTGGTAGAGAATGCCTTTAGACATTAAGTCCACCATTTGTATATCCCATTCTGACGTATTGGTATGATGGAAAGGGACAAACGATTATTATCGGCTTGTCAACTTTAGTAAACGTTTATGAATAAGGGGGTAATTATTTACTTGGGTGCCAACGGTAAAATTAGAGTTCCTTACGGTACATAGTTTTGCCAGCCATAATTTTCTATGTATTGCAATATTGATAACGTGGTTTGCTCATATAATGGATTACGGCAAACGAGATGCACTCTGAGTTAATACAATCGCTCGCTAATGCGGCCGTCTGCGTTATACCTACTCCTGGTAAAGGTACAGTTGTAGTATGAATTGGGTTGTATTTTACATACATACCTCCTACATAATATATGTAATTATGGCCACTGCTAACCGCTGCGCGCTGTTAGCCTGGCAGTTAAGCGTGTGGTTTCTAAAATCGGAAGTATTTCGGTTTGGACCCCGGTTTTTAAGTTTCTTGGAACCTGCGTACCTTCAACATTTGATGTTTTAAGAGTTCAATATTTTTACAATTTAGATTAAAATAAATGCCCTATAATAGGTCACTATGCGGTTCTATAAATATAAATATTCTACCTAGTTTAATGCCGATTAAAGACATGCAAACAATATTTACGCTGCCACCGATCGTGGGTATACACTTATGAGTATAGTTATTTAGGCGTGTGTCGTTTTTTGAATGGAGCCTCCAACCTTGAAACTTAAGTCACGCGACTATGTGAAATTCACGCTTTAGTAGGTGTTTTAGGGTTCCGTACCTTAATATGGAAAACGGAACCCTTATATGGTCACCCGTGTGCTAGTTTATCTAGTTGTCAGTAACAATGCGGGTTTACCATAAACTGGGGTTACTTTGAAACGATATGAATAAATATTTGAGGAATAGGGATTAAATTTTTGAACCCAAGTTTAGAAAAATTACCTATAATGTGGTTGGTAACCTTAATTAACAGAAATATGTGATGAAACCGTTAAAAAACAAATTCATTATATTTTCAAATAGATATTAAATGTTACCCCACAAGTAGAAGTAAACCCCCTTTACCAGTAAATTAGTACGGGAGCTCTATTGATTCCAATTAAAGTAACCAACTCAATTCTCAACTCACCCTCTCATTATCACCTTCATTCACAAGGGTGAAATAAGAACAAAAAGGGGTGCGTACAGACACAGCCCTAGGTTATAAATTCAAAATAATGTCTCTTTTCTCCTGGTTTTTGAGTAAGTAAGTAAAGTCCTTTATTCGCATAAAATATGGTACAGTAATAAGTGATAAGTAAATAGAAAAAAATCCAGGACCGAGACATATTTTGCTGTACAATAGCATGCAAAGTAATCTTAAAGCTAGATTTAAATTTAACCCTCAATATTAGGTAGAAAATTGAGCCTAAATATTAGGTAGAAAATTGAGCCTAAATATTAGGTAGAAAATAGACAGTGCTGCGGTATTTTACACTAAAATGGTATTAATTTATGACCCGTTTCATACCTTGTCACATTGACAATCAATATGAAAGTCACTAGAGACCTCATACTATTGTCACTGTGATGGCTCCTCTACACAATGGGCCAGCGCCGGCCACTCCAAGGGACGCATTTATGCGTTAGAGGGAGCAAGTGATATTGCTGTCTCGTTCTACCGCATGGCTGCGTCCCTTGGAGTGGCCGGCGCTGGCCCATCGTGTAGAGGAGCCATGACAAGCTACAAAATGGGTCATATAAATTAAAACTTTCGACTGTACTCGTAATGTTATGTAGCCAACATCGCGCCTCGTCAATTTGTCACATACACTCGGTTTACAAATGAAAGTTAACAGCGATGCAGTACATTAACTATCACTGATATACCGCAGACTGATGGCCGATGAATCCGAGTAATCACTCAATCCACGGATGCGGGCGGCATACGGCTCGATTCGGGAAATGAATTAGAGATTCACTAGATATGAAATAGTGAAGATATGTGACGTTCCACGGCAAAAGGTACCCTATAGCGGTTGGTGCTTACGCTATTATTAACGCCGCTCCAATATGATTGCGGCCATAAGGTACCTTTAAATAAATAAATAAAATATATATATTATAGGACATTTTTACACAAATTGACTAAACCCCACGGTAAGCTCAAGAAGGCTTATGTTGTGGGTACTCAGACAACGATATATATAATATATAAATACTTACATATGTATATAGAAAACAACCCCGACTCGGGAACAAATAACTGTATCATCATACAAATAAATGCCCTTACCAGGATTCGAACCCGGGACCATCGGCTTCATAAGCAGGGTCACTACCCTTTAGGCCAGACTGGTCGTCGAACCTTTTGTCGTGGAACGTCACATATCGTTACTATATCATATCTAGTTAATCTCTAATACATTTCCCGAATCGCGCCGTAATCTCCTATCGACTCCTAAGACTCGTAAACAAATCCGTGGTAAACATCGGCGCGGAATGATGGATTAAATTATGGTTTTCTTAAAGCTATCAAACAAAGTTTCAAATTGAATACAATACGGTTGTAGCTACTCGTTATTTCGTTGCTCAACTTTTAATTTATATTTTAAAAGCTCTGCCCTTGTTATTGTTTGAGTAGAAGTGAGTTATTGGCCCGGGCTTGATAAAATGTAACGTATAGTGCCCCAATTTCCATTGGATGTAACTGGAGTTCAGCTCAGGGTTAGTCCATCCCATTTGCCCAAATATAGCAAATTGTTTTGTGCAAAATTCCTAGGTACTAGTTTTACTACTAAATCTTCATTTATTTTTCACCTGAATGGTTACTAAATAAGTGCAGGTATTAATTAATTTTTGTTATAAAATTTTGTAGCTTTAAATTCTCGGTAATATCATGTCACTTTAGCATTGATGTGACTCAAAGTATATACATTTATATTCAGCACAAATCAATTCAAGTAGCAGTATTATACCGAAAAATAACTGGCACTCAAAGTATTTTAAACCTTTAAATTCATGTTTTAAATTATAAAGATAGTACATTTTATATAACATACTTATAACTGTGTGCGTGCGTAGCACACATATGTTTCTAACAAATTAAAAATGCAATATAGAAAAATCCGTTTTGACAAATTGACTTCATATTCACGGTTAAAATAAAATGTCAAACGTTCAGTAGGTACAAGCTACCTACGCTGTAGGATTAAGCTATTTTTATCCTTCGACATCATTTTACAAATTAATTGAATTAATTAACCTATCAATACTGTCCTAGAAGCTTATCGATATCCCTCTTGATGGTGTGTGGGTGGATACTAGTGGATAGTAGGCGACAAAATCAACAAAGCGATATGATACGCCTCTTCAAAATCGCTAAGAAGTAGTAAGCAAATTTAGAAAATGCCAATACCTGCCTTAGGAAGATCCGACAATATACCTGTTTAATTTATAGTAGGTAGTACTACGGTACCGATATTTCATAAAAATATAAGCAAATATGATGGCACAATGCTAATGCTTAGCTCCGATAAACGTATTAAGAATATACGAATAGAATCCAAAACTTTCGTAAGTACATATTTATTTTATTTTAAATGAATTTTAAGATACTGCTTTTCGATACGGTAACAGCGTCATCAATTGTTGATACATATCATGGAGTATATATTTTATAAATGATCATAAAATAAAACGACAAACATAAATCTAACAAGTTCAATAAAAGCTTATTTTTTTGGGAGGGCACGGCGAATTTTTGTAGCGATGCAGTCGCGACAAGTATGGTTAAAGTGACATTCCATTTCCAACTGCAGCTGCAATACTGTTCATTTTCTATGGAAATTGACAATGACAGCGACGCGTTTCCATAGTAAAATGAACAGTATTGCAGCTGCAGTTGGAAATGGAATGTCACTCATAGTCGCGATTCTGTTCTGTCGCTGGTCATATGTCATATACCCTCGTATATGACACGATTACTCGTACACGTAAACACGATTCTGTAAATTTGGCCGAAAAGTCGGCGTGTGCTACTTTTTTTGGGTTTGTCGGTAGAGCATAAATTTTAAGTTAGATTTTAATCTAATTTTCTTTTATTAAGCAACAAGTTTTGTATTAAAAAAACGTAATCAATTGTTAATACTTTTTTTTGTTAATAAACTTTTAATAAATAGGTAAATAAACATCAATTATTAAAAAACAATTATAGTTATAAAATCTAACCTATTAATTACAAAATTTACGAAATGAATGCGTGCATACCTGTGTAAGATTTTTACGAAACGAAAATAAACAATGATAAACACCCTCCGAGGGTTAAACGGGGCAACGACCGATTAAGCGCTTGGGGTAGGAAATATGTGGCTGATAAGATATACATTACTACATAAATATATCATAGTTGAGCTAATAAAAAGTAGGTACCGAAACAAATGAAATGTCAGTAAAGAAAAAACCGGCGGCGACGCCGCGAGGGCCGGCGCCGACACGAGCGTGGCATTCAAACGTTTTAGTCGCTTTACATTTCAACGGATATAAAGCAGAGCAATTTACCTTTAATGATGGACCGTGTAGACCTTTTTTTCCCCCAATAAATTTCACGGAATCCCAAGTTTTTATGGGAAGTGAAATACAGGAGGGTTAAAATGGAGTTTTCATTGCTTTTAACCTCATAATATTCATATTGCTCAGTGGAGCAATTCCAAGTTGATAATCCCGGGTGGATGTAACGAGGCAATGTTTAGCCCCGTATTTCACCACACTCTCTTGTTCCGCTCTGACTTTTTCACTTACTGCGTGTGACATACGACCAGCATTAAAAAAAGTCCTTTTTAGTAGGCGTTAAAATTGAAAAAGCATTTATGTTCTAAATACGGTGCTCTTTTATTTTAATATTAGGTTAGTAGACAGTCGAAAAAAAAATTATAGCTATATGTACATATTTAGACACCTTTAAAACTTGTGTAGGCGAAGTCGAAAATCGACCTTTATAAGTTTTTTGTAGGTACTAACCATTAATCAATTGTTTCCTATATTTCTAAATACTTACTTAATATACGTGCAACGCGGCCACTCCATATTACAATATTGTTATAACTACCTAGTGTCGATTAATTCATATTAAATTAATACCATTATTACCTAACTTAATTTAATTTAATTTTACTCATTTTAATTTTATATGGACCTGGTCTGAAATAAAGAATATTCATTCATTCATTCATTACTAACGGCATCGGCATAGGTAATGCTAAATACATAGTTATCATTTTGTTTATACATGTATTACATATATCATTATTTTTAAATTCCATATAAACTTAATTGTTTAAATTTGTCCCGAACGGAACGTGTGTTATTACGGGTCCACACTAGGCAATTGCGGACACTAGTGGAATTTTAACTAAACATTATTTTAGTCCCTCAACGTGCTGTTTTACCCTAACACTATTTCAATACAGTTACTTACTTTGATCCCTGGGTTTAAATTGATAGACATTTCTCTTAAAAACATTCAAATTCGTTTAGTACTTTTATATCAACATCCTAACGTCAACTGAAATAAATGTCATATATTAAGAAAAAGTGACTAACGCCTTCAGTGCCCCAGGCTGGAATCGAACCAGCGTCCTCTGGACAACGGGCCACAGCTGCATAGGTTTCGTAGTCACCTAGAAACCCTTATAGTTTCGCCATGTCTGTCTGTCTGTCCGAGGCTTTGCTCCGTGACCGTTAGTGCTAGAAAGCTGCAAATTGGCATGGATACATAAATCATGTATTGCGACCGAACGGTAAAATAAAAGGTACAAAAAAAAATTTGGGGTATTTACCCATACAAAAAGTTTTACTTGAATTTTTTTTTTTACTTTGTTCCAATAGTGTGGGTTATCGCTGGATAGGTCTTTCAAAACGAATATGGATCTTCTAAAACCATTTTTTGATTTAGTTCATATTTTCGGAAATATGTGCTCCGAAAGAAAAAAAATATGTGTCCTCCTCTAACTTTTGAACCACGGGTCCAAAAAATATGAAAAATATCGTGAAATAAGAGCTTAATAAATACTTTCAATGAAAACTATAGCGAACATGATCGGTCTAGTCATTTTTGAGTTATTGCAAAAAATCTTCTTTTCTTAGTAAAAAGACGCAAGTACAAAGCGCTGCAAAGGTACTCTCTTAAATGAATCTTATGATACTAATACTGCCCTCCTAACAATAAGTGCAATAACTCATATTAAATTATCATTAAATAATATACCTTGTTCTCATACAATGTGTCACACAAGCGACTGAGATTTCAAAATTAGTTATTGCACTTATCGTTAGGAGGGCAGAATAGCCCCCGTTTGGCCTATTTTGACAGAATGGTAACTACGTAACCCTACACCGACATGGTCTTGGCCGTTTTTTTCCAAATATATGCACTTCTTACTGAGGGCTTATGGCGCTCCCTGGCCATCCCTAAGGTAGAACAGTATGGTTCGGACCTTCTAACTGGATCATCTCAGGTAATATAATAGTGTTTCTACTTGAAATAAAAACAAATTGATATATTTTCTGAAAATAATTTAATTTGTTCTAATACTTTTACTAGGTAGTATCCTAAAGTTAAAGTCATTTTTATATTACCTATAATTTTTTCAGAATTTTAGCTCAATTTATTACTGAGCCAATTCATTAGAAAAAACAACATGAATAAACAGGTAGGTACTCGTCATAAAAATTTGCATTACCCTTGAATTAAATGAACAAAGAACAAATAATTAAGATGAAATAGTGTCCCATTCATCAACAACTGGGATTTATTTGCAAGCGGAGTGGCCCAAGGGGGCAAAGTTCTTCGCCTTAGCCAACTTAACGCAACTAAGTGAATGATGGTACCCGCGGGTCTTGATAACATCAAAATCACGTTTCATGACGCATATAGAAATAAATATAACTACCTATATATACCTACTACGTTATGTGTAAACGCCACATTTATAATTATAAAGATCAAAGGACAAAGTAAAATTGAAATGAGTTAATCGGAAGTTATCAAATATAATCTGATCTGACGTTTCGTTTATACAAAAGCTTCGATATCGAGATTTTATTATGGACTGGGAAAAGGAGGAACTGAAACTTTTTTTAATGAAAGCTGGGGTAAGACTATCACCGGGGTAAGACTATCACTTTTATGGACTCCTCATACTGTTTGGCTTGCCCCGAGCGAAATAAACTATGTTAGTCTTACTCCAACTTCAATGATTACATTTTTGTACCTACATAAAAATGTCAAAAGCTGATTCTTCTTCTTCGTGGTCGTGACCTCATGTCTGAGGGACGTGACTCCTATGGGTTATTCTTCCTACTACTGCTCTCCAGGCCTCTCGATCTTCGGCCATCTGCATTGTTGCCTGGAGCGAAGTCTGGGTAATATTGTGTACCACATCTGACCATCTACTGGGTGCACGCCCTCTACTCCTTCATCCGTCGACACTCCCGGTAATAATGCGCCTTTCTAGCGTGTCCGTGCCGCGTCTGATTGTGTGGCCGAAGAATTTGAGGACTCTTTGGGTACAGATGGTGGATAGCCTTGTGGTGATATTGAGCTCCTTTAAGATAGACTCGTTTGTGCGGCGTTCAGTCCAAGATATAATTTGCTGAAGCTGATTACAATGTTATTAAATAAATATTTTCTATCGGGACGTAACCTAGCATGCTTCACAAGTAAAAGCACATTTATGATGACCAGACATCGTAAATTTTATAGCATTTTCGGTGCAGCGGATTGGTGTCAACGGAATTATTCGTATAAACAATTTCAACCCTAATGAATAACTAGCGTTAAATACGTTAATGTTAACCTTAATTAACCATTTCAGTTTGAATTTTCCCAAAAATGCTATAAAATTTATGATATCTGTTGATGCCGTGGGACGTTCGTGATTGACGATAATTGACCAGCCCGTTCGAAGTTCAATTGATGCAAATACGTAAATGCCAAAATATATTTGTCAAACGTCTTCAATCACCTTACCGAACGCTTAACAATCATTGTTGACAATTAGTTCAGTGCAAGCTAAGTGATGAATAAAGAATGGCGATTGTCAAGCCTACGCTTATGCTTCAAAAGCTGGATTGTCTACAAAGCACTATAAGTTTTTTAAATCCAGAATGCAACCGAATGTTGACGGCAAAAATAATTATCACATTTGATTTACACCAGAAACATAATCCGATCAAACTTGCCACTTTAGGGCCCGGTCTTAAAAAAAACGCTATAGTCTCTATCTTTAGGTGTTTAAAAGAGAGTAATAATGATCAAATACTGTAGGTTAAAGTCAGGTAGTTCGGTAACAGCTCCAGGTGATTTTTGTATTTGGTTAGTTAATCAATAAATGTTATGACTACCTACCCGACAATGTACAAAGTATTTGTCTACTCGTACTTTTATTTAAGTACCCTAAATATACAGAGTATAACTCTCTTAAACAGTTAACGTTACATCGCATTTTTGCCTTAGTTTAGGTACCTACTTCAAACACCTCACTTGCAGATGTTACCCAATACATATAGACAATACATAGGTATATATCTATAATGTTATGTAACTCGTATAGTACAGGATAACCAGGTTATTCAGTTTAATGCCCTTACCCAGCGTTGTTTCGCTAGTTACGAACTTCGATTGAATCAATTATTGTTTGGATTATTTGCATAGAATGCTCGGTATGCAATGCAGATTTGGGTGATTTGTATCTTGTATTAAAGTCACACAGTTGAATAATGTTAGTAGATATACATGTTAAGTTCATTAGTTGTACCTATAATATATGTAATGCAAGATATATTATCGATTTGACTCCCCATGTATGTTCAACAAAAATGTATGGATTCGAAGAAAAACTAAATAAAATGTATTTAAAAGTCCACTAAAAGTGAAGAGCAACTTGACGTGGGACCAAAATTTTACTGGCTATTACATATTATTACATGTTTCAGTTATCTTAGATATAAGCTCTCTGAGTTTGCTTACCTAGATGCACCGCGCCTCAAATATTCAACAGTACACTTCAGCAGATATTGCGACTCTAATTTCTCCCGTAGTCCCTTTGCAGTGGTTGTTGTAGGATGCACTTAGTCGTTGTTACCAGAGTATCTGCTCAGGGGACACCTATCGAATAATTAAATTATAAGGCTGGGAAAGACACTACGGTCGTGTAACTATGTAATTTCACATGGATTTTGATTAACCGCTGGAGACAGTTTATAAATTATAATATAAATAAGCAGAAATGATTTTAATCTGTTATAAAAGATCGCTCAATTTTATCATTAACATATCAGCCGAAAGACTTCCTTCCTTCCTTAAAAATCTATGCTTCAATTTTTGCAAAATCATCAAGTAGAGCAGTACGTACCTATTCACTTTGACACGACCCGAAGCGCACCAATAATTGAGAACATTCGATTCAAATTCATATTATCATAAGTCCTTAACAGATTTTAAGATCTAAATACCGCTCAATATGATTTGTCCTTCGGGCAATCCAAGGTTTAGATTTCCTACTGTTTTTTTTAGTGATTTAATGATTTTAATTGAATTTTTTTTTTATTATATTGAAAACATGAGATTTTGTTTTTGAATATCAAAGCTAGCGGCAATAGTGTGTAAAATTGCTGTGTGAAAATAAGTAGGTATTGTGGTTAGCTAAAGCATAAATGAGTATCGTGTAATGTTGGCGAGTTTCTGGGCAGAGTGCCACACGAACCAAACTCGCTATATAACGAGTATACAGAGGGCCTACCGCGAACAACGTTCGACGTGTTGCCTCCCTGTCACACTTACGTACGAATTTACAAGTGTGACAAAGAGGGAACACGTCGAACTTGGTTCGCGGTAGGCCTTCAGGGCCTGGTTAACAAACTCTAAGTGCACTGGTAATCGACTTAATAGTACAACTTTCTCGTAGTTTAATTTGGTAATACTTAATAGCACATTCAGACTACAATAGTGTCAGTAATGTCCTTACTTATTCGATAGTTGTTACTAGAATAAGGATATCTACCTCTAATATTGTCGCTATCTTCCACGCATATCATACCGACATACAAAATGTATATGTACCTCCAAATAACTTGAATAAAAAAATACTCTGAAGCAAATTAAAAGCAATTTTGTCCAACTTAATTATGGGGCCAAATTGCTGTCTACTCGGGGATGGTCGTTGTTGACCAATCAGCGCGTAGAAAGTAAAAGTGTGGCGTTATAAAACATTGTTGGACTGTTGATTCAGGTGTAAAACTATTCACTATTTTATAGCCTGGATTCTGCCTGGAGCTATCTTCTGCCGCATTTCGAAGCAGTAGCTTAGTGGCGTAAAATTATAGATGTAAATTTTTATTTATTTTATTTATTTATTTATTAACATAAAAGTATACAGCTTATACAGATACAATGTCCCACAAAACAGTTTACACGGTGTGACTGTGGGATCGTGCAGTCTCTACTCTCTTATATTACAATAAAGTTTACATCTGTCAATACTAATAATGCTCAACAATTACTAAATGTGATTTACAAGATAACTACGCCGCTTTTTACCAAATTTTACTTTATTGACTTCCTGTCTGATGTCAGAGGGCAGGCTGTTGAGTATATAGGGAAGGCTTTTATGAAGACATCTATCGCCGTAGTAATTAGTAACCCTCGGCACAACAAACTTGCCCGCAGACACCGACCTGGTTCCACAAACATCGTTACGGTGTAACTGGGTATGCTCCTGACTGCCATGATTTCTATACTTTGGTTGGATGCTAAATGTTTGATCCTCAACTAAATGAAAACGAATGAATCAGAGTCCATGCAATGTGTACCTAAATATAGCTGAATTACCATATTGCATAGATTTTTCCTGCCAAAGTTGGGTAAAAGAGGATAAAGTTTGTGCTGGTATACTATCGATTGAGACATAGCTTTGGCAGCTTCTACGCGGAATAAGTAACTGGAAGAAGTTATAGTCTAAAATAAAATACTTTAATGTTCGTATTTTTTTATTACTCACGGAGAAGCAACAGTGGTCCGCATGTACCTATGTACATCTGAATTTTGACACTATGGATGACTATTGACATGATATTTATGATATTAATATGTATGTTACCGTAAAAATAAACAAGGTATTTAGGTACTACCTAGATGTAACTAGTTGAAACTCGTTTTAATAAAGCTATTTAGGTAAACGAGATTCAACTGGAGAGAACGCGTTTAATTTAAACGAGTTTTTTTACGATAGCATTTAATATTATAAGATGACGACTTTTGTTGTATATTACAATTAGTTGTTAAATTTTCAACATTCATTTGTAGGTACTATACCACCATGATTCTAATTATTGGAAGCATTTTAGCATTTAGAATTTCATAGCTACAATGAAAGTAATACAAAAACCATTCCGTGAAATACACAAACAATATATTATATTTACTAAGTCAAATCATGACGTGAATATCCAAAAATAATAGTTAATGTCATATCATTATCAGATCATTATAGAACACAGTTAAAATGTATTTGCTACAAATGTTATTATTATCTAGTGCGGCAAACGCCCACCGCGAGGCGTTGACCAGAGGGCCTACCGCGAACCACGTTCGACGTGTTGCCTACCTGTCACACTTACGAACGAATTTACATGTGCGACCGAGAGACAACACGTCGAACTTGGTTCGCGGTAAGCCCTCGGATTCTAGGACAGTGCCTTAACTAGCTACGAAACTGTAGATTGCGTAGGTAACATCGTAGCGAGTATACTTAGGAATCTCTTCACCTGTATCATGTGGAATAGCGTACTTACGCCGCGATTCGAGAAATGATTTAGAGGTTCACTAGATATGAAACCTTATGGTGGCTGGCGCTTAGGCTATTATTAACGTCGCTCCAATATTCAACCGTTGCAATAGTACCTTTTTCCGTGGAACGTCACATATCTTTACTATTTCATATCTAGTGAATCTCTAATACATTTCCCGAATCGCGCGGTTAAACCTGGAAACATCAAACGCTTAAATAAAGTTCGCTCTAAATAAGCCGCTCCCATACAATCTCGTTGCGTCTCATTTTACATGCGAAACTTCTCCTCACTCTATTTTATTTGCATGACAATTTTTAACAAGATGAACTAGTACAGTCGACGTCAAAGATATGTTTACATTTTTGTACCTTACTCCTTTGTAATAAGGCGAAAAGTGTAAACATCTTTGACGTCGACTGTAAAAGACATATGGTAATTTTCATGTAATTTAAGAAATTCCTTTTTAAAATGAGAGTGTAATTTCGATTGTAAGCAGGCAGCTAGGTTCATGTTGCGAAATTGTCAAGCTTTGATGGCATAAACAGCAAAAATAGGAAGTAACTTCGCTTTAACATACAAAATATACCTACTCTTATTATTTATAAGTACCTCTATAAATGTAAAACCGCAAATATATCAACATCAGTGTTACAGGCTGAGAATTATATCGGTTTGAAGACCACAAGTGTTAAAGAAAGCCAAATGAATCTACAAAATTAACCATTATTTTTGACGGAGCAGATCGCAGGTCCCCATTTTAGCTCTGATAATATTTTACTAAATTGGTTCAGCGGTGTAAGCATGAAACAGTAACAGACAGACTAACAGAGTTTTTTTCGCATCTATTTTAATAAGTACCTAGGAATTCCATTCCAACAGGATTCATTTTTAACAAAGCAAGAACAAACCTAATTAATTAAATCGTCAAACATTGAAACTGAAAAAATTTATGATAAATACATCGTGAAATAATAATACAAGTATAAGATTTAAAAAAACAAGGGTTCAAAGGGGATTAGAAACTCGAAAGACAAACAACTCATGACGCCGCGGGCCGAGACTAAATATATTAGATATTGTCTTGATAACCTTTAATTAGTAAATTGTGAATTTAAAAAACCGGGCAAGTGCGAGTCGGACTCGCGCACGAAGGGTTCCGTACCATAAAGCAAAAAAAAACGGGAAAAAATGCAAAAATAAAACGGCCACCCATCCAAGTACTGACCACGCCCGACGTTGCTTAACTTTGGTCAAAAATCACGTTTGCTGTATAGCCCCACTTAAATCTTTATTTTATTCTGTTTTTAGTATTTGTTGTTATAGCGGCAACAGAAATACATCATCTGTGAAAATTTCAACTGTCTAGCTATCACGGTTCGTGAGATACAGCCTGGTGACAAACAGACGGACGGACGGACGGACGGACGGACAGCGAAGTCTTAGTAATAGGGTCCCGTTTTACCCTTTGGGTACGGAACCCTAAAAAATATTCTCAAGGAGGTATTAAAGCAACTGAGAAATAAGACCCCAATCTAAATGAGAGATAAACTGCCCGATTCGAACTTCAAGATACGTCAAATGTTTGTTCTAGATTACATATGTCAGTGTCAAAAGTGACGTTTTTGTTTGAAGAAACGTCAATTTTGACACTGACATATCTAAAGGCCGATAGTCAATGGATGCGACTATATTTGCCATTTTGCATATATATTTAGCAAACTGAAGTAGATGTGAGTGAGCGGGCCATATCTGCCGCATAACTCATGACCAGTGTTCTATATAGGGGTATAATGTTCTCTGTGTCATGTTTTTTTTGATATTGGTGAGCTATAAATAATATATTTATTCTATTGTACAAATCAAAGTCATGCAGCTAAACCTTGAACATGTCCGTAGCTGGCCCTATTTGCTTCTTACTAATCGACTCTGTTAAACGTTACACCTATCAAAGCTTCAGATGTCTAAAGTTTTAGTATACTGCTTAGCCTGTTCAGAAATCATATCAGTTTCTTAAATTAAGAACATAGAAATTGTTATTTATTTATTTATTTAAACTTTATTGCACAAAACATAAAAATAATGTACAAATGGCGAACTTAATGCCTAATGGCATTCTCTACCAGTCAACCATCTATTATCGTAGGAGTAGTTAAAATATGAGTTTATTTGGGCGTAAAAGTCTCATCCCAATTCAGAATTTTACAGTTATTGGCGTTCAACTTTATTCACCCTCTTAACTACGCCCTAAATGTAAATTAGTCGTTCAATGTTCCGTAACAAAAACTCGTCTGAAAACAGTAGATATGGTTTGTCTCAAGGAAAAAAATACTTCTAATTTTATAATAATTTAATTGACCTGGTAGCTATTTAATAAATATTAGTGAATTGCATTAATTTTTATTTCTTTTAGAGTTACTCAAGCAATACAAAATTGAACTCTGTCTTGGATACATAACGCTTAGAAGATATAACCAAACGGAGACGCCTTGTTTGTTATTTTCTGTACAAAACAGTCTGCCGATTTTTGCGGGAGAGGGGTACGAGTACGTCAAAAGTATACGTAACATAAAAAAAGCCATGTCAGATAAACGTCAGTCCATACAACGTGATCATTGGCCGCCTATTTTCGACAGAGGGGAACGCCTGTTAATGGCTACTCCGTTTGGTTATATCCTCTAAGACATAACGTCATCAAAGCTCGTATTAGGTACTTGTCCCACCGCCGACGATGAGCGATAAGCGAGTAGAACGATAAATTAGAAACAAGTGGGCGAGCGGCGAGAAGAGTGTTAGCTCCAATAGCTTTGTCGCTCGGCTATAAGCGAGTTTTCGAGTGCGACGGGCTATTACTCGCGTCACTCGCTCGGGCGGTGCAGCGTAGCCGAAAACGCAGACGTCGCAGACTTGTTCAAACTACGAAGCGAGCATCGCCGAGCGAGTACCGCTGAGCCAGTTTTATCTTATCGCGGCGACAAACTAGTAGAGCGAGTGTTCTCGCCGGCAGTGTGAACAGCCAGCGATGAACTATTAATATATGTGTTTCTTTTACTAACACAGGATCCTAATCTTTTGTTCGTTTCTTGGGCTAGAAAATCGCCGATAGTTAACCGCTTACTCGCTCTTAGTGGGACAAGGCCTTAGATTTAGGCGAGACTGAACTAATTAATTAATAAATTGT
Organism: Cydia fagiglandana; assembly: GCF_963556715.1. Taxonomy (NCBI): domain Eukaryota; kingdom Metazoa; phylum Arthropoda; class Insecta; order Lepidoptera; family Tortricidae; genus Cydia; species Cydia fagiglandana. Next base: position 7,029,932 of record NC_085936.1, on the reverse strand, counting down.
AAATTGACACAGTCCCTGCGTTAACATTATATCTAGTAATAATTGATCAAGGCTGGAATTACTACAACAGAATCCTAATGACGATATGTTAATTTATTAAATGCATTGGAATTTCATTGTACCTACATTAGCTACTTATAATATGAAATAATATTCTAATTTTCTTTTAGGTAAATGACCTGTGACGTTATATAATTATGCTAGTTTTTTGTTATATGTATATTTATGGTAATCTTTACATTTTTACATTCTTAAAAATAAATTCAAAAGATATGTTGGTTTCAAATGATAGGTACAGTAAAGATATGAAGTTGAACCTACCTTCTAAATAAATAATGAAATATTAGTTAAGTCTAACCTAAAGTACTTTACATTTTATTTGATATCTATAGATTTACAGCTATAAGTACTTGTGAAAATAAACACTAATTAATCATACCTTAAACAATAGTTGCCATCAAAAATAATTATTCTTAATTCCAGCATAATTACTAATATATGTATATGAAATTTTCACCTAAAATCAAACACTGTTAGGTGATAGGTAGCATACAAATCTCTGATTATCCTTATGTCATCAAACAATGAGTAAGAGTTATTTACTGATACGGTAATAATAATCTAAAGTTGTTTGTTTTACCATTATGGTAACATTCCATTTCTAAGCGCAACTGCATTACTGTCAATTTTACTATGGAAATTGACAATGACAGCGACGCGTTCAGTACCGGTAGTGCAGCTGCGGCTAGAAATGGAATGTTACCATAATGTTATTCGTACCTAATGTCAGCTGAATTTCTCTTAAAACAATTTAACTCCACAAAGATAAGTTTTTTTACATAAGCAATACAATCAGACAGCTATTAAGTAGGACATATACATATTACTTTCTTTACAATTTACAATTATTCCGCAAAGAGCTTAATTGCATAATTCAGAATACTGCGAATAACCCTTAAGCGGCAGCCATACGTGCACAGCTGCCAATCAGTCTCAGAGACAACAAAGCAATATTTATTTTCACCACACCAGCTCGGAAAGGGTTACTTTGCACTTCAAAAACTGATAGCAAAGTTGCATTTTATCACGTGAGGCAAAGTAATCAAATGCAAATTTTGAGTTGTTTTCTTATGTTTGCTGGTAGAATTGACTTTTGATTGATGATTTTGGATGATAAATATTTAATAACATTCATTTCGATTTGATTTGGTTTGATTTTGTTTGATATTTTACATTTAATATTTGCTTCGGGTTAGTGTGGTGAAAAATTTTGTGTTTCATTCGGGGGCAAATTTTGTTTAACCCCCGTGCTTTGAAACCCTCGCAATGCTCAAGATTCCTCGCTACGCTCGTGGTTCGATTTTGGAATCTTTCGCTTGCTCGGGTATCAATATTAGCACGAGCGGTTAAACAACAAGTTTGCCCCCTTGTAAAACAAATAACTATTATTAAATAGTTGGACATCCACTGTTGACATGCTACGCTCGAGCGCTCTGAATCACTCATTGGAGACTCCAGAATCATGAGCATTACTCAGTGATCATGAGAGGTGGTGCGCGGACTCAATTTGGGATCGTCGGGTGGATATCGAGTTATTTATATACACCTTTCTCGATATCACCCTCGAGACGTTACTGTCTTAATTAAAATTACTAATGAGATCAAAAAAACAAAACAGCACCCATCCACCGGCATCGCTCTGTTGTAGTCTTGTAGTCTGAAATCTAAAATAAAACAGGATTTATATAAAACATTTCGCTAATTAACCATCGCTAATAATATAAATGTTTTTGTCTCATCGGCTAATTGAAAACAGGGGGAAGGGATTGCGGTAATACAATAACAAGAAACTTTGTTTATTTAGACTGAATAATCTAATTAAGTTCCACGTGTTTTCTTTTTGTCTTCTACGAAGGTTTCCAAGTATTATTATCTGAGAAATTACATTTTCTTTGATGCTATATTGGTAGTAGGTACCTAAAACTACATGCCTACTACTACCACTACATCTACTTGCTTAAAATATGCATGCACATGTATAATACCATTAATTACTTCAAGCAGAGTCCAAGCCGCAGTGATTTGAAATTATAAATAAATAAATAAATAAATATTACAAACCTGGGGCAAATTTTTTATCTTTAGTTTTGTAAGTTTTATTATGTTTGTTTATTCCTTTCTTTGTTTTTATCAATAAAAAAAAACTAATATTACAGGACATTTTTACACAAATCGACTGAGCCCCACGGTAAGCTCAAGAAAGCTTGTGTTGTGGGTACTCAGACAACGACATATATAATATATAAATACTTAAATACATAGAAAACAACCATGACTCAGGAACAAATATCTGTATCATCATACAAATAAATGCCCTTACCAGGATTCGAACCCGGGACCATCGGCTTCATAGGCAGGGTCACTACCCACTAGGCCAGACCGATCGTCAATTATGGGTCGATTTTTGAGTACCTGAAGTACCGAAGCTTCCTTTTTATTAGTAGGTATCGGCTTGATTCGGGAAACGAATTAGAGATTCACTAGATAATTATGAAATAGTAAACATATGTGACGTTCCACGACAAAAGGTACCATTGCCCTGGCTTAATATTGAGGCGGCGTTAATAATAGCATAAGCGCCAGCCGCCATAAGGCACCTTTTGCCGTGGAACGTCACATACCTTTACTATTTCATGTCTAGTAAATCTCTAATATTAATTTCCCGAATCACGCCGTATCTCATCGCGCGAGCTACGCGCTACGAGCGTAGCCGATAACATAGGAAACTGTATGTAGCAACGCCTACGAACAAAGAACCTACTGCCCGATTCGAAAGGTTAGGTTAGATTAGATTTATCAGTGTCAAAAGTGATGTTTACATTTGAAGAAACGTCATATTTGACACTGACATAATAATATTTAATCTTTATCGTATCTAGCCGTAATATTTGACGTATCCCAACGTTCTAAGCGGGCCGCTAGCGAGTCGGTGGCAGTGAATGTGTTAAAATAATAATCGATCTATCCATTTAAAGGTGTATTTTTGAACTAGTGATATCGTGAGTTTACTATTGTTATAAAAATAAAAAGATCTTACCTTGTGTACCGAAAGGCGTTATTTCTGACGCCTTATCAGCAACTATGTTCAGCCTTTGGACAACTGAGTTAAAAAAAAACAATTTAAGTAAACAAACAATGAGGTATTTGTTATGAACTATGAAATGGGTGAAATTACGTATTCTGGAGTATATTGAAGTGGAAAATAACTACTGACTTGATCACAGAAACAAATAAAACTATTTTCACAATAACTGTATTGTTTAGGGGCTTACGGCGTAAATAGTTTCCAAGTTATTCGATTAACAGAGGTCACGTTGACCTCTAACCTAATTTTGAATAAAATGAAATTAATTTTCTAATAGGCATTACTGAATTGCATAGTAACTAATATAAATTTTAAACAATAAAAAAGGTGTTTTATTTTTTATTAATGATTCCATGTTGTTTGTTCACCCATACAGGGAGTGACTACCAGAAATCTAAAATTTGACATTGACTTATCATGTTAGTAGACTAGAACGACGTAGAATCTTTTAGCACTTATGATGATCATCAAAATAGAATACCAAATAAAACGATAAATATACACAAACAATAACAATAAAGTAAATATAAAACATACCATTTTTGTTGTCCAGGGCAGGTTGCGGCATAGCTTGAAAATGAAATTCTAGGATTAATTTAACTGTGTATGTAACGTAGCAAAACACGTAATGCTTAAATCTATTACACAATCTAATAGTACCTAGTCACAAACAGACATTAAAATCACAGCTGAAGTTGAGCTTTCTAATAGTACTTTATATCAATAGGTTAGGTTATAAGTACCTACCTACAGCAAACTAGTAAGGATTATACTAATGGTCCACAAGTTATGGAGGCAGCGCAGCGCAACTAGCTATCTAAGTTTGTTTCGTCAAAAGCTTGTCCTTTTAAGCCTGGCTAATTGGCAAACATTCAGATGAATTGCTAGCAATTATTAAGTGTTTTATTATTATAAAACACAAATTCCCTAGCGGGAAAAGGGGATTTTTCCAGCGTTACTGGCAGTAAGTAATTTTCGTTATTTTACCTAGAAACTCAAAGCTAAATTTATAAACTTCTGATTTACAATATTAAAATAATCAAATTTAACATGATTGAATTGATTTGTTACGTAATACCTAAAAAACGGCTCCGTGGCACCAATAGTTATCAAATAGTTTATTTTTTGCTATTTTATGCACACGAACATTATATTTAGCTAATTCACAATTTTTAACAAAAAAAAACCGACATCAGAAAACCGTTTTATCAATAATCAATTCTACAAAAATCACTATTGGAGAGTGTTTTTGAGACAGATACATTAGGTTCCGGTACATAATAAAAAAACCGTCGAATGAAGAGCCTCTACATTTTAAAAGTCAGTCACAATGCTTAAAGAACTGTAAGAGAGAGATTTTCTCTCTCCCCAACGGATTTAAAGAGCTACTTACCGAACTCCGATTTAAACTTTCACGGTTTTAACACATTATTATTCACTTTAATGGGACTTAACCGCGTATACGGCGGACGTACATGGTGTATAGGACAGCATTATAGGTAGACTTATATCGCCCGGGATATGGACCGTGATCGTAACCGTGACCGGGACATTTTGTCGATATAAGGGCCAGTTGCACCAACCACTGATCAACGTCAGCCGGCGCGCTCCGGCGCTTTACTATGAAACTTTCCATACATACAAATTTAGTGAACTCTTTAACGATACGAACAGTTTGGAGCAACCGACCCTAAGTCTAGTGAAACTAACCGCGAATCATTCACAACTGTCAGCATTATAAGTACCCGTGGTCTCGTAGAAAGACTTCGAGACCACGGAGACAATGCGGTCTTCAAAGCGTCAGATATCATTTTAAAGTGTAAGTAAGTGTAACCTATACGCGGAACTGTTTAAAGACTTACGATATAGTTTGATGGTGCCCTCGGTGTCGCCCAAGGCGTTCTTGGAGACACACTTGTAGGCGCCGTAGTCAGCGCTCGTGACGCGTTTGATCGGCAGCCGAATCACTGACCGGAACGCCCCGTCAAACTTCTGGGGCTCCAAACCTCCACCTACGCATTATAAATTTAGCTCAACTACTTCATATAATTGAAATTGACATATAAGGTATACCCACATAATTATATTACAATAGGTAGGCTATATATAGTTAAGGTTCACAAACGCGAGGAAACTAAACAAGGGTTTTGATGAAAATAGTGATAAGGCCATTGACATTAACGTATAATAAGCACAATTAAAAAACTACTGTAAGCACAATTAAATTTTAAGTTCCAGACATTGGGACTGCTAAATAATGCTCAGTCGGTACGAACTTAGACGACGCTATTTAATAATACGGGTACCTATTTCTAACATTTATTTACACATTAGTGCTCATTACAAAAAGTTACAGTCGCGAATGTCATCTGCCTGATAAAATACACAGCTGCTGTTTAATATTAAATACCTATTGCTCAGGCAGCAGTTATTTTTTCATCCAAAAGTATCAGATAAATAGAAAATAACAAATTAATACGATTACAGGCGGCTTAAAACCGGCTCTAACGACTTGTTTCGATTTTCAAATCCCTCCAATACTTATAAATTTCAACATAACAACCCGACGCAGCGAGCAAGAATATGTATCTAAGTCAGTATAACTAACTATTGAGCCATATTTGAAATCACGAAAAAAATGTTAGGGTTGAAGATTTATTGTACATCATTTTTAGTGCTAATCTCATAGTAAAAAGCTAAACATTTGAATACCTAATAGCCTTCATTTATTGTACTTATAAAGTTTATTAACTTACCAACGGGAACAATTTCCCCGTTCTCTCGGCTCCAGTAGCTAACCGGCTTAGGGTAAGCTTCTGTGTCACACTCCAGCACCAGATCCGAGCCCAACGCCGCGCCAACCAGCTGATTCCGTATCGTTATCACTGGCGGGACTGTATAAAAACAATCTCTTTAGTTTTATTTTTGACGACCTGTCTGGCCTAGTGGGTAGTGACCCTGCCTATGAAGCCGATGGTCCCGGGTTCGAATCCTAAGGGCATTTATTTGTATTATGATACAGATATTTGTTCCTGAGTCATGGTTGTTTTCTATGTGTTTAAGTATTTATATATTATATATATCGTTGTCTGAGTAGCCACAACACAAGCCTTCTTGAGCTTCCCGTGGGACTTAGTCAATTTGTGTAAAAATGTCCTAAAATATTTACTTATTTTTATATAAGAGGACATTCATATCAAACTAGCCTCAAACTAAGCAAAGCTTGTACTATGAGTGCTAGGCGACGATATACATATTATTTATATAGATAAATACATACTTATATGCACAGAAAACACCCATGACTTAGGAACAAATATTTGTGTTCATTACACAAATAAATGGGATTCGAACCCGGGACCATCCGATTCACAGGCAGGGTCACTACCCACTAGGCCAGACCGGTCGTCAATTAATGTTGTTAGCATGATAAATAATTATGTTTGCATATTGTGCTATGGAATTTAGTAATTAAGTTCTGATCGGATGTGAACATTGGGCGTGCCAAACTTGCTCACTCCTATTAGGTATCTCAGGCTACATATAACTAAAATAGGGTAGAAAAAAAACCGGGCAAGTGCGAGTCGGACTCGCGCACGAAGGGTTCCGTACCATAATGCAAAAAAAAAAGCAAAAAGAAAACGGTCACCCATCCAAGTACTGACCCCTCCCGACGTTGCTTAACTTTGGTCAAAAATCACGTTTGTTGTATGGGAGCCCCATTTAAATCTTTATTTTATTCTGTTTTTAGTATTTGTTGTTCTAGCGGCAACAGAAATACATCATCTGTGAAAATTTCAGCTGTCTAGCTATCACGGTTCGTGAGATACAGCCTGGTGACAGACGGACGGACGGACGGACGGACGGACGGACGGACGGACGGACGGACGGACGCACGGACAGCGAAGTCTTAGTAATAGGGCCCCGTTTTACCCTTTGGGTACGGAACCCTAAAAAGGAACGTTTACATTTTAATAATTGTATTTACTTTTATTTTACCGATCCCTTCCAAGCTACGTATAATAATGACAGATGTTGTGAGTGCATCAGTAGGTCATAAGGGTAACATTCCATTTCCAACGACAACTGCACTACTGTCAATTTTACTATGGAAATTGACAATGACAGCGACGCGTTCAGTACCGGTAGTGCAGCTGCGGTTAGAAATGGAATGTTACCATAATGCGCGAAGTATATTGAGCGGTAATGGCATTCGTCGATAGTTTAATTTTGTTTTTATGTAATGTAATCTACGACGATAGATAGACACATCGCCCACCACAACCTATTTCACAACGTCCGAGTCTGCCTGACTAACATTAAGTATTTAAGTACCTATTTCGATTCTGACCCTTTTTATGTCACGTACTAAACCTGGAGGTAAATCTTTTGTTTGTAAAAACGTATTCAACCAAAGATTGCTTACTTACGTCTGAACCAATTGATTGTAAAGTAAACACTGGCATTAATCTCTTAATCTGTTTATCCTCAATCGTGCTAAGGAATAGTTGATTACGAAAGCCGGGTGTTAGGGATTAAGGATTGTGCGACGCCGGTATTATGACGGTGTTATGTCACTGTCTTTGGGCTGCAATTATTGTTTAAAATAATTGTTATTTTTCATACCTAGTTAAAAGGCTTTAAACAGATACTATTATACTGGGTTTGTTATTTATTATATACACTGAGAGAAAAGTACAACAAAAATACACTTAGAATTACAAAAATAAACTTAATCCGGGGACAAGGAGAGTTAACTAATAGGAACAAATTGACTTTTGCAATTTCTATTATCTGTTTGTTGAAATTATATTTGGGATTACTGAGCTGTTTGTTCATTTTTTCCCCCAGTACAGAACTGTTTTTTAATTCCTGGTGATGATTTTTCTCTCAGTGTACATACGTGCACTTACATTTCGACCGTTACCATTAATTATTGATAATCTAGTTGCTTACGGCTTGCAAAATTAATTATTTATTTAGGTGAATGTTAAATAATCAATGATAACACGGCGATAAGCCGGGTACGGTTGATACTTAAACTCTATTTATTATTTAAAATACCCTCTTACTATATAATAGATATCTAGGGACATGCCCTACGGACAATAATAAGGAGGCATGACAGGGGCCAGTACAGCGGTGTGACACCGGTACAACACGATTGGTTGATGAGTTCACGTCACGCGCGCGATCGGTTGATGAGTTCGCATCTCGCGCGCGCTATTGGTCGCAACTAGTTGCGTTAGGGTCTCCCCAAATATATCGACGCGCATTCGGCAAAAGCCGATAGGAAAAAGCTTTATGTCCGTGCAATAAGAGCGAAAAAGCCGTCGACGCGTTGGCCGGTGCCGGCCGATGCGAGCCGAGCCGAACGACGACTTTTTCGCTCTTATTGCGCGGACATAAAGCTTTTTCCTATCGGCTTTTGCCGAATGCGCGTCGATATATTTGGGGAGACCCTTAGACTGCACGATTGGCTGGAATTCATGAGTCACACCGCTAAACTAGTACCATTTTTAGTGCCCTTAAGGCCAGTCCATAGATATATACACGTTAATGATAATAGTTCGTTTTTTTAGCATTAGAAAAAGACTACGCAACCTTGACGTGTGTTTTATTTTGATAAACGCTTTTTAAAAATCGGTAACTACCTATTACTTATGAAAGCAAAAGAATGTAAATAATCGTATATGATTCACAATTGTTATATATTTGCCATTTATTCATTTCAATAACGTTTTTCAATAAAAAGACACGTCAAGATTCACTAGACTTATATGGACCGGGACGTCAAGATTGTTTTACCTTTTTTCTAATGCTAAAAAAACGAACTATAAAGGCAGGTTTTAAGTACTTCATATTGCACCTCGCTGTAAAAAACTAAGCACCAACATATTTGCAGTCCATATGGTTTATGTTTAACGCTGTATTGACCCAGAAAAGACCAAGGTATAGTGGGGCTAATAATTTTACTATACGTAACTGTCAGCACTCTTGCTCTGAATATACAGCATACCGTTCGTAGCCATGTGCAAATATGTCACAGCATGGAAATTTATTATGGGTATGTCCTCAAACAACGTCCAGGACCCGGGTACTTCCTTAAACTACGTCCAAGACCACCGGTGTTCGGGCAGCAGCGTCATTCAAAATTCGGTGTACTCAACTGCGATCGCCAACCCGCCTGCCAAGCGTGGCGATTATGGCATTCACCCCCCCATCAAGGGGGAGGCCTATGTTCAGCAGTGGACGTCTTATGGCTGAGATGATGATGATGATGATGGAAGTTTATTAATCTTATAAAAGGAAATATGCAGAATTCATATTTACACTCTACTGTTAGCATGATCCTCTTGCTGAGCGTAGGCGGAACGCCGTTAGACGCTATGCACAGGTAGGCCCCAGCATGTAGGCGGCTCACGCGGCTTATGTTCAGAACTGGCCCTTCCAGGGAAGACACTGCAACAAAAACTTGTGTTAAAGTACATAAAATACGAGATATTTGATGTGTAAAAGTGATCTGTTTGCAAGTCAGTGGACGGATGTGTGTCGTATACATGTACAAGCACATGTACCTATAAGTACGAGAGTGGAATATTTTCTATATTTTCGACAGTGGAATATTATTAGTGGATGGAAGTTGAATATTTTATTTATTCTTACATTATATTTTTGAATTGTACAGTGCGTTAGTTTATAACTGTTATGCTGTATAACTTTTTTTGTAATAATAATATGATAACTAATAGATGAGATATCTCAAAATTCTGTAATCCAATTTACTTGACGTAGCTCTTTACGAAATCTCTTTATTTACAAAACATTTGCCCAACATTGGGCTGCCAGCAGACTGATCGCAATCAGGCTTCGATTCCCGACTATTACAGAAAAACTTTTAGCGACGCTATCATGTTAGATTAAATAATTAAGTAGGTACATGAGGCAAATTGCAATACAAAACCTAATATTTTATATTATTTATTCAACATATTTTTCTAAAACAGTAGATCAAAACAAAGTTTTCTTCGAAACGCTACGCTATTGAAAACGTTTGTTTACTCAACGAAATAGAAGATTTCTTGGTATGCATGCAGTCGGTAAATTGATCCTTGTGGGAACGTAGTATTCTATCGGCAACGTGTGTCCAGTTGTCCTCTAGTAAGTATTGTCTTTGTTTTTATTTTCGATTTATAACAACAACATTTACTAATCCTACACAAGTTTATACATTGTAAAAAACAATAAAGCTCCTATCTCTACGTTTGAATACATATTTTAATTTATACTACCAGTAAATACTCAACGACTTATAGTGCGTTCATTGAAAGATTCAAGAGAAAAGTTACCTATATCATTAATTTGTAGGTTAGTTTGTAAAACTAGTTCAAATATGACGACAATTTTATTATTATTATGTAGTATTTAGATGGCACCCGTGTGAAAACAGCCGGTCACTAGTAAATTGACTAGCCTGTGCACTTTGCATGTGGGTAATTTCTAAATAATTTAACTAAAAAAACGCAAAGAAACGGATGAACCAATTTTGATAAAACATTTCAGTCCTTTACCTCACTTGTGGTAGTCAGGTCAAAACACTGTAAAAAAGTAAATAGTTCAACGCAATAGCCCCGCGTCAACTTATGTTCTATCTAAAGTGCTTCGAGCATTCCCCCTTGAAGTTGCCGGCTGAAAATAAACCCCTGGAAGTTATAACCACAGCTGCACAGTTACATAGGAAATAATATGTACTACAGAACGTAATATTTATCAGATTTTTTTTTTATAATTGTACTAAGAATAAGAGCGTTTTCACATTGTCCGACCCGATATCGGATGCAGGATCCCACATCCGCGTAGTCAGACTGAGGGGCGCGCCCGGGCGCCGTCTTTAGCGGTCACGCACACTACAACAAGCATTATGCCTACACATACGCACACAAACAAATATTATCGGTCCGACAGCAGCTGACGGGAAGGCTTGGACATGACAGAATTTATCGGTAGCGCCATTCCGATATCGTATGTCGGGAGGCCCTATTTCAAAAACAGCTGCACGAGTGTGCCATTGGCATTAAGTCCGCCTTTTTTGCGTCATTTATCGTTTTTTAGTAATAATGATTAAATAAATACAGAAATCAGTAATTATTTATTTGCAGAGAAACACATAAGGTATACCTACCTATCTTACATTTTACTTCCTTCCGACATCCGACATCGAATCGGAAAATGTGAAAACGCTCTAATAGATAGAGAAAGAAACTAGAAGCAGCTGAAGTTAAATTGTAGCTTATTATGAAGAATAAGGGTATTAAGCCGCGGTAAATTCGTTTACTGATATCGTTACTTCTGGGTAAAGATGAGAGAGATATGGTAAAAGAATCGAGCAAACATTTTAGTTCATCCGAGCGTCAAATTATATCTTTTATCTTCAAACGCTTATTTTTAAAACGTTGTTTTGCATTTAATGTCCAAATTAAGTTTACTTTAAAATTTTCAATGTATATTGGGTTTTAAACCTAAATTCAAGGACATATTTCTTTTTTTTTGCTGAGGTAGAGATAAATATTATTAGTTTTTCTCGATATTTGTAAAGCATCAACTTAACACAATAATAAAATATATAAAGAAACGACTGATTCCAAAACTAATGACATAAAAGTTTATGTCAATACGTTGCCTGAAATGTTTTGTTCCACCTATGCCAGCCATCAGAACGATTGTTTTTTAATTTAACAGTAAAGTTAATCCATTTAGGTAAGCTCTGAAAATACCTTTCACATCAAAATCTGGCAAGCATCAAGCCGAAGTGGCCAAATTCAGCACATTTTTATTCCCACACCAACAATGGTGTGTTGCAATACCTACTTGTGTATTTTGCCTCTTGTGTATGATGACTGTAAATACTCTAAATCTTTAGGTACTTATTTAAATAAAAGTAAACAAAATGTTCCCTCAGATGGCTCCTTAAGCCAGTTACGACTACACATGATTAAACAATGTAGGTTAAAGCACAGAATAAATAATAGTACTAAGTATAGAAGACTCACTCTCTAACAAAACGCGTCTGTTACGATCAGCACAGATATGGCCGCTAGGTAGCGACAGCGCCACGCGCGGCTTAAGGTGGCCACTGACGAGCCTTCCAACAGTCCAAATAGCGTGGCTGCAATCCAAAATCGGTCCGTGAATGTCAAATACGTACAATGTTTAATATTAGGATGCCGTCCATTTGGATGAATCCATTGTAACGGCATCCATTTGGAAGGCTCGTCAGTGGTCTGCTTTATGGCAAACCCCAAAATTGGAGCCGAACGGATGTACTTTTAGCTACCTGTAGCAAAGCGACGAAATCGCGGAGTGAGACACGCCTGGTTAAAGTGAGGTTGTTCAGTGACTGATCCAAGTCGTTTTGTATTTGGTCGGTTAAACAATAAATGTACAAATTGTTTCTTTACTTTTTTAAATATTATCTAAAGATACAGAGCATAGGCCCCGGCAATGCCCTGAAACATTTATATGCATACACTCGAAACTTTAACCCTCCTTTGGTCAGGCAATTACACAAACACACTTAACACTTTGAAAGCGGTCCTAAGATTAGATTGGAAACATTCGCAATTGGATACTGATCGGGTAGCAAGATAAAACAAACGCGCTAAAAGCCTTTAATTATGTTCCCGAATATAATAAATTGTCGTTTCGAACCGAAGGAAGGTCACAGTAGTTACCTGTCGATATATCGTCTGGTTATAATATAATAGCTAACAACTTAACATCATTAATAACTCGCCTGTCGAAGCGTTGTTTCGATGACACTGTTGTAGTGAAAGCACCAGTTTGTCAATGTGCTAGAATACTTAAATTGAATAGGTAGCACTTGTATCGCGCTTCGAATAATACGCTGTTAACCTTTCATGACTAAAATCTATCTAGATGCTAATTTGACACCACTTTGTTATTTATTAAATAAGAATTTTTGAGTCTCGGAATTTGTTTTTATATACGTATATGTACTGACATACAATCTAGCTATCAGAACTAGTTTGATATATTATAATTATGTAGGTATTAAAGGGGACGCCAGCTCCTTTTCAAAAATAAAATTGTTTTATCCTATATTTTTTTATCAAGTAGGGGAAGCTGGAAAGTAACTAGGAACATGAAAGATTATTTTCGCGAAATAATTATTCGAGATCCATACATACATTTCCGAAGTCTAACACTCTGAAACATCTACTTGACTACTTCTCTCTTCCTTTTCTTGTATTTTTTATCGACTACTCATGACAGAATGGTCGTAAATTTATTTTTTGTTAAGCAGAAACGTCTACAAAAGAAATACTATTATAAATATTATAATAATTTACCTTGTATTCCTTCAGAAAGGACGATAGGCTTGGAATGTTCGCGTCTCCACACGATCTGCGGTTGCGGTGAGCCTGTGGCAGCGCAAGTCAGACTGACGGAGGCCCCTTCTCGAACCGTCTGGTCGCGGCTCGTTCCACGATCCAAAATGTCCGGCGGAACTGAGTAAAAATTATGCACATTAACACATTAACTATTAAAGCAATTATTAACCTTTTAACCGCCATAGAATTCTCATCGAGAGTGCTCGTGTCGTGCCGGTTGTACGGAATTACACGAAGTTTTGTCTTATTTATTAGACCGCGGCGAAATGAGCCTGATTTTGTATGCCTTATACCTACATATATCATCGATCTGTATCTATCATCGATTGTTATTATCAAAATCGCCAGTTCTTATTTCATTTCTGTAGCCTTTAATGCTCCACGAATTGTTATACCTATATTTATTACCTAAGCTCTTTGAGTTGTTCTGTACTATTTTTACAACACGAGTCGCTATGATATTCTACAACCTTTAATAGAAGGGGAATTAAGAGAAGGAGAGATACAGAAAAGAGCAATAGTTAAGACTTTAAAAACTTTCATTTCAATTTTCTTCATTCAACTTGGAATAGGTACATTTTATTTCCACTGTTTAAAATTAAAGCCAATTGTAAAATTTTAACAATTGATAATGTTAGCTTAGAGGTAGTTACAGCAATTACTGTAAAGTTTTAATCTTAGGTACCTACAGTAGGTAGTCCTAGTAACTAGGAGTGAAATAAATGGGGCAAACGGCACAGAGCTCATTTAACTTTATAAAATGTTGGTTTTATATAAACCTAGGCAAGCGAATCGACTTTTTTAAAGTGATGACACAAGTTGATCAGCGTAACTTTGCTATGACATGACATTTTAAAGTAGGGATGCCACGAATATTCGGCAACTATTCGGTATTCGACCTATTCGGCCACTTTGCCGAATATTCGGTATTTGGCCGAATGTTGCCTACTATTCGGCCGAATACCGAATACCTGTTGCACCTACCTAAAAAGAAAAATTACACAAAAATAATCAAAAACTAGGTATATAATGTATTCTTGGAAAGTTAGTTAAATACCATGGTACGTTTTTGAGCATTTTGTCGATTACAGAATATTTTATTTTTATCATGGGTCTGATTTGATTGACTCTAACTACATTAATTGATTCTGTTCAACATAAAAATATATGTTAGCAAACGTTGTGATTTGTTGGCGAACAGTTTTCATAATAATTGTGACTCAAAATGTTCGCATTTCATGCCGAATATTCGGTCTCCGAATATTCGGTATTCGGCCGAGAGGTGGGGCCGAATATTCGGTATTCGGCCAAATTCACTATTCGGGGCATCTCTATTTTAAAGCCACGTTCGTGAAAACATGTGACCGACGACGAACACATTATTTTCGCAAAAAAAATCCATACTCAATTACATTAAATTGGTGTTTAAACACAAGTGTTTATGATGATAATTACAGTAAAATTAAAGAACATCTGTGTAGCGATTATAGAGATTCGTATCGTAAAGCTACAGCTTCACAGTGCGACGTTCTATTCAAGATTTAGAACATCTAAATATTGCCACATTTTCGAACAGTTGCAAGAAAAACTATATTGTATTGTAGGCAGATATGAGCTGCAAGTAAATACTCACCCACGACATCCAAATACCCAAGTTGGCTCTTCATAGGATCAGTGTTGATTTGACACATGTACCAGCCACGGTCGGTCTCTCGCAGCTCGCGAATGTGCAGGAACCAGGTGCGGTGGTCGCTGTGCGTAACTCCCACGCGGCGGGACCGCGATATCACATGAATGTGGATCGTGAGGATGGTCTGCGTATCTACCCGGAGCCATGCCACCTAAAAGTGAAAGTTTAATCAGTATAATGTAATGCTCCGTCGGCTCGTTGGGTGGTGGACATCCGGAAAATTCCGAGTCATTTCTGGATGAGATTAGCTCAGGACTGGGACAAGTGGCGTACTAGAAGTGAGGCCTATAGGCCTAGGCTCAGCAGTGGGCGATAAAGGGCTGATATGATGAATGTAATGGTTAGAGTTAGGTAAGCTTTTTTAAATTAATATTATGGTAATACTTGGTATAGGGTTCGAATGGCGTCCAAAAGGCACAATGTGATAAACAAGATCTTGTTTTGATATTGGTTCGAGCAAGATACACATAAGACTAAAATCAAATTAATATGAAATTAGTCTCATGAATGAATTTTATTGGTGACACCTGTTGGATTAATAGATTTCTCCTGCCTTGAAAGTATTTTTTTTCTTCCTAGCCTATTTGAGTGTCCCACTGCTGGGCAAAGGCCTCTCCCCTTAATTTCCACGACTCCCAATAAAATAAATTTACTATTTTGTTTTCTCTTTCAATAAACGTAAAGATTTCTTTATATTGTGAATTTACTTACTCATCATGTTTTACTTAATAAAATAACCCTTAATTAGGTATTCTAAGCCAAAATCAATGCTATCACAAAATGCTTATTTTTCTTGCTTACAAACGACTGCTTGTATAAATATAATAAGTAAGTAAAAGTCAAAATAAGTAAGAAAACATGCTCAAGAAGCAAATACTGCGACGACAAATCAGATTTATCTTTTTAAACGGCTTTTCTTCTGGATTAAATAACAATGATGTAACAGGTAACACACGCGAAAAAACATCTGTAAATCTGATAAAGAGTATTGTATCTGTATACATTTTAACAAACAAAAAGTGCCATAAGTTGACAACTGATTGGGAATTTAGTACTGCTACAGATATTACCTATATGAAGAAAACAGAAAAAAAAATGTGATTTTATTTTATACCTCTTCATTCTTTCGATCTGGAGGTCGCGGGTTCAAATCCTGGCTCGTACCAATGCTTTTTCGAAATTTAAATTTACCACTACCTTTTTTGTGTGGAAAACATCGTGAGGAAACCTGCATACATCTGCGATGAAATCCAAAGGTGTATGTGAAGTCCCCAATCTGCATTGGGCTAGCGTGGGGACTATAGCCCTCTCTCGTATGCCTATAACGAGTGTGGCCTGTAATACGAGCAAAAAATTTAACTGTAGGCTGTACTCTTCATCCTGACCAACATTAGTTCAGCAACTTTTAAAAGTAACTTGTGATTTGATTTTTAATACACTTTAAAGTTTATTCTAAGACGCAGTGTATTGCGAATTTTGTTATGTTTAAGGCGTGACAAGGAACGTCAATCACAATGATATGGCGTGGCGATGGCGTCCATTCAAGATAATATTTATTTTGTATGAAAAATAGGGACTCTAAATTCTTCATAATTTTTAAAAGTTGTTGAACACAAGTGCCACCGTTTGAGGAGTACAATCTATGTTTTAATTATTTGCTCCTGTTGCAGGCCACACCCGGTATATGAGAGGAGGCCTGTGCCCAGCAGTGGGACGTATATAGGCTGATATTATTATTTATTATTTTTAATACCTTATAAGTGGAAAGGTTGTGCACGGAGCAGGCGAGTATCGCCTCACGGCCCAGCGGCGCCGTGACGTTCGTGATGGGCCCGGTAAATCCCGGCTCGTCTGTAACAACCACAATTATTGAATCAAAAGAATTTACAAAAAGCACACAGATTATTCTATTCTTAGCCCTAAACGACATGAATATCAGTAGTTTTAGTTTATATTTTTTTTTTGTTTATATTACACGTATTTCCTACTATAATAAATAAAAAAGATGACATATCAGACGCATTCGATTATTTAATTTTTTTGTTTGGCTGCAAGTGTGATGGGGACTTTTTTTGGAACGGGCATAACCCAGACGGGTTTTAGGTTAGGTAGTTTTAAGTATTTGTAATGTGTATTTTTAGGTGTCTTTATTGTAATAATTATGTCGTATAAAATGTAAGGATTTTTGTTAACTTGTAACTTTATTTTATGTGTAAATGTTGTGTCTGCTTTTGTATTATATGTATCTATTTTCCCATTATAAATAAATTAAATTTGCGGTTTTAATAGGTAAATTATATATTGGGAGTTCAAACTAAACAGACATCTTCGTAGCGTGGGCTATCGTAAGGCAAATGTGAGATCTTAGACTTCTACGCTTATGTCCATACTGTACGGATATGATGGTCGTTCTTGTCTATGTGACAGCGTGATAAAACGGTGTCCGTCACTTTCTATCCCACGGTGTTAAAAAGTGACAGTTATTTTATCACGTGGATAAAGATGGATAAAGCCATCCATAATACGCCGGCTGATGTGATGTAGATAAATGCAGCACGTTCATATACTAATCTAAATAGTGGTTTGTCATTAATCGAAAAGGTTTGCTTTGAGCATTTTTGTATCAATCATTTTTTTATTAAGGTATGACTGTTACATAAATGAAAACAACCAAAAGTAAGTAGAATTAAAAATAAATTTAAATATTAGTAGAATTAAAATATTTGACTTCGACGCTTCAACCGGTTTCGAACCCCAGACCGCCAGCAGCCGAGACAAGATAAGTATCAGATATTGATTTATCGATTAAATAGCTGTGTAAGTATTTCCAAGCAATCAATCAATTAATTACGAAGTCTGTTAATTTGACTTTTTTGAATAAATTATTTGACTGATTGATTATCGCATGAACTTTCTAAATATTGTGATAGGTTGTGTAGTGACCTGACCTTAATCACAGAGCCATAATTGACCGTCTTTATTTGGACATGGTTGAGTCTCTAAGGTTTGTGGAAAGTAGTTGCGAGACACCTAGATGAAAGCGTGCTGTAGTTAAATTATGTTTAATCAGGCACATAGGGAGGCCAGGCACCATTTTCCAATGTTGGCTAATGTACGGGATTTTATTTTAATAAAAGTTAATATTTTTAAATATATTATTTAAACTGTGTATGTAATTATAATTTAATGTTCATTGTTAATGGATCATTTGTTATCTGAAATAAATGAATTTAATTTAATTGAATTATAGTAATGAATGAAACTATAACCGTATTGTGATAACATTTCCGTTATTAACGTAAAATGTACATTTTGGGTTAGTTATTTATAACAAATAAATGTTATAACTGTAATGTTTTGTAATAAAACCACTTGCTGCTGACACTGAGTTTTTATTTAAAATAATTATTAGAATAGCTTTTACAAATATCTTTAAACAACAAGAATCTATCAGTGAGTGTTCTATCGCTAACCACAAAGTTACCCAGTTCATTCTTATTCAACTGCGTCTGTACTTAACAAATGTCGCTCGCTGTCACTGTTACTTTCACATGTATTGAGTCATTCAGTCTGTAGTTACGTTTCGTTGCAAGCATACATTACAATAACTCTTTTTGATGATCATAAGTTAATGATCACATTTCCCCTTCCCAGAACACAAACTCAAGACTGCAATGCCAATACACCTACTGGCTGCATTACTGTTACTGCAATGCCATTATTACATGGCTAACTGATCGGTAATAAATTTATCAAGAATCCTGACACCTTAAGCCGCGTTATTCCATTCAATTATGAACGATGGATTTTATTTAAATCATTTTTCAATCTGTTACGTAGTCATATTTAATCGCCAGGATTTATATCGACAGTACAAATATTATTAATTATTGAATTGATAGGAACTGGTGGGAGATGGGTAAAAACCGGGATACGTGGAAAGGGAGGAGGGAGGCCTTTGCCCAACAGTGGGACACTCTAGTCTAGGCTCATATAAATAAAATAAATTAATTAAAAACCGGGGGAAAGATGTTCGAAATAATATTCAGAGCTGCTTTACATACAAATAAATACTATATTATAGTCTGTTTAACGCTAATTAGCATGTTATTTTTTTAATAGAACGTAGCTTTTACCTTTCGTTTATATACTTAAAAAGAATCCTGACCGAATTTATCAGTAACCATTTTGCATTTATTTCGAGAACTAATATTTCTGCTTATACGGCAGGACCGCATGTCTAAATTAAGTCAATCAAATGAGATATCAAAGCCAGTAAAATAAAACAACGCAAAGGTCGTTACATTAATATTCAATGTTCATTTGGGACGAAAAATTTTAATTAATTCGATTAGGACTAGATTTAGAACTCGACACGAAAATAAATTAATTTGAATAAAATTATATAATTACATATACTTCAGGGTATCCTATTTCAATCAATCAATATCATCCGTCCGAGTTGTTGGCTTAAACACTCATTTTAGCGAAAGTACCTATCTGTTATCTAGACTTTCTTAAGTTACTAAACGACGCAGTTTGAGTAACTTTCTCAAAACCAATTAACTTTATTTAAATTTAATTAAATAATTTTGTAATTCGTTATTAAACAATTGTACCGATCAAGCTTTAACGAAATAATATCCTGTCCTGTCACGGTGGATATTTTCTATGATGCTACTCAAGGAAGTTTAAATTGTTTTCCATCCATATAGCCTACGGTAATCTAAGAAAATGAAAAATGTCTTTCCAATTCCCTTATTTCTGTGTTTGTTAAAAGCAGTATCAGTTTCAACAACAACAAACTAATTACTGATAAGGAAAGCAAACCCATTGGATTGGGAATTCACAGATTTTTTATGAAAATACCTACATGCTATAAGTATTATTTATTCTCTTACTACTATCTCACTCGCAAGTACATACAAATCGACCTAGGCTCTAAATGAGCTATATAAGGCATGCGTAAGGGGTGTCAGGTATTACATTGTTGTTACATTATAATATAATTATTTTAGGCTACCTTAAAACTGCAGTAATAAAGTAGTTTATTCCATGGCAGAGCAGACGTGTGAGGCGATCGTATTGTAGTTAATCTTTAGAAGAGTTAATCAAACCTCGAGCAATTAAGCGCCACATCAAGGAAGTCAATTATGTGAAGGGTATCGTTTATCAAACCAAGATAGTGCAACACAGGAAGAGTATTGCTTTGTGTTTATGATACGTCTTAATTAATTCGGTTGCCACTCAAATTACAAGTTATATCAGTGATATTGATATCAGATGACTGTAAATGTGAGCCTTTAATAGGTACTTATGTGCTATGGCTTCGTCGATAGAATATGAGTCGGACTCGCGCACGAAGGGTTCCGTACCATAAAGCAAAAAAAAAAACGGAAAAATGCAAAAAGAAAACGGTCACCCATCCAAGTACTGACCACGCCCGACGTTGCTTAACTTTGGTCAAAAATCACGTTTGCTGTATGGGAGCCCCACTTAAATCTTAATTTTATTCTGTTTTTAGTATTTGTTGTTATAGCGGCAACAGAAATACATCATCTGTGAAAATTTCAACTGTCTAGCTATCACGGTTCGTGAGATACAGCCTGGTGACAGACGCACAGTGTTTCGTCTAGAACAAGCTAGGTGGACAAAAGTCGTTATCAAATTATCTCTAATGAGTCATTAGATATGATAAACAACATGTTGAAACCCCCAAACCCATTAATAGATTATGTCTAACTTTCTAATTTTATGAGCCATAGGGTGCAGAAGTCAGCTAATGAGGTAAGTGCAATTGCACAATTTAATCAGTTGCAATTTTGTGATGCGTTCAACGACATCTCTTACAAGTAAAACGTTATTTTATGAAAAGGTTTGGTAATAGATCTTATAACTGAAGGTAAGCACTTTATATTTTTCATAAAAACATGTTCATATCAGTTGTAATAATGCTCGTATAGAGCAATAAATATGCACTTAAAAACGTGGTGAGATTTTCTTCATTTTAGAACTTTGATAGACTAGCAAATACTTGACACCGCTTGACACCGGTCTAGATTTTTAATATTATTTACTTGCATAATTCTATTTTATGATGGTGTATATTTCATTTTGCAGAAATTTGCAGAACATTTTTTTTTCATTTTTTTTGCAGAACACGTTTTCTCTATTTTAAGGAAGGGGTTTTTGAAGAATGGACAAATAAGGGGAAAAACGACGAAAATTTCCACCTTTATCAGTTTATATTGGTAAAATATGAGTTACGAGATTTCAAAGAAGAGTCTGAGAGACGGTTAAAAAATATTTTAACCAGTTATTCATCATAACTGAATACCAAGTGGAATAGTGCGTCAAGATTTAAAGAAGCAATTTGTGGAAAAGTTTAAAAGTGGTATGGATGGCCAAAATATAGAATTACGAGTGTACATAACTAGACCAAGTGCATCAACGTCGTCTGAAAATGTTAATCCTGCAGGAAGACCCAAATTAAACTTCAAAAGTTCCCCTTTTAAAACGGAAAAAACGCTGAGTTAAAGATCTGGTACAATTACGTACCTATTTTTTAACTGCTGCCGAAATCCCGATTGATTCGTGATCGGCAGCAAATAGAACACGGCAAAAATGTTAAAAAATATTAGAGAAAGTCCACATAAGCCAACGTAGTCTTGTTCTTACGACAGCAGTAGGTACTTCAATGAATTCTAGGCAGCTAAGTGTTAATGAGGTATTAGCATATTATATTGAGTCAAAATCGACAAATACAAACTTACAAGCAGACTAAAATGTGGTCAATGAAGGCTGATTATCATAAATATTCATCATATCATTATTTGCCCAATGCAAAAGGTACAAGCGTGTTATATCCTTCAGAAGAACTTTAAAAAACTTACGCAAAACAAGGAAAACAATTATTATTCTGATATAATACATGAGTTAGAACAGATTATAAGTTATTAATAATTAACAGATTAATTATTAATAATAAGTTAAATTTTAATTAATTTTCTATATAAAATTTTTATTTTTTTGTATATTTTAAAGTAAATACTATGAAAATAATGTATCTAATGAACTGTAAAATTTTGTTTATGATTGTGTTAATAATTTATTTGCAAAAAAATATATAATTAATTTAAATATATATTTTATTTTAATTTTTTTACTTTTTTTCATGGTATTTTAAAATTTTTAGTAAATTATATTTAATTAAGCAATACTAACCATAATACTACCCAAAAACACAAAAAAATAATTTTGTCCACCTAGTTTGTTCTAGACGAAACACTGTGAGACGGACGGACGGACGGACGGACGGACAGCGAAGTCTTAGTAATAGGGTCCCGTTTTACCCTTTGGGTACGGAACCCTAAAAAGGACACTATAATATATTTTGCGACCAGACACAAAATTGACTTTTTGTGTTGTTTACTCTACATTAATTCGCAAAAACTATATTGTTTCCAAGCGATGTGACTAGATGCACATTGCAGTTAACCCAAGACTCCCAAGAGAACGGCCCATTTATGTACCTACGTACAGTCATATTCAAACTTTAAGATACGTCAAATAATAGACATGGAAACGATATGGATCGGATATGTCAGTGTCAAAAGTTAGGTTTCCACAAACAAAATCGTCACTTTCGACACTTATTTGACACTAACATATCCGATCCATATCGTTTCCATTTCTATTATTTGACGTATCATAAAGTTAGAATATATCTGTTAGTCTGATTGGAACTTATTGGTGTAAGTAAAACGCCTTCGTTAAGTAAGGGTAATAAAAACCAACCTACGAATAAATCAGGTTCGTTTTATTGCTAATCTGACTTATTGGTTTACGTGTTTTCTTCAAGTTTGCCTAACACCGTTTGTAGATACAGGCTGTGACCATTAAATGTTACCTGCAATAATTCCGTAAATTACAACGGATGTCAAAAAAATTATACATCGAAAGTACGTTATCCAATGAGTAATAATATTACATAAATTTTATTATATAAATTAGTTTTTTTAAATAAAATTAGGAACATCATACACTAGTGACCCGCCCCGGCACCAGATGGGTTTCACAAAACCTTAATAAATTATATTTAAATTTAAACCTTCCTCAAGAATCACTCTACTGATAGGTAAAAACCGCATGAAAATCCGTCCAATAGTTTTTGAGTTTATCGCGAACATACATACGCGGACTTTCATAAGGTGTAGTGATTTATAAGTACCTACTTAATATTAATAGAAAAAATAATCCACATGGTCAAAATACGACTGAGGAAGGCAATTATTCGACCACTGGCGAATAATTGTTAAATACACTCAAATAAGCATGTTCTGTCAAATTAATTCGGCAACACGCGACTATTTCGTGTGTAACGACGAAACCAGGTCAAAACGGTTAATGAGCTTAAAAAATAATTATGAACTTTTGCGTAATACACACCACGCTCTTACGGCGTGTTAAGTTCTTGGAGTGAAAAGCGTTGAGTATCGATTTCAACTCAATTAAGCAAACATTAAACTTATAGTTGCCTTTTTACAGGAAATGGGTCTGCGTTTAACCTTAATCTTGGTTAATGGCGAGTGTAGAAACCCTCGAGGTTTCAGCACGAAGCTTGTTATAGAATTCCATTCTAGGTTCAGAATATACTAATCGATAAAATAATAATGTATAAGTTGTTGCCTAAAAAATCCCGGAAAGATGTGTTATAAGTAACCGTGATAATGTCCTCAAAAGGTTCAAGTTCTTTTTGGCAAATTCGGTTTTAGGGTAAATTTGTACAGTGTATTAATTAAAAATGATGGTTATGTCAATTAAGTTAAGATAAATAATAACATCTAAATCTTGTTCTTAATCTATTCCAAAAAAATTAAGTACAGTCAGCAGCAGAAGTCGCTATACACTCCAGGTGCTCAAAGAGAGGTAAACGTTTAAACTGTCAAAAAGTTGTTGACTGTCAGGGTAGCATTTACTTGTGAGCGCTCAACATGTCACAAATATCTTAACAGTCGCTATTCATTAATTTCTACACTTACAACAAATCATTGATACCTTAGCTGTCAAAAAAACCATTGGTAACTAAGCGGTCAACGTGTCAAATATATCTGAACAATATGGAAAAATAGACGTTTAAAGCATACATGTATGGTCGTATATTGAATGAATAATAGCTATGCTAATTTCAGGTAAAGCGTTTTGACAATCATCGAAAGCAGTACAGTCTTGTCATCACATACATCTATCTCACGTTTTGCCCTTCAACCATTGACAGAGGCCTGTCAGTCAGCTTACTGAAAACTATTTCTTTTATTGAATAGAATCATCAAAACGAATGAGTGACACATAGCGAAAGCTAACTGAAGCCTAATTTAGAGCCAATTGTCAAGGCACGTTGTGGTCTTGTGACTAAGGCGTTTGGTTTTCAAAGCAGAGACCGCGGGTTCAAATCTCAGTCGGACGCACCTAGAGATTACAGCTTTTTTTTGGGTTTCATTTATATTATTAATTTGTAGTTTTATATTAATTTCGCATAAGTTTATATGTTTTTTGAAGATATGTCACATGTAGAGTATGTACGACTTTCTAACAGGACGTTGTAGATTTGAACCCGCAGTAAGCGTTCCTTAGATTACTCTGTGGAATGCCATTTGATGTTTACTGCTAGGTTATACTGGTTATACTAACAATAAGTTCAAAGATATACAGTATGTTGATACATACTGTATGTCTTTGAACTTATTGTTAGTACGAACGTTAGTTTGAACGAAAGGCCAAGAGACCCATTAATGTTTAGGTCATACTGAACAACTTTTACTATGGGACCAACTCCGAAAACGCGGAAAAATACTTGGAAGTTTCATACATTGCTGGTCTGATGTTGAAATTTTCTATGGGAGAGTAATTTTTTTCCGGGGTTTCGGGGTTGGTCCCATAGTAAAAGTTGCTCAGTATAACCTAAACATTAATGGGTCTCTTTCTTGGCCTTTCGTTCTGATACATACTGTATATAACTCCGTATACTCTATCCTCTCTGCTAAGTTGTAAAAACAAAATTCGTCATTCCTATGGTCAACAGTTAGCATATTACGTAGGTGTATATGCATGGCAGTGATGGTTTTAACGGCTAGCTTCTATTACAAAGCCATAAGGTTTACATGTCAGATTGGGATAGAGAACGTGTTAAGTTTCAATTCTATTATTTTCTCCTTCGTTCTTTGATCGATTCGGAGCATTGTATTTTAGTACTATATAGTATATTTTAGTACAATAAGCGGGCTAAATGAATATATTAACATATAATATGCTCTACGATTTGGAAGAACGGCCGCCTATGACAGTTAAAACGAAAAACCTATCATTCTCGTAAAACCTACTTATTTATTGTCTAAGTTTGACACTTGACGATAAAATACTTCTTTAAGAAAGGAGGTGTCAAATCGTAGCTGCTACAGTATTTTTTTAAAAGTTAAACAGATAAAATGTTGATGCTTAGTTACCATTGAAATAACAACTGCTTAGCAACTGGTGGCACCCTGGCTGCTGACGTACGTGATTGGCAGTGCGTGTAGGTATTAATGACAGCAGCTTGAATTTGAGTGCTCAGTTACCACTAAGTTTCTAACCGTTATTGTCATTGTGATTAAATAAGGGTGTATGTGTTAAAGAAAAACTCAGAAGTTAAGATATATGTGACGAACTGAAAGCCTATGCTAAAATGACAACTTAGATGTCCTTATTTTTGTGACGATTGAAGTGTATATGTTTTCTTGGACACCTTACCCGCTCAGGTATATCTGATGCTGACTGTACCTACCTATTTCTTTAATCATCAATTTAACTACTTCATAAATTTACTACTTTCTAAAATCTTTATTTACGTATGTCAAGCATCTATTAGCGATCTGAATTTAACGTTTTCCTAAATGGTTGAATTGGGAATCGCCTTTTCTGTGAAAACGAGCAATTAACGTATCAAGAAAGCCTTATCCTAATCTTTAATAGCTTATTTTATAATATTAAATGAAAAATACTTTGTATAAAAAGGCATATCTGCAATGGTTTGCTGTGCAAAGAAGCGCCTATTATAAACGACAGTATAATGGGGCGTTAGGTAAAATCTAGGTTCATTGCCTTCCGGCACGGAGTTAGTATAATTATACCTATTATAATACTTTCCTTCATGCCTAAAAACGTATAAAATCATAACAAACAAGCCTCCCTAATCTCTAATAGCTTATTCTAAATGCAAAATACTTTCAATAAAAACGGTCTCATATCCCTAAGCAGCGTAGCGGTATCAGCACGATTTTCTAAAAGACAGTATAATGCGGTGTTGTTAAAACTAGGCTCATTGCCTTCCGGCGCGGTGATAGACGTTGCCGCGCGCCCCGCGACCGGCACACTAATTGACTTGCACGTCAACCCATCATATTACGGTTAGGGGAAAAGATTTGCGGTTCATTTAGAAACCAAGCCTTCGGAAGTAGGGGTACGTAATTTGTGAATGTGATTCGAAATTTAATCAGGAAGTAATTTTTGAACTTTGATTAAAATAATAATTTATAAAAACTGCTTGAGGTAAACTTAGAAGTTTTAAAAATCGCAAATGTAGGTATATGATCTCAATTCTCTACTTTTCTAATAAATTCACGTTTACTTTTTGGCGTGATAAATAACATAAATCCCGAGTGTTTTAGCGCCAATTTATAATGGGTAATATTTTAGTAAGAAATCAACACTAGGAATTAATATTCCTTGGAAAACGACTATTATGATAAAAAAAAATCATGTAGTTAATCATGACTATATTACTCAATAAGTACCCAAAAAACAATATCACCAGTCACCAGAAGCCATCTTCCATCTTAATGGCATCTATGAGCATATTAACATGAGGTACTAACATCTCATCCAAATATGATGAAAATTAAATTGAATGTGCACTTTTGTAAACAAAGCGGCAAACGCCCGTAACGGCTTTATTTGTCAACAATATGAACAAATTCGCGCTCGAAATCAGCGTAGAGCGAACAATATATTTTCAACATAGCTGTTTTCCATCAGTACCAGTTTTGATTGTGGACAAATCCGCTTGCCGACTTATTGGATTGGAATTTCATAATGTAAACATTCTTGTTTACTTGGAAAAATGCTTTTATACATTTACATGACATTCCAATAGATATTATGCGTGCCAAATACAGATAACTACGTACGTTTAATACATTTCATGAGTTTCATGACAAACTAAAAGTAGTAAATTTATGAAGTAGTTAAATTGAAGATTAAAGAAATAGGTCAAAAGCAAGCCTACTACCTATTGCCGAAATAATAGACTGACAAGTTTTTATTTAATATTCTAGCATATGTACAATATTTACATATGATTGAGAAGCCATGAAACAACTTAAATAAGAGGAACTTAATTCGTATAAAGTATTAAATGTATAATAACGCGGTAATCTCATCAAATGTACGCCTGTAAAAGTCTGTTTACATTTTTATACAGGAATCGGGATTAGGTTGTTTTTCTCCGTGATAAGCGTGTAAGGTACATTTTCTGCGAAATTGTAAGTCGTTTTTAAGACAACAATTGTGATTTTAAGAATATATTTAAAATTGTTCGTCGTTCATCAGTATATTTTTTAAATAATCGAACGAGTATGTTGACGTAATTATAATTTGTACAGATTCGCCATAAAAGTTGTTCGAGGGGTTGGTGCAAATTATATATCATCAATCTACAGGTACTCTATTATTTTCTAGATTTAATTAAAAAACTTACGGGTTGTGGCATCTGTACTTCCGGCAAACAACCAATCCAGCACTAGCAACGCCAACAGAAGTTTCCCACTCTTCAATAACGTGAAATGACTCATTGTCTTAGTTTATCCAGTATTCATTTTCTCGTAGTTATGATTATTTTAAATGACCGACCATTTGAAACATAAGTCGCAACAAAACTCAAAAAATACTAATCTTTAACGTAATACTTTATAAACAGGTCCGTGCCCGTAAACTAAAATCTCTATCAATTCTCATACATAAAAAATATTTCTTTTCAAAACCAAGGAATCACGTAACCATAACATTTTATCGTTAAAAATAAACTAAACCATAAAACACACGTTAAACGCTCTTTTCGGTTGCATTCGACACACGCAAAGAAGTGATTAAAGGGGCGGTCAACTGTGGAACTAAAGAATATTTTTCGGAAAACTCGTGAAAAGTTTTGGTGCCGACATTTGACGTGCGGCTGTATCGCGCCCGACGCCGCCGAGGTCCCGAAGATAACTGGTGCAAGCAGTTTTCACCCGCTTGCCGTAAGCACCACCCCCTTGGCTAGCGCCTTCTCTTTCACTTCTAACAAACACGCATAGGTTTCATAAACCAACCCTCAAAATAAACCCTTGTTAATACGATATTTTCGACTTTTATTCAGCGCGCAATCGTTTAGCCAGCAATGTCAGTAGCGTGAACTGCAGTATGTTTTTCTTAATTTAAATATTTATATTAAGAGAGTCTAACCACTCCCTCGTGCATAATACAAAGATCCGTCTACGGTGATAGGCTAAGCACAAATCCAAATTTAATGATGTTATTTTACGTTATACAAAATATTTTTGCTCTGGTAATTTAAACAATACGGTAGGTACAGTCGACGTCAAAGATATGTTTACACTTTTGCACCTTACCCCTTTGAAATAAGACAAAAAGTGTAAACATATCTTTATACGTAACGTCGACTGTGCCTAATTTTTAAAGGGTTTCTCGAGGCCAGTTATAGTTGAAATTGATACTTTATTGTGTACAGCGTACAATACTTCCTGATGGCCGCAAAATAATATTTGGTGGCTAACACCGTAACCACAACACCGGGAAACCCTACGATGGCTTCAATGCTGAGCATTGATTTCATCAGTCTTCAATAACCGATTTAAAAATGATGTATGCATATGCATATACCGGGTATAGCCTGTAATATGAGCAAAAAATTAAACTGTAGGGTGTACTCCTCATACTGACCAACATTTGTTCAGCGACTTTTAAAAATAACTTGTGGTTTGATTTTTAATACACTTTAAAGTTTATTCTAAGATGCAATGTAATGCGAATTTTATTACGTTTAAGACTTGATAAGCAACATCAATCACAATGATATGGCGTGACGATGGCGTCCATTGAAGATAATATTTATTTTATATGAAATATAGGGAATCTAAATACTTCATAATTTTTAAAAGTTGTTGAACAAAATTGTCACCGTTTGAGGAGTACAATCTATGTTTTAATTATTTGCTCGTGTTACAGGCCACACCCGGTATGCATGTTTAATACTGATAGGTTGTAATATGCACGCAATTTTTACTCTTACTTACTAATTACTACATTTAATTCACAAAAGAACCCTATACGTAGTAGGTACCTGCAGATCTACAATATTGAATTGTCATAATACCTGACCTTTGTCCGTATAATATAATTAGAGATGCATATATATATATATATATATATATATAGATGATGATATATATATATATGTTATTTTTTTTTTTGTATAGCCTATATTGTGTCCCACTGCTGGGCAAAGGCCTCCCCTGTCTTTCGCCACTCGTCACGGCTTATATATGTTATAACTGGCTATATATTTTACAATATTTACTAATAGATTCCAAAAATACCCGACCCGAATAAAGCTTTAATTAAGATAATAAAACCGTGTTTATATCGTTTTGAATAACTTTCTCCGCTTATATTTCTTGTAAAAAAAACCATATGCAGCAGATGACAAAATACGTAGACATTACTTAACACGTTCGCGGACGCGGATTGCATAGCATCCGTTTTTGTACTCCTCCTGGTGACGCGCCTGCTATTGCATCCGTTATTCTTTTTAAATTTCTTCGTTGAAATGCTTATCAATCCGCTTAACCACAGTATAATATTATTCATCAACTTTTCCTCTACCAGTCACCAGAGTCAAATAATGCGTACTGCCATATTACATAGTTTTATCGAAGTTAAAAATTATCCTGTGACTTCTCCAAATTGGCCCCCCTTTCTGTGACGCGGATGCTATAGCATTCGTCTTTGTATGGCAGCTCCCTTAGTAGCCCGGCAGGTGCGTCTGGGAGTGGACACATGTAATTTGGGTCAATTTCGTGCGCGATAGCGATTTTGACGTATTTTTATAAAATCGTAATTAATGTTTTTCTTACAATTTCTTTAAGTTTTTCATTGTGTTTTAATAAACAAACGTGTTTACTTGCTGTTAATTACACTACAGTAAAATTTTGATAACGATTAATGTGAAAAAGTGAGGCATGAATGTGTATACCTATTATTGAAATAATTACGTTACTAGTCATAGTTTTGGTCATATAATTGTGAATATAGCCTGTTGGCGCTCGATGATCACCTCCCTCAAGGTAAGCACCTTATGACACGCATTTGTGGTATCATTCTGTGTATATTTCATGCCTTGTATTTGGTGCAGATGCATCCGAAAAAGAATATAAAGTTGGGTGAATCATCGCTTGGCAGGAAAAGTGGTGGACGCTTTACGTCCAGAACTTAACGCGGTGGTGCGTTACAGGGAACTGAAAAAGTGTAATGCGGTACATATTGACACTTTTGAGAAGTAGTGTTGGCGTAAAATGCTGCGTATACCTTGGACAGCTAGAAGAACAAACCTCTCATTTTAAGAGAGCTCAACATTACAACTCGGCTCTCTACAACATGCTATGAGACCCATAACTGGGCCTTTAGATTAGAGCCGGTCTCCAACGCATAATTTGTAGGTAGTATCACATAATTTGAGGTCGAATGAACAGCGAACGTGCTTGGCATGGGGCATGTATGAGATGGACTCAATATTACAATGATAAGCAAAGAGGGAACAAAACAGAAGAAGAAAATTGTTTGAAGAGGTCAGCAAATGAGTCTTTAGAGCAAAAATCGCGCCCTTAGGAAGTCCGAAGTCTCAACCATCAAGTCCATCGAGCACGATGTATGAATGCTATAACATGCGATGTCATATAAAATCCCATCTTGACTACGTCATGTGACAGACATGCTTATGCATCCGAATTGTATAGCATTTGTTGTCACATAGCGTATAAAAAATATACTTCATATTGACGCGGCTTGCATAGCATTCGCCTTGCATAGCATTACGCGTCATATACAAACCTAAAAGATATATTTGTAGTGACAGGAATGCTATAACAGTCCCAATATTTCCATACAAAATTTAGGTGTCCAACTGGTGTGACTGAGCGTCCGCGAACGTGTTAAAATACATAGAAATAATAAAAAAGAAATGAAGCATACACACGGTTAAACAAAGCAAATGGTTCAAAGGATATAGCCGGTCTCTAGAGCCAGGTTTATAGTTTGTCTTACAGTGCAATCGTTAATAGCCTACTTCACGCCTACCTTGTAGTACAAACATACAGTACAAAACTAATTTAAACGGCAAATTTTTAAGCAGACTAGTCACTAAATTCAATAACATGTATACATAATGTTTCGTTTGAATTAATCAAAAGTCGAAGTCAATTTTATCAGCAATTTCACTTTAACAAATGTCGACCCGAAAACAAAAAAAAGGAGCGTTTTCTAGAAATCGTGGAAAATCTTAAAATAAGTATTAAAGTTTATGTCTTAACGGATACTATACTAATCAATTTCCAGTCAAATGCTTCATACAAATAAACTTTCGGCAATCTTTTTAAGCGATCGTTCAAAATTACCTACTCTTCAATGCGGTGTCGGTGTTCAATAATTTCTACCCATAATAATAATGTTATACCTATATTAAAGTGCTATATTAAAGTCTATATTAAAGTGCTAGTTATACATGTTATACCTGGTCTATATTAAAGTGCTAGTTATACATGTTATACCTGGTCTATATTAAAGTGCTAGTTATACACTTGAAATTGCGTCACAGACTGCAAAATAATTCGCAAGCACCTTCAAGTTCCTAGTAAAGCTCCTTTCCTAGTAACTATTTATCTATAACTATCGATTCTGAAAACGTGCTTATAATTTATTTGCTTGCAGGAAACTATGTCCGTCTGGTTGGCGCCGGCCAACGGACTTCCAAGAATCGCTGCGGCGTTTCCTTGCAGCTCCCCGACGACTTCGTGGCCATTAATATTGATACTTACGTCATTGAAGCCTCCTGTTTCAGTGCCATCGAAGATTGCCTCCAATTAGGTAATGCCGTCGCCGATTCGGGAAATGAATTAGAGATTAACTAGATACGATATGGTAAAGATATGCGACGTTCCACGGATAAAGGTATCTTATGGCGGTTGGCGCTACGCTATTATTAACGCCACTCCAATATTATTGCGGCGCTATGCGACGTAATAGCTAGCTGCCATAGGGTACCTTTTGCCGTGGAACTTCTCATATCGTTACTATATTATCGTATCTAGTTAAACTCTAATTTATTTCCCGAATCGAGCCGCGTAAAACGAAGTGACAAAATTAAAACGGCATCTATATTTTTCCCATCTTTTATGCGGAAATAAGTAGGATAATTGTAATTTTTATATAATTATGGTATGGTATTAAAGGGTCTACTAAGGGGTAGGTCTGAGGCATTGTTTAAAACGACGTAAGCGACAGCGTGACGCGTCACGCAATCGTGACTAGTGCATTTTGAGTATTTTTACAAACAAACAACGTATCAATTATTTTATTTTCTTGTTACGGCATTTTTAGAGTTTTTCAGCGATAATGGCAAAAAGGAAATGCTTATAATATTTAGTTTCTTCATGTCCGTCCGTCCGTCTATCCGTATATCACAGCCATATTATTAGAAAACTGTAAACTATATATTAATTAAATTTGGAAAATAGGTGTATTTTGTGAACCACTACTTAGTTTAGAATTAATTAGAAAGTGTTTTAGGAGGTTACAAAATATATATTATTTCAAGAAAAATCAACCTGTGGCACATCATTCTAAAGGTCTTTAAAGACAATGTTTTTCTATGCTTATGAAAATAAACGCTTCAAAAGTCCAACAAATTAGTGACTGATTGTTTTGAACATGATCAGTTGAGCCATTAATGATTTTTCCCTAAAAACTTCTCTTTTTATAGGAAATATGACACAAAAGTAATATTTTACACAGACATTGACAAAACCAGTAACTATGTTAACCACGCAGATAATCAAATTTAGTGGCGCGTTCAGGCTCAAGGATCATTTCGTTACTTGATCAGCACAATGGGGAATTGTTCGCTTTTGATGTATGCTCTTCAATATAAAGGTTTCTCCTTGCAAAACAATTTGATGTTATTTATTTTAATTTCTATTTTTAAATCAATTAACTATAAGAATTAAGGAATATCATGTTTTATTTAATAAATTACTTTACATATATAGGGTGGAACATTTCTAGAGACTGAGCTGAAAGTGTTAGTGCTATCTAAGCGATCTACAATATTCGTAAAGCTGGATTTAGAAGTAAAATTGAAATATTTTTATACCTATGAGTGACAATACAAAGTTATTAACATTATAAATTGACACATGTCATGTTATTAAGAGGATCTGCTAGCTAGGGTTGAAACACACAGATTTTTGCTCTACAGTTTAACAAACTGTATCCCAAAAACGGTAAGAAATATTAACGTGATTAACACGTGATTAATAAGTGAAAAATAAAGCACGTGGCCTAAACAATTACCCGTTTGCGTAAAATTCCTTCGTTCTTTCACCCGATATAATTAAAAATGAATGACATAATTTATTTGTTACTATGTATTATTGTCATGAAGTAGGCTCATGATTAATAAACTTACTAGCTTTTGCCCGCGACTCCGTTAGCGTGGATAGTTATTAATTTAGGTAGATAAGTAACTATTATTTTATTCAATCTGCGTTTTGTTGATTCCCCATACAAACTTCAATCCCCCTTTTCTACCCCTTAAATGAAAACTACACTTTGTCCTCCCCCGTGACTCAAACTATCTCTATACCAAATTTCAACTAAATCGTGCACCAGCACTGATTTTACACTGCGTTTAATAATAATACTTACTTCCTTTTATAATATTAGTATGGATTTACTGACATTGACGCTTCAAGTAGGATTTATAGCGGTTACTCGTGTGGCAAATGTATAATTGTATATGCTAAGAGCATTAATATTAATGCTAATACACAGTAGTATAATATTGAGTTATCTGTCATTGAACTCCGGTTACAAAGACGCCTCCACATAACGGAAACCATATAAAAGAAAAACCGGGCAAGTGCGAGTCGGACTCGCACACGAAGGGTTCCGTAAAATAAAACGGTCACCCATCCAAGTACTGACCCCGCCCGACGTTGATTAACTTCGGTCAAAAATCACGTTTGTTGTATGGGAGCCCCATTTAAGTCTTTATTTTATTATGTTTTTAGTATTTGTTGTTATAGCGGCAACAGAAATACATCATCTGTGAAAATTTCAACTGTCTAGCTATCACGGTTCGTGAGATACAGCTTGGTGACAGACGGACGGACGGACGGACGGACGGAGTCTTAGTAATAGGGTCCCGTTTTACCCTTTGGGTACGGAACCCTAAAAATGGCAAAAGTCATAACAAGTAATCCTCTTGTTAAGTAGGTGAGTTGTATACTTTACTCACTATAATAATATTATACTGGCTTCTAGTTAGCTAGCAAAACTGGTTTACTTTTCGTTAAACGTTTAAAAACCTCCGAACTTTAAAAGTTAGGAGTGAAACGTCAAAGTAAAACTTTATATCGACTTTTTAGGTCCCGTAGTAAAGTTACTCGGAATATTGGCTACCATCTTACGGGAAAAGGTAACAAACAAAGACGTGGCGAAAATGTGAGGTTGAGCATCGTTTTAAAGGTGAAGTTTGAGGTTTGTTTACAAAGTAGCTATTACTAACAAACCGCCACTGTACAAATGTATGAAACAATGAAATTTAATGAAATGATTTATAGCAATAGATAGTTAATTCAATTATTGTATTATTATTATACAATGTTTGAATATAATACGATAATTGAATGTAACTATTGAATTAATGGTGACATGTCTTAGAGGAGGCTAATAGGCCTATTCGGATTTCGAGATAATCACAAGATCTCGAGACGATTTAGAGATCAACTAGATCTACATTAGATATCGACTAGATGTGACTTGGATATCTAAGTCATAACTTGTCGAAATCGTTCAGAGGACCTCCAGAATCGCGGAAACGTTAAATTTGACATATCTATCTTACAAATCTTTAAATTATCCGTATCGTAACTTGTTGAAGTCTAGTAGAAATCTAGTTCATTTTCCGAATCGAGCCGTAAGAAGATACATTTTTCACCACTAACGGAATACGATCCGTAAGTACCGATAGGAACAGGTGTCCTATCGGTGCTTGCCCTGTTTATCAAAAGCTTGTAACTTCTAATACAAGTGGAAGTCCCTTTTTGGCAGCTTTTGTTAGAAAGGGAGTTCCACCTTTATTACAAGCTTTTGATAAACAGGGCACTGATGAGTATGTGTGTAATACATGTGACGCTCCAACACGTATCATTGTCTGTAAAGGGTCTATATTCTAGAGCAAATGTACTTGGTTAATTTCTATCCCTCAAATAGGTATACAAGTGAGAATAAATCTCAAGCTTGACAATTCCAATAACAAAACGAACAAGGTAACAAAGGATGTTTTGCCTGTAAGCTTACAAATTTCCTTTTTTGTCCTTTATATGAATTTATTTCTAAACGGAATCGGGTTTTAAGAAATAAATAATCGTTTACTCTGGGCTACTTTTTGCCTATAAAAGCCAAAAGGTTATAGTAAATATAAACGAACCCGTTAAATAGATATTGCCTTCCTTTCCGGTATATAGATATTTCTTTTAGTTTTCCTTAAATCTGTTTTCCTTTTCTTAGACGATATTTAAATTGTTATAGTACCTTTATTATTTTATTTTATTTAGTTATGCGATGTAGATATTAATAATTAATAAAAAAAATTCTGTTGAGTTGATTCGTGTATAACACAATTACATTCCATAACACAATTACATTCTATGTATATAAGTATGTATTTATTTATATAAGTATGTATATCGTCGCCTAGCACCCATAGTACAAGCTTTGCTTAGTTTGGGGCTAGGTTGATATATGTAAGATGTCCCCAATATTTAAAATAAAATAAAATAAAATAAAAATAGCCTTTATTCCACCATAATTACATTTTTTTTTTTACATTTCCTTTGCATGCATAATTACATTTTTAGTTGCATAATTATTATATTATTTCATTTTGTTGTATTTAAAATATAGAATTGTATAAGATACTAGTATAGGTATTATTCATAAAATATAAAAGATTCAATTTGACATTCAATTTCGATTCCATTTCCATTATCTATTTTTATCACAGTCATTTACATTTAAAGCTATTTTTACTATTATATCTATGAAATATATCATATTAATATTGTAAATTTATTAATTACCAGTACCTACTAAACATAAATTTCAAAAACTTAATTTAACTATCCTTCATTAATTATGGAAGTCGCCTCTTTGGCGTAGGCCTCCCCCAGTGTTCTCCATGTGTCTCTATCTTGAGCTACTCTTCTCCATACTGTTCCACAACGTTTTTTGAATATGTCTGCCCATCGTGTCTTTGGGTGACCTTGCTTTCGTGTTCCTTTTTCTTTTGGTGGGGTCCATTCTATGATTTTCCTTGTCCATCTATTGTCGTTTATTCTACTAATATGTCCAGCCCACTTCCATTTCAATCTTCGTATTCTCTCTATGATGTCAGTTACTTTAGTTTTCTTTCTTATATAATCGTTTCTTACTCGGTCTGATATTCTAATTCCTAGCATACTGCGTTCCATCTTTCTCTGTTCTATAGCTAGTTTTGATTCATGTTCTTGTCGTAGAGCCCATGTCTGGCAGCCATATGTTAGACAAGGCAGAACTGCAATTTCGTATAATTTTCTTTTTGTATTAATACATATCTCCTTATTTTTCATGATTTCTCGTAAGCTCCAGTACTTTCCCCAAGACAGGGCAATTCTACGTTTTATATCTTTATCAGTCTGTTCTTCAAAAGATATTAACTGGCCTAAATATATATATTCTTTGACATATTCTATTTCCTTGTCATCTACGTAGATTCTTCTCTTTGGACCATTAGACATAATTTTTGTTTTTGAAGTATTTATCGATAAGCCCACTTTTTTACTTTCCTTCACTACGTCTTGTAACATTTCTTCTAGTTGGTTAGGATCTTCCGCAAAAATTACAATATCATCCGCGAAACGTAAGTTGTTTAGGTATTCTCCATCAATTTTTAGTCCTTTGTTGTCCCAGTTAAGATTTCTAAAGATCATTTCCAGCACTGAACAAAATATTTTTGGGGATATTGGATCGCCTTGACGAACACCTTTTTTAATGGGGAAAGCTGTTCCTTCCCTTTCTAGTTTGATCTTTGCTGTAAGGTTTGCGTACATGTTATACAGTAGTTCTATGTAATGCTCTTCTATTCCTTGCTGTGCTAGTGCTTCCCAGATTGCGACATGTTCTAATGAATCAAATGCTTTCGTAAAGTCAATAAAGCATAGATATATAATTCTTCTATATTCATTTGATTTTTCCACAATCTGTGTGACAACCTGTATGTGGTCTGTGGTTGAGAACCGTTTACGAAACCCGGCTTGTTCTCGGGGTTGATTTTCATCCAATTTCTTCGTAAGGCGGTTCAATATGATTTTTGAGAATATTTTATACATATTGGACATTAGACTTATCGGCCTATAGTTCCCTAGATCGCCTCTGTCACCTTTTTTATGTAACAAGGTTATTGTAGACTGTGACCATTGTACAGGAATTTCTTTGCTAAATAAGATGTTGTTAAACAGTACCTGAAGCGGACGTCTTAGGGGTTCAACCATTGATTTTAGTAGTTCGTTGGTAATGTTGTCTTCTCCCGGTGTCTTGTCCTTTTTTTGAGTTTTAATGGCATGCTCAATTTCTGTAACAAGTATCGCTGGAACATCTTGTATTTTTATAGAGGGACGCTGTACATAATCTTCTTGTGATGCATATAGGTCTTGGTAAAAAAGAGTAGCTTTATGTAATATTTCAGCTCTGCTGGAGATAGGTTTCCCATGCTTGTCTTTCATGCTTGTTGCCCATTGTGAAGTTCTTTGCAGCTCTCTGTATGCTTGCTTAATTGCACCGGATTTATTTATATGATGTTCAAATATAATTTGTCTTTTCTGTTTCTTATTTTTATCCATTAGTCTGTTGATTTGTTTACTGATTTCTGTGATCTCTCTTTTTGCTTTTTTCGACCTTTTTTCTTTATATAGTTCCTTTCTTTTTTCTAATAAAGTGTATATGGTATGGTTTATCATATCTTTCTCCGCCTTCCTTTCTAATGGTATTTGTTTTAGTAGATTGTTAATAACCTTCTCTATGTTGTTATATTGTTTTTGAATATCTGATGAACTCTGAATAGCTTTGGTAAATTCTTCTTCCCAGTACTGTCCACTATCTCCGGTTACAATGGGTAAGTCTCTAGTAATTCTGTTATTGTGTGTAATCAATCTCCTTGTTTTTCTGTTCTTTATATTTATTTTACTTCTTATCATCCGATGGTCAGTATAAAAGTTTAGGTTATGTATGATGTCAAAAGAGTGTATATCTTGCTGTCTGTTTGTGAGAATATAATCAATCTCGTTGTGGTACAAACCATTTGGTGATTCCCAGGTCCATTTATTTTTCTCTTTTATTTTGAATATACTGTTTATAATTTTTAATTTATTTTCCAGTGCAAACTCAACCAGTCGCTGTCCATGATTAGATCTATTCCCACATGAGTATTGGCCGAAAATTGTTTGCTCGCCTTGCCTTGCGCTACCTACTTGCGCATTGAAGTCGCCCATTAATATTATCTTCTTCCGTTTGTTATTCTTTATCACAGTGTCTAGGGTTTCATAGAAGTTGTCTAGCTCTTCTTCTTTACATGATTCGGTAGGTGCATATGCTTGAATCACTATCCATGTATTGTTCGGGGCAAAATTAATTTCTAGAATAGCTATTCTAAAAGAGTAGCTACTGAAACCAATTATATTATTTTTCAGCTGTTTTTTAACTAAAAATCCGACACCATAGTTGCCATTTTTTCCTTGACTATGATACAGAATGAAGTCTGGGTATTCTGTTATCATTTCATTTTCTCTTCTGGTTTCTGAAAGTCCAATGATATCCCAGTTTATATTTTTTATCGCATAATTCAGTTCTGTTATTCTATTATCGTTAAGTAATGTTCTGACATTTAAAGTAGCTATATAGAGATCACTGCCTTCATCGACTTGTTTGTTGTTGTGGTTTCTGGTTGGGGGGTGTTGGTCATACTCCTCCACGGGGACCAGCCGGCTTGGAGGAGGTGTTGTTTGTGGGGAGGCGCTCGTTAGTTTTTTTGGTCGTCGTTGTTATTGTCGTTGGTGGATAGGTTTAGTTGGGGTGGGCGTAAGTAGTTTGTGATGCTTTGGGGCCTCGTTTTCTTGGCTTGTTGTTTTGTTTTCTCTTCATTGGATTTGACTACCTCAACAGCGTCGGGAGATTCAGACAGCATCCGTTTTTTTGACTGGTTGTCATTAGGTGTACGATTTCCTGCTGGGTGTGATTTTAAAGTTATAATCTTGTTATGTCGCAGTGCTACGTTTTTTCCCGCTTGCCGTTCCCTTTTAAGCTCTTCCTGGAGTTCTCTCCGTTTTTGTAAGACAGCCGGGGAGTAATCTTCTTTAATATATATCCCTGTATCTTCCAACTTCTTTTTACATCTAATCAGTTCCAATTTTCTACCTATTGTTGTAATAGTGACTATCACCGGCCTAACCTTATCACTTTTTTTGCCAATTCTACTTACGTTTTCTATTTCCCACCATTGACACTTTATTTCCATTTTATTGTTTATAATGTCTAATATTAATTTGACCAAGGCATCGTAGTTCCTTTCTACTTCCTGCACCCCGAAAAATACTAAATTTTTCTTCCTCAGTTTGTTGTCTAGCTGGTCTATAATTATTTATTGTTTTTCAATTTTTTCTTCCAGCTGGCTTGTTCTGGTTTCAATTAAGGAAAATTTTTGGTCTATGTTTTTGTTTATTGACTCCTTAATGTTTTCTTCCATTTCTTTCATGTCTTGCTTCTGTTTTTGAATGTCATCTTGTATATTTTGTAACATTTTTTTAATTTCATCCATGATTCCGTGCTACTCAAACTTATCCTCAGTACTCCTGCGTGAAACGGAGCGTATCTCACAATTTCCGAACGTAACTTATCTGTCAGCTGGTTGTCAATGTCATGAACTTAGCGGTTACCGTTATGACGTTTACAAATGATAACCTCTGTTGTCTGAGCTGTTCATAACTTTCGCGATGTGATTTTTTGCGCAATCCACTTGTTTCCACTGTTGAATGTTAACTTTCTTCATAAATCTTGATTTCGTTCGGAGATTGGTGCACTTTTTACGTTGAACAACACTGTTTTTTTTACTTTATTTTTGATTTAAAATCGTGTACGGAGCAAGTAACTATGTTTCGCCAGCTAGTGTTGCCAGCTAGTGTTCCAGCAGCCCCCAATATTTATTTATTAATATTTATTATTATTATACCTACCTATTCTTTATTTCATACTATTCACTATATATGTAATGGTAAGATGAATTAATTATGTCCCTTCCTATGTAAATGAAAGGATAAAATGAACATAAGTGTTTTACAAGCTTTCGGTTTTTAAAAAAGTTCAACAAATTAAATTCAGACATTGGTCAAACCCACACCCACATACATTGTGGGAAGATTTACTTAAAATGGTACAAAAAGAAACTAAATATACTTTTAACGTAAACCCTTATTTTGTAACTAAATATTTACACACCTCGGTGATATATCGACGAAAGGCTGAATGAATAAAGGAATTCTGGAGATGTATTGAGATTTTTGAAATATGATATTGTTATGATAAATCATTGATATTGATATTTATAGAAATCAAATTTTACAGCATTACAGCTAGCACCAATGCACTGTAAAATTAAGTAGTAAAATTAAGTTAATTAGATTTAAGCTAGTTATTAATTTCGATTAGTAACTAGCTTAAATCTAATTAACAAAATATATGATTTTAGTAAGTTAAAATTAGTTAAATATATAATCATATCAGCATCATTGCGTTTCGCTAGCATTCTCATATTGGAACAGGAAGGAGGTATACGAGTAAATCAACAAAATATTCGTAAATCTAACGCACATTTTAAATCAGTTTTTGGTCATGTTTACTACATTGCCTCATTTGAAGTTGTACTGAAAGGAATTCCTTTTCATCATTATTCAAACTGTAAAATTGACGTACACATCGTTTGATGATCTCAGAAATACTCAGAATGAAATTAAAATATGGTGTAAATTTTTAATGTTATTATTTACTTCCTGTATTTCTACGATACACTGCTTACATTTAGCGTTAAAGCAATATAACACTGCCACTGACACTGCGGGGTTGCGAACTGCATCGCAGCCATAATTGTTTATTTTTAGTTTTAAGATATATTTTATAATAATATGTTTGCTAAATTTAACCCGGCAACCTTCAAATCAAGAGTGAACAGGCACCTTCTGGGCGAGCTCGCTCCATCGTAGGCCACGTCTACGCCTCGGCTAGTCTGTGGCCATGAGTAAGCCCATTCATAAAAAAAAAAAAAAAGGTATTTATCAACAGACCAATATAAATATTTTGAATTCATAACATTCCGTGCGTATATCTCGTTTACATAAGCTACTCGTAAGCGGAAACGGGACGTGAAACAAATTAAATTCGAATCTAACTTCAATACCAGTTCGTTCCGAATTAGGTCCTAGGTCGTATTCCTACGTCAGATAGTGAGGGCCCGATTCGGATTATGAAATAGACATCTATTAGACATCACCAAGATACGATAACGACATGTTTAAGATCTAACCTGTCAAATTTGACATTTGCGCGATTCTGGAGATACTCTTGAACGATTTCCACAGGATATGACTTAGAGATCTAATTCATATCTAATAGATATCTTACTCTATCTAATGTAAAAGTGACATTGGTTGCCCGAATTGCGCTGCAAAAGAGAACTAGTTGATATCTAAACTATAACGTATCTAGAATGGATCTAGTACGTGTCGTCTGTCTCTCTTTATCTTGAATTTCGAACACGGCAGTGAGCTTCGCTCCATGACTGTGTGACATATTGCTTGGATTCCCGCTGCGCTCTCAAATCTGTCAGCCGTTATTAAACTATGACGGCTTTGATTTATGGAACCCTTCTACTGCACGGACTGCGAAGTGATGTTGGGCTGTTACTGTATACTGCGTTTAGATTAAGTGGTGACGCGGATTGAGACGTTTCATTTGTCACTGCATTTATGCTTTGTATTTAGAATCAACTCTTATCCATGACTAGGTACATACCGGGTGTCGCCTGTAACACGAGCAAATAATTAAAACATAGATTGTACTCCTCAAACGGTGACACTTTTGTTCAACAACTATTAAAAATTATGAAGTATTTAGACTCCCTATTTTTCATACAAACTAAATATTATCTTCAATGGACGCCATCGCCATGCCATATCATTGTGTTTGACGTTGCTTGTCACGCCTTAAACATAACAAAATTCGCAATACATTGCGTTTTAGAATAAACTTTAAAGTGTATTAAAAAATCAAACTAAAAGTTATTTTTAATAGTTCCTGAGCAAATGTGGGTCAGTTTGAGGAGTACAGCGTACAGTTTAATTTTTTGCTCATATTACAGGCCACACCCGGTATATGTAGTTGGTAAAACCAATTTGTCAGTCAGTAAGAACTAAGGAAAACTATACTCATCCTTTTCTTTCGGGTGTCTTACACTAAGACAATTATAGTATGATTATCTCTGTCTATGGTTAAAATGAGACAGTCCTTTAACAAACTATAAGTACCATACAGGCAAATGGATCCTATGAAAAATATATTTGACTTTAAATTTTAAGAAAGCATTTCTACTCGTAAAACTAATGGAAATAATCGTATTTTAGTCATGAGAGTTGCCACGTGAACATTTCAAGTGAAATCGTACAAGTGACACATAATGTTCGTCATATGCCTGTAGAGCCGATCAGATTACCTTTGTAATTTTATATGTCACACTTGTGTCGGATGCTCTTATTAAATCGGTTCATGTCACTTGTTTTGCGAGGAACCTCGATAGATATTTGTAACGTTAGATATTTTATGCCTATATGTGTACCTAATCAGTTATACAGTTCTAAAAGTTCCTACATTTCAGTAAAAATTGGGCAAGGAATTTGTTTGAAATTTGGGCGAGAAAAGTATCTAATTAAAATTAAATTTAATACAAAGCAGGTAAGTCAAATTACAGTATATACCTATACTGAGAGCCTCCTAGCCTAGTCGGTAGTACCTTGCCTAC
Source organism: Cydia fagiglandana (assembly GCF_963556715.1). Classification (NCBI taxonomy): domain Eukaryota; kingdom Metazoa; phylum Arthropoda; class Insecta; order Lepidoptera; family Tortricidae; genus Cydia; species Cydia fagiglandana. The sequence continues at coordinate 6,986,163 of NC_085936.1, read as the reverse complement.
AAACCAGGAGGCCCCGAGTACGAATCCTTAGGGCATTTATTTGTGTATTTATCACAAATATATTTTTCCAGCGCTTCACCTGTGAAAATCTGTGAAAATTTGGCGTAATATACTTATTGTGTTCCGGATTCATTTCATTGCAGACTTTACGTATAAAAACATGCAATGAATTATCTTGAACGCAGAAACTTAACCCCGGTTAAAAGATCATCAAAAGTGAAATCCAAAGCTCGCATAAATGGCATGGCAATTCACAGTTTATTTGGCATTTAGGTAAATTTAGAGGATCCCTTCGCTGCTGACATTTTATTTTATGTGGCTGCTCGTTACCGGCGGCGGTAGCGCGTGAAGTTACGGCCGCGGCGGGCCGAGCGCGGACGCATTGCGATACTACCTGCCCATTTAATTTTTAACAAGCAGAAACGTCTGCGACCGATGGTAGATGTCGCTAGGGTCCCCTAAACCCACATGGTGGAAAGATTTGCTGGCTATGGATGAGGTCTTGGTGGCTCAGATGGCAGAGCGCTGGAGTATCCATCCAGAGGCCGTGAGTTCAAGTCTCCAAGATAGTAATTTTTCCACTTTTAAATTTATTCTAAACCTATTCTTTGTAGCTATTTCCATCAGTTTCTGGCTTGCGTTTTGCCGTAACAAATAAAAAAAGCACACAAACCGGAATACGGAGACAAATTAAGTAATGTATCTCGGAAATTTTATGTAATTGCAAGCTTTAGATGCAATATTGAGGAATAAAAACAAGTTTAAATACAACTTTAACTCTTACGTCGTTGCCTTTTGAAGGTGTCTTTATGAGGATAGATTACAAATCTAATAATATAAAAAATTCAACTGCGTATAGTGGTAGTAAAACTTGATATAAATAATTAATTAAATGTATTAAATGACCGATAGTATAAAAATAATGTTTAGTAAACTTTTTCTGCAGTCGGATAAAAAGTCCTAAAGCAAGAAATTTACTTATTGGTAAATTTCAAGCTAACGTATTCCATCGAAGCATTAATTGCACCAACCAATATTAATATGTAGCAACTCTCCTGCTACGATTGTAGGTGCAGTGCGCGACGGCCGAACTATACCCCGAGGGAGTCGATGCAACTCGCATCTCACTACGATATTTTTATATTTTCACTGCATTTCTGTTTCGTTTCGTAAAAGGGCAGTGTTTGCTGGCCGTAAAACAAAAGTAGATACAGTAAAACACGCTGTTTTTTCATGTGTTGTTTTACTCATTGCTGAGCATAATGTAACGTTCATTTGACATTCTGAGTGGTCAATTGTGAAAGAATTTGCGGGAGAAATATTTCGTATACAACAGCTGGTTTATGTATCACATAGGACACATGCCGCCATTATTTTTCTTAATAAGTTACCTATTAAGAAAAATAATGGCTATATACATATAACTAACTAGGTACTAAAGAGTAGTTGTTTTTGCTAGCGAATTATACAAGCATAGGACTAACTCTTGGCAACAATTAAGTATAATTACAGTAACATCATAATATGCTCCTTGTTTCCATTTAAGCCCAAACTTAATGCTAAATGATTTATTCTATATTTATCCTTAATGATGTACCTATTGTCTATACTTGATGGGCGGAATCAATAATTTTTTGTTAACGATTAGAGATGGGCGCCAGCGGGTAAATACCGGGAAAATACCCAAAACTACCCAATCTACCCGATATTTACCCGTATCTACCCAAATTGTTGGGTATTTAAAATTTGTTCGTATAATTGAAGAAATTCATTATATAACCAAGGTATATCAATATTATTATCGTATAAATATGAAAATAAGTTAAAATAAAGTATACAAATCACAATCTCACAACTTTTTTGTACACAATTAATTTTTTTTCGTGAATTTTTTTTATACCTATATACCTACTATTTTTTAATTGTTGTCATATTTTGGTTTTGATATTTCTACATTTTATTTTATTTATCGTTTAATACAGTAATTTTTTCGTTAGGTATATGGCCAAATTTGATTTACTATAACCAGTTTGGATGAAATTTTGTGTGTATCTAAATTGTTTGATCTCAACCAGATCCCGAAAATGAGGATTCGAGAGCCACATTAATCCGCCATTTTACCGAAAACTTGCCAGAAATCAGCTCTGACGAAATCGAGATGCTCCTCAGGCAGCTTAAAAATGGAAGAGCCCCAGGCGAGGGCGGCGTTACGAGCTTCTGAAAGCGGGAGGTAAACCTGCACTGAAGGATCTCCAGAACATCTTTAACGCCGTTCTTTTCGATGGGAGAACTCCAGAGGTGTGGAGTAGGAGTGTAGTCGTGCTGTTCTTCAAAAAGGGAAATAAGGCCCTATTGAAGAACTACCGACCCATTTCGCTCCTAAGCCACATCTACAAGCTGTTTTCGAGGGTCATCACGAAGCGCCTAGCACGAAGACTCGGCGAATTTCAGCCACCGGAGCAGGCCGGATTTCAAGGAGGATACGGCACCATAGACCACATCTTCAGAAGACTGAAGAGTATAATCGGCCCCTGTGCTTAGCATTTGTGGACTATGAGAAAGCCTTTGACTCCATTGAAGTCTGGGCTGTTCTGGATTCCCTGCAGCGATGCCAAGTCGACTGGTGATATATCCAAGTGTTGAGATGTCTGTACAACGCAGCTACCATGGCCGTCCAAGTCCAAAACCAGCAGACTAAGCCTATCCCCATGCATCGTGGTGCGAGACAAGGGGATGTGATTTCCCCCAAATTGTTCACAAATGCATTGGAGGATATGTTTAAAACGCTCGACTGGAAGGAACATGGTATTAACATTAATGGCGAATACATCTCACACTTGCGATTTGCGGACAACATCGTCACCATGGCTGAGACGTTGTAGGATTTAGAGCATATGCTGACCGGTCTAGCTGATTCTTCTCAACGCATAGGTCTCCAGATGAATTTGGACAAAACAAAAGTTATGTTCAACAAATGTGTTGCTCCGGGACCTATTTCAGTACAAGGGGCTGTTCTCGAGGTTGTTCAGGAATACGTCTACCTCGGGCAAATACTGCAGTTAGGAAGGAACAACTTCGAGAAAGAGTCGAATAGAAGGATACAGCTGGGCTGGGCAGCTTATGGGAAGCTGCGTCAAGTCTTCACGTCGTCAATCCCACAGAGTCTGAAGACAAAAGTCTTCAATCAGTGCGTCCTACCCGTGATGACATACGGAGTCGAAACGTGGACACTCACGGTAGGGTCAGTCCATAAATTCAAAGTCGCTCAGCGAGCAATGGAAAGGGCTATGCTCGGAGTCTCTCTGAGGGATCGTATTCGAAATGAAGTCATCCGTCAGAGAACTAAAGTCGTCGACATAGCCCACCGGATTAGCAAGCTGAAGTGGCAGTGGGCCGGTCATATTAGCCGTAGAACCGATAACCGTTGGGGTAGACGAGTTCTCGAGTAGAGACCGCGCATCGGCAAACGTAGAGTAGGACGCCCTCAGACTAGATGGAGCGATGATCTTCGCAAGGTGGCCAGCAAGAGCTGGATCAAAGTTACCGCAAATCGTGCTCAATGGCGTGCAATAGGAGAGGCCTATGTCCAGCAGTGGACGAGAGTAGGCTGATGATGATGATGATGAAAACACAATATGACCCAGTAGGTGGCAATGCTATCGGTATATATATAGCCAATAGTGTTTTCAAACAATCCAGGTACCGGTTGAAATATATACACAAAATTTCATCCAAATCGGTTTCAGTCAGTAATTTAATATTAGTTTTTCAAACCATCCAGATACCCGTTGAAATATACATATATAATAGTCATATACACAAAATTTCACCCAAATCGGTTTCAGTAAATCGAATTTGGCTATATACCGATAGCAGCGCCACCTACCGGGTATAATTGTTTTTCCCAACCCTTCAGGAACCCATTGAAATATACACACAAAATTTTATCGTTATCGTTCCAGCCGTTTAGGAGGAGTAGAGTGACAAACACACGTATTGTAGAACGTATGTTTAAGATATTAAGCATTTGTCAATTTTCTTAGTCAATACAAATATTATACGTTTTATATAACTACATGAGCATCAAAAAAACCGTTATTTGCAATATCTCCATTAAATTTACTACTCCGTTTCCAACTTTTATTTATACCCACTCATTTGGGTAGAAAAGGTAAATACCGGGTAGATTGGGTAAATACCCGATAAATACCCGATATCTACCCCGGGTATTTACCCGCCGCCCATCTCTATATAACGATAGGGTCAAATTACGGAAGTAATTCAATCTTTCGGTTCAGGCCGCGTAGCCAACCTGCCAATCGCTAACGCTAGGTAGCGATCGAAACGCAACTGTCACTGTCGCACTTATAAGGAAGAGTGATAGAGAGACACAAAGCGTTTCGTTGTCGAAGCGATAGCGATTGTCACCTTGGCTAGGCCGGCAGTAGTCGTGCTTTCAAACAACAGCCGATAATGTGGTTTGTACCTATATATACAAGGTGTAACATGAGTAAACCGAATAATTTTAACAGCGTATTCCTGATCATATTTAGAGACAAAAATGTCCTATAAACTTTGTTGATATTCGCCTAGTTTCAGAGATATTATTAATTTAAAAAAAAAACAAGTTTTTATTGTTACATAGTTTAAAAGGCCTTTTTGATGGTGATGTTGCTGCTATGGGACGTAGTCTAAATATCCTTATTGATAGATGTCAAAAAATGACAAGTAACACTTTGAAAAAAGTAGTTTCAACGAAAAAAAAGATTAAAAATCAATTTTAAGTGACAAGTTTACCAATAACATTTATTATTTATGTACAAATACATTCAAAAAATGGAAAAAATAAAACAAAATAAAATTTTTTTTTTTGGCGAAATTGCATAAACTCATATTACTTTTTTTACTTCATTTGACCTCAGAAATGCGTGGTTAAAATTATTCGGTTTCCTCATGTTACACCGTGTATAAGGGCTTAAAGTGTCGTATTTCGGTGGTTTCGGGGCAGCTTTCCAAACTTTATACCAGCGCTGACAACGCTACAAAATCACACCGTTAATAATTATTCTGAAGAAAACAAAATCAATGTTACTTCTGCCAGTTAACATGTATTTAATTCCACCAATACAAGTCAAAATGTAACAGATATCCCATTTGACGTCACTGTAGTTGCAATAGTGGAGTAGAATTGAATTTGGCGAGCTCATGCAAATAAACGCTGTAAAGTGAAGTGTTCCCTATGAAATATATTGGCACACAATGTATAAATTGTTACGGAAATATACTAGTTTGATAAGCTTTTTTTTGACGTATAAAGTCGCAGCTATATGTGTAAGTAGGTACAGTCACCACACGGGATTGTTATGCCATTTAGGGTTCTTGCTAAATTGGAAATTCTATAGCGGTAGTATTGAACAACCAATTTAGACCAACCAACCAACTAAACTAATTCTGAACTATTTCTATTTTTATTAAATTATACTTTTACTTTCATGCCTCTCCTTTTTCACATAAATATTTTACCGACATAAATATAAAATATTATGTCAAAATGGATTTTTATTTTCATAATCATGAAATTATAACCTTAAGGGCTACTCGTTGGAGCACTAGAAGAGTTGGATACGAGATACAAAGTCAAACATCCGTGCTGAGGATTAATAACGCCCCATGCAAATCAAGCACTCACTGTACAAACAGCAACGCTCCTAACTGTACATCGGTGGACCTTATTACAAAAGGCATAAGGTCCACCGATGTTCAATTAACAGTGTGGGAAATGGTATTATACGCTCGAATCGAACAGGTATGGAAAGTACAAGCGTAGAATCAACGTTTGCAATTAAATTTTTCATTAAGGATGAAGATTGAAGCAATTTTAACCAATTTTCGGCGCTTACTTTTCTATGATATGACAGGCGATCACGTGATGCTTTCTATAGAAAAGGATGCGTCGGAAGCTCCGGCCTGGACACGGCCCGGTTTAACGTGAGTCGTCCTTTATTCGAGCCCACGGTGCATTATAATGTTAATTAATGTAATGTTGAGTCAACGTACCAATTTGACATGCCACAAGTGTCAAACATCGATACCGGACTCATTTAAATATGCTGACGCTACGTGATTTAAAATGAGATTGATGATCCCAAATTTCGATTACACGAACTACCCTAGATCCCAATTAGTCCGGTTAATTGGGCTTCGTCTGAACTCGAATGATATTTAACTACAATTCTTGTTTGGTACAAAAAGTAACGACGCGACGGAGATAAATCATTGTACTTGTTAATTGACATACTGCCGTATTGGAACTTCAAGATATTCACAAGAGACGACACGTACTAGATCCATTCTAGATACGTTATAGTTTAGATATCAACCAGTTCTCTTTTGCAGCGCAATTCGGGCAACCAATGTCACTTTTACGTTAGATAGAGTAAGATATCTAATAGATGTGAATTGGATCTCTAAGTCATATCCTGTGGAAATCGTTCAAGAGTATTTCCAGAATCGCGCAAATGTCAAATTTCACAGGTTAGATCTTAAACATATCGTTATCGTACCTTGGAGATGTCTAAAAGTATACATGTCTATTTCAAAATCCGAATCGGGCCCATAATATGTTTTAGTCTAAAGTTACACGCAAATTACTTGTTTGTAACTTTATAATTATCAATATAAGTAATGAACTAGGTGCGTTCCATCTGATTGATCTCTTTGAGCTAAACCCGAGAGACACGTGCCTGACTTTAATGAATCATGCCGTACCTGGTGCATACTCAACCTCCTGAAAACAGGAATTGGCTACTGTGCCTACCACCGGAAAAAAATGGGGATTGAGCGAGCAAGGATACTGCGAATGCGGATGCCCAAAGCAAACGATTCAACATAACGTTTTGGAGTGCCGACTAACAAAGTACGATGGCCCAGTGGAAGATTTTAATACCATAACGAGTGCAGCCATCGCCTACTTGGAAAAATGTAGTTTTATATTATGAACTATGTGGTTAATGAATTAACTGTCATAGGTCGTTTCTCAAAAAGTTGGCACCGCCACCTGTAAATAGGTTTATGTTAGAACTTTTTTTTCGTTATGTACTATTTTTATATATAAAAAATTAATACATATTTAGAGAGACTTTTTACACAGAGGCCTAATACTTTGAAAAATTTTTAATAAATATTGATTACAAAAAAAAATATTGTAACTACGTTTATCCGTTAACCTGCCGTGTCCCAACGCGAGGTACTGATGTTCCGAGCTATGAAAACCACACAAAATATTAACTTAATTTAACGGCATTACCGTATTTTATTAACATATATCCTTAAGTTTTAAAGTATTACTATCGCATAACAATATTATACTTATATTTTAAGTTATTCGGCTTCAAAGTTTGTCCAAGGCAATTCTTAACAGTCACCTGGCGCGTCACATTCACGACGATTGTATAACCCCCACCGCACCTTTCCCGTCTCACTCCGCACGAGCTGAAGCCGTCACTCATCAGCTATCACCTGGTAGGACGAAGACGTGGTTATTGTGCTTCGCAAATAAAACACAAACGACAAAGTATCGGAAATTGGAGTTTGTAATGGGTAAGTACTCTTTATCCTGGAGTCGATATCTTGCTAATTATGTAACCTATCGCATTACTATCAAGATATGTAACGTAAACAATAGTTTAGTTTTATATGCCTAAGTATGGAGTTCATCAAGCTAATACATTTTGTGTATTCGCGATATAACTGCCATTTTCCCCATCACCTGCATATCGTCCACCTGGCTAAAACTGCCAGGTGGATGAGATTTTGCGGCAGGTTAATGTCACTGATACCACAACTAATACTCGTAACTATATAATTATATAGCGGTTATATCGCTTTTGTGTGTTAATTTAGGAATAAAAACTATCCTGTCTGTTAAAGCTGCATATTATTGAAATTTTTGTACTTTTGTCTTAAGTCTCGTTAACCTGTCCAAAAAAGTCAGGTGAATGATGCAATGGCAGGTGAACGAAGCGTCCTTCACCTGCCATATGACAGGTGATCGATAATTATTTAAAATCCACGTTACATATACTCAAACTAGATTTGTGACGTCCCACGGGAAAAGGTACCTTATGAGGGTTTTTAGTTTTAGACATATATTAAAATGTTTTGTAAAAAGTATAAGTATATGCAGATTAGTCCCGTTCTTGTCAAAACCCAGTTCTGATGATGGGATCTATGAAGAATCGAGGGAACTCCTCAAATCTTAAAGGCATACATATAGTGATTTTTGTGTTTTTATTTACAAATCAAGCATATACATTCACAAAAGTGACATTGGATGAAGTGGAACTGCTGATGAAGATCAGAACGAAACTCTTCAACGACGCATAGTTCACGTTTGGCGATTTGTCCTCTTCGTTATGTTTGTTAAGCAAGATAAGTTTATAAGCTGCATTTTTGTCAATCTCGAGTTCTGATGATGGGATCCATGAGGAATCGAGGGAACTCCTCAAATCTTAAAGGCATACATATAGTGATTTTTGTGTTTTTATTTACAAATCAAGCATATACATTCACAAAAGTGACATTGGATGAAGTGGAACTGCTGATGAAGATCAGAACGGAACTCTTCAACGATGCATAGTTCACGTTTGGCGATTTGTCCTCTTCGTTATGTTTGTTAAGCAAGATAAGTTTATAAGCTGCATTTTTGTCAATCTCGAGTTCTGATGATGGGATCCATGAGGAATCGAGGGAACTCCTCAAACCTTAAAGGCATACATATAGTGATTTTTGTGTTTTTATTTACAAATCAAGCATATACATTCACAAAAGTGACATTGGATGAAGTGGAACTGCTGATGAAGATCAGAACGGAACTCTTCAACGATGCATAGTTCACGTTTGGCGATTTGTCCTCTTCGTTATGTTTGTTAAGCAAGATAAGTTTATAAGCTGCATTTTTGTCAATCTCGAGTTCTGATGATGGGATCCATGAGGAATCGAGGGAACTCCTCAAACCTTAAAGGCATGCGTATAGTGACTTTTGGATTTACATCAGAAAATCAAGCATTTTCATTAAAAACTGTCGCATTTGATGAAGTGGAACTGCTGATGATGATTAGAACAGAACTCTTCAACGATGCATAGTACACGTTTGGTGATTTAGATTTTGACTTGGATTGGGACTGGGGCTGGGACCCGGACCCAGACTCGGGCCCGGACTCGGACCCGGACTGTGACTCAGACCCGGACCTAGACTCAAACCCGGAGTCGGACCTGGACCTGGATCCCGGCTCTTATCTGAACCTGAACCCGGACCTAACCTGACCTGACCTTGCACCAAACCTGAGTTCCACTAGGTACTGCGAGGGTTCAACATCAGCTCTATCTTGGGTACTGCGTTTCCAAGTGCTCATCAAGACGTGTCGAATGACCAAAACAGCATGTGTCTATGTTGCATCAAACCTGAGTTCCAGTAGGTACTGCGAGGGTTCAGCATCAGCTCTATCTTGGGTACTGCTTTCCCAAGTGCTCATCAAGACGTGTCGAATGACCAAAACAGCGTGTGTCTATGTTGCACCAAACCTGAGTTCCACTAGGTACTGCGAGGGTTCAGCATCAGCTCTATCTTAGTAACCACTTTTCCAAGTGTTCATCAAGACGTGTTGGATGACCAAAACAGCGTGTGTCTATGTTGCACCAAACCTGAGTTCCACTAGGTACTGCGAGGGTTCATCATCAGCTCTATCTTGGGTACTGCTTTCCCAAGTGCTCATCAAGACGTGTCGAATGACCAAAACAGCATGTGTCTATGTTGCATCAAACCTGAGTTCCAGTAGGTACTGCGAGGGTTCATCATCAGCTCTATCTTGGGTACTGCTTTCCCAAGTCCTCATCAAGACGTGTCGAATGACCAAAACAGCGTGTGTCTATGTTGCACCAAACCTGAGTTCCACTAGGTACTGCGAAGGTTCAGCATCAGCTCTATCTTAGTAACCACTTTTCCAAGTGTTCATCAAGACGTGTTGGATGACCAAAACAGCGTGTGTCTATGTTGCACCAAACCTGAGTTCCACTAGGTGCTGCGAGGGTTCAGCATCAGCTCTATCTTGGGTACTGCTCTCCCAAGTCCTCATCAAGACGTGTCGAATGACCAAAACAGCGTGTGTCTATGTTGCACCAAACCTGAGTTCCACTAGGTACCATGGCTCTCTTACACTTCTGGCATAGTCCCAACCTCATGGAAGTCAGCTTTGGTGCACCCGATCCCTAAAAAAGGCGACCGCTCAAACCCGTCCAACTACAGGCCAATAGCTATAACCTCCCTTTTCTCGAAGATAATGGAGTCCATTATCAACTGCCAGCTCCTTCAGTACTTAGAGGATCACCAGTTGCTTAGTGACCGACAATACGGTTTCCGTAAAGGCCGCTCGGCTGGTGATCTTCTTGTCTACTTGACACATCGTTGGGCACAGGCGATCGAGACAAAGGGTGAAGCATTGGCTGTTAGCTTGGATATTGCGAAGGCCTTCGATCGGGTTTGGCACAAAGCACTTCTTTCGAAGCTACCATCCTATGGGCTTCCCGAGAGATTATGTGTATGGGTCAGTAGCTTTCTAGCAGACAGAAGCATAAAGGTCGTAGTTGACGGTGAATGCTCAGACCCCATGTCTGTGAATGCTGGTGTCCCCCAAGGCTGTGTGCTATCACCCACGCTATTCCTTCTGCACATCAATGACATGCTGCAAATCAGCGGCATTCATTGTTATGCTGATGATAGTACAGGTGATGCCTTTTACACCGGCCGCACCAATATCTCTCGGGAAAATGTCAACGAGAGCCGGAACAAACTTGTGTCTGAAATTGAGACTTCCCTAAAGGAAGTCTCTGAATGGGGTAGACTTAACTTAGTCCGTTTTAACCCTAGCAAGACACAGGTTTGCGCGTTTACCGCAAAAAAGTTAGAGTTTGTCGCGTCACCTCGTTTTGAGAGCACTCCCCTGAGTGCCGCAGCCAGTATCGGAATCCTTGGTGTCGACATTTCGAGTGAAGTCCAGTTCCGCGGTCATCTAGAGGGTAAGGCTAAATTAGCCTCCAAGAAGCTCGGTGTGCTCAACAGATCGAGACGGTATTTCACACCGGCCCAGCGCCTACAGCTTTATAAGGCGCAGGTTCGCCCACACATGGAATACTGCTCTCATCTGTGGGCAGGGGCACCCCAATACCAGCTTCTCCCTCTGGACCGCATCCAACGAAGAGCGGCTCGAATTGTCGACTGCCAGCGGCTTTCGGAACGGCTTGACTCCTTGGCGCTGCGTAGAGGTGTGGCATCGCTCTGCATTTTCTATCGCATGTATAACGGGGAGTGCTCCGAGGAATTGTTCGGATTAATCCCTGCCGCTTCTTTTCGCCATCGCCCTACGCGACAACATTACCATCTTCATCACTTGGATGGTTGGCAGTCCTCAACTGTGCGTTTCTCCAGAAACTTCCTGCCTCGCACAGCCAAACTGTGGAATGAACTGTCGCCTGCGGCATTTCCGGACCGATACGACCTTCAAACCTTCAAGAAAAGAGCGTACTCCCATCTTAAAGGCCGGCAACGCGCTTGCAACTCTTCTGGTGTTGCGGGTGTCCATGGGCGGCGGTAATCGCTTACCACCAGGTGATCCGTCTGCTCGTTTGCCTCCTATTTCATAAAAAAAAAAAAAAAAAAAAAGGTACTGCGAGGGTTCAGCATCAGCTCTATCTTGGGTACTGCTCTCCCAAGTCCTCATCGAGACGTGTCGAATGACCAAAACAGCGTGTGTCTATGTTGCACCAAACCTGAGTTCCACTAGGTGCTGCGAGGGTTCAGCATCAGCTCTATCTTGGGTACTGCCCTCCCAAGTCCTCATCAAAACGTGTCGAATGACCAATACAGCGTGTGCCTATGTTGCACCAAACCTGAGTTCCACTAGGTGTTGCGAGGGTTCAGCATCAGCTGTATCTTGGGTACTGCCCTCCTAAGTCCCCATCAAGACGTGTCGAATGACCAAAACAGCGTATGTCTATGTTGTACCAAACCTGAGTTCCACTAGGTACTGCGAGGGTTCAGCATCAGCTCTATCTTGGGTACTGCTCTTCCAAGTGCTCATCATGACGTGTTGGATGACCAAAACAGCGTGTGTCTATGTTGCACCAAACCTCAGTTCCACTACGTGCTGCGAGGGTTCAGCATCAGCTCTATCTGGGGTACTGCTCTCTCAAGTGCTCATCAAGACGTGTTGGATGACCAAAACAGTGTGTGTCTATGTTGCACCAAACCTGAGTTCCACTAGGTGCTGCGAGGGTTCAGCATCAGCTCTATCTTGGGTACTGCTCTTCCAAGTGCTCATCAAGACGTGTTGGATGACCAAAACAGCATGTGTCTATGTTGCACCAAACCTGAGTTCCACTAGGTGCTGCGAGGGTTCAGCATCAGCTCTATCTTGGGTACTGCCCTCCCAAGTCCTCATCAAAACGTGTCGAATGACCAAAACAGCGTGTGTCTATGTTGCACCAAACCTGAGTTCCACTAGTTACTGCGAGGGTTCAGCATCAGCTCTATCTTGGATACTGCTCTTCCAAGTGCTCATCAAGACGTGTTGGATGACCAAAACAGCGTGTGTCTATGTTGCACCAAACCTGAGTTCCACTAGGTGCTGCGAGGGTTCAGCATCAGCTCGAGCTTGGGTACTGCCCTCCCAAGTCCTCATCAAAACGTGTCGAATGACCAAAACAGCGTGTGTCTATGTTGCACCAAACCTGAGTTCCACTAGGTGCTGCGAGGCTTCAGCATCAGCTGTATCTTGGGTACTGCCCTCCCAAGTCCTCATCAAGACGTGTCGAATGACCAAAACAGCGTGTGTCTATGTTGCACCAAACCTGAGTTCCACTAGGTACTGCGAGGGTTCAGCATCAGCTCTATCTTGGGTACTGCCCTCCCAAGTCCTCATGAAGACGTGTCGAATGACCAAAACAGCGTGTATCTATGTTGCATCAAACCTGAGTTCCACTAGGTACTGCGATGGTCCAGCATCAGCTCTATCTTGAGTTCTGCTCTCCCAAGTGCTCACCAAGACGAGTTGGATGACCAAAACTGCATGTGCCTATGTTGCACCAAACCTGAGTTCCACTAGGTACTGCCAGGGTGAATAGACAGTAAGATTGAATGTTTACTTATTCACAGAAACTTGTTGTTAAATTGGGAATCGAATCGAAGGTGAGGTGGGTCAGAATCCAAAATTTTAATCATCATGGTGGACAATAAGGTCCCTTTTTACAGAAGATGACACATTTTTCGATTATTTTTAGAAGGCATTGAAAATGATGTGGTGGACAGGTGGATGACACTCATTACAGGTGAACGATGACAAGAAACCAGGTTAACGGCAACGGACACAGGTTAATGACGCCTCTCGATAACCTGTCAATATTTTCATTGGAATTTGTACTTATTTCTCGATAACCTGCTTCTACTATCGATAACCTGGAGACAAAATATCTTTCACCTGTCCTTGATATCATTAACCTGAATTTCAAACGCCTATATCTCCTAAACTAATTGAAGGAATTGCTTCCCTTCCACATTTTCTAATAGTTAAAGTTGCCTTTTAACGATCCCAATAAAAAAAAATGCGAAAATGCAAAATTTTTGAAAAACATTAACGTTAACCTGGCGGTGCCAACTTTTTGAGAAACGACCCATACGATAAATAATAAATTAATTAAAAAATTAAAAACACGACTGCTGCATTTTAAAGCGAACTGAAAAGCTAAAAATAATGTTAATATGTTAGTCACATAATTTTATGAATCTTAATTGGAATGTAAATGTACACTCACGGTCATTCACAGTAAATACAAAGAGCTATGCACATTTATGTCCGTGACTGTAGGTACGTTACATTTAATTTCAATTACAGTCGGGGGACCTTGATGTACCTAAGTGCATCTCAATCAAAAGGTCCCCCGACTGCAATTGAAATTAAATGTAACGTACCTACAGTCACGGTCATAAATGTGCATAGCCCTTTGTATTTACTGTGAATGACCGTGAGTGTACATTTACATTCCAATTAAGATTCATAAAATTATGTGACTAACATATTAACATTATTTTTAGCTTTTCAGTTCGCTTTAAAATGCAGCAGTCGTGTTTTTAATTTTTTAATTAATTTATTTTATTTTAAACATTTTAGTGAAAAAACTATTTAAAACTACCATTTCCCCCGGCCATTTAGTTTGTCCACAAAGTTCTTTTTATGTGGATAGGTATTAGCTCCCGGGACTGGGACCTTATAATTAAGCTCACCGTTCCGGAATACGGGCGTCTTTTCTGTGGATAATATGTGAATGTGTTCACAATTTGGGACATTTGACATTTGATATTAAATATAGCTCTTTTCCTTCACCAATGTAGCTTCCCAGGAAGCGAGATCCGGTGACAATAGTTAGATTAGTACCCTTGAAGATCTGATGAGCTATTTGTTTGTCAGATTCAGATACTATGAGCAATGTCTTTTTGGCTTGCGGAAAGTAGCCAAAGGATGGTCCTGTCATATTTATATTGTTCCACCAATTTCGTAGATTTTTTAGACTACCCTGTGCTGAGGAATCGTCTGCATACCAAGATTGTATGGTATTTTCATCTTTCATTTTGTTTATGATGGGCAGAGTTGCAAGGGCATACAGAGGCATGGCCAGTGGGTCTCCTTGAGTTACCCCGACTCTTTTAGTATGAGACAATCGAAGGCGCTTGGTTTTGGACCACGTGCAGCGCGCCACGTATGTCGTGCTATGCCCGACTCTTTAGTATTATTCAAACCCTATCGCTTAAATCGAAGTTCACACATTTAGATTTCTATAGGGCGCTTTAGTTCCTAAATTTACTTTATAAAAATATACCTATACAAGTCATATGGATGATTTGTATATATATTTATGATCAGCGGTAAATACCCTTTTATTTGATAGCTCACTAAATAAGATAGATAGATTTATTTTTCTTAGCACATTTTGTAAATCCTTATTTAACCAAAATAAGATTTAAGCGCCTATTTTGCATATATATCTTAAATCGCCTTTCAAAGCTCTACATTTTGAGACCCCACTCGATAGGTTTGCAAGATTTTTTTTTCTAAACGTCACGCAATATTGCGTATTGCGTCTGCCATATTGGTTTTATAATGACGTCACATAGCCTATGTCACCCGGGATGACGTAAGGATTCTAATGATATATCATACATCTAAATCGGTTAAGGCGTTCAGAAGTTATGATGGAATAAAGAAACTCACATAAATAAATATATACATACAAACATGAACGCTGAACACAATACACTCTTTTTGTTTGGGCAGTCGTGTAACTACTATCGATAACCTGGAGACAAAATATCTTTCACCTGTCCTTGATATCATTAACCTGAATTTCAAACGCCTATATCTCCTAAACTAATTGAAGGAATTGCTTCCCTTCCACATTTTCTAATAGTTAAAGTTGCCTTTTAACGATCCCAATAAAAAAAAATGCGAAAATGCAAAATTTTTGAAAAACATTAACGTTAACCTGGCGGTGCCAACTTTTTGAGAAACGACCCATACGATAAATAATAAATTAATTAAAAAATTAAAAACACGACTGCTGCATTTTAAAGCGAACTGAAAAGCTAAAAATAATGTTAATATGTTAGTCACATAATTTTATGAATCTTAATTGGAATGTAAATGTACACTCACGGTCATTCACAGTAAATACAAAGAGCTATGCACATTTATGTCCGTGACTGTAGGTACGTTACATTTAATTTCAATTACAGTCGGGGGACCTTGATGTACCTAAGTGCATCTCAATCAAAAGGTCCCCCGACTGCAATTGAAATTAAATGTAACGTACCTACAGTCACGGTCATAAATGTGCATAGCCCTTTGTATTTACTGTGAATGACCGTGAGTGTACATTTACATTCCAATTAAGATTCATAAAATTATGTGACTAACATATTAACATTATTTTTAGCTTTTCAGTTCGCTTTAAAATGCAGCAGTCGTGTTTTTAATTTTTTAATTAATTTATTTTATTTTAAACATTTTAGTGAAAAAACTATTTAAAACTACCATTTCCCCCGGCCATTTAGTTTGTCCACAAAGTTCTTTTTATGTGGATAGGTATTAGCTCCCGGGACTGGGACCTTATAATTAAGCTCACCGTTCCGGAATACGGGCGTCTTTTCTGTGGATAATATGTGAATGTGTTCACAATTTGGGACATTTGACATTTGATATTAAATATAGCTCTTTTCCTTCACCAATGTAGCTTCCCAGGAAGCGAGATCCGGTGACAATAGTTAGATTAGTACCCTTGAAGATCTGATGAGCTATTTGTTTGTCAGATTCAGATACTATGAGCAATGTCTTTTTGGCTTGCGGAAAGTAGCCAAAGGATGGTCCTGTCATATTTATATTGTTCCACCAATTTCGTAGATTTTTTAGACTACCCTGTGCTGAGGAATCGTCTGCATACCAAGATTGTATGGTATTTTCATCTTTCATTTTGTTTATGATGGGCAGAGTTGCAAGGGCATACAGAGGCATGGCCAGTGGGTCTCCTTGAGTTACCCCGACTCTTTTAGTATGAGACAATCGAAGGCGCTTGGTTTTGGACCACGTGCAGCGCGCCACGTATGTCGTGCTATGCCCGACTCTTTAGTATTATTCAAACCCTATCGCTTAAATCGAAGTTCACACATTTAGATTTCTATAGGGCGCTTTAGTTCCTAAATTTACTTTATAAAAATATACCTATACAAGTCATATGGATGATTTGTATATATATTTATGATCAGCGGTAAATACCCTTTTATTTGATAGCTCACTAAATAAGATAGATAGATTTATTTTTCTTAGCACATTTTGTAAATCCTTATTTAACCAAAATAAGATTTAAGCGCCTATTTTGCATATATATCTTAAATCGCCTTTCAAAGCTCTACATTTTGAGACCCCACTCGATAGGTTTGCAAGATTTTTTTTTCTAAACGTCACGCAATATTGCGTATTGCGTCTGCCATATTGGTTTTATAATGACGTCACATAGCCTATGTCACCCGGGATGACGTAAGGATTCTAATGATATATCATACATCTAAATCGGTTAAGGCGTTCAGAAGTTATGATGGAATAAAGAAACTCACATAAATAAATATATACATACAAACATGAACGCTGAACACAATACACTCTTTTTGTTTGGGCAGTCGTGTAATAAGTACATGTACTAGCCTCGAATCACGGTTCAATAACGACGTCGAAACCATGTAAACAGAAGAGAATAGTAAAAGTTGCTTGAACTGTTGCGGTCCCAATCTACATAACGATTTCGACAGCACCAACGGCCACCCGTATACACCTGGGGACCACCAAAATCACATCTTTTCGTTTCCCTTGACTCTTAAGTTTCTCATAAAGCCCGATCCCTTGTCAAATCCCCTTTACCCGCGTTTCATCGAATCAATTACTGTAATAGGAAAGGAAGCTGTTTATTTCGGTATTTTCGCAATATATACTTAGGATAAGATGGTTTATGTGTAAGGTATACCCGGGTAAGACCGGACTATTCTCGGCAGGTGGAACTTGGAAGGACGTCACAAAAAAAATATACTACTCATTTCTCACTACCTTTTACCTCCAAATGTTTATTGCAAATGATAAAAAGGAAAACAAACAATATATTGCATTAAATTTGAATAAGAAATCATTTATTTAATATATTTTAATGTGATATTTATATTTTCTACTTAATATTCTAAAGTGAATTATTGGATCAGGATGGAAAAATCTATAATAATCCATAGATGTAAGTAAATTGAAGTAGATATGGTACCAGGCGCACGATCGTGAGCCATTAAATATAGGTTCCGGAACCTATATTTAGTTAGTCCTATGGGTGACACCAACCTGTCAAGCTGTCAAAATCGTTGGATCAAATTTTAGTTTTGTCAACTATGAACGTCACACGTCTACATAAATAAAAGGTCATTGTAATAATCACATTTATATGATATTGTCAATGTCATGTTTTGTTTAGCTGTGCCAACATTCATACAATTGACACTAAAGAAAGAAAGGGACAAAGGTCCTCTCAGCATGGTTTTTGGAAGCGAAAGCGGAGTTTACTTTAATATGACAGGTTTGTGGATGAAAATACGAAGGTTCTTGTGGTAATTTGTAAAAAGGATAGGTAAAGTAGGTACCTACTTATAATATTTATATCCCCCAAGGTGCAATACATAATCCATTTGAAATAGACTCGACAGATTGTTTACGCATCCCTTATGGCTACCAAAATGACGAATTACAGGCATATATGAACACTGTTATATTTATTCTTTATTGTTTTTTTTTATTGTATTCTTAAAGTTAACGTTATAAAGTACATAAAGGTTTTCACGCTATTCGGTCACGGCCTAACACGCTCCTCGCATCGCTCGTCGTCGCACCTATCTTTTGACCCTGCAGAATGGAATAACAGGAAGGGAATAATGGTACTGAGGGAGATAGAGATATACGACAGTAATGCGTTTACATAGTTTAATAGTCGATTAAAGAACTTTGTCAGTTGGAAAAGGCGCGAAATTATCAATTTTCTATGGGAAGGTTACCCTACGCGCCTACATTTTTTACCCGACTACGGCAACGCAAAAGGAGGGTTATGATTTTGACCGGTATGTATGTGGGTATGTATGTATGTATGTATGTATGTTCATCTGTTCCCTCATAACTTCTAAAGTACTTATTATAATTTAACAAACGATGTGTCATTCGAATCGTCTTAATCGTCCGCTGGTTATAGGCTATATGGTTTCACAAAAAAATGAACACGGCGCCCTCCTAGAGGTCATAAAGTCACGAACCAAAAAAATAAAATTAAGTAATGATGACGTGTTATACATCATTTGAAAGAGCTCAATTAGCACATTTCAAATATATAAATATTGTTAGCTTTTGCACCCGGCTTTGCTTGCATGTGCCATATAAAACATTAATTTATCGGTTAGGTAATTCGAACTATGAATCTACAAGCGCTCTGGATTATATCCGCGTGTTACGCGACTACGGCGATACAAGAAGGTTTTTGCAAAAGAAATTTGTTTGGCCGCTATACATGGTGTTTTTTTAATGTCCTGCAACAGTTTATAACGTGAATAGGTATAGAAGTCCTGATCAGCCAAAATGTATGAAACAGTCAATTTTTTACAAGATACGTACGCGCTCCGAAGACGGGTGCCTTCGGCGCCCTCGTACTAAAAGTGTCGGGCGTAGCCCGACGTACGCGTTCCAAAGCCGGGCGCCTTCGGCGCCCTCATACTAATAGTGTCGGGCGTAGCCCGACGTACGCGTTCCAAAGCCGGGCGCCCTCGGCGCCCTCATACTAAAAGTGTCGGGCGTAGCCCGACGTGCGCGTTCCAGTGCCGGGCGCCTTCGGCGCCCTCATACTAAAAGAGTCGGGCGTAGCCCGACGTACGCGTTCCAAAGCCGGGCGCCTTCGGCGCCCTCATACCAAAAGTGTCGGGCGTAGCCCGACGTACGCGTTCCAATGCCGGGCGCCTTCGGCGCCCTCATACTAAAAGTGTCGGGCGTAGCCCGACGTACGCGTTCCAGAGCCGGGCGCCTTCGGCGCCCTCATACCAAAAGTGTCCGGTGTAGCCCGACGTACGCGTTCCAATGTCGGGCGCCTTCGACGCCCTCATACTAAAAGAGGGGGGCGTAGCCCGACGCACGCGTTCCAAAGCCGAGCGCCTTCGGCGCCCTCATACTAAAAGTCTCGGGCGTAGCCCGACGTACGCGTTCCAATGCCGGGCGCCTTCGGCGCCCTCATACTAAAAGAGTCGGGTAGAGCCCGACGTACGCGTTCCAAAGCCGAGCGCCTTCGGCGCCCTCATACTACTGCGTGCATTTACTGAGGACGCCCTCGCAAAAGTAATATAAAGTGAGTTCAAAAAGTTAGTAACGAAATCATGACCCCAAAATTAATTAAATAAAAAATAAGTTCAAAAACTAAAACCCGACTACTGCAAATCGCGCTCTAAAAAGTATGAAACAAGATAGAATTCTTATCTGAAATTATCAAGCAGGAAATATTAAAAATGTTACCATTTTTTTTATATACAAAATACAACGTAATATAATTTACCAAATTTTTTATATATTTACAGAGGTTCAGAGGATAGCCGTGGTCGTATGCCATATTACTTTTAAGTTTATAATCGTGGCATACGACCACGGCGATCCTCTGATTCTCTGTAAATATATAAAAAATTTGGTAAATTATATTACGTTGTATTTTTTATATAAAAAAAATGGTAACATTTATAATATTTCCTGCTTGATAATTTCAGATAAGAATTCTATCTTGTTTCATACTTTTTAGAGCGCGATTTGCAGTAGTCGGGTTTTAGTTTTTGAACTTATTTTTTATTTATGTTTGTTGCATACTCTTTGGAGTATTATCATCATATCATTCTTATTTCAAGTTATCTAAATTCAAAATTATTAACATGAAAAGGAAATTGTCACATACTTTACTTTTGGGTTTTCGATTTGGCTGTCATATGAAAACGTGTTTTTCTCATCCATTGTTGTAAATATAATCATAATTAAATACATAATTCACCAGGTAAAATCTCACTTTTATTCCACTCATACACAGTCCACCTTTCCCATCTTTTTCACCGCTTTTTGCTACTGACGGAAATGGCTTGACAGACTATAGGTATTTCATTCTCTTTATTTGTTTTTCATCTTAAGTTAGGTTGTTTATAACATGAATATAAAAGTAAAATACAAAAGCACATAAAAAATACATATAAACACATTATAAAAACCTAACCTAGGGTGCCGCCGGCAGCGGTGCAGGGCCCAAGCTGCCGGTGGTCAGGGCCGCGGAGTGAGGAATCGACGTACTATACGCGCCGTGTTCAAAATTACCGCCTTCTGCATCTGAATTGATCCCTTGATCCAACCACCCAGCGAGAGTCTCTCTAGGTGTTGGTCGAGACTCTTCGCTATGAGACCGTTCGCTGATACGACTATAGGAACAATAATCGTTTATTATTATCAGTTAATTTTCGGTAAATATGTACTGTATGCAACAGTATTCCATAATTAAACGTGAATACAATTGTAATCGGAACACAATACGTGTAACATACAGTATAATTATGATCAATTGCAGGCTACCAAAGGGATTATTGAGCTAATTTGCCAGTCTGTAGGTAAACGTATCGCACCTCTATGCATGCAAATTTCTGTGCATCAAATTCATCTTGAGAATTTCAATAGAAGATATTTCAATTGTAGTCACGGCTAAATATGTAGAATGGATGTAGTACAACTATGAAACGACTAGGATACACTTAGGAAATTATACATTTATGAGTATAGTAACATTAGGGGTATTTCATAGCAAATTCTTGCATTGTGGCGGTCACATTGTAATGTGACGTACCACTTAAGGTGACAGTCCATTTCCAACGACAGCTGCATTACTGTTCATTTTAGTATGGAAATTGACAATGTCAGCGACGCGTTCAGTACCGGGAGTGCAGCTGCGGTTAGAAATGGAATGTTACCATAATACTGGTACTTTTTGGCGGTCGACGCTTTTGCCGCGTAGCAGCGCATTGGTACTTACCTATCGAAGCGTCGTTAATAACTGCGTAAGCGCCGTCCGCCATAAGGTACCTTTACCCGTGGAACGTCATATTTGGTCTTCAAGTCACTTCGTCTTACACTAAAAGTACAGGAAAAAAACTGAAAAATATAAATATGTTTATAAAAATTAAGTTAATATTTAACACTAAAATGTATCCAAGTATATTTGTCATGTTTAGGATCACGATAAAAAACAACCATGTAGGCATATTCAAAGAACTCCATTAAAAATCAAATGCACGAGCTTCATTCGGATATATGCGACGGTACAAACACTACATCTTTACAAATCACCGTAGAGGGACGAATATGTGAAGCTCACCCCAGTAGGCTTGTGTTTCTTTCTAGAATCGTAAAATATTTCACGGCGTGGCGCCCACTTACTTTATGCAACGGGAAATAAATTTGCTAGATGAAACAATATGCCTCATGTTATTAATATATTTTAGAAACCAAATGCCTGCTGATGAAGGCTATTTTTTTTTCTTAGCGGACTTCTGGCACATTATAGTTGCAACCAAGATAAGCCGAAATTAAAATGATTTTCGGTATAGATAATAGGCATAGGCTTATTATATAAATAACCGTACCTAAAGTGTGTGTGAATCTTAATATTATATTAAAATTATAAGTACAACATACACGGAATAATGCATGACAACCATAGGATATTCAGATGTCATATCCGAGATGTTTTTAAAGACTATAACATCTTCACAATATCTATTAACTTTAATAGCTCTTTGTTCATAGGTAAAAATAATAGGGCAGCTTGTGGCGAGCTGTTGGGGAGTAACGACCCCACGGACCCGAGTGCTCCCGAGAGTCGGTCAGGGTCTCCGTCTCCGGCGTGTCTTCGTTGGTCGGAGTGGACCCCAAGGGGACCCGCAGGACTCTCAGCTCTGGCTTGCCTTCATTGGCCGTCCAGAGAGGAGTCGCTAGAGCTATATGCTCCAGGGGTGGAAGTGAAAGATGCATAAGACGCGAGTTGGCACAGTGGCTGTTAACAGTCACTGGGTAGAAAGCGGCGCACACCTCTCGACACCCCTGAGCCGCTCACACCGATGTTGCTCCTGGTCGTCTTCGCGACGGCAGTTTCAGGGGCCCATCTAGTCAGCGGCGAGTCACCGCCTGCCTCGATGACGGTGTTAACATCGTTATGGCAGGTGTCCGGACCTCTTTTACAATAGCCCAGTCTCATTGTCCACCCAAACATCAATCCATAGCCCGGAATACTATTCACTTTTTCTACAATAGTCCCAATGCCTGCTGCGACCGGTTCATGGGTGTCTATTGTTGCGCCTGTGAACGGGTTCCAGCAGGCGTTCTACATGACATTAAAGCTCTCCAAGGGGCCTCTACGTGTTGGATCTATATCCCCACGCAAGCCTATCAAAAGACCGGGATTTATAGGCCCGTGAAATCCAAAAGGAGACACAAAATTATATTATTATTAGAGAATCATATAACATATCCAGCCACTTTACCGTTCTTTACGAAATAGAAGCATAGAACTCCGTTCAGAACGTACGAAGCGCCCAATTTAGCCTGTTACTGCAACTGAATGTCACCATATCCGCGAACAAGTGAAGATTGAGCTGAGAACGGTGCTCTTGTCGTAAAGCGCGTGTCTTGTTATGTTTTCACGCATATGAACGGGGAATTTACGACAGCCTAGTTTACATGCGTACCTTCTCCGTAATATTTCTCTATTTCAAGCGTTTTTTGGGGTCAAAATATACCTTACCTGTAATTTTACGTCAATCACCTATGAGAGACTATAAGAACGCAACTGCCTGAGCAAATGAGATTCTTTAGTACCAGAAAACCTTTATCAATAACTAAACTATACGAGTACAGCATATTCATGTGTATCTTATATTGGATCTTGATCTAATTAACGTAAACTCCATCATTTTAATTCAATTCTATTCTATTGGAAACACTATTACGCTTAAAGCAACCGATACCAGTCTGCCTTTAACATATCTTCAATATCAATTTAATACAGTTCAACAGGCTCGCGGCTTAATTAAATTTATCAAACGTTCCATCCCGGACGAAATAAAGTCGTTCAAAGACACCGGCTGGTCAAAGTCCCATAATTCAAATAAGGGTCCGGTAGTTTTATCTCGGCATTTCCCGGCAGCTAAAGCCGTCGTTCGTTTTGCTCCTTTCTACATTATCCCATGAAAAATGCAGTCAACGGCGGGGGATTCAAAGGAAAGCCTTATGCAGCCAATATAACGGTAATTATACAGAGCGACTTCTTGATCATGAGTACCTATTATTTTACTGAGTACTACATACTTAATAGGTAATAAAAACTCTGCGTTTGTGTTGAATCTGCTTGCCGGTCACTCGAATATGCTAGAACGACAAAGAGGCATAGAAGGCAATTTTTTATTTTCTCGGTACACATTAACAGTAAGTTTCGATATATTTCATTTAATTTAAGTTATAGCTAAGTGATTCCCTGTCACAGAATTTCTATTCTGGGCTTTACGATTTTTGTCCAACCCACACATCAATCTATTTGAGGTCAATAAAAGTAATTTAACTCTGCCGCGGGACTCGAAAAGAACCTCTAAAATAGAAACGCAAACGGACTTAAATTACATAAAAAAATACATGATAGTATGTAATGGAATCCCTGAGCGCATTAGTTCGACTAGCACTGTGCTGAACTTATTTACTCTATTTTTAAACTAAGACCAAAATACAAAATAAACCTTTTTTCGGCGCGTCAAAAGAGGTGAACATAGAAAAGCTTCTCGTTCGTTAACTAAGGTTAAGGCTAATGCTAGTTCGAAAGTTCTGTCAAATAAAAGTAAATTGTGTGGAATAATGATAAGAAGTTTTATGTACAAGGCTGTACCTGTTCTGTTCTTTGCTGTTCTGTTCTGTTGTGTGTGTTATTTGTATAACAACTTTTAGCAACGAAAACTATTACAGACAACGTGGTAACGCGGCAAGTATCATGGGCACCTTTGCACCCGGTACAGCCCGCGGAGGTATTTTAGATTAAAATATTTTAATATTTAGATATATTTAAGTTACTTTTGTATGATTATTTATATACCATTAACCTTTTGTATAATAAATATATTCATCTTACAGACATAGATATATAATGATCTTATCTATGAAAAGGGACCTTTTTATCGCTTACGCTATTATTTACAATGATCCGATATAAATACAATGCTGAACGACGCTGTGCAGCGTAAGCGCCATCGACAATAGGTCCATTTTCATAGATAATGCCCCATATGTTACTTAAAAATTCATGCTAATTTTTACACTTTTTTAAACAATATGCGGCTTGTATGGGAGCGGCATTTTAGCAGCAGGTTCGCGTGATTTAAAAAGTCAAATACCGCTCGGCCATCGTCGCATAGCTCAAGACTCGGTAACCAGCTTCATTTTACGGCTTTAAGAAGTAGTTGCGGGTAACCTCGACAGCACTTCACTGTGTACTTACACAGCAAATCCTGGCGCACTTGCATTATTGTACAGCCTGAATCCCGGTGTTTTCCAGCGACGCTACGTCTTGATATTCCAAAGTCCATGTGACACCTGGTGCAACGCTGGGAAACTTAAATATAGTGTGTTGTTTAAAATATGTATCAGTTTTATGGAAGTTTCCGATTCGCCATTTAAGATTTTTCTTCGCCTGCTGATTTTTAATGTTTCGTACAAAAATTTGTACACGGAACACCTATGGGATCACTTCGGTCTTGCAAATTAGTTAAATGTGTTTTTCTCAGAGACCGTTTGACGTTGATACCTTCCTATTTTTTAATGCAAAGGGAAACAAACAGCATTCGTATAATTACACATGTAGTTTAACAAATTAATAGTTAACAGCCAGAACAGTTTCCACTAATAGGTAACACAATTATTGTTCTTCACTAGTAGAATGCCTAAAGCTTTTTTTTTCAAAAGACTGTTGTTTATTAAAAACGTTAAAATAATTTATACAACTTTGTTACATAAAATAAAAACTGACAATTCGAGTTCTAAATTCAATTATATTTATACTAAAATAATTATGTTTCGGTATACTATTTACTTACGCTCAGTAAACAGAATAAAAGGGGTGTCTTTTCATATGATCTCTAAACGAATCAAAGGAATCACACATAATACTTCAAAGACCAAAAGTAAAGCTAAATGAAAACAAGTTGAAAGAAAGTTTTCATGAATGAGAGATATGAATATGAGACTTGGAGTAACAATATTAAAAACCCTGGGCAAGTCCAGCTTTGTTCGCGCCTGGGTTTAACTTTGTTTAGGGTTGCGAACAAAGAAGTCAAAGGATATCAAAATATTTATTTCCATATAAGAAAAGAAAAAGAAAAGAATCCTGAACTTATGCGATACAAGTATCAGATAATAAGTGTTATTAGGTAAGTTAAATAGGAAACGACCGGTGAAATGTACCTAGGTTGAAATCGGCCTATAGGAGGCCAACTCAAACTTTCAATCAGACATAAAAATATCTAAACGATGTAATTTTGCAATCGTGCATCTCTCCAATGCACGCGCTACAAGCAGCCTAGTTAAGGTGACGATCGCCTGCGCTTCGCCATCGAATCGCTTTGTGTCTCTCTACCACTCTTCCATATTAGTGTGACAGTGACAGTTGCGTTTCGTTCGCTACGTAGCGTTAGCGATTGACATGTTGTCACGGGGCCAGCGTAGTATTAAATTTAGAGCTACGGTCGCACCTTGGACTTTAAAAGCGCCTATTAGATTCTTGCATTTGCTTATATAAATACAAATATGAAAGAAACTTACATTATTAATTTGAATTACAGCTAAAATAACATTATTAGAAGTCAAAGCAAACAGAATATTGACAAAAAATTGCACGGAAAATTCTCCTTCATTTTAAAAATGTCAACGTGAACAAAAGTAAACATGCAATAATAAAATGACGCTTATGGCACGTGCTTTAAAAAATACCCGCCGTATACCATGTCTCTAGTTCCGTGCTCGCTTCCGCCGGCCACTGCGAAATATTGTCATTGTGTTTTCCGGTATTATTTTTTACAGCACTGATAATTTTTAACGGCCGATGCCTTAAATATGTAAACATCCTTGTGGTAATGGAATTTAGTGCAGAAACATCAACAAGTGTAGTGTGAATATGTGTGTTCACGTGTCAAGTTCATGTCAGCTAGGCATAATTATATTGAGACAAAGATATACGGAATGGAATTCTTGGTATTAAAATCCTTCACAATCGTCTGACAACATTAGATCTTCCACGTTGTGTCAGATTATCTAACCTAGCGTTAAGCCCGGTAATTCCGGTAAAGGCATTTATGTGTACATGTGATTCACTAGTATACGTATTATTTCTGGATTCTGGAAGCTTCCTATAATTTTAACTAGTATCCACAACACTCGTGCTAACTGTGGTGCTTAGTTACTTAATTTTTCTCATGTCATGTTGCAAAAAAAAAAGAAAAAAATCCTTGCACTATTTTTATCTCATTTTGGATAATGGATACGTTATATTACCTAAGTCAATTATTCAAAGCCGACTGATTGGATGACATAAGTATGGTGGTCAAATTAAGAATTACCTATATTTACTGCTTAAGATATTGACCATCTAATGTCAGACCAGAAATGAAAAGTTTGTAATAGAATCATTCTATATAAAAGGAAAAATTACAAGTAAACATGAGACACTTCACGACGCTCTTAAGTTAAATCGCCCTTGGGGTAACTTATGCGAAGCAACACATACAACTACATAGTACATATACACGACCTCTAAACAACGTCAACACCACCCCACCATCGGTCACCACTTTATTTTTAGGTATTTATAAGCATGATTAATATCATGCATCAAAATGCCCTGTTGACATGAATCCAGAACCAAATTACGGAACTATAGCAATCTTTAGGCTAACAATCGGTTGGAATAAATCATTTTAGTAGTGTAATTAGCAGGTATACCGCGGCCTGGACGTAGCAAACGTCGATAGCGGGTCAACAACTGAAAAACAATAAGAAATAAAAGAAAACTCATTAGTCACGCAAGCTAACCTGCCGGGTGTTTCGCGGTGCTGACAGTGCATGCAACATTCTTCTACCTATATCCAAAGAAAATTTCTGTGCAACGTTGACCTTGTCACAGTGACAACCAATATCAGACTAGGGATCTCATAATTATTATTGTCACTGTGACAAGGTACGAAGTGGCACAGGTAGGTAGCTTGAGGAGGCTCCACTTGTCCTTCATAACCCCGGGATAGGAGTGAGGCACAAGGCGGTGTGTGTCTAATGGTAACATTCCATTTCTAACCGCAGCTGCACTACCGGTACTGAACGCGTCGCTGTCATTGTCAATTTCCATAGTAAAATGAACAGTAGTGCAGCTGTCGTTGGAAATGGACTGTCACCTTAAAGGTGACATTCGAATGGCAACTGCAGCTATTTTACAGTTGCGACATTACTGCTGCAGCCTTGACGCGGGCGCTATCAATGTCACTTTCCTCGATAAAATGAGTGACGTTCGTAGACGCATTACAGCCGCGATTAGTACGTTCAATCTGTCAATTCAAGAATAATAGAGTCGAACGCAAAAGCCTTAACTGAAAGCAAACCACCGCTAAAGAAACATTAAAGTTGGGTAAATCTTGGGGTGACTTATTATATAAATATGACCCTTATTTATTGTCGAACTCCAGACTTGTTCGCGATAATTCCTCGTGATAAGCACCAACCGTGAATTTAATAAAGCTACTTTTAAAAACTTTTTTATTTACCTGTATTTACTTAATAGACCGATGCGTATTATAGTAATTTATGCTTGAAGTACAAAGTTATAAACAAACCTTCAATGTGTTGTAATAAGTAGGTTCTTGTAAAGTTACCCTCAACGCTTAATATTTTAAGTAAGAAAGTAGGTGTCTGCTTGTCTATTTGTCTGTCTGTTAGTTGTTCGCAGATAAACAACGGAAACGATTTAAAGGTAATAATTATTTTTGGAAATTTATTTTCGGGGGAAAGTGAGGAGAAATTACACACATCAAAACTGACATGCGCTGAGCCGCGGTCACTATCATTTGAGCTTATATAAAATTAACCCTTAACCATACTAAGTAGGCATAACAAAATAAACTTACTGTTATTTTCTGGCTGGTCCCAATATCACATCTACATTCATCATACACTTATAGGATTTAAAAGACGGTATTTATATAATTATTAGTTTGAAACCAATCAATACACTCTGGAGTATTTAAATACCTTCGATAATAATATTCACCCATAAATCAAGAAAGAAAAAAGGTTATGAAATAAAGAGCGCTATCACTGTTTGTGCTTGCACAGCCTCTTTTCACAGTGCGTTTGGCGAGGTCGGTCCGTCACGGTATCACATGAGTTATACTAGCCCAGATAATGATAAGCCGCATTAAAACCTCGTTAGTCTTGGGACGTTTTTCTATTGTTAGCGCGTTATGTGGGCGCTAATACCTGCAACTATATGCAGGCTCATTGATGATAAAAGGCTTTGTGAATTCGCGGGAAAGCTTTCCGAGGATTTATATGCGAATAAAACTGATGGTACATACATACATATAATCACGCCTATTTCCCGGAGGGGAAGGCAGAGACCACGGATTTCCACTTGCTACGATCCTGACATACCTCTTTCGCTTCCTTCACTTTCATAACATTCCTCATACACGCTTGCCGGTTTAGGGTGCTCTTGAACTGGCCTTTCCAATACATAATGATGTCCTGATGGTACATGGTGGTGGTAAATGGAGGTACAGATAGAGTAATAGAAAGTTTACGCCGAGATACATAGGTACACATACATAAGACAATGCTGACTATATTCTGATTCCGTGCCTGTATTTGTAAACACAAAGCGGGTATCGAAATTATCAAGTTTCGTGAACTTAGGCACTTGTATCTTAATTACCGTTTCACATTACTTATCTCTGACCCAAAAGTAAATACCGAAAACTTCCTAAGGAAAAGTCCGTAAACGTATCTAAAGGCAATATCGGATATTGATCATTTTACTGCGAATAAATAAAGTGAAAGTGAGGTTTTATAGGGCAATACGAAATTGTTACAGCCATAACTTAGCGTTCTCAATCCCACAGATATTGGAGTGGATGAGTTACGTTAAAAACATTGGCCATCACACTTACACAGGGGAATCTTCGCTTTCGCGGTGAATACTAATACTTTTTATTAGGAGCCTTGTCATATTTCAAGGCGCCTATTTCATTTATTAGGATGTATGGAGGTATGACGCCGTAACTTTAAATTAAGACTGTTGTCGGATGCGCCCGATTGCTTTTATATGAAAAAGGTTTTTGTGACTTTTTTATCATATTTTATTAGGTTAGGTTAGGTTAGGTTAGGATCTTTTGATTTTATAAACTTTCCTTACTGTATGTCAAAAGCTGAAATCATAATAGCTTAAATAGCACTTACAGACTTTAAATATACTTACAAGCATGGCTTAGAATATTCAATATAAAATCAACATTTAAAATAAAATGAAATTAATTAGTCAACATAAAATATAAATTGGTGCAAATGCAAATCAGTGTTTTATGTAAGTACAATTTTAGTTAGTAAATATTAACAGGTTTTAATGGGTTTTTTTAAATATATAGTGTTCAACGATATTTTAAAACCAAGTAAAAACCAGTATACCTTTGACATATGTTTATTCCTAAGTATGTACCTAGTATATACCTTATATTATTATTCCGCTTCATCGCATAGAAGGTAAATATAAGAAGAAATTCGTCGAAATCTCTTATATTTAAATAGTAAAACCTAAATCCACGTAGAACTAAAGGCACTATATAAATAAAAGTAGCAGTAAAAACACGACCCAGTAAATCTCCTAAATCCTCGAGGTGTGCCTCAAAAAGTCTGTTACGGAAAATTTGTTTAACGTAACTTGAAAAGGGGCAGATGCCTTCACAACCAAAGTAAAAGATTTGAGGGCCAGCTTTGAAGGAAAACAACGTGGAAAATCGTATTTCGCAGCACTTATCTTCCAATTAACATTTGACAAGATTTTTACACATGGCCTTTTGTCTACTTTTCACTTTGACAAATCCCGTTACTAGAAAACATTATTTCTTATTTATAATTCAAACAGCGCGGCGATTGTTTTTAAGTTGCGGAGTCTAAAAAATTGTTTTAGTTACTAGCCAGAATTAGTTTATACTTACTTTTCTAATGGAATGACTCTTTTTATTTGCTTAACTTATCTTTTCGCTTAGGTAACTCAGCACTTTAAATATAAAAAAGGTACACTCAATGAAAATTAAACAGAAGATTTACTTGAATTGGATTAGAATACTAATGCAATACATTATGGTTTAGCTTAAAATATTTACATCAAACGATCCCAGACTTGTCAGCTCTCAGTAAATATTGTTTGAATATTGTATTATTTAAAAAGGGACCATACTATATAAAGGACTTTATTTTGCATGAATAATTTCATCCGAGGATGTGCGTAGGTAATAGACCCTTATCAAAGGCAATATCTGATTACAAAACTAAGGGTAGACACGCCTACCTGCCTGAACATCTTCCGCTGACCAATCTTAAGACTATGGGCCCGATTCAGATTTTGAAATAGATATCTATTAAATATCTTTTAGACATCACCAAGATACGATAACGATATGTTTAAGATCTAACCTGTCAAATTTGACATTCGCGCGATTCTGGAGATACTCTTGAACGATTTCCACAAGATATGACTTAGAGATCCAATTCACATCTAATAGATATCTTACTCAATCTAACGTTAAAGTGACATTGGTTGCCCGAATTGCGCTGCAAAAGAGAACTAGTTGATATCTAAACTATAACGTATCTAGAATGGATCTAGAACGTGTCGTCTCTTGTGAATATCTTGAAGTTCGAATACGGCAGTATGCCCCTTACAGCTCCGGCTGAAGGGAGCGTTAAGTTCACCCACCTTGAAAATATACCGACCACTATTTATTTCCAATTTATATCAAATAAACAACTAACGAATACTCAATAGTATTCAAGAACAATTTCTTAAATTTCAGTTTCAGCCTTATTACTTTTTAAAAGGAAAACCGGAGACATGGCTAGACTTTTAATTAAATACCTATTGTAGGAAGAAAATAAAATGTAAAGCTTTTTTTAAACATCACTAGTCTCCCTTATTTCGTATCTTAATTATATTCGTCCCACTGCAAGCAGCTTCTCTTATTATAACACTTTAAACTCTCGCGTTTTGTACACATATTCAATTACACAAACGGGTCTACCGCGATATAGGTAATTTCATTGTTTTTACCTTTAATTCCGACGTTTCAGCTGAGTTGCACCAGCTGTGGTCTTTCCGTGACCACAGTTAGACCCGTTTGTGTAATTGAATAAGCTTCTCTTATTGTCCAAGAGTGTTTGGACTGTGGTCTCCAAGCTAGCCTATGGCAGATTAGAAACTACGCCAAATGACTCCTACACCGAAAAGCAATTACTCATTGATACAAGCCAGGGTTCAAACCTACGACTTGCGGCAGTTGAGTGCTTACCTACCATTCTTGTAACATTTCCGTTACCTACAATTCCTGTAACATAGGCAACATGTTGCGAAAGTTACACTTTAACGTCCTACGACTTGCTTAATACTTTTCCAATACGTAAAGTTTGACATCTCACCGGCGATATCGCCAATTTTCTTAATGTGACCGCCAACAACCATCGCCACAGTGCGAGCCATAAATAATTAAAGATTTTATTTATAGCACCTTGTTTCTTTGCCAATCATATCCCTCAACATTCGAGCTCGTGTAGCTACAAAAAAACTTCTTCGTCGAGGCTTAAATTAAGATGCGCGTTAAGCTGGAGTGGATGAAACATGTCTAGAGCCGGCATTAAGTGCACATAAAGCGGGTTAGCCGCCGCCGCCTCACTGCCCAACGAGGAACGGTTGTCTCGCGTTGATCACAACACGAGTCGTTTAGAGGGGGGGTGGGAAAAAAATGTCACGAACGATCACGATGGGGGAGGGGGGAGCGATCAGATATCACGTGTAATTTTTTGTCAAAGCGGGAAAGCCAAATACAACAATATTACTCAAAAATTTATCAAATAATCCGCTCTATTTTATATGCGTGTAAATACACCAATAAAAAAACATTCTATAATTATCACGTGATCTTGTGGCAGGGGGGTTGCGTTAAAATCACCAAATATCACCAAAAGGGGGGGGGGGAGTCAAATATAGGCTAAATATGATCACGTGATTTCTGGACGTCCCTACACTTTGCTTGCCACAAAAATAATCTCGAATCTTCAACATGAAAACAGGCACCATGTTACCGTAAAAACCCGTTTATAGTGAAAACACGTTTTCCCTAGCTTGAATTAATTTTCCGTACCGTCTCCGTGAAAACGCGTTCTCACTAGTTAAAGGATGACTCGCGTTAGACCGGGCCGTGTCTGGGCCAAAGCTTCCGGCGCATTGTTTCCAATGGAAAGCATCACGTGATCGCCTGTCATGTGTCATAGAGAAGTAAGCGCCGGAAGCTCCGGCCCGGACACGGCCTGGTCTAACGTGAGTCATCCGTAAAACTAGTTTTTCGTAAGGTTTTGGTAATTATGGGATGACGATGGATGGATGGATGGATAGATGGAGAAGTTTTTGGCTTTAATTTTATTGTAATTTTTGGACAATGTCGTTGGATATGCATTATGTTAATTTTAATTGTACTACAAAATGTAGCATTATATTGTAGGCATAGTTGTTATCCCTAAAATGAATAAAATAAAATATAATAATCTTCTTGCCTTACTTTCCCCTAACCTGCGCACTTAGTACAGTCAGCAGCAAAGTTACTAAGCGGGCGAGGTGTTCAAAATTACCTTGACGCGCTCTTATTCTCTTAACAATAAAGTAGCGTCAAGATCATTTTGAACGCCTCGCCCGCTTAGCAACTTCTGCTGCTGGCTGTACCAGACTTGTCACCTGATATAACGTTCAAACTTTTTATTTTATTAGATACATGAACTTATTCGGTACCATCGTAAGCGTATCATAATACTAGATCGTGTTCTTTTTAACGAGTCTCCAGCCAGCTATATTTCACGGCGTTGAAATAAAAACTAAACTTGTGGCGGTAAAGACGGACACAACATTTTATTGTACATTAAGTTTCTAGTAACCACATAATGAAGTTATTTACGTACTTACTACGTCTAATGATCTTAGTTGTAGGGGAGGGTACTTCAATTACACATAATGTGTTTACATTATGTCTTAAAGAGTATGATTAGTTTCCAAATTCGTTTTAAAATGAAAATTGAATTTATAATACAATCCAGATATTCTTTTTTTCGTTTATTAAGACCGTTATCCAATGAAAGTAAAAAATGTGGTAGTGTATTTACATAGGGACCTCTGTATATATTCAGCTTAATAAGCTACCACATTTTTTACTTTCATTGGATAACGGTCTTAATTAATGCTTAAGCATTTGGTACCTATTCATGCGAAATACAATATCACGTTTTAATAGAAAAGTCAATGGCTAACTGTGTTTTTATCGTAATATATTTATTTTTATTACACACCTTATATTTTACACTTTTTACACACTTTTATTAGTTTCACTTCGTATATCTCTTTGTATATATGGTGCTTCAAATCTTATAACCTAAATTTGAACCATTTCCGGGTGTCTGATTGAACTGAAATTTCGCATACTTCCATATTTCCAATGACAATACAATATTGTGCTAACATGGAGCTGATCTGATGATGCTGTCGGAAGGTAGCCAAAGGAACTCTTCGATGGAAACACATAAACACATTGAGTTTAGGCTCATTTGAAAGGTCTCGAGAAGTACTTATAGACATGCGAAGAAGAAAAAGTATAGTCGGCAATAAAAGTGTGTATCAAAAAATATTTTTGACGGTTACTTGTATTTTCGCTAGGTTATAAAACTGCATAATTTGTAATGTACCTACGTACTAGGTAGGTATTAGTAGTACTTACCCTTCTTGCTGAATGATAAATTCATAATTCTTATTTTCAAATGATAATTCTAAGTAACCTGGATTCATTCTGTGGCGACTGGCGGGAGCATGCAAAAAGCCGTGACGAGTGGCGAAAGCCGGGGGGGCCTTTGCCCAGCAGTGGGACACAATATAGGGTATAAAAAAATTAAGTGAATTCGGATTTTCTAGCTCATAGCTAAAAATATTTCATCTCGTTTTCAGTTTTTTGTAAGATGTTTTTTGTAATGTTGTTTGATAAAAAATATTTATTATTTCATTGCCACCAAGATACTCGAGTAGAGTAAAAGCCCCCATCCCCAAATTCTGTCTTTTTGTTTGAAGAGGTGCAAGTGTTGCTGAATCTTCAGTATCCCTCCTCATTATGGCTGACGTTTGAGGAAGAAAAGTAACATAAATTTCGGCTACGAAATTCGGGCAAAGTTACGTCCAGCAGCTCGAATATTCATAAAACCACGGCAAGGTACCGACATGTCGAAATAGATATATACTATATACGTATGCTTGCATAGAAATATGTTCTAATTAGATAAGTAGGTAGGTATACAAGTTTAAATGCAGTCGACTCTCTGTTTTTGAAGGCAGCTATGAAAGTAAAAATACCTAGGTATCTACTTTTACAAATTTTATTTATTATTCTATACTGAAATTTGTATTCATCGCGTATAAATAAACTTGAAAAAAAAAAGGCAAGTGCTGGTAGTTTGAACTGCTACTGGTAAACTTTCAATCAAAACTTACTTTTGCCTCTTAATTATTTAATTCGTGTCACAGACATTTCAGAGCGAAGTGTCATAAACAAACTTATCCACTTTCGTATTACAACCTAATACATTTAGATTCTTATTTATAAACCAGAGCACCAGATAACATGATAAAATTCACAATGTGCTGTAAAGTCAATTTAAACACTGTTATTTGACCAATCTTATTCGTGCGAAGAAACGTGCAACCGAAGAACCTAAGCTTATAATCTTTGGCGTACGCTAAATGGAGTCGGTTTGGCTTGAGCCCAGACCAGGCCAGCCAGCCCAAAGGCTAAAAGGTGAACAGCATTATGCAAATAACAACTCTTTATTCTGTTACGTAAAGCTGTTCGCGTTTTATTTATTTGCCAAAACACAATGGCGGGGTCAGGTTAGGTGTATCTTAATAAGCTATTATTTTAAACGCTATTCAGTGATTTTAATTCTGAAGTTCTGTGTAAGATTTATAGCTCAGACTGAGAATTTGCATTTGAATAAGGGAATTATTAAGATGTAGTCTAATTTTTACATTAAAAGTTAGTATAGAGAAATCAGAGATTCTTTCTAAATATATTTGTTAGGTACAAAGTTACATGGAAGCCAGTTTTTATCCAAAACTGTCCAAACAATCTTATGTAACATTTATAAAACCTTACACATTCATGATGTTAGTACGATATATTTAATTATAAGCAATGTGTGATCTTTTAATGTGAAGGGGGAGGCCTATGTTCGGAAGGGGGAGGCCTATGTTCAGCAGTGGACGTCTTATGGCTGAGATGATGATGATGAATAATACTTATAAAAAAATGTCTCAGGTGGTACATGCAAGTCTACACAAGAATATCATACCTAATTGATATACCATGCAACCGCTATTCTGCCTTAATTCACCCAACGTACAGAATTGCGCTTACTCAGTTTTCAACAGCACTTAACTGCATACGTCAGTGCAACATCTCAGGGTTGTAAATTCGTAGTTAGATTTACGAGGTCGCACGAGGAGACTGCAGGACGCCAGATGGTTTGCTAGACGGCTATAAACAACTCTAGATAATGTCATACGGAAAAACTAAGACGTAAATTATGTTAGACATTTTAATGCTTAGGTAATGAAAGTACGGCGTAGACTAGATCAAAATTTATCTAAGGCTGACGTCATATCTAATAGAAAACATGTAATATACTGAAACATACCCGACTTATGAGTAGAAAAGGCGCGAAACTCAAATTTTCTATCAGAAGTCAACTCTTCGTGTCTATTTTTTTCCGCCTTTTTCTACTGACAAGGTTTCTGTGCCAGAGTACATATAAATATAGCAATATAAGTCTAAAGGTCTACTTCAAAATTTTAACCTCTGTTCTAAGAGAAGAGTACTAAAATTATTTACGCATAACCAGAAATAATATATCAGTAGGTAAAAAAAGATGCCCCCTGGAGCCGTAACTTACATTAGTAGCAACTATAATAGTTGACACTAATAAATAATTGCGATGCTTCTTAATACTTCTAACATTTCTATTTCATTATACATCTTGATCCCGATAAATGTCTTTATAGAAAGTTGAATGAGTGTCATCCTTTCCTAAGCTTGAAATCCCGAAGGATGAAGTTCATGCACTCAATCTTATCGAAGGCGATCAATTCATGCCATCTTCCGACGTCTTAACACCTCTTACTCGGTTTCAGTCCGTAGACAAACTTGTTGATGTCCGCAAATGTCGGACAACACTGATATGAATCGCTTTATCGTATCGCGTTTCGTACCCATCAATTATTGTCATATCATATACACATAATATCATATGTGAACATAGTGAATTAAGATCATGTTTTATTAAAACAATCTGTTTATAAAATACTTACTAACTGCTAGGTCTACTACATTAAACCTACATATCACTTGTTAAAGGCTAAGTTTGAAGGTAATAAATAACCTAGCTTTATTCAAATAAATCAAGCGTTTAAGCGGAAAATGGTAACATTGAATATACTTAATCAGAGGTGTTTTTCCCATTTTTTTAAATTCATTTACATGTTGTAATGCATATTTTTTTAAGTAAAAAGTATAAACTCAAAATGTTGTACTTAAAAGTGCAAAATAGAAACAATACTGCTCGAGCATTTTATTATTATAAATTATTATTTCTAGATCATAAAGAATTAACCTAAATTTATTTTAAATAAATCAAGCGTTTAAGCGTAAAATTGCTAGTATAATTATACTCAGGGGTGTTTTCCCCATCTATAATGTTCATTTACATGATGAACCTAATGTATATTTATAACTAAAATAAACTCGAAAGCTTTGTACCAAGTGCAAAATAGAAACAAAAATCTGCTCGAGCATTTTATTACACATTTTATAAATGCTCTATTGTTGTACAGAGAAATACTGGCTGGTTACCAACACAAAGAACTCAAACTAATAGTCAATACGTCATAATAACAAAACAAGATTCATGAGACAGATGAAAGCCGCGCGATTCTATTATGGCGCTGTTTGTAACTGCCATCGCCGATGCCTTTAGACGTCTTTCATGGATGCGCCAGATCTTCCGATTTTTTCTCAGTTAAGCTGGAAATTCTTTTGCTCCCGGTTGCCTGCCCTCCTTTGTTAAAGTCTCGCGTTGAAGCATAAAATGCAAATTGCACGCTCCCGTACACCACAGCAAATTTTACGAGGAACTCCGCTATTGCATTTATTTTCATATTCGTAAATTACGGCTTAGTTAGTCACACGATATGTTTTTAAATGAGGGTTTGATAACCTTTCTAAACATTGTAATCATCAGATTTATTATTAACTTTACAACTTGTGCTGTAAAAGCAAACTGAGGCACTGCTTTCCTAAACTTGCAGGAAAGTTTCTTTGAGGGGAAAATTATGTAGAAACTACTTTAATAACGAACGTAAACTTAGTGAAAATCTCCACACGGATGCGTTTATAATCAAAAAGTGTCAGTTTCAAAAATTAGAATTCGTTGCACGTAGATACACGTAGTAGGTATGCAACTATGCATTTGGATAAATAATTTAAGAAGTAAGGAAAATATAAAAATCTCAATGAATATATTTGCTAGACTGTTGAATTATATTTTATAGACGTTTATGCAGTATTAAATGTCAAGTTCATTTGTAAATCTAGTAAAGTACCTAATAAGATTTACTAAATTGTATCTGTTACCTGCACCTTATTGCTAGGAAACGCAACTGCTTTCATTTCCTGACATATTGCATTTCACATGTACGTTTGTACATGACGTCTACCTTAATTTAGCCCGTCGAAGCACTCCACAACTTGTCTTGAGTCTCTCAAACTATATCTCTAGCGTCTACTACGAAAACACGATTCACTTTTTAGTGCAAAGTGATTAATTGTAACACGCAGAATTGGAAGATTTTCAACTTTAAGTAACTACATACCTTGGTTTAAATAAAATTGATAAAAAATATTATTTGGTTAAATTGTTAACTTCATAAAACAAGGTTTTCTCCCACTTCCTGGCGTGGTCCCTGTCTTTGGTTACAAATATTGGGAATCCAAAGATTTGGCGTAGGCTCTAGTTTGTGGGGTTTACATTATGCTGTTATACCGCAATATACTCATATAATATGTAAATGTGACAATTATTTACTAACTAAAATTCACAATTAAAAAAGAATAACAAGTGTCAGGACGAGAGTTCCCAGTATATCACGACAACACAAAGGAATCTAAACAATTTCTGAGACCTGTCGCATGTTTCCCACCGTAAGTAGGGGCGGCACACTTGAGGCCGCAAACGAGTGAAGATCCGCCCTCACCTGGCGCACTCAGAACCTACAATTGCATAACAAAAACAAACACAAGTGCAGAAACGAGCGAGCTTTTGTGTGGCATCCATCTTTGCGGGTGAAGAAAGCTAAACAATGGTCCGTACAGTCTAACACTGCGCTCAAGCCTCTAAAGTCTACTGAGCCAAACAATAGCGAGAATATGGGCTCGGGAGAAACGTTCTTGTCTTGTTACCGCGGCAATATTGTTAGTTTTATGAAGCGACTGAAAGAACCTTTGCAGGCTATATACAACCACAATTGAAATTTTTCCTTACCCAGCTGCCTCGTAGGCTCGCTAAATGCAAATAGCCTGAAAATAAGGCGGGGAATGTGTTAACCATTTCGTTTAATACACAATTACGTGCAGGAAGTTGGCGTTTGTTATTTTATCTAGCGACATACTCTTGCATTAGAAGCATTCTCTACATGTTGTAAAGAGTTAACTAGCCAATAACCAGCAGAGAATTTATTATAGGTAGATACTTAAAGTAGCCAAGATTGTTTTATTAATATATATTCTTTGGAAAAGCTGTGATTGCTAAGACTGACAAAATGAGTTTTCCCATGGTACGATAAAAATGAAAAAATGAATGAATGAAAAATCTTCATTATCAACTATTGGCCCATAGACAAATACTTTAAAATTAGCATAATATATTGTATTATAATGTAAAATATATTTAAAACTAAAAAAAAATACACATTATGACAATAACTCTATATATTGTAAAATACAACACCAGCGTCTGCCTGCGACTTCGTCTGCGTGGGATGATGATGCTGATTATTGACAAAAAATATATTTTCTCGGACATTAAACTATCTGCATAGTGCATACCAAGTTTCCTCTAAATCGGTTCAGCGGTTTAAGCGAGAAGAGGTAACAGACAGACAGAATTAAGTACTTTTGCTTTTATATTAAATATTAAGTAGGGAATTCAAACTAAATAATAATATACCGGGTGTGGCCTGTAACATGAGCAAATAATTAAAACATAGATTGTACTCCTCATACGGTGACACTTTTGTTCTACAACTTTTAAAAATTATGAAGTATTTTCACTCTCTATTTTTCATACAAAATAAATATTATCTTCAATGGACGCCATCGCCACGCCATATCATTGTGATTGACGTTGCTTGTCACGCCTTAAACATAACAAAATTCGGAATACATTGCTTCTCAGAATAAACTTTAGAGTGTATTAAAAATCAAATCACAAGTTATTTTTAAAAGTCGCTGAACAAATGTTGGTCAGTATGAGGAGTACAGCCTACAGTTTAATTTTTTGCTCACATTACAGGCCACACACGGTATTTATCGTCAGTACGTCGCATCGTCAGTATTTTAATCTATGCATTTTTGCTTTGTGTAGTTATTTTTTGAGCTATTTAATAAATGAGACCTATTTAATGAGAAAATGAAAGGTTAAATACTTTTTCACGCCACTGTTCGGAAATGTAGTAATAGATGGTCTAAAACCAAGCTGGAAAGTAGGCAATAGCTGTAGCACATGAACCACCACTACTACAATGTTTCATTGTTATCATCATCTGTCATTGGTGACAGTTCGCTACAGCAATGAGTATCATTTGAAACATAAAAAAACAATAAAAGGTCTTTTTTTGCGCAACTTTTTCCTTCAAAAATAAAATTAGGTTATTTATAGAACCAATTTCTTGTTTAAAAAAAAAAGAAATGACAAAACCATTCACTTCATTTTTTTTTAACAATTATCCATTCAGTTCACGCTTAAGGCGTTTTTGACTTTTGTAGCTGTTTGTGGTTTTTTTAGCAAAAACGCTTCTAATTTTAGAGTCGGTTTGAAGCAAATAACAGAAAAACGCCTCTTAAAAGTGGTAAAAAAAGTAAAAAAGGCGCGATCAGAAAATACTTACTGAATTGGATAGTGTAAATTGTGTTTGACTAAAAAATATAAGAAACGCGTGTCTACGCTCGCTATAAAAATGAGTTCTTCTAGTGAAGAAAATGATATTCTTACGCTGACGCCTACCGAAATTCAAGAGACAGTACAGGCAGTGGCTAGTAATTTGCTACCAGAGAAATCGCGGGCTAGTACTTATAGTTATGCAAATGTTTTCTTATTTCCTCGCAGTAGTCGTGAAAAGCACTATGTAATGCCTCGGCCGGAAACGCTAAAGATGGACTCGTTTTATTCGAGGGCCTCCACTAACGTGTCGGCCCTCGAACTCACTCGTCCATCTTTTAGCGGTTTTCCGTCCTCTCCTACAATGTACTATTCCTAGAATATAAACTATTGTATACTATTACAATATATATTCAACGTCTATAGACGTTGCTCGACCGAACCACAGAACCAAACGTGGTTTGTAGCTGAAACGTAGGTACTATTCGTATTCGTACAACTAACAACCGGCGCGATTTGGGAAATGAATTAGAGATTAACTAGATACGATGTGTAAAGATATGTGACGTCCCCCGGATAAAGGTACCCTATGGCGATTGGCGCTTACGCTATTATTAACGCCGCTTCAATATTATTGCGGCGCTGTGACGTAAGCGCCAGCCGCCATAAGGTACCTTTTTCCGTGGAACTTCACTATTTCATATCTAGTGAATTTCTAATTCATTTCCCGAATCGCGTCGCCAGCCGCCATGAGGTACCTTTTGCAGTGGAACGTCACATATCTTTACTATTTCATATCTAGTGAGTCTCTAATTCATTTCCCGAATCGAGCCGTACCTATCGACTATTCATTGCACTTTCAAATATGTAATACGTCTCTCCAATTCGATAATTTCACTCCCAGAATAGGCTACATTCCTACTAGTCAAATCAGCTTCTTTTTTAGAACTTTCAAAACGATTTTCTAATATGGACTTTATATGAAAACTAATGTAGTGACGTCATGGTAAACTCACCTACTTTTTATATTTCAATCCGATTTATTAAATACAAATTGTGTTTAAAAATAGCTGCTATCTATGTTTTTCTAATAATTATCTGGTGCTTTATTTCGTGCACGGTTTGAAATAATTTATTTTAAGTACAGGAAACATTCCTATTCTGGGAGGAAAGCCTTAGCTAACCTAAACCTTTCTTTAGCTAAGATTTTCATCCATTCAGGTATCGGGTATTAGTATACATACTGGGCATTCACTACAACCATGTAACTTGTAAAATACGAGCCATTAACCATTATATCAGCATATGACGTGGTTAGCACATGACTTGATCAAACGGTATGTGATTGAAAGGGAGCGAATGTGTTCCGCAAACACGAGTATCGAACAATAGGCCAAAGCGGTTGTTTGTGCTACCGTCAGTACACTTTTGTGATTAGCATAACAATCTCTGCCCAGCACACGATCCGAAAACGTCCGGCGGACAGCTAATAGACCGCTGGTGGCGTCTACCGACTGTTCTTGTAAACTCGTCCGGATAAACTTACCTGTGATACCATAATTCGACTCTATTTTTGCCATCTTGTGATATAAAGACGTGTCAAATGTTGTAAGCAACTCAATAGACCACCGATAGAATATATCTCATGTACTCTATTCAGAAGCGAAGGTCATTATTACGGCGGTAATTTTTTGGCAGCCAAAGCCAGGTGTCCAGTTGACTGCATTAAAAAAAACCGCGCAAGTGCGACTCGGACTCGCGCACGAAGGGTTTCGTACCATAATGCAAAAAAGGCAAAAAAACGGTCACCCATCCAAGTACTGACCCCGCCCGACGTTGCTTAACTTCGGTCAAAAATCACGTTTGTTGTATGGGAGCCCCACTTAAATCT
Organism: Cydia fagiglandana; assembly: GCF_963556715.1. Lineage (NCBI taxonomy): Eukaryota > Metazoa > Arthropoda > Insecta > Lepidoptera > Tortricidae > Cydia > Cydia fagiglandana. The sequence continues at coordinate 6,943,014 of NC_085936.1, read as the reverse complement.
TTATTTTATTCTGTTTTTAGTATTTGTTGTTATAGCGGCAACAGAAATACATCATCTGTGAAAATTTCAACTGTCTAGCTATCACGGTTCGTGAGATAGAGCCTGGTGACAGACGGACGGACGGACGGACGGACGGACAGCAGTCTTAGTAATAGGGTCCCGTTTTACCCTTTGGGTACGGAACCCTAACAACCTACTACTCAAACTCATTAAGAAAATTTTATCGTAAACTGTGTTGGTGCCAAAACTACAAATGAGTAACGATGTACACTGCAATAAGTAATATTTCACGTTTAGAAGTATGAAAAATGTACGTCCGTTTGTAATGCCACGTCCTTAGATACAGAGGCATATAACAGCGTTAGGTATATACATTCGACTTGTAATTATATTGTTATAATAGATACGATCCACCCTGGTGAACTTCTACCATTGCCTGATTAGGCAACGCAAGGTATAATAGATATTTATTATGAGAATTGGCTTTGACATGTTAAACAACAAAGGCGTCTTGCAGTCGGAATTTTTAGCAAAATTTCACTTCAAGTAGGAACACAGCATTACCGGCAATGGTTACATTCGGATAGCGACTGTAGCACCGTTGCTTTACTACTTAACTGTAGTGTTGACGCGGCCGATGTCACTGGCAATTTACCTTGCCATTGCTAGCAGTAATCAGTAATGTAGGTGCAGTTGGCAACCGAACGTTACCTTAACGTTGCAACAGTAACCGCTCCTGCAGTCACCATTCTGATATAGGTTACATCATTCTAATGTAGGTGTATTTTAGCTGAGCTAATAATAGAATAAGTTGCTAGAGCTCCCAAGAATTCTTGATTGCGTCATGCATTTTGTCCCTTTATATGTGACAGCCAATCCTTAGATACCTATGTATTACAATACCACTAGTTACGTAATCATACAGTGCAGTCACCATCCAAATATAACTTAAAATCAAACGCTATATATAGTTGTTTTAATGAAACTCACGTGGGAACGTGTTTAGCTCTTGCCGTCAATCAGCTAGTTAGCTCGCGTGCTTCGCGGTGAATCGCTGCTGGAAGTTTTTAACAGCCCGGTAACAACTCAACTTTATAGCATCGGCCTCAGCAGGGCATCATAAATATGTATATTCGGGATGAGTTCTCATGTAGGTCAGGCTTGGGAAAGTTGGATTAAACTATTTGTATATTATTAGTTGGTTCTGAAAACGCACGATTATTACTTTTTTTTTTCAAAGATTACACCGTTTGGTCGACATTGTGACCATTACTTAGAGGTTTTGGAACCAATCGCCTTTGATCACTGATATGAAATACTAATAAAACGCCAAGAGAATTAAGCGTGTATTCGTTGTATGTAGAAACGTATAGATAACGACTATTGACATTGTATGTAGTTTGTGGGCTAATAATGTTAGTCTATTGAGAAATAGGCTCCTATTTGTAAACTGATGATAATATCCCCTAGGGCGGCAACGCAATATTTCAAATTATAAGAGCGATAAAGACGGCCACACGACGCTCAAGATACGCGATTTTTTAACATTCGAGTCGAGGTTATTAGGTGAAAAACCAATGTATCGTCGCGGTCGCAATCAAACTAAGACCATAGGGATCATGGCTACCATAATAATGTAAACTTTTTCACTAATCAATAATCACTTTTTCTGCTCGTTCTGTTTATAAGTATCACTCACATTCGTGTAAGTACCGACGCAAAATGTTCTCTGTTAAGTTTAGTTCGCCGGAGATGTGCCCAATTACGAATACGACCCGGCAGCGGTGAAACGTTTTAAAAATTTAAGCCTGCGTCATTGACGAATACGTTTTTAAATAGCAGCTTTTAGTTCGCGGCGTGCTTTACAATTTTTCTTTTTGTTTATCCTCTCACAGCGCATGTACAGTCACCTGCAATAATATGTTACTCTTCGAAGGCCGCAAAAGTATGTGACACGCTCTTATGGCTCTACAAATAAGATCGTGTCAGATATTTTTGCGGCCTTCGTTGTGGAACATATTATTCCAGGTGACTGTACAGATACGAGGTACGTTTACCTACTAACATAGACGATATTATTATACGCATACCTGTATCTATACAAAGGAGAAATAACTAAATAAAATGATTTATAACAGTGGCGGAGCGTATGCAGAACTCGATTCCCACCAGGTTGTCCATTTAAAGACATCTGAGAACATTAAACTTCAGATTATCTAGTGAACATTTTTGTCGCCGCTACTGTGATTTAATAAATAGATTTTTAGTTAGATAATTTAATTATTATAACCGGAGAGACTTAATGTTTATTTTATCCATTTACTTTGTATAAAAATGCGTCGCAAAAGCCCTAACCCAACAGTAATCTCATACATAAATTCTATGATTTAAATACAAAACTAGACTTAATCAATTTCCAAAGGCACTCGAGTTAAAACAAACGCTAATATTAGCGACGATTCAGTCACATTATATCAAAACATAAATCTCTATATATTTACCTATTATGCCTTACTAATTCTAGGCTGCAGCGGGCGGCCGTCACGCTATAGAGTAGGTATAATTTCAAGAGTGGATTGCCAAGGAAATGAACAAAAGCTATTTATATAATAGTGGAATTTAAATAGCTCCGGTAGCTTGTGATAAACTTTTATAAAAGCATTATGGAATAAATTGAACTTCTTAGAAAATGTTTCCTTTGCGATTCTAGTTAATGGATATTTATTGTGTAGGTAGTTTCTCCACAAAAATCAAAGCGCCGGATTGTGAGGTACAAAAAATCATTGTATAGTCCTTTTTATATCAATAGTACCAATACAATTTAATACAAAAGGATTGTTTCCTTTATTTAAAATAAAAGGAGGCTGTTTTATTGTTGTTCCAACATTTGATCTTGTATTACGAAAGAAAAGTAAGAGCAAAGTGAAAAGGGTGACTCAGGCTAGACGCAGCTAGTGTAGCAGTAAGGGCCACCCCACATTTAGCGTCTTTCGAGCGTCGGCGTCTACAACTCTATGGCCGCTGCTCGACGCAACGTCGACACAACGTCGACGCAACTGCGCAGCGACGTCATTTTCCATAGCGCTGACCAGACGCCGACGCTCGAAAGACGCTAAATGTGGGGTGGCCCTAAACTCCCTAAAGGATGACTCAGGCTAGACGCAGCTACTGTAGCAGTAAAGGATGACTCACGTTAGACCGGGCCGTGTCCGGGCCGGAGCTTCCGGCGCATACTTTTATATGACATTACAGGCGATCACGTGATGCCTTCCATAGGCAACGATGCGCCGGAAGCTCAGGGTCAGACACGGTCCGGACTAACTGGAGTCATCCTTAATGCAGTCTGAATCCGACCGGAACCTTAACAGTAAAAATAATCAGATTCAAATCGCAAAAAGAATTGACTTAAGGTAATGCAGCTGTCGTTGGAAATGGACTGTTACCTTAATGGTAACGACGGTGTACGAGTTGATCATTGTGTATTATTTCTTTATTTATTTTTCTTCTTAAGTTAGGTTAATTATAATATGAATATAAAAGTAAAATACAAAAACACTTACAAAACAATTAAAAAAAAATATAAACACATTATTATTGCATTATTGTGTATTATTTATCATTATGTTTAATTAAATAAAACAGCATTTGGATAGAAATATACTCAGTAATTATGATTAATTGAATTGTAAAATTAAAATAAAAACCAAAAAAAAGTTTTGTTTAAAAGGAATAAATAATTTCTTAACGCATTTGGATTAAAACTTCTATAATATATTAGTGCCATGTAAATAAATGCTAACAAGCAAAATACATGTAGTGAAAAATATTTACAGTTTATCCTACCGTGTAATGAATGGACAGTTCTCTCTATAGAGCAATGTGTTAACAAATCTCTTATTATTAACGCGGAAGTCCACACCTTGCTAAATATTAAGCTTGAATCCACAGGAGTGAGCAAACAAAGGCGTGCACTAGTTAGGGTTGTCACAACCTACAGGTTAGTGATCTATTGGAAACTGTACGAGCGTACAGATGTAGTGCATAATTAATATCCATCGTATTTTTTTGGAAACTTACGAACGTGTCTTGTTATTTCACTCAGTCTCGGTGCAAAAAGTACTGACATTGACTAAAATAGCATGATAAATACGAACGTTTCCGACAAAATACGATTGAAAACAAATACATATTCTGTACCCACCTACTATGTGTTTGTCTAATATCATTTGTGAAAGTATTTAAACTTATATTTAGCCTTTCTAGAATTTCAACCTACCTACCAAGTTATAATATATAATTATTTTAGCAATTACTAAATGGAGGAGCTCATTAAGTAAAATAAATTACTTAATAGCTTAAATCATTTATTTACAGACTGCAATGGTCCACACAGTATACATAATATTACACACAAGACAATACAAATTACATTAACATAAGATTAACACAATATACATTACAATTAAATTACAAACACAAGCAAGCAATTACTTAATTGGTATTATTTAATGACAAGTGACGTAGCTATAATAGCTATAGCTAATTATTAAAAAAGTAAAACCATTTTCTGGTCTTAATATAGATTATTTTACTAATTAAGCTCCACTATTGTTTCCAATTTCCCAGTACGATTACAGATGACCTCAATAGAAAGTATACAAAGCAATTTAGGTCATCTCTTACAGGCATAGCGTATGATTCGACTGTGTTTGCCAACCCTAACTAGTTGTAAGTGGGATTGTTGTAAATAGCAGTGGATTTTCAAGCACACTTTAAGTACGTTCGTTATGCATGCTACTGTGTATAATTAAAAAAATTAAAGGCAATGTTTTTGGCCTGTAAACTTTGCAATTTATGGTGCTCCCATATTGGTGTTATAAAGTGTTATATAACGTTAATAAAGAAGTAAGGCAGGGAGTTATGACATTATTTACAATGCACTTTCATGGTGTAGGTACATATAAAAATGCTTAATAATTCAGTTCTCAACCTGGCTCAAAGTTCATCTTCAATCTTAGAGTTATTTTTTTTTCAAAAATGTTATAAATACTCCTAAAATAACTTATTTTAATATACTAGATACAATTCCAAACAATTAATTATGCTTGCGGGTCAATTAAATAGTAAGTTTTCACACAGCTAAATGTAACTCACAAAAAAAAGAAAACGGGGTCAAGGCGTAGTTTGTTTAATTGTGATATTCGTCGGTAGATTGATCAAGTGGTGGTGGAGCCTATATTTAATTATTTACTTTATGGACGGTGCCTAAAAATGTAATTCTATAAGCTTATTAGTTAATTATTGAATATGTATAATCTAAATAAAAAGTTATTTTTATTTATTTTATTTTATTGGTATTCAGGACAACAACAGCCGTAAATATACAACTTACAAAGTATTATTACATAATATAAGGCCAATAACAGTTATCCGATGGTTGAAAAATAATATACAGATATATTATTAAAAACAAAGTAATATCTGGTAATATTTATTTTTGGTAACAATCGCTTTGAAAAATGCTTTTTCGTATGTAAGTAAATACCTACTTTACTTTATTTCTATAAATGGGTTCTAAAGCCAATCGTAGTTATCGCAACTACTTACATCCAAAACTAATGAATTGAGGTTATTGTACAGTTATTGAAATCTGTCTAATGTGACAAAATCTGTCTAAATGAATATGTATCGTATTGCTAGAATATCGCTGTTACAATTTTACAAAACATGACGACACAAAGATTATTTCTATAATATTCAGAATATAGGAGCCTGACCAACCTAGAATTGTGTTTAATTGTCAGGTGGTAAGATATTTTTTCCAATTAATTTCACTTGGTGACATATGTTTACTTTCAACGATAGCTACAAGTCGGAAATGCTTGTGAAGTCCAGATTTGCTCGATTCGTTTGTAATATTGCGGCCAGCATGTTTACATCGCACGACTACGTTGTTTTACCGTTCGGTCCTCTGTAATTTTTAACCGGAGTCAGTCAATATTCTGCGGCATAAACATCCTATTTCACGTTCAAATATGTACAGTAAAAGGGGTTTGCTATCCTCTGGAACATACTATTTGAACTAAGTAGCCGAATAAGAACCTCTGGGATTACCTTTCCCAGACGAATGTACGGAATAAATTCCGAGAGTTCTTTGAAATAATATCTCGGGTCGCAATAAACCAGTAAGTTAGAACATACTCACGGGGTACACCAAAGTTTTCCTTCCGCTGTATGTTATGGATGCCTACAGATAAAGTATTTCTACTTTACGCTTTATGATTTTGAGTACCAAATTTATCGAGTATTTCTCACTCGGGTCCGGATTCGACTTAAATTTTATATCAAAACTAAATAATATAATTTCTACTATCCCTATTACTGTCTGTCTGTTACCTCTTTATTTATGCTTAAACCGCTAAACTAATTTAGATGAAATTTGATATGGAGAGAGTTTGCGGCCCGGGGAAGGATAGCGGATAGTTTACATTAATCACCTATTTAAAATGTCATCAGATAAAATATCGAAGATTTCTCATTTTCAACATTAAGTTTAATCATTAACATGGATGCCTGGATGGTCATGGTCAAGTGAAACAAAGATTAAACAAGATCAGTAGGTTTTTTTCCTAATAGATGGTACTACAAATTGATTATGAAATACACTTCATTTGTAGTTGATGCAATAACTATTGCTAAAAGACATTATAACATCGAGCATCCATTTGTAAACGAGGAAACAACTTACCACGCGCCGTTGACAAATTGCGACCAGCTCAACCGATAGTCTCCACACCGTAGATTGGTGATAAGCGACCAATTTGAGGAGGCGCCACGACGGGGTACGGAAGTCGTTATTACAGTAGGCGGTGCGACCTAGCAAATTGCGCCCGAACACGCCATCTGAACGTGACAGCACTGTCGAACACATTCCTTATTTGAAACGTCTCAATGTGACATTCGAACTGTAACTTAAGAATTTCGGATAGACATACCTAATATGAGTTCTTGTTAGTTCGCTGCATGCAATAATAATATAAACCGTAATGTAAGTGATATAAAGCTTTCAATTGCGTGATCCTGTCACATCTTTACCTCGAGAATTTATCTGGATTTAAAGCTGTTTGTGATCTTTATAAGACATTGTCCTACCTGCAGCGACATATGTGAAATTCAATCCCGACGGCAAAGGTAACCATGAAAAAGACACTTCTTGTAGTAGTATTAATTTTTGTTTTGAAAATGCATGGAGCGTAGCAAAGAGATTTTTCGCAAGGTGCTGCTTTGGTACAGGAAATCTCATATAGTGCACTATTAAATTGTACTACGCATTTGCGAAAGCCAGCATTCACAAAGCATTTACCTTTGGATAAAAATATCGCTGTCGCTCCCCTGTATGTATAATAACTTAAATTAACTTACATATCTATATCCGCCTTTGACACGCTCAGATCGATTCCATGGTTTCGTAACTCTGTTAACCAAATAAATGTTCCGGAGTCAGCTACAAAGGCCCTGATTTGCCGATTGTCATATCCCTTGACTTTGGTGTTTGAATTTCGGTAATTGGATTCTGAATGTGTGTACAATACAATTATGTCGGTGGGATGTTAACATGCCCAAAGTGCGCTCGTACTTTCATTAATAAGACTGGATATTCAAGCCACTAGCGCACCAGTTGATAAACAGGACTAATAACATTGGCCTATTTAAAGCGTATCTCAGTGTAAACACAAAACAGTCGTTGTGACCGAAATAGTTTAGGATAACAACATCATCAATTGGGTATTTCACAATTTTAGTAGGTACATAATTCATGGATGAGCTTTGATATACCTATAGTGGTTTTCTCCGAACATGCGAGGAAGGTACGATAATTAATAACTTAAGCTCCAATTATCACTTGAATCGAACTTTTACATCAAAAAACCTTTTTAATTTTCTACAATAATAATACTCCAAAGTAAAACATTCGTGTCATAGCGCATCTCCTCCAGGTATATGGAATATTGCCCACTGACATCAATACAATGGAACAATAGAGGATATTGAGATTATTGCGCATCAATTTGGTATTATCATAGTGTAGCTGTAGAAACAGTTGCACTGCCCAAAAAACTTAACACCCTTAAGTGTGAAGAGCATCGGACCTTAAGTCTCATTTCACAAGCTTCAAAAATTCTAGTTAAAATCATTCAGAACAGATTACGACCAATAGCTGAAAACCATCTGGGACCGGATCAATATGGGTTCAGACAAAACAAAGGGACCAGAGAGGCCATTTCAGCACTTAGACTAGTAGTAGTAGACAGGCGACTAGATCTCAACCTAGACACTCACATAGCTTTTATAGATTTAGAGAAGGCTTTTGACAAGGTCAACTGGAAAAAAATGATGGGTATCCTCCGTGAAGTTGGACTCGATTACAGAGATAGAAAAATTATATTCCAACTATACAAAAATCAAGAGTCAATCATCGAAATAGGAGAAGAGAGAGAGAAAGCCAAAATAAACCAAGGAGTAAGACAGGGGTGTCCACTCTCACCGCTAATATTCAACATTTTCATAGAACATGCCATTCAAGAAATAGTAAAGTCAGATTAGGAGGAGTTACATTTAATGGGGAGAAAATTCAATTTATCCGATTTGCTGACGACATTGCGGCTTTTGCCGAAACTAGCTCCAAACTACAGTTATTAGTTTCAGAAATGAATGATATTTTCACACAATTCGGTCTCAAAATAAACTGTAAGAAAAGCAAAATTCTGACCATCTCTAAACACCAATCTTTACACAATCCAATATTACTACAGAACACAGCAATAGAACAAGTTCAACAATATAAATACCTAGGAAGTATTATTACCAATGACTCCAGATGCACGGCGGACATCAAGCAGAGGATTGCAATGGCTAAAAAAGCATTCAATAGCAAAAAACATCTGCTCAAAGCACACATCTCGAAGAATGTCAAAAAACGCTTAGTTAAGGTGTATATCTGGAGCATCGCTTTATATGCGTGTGAGACGTGGACGCTAACACAACGGGACAGAGAGCGATTGGAGGCCTTTGAAATGTGGTGTTGGCGGAGGATGCTAAGGATTAGCTGGACAGAGAGGAAGACGAACGAAGAGGTCCTGAGCATGGCAGGAGAGAAGAGATGCCTGTTAGACACAATAGCTAACAGAAGGGGCAAGATGGTTGGCCACTTGATACGGCACGACAGATTCTTTTTAAACATCCTGGAGGGCAAGATTGAGGGGAAAAGAGGCAGAGGAAGGCCCAGGCTCACATATCTCAGCCAAATAAAAGAAAAAGTTTCTGTCGTATCGTACGAGGGAATTAAAAGGCTGGCCCAGCAAAAAGAAGAGTGGCGATTACTCCACCGACAAGAGCATAGCTCTTAAATATTGATGATGAGCTGTAGAATATCAGTTTTGGTTTTAGGATGATGGATAAAGTTTCATAGAACAGGTGCATATATTTGTGAGGTTCGAGTGCTCCTAAGGATGCACTGTGTATGCTATTTGAGGTCTATATTTTGTACTTTAACCTGCCTTGTAAGCTTAATGGTCGACAACGGGCATGTACTTCCACAAGTGTTACAAGCGCCCATAGGCTGCGGTGCGGTGCATAGGCAGGCCGGATACTTGCTTGCTACCGTCGTGGTATTAAAAATGTAATATAATATTACAGTAATCCAGGAAAGAAATGGATTTAATGCTTTCCCGGAACGGTAATAATTTAATGAAATAAACGAGAGAATAATGCTCAACGAAAATTTCCCTCTTATAATTTTCCAGTAAAACAGGTAGTTAAAGTTTATTAAAAGTAGAAAATAATTTACAAGGAAGATTACACATAGAGCCGGAATTATTTTTAATAATTAATTTCAACTTTGCTTAATGTGTTTAATACAAAGTCCACTGAATATTTTTTTAAACAAGCCTGTATCAAAGTCTGTCTTTTCCCATTGGTATGTATTAAACACGTTTTACTTAAACAGAAGACAATTGACTTTACAAGCAGTTTTGTACTTATAAGTTTACATTAACATAATAAAAAGGGAAAACTTTTTGAAATTAATGGCAAATTTAGAAGCGTCTCTTTAGTTTAATGCAAATTGATGGCTAATAATAGGCTAGACGGGACTAGTCTTGCTAGTTAATTTACTTCAAGCAAATAGGTCATAGATCTTGGAAGCTAGTGAATAAGGAACAGTCTACACTTCCTATTTAAACGATATCCACTCGATTTTTAAACACGTTGCATAGTAAGTAATAAGTAGGTGTTTACCATAATAATAATTTAAATATTTAATTTGAACCAGCATGCGTTGAAAATGTATATTATTTACTTCATCATAGGTTCACATCATACATTCAAATTAAAAAGTCCACGAAAATAGACTTTTTCATAGTATTTCCCAGACATTGTATTTGCTAATTGGTAAATTGGATCGGGCAAATCGTTAAACTGTTTTAAAAGTGTTTGCTTAGTTTATTATCCGCTAAACGTTGAAAAAATTGATAACTAACTAAATAAATAAATAAACACATTTAGAAAATATCAATTATTTTTTTAAGATATGACATGGAAAAAGGTTAAGTAAAATATAAAAGCAAGGCTTTCAACTGTTTTCAATAATAATCTTGAATAATGGTGTATCTGTCATAATAATTTTGACATTTGTGTTTCTTAGAATGGGACAAAATTTAACAGAGGTTTGCTAAATTTAAGAACAAAAAGGTACAACTCATCTTTTTTAAAGGTTAATTTACCAACATTAAGGATCCTAAGTCCAAACCTGATTAATCTGAACTAAACCCACGCTTAATTTGCAGACCATTAGTGTGCTCAAAGCACAAAGGCCGACACTGATACGTAGCTATTTGAGGCTATTTGTGGATTTAGCTTATCAAGAATAGACATTTGAAATTACCCCGGAGACCCGAACTGACGTTTTACAGGTAAGATAATATGGTTGCCCGTAGAGGATTCTGCTCTAGCGACACTTCCCAAGTTTTCCCTTCCATTATTATGGTTACAATTACGGAATTGTTGCTTAGGTCTTTAATTATTTGAGAGTAAATCCAAATTAAATCCGCTTAAAATATTAAAATATGGATTAAAAGTTTGCACGGTTTGTAGATAGGGCTCATATCTAATATACCTACCAATTTTTTTCCTTCACAAAAACATTTCATTTGATCATGAAAAATCTATATGGAATGATATGGATTATTATAATAATCCATTTCCTACATACTTGTATCAAGTATGATACACGCACATTACGCATTACGTCCAAAACCTAACGTGATCGCTTACCATCAGCTCACAACACACAACTTACAACATTTTTTTTAATAACTATGTGTATTCTTTACGTACTTATGACCAAACCAAGTTATACCATGATAGTGCCAATATTTTAATTGTTCACTAATTAAGAGTTCTGGAATCGACATTAATTTTTATAAAAGCATCATATAAATCTCCATTCACGTCCAACAAATATCGGCACCGTACGAAAAATTCCTTAAATGGCTCTCATATATATTAATTAAGGATCCGTTCTTGAGAAAACGTCGATAGGGCGTTGGTATCTCAATACCTACTCGTACCAGAAAAAAGCCTTATGCGTACGTGTTCTAATATCAATCAACTTTCAGAAGCAGAAAATAATTGTAAGTATAAAAAATAACTAAAGGATCATACACGCTTGGGTAGTCCAAAAGTTCTGGTTGTAAACATTTTCGAATGTTTACATTTTACACAGGACACGCCATTATTCGCAATGCCAGCGTTTACAGGCCTACTGTATTTTTTATAAGCATACAAATAATTTCAATACATAACTAAACATAAACTACGATCTAGTAATCCATTTAGGTCGTCATTAATTTCGTGTGCGCTATATAACTTATTTAAATGACACCTCGTGATATGGCTACGGTACGATCACTTCGGCTAGAAGTGGCCATGTCAAAGGCTTTAAACAAAGATTTCTAAAAAAGTTATCATATCATGAGCCGTCAAAAAATTAAATTGGACTCCGCTTCACCAACGGTCTAGCCGCATTTTTCCCGTGTAAATAAAACTTAACCGGCAGGAAACGGTGCGGCGACATCCACGAATAAAATCTAATTCCATGTGTAACGGCCGTCTGACAACAAAGGTTTCAAAAGCGTTTAAAATAAATAAAAGTTGTGGAAGACCCAATGCTATTTAGGTGACCTTTCGGTTTCGCATTGCTCAATTAATGTTGGAGTGGTCCATTACGAGTTACCCTCCAGTTATACGTTATGCACTCATACCTTTACCAAATTAGATAAATAAATACGACCAGATGCCATTTCAAACTTACATTTGAAGTAAAAAAACAGTCATTTTATTATCATTCGCCCGTCCGTCTTGCTTGCGCCAATAGCTACAAATGTCACGGAAAAGTGCGAGCGGAATGCACGCGCGAGTGATATCAAAGTGACATTTAGATATAGTTTTAAAATCACAGTTAGTTCGAATTGGCCGTTGATAAGATGAAATCGACCAGGCAGTTCTACATACCTCACCTTTTGTACACCCATCTAAAGACCAACTTTAAGAATGAATTCCATTTAGAAGTGCGTAAATTACGTATGCATATTTGCAGCTCGCTATGTATATACGACGTGACCTTAACCTCTGGACAAACTTAACTTGTCTAGTTTCTTGCTAGCAAATATTGTAAAAAATCTTTATACCTATAAAAGTATTTGTGAACCTTCAAGATTAAAATCAATCATGGAAAGCTTTATCAAGTTCACTTTTGCTTATTCATTCAATCAATCAACTCTTATAGCCAATAAGCATTAGCGTAATCAAATATGAAAGATTCAAGCCGGTCAGTCAATGCCCAGGGGACGATCACTGCAGTTGAATACTTGAGTTATCTGTCCGTGTTTGTACAGGGTGCCCTTACCCTCGCATCATCCACGGCTGGCCGGCCCCGGTAATGAGGGAGAGTTGCGTAATTTACGACAGGGGAGGTTATGAACTCAGGGTGCAACTGTTTGAAGTTTTTACGCGTGTTTGGTCTGCGTACACCTGAGCCTTGTCTCCCTAATAGATTTCAAGTAGTTTGCTGCTTAAAAGCACACTGAAACAGTGGTGACGATGATGTAGAAAATAATTTTCCTATAATGACTTTACAGATGTAGTACATAATTGTTTTCCATCGCATTGTCTCGGAAACATTCGTATTTGTCATCCTGATAGCAAATAGCAAGACACGTTCGTACTTTTCCGTGAAAATACGGTGGAAAATAATTATGCACTATTTATATCTGTAAAATATAATTACAATTCAAGATGAAAACCAACTTTGAACTGGAATTATATTTTACAAATGATACCAACTTGGCCACGCATGAATTCTGTAAGACTTCGACTTCGAGCCACCGCTACCCAAGCCCCCTATGCCCTATGCCTAAGCGCCTTATGTATTCGGTTATCTATTTTAGTGCTATTAGTGAGGCCAAACGCGGACAAGTCTGCTCAGGTTGACAAGCCGGAAACAGAAAGCTGGGCTGGAAACTAATAAAGTGACGTATCTACGTTGCTCTGAAAAAAAGGTGTTACTGTTACCACAATACCATAAATATTGTTTAAATTAAAACAAGATTAAATTACACCTCGAGCGGCTCATAATTATATTACCATTTCTGATTAACTTTGAAGTAAAACCGTATTACTTACTTACTTACTTACTTATTGTAATGATAATTCCCGCTACACGCATCACGCGACAATTAACACATGACAATGCACTTTTACAAGACTAGAGCCTACACAATTTATGATATGGTCAAGCCGTAAGTATTTTAGTGTATAGTCGCTAATATCTCATTTTAAACTTTGATAGGTTATTATCTTATTATTATATGATCACTTACATTAAGTATGTTTTCGTAAGTTCGTATCATACCTTGTTTACTTACATATAATTATTTATTTAGTAGGTAGGCTATTCAAGGCAGAATTAAAGTAAAATAAAATACTTAAATCTCTTCATTGTAGGAATATGGGCTAAATAGACCAGCTGCTATCTATGTTCTACCTATACTACTTTCCGCTTCAGTAAATTGGGCGCCATTAAACTAAACTTCACTGCATTGAATGCTCTATTTTACATATCTTCGTTATTCATAATATTAAGTCATTATATTTGATGAGAAAAATCCGGGCCATTAGGTAACATTAAATGACGACTTCCGAACTTGGTACACCATAGATTAGGAATCCTCTAGACCGAGTTTAGAGTAATTATTTCATGTAACCGATGATGCCAAAAATGCCAAAAGTGCGCGGGACGAGGTGAGCGAAGTCCCGTGCCGTGATTGATCCGTTCAAAGACACGGACGTCACACAAAGATACTTTCGACTCGAACATGGAGTAAGATTACCGTATGCGTGGCAGAGGGGGTAGCGCGACTATGCTCAGGACCCCTATTCGACAAGCGACGTTTGACGTATCGTGTTGATCTCCCGTTGATGTGGGAAAAATCATAAGTTCTCGAATACGTACAATGTCAAAATTTGACATTAACAACCCACAGTTAGGGTGACAAGCAAACCAAACCGAACCACCCTTAGTTTAGAGTGGAGTTTTGGTTGTACCAAATGATATTATCCACCGTTGATGGAATCATAACTCAGTATGCGATAAAATCAACTGTTGATTTGACGTGGATGCGAAATCTGACAGTTGTACGTGTCGAATTTGGCCCCAGTCTGGAGGATGTCTTGTCTGTGTGGTACACCTACGGCGGCGATGTTATCATACCGTGAGTTATGGGAGTCGGCAATAAATACCTTCCAGCCCGTGATACAAAAATCATGAGAGGTAAATTTCACGTAAGGCCGCTTGACAATGAATTTTGCTACTGATATTTTTAAAAACTCTTGTGAAGTATAAGCAAATATTAAAACCAGGTAAACCATACTTAGCAGTTTATTTAAAATAATAAAACCGATGAAACTACAAATTTAAAAAATCCACTATTGAATATTTATTTTTACGTATGTTTTAATATTTAATAATAGTAATATTTTTGTTGCTTATTTCTATTGTTATTTTCGGATTACCTTTCCTTTTTCGGACCTTTTTTGCTAAATAACTTGTATTATATTAATAATAATAAAACAGTCTTTTGTCAGGAGGCAACAAAGTGCGCGCCTTCAACGCCTGGGTAATGCCTCTACTCACATACTCCTTTGGCATACTAAGGTGGACTCAGACCGAGCTGGATGCCCTGGATCGGAGGGTCCGACAGCTGCTCACCACACACCGTATGCTGCACCCACGCTCGTCTGTTATGAGATTGTACATCCCACGGAAATGTGGAGGTCGCGGCTTTCTAAACGCCAAAAATCTCCACAACCGTGAGGTGTACAATCTCAGGAATTATTTCCTCAACAACGAGTGTGGGATGCATCGTGATGTGGTGGCAGCTGACAGGGGCCTCACGCCGCTCTCCTTGGCGAACGAGAACTGGCGCAAACCTGTAGTACTAAGCACCGAGGACCGCAAGGCGGTATGGAAGGATAAGCAGCTACACGGGCGGTTCTACAAGGCCCTCATGGGACCCGATGTAGACCTACCCGCGTCGGTGAACTGGCTACGATTCGGGGACCTCTTCGGAGAAACCGAGGGTTTTGCCTGTGCAATTGCGGACGAAGTTATCATGACGAATAACTACCGGAGATATATCCTGAAGGACGGTACGGTCGACATTTGTCGGGCATGCCGCCGTCCCGGAGAGTCACTCAGGCATATTATCTCCGGTTGTTCTCGTCTTGCTAACGGCGAGTACTTGCACAGACATAATCTCGTAGCCAGAATTATTCACCAGCAACTTGCCCTCCTATACGGCCTTGTGGACCGTGAAGTGCCGTACTACAAGTACTCACCTGCGCCAGTTCTCGAAAATGGTCGTGCCACGCTCTATTGGGATCGATCTATCATCACTGACAGGACTATTGTAGCCAATAAGCCTGACATCGTGCTGATAGATCGATCGCAGCGCCGGGCCGTGCTCGTCGACGTCACCATCCCCCATGATGAGAATCTCGTGAAGGCCGAGAAGGACAAGTCCAGCAAGTACCTAGACTTAGCTCACGAGATAACCGCCATGTGGGATGTTGACTCGACGATCATTGTTCCTATAGTCGTGTCAGCGAACGGTCTCATAGCGAAGAGTCTCGACCAACACCTAGAGAGACTCTCGCTAGGTGGTTGGATCAAGGGTCAGATGCAGAAGGCGGTAATTTTGGACACGGCGCGTATAGTACGTCGATTCCTCACACTGCGGCCCTAACCACCGGCAGCTTGGGCCCTGCCCCGCTGCCGGCGGCACCCTAGGTTAGGTTTTTTATAATGTGTTTATAATTTTTTTTTAATTGTTTTGTAAGTGTTTTTATATTTTACTTTTATATTCATATTATAATTAACCTAACTTAAGAAGAAAAATAAATAAAGATAAAAATAAAAGTATTCAAAATTATTAAACTATTGTAACATTAAAACAAATTAAACTAAATGTTAATAAAAAATAGGTGTTTATTTAACGTTAACTTTCTAGTGTTTTTTTTTTATTAATGAGGCTCTGACTACTAGCTATTCCTACACCAAGTTTAGTATTATGTTACTACCTGTGAGTTCATTTAATTGGCTTCCTGTACTGTTTTATCTTAAAGTCACTGCTGTTGGATCTGCAAATAAATAAAATAAAAATAAAACAACTCTCAGAGAAAATTTCGCATTGTGTCCATTTTCACGGGCATTACCTCAACACGGAATTATTGATAGCTGCCAGCTATCCGAACTGATAAACTAATATATACTTTTGCCAACCGGAAAATTCTCAGCTCATCCACATAGCATAGCCGCCACACCCTTCTCATTTGTCAAATCAACAGAAATATATGCGTGGTACCTTACAGATTGATGGGCCGGCCTAGATTGAATTACATCTCGGTATGGCCTGACGAGGGTCTTAGATTCCATGCGGGTGTAAGGTATCCGCGAACAAGAATAATACGAGAATGAAGCTGCTTGATAAAGTGTAGACGTTTCGTAACAGTTAAGAGATCCCTATTTGCGTAGTTGGGGGTAATAAGTCTTTGGAATTTTGGATGAGAATTGGTTGTGCGGAAAAATAGCTATGCTTCAGGAGTATAGCGGTACATAATATGACTATTTTTTATTTAATCGTATGGCAAACATATTGTAAAAATAGAAACAAATATAATTAAAGTGTCATTCTATGGAATGTACATAAACAAAAGTCACTAGTAAATTCATAATTTTTTACAATTTCATTACGGCGGTTTGTTTACATAGTTAGCAAGTTTACTTTAGATATCTACACTAAGACCATTCAGCCACTTTATGGCTTCGTCGCTCAGGGTGATCAGGTCTTCGGGAGGACTGGCGTCATAGCGCGTTATAGGGCAGTCTTGGATTATGTGCTGGATGGTTAGGGCTTCCGCACCGCAGCCGCTGGCTGGGGAATCCACCCACCCACAGCGTTATTGGTGGGACCATACCCCATATGACTTTAATAAAATTACAGGTAAATAATTAATATATCCCAAAATAATAAAATGTATTTTTCACAAACATACAAGAATAATTTTCCTTTTTTCAGTAGCCTACAATATAAAAGTGAATACCTACTTTTCCGTTCCAATTAACTTATGAATGAATTTGTACGGTTGCTATAATTACGGCCGAGATCAGTGATTGAATAATTCTCATGTTTATCGAATATTCCTTGACCCCATAAATTCATCCCATCAGCAAGCTAAATAACATTCATGGGTTCATTTGAAGCAAATACCTTTTTAGTTACGGTAGCAATATACTTACCTATAGTAAGTATTGTCAAAGAGAATTACGGCGCGATTCGGGAAATGAATTGGAGATTCACTAGATATGAAATAGTACCATTGCCCCGGTTGAATATAGCGTAAGCGCCAGCCGCCACCTTTTGTCGTGGAACGTCACATATCTTTACTATTTCATATCTAGTGAATCTCTAATTCATTTCCCAAATTGCGCCGCTAATATAATTTAAAAGTCGACAGTAAATTACGATAACTAAGCACTAAGCAAGCGCAATATCAAATATGTAGTAATAAACGATTAGTTACGTAAATTCTGGCCTGCTGAACAAAATACTAAAGCCGTTTAACTATATCCCATTAAAACTGGCAATGAAATCTTCAAATCGATATGAAAACGTGCAAAGCTGGCATTGAGTAAATACAGTTAATCTCGAGTGTAGTCTAATGGCTTGTTTGTCCAATTAATTGGATTTCCTTAACACCCTGGAGCAAGGCGCTGTTCGACGCTGTACAGCGAAAGTTTGCCCGCCCTGTTACTTGACCAAGATTATTACCAAGATATTCATCGTATAACAATGAGATAAGTAAGAGTTTGTCATATGCAAACTGAATACAAATTAAACTTGTAATGGTATCTCGAAGGGGAACTTACATGTTGTTCATATCTCAAATACTTAGATCACTTAGATTATGGGTAGGGTTACCAGATGACAGTAATTTTCCTGACATGTCAGGAATTTTGGTCTTTTGTCAGGAATGGGGACGGAACATTAAAATGTCAGGATCAGGATTTTTTTGAATTGATAGACTTTTTATAAAGTAGTTTTCATTTACTTACTCGTAAATTAATACAAATAAAAACGCGGCTATCGGCTCAATCGGGTGGCCATCGCTAGTCCGAAGTCAATTGGTTTCATTATACCAATCTCCTTGTTGAACTAGAATACGTTTACGTTCCACTAGGGCAAGTAGGAACGGGCTGCAGTCCATTTAGCATTTCATTATGTCTAGTCATTTAGTTAAGAATACAAAGTGTCGCGTGTGGTTTACCCCAATTATCAATTCACATTGTACAAACTTATTCTAAACTCCCGACAATCTATTTAAGGTTTCATGTACGAGTCCCAACGTCGGGGCCGGGCGGCCTACCCAAGGTGACGATTGCTTGCGCTTCGCCATCGAATCGCTTTGTGTCCCTCTATCACTTTTCCATATTAGTGTGACAGTGACAGTTGCGTTTAGTTCGCTACGTAGCGTTAGCGATTGGCATGTTGTCGACGGGGCCTGATCACCTGCCGCCGCATCAAAAGTACAACGTCATCGAGAAGTGGACCGGGTTGCAAACTGTGTAAATTGTATCTACCTACTTAAATATGAAATGTAACTACTGTATAGCAGCTTCAAATTTCTTCAGCATCTAGCAATATGCGTCAACCTCTGGTCTAGCCCGGTCGTGGGGAATCGTACCTATCACCCTTCCATATCATGGCCATGAAGGGCCTCAAAGACATTCATGTCACTCGGGGGGTTTTCTCTGGAGCATAAGAGCGACAGTTAGATTTTTAAAATCTGTTATTGATATGATATCGCTCTCTTTACTTCGCCTTCGCGCTAAGCCCGAGCCGAGTAAGTCCGAGCGAGATGTATGCAGATTGTTTAAAAAACTTTAAATTCACGTAGATATGTAGGGTAGGTAAGGTATAAGTCTTTCTTCAGAATATGTTAATAAATTTGCGAACAACGTAAACAGCATCGAAGCACTGACACTGTAAGGATTATAAGGGGATAAATTAAAGTATTTCTCAACTAAGATGTAGGAAATTAATAGTCTAAGCATGTGCTTACTGAGCTCCTAAACTAGGCGATGCATATTCAACGAGTGATTTGCGTAGGTAAGCAATCGCTTACATAACTAAATATATGGTAAGTGGGTGAGCGATCTGGCTGATCTATGATGCGAACTGCTAAAACTTGGTCTAGCAACTATTACACTTAAAAAATTTCGTGTTCGGAACACATACTAAATACACACGCAAAGTGTGTTAAAAAATACATTTATGTGTAAAAAAAACATTTATTCAGGCAAAATAAGCCCTATTTGAACAGTTTTTTCTTCTGCCAAATTGCAAGACAGTATATTAGCAGAGGGAACACACACACATCGATCGATACATAGATTGGTAGACTTAGCTAATTGCCTATAATGAATTTTTAACTTACATCTTATTGCTTATGGTGGTAACTTTAATTTAAGTTTGTTTAATAGAAACATTTTCATTTCACAGTAATTTAATACACAATTTTGTAAGATGTAACGATATTAAAATTATAAATAGAGTCATAACCTTAGCCATATCCGCCTTGCATAATGTCCTATATCAATACTGTTAATATCTATTTGCTCTAGGTATAGCCGCCAGGTATGTAACCTAACTTGTACTACGTCTCCCTAAATATTGCAACTCTCTGAACTGTACCCTCTATCGTCTATGTAAATACTTGTTTATCAGTTTATGAGTTCCGAACATTATTGTTTTTCCATTGCAGATAGAAAGCGAACTCGGTAACTTTCCTTACACAGGGTATCTGATCTTGCCAGAGATATATGTATATTCATAGATAGACTATCTTCTTTAAAATGTTATGGTACCCAGTACGATGGATTTGCGAGATGCGTTAGTTATAAAAACGCAATTAGCGGATGCGATTACCTTTTTAAATTTAAGTCAACAAGTTTAAACTGTCCCCACTCCCTCCGCCTAACTACATACCTCCACTCTCTTACCAAATTGCTCCATTTTTCATAGGAGAAGAATTCGAGGTAAATATTTAATAAGACCTTTTGCTAGTTTTACTAGTTACTAGTTATAATCTAACTTTGTAAAATTTCACCGAAATCCCTTTAGCTGTTTGTGCCTAATGGATGAATATATACAAACTTTCACATTTATAATATTGATATTATATGATTACATCACCATAAATCCCTGGGATATTGTTTGGAATGCAGTCAGTGGCACGCTAAATTACATTTAGGAAGTCTATAAAAATATGTCTCTGTATCTTGCAGTCGAGGGAGTCATAAAATAAGATTGGCTCAATCGACCACGTTTTATTGACTTATTAACATCGATCTGAGATGCTTGCTTGCTATGAGTTGTTTCAATTTCCTCGCAACGATGGAGCTCGAACATGTTACGTTGCATGTCGGGTAATCTAAGAACGATTATTTCTGCATAGTATAAACATTGCTACACTTGATTGAAGTAGGTAAATTGTGCACAGTATTGTTGATGTCTTTATTGTGTTGCTTCTGTCAGGCGTGGCTCACTCCGCGATATCGTCGCTTTGCTACAGGTAGCTAAAAGTACATCCGTCCACACCAAAGTTTTAGTAGCTAGCCATAAGCCGCGCGTGGCGCTGTCGACACCTAGCGGCCATATCTGTCCTGATCGTAACAGACGCGTTTTGTTAGAGAGTGAGTCTTCAGTACCTAGTACTATTATTTATTCTGTGCTTCTGTGTTGATATACTATATTTTTTTAACTCGAGAAATTCAGCAAGTCCCATGCTTTGCGTAGTATTAGTGCTGAATGAATTGGTTTAAATTATTACATTACTTAAAGGATGACTCACGTTAGACCAAGCTGGAGCTTCATTTTCTATGGATAGCATCACATGATCGCCTGTCATGTCATAGAAAAGTAAGCGCCGGAAGCTCCGGCCCGGACACGGCCCGGTCTAACGTGAGTCATCTTTTATTCGATCACGTTTATTACAATTTCCCACGTAATACGATATTTTACACTAGCCCTTGCAACATGTTTTATATGTATTCACGGTTGATACGCATTCCCGCGAATCCCGCGTCAGATATGGTCCCTTTCAGAATCTTCTTAAGCTGGCTCTACTACAATTAGAAATTTTTAATTCTTGTAAATTAATAGGTACATAAATCTAATAAAAGTTGGCTATTTTGGTCAAAACATATTGCATTTTTGTTTAGAACAAAACAATCAGAACAAATAAAAAATGAACCAATAGGTTTCTTAACCTACTCTTTTAAAGTTGAAAAAAGCTATAATTACTTATGTATAACCTGTATACATATAGCTGCTACGTTTACCCAGCGTAGCAATCCGTAGCCTGAATGAGTTTTATTCGACAAACGTGAGATTAGATGTCATTGACCTTAAAAATTTTGTTCTAAAACAATCATCTAAAATTCCCCCATATGGGCTTCAATTACGTTGCCAAAGCGTCCCAAAATCACAGGTAACTGGAATTATCTGCTGCCGAAAGTTAATATCGGCTTTTAAACAGATACCTACGCCGGCCGCCGAATGTTGGAACATTCATAATGAAATCATCGGGGTTGAGGTTTTCACAAATAGTGGTGTGCTGTGCCAATATTCTCCTTTTTGGGAATATTCCTATTTAGATTAGCCACGTTACTTCACAGCAGTTTGCTTCTCCGAATCGCTACCAACGGTGTTTAAATAAGTTGCTACGTTACCAATACCAATCTTTATTCACATGTTTTACAGTTTTGAAGTGAAAACTTTTTTAGCGGCGCTGTGCACTTTTTGTGACGGGGAAAAAATGTTAAACTCGCGACAGGTGTCACGTGACCGTAAGATTCGTAAGACGGACACGTGACCTGATCGAAAAACTGTTACAATGTCATTGAGTTTTCACTTCTGTCGGCACTCCCGGGGTGCAACCTGTAGTTTTTTTCTTAAAGATTCTATGATAAACTAGCGTTACTCAGTTTTCGTAAGGAATAGCGACATATTTTAGGGAATTTGTACAACAAGCTAAATATATTCATATCGGCTCGAAGAAGCGGACTGCAAACAATATTTTTTAAATAGAAGCCATAACAAAACGAATAAAAAATCTTTTTTAATACCTACGGGTAGGTACGAGGTGCTGGTTATAGTCAGACCGTAAAAAGTCTGCAGTGAATTTGATAGCCCACGCAGTGCAAGTGTAATTTTAAACGTCAAACTTCTATGAAATTATGACGTATACATAACACTTACACTGCGTGGGCTATCAAATCCGCTGCAGACTTTGTTTGGTTTGGACATTTAAAATCTTACACATACTTCTTAAAATTTCTATGATGGAATTAATAAAAATATCGTTTAACTTTTATAACGTCCACTGCAAGATATTTATAATCTTATATTCTTTACACATTCTGCCAGCGAGCTAAGCGCTACGAACGTAGTTGATAATACGTGTTTTCCGCTTTGTAGCGAAAAGCAAACCCTGGCAGTAAATGTGTTAAAAACATCGTAACGGCCCATCACTATTCACAGGTAAGCTCAAGTGGGCTTAAAGCTAATAAAATTGCTTCGAAAATACCGAGTGCTGTGAGGTCCGGCGATTTTTTCTGTTACATCCGGCAGCTCTGGCCGTACGGCGTATTATTAATTACTGTCTGCCCAGCCATTTAATATTTCACCCCTACCACATTAGAAGAATAATAACAGTAATATGGCTTAGGTTAGATTGGAGTAGTCCGATCAACAAGCTGAATTACGTCAGATATGCTCTAAACATAAAGAAGTGAAAACCTTCCATCCAAGAAAATGTTAACTAACAAAATAATATCATAGAAACCTAAATACATATCGGGTGTGGCCTGAAACACGAGCAAATAATTAAAACATATATTGTACTCCTAAAACGGTGACACTTTTGTTCAACAACTTTAAAAAATTACGAAGTATTTAGACTCCCCATTTTTCATACAAAATAAATATTATCTTCAATGGACGCCATCGCCACGCCATTATCATTGTAACTGACGTTGCTTGTCACGCCTTAAATATAACAAAATTTGCAATACATTGCGTCTTAGAATAAACTTTAAAGTGTATTAAAATTCAAACCACAAGTTACTTTTAAAAGTCGCTGAATAAATGTTGGTCAGTACGAGGAGTACAGCTTACGGTTTAATTTTTTGCTCATATTACAGGCCACACCCTCTATATATTATTAGTGTGTTAACTCACGTAACATTTGATGTCTTCAAACAAAAACAATTGATTTAGTCTGACATCTGGTCTCAAGTGTGAGTGACTCACACGCTTTAGTAAGACTTTAGTTAGTCATATATGTCAGCAAAATACTACCATTAGGTAGTGTCTGATTGACGATCGATAGATAAACAAGCCTTTTTGATAAAAACTACAATACCTAGTCCAGTCTCTGCTTACAGCACAACTGTGTATGTGCAGGTCCAACCTTCCACCGCGCGAGCCTTAATCCTCACTTAGGTAATTCCCCATATTTTGCCGTTTTCAACGTTTATCCGTAACGGAAACTCATTTTTAACTTTTAATGCGATTAGATCATGTGTATTTTATCTGCTTAGAGGCCGCTTCTGGCGCGTAGATTATCTATTGTATCCACTTCTTAGAAAATTTCGTTTTGTTTTTTATATTTTTTAATCTTTCGTGTTAGGTTTTAGCATAAGTCCAGGAAAGCTTACAACTGTACATTATATAAAGCATTAACTGCCCACATCAGAAGATGTAAATATTTATGTGCCCTATTAGGTAATAGAATAAGTATTAACAATTATTATGGACATAACTAAATACCTGTATAGACAGCTATATGTAGGTAATTAATATTTTCTCACAATCTAACATTTCCATTTATACAAAATTAATACTGATAAAAATATCAGTATTGATAAAATATAAAAATTCATAGTGTTTTGTTACAAATTATTAGGATAGTTTTCATCCTATTGATCTGCAGAGGTGTGCTCGGATGCAATATCCGCTTCAAAACGAGTTTTCGTCTGAAAAAACGATTCGACTTGAATTGAAGCGGAACGCAGTATACATACTTCAAAATTGATAACAAAGTTGGGGGTTATTACTTTTCTCCCGACCTACAGTAACGTTCAAAAATAGAATTGGTCGAATCCTGATTTAAAATGAAGTTTCCAACATTCTTTTTACAAAATAAACTATACACCAAAATTTGGTGGCATTCAAATATATAATGTATGTTTTATACAAAATACAAACTCGTTCTACTTACATCTATTGGAATTAAACCTACTGGACATGAAGGATGAAATTGGAATATACAAGGTTACCTTATGCTTAAAATGTATTTAAGGTATGTATCTACATTCAATTTGGATAAAATAAATGAAACGGGTAATTTCAACTTAATCCGGGAATCATGTTTCTTTTTGGTTCCGTGTTTGTTTATTTCTATATCAAAATCAATGGTGTAATCTTACAATTTTTTTCAATAATTTTAGTAAATCACGTGTTTCAAATGATATTAGATAAAATTTTACCTGTTATATGGCGGTTTTCGTAATATAATATGTTGTTATAAATAAAAATCGGTGGCACGAGAAAACAAACATGTACGTTCATAAGGACCCAGAGTTTGATTCTAATTTAACAATTTGGTATGGTTTTGATAAGACATTGACGATCGTCTTGGTGATTGGCGCGCATATCACGGATAGGGTTGCCAGACATACTATAATATATAATATAATAAAGCCATTTATTCCGAACTAAATTACATTTTTTTTTTCTTCCTTTTATAATATATCCCTCAGTTCCGTGTGCCGTAAGGCATAGGCCTCCTCCAACTATCTCCATTGGGCTCTGTCTGCAGCAACCCTCATCCAGTATGGCCCCAGAGTCAGACGGATGTCATCTTTCCACCTTGTGATTGGATGTGCTTGCTTTCTGGTACAGCCTCTAGGGTACCTGTTTGCTCCATTTTTCTATATAGTATAAGCCAAATATAGTAAAATACTATATATTATAGTATTTCTACACAAAATACTATATATTATAGTATTTTACTATATTTGGCCTCCGTATACTTTATTAAATACGAAACACATAAAGTATACTAAAATAGGTACTTTATTTTAAACTGAAACTAGAACAAACAAAAAATATGTTATAGGTAATTAAAGAAATACTTTATTTTATCTGCGTATACTTTATTTTTGATCCTTTAAACCGCCAAATACTATATATCTGAAAAAAAAATCTGGCAACCCTAATCACGGATGCCTTTACGTCATTTCGTACGCACCAATCATCCTGAGCGATCTTCAAGTATCAAAACACAATCAAAACCGCAACAATGAATCGGCTTCCTAAAAGGTAGGTATTTCTTTATGAAAAAGTTTGATATTTATAGCAGCTTTTAACTGACAAACATTCATTTTGACATTTTATTCACTGCATTTACGTCGTGAATGCTATTGCATGACCTTTGAAGTGACATTTACTTAAATCAATTTCGGTCAATTGATTCGATATCGAACACTCGTAAAGTACTTCGTATCAAGGATGACTCACGCTAGACCGGGCCGGGCCCGGGCCAAGGCGTCCGACATGTCATTTTCTACAACAGCTGATCGGTGATCACGTGGTGCTTTCCATAGAAAACGAAGCGCCGGAAGCTCCGGCCCGGCCCTGGCCCGGTCCTGAGCAATCAGTGTACAAACAAAAATGGAACTATAAGTTACCCATTATCATTATGAGTTTTTTTATATATTTATTTGTATGACAAGAATACTTCGCGATTCCTGAACCGCCTACGCTTTCAACTTTTTACAATTTACTCTAAACCAAAAAAGGAGAGTGAATCTTTATGGAAGCACTCTCGCTTAACTGAAACTAACCAACCTAACAAGCCGAAATTTGCTTTGTATTCATAACAAAGGTCCACAATCAGGAACAAAGGATCACATCCAGTTTTAGTGTAGGGCCAGTACTCGATCACGAAAGGGACTAGTTAAGAGGGTTCGTTCATTAGGTTTTTGACCGAAGCTCGCGGGTACTTTTAAACGATCTTATACTTGTATTTATATCATAGTCTAATAAAACATGGTCTTCTCTTCCCAGAGTGACACAAGCCTACGTCACAATAACATGGCCGCTATATATAGCGCTATCGCATATTATCATATAGAGCTGTCGTATGATGACGTAGGCTTGTGTCAGCCAGGTGTCCTAGAAAAGACGGGAAGAGAGTACCAGGCGGAGTATATTATTATACCATGTATTTATATAATAATCGTGACGTGTTGACGGTATTTACTGTAGGCTACCTGCTACAATACAAAGTTATTATAATATGTGAACGAAACGTAATGAATATTTCAAAAGACAAATTTCTACCAACAAATAAAACGAAATGTTTTCTAAGTTTTATATAAAATAAGAGTAATGCGAAAATGTGGACAACCCAAAATAGAAAAGGTGAGCTAACTAAAAAGTTTTATAAATATGTGATGATCACTCGAGATATGATGTTTATAATTGACAAGCAAACATTTCGGACAGTTCGGGGGAGTAAAGTTTTGTGACACGTGCAAGATTTTTTAAGTCATAAAATATAGTGGATATTATTTAGTTTTTTAGTGCTATAATAAACTTTACGTAGCCTCATTAGTTGGTAATTGTGTTTTTCTGATTTGGAAAAGTATAATTCTTCGTCTACCTATCTATCCTTTAATCTACTATATTGTATTCTAGGTATCTAATATTTAGTAATTTATGTATACATATGTGTGGAATTGTTTTTTCAAGCTTCGTCCACGCAAAAGAGTTTTAACTCTGATTCAACCTTTTTCTAGAAAACCACCCAGGATAACCATATATTTTTAAACCTGGAAAGCGTGAAAATACAAAAACACCTAAAATGTTAAACATGAGTTCAATAGAAAAATAAAAACTGCCGTAGCATTCATGAAGTAAAATGATTTTCAACTGTAATTGGTTTTCTGAGGTGTTGCTCTTCATTTTATCTAATGGCCAATGCAGATAAGAGTAATTGCTAATGAATTTCTACAAGAACTTAAGTATCTGAAGGGGACTGTTTACTGCCTCATTGGTGTTTCTCTTGACGTGTGATCGTAAAATTTTTACGTCACGATTGAATGGTCCGCCCTTAACTAAAGCAGGGTATAAACTTTCATGATTCCGTTTTATGAGACCATTCGTGTTCATTTTATAAATGATGTGCTTTGCCATTTGCCCTTTGACAATGCTTTAACTAAATGCATTGTTACTGTTTTTCAATTTAAGGTACCGCTTAGCAATCCTCTCATAGGCACCGGAGAAAAGATAGACTCTAAGAAGATCACATTCAACAGTATAGCAGAGAATTTTAAGGCTTGCTAACGGCGTTGTGAAGCCAAGTCATAAAAAAGTAACCAAAGCATAATCAGGAGGGACCAGAATGGATGTCATTCGTGCTTAGAGCAGGGCACTAAGCATTCATCGTACAATAAATACGTTAAAGGTCTCACTCAATTGATTTTATTACAGTTATCCGCTGAAAAACATCTACGACATACGGCTCGATTCTGAAAATGTATTAGATCTCTACTAGACCTCAACAAGTTACGATATGGATAATTTAAAGATATTTGTAAGATAGATATATCAAATTTGACGTTTCCGCGATTCTGGAACTTAGATATCCAAGTCACATCTAGTCGATATCTAATGTAAATCTAGTTGATCGTTTCTAGATCTTGTGATTATCTCGTTTCCCGAATACGCGTGTAAGGCATAGGTCTTCCTCAGTGATCGCCACCTTTCCGGTTGCCACCCACATTGTACTCTCGCAACATTCATTTCTCGGTGCATCGACTTAGTACTCTGCATTCTTAAGATACTATATATTAATCTGCGAGTTCAATTAATAAAATGAAGCGTCCAATAGCAACTTCATATAGGCATTGGAAAAATGCGAGGTGAGGGTAGGTGTGGCGCGTCACGTCTTCGGTTTATTGCACGTTCGTTGGTCTCCGTGACCGGCCGATATACGTGTTCGAATGACTGGGCCCTGCTCCCGAAGATACCTATTAGTCAGCGGTCAGTTTAGGATTTTGGTCGGCTTAGGTTTGGATATATATTCAAAAATTACCATGAAAAACGTTTCGTTTTGAAAAAGGATTATTTAAGCAAATATATGTATAAATTTTATTACATCTTCCGATTCCAATAAGGGTGGTTTCAGACTCGCGTTGTTTTCGCGCGTGTACGGTCGTTTCGGCAAACGTATATAGGTACGTGCTTCAAAAATCGGGACACTCGTATACGAGTTTACACCGGGGTGTGTGCGCTCGAACCGATGCGTGTCAGCTCGCATTGCACGAGCTTGTAAAGTGTCATTCTATGGAACATGCTAACTATGTAAACAAAAGTCACTAGAAAATTCATTATTCAGAGACAATTTCAATATGGCGGTTTGTTTACATAGTTAGCAAGTTCTATAGAATGACACTTTACGAGCTTATTAGCGCTACAACGCTCGCTCGTGGAAAAGCCAAGAGTTACAGGAAGTGAACCTACCGCGCTGAGATGGTCCTTTCAGCATTAATAGTACCTAGCCAATGAAACAACGCAATAGAATCTGCCACCATATTACACCATATTTCTAAAGTTTGAGTTCAAAATTACCCGTGTCAGTCTAGTGTATAATAAATAATATACAGTGGAAACTGGATAAGTGGAACCTGGGTTAGTGGAAAACCTCTTTAAGTGGACCGAAGTTCTCGGTTCCAGTCCCTTGGCAACGAATTACCTCTATAAGTGGAATTTTGGGACCTCTTTAAGCGGAATCCATTTTTTCAAAAATTTCTTATTTTTACCTACCTCTGTAACTGGAAGCAGCCGTCTTCAAAACCTCTATGAGTGGAACAGCTCGGAATTATAAAATTTGTATTTTGAATAAACCGTCACAAGGAGGGTAGTTTGTTTCGTTAACATTATGGTTCGTGTTTTAACTACGTATTTTGTATGAGTACATACTGGTTGCTCTTGCATAAATAAATATTAGGAGTGATTTTGTTTTTGAAATTTTGAAAATTGTATACGAGTACTGTGGATTATTTATAGTATTGCTTTTTTAAAAGTCAGGATTACATACCAATTTTTAACCGACTTCCAAATCCCAAAGGAGGAGGTTATCAATTCGGTTGTATGTTTTTTTTTATTTTTTTTATTTTTTATGTTTGTTACTCCATATCTCCGTCATTACTGGACCGATTTTGAAAATTATTTTTTTGATTGTATGTATATGCATACAGATTGGTCCCGTTTTTGTCAAAATCCAGTTCTGATGATGGGATCTATGAGGAATCGACGGAACTCCTCAAATCTTAAAGGCATACATATGGTGATTTTTGTGTTTTTATCAACAAATCAAGCATATACATTCAAAAACGTGACATTTGATGAAGTGGAACTGCTGATGATGATCAGAACGAAACTCTTCGACGACGCATAGTTCACGTTTGGCGATTTGTCCTCTTCGTTATGTTTGTTAAGCAAGTTAAGTTTTTAAGCCACAATTTTGTCAAGCTTGAGTTCTGATGATGGGATCCATGAGAAATCGAGGGAACTCCTCAAATTTTAAAGGCATGCGTATAGAGATTTTTGTATTTTCATCAGAAAATCAAGCATTTTCATTAAAAACTGTCGCATTTGATGAAGTGGAACTGCTGATGATGATCAGAACGGAACTCTTCAACGACGCATAGTTCACGTTTGGCGATTTGTCCTCTTCGTTATGTTTGTTAAGCAAGTTTAGTTTTTAAGCCACATTTCTGTCAAGCTCGAGTTCTGATGATGGGATCCATAAGGAATCGAGGGAACTCCTCAAATCTTAAAGGCATACGTATAGAATTTTTTGAATTTTCATCATAAAATCAAGCATTTACATTAAAAACTGTCGCATTTGATGAAGTGGAACTGCTGATGATGATCAGAACAGAACTCTTCAACGACGCATAGTACATGTTTGGTGATTTCGAATTTCGATTTTGACTTGGACTGGGACCCGAACTCATACCCGGATCCGGTTCGGACCCGGACTCGGACTCGGACCCGGACTCGGACCCGGACTCGGACCCGGACCCGGACTCGGACCCGGACTCGGACCCGGACCCGGACTCGGACCGGGACTCGGACCCGGACTCTCACTCAGAGACCCGGAACTTGACCCGGAAAACCACTATGATACCTAAACTAAATAAACCACTATGATTACCTACCATAAAATGTGGGTATGATGATGCCAAACCCCTCCCGCTCAAACTCCCGTACACCGCACCGCATGCGCCGTTAAGTGGGTTAGGTTAGGTTTGAACTGCGATCCTCACAGAACCGAACAAAAGTGGGTTAGGTTTGGTTAGAACTGCGAGTCTTACAGAAACGAAATGCTACTAGAAAAGTGGGTTTGATTAGGTTCGAACTGCGATCCTCACAGAACCGAACTGCTATCAGAGAAGTGGGTTAGGTTAGACTAGAACTACGACCCTTACGGAAACGAAATGCTACTAGAAAGTACTGGTTTTACCTCCTTTTCTACATAGTGCACCATCTACCATAATCATTTACCGGGCCCCATAGAAGTCGGTTTTTTTTTCTTAAAAATTATTTGTTAATACATTTATATCTACATACATATTTAATAAATGATGATTATTTAAGTCTTGATCTTTTATTTGACCATACTATACGTGACCTCTATAAGCGACATTACTAGCATCCAGAACCTCTGTTAGCGAGAGCCTCTGTAAGTGAGAAAACGTTTTATCCGAACCTGGTTAAGTGGAAAACTGGATAAATGGAAAACCTGGATAAGCGGAACTAAACAGCCGGTCCCTTGCGATTCCACTTATCCAGTTTCCACTGTATTAGGTATAATACATGTGCATATACTTATAATAGTTATAATATAGTAACCATAAGTATCTAAAACGAATAGAAATCGAGGGGGGAGGCCCTTGCCCAGCAGTGGGACTCTGTATAGGCTTATAATATAAGTAATACCTAAAAACAACCGTAAAAAACACAAATCCCAATCGTGCCACAATCGTGATTGTGAATAGCAATACGAGTATTTATTTCAGTTGAATAACAAATCTAAACCTATTTTTTATGCTTCGGTCCCGTGAAAGCCCGTCTTTAGCGGGGTACAAAAGTTATTTTAAATAAATATATATAGCTTCGAGATTTACCGCGGTAAAGCCTTTAACGCATCTAGGCAATCGTAGCTAACACTTAATTTATTTTTGAGGATACTCTTTGTTTATTTCGGTTAAATTGTATATTGTATGCAACATGACCTTTTTAGGGTTCCGTACCAAAAAGGCAAAACACTCTGTGTTGTGAATGTCACCATAAAATATGTCATTTTTTTCTAGAGTACCTCCCCTACACATAAAGTAGGGATGCAATTTTTATTTCGCTCTAATCCTATAATGTTGGGTGTCGTTGGATAGGTATTTCAAAACGAATAAAGGGGTCTTCATTAAATATTTTTTGATAAAGTAAATATTACGTACATAATACTTACAAAAAGCACCCGTTCAAGGTCTATTGCAGGGGTCGGAAACCGGTATTTACTCCATACAAAAATACCGGTATTATTTCGTTCTTTTTCGTTCTTTGGTTTATTATTTCATTTTTAATGAGACCATCTAATAATACAAACTCGTTACCTAAATACTTGATTAAGTCCTACATAAAGAGCATAAAATAAAACACAATATTGGGCTAATTCGGGGTTTTTAAAAATACGGTTCCGAGCCCTGGTCTATTGTAACGGAAAGGAAAATACGGAACCCTACACTGAACATAGTCCGGCATGCTCTTGGCCAGTTTTTTTAATTTATTGCCTCGAGGAAGGAAAATGCTTTTAACCCCATCCTGTTAAAAATACAAGCATGGGGTTATCAATGAATGAATCCAAATATTCATGTATTTTTATTCAATTTTCATGGTACTTAGGTAGCGTTATTTTTTTTAGATAGTAAATATTCAAATAAACATAAGATAATCTTAGTTATGTTGCGGAACATTCGTTATTTTGAATAGGAATTAGGTCAATGAGCCGAAACAATTAGTAGCACAAACAAATAAAAAGAAAAGAAAGATGATGAAAGTTTAAATAGAAGTGAAGAGAGGAATCTGAAGTGATTAGAAGTAGGAATCGTATGAAACTTAAGAGGCAATAACTAGGTTAAGTTATCTCAACAGGATTTAGATTTCTCTGTGAGAAGTTCAGATTCTAAGTCAGTTTATTAAAACTATTTATGCCAATTCGTCTTCTTTGGTAACAAAATATCTCGGTTTCTTTTAAGATATTACCGAAATTGAGCAGGAGGAGTTGCCAGCTCCTAACCGAAGCCTGAAGATTTTTGTGTAGGTATGTTTCTACATAATATTTAAAGTGTTACAAACTATATGCATTTAGAAAGTTCCTTTCATTATACTAGTTTTATAAATATTTAAATGACCGGAAAACTCGAAAAGACATTGATTCCAAGAATGAAGACGGCCAGATACATTTTTGGTTTACTTACTTACTTACTGCCGTGGCGCAGCGACCCGAACTGGATCTTGGCCTCTGACACTAAGGAACGCCATGCTTCTCTGTCTAGCGCCGTTTCTGTCCAATCGACGGCACCGAGCTCGTTCAGAACTTTCACGACCTCATCGCACCAGCGATACCTAGGACGCCCAACCGGTCGTCGACCATCTGGACGTGGTCGTGGACGTGGACGTGGTGGTGGACGTGGGTGTGGTTTTTGGTTTAACTAATTTGAATTACATTTTATCATACTATGCTATGGATTGCGTAATATTAAACCCAAAGGGAAAAGAGAACATTTTCTAATGAGCCTGCTTATTAATAAGACAGATTTTAGTGCGACATCCGCTATTTTAATGTCAAAAACTTATTTCTTAAAAAATCGGCCAAGTGCGAGTCGGACTCGCCTATGAAGGGTTCCGTAGCAGCAAGTAACATAATAAAATTGCGGATTACGATTTATGACGATTAAAAAAAACTACTTAGGTACTAGATCTCGTTCAAACCAATTTTCATCATTCTATTTTTTATCATTCTCTTATTTTAGAAGTTACAGGGGGGGGGATACATTTTAACACTTTTGAAGTGTCTCTCGCGCAAACTATTCAGTTTAGAAAAAAAATATATTAGAAACCTCGATATCATTTTTGAAGACCTATCCATAGATACCCCACACGCATGTAATGGGTTTGTGAAGAAATTTTTTTTAAGTTTCAGTTCAAGTATGGGGGACCCCAAAATTTTATTGTATTTTTTTTCTATTTTTGTAAGAAAATCTTAATGGGGTTCACAGAAAACATCTACTTACCAAGTTTCAACAATATAGTTCTTATAGTTTCGGAAAAAAGTGGCTGTGACATACGGACGGACAGACAGACAGACAGACAGACAAGCAGACAGACCGACAGACAGACAGACATGACGAATCTATAAGGGTTCCGTTTTTTGCCATTTGGCTACGGAACCCTAAAAAGGACACATCACATTTTTCGTGCCGGAATTTGTTGTCTACCCAATAAATACGCAGCACAAACAATTTAATATAAATGGTGTCGAATTGACGCCTACAAAGAGCCTTTTCGGACGCGCATCGAGGCGAAAACAAATTAATTGCGATCGGTTACGTTCCAGTGTCGTAATTGCTTTGTTCTGCGACGATCGATCAAGTGAGAAAAATTAATTGAAATTGCTACAGATGAACGGAATAGGCGCACTCGCAATTTCTAACGTCAAACATTCGGTTGTTCGAGCGTTTCTTTTATTTTTTGCCGTTTTATCGTATGAAACTTTAAGTGGCAATAACTAAATTAAGTTATCTCAACAGGGTTTAGTTTTCTCTGAGGGAAGTTCAGATTCTAAGTCAGTTTTTAGGGTTCCGTCCTCAAAGAGTAAAACGGGACCCTATAGCTAAGACTTCGCTGTCCGTCCGTCCGTCCGTCCGTCCGTCTGTCTGTCACCAGGCTGTATCTCACGAACCGTGATACAGTTGAAATTTTCACAGATGATGTATTTCTGTTGCCGCTATAACAACAAATACTAAAAACAGAATAAAATAAAGATTTAAATGGGGCTCCCATACAACAAGCGTGATTTTTGACCAAAGTTAAGCAACGTCGGGAGTGGTCAGTACTTGGATGGGTGACCGTTTTTTGTTTTGCTTTTTTTTGTTTTTTTTTTTGCATTATGGTACGGAACCCTTCGTGCGCGAGTCCGACTCGCACTTGCCCGGTTTTTTAAAACTGTTCACGCCAAATTCATCTTCTTTGATAACAAAATTTATTTTTCTTTGGTAATAAAATATCTCGGTCTCTTTTAAGATACTACCAAAATTGAGCAGGAGGGTACTCCTAACTACGCCGATAATCCAGCAGGGCGAAGGAAATAGGAAGCCAGGGGCTAACATCTACCTTAAGTACATTATTTAATAGAATAAAAGGAATATTTATATTAGTGAAGTACCGACTATTGATTTGGCCGACTAGCCAACTAGCCGACTAATCGGCGCTCGGATGGCCGATTAGTCGGCCGACTAGTCGGCTAGTCGGCCGGGTCATACGTTTTGTCTAAGTTCGGTTCAGATGCTCTTACAACCGTTTTAACCCTTTCGTCGCGCTATTCGTTATACAGTGTGGAAGTCTTATACGGGCGATAAATTAAATCGGACATAGTATTCATTAGTGTAATCATGAAGTAAAAGGTTTTTTTTAGTTGCAGTTCATTACGACCCCATAATTATTTTTTTTTAAATTTCTCAGCAGCAATGTACTGTAAACATGGTTGCGGTACCGAAAAGTCAAATGTTCATTAGCAATACAACAATAGCATTTATAAACTTACCTATCTGGAGGAATATTCACAATACATGTTAGCATTACACTGCGTTTAATGTTTTGTAGTTATTTTGGTAGATAAAAGTACTACTAGGCGTGTTAAAAGATATTAAATCTTATTTATTTATCATGTTTATCAACAAGAAACTGACTTCATTTTAATCAGTCACGATGACAGCACTTGACGTGATTATTTCTAATCTGAGCAATAGACAAGCACCTTTGATAGCACACCTCTTTTGAAAATTCATTTAATATCAGTATCTCATAAGTGATTATTGTGTATTCATTTCGTATTTAATTTTCCTGATTTGGAAAATAAGCATACGGCCCGCCTAATAGTTGTACAGTTATTACCAAAATTATTTCGAGAATTAACTAAAAACGTTTAAACACCACAAAACTTGGCACATTGTGTGAAAACGTGGCAAACTTTTTGGTGGAATTGCAAGTTTCTTATTTTATCTCAACTCTGATTTGACAATGTAAGTCTTTCAATTCAAAAGTAATTGTATGATTTTAATTTACGGTGAAACACTACAAAATGGTCATCGAGCGCTAGTTGTGTACAGAGAGCGATTCCCTCATCGGGTTGTACCAAGAAACGCTCGAGTAATTATTGTAAACGCGATACAGCGAGCTCGCGAAGGATTGCCCGTAACTGGAAGGGTGGCGGGGGCAAAACTAAACTCAGGTTTCTCAGAATTTGTATTGTTGTAAATTGTGTTTTTTAGTTTTCTCTTTTAGTTGGTTTTCTTTAGGTAAGTATTTCAGCAACTTCAGTACATTTCATTTGTAATTTCAATGGGTCGTTATTAAATGATTGCTTTAATAAGATTTTTTGATGTAATTTGATTTTAAACTAGGTAGTAATTTCGTCAGATAAAAAACATCATACTTATTTATTATTTACCCACTCATGACAGTTAATGACACATACGCAATAGGAGTTTTTGAAAGTAACTGTCAACGAGCGTTTAACGTGAGTGTGTTTGCATTACATTGCGGGCTGAATTATTTTGTATGGACAAAATTACTGTTGCAACTTTAAGTAAATGTTATTTAATTACCTTTACTTTGTCCTATACTAACCACGGTTAAGAGATTCGCCTGTATTAGACTTCCACACTGTATTATAAATAGTACCGCTGAAAATAAAAATAAATAAAAAAATCCTAAGGCTATATTTCATACGACAACCGGACAATTCGATAACAAAGCGACCTTGTGATCAATAATTCAAACAAAAGTTTTCGTAAGCACCCTAAATAGGAATTTGGGTAAAATCGGTGAAAAGCGTATGGTAAATTTAATGTTTGCTGTTTATTTCTTTATGCCCCGTTTTTCTGTCACTTATAAAGTGCCGACTAATCGGCCATTTTTGCCGACTAGTCGCCGACTAATCGCCGACTACAAATGAGGCCGAATAGTCGGCTTTCCCTTCTAGTCGGTACATCCCTAATTTATATTTTTCTTACGTTTGGTTTGATTTCTCAGTTCCAAATCACCGTGTACTCGAAAATCCGTGACGCATGTACGAGTATCAGTAATCCCATCTTCCCGCCATCTTTATACGCGAAACAAACAAGCTTTCCTTCGCGTGCGACGTTACGGCGTATTACCGCTAATATACCTAGTTACCGGTAATACCGGTGTTCAATACCGGCTTGGTGTTTTTAAAAATCTAAATGTTTGGAAACAATATTACAGATAGAATACATTTAAAACTTTCGCTGTTTCGCGAACACATATTATCCGGATTATTGGGTTTTAATAAAATATCTGAAAATTCATTATAATCATAATCATAATCTTTATTGTTTGTGAGAAATGGGTTACATTGCCAGTAATTACTATTGTAACAATATTTTATGGACTCACCAAGACTCTACCTTTTTTTTATTATTATGAATGGGCTTACTCATGGCCACAGACTAGCCGAGGCGTAGACGTGGCCTACGATGGAGCGAGCTCGCCCAGAAGGTGCCTGTTCACTCTTGATTTGAAGGTTGCCGGGTTATAAGAACACGGAAATATAGACGCCGGCAAGGAATTCCATTCCTTGCCTTTACAGGTGTACAAACAAATATTTCCTATGTTAGGTAACTACATAACAAATGATGTCAGTATTAATACAATCATAAATCACAATCTTAAAGTCTTATTAACAACTCATGCAATAACAAAACGAAATAAAATAAAATACAAATAAAGTCATACACAATCGAATCCCATTAAATCATTATTTAAAAATTCATTAACACTATAAAAACATCTCTGTATTAGCCAAGCATGGACTTGTGATTTAAATATATTCAAATTATTATTCTTAAAAATGTCAGGTAAATTCGCTAATCAACCTAGTAATTCGATCATTAAGTGAATTGTAGGTATATAATTATGTATAAATGACAATGACTATTGCTAAATAAATGATATGATATGAAATTATAGTATCAAACCAAGTAAAAGCTCACATTTTGATAGGTTGACAAATAATTGACAAAATATTTCTACTTATACTGTGCCCACTAGTCCACAAAGGCGAACCGAACGGTAGTGTCAATAACAAATAGGCAAAAGCGGTCGTCGTTTTAGTTGCACAGTAATAAATTGCGAGCTCTAATTAGGCTTCAGTTCTAACCGGAACAGCTTAATAATCACGAATAAAAGCCGTTTCCCGAATACGATATACGCATTTAGCTCCCGCACTGTTTAAACGCGAGGTATAGATTACAGCAACGATTTGTGTTTATTGTTGCGGGTTCTTAAAACGCTGAGGAACGAAAATACGAGTAGGTATATAAACTCGGCATCAAAGATATGTTTACACTTTTGCACCTTACTCCTTTGTGATAAGGCGAAAAGAAAAATGTAAACATGAAAACAAATCTTTGACGTCGACTGTACGTACAAGCATGTAACCGATTGTTGGTATGGACGGAAAAATTCGTACATTGACCTGCCTTTTCCTATCTCATTCCCACGCGCGTAGTTATAAGCTGTCCCGCCCATGATGCCAGCGGTCAATGCCACTGTGCAAGCGGAATAGTAATATAACTATGCGCTTGCGATATGGATAGGAACAGGTGGGTGCACAAAATTCTTTGCGCTTAGCATCCTTACTTTAGTTACCAGTACCTACTTATTTAAGCAAAAGTATAGAGCGCAGACTGTACCGCCGAAGACGCCCTTTTCATTCCTTATGTATACCACGATCTCGGTGGACTGAAATAATAGGTGAATAAATAAGGATGGCTCACATTAGACCGGGCCCTGACCGAGTCGGAGCTCCCAGCGCATCGTTTTCTATGGAAAGCATCACGTGATCGCCTGTCATGTCATAGGAAAGTAAGCTCCGGAAGCTCCGGCCCGGACACGACCCGGTCTAACGTGAGTCATTCTATAGTTTAACTAGAGAAAAATCGTAGCAAGCGCGGTCACTTGAGACGAGAGAGAGAAGTACTTGACGTCCCATACATTACATACTGTCGCTACAAATCCATTACAGGAAGTATTATTAAAAGCTTTTACTACGTTAGTATTGCATCAGAGCTAAAGAACCAAAAGCATATACGAATATGAATAAGAGTTCCGCTATCGCAAAGCTCCGTCCGCGCTGATCGGAATTGGAAAATGTAGGTATATATGAAAGAAAAAATATGCTTGGCCGAACTACTACTGTGAAAGTAAGTTTCGTAATTTTTTTACTAGGAAAACGAGATTGGGTGAAATATGCGAAAACCTCGCTACAAAGCTGGATTTCCTATTAGAAAGGATGTAATGGATACAATCTTTCCTGCTAAAATTTTACCATTATAAGTACACTAGCTGTTGCCCGCGACTTCGTCCGCGTGGAATTTTATCTTCAACATTTTACATCTTTAGTACCTATAATTTTCTATAATTTTCATATCCAAGCAATGTTGAAATTAAGTACTTTTCTTTTTTAGCAAGTTGTATGAAGTTTTAAGTCAAGTGGATTTTGATGTTGGTTGCTGAAATTACTTTTCTTGCATTCTCATAATGCCCTTATACAAAGATTCAAGTTCCGCACTCACAAATTATCTGATCTCCATACAAACTTTCAACCCCTTTCTCACCACCTTGGGGGATGATTTTCAAAAATGCTTGAATAAGTTTTCATGTTTTTTAATTTAATACCTTTTTTCTGCAAAAAGTTCAAGTTCCTAGCTTAAAATTTAATTTACACCCCAAGACGAACTTTCATATTAACCCTATTATCCATTTTAACCCTGTTAGGGGATGAATTTTACAAATTGCTGAAATCACTTTTATTGTCTTCTAATAATATCCCCAAATACAAAGATTCAAATCCCGCGCTCGACAAAATGTTTGATATCCATACGAACTTTCAACCCCTTTTTCACCACCTTAGGGGATGAATTTTCAAAAACGCTGAAATAAGTTTTCTTGTATTTTAATTTAAAACGTTTTTACAAAGTTTTAAGTTCCATGCTTAAAATAAAATTTGCACCCGCAGACGAACTTTCATCCCCTTTTTAACCCCCTTAGGGGTTGAAATTCCAAAAACGTTGCAATTACTTTTTTTGTAATCGGCTATTATGCCTTTCTAAGAAGTTTCAAAACTATTTGTAATGGATTCAAACTTTCAACCCCATTTTAACCCTGTTAGGGGATAAATTTTACAAAACGCTGAAATTACTTTTCCTGTCTTCTAATAATATTTCTAAATACAAAGATTCAAGTCCCACACTCGAAAAAATGTTTGATATCCATACAAACTTTCAACCCCTTTTTCACCACCTTAGGGGATGAATTTTCAAAAACGCTGAAATCAGTTTTCTTGTATTTTAATAATATATCTTTTAACGAAGTTTCAAATTCCTAGCTTAAAAGAAAACTTTAACCCCATACAAACTTTCATCCCCTATTTAACCCTGTTAGGGAATGAATTTTACAAAACGCTGAAATTACTTTTATCGTCTTCTAATAATATCCCCAAATACAAAGATTCAAGTCCCGCGCTCGAAAAAATTTTTGATTTCCATACAAACTTTCAACCCCTTTTTCACCACCTTGGGGGATGAATTTTCTAAAACGCTGAAATTAGTTTTCTTGTATTTTAATAATATATCTTTTTACGAAGTTTCAAATTCCTAGCTTAAAAGAAAACTTTCACCCCATACAAACTTTCACCCCCTTTTTAACCCCCTTAGGGGTTGAATTTCTCAAAATCGCTTCTTATCTCTTGTACACTTTATAAATGCAATCTGGTGTGCAAATTTCAACTTTCTGGCTTTTGTAGTTTCGGCTCTGCGTTGATGAATCAGTCAGTCAGTCAGTCAGTCAGTCAGGACACTTGCATTTATATATATAGATTTGCAGCTCGGAGATTTGAAGTTACTAAGCTGTCATTGATAAAGAACTTAAATATGTTTATTGTGGACTGTAGGTATGACAATTATGATTTGGTTTTAGCATATGATAGGCATATTAATAATGCTGGCAAAAGAAAAGAAGTTTAACTTCAAGCCATTTTGATTTGCTGCGCCGTACAAAAAACGTTATTATAAATATTTGTTTTAAATGTATTTCCTGTTAGGTACCTATTTGCGTTTGATTGTATTGCAGCAATTTTGTAAATAAATAACTTAATAATAAAAATGGAAAAATGAAATTAATATTTAAAAAAACTGGTCAAGTGCGAGTCGGACTCGCGTTTCAAGGGTTCCGTACATCACACAATTTTCAAATTTTGTTTTTTGTACGTGAAACGTGACGTGACGTCTTGAAAAACCCGAATGGGTCAATCAAAAACCAGATGTAACATGAAGTTTTCTGGCGTGGTGGCTTATATCTCTACATCTCTGAAGATTAAATGCCGAACAATAATACAAGTGTCCAAATAATGCGTAGAGCTGAAAACTCGAGCGTCCGACGGATCGCGCTTCCGACAACTTCCGAAAGTGTTTTAAAAGCGAAGGCCGAAGAGAGATAATACTTACAGGAGGGTGATCAAAGTACGAGGAGGTTTTGGGATTATACTGAGCTACTTTTAGTACGGGACCAACCCCGAAATCGCGATAAAAGAAGTATCCTCCCATAGAAAACGGACCAGCCAAAATGTATGAAACAGCCAAATTTTTCTTCGCGATTTCAGGGTTGCACGTTGGCAACGGGAATACAATTAGTTTATTTTTTAGCCACCCTCTATACCTAGTGCTTTTTAAAACACGTAACACGTAAAACGTATCCTAATCAATCAGTACAGTCAGCAGCAGAAGTTGCTAAGCGGGCGAGTGGTTTAAAATGATCTGGACGCGACTTTATACTTAAGACAATAAGAGCATGTGAAGGTAATTTTGAACACCTCGCCCGCTTAGCAACTTCTGCTGTTGACTGTACTACAAGTACCATTGCGGCTAATTGCCAGATACAGCCTAGTCGCATTTCTTGTCTTCAGTCCGACTCACGCTTGAAGCTAAAGGCACGCCTCTTTGGGACGCTTCGGGCCTTCGGCCTTATGCGGATATCGGCCTAGGGCCTTCGCAATAGTTGTCTACATCACGTTTCACTTAAATCATTGCGGCTGTGTCCCTAAAAAAACGTTAACCGCATTTTCGTTCTTAAATCCGACTCACGCTTGACTCTAGATTTCTAATAGGTTTTCCTGTCATCTTTAGGTAAAGGACTATTTTGTGTATTTTTTTCAGAATTTTAGACCCAGTAGTTTCGGAGATAGAGGGGGGGGAATGGTCATTTTTTGTCTATTTTCTTGAATAACTTCTAAATTTTTTATCGTAAATTTATAAGAAAAATATATTTGAGATCTCAAAATTAGTTCTTTCGTTTGATATGTAACACGATATAGTTTTCAAAACTTTGTTTTTTAATTTAATCGTTTACCCCCCAAAAGTAGCCCCT
This sequence comes from Cydia fagiglandana, assembly GCF_963556715.1. NCBI lineage: Eukaryota > Metazoa > Arthropoda > Insecta > Lepidoptera > Tortricidae > Cydia > Cydia fagiglandana. The sequence goes on along the minus strand of NC_085936.1, from coordinate 6,900,478 downwards.
ATGTTTAAAATTCATTTGTTGACGTTACATATCCGTCTTTGGGTCACAGACTTACATATGTGTACCAAATTTCAACTTAATTGGTCCGGTAGTTTCGGAGCAAATTGGCTGTGACAGACGGACAGACGGACAGACAGACGCACGAGTGATCCTATAAGGGTTCCGTTTTTTCCTTTTGAGGTACGGAACCCTAAAAAAAGGTAAAGTCAAACCGATCAAAAAGGATAACATTATGCGATAGCAATACGTGTTCTGAAGTTGCTGCCAAACCAAATAGTTACAATAATATACTGGTTCTTTCTTTCTTATCAAACTACACCAGTGTTGGCAATGTTGCCAACATTGCCAACACTGGTGTAGTTGTTGTCCAGTCCAATTGACGGGCTGTTAAAAATACGGTCTAAAGGTCTAATTGATAACCTTGCCTCGTCCTTTTTTTTATGTCGGATTATAAGTTCATTTAGTTATATACCTACATTTTTAAACGAGTGGAGCACTTGAGCAATGTAAATATAAAAGAAAATATATTCGTTCATAGACAAGCTATTTATCCCGGGGCATAGTGCGACCCTACGGACGATCTATACTGACTTTGATGACTTTATGTCCCTTGAATCCTATAAAAGCAAGGAGTTGCCAACTATGCGAGCACCCGGGACCCATAATGATGTTCAAATGTCATATGTTATTACCTAACAATATTAACTTTTTAAGGCGTCGTGCTCTTTATCTGTCTCTCAAGACTTCGATATTGCTAATATAATACACTATAAAGAAGAAAATTGCACTAACATTACCCTGCATTTCTATATTATATTAAATAGTAACTGTTATGTCATCCTTTATGAGTAAAATGCGTTCAAAATTGCTTAACAAAAAATAAACTTGCAACTTACTGTTTCATGAGACGTTTTAAGAAGTTGATTACCTAAAAAACCCGAAATATTCTGGTTTATTCCCGTGAGAACGTTTTGTTTGCTTAGGGCAATCCTGAATAAATTTGCCGCTTCTCATCCGGGCCACAAATCTTACGTAAAACTATTTCATTTTTTCTGGTAGGCACCTAAAGTTCAAATTGCGAATAAGTGGTTTAACTCGAAATCTGTTGCGTTGTCAGCCAGAAATTTGTATTAGATACCTATTTTATTATGTAAAAGTTATCCCAAGTCACTAGTACCGAAGGGTCCGCCAATAAAATATTTACAAATCGCTTAGGTTCTTTCAACTCTATTCGAATGGCGAGTCTACCTATCCGAACTTAATATTTTTTTATCAGTAATTGAGAATGTATTAAAGAATGACTCGCGTTAGACCAGACCGGGCCCTGTCCGGGCCGGAGCTTCCGGCGCTTACTTTTCTATGACATGACAGGCGATCACGTGATGCTTTCCATAGAAAACGATGCGCCGGAAGCTCCGGGTCGGACACGGCCCGGTCTAACTTGAGTCATCCTTAAATCTTTGTACCTACTTATCTGAAATATTATTAACAATTCTAAAACCGCGTACCAATCAGATTTTACTCGTACTTAAACCATTTGAGCAGAGTTAAAAATGAAAGGTTTGTCTATCTTACTTATTACATCTCAAGAATTTACTCAACGCAATATTGCTGGCAAGGCACTTTTTAAAATGAAATTCTTATCTTTTATAAAAGAATCCTATTTGTTAAAAGTATGGTATGGGGTGACCTACATATTTCTGTTGAAGGAAGAAGAATGCCAATGTACGGGAGGCCCAATTCTCACATGAAAATTGATGTATGAAATGGAAATCGTGTTAATACGTACTTGCCCACTATTATAGGTATTTGATAATAGGTACGACGTAACGAGGACATCGATAACAGTCCCGTGCAATCTCACATAACTGGAAAACAGTTTCAAGACTTTGAAACTCAGCAACTTGGCTCGGCCTCGCCTAGCTTATATCCGTATAAACCTCATGATATTATTTCAATAATCAAATTTCACGTTTCTCAAGTCCAAGATTGTTGAGAAGGGAGTCAAAGCACGAGTGTGCTCGGCCGGGTAACGACCTCTCGACGGCGAGTGGCGACTGCTCACGAACATCCCTTTGATCCACCATTCATACCCGCCTTGTCGCCTAATGAGATGGCAGTCATGAAAAACGCTCTTAACGACAAAACGTACGGGAAGTCCGGGAGAAATGCCCACCCGGGTGAGTTGAATCTCTCAGAATTCTGAATTAAATTGATACGCAAACGACGATAAATTAATTCGCGACCAAAACATGTAGGTATTATCGTTATATTAGTACAAACCATTGCACCTTATGGAACTTGGAGAGTTACACCATCATATTACATATAAGGTAAACGTACTAGAAGTGCTCGACATGCTAATGCCCAATAGATGACACCTTGCTGTCACCTCTATTGACAATGACTTAAGTTTCAAGATGTACTGGGACCACGTTAACGTACCACCACCACCACCACCACCAAAGCACCAGTACGTTTACCTTAAGTCTCCCAGTGATTCAACTCTCCCAGTGATTCAACTCTCCCAGTGATTCAACTCTCCCAATTTTCCCCTACACCTATTTTATTCGCTCGTTATGAAAAATTATTTGTCACCCCACGAAAAGTTAAATGCAGCGCAAAAGTTGAGCGGCACTTTTCATTTGTTTCAAAAACCTGCGTTTCATTTGACTGATCGATTTTCAATGGAAAACTCAATTATGCTGTTCTTTTTAATCAAACAAAAGGTTAAATAAAAACTGTTTGTCGTTCAAGCGGACGCTTGAACGTGAGTGAATTCCGATTCGACTTTTGTTTGTCTGTTATGAAAACACGCGTTAGGTGGCTGATTGCGTATACAGGATATTGTTCTAACTTATAGTGCTGCCACATTGGCTGTTATAAAATGTTACCTATATAACATCGTATGACACGGAAAACGTGATAGTATTAATAAATTTTTAAATGTTTTATTTTTTTTGTCCCTGTCACACGAAGTTATATGTGACCAATCCCAAAAAAAATTTGGCTTTCCCATTTTTTTGTGATTTCGGAGTTGGTCCAATAGAAAAAATTGTTCAGTATGGCCTACCTAATTACCTCGCACAATAGGGTTAACGGTCCAAAAATGACCCTTATAACATTTTATAACAGCCAATGTTGGATCACCATTTTAGGGATTTGTCAGGCACCTATTTCACCGCCAAAGATTACTGTACCCTTTCTCACCGCAGGTCAGGCAGCTGCTTTAAATATTAGCATAGCTATAAGCACACTTATAAACATATAGTTGTCCCAATTATAAGAACTTTTTCTTTTACCCTAGGCATGTTGCTCGACATCACGAAAGTAAAAAAATTCACAAAAAAAAAGTTAAACTAGCCATTTTTTTCCATATTAGGTCAAATTACAACGCACAAAACGTTTCATGGTTTCCCAAAATAATAAGCCAGATAACATTATGCTCACTCGGAGTTTCCCATTTGACGAAATATCGCCCGGCTCGGCGAGGCTTGGTCACGCTATGATTTTACTGTTCCACGCTTGCTTAAGAGTCACACTGAACCTTGCCGCCGCCATAGAATCGAAAATACGACATACGCCCTAATCTTGAACAAGAAGGCATTTATTAATATAAATTACAAAAAAACATTAACAGGAATGTAAAACTAACTACAATCTCATTTTAAAACAATATTCTGAAATAACATAAACTTTCAAGTAACGGAATATCTAGTACTATTTAGTTTTCGTTGGTAAAAACTATAATCCTTATAAATAAATTAGAGCGAACTGTAAAAGTATTACATACAAAACCTCTATTTTCTTTTTTGTGTAACAATTTTGACAAATATAGCTGGTACCAGACACAGATATATGTTACGTCACTGTTCATGTCAAGTTTCTTGTAATTTAAGTACCTATGTCGTTTTAAAATTTAACGGCGTGTTCGAGTGACTCTCAATATATAATATGGGTAGACACACTTAATAGGTATGGGTACACTGCGGCAATTTGTAGGTATAATACGAGTACGCCACTTCGTTTCAAATTAATGTAGTTTTTTTTTTATTGAAATAATATAATTTCATATTTACCACTAGCTCTTCGGTGAAGGTAATAATAGTACGAAAACCGGACCCTTCCCAATAATGTTTGTTTAGTTTCCTCTCTAAGTTGGAATATCACTGAAAGTCACTTTCGATTTCGATTTCCCTGGAATGCCTCGAGGTGATGAGGTGATGTTTAAATTACTAATTAGTCAGATTCTCGTAAACAATATAAACTCTCTAAAGCTAATAAAAGAAGAAAAATAAAACAAAACTCCCAATTAAAAATGTAACAAGGCAATTAGTACGTCATTTAGACTTATGGGGTGTTTGTGAGAAACAGCTCAGTGGTTCATTAACTATCACTCAGGAGTTTGTGGAACTGAAGCACGGGTTACACTCTCGGAGAGAAACGAGGGGCTAATAGTTTCGTTCCCTCTTAATGTTTATGCGGACAACAATAGGTAGACCTGAAAATGGCTGACAATTTGTTAGTAAGATTCTCACTCCCTTTGAGTTCTCTCCAGTCCGTCTATCCGTAGCTCACAGTATGTTTTTCCAGGCCTTAGTTTAGTAGTCTAGTTAATTTCCATTTCCAAAAATTAATTCAAACCAAGTGCATAATTTCAAAATCCATTTTACGCGGTTTATAACTAAGTACCACTATCAAAGCGATTAATCAGTGTGACACGTCCAAAGTAGGTCAATTAGTTAAATTTTACGTTAGAAATATATTTGGTTACAGATTAATCGGATCGACAAATGGGCGTTTACAGAAATAAATATCGAAAACCCGATTCTCACAGATCCCGGTGTTTTTGGGTTCTTTCAACTCAGAATCACTAGCATATTCAATTCTGATGATAAAATAAAATGTCCCAAAAAATTGTATGAAAATTGTACATTCCACTACGTCAGGCACATACAAGTGAAAATTTTTTTCATACTAAAACGTGACGTAATGAAATGGACATTTTGGGACATCTTTTTTTGATGGTGGGATGGAGAATGCTGTCGATTCTGAGTAGAATGAGCCCAAGAACGTCCAGATGTGAAAGAATCAGGTTTTCAATACATAATTATATACATATTAATTTCTGAAAACGCCCAAATAAGCATTTCGAAATAATAAAGTTTTTTTTAATAATACAATGCTGGTGGCAAACAGGGATACGGCCCGCCCGATGATAAGTGGTAATCGTACCCCATGGATGCATGTGACGTCAGCAACAGTAATGTTTTACAACTGTCGCACCTGTCACCGATGTGTAATTGGGGCCTAGGGTAAGTATGTGATGTTTTTGAATTTTTTGATACTCTAGATACAATCACACACTTCAGTGTTCTTCTTATATACATATAACTCGGCTCCGTTCGGCTCAGCATTGCTCCGAGCAATTATTAGGGTTGACACAACTTGACGTACCTTTGGCAGCTCAGACGATCCAAAGTTTAAGGGTGAACTTGGGAAGTCGCTATTCAACTCAATATTGAGAGTTGGGAGTGAAAGTGGCTGCAAGATTTTAATATCTTTTTGATTCTTTTTTTTTCTCCAGCCGATATTCTGTAGCCTCTCCTAGGCAATCGCCTAAGCTTTAAAGTAGAACGACTTGCAACGTGCCGGCGGGCTAATCAAGAGGCGTAAGCAGCGTCTGAGTTTACCTTTAAACTCCTCCACAGCTCTTAAGTCGTTAATTCGCTTGCACAGGATACCAGATTAGCTGCTACATGCCTTTTACATAAATTCTGAACGCTGTACGCACTGGCTGTAAGAGCGGTTCACATTATCGGCTCGATATCAATATTCCTCGATATAATATAGGAGCAGTGGTGGCCGAGTGGATATGACGTCTGACTTTCAATCCGGAGGTCGCGGGTTCAAATCCTGGCTCGTACCAATGAGTTTTTCGGAACTTATGTACGAAATATCATTTGATATTTACCACTAGCTTTTCGGTGAAGGAAAACATCGTGAGGAAACCTGCATACATCTGCGAAGAAATTCAAAGGTGTATGTGAAGTCCCCAATCCGCATTGGGCTAGCGTGGGGACTATAGCCCAAGCCCTCTCGCGCATGAGAGGAGGCCTGTGCTCAGCAGTGGGACGTATATAGGCTGAAATGATGATGATGATGATGATGATCAATATTCCTGTACACAAATATTGCAGCATCAGGATTGACAGCATGGGCGCGAAACTCGTCCCTTCGGGCAAACCCGGCTCCGTTCGGGTCAGCATTACTCCGAGCAATTATTAGGGTTGACACAACTTGACGTCCCGTTGCGTGCGCGACCACAGATAAGATAATGGCTTGAATTTTGACAACCCTAAATAGCCGAAAGGGATAGTGCCATATATTAGAAAGGGACAGCATGATTCGACCCTAAACCGCTGTTAAACTTCGGTTTTGTAGGAAGTTTATTTTCTGTACGGTAGTACTATTATCACCAGATTCATCTTACCGGTAAATGCGTACGTCACCGAGGTAAAGGCCCATATTTTGTACTGTTCCATATATCGGCACTACTAGGTACCCATATGTATGTATAGCTAAGTAGTTCTTGTATCAGACAGTGTGGAAAGGTCCTAACGAGGAAGGCTCCCCGGCTAGATTGCTTAAACTCCACAACACGTTAACTACCTCTTAATTAATGTGCATCTTTTTGTTTACCTCAAGGATTTTACTTAAACCGATATAGGTACAACGTGTAACATAAAGAACTGAAAATCCATGTTTTGTATATATACAGGCTAAAAAATTACTGCGTTTCCGTTGCCAGGGAGGTTTTTGGATTATACTGAGCAACTTTTACTATGGGACCGGCCCAGATATCGCGAAAAAAATATTTGACTGTTTCATACATTTTGGCTGGTCCATTTTCTAAGGAAGGGTAAAGTATTACTGAATACTGATTCAGTCATTTATTGCATTTTGAATGAATGTTAACTTTGATTAAACTGGCATAGGTAATTACCTAAACGCATGTTCATGTTTTAATTTGTTTTCGTAGAAGTATTATAAATTATAACATTATCTCGTAAATAAAAAAAATGCAGGTTTCTAGTTGCTACGTTCGTTATATTAAAATATTATTCAGATTTACAAATAAAAAAGCAGACTCGTTCGGCTTTGGATTACAGTAAGTTGTATTTACAGATAAAATGGTGAAACGTTTAAGCTTGGGTTTTGTTTACCGACATTTTTCAACTCGTTTATTTGCTAAGCTGCATGAATATAAATTTACTTATAATAGGTCTTGTGTATGAAGCGTTTTAAAAATATGCGTAGGTACTAATACAGATGTCTGAATAAAAATATTTAGGTAGGTACATTCCGTAAAATGGAGCGAATTAAGATTTCTGAAAGCTAGGACTGTTTTGACACTTAAGTAGGTACTGCTATTCATATGTAGGTACCTGTTGTTATATAAGATATATTATTAAATTATATAAGAAGGTGTATGTTATGTAAGAAGTGCATATACTTGGAAAAATTTGACTAATGCCGCTGTGGCCCGGTGGCCGAGTGGTTCAGGCACCTGCCGCGATAGCAGAGGACGCTGGTTCGATTCCAGCCTGGGGCCCTGGAGGCCTTGGTCACTTTTTTTTAGAATATGACATTTATTTCAGTTTATAATTTATATAGTAGTGTTTCTACTTGATAAAAACAAATTAAAATATTTTCTGAAAATAATTTAATTTGTTCAAATACTTCATAGTATTATATAACTTTTTATATAAGTAAAAACTTTACCGACAGGAAAAATATTCTTACCTCAACTTGACTAGAAATTATATTAAATATAGGTATATTTTATTCTTGTTTAGTATATATCTAATCCATATCGTTTCTAGATCTATTAACTGACGTATCTTAAGAGCCAACAGGAGTGGGCATTTCTCCATACAAACGTACACGACTGTTTCCTCCGTGGGTTTTGATGCTAGAGCAATGATTTTTTCAACTCAGATTAATATTGTCAATATCTGTGTCGAACCGTTTTGCTTTTTTGATATTTTTGTTTTTTAAGGCGCTAGAGCCCTTATCGCCCCCGAAAACACCCATATAGCAAATATCATCGAAATCGTTAGAGCCGTTTCAGAGATCCTTGTTCGATAATGTTTTTTTTTTTGACATGACGCACGAAGATTTATGCAAATATGTTTATATGTGTATATAGTGGGTATTAGTGGCTACTCATGCATATTTTTTTTGTAGGTGTACCTCCGCGAATAGTATAAAAAATAATGAGAAGATAAATATTTTTTTTTTTATAATGAAGTATAAGGACATGATGCAGGTTAAACATATTCATTTTGTAGTCTATTTTATTGTTGTCAAATATAATTTTGTTTGGTTAATCTAACTTGAACGGTTTACAAAATATGACACTTTCAATGATACACTGATGATTTTACATTATCCTGAATAACTCGAAAACAAAAGAAGATCGAGGACTGATATTAAGCATAGAGAGTTCTTAGGACCTGCCAGTACACCACCTGAAAGAATGACCAAATCCGTCGTTGGGGGCACTTCTTGTTCGCTTAGCCTGCTAGACCCTTTGGTTACGATTGCTTAAGTTTTGAAGGAGGAAACAGTCAAGTACAAAACTTCGATTATTGAGATTTTTACGCAGGATTTTTCGCCTTGTCCTTATCGCACTAGTTTTAGGAGCCGCTTCCGTTAGCGAGACGGGTATATTTACCTAAAATATTTAAAAGTCAGCTCCTGTTTTTTCTTAACAAAGTATTTTAATAAATATACCTGTATTCTACTATTTATATTCTTTATTTTATATGTAATGTATAAAGTCTCAGCTGTTTGCGATAGTTCTAATAAATATCTTCTTTATTTTCTCCTTGCGCTATTTTTACTTGTCTCTGTTTAGCCCGATGGTTGTCTGTTAGAGAATGCCATTAGGCATTTTGTCTACTAGAGCTATTTGATTCTCAAAACAAACCAAATGAAAGTTGTCATCTAGCCTATTATTGTTATTCTAATTAGTAAAATTAATAAATCCTTTATATATTTTGTATCTAAATAAAAACCATAAAATTTACGCTCCAAAATATAGCGGCGCGGTGCAACAATACAATTAAATTCATTTAATTTTATCGTTACTATTAATAACAGACTTTTAAGCGAATAAAAAGTCGCTTTAAAATATATTTATGCATTAGTAATGTTGACTACTTAGACTGAAAAATGTGAGTACTTAATATTAATCGCCGCTCTCCCTTATTTATTTCCCAGGCTACACCTTGTTAACTTTGTAAAAGGTCGCTGGGGAAATATACTTTCTTACTCTGAATTTGTTACTTGACCAATGTAAGACTCCTTTTGATATTCTATAATGTGACACTTTAGAGAATTTACAGTCCGGAGTAAGAGATAAGTGAAATTTAGGTTCACTTGCACCTCGTAAGTGTCTACTAAATTTAAGTAGGTACACAAGGAAAATGTAGGTAGACTGCTACTGACTAATATTGTAGTCTGTATAGGTATGTTGTATGATTTAGTGTTACGTAATAGTAACTAATAGGTACATTAGATTACATTTATGTTTCACTTAATTCAAAATGTGTCTTTTAATTATCTATTTACGATTGCCATTTAATTTGCATATCGCATTTTTTATGAAACTATATTATTTACGACTAAAACGTGTCTTTGAATTTTCAAAAAATATAGGCAGCATCCACCTATATTAAAAGATAGCATATTGTTTTGCGACGATGATTGTTTTCGATAAAAGTTATTTTAATAACATTACAAAATACAGTATACATTCATGTTTTTTATGGGCCTAAAACAACTGTTGTTTTACTTTATGAGAATCAAACTCAAATGGTTTCAGATTAAGTAAACTGGAAATATATGCCGTCCAATTTATTTCCAAACAGATACATAGAAATGCATAAGTAACCGAAACGTTAATAAAAATGGCATCCGCTACGTTTGCCAAAAATTCATATGCGATAGATGGCGCCTGGCGCTTGCAGTGCCGTCATTCACAAAACCGTGCGTTAGTTACGTCAACCGTTCCAGTTTTAAAGTAAGCTCTATTAGTTCATAGTTGTTACGGGTCCCCAGGTCAAGTTATAGTAGAGACTATAGTGGTTATGGCTTTCTGAATTTGGTGGCAGTGCGCCGGAGGTCCCCGCTGCCGTAAATACGCAGAACTTTGCTGCCAAACTTCCCGGCTGCACTGTTTATGAACGCTCCCCCGCGTTGGGACCGGCGGACCGGCCATCCGAATAAATGATGAACAGTGTTATTTTGTTGAACAAAAATATATACCGCAGGAAAAAATACGCGTTTCCCCGAACTGCATTGGCGTGGCTTAAGTGCATTGAAAAAGGTGGGATGGGGATGGACTGTATTAAAATGATAAGCGGATTTTTACCTTCGATATTAACGAGTGTATTTTATTTAGCATTTACAAGGATCAGAAAACCAAAGCATTTGACAACCCAATCAATGAATCTAAAAATCTATTATGATCGGAAAGAATAAAAACTCCAGAGAGTCTTGCAACGTGCATTTTGCGGTGGTTATGAAACTTATGAAACAAAAATGTTGTGTTTGATGGAAGAAAATTAGATATTTCTTTTGTTAAATTTCTTTTGCCCAGTTTCAAACGAAAAAGGATCGGTTCTAAATCCGTCTCCTTTTGTTTTTTGTTTTTTACGTTATATCTCAAAAAACGAATTTTCAAACTTTTATAATACTCGAGAAACCTTACTTGTCAAGGTAGGTATTAGGTACTATAAGGGGACGGATTTCACAAGTCCAAGTATTACATTATTACCGACTACAATATTATTTCGACAGTATGAGTATATTTTTATCACCTCGCATCTGATCTCATAATAAACGCTTCACCAATCACCATAACGCCAACATAGAATATTATCATAGTTAATAATTGAAAGGTATCACTTTAACATATTGCCGCATGTAATAGATAAGGGGGAAGATTTATGTGAATCTGGATTGCAGGGGGAATTATCAAACGAGCACTTTATGGCCAGGGAAGTGGAATAATGATGCAGTCTATACATATTGACGTCCCGCCCCTGCAACTCTATATGGGATATAAATAAGTCAACGAAAGTGCATCTGCTTTAACTACCAACACATCTAGTACATAATTATTTTCCATCGTATTTTCACGGAAACGTCCGAACCTGTCTTGCTATTTCAGTCAGTCTCGGTACAAAAAGTACTGAGGTTGACTGACGTAGCATGACAAATACGAACGTTTCCGAGGAAATACGATGGAAAACAAAACAAGAAATTTTCAGAACACCGACTTTTGACAGATGCTCATGATTGATGATGGCTACAAAAGGGATAGATTGTTCTTTAACGTCATTATTGTCTCGTTCAGAAATCAATAGAAATTAGACCAAGATAAGTCTGCATCGATGTTGATAGCACACGCAATGCAAGTGTTATTTTAAACGTCAAACTTCAAAGTTTGGTAAGAGTTGGTTTTCAGAGGAGTTTCGGTATTAATAACCCTACCTTATCAGCTTTTAAAATACCTACAAATCGCTAGCAACACATTAATTTAACTGAAAAATATACCTGAATGTTTTCCTCGCATGTCGGTTTTTCTATCACATTCACTCAATAATTTATAGCTAATGATAACTGTTCACTAATTTCCCATTATCTACGCTGTTTTGGAACAATACCATACTATTTGTACATGAATAATAAATTAACGAGTGAGCATTCAGTCGGTAGCTAAAACATACGTAATAAAGTTTACCTATAGTCTTTATTATTTATTACAAAAGAAATTGTATTTCATTACATAATGATAGTTTCTGTTGCCTAACATGTTGTCTACCTACATATTTTCTTTTTTTATAAGATTTATTAAGGTATTAAAAGTAAAACTCATAACGATTTATACCCAAGGCCCAAGCGGTGTTCATTACCTATTTATTTATTTATTTATTTTTTTTTTTCTTTGTATGGACTTGAGGGCGGTGTTGCCCGTAGCCAACGTCAAGTAAAAGGGTAGGAAATTAAACGCGGAAAGGAATAAAGAAACGGAATTTGGAAAAAGTGGTCAGGTCAGGTATAAGAATACAACGTGATACATATACTTGATATTATAAAGACTATACTTTTATATTATTATGAAAGATGAAGCATGCTATGATGTTATATAAATCATGATTAATAAGCAAGGAAGGGATGTCAGTTGGAAAGGGAATATGTTTAGATTGTAAAGTTTCCATGAAAACAGTGCGATCGTATAAGGGACAAGAAAAGAATATATGGTTAATGTCAGCCACCTCAGCACCACAGTCACATTTAGGATCATCAATAAATTTAAATCTAGCAAGATCAGAAGGAGCACTTGTATGGCCCAGTCTCATGCGTGTTAAGCATGATATTTCGCGTCTATTAAAGTTTTTATTGTAAAACCACGGCTTTATAGGGATATCATTTTGAATCTTAAGATAATAATTTCCAGATTCCAGGCTGCTCCAAAACCAAAAGAACTCCCAGGCTAACCTGAGATATCTTTTGGGGAGCAACAGAAGATCATGACAATAATTTTTATATGGAAAGATATCACCAGAAGCAACAGCATCTACGGCCAGACGATCAGCTTTCTCATTTCCGGAAATTCCACAATGACTTGGCACCCATACAAAATTTATAGTAAGCCCTTTCTTTTCGCATTTTAACAAGATGTCTCGGATTTCATATAACAAAGGGTAACTGTTTGTCATTTTGAAAGGTGATTTTAAAAGAATTTGGAGACCACTTTTAGAATCGGAAAAAATTACACATTTATTTAAATTGAACATGCAAACATACTCAACAGCTTTATAAATACCAAATAGTTCTCCAGTAAATACCGAAGATTCCGGAGGAAGTTTAATTTTTTGTACAACATTATACTGGTGATGAAATACACCAACCCCTACACAACTATTCGTAGAAAGTTTTGATGCATCTGTGTATATGTGATGCCAACCAGACCAATTTTCGCCCACTAAGTTGTTAAATACAGGTTGAGCACTTATTTTATCCTTAGAAATATTGGAGTCTAGAAATACTTGCGGAGAAATAATCAAAGAGTCAAAATCTTTCTCGTATATAGGAAGGTTAATATGTCTAACAGTAGGAGAAGATAGAAGGAGGAGTTCTATTACGCCAATATGGAGACGACTGCATATGATCATAAAGAGTTGATAATTTTGTGATAAGAGGATGTACCGAAAATTGCATAGTCCTAAAAATGAATCTATCGGATAAAAATTGACGTCTCAAATGCGCAGGTGGGTCAACACATTCCACTTGCATGGCATTAGCTGGACTGGTTCGCATAGCACCAAGGATTGTCCTTAGTGACTTATTCTGTATGACATTTAATACTTTAAAGGCATCTTCTGTGCCCGGTGTTAAAAGAAAAGAACCGTAATCAACTACGCTTCTTATAACTGAATTATAAATAAGCTTCAAATAGAAAGGATGGCTGCCCCACCATACACCAGCCAAGCATCTCAAAATGTTTAATGAGCGTTCGCATCTACCTTTAATATAATTACAATGACCCTTAGCTGACAAATTGTAGTCCAAAACCATTCCTAAATACTTAACTTCATCACGAAAGGAAATTGTAGATCCACCATAGGATAAATTTTCATTAACAGTTTTTTTCCTTGGAGAAAATAAAATTGCAGAGGTTTTCGGAACTGAAAGGTCCAATCCATTATTATTCAAATAGACATTTAGTTCCTTCAAACTAGTATTTATAATTTCGCAGGCCTTTTGAACGGATTTATTTCTAGAGTAGAGCACTATGTCATCGGCATATTGTAAAATGGATGTATAATTTGGCAAATTATAACTAAGGTCGTATGTATATACATTAAAAAGTAAAGGGCTTAGAACAGAACCCTGTGGTAAACCTTTCCAAACTGTCCTATGTAATACTTTATCATTTAAATCTAACCTAATCAACCGTTCATAAAACATAGCAGCAATAATATTACACAAGCGTTCAGGAACTCCCAAGAGGAACAATTTATTTACAAGAATTGATATATTTACATTATCATAGGCAGAATTGATATCTATAAAACAAGCTACGACATATTCCCGTTTCGAGAAAGCTAAAAGGATATCAGAAACTAACAAACCCACACAGTCTAAAGTGCTTCTGCTTTTGCGAAAACCATATTGAATATCGGGTAATAATTTCTTACTCTCAATAAACCATTCTAACCTATTTTTAACTAAATGTTCTAAAATCTTAATCAAAACAGAAGATAACGCAATTGGACGATAAGAATTCGGATCATTACGGGGTTTATTAGGTTTAAGAAAGGGTAACACCAACTGTATTTTCCAATTTGGTGGAATGTCACCTGTCATAAAAATCTCGTTGATGATATTAAGAAAGTAACCTATAACCTTGTCACTAGAATGTTTCAAAAATGAATATGGAATACCGTCGCATCCTGGTGCAGAATCAATAACATGTGATAAGACATTCTTTAGCTCCAATAACGAAAATGGACTGTTAAAACGCTGCATGTTATCATTATCAATATTGGAACGGGAAACCAGTTCAGGACACACAGGGAATGGGACAAATGGAGGAGCTAATTTATCTAAAAATTTCTCGGCTACTGGAGGCTCAAGATTGATGGCGTTATTTTCTACAAAAGCTCCTCTAAACATTCTAACTTTCCTCCAAACTTCTGACGGGTGAGTACTGGGACTCAAAGATGCACAAAAGGCTCTCCAACTGTCAACTTTCTTCTTCTTTAAAAACTGTTTTGTTTCTTTTAAAGTAACTAATAAGGAATTAAAGTACTCTTCGCTCATATTATTATTATACATTAACTCGCTCTGTTTTCTCTTTTTAACAGCTTCTGAACATTCAGAATCCCACCATGGAGGACTGGGAATATTATATTTAGAGGACTTCTTACGAGGAAATACTTCATCAGCTATATTAATTATAAATTTAGCAAAAGCATCAGAAGTTTTAAACAAATGTTCCCGAGATACATCAGGTAATTCACTCAACCTCTCATCCATATGTTTGCGAAACTTATCCCAATCTGCATTTTGAAGTTTATATGCTAACAGTGGAGATCTTTTAAGAACTGGTTTATTTTTAATAGGAAAAGAAATAAGAATTGGAAAATGATCACTGCCATAGGAAAGTGGAAGTACCTCCCACAATAAGGAATGTGAAATGGAAGAACTACAAATTGATAAATCTAATGCGCTAGGATTTTCATTGGGAGCAGACCGACGTGTGGGAACACCAGAATTCAATATACATAAATTATAATAATCGACTATGTCTATTATTTCCTCTCCTAAACTACTTGAATTGAAACACCCCCAAGCAGGGTGATGGCAATTAAAATCTCCTAATATCAAACATGGAGTAGGAAGAGTTGATATAATATTTCTTACTTCACTAAGTATGGTAAGCGAAGGATGAGGTATGTACACTGAAACTATACAAATGTTATCTACAAGTGCTGAAATGATGGAAAATTCATTATTATGAGGTGATAATGGAACATGAGAGAAATGATATGATTTTTTTACAAGGATGGCTACACCACCATGCCCATCCGACCTGTCTTCGCGGAGGCATGCATAGCCAGGAATTCTGAAACATGACTCAGACCTGAGCCAAGTTTCAGATAGGGTAATAACAAATGGGTCATACTTTTTGATTAAATGGATTAAATCACTTTTTTTATTGTTGATACTCCGACAATTCCACTGAAGGATTTTGGAGTTGTTGGCCATTGTTGGAGGATCCATGAGAAGGACTAGTATTAATATGTGCAGCGTTGGACGGTTCTGAATGTTTTTTATGTAAATTAATACTTAACAGTTGAATAAGTTCTAATATGAGGTCATTGGTAGTTTTATTGTTTAATTGTTGCACAATGGCACAACCATTTCCGGAGGGAGATGGCATGTTGTAATCTTTAGCTAAATTGTAATGTGAGGCTGTGTCAAAACCTTTCTGGGATTTTGGCAAACTGCGAGGTTTGAGAAAGACTGTTTTTTTATATGAATGAGTAGTTGTGCCTGAATTACTATTATTTCTAGTTATTTGGGTCGGGAGAGATGTTGGAGTGGTCATAACCACATCTGCATACGGTTTAGTCACAGGAGGGTGCAGTTTTGTTGCTTCTATATAAGAAATAGCATTTTGAGCCATGGAAAGCTTGATATTTTTCTGTCTTTCATACTCTGGACAGCGAGTCTTATTTGTAGCAAAGTGAATGCCAGTGCATAGGCAACAAGAAGCACAATCCTCTTCAATAGTACAAGAGGACCCAGTGTGACTCTGGCCACACTTGTAACAACGGGGTTTAGATCTGCACTGCACCTGTGTGTGGCCATACCGGGAACAGTTATAGCACTGAATTGTTGGATAAACATACAAATCTACTGGAAGAGCGTTGTAACACATAAAAATTCGTTTTGGTAGAACCTGTCCATCAAAAGTTAGTACTACTGTTTGTGATGGCTTCCAGACTGGAGAACCCTCCACCATGACTTTATAATTAATCCGCCTTAATTTTAAGACTTCCCCACAACCTACCGGAACACTAATGTTATCCTTCACCTCATCTAACGACATTTCAGATGGGACACCTTTAACTACGCCCATTCTGATGACATTAAAGGATGGAATGAATGCTTTATATTTATTCTCATTCAGTCGGCTGTCTTGCAGAAAATTGTTGGCATCCTCATATTTTGAAAATGACATTGAGACTCTATTGCGGCCTATACGTTTAACACTGCCATTTACGATGTTTTTAAAATTATTGCGCTTTAAAAAGTTGCCAAAAGCAACTGAATGCATTGAGGTGCCATCGCTGTTAGATTCCT
This sequence comes from Cydia fagiglandana, assembly GCF_963556715.1. Taxonomy (NCBI): domain Eukaryota; kingdom Metazoa; phylum Arthropoda; class Insecta; order Lepidoptera; family Tortricidae; genus Cydia; species Cydia fagiglandana. The sequence continues at coordinate 6,883,528 of NC_085936.1, read as the reverse complement.
GTTGCTTCTGTACGTGTACAATGTATGGTGAACTATCTGTATGAATATATTGGTTCCTAACCGTGACTGTGGGCTGAGAGGAGGTAATACCAGCAGGATTCGCGGCTGGGGCCGGGGCCGGAGCCGGGGCCGAGGCCGGAGCAGGAGCACGGGCTGTAAGTGGAGCTTGAGAATGTGAACTATTATGATTACTGTTTGAGGAACCCTGACAATCACAATTATCTTGGATAGATTCCCTATCCCTATTTTTGTCTTTGTTATGTCGCTTTTTTTTGTTGCAATGACGACAAATCTTCCTTGATGCTGTCCTACGTTTCCTGACCACAGAAGATACAGAGCTGTCTGTATCCACACTGTGATATTCTTTCATGTCTTGATCAGATGCATGACTTTCAATAGTGATTGTATGAGAAACTGGAGGACCACCTCCCCCTGGGTCGTGAGGCTCCCCGTCGTCACCGCTCATGGCGGTGTAAAATGTACAATAAACTTACCTAGATGACGAATTTATATATACAAAATATAATAAACTAACTACTAATGATATTCACAAACTATTTACACTGAGATGACCACTATTAACACAAAAATAATTAAATTTTACAAAATGTAAAAAAAATACGCGCGCACAGGTGAAGTTTCCCGCCCTTTCTACCTATTTATTGACAGTAGGTAATGTTTTGAAAAGGTTGATCACACTTGTAGGGGAAAAAAGTAAAATAAATCTAGCTTCTGCCTAATTTCGGACGTACATTACAGCCATAGGTCGAAATGTAGAATTTACAGACCGCATCGCCAGGCAAGTGTGATGAAAAAATACATTACAGCCTTAGGTCGAAATTTTGGATTTACAGACCGTAATAACACCTTTTACGAGCAAGTGTGATGAAAAAACTTACTTCCTGACCGCGGCTAGAGAAGGCTTAAATGTTACATACCCACCACATGTAAGTCGTCCGGCATAAAAACCTCTAAGAAACGTATTTTACTACTTTATTGGCCTATAAATAGTACCGTGTCGACAAACTGTGGTACAAATGCGATTCTTTTTGTTTCCCAATAAAGTAACATTTACTGAAAGCGATGTGGACACGAAATTGTGGCAATGTAGTTAAGTTACGATATAAGTTAAGAACTAGAACTATTTAGCAGGCTGGTTTAGTTACGCGTGTTATGTCACATAGATACATATATTTCATGTAAAACGTCAGATTTGTTATTGCGGGGTTCCATGATTAAAGGATGACTCAAACGCTAGAACGGTCCGGGCCCGGGTCGATGCTACCGACATTTTTTAGGGTTCCGTACCTCAAAAGGAAAAAACGGAATCCTTATAGGATCACTCGTGCGCCTGTCTGTCTGTCCGTCTGTCACAGCCTATTTTCTCGGAAATTACTGGACCAATTAGGTTGAAATTTGGTACACATATGTAAATTAGTGACCCAAAGATGGACATAGTGTTTTTATAATTTTAAAATACATAGGTTAAAAGTTATTAAGAAAATAGCCATATAATTACCATTCCCCCCTCCCTTTATCTTCGAAACTACTGGGTCAAATATTTTGAAAATAATACACAAAATAGTTCTTTCCCTATAGATGACAGGAAAACCTATTAGAAATGTGCAGTCAAGCGTGAGTCGGACTTATGTACGGAACCCTAGAAACGCGAGTCCGACTCGCACTTGGCCGGTTTTTTCTATAACGTGATGCTTTCTATAGAAAACTGAAGTTTTGGACGCCCTCTGTAGCGTGAGTCAATGTTATAAAACCGTACCTAAATATAAGTAATATAGCTATTTTGTTATTGTTTGGGTTGTTTAAAATCTCATTAAACCTAATGACATTTTAAGTTTACTACACTTCTAAAAACAGCGAAACACCATTAAAAGGTGCAACCCATCTAGATTGGGTGTAAAGATCCTATCAGATAAAATTAATAGTGTTGTAAAAACTTTAAATAGAACGTTCGTAGTGAAGTTTTTTAGTGTTATACATAATACATGAAAAGTTCGGTTCACGCGACTAGTTAGTGCAGTTTCAGAGTTTATTATTGTAGTCAGGGGAGATGGCTATCAGGAGCCAGATTCGGATCTGACATTTTGTTATGGTTTTAAACTGGTTTTGATACAACCTTGGAAATCGCTCTCGCTGAATGATGAATACAAAATGATGTCAAAATCGTGTGAGACGCACGCCAATCATCAAGACGATCGTCACAAGGTCGTATCAAAACCATTTCAATAGGAGTTCAAGAGCGTGGTTTCGCCTGTTTAGGAGCTATTATTGCTGGCGAGCGAAGCCGAGAGTTTACAGATAAATGTACCGATAGGTACTTTGATGTGAGCTTGCAACCGAATGTTTGAAAATGTTTTGAAGGTATAATTTATTTGGTTTTGTTATTTGCATTGACGAGTTACTTGCTGTTGAAAGAAAAGTACAGTCAGCGATAAAGCTTGTATTTAAAATGACATTTTTGACAAATTTATTGCCTCTCAGGTAATCAAACAGTAAAACCTGAATAATTAACCCCAACTATCTACATTTAAACAAACCTAGGTAAACAAATAGTCCGAAGTTCTAGATATTATTCCCAAACATGTCAGCCCTCACGGAACGTAAGTTAAATAACATATTTCCGTACCGAAGTAAATATTATTTAGGTACCGGAACGAGGTAAGCCCCACGCCACGATTCGATAGAGCGAAAACTTTATAAGGAAGTTTCGCACGCTCCACGACGGCTTCCTAAATCCTAACCTTTGCACTTACCAATCGAATAGACCAAATCGAACCGTGCAATACTGTTTATCAAACGTATTTATTTTGTTTCTATCATTCCAACATCCGTATGCACAAATATTTATTTTGCTTTTTCGTATTTACCGTACGTACGCTGTAGATACGGTACCTATTTATGTCTACAATTTTTTTTTATCATATTTGCTCGAAAAAGATCTTATTTCACGTAGGTGTATTTCAGGACATATTGTTCTCACGGGAGTTATGGAATGTGAAAAAAAATGTAAGTATGCAATACCTAACCTTATTATACCTACAGTTAAAAAAACTTGAATAGACAAAATGTTAGTACATACCATTTAGATTTTAATAGGTACCATTTCTCAGCCAGCACGAGAAAACAACCAAAATTTGTATCAGATTACTTGGCCAGTGTTGTGGATAAAATGCTAGTTTTTCTTCAGTTTTTGCAGAATATAGCCTCTAAACTGGTGTGTTGAAAAATAATTCGAAATATCCTGCCAATATAGAATTTATCACAGATTTATTAAATATATTTTACCTGACCCGGCTAAAAATAGAAAATCGCTACGCAAACATTCCATGTTAAACGAGAAATGTAAATTGATACAGTAGGTCCAGTATAGAGTAAAACGCATGACTGGGCCGTTTCTCGCTCCGAAAAACGCCAGCAATCAGATCACTGGTCCGTTAATATCATCACAGACTGGACTCCGAAAGGTGTCGGCGCGGGCTTGAACAACTATCAATCTTTATCGTGGCTCACTTATCATAGTCGCTGCAGATCGGCTCTCGAGGGAGGATACTGCAACGTCATTGGTGCCTTATTCCTTCGCTTTACTTGGGTTACGCGAGTGGTTCAAAAGACTCTCAATTCTTATCATTTTCGTCATTTATAAAAGTTTGAATTGATACGATTAATTTACATTCGTTAAAGTGCGTTAAGGTATAAGATTATTTTCAAATAAGTAGGTACATGACATGCTGTAGGTATTGGTATTTATTGGTCATTTACTTCGAACAACCCCGGCTTCCGCCATCTCAGAAGGGAGGAGCCCATGCGATATGTTACGGTACAAATCATTCTGAAATATTTTGCGGGATGAAACGTGCACTTTTCACTCACTACATACAAAATCCAATGTGTAATTACGACGCAAATACCTACATAGAAATTTACACACGTCAAAGACAAATCTTGCAAACCTCGAACTATTATTATTGTGTACGGATGAGTCACATCACGCATAGCTACAGGTACAGTTGTACCTTATGCTTCGGCAGAGGGGAAATAGTACGAATGCCGTTACCCTTCGCGGTGTTGCTCGACGGCCATTTGGCAAAGGTGGGTAGCATCATACTCGCATGTTACAATAAACCAATCACAGCTCGGCGCCCGTGTTTGATTCACAACTTGCAAACTGCGTACCTTGGCATGGCGCAGTCGGCAGGATTGTTATGACGTCCTCTTTCTGGGGTTAATAGGTATCAGTGTTTCGTATTGGAAATATCATGACAAGTTTCATGTACTTTAAGCACGTAGTTTCAAAATAAAAATGAAAACTTTAATTGCATGGGAGCGCTTTTTGGCGGCTAGTATGACCCTTAAATGGCTTCAGCGCCGTCCGTCGCCTTATATTTAGGCTAGGGTTATTCTAAGTTAGGTATTGCACGACCCCAGGTGTAGAGTGGATTGGAGTGAATAGCTAAGATCTTACCAGCCCACGCGACGCGTAATTTGCCGCACTAAATTAATAATTCGGGAGTTAATTAAATTGTGTAGCCGAGGGAAATAATTAGTCGGTAGTTACAATTGAATTCACTAACCTACGTTGCGGTATTATAATAATATGGTAACTAGACAAGTGTGTACCTAGTAGTGAGTATTATATTCTTTGGTACCTAGACATTACTTGAGATACAGAGGTTTGATATATACATGCCTGGCAAAAAAGAGTAGAAATTAAAAAGTGGCAACACTAGTGTCGTCCCTTTCAAATCAATTTATATAAGAGAACGGGACGATACTACGGTGTTGTCACTTTTTAATTTCTACTCTTTTTTTGAGCGACTGTAGGCTTTATATTAATTATCTAGATTTCCTTAACTCAGTTATTCCTATTTATTTAATTAATCTGTACAACCAATGAAAACTGCAGAATTTTGTCATTTTCACTAACAAAGAAAATAATATTAATTTTATACAACATTATAGATTTACATAGTCTGTAATGTTGTATAAAAAATAAATTACTCGAAAAATTCACCTGAGATTATTCAAACTATACCAATATTTTCAGTAGCCAACTACGCGTTTACTACTAGCGACATCTATAGTTTCGAGCCCGGACCAAAACGACGTACTATCAGCCCCAGTTTGTCCATCTACATTCTGTAAAGGCGGCCACACGAGCGCTTTTTCAACGCGCGTTAAAAAAGCGCTTGAATCTGTCCGCACGCCAATTTCGATTTAACGACCAAGGTTTAAAGTCGAAATTCCAACCACAGTTGATAAAAAGCGCCACCGCCATCGTGTGAATAAATACACATGTATCCATTTGTGTCATTCAAACGCTTTTTTAACGTGCGTTGAATAAGCGCTATTGCGAATGAGGCCTAACAAATTCATATTTTAGCGCTTCACCCGGGGTCCGGATTGGCAATCTAATCTCAAGAATTGGTGACAGCACTAATTCTGTTACCTATTTATTACCAAATAAGTATTTGACTCCGATAATCTTCGGAAAGTTTAAGTTATTATTTTTCGTAAAACTAGTTACAATGACTTCTTATGAAGTAAATATAAAAAGATATTTCAATTTATTTTCATAAAAATAACTGACATTTATGCAAGAGGTTAAAAGATCATTCTATTATCTGTTCCACACATGTATGTTTACCATTTAACAATTTAACATTTAACTGAGGCAGTTTGTAAGAAGTTATTATATTCTGGCTGACTGGCTGAGTTGACTTGTATTACGTTAAGAAAAATTATATGCATACTTGATTTAGTTCCAAAATCTCAGTTACATTTTACTAGAAACTCTTTACCACACAGCTTTACCGTCTGAGGATGGTATTCCACCCATCCAATTTCTTTGTCCAATGTGTATTTCGTCTCACATTTCGCTTAATAAGAGACTGACAATGAGATGCAATGACATTGTACAAAGAAATTGGGCAGGTGGAGTACCTAATAAGGTAAGTATGTAGATGTAGTATTTTCAACTTACTATTTCCGTCGCTAAAATCAAGAGGATATAATAAAATATTTATTAATAACACTAGAGAGAACCTCATTTATTCATAAAATTAAATACACCATTGTGCCGATGTTACTTCTTTACAAATGCTTATGTTCACAACTCTCAGATCAAAATGTCGTCACTCTCTGTGCACGAGCACATAGATTGCTAGACACGCCAACACAGCAAACTGGAAAAGAGAAAACACAACTTTTAATAAAATATATACTTGGTCAAGCAGATCTTGTCAGTTGAAAAAGGCGGAAAATTTGAAAAATGTAGGGGCAAAGGGATATCGTCCCATAGAAAATTTGAATTTCGCGCCTTTTTTTACTGACAGGATTTGCTTGACCAGCTATAGATTATATATAAAATACTTTAAAAAGTACCATATCTTTTAACCCCTTTATTCAAAACATGCTACACGCCTCAATTAGCTAATAATCATTTGTCTTTATCTGTCATTTTGACTCATGTATTTGTATGAAAAGGATAAAACATAATTTAACTAAATCAGGTCTGTAAAGTTTTATGAATAAGAGGGTTAATGTTTAAGAGAAAAGGACAAAGTCACGTGACCTCAACTCCATGCAAACAGATGAAACTATTCATACTATTTAAGTGATGGTGGCCTTATTTGTGTTATTTTGCCTTTTGTACTATGTTTTATTCAAGTAGACTAAGGTACTTGTAATTATTTTTGATGTAGCTATGCAAATAAAAATACATTTCTAGTTGGTCATGCCAAGACCTGAGTTAACTTAAAATGGTGTGTCTGTCTGTGTAGCTATTCATAAATTACGTCATTTTAAATTAGGGGGGGGGGTCTGGACATCGGATGACGGTAGCACGACGTAGGAGGAAACGGGGTTATTCGAAGCATGATTTCTGGATGATTTTGGGGGGGGGAGTCAAAAATCTTCAAAAATCGATGACGTAATTTATGGATAGCCCCGTAGGCTAATAATTTGTCAAACAGCCCTAGGACTAGGCCAAATAAGTTTTGACTCTGTCAAATTTACAAGGCACATATTACAAATAATTATTAATTTAAGCTAGAGCAATTAGGGGAGAAAACCTTAACCTCTATACTCTGTATCTTTAGGTATTTAAATAAAGGTATTTGTATTTGGTTGGTTGATGTCAAATCATGGGATTAGTTGTCAAGCGGACCCCAGGCTCCCATGAGCCATGGCAAAATGCCGGGATAACGCGAGGCAGAGAGTATTTGGTTGGTTGACCAATAAATGTTATAACTACACGAAAATGTACAAATTGTTTGTTTACCTCTTTTCAATACCTAAAGATACAGACTATAGCATCCCACCATCCTATTTTTAAATTGAATAGATTTGCTTATCAAACCTAATTCAATTCTATTTTTTTATACAATTGATTCAAATTGACTGCCAATTACTTTGCCAGTACTTTTTTGACACCAATAAACACATTTTTGCTAACTAAACAGCTCATTGCTTAATTCATTCAATTATCTCACCTTAAACTTAGGATATTCATTCATATAAATTGTGACCATTCCAACGTAAGGCAGAAATCCTCTGGCACGACCCACTACATCCTTTTTCGTAAGCCATAACTGGCCCTGTGCGTACAGACCTCGGTCATCCACACTATTGTTATCTCCTTTGGTTAAAAATTTTACAGTACCATTGCTCCTGGAACAATAAAATAAAAGTTTTAGTACTGAATCATACACTTCAACTACACAAATATTTTTTGTTTAGTGTTAATGAAAAATAACAGGTAAATGGTTTTCCTGTTTGCTTATAAAGATGGTGCATACAGTTACACAGTTACAGTATGTTGTGTATGAGGTACTAGCAAAATTTGTATGTGAAAACAATAGTTTCACTAATCATAAGTTATTAAATTGACGTCAAAATTTGCATAACTAACTGAATTTTACATAGTGAATCAAACAAAGCTTGCAAAATGTTTAAAATTCACTTACTTTTCATGTAGTTTCAGTACTCTATGAACAATAGGAATGTCGCGGCCCTCAACCTTAAATACGACGATTTCTCCAACACGAACCGGCTCCTCCGGGTAGTTGGTAAGGAACAACAGATCACCTCTGTGGAAAGCGGGTTCCATACTGCCCGATAAAACCACTACGATCGGACTTTCGCTCCCCGTGACCACCATTAAACCTTTCCATATCATAAGCGCGGAAGACACTATCATACCAAAGCTTAACACTTGGTAGATAAACTGAAAATCAATGAAAATTCATATGAATAACAGCCAACGCGCCGCTCACGTCATCTCGCAGAATTAATAAATGAAAACATACCTGTCGCTTGTTCATGCGTTTCACATCGTCAAATAAACTGTCCAACATGGTTATTTATTATTAAATTTAGGGGTTGTATTTTGTAATGTGTTAAAAAGATGGTTATCCGGAATTACTTGCTAACTATGCTATACCTTTCTCGTCGACAGAAACAACCACGTCAGAAATGTCAAAAACCACAGATAAGCTACAACGACTCGCTGACACGTTTTTAGTAGTTAACCGCATCAGATTTTTTAAATGTGTCTTGAACATGCTTTAGGGCCCAAAAACACTAAGGCCCCATACGCACGGGAGCTTTTTCCATAGACTTATAATATATAAAGACGTAGTCTCAGCGAGCTGTCACTGTTGCCACTTTTGTTTAGTGTACGATTAACAATGCGGCCCACGTTGCTGTAGCCATGTCGATAAAGTCATATCGATAAACTATCGACATTTCTTGCAATTTTAATTTAACTTCAAAGGCTTAACGATACCTAAAATGACCAAAAACGCTTTTATTCTTTATTGTGGTTATCAGATCACAATTTTATAGTCACGCCCCAGCAGGGAACCAAGGCAAAGTTCAGATATTTAATTAAAATACATAAATACCTCCTAAAATAGGTGTTCCGCAATAATTGAATTATATTATTATATTATAATATATTCATTATCCATTAGCATTTCAATTATGTTTATGTTTAACGAAGATATTGAAGCTTCAATTAATCGCTATTTCGTTCCGCTGTGTAGCGTTTATCGATATATAACATGATTAAAATCGACTTTTCACATCCCTAAAAGAGCACAATGAAAGCACACATATACGCTTTTACGCACACATACACAGCCTGGGCGCATCAAGAAAGGCAACACTTGATTTGAAGTCCACCTTGTCAACTGTTATGGTTGTCCTTTTTTGACAAACGGCATTTTTAAAAGAGCGAGGAGAGAGAAATGATACTAGTTGCTGCGCCTTGAAAGAGAACAGAAAAGGTTGGGCCCTTGGCTTTTTCAACGCGCGTTAAAAAAGCGTTTGAATCTGTCCGCACTCCAAATTCGATTTTACGACCAAGGTTAAAGTCGAAAATCTAACAAAGCTTAATAAAAAGCGCCACTGCTGTCGTGTGAATAGATACATGTGGATAAACATGGGCGGACGACGGATGCAATATACGTATACGTCTTATTACGAAGCATTACGTATACCGTTTGACAGGATTTTGACGTATATTGCATCCGTCGTCCGCTCATTTATACATTTGTGTCATTTCAACGCGCGTTGAAAAAGCTGCGCTGTGTTGGGGGCTTACGTGCTGTGACTTTTGACAGAGACACTTTTAAACTTGACATTCTCAAATTCATTTCTTGCATTTCTTGTGAATTTGTGTTCGCCGATATACTTGTTTAACTAATATCTATTTAGTTTTGGTATTCATATATTTTGAAGATAGTATCGTAAGTTCTTCCCAAGTGTACTACATTTTGTATTTACTAAATTTCAATCAGAGATCAGGAGAAACTTGGCTAACTAATTTCAATTCACCGGTTTATTGAAATTTACATTTATTTTCAACAGAGAAATGGCTGGTGGCGAGAAGCAGACTTCGGAATACCTCCAAAGAAGATGGCTAAATATACGAAAACTATTAGAAAGATCTGGTCCATTTTGCCACCCGGATTTTGAACCTTCTGCTGAAATATTAGATTTCATTATGAATTCGTGCAAAATCTTAGTAATAGGAGCTGGGGGTCTTGGCTGCGAATTGCTAAAAGATCTAGCCCTAATGGGCTTTAAAAAAATTCATATTATAGATATGGATACAATAGAGTTGTCTAATTTGAACAGACAATTTCTGTTTAGGAAGAATGATATTGGATTATCAAAGGCTAAATGTGCTGTTGAATTCGTTAATAATCGGTGAGTCAAATTGTTTATCTATACAGTACCAATAACTAGAAGTGAAAAAGACAGATGCATTAGAGTATCTTGACACTTGCATTTGATTAGACAGTTTTTTTTTATACATGGCCAGTCTGCTAAAACACAACTTTAAAAATAAAATTTAACTGCTAAATTTCATGGCCTTGACTTTGAATCTTGCCCAAGACACAGTATTCATCTGCCTACAATCAGTGGCGGATTTGCAGTCTTTGCCGCCCTAGGCCCCAAGCCTTGTAGCCGCCCCTTTCTCAGCATCAGCACCCATCATATTGACTACATTTAGATCAGGCAACGACAAGATATATTATAGAGGGAAATGCTTTGGACACATTTTTTACTTACAATTAGTAAATTTTTTGGACTCGTTAGAAGGTGAACATATGAAAAGTCCCCTTGAGCGGGGGTTTGGTTTGAAAGTCACATTTTCGCTTATTATATATCAGAAACTATACGTCCTTGTGACATGAGCATAGGAAAAAAATAAGCAAATACTTTTTCATTTTAAATGACAGTTTTACCAATAACATTGACTTTTTATGTACCTACAAAACATTCAAAAAATCTAAAAAAGAAACAAAAAAACATTTTTTTGCCTATTTTCTTGAATAACTGCTAAACTATTTATCCTAAAATTATAAAAAAAAAATTTGAGATTCTTACAATGAGCTCTTTGATTTGATATGTAAAACAATATAGTCTCAAAAACTTTATTTTTAAATTTTCTCATTTACCCCCCAAAAATGGCCTCCATTTTAAAATTCATTTATTTATGTTACACATTCATCTTTGGGTCACAATTATAGGGCTTGCATTCCGGAATTCCGGAATCTCGAAATTCCGGAATCTCGGACAAATTTTCCGATATTACAATTCCGGAATTGATACAACTGAATATCGAAAATTCCGGAATTGGATTAAAGTACTTTTTTCAGGTTTTAATACGTTTATTATTGAAAATTGTTAAGAAACTACACTATACTGATGTTTTTTGTTGTTAATAAGTGCCTCTTAGTCATTCAGTGACCTATAGTATGGGTATATTTTACTTTTCGGTTTGATAAAGCAGTGGGACAATATGGGCTCATAAAAAAAAAAGCAAAGTGATTTTACTTGCTTAGAATAGTCAGAATAGTCTCAATCCTACATGAGCGAATCTTCGATTTAGATAGAAGGTTTTCTCTAACAACGATTTGGGATCCTGTAGAAGCATATAATATATGATATTCTGAATCATAATTAGGATCTGGGAAGGAAAAAGCCAAATTTCGACCTTCAACTTCTTAAACAACACCACTACGTACTATGTTACGAAGAGTAGGCTGATTATAGAGCTGTTATATTTAACTATTTTATAAAATTATCCATTGAATGGTTTGCTAGCAACTAAATTTTCCCCGAATAAATACCGCGTATCATAGAATTGAATAAAAGTAACCATTTTAATAAGGTGGTAAAAAAGAGATGAAATTATCTGTAGTACTTCAAATTAAATTTCTCTTAAACAATATTAACTTTAATAAACGTAAAGTATCAGAATTTCACATTTTTTGTTGGATTTTACAAAAAAAATTAAGTAAAATACGATAACCCCTAATTCCGGAACCAGTTCCGGAATTCCGGAATTCGAATCCAATATCGAAAATCAGTTCCAGAATTGGAGACCATCCGATATTGCAAGCCCTAGTCACAAACTTACGTATGTGTGCCAAATTTGAGCTTAATTGGTCCAGCAGTTTCGGAGAAAATAGGCTGTGACAGACGGACAGCCAGACGCACGAGTATAAGGGTTCCGTTTTTTCCTTTTGGGGTACGGAACCCTATAAACGGGGAACAAGGCGCGAAGGCGTCAACAATATGCGAAATCGAAGCCACACTCGTGTTCGCGGCTTCGCGCCGCGATTCACGCACAAGTGTGGAGGGCCCTCCAGATATCATAAAAATTGTAGCTTGTAGCAAATTTAACCAACATTCATTTTGTATAATGATCATGTCGTTCGTTAGAACAAATAGTTTCCGAGATATAAGCGAAAAACTGAAAAATGTGACCTTCAAACCTCTCTCTTCCCCCTGCTCAAGGGCTACGGCCGGGGACTTTTGATATGTTCACCTCCTAGATAGTCCCAATAAAGTTAGGTACAAAGTCAAAAATTGTGTTTCAAGCATTTCCCTCTATAGGTACCTTTTTTTGAGAATTCGTTGCCTGGCCTAATTTTGAGTTATTTTTTGTTATCATCAGCGAATTTATTGTCACAATTTGCCGCCCCTAATATTTCGCCGCCCTAGGCCCGGGCCTACTGTGCCTTATGGGAAATCCGCCACTGCCTACAATCATATATGTAAACTTTTAATGTAAAAAAAAATGTGCATTGACAGAGAGTGATTTTTTTCAGAGTCCCAGGTTGTGAGGCCATTGCTCATCACTGTGCCATCCAGGATATGGATGAGGGTTTTTACAGGCAGTTCCACATTGTTGTTTGTGGTCTCGACTCCATTGTGGCTAGGCGTTGGCTTAACGGCATGCTGATGTCCCTGCTTCAGTATAATGATGATGGTATAAAACATAATCTTAGTGATGCATGATTTTAATTTATTGTATGTATCTCTCTCATCAGATAATGATTCATTTCCAATAATTTTCAAGATGTGATATCTCAATAATTTTTAACTCTGCTTAGAATTAAAGATGTATTCATGACATTCATGTACACATGTGAATTACATACCTTTTTTCAGGAACTTTGGACCAAAGTAGCCTGATACCCCTAGTGGATGGAGGTACTGAAGGCTTCAAAGGCAACGCCCGAGTGATCCTGCCAGGCATGAGCGCATGTATCGAGTGCACACTAGATCTGTATCCACCGCAGGTCACATTTCCGCTTTGCACCATTGCTAATACACCAAGGTAAACTCAGTTCTTTATTCTTTAACTATCCTATGCCCTTTAGTGCTCAAAATGTTTAGATACGAAATTTCACCTTATTTGGTTGTGAGGTTTAAGAGTGAAGAGCTACTTTCGCTTTTATAATATTAACACGGAGTAGGGATATTAGTAAGGAGAGACATATAAATAAAAAACAAAATAAAATAAAATTAAAATAAAATAGCCTTTTATTTCGACCTTAAATTTTTAAATGGTACATTTTGTCATGTTATTGGATATTTGTCAAATTATTCATATTAGTCAAACATATTACACTATTATTATTATTATTTGTATCTACATTTATTATTGCTAATTATTATAATTTTTAAATATTTAGAATAAGGTTGGTTGTCATTTTTGTTAGAGTTGACATCGGTCGACTTGCCTCCTGGCATAGGCCTCCCCTAAGACCTTCCATTCCTCTCTGTTCGTTGCTCGGAGAAAAAGGAGAGACATATAACACACTCACAAATATCAAAAACTGGTTCATTCATCAAACAACCCCCTTATACAAAAAACTTTACAGGCCTGATTTAGTTAAAGTATGTTTCTTACAAATACATAAGTCAAAATGACAGATAAGGGCAAACAATTATTAAGTAATTGAGATTTGTAGCGCATTTATGAATTAGGGGGTTAGAGTTTATAATTTCTACATTTAACAGTTTTAGCAACGAAACTTTCTTCTGCCTCTGTCTCTGCTAGATCTCAGTTTATAGGGGGTTTGTAACAGAAATAGGATTTTAAAAAGTCTTATGTTTTCCTTTGTAAATAGGTACATAATGACAGATTAACAAAAACAATAATACCAAATGAAGCTTGTAGCGCGTTTATGAATAACGCTAAAACAGTAGAGGTTCAAAACAATGTGCTGGAAAGAAAAGATTAAAATAATAAGTCTTTCGCAACTTAACTTAATATGTTTATTTCAGATTACCAGAGCACTGCATCGAATATGTAAAGGTACTGCAATGGTCCAAGGAGAATCCGTGGGGCAACGCCACTGCCCTGGACGGCGACGATCCGCAGCACGTGGCCTGGGTCTTAGAGAAGGCGCAGGAGAGAGCGATGAAGCACGGTATTACGGGAGTTACGTATAGATTGACGCAAGGCGTGTTGAAGAATATTATACCGGCGGTGGCCAGTACAAATGCGGCTATAGCCGCGGCTTGTGCTACTGAGGTATGTTTATGTTCATTCGTAATTTACGGGCACGTTTGTAAAATACTACAGCAATACGACCTTGAAACTTTTAAGAAGCGTAAGCCCATTTAAAGGCCGCTTCAACGCACTTACAACCCATCTGGTGTTGCGGGTGTCCATGGTCGAAGGTAATTAGATGAAAAATACGAATTTATTTAAATACGAATCTTTAACAAGGCGGAGCTTCGGAAATATTTTTTTTTATTTTTTTCAATGAAAAAACAGCAAGATTTAATAGTCCTCTCTCATGTGGGAATATAGTTCAGAGCCGGTAACTGCTATCAACTTTTAGTATGTCGTATGTCATTCCAATTCCATAGTTATTGGTATCCAAAACAAAACTGCCGGTAGACACTAGCGTAAGCCATCTATTTCAAAATAATGACGTCATCAAAATTACTCCCGCCTCCTCTCTCCTGTGTTGTGACTGAACATTACAATAGTTTTATTTCATGCATGAGTAACTATCGCGGTAACCGAAGTCAATATTATAAACGTTACAAAATTACAAAATATGGCTCTTAGGGTAGTATACCACTTGTCCAATTTCTTTGTCCGTCTCACGTTATGCTCAATGAGAAAGTGAGACGCAATGACAGTGAACGGCTAGAATAACCCACCCTTATCTCCTGTTCCAGGTATTTAAGCTAGCCTCATCCTGCTGCGTGAATATGAACAACTACATGGTACTGAACATAGCTGACGGAGTGTATACTTACACGTTCAGCGCCGACCGCCGCGCGGACTGCGTGGCCTGCAGCAACACCACCAGGACCATGGAGCTGGAGGCCCAAGCTACCTTACAGACCATACTTACTAAGCTCCAGGAAGAGCCCAAGTATCTCATGAAAAGCCCAGGTCAGTTCGAAGGGTTAAAGTTTCAAAAGGATGATTTTCAATGATTATCGGAATTATTATCATGAAAACGTTCAGTAACTTTGAATATTTTTTAGGGTTCCGTACCTCAAAAGGAAAAAACGGAACCCTTATAGGATCACTCGTGCGTCTGTCTGTCCGTCCGTCTGTCACAGCCAATTTGCTCGAAAACTACTGGACCATTTAAGTTGAAATTTGGTACGCATATGTAAGTTTGTGACCCAAAGACGGATATGTAACGTAAACAAATGAATTTTAAACATAAGGGCTACTTTTGGGGGGTAAACGATAAAATTAAAAAATAAAGTTTTGCAAACTATATCGTGTTATATATCAAACGAAAGAGCTCATTGTGAGGATCTCAAATATATTTTTTTTATAAATTTGACAATAAAAAGTTTAGAAGTTATTCAAGAAAATAGACAAAAAATGACCATTCCCCCCCCTCTATCTCCGAAACTACGGGGTCTAAAATTCTGAAAAAAATACACTAAATAGTCCTTTACCTAAAGATGACAGGAAAACCTATTAGAAATCTGCAGTCAAGCGTGAGTCGGATTTAAGAACAAAAATGCGGTTTTGGTTTTTTTAGGGACACAGCCGCAATGGTTTAAGTGAAACGTGATGTAGACAGTTATTGCGAAGGCCCTAGGCCGATATCCGCATAAGGCCGAAGGCCCGAAGCGTCCCAAAGAGGCGTGCCTTTAGCTTCAAGCGTGAGTCGGAATGACCACAAAAAATGCGACTAGGCTGTATCGGGCACACAGCCGCATTGGTACTTGTAGTACTGATTGATTAGGTTACTATTGTTCCGTGTTTTAAAAAGCACTATACAGGGTGGCCAAAAAATTTACTGAGTGTATTCCGTTGCCAAGGTGCAACCCCGAAATCGCGAGGAAAAATTAGGCTGTTTCATACATTTTGGCCGGTCCGTTTTCTATGGGAGGAAAATTTTTTTACGTGATTTCGGGGTTGGTCCCATTGTAAAAGTTGTAAAGCTCAGTATAATCCGAAAACCTCCCCGGCTACGGGAATGCACTTAGTTTTTGGCCACCCTGTAGGTATTATCTCTCTTCGGCCTTCATTTTTAAAACACTTGCGGAAGTTGTAGTAAGCGCGACCTGTCGGACGCTCCGAGCTATCAGCCCTAGGCGGAGCTCGGTCTTCAGTTTTCGCATTTGGACACTTGTACTACTGTTCGGCATTTAATCTTCCTATCTAAGCTACTTTGCATAGTTGTAGAGATATAAGCCACCTCGCCAGAAAACTTCATGTTACATCTGCTTTCTGATTGACCCATTCGGGTTTTTCAAGACGTTTCACTCACGTCACGTTTCATGTACAAAAAAAATTGTTGAAAATTGTGTGATGTACGGAACCCTTGAAACGCGAGTCCGAACTCGCACTTGACCAGTTTTTTAACAATGATTATCCTTAGAAATGTTTGATAAAATTTATCAAAGTAATTACCTTGATAATCATCATTCGCTTGCCTTTATCCTATTCATTTTGGGTCGGCGCAGCATGTCTTTTTCTTCCATACCTCTCTCTCGCCCGTCATCTCATAATTCACTTGTGTTCGTTTCATTTCATCTCTCACACAGTCCATCCAACTTTTCCTCATTTTTCCTCTCCCGTTAAATCCCTCCACATTCATTCGTAATACCTTTCTCGTCACATAACTTTCATCCTTCCGCACCACATGCCCATAAATTACCTTGATAATAGTCTCACATGAAGCATGAAGAGCCCAGGTCGGTTAAGTAGTAAGGGCAAATAAATTTCTATGCCAGGGGGGGTCAGTAATAGCTGACTGTACATTAGATTGAATATTAGGACCAATAAAACCACTCTAGACTAGTTAAATTATCCATGTAGGTATTTTAACTTTAGATTTTCTTTTCTTCTCAGGTATTACCACTATTATCAATGGGCGCAATAAAACACTGTACATGTCTTCAATCAAAAGCATAGAAGAGAGAACAAGGGACAACCTGAAGAAGAAGATAACTGATTTAGGATTATATAATGGTGCTGAAATCCTGGTGGCAGATATAACTACTCCTAACACAATCACGATAAAGTTGAAAGTTACTGAAAATGTAGATGTTGAGATGGCCTAGTTATGTATGTGTAACAAATAAAAAACGCTTTTTAATGTAACTTGATTTTCTTTTAACTCTTGAACTCACAAGAAGCATGATGTTGTTGACACATGTTTTTAGTAAGTATGGATCTTTCCTATGCATGGTCCATTATGGTCATCAATAAATTGTCACTTATCAGGCAATACTTTACTCTGGCGCACCCACTTTTTCAAATTTGCCGCTTTTTTTTTCAAATTTGCCGCCTTTTTGTAATGACAGCTGGCTTGCCAAGCCAAAGTATAGTTTTTTTTTTTCCAAAGTATAGTTTAAAGTCTGTTCGGAAAGAGAAGAGTCGTGGAATGTATTGGGCTCTATACATTCCACGAGTCTTCTCTTTCCGCACAAACTCTATACAACTCCTCCGGCACCGTGCGCAAGCAAAGCACTAAGTTCGTCAACGATGTTGTCGGGTTTCATAAACTAAAGTTTGGACACACATTTTACCACTTTAGAAGTGTCTCTCACGCAAACTATTCAGTTCTAAGTATGAGGAACCCCCAAAGTTTATTTCTTTTCTATTTTTGTGTGAAAATCTTAATGCGGTTCATAGAATACATCTACTTACTAAGTTTCAACTGTATAGTTCTTATAGTTTCGGAAAAAAGTGGCTGTGACATACGGACGGACAGACAGACAGACATGACGAATCCATAAGGGTTCCGTTTTTTGCCATTTGGCTACGGAACCCTAAAAATAAGTAACGAAATTTCGTCGCGTCTACAATAGTGTTGAATTAAAAAAAAAACAATCCAACATGGCGTCTCATCCAAATGTCAAATCAAATCTGTCTAATTTGACATGAGTTTTGTGTGCGACGCGATTCATTATTTGCAATTTATTAAATTAATTAAACCAGCATAAGCGATATTATCATCACCAAATAGTGTTGTTATTATTTTCAAGCCAAGGAAACAATAATTCGCCAAAATGCCGCGTATTATGATAAAAGGCGGCGTTTGGCGCAACACCGAGGTTTGTTTTATTCCGATACATCTTCGTGTTATCATTACTTGTATTTGATCAGTTTTAACGAGTGAGATTTTCTTTTAGGATGAAATCCTGAAAGCGGCTGTTATGAAATATGGCAAAAACCAGTGGTCTCGTATCGCTTCGTTGCTGCACCGCAAGTCAGCCAAACAGTGCAAGGCCCGTTGGTACGAATGGTTGGACCCCAGCATCAAGAAGACGGAATGGTCGCGCGAGGAAGACGAGAAGTTGCTGCACCTGGCCAAGCTAATGCCGACGCAGTGGAGGACTATTGCTCCTATTATTGGTCGTACCGCAGCTCAGTGCTTGGAAAGATATGAATATTTACTGTAAGTATAATACCTTATGCAGGTAATTCCTGTAAATATGTATTTAAGGACAAATCTCTCCCTAACATGCACTTTTTTAATTCATTTCTCATATTGTTTTGAAGAATCAATTATTTTAATTGAATCAGACAAAAACTAATTGTGACAAAAAATTTACTCATTCTTTTCTCTAGACTCTTAAATTACTAATGTTAAAACTATAGATGCACCGGATATTTGGTTACTATCTAGTATCCGGCCTATCAGCCATTATTTTAATATCCGGCCAGATACCGGATAGTGACCTACTATCCGGCCGGATACCGGATAGTAACATTGCATGATTTCGGAGTAAACAAATTGGATCTAAGAAACAATCACGGTCGTAACATAATCATACTCAATTATTATTTTAAAACAATTTAAGCATTCCACTGACTTGCACGCGCACTTATTTCAAACCTAGAAATGAGTCCGCACGAACATTCATTAGGAAACAGTCAGTTAGGAAATACTGCACAATGCGCACCTTAAAAATCGAAATGTAGGTATAGTTCTGCCAGCCGGATACCGGATATTCGGCCATCTGGCCAAACAACTATCCATTGCATCTCTAGTTAAATAAATACAAAAAATGGATTTTTAAGTATTTCTTCTACACCATTGTCAAATATCCAACTTACAGGGATCAAGCTCAAAAGAAGGAGGAGGGCGAGGACATGGGAGACGATCCTCGCAAGCTGAAGCCGGGTGAAATTGACCCCAACCCCGAGACAAAACCTGCCAGACCTGACCCTAAAGATATGGATGAAGATGGTGAGATTAAATAATTATTTAAATTTATATTCTCATTAGGGGGAATGAGCACTGTCAGCCTTTCTTTCAATCTGAAAGTTGCAGGTTCAAACCCTGGCTCCTACCAATGAGTTTTTCAGAACTTATGTACAAAATATCAAAATATAGGTTGGAAGGTCTGATGGCAGTCACTTTCGTAAAAACTAGTGCCTACATCAATTCATGGGATTATTTATATTAAGCGAACCCCAGGCTCCCATGAGCCGTGGCAAAATGTCGGGATAACGCAAAGAAGAAAATTCTCAGTAAGGGGAGGCACGTCTCCACATACAGAATTGCTCTTTTTCTCTTCTATATCAATTTTTTTCTTTGTTAATCCCTTTTGTCTTTAGACCTCATTTATTAACATCACTAATATACATTTTTATAATCAGATCTTATAATTAGAATCATGTAGGTATCAAGCATTTCCCAGCCTTCTCTAGTTTTTGCATTGGTCTATACTTTTGTACTAAACCTTTTTTTTAGAACTGGAAATGCTATCAGAGGCCCGTGCGCGTCTTGCCAACACACAAGGCAAAAAGGCTAAAAGGAAAGCGAGAGAAAAACAGTTGGAGGAAGCAAGACGGCTTGCTGCATTGCAGAAACGGAGAGAATTAAGCGCTGCTGGTATTGCTGTGCCTATGAGGTAACCCAGCATTATTTCAGTTATTTTATTGTCATATGCACTATTCATTTATTCATATTATTTTATTCTCTCATCAAAATGATGAATTTAAAATCCTTGATTATAGAAACTACTATGAAAGTCTTTGTGTAATAAAATTGATAGTCAAGATTGTCAAGAATGAAAATATGCACCAAGCTAATTGATTTTTGTTGATATTTTATTTATTAAGCAAATAAACGAGATTTATCTCTTAGAACTTATGCACACTATAAAAAAATGAGTTCCGTATTTTTTTACGCGCCATCGACGTGTGTTTGTATCGATGGGTGCACACGCGAGTCAGATACAAGCATTGCTTTACACACCTACATTCTATTGGAGATTATGGACATTGCGTTTTTTTAACGCGCTCTATACGCGCGTTGTAAACGCAAACAAGCTGGCATTTCAGAAAACGCATTGTACAATACTATAAATCACAAATTGGAGTGCGAGAGCCTTTGCAAGAATTCAAAAATGTTCTAAACTAAAGGAGATAACTTTTGCCACTTTTAAATTGCCTTTAATTCCAATCCAGGCGCAAGAAAAAGCGTGGCGTCGACTACAACTCAGAGATTCCGTTCGAGAAGCGGCCAGCCGCTGGTTTCTTCGACACATCGACGGAGGTCGTCGACCCCATGGCGCCCGACTTCTCGCGCCTTCGACAACAGCATCTCGATGGGGAGCTGCACTCGGAGAAGGAAGAGGTAACTTTACATATTATCTCTCTCTCTCTCTCTCTCTATTATCTCCCATCTTTTGTATTCTTTGTCTGCTTGCCCTTCGGCAAAGGCCTCCTCCAGCCTTCTCCACTCTCTCCGAGAGATAATGTGCACTTTTCTTTGTTCTATAAATAAAGGCTATTTTATTTTATTTATAACTTTACATATTTAAAAGGGAATTATATCCTAATAAGGGTCGGTTGCACCAACCCATCTGTCACCGTTAACATGTTCGCTAAATTTGATTGTATGGGAAGTTTCATAGATCTCTGCTGCGTGACGTTGATCAGTCTGTTAACTGTGGTTGGTGCAACTGGCCCTAAGTTGTGCATAATATTGTCACAGTTCATTTTAGACAGAATTTTGCATAATTATGTAATTTTTGATTTAATTTCTAGAAAGACAGGCGTAAGGACAAGCAGAAGCTAAAGCAGCGCAAGGAAAACGATGTACCGCAAGCCATGTTGCAAGGCGACCAGCCCGCGCGAAAACGCAGCAAGCTTGTTCTGCCGGAGCCACAAGTCACTGACCAGGTAAGTGAAGAATAAATACACTCCAATGAAAACGGGTCTCACTGTATGGTGATTTCCATAAAAAATGACCAGCTTCCACTTTCTTTGCTATTTAGTGCACCTTAAACGTACCAAATTTAAAATTCTGACTACATAGTACATAGTTACATGTGTCACACACAGCATAATTAGCGCTCCCTTATTCAAAACAAATGAATTAATTGTCTACACTTGCATTTCTTTGTTTTGCTTGATGTTTCGGAAATAACGCTTAACAGTCTCAATCTGAATTGTGAACCTTACGGCTCTGTAATAGGCACGGACAGTGGACGTGTTAAATGGGATAGAGATGCGAGCATGAACGTTTACATAATATGCGAAGAAACTTAATCAATATATCACTTCACCCCCAGGAACTCCAGCAAGTGGTGAAACTAGGCCGAGCTTCCGAAGCGGCCCGCGAGTCAGCCGGCGAAGCAGGCGCCGCCACGGACGCCCTGCTAGCCGATTATGCGCTCACTCCGACACCTGCAACTTCCTTGCGTACGCCCATGCAGCATCAGGACAGGTATTGACAGAATATAAACCAAATAGCTTAGGTAATAAAGTTACAAATTGAATGTGAAACTAGGCCGAGCATTAGAATCAGCAGGTGAAGCAGGCGCGGCCACGGACGCCCTGTTAGCCGATTATGCGCTCACTCCGACACCTGCAACTGCCTTGCGTACGCCCATGCAGCATCAGGACAGCATTTAAATTTAGCTCATCTGATCAATCATTATCCTTACCTAAAATACTATACTATAATATCCAAGAAATAATATGAAAGCTATGAGATATTGTGATTTTTAGTTATACTGGTAATGGGTCCTGTTCATACACCCAAGCAACATCAATACTAGAGATGCACCGGATATCCGGTTACTATCCGATATCCGGCCTATCCGGCCATTGTTTTACTATACGGCGGGATACCGGATAGTGACCTACTATCCGGCCGGATACCGGATAGTAACATTGCTTGATTTCGGAGTAAACCAATTCGATTTAAGAGACAGACACGGTCATATTCGTACCTGTTTATTATTTTAAAACAATTTAATAATTCCACTGACTTGCACGCGCACTCATTTCGTACCTAGAAATGAGTCCGCGCGAACGTTTACTAGGAAACAGGACAAACCTGCAAAATGTGCACCTGAAAAACCGAAAAGTAGTTATAGTTCCGCTGGCCGAATATTCGGCGGCCGGATACCGGATATCCGGCCGATGTTTAGGCTGAATATCCGGTATCCGGCCAAACAACTATCCGTTGCATCTCTAATCAATACAGATTTAGCTTGTCAAGCAAGGATGTTCGCGTTGCGTAGGGCTTGGTGCGGCAAAACAGTGCTACGTGTCAATTAGGATTGTTCATTTTTTTTCAAATGTTCTATTTCGAAAACCATTTCGAGATATAAGGTTTTTAAACAGTTTCCGACATTTGCTGCGATATAATAATTGAGGATTGAAGATATTTCAACAAATATCCTTATGACCTTAGTTTGACCTTCTCCTGGGCTGAATGTAAAGTCATTGCATAATAAAAGTTATCGACCCATAGTAAATAAATCCGTCACTCACGTATTGTCAAAGTTATCATTGTCATCGATTGTCATAACAAAAATTTTCAGTTATACCGCTGCGCTTGTTTGTTACAATTTGATTTATAATTAATACCTAAACAGTAGATTTCATTGCTTAATAATATATCAAAAACCTTGTTCCTATGTGTGGGAATGATTCACAAAAATAATAGTTCGAATCCACGAAGACCTACGACGTGAAAGATGGTGCCGTGAATTAAACTTGGAATACCTACCTACTTCACGTGTTACACACAGTATTGCTGTGAGAATCACGTCGATGTAAGTATAAAATTAATATTAATTTACTACAATTAAGTATTTAAAAGCTCACTTTATTGGTAGGGTCGTGGTATCTATTGATTTTCAGTGGTAATGTAGCCAGAGTATCTAAAGGCAAACCGTTAAACAGAGATGGTGCCTACTAGAAAGAAGGAATATACAAGAATACATAGCCATACTCAAAATTCAGCCTGAAACTGCTTTAAAAAGATATAATTTCTAATTTCCAGGTACATGTTGCAGTTCAAGCTGCTGATATCATGGTGGACAAGACTTAATAAAGAGTTGTGAATAATAAAACATGTTTTTGTTTACCTACTTTTTTATTATTTTGGGAAATATGTTATATATGTTTCCAAAAAAAAATAGTAACTTTACATTAAATGTATGTTTATCATGTTCTGCACGAGCATCTGACAATGATGGCTTCTTGTTGACCATCCAGAAGAGAAGTGTATGGTTTGTTATTTACTCTGTTCCCAGGCATTATTTACGGTCGTAAAGTATTACGACGATTAATAATTTATGACGTTCGTTTCAATACAAAATGCTCAACTTTGTTCTGGGCCCAAGTGCAGTTACATATCTCACAGCTGTATCTAAATAGGAATCACGATGACCTGAAATAATAGGATATAATTAGCAAAATTGGCATGTTCCTAATATAGTAGTATAAGTATGTAGTACAATATCCAAACAATGGTGACAAGCCGGTAGAAGGCACCCACTGGGTGCTAAGCTACCTTTAGCAATGGACGCTTGTAACGATTTTATGAATCCAATCTTCTTACAAATCGAATCAGTTAAAATATATATGATGTAGGTAACTTACATTTGTATTTTTGCTCCCTTGATTTCAGCCAAGTTATGGTTGGAGTTGGATGCTATATGGATACATACTCCAATAAAACTAAGTTATATTATATAACTTAGGCAGATTTCTGGAATCAGCTTTCTCAAATTTATAGCGTAGGTATTTTGAAATTAATGATTCAAAATAAACGAGTTTTCCATTCCAGACGATTGTTATTTATAGAAACACGTGACACTGACATTGTCGACAGGTGACATTACAATCAATTGACAATGACAACTATTTTTTTAATGCTTGTTGTTGCTTGTGCATTATCCTAATCAGCCGACGACATGTAATTTACGAGAAGTCGTATCTCATATTTTCAATAAATTATAAATATTCAACCGAGCCACGAATTACTAAATCATTCAAATTGGTATCTTAAATTAACCTATATTTTCAGAAAATAAAATAAAAATGGGGGTCTAAAAAAAATGAACAATCCCAATTGGTGCCAACTGAAAAGAGAAATTGAAGTGAACAAATTCCATGTTTCATAATAGAAAAGAAAGCGTACAGAAAATTATTTTTAGGGAAAGATAACCCATAAGTATGGGATTCTGTAATCTAAGTAGATTACAGACAATGAATTATCGCTGGAACTAATTCCAAGCGCCCTCTGTAGTGATTAATTCGCAGTTAATATTCTTATTGTAATATTAGCTTCACGTTGTTTCTATTTTTGATGAATATTTTGCTTATAACATGAATCTCATTTTCACAGGATCCTAATGGAAGCCCAGAACGTAATGGCTCTAACACACGTGGACACGCCGCTCAAGGGCGGGCTGAACACGCCGCTGCAGCAGAGCGACTTCTCCGGCGCCCTTCCTCAGACGCAGGCGCTCGCCACGCCCAACACCGTGCTCGCCACCCCCTTTAGGTAGGTACTAAAAGCCTATAATAATCGTTTGTCCCTTTCCAACGAGTTGATATAATGGAAAGGGACAAAAGATTGTTATCGGCTTGTCAACTTTAGTAGACGTTTATGAATAAGGGAGTAAAAATACGCGGTCATCAAATCGTCGTCGTGCGAGCGTAATAGGGCTATGCAGGTTATTTTACTCTCTTAAAATATTGACTTAGGAACTTGACATTTTATCTGAGCAATTAACCTGCTTTTAATTAGTCGTTTCTCAAAAATTTCACATTGTCTATTTGTAATTTTCACGACAGGTCGTCTCGTAGCGAAGTGTCGACGCCTGGTAGCTTCGCGACGCCGGGCCGCGGTCCCACACCTGCCGGACTAGTTGTGAGTTGCCAGTCACTTTAAGCTTTAGAAGATATTCATTGAAGGTTTTAATTGCTATTCATAAATAAAACCAAAGTATTATACCTAGTAGCATGAAAGAAAGAAAGATAGTCATTGTCATGAGTGTCAGGACATAAAAATATTACAATATGGCATGGTATTAGCCAGCCCTAATAATCGTTAAAAAACAGTAAAATAATGAGTGAATGTAATCCTGATATTAAAAATCTGTATAAATGTACATTATAACTTTAAAGATATAAATACTTAACAACTTGCTTATTTTTTTTTAATTTAACCTTTGTAGACTCCAGGGTTGCGCGACAAATTGAGCATCAATCCCGAAGACAGACTGAGCGCCGGGGACACGCCACAACAAGTCAACCAAATGCAGAAACAGGTAGCAATCTTGTTCAAGTTTTAAATACGTCATAACCATGCCAGTTCCCTATTTTTTTTCGTCTACCTTTTAGAATAAAGACTTTCCAAAAGTGAAAATCACTCCTAAATGTTTTGTGCAATATCTAAATAAATAAAATAAAAATATAAATGTTTTGTGTTTGGGCCTATCTGTTCATAATACGCCACTAATCATAATTCCATCCTCAGCTAAAATCATCAGTGCGCAACGCGCTGCAGTCGCTACCAACACCACGTAACGACTACGAAATCGTGGTCCCGGATCAAGACGACGAGCCCATGGAGGCCGAGCCCGCCACCGCGCGCCTTGAGGACCAAGCTGATGCAGATGCCAGGATGTTGCGAGAGCAGGAGGAAATACGTGAGTTGTACATAATAACAATTCTTGAAATCATCATTTTAGCCTCCAGTCGCCCACTGCTGAGCATCTTCGTGTACGTCACTTATCCCGGTCCTGGGCTAGTCTCATCCAAAAGTGCCCCGCGATTTTTCGAATGTCATCCACCCAACGAGCCAACGGACGCCAGGCGCTTCTTTCATCCGAAAGCGACCACCAATCCGTCAATACTTTGGTCCACCTGCCATTACTCTGCCTAGCAACATGTCCCGTCCAACTCCATTTAAGCTTGGTGATGTCGACACACACCTTGGTGCGGCGTCGAAATAAAGGAAATGTTTTATAAAGCAGTTTCTGGACATTCCGTTGCTACATATTTCGATATTTTTCTTTTATTTAGCGATAGCTGTGTACAATACATATACCAGGAGCTTTCACGTCATAGCAGGTGCAATATGACCGAAATTTTGTGTTGCGAAAACTGTCTCGCTCTCGCTATGCTGCCTCGGGCCATTAGAAGCGGAAAGCTATGGCATACGTGTCATTATACATTGGCAGAATAATTCAGAAAGTAGACCCATGAGCTCCGAAGCAATTGTGGACTCAACCGTGATAAATGAGACAGAGTGCTTATTCGTGTTCTCTTTCCCAGGCTTGGCCGCGTTCGCTCTCCGCTCCACGGCCGTGCAGCGCTTGCTGGCGCGGCCGGCCGACGTCAACGCGTCCGTGCTGCGCGCGCGCGGCGGCGCGCCGCTCACGCACCTGCAGCGCGCGGAGGAGCTGCTCAAGGCCGAGATGGTCACCATGCTGCACTATGACGCTCTACACGACCCTCCGCCAGGTCAGTGGGGACCCTCCTGACTTCGGGCAGACTCGGCTCCGCTCGGCTCGGCATTGCTCCGACCGATTATTAGGGTTGATACCGCTTGACGTTCTTTTGCGTGCACGACCACAGATAAGATAATCACTTGAATTTTGACAACCCTAAATAGCCGAAACGGATAGTACGATATATTAGAAAGGGATAGCATGATTCGACCCTGAATCGCTAGCAAACTTCGGTTTTGTAGGAAGTTTCCTTTCTGTACGGTAGTACTATTTATTCTGTGGCCAAGTATTGTATTGCTGTTGTTGAATAAACTCGTATTTTACTTTAATTCATACCTATTCATTGAAATGTGGCTTAGCGCAGGATTCGGAGAACCACATGCGGCTTTTCAAACCTGCGGTCACGGCTCTTCGAAACACTGAAACGATTAACACCTGAAAGATATAGACCCGCCGAATCAATTTTTACGGCTCTTCGAGATTCATAAAACGTATAATTTCTACTGTTGGCTCTTCTCTTTAAAAGTTTGCCGACCCCTGGTCTAGCGCATCCAATCGACCGCCCGTAGGAACTGTGAAGAGTCGGCCATCTTGTGAACAGCGAGGAAAGAATTATTATAGAAACATTTAGGTACCTACTGCTCTTCATATCAGGAAACATATAAAAACATTTAACACTCAAAGGGACACTTAACCTAAAAACCTTATCTCATATTAAGGTGTCGACAAAAAGCGAGCAGTACAACTCCAAGCCTCCCACCTCGCATACTTAGAGCAGCATCCATACGAGGAGTTCACCCCTCAAGAGCTCGACGCGGCGAAGGCCGAGTTGCAGAAGGAAATAGAAGTGGTCCGCTCTGGTATGGGACATGGGGACCTCAGTCTCGATGCCTACACACAAGTTTGGGAAGAGTGCTTAGCTCAGGTAAGAATCAACACTATCTATCCTCTAGCGGCCCACCATACAAGAAAAATTGGCAATCGAATTTGAATCAACGGTATTAGAAAATAGAGTTGAAATTGTTTTGTTTTAAAAACGAACGAAACGAAATAAATAAACTATTCCATTTAATTGGAGGTAATTTGTACTAGTATTAGGACATTGAACCCCAAGAGGCTATTTTTATACAGTCAAAAGATCAAAATAAATATCCCGGTGTTACCGTTCGGAAGGAACAGAAATATACTCTCTATATCGATGTAGATGTAGATGTAGTGTAGGGACGCCCGGCCGGAAGCAGGCGGGCTGTCGATCGCTTGTCGCGTTCATTCAGCCCGGTTCCCTGGAGTTGGAGCTGCAGGTTACTGTCCCGGCGGCATTCCCACACTATTCTCCTCAAATCTTCTTGTTTTCCTGCAGAACAGAAGGACATCTTTGAGTTCGACGTCCTTTAGTTCGTTTTCTTCTAGTGTGTCTCTACCGAATGTATTATATCGCGGTGCCGCGTACATAGTACGTTCTGCTAGTAGGTGTAAGCTGGTCTCCTACTTACCACAATGTGGACAGGAGGCGTCTCTACTAATTTCCATTATCTTAAGGTGTCTGTTGAGAGTATTGTGACCTGTAATGATACCTGTCAGTAGTCTCAGACTGCTCTTACCTAGTTTCAAAAGATACCTGGTTCTCCTGTGGTCTATACCTTTGCTCATCATCTTCGACTGTCTGCATCCAGTCTCTTCTTCCCATTCTCTCTGTGCTTCCATCTCTTTTACCTTCTCTATGACTCCCTTCGTGACATCAGCTGACATAGGCAGAGCCGGTTTCGGACCTATGTATACCGTCTCAGCCCCTATCCTCGCCAGCTCGTCTGCTTTTTTCCCGTTACTCCCTGGTGTCCTGGTACCCATGCCACCGTGACACTTCTTTGCTTGCCTATCAAGTTGAGCTCCTCTCGACATTCTCTCTATATCGGAAATTACGCTAAGTTGATGCTTTTTAGGGTTCCGTACCCAAAGGGTATAACGGGACCCTATTACTAAGACTTCGCTGTCCGTCCGTCCGTCTGTCTGTCACCAGGCTGTATCTCACGAACCGTGATAGCTAGACAGTTGAAATTTTCACAGATGATTTATTTCTGTTGCCGCTATAACAACAAATACTAAAAACAGTATAAAATAAAGATTTAAGTGGGGCTCCCATACAGCAAACGTGATTTTTGACCAAAGTTAAGCAACGTCGGGCGTGGTCAGTACTTGGATGGGTGACCGTTTTTTTTTGCTTTATGGTGCGGAACCCTTCGTGCGTGAGTCCGACTCGCACTTGCCCGGTTTTTTGTAATTTTGTTAGTCTCGCATGTTCCTGTTTTTGTAAATTTATTAATATGACAGAGCCATGGGAGTTAGCAAGTTCTACACCTCACAGAGCCACTAGTTTACTAGTCATTATCACAGTTTCTGGTCCCAAATGCAAACATCGGTGAATATCCACAATTTTGGTATCGTCAAACTTTTCGGAATCGACATAAGTCACAATCAAGAATCAGGTCATAGCATAGACTAGGAATCCTCTAGACCGAGTTTTGAGCGATTATTTCATGCAACCGATGATGCCAAAAATGCGGGGGTGAACGGGACGAGGTGAGCGAAGTCCTGTGCCGTGATTGGTCCGTTCAAAGACACGGACGACACACAAAGACACTTTCGACTCAAACATAGAGTAAAATTACCGTATGCGTGGCAGAGAAGTAGCGCGACTATGCTCAGTCTGGAGTATGTTTTGTCTGTGGGTCATAGTATGGCCCAGTATGAAATTCCAAAACATTGTCTTCGCAGGTTTTATTCTTACCCGGCCAGAACAGATACACGCGCGCCAATCTGGCGAGCAAGAAGGACAGACTCGAGTCGGCGGAGAAACGGCTAGAGCAGAACAGGAACCACATGGCGAAGGAGGCCAAGAAGTGCTCCAAGATGGAGAAGAAACTTAGAGTACTCACAGGTAACGATAATGAACTCGAAACTACAACTAATATTATAAACGGTACTCTTTTTCTAACTTATTGGAAAAGGAGTTCCGCTTGTAATATTAGTTGCAGTTTATTATGCAACACGGCCATAGTCTTGTGTTTTTCTTCCGAAATGCCAGGGTCCCTATGATATCTAATGTTTCGGTACAATAATATGTTAACGACACTATAATTCAGTGCATAGTTACATTAGTTGCTCCAATTTAAATTTGGAGGAAAATAGTTACTTACCACTGCTTT
Organism: Cydia fagiglandana; assembly: GCF_963556715.1. NCBI lineage: Eukaryota > Metazoa > Arthropoda > Insecta > Lepidoptera > Tortricidae > Cydia > Cydia fagiglandana. The sequence continues at coordinate 6,853,289 of NC_085936.1, read as the reverse complement.
TGAGGTTATAAAATTTCTAATCTGAAAAAAAAAACACCATATGAGTAATCATTCTAATGTTCACAGGTGGATACCAAAGCAGAGCAGCGTCGCTCGTGAAACAGTTCCAAGAGCTGCAAGACCAAATAGAACAGGCCAATCTGGAGCTGTCCACGTTCAAGTTCCTCGCTGAGCAGGAGAAGGCCGCCATTCCGAGGAGAATAGAGGTAATTTGGCATTGATTTATGTTCCATCATCAACACAGATGACTAAGCAATTGGAAACCCTATTGCAATGGCATACGGTCTATCATTGGTCAATTATATTGCTCTAAGTCCATTATCGATCTAAATACTAGCTGTCGCATTAAAAAAAATCTGAAATAGAACGGATCAAACTCAGTTATTTTCAGGCAAAGAAGACTAATAAAGCACTGACAGTTTTATGTCGCGAAGCATTTCATTTCTCATGAATCTTATGATGCAATACCTACCTTAAACACCGGTTTTGGACCTTAAACACACTGTCACACTGTTGTAGGGGTTATTCGCGGACGGTCTAGAAAGCAAAATGACTAGTGTAACATTTTGCCTATATCGCTCTTAGTCACTAGTCATTTTGCGTTCCAGACCGTCCGCGACTATATCTGTTGTAGCCGTCGAAGGATCGTTTTCTTAGAGAAGTTTGCAAGTACCACAAACAAGCTAAAACAAAGCAAGGCCAGCCAAAAGGCTATTCGCGGGGATTGGTCGACTACGTATCGAGATGAGTGAATTGAAAGAGATTAGTTGAAAAAGCTGCAGTGTTATAATAAGTTACGATCTTACGATGTGGCCATTATTTTCGTATTTATCTTACCTACTAATGGCTGTCGTTGTCGTTCATATATTTCATTTCTATCCTTTCAGTCATTGACGGAAGACGTGAACCGCCAAACGGAGCGTGAGAAGCAGCTACAGAAGCGGTACGCGGAGCTGCAGGCCGAAATAGAAGACCTACAGAAAAACAGCCGCCCGCTCAAGGACGTCGACATGAGGGAGATGAAAGATGTCGATATGAGAGAGAAGGTGGAAGAGTAATCGTGTTGTTAGGATGTAAACCACAAAGTACTATGTAGTTAGGTCGTCCTTAACCTTTTCGCCGCCACGTCAATGAAGTAATAAAGTGTCAACGCCATGTCAAAAATTGCACGTATCTGACCAAAACCGCGACTTGATATGAAGTCGTGGCGTGTGGGGAACGAAATGTACTGACTTTATATTAAGTCAATGGCGGCGAAAAGGTAAAGTATGGTTAGTAGGCTTCAAATGTTTTATCAAGGTATGAATAACATTGCCCAGATCTTTACCTCTTTAACGGACCTTGCCGCATAGCCAACATGCCAATCGCTTACGCTCCGTAGCGATCGAGACGCAACTGTCACTGTCGCGCTAATATGGAAGAGTGATAGAGAGGCACAAAGCGGTTCGTTGTCGAAGCGATAGCGATTGTAACCTTGGCTAGGCCGGCTGGCGGCCTAGCCAAGACTTTGGCTAGTCAGAGCACGGCATGTGAGCTAAAATTATATAGCAACGGCACATTCTAATTCAGTACGTATATCAGTTTATCACTAGAAAAATGTATATGCGTTAGTAGCTATTTAAATGTCAACATAATATTGGTGTCAAGAGATAATTTACGCGATAAGAGTGCAGATATTTTTGCAGATGACGACGTTGTTATTTAAGTAAAAATGTTTTGCTGTGCCCATAATTCGGTTGTCAAGGAAAGCAATAATAAAATTATAATACTGATTCGTATATATACTGTCATAAATAAACGCCTATTGTTTGTACATGAAAACACTGTATTCCCAAGTTGACTCCCTCATTGAATTTATCAATAAATAATTAAATAAAAACAAGAACTTTTATTCTCACGTCTTTATCAACATGATTATTTATAAAGTCATTAAATTATCTGCAGAATTATTCGAAATCGTTATTACAATTTTAATTATTCATACATTAGCTTAATTAAACAGTCGAGGCCATTTGCCCTCCTGATGCCACTTTAAATACCATGTGACGGTGTACTTTCGTTTGGGCCAAATACATTTCGCCAAATTTCACTTCCCAACAAACTTATCGCAATAGTTTCATTTCCCAAAGGAACCTTTAGCAAAGTCACACTTCGCATATACTTAATTTATTTGGTCAAATTATCATTTGGCATGATTTTACTTTGTCAAATGTTATTAGGACAAAAACTTATTTAGCAAACGTTTTTTATTGTCTAATATTATATTCCAAAAAGATGTTTGGTCAAAATTGTCACTTTGCAAATTTGACAAATAGGCATCTCTATTTAAATTTGTACTTTTTGTTATGTTAATATCGGTACGTTAAATTCTACGTAATTTGGGTGGGTTGGGTTAGGTTTGAACTGCGATTCTCACAAAACGGAACTGCTATCAGAAAAGTGGGTTAGGTTAGGTTAGAACTGTGACCCTCACAGAATCGAAATGCTATTAGAAAAGTGGGTTAGGTTAGGTTAGAACTGCGATCCTTACAGAAACGAAATACTATGTACCAGAAAAAGGTCATCGAAGTGGATTAATTAATTTAATAGTATAACGAGATGTAAAAAATTTGCATGACATTTTAAACTAAAATGTGGTTTAAATATTGGTGGTTATTTACTATTTTTGGGTTACAATGATTACTTTGGTGTTATTTGCTTTAATAGAATAACAAGATGTAACAAATCTAGTTATCATTTTACATTAAATTGGAGTTTACTACATATTTTTGGCAGTAAGAATGTTTTTTTTTTGACGTTACATTTTCTGCAGCCTCCTAAGCTCTCTGTTGGTATGTAAATTGTATGCCATGCAATATTTTGGGACATGTAAGTTATGCTTAATGATACATTTGACTAAATAATATTTGGTAAAATGAAACTTGTCCAAGTAATTATTTGCTAAACAATAACTTGCCAAAAAAGACTATTGCTAACTGAACATTTGCGATAAGTTGTTTTGCCAAACATTTTTTTGGGAAATGATAATTTGGGAAACATAGTTTGGGATGTGATACTTTGGGAGACGTTTTTGGCCCATTCGTTAGTAAACCCCATGTGACAGCTGAATTTAAAACTAGTGCTATTTGAAATAGGGTTGAATTTGTTTTGTTCTGAATACAAATTCAAAAACATCGATCGAAACGAAATAAAATCACAATTTACAAGTCTAATAAATGGATCTAGTAGGTATCTATACATTTCAAAATCAATAAAAATTATTAGAGTATGTATACACTGAAGTATTAAGTTATATCACAGTTAAAAACGGTTCAGTCCAGCTGAACTTAAGTTCTACTCCTAACTACTATCATCAGAGTCACTCTGTATCTGCCTTATGGCACTTTTCTTTTTGCGTATTACTAAAGGACTATCGCCATTGGTGGTTGTATCGACTTGGCGCTTGGGTGGTTTGGATTGCTTCTTAGCTTTTCTCTCTTCGAGAATTATTTCGGCTAATTCTAACTCGGACACGTCGTTGACTTGGGTTAATCCGATGTGGGAATCGACGCAGAAGCTATCCTGTAAAAAAACAAAAAGTAACATGCCTGTGGATTTTTACTTTCCATATTGATAGTATGAAAATCACATGAATGAATGAATGCCACATGCAATAGCAAACCAAACTGACGAATTGGGTCATATCATTATCTGTCTCACCCTACCTACTAACAAGCGAGTGTGAATGACACAAGGGAGCAAAATGACATATTTATTGAATCCTGAACGAAGTGATTCTCAAATAGGATTCTGAGCGTAGTGAGGGAACGGTTGACGGCCAAGGTGGAAATAATTTTGCTACCATGTGACACATACTGCTTTTTACATGAGATCACCTATGAGGAAATTATTCACGTTTATTTAAGATAAAAAATACTCTGCTAAAAAGTAAAAATTAGTGCCCTAGCTAGAACAGAACAGATGTGAAAAAATACTTTTATCTTGGCTGCTAATATTTTTTTCATCCCCCACTGCTTTCTTGTGACGGAATATACTATTGGGATACACGTCCGAAAACGCCTCGCTTACCATTTCATAGGAGTCCTCTTCGACAAATTGCGAGAATATCTCCTCCCTTTTAAACCTTGTGGGTAGTTCAGGAATTTTGAATGCACCATTCACAGTACCCCTGCAATAAAACGAAACCAATTAAGAATACGCTTTACCAAAATAGAAAATATAGTACCTACAGTAATTCTAGTAACCAGTTTCGTTGTTTGAAAAAGCGTGACTAGAGCTCAAAAATAATCCCACGCCGCGAGCGATTCATCTGTACAGCGCGCAGTTTGAGAACGCCAGATATTGTAATACCGCGCAGAAGGTTTGACGTATAAAATTTTCATTAGTCAATTTGTTTAATAGCGAAAAATCCTGTATTAGGTAAATATTATAAGCTGGGGCCGGGGTGCCCGGGGTATATTTATGAAGAAATAACTGTCAGCGCAATGCCTTCCGTTTTCGGAAGACCAGTTTGTATAGAGATTGGAGAGCTTAGTCTATAGGTATAAGGTAATTTCAGTAGCTGGACATACGTCACAGATCTCATGTAGTGCGCCTGTATGTCCGAGTGCGACACGGGCTCGTCGCAGATGAAGTCGACGATGCTGCCAACACTGTCGTCTGAATGCTCGTCGTCGCTGCCCGACGCGTCGTCTGATTTCTCCGCCACTATCTCTAGGAACGAATTATCGTAGGTCTAGTAAGGTAAACAATGATACACACGTGACAGCTCTCATGTAGTGCGCCTGTATGTCCGAATGCGACACGGGCTCGTCGCAGATGAAGTCGACGATGCTGCCGACACTGTCGTCTGAATGCTCGTCGTCGCTGCCCGACGCGTCGTCTGATTCCTCCGCCTCTATTTCTAGGAACGAATTTCCTGCTTTCTTCTGGAAACAGAAACCATAATTAATATTAAAATAACCAAACAAAAATGTTTCACTAAAAGTCAAGGACTCAGAAAGGTTAAAAAAGTCCATCATGACAGTTATGTGAATTATGAAAATACACAAAAAACTCGCACTAGGTAAATACCTATGCGAGGTTCAAAGTGACGATTAACTGGATACTAGATTTAGCTTTGTAATGTACAATAATTTTTCAAATCTGAATTTTAAAAGTATATGTGCGTGATTATCCTTTAAAATTGATTTAAATCCCACTAAATTCACTTCAATCCAAGGTCTAGTTAATATATTTAATACGACTGAATGGATCACATTCAAAACATTAACAAGAGCTACTTACTTTTCTCACTTTATGATTTGTAGTTGACTTGTGACTGTCCCTGCTAACCACCGGCCTCTGACTTCTCCTGTCGTCATTGACAAAATCATCATCACTATCACTCAATGGTCTCCTCCTCTGCAAAGACACTTTTCTTATCCGACTATCTTCGAACAACCGCTTAGGATTCTTTACTTGACTATCCCGTCTGAAAGCTTGAAGCATTTCTAAATTCATTCTATTTACATACTTTTCTTTATCAACTTCATCTTTAGGGCTTATAATATTTTCTTGAGGATTCTCGTTTTCTTTTTGAGAAAACATAAAGTTCACACTACTGTCATGATTGTCTGGTTTTTGGGATCGATTGAGAGCAGCAAGCACTTTCTCTTGCAGTGTAAGCGGTTTTTCATGATTCTCAAATTTTTGACGTTTATTAAAATATGGTGAAGCATTTAAAGTCACGTCATCATCTTCAGATAACTTTCGTTTGTTACTTAAAGGACTTCTAAAAGGTTCTTTAATCTTTGATTCGTTGATTTCAGAGTAATTTTTTAAGTCTTCGATATCATACATTTGAGTAGCTTCATTTGAATCACTGCTCCTATCACTATCAAGAACAATCAGGCTTTCCGCCTTTTTATCAAGTATAACAGAATTATTACTTTTAATTGAATTATTTAAACTCTGTGCAGTTCTCTTTCTGACAGCTTGTGTTAAGAGAATAGGTGATGTACTTCTATCATCCTCTTCCATTACTTTAGGTTCTTCTAAAGTTTTGGAAATATTCGCTTGAGTTATTGAACGATCAGTTTTATTATTGATCATTTCGACAAGCTGCGTTATCGTAAACATGCTCTTATTTGTTGTATCTGTCACTGATTTACTATTTACATTGAAATCTGATTTATTGTATATCATAGGATCAACGTTGCTACTAGTACTTGTAGTAGGAGGTATCAACTGTCTCTTAGCATTTCCTAATGGTGTGGAACTCGTTGGCTGATTTCTTTTTGTACTCAGCTGAAATTTACGAACCTGAGTGCAAAGTATTGGCGACGTGGGTGATGTTTCGGGTTTCTTTGACGTCTTCATCTGTCCTGATAAAATTGACGGACTAACTGGACACACGATTTCCGATTCGGTTACTTGCACTTTGAACTTATCAACTTGATCTATAACGTGATTATTATTTTCATTGATTTCCGTTTTATTTTCTTTTGCATGTAACGCTTCTAATCTGCTTTCATCAGATTCACCAAAAATGTCTTCAATACTGTCTAATCCAAAGAAACCCAAAGCTTCCTTCGGATCACTGTCATTTTTAGCTTCTGCTTCTTTAATAATGGCTTCTTCGGGACTACTATCAGCGAATATTTCCTCAATATCACCCAGATCAAAATTTTTGTCAGTATTTTCAACGGATTCAGCAACTTTGTCATCTGAGTTAGCAATTTTATCGGGCGAGCCAAAATCGAATTCTAAATCAAAATTACTGCAATTGTTCTTAACTTCCATATACGTGCTGTCTTTGTAATCTTCAAATAAGTCTTGACTATTATTAATAGTTTTCTCTCGCGCCATAAGCGTCTCTGCATCCAAGTCGTCAATCAAATTGATATCTGGCAATATTAGGTTGGTTAAAAAGAGGGGTTTTGTAACTTTTTTCCGGTGCTTCCTTATATTTTCAATGAAGGTACAATCGCATATGTTCTGACAAATTAAGCAGTTCCGCACTACTTCATTATCTAACCTTAGGTCCACCAGTAAGTTGATCAAGCTAGTTGGAATACTTCCGTCATTTTGAATGCCCAGATCATTTATTAATTTAGTGTAATTCTTGGTAGATTTGGTGGCTGTGCTGAAAAGAGCTCTAATGTCACCGCCGCATCTCTTTACAGGGGACTTGATCACTGGAGCTTTTTTAGTTTTTTTAGGCGGTTTAGGTTTTTCTGGGGTGGGTGTAGAGAAATTTTGTGTTGCCAAATTCTGTGTGCTAAATGCTAAAAATTAAAAGTGAACATACGAGTAAGGATAAATAATCATATTTACTAAGTCAAGCGTTATGATTTTAAGTTTTGATAGCGATCAACATAAAAGTAAGTATCTGGTATAATCAAAACCCAAGTTATGAGGGTTTAAAAAAACGACGAAGCGCTTCGGGAAAAGGTAGGTAGTGCCCTTGCGCTTCTCTTTGCTCGTCTTGGCGGGGGCACTACCGTGCCCCCAGATACTCCATAGAGGATACTTTTGAAATAGGAAGTGTGAATAAAGCAAGATTCAGATGATGAAAACGCATTTGGCAATTAAATGATAACTTACTGGGATTCTGTGTAGAAGGCGGCAAATCAAATCTCTTCGCGTCACTGTACTGCAGCAGGGACGTCAAAACCTGGGTGTCGGTCGAGTGCTCGACTTTCACTGTATTCTGCGGGTTCCTTTGCCATTCCAGCCAAGTTGACAAATTCAATTTGCCTTCGGCGCGTGCTGCATCCTTGAACATTTCTAAAACAATAAAATCAAGTAATGGGCTCAAGTAAATCATGTGATTATAGTCGGCTACTTTTGAGGGGATATTATAAATCGCGATGCTTACCTTTACCCATGGCCCAGACCTCCTTAGGTTTAGGCAAATAATCCGTCTCTTGATACCCATCGGGAAATATCTCTTGAAATTCGCTCTTCGTGATGAAACCGGCCCCTTCGACAGTGTTGGCAGATGTGGAAGAGCTTGTACTGGCAGTAAGCATGCTACGCAAGTCTTTTTGGTTCTAAAAAGAAAAAAAAGGAAAAAAAAAGTAAAGAAAATTTTTCAGGACAAGTCTGCAAAAAGCGATGAAAATAGTTGCATTAATTAAATGGTCGTTGGTATGTCGTAACCCTCTTATTCGTAAAACTTTATGGGCCTGATTTAGTCAAATTATGTTTTATCCCTTTCTTAAAAATACATAAGTCATAATGACAGATAAAGACAAACGATTATTAGCTAATTGAGGCTTGTAGCGCGTTTATTAAGGAGGTAAGTCTTTAAATAATACCGTTTCATTGCGACGGCGCAACATAAAAGGTCGCCTTTTTTATTACATTTTTTTATGATGTAGGACGAGGCAAACGAGCAGACGGATGTACTTGATAAAAATGTATTGATTTTGTAAGTTATACTTATAAAATTTGTATCTACATAACGTTTGTTTTTTTTTTAAATTATACTTGTAGTCATAATTACTCTCGGTTCAATAGTTATTATGTGTTCCGTACTCCACATCGGATATCTTCATTCATTGAGAGAGTAACGCGATCGTTGACCAATGATGCCGCTAGCGTCTATGTAGTCGCTCCGCCCCACGCCGTGACGTAGTTCCGCTTCCACTTCCTGCGAACCGTTGCTCGCTTCCCGCTACTCGCCACCGCCATGTCATTGTTTCGTCGACCGTCTTGACCGATGGTCCGCAAATATTTTTTGCGTATATTTTTGCAGCATGGTGCTTTAACATTTCCGATCCAAAGCTCGGTCGATTAAAATAGTGAGATATGGACACCACTATTCACCACTATTAGACTAATAGTGGCGATTTATGATCGCCACTATTAGTCTTTTGGCGGTCTCGCGATCGAAGCCATCGAACGGTGCTTTTCGATTCTACCCACTTTTTTCTTGCTAAATTAATTTTCACATTCCATGCTGCTAAAATCGTTACCGATAACTCGCATTTTCGAGATCGAAGTAGGAAGTGCGTCAGTGGTTTTTGTTAACAAGTGGTAACAAGTCGCTCCGCATCGGAGAGGGAACGCGCGGTCATCGTGCCTGCGGCGGCGGCGGCGGCGCCCGGGCGGCGCGGCGGCGGACGGCCTGCGCGCGCCGCTGCCGGGTGCCGCGCTTCGCTGATAAGGAGGTTTGGATTGTCTCGAACCATCCGGTGAGCCAGTTTAAGATATTCTAGAAGTTACTTCGTCACTCGCGGAGGGTTCTCAGGCAGTAGCCTGGGAGTACCTCGTGTTGTTAGTTGCGGCGCGACCGGGGCGCCCCGTCCCCCGGCGCGGGGGCGCGGGCCCGGCGCCCGCCCCCGCCCGCGCGCGCCGCGTCTTCTGCTGTCGTCCAAGGTGACTCCGAGACACCGCGACGCTGCGGGCCACGGTGGACACCGCTCCTGTTACTGCGCCCGCTCCTGTTGCTGCAGTCGCGGTGCGTGCAGTCGCGGTGCGGACGCCTCCAGTCCGCGGGACTCCGAGAGACGTCACACGCCCGCTCCTGTTGCTGCAGTCGCGGTGCGGACGCCTCCAGTCCGCGGGACTCCGAGAGACGTCACACGCCCGCTCCTGTTGCTGCAGTCGCGGTGCGGACGCCTCCAGTCCGCGGGACTCCGAGAGACGTCACACGCCCGCTCCTGTTGCTGCAGTCGCGGTGCGGACGCCTCCAGTCCGCGGGACTCCGAGAGGCGTCACACGCCTGTTGCTGCAGTCGCGGTGCGGACGCCTCCAGTCCGCGGGACTCCGAGAGACGTCACACGCCCGCTCCTGTTGCTGCAGTCGCGGTGCGGACGCCTCCAGTCCGCGGGACTCCGAGAGACGTCACACGCCCGCTCCTGTTGCTGCAGTCGCGGTGCGGACGCCTCCAGTCCGCGGGACTCCGAGAGGCGTCACACGCCTGTTGCTGCAGTCGCGGTGCGGACGCCTCCAGTCCGCGGGACTCCAAGAGACGTCACAGGCCCGCTCCTGTTGCTGCAGTCACGGTGCGGACGCCTCCAGTCCGCGGGACTCCGCGAGACGTTACACGCCCGCTCCTATTGCTGCAGTTGCGGTGCGGACGCTTCCAGTCCAGCGGGACTCCGAGAGATCCGCGTGGCTCTGCGAGACGTCACACGCCCGCTCCTGCAGCTGCGGGCGCATCGCGGGTGGATCGCGCCAAGGTGAAGGCGGACCGCTTCTGCGTCCCGACTGCTCTAGCGGAAGGAAGGTAAGTTACGTGTAAGCAGTGGAAATGCTACGAGTACAGCGACGATCGCCGCGTTGGTTGCCGCCCGTCATGACGTCGCTGGTGACCTACGCGCCGGTGGTGGCCACCACGATGGCACCGCCGAGGGCAACAGCGTCGCCGTGATGATGTGTGCAGCTACGAGCCTAGCCATCGGCGCCTCCCGTGCCGGTAACGTCCGTCACGCGCACCGGCGCCTGTCGAGCTGGCCGCCACGACGGCGCCTCTCGCACCTGAGCCTGGCGACGGTGGCCGCCATGATGGCGCCGCCCGCTCGATGACGCCGCCTGCCCCCCGAGCTGGCCGCCACGATGGCGCCTCTCGCATTACGCATCGACGCGGCGGCGGCGGCTGCCACAATGGCGCTGCCCGCCACGATGATGCCGCCCGCCACGATGGCACCACCACCTGCGCACTGGCGCCTCTCGAGCTGGCCGCCACGATGGCGCCTCTCGCCTCACAGCAGTGCCTCCCAGACCAGCCAGCCAGACGGCGACCGCCTCATGCACCGGTGCCTCCCGAGCTGGCCGCCACGATGGCGCCTCTCGCCTCACGCACCGGCGCCTCCCGAGCCGGTGGCGGCGGCCGCCACGATGGAGCCGCCCGCCTCACGCGACAACGCCTCTAGAGCGGGCCGCCACTATGGGTCCTCGCCTCACGCACCAGCGCTTCCCGAACCAGTGGCGGCCGCCATGAGCCGCCCGGCCTCAGGCACCGGTGCCCCCCCCCCCCCCGGCCGCCACGATGGCGCCCCTAGCTTCACGCACCGGCGCCTCCCGAGCGGCGGCGGTTGCCACAATCACGCCGATGCTGCAACTACGACGATGTCGTCCCTTGCTCGCTGGGCGCCACAGTATCAGTTTTGTCCTGTCCACATGGTTCCATTGAGGTACGCAGGCGCCTATAGCTATGGTGCAGGTATAGGTATGGTATGGTACAGCACGAACAGACCGCTAAGCCTAACCGCTAAGTCTTGGTTTCGGTTAAAGAATCCTCCGGCGACGGCAGACAAGGTCGTAAAGAGCCCCGTCCTAGCGCGGCTCGACTGCCCGGAGTTGAAAGCGGTAAGATATGTCGATACTCAGAGGAAAATACGTCGTGTTCCCGGGCTTCATAAAGGTGCTGATCGACTTCGCTGTGTCGCTTCGAAGTTCCTACGACTTCTCGAGGCCATGGAGTGGTCCGACCGGAGAACAGCTAGCGACAAGGCCCTGTGCGACCGCTCGAAACCGAGGTGAAAGGCATCGAAAAGGTCTGCAGACTTCACATAATTATCTCTGCTTGCTCGCGCTCTCCAGCTTAAGTTCCGTCTTACAAAGACGAACTCGTGCGAAAAGCCATAATAAACAAAATGGGACAAATAAACCCGCTGCGCCTGAACAAGCTTGAGTTTCCGGTGCTAAGAGAAAGGGGCCAGGAGGACTCCAGCAGTTTCCATCTGTCTGTATTCGACTTTATCGAAACAGTTTTGTTACGCAAAGCGCCAAAATCGATTTTAGACTTGATTTCATCAGTTCGATTTCCTTAAAAGCATGCTACTAACTCGATGCCCTATACTAACTCGATATAGGGTGTCTCTTCGGATAAAGCGAATTAGACCATCACGCTCCTAGACATCACGTGGGACACGCGGCACAACACACCGATTGAAAGTTTTCTTTTTCACGACATACAGGCCTGCCTTGCTGCAGAGTTTCTCGCAGAAATGAGACTCAATGCCTTCTGTTCAGTCTCAAATTCGCAAACTTTAGTTCATGGAGGAAGGTGAAGCCTTGGCAGTCCCCAACAACACGGAGCTGCCGAAAGCCTCGCACCACTTTCTTCCTCATCTTATGCAAACAGTCCGTTACAATCTCCAATATTGGTAGACAATGTACGAGGTAAGGCCCTTTCAGCGAAGAGTAACCGTTAACGGGCCGCATCTGCAGCGCTGACGACAGAAGTGTAAACATACAACCGCACCGGTACAGTATACATAAAACGACGGCGACACTACATCCCTTCCGTTACTACGGCTGTCGCAAAAAACTGCTGATGCCAGCAGATCGTCTACAGGTCGCGCTGGTTGCTTGCTACTTGCCAGGTCGGTACAACCCCCGAGGGCGACGGTTTATCAAGAAGTCACTGCGCGCCCGAGTGGCAGCTGCGCCCAGCAGCCGCTGAGACTGTCTTCACCTGACAGGCGCCTTGTTGGCCGGCCTCCGCTTTCGAGAGCCCTCGCACTGTGCCACGGTATTTCTTAACAGACTCATTGAACTGCTACCACGACCTTTGACAGCTGCCTGTGAGACTTGGCATGGATGTCTCCACCTCCCAGCCTAGTCTGTGTACTGCGACGGCGTGATAAGGAGTCTTAAAGCAGCTGTGGTAAGCTTGCAATTTACTGGCGGTCCTAGTGAACACAACGTCAGACCGCCCTCCCTTACGAGTCAACGACCTTAAGAATGAGGCGTAACTCCTGTCAGATAGGACGCTCCAACACCGAGCTGGCGAGATCAGGAGTGACATCCGCTACTGGCGTGACTGGCGCATGCATATAACATGCCAAGGTCTAACGCTACGTAGCGAACGAAACGCAACTGTCACTGTCTCACTAATATGGAAGAACCGGATATTCCCGATTCCGGTACTGTGTTTGTATAGAAAACAGTAACGGGAGCCCCTAGATCGTCCCCTTGTCTAGGCTGCATGTACGGCCACAATGTAGAAACGGTCTTTATGGTGCATCAAAAATAAGATCAACTGCCAGGTACCTCTATCCAGTGAAGTAGCGAGCTATCTCAGACGTCTATTTCTATTATCCATGTTAGCTTTCAGAACGATACTCGTTCATAAGCCTCTCACAAGTGCTGTGTATGAACCACTATCGGACACTATGCCTTCTTCCAACGCCATTAATAGCGAGACCAGCGCCTCCCAAAGCACCAGCTTGGGACGCGAGACATCTACTTGCCCTAATTTAAATAGCCCTACAACGTTAGGTACGTTAGAAGAAGTACGATAGAATAGCTGCCGCACTTTTGCTGTTAGCATCAGGCCGCAGGGTCAATGACCTTACTCTACTACACTGTAGCCCGGGCAATTACATAGATAACTTTAACGCTATTATTTTGTGTCCGAAATTCGGCTCTAAACCAGATAACGTGTCTTACCGACTGAACTCTTAGAAGCTCCGGAATAAAGTATCAGTAGGTAGTCTGGGTCCGTCACCTTGCGAGAATTACACAAAATGTTAGGGGACACTTCGCTTATTTCTTTCAGCCACAGTCTCATCCAAGCCGGCCTCGCCTACGATTGCTTTTGATCCACGATGTACTTAATAACTAAATTGGCTGGAAAGCTATTCACTTAGCGATATTTTCGCTTATGTTAATTGGGAACATGACTCGCCGAGATTCTGCGGATCGGATGCGATTTCGAATGAGAATTCTCTTAAACCAGTTTAACGTCAGATTCGAACCTGAGATTACAATTTCAATTCTCAATTTCCTGTAATTCACATTATAACGAGTCACTGTGATTTCATGGGTTGCAATATGGTGTATACATATTTATTCTTTCTCTGAGTTCTATGACAGTAGGTGTAGCCCTATCGCTTGCGCGCCCGCTAACTCGCCACCAGGAGATAATAAACAGGTCTCAATGAAGATATCCGATGTGGAGTACGGAACACATAATATAAAAATTTTACCTTCCAATAAAATTATTATTATGTTTCCTATCCACATCGGATATCTGAGTAATGCCTTCCTGGCAGGCTACTAGGCTACTTTTATGCCGACGGTACTACTCCTCAACAATGACATGGCGGTGGCGAGTAGCGGGAAGCGAGCAACGGTTCGCAGGAAGTGGAAGCGGAACTACGTCACGGCGTGGGGCGGAGCGACTACATAGACGCTAGCGGCATCATTGGTCAACGATCGCGTTACTCTCTCAATGAATGAAGATATCCGATGTGGATAGGAAACATAATAATAATTTTATTGGAAGGTAAAATTTTTATATTTGTTTTACAAGGGTGCAAAGTTGTTGTTTAACCGCTCGTGCTGATATTGATACCCGAGCAACCGAAAGATTCCAAAATTGAACCACGAGCGTAGCGAATGGTTCGAAAAATGGAATCTTGAACGTAGCGAGGGTTTTAAAGCACGAGGGTTAAACAAAATTTGCCCCCGAGTGAAACACAAAATTTTTCACCACACCAACCCAAAGCAAATATTAAATGTAAAATATCAAACAAAAATCAAATTCAAATGAATGTTATTTAATATTTATCATCCAAAATCATCATTTAAAAGTCAATTCTACCACTTCTACCAGCCAACATAAGAAAACAACTCAGAATTTGCATTTAATTACTTAGCCTCACTTGTGAATAAAATGCAACTTTGCTATCAGTTTTTGAAGTGCAAAGTAAGCCTTTCCAAGCTGGTGTGGTGAAAAAATTATTATAACTTTGTTTATTTATTGCATTACTTGAATTATGACAGATGTCAGTCCTGAATCTGCTTTCTATAAACTCTTTTCTGATATTTGAGCATAAAAACTCCAAATGTGCTTTATAAATCATAACTTCGCTAGACTTATATCGACCGGAATATGAACCGTGATTATTACCTTTTGTATTATTTTCGAGCTCCCGATATTTCGACGCAACAACCCTTGAACAAGATGCATGTAATTGCGTCGAAATATCGGGAGCTCGAAAACAATACAAAAAGTAAAATAATCACGATTCATATCCCGGTCGATATAAGTCTAGAAGAAGAAGGAGCGCTGCTGGCCTAGCGGTAAGAGCGTGCGACTTGCAATCCGGAGGTCGCGGGTTCAAACCTCGGCTCATACCAATGAGTTTTTCGGAACTTATGTACAAAATATCATTTGATATTTACCAGTCGCTTTTCGGTGAAGGAAAACATCGTGAGGAAACCTGCATACATCTGCGAAGAAATTCAAAGGTGTATGTGAAGTCCCCAATACGCATTGGGCTAGCGTGGGGACTATAGCCCAAGCCCTCTCGCGCTCGTGAGGAGGCCTGTGCCCAGCAATGGGACGTATATAGGCTGAATAATAATAATAATTATAATCTTGGACACGGCGCGGATAGTCCGCCGGTTCCTCTCTCTGCGGCCCTGACCACCGGCAGCTTGGGCCCTGCCCCGCTGCTGGCGGCACCCTAGGTTAGGTTTTTTATAATGTGTTTATACTTATTTTTTGTTGTTTTTTATGTGTTTTTGTATTTTACTTTTATATTCATATTATAAATGACCTAGCCTAAGAAGAAAAATAAATAAATGATAATTATAAATCTAGTGAAACTAACCGTGAATCATTCAAAACTAAAATCATAACTTACCTTTTTTGCCTTGTCTGTCTGTGCTTTCGTATCCTTAGTCTCATTTTTCTGTACGGTGATGAACATCTTCTTGCACACCGGCGTCAAATCGTGAGGCATCATGCGAGGGTTGGCTTTGTACAGATTGTTGGCCACATCCTTGGACTGAAGGATTTTGGCGTTCAGACCATCTCGACGACGCATACAGTCCATTAGTGTCTGGATGTGAAAGGAAATATTGAAGAAAAAGCTTTGCATTTTCGCATTGTTAAGGGGCCGACAGATTACCAGTTAGATTATCAGCACGTCAGTTGATGCGTTTAACTGACAGGCTGATAGACTGCCGTATTCGAACTTCAAGATATTCACAAGAGACGACACGTATTAGATCCATTCTAGATACGTTATAGTTTATATATCAACTAGTTCTCTTTTTGCAGCGCAATTCGGGCAACCAATGTCACTTTTACGTTAGATAGAGTAAGATATCTATTAGATGTTAATTGGATCGCTAAGTCATATCCTGTGGAAACCGTTCAAGAGTATCTCCAGAATCGCGCAAATGTCAAATTTGACCTTTAGTACCGTTTGGTAACCAAAATTTCGTAACCAGCTACAGAATGGGAATTCAAAATTACCTGTTTGTAGCCGGTTACGTATTGAGCTAGAGTTACTCATCATTATCATCATCATCTCAGCCATAAGACGTCCACTGCTGAACATAGGCCTCCCCCTTGGACCTCCATACGTGCCGGTCACCCCCCATCATGATGAGCTAGAGTTACTGATCGGAGTTTATTCTACCAAATCGAGGCTAAAACGGTGTAGGTATATACATACGAAAGCACTTCAGACCTATTGTCGTTGCATACGTTTATTTTAAGTTTTAATGATAATTTCTCGCTGACTGTACATTTTATCAAAAATCTGTGAATGCCAATTGCCACCACTTAAACAGAGATGGCTTCCCAAGACCATTTTCGAGTGACAGCAAGCTGCCTTTACTGCCCTATCTCTACTTTCCACCCTTAATACAACTTAATGAATCACTTCAAAATCCCATTTTGTAACCAGTTACAACGCGGGATATTTTTTCCCGTTTGGAAGCTGGTTACCAACCGTGGCTATGAATAGGTAATTCAAAAGTCTCATTTTGTAACCAGTTACAAACCGGGATTTATTTTTCCCGTTTCGAAGCCGGTTACCAAACATGGTTACAAATCGGTAATGAAAAAGTCCCAATTTGAAGCCAGTTACGAATTGGTATTTTTTCCCGTTTCGAAGCTGGTTACCAATTTTTAGTTACCAAACGGTACTAAAGGAAATTTGACAGGTTAGATCTTAAACATATCGTTATCGTATCTTGGTGATGTCTAAAAGATATCTAATAGATGTCTATGTCAAAATCCGAATCGGGCCCAGAGTCTGTGCGGAAAGAAAAGAGTCGTTTAATGTATACGGCCCAATACATTCCACGACTCTTCTCTTTCCGAACAGACAATCGTCCGGCGGACTGGTAATCAGTGGGCCCCCTTAGAACGAAGTACCTACGTCGATTCCAATAACAAAAAAAAATGTATTAGATGTATATCATAAAAAATAAACCACGACACATAAAGTCCGAAGAGTAGATTTCGGTCCGATTATTTATTCTCATAAAAATTGTACAAATCATTTAAAAATAGATTTATGAACTGATCAATAGACACATGCCGGGATTAATGTCTATAGAGATTATTACTGTTATATAAAAGGTAATAGGTAACTAGCTGTTCACGTGACCTCGTTCGCGTGATATTTTATGTTGGTTTAACAATTTGACAACACGTAACGTTTGTCTGTCACAATGTCTTTCTACGAAGTTTCAAGCCACTTAGGCGAAAAAAATTCTCGATATTAGATTAAACGTCCTCTTAACCCCGAGGAAGAATGTTCAAGAACGAACTAACTTAACCTTTTGAAGGCCAAACGGCGCATCCATTTGCCGTGCCACTGATGCCACGGGGGTAAAATTTGTGTGGTGTTTTTCAGTAGATATCCATCAAAAAACGATCGACGTCAAATGCCGTCTTTGGCGTCGTTGTCACGATTTTGCGTTGACGTCAATTGCCGTCTGTGGTGTTGAAAAGGTTAAGGGACGTAGTCGACTAACCTGGTGTTCTCTGCCTTCTGTCACCAAAATGAAGACTTTGCCTCCGCGCTCTCGTCCGGTACGGCCACACCTGCACTGTTAAAAATATTCAGGGAATTTTACATAATTTTAGGGCAACTTTCGTTGCCCTAACTTTTCTGTATTTTTACATAATTATGTAATTTTACAAGGCGTATGTAATTTTACATATCGACCTGATTTCATTATTATGTAATTTTACATTTATGTAATTTTACATAATCAAACAAATTGACGGTTATGTAAAATTACATTTATGTAATTTTACATAATCATACTGTCAGATATGTAAAAATCTCACTTATGTAATTTTACATAATCTGTAAAATCTCATTTATGTAATTTTACATATCCGTAAAATTTCACTTACGTACTTTTACATTTTTTTCGGTAATATTACAGGGTAATTGTATGTTTTGTTACAAATTTCGTATGTATAAATACATAAAGTTTGTGTATTAGTAATGATTTTTATGTATGATTACATTTTATTCAGTAATATTACCGAATTATTATGTATTTTGTTACAGATTTCATGTGTAAAATTACACCAACTTAATGTATTATTAATGTTTTTTTAGTATTTTTACTTTTTATTCGGTAACATTACACAATTATTATGTGTTTTGTTACAGATTTCGTATGTAAAAATACATTAAGTTTTTGTATTATTAATGATACTTTATGTATATTTACATTGTATTTGGTAATATCACAGAAGTAATATGTGTTTTATTACAGATTTCGTATGTGAATTTACACAAAGTACATGTATTATTAATGATTTTTTTAAGTATTTTTCCTTT
This sequence comes from Cydia fagiglandana, assembly GCF_963556715.1. Taxonomy (NCBI): domain Eukaryota; kingdom Metazoa; phylum Arthropoda; class Insecta; order Lepidoptera; family Tortricidae; genus Cydia; species Cydia fagiglandana. Next base: position 6,834,741 of record NC_085936.1, on the reverse strand, counting down.
TTATTCGGGAATATTACCGAATTATTATGTATTTTGTTACAGATTTCGTCTGTAAAATTACACAAACTTTAATTGTTATTAATGTTTTTTTAAGTATATTTACTTTTTATTCAGTAATATTACAAAATTATCGTGTTTTATTACAGTTTGCGTATGTGATTTTACCACAAACTTTATGTATTTTTAATGATTTTTAAGTATTTTTCCATTTTATTCGGTAATATTACTGATACAATTTATGTATTTTTACATAAGAAAACTGTGATTTTAAATATGGGCAAGGTAAAATTACTTGTTGTTTGTGTATTATTACCTGTAAAATTAGGTAATATTTCATGTTATTAGGGGATATTTTTCTGTAAAATTCAATACAAATTCTGTACATTTACGGTAATTCTCCGGATTTAGTTATTAACCATTCGTTAGTTTTTTTTCTTATGTATTTTAATTAATGCAGCCTGTCTGCAGACTGCATTTATTAAAGTACATAAGAAAAAAAAAATACCAACTTGCTAATAGCAAAATCCTGAGAATTATCGATAGCATGTAAATGTACAAAATTTGTATTGAATTCTTTAGGAAATATCGCCTAATAACATGTAAAACGAACTAATTTTATCAGTCATAATATACAAACAACAAGCAATTTACAGTTTGGAGGTTATTTAATAAAAAACAAAATTACAAAGAAATAAATTTATTGATTTTCACACACTAAAATTATAGAGCACACGCGTATATACACGTCTACGTGCATATTATTATTATTTATTCTGTGACAGAGTACAAAAAGTAGAAGACATATACGACACTATAAATTATATCTTATGTACATAAGTACTTCTTATGAATTAGTCTTATAAAAGTTTCGGTTAATAAGGCCTATGTGAATCTAATGCGTGAAACCTATACCATTTCAAGTAACGAATTGTCTGAAAATGTTTGTTACTGACATTAATTATAGTTAGTTTTTTTAGCATTAGAAAGAACTTGCAAGAAGTTAAGCGATCTTGACATGTCTTTTAATTGAAAAACGCTTTTTAAAAATCAAAAACTATTACTTATGACTTCCTTCTTTAGGATTTATTTTAAAAATATACCTTTGTATAAATTCTAATGTGTTTTGACAGTCCACTGGATATTCCATATTCAAGTTGCAGTAAGCCGCCATCAATAGTTGTAACGACGTAGGCAGAATCTCAGTTTCGCTAACAATCGTTTTTTCTACCAGCAAGTAATATAATTATATTTTCATTATCTGTGGACAAAAAACATAATGGTTAAAACAGGTAATATAATAGGCCCCCAAATTTAATACTTCCTCCTCAAATAAGATAATTTATCGTATTACGTTAAGTGGCACTACTAGTGAGTAAGGGTACAAGTCTCGGGCAGCGCAGTTTTAAAAGGGTGTAAGTTCCATGCCCCTTTTACAACTAAGCTGCGCGACACTTGTACCCTTTTTCACTAGGGCCACAGGTTTATTCAATACATTTACGTTTTAACACTGTATGTTTCATATAGATTATATTATGATTAATTATAAATTATATGAAACATACAGTGTTATGCTTCGCAGGTAAGGCATTTTATCATTGTAATAATAATTAAGTCTCACCTAAAAATACAATGTTAGGCGCAGCTATTTCGGATAGCTCTGCAACTTGAACCCTGGTTAATGGTTCCTGGAAAAGAAAAAGTTAATAAGATTAGTAAATGGAACTACTATATTTAGGATGGTACCTCATCTGGAAGAAAATGGATTATGAATTATATCTTGGGTATTGCTCTCCCTCTATGTGACGGATGATCAAAATAGCGTGGGCCTATGTTGCACCAAACCTGAGTTCCACTAGGTACAGCCAGGGTTCAGCATCAGCTCTATCTTGTCAACTTCAAGCGTCAAATTTTTAAATTGACATCATACTGCAAAATAAATGTGGTTTGAGTCAGCACATTAATGCTTAACAGTAGGTATCCAATTATAGTCTATTCTACAATACACTACATTCTACAATTACACAAAAAATATTTCATTACGAAAAGTCAAATTAATTTAGATTTACTCACCTTTTTCAATGATATTTTTTAAAGTTGGGTCCATTATTGGAACAGCTTTCTTGATTGTTTGGTCTACTGACCAAATTTTAATAACGGGCATGTTTTACTGTAAAAGAATAACACAATTTATTAGTGTTGGTGACTATTTAATTAACCTACACAATCAAGCATGTACTAATATCGTTTTAAATTTAGATGTACTTAGCTAATAAATACTTACATTTTTTTAATGGCATACGACGAAAGCGGCTGCTCCAAGATTTTGTAGATCAGGTCCACCCTGGACGTGGACAGGACACGATATCAACTGGACTTTGTAAAGGACGCCGAGGAAACCGTTAGAAAAAAGTTGAACCGCGAACCCTTTCTGGAAGTACATAACGTTTTGAGGTCTAATGCAGATTTCACTAGATATTCGATGCAAGAAAGTAAAGGTATATCTAATACTTATATTTACCTGTTTTCTTGTATGCTATCTCCAATTTATTTACACGTTTACACAAGTACTACGTTCTACGCACAGCGAGTGAGCGAGCGCCATTTTGATGTGAACTCATGAACTGCGCAGCTACAGGTTCGTGGCGGGGGGGGGGGGGTGCGCCTGACTAGCGATCGCGTGATCCATGTAGCTCGCGCGCCATTGGCGCGCGTTATAATATTGATCCGTGATTGGGTGTGAGCCAGTGCCGCACAAAATTCGTCCAATCCGCGAGTGCTAACGGATATGAATTCATATTTGAAGATTTATAGTTTATTTTTCGAAATTAATAATTAGGTACACAATTTTACCAATAATTGCTGACATTGGTACCTATAAATAACATCGTAAGTTTTGTTGCTTCCAACTTTGATGCTGTAATTCACATTAAGGGGTTCCCTGGAGCCAATGAATGACCTATCTGAATCCCTTAGTTTTCTAATTTTTTTTGTAGCTTATCATACGGTAAAGTTGAAAAGAATTTATGTACGAAATAGGTATCATTTGATATTTACCAATCGCTTTTCGGTGAAGAGGCAAACATGGTGAGGAAACCGGACTAGTTCCAACAAGTTTCCTAGTTTCCCCTCTGGGTTAGAAGGTCAGATGGCAGTCGCTTCTGTAAAAACTAGTGCCTACGCCAATTCCCGGGATTAGTTGCCAAGCAGTTCCCAGGCTCCCATGAGCTGTGGCAAAAAGCTGGGATAGCGCGAGGAAGATTTATTATCATAGGGTAAAGTGCCCTATTACCAGCCACCTGCATTAATCGTTGAATAACTTTTATAATATGTCCAAAACTACACGGAATGTTTGTAAGTATACACGGTGTAATATGAGGAAACCGAATAGCTTTAACCACGCATTTCTGAGGTCAAAAGAAAGAAAAAATGTAAGATGAGTTTAGGTATACTTCACCAAAAAAAAATTTTTGTTGTTGTTTTGTTTTTTCAATTTCTTGAATGTACATGTACATAAAAATAAATGTTATTTGATGTTGATTGGTAAACTTTTCACTTAAAATTGATTTTTACATTTTTTTTCGTAAAACCTACTTTTTGCAAAGCGTTACTTGTCACTTTTTGATATCTATCAAGAAGGATATTTTAGACTACGTCCCATAGCAGCAACATCACCATCAAAAAGGTCTTTTACACTGTGTAACAATAAAAACTTGTTTTTTTTTAATTAATATTATCTCTGAAACTAGGCGAGTTTCAAAAAAGTTTATAGGACATTTTTGTCTCTAAATATGATCAGGAATACGCAGTTAAAATTATTCGGTTTAAAATATTTCGGTTTCCTCATGTTACACGGTGTATTTGTCCGCGATTATCTCGCGTTTAGCTGAACAGATTTTGATGTGGTTTTGAGAAAAGTGTTTGTTACATTCGGGAGAAGGTATTAGTATACATAGAGCTGAGCTGATGCTGAACCCTGGCCGTACCTAGTGGAACCAGAAAAGACAAAACTGTGGAAATATACAATTGGACAGCGCGGCAATGCCGCCAGCCTTCTTGGCACTCTGCCCAAAGGCACAGAGCTGGAGCCAGGTTTTTATTTATAATTTTAGTTTATATTGTAGTTAGTTGTAGCTTTATGTAGTTTTTAATTACATGTAGTTAATAATTTTTTGTAACATATTTGCTGTGACTTAATTTTTTAATAAAAAGAGACGTCATGATCGATTACCTTTTTTCTAATTGGGGCATTTTACCCTATCCCATATTTACTTAAAAATGAATTGGGAGGAAAACTAACTTTTTATCCCGCCAGGTGGTGGTGGCGAATTAGCGACTTTACCTCGCTTTGACATAAAAACTGTCAAACCACATACATTTTTTGTAAGTTATTCTATTCTTGTAAAATTTTCTCAAAAATGCCTATGTCTGATATGAATATTTGACATATTTATTTTTAGAGACGTCAAAGACGAACCCAAATAAATAGGTACCTACCTAGATATGTATGTAGATTTCGTATTAAGTAACTAAGTATTTCTATCTTTACATAATATTAATGAATCTATTTATCTTTAAGTAGGTATTAGTAGTAACGATGTGGTGTGAGCACAAACCGATTTTGCCTAAAATTAATTAGGTAAGTACAGTCACCTGCAATAATATGTTACTCTTCGAAGGCCGCAATAATATGTGACACGCTCTTATGGCTCTACAGATAAGGTCGTGTCAGATATTTTTGCGGCCTTTGAAGAGTAACATATTATTGCAGGTGACTGTACCTACTTACTAAGTAAGTACCTAAGTACCTTCTTAATTTCGACCGCACGGGCGGCATTCTCAGCAGGTTAAAACTTGTTCACGGAATTGTATTAGGGTATTCCACCTGTCCAGTTTCTGTTTCTTTGTCCAATGTGTGTTTTGTCTCACATTTTGCTTGAGAGAGAGAGTGAGATGCCATGACATTGGACAAACATATCATTGGACACATTACCGCACCGCACCAAGGTCATTGCGACGCACCCATAAGTAAGACCTTGACAACAACCTTGACAATGTCCTTGGTGCGGTGCGGTAATGTGTTAGCACTGTTAGCAGCTTTATGGTAACATTCCATTTCTAACCGCAGCTGCACTACCGGTACTGAACGCGTCGCTGTCATTGTCAATTTCCATAGTAAAATTGACAGTAATGCAGCTGCGGTTAGAAATGGAATGTTACCATTAGGCATTAAGTAGTTTGTGTTCTATTATATGTATGTAGGTAAAGGATAACTCACGCTCACGTTAGACCGGGCCGCATCTGGGCCGGAGCTTCCGGCGCTTAGGTACGTTTCTATGACATGACAGGCGAACACGTGATGCATTCCATAGAAAACGATGCGCCGGAAGCTCCGGCCCGGGCACGGCCCGGTCTAACGTGAGTCACCCTTAATGGGTACTCGTATGTTACCAGACGAACTCGCGGGCAAGAGCTAGGAATTCATAAATGTGAAAAAAACCGGACAAGTGCGAGTGGGACTCGCCCACCGAGGGTTCCGTACTTTTTAGTACTTATTCTCTTTATTTATTTTTCTTCTTAAGTTAGGTTAATTATAATATGAATATAAAAGTAAAATATAAAAACACTTACAAAATAATAAAAAAAAGTTATAAACACACAGTAGGTACTTATTTATTGTTATCACTCACACTTAATAATGAGAGAGTGAGATGCACTGACATTGGACAAAGAAATTGAATGCAAATTTGACAGGTGGAATACCACCCTAAGGGCCCCTTGCACCATTCCACTAACCCGGGGTTAACCGGTTAAATCTGGAGTTACCTTGGTTACCAGTACAATTTGACACTGGATTAACGGTTTAACCGGTTAACCTCGGATTAGTGGGACGGTGCAAGTGGCGCTAAGTTAGTTAAGTAGTAGTTTGGTATTTTTACTTTTATGCTGTTTAACTTGTTTGAAATAAAATAAATAAAAATGTAATGTAAAGACACACATTGAAATAGTAAATTTGCAGAAAATTAAAGAAATATTGGAAAATTTTATTGTATTGTTTTTAATTTTACTGGCATTTTTCTGAATATTACATAATAGATAAGTAAATTTACATAAAAAAAAATTCACGAAAGTAGGTAAAATCACGACACTTTTATGTAAAGTTCCCCGCGGTACGCGTGTTGTTTGCTGTTGGTGCTGTTGTTGATGTGTTGTTGTTGGTAATGTTGTTGTTGCTGTTGTAATTGTGTAGTAGTTTGTTTTCCAAAGGGAAAAAGAAATAAAGTTGTACTTTTGCTAGGACAAAAAGATCCGCTTGCGAGCACTTCATTCCTGCAGCTCGGCCTTCGGCCTCGCGTGTTTGGGAAATCGAAAAGGACGCTCCGGGCCTTCGGCCCTACGCGGAGCTCGGCCTTCGACCTTCGCTCTGCCGTGTCACGCCTAACTCCGTTAACTCGAGTTACATGAGTTACGAATAACCAGTCTAAATCGTCTTAAAAACCATTAAATATATATCTTCTATAAGAAAATTTTGAAAATCTTCATTATTTACTGAGAAAAGCATATGGCTAACTCATGTAACTTCATTTTTTTGCCGATGGCGTCAGGCACAACTCAGTTAACTTAAGTTGTATGACTGACACAACCAAAATATCAACATCGTTTCTTAAGTTAGTTAGGCATGACTGGCCGAGCGCTTGATTTATACGACAACAATATTCCTATAGTAATACGTGTCACGTCTGATCACGCAAATGTCATGTAACTTGACTTACATGACTTCGTGTGACCACTATAGTATGGAAGAGTTGATCATGCGGAAACATTTAATTCGAATAAAATGAAAACTATTCAATTATGCGAAACATAAATTAAAGGGCCCAGTCTGTGACCATATTTCCTACATGTAGATTAGATAAAATAAAAAAATTACGACGAACCGTCAACGATAACAGCATTTGAATCTTTAAAACTTTAAACGTAATTATCTCGAAACTCGACTTTTAAAGTTACATGAGATGCGCGTGACACGGCAGCGCTGGGTTTCGAAGCTCAGCGCCGCGTTAAAAACTGCCAGGGTCCCTCTATGACATTTGGTCGAGCACCACCTAGGTCTGACCGTTTGGCCGGCCCGTCCAACATTTTTCTGACCGGAAGCGGTAGACCAAAAGTCGGAATTTTCTGGAGATCACGAGACCGCCCTCTATATGAAACTGTCAAAGTCTAACACACCACGAACCTCCTTCTGGGAGAACAATTGTGTCATCAGTCAGTCGTATTGCAGCTTTATATAATATAGAAAAATACGTATATAATAAAATTATTTTTGTCCCTGACATTCCATGTAATTTTACAGATTTTATGTAAAAGTCCATTGTCTTAGTGATTACTATACAATACATATTGAATATGTAAAAAAAAAACATATTCACGGCCTCCTTAGCCTATTAGTTGATAGTGACCCTGCCTATAAAGCAGGACGTCCCGGGTTTGCATCTTGGTCAGAGCATTTATTTGTGTGTCTATTATCACGTAATATATTTGTTCATCAGGAGTTATGGATGTTGCCTATGTATTCAAGAATGTATCGATTATACATTTATACCTAAAGTGCCCACAACACAATCCTTATTGAGCTTACTGTGGGACTAGGTTAATTTGTGTAAAATTGTCCTATATATTATTTATTTATTTTACCAGTAAATTTACAGAAAATATGTAGGTATACCATTAAGAAGATATTGGTAAATTTCATTATATTGTTTGTAATATTACTGACATGTTTCGGAATATTACATAAGACTTAAGTAAATTTACATAAAAATGTATTTTTCAAAAGAAATAATAAATTTGCGAGATTTTTATGTAAAATACCCGTTCCAATTGTTAAAAATCAATTGTAGTATTACAGATATTTATGTAAACGGGCATTTCTTAGTGACTATTACATATGTATCGTGTAAAAAGACCCATTTGAACAGGAAGTTTACAGAAAATTTGTAAAATTAAAAAAATGTTGGGAAATTTAATTATGTTTTTTGTAATTTTTCTGATATTTTTCGGAATATTACATAAGAAGTAAGTAAATTGTAATAAAAATGTGTTCTCAATAAAAAATGGTAAAATTACGAGATTTTTATGTCAAATTCCCGATTTAATTGTTAAAAACACATTAAAAAAGTATTTGTCCCAAAAGTTCCATGTAATTTTACAGATTTTATGTAAACGTTCATCTCTTAGTAATTATTACATATTTATTATGTAAAAATACCATTTAAACAGTAATTTCTACAGAATATATATGTAAAATGAAGAAATGTTGGGAAACTTCATAATGTTTTTTGTGATTTTAATGACATTTTTTGGAATTTTACATAAGACGTGAGTAACTTTACACAAAAATGTAATTTTCACAAAATTAGGTAAAATTATGAGATTTTTATGTAAAATACCCATTTTAATTGATATAAACACATAAAAAAATGTATTTGTCCCAAACATTCCATGTAATTTTACAGATTTTATGTAAACTTCTATCTCTTAGTGATTATTATATATTTATTATGTAAAGCGACACATTTAAACAGTAAATTTACAGAAAATATGTAAAATTAAAGAATTTTTTGGAAATTTTATATTATTGTTTGTAATTTTCCTGACATTATTCCGAATATTACATTACACGTAAGTAAATTTACACAAATATGTAATTTGAAAAAAAAATGGTAAAATTACGAGATGTTTATGTAAAATTCTCTTTTTAATTGTTAAAAACACATAAAAAAAAGTATTTGTCCCAAACATTCCATGTAATTTTACAGATTTTATGTAAACTTCCATCTCTTAGTGATTATTACATATATGTTATGTAAAAAGACCATTTAAACAGTAAATTGAACAGAATATATGTAAAATTAAAGAAATGTTGGGAAATTTCATAATGTTTTTTTGTAATTTTACTGATATCTTACGGAATATTACATAAGACGTAAGTCAATTTACATAAAAATGTATTTTTCACGAAAATAGGTAATATTGCGAGATTTCTAAGTAAAATTCCCTCTTCAATCGTAAAAAATACATACCAAAATGTATTTATCCCGAACATTCCATGTAATTTTACAGATTTTATGTAAATATTCATGGCTTAGTGATTATTACATAAATTTTATGTAAAACTACATAAAAATTATTGATTTTACCGAAAAAATGAAAAATTTACGAGAATTACGTAAAATGTCATATTTTTCCGTAAATTTCCCAGATTTTTCAGGAATTTTACAGGATTATGTAATTTTTTTGCATGTAAAATTACATAATTTTTAACAGTGTGCAAGAAGGAAATTAAGCGCTAGAATGTACTGCCTAAATCAGCTAAATAATGATATTTTGGACGTGTCCATTGGTAACTATTGTAATGTCAGAATAATATAAGTACAGATGTCATTTTGTGTTTTTGTTTTAACACTTTTATTATATAAAAAAAAATGCGGACATAAGTACCTACAAATTAAACAATAACTAAGTTGTGCTAAATTTCAGCTTTTTTAAATATATGTAGCGTGTAAGAGATTTTACCTAACACAAACTGTGAGTTTTCCGCTGACTCACGCAAAGTTATGTCTACAGTATGGACATATGTAGGTAATATATGTCACTAATAGTATTCATATATCACAAAATAAAACTTGATTATAATTATGTCACTAGGAAAATCACTTAGCGTTTCCTGTTTTTACTAGTGTGTGTGTGTGTGTGTGTGTGTGTGTGTGTGTGTGTGTGTGTGTGTGTGTGTGTGTGTGTGTGTGTGTGTGTGTGTGTGTGTGTGTGTGTGTGTGTGTGTGTGGGTGTGTGTGTGTTGTTATAAACGGTATAAATATTTGACAAACGGTACATACGGGGATTTGCAAAAAAAAAATAGAGACCACGTTTTGATGGTGTTGTTTTATAGATAAATTTATAAGCTTAAACAGCTTTATATAGCTATGTACCTATTTGCATAACAACAAATAATATAAATGGTCAAGAGTGAGTCAGATTTCAAGGAAAATGCTCTAAATACAATTAATATATACGTAGGATAACCCGGCATTTCGTGAATATGAAGCAAGCAGGAAGCTATGGACAGTCGTATAATAAAAGTGAATTATTTTTTATTCATACTGGTGTCGGGAAGCATTTATTATGTGTACAGTTATTTTGTAACATTCATAGATAGACGGGATAAAAGTAAGTAGTGGATTAATTTCTTACTGTGATAACTTTGTATATTACTTTATTTAAGTAATGGAATGTGTGTAACTTTTGTATTTTAGCATATGAAAATAAAATTGATGCGACTTTCGAACAACGGAAACTTCTATCACCTCAAGAATTAATAAAATCAACGGTAACAAACGAATTTGAAAACTTGAGTAACAAATACCGGGACCTATTAGTTTCTGACGATTTCGACAACACAAATGCTGCAGTAATTAAGTACGTTAATGCGATATCTGAAGAGGCTGAAAATTATTATAGAAAATTAGACAAAAGTCCTCGTAGAAAAATACTCTGGCCAGACATGAAAGGAGCTACACGTTCAGACGATTTGTCTATACAGTTTCGTATGTTGTATATACTGACTTTAGCTTATGGAACGAACGGAACAATATATTATAAGAATGCAACACTTCTCTCAACAGTAAAAGATTGTCTAGAATTTATGGTGTCATCAGAACGGTATGATGGGGAGGGATGTTATGGAAACTGGTGGCATTGGCAAATCGGTGCGCCGACATATCTACTTGATATTCTGATTATAATTAATAATAAACTAACAGATGAAAAATTGAAACAGTACACAAATATTATTAGCGCATATGTTCAAGATCCATATTACAAACTGCAAAGCACGGATGAAGATGAAACATTTTACATAGTAACCATGTCAAGAAACGAAGCGTCTAGTTCGCAGAGAGTTGAACTTGCGAGAGCTGTTCTAGGCTTGGGGATTTTAACAAAAAACGAAGCAAAAATATCTCAAGCACTAGAGAGTATTGTCAAAGTAATGCTACCGGTGACGAAATATGATGGGTTTTATAAAGACGGGTCCTATATTGAGCATTACGATATTCCTTACACAGGGGCGTATGGTAATGATCTAGTTAAAAAAATGGGTGACATGCTTGTAATTACGCAAGGTTCTAAATTTGTTATATCTTCCCGCCGAGTAGAACCCTTTGTAGAATGCGTAGAACGAGCTTTTTTACCACTTGTATATCGGGGGGAAATGATAGCCCCAGTCAACGGTCGTGCGATTTCTAGGCAACCGTCAACTACACAAATTGGCTCAGATGTCATGTACACATTGTTGACTATAGCAACATTCGCATCAGCTGAGAATAAGAAAAAACTAAAAGAGTCAGTAAAGTACTGGATGCGCCAGAATCCGGATTACTACTTTACAAACGCAAGAAAGTATAAAGATTTACTAATTACGATTAGTTTATTAAATGATTCTGCTATAGTAGGAGATAAGATGCCATTCGTTGGAGCAAAAATGTATGCATCAATGGATCGCTTTGTTCAACAAACTATGAATTATACGTTGGGTTTAAGTTTATACTCCAATCGTATTTCAGCGTTCGAATCAGGTAACAATGAGAATACGCGTGGATGGCACACCGCAGATGGTGCCATTTATTTATTTAACTATGATGACGTTCAATTTAGGAACGCCTATTGGCCAACGGTTGATCCGTATAGAATTCCAAGTACAACAGTCGATACTATAGACCTGAATGATGAATTGTCAAGTTGGCAACACTTTACTTCAAAAGAAAATTGGGTCGGTGGTGTAGCCAGTGGCAGCCAAGCGGTGGTCGGAATGGCTTTAAATAAAGAAGGATTTGAAAATTATGACCAATCATTGTCAATGGATCTCAAGGCACAAAAATCGTGGTTTATAGTAGAAGGACAAATAATAGCACTCGGTTGCTGGAATTTCTGGAAGTACACCAGCATCGATCGAAACAATTGTTGAGAACAGACTCCTAAATGATGCATATAAATATGAAGTCTGGTTTGAAAATGGACAAATAAAAGAATCAACAAAAGAACTTATTGTAAACTGGCTATTACTAAAATCAGATCATCAACTTTCGTCGATCGGTTACTATTTTCCTGATAGACAAACTGTTGATATTATTTTTGAGACACGATCTGGAACTTATAAGGATATAAATATAAATGCAAACGAAAATTTGTACACGGGAATATATCGCAAATTTATAATCGATCACGGACAAATGCCATTTGACGCTAAATACACATATGTTATATTGCCAGGAGTTAAACAGTCCGAGATTAAAAAATATGCTAACAGTAAAACTGTTATGATTCTAGAAAATTCAGCACAAATTCAAGCCATACAAATACTAAACAAAGGCTACTTAGGTATTAATTTTTGGAGTGAAACAGGAGGTATGATTGCAGGGATAAGCAGCAACAAACCTTTATCTCTAATGAGACAAATTAACGGTACCCAACAGGATTACACTCTGTCAGATCCGACCCAGTCGGATAGTGTGATAACATTAAAAATCCCTTACTTTTCTAGAGTGGGTACTATGAGCGAAGGAATAGAATACGATAAAAAAAGTAATAAGTTTGTAGTTGATTTTACTGGAGCTGGTGGAACCAGTAAGCAATTTACAGTAGTTATGGACTGATTACCGACAAAATATATTTTCTAGAGTGAATGATTTGGTTGAAACATTTTATGGATGCTAGTTAAAATACATAACTACGTACATTAAACCATTTGTTTTAATAACACTTTCAGTGTCAAGCGCCCTATTTCCAACGGAAAATGAACCTATCGGTATTTAATGGTCACGGAACCTAGCGGTCTATTTGAAAATTGTCGGGACGAACGTTCGATTTAGAAATTTGCGCCCTTTTTTACTGACTTTATTTTCCAAGATAGTTTGTATATCATGTATGGTTTAGTTTACCTCTGTACAAGGCGCACTGGCGATGCTGTAGAGATATCGAAGCATGATGAGATTGATGAGGTCAACCGAGCCGACATCCAGGCCTTCTTCCGAAGAAGTTCCTCGCAGACATAGGTCTCTACCATCGCGTTGTACGCGCCTTTACGGAACTGTGGCATCATACGACAGACAACAACAAAGATATAGTATACCTCTGCACGAGCCGCACTGGCGAAGCTGTAGAGATATCGAAGCATAAGATGAGGTCGACCGAGCCGACATCTAGGCCTTCTTCGCAGACGCAAGTCTCTACCATCGCGTTGCACGCGCCTTTACGGAACTGTGGCATCACACGACACACAATAACAAAGACAAGGTATACCTCTGCACGAGCCGCACTGGCGATGCTGTAGAGATATCGAAGCATAAGATGAGGTCGACCGAGCCGACATCCAGGCCTTCTTCGCAGACGCAAGTCGCCACTAAAGCGTTGCACGCGCCCTCTCGGAACTGTCGCATCACTCGCAGCTGCTGCTTTTGTGATACCACTGGCTTGTTGTCCTTCCCTGTGGATATATACCAAACAATAGGTATACTAGTCAAAACAGTTTCTTTTTTCGAACTGTCAAAACGATTTTGTACCGATGTGTCGGAAGCCGGTGTTGCTCGAAGGTTACTATGGAATTTGACTTAGAAATTTTGAATCACTAGCACGTGACGTCACAATCAAATTAACTACTCTTTATAGTTTTATACGGGTTTTAAAATATAAATTGTGTCTAAGAATAACTGCTGTCTACGTTTCTTTATTAATCTTTTAGTGATTTATTTCATGCAAGGTGTAAAATAATTTATTTTAAATACAGTCAAATACCCTATAGACCGGTCAAATCTTACAAAAAAATCTCCTAAAAAAACAATGCGTGATGTAGTTCTGTATTTTTTGTATATTGTTTGTAGTCCTTGGAGGAATGTAAGACTATGTTTTGCAAGCAAAAAAAAGTTGTGCTCTCTGTGTAATTTGCGAAAACCTGCAAAAATTTCAGACTTTTTTCAGAATTTACAGATTTATTGTAAAACTATGGGTTTTAGGTCAAAACTTGCTATGTAATATTGAAAGTATATTAAATTTGGAACAATTTAAGCCCATAAACAGCGCCGTATGTCAAATAGTTCTTGAAATATGGGGCTTTAAAAAAAGGGTATTTTTTTCCTTGGAATGAAATTACAAGTTTTTCCTATATTTTAAGACAAATATCGGCACAACCGCTCATGCTATGATATATATTGCAATAAATAAAGTTATAGCAAATTTAATTACCTTTCATTTAAGTGCTAGAAAAAGTCAGTAAGTCTTACAGTACTGAAGTTATCGTAAAAAAATGAAATTGCTATAATGGGGAAGGCAACTCATGTATTGTTTAAGGCATTGTCAAAATCCCTTCAAAAGGCAGTACCATCGTCGAGAACGCAATATACGATTATCTTTTACCGGTTTTCCCCGATAGCAGTAGAGCGACGTCGGAGATCAACCATTTTTAAAGTGCACCCCTCTCTTAAGCACTTCAATTCAGTAATGAAATCAAGACACCATCTGTAGTTTGGCTTGTTTCTCGGCTCCATTTTTTGCTTGTAGCCATAGATCCCACGATGCCGATTCCGATTTAACAATTTGTTATGATTTTGAACTTGTTTTCATACGACCGACCTTGACGGTAATAATTATAGTTCACGGCAATTGGCGTGGTGTTGGATAAACACACTGAAAGCCATGTCACTAGTATCTAGCTCGCGCTCGCTTATTGGTGCTCTTGAGTGAACTCTGAGTCGTGGTAATACAAGATCACGATAATATCCTAACCGTAACATAATGATTCATCAGAATCAGCTACCATTACCCACTCTAGGTAAACGTTTAGTTATAGGGCATGTATGTGACTCAGTCTTGTCATGTAACCAGTATATCAAAACTTCTTCAATGGTTTACCGAATTTACACAATAAATTACAAATTCATTTCCAATGGTTGTTTAGGCTGAAATGAATGTGGTGCTACTGCTCAGAGAGTTGTCAATCCATGGGTTGTAACTAGCAATACCTCTTTCACTAGTAGTATTTACTGTATAAAATAAATGTATTTATAGTAAAAAAATAAAAATAATTGGAAAGTAAATGGGTCAATTTATCAATAGAAAACAAGTAATTGTGTGGTTTTATGAAACCACGATACAAGTGAAACTTTTTTCTGATTGTAG
This sequence comes from Cydia fagiglandana, assembly GCF_963556715.1. Classification (NCBI taxonomy): domain Eukaryota; kingdom Metazoa; phylum Arthropoda; class Insecta; order Lepidoptera; family Tortricidae; genus Cydia; species Cydia fagiglandana. The sequence continues at coordinate 6,819,516 of NC_085936.1, read as the reverse complement.
ATATAGGCATTTAACTAAAAATATTCGGAAATTTATCGGATTTAGGGTGTTCAAAACGGGTTTTTTAATCTTAACTTAATTAATATTCTCTTTAATTATCTTATAAAATCTCGCCCAACGCCAATCACGCCAGTTACTCAACATGATGCTGTAGTTCATTATTAATATCGCTTATACGAGTCAAGGGCTAAAGAAACCGGTATGTAAGCTTACCGATATGAAACAAATGTATGCAATCCGCCCGGCTTGGCACATCATGTTAACACACACTTATCTATACTTACCTACGTGTTTCGTTCAGTTCTTTTTCTATAAATGATTTGGTTTGTCAGTTTATACACCTATCTAGTAAAGACTAGTAGTAACAGGATATTGCCAGTTAAAACCCGTGGATTATAACACAAACGTATACCTAGAGTGGGTAATGGTAACTGATTCTGATGTATCAATTTGTTATGGTTAGGATTTTATCGTGATCTTGTATTACCATTACCACGACTCAGAGTACACTCAAGAGCACCAATAAGCGAGCGCAAGCTAGATACTAATGACATGACTTCCAGTAATTTCAGTGTGTTTCACCAACACCACGCCGATTACCGTGAACTATTGTCAAGGTCGGTCGTATTAAAACAAGTTCAAAACCATAACAGATTGTAAAATCAGAATTGGCATCATGAAATCTACGGCTACAACCAAAAAGTGGAGCCGAGAAACAAGCCAAACTACAGATTGTGTCTTGATTTCATTAATGAATGAAAGAAGTGCTTAAGAGGTGAGTGGCGTGAGTGCATTTTAAAAATGTTTGATCTCCGACGTCGCTCTACTGCTATCGGGGAAAACCGGTAAAAGATAATCGTAGATTGCGTTCTCGACAATGGTACTGCCTTTTGAAGGGATTTTGATAATGCCTAAAACAATACATTAGTTGCCTTCCCCATTATAGCAATTTCATTTTTTTACGATAACTTCAGTACTGTAAGACTTACTGACTTTTTCTAGCACTTAAATGAAAGGTAATTAAATTTGCTATAACTTTCATTGCCATATATATCATAGCATGAGCGGTTGTGCCGATATTTGTCTTAAAATATAGGAAAAACTTGTAATTTCATTCCAAGGAAAAAATACCCTTTTTTTAAAGCCCCATATCTCAAGAACTATTTGACATGCGGCGCTGTTAGTGGGCTTAAATTGTTCCAAATTTAATATTCTTTCAACATTACATAGCAAGTTTTGACCAAAAACCCATAGTTTTATGATGAAACTGTAAAATCTGAAAAAAGTCCGAAATTTTTGCAGTTTTTCGCAAATTACGCAGAGAGCACAACTTTTTTTTGCTTGCAAAACATAGTCTCACATTCCTCTAAGGACTATAAACAATATACAAAAAATACAGAACTACATCACGCATTGTTTTTTTATTGTAAGATTTGACCGGTGTACTATTATAGACAGCCGATTTTATTTTTCTCTAGCATTCCCCGGTCCTAATTTCAGTACGAATTGCCTCCAATGAAATTTAAATCATAATTAAATGGAACAGAGTTGCTTTTGTTCTATTTTAAAATGAAAATTTTATTTTTTAATAGCATTGATTCAAATTTGACGGCCAATGTTTCTTGTATGATGATGTACCTACATGAATTGTGACAAATGTTGACTAATACTTACCAGAGGCGCCTTGGCCGACGAACATCTGTGGTACGATCAGCGGCCGGCATTGCAACAACAGGCAATGGACCAAGTTCACGCTCTCGCGATATTCGCAGAATACTGAAAATTAGGTGTTGTTGTCAATTATTTTAATAGATTATGAACCATATCTTGGGTCAAATTTTGAACATTGTCAGATTAGGTATGTTCGTCCCACGAAAATATATCTAAATTGTAATATTTTGTTTAAAAATGAAAACTCCAAGTACTCCAGGAGTCAAATATACATTTAAGCTACACCCCGGTATTTATTTCTCACGGCACTCGGAGAAAGCTAAACCAGGCGTGGCTCAATCCGCGATTTCGTTGCTTTGCAACAGGTAGCTACAAGTACATCCGTTCCACACCAATATTGGTGGCTAACCATAAGCCGCGCGTGGCGCTGTCGCCACCTAGCGGCCATATCTGTCCTGATCGTAACAGACGCGTTTTGTTAAAGAGTGAGTCTTCTGTACCTAGTACTATTATTTATTCTGTGGTTAAACCTAATACGTTATACAGAAATACTTAGACAGAAACTTGTCATGTTCATATTTACCTATCGCTTTCGTATCCTGTCCGTTGCGCTTCGCGGCTTGAAAATGTTCCAGCATGATCTCCTTCAGTCTGTCGAATTTTGGGTGGCCAAAGTGCAGGTCTTTGGGTACCTGAAAAAAAAGCTTAATTTTCTGAAGCGCTGGTCTGACGAGAGCAAAAATGCAGTGGTCGATTAAAAATATAGACTCAAGTGTTTTCGATATCGATATGAGCCAATTTCTAAATCATAATAACAAATGTGACTCCTCCTTGCGTCAGTTCCTTCATTACCTATTTGCAAATCGTTTTCATTTATTCTTTTGTCAACTATACATATCCAACATCTGACATGCTCTCAATATCAAATTCAAAATTCACAAATAAAATTATTTGTGAATTTTGAAATTCCTAAATAATTTGCCGTTATTTGAAGTCTGAAGCCAGAATGAAGCTCTAAATGTTCGTCGAATTTTGGAAAAATCACTTACATGTGGTATTGACCCTTCCGGAAGAATACTAGTGTCGAGCGCCATGGGATTCACTCCTAAATCATCGCGCAGCCGTTCAAGTATCGCCGTGAGCCGATCATCGGCTTGAAGCCAGAATTTCTCTGAATTTTTGTTAAAGAAGTCAAAGAAAATACTTACATCAGGTATAGAACCATCTGGAAGAACACTAGTGTCGAGTGCCATAGGGTTCACTCCTAAATCATCGCGCAGCCGTTCAAGTAACGCCGTGAGCCGATCATCGGCTTGAAGCCACGATTTCTCGGGATGGTCGTCGAAGAAGTTAAGGAAGACTCGAGCGCCGTGCTTTACTAGTAACTCTAGGCCGTGGTATAAGGCTATTAGGAGTGTGAAGTCTTTCATTATGTAGTTGTGTTGTGGGTGCCTGCAAATTTAAACAGTCAGTGGTAGTGTATATATAAATGTTACCGTGGTGTCGCGTACGATCGCTACTCTTTCTTTAGGGTTCCGTACTCAAAGGGTAAAAACTGAAACCTTTTACTAAGACTCCACTGTCCGTCTGTCTGTCTGTCACCAGGCTGTATCTCATTAACCGTGATAGCTAGACAATTGAAATTTTCACAGGACATGTGTTTCTGTTGCCGCTATAACAATAAATACTAAAAGTTGAATTCGTACGAAACCCTCGGTGGGTGAGTCCACACTGGTCCGATTTTATTATAAGTATTTCAAAATGCATCTGTTTCATTCACACGTAATCTGTATTCTCCACGTACGTTTCTTGCAAAAGAAGATAGTTTGTCGTTCTATCGCCGGCAATATGTAGGTATTATAGTTAATCTCTATTAATATTATAAATACGAATGTAATTCTGTCTTTCTGTTACCACTTCACGCTTAAACCGTTGAACCGATTTAGATAAAATATTTGAATGGAGATAATTTGAGTCCTGGGGAAGGATAAGGATGGTTTTATCACGGAAATCATCATACCACGCAAACGAAGTCGTGAGCAGAAGCGACTTTCATAATACCAAAGAGAATAGATAGTATAGAGGGCTATTGCCAAAGTAAATTTCACGGTCACGGTACATTTACTGCCATCTATCGACACACGATTAAAACTTAAAATAAAATTGAAAATGTATAAATTAATCAAAATATGTTTACGAATAAATGATGTTTCATTTTTATTGTTCCATACTGACCCATATTCTTTCACTGATATGTGTTAAAATTGTTAAATATCAAACGGTGTCGTCAACGCCATCTAGTCGAGAATAGGCCAAAGGTAATGGCGCCATCTATTCGAGAATGACTTTTTCTTGATTTCCGAGGCGTGTTTTTGTCTTAGACTTTATTTATCTTATACGGAGTTATATATATCTCTGATAATACATACCTACTCCCCCGCTCCTTTCCTTGATATTCCTTATACAGCATCACAATGCGACCCTTTGACAAGTTACCAATGTTGTGTGGTAGAATGTTCATTTGTTTCAGTCTTCTCGCGTACCCATCCAAAATCTAGAAAATTTCAATAAACTCAAATATAGTAGTGTGACTAACTGACTACTTAAATAACACAAATCAAAGATAAAATATTTTTATTTGTAAATGCTTTGATTGATTGATTGAAAACTAACAAAAATTATAGAAATATTTTAATTTTTAACAAGCAGATACGTCTGCGAACGACGCTATTTAGCTTAGAATAAATTTAAATTTAGAATAATTTAAATTTAATTTTTAACAGTAATTTTTCCACTTTTAAATTTAATCTAAGATTATAGAAATAACCACATTACTTTTCATTGTATTTGTTATCCCGATACATTGGCGTTTGTCGGGTAAGTATACGATTATCAATTTGTCTTTGTTCATTCAAAAGAGTTTTAACAGCTATATTCGTATTCAACTGTCAGCCTTATTACCTAGGCAATAGAGTTCAAAATACCAAGCAAGTGGCTACAACCTCAGCATGGTGATTTAATTAGATTCATCAGCCCCACTCGGTAAATTACAACTACAGTCAGCAATACTATTCGGTTATAAACTTCTTTGCAAGAGGGGTCGCTTTTCTCCGCAGCTGACTGTACATATCCAATGCCGTTGCGCACAGACAAAACATCCTCCAGGCTGAGCAAAGTCGCGCTACCCCCTCTGCCACGCATACGGTAATTTTACTCCATGTTCGAGTCGAAAGTGTCTTTGTGTGACGTCCGTGTCTTTGAACGGACCAATCACGGCACGGGATTTCGCTCTTTAGTCTATGCCTTTGCGACCCAATTGGGATCAACCCTTTCAAACCGATCTATATAAGAAAACGGGACGACACTACAGTGTTGCCACTTTTTAATTTCTACTCTTTTTTGCCAAGCTGTAAGCAAGGTACAAACCAAAATGACGACTAAGATCATACTAACATATCTCTTTCACTCCTACTACGACTATACAAGTGTGAACGAGAAGTTTTACGACCCCGGTTGTCAGTTTGTTTTGCGGATATTATAGTTATCAAGTCGCAGCTACAGTTGTCAGCCTTATTGCTTAAGAAATAGAGTTTACCTCAACATAATGGGTCCTTAGCTGCGTCAGCTCCGGTCCTAATTGAACGACAACAGTGTTGATTTTCCTCGAGTGGCTATACGGCGCCACGTCTATACAGTTCTCTGTTCGCAGCTCCAAATGGGCTATGTTTAGGTGTTTCACTACCTGAAATTAAATAAAAACTATTCAAATTAGAGTCCAATTTACTTATGCAAAAGAAGATAATGAGTAAAATACAAAGACAATTTATTTTTATCAAAAACACTGACTGGTTGACTGGTAGAATGCCTCATGTGGCATTAAGTCCGCATTTTGTACTGTAAGATTTTCTTTTGTGCAATAAAGGTTAAATAAATAAAGACAAAAAAAGAACTGATACTGGTAAGAGTCGTAGTTTAGCCAGTTGACGTAGATGGCGCTGTACGGAAGCATATGGTTTGTAGACAACTTTACTCTCCAGTGTGTCACTGTCCTAGTAGGTACATTAATTACATCGTCAAATTTAACAAAATTTTATATCTTGCTTCCTTTTCTATATTATATTCCAGAATCTACCAAGAACCAGCAGTGCACACTAGAGGTGTGCGCCGATGGTAAAATCATCGGCGGCGGCGTCCGATGATTTTTTGACCGGCGGCGGCGGCGTGATCGGCGTGAAATCGGCGTGGCATAATTTACTAGGCTATCCAAAGCATATTATGTGTGTTTTCTAAATTATTGCCGAAAATTATATCCCGGCATGTCACTTGGCAACCATTTATTACCAATACCTACTTAATAGTTACCAACGGTATGTTTAAATATTAAATTAAAAAGGATACTTTAAAACGCTACATTTTAGGCTGTATTTTTACTTACTTTTAAGCGAAATACAAATAAAACACAAAAAAATCTTTAAGTTGCCTTAAATCTATATTGACTTTTCGCAGCCGCTGTCGCCTCACTTAGGATTTGTTACGATATAATGATGAATACTTTACATTTGTCTGAACTGAAGTTTAACAGAAAACTATGTAAGACTAAAGATATCGTCGTTTTCGAAAGTAAACTTATCTGGCCGGTTGATTCGCTCAACAGAATGTCTTTGGAGTGTCCCGTTTTATAGAATGTTAAGGTCTACTTTGTTTTCTTTACTCCTAGCTTAGTGAAGATATTTGGTGATTTAAGTTCCTATAAGTAGGTATCATTGTTTAGGTAATGCTTATTACGAAGTTTTAACCTGACTTTTATAATTTTGATTGAAATATATATTACTAAGTAAAAGAAGCTGATAATCACCATAAAATGACTAAGAATTGATCGTGTGTATTTTTAAATGGAATTGTATATTATGTGATAAATAATTCAAATCATATCTATCATATGATGACATTGATGTCTTGTTGATGACCCTCATGCGTGTCACCAGAATCATACGAGAAATTATAAATTACGCAATTACAGCTTGCTGGAGATTCTAAGAAGAAAATAGCATGTTTATGTCCTAGGATATGAACCTGCTATTTTCTTGACTTTAGTTCACTGATTAAATTGACAATAAAGAGACTATTGATGTAAAACTGTGTCTCATAATGTTCGGTGATTTTAATCTTAATTCGTGTAGTACTAATGTAAAATCTGACTTTGACATTTTTTGTAATTTTTGTAAACTGACTCAGCATAACAACATTGTGAATGAACATGGAGGTATGCTGGATCTCGTGCTGAGTGATCTGGATGAGAATAGAGTAACGGTATACGCGGGAGTTGATGAAATGTTAGTGCCTATGGATGCTTACCACCCGCCACTTATGGTTTCAGCCACACTGCCGTGCGGCATACGTTCGCCGCTGCCGGTGGTGACACCGTCCCCGCGCGCTGGTTCCTGTCCAGACTGGGACTGGCGTAAGGCAGACTATGAATCACTATATTTGGGCCTTTCTGCTATTGATTGGACCGATCTCTTAGACTTCAATAATGTCGATATTGCTGCTGAAATGTTCTATGCCAAACTTTACTCCTGCATCAATAATTTTGTTCCCCTAAAAAAACGCACTAGATACCATTCCAAATACGTTTATCCAAAATGGTACACTAAAGAAATTATACATTACATCAAACTCAAATATTTCCATTTGAAGCGATTCAGGAGTGAGGGCAAAGATTTCAATAGACATTTGTTTAAATATTATAGAGCGCACGTGAAATATTTAATCGATAAAACTTATAAGCAACACATAATTAATCTCCAAAATAGTATTGTAAATTGTCCGGCAAAGTTTTGGGATTACGTTAAGGACAAAAAAAGGGAACGACATCACGGTGATGACTCTTTTCATTTTGATGGTGAGATAGTGAGTGGGCAGGGTGCTGCGGATGCCTTCGCTAAGTACTTCAGCTCAGTGTTTCAACAGGACAAGCCATGCCTTGACGCTGCAGCCGCGGCGCGTGTAGCTTACTCCTCGAGCGACTCAAGGTCGATCTCAATTCCCTTGGTTGGTGAGACTGACTTCATGATGGCTATTAAGCGCCTTAAACCTCGTTCATCTGGAGGGCCAGATGGTATCCCTGTATTTTTGGCTAAAGATTGTGCCTCTGCCTTAATGACGCCTCTGTTGCACTTGTACAACCTTTCATTAAATCAATCCAGATACCCAAATTGTTGGAAAACCACCAGAGTTACGCCAGTTCCTAAGGGAGGTCAGGACACTGATGTTACCTCTTTTAGACCAATAGCAGTTCTACCAGTGTTCGGAAAAGTCTTCGAAATGGTACTTAACCGCCACATAAGTCGTCAGGTGGCTGATTGTCTGCACCCAAGCCAGCACGGTTTCCGTAAATCCCGGTCTACAACAACTAATCTCGTAGCTCTCGCTGACTATGTCTGTAAAGAGATGGATGAGGGACGCCAGGTTGATGCTGCGTACTTCGATTTCAGGAAGGCCTTCGACCTGGTCAATAACGACATTCTGTTGGGGAAACTAGCGCTAGCTGGTTTTACGCCGAAACTCTTAAAATTCTTCGCGAGTTACATGTCCAACCGGCAACAGTATGTCAGGGTGAGCGGTTTTGAATCAAACGATTACTACACCCGGTCTGGAGTAAGTCAGGGCAGTACTCTGGGGCCTACGCTGTTTCTCCTTATGGTGAATGATTTGCCTGACGTAGCTCGCACTGCTAAATGCCTCCTTTTTGCTGATGACCTGAAGCTGTTCCGAGGTATCAGTAGTGTGGCTGACAGTGTGGCATTGCAGGCTGATATTGATGCTGCAGCTGAGTGGAGTGTGTTAAATCGGCTACCTTTCAATGTAAATAAGTGCAAAGTGATAACTTTCTCACGCAAACGTTCGCCACTCCTAACTCAATACAGTTTAGCTGACGTCACTCTGGAGAGAGTTAGCGAAATCCGCGACTTAGGCTTAATTCTTGTGGATAAATTTGACTTTCACACACATGTTATTAATATTAGTAAACAGGCTAGTAAAATTTTAGGATTTGTTATGCGCATATGTAAACAATTTCATGTTGGAGTAGCTAAAGTTCTATATAACGCTTATGTGCGCAGCAAATTAGAGTACGGTGCTCTTGTCTGGGATCCTCACGAAAACAAGTACTCTCTAATGTTGGAGAGAATACAGCGCAAATTTGCTCGCTGGTTATATAAAAAAGCCTATGGGTACTATCCGTACCTCTATCCCTCCATCTTTGTCTCGGGGATGGTCGGGCAGGATACGCTTGAACTGAGGAGGAAATTCTTACTCTTAGTTCATTATCTCTCGATCGTTCATCATCGAGTCGACAGCCCAGAGGTGTTGGAGAGGATGGGATTGGTAGTTCCTAAGAGGATACCCCAAGATGTGGACGGAGCGGTAGCGCCGCGCCGCTGGCCATGCCTGTTGCAGCGCCCTTCCGCTCGCACATGCTACGCGAGGCACGCTCCTACCTCTCGCGCTTTATGGACTCTACACTCAATGCTCGCTCAGCACGCAGATGCCGACATGTTCGCTAGTAGTTTAGCATACCTATGCAATACGGCTAGAATCTTTCTCAATTCTAAATATTGTAAGTTATTGACTGAATTGTAAATTTTATCTTTGTCGACATCTAAAATATTGTAGCTAATTAATTGACTGAATTTGTAAATTTTATCCCTCTTGACATTTTCTCTGTTTGCATGTTTTTTTTGTAATTTTTCTGACATGTATATATCTTTCTAGTGTGTAAGTGAATTGGTGTAGTACTGTAAGCTTGCACTTCATTAAATAAATAAATATAAATATAAATATAAATAAATATAAAAACAAAATGCGTTGTACAAAAAAGCTGTGCGATAAAATATCAAATAATAACCTGAGATCCAGAAACAAGATCTTGTTTAAATTAACGCTAAATCGTTATCACAGCTAACACCGCAACAACAAAAATTATGCTAATATGCTTCACTGGCAAATAATAAGCGAAAAAGCATAAGGATCTTTAAATTATACCTCTGACACTATCTACTCACTACGCAACATGGAATAAGACACGATAGGTATCAAAATTTCCCACGCCGATTATACGCCGGTCAAATTTAGCGGCGGCGGCGGCGTGGAAAAATCGTCGGCGGCGGCGGCGCGGCGGCGCGGCGCACATGTCTAGTGCACACTTAGTTGTGAGATAACAAGAAATCGCTATCAGTTGTATACTTTGTTGGCTAAAGGTACAGTCAGCAGCAGAAGCTGCTAAGCGGGCGAGTTGTTCAAAATTATCTTGACGCGACTTTATTGTTGAGAGAATAAGAGCATGTCAAGGTAGGTAATTTTGAATACCTCGCCCGCTTAGCGACTTCTGCTGCTGACTGTACAGTATGCCATTACCGTACGATTACCAATTAATACATAACTTACATTGATAACATCATCAACTTTACTCCCCGGTGTAGCTGATAAGGCCAGCATCCTATATGTCTTGTGTTTCATCTCGGTCAAAGTGGACACAATCTGGCAATAGGCGTAGTTCCCGCGCGCACGGTGCGCCTCATCCACCACTAAGCACCGGATCTTGTCGCCCGGACAGATCCCGGATTTGATGTCGTTGTATATGACTTGGGGTGTGGCGAAGAATACCCTTTTAGTCTGCCAGTGGAGTTTTCGAGTGTTGACTGGCATGTGCCCTGAAATTATTACAAAGCAGACCGAATTAGGAAGTTTATAGGACACACTTAAATATTATATAGTGACCCGCCCCGGCTTAGCAAATTATACACCCTTCGTATAAAGAATTACTCTATTGATAAGTGAAAACCGCATGAAAATCCGTTCGGTACTCTTTGAGTTTATCGCGAACAAACACGCAAACAGATAAACGCGGCGATGGACTTTGTTTTATAAAGTGTAGCGATACGGCAAGAAAACCGGCCAAGTACGAGTCTGACACGCGCACTGTTCGAAGGGTTCCGTACCATTACGCAAAAAACGGCAAAAAAAATCACGTTTTTTGTATGGGATCCCCACTTAGATCTGACATCATCTGTGAAAATTTCAACTGCCTAGCTACCGTGGTTCATGAGATACAGCCTGGTGACAGACAGACACGGACAGACAGACAGACAGACAAACGGACAGACAGACAGACAATCGGACAGACAGACGGACAGGCGGACAGCAGAGCCTTAGTGATAGGGTCCCGTTTTTACCCTTTCATATACAGGGTCACTTTTGGACCGTTAGCCATATTGTGCAAGGTGATTAGGTAGGCCATACTGAACAACTTTTTCTATGGGACCAAAGTCCGAAATCACAAAAAATTTTTGGCCGTTTCATACATTTTAGTCGAGTGGATGTCGACGTTTTCTATGGGAAGCCCAAATCTTTTTTGGAATTTCGGGGTTGGTCAATTAGAAAAACTTGTTCAGTATGACCTACCTAATCACCTCGCATAATATGGCTAACGGTCCAAAAATTATCCTATATACAGGCAGTATTTATTGCAATTAATATAACACCGTAAAGTATAGGAAAGAGATATACCTGTCATTTCAATAGTATCACTAGGAGGAATGGCTATGATGTTGTAGCAAGCATCAATCTGCTGAGCCACCAGCGGTCTAGTCGGGGCGGTGAACACAATCTTGCCGAGGGGGTACCAACGGTAGAAGTTGTACATTATTACCGCTGCTATGAATGTTTTACCCAATCCTGTGGGCAGGCTCACCTATTAAATAAAAATGCTCATTGAAACTTATCTTATATTATTGTTTTATCAATATTTATATCACATTTTCTTAAATACCTATGTTCAAACTTCTTGAATAAACGTCTTTTATTATTATGAAATTTAAATAATTGTAAATAGTAATTTTGACTTGAATCTTATTCATGTTTTGACTGATGCCAGAATGATGGAAAATGGACATGGTTACACAATCAGTGCAGACTGACAACAGACTGATAAAATTAGTTTTGAAAGTAACAAGTAATGAAACTTACTAAAGTGTTTTTCATTAGAGCAGCTCTGATAATGTTGAACTGATAGTCCCTGACAGGGTAGTTGGTGGGATAAATCCATGTCTTGCCAGTCAGCCGGTCGTAGCCACTGATCTCTTCATCACAACACAGAGCACTGGAAACAGAATTATAATTAGAAACTATAGTTCTACCACCAGATCATCTTCCTTCTTCTTCTACCTCTCTCCTCTCTCTCTCTCTCCCTCTTCCCTCTCTCTCTTCCTTTTCTCTCTCTCTCGCTTTTTTTTCTTTTTTTTTTTTTGGTTCTTTTAGGGTTCCGCACCCAAAGGGTAAAACGGGACCCTATTACTAAGACGCCGCTGTCCGTCCGTCCGTCACCAGGCTGTATTTCACAGACCGTGACAGCTAGACAGTTGAAATTTTCACAGATGACGTATTTCTGTTGCCGCTATAACAAAAAGTACGGAACCCTCGGTGGGCGAGTATGACTCGCACTTATCCGGTTTTTTTTTTTAATATAGGAGGGATCCACCATTACCATTGCCTAATTATGGACACCTACATCACCAGAGGGGTTGTAAGTGCGTTGCCAGCCTTTAAGATGACATTTAAATTTAAATATTCTTTTTCAACTCACAGTGCAAAGTAGAATATTATGTTTTGCACAACTAGTCTGTCAGAACAGACTAGTCACACACAAGACTACAACACAAGTTGAGTATGTTTCTATAAAGTACTTTGTTAGTGGGTGAACCTAAGTAGTCCGGTCTGAGCCAGATGGAAATATGAAACCATGGTAATAATCTAATAATTGGCATGGCTAGATAGTGAAATAGAGCATGTACGTGGCGTACGGTCTCAACTTTAAATTCAATACCTTCAAGCATCTTGTACAAATCAGGAGTGGCGGGAAACTAAAATTTTATTTCGTTTTACGAATTATTACTTTAAATACCTTACCTGACATTAAAAGAATTATGACTGTTATTCAGGGAGTCGTTAATTACACTTTTAGAGAAGTTAGATCTATCTTTAAACGAATTGTTTTCAAAATGAGCCATAATTGAAGAATCGTCAAATAGATCGTCATCTTCACCGGGTCCATCGTTTTTATTTGACTTTTGTTTAAAATTATTCATGTCTAAAACTAATTCATCATAAAATGTCCGATGTCCGATTGCAATAACTAATATGTAAATTGTTTCTTAGATAAATTTAATGGTATAATTTTCATTGCAAAGAAAACAACAACAGCACCAGCTACCAGCTGTCAAAGTTTAAATAAACAGGTTAGGATTCGAAAGCGTTCGAAATCTGAATTGTTTCCTAACAATGTAAAAAGGTCAGGCTAAAGAAATATATTTATTGTAAAGAAATATATCTCTTATGTGCCAAATGTATTTAACTGCATACGTTTAATTTGACTCTCATAGCCTATAATGTAACGATCATTTTATTAGTAGGTTTTTTTTATAAAATCGCGTAAAATTTGTTTGGTTTCGGAATGTCACATAATCTTAACATGTACAAAGTTTGCTATCGAAACAGCCTGTTACAAATTTTCAAGAAATATATGTATACATTTTCTTATCTTTTTCGCTGTCTTATATATTTATCCACTGAAAACACTTTTATTTTTATATTTACCATCAATTAGAAAAGTGACCATCAATTAATATACCATTGCAGTGATTGTTGATGCTACCTTTGTAAATACACTTTTTGTCAAATTTCAAAACAAACCCATTCTCGGATCCTCCGTTATCCGTCAAAAAGTGAAGAAATCCAAGAATTTGCGGGTTATATATAAAAATAAATAAATGATAGAATACGAACCTAAATTATTAATATAATTATATTCGACAAAATGGAGCTTGAGGATGGCTTTGACGATATCTTGGCAGAAATCAGTGAACCAACGGCTCCTAAGCAACCGAAACTGGATGAGCCAAGTAAGTTTAACTTTTGGAAAGATACAACACCATAACTAATAAAATTGGTCGTGTCGTATAAAAACGCTTTTTTTATTTTATAAAAATAAGTTTCATTCTTTGTCAGGTACATCAGAAGGAGCATCAAAACCAGCGTCATCTAAGACTCATTGTGTATTAGTAAATCAAAAGCAGGTTAGTGTATCATCGTGATAATAAGCTGTAAAACCTTATATGCACAAGGTATTTGCTAAAATACATGTTTAAGATTTTTGTAGACCCTGTTCTCATTTAGAATGCACTGGGAAAGTGCTTAGATGAATTGGAGAATGTGTGATAATTTTTATTCTACTGTTTTCGATTTTGTAAAGTGTGCCATAAAGAGTATTTTTATTTGTACTCTTAATGTTGGACGCTCCCTCTAATATTGGCCACTTACCCTTCTTACCCTACTTGTTTTATGGCCATTCCAAATATCATAATAAACTTGTTTTTTTTTCTTTATAGCGTGGCAACCCTCTACTAAAGTTTGTGACCAGTGTCCCATGGGAATATGATGATATAATTCCAGATTATGAGATAGGTAAAACTATTTGTGTGCTATTTCTCTCAGTGAGATACCACAATCTGAACCCGGACTATATAAACAATAGACTAAAGGAATTAGGAAAGAAATATGAACTGAGAGTTCTTTTAGTTCAGGTAAGGAAATTAATCACTTATATTTTTGCAGAAAGTATATGAAACATTTATTATCGTAAAATCAAAGTATTACTAATACAGTAAAACCCAGTTATACAGTAAAAAGTGTTTCAAATGTATTATGTTATCTGTGAATAATACTAAAAGCAGTACAAATCGCGTATTACGTGAGAAATTATATAAAATGGGATCATGTATAAAGTGGATATTACTTAAATAAATAAAATAGGTACTTTGACATGTTACTGCTGTACCATGGTCATCTCTACAGGCTACAGCCTCATTACTACCAACAAAACTATATTTCAGGTTGACCTTAAAGATCCTCATGCTGCATTAAAGAATCTAACGAGGATATGCCTCCTGACTGATATGACTCTCATGCTGGCTTGGAGCCCCGAGGAAGCCGCTAAAATCATTGAGAACTACAAAATATATGAGAACAAACCACCTGATCGAATCATGGAGAAGATTGAGAATGATCCACATCAGAAGGTAAATGAATGAATAAACTTTTATCTTTCTATTGTAATTGATGACAGGAATCTCCCCCACCATCAATTTTTTTTACAGGAATATAGCTGAATAGTTGATCCTAATCTCCTAATAGGTATTATTACTACTAGTCTAGTATTAATCATTTATTTGGATATAGATAGGTTATACAGTGAAGTGATTTGAATCTAAACTGTGGGTTTAAGTTTATGTGGGTGTTATTTAACCCTCAGCCAAATTGAAATGGTGAGCAACTGTCTCTAGAAAATCAGGACAAAATATTTGGCTTTCCCATAGAAAACATTGACATTGACCAGCCAAAATGTATGAAACAGCCAACAGCCAATTTCGGGATTGGTCTAATCGTGAAAGTTGTTCAGTATGTACCTACCTATAAATTAACCTCTCAAAATATGGCATTTGGTTGAAATAAAAACCCTTTATGTTACCTCGTGTTTGTTATTTATTACCTTTCTTGTAAGAATATATTATTTCTAAAAAAGTATATTTGTTTCAGATCATTAATGCATTATCTTCAGTAAAACCAGTCAACAAAACAGATGCCATGACATTACTAACAACATTTGGGACTCTAGCAAACATAATCAAAGCAACTGAGAGTAGGCTGGCAGAATGCCCTGGATTCGGAGCCACTAAAGCAAAAAAACTTTACAAAGCATTGCATGAGCCTTTCTTAAAAAAGGGCAGTGTTATTACCAATGATGATGAATTTTCAGGAGACATAAGTATTGAAGATATTGAAAAAATTGAAGATGAAGCTAAGGTTCCTGAAAGTTGATGTATGTATATTGTAATTAGGTACTAAAGTACTAAGGTGATAATTTTAATAAATTTAAATATAAGCTTTTTTTAATTAAATAATTGATATATCTTATTAATTATTTATTTAATAACAGGTAAATTTTGGTTGAAATTATGTTTAAATATGTTAAATAGTCAATACAATCCTCAATACATTAATCAGTAATATCGAAAATTCTGTAACATAAAAAAACCTTACATACTTACCTACATACATATTAGATAGGTCAAAATTATAAAATCTCACCATACTTAAAGCATTATCTTTCAGGAGCTATTTACATTACAAAAGGGCTTTATAAATTTCCAAGAGCCCTTTAAAGAAAGTGTAGACCGTGGGAGCAGGGCTTAACAGGTTGTCTAGGAAGAGTTGTTGGTTTGGAGCATGCGTCGCGGCGTAAAGCAGATTATAGACCAGCGTGCCGTTAAAGGTTCGCGAAAACATCGGCGGTGGCAGCTCCGCGCCACACAGCTTGTTCAGAGCAGACAACTGCAACAGACACGATTTGAACTCGGCCAACGCATGGAGTAGTTCCTGGTTGAGTGCGAAGTCGCTGTCGGGAACTTTGTAATATTCCTTCATTACAGCAGCTGCAACTCTACATTCAGCCGGAGCGGCATCGAAGCTCGAGTTAAACATTAGCTTCCTGTCGAAAGGCTTCGCAAGATTGTTATTTGTTTTGTCGTCGATCAGATCGAGCATGACGTAGGTGAGTAACACGGCGGCGGGCAGCGCGGTGGGAGCCGAGGACCTGTGCCGCGAGTAGTATACCAGCGCTAACAGCACCAGCCGCACCGGCTCTGGCGCTGCCTCGAGGCCCCGCAGGCTTTCCAGTTGAAGCGTCGAGCGTGCAAAGTGCTCTAAAAGCCCCAGCGCTCGTACCGAGTCCCACCCGTTCTCAAACACGCACACCTCCGCGTCGTAAGCTGGTCTCGATATGTTATGTGTTCTAGCTATCTCCATTGTCTTTTTGTCCTCGTCTGACACATTCGTTTCATAAATTAATGTAAAACCTTCGTTTTTAAAGTCCGTCAGCAAGTCGTAAGCATAGTAAATAATATTCAGGGATAAAAGTATGGGGTTATCAAATCCAGGAATGGGGCTGGCTCCATAGTAAACTTGAGAGCGATAGAGGTTTATATAGTTAATATGGATGTGTCCGGCGGCGACACCTTTAGCGAACCAGCGCAGGTCAGCGCGCGCAACGAGTGCAGCGCGGGGCTCCACTATACACGCCGCCCCGAACCCGCCACTCTCGCGCCGCCCTATAAGTTGCCGCGCTTTTGCTTGTTCTTCAATAAAAATCTTCTTGTCTTCAGCAGATATGAACTTAAAAATAGTCTTCATAACTGTTTCCCTATTATATAAAGAGAGATACTTATAGACCAGCGGTGGAACAAAAATGGGTTTTGATAACATTAAAGTTTTTTCTTTTTTGATATGTTATTGTAAGCATGTTAAATAACATTCATGTAAAAAGTTAGAAAATTTTAGGTGGAGCGTTCGGCCATATTTAAATTTTAAATTTTTGCTAAATAACTATGTAAATATAAAATTAAAGTTACAAAAAACTTTAACATATTCAATAACACTTTAATTTAGTCACAATATTCGGTTTTTAGAAATCTGGAACAGCTGCTTTCTGGTGAACGTAAAAACAGGAATTATTATGTAAATACAGAATTAGAGTAGCTGATATTGCAAAATTACGATATTATCTATCAACTTAGTATACACGTAAAAAGTTAGAAATGTAGACAATGTGCTTGTCTAGATATTGATTTCTCGTTAAGCAGTATAGCCAATATTGAATTAAAGTTTGTAGAGTTAATATTACACGGTCATAATAAAGATCTTACTTCTCACACAAAAGATTAGAAATATAAAATCACGGCGACACTAAATACTGATACGTAAGTATGCATTCCGAGCTTATATTAAGTTACATTTCAAACGCGCGGCGTTTGCGCGCGCCGCGCTGTGCGCCGTGGCAGGAGGCAGCGATCGACGGTCGCGGGCTAGCAGTTAGCGCGGTGCCCTTAAAAATACGCAAAGCGTTTATAAAATTATTATCAATGGTAAATAGTTATTTTACACAGTACACTAATGGAAACTTACCTTCCCTTATTTATTTCTATATGTACTAGGGATTGCCCGCGGTTTCGTTTACGTAGAATTCGTTATCGTGTTAAGTATAGAAATAATAGATACATTTGAAAATTATTTTAGGTGCATTGTCATACAGATAACTACCCTTGTTAAAATATTCTTCAAACTCAATACACAGGTGTCATTTCAATATAATTTTGCGTAATTTGGCGCTTTTAGGTTATAAATTACTAGCGACATATATTTTTTAAGAGCGATCATCTCCGATAATATTTACTTTATCATAAAATCAATTTCAAACTAACGTTATTCAATATTTATCATTTTAAAGTCAATATTACCAACCAACTGATCCAATTTACCTACGGTAACAACTCAAAATTTGCATCAAATTAAATGCCACTTTTCTTATCCGTTTCGAACAATCAAGAGGGCCTCTACGAGCTGATGTGGTGAAAATTTTATTTAACCTTCGTCCCTTGAAACCTTCACTACGCTCAAGGTTCAACTTTACGAACCACTCGCTACGCTCGTGGTTCAATTTTAGAATGTTTGAATTTGTGAATGTGCTTCCTGCCTCGCACAGCCAAACTGTGGAATGAACTGTCCGATACGACCTTCAAACCTTCAAAGACCCCCATCTTAAATGTCGGCAACGCGCTTGCAACCTTTCTGGTGTTGCGGGTGTCCATGGGCGGCGGTAATCGCTAACCACCAGGTGATCCGTCTGCTCGTTTGCCTCCTATTTAATAAAAAAAATATTTCGCTTGTTTGGGTATCAATATTAGCACGAGCGGTTAATCAACAACTTTTCCCCTTGTAAAACAAATAAATAAGGTAGGTGAGGTGCAGGCATATGAGGCCCGGCGGGTAACAAGGCCCAGCATTCAAAAATAGCAGTTGCTCCCTATTATTCCCAATTATTCTGAATTTGTACTTGTTGCTAAGAAGGCCCACTGTCAGTGCAGGTAAAAAGGTCTAGTCCCGGGCCTTATTGAACGTATGAGATTAAATATTAGATTAAAATATTTTAAGATAATTTTCAATATTTTTAATCTCTTATTAATAAGGTCGATTTGAAGAAACTTCTATGAAATTATGACTTATAAATAACACTTGCACTGCGTGAGCTGTCAAAATTGCTGCAGACTTTTCTTGGTCTAACTCTAATAATTTTTCACTTGCTTTATTGACCTAAAGACGTTTTAAAGAATCAAAAAGTCTAATAACATTGAGGCACTTATACTTTTTAAAGGCAGTAACTAATTACAAGTGACTTTTTTTTGTTAATACATAGGTAGGTATTTACGATCATCATCATATATTTAAGAGTATGACTCTTGTCGGTGGAGCAATTTCCATGTTTGGCGGTCCTCCGCCTTCTCTTTGACAGCCCGATACGACACGACGTTGATCTTTTCCTTTATTTGATCCATGTACGCTCTCCTTGGTCTTCCCCTCTTCCTGTTTGCTTCAACTTTCCCTTCTATGATATTTTTGATAAATTCGTCGTGTCGTATCTAGTGCCCAAGCATCCTTCCTCTTCTATTGTCTATAGTTCTTAACAAACTCCTCCTCTCTCCTACTACATACAGGGTGTCCCAGAAATCGACGTCAAGCCGTAAACGGATGATAGACCAAGTCATAACAGTTATCATAAAAATACAAAAAAAAATCAACTCATGTTCTTTAAAAATTATGGTCACTTTAATAATTCACTAAAAATCCACACCCTGTAGTGGTTCTTTAACTCTTTTTACTACAAATTCCATAATTTATTCGATTTTTATTATTATTATGTAATCTTGAATAATGCTTCTGTAGATTTTTGCCTAAAATTTAACCAACCTAATTTTTTTCTAATGAGAAAACTGGTCCTAAATTAAAGTAAAAAGATTGAGTCAATATCATAACCTTGCTCTTAAATTACGTGGAAATTTGATTTCTTATCTCGCTCACACTCCAAAATGACTCTTCCCGTCTCTATCAAACAAAGAAACGGCGTTGAGCAAAGCTTTAGGTAAGCTAAAGTCATTTTAAGGAAGTATGGACATTTTGCTAAAAAACTGGGATTATTTACAAAAAAAAAATTGACCAATTGTTTAAAACGTAATCTAGCAATTGTTATACCATTTTGGAATCTTTATTAAACGCGCCAGTTTTTAACGTTACTTGCCAAACTAGCGTAGTACTTTTTTTTTCAGTACAGTCAGTTAAAGTTGGGCGAAACAGTAAATTTAAATAATTTGGTTTAAAAAAAGTGTAATTTTCTTCCAAGTAATAGCAGTTGGCTTTAAATTTTAGGCAAAAATTTACAGAAGCATTATTCAAGATTACATAATAATAAAAAAAATCGAATAAATTATGGAATTTGTAGTAAAAAGAGTTAAAGAACCACTACAGGGTGTGGATTTTTTAGTGAATTATTAAAGTGACCATAATTTTTAAAGAACATGAGTTGGATTTTTTTTTTGTATTTTTATGATAACTGTTATGACTTGGTCTATCATCCGTTTACGGCTTGACGTCGATTTCTGGGACACCCTGTATATGCGTAAAACCTCTTCGTTAGTTTTCTTTTCTTTTACGATAGAATTGCGAAAAATAGATATTTTGCAACGAGTGACGAATTTTAAAACACGGTCAAAGGGAGTGTTTTAACGTGCTTATTATAGCACCGGTGTCGTAATGTAGCACCAGGCCCCTGTTTCACCAACGTGACAGGTGCGACGAATTGTAAAATCACTGTTGCTGACGTCACAGCCGTCACAGGCATCTATGGGCTACAGTTACCGCTTACCATCGGGCGGGCCGTATTCCTGTTTGCCACCATCATTGTATTATTTAAAAAAAAACTTTATGATATCGGAAAAAAACAGATATTTCTCTAGCTAAGTTTATGACAATAATTGTCACAAGAAACACTACAATTGTCGCGAAATTCCGACATGTAACTCATTACCTGTCAAGAATTACCTACAATTCTTCTAAATCTTTGACAATTGTCAGAAACTTCGCAGGAGAAATATCTGTTTTTTTCCGATATAATAATTTTTTTTTTAATAATACAATGATGGTGGCAAACAGGAATACGGCCCGCCCGATGGTAAGTGGTAATCGTAGCCCATGGATGCCTGTGACGTCAGCAACAGTGATTTTACAATTCGTCGCACCTGTCACCGATGTGAAATTGGGGCCAGATGTACTGTAAAAATTATGTTAAAAGATAATACTTACTGTTACGAATAAATATTTATACTGTAAAAAAATATCCCACCAAACACATTTTCATGTAAATTTTGTTGCTAAGACGAAACCATAAGACTCGCACTGTCAAAAAGTTGTCAGATCTCTTGTCGAGCCAAGCTTCAAACTCTACAAGCCCTAACTTCACTAACTCTACACCTTAGTCAAAATATGTGGCTTGGCTGTTTCGCTACCGCCACATGGGCATAAGGTGAAAAATTTATTAAATTCATTATTTTTAGGGTTCCGTACCTCAAAAGGAAAAATACTGAACCCTTATAGGATCACTCGTGTGTCTGGCTGTCCGTCTGTCACAGCCTATTTGCTCCGCAACTACTGCACCAATAAGTTGAAATTTGGTATACACATGTAAGTCTATAGCCCAAGGACATACATGTAAAGTAAATAATAGAAATTCAAATAAAGGGGTCACTTTTGAGATGAATGATAAATAGAAGAAAAAAAAAACTATATCTTGTTACAATTAATATAAGAGAATTAGAATAAGAATTAATATAAGAGAATTTTGTTAGAATTTTAATTAGTATAAGATAGATATGTATATTGTCATGTTATTTTCTCGAACTCCCCATCGGCATACAAACCTCCTCAAGGTTTTGCCCACGATGGGTCTTGTAATAATAATGTACTTTATTTAGCTTATTGTTCAATAAATTAAAATATATATATATATATATATATATATATATATATATATATATATATATATATATATAGAGTCTGGCTACTGAAATATTACCCAAAGTTTTGGCGGGAAATTCAAAAAATCTTGGGCTGGTCACACTGTGTGTAGTAGGATTTATAGTTTTGATACTAGAAAATATTTTTGATTTTCCGTGCACACGTAAGGTACCTGATAAAATAAGTTAAATATACGTTGACGTGCACTCAAAGTCAGCTCACATAATTTATACCACTATTGAAAGTACAGTTAACGACAAACGCATAAGTTTACGGTCCAATGTTTTGATTTTATTGATATTTTTTAGAACTTCTAGTTTATCCGTTTTTTTTACACACTTGTTTCAGGTATTAATAAATGCACGTACTTAATCAAAGTTATAGGGAAATGTTAAAAATAGTACTTAAAGTATCAAAATATTAATAGAGCACCAACCTACTAAATTATTTACGACTTGTAAACATTGCAGTTTTTCGTTAATAATCGCTTCACGTCGACTTCGCACATTGTCTTAATTATTTAAGAGCTTAAATAATAGTTTGCGGACCACACTCGGCATAGTCATTATTAATATTATTTAAGTATTATTTAAAATAAACGCCTTATAAACCGCAAACAATTTGAATGAATGACATAAATTGACAACAGACTTTTAACTTTTTTTTAAAGCATAGACAATTGGTGATGCAACAAGGAAATATTTGTCAACAAAATTTGGCTAGCCAGACTCTATATATATATCAAATGAAGGGGCTCATTGTAAGAATCTCAGATATATTTTTTCATAATTTTAAAATAAATAGTTTAGAAACTAAGAAAATACGCAAAAACTGACCATTCCCCCCCCTTATCTCCGAAACTACTGGGTCTAAAATTATGAACAAAATACACATATTAGCTCTTTTCCTATAGATGACAGGAAAACCTATTAGAAATGTGCAGTCAAGCGTGAGTCGGACTTAAGTACCTAGTTTTCCGATACCTACGGGTTTTTTAAAGACATTTTACTCAATTTTCTCTAAAAAAAAATATATTGTTAAAAATTGTGTAATGTACAGAACCCTTGGAACGCGAGTGCGACTCGCATTTGGGCGGTTTTTGTATTATAATTACATACAATAGTTCTTGTAGAAACGAAACGGCCAAGCCACACACTTTTGGTGTAGAGCTAGTAAAGTTAGAGGGCTTGTAGAGTTAGAAGCTTGGCAAGAGATCTGATAACTTTTTGACAGTGCGAGCCTTATGGTTTCGTTTGGGCAACATTTTACATCAAAATGTTTTTGATGGGATTTCACTTCTTTTCGTAAGTTGTTTATGACAATCTTCCATCCCCTAATTTAAAGGGTTGGGGGTGATTTACTATTAAAAATCCTGAAATAAGTATCTGTCACAATGTACTTCTTACTGATTCCCCATATAAACCCTTCACCCCGTAAGGGTAAACTTTGGGGTTGAAATCTGCCTTCACCCCGTAATCTATTCTATATCCTTCCCCATAACAATACCTATCTACATACCAAATTTCAACTAAATCGGTGCAGCGATTGTTGATTTCCCATACAAAATTAAACCCCATCTTCATCCCCTTAGGGATAATTTTTTTTTTAATTTATTTGTTGTTTGTGTACTAAACCTATCTTACATACCAAATTTCAGCTTCTTAGAGGACTTCAGGAAGTACCCGGTATTGATGATCATCAAGTGAGTGAGTCAGTGACGAAATCGAAGTTTCTATAAAATCTAAAGTATAAGAGCTATGCAATTGATATGCTTAATAAGTCCGAGAACTTTGTTTATCTGGTATAATCCAACCCCAAGTTATGAGGGTTCCAAAAAACGACGAAGCGCTTCGAGAAAAGGTAGATAGTGCCCTTGCGCTTTTCTCGTCTTGGCGAGGGCACTGCCGTGCCCCCAGATGTTAAAAGATGAGACTACTGTAACTAATAAAGATTTATGTTTAGTTACCTACTATTTTGGCGTAAACTAGACAATTTTTATATCTTTAGTTATTAAGACCCAATATAATTATTTTCACTTATTATAAATAAAATCCTCCTGTTATGAAGTATCAAATATTGTTATTTGTATATGTATAACTCTTAAGTTAAAAACAATAAAATCTGTTATTACCTCCTGTCAAAATGATTATTTTTTGCGGGATTAAGTAATACACTGGTAGTGTTCAATAAGGCCCATAATAGGACTTTTATAAAAGGTATATTTTCCAAGAGTATCGTAATATTTTTATAACTATTTAGGTATAATGAAGAAACTTAAATAAATGAGAAACCTATTTGAGTGAGTTTTTCATACTTCATATCCTGATTATTAAAAAAAAACCATTTTAATTTAAGGTGGGCTGTATATAGGCATATACGGCCCACACGGAATATACAATAAGGTAAGTGAGGCCACTTACCTTATTGTATATTCAGGATGTATACCGTGTAATATTGAGCAGTTGGTTTATAATATACATATTATGATATTGACGTTGAATAGGACAGGACATGATAATAGGAACCAGAAATAGGTATAGTTGGTCAAACCAATTTGTCAGTAAATAAAAACAAAAAACTATATTCATCCTTTTCTTTTGGGTGCTAGTACTAGTGTAAGTCAAAGATAGTATGATGATTCTCCCTGTCTATGTTTGAAATGAGACAGTCCTTCGACAAACTATGTATAGTAAAAAATAGTTGTGAATATCTTGTACATTTTTATTACAATATTAGTCAAGATAATGAAATATAGCTGGTCAAGCAGATCTTGTCACTAAAAAAAGGCGCGAAATTCAATTTTTCTATGGAACGATATCCCTTCGCGCCTACATTTTTCAAATTTGCCGCCTCTTTCTACTGACAAGATCTGATTGACCAGCTGTAGGTATTTTTACTTAATAAGATATTTTAATTTCACGTAATGTCCGCATCTAATTTATATATGTGCACGGTAAACAAACAAATTAATGATAAGAAAAGACAGACAGTGTTACTGAGCGGGAGGTGGGGCGAGGGTCGAGGTATAGGTAGGCTATGATAGGCTCTCGAGCGCCGCGCCGGCGACTGACGGACCAGCGCGGCGTATGTATGAATTTCGCGCCTTTTTAACTAGATTTTACTATTACAATGCAAGCTACACACAGAAATTTCTTACTTTCCATAATATGGCTGCGTATATTATTTTATAGTAATAGACTTATTTTTACAGACTCTAATTCAATATTAGATCTTATAGGACAAAAAACGCATATTAATTCTAAAGCATATATCTTATTCTTCTAGCTTTTTAGCTTGCCGATTAACTTATAAATTTAGATATGTTGTTGTGGATTTATTAAACTTTAATTCAATATCGACAAAATAATAAGCTAATTGTAGTTTGACAAAGAAGCACGTTAAAAAAATTTCTAATAATTTTACATTATAAAGCGTCATACATATTATAAACAATGGAACTTAAACATTGCACTTTAATTCAATATTAAAAAATCATTACTAAAAATATATAAATACCTAATTTATATCTAACGCTCGTTCTAACTTTTCATCATATATAGCATATATGCTTAAAAATATGTCCTATATCAGATAAGTATCACTTTTTCAACTTTAGAATTATCAAAACTTTTAGTGCAAAAATCCGGTCCCACTATTGAGCTATTAATCAAATGCTTATTGCAATGGTAAGGAATGAGAGGTGCTTTCAAGTGTGTTAAAAAGTCCATGAAAATATCTCCTGGAATATTTCGTTCATCCCGCAGTGTTATGAAAATTG
This sequence comes from Cydia fagiglandana, assembly GCF_963556715.1. NCBI lineage: Eukaryota > Metazoa > Arthropoda > Insecta > Lepidoptera > Tortricidae > Cydia > Cydia fagiglandana. The sequence continues at coordinate 6,794,054 of NC_085936.1, read as the reverse complement.
CCAGTTTGTCCTCTGTCAAACGATGTTTTACGAGAAAGTCGGCTAGTAAGAAATAACCACAGTCAATGCAGTTCTGGCGTGTATCAAATTTAAGGGTCGTACTCGGTATATACTTAACTCCCGAGAAGCAGAATTCGATATCGCGACTTATTACCGGACAGTTCAAATGTTGAGCCAGTTCGATTACGTCCCTTTTGCTTTCATACTCGCAGACAACATATTCGAAGCCCATTTCGTCTAATATTTCTTTATAAATTTCCTTCATGAATACGGGTTGAGAGGGCCATTTATCATTGTTATATGCCAATCTCTTTCCCATGTTTTCATGGCCTCCTTTAAACAAGAAATAACATTTAACTTTAGCCTTCTGGAACATGCCGAGGTATTGTCTGAGGTAGCGTGCGTAGCGGTCGCCTTCGATCCCGCAAGCATCAGTCAGGCCTGACTGCTTGTAGGTGTTGTAAAGGAAATTTTGGCCATCTACCACGACGGGAGTCTCATGCAGCGCGAAAGGCGTCAACTCGTGTGTTTCTACAAACGATCCAAACGATTTTATTAGCATGTTGGTATCTGAAACAGGATGGAAAGTTTCATCACATGTGAGTTGATTGTGTTGTGATTTAGATATTGTAAAAAAAAAGTAGTTGACTATTATCTATTATTTAACTACCTAAAGAAATTACACTGTAGTAACGGATTTACTCTTGTACAATATCAATTTGGAAGTTAGAATGTTCTTACATTCCATAAGAATTCAAACCAGACTGGGAATATCGGTGTTAATGCTGCCACACTTAAAATTACCTAAATATCCAGTACGAGTGATATTTAGAATGTCACATATGTTTAAGAGCCCATCAATGTCCACACTAGCGCCACAGCTAAATAATCGTGCTTATTAAAATTTTACGAAAGATATTGAAAAAATAATGGGGCCGCTACATACTGTATTGTGCATTTAAGTACCTTTTGAATACGTCAAACTAGTTTTTATGTTGCTGGTTTCGTCGATCTTGGATCTCAAAACAAAAACGGCCGTTTTAACTTTGGACGCATAGATTGACCAATCCAGCAACATAAAAAAAACCGGGCAAGTGCGAGTCGGACTCGCGCACGAAGGGTTCCGTACCATAATGCAAAAAAATAAATAAAAAAAGCAAAAAAAAACGGCCACCCATCCAAGTACTGACCACTCCCGACGTTGCTTAACTTTGGTCAAAAATCACGTTTGTTGTATGGGAGCCCCATTTAAATCTTTATTTTATTCTGTTTTTAGTATTTGTTGTTATAGCGGCAACAGAAATACATCATCTGTGAAAATTTCAACTGTCTAGCTTTCACGGTTCGTGAGATACAGCCTGGTGACAGACGGACGGACGGACGGATGGACGGACGGACGGACAGCGAAGTCTTAGTAATAGGGTCCCGTTTTACCCCTTGGGTACGGAACCCTAAAAATGGGGGATTCCCCTATGATCCGATTGTATCATTGGCAAGTTTTCGAGGATTGTATTACCTAGGTAATATCCCCCTACTTTAGTAGTCTGCTACAAATACCTTATATTTACAGCCACATAAAAAGTGTTCCAACTCGCATACGCACAATGTTCGCTGAATCTGTTCAGATGTACATAGAAGATCTCATGAGGTAAGTATATACCTAAACAGCAATCGCCAGAACAGCCTTTGAGGCATTATCATTAACATAACTACATGAGGCGTCCTATGCTGAGAATTGCCTTGCGAAATATAGTTAGAATAAAGTTAAATATACAAGATGAATCTAAATTTATTTGTAAGAAGTTACTTTTTATTAGTTTTCCGTACTCGAAGGGTGACCAACGGAACGCAATTAGGTACTATCCTCAGCTGTCCGTCAATCAGAAGATTGTATGTAAATCATGAAACATAATAGATACTTAGACACTGTGACGTCAGTCCAAGCTAACTCTGCACTGTCGAAGCAAATTTCAAATTCCTATGAATATAAAATAATATATGTGGCTACGCCATTGTGATTTCATACATTTTTATAATTAATTTTAAACTTATTCTTAATATATAATACACACCACTCGAACGCATCTTTTATATATATCATACCTGGCAACATCCTTTTCCAACCCCCGCACTCCCTTCACCTCCAACCGCCAGTGCAAAATAAAATCTCATCGCGGGCGCGTCCAAAAAGTTTGCATTCCTCTAATTAAACTCAAAATCAAGTGAAAAGTACTTTAAAGAAGATCAGTGACGTCACGTGCAACCCTGTGCTTGTGAACTCATCGAAGTGTCGTGTTTTTGCCGAAATACGAACTCAAAATTGGAGTCGGCGGTCTACGTGCTATCGAGGTTTGTCCCTGCCACTCCAGTGTTGGTCCTTCGAACCGGATCCTTCCTATATATATAAATATTTCATTATTTCGTACATATTTACAGTAATCATACACTTAAAAATATAATTTATACGTATATTCGATAAAATCACTCAACGTGATACCATACTTTAATTGGTGCGCATCACGCTTATTTCATCTTATTTCACAACTAGTTATCATTAAATACAAGTTATTTCACTCATTCTTTAAGATTCAAAGCATATTTTTGGTAAATCGCGCATATTTCAACAAGTCAATTGTAAAATTTGTTCGCCGCTTGCACCGTTTATACATACCTACCTACCCGCCATCTTACATTTATACGCGCCGCGCACAGTTCGTCGCTTTGATTTTATTTTAATTAATTGACAAAACTCTCATTTTATAACTTCACGCAAATTACGCATACGCATATTATTAATTGACTTATTACCAACATGGGGGGAGGCAATAAATCAAAAGATGGTTCAAGCGACGAGGATGTTATGATTACTTTTTTAGAACATAAAAAACAATTTCTGTTTCAAATAATTCAAGACGTCTATAACTTAAGCTTGAAGGTTTCCAACGATGTCACACGCACACAATTCTTAGCTAGGGCTCAATCCGTTGATAAAACGCGTTCAGATTATATTGAAACAATTGATAAACTTATGATTGAACAACTCAAAGAAAATCCTGAGGCTCAGCCGAGTTATAGTATTTTAAATACATTTGACGAGTTATATTGTTACATTAAACAAAAGGAAACCACACTGAGGCAAGAGCTTGAGGACCAAAAGAAAAATAATAATTTTAACACTAAGTTGCCCTAGGGTTGCCAGATCGAAAGGCGATATTATCGGGAAACAATATAAATTTTTCGGGATTTTGGGACTTAAGTCGGAAAAAAAAAATACATTCAAATTAAAGTAATTGTATTAAAAACAACGATATTTTACATTATTGGCACTACGTCAGCTCGCTCGCTAGACGAGAGTTCGGAACTTGAAATTATTGTTTTATAACGTGAAGCTGTTTTTCGGGACCGTTTACACTTTGTCGGGAATCGGGAACACATGCTAAAAATCGGGAGAATCCCGCCAAATCCCGACCATCTGGCAAACCTAAGTTGCCCCCGCTTCAACTCATAGGTTTTGATGGTACTCCTACTAAGTGGCCAGTATTCTATGAAAATTTCCGCAGTGTCATACACACTAATACTCGCTTAACCAATGCTGAAAAGGTCCAGTACCTAATAGGATGTCTCTCCGGCAAAGCACTTAATGTTTGTTCCGGAATAACTGCTACCTCTGAAAACTATGACATCATATGGCAAGCTCTTCTAGCAAAATACCAAGATACTAGGGTACAGGCTTCTGTCTATTTAGACCAGATGTTACAACAAAAGACTGGACAGTCAGTCGATAATATACTTGATAACTTTTGTTCCGCTGAAGCAGCATTGCAGCGCTTGAAAATTGATAACTTATCAGATTTTATGATAACTCATATTGCCTTAAGCAAATTGGACAAAACTATGATCGACCTGTTCGAACAGGCTCATAGACACATAGAAATTCCTAAATTTAGTGATTTAAAGAAATTTTTAACTGAACAGAGTAAACTCCAAGTACTCCACGCGCCGTCGCGCTCTCAAACTCAAACTTATAATAATAATACTCGCGCTCAGATCACTAACAAAACCGCACCGCAAATTAATAAAATAAAAACATTCTGTACTCAAGTAACCGTTCCGCAACCTCAGACTTCCAGCAAGTCTAATAGCTCTGACAGTGTCACTCAACCGCGATCATGCAAAGTGTGTAACTCTCAACTCTCTCACCCTCTATTCAAATGCGAATATTTCCTAAAACAAAATACTCAAACGCGCAACGACATAGTTCGTCAACACACATTTTGCATAAACTGTTTAGGTTTTCATCATATTAATACATGTAAATCAACAAACCGGTGTTCGATTTGCAATAAGAAGCATCATTCTTTATTACACTACGAAACCCATTCGAATACAACGCATTCCCCGCGATCAGCTGATTCAGCAAATGATAATAATAACAACTCGGCTGGCGCGCGCGCTTCTACAGCGCCGCTCCCAAGCACTAGCTCCGCGAATCCTCCGTCTCTGTCTCACTCGCCGCGTCAGCCGCGCTCGCCTACGGCGAGTGCCGCTCGCACGCACGGCGGTCAGACAAGCGCTCAGGTGAATAACGACAACATCGCGTTATCAGTTACCATTCCCGCGCTAAACTCTAACAGTGACACGTTAGTTTTATGCCCGACCGCGTCTGTTAACGTTTATAGTAACAATGAAACGCATCGCCTACGCGTTTTCTTGGATACTGGAGCGGCTACTAATTTCATAACGAAGGCTTGTTGTGAACGCTTAAATTTAAAAATAATTCCCGCACCCGCTATTATTAATGGCATAGGAAAAATAAAAGACCGCACGTTTGGAATAACGCAACTCACAATACACTCTCGATTCGACTCACGCTGTTCCTATACCGTTTGCTGCCGCGTTATGGATGAAATTACGGACATTTTACCTAGCGCCGAGCTAGAAACCACGCAATTAGACCATCTTCAAGGCTTGCCGATGGCCGATGACGAATATTACTTACCGGGTGAAATAGATTGTTTGATAGGTAATGAACTATTTCCCACGTTACTCGGACCAGGTAAAGTGACCTCGCCGACCTCCTCGGTTGTAGGTATTGAAACTACTCTCGGATACATCGCCGGAGGAAGGGCGCAATGTTTTCCTAACTCGCTCGAAAATGAAACTCGCTCATTAAACGCTCACAATTTGGAAAAGACTTTCTTTTGCCAAACTGAAGATTTCTGTCTCGATCAATTAACGCAACGCTTTTGAGAAATTGAAAATGTCCCAGAAAAAATCCATTTTAGTCCAGATGACGAAGCATGTGAAAAACATTTTCAGTCAACTTACACGCGCGAGGACGACGGTACCTACACCGTTGCTCTTCCTTTCAAACACTCGCCTGCCGAATTAGGATCCTCTTATGCTGCCGCGAAGCACCGCTTATTAAATTTGGAAAAGAAACTCGACTCAACTGGATTACGGTCAGATTATAACGCAACTATTCAAACTTACATAGATCAAGGTTATTTAACAAAGGTCCCAAATGATTTTCAAACCACTGATTCTTATTACATTCCGCATAGAGCCGTTTATCGTCCAGACAAAGAAACTTCAAAGACGCGTATCGTACTGAACGCTGGTTGTAAAACCACCTCAGGAAAATCCCTTAATGATTTACTATATGTAGGCCCAGTTCTACAGAATAATATTTTCGAATTGTTGTTAAATCTTCGCATGTTTTCAATCGCAATATCCGCTGATATCGAAAAAATGTATTTTCAAGTGAAACTTTCTCCTGATCATCACTCATTCCAAAGAATTTTATTCAGGTTTGACACTAATTCACCGATTGAAATATATCAATTTAATAGGGTCTGTTTCGGTGTTTCCAGTTCGCCATATTTAGCTTTGCGTGTCGTGCGACAACTTGCCGCAGATAGCCGCGATTCATTCCCGCTCGCCGCTTATGAAGCCGAAAACCATATGTACGTCGACGATTATGTTAGCTCCGTGGATAACGTAGATACGGCAGAAAAAATATATAAGGAGATGACCGCTATGTTCAAATCGGGAGGTTTCAATTTAGTTAAATGGATTTCAAATGATACTCAACTCATGTCGCGCGTCCCATCCGCACAAAAAAGCCCTCTCGCTGTCAAATTTGATGACGATCCCAACGCTGACACTAAAATCGTAGGTATGCAGTGGCAGCCGACTGACGATAACTTTCATTTCAAAACAAACATAGATTTTCCAGAAACTTGTACTAAACGCTCGATTCTATCTGTCACCGCGCGCTTATTCGACCCGCTAGGTCTAATTAGCCCGGTCGTAGCTTACATGAAATTACTCATTCAAGAATGTTTTAAACTTCAACTTGACTGGGATGATGAAGTGCCCGACTTCATTCTCTCCAAGTGGAAACAATTCCATGAGGAACTTCCGCACTTATCACAAATTAAAATACCGCGTCATATTGGCATCACGTCCACAAACAGAATAACTTTAATCGGATTCGCCGACGCTAGCCAGCAGTGCTATGGATCTGCTATCTATATACGCATAGATTCAGATGAAAACTCAACCGCGCATTCAGTAGAATTACTCACCGCTAAATCCAAAGTTTCCAATCCGAATAAAACACTCGCTCGCTTAGAGCTCTGCGCCGCTGTGTTACTCGCAATATGATAAATTCCGTTCGCGACGTCCTAAGTAAAAGATGCACTATAAATAAAATATACGCTTTTTCAGACGCTACTGTAACACTCACATGGATTCATTCACCCGCTTATAAATTTCACACATTTGTAGCTAATCGTATAGCTCAAATAAATGAGTACTTACCCGCTTCCCACTGGTTCCACGTCCGTGGTGTAGAGAACCCTGCAGATATTGTGTCGCGGCCTGTAACGCCAACAGGATTAGTAAATAACTCACTCTGGTTCCACGGCCCGCAATGGCTGTCCGCTCCGATTAATACCTGGCCTGTAAAAGAATTTAAAATAAACAATAATAAACAGGAAGATTTACAAGAAATTAAAATTACATCGCTTCCCGCGCAAACTGTATCTACGGATGAACCTACTCACCCAATTCACGACCTCGCTGTAAGATGTTCGACGTGGACTAAATTCATTCGCTCACTCGTATACGCTTTCCGTTTTTCAAAATTACTCCACTCTCAAGGTTCCATAACTCCAAAGGATTTAGAATATGCAGAATATCGCGTACTACGCTACGAACAAGCAACACATTTCTCTCGCGAGCTTGATGTTATTAAAAATAACAAACTAATTCCTAGTAAATCAGTTCTTAAACTGCATCCATTTATTGACGACCAAGGTCTCCTAAGAGTAGGAGGTAGACTCACTCATTCACAGTTAGGTTTTGATCAAAAACATCAAATACTACTGTCCGCAAAAAGTAGAATAGTGTCGCTTTTAGTAGATTATTATCACTCGTCGAACCTGCATACCGGTCCCGCCTTAGTACTAGCATTAATTAGACAAAAATATTGGATTTTATCTGCTCGAAATTTAATTCGCCAAAGAGTACACAAATGCAACGCCTGTTTCAAACTTAAACCGTTGTCTACACAACCACCGATGGGTGACCTCCCCGCCATCCGCGTCTCTCAAGTAAAAGCATTCGTACACACGGCTGTCGATTACGGCGGACCGTTTTATATCACTCATATACGCCGTCGCGGAGTTAAAAGCCACAAGGCTTATATTTGCCTGTTTGTTTGTTTAACAACAAAAGCCATCCATTTAGAATTGGTCTCCGATCTGAGCACGGACTTATTTCTTGCCGCTTTTAAACGATTCATTTCACGCAGAGGTCCGGTTTCAATTTTATATAGTGACGGAGGTACAAATTTTATTGGTGCGAAAAACAAATTAAACGAAATTTACCCACTTATACAGTCCACTGATTATAATAACTATTTGAGTAATTACCTTGCGCAACATAAAATTCAATTTCAACACAGTCCACCTTATGGTCCGAACTTTAACGGTTTAAGCGAAACTAATGTCAAGTCAGTCAAAACTCACTTATATAAAGTTATAGGTAATCAAATTTTAACCTTTGAAGAATTTAATTCAGTTTTGGTCCAAATTGAAGGGCTGCTTAACAGTCGTCCGATTTGCGTCCTATCATCGGATCCTTCTGATCCGACCGCGTTATCTCCAAGTCATTTCTTAAATATCACTCCACTTAAATTTTTACCCGCGGAGAAAGTCGATAATAATATTCCAAATCATATGTTAACTCGCTATCAACTTTTAAATAAAATTGTTCAGAGTTATTGGAACCGTTTCAGCATGGAATATCTGACTTCCCTTCAACAACGCGATAAATGGAATTCACCTTCCAAACCTGTGAGTGTGGGAACAGTTGTTGTCATTAAAGATGATAATGCTCATCCTATGTTCTGGCCTCTCGCCGTTGTCTCAGAGGTTTTCCCAGGAAAAGATAATGTAATTCGCGTCGCTAAAGTAACTACTTCTTCAGGAACTTATGTCCGTCCTGTAACTCGGCTCTGCCCGTTACCTACGCAATAATTAAATTTAACATAGTACTTACAAACTTAGTTAATAAAAATACTCTTACTATTAGTTTCTATATTAATTAATATTCATTTTTTTTAACGCAATGTAGAGGAAACCTCTAGGCGCCCCGAAGTTGGCTACGCCATTGTGATTTCATACATTTTTATAATTAATTTTAAACTTATTCTTAATATATAATACACACCACTCGAACGCATCTTTTATATATATCATACCTGGCAACATCCTTTTCCAACCCCCGCACTCCCTTCACCTCCAACCGCCAGTGCAAAATAAAATCTCATCGCGGGCGCGTCCAAAAAGTTTGCATTCCTCTAATTAAACTCAAAATCAAGTGAAAAGTACTTTAAAGAAGATCAGTGACGTCACGTGCAACCCTGTGCTTGTGAACTCATCGAAGTGTCGTGTTTTTGCCGAAATACGAACTCAAAATTGGAGTCGGCGGACTACGTGCTATCGAGGTTTGTCCCTGCCACTCCAATATGAGTCAGCGCAGAGTTATAGAGTTAGACCAAGAATAGACTGCAGCAGATTTGGTAGCCTACGCAGAGCAAGTGTTATTTTAAACGTCAAATTTCTATGAAATTATAACGTATAAATGACACTTGCAGTGCGTAGGCTATGAAATCCGCTGCAGACTTTTTTTTGGTCCGACTCTATCCATCTTGGACAAGCTAGACAATTTTCGTAATGCAAGTGCAAAAGTGGAACGCACCGATATTATAATCGGGGGAACTACCGAGTCTATGGGTGCTGTTGTAGAGTTTTTAGTCTATGGCTCGGGAATGAAAGAACTCGTTCATCAGTATACTTACTTAGTCATTTCTTCGAATTCTGATATGATAAGGAGCTAATTATGATACTTTGTAAGTACGTACACTATTTAATCACTATTTTAATCATATCCTTATCGTATGCAAGTTTGTACATCTAACGTTAGTAGTTTTAGTTTTTGGTGGATAAAAACGTCAAAACATTTTCAAAAATAGTTAGTAAGTATATACTTACCACTTTTTTTTTCAAATAAGTTTTGTACTGCTGGTTTATAATGGCATATTGAAATATGACCCTGGGGCCGATTTTTGAAATTTTGACCGCTCGATTTCGTGTATTTCGTTCAATAATATCTCCACTAGGTACCTATTAGGCATTTAAATTCTACCAATAGAATTGAAAACGAGTGGTCAATACCACTAGATTCCCAATTTCTATCGCTCGTATTTCAAAAATTAGCATTTCGTCGTTTTCCACCGATTTTAGAGTGACGAAATCGAACGATCGTAATTTGAAAATCGGCCCCTGTTTAGTAATACTTTTTACTTTTTTATTCCTGCAGTTACCTACAGGATGCCTATTACTTACATAGTTTCGGAGATATGTTGGATAATGTCATATTGGATAAATTGGATTGGCCAGTCGTCATTATACCTAATCGTAATACTCGTAATATCAATTGTTTTAGGTTTGGTAGTTATCTTCGTCAGTAGTGACTGCGCGTATGCGCCGTGAGCTCTCATCCCGATACCACAGTATAATAAAGAGTACTAACGTACCGATACAGTGTAGTTAGGTACTTACCTAATCCAGATATCGAGAATAATACCTAAATAAGACGCAATAAGCTACGTTACGCCTGTTAAGAAACTAGGAGCAATATCGTTAAATCGGTACACATCGCGCATAATAGCGGAAAAATAGGAATAGAAACTTCATTGCTTTCATTTTGCGGGTCTTACTATACGACAGCTACTTAATATGTTCACAGAACAACATATATGATATAGTACCTAACGTTTAGCAAATTTAAATCACAAATTCGCCGATTACGCAGTGATATCAATATCACCTTAGTTCTTAGTGCTTAGTTCGCAATAAAATACCGAGTCGGCCGTATAAATAAAATGTTCTGTTTCCTCTTCTGAGGCAGTTGCAGTTCGCAATTCCGCTATTATGGGTTCAGCCACGTTCGGCATTGGGTTCGGATTTGACTTGCGTTGCCATTCTGTTATGGATAGTGGACTGGTTCTGGACTCTCGAATTGAGACAAGCAAATCCGCTTCGATGGATTTTGCTGAGGACCACTGAGCTGCTAGCAGGCTGCATCACTACCGTGTGGCGGTAGCCACCTGAGATATTCCGTTATTCTGCTTCTCTATCGCTTTTGCATATTCGAGGCAGATAAAAAAATCCTATTTTCGTTTTACGTTGTTCCTGAAAGAGCATAAAAGTGTTTTTAATTCCGAAGTTAAATCACGGTTAAGTACTACTGAATTGTTCAGTCAACTTCTAAGGTGTTAGACGTCTCTTCGGGACTGTTTATACATCGACTAGTATTTAGTGCGTTTCATATATTTTCTTCCAAACACAAGTAACAAATGTATTGAACTTGCACTAAACACTACTCAATGTGTAAATTGTGTAAACAGCTCCAAGGTACGCGTTTCACAGCGCATAATAGTTACGAGTATCATTTAAAGAAAATCGCACATTCGATGTGTCCTACAAACAAAAGACACAAATCTCGTCCCGCTGACCAGTCCGCGAATTGTCACCGCGACACGCACACGCTTACTCGTCGCTTCGAGTGAAAACTTTAGAAATCGTGAAAATGTTTAAACTAGTTTGTGTTTCAATCGTAAGTACGAGTATTATAATAGTTTTCTACGCTTAAGTGATAGGTACACGAGAGGAATAGGTAAATAAGTTCGGATTTTCTAGAAAATGATCGGACAATGCGGTTTACTTAAGTACATTTGTTTTGTATACATTTCAACCGGTTAAGTTTAAAGTGGAAAGGGATTATGAAGTCTTAATTTATGCATCTAATTAATACATTATGAGTCGGTGAATAACGTGAGAGACGTTTTCTATAATTATTTATTGGGGCATATGCATATAAATAAAACATAATATCAATTTCGATTTCATTGTAATTTATCGTGGAACGCACGAACTACAAATGTGAGAGCGTGATGCGCTAGTGATTTTCAAATAAAACTGTTATCTTAACCTCTAGTCGCCCATACGTCTAACCTTGCCAAGCAAAACTAAATTTTATTTTGTCAACACAAAGTTCAAATTAGAACGGAACAGGCCGCGTAGCCAAGATGCCGATCGCTTACGCTCCGTAGCGATCGAAACGCAACTGTCACTGTCGCACTTATATGGAAGAGTGATAGAGAGACATAATGCTTTTCGTTGTCGAAGCGATAGCGATTGTAACCTTGGCTAGGCCGGCTGGAGACCTTTTTATAGGTCTCTGGGCGGCTAGAGGATATTTCAGTACGGATATGATGGTCGTTCTTGTCTAGTCTAAGTGACAGCGTGATAAATCATTGTCCGTCACTTTCTATCTCACGGTGTTAAAAAGTGACAGTTATTTTATCACGTGGATAAAGATGGATAAAGTCATCCATAATAAGCTGGCAAGTTACTGAATTGAGCTCAAACAACCACGAATAACTATAAGCCTGTCAAGTAATTGCCGTCAGTAGAAAAAAGCGGCAAATTTAACAAATGTATAGGCGCAAACGGTCATCTTCACATAGAAAATATGAATTTCGCGCCTTTTTCTACTGACGAAGTTGTTTGACCTGGTATACAAACCTATTTCTTTTTTCTCTTCATCGTGCAAATTACCTATTATTCGTAACAATAACATTAGTTCGTAACTTCCACTTGATCAATTCGTACCAAAATATGCGATGTCATTAATTACATATTGACTAATTAGGTACTGGTTTCCAAATGTTCGCGTCAGTTATTCGTTACATTTATGATGACTATAATTTGTAAATGTGACCGGTTTTCTTCTCGTGCGGCAATCACTAAGAAAAAAAAAACCGGGCAAATGCGAGTCGGACTCGCGCACGAAGGGTTCCGTACCATAATGCAAAAAAAAAACGGTCACCCATCCAAGTACTGACCACTCCCGACGTTGCTTAACTTTGGTCAAAAATCACGTTTGTTGTATGGGAGCGCCATTAAAATCTTTATTTTGTTCTGTTTTTAGTATTTGTTGTTATAGCGGCAACAGAAATACATCATCTGTGAAAATTTCAACTGTCTAGCTATCACGGTTCGTGAGATACAGCCTGTGGTGACAGACGGACGGACGGACGGACAGCGAAGTCTTAGTAATAGGGTCCCGTTTTACCCTTTGGGTACGGAACCCTAAAAAACACGTGTTAACATACAATTATAAAATTTATAAAAATACCTAACTACCTAACCTAACTAGGTATTTTTATAAATTTTATAATTGTGTCTCCAGTACAGGGCTAACACAACTAGTCACTCGACAATTAAAAGTAGGATAATAGGAATTAACCTATTAGCGCAGCGAGAAGCAAGTCGGTGAGAACCAAGATCAATGGAGGCACCGTCATCAGGTCGCATCGCGAGGAAGCCGGTCTAATCCCGATAAGGCTTAGTTTTCCCTCTGGTCAGATGGCAGTCGCTTTCGTAAAAACCAGTGCCTACGTCAAATTATGGGATTAGTTGTCAGGCTCCTATGAGCCGTGGCAAAATGCCGGGATAACGCGAGGAAGGAAGGATTAAGAAGGGGGGCGGTGGTAACAAGACGAACCGAAGATCTCATCAAAATCACAGAAAGGAGAACCAACTCTCCCGTCTCCATAGGTCTAATTGATCCTCTTCCTCCGATGGCGAGTTTAGCTCATTTCACGTTAAAGTTTCATGTTTAATAATTTTCACAGAGTTAATTTATTCGCAATGATTAATCACTACGTACAAATAATGAATGACAGCATGTTGCACAGACTCGTGGCTCATACATTAAATTCCAATATTAAATTAATTGACTTAGGTTATACCTACTGAGCTCACCGCTTCGAGTAACCAATTTAAGTCTGATCTCGGGTTTCATATAATTTTAATAGATCTTGAGATCAAGATACGCTAATGTTAAGGTATTCCTAATAAAAATGTATAATGAGAATGCAGTCTTGTGTGCAAGGTCTAAGATTCCAATTTAACAATTTGGTATGGCTTAAAACTGATTTTGATATGACTGACGATCGTCTTGGTGATTGGCGCGCATTTCTTGCATAACTTTTACTCAGTTGCCGATTTGAAGTCTTTGCCGCCCTAGACCCCAGGTCCTGTAGCCGCCCCTTTCTCAGCACTCATCGTATTGACTACATTTTGAGTTATTTCTTGTTATCATCAGCGAATGTTTGTCACAATTTGCCGCCTCTACATATCTTGCCGCCCTAGGCCCGGGCCTACTGGGCCTTAGGGCAAATCCGCAACTACTTTCACTTCATTTCGCATGCACCAATCATCGTGAGCAATTTTCAAGGTCGTATCAAAATGAAATCAAAACCTTAACAAATGTTAAATCTGCATCGAGCCTTAGCACTTGTCCTCTCGCTCAATCACTATTCTGACGGCTACGGGGCGGGGTATGGGTACTTTTTAAAAACCGGCCAAGTGCGAGCGCACTCGCTCACCGAGGGCTCCGTACCATTACCGACGGTTTCTTGTATTAAAACTTTTTTCAGGTAACGGTGTGCCTTCAGCTTACGAGCGGGGGAGTTATGAAGCGTAAGTAAATATTATTATTTACTAAATCAGACTTTTACACACATCTCTGGAAACATTATCCAAGATATAATTCATACATAAGCCATGAGTGAAACTGTGGCTCCCGCTTACTTGACAACAGTCATGAAAAATAAATATTAGTAAAATTATGTACAGTCGACTACAAAGATATGTATCCGCTTTTACACTTTACTGCATTGTAATAAAGTGAAAAAATGCATACATCTCTTTGTAGTTGACTGTACCTAGAGTGAATTTTGGCCCTTGGTTGGTTTGGTCTACCGTAACCAGACTATTGTAAACTTAGTGATAAGACGCGGTCTACGTTAAGATTGCCGACCGTCTTGGCAGTAACAACTGCTCCCGACGTGCAAACTTACCCCTTTAGTTATAAAATTCTTAAGCCTCAATTAGTTAATATATTTTTTATCCCATTATTATAAATACATAAGCCTAAATGTCAGATTAATTGCTGATTGAGGCTTGTAGCGCGTTTACTAAGTAATAACGCCATTAGCGTAGACGCATTCTATAGTCTGTATCCTTAGGTATTTAAATAAAAGTTAACAAATAATTTGTACATTTTCGGGTAGTTATAACATAGTTATAACATTTATTGGTTCACCAACCAAATACAAAACTTCCTGGATCTGTCACTGAAGGACCTGACTTTTAACCTACATTAATATTTGATCAAGTAATGTTTTCATCTACCCTCAACTGGCTTAATAGACCAGCGGTGGAACAAAAATGGGTTTTGATAACATTAAAGTTTTTTCTTTTTTGGTATGTTATTGTAAGCATGTTAAATAACATGTATGTAAAAAATTAGAAAATTGTTTACTTTTATTTAAATACCTAAAGATACAGAGTATAGGTAGGTATTTTATTTTCAGCTGAAGACTTAATCAAATACCCGGGGCCTATAAAGGATAGGCTCGGAGTCCCGGACGAGTGCAAGGACCAGAATTTTTGCACAATAAAGCCGCCGGACTACCCTCAAGAACAGTTTGACAAGATGTTCAAGGGAACAGTAAGTATATTAAGTACCTACAAAGAGAATAGATAGTATAGAGGGCTATTGCCAAAGTAAATTTTGTAGTCACGGTACATTTACTGCCATCTATCGACACACGATTAAAACTTAAAACAAGATTGAAAATGTATAAATTAATCAAAATATGTTTACGGATAAATGATTTTTAATTTTTATTGTTCCATACTGACCACTGACCCATGTTCTTTCACTGACATGTGTTAAAATTGTTAAATATCAAACGGTGTCGTCAACGCCATCTAGCCGAGAATAGGCCAAAGATGTGTGCGCCATCTATTCGAGAATGACTTCTTGATTTCCGAGGCACGTTTTTTTCTTAGACTTTATTTATCTTATACGGAGTTATATATATCTCTGGTACCTATGTTTAAAAAGTGCTTCTGAACCATTCATATTTACAGTCATATTTGCCGTACAAAACCGACCTTGATTTGACTTTTAGAATTGAATTTAATTGCCGTTTGCTAATATTGCATAAATCCTCGAGGCAAAAAATAATAATATGAGCAAAAATTGGTTATTAATAATCTGTTATTATTATTAATAAAATAGTAACACTAGCTTAGGTAAGCGGTAAGCGACATTCTGGAAGATATACCTACCAATTTTTGTAAGTGACTTTACCTTGTTGTTTACCACTATTTACCATTTGAAGGTTAAACGTATATAACCAGTGCTTAGTGCTTACCTAAGTACTTACCTTCTGTTTATTAAAATGTATAAAACAGGGGCCAAATTCGACACGTACACTTGTCAGATTTCGCATCCACGTCAAATCAACAGTTGATTTTATTGCATACTGAGTGTTGATTCCATCAACGGTGGATAATATCATTTGGTACAACCAAAACTCAACTCTAAACTAAGGGTGGTTCGGTTTGGTTTGCTTGTCACCCTAACTGTGGATTGTTAATATCAAATTTTGACATTGTACGTATTCGAGAACTTATGATTTTTCCCACATCAACGGGAGATCAACACGAGACGTCAAACGTCGCTTGTCGAATAGGGGTCCAGTAGTCGTACACCCATTTTAGATTGCGATTCCAATCCACAGAGCTCGCATTGATATTATTGTCTACATATAGTCACGAAATCGTATAAATTAAATTAGCATAAACTAGTTCTTATTTATTATGTTCTGTTTACAAGAAAAATATTAAGTACCTAAATAATATTATCAAACTGCACAACGGGACTTAATCGCGTATTTAAAAATACACGATTATTAATCGATTATTTATTCGCGTATTTATTAATTGTTTATGTAATAATAAACAATTAATAGGATTACCTGCTAGGTACCTACTCACATAGGTTTTATTTTTTCCTTAGATCCAATAGGTACAGTCACCTGCAATAATATGTTACACAACGAAGGCCGCAAAAATATCTGACACATTCTTATTTGTAGAGCCATAAGAGCGTGTCATATATTTTTGCGGCCTTCGAAGAGTAACATATTATTGCAGGTGACTGTACCTATAGAATAACGGTGTTCTAGTTAGTTTCGTCACAGTTTGTGACATCGCAAGTGTCGTAATAAAATTAAGTTTATACGGATCTTACGAGGCTTACGATTACCTGTGATTTAAATTCGTCTGTAAACGTGTTTCGTGTGTAATATTAGTTAAATCACTACTTTGGTATAAGCACAGAATAAGTAATAGTATTATCAGTATAAGTACATTTTATTCTCGTGTGGTAGAATTGAAAAAATATAGTATAAGTAAATGCATAGCTTACGTATGACATTTGAGTCGAGTCTCCTGACTTCATGCTTATTTATGTTGTTATCGTGCCGTAAGTATATATCTTTTCACCACACCAGCTTGGAAAGGCTTACTTTGCACTTCAAAAACTGATAGCAAAGTTGTATTTTATTCACATGTGAGGCAAAGTAATCAAATGCAAATTTTGAGTTGTTTTTTTATGTTTGCTGGTAGAATTGACTTTTAAATGATGATTTTGGATGATAAATATTTAATAACATTCATTTGGATTTGATTTGGTTTGATTTTGTTCGATATTTTACATTTAATATTTGCTTTGGGTTGGTGTTGTGAAAAATGTTGTGTTTCACTCGGGGGCAAATTTTGTTTAACCCTCGTGCTTTGAAACCCTCGCAACGCTCAAGATTCCATTTTTCGAACCACTCGCTACGCTCGTGGTTCAATTTCGGAATCTTTCGCTTGCTCGGGTATCAATATTAGCACGAGCGGTTAAACAACAACTTTTCCCCCTTGTAAAACAAATAACTATTTACCTTTCGGCGGAACGGCGAGTCGGAGACGGTGTACGTAATTATGCATTTAAGGTTAAGTTACTAATAAATACCTATGCATAATAAATCTTCCTCGTCGTTCTCAAAACGAATCGACCGACTGAACTGAAGTTACGTTCTTTCTAATTCACTTTTAATTCACCAGAGATGGTTCTTAGAAAGGTTTTACTCACTTTGTGTAACCTAGGCCGGACAAAAATAATAAATAAATAAAATTAAATTAAATTAATTTGTTTCAGACAATTGACAGTCCACATTTTAAATTAAAATAAAAAAAATAAAATTACAATGAAATTAAAGATAAAAATTAAAATTAACAAACAACTTACACATAATTAAAATACAATTTAAATTCATTGTAGATGATAATATCATTGTAGATTTTTTATTTATTTTAGAGTTAAATATGTTATTTATTGTTATTTACAGAAGCTAGGAAAGCTTCCGAACCTGGTGTTGAACGTCAGCGTAGTAGAGTTCCCCAACAGACAGGGCGGGCCTGGCGATGAGGACGATTGCAGAACCACTGTCACGGTGAGTACATATATATTTATTGTTATACCGGGTGTGGCCTGTAATATGAGCAAAAAATTAAACTGTAGGCTGTACTCCTCATACTGACCAACATTTGTTCAGCGACTTTTAAAAATAACTGGTGGTTTGATTTTTAATACACTTTAAAGTTTATTCTAAGACGCAATGTATTGCGAATTCTGTTATGTTTAAGGCGTGACAAGCAACGTCAATCACAATGACATGGCGTGGCGATGGCGTCCATTGAAGATAATATTTATTTAAAACAGAAATGGTAATGTTCACCAATAAAAGGGCACTTGGCAACTTTACCAGACCAACACTCTTCCAGACTGAGCTACAGCTGACCGACGAAGTTAAGTACTTAGGGCTAACGCTCGACAGTAAACTCAACTGGAACAATCACATCAACAAACGCATAGACAAGGCGGGAGTAGTCTTCTGGCAGTGCAGAAGGATGATTGGTAAGAGGTGGGGACTCAACCCGAAAATTACCCTTTGGCTCTATAAGACTATAATGCGCCCCCTACTCTGCTACGGTGCTCTGGTTTGGTGGCCAAGAACAAACCTAGGCAACGTACGAGACAAGCTACAAAGACTCCAGAGGCTCGCATGCGCGGCCACCACTGGCTGCACGAGGTCCACTCCGACTGCAGCCATGGAGGTCATGCTAAACCTTTCACCGCTGCACCTACACATACAACAAGAGGCCAGTCTCTCAGCGGTAAGGTTACGAACCCTCAATATATGGTCTAACACCACAGGAGCTCTTCACACAGCATGCCTGGAAAAAGTATACAGCGAATTTCCAGTGCTCATGGCGGGCACGGATCGAATTCACAAACAAGCCATCTTTGACAAAAGGTACAAAATACAATTATTTGAGGACGACAACTACGAAGGACTCAATCCCCGGGAGCTGAGAATCTTCACTGATGGGTCCAAAACAGACAGCGGATCAGGCTCTGGAACCTTTTCAGAAGACCTGAACATGTCAATCACCACTCCGCTAGGAGCCCATAACTCGGTATTCCAGGCTGAGTGCATGGGCATCATTAACGCGGCGGCTGCCATCACTGCAAGGAAGGTAGTAGGATCCTCCATCCGCATACTCTCCGACAGCAGAGCAGTCTTAATGGCCCTAAAAAGCCATATAGTCACATCCAAACTTATACACGAATGCCACGAACGACTAATGGAGGTATGTCAGAACAATAAGATCACCTTACAATGGATCAAAGGACACAGTGGATCCCGAGGTAACGACGCCGCGGACGAGCTCGCCAGACAAGGATCGGGTGCGGGGGCGATAGGCCCGGAACCGATCCTCCCGATACCGTTTAGTAAGGTACGCTCAATGCTGCTGGCACGTACAGGGAAATTACACACAGAACACTGGCTAAACCAAACTGGATGCAGACAGGCCAAGCAGGCCATGCCTAGCATGAACGGTAAGCTCACAAGGGCGCTCCTTCAACTAGGAAAGGTTCGACTGAGTATGGTAACCAGTGTCATAACAGGTCATGGACTTTTTAACAAACATCTTTTTATAACAGGTGTCACAGACAGTCCCCTATGCCGTGGATGCATGGAGGAAGAAGAAACAGCCTCTCACGTGGTGTTGGAATGCAGCGGATTGGCCCCATACAGGGCAAAACATCTCGGATCCCCGAGTGACCTCCCCGAGGTCCTACTCAACATCAAAGGTTTGATAGGATTCCTCGAGGAGCTGGGCTGGCAAGCCCACCCCCTATCACGCAAAATAGGCGCAAGACGTCGAGTTGCGGAAAATCGCCCGAGCTACAATACAATACAATATTTATTTTGTATGAAAAATAGGGAGTCTAAATACTTCATAAATTTTAAAAGTTGTTGAACAAAAGTGTCATCGTTTGAGGAGTACAATCTATGTTTTGATTATTTGCTCATGTTACAGGCCACACCCGGTATTTTAATTACTGAACTCATTGCTGTCTTAGGTATCACGTATCACAGCCGTAGCCAGCGTAACTATTGAAAACGAATTAAAGTTTTCCGTTTTCTCGTGCGAATCGAGCAATAAATAAATTCACTACGGACTGTATGAACAAAATTGGACGGATTCGCACATACCTACTGTGACGTCTAGGTTCTGTTGTTGTATTGCGAGGTAATAAATAAAACTCAGTTGGTCAGGCATGTGCTCCGCGACCCGTCTGCACGGTATGACAGTTGACAACAGAATGTCGACCTGCAGGTAGTTCGCATTGCACTTTTATTGTGTAAACGTCACATCTCTTCCTTTTTATAAATGATTTATTTATTTTACATTATGCGTTAGCTATGCAACAATAGTTCAACCATCTCACATCTGTTTATCTTATAACTGCTAGGTTAATTTAGATTCTAATTCGACTTACTGCCACCGGTCCGGAAAACAGCGTTAACCTCAGACCCCAGAAGAACCGGTGGAAGAAACTCGGCTAGGTGTATATATATTTATTTCTCAACAGTTCAACGATAAACATTTTTAACAATATCAATCTTGGAATATTTAGAACTCTTCCTAGTATCTCTCTCAGTTGCTTAGCGGTCAGCTGGAAGAGACCCCTTAAAAGGATAAGTTCATCTTTGTACATATTTATTCTCTTCTCTTATTGTTATGTACTTGTTTAGTGTAATAAAGTGTTTTAATACAATTATGGTTTTACTTTTACAATGTCAGTCCCTGTCCTTCTCCTTTTTGCAGTTTTGAGTCTGTTTTCTTTTATTCACATTGATAACTCGGGGTTTAAATATCTTACGAGTTTAACCTTAATTGCTACACATTTTCTTTGGATGCTTACACTTTTCTAGGTTTTTCCATTAGCATTCAAGCTATGTACATGTTTCAAACATTAATATCTATTTCGAGAGTTTCCAATAAAATTGTTACAAGCAGGTTGCTTTCTAATAACATCTCGTACCTGTACATTATTTATTGGCAACAGCCGATTGCCTCAGTTTTACTTGGCTTGTTTGATAGGTAATACAGTATAATATATAGATAGGATGCAATTTATAATATACGTAAATGGTCCAATGTTAAATAAGGTAAAAAGTCTTACAAGATACATCACAACCTGTTTAGTTTTACTTGTGTATTGCCGGCCTAGCCAAGGTTACAATCGCCATCGCTTCGACAACGAAAAGCATTATGTCTCTCTATCACTCTTCGATATTAGTGCGACAGTGACAGCTGCGTTTCGATCGCTACGGAGCGTAAGCGATTGGTATCCCGGCTACGCGGCCTGGTATGATATTTACGCAACCATGATCTATACCTACCTACAAGTAGATTTCTATTACTCAGGTATAATGATGTAGGTACCTACATATTTGACCGTTATTATTATAAATTGCATTGGATTGGATATATTATTTTATTACCGTTTTTTAATTAATACAATACTTGCTGAATACAGATCAATACCTGTTCTGTTAATCTAGCAACTTACTGTTACTCATATATTTATGTCATGAAAACAACTCCAATACTTGCTTACTAATTGGAAGTTGATTTTAGCCTTGACTATAGTCTACAGTCTACAGTAGCCCTTGACTACAATATACAGTCTTAATTTGATCATGATTACAGTCACATTAATTATTATTATTTTTATAGACATTTTGTTTCCATTAGGTTCAATCATTTAAAAATATATTATAGAGCAAAACTAGCACTTGTGTATGTTCATTTTCCTGCCTTGATTGTGGCATACGAGTATATTGTTTAACTCTAATTATTTATATTTTACAAGGAACCAATGGAATGTCATTACCATGAACACGGTTTCACTTTACTTTATTATTTTTCCGTTGCTTTAATAAAACCCTAGGCCATTTTGGGTTTTCGTTCATATTTGGTACTAAGTACCGAAAGTACGATAATTATTAAACAACGACTTAAGTAAATCACTCTCTGATAATATATGTAATATATATGTACTCTTGAAAATATAAAGAGGTTCGATCTGCAACCTCAATTTACAAGGTTTGTTTGATTTGTTAGTCTCAACCTCAATTTGGCAAACTGTAGTTTGGTGCAATCAAGATCACGTCTGGTCCTTAGGGTTTTATACGTACACAGTATAAATTTCCCTCTAACGTGCCTTTTTATTACACTTAAAACTCATGGCTATCTGGGTAATTGTCCGATATTGATGCCATCACTTGGCAGTCCGTTTTACGAACTTGGTTACTATTTTCGCATGTGTATGTTTTCACGATTAGGAACAAGTCATATATAAAGTAGCCCAGTGGGAGTGCAAGGTTTCACGCATCGCCACTGATTGGTACTTTGTTTTTATTTTCAGCATTTACTTTAGATACCTACATGTGTGGCATTGTGACAGACCCAGCGTCTATTTATTTACCTTTAATTTACCTTTGACCTGATTGTCAATTTATAGAATTATGTGTTCTTATGGCACTAAAATTAGTTGATTGGCTTTAGGTAATTTATTTATTTCTGGACTTTTATCTAGTCGGCCCGTCGACTTTTATCGGTATTCATTTAGTCCTAGTGCTTTGCATTTTGAATTGGCCTTTGTAGGCACATTTATCACATGCCGGCACATTTTATCTTTTAGGGGGTAGGCGGCGCCATTATCGCAATCCTGTCTACCTGTTTGTTATGTTGGCCCAAAACTCTTTCCGTTGCATCCTAATATTTTATCTATATTTTTTCCATAATCACTTGTTTATTGTAACTGAAACCCCTAGATTCAACATTTCTTTTAGATCCACGGAGGCTCAATTTTCAACGAATCTGTCAATAAGATCGTTTTCCTTTTCCGCATTGAAATCACGTTTAGAATCTTTAGGAATAGATTAGATTAGACATTTTCAAAGTCTAGTTTCTGTTGCATCAGTCGAATTATGAATTGTTCATACCAAATCTGTTTCCGTGAAAGGTATTAGTTTAATTCGTCGACAGCAACTTTGAAAATGTCCATTACACTAGCTTCTAAAACGTGCGTACTTGGAGGAGTGCTCGCAGCTAGCAGGCACACGACACTTAGGCACATTCTAAAGCGTACAATTAAGACATCATTGTAAAACTATCCGTAAGTAAGCACGGAACATGTGCGTTAGGTAAGTACCTTCTAACTACCGGGTTTCTGTACTTAAGGAGTTATCGAAGTAACACAACGTGTAAAAACAGAACAGGTAGACACATATACATAGGATTGGACCCCAAGACATTACATTAAAGTTCGACGAGTCTTTGTGACAATAACCTGAGTTTCAATCTTTAAGGTTAATTATAGTCACATATTACTAACAATGTTTTATGGATTTTTTCCTGAAATATATTAATTTTTAATTTTGAAGAACTTATCATTTGCACTACATGGGCCGATATCCCATGCAGCACTCGCGGAGATTTCACTCCAATTGTAGGTATTTATTTATACGGAACTCGTATCTTGCATAAACTATGCATTAATACCTTTGGCTTTTCAGTCTATGAAACTCGACTTTGCCTGTTTGTCATATTTACAGGCAAGGTTGTGTCAATGTGTAGTTAGTCATTTTAAATACCCCATAGTCGGCATCAGCAACCCTGCCCCACCACCATAACAGCGATACTTGCATTTGAAAACTCGTTTTTAAATAAATAACTTATTTAAGGAGGACAGGGTAAGCATTTCATGAGTTTCCAAATGCAATCGATCACCGCGTAATCATTGCTGGCGCGGCAGAATTATTAACCATACCTTCCCAAGGCCCACGGTCCTACCAGATGAAATAGGTAAGTAGATACTTTCTAAGGTCAGTAAAATTTTAATTTTTTACATCTATTCGGAAAATGGATATTTTAATATAATTATTTTCAGGAAAATCTGTTTACTGCATACATGTACGACTCTAAACTTCAGACTCTCAAGACTCTTAGACCCTTTAGATTAAGACTCTTTAGATTCTATAGACTCTTTAGACCATTTAAACTCTTACAATCTTTAGACTCTAATTTAGACTTTGTAGACTCCTTAGACTCTTTTGACTATTAAGACTATTTAGACTCTGTGGACTCTTTTAGACTTTTTAGAGACTCTTTAGATTCTTTAGACTATTTAGACTATTTAGACTCTTTAGACCCTTTAGACTCTTTATACGCTTTAGACTCTTAAGACTCTTTAAATCCTTTAGACTAGACTATTTTTTTTTCCTTATATATTATGTGATGTGAAAAACAGTATGGGTCACATGGTAGCAAAATTATTTTCACTTTGGGCGTTAACCCTTGAATCCCTCACTAAACTCAGTATTCCATTTTAGAATCCCTCGCTTCGTTCAGGATTCAATGTTCGCCGTCAGCGTCGCCGTAACAATAACATTTTGCTCCTTCGCGACATAGGTTGTGTTTAATTGTAGCACGGTTGCATCTGTTTTGCTTCGTTCCATTTTAAACAAAACAAAATCAACCCTGAATCCTACATTATAGATTCAGATTTCAATAGCAAGTTCAGATTTTTCCTTGTATGGCTGGGCCCCAGGAGGGTAAGTGCAATATTACCCATCAGATTAACACAACAACATTGACAACTATAAATTCCCTTTTTCGAGAATTCTCGTATTGAGCTTAAGCTTTACGACAAATTTCACCGACAGTATCAGTTTGTTTACTTATTTTTCCTTTTACATTATAGAAACAAGACCCAGATAATATATATATTATGCTCATTTGGTTAAATAATTTAAATGCATATCTAAGTAGCACGTAAACTAAGTAGCACATATTGTATAGCAGCATTAGCAGGCTTAGCAGCTGATCTGTTGATTATTATTGAATTTGACTCGAAATAAAGAGTACATTTATTATTTATTTAGGTAGATGACTTCCGGTTAAAAGTAATAAACCTTATTATGTGAAGTATTATTAAGCATTTGCCCTTAATTTGATACATTTGTGAGCTAATTATAAACTACAGCGAACCCAGATATTGTTTCAACAACCGTTAACGCAGACAGCACCACGTTGGTATACTTAGTTACCTATAATAAATTACCGGTGAACAGACATATTCAGCACTATACAGCAATATGCGCGACAGTTTATTTATTATACGTATAGCTTAATTATAGTTTTACACGCTTCCATAAATTCACAGTCGCTATAAAAGTTTTATTTCTATTTTATAATAACTTATTTTACCGTATTTGGCTTAATTTCTGTTCACCGACCCGTTTTTGGAAAGCTAAAAGCATTAAATAGTATTTGAACTGAATAAGACGTTGAAATGTGCCCTATAGTAATACTATTTGCGTAAAAATAGTTTTTTTTCTCGACCAAAATATAGTTTAAGTACCAGAAGTGTACCTTATAAAGATGTTTATGTGCTGCTCAGAGCTATATTTTAAGTCCACATTGGGTCAATCATACCTGTGCTATTTGGGTCATTTGTCTCCCTCCCTTTCATTGAAAAATAATTTCAAACTGATCACTTTTTGTCGGATATTTAGCAACTACATCGGTTTTGTTTTCTTTTTCTTACGTTTTTTATCCTCGTCGCCATTGTGACGTCTAGGTTCTGTTGTTGTATTGCGAGGTAATAAATAAAACTCAGTTGGTCAGGCATGTGCTCCGCGACCCGTCTGCACGGTATGACAGTTGACAACAGAATGTCGACCTGCAGGTAGTTCGCATTGCACTTTTATTGTGTAAACGTCACACCTACTATGACCTTGTAAGACCCACCATACCAAGTTTTCCTATTTTTAATTTGAACCTTATCTATAAGATAATTGGAACGTATTTCGTTTGTTTTAAAACGCAATAAAACAAAAGAAATGCTACGTTATTTGGTTTATGATCATGAAAGATTAACTAAGTAATTAGATTGCAACGAATATGTACATTTTAACGTACAATCAGCAAAGCTACCTATTGGCACCCCTGCATAATACATGTTTGTATGCAGGGGTGCTAAACTGCTAAGAGAATAGGTTTGCTCACTGTAGGTAACATTTTTTTCTCCGTATACATTTAGTCGCACGTGGATGACATACTTTGTAATAGGAAAAGGAACTATAATACCTTCGCTAAAACGGAACTCAAATAACGGATATTCATATTAACGGATGTGAATACACAAGTGCTCGACATGCTAATGCTCAGTTGTTGACATCTGCGAATGACGTCGGTGTTGACTCGGACGTCTACTAAAACTGCGGTGCTCTAACCACTTCTTGGTAAATACTCGTACTAAATAGCCAGAGACGAAGGTCTCTGAAAACTGCACATGACTTTGTCATTCCATCTATTCGTATGAATCACGGAGGATTCTGTCTGGTTTAGATTTTACGACGGAGAATAACGCTAACCGCAATTGTTGCTCAATAATTATTAAATTAATACAGCTCATCAACCTAGTGAGATGTCAGATGACTATTTAGAGGTAGTGCTACATACGGGTCAAACACTTCTGTGGACAATAAAATACAATACCTAAGTGTGGAAGTGTTAACTTATTGTAGGGTTGTTATCTAAATAAGGGTCTAAACCCTCGTACATATCACTTTTTTCTTATGTCAGACGCAAGTGGAGTCAGGCCATAGACTAGGAATCCTCTAGACGGAGTTTAGGAGGGGGGGCCCCTTAATCTAACTCTAGGCAGGTAGTTCCTAAAAATATATATATATATATACATATTGCCTGTAAGGGTCCAGGGGTGCAGCAGCGTAGGTAAACATTAGCCTTTGGTTCTACATATTAACTTTGCGATGTCTAACAGGATGCGATTGTTGTTGTTGATTGTCTTTTTAAGTACCTAAGTAGGTAGGTACAGTGGCCTTCAAAAGTGCATGGATTATATGTCGACCGTAATGCCTTATTATTACGGTTGAAACATCTCCATGCACTTTTACACGCCAGTGTACAGCTGAACGCTGTTAAGTGGATGGGACAAAAAGAAAAACTAAACACTACGAGTATACCCACTCCGTATTCGCTCATTGTAGCCGTTTTTAACGTATTCGTACTTACGTAACGTAGTAACCATCTCATGTCATCAGGGGGAAATACTTGGTACTTAAGTTAATTCTCACGTTCGGACCTTGAACTTTGTGTATAATTAGGTACATATATGTAGGTACGTAACATAAAATACGCGTCCTGCAGTTTTTTATATTTAATACTCTTCACTTGATAACATTTTTTAAATATTGGCTACAATGCCAGTCAGCTCAGACATGAAAAATATTTACATTACATTACGTTTACATTTTTACAAAAAGGTGCAAAAATAATTGCGCTTTGTACGTCTAATAGCCACGCAACGCAGAAACGCATAAGACTGTCATTTTAAAATGTGTCCTCTCATTTGCGCAGACAGTCTGCACGAACGTTTGTTTTTTACACATCATTTGCATAATTATTAATGTTTTCGAGCGGGTATTGCACTTTTGTGTATGTATGTAAACAGTTTTTTACTGGCACTACAGAATAAATAACAGAGTAGTCGGTGTTTAAAAAAGGAAGATTGTAATTTAACACACCGCTCTGATGTGTGTCTTGCATTTTTTAACGTGCAAGTAAAACTCGTTATTTGTTGTTTTAAAAGAAAAATGTCCTTTGTCAATGTTACTGACACACTGAGAGAAAAGTACAACAAAAATTACACACACACACACACACACACTTAGAATTACAAAAATAAACTTAATCCGGGGACAAGGAGACTTAACTAATAGGAACAAATTGACTTTTGCAATTTCTATTAGTTCTTGCAATTTCTATTATCTGTTTGTTGAAATTATATTTGGGATTACTGAGCTGTTTGTAGAAATAAATAAACTTTACTTTACTTACTTTATAGTGAAACGTCCATAATTATTACTAAAACTTCATTTTTTCCCCCAGTACAGAACTGTTTTTTAATTCCTGGTGATGATTTTTCTCTTAGTGCACCGTTGTAATTAACATACATACAAACTCCACCCAAGCGGAAATAACTTTAGCTGTAGATAAACATCTAACCCCCTTGTTCATAAACGTTTACTAAAGTTGACAAGCCGATAATAATCGTTTGTCCCTTGCCATCATACCAATACGTCGGAAAGGGACAAACGATTATTATCGGCTTGTCAACTTTAGTAAACGTTTATAAATGAATAAGAGAGTAAGGATGGGCGTAACCAATCCGTTACTCAGTTTTACTAAACAGTTTCTATCTATAGTTAATGAAAAACGGTTGTTACTCGTATAATAAAACAATGACATAATTATTACGACCATAAAGTCTCAAACACAAGGTGTGATAACATTCAGTGCCAATGTAGAGATAGAGATATTAGTATACGGGTCATTTTTTAAGCAGACATTCGAACTGCTCTTGCTTCTGCATTTTTTTGCGAAAATGGTCTCCTTTAGTAACCAACAACAGGAGAAGCGCATAAGTAGGTACTAAGGTTTTCTGTAAGGGCATTTATTGAGAATATTCATAGGCAGGTATAACAGACACTGTTGTTTGAAACCGTTTTTAAATGAAAAAAAACTATTGCGTATTTTTGCGAAAATGTCGATATTACACGTCTATATTATCGTACATAATTATTATACTTAACTAGGTGTAGCATAATAATGGATACGGAAACCCGTGCGAGCGCAAGGTCGTAACAGGTTTGCCTTAACACATCGTTATTATTAAAATTTTATTGAGAACTTATTGGGATCTTTATTTACAAAGATTTATAACTACGTATGAACGCTTAGAGTCTATAAAAACGAAACCCTATTATATTTTGGAAGCAATCATTCGCACTGTTTCGCCATAGGTACAAAACACGCGTTGTGCATATTAATATAGATTATAGTACTTACTTATAAATTTAGGCAGCCAATCATACCAAAAATCACACAAAACGTTCTGAGTCTGAGTGAATTCCAGTAATTTGTTCAGTAAAGCAGTCATCCCTGATATGAATTGCTAGGTTAAACATTGCGGTTTGATGTTAACAACCTGTATTTTTGGTTACAGTACGAACCGTTATACAAGGTCCGCACTAAACGCGGGGACTGGCGAACCGTCGTCCAGGCCGAGCAAGAAAACTACGTGCAGAAAGTGCGTTTGGAGACATGCCTGTGAGTATATTCATTTACATTCCATCAACTCATTCACGCGCCAACTAAAGAAATGGCTCCTCTCGCATGCCTTTTACAGTATAAATAACTTTTATAATTTACAATCATGTTGACATTTTAGATAATAATTTTTATGGAACAAATTTAATTAACACTATCATCACAATTGTAATAACATTTGACACACAACTGTAATAATAATTTAATTGTAACATAATAAAAATAATTGTAACTTAAATAATCTAATTTAATTTCCATTTTTGACGTGTAATATGTAATTATATTATAAATAAATGAGTATGAGTATGAGTACATTTTGCCACGGTGTAAAAAGGATGATTCACGTTAGACCGGGCCGTGTTCGGGACGAAGCTCGCGGCGGCGCTTACTTTTCTATGACATGACAGGCGATCACGTGATGCTTTCCGTAGAAAACGATGCGCCGGAACCTCCGGCCACGGACTAACATGAGTCATCCTTAAAACCTACAGGTTTTATGGAGAAAGTGCTATATATAGGTTGCAAAGCATGTAAAGGGTGTCTCACATTGAATGTCGCATGGCACTTTGATCATCTCGTTATACTTCAACTACTCGTATTGTAGATTGTGAGTTTCAATAGATAGCTTTATATTATACCTGACTAGACTATTAAACGCCGTGTATCTACATAAGATTTTATACCTAACTAAGTCTGCTCAAATGACGCCATCAGTATGTTTACTTAATATGTTTCAGGTACTACCACTACTAGTCAATGCATCACACCTAATTATAGTTGTGTCGTTCTCGAGGACTTCTTAATTTAATATGAGGGATCTGTAGCCATTAATTCCGTTTAATTGCATTTATTTTTCTTTTCTCCAGAAAACCTCAAAGCAAATGCTTCACCAGCTTCGGTGAAATCCCAGGCATCGAGACCTACTGTCGCCAAAACTACAACGACTGGGAGTTAGTCGTGTCAGACGGGAAAGGGGGTACAGAAACCGTCACAACCAGCCTTCCAGTCTGCTGCTCTTGCCACTACAAGTCCGTGGACGTCGCCTCCAGGTTTGGGAAACCGAAAGAACAGAAAACACTGATAGAAGGGACAAAATCTTAATTTCTGTGGTTTTATTTTGACATTGTTTAATGTCATTCGACCATTTAACACGACTTGTTAGGGGAACCTCACATATGCTTACATACAATGAGGCATGGCCAATAGGTCATTACAAAACATATGACTCGTCATAATACCATGGCTTTAATACTGTTTTTTTTTTCGTGTTAGATGCGTAACGTTATTTGTTAATAACGTTAAATATTGAAATATTTTTGTGAGTCTACTAGTTGTTATAAGTTGCTATCTAACATAGGATTCATCGTATAATACCTACGTTTGCCATACACTAAAATTCTAATTTAAAGCTACATGTGATTGAAGTTTTTTTTTAAGTTTTCGCGTATTTATTTAATACCTAAGTATGTCATAGTTTACTTTAGGGCACTGTTATCATGTTACCTACATGTTATCACAAACAATTGACATAATAGAAGTGCAAAATATTGACTAAGTATTGCCATGAGAGTTGGTTCTATATGCACGACTTATTTTTTTTTGAGTTTTCTGTGATTCAGAATTTAATTGTGTGTCATGGAAATATTTCATTACCTGTGTACTGTGTAGGTATTATGTATGAATTGTATGATGACTGGGTACCTACTCATTTTCCTTTTATTATATCATTAATAATAACTTGAGTGCGAAATTCTCATATGTAATAAAATAATCAATAAATTAGTGGTAGTGGTCTATCAAGTTTTATAAATTATGTATTTTATAAGTATGAACTCACGATCTCAATACACATATAAACATATTCGGTCCTCGTCCTGCCCCCCATATTCAGTTTAAGTCATTGAAATTGAAACCAAATTGTGTGGAAAATAGTATTGATTTTCCTTTATTTCACGTTTTTAGTTAAAAAATAAGTTTTCTATGCCTAACCTCATTCTTTCCAAGCTTTTATTAATAACTTGCTAAAAATTGAACATGTCCTTTAGGAATCACAATGGGCAGGACGAGGATATAAAAATTATCGCCAAGTATGATGTATTTTCCTAACATAGCTATTCTTTCTTAAGTCACGATAAAGTTATACCGGGTGTGGCCTGTAACACGAGCAAATACTTAAAACATAGATTGTACTCCTCAAACGGTGACACTTTTGTTCAACAACTTTTAAAAATTATGAATTATTTAGATACATGGCGTCTTTGAATAACCTTTAAAGTGTATTAAAAATCAAACTAAAAGTTATTTTTAAAAGTCACTGAACAAATGTTGATCAGTTGAGGAATACAGCCTACAGTAAAATTTTTTGCTCATATTACAGGTCACACCTGGTATAACTTAACATGTATTTTTTTTTGTATAATTCCTAGTCAGTAAATAATCTTACAAAACATTTCGACAAATAAATCATCGAATATAAAAGAATTTTTTATTTGGTATTAAACTAAAGTTTCCTTTTTTCCTTGATATTATCATGTCATGATGGTTACTTAAGCACTCTACATTATGTAAGTATCTACAGCTAGGTCGATATACATGTAAATAATACCTAGTTATGCAAATTTCAATCTTAGTTGTCAAGCGGACCCCAGGCTCCCATGAGCCGTGGCAAAATGCCGGGATAACGCCAGGAAGAAGAAGCAAATTTCAATCTTATACAATAGATATTACGTTGTAAATTGACTTAAAGTGATTTTGATTATATGTGATCTACTGATATTGCAATGAGCATACAAGTGCATCGAGGAAAAACTGCATTATTTTCCATTCGGAAAACACGAACTTGCATATAAAACTTTATTTTAACTAAAACAGGAAAATATGCGTTCACACAGTAACACAAAACACATACTTAAACAATAACACAGTAAAAATATTGTTTTGTGTTTTTATATTTTACTTTTATATTCATATTATAAATCACCTCGCCTAAGAGTTCAAATAAATAAATAAATAAATAATAATAATAGGAGCCATCCCATATTATCCCCTTTCATCCCATAGCCCAGTATTTAGTCCATTGCTTTTACCATATAGCTTAAGTACATTTTAAATTTCATAAACTCTCATTAGTTCTCACATCCTGATGGCCCTGATGGGTGTCGTCTTTGTTTGCGTCCCATAACCCATAACACAGTCAAAGGGCTAAAGGTACTTAACTCTTACATTTCATTAAATTTTCGAAAGGGTCATTACGTGTTGGCTTTGGTTTTGCGCACGCCTCCTAAATGTTCGGAACACCATTGAGAACCAAGAGCACAGAAATAATAGTACAACCGTACAGAAAGGACACTTCCTACAAAACCGAATCATTCTGTCCCTTGCTATTGTATGGCACTATCCCTATCGGCTATTTAGGGTTGTCATAAGAAGTCGTGCACGCAAAGGGACTTCAAGTTGTGTCAATGTCAACCCTAAAATACTTAATTGCTCGGAGCAACGCTGAGCCGAACGGAGCCGAGAATGCCCGGAGCAGGAGTCTCTCCCCACTGCCAAGAGGATAATATTTATGACTATTAAGGCCGAGCCACACCGGCTTGCGTGTGCGTGACGTGCGCGTGTGCGTATGCTAAAATGTTGGAGCCGCACACGCAAGCGGTGTGCCATCTCTCATAAGGATCCGTATACTACAACGCCGCACGTGCACGTGCACGGCACGCACACGCAGCCGGTGTGCACAGGCCATTAATGAGTCTCGAAATTTAATACGTTTTCCGGGAAACCTATCTACCCGGGAATAAATAATCATGACTCATTTGCGGAATTTTTAAGTGTCCTGATACCGATAATGAGGCTTTGCTTCAAAAACAGTTAAAAACGCAGCATGTATTTACGTTTTTTTATTACTAAAAACTGAAATGTTAGTCATTATTTGTACCTAGGTAGGTACTAGTCCAGCGACCGGGATTCTTACCTCCGATTTTTGATGACCCATGGGTCCAAAAATGTGAATCATAATAAAGACTTCCAATAAAAACTATAGGTTAGGCTATACTTATAGCGAACATTATTGCCATTTATGAGATATTTTCAGATTTTGCGATACGAGTTTTTCCGGCCTCTGCAATAATGAGCTATGAAAATCGACGGTTGTTGACTCTGCCTACTGATATAAATTGTATGTATGTAAGTACCTACTTGTAGTTAGCATAAGTTAGGCATGTACAAAACGAGTTTCAGTTGATATCGAATTCGCAAACTTTCTCGCGAACTGGTCGAGGACTGCCGGCTTAAAGCCATTTTCTATTCCAACCCAACATCCTAAATAATGACACCTCACTAAAGATTATTAAATGAATACTTAAACAAGTTTTTACTCTATAACAAAG
This sequence comes from Cydia fagiglandana, assembly GCF_963556715.1. Lineage (NCBI taxonomy): Eukaryota > Metazoa > Arthropoda > Insecta > Lepidoptera > Tortricidae > Cydia > Cydia fagiglandana. The sequence continues at coordinate 6,760,564 of NC_085936.1, read as the reverse complement.
TATTTACTATTAAAAACGGTGTAGGTAGGGGAGACCGAGGTGAGTTGTGACTATTTGCTTTTCCGAGCTGCTGATAATTTAGCAGAGTTGCAAAGCAGTCAGAGGGCCTACCGGGAAACACGATATACAAAATTTCTTATCTGCCTCTCTATCGTTTCACTATGCAAGAGCGATAGAGAGGCAGATAACGAAATTTCGATTTTCGTGTTTCGCGGATTCGCGGAAGGCCCTCAGATGTAGCACTGCAAGTTGATTGTATTCTACCCACATAGCTTTGCGAGCTATCCCCGGGGGCTTACCGCGAACGAAGTTGGACGTGTTGTCTCCCTGTCACACTTACGTACGAATTTATCTACAAGTGCGACAGAGATGCAACACGTCGAACGTAGTTCGCGGTAGGCTCTGTTTCGTGGGTCACCGAATTAGTATTAATAATGGCTGCTATTTAACTGATCACCAGATTTAATAAAATTTAATACCAAAAAAATCTATTTTACCACCCTAAAATAATGAATGATCACCAAAATTATAACACCATTTTAATGTGAAATGATTACCAATTTTATTACATTTTACTATCCTTTTAAAGGAAATGACACCAAACTAATCATTATTAACCCAAAAATAGTAAATGATTACCAAATTTCAAACCCCATTTTAATGTGAAATGATAACCAAATTTTTACATCTTGCTATCCTATTAAAGAAAATGACACCAAAATAATCATTGTAAACCCAAAAATAGTAAATGACCACCAAAATTAGAACTTCATTTTAATGTAAAATGATAACCAAATTTTTAAATCTTGCTATCCTTTTAAAGCAAATGACTCGAAAATAATCACTGTAAATCCAAAAATAATAACCACCATAATTGTAACCACATTTTAATTAAAAATGTGCAAATACTTAATATATCGTTAATATCGTTATCCTATTAAATTAATTAATCCACTTCGTCACCTTTTTCTAGTAGCATTTTATTTCTGTAAAATTCGCAGTTCTAACCTAACCTAACCCACTTTTCTAGTAGCATTTCGTTTCTGTAAGGGTCGCAGTTAAAACCTAACCTAACCCACTTTTCTAGTAGCATTTCTTTTCTGCAAGGGTCGCAGTTCAAACCTAACCTAACCCACTTTTCTAGTAGCATTTCGTTTCTGTAAAGGTCACAGTTCAAACCTAACCTAACCCACTTTTCTAGTAACATTTCTTTTCTGTAAGGGTCGCAGTTTAAACCTAACCTAACCCACTTTTCTAGTAGCATTTCTTTTCTGCAAGGGTCGCAGTTCAAACCTAACCTAACCCACTTTTCTAGTATCATTTCGTTTCTGTAAAGGTCGCAGTTCAAACCTAACCTAACCCACTTTTCTAGTAGCATTTCGTATCTGTATGGGTAGCAGTTGAAACTTAACCTAACCTACTTTTCTAGTACCATTTCGTTTCTGTAAGGGTCGCAGTGCTAACCTAACCTAACCCACTTAACTGATAGCAATTTAACTTACTTTTCTAGCAGCATAACGAAATGCTACTAGAAAAGTAGATTAGGTTCAGGTATGCGGTGCGGGCTACGGGGGGTTGAGCGAGAGGGGCTAGTAATTTTGGCATCAGTTTACTTTATTTGGTAATATGTATAAATTTTTTGGTAATCATAGTGGTTTATTTAGGTGAAAATATCGCATTAATTTGGTCTTCAAGATTTGGTGATCATTAATGATTTTTGGTGATCATTCAATATATTTGGTATTTGAATACAATTTGAAGTGCAGTCGTAATTAAAATGGTGGTACTTTTGTATTTTTAGGGCTTATTTTTTTGGTGTTCAGTAATTTTTTTTGGTAAGCATGATTTTTTTATTTAGGGTACCAAAGTATTTTTTGGTGGTCATTATATTTGTAGCCATTAATAATATCGATATATTTTATAGAACACATTTGGACCTTATCGAATAAAGTTATCGATATGAATATTAATAATCCCGTATTTTAACATTTTTAACGTCAATGACTCGTCGATAAGCGATAATATTATAATATTGGAAGTTCTTTTATTTTTGTATTAATATCAAATTTGTACTCGTGGGTTGCGTGTCGTTTTGTTGACGGAAAAATGCATTTCACTTTGCTCATTGTTGTAAGTTTTTTTGTTGATAATTTATGAATTCTTCAAAAACAATTTGCGTTAAAATTCCCCTTTTCAAAATTCGGTATCGTCCACTATTTATATCTTACATCAGAAAAGTTTCATTTAACTGTAAACTTTTAAATGCATATTAAGTACGTATAAATAGTAATGTAGAAATACAACAATTAAGTAAAATATAATAGTCGTGTATAGTCAGTGAACGGAAATTTAAGGTACCTACCCTGATTTAAAGTTTTTCAATTATTTAGATGCTTGGATCATCAAGAGCTTTGCAGCACGATCGGTCTATTAACGAACATAGAAAATTACCAGATTCAGGTAAGCCCTTACCATGTACCATCTCATTCTTATACAGTATATGTGACGTTATCTATGAAAAGGGACCTTATTGTCGATGGCGCTTATGCCATTATTAATTAATGCTCCGAGATAAATACAATGCCGCGCGACTCTGTGCGGCGTAAGCATCACTACAATAAGGTCCCTTTTCGTAGATAATGCCCCATATACTTAGGAATATCGATTGTTTCATAAATCGTTACAGACTAACCTAACCTATCCAACGATACCCCACACTATAAGTTTGAAGCGAAAAATTACATCCCCATTTTACGTGTAGGGGAGTTACCATATTTTTTTTATATATCCATGCCAAATTGCAGCTTTCCGTCACGGAGCAAAGCCTCGTACAGATAGACAGACGGACATGATTGCTAGTTAACTACGGAACCCTAAAAAGTACATTTAATTCCAACTGCAACACTCACACTTTTAAAGGCGGAACTGAAGTTAATTACCGAGTAATGTCACTTTAGCATTTTTTGTAAATTAAGGCTTGCCTTGATCGATTACCGATTTCCGTCTCAAAAAAACTCAAAGCAATATAGTTGTTTGACCTGGAGCCCGATTCTGATTTTCATTTCTTATTTTGAGAGTTTTATGGATTTGATCTGTCCAGATCAAATACATAACAGTTTCAGTACGGATAATGATGGTCGTTTTTGTCTACGTGACAGCGTGATAAAACGGTGTCTATCCCGTGGAGTTAAAAGTGACAGTTATTTTATCACGTGGATAAAGCGATCCATAATATGCCTGCAGAACAAGAAATTAAAATTATTATCGGGCTACTGTACGTATATGATGGTCGTTTTTGTCTACTTGACAGCGTGATAAAACGGTGTCTATCCCGTGGAGTTAAAATTGACAGTTATTTTATCACGTGGATAAAGCGATCCATAATATGCCTGCAGAACAAGAAATTAAAATCATTATCGGGCTCCTGTACGGATGTGATGGTCGTTCTTGTCTGTGTGATAAAGAGAGTGTCCGTCACTTTTATTTCTTAATAAGTGACGGTTATTTTATCATTTTATCACGTGGATAAACTCATCCATCATACGCCAGTAGCCTTATCACGAGTTTGTGTTACCACTATATAGTGGTATTAGTATAATACTATGAACGAGATGTATTAGAAAGTAAGTTAGGTACGCTGTGTGCATACGTTAGCGAATTTGCAGTGTCAAACTCGTGGTAAGGCTAGGTAGTACATATGGCCCTTTTGACATAGTCTACGAAATGTGCTACCAAATTATCGCACTAGTGCGGGAAAGCGTAGCTTCATATGTACCTCTTTAGAAAATAGTTGATTCCGTCTAAGGCAATTCTGCACCAACTTTGAAAGTGTCATCCGAGATATTTAGGTACATACAATTTTTACATTAAGGACCACACTGTCATTGCAAGTGCCACGCAGAGTTACCTTGGTCTGACTATCTCTTCTCTATACTAAAATGTCAAATTCGAATCTAGAACCAACGATGGTCCTGCCGAGTTTCGAACCGGAGATTCCCGAGTATTGTCAGAACCACAGCATCTGCGAGGAAGTACCGAACTATCCCCACGAATACATCGAACACTTACTGCAAAACAATGCTACGGTAAGTTGACAGTTTAACCGAGTAGATTCAGAAGAATGTTTGGGATATTCAACCAAGTTTTTCTTAGTTTATTTTTGTTTTCATCACTGAAGGTCCTTTTTAACTGAAATTCTGATATGAAGGTCCTTATTGCACATGAAGCAAAGGCCATTTTCACTCAAAAATGTACCATTTCCTTTTTAGAAAATCCATTATCTTTTGGATTATTTCTACTCAGAATCACGAGGACTATCAATTTAAGAACAAAAAAAAATGTGTCTCGAAAAAAAAATGCCAGTTTTGTAACGCATTTTGTATTATGAACTGTTACAAAACTGACACTACAAAATTTGTATGAAAAACTGGGGTGACTATTTTTCTTTGTCTCATTCAATAGTACACATGATTCTGTGACTAAATAACCCAAAATTTGATGATTGTTCGAAAAAAAAGTAAATGATACCATTTTTTCTAAAAACACCCATAAGTAATTCTCTGATAGTTAGTCCGTCGAGTAACCATCAATTAAAAGAAATATTTCTTTCCCGTATCTGCAGGTGAGAAATGCATTGTTCTTGATGATGGGTGGACTTGGCGACGCTAGAGGGTGCATGGCTAATAAGGATCCCATCAAAGTGGAAGTATGCCAATCTAAAATGAAAGTGAGTATTTCTTCCTACATTTTCGCAAAAATCTATTGGAACAAGTATTTCTGCCCTGTCAGCCTAGCCAAGGTGACAATCGCTATCGCTACGACTAAGAAAACCCTTTGTGTCTCTCTATCACTCTTCTATATTAGTGCAACAGTGACGTTGCGTTTCGATCGCTACGGAGCGTTAGCGATTGGCATGTTGCCTACGCGGCCGGTATTATTTTATATTTTTTTCGAGTAGTTAAAATATTGCTACCTAAACTATGATATTTTATATGTAGATGTGTTATACACGCTCCAAAAGTGAAGCACTCACCTCGTGTCATGTGTACGAGTTTGTCTCAGTCTGCCTGACGCAAGCGCGAAGGTGTACACCGGTTAATACTTTTCCACAAATAACGTGTATTAAGCAACAAAATGCCGACCTGCGTTATGTTGAAATGCTCAAATTATCCGCGGAAGCGCAAAAAAATTGACGGCGTCACATATCATTGGTAAGTAAAAGCTGAAATAACCCGTTTTTCTTCGGTTTAATCTTGAATTAAATAAACCCAGCCGCCATTTTCGCCGGCTGACAGAACGAGATAAGTTTATGTTCTCATCAGCGAGAATGACAAGGACGCACCAACTGCGTACATAGATTATCATAGCAGACGCGTCATGGTAAGTTGCATTCATTGTTTGGTGCTTTTCGTACACAAATAAAAAAAGAAATATACTTAAATTCCAACTTTAATATTGAAGTTTTTTACTTGATCGCATTTTTTCTTGTATTTAAGTACAACAATTGGCAAATTAAAGATTATTATTGGCCATATTATTGTCCGGGTCGCGTCAATTAAGTAAATAGGTATATTGCTGTTTATACAAAGATTACTACAAAATTAGTATTTATTGTCAGGCATTTCCTTTTCTCACACAGTAACAATTATTAATAACATAAAATTGTTAGTATACTTGGTCAAGCAGATCTTGTCAGTAGAAAAAGGCGGCAAATTTGAAAAATGTAGGCGCGAAGGGATAGCGTCTCATAGAAAATTTGAATTTCGCGCCTTTTTCTACTGACAAGATTTGCTTGACCATCTATAAAATAAAGGATTTTGTTGTTATTGAGTTTGCTTTTTGTCAAAATGTTTTTATAGTATAAGAAAAATGATGAATAAAGAGTATAATATAATATCTTTTATTTACATAACTAAATATGAAAACTTTTTGCTTCGGTAGCGAGTACAAAACTGCATTAAAATGATTTGCACCTTCTGTCAAACATCTTAGTCTTTGATATATTTTTTTCTTAATAAGTTTTACGCTTTGCGCCATATTTACTGTTTGCCGTCGTGTTATGGTGGTATCACTGATTTACCAAATTCACGCGCAAGTGACAAACATTAGCCGTCTCTTTTTTACTTAGGTATTCTTTTAATTGTGCCGTCTCTTTTACGCATTTGCGTATGAAGTTGTAAACAAATTGTAACTAATGCTGCCGTGTCGTTGGCAGCATTGGTTGGTATCATTTTTTTCGCTTGATATGTTATTGTATGGCTTATCTACATATAAAATATCATAGTACCTAAAGGCTACCTATGCAATTTCAAATATCCCGAAAAGGTTCGCCACAAATAGGTAATTATCTTTCCCTAAATAATAACTTGGAACAAATCTCAACATATATTTTTCATGAGTTCAAACAGCAGAAAACTTTACAAAGATCGGATTTAAACTGTCGTGAGGTGGTGTCGTGACTCATGATAATATTAAGCTATTTTTAGTCACTTACGCGACATGTTTCGGACAGCCTATGTCTTCATTTTACTCATAACAGTGCATCATGAGTAACGTTCACGATAGCCATGCGCCGCGTATCCTCCGAAACATGTCGCACATGTGACTGAGCGAGTGAGTGAGATACGTGAGTTAAACCGTAAAATTAGCTTAATACTCGTACTTTAAAAAAGTTAATTTTTTTTAGTTCGTTGAAGCTAAGGCTGGTCGAGACGTGAGTGGCCGCTGGCATTTTCTAGTCGGCGCCCAACCGCTCTGCGAAGAGCTATGCGTGTAAGTATCGACTATAATTTTGTAATTCACTAGACATTAGTCTCTTGTAATGATGACATTCGTGAGGCAATTACTGCTACAGCGTTGACTTGGACGATTTCACTCTCAATTTCCTTGATAGGATGAGTGACGGGTCGAACGTCCTAATCCCGCCAGCGACGTGGCATATGGTAACTCCAGTAGTAATAGTAACGCAATTTATAAAGGAAATTGACAGTGACAAAGCCTGCGCTTAAGCAATCTCGACAGTAACACTGTACTAGTGTAGTTTTTTATTTAGTTTGCGTCGATTACTAAGACTTTTTAGATCAAACTTATTTTACAGAATGCCTGATAGCCCTTGCGCGCGACCCTTAAACAAGAATAGTCCCATCGAAGTTAACCAAGGTTACAGAGCTACTTGCAAACAGAACTTAATTGATAAGCCCAAGGTAGCACTCGACAAAAATGGTGCTATTATCGTTTTGCAGCTCCCTATAAAAGGCGGTTGTTGCTGTCACGTCACACAAAAGTCACCGGTGTCTTATTTGTATTCATAAGTTAATATTTAACTTATTATACCTAGTTTACAAGCGTAGGCGCTGTCAGGATATTTTTATGGATATGCAATCAAAGAGAATGTAATATAGCATGTATAATTAAATTGAACGATTTCTCGCAGTCGATATGATGTTAATGGTTTGGCTAACTTGAATTTGAATTTTCAGATCAAACTTATTTTACAGAAACCGTGACGGCCCATGCGCGTACCCTGATAAAAGGGACAGTCCCCTCAGCGTTCCCGTAGGCTACAAAGCTACTTGCAAACAAAACGTTATTCAAACTCCCAGAGCAGGTCTAGACAAAAATGGGGGTTTGATCGTCATCCCACTCCCTGTATATGCTGGATGTTGCTGTTATGTTACACACAATGACAGTTTGATAAAATCCTTTAGAAATTAAAGGAAACTTTCTAAATATGAAACGAAATGAAACAGATGTAATAAAAACTTGTAATTCTAGTGACCATTCCTGTATGGATTATGGTGGTCGTTCAAAGTTCAAATATACTTTGTTCATGTCGGCCTAGCAACAAGCACTTATGGTTCTTGCCTACGTGACAGCGTGATAAAACGGTATCCGTTACTTTCAATCGCGCTCTTTTTAAGTGTCGGATATTTTGTCACGTGGATAAAGCCATCCATAATATAGTGCCATGCCTTATGGGAAACGGTCGCAGAGATAGTTCAGAGCCGGAAACCGCTACCAACTTTTAGTATATTGTTGGGCATGGCATTGGGTCTCCAAAACTGCCGGGAGACGGCGGCGCCGGCCATCTACTTCAGCGGAATGACGTCATCAAAATGACTCCCGCTTCGTTGCGAATATTGCATACTGCACCCAAACTATGCATAGCACATACACGTGTGGGGTATTAAATGAAAGCCAATTAAATAAACTTTATTTTATTTATACAAAGTGTACCAAAATTAGCAACAGTTTAAGAGAAAATTACAAATAAATAAAACTTACGTAAAAAAATATTCGATTATTCGGGTTTTACAACCAAACCAAAAGTCGGACGATAAAGCAATGTACTACAACATTAAAGATAACGTCTCAAGCCATACACTGATATCAATAAAATCAAAATTGGAACAAATATGTGGAAATTATGCATCAAAATGTAGATATTTGCCCATACAAATGCATAAAAGTTAAAAAAATCCAAATTGGTCATTTTCAGGATAATCCGCATAAGCTTCTAGTATGTTATTAGCAATATGACCTGGATTCTAAAACTGCCGGGAGACCATCTCTGTTGTTCCTCAGTTACAAATAATGACGTCTTATAAATAATCACTGCCGAATTTCGCAAAATGTAAATTATAGCTATACCACGAGTCTCACATACACATGTGTTACATGTAATGAAAGGTTATTAAATGTATTATGATTCACTTAAACATTGTTTGTAAAAAGAATGTACAGTTTCAGAGCTAGAAACAACGAAATACCACTTTTTATGGAAAAAGTAGATATGTATCAATTTTATAGCTAAACTAAAATCGTCCAAAACAATTTGCGTATAATATTTGAAAAACCAGTTATTCAACTATATATCACAATTTAAAGTTTACATTTCCGACAAAAACTGTGGAAGTTCTGGAAAAAAAACTAAAGCGCCCCAACAATTCTACCTTATTGCGCTCATATTATGCAAAGAATAGTTCTAATTATCGAGTATTAAATGGATGAACATTACATAAAATACATGAAAACGACATTTTCGAATGGAACCATAATTAAAAAAAAAATTTACTAGATAAGTAAGCAAAATACTGTTTCTTTAAGTACCTAATCTCCTCCTTTCAAAGTCGGTTAAAATGTAGCTTTTGTGACCTGGGCTACAAAGACAAATAAATTGACACCTAATTTATCAAAATCAGTTCAGTACTTTCATGCAAACGGTACCTACACATGCACGCATAGATAGCAAATTCTGCCGTAGTCGGACAAAAAATTAAAATTCAATAATTAGACCTTTACTATTATGGCCTGGCGTGGCTTGGCATCTAACGTTGAAACCCTCAGGCCGTAGATGTTAGCAGACCAGGGGGTGACCTGTATTTCGGAGGATCAGAGGGAAAATTCTGCCAGCCTTCTCAGCTCAGCCTTGAAACCCTTGCACCACTCAAGATTCCACTTTTATAAGAATACCCAACTGGCGCGAAATGGCGCAGAATAGGGCAGAGTGACGCTCTTTTGTGTCAGAGGTCAAGATCCTCTTTGGGTCACTGTCACTGGGCCAGTGATGTATGTATGTATAAGGCTAATCGAGGCTTAAATATATAATTATGTATTTTTTACATGAAATAACTGAACTGATTTTGATAAATGAGGTGTCAATTTATTTGTCTTTGTAGCCCAGGTCACAAAAGCCACATTTTAACCGACTTTGAAAGGAGGCGATTAGGTACTTAAAGAAACAGTATTTTGCTTACTTATCAAGTAAATTATTATTTTTTTAATTATGGTTCCATTCGAAAATGTCGTTTTCATGTATTTTATGTAACGTTCATTCATTTAATACTCGATAATTAGAACTATTCTTTGCATAATATGAGCGCATTAATGTAGAATTGTTGGGGCGCTTTAGTTTTTTTTCCATAACTTCCACAGTTTTTGTCGAAAATGTAAAATTTAAATTGTGATATATAGTTAAATAACTGGTTTTTTAAATATTATACGCAACATTTTATTGACGATTTTAGTTTAGCTATAAAATTGATATACATCTACTTTTTCCATAAAAAGTGGTATTTCTTTGTTTCTAGCTCTTAAACCGTACATCTTTTTTACAAACAATGTTTAGGTGAATCATACTAAATTTAATAACCTTTCATTACATGTAACACACATGTATGTGTGACTCATAGTATAGCTATAATTTACATTTTAACGAATTCGGCAGTGATTATTTGTATGACGTCATTATTCGTGACTGGGGGACAATAAAGATGGTCTCCCGGCAGTTTTAGGACCCCGGTCATATTGCTAATAACATACTAGAAGCTTACGCGGATTATCCTGAAAATGACCAATTTGGATTTTTTTAACTTTAATGCATCTGTATGGGCAAATATCTACATTTTGATGCATAATTTCCACATATTTGGCCCAATTTTGACTTGATTGATATCAACGTATGGCGTCAGACGTCGTCTTTAATTTTGTAGTACATTGCTTTAACGTCCGACTTTTGGTTTGGTTGTAAAACCCAAATAATTGAATATTTTTTTACATCATTTTGATTCTTTTGCAAATGGCTCTTAAACGGCTGAATATTTTGATACACACTGTATAAATGAAATATAGCATATTTAACTGGCTTTCATACAATACCACACACAATTATGTGCCTTGCATAGTTTGGGTACAATATGCAATATTCGCAACGAAACGGGAGTCATTTTGATGACGTCATTCCGCTGAAGTAGATGGCCGGCGCCGCTGTCTCCCGGCAGTTTTGGAGACCCAATGCCATGCCCAACAACATACTAAAAGTTGGTAGCGGTTTCCGGCTCTGAACAATATTCCCATAAGGCATATGACTAATAGGCGTGCTGGAAATAATTCTTAGTTTTCACGTGTATAAAAAATAACATTAGAGCAAAAAAAGATTACGTAATGTTAGTATTTTTCTAAATCCAATTTGCTTTTAGGAATCATATCATGTCATGATGGTATATGGTAATATAAATTTTAAATAAAATAAAATATTTTTGTCAGTACCTAGGTAAGTCGTTTCTATGTAAATACAATGTAAGCAACTACCCTATACTGCAGCGTTGCAGTGGCGAGAAAACTAGGTTTTCCTTATATACTTACCTATCTATATTTTATTATTAATTAGGTATAGTTAAAAATTAGTTTTAGCCACTGTCGCTTCCGTAGCTTGTATTATTTGGTAGGTATTTGTAAACTAAGTACATACCTACGATCATTATTTTATATTAGAAAAAATATACCTATTGCCTAATTTTCATATTGGTTTTATTTTGAGAGACTTTTTTAACGAATAACTTAAATAATACGTTCCTAGATATGCTATGCCCATACGATATATATGCCATAGTCTAAAACTGTTTAACTTGAATAGGTATGGTTTAATGATTTTTGTGCGTTTAATATTGGTATGGTATGCTGGTATTGTGTGACTACATACTATGGCATATGACGTCTTCGACGTACTGACGAACAAAAGAGCATCCGGTCTGTGGGTAAAGTACGTTCACGCTAAAATACCCAATATTATAACATAAACCATTACGTACCTATACAGTAAAATGTTACTTTAGTGGTGCCAACACAGTACCTATCCCTTAATAACTTAAGTTGCTAAAAAATGTCATAAAAGGCGTGAGAACTGCGAACCCTGATCTTTATAAAAAACACAGGTCAATCATATCGAACACCTGTCGACAACCAGTCTGTCTTGACCTTCGCGACTCTCAAAACGTCTACTACGATGAAGCAAAACTAGTGTCCAGCAAGCAACGTCAGAGATCTTCAGGAACTGGTAGCATTGAGCGTAAACAACTTTGCGAGGGAACTTGACCAGTAGTTACCGCACCGCAACAGACGGTGCATGTCTTGTCGATGTCCGCTTATCGACAGGTGGTTAGTGCGCGTCAAGTAAATAGCCGGAAAGTTAAACAAACGGTTTTTCAATTTGAATCATCCAGTGTAGACAGTAAAGTCGATATTTGACCGATTAAATTTGTCGCAGCTCGGCCAACTTAAATAATATCAAGTGTACCTAATGTGCTAGCGCGTCGCAGTGTCAGTTACTCGTTAATAACCTGTGACCGAGCACGGTCATTCGCTATGTACAAGTTCAATAAGTAAATAGAAATGGACTGGACATTGTGCCTCCTTTGTGCCCTGGTAAGCGTTCTGAATTTGAATAACGCTCTAGAGTGAAAAGTAAAAGTTTTACTGTCGCTTTCTTCTAGCCAGTAACGGTTGAAGCGAATATTTTTCGCCGGCAGGTAGGTGTCGGAGTTTGCACGCGATGTCCGTGTTCCGGTTGTTTTAACTAACTTGACCAAGTTCACTGTAATGACAGCAAACAGGCTGTAACAATGATAATGTTACAATGTCATGGCAATGACACTTAGATTTTATTGTTAGAATATGGTGCGATTATTCGGTACAGTGAAACCTGGATAAGTGAGATCTCAAGGGGCGAGCAAATTTGTCTCACTTAAAGAGGTTTTCCACTTACCCAGGCTCCCAGTTAGCCAGGTACAAATAAATTTGTGTCTCATTTACAGAGGGTTCCATTAATAGAGGTGAGAATAGAGTATATTTCAGTTATAGAGGTGGTTAATAGGGTATTTAGTAATTATCTTTAAAAATAAATAAGGTAAAATAATCCTTGTCCCTAAATATTTTTTTAGTCTGTTTAAATATTTCTTTGAATTAATTTTGAATGATTCTCCAAAGGATAGATATTTCAAAATTAAATTAAAATTGATATGGACTTCAATGCGTATAAGAAATTTAATAAATGAAAATTTATTTTTTCGTTTTACTTATGAAAATTTCAGCTTTCGTTTCGATAGTTTTAACTACTTACATAAATTAACTAAATCAAACTTGAAGTTGTTTAGACACAATTAGGCAAATGCGGAATTTGTGGATTGACTAAGAGTTAGTAAGAATACGGAAATTGTTCAATGAAGTCTAAGTTAGAGAGGTCATAGATTGACGTTATCTCAGATACAGAATTCAATTCCCTATAAAATTCCAAAAAACAATTAGGAAAATGTAATCTTATAAATATATTCTCAGTAAAAGAGGTAAAATACACTCTCTGTCTCAGTTATAGAGGTAAATGTGACTATAAAATCACAATAACGAATCCCAGTTATAGAGGTTCGTTTTTTCTCAGTAACAGAGGTAATTCAGTGCTAAAGTGTCGGGACCGCACCATGAGTCCCAGCTATAGAGGTTTCTCACTTATCCAGGTCCCACTTAACCAGGTTTCACTGTATTTGTATGTTTTTATCTGTCTGCTTTAAAAAAATAATAGCGGCAAAAACCGACTAATGAACTACTATAGTATATGTAGTATGTAACCAAATAGATTGTATAACAAGTTGTTATAGCCAGTTCAGAAGTTTTCGGATTAAAACAATAATGCCTACTTTTACACGTAAAATATACAACTCTATTTGACAGTCTCAAATTCATAATTATGTCAATGATGGTGTGTCCAAATTTGGCCAAGAAGGTGGTAGAATTGACAAAAATTTATAAAAATATTTAGAGTCGCACCAAACAAAGTCTGCAGCGGATTTAATAGCCCCCGCAGTGTAAGTGTTATGTATACGTCATAATTTCATAGAAGTTTGACGTTTAATAAAATGACACTTGCACTGCGTGGGCTATCAAAATCGCTGCAGACTTTTTACGGTCTTACTATAAGATTCTTCTGTTTGGTTATAATGGTCGTCCTTATCTACGTGACAGCGTGATAAAAGGTGTCCGTCACTTTCTATACCGCAGTGTTAAAAACTGTCAGTTATTTTATCACGTGGGTAAGACCATCCATAGATAATACGTCGGCTGGATTTGAGTGGGGTGTCACTTGGAGTGGAATACTACTACACACTAAGAAAGTTTATATGTCAAAATGTGAAGAACATGTACTTCTTAAATAATTTTATTGTCAATGTACTATAAGGTACAACATGCCTTAAATGGTAAAGATTGATTTGATTTTACCAAATTTGAAAGAGCATTTGTAAATAATTATAATCTTAAAGAATCCCCAGTCCACTGATTAGTGATTCTTAGCAGGTAAGGTTAAGTAATTGTAATAATTGTAAAAATTTACGGGCACTTTATTCGAAGGAAACTGAAGGTCTGTCGCGAAAATATAAATTTTCAACTTTGTTATCTGCCTCTATCGCTTGTGCATATTTGAGGGATAACGAGGTAGATAACAAAATTTCGATTTTCGCGATAGACCCCCTGAATAGCCTTAGGTACGACTAACTCTGAGGGAATCCTTCTTTCCATTTACCTGCAGTAAGTTTTGGATATAAGTAGCTCATGATAAATAACATAACGTTAAATAAACACACACTAGAAAATTGCTATGCAAATAGGTATTCGTGGAAGTTGAAAGTTACCGTATTAAGAAAATTATACCTAGGTACGAGAATGTTTGTGAAAATTGGCAGCCGTCTAGAATCTAGTTTGCATTTTGCAAGTATTGTTGGAAGTAGGTACATATATTGGTATGTGTGAGTGATGCCATATCTAGGTTATACTTACATAAGTAAGAATGCCTTACCAGGATTTAAATCAGAGACCGCTGGTTCAATAATTTATAATCGGGATCGCTATTATAATTATCAAATTGCCGTGTGTGACATACATTACATATGGGTTGAATAATCAAAAATTCAGCTCAGCAATCTCTCTGGTTACGGAATAAATACATTCAGATATTGTCTATGCCACTTGTTTTTGTATGAAAAAATCAGATTAGGTAAGTAGCTTCCGTTACTGAATTATTGATATTTTTAGCCCATATATATGTGGTGCGACTATGTACGAATATAATTGGGAGTTTAAGTGCGTATGCCCTTATTTATACATATAATATCGGCATATAACTAGTATTATCATGTGTAATATGTATGCTGCGTATAAAAGAGATTAGCTAGTACCAACACTAATTATTCTAATTAATTATGTATCGCCTCGTGATATCATATTTTACTTAGATTACTTTGCTGCAACAGAATGCTTTTGTTTAGCTGTTTCGGTAACGATTTATTTTTTCTAATGACTAGGATTACATTAATATGTAACAAAGTAGAATAAGAAATACAGTAATGATGTGCTAATTAACAAAATACTAGGAGCGAATAAATATAAAATCAATCAAAAAACCTTAAAATTTGTTAACCCCCAGTTATATACATAGGTAATTATGTAGGTACATAATTACCTGTATAACTAGGTTTACTTTGTTAAAAAATTATACCTAGGAGTTCGGATGTTGATACATAAGAGTTATTTTTAGCACCTTAAAAAATTATATTTATAACTACCTACCTACCATCGTCATTACAGTTATGGTCAGTATTTGTAACTTGTAACTCTTATTGCAATGAAATTAGGTATATAATAAACATACAGACAGTCTAGTTCAAAAGCACTAAATATCAAAGGTTATTGACGCCGAGTCTACGTATAAAAAATGTCTGAGGTATTTGATTAAGTAATTCTAAGGTGTTTGGACACTCATGCCGATTCATAGTACACTTATGAGTGTTTAACACCAAGGTCGACAGCTGACGGCCTCAAGTTAATTATTATTACCGCAGCCATTTTTTTTTTTTATGCGTAACTACATAGTAAAAAAAAAATAGAAGAGGCACTAGTTTAGTACTGAGACGCTAAACACACGAAATACAGTCAAGAGGGCCTAGCCAAGCCTATAAAAATACATGAGTGAAATGCAAAAAAATGTACGTAATTAAGCGCAGTTAAGAAGCTATGATCCGATTATTAGTCTTAACTTAATTGATTCCTTTGTGTTACGAAAATTAACTATGTAAATTGTATTGTACTTAATTCGTACACATAAAAGTTTATACCTTAGCAGAAGCTAACATACTTTCATGCATCTAACTTAAATAAAAGTGGCTTACTTTATTTATTTTTGCATAATATAATAATTGTTACCTACTACATTTATTAATATAAATTACTAAAAGACATAAACAGGAATAAAAAACTAAAACTAACTACAATTAAAATAACTGAAACTAAAAATTAAATTGGTTTAGCTTGTATCTGGGTCAAACAATTTTCAGAAAAAGGTCCCTTCTGTGGACCATATACCTAATAGAAGTTAACGACCCGGATACATTATGTAACACGTTTTTCTTATTCATGTATGTACAAAAAAAATGTCTCACTCCTGTTTTGATTCTCTTGACTTTGCGATGTCTACAGTCTATTCGCTTAATCAAAATACAACATGTTTAAATGTTTATACTTATAAGAAAGTAAGAAGACGGAGCGGAATAAGTAATAAATATTAATAATCCATTCAAACGACATCATGGCCAGGAAAAACCTATAAAAACCCCGATTTCCTCAGAGAGGCAGAAAATACCCTATTGTTTGGTGGGATGACGTCACGGATCTGACGCGTGACACCGATTCATTAACGTAAGTGCCGCTCGTGTAATGTGTGCTATCGACGCTCTGCTTTGATTGTATGACCAATTCATTAATGAGGTTTTTCCTCTTAAGAGTAGTACCTATTTAAAATTAATATTTAATGTGATGCGTTCATGGCCTCTTAGTGCTTGCTCATTCACATCGGTTGCACAATGGATCGGTCACCTATAGTAAGCTTTGGGAGGGCCTTTAAGAAGGCCTGTTTAGTTAACACAAGATAGAGATTTTCAAGCAGGTTTTCATATAACTGGCAAGCAAGTCGCCCACCCGACATGGCCTAATCCTAAAAATATCCAACCTATTTAAGAATTTAATTACATAGGCAAACAACATTAGAATTAAGTAATATAATATTTAATAAATAAGTACCTATAAATACAGTATAAAAATTAGATTAGCCTGTAAATGACCCAATAATAAAAAAATCTCCCGTCCAACATTTCGGCCTAGCATGGACCCCATTACCCCCAGGATTTAATATAACCCTTTAAATTAGAAGAAAAGAAATATCGGAATGAACTAAGCTAGTTCTAGGATTAAATATTTTTTATGCGACATATAACAAAGCACATCTACCTGCATAGATTGCGTAGTGGTATCGGTATGGGTATAAAATATAAATTCCTCTAACTAGTAAATGTCAATTAGCATTAAACACTTGATTAATAGACTAGGCGATAACAAAAAAATGCAGAGTACGTTCAAACTGTTGTTTTATCAGTTAAACGGAAACTTTAATTTGATATTAGTTAACACTGCCATTTGCCTTATCAATGTCAACTTCGGTCTAACAATTGTAAATCATTATATACTTTGTTTATATATATATTATACTTTTTTACGGCGTACCTACATATATAAGTACATATAATTAAATCACAACTATTCCATCAACCGTGACTTTAGACGCAATTAGTACCGACAAATATTATCGCAAAGCGAAGTCGCTTTATCACAATGTTGGTTTGTGTACCTAATGACCAATTTAATTATTTCGAAAATTCTTATTTTTTACACTATATATAACATTTTTTTGGTTTTCATGTTTTAAGTTAGGTACCTACATACTTATAAGTACTAAACGTATCTAAAATATACAAGGCATCTTAGATCTATGTTTCATTCAGGATAGGTGATATATCAAAGACAATAAGTGCCTAACACGTGCTAGTATCTACTTAAGGTAACTTAAGTAAGGTAAATATGGGTAAATTAATATTCAGCAGGGCCAAAAAAATTTACATAATCTTTTCTACGTATGAAAAAGTCCATCTGATTATTTGGCCGGTATAGATATTTATTAACTTGAAATTATTTTTACACTTATTTTACACTTCAATTGTCTCTTTAATTATAGTACTTAATGGTACAGAAGGGGTCAGCCAACTATAAAAAAGCTGCGTGCAGTAGAAGTCTATTAAAAATTATTATTTTCTGGAATTCATTAAATTGCTGGTCTTCTATTTAATGTTCATTTGTAACTTAGGCCAAGCAATAAGAAGTTATAGAGGGAAATGCTAGGAACACAATTTTTGACTCCGTAACTTTGTTTGGACTAGTTAGGAGGTGAACATATCAAAAGTCCCCGGCCGTAGCCCCGGTGCTGGGGGGTAGAGGGGGGTAAGAAGGTCGAATTTTTCGGTTTTTCATTGATATCTTGGAAACTTTGCGTCTTAGCGACATGACTACTAAGACAAACCGAAAGCTGATAAAATTAGTTACAAGTTTTATCCAGTCAAGTTTTTCGATATCTTGAACAGTTTTTGAGATACCCGCTCTTGAAAGTTTATTTAGGGCTTTCAATTTTATCTTGATATCTACATTAGTGAAGCTGCTAGGCCGTGTTTGGTATCATTTTTGTATAAATCGGGGGTGCTGAATTCATTTTTGGTATCACATTGACACCATTCCTAAGAAAAAATATATAAACTTTAAACAAATAACTTTTTTTTTAATTCCTCTTCACGCTTAAACCGCTCAACCGATTTAATTGAAATTTAGTATACAGATATTTCAAGTCCCAAGACAGGACATAAGATACTTTTTATCTCAATAATCATCCTTTAAAGTTGTGAATTGGAGTATGGGGGGAATTCAACTTCGTCGACGAAACTGAATTCCTGAGATTAATACTGCTTAAGGTAAGGTTTGAAGTCATGTTTGATATCATTTTCATCTAAATCACAGATGTATACCATCCTAAATTTCATCTAAACCGGTTCAGCGGTTATTGACTCCCCATACAAATTTCCACCCCACTTTTCACACCCTCCAAAGATGCTTTTGGTTATAAAAACTATCCTATGTCCTGTGTCGAGACTGAAACTATTTCTATAGCAAATTTCAACGAAATTGGTTCAGCGGTTTAAGCGTGAATAGGGATTTTCAAAATTATATTTTTTTTAATTTTCGTTTTACTTCGGAATAGTGTCAATGCGATACCATAAATGAATTCAGCGCCCCCGATTTATACGAAAATGATACCAAACATGGCCTAACAGCTTCACTGATGTAGATATCAATATAAATTTAAAATCCCTAAATAAACTTTCAAGAGCGGGTATCTCAAAAACTGTTCATGATATCGAAAAACTTGACTGGATAAAACTTGTAACTAATTTTATCAGCTTTCGGTTTGTCTTAGTAGTCATGTCGCTAAGACGCAAAGTTTCCAAGATATCAATGAAAAACAAAAAAATTCGACCTTCTTACCCCCCTCTACCCCCCAGCACCGGGGCTACGGCCGGGGACTTTTGATATGTTCACCTCCTAACTAGTCCAAACAAAGTTACGGAGTCAAAAATTGTGTTCCTAGCATTTCCCTCTACAACGTTTTTTGAGCATTCATTTCCTGACCTAACTAGAAATAGAGAGCCGCTAAAACATACGATACGGGCACCTATTATGCGAATTAGTCACAGATGATTATTAAAATAGAACATTTATAATCGTAATATTTATCTTACTATGCGTCAACCCAGTTTCCATTAGCGGCAGCGGCTGACCTCGTAGCTTATGCAAACTAAAACTTACCAGTACTTGTCTTCGTTACAGATCTCAATGACATCAATAAGATGCCACCGATATATATCCTCGCCGTACCATCAGTACGATCAAATAGAGACAAACCATGACCGACAGGGTCATGCACAGCGAGCGAGCGTGCAAGACCAAGCTACGCAGCGAATAAGCGGTGATCAAGCTACGCAGAGGTTAAGAGAATGGGTAGATCAAGCTACGCAGAGAATAAGCGAACGAGATAATCAAGCTACGCAGCAGATAAGCGAAAACGACCAAGCTACACATCGGATAAGAGAATGGGTCGGCCAAACTTCGCAAACGTTGAGCGAACGAGATGACCAAGCTACACAGAGAATGAGTGAACGCTCACTTCCCCTGGACAGCGGTCGACAGAGGCTACAAGAGTTGCAAAGAAGGAGGTTTAATCAGGAAGATGAGGGTCTTAGAATCGTGAATATAAATAAAAATTCGGGGTTTCATTCGACGCCTAGAAGAGGTAAGATTAGAGTACCTACATAGGTCTACCACTTGTCAGAGGAGGTTGGTAAAGAATAAAGAAGTTGCGCTGTTATTCTAGTGGTAGGATTAGTAGGAAGCTGAGTTTTGGGACTAAACTTAAATATTACATATTCTATTTCATGCAGCCAAGTTTTCAATCACACTACCATACGTATTGAATTAATAAAACGGTAGACCTACCTTGATTGCATTGAATCTTAAACAAAGTTGCCCTTTAAGCACTATAAACGATTCAAATGCGACTCTTGTAAAGTCAAATGTCTCTACTATGTATATGGACTCGAGGAGAAAAACGAAAAACAGGTTTTGAATTAGGTACCTACATTAATTAGTAAACCTAGGTATTTAAACACGATCTCATCTATTAGTAAATAAAATCTATAACATAATGTAGTCGAGGTTGAGGTCATGTCAATGATTTGTCATGCATTACGAGACATATATGAGTTTGTTTCTACTTATATATATAGTTTCTATATTTGAAAGTCACAACATACTTATATTAATCGAATTAAGAATGACTCACGCTACAACGGTCCGGCCCCGGGCCGGGGAGTCCGACACTTCAGTTTTTTAAAGAAAGCATTACGTGATCACCGATCACCTGTCATAGAATAAGTTTTTGGCAAAAATAATATTTTTGGTACAAGCTTTTATCGCTGGCTGACAACTAATACTCATCGAGACAATTCTAAAAACCCCTAACACAAATTGCGCTGTTTCATCACAGAGTTCCTATGGCCACCTCCTGTCTCCATCATCAGATCAGCTCGATGGTACCATAATATTGCATTGTCATCCGATTTATACATGCATGCAAAATTTCAGCTCAATCGGAAGCCGGGAAGTGGATCAAATTTAACTTGCAAGATTTGATTTGATTACATAGACAGACAGACAACGGTCAGGTGAAACTAAATAAAAGCTTGTAAAAAGAAGTGTCGGGCGCCTATAATAATACCCATACCAACAAAGTAATGTATTATTTGGCTTATGGTCAGTTAGCTGGACGTACCTACTTGATATAATTCACCATATAATTGGTAGCCAATGTTATGCTTTGCTAGTAAGTGGTACTTGCTGTACGACCTTGGTTAAGGTATACTATACACGTGCCCCCAAATTATACTTCTGTTAGCCAACTAAATACTAATTTGCAAGTGACTCACGCCATGACATAAGGCACCGAGAGTTTCATTTACATACATACAATAACATTAGACTTAAGGCTGACTGCTAATTAAGAGTTGCAAGTTTTTGCCATTTAGGTACATATTTACTCGTAAGCGAGTCGAAACGAAACATATTTCGTAATTTAAGGTCGCTCAAACGAGCAAAAAAGAATGGTTTTATGGACAAACAACACAGTACTGATGCAAAACATAGCGGTCAATATCTTAATTAAGGGTATATTAAATTATGCTTCTATGGCATTTTCCTTGATATGCCACATACCTATGTGTAAAATCGTTACCTATACTTAGTAGAACGATTTGTTTGTTTAAATTCGATAAACAAGTGCTTAAAACTAAGAAGTTTTAAATGTACGACTTAGTGAGGATGTTAAGTGCAAACACCTTTTTTTTCTTGATTAAAGCATGAAACTTGGCACAGTTGTTCCTTATATCAAATAAAGCCGATTTCGATCGGTAGCCCGAAGGAGCCCCCCCTCTGGGGCCCGAGAGGGGGGGTCAAAGTACCGCTCCGCCCGGCTTCATTCTTAAAATTCTAACAGGCCCCGTTAAGCTAATAGGTCATATTTGGTATCAATTTCGGATAAATCAATAACGTAGAATTCATTTCTGATATAAAAAAATTGCAATTTGTAGAAAAAAATTTAAAAAAAATTAAAAAATCTAATTTTTCAAGTGTTTAATTTATTTTTTATTTAGTATCAAAATTAAACTGCCTGGTTTTTCTACATATAAAAAATATGACAATAAAGCCTATTTAATGCAGATTTTAAAAACGTAACTTGTCCTTACCTTTATTAAAAGAAAATTGCATAAAAAAAATCTTATATCGTCTCGCGCGGTGAATATCTTTTTACCGACATTTATTTTATTTTATTTTTTATTATTATTTATTAATACACAGTACAGAGCTTAAATCTATACAGATCCCTGCAAAACTGCATCGGCATCGTTATGGACAACATCCGAAGTACACACTCTGGAGACCGATTAAATGTATTGTTTGTTGTTGTAGATCCTTTATAGATCCTATTATAAAGATAGAAAAGTGTACAAATACTATTTTTTATGTGTCGTTCAGTAAAAAAAGGGACCTAGGAATAAATTATCATAGAGCCTCGCGTTTGTATAGAAGCATACTCGTATTTAATTAGTGTAAACCACTCCATGGACTCCATGGTCGCTATTCTCAATGAATAAGAAGTAAACTGTAAGTATTATTAAATATTTTTATTACATTACTAGCTGTGCCCGCGGCTCCGCCCGCGTGGAATTCGGTTTGTGTCAGTAAGCTGCTAAATAAAAAAAAAAATTGTAAAGTACATTACGCTGTATTTTTTTAATTCAAAAAATTATAACTTTTATAATTTCCTGCATGGTAATTTCTTAAAATAATCTTATTGTTTCATACTTTTTAGAGCGCGATTTGTAGTAGTCCGACTACGCCCGACTCTTTTAGTATGAGAAAGTCTAAGTCGCCTAGCTTTGGACCGCGTGCAGTGCGCCACATACGTCGGGCAATTCCCGACTCTTTTAGTATGAGGGCGCCGTAGAAGCCCGGCTTTGGAACGCATTTAGCGCGCCACATGCGTCGGGCTTAGCCCGATGCTTTGAGTATGAGGGTGCCTTCGGCTCCCAACTTTGGCAAGCGTACAGCGTGTCACGTACGTCGGGTTACGCCCGACGCTTTGAGTATGAGGGAGGCGCCCGGCTTTGGAACGCGTACAGCGTATCACGTACGTCGGTCTACGCCCGACACTTTTAGTATGAGGGCGCCGAAGGCGCCCGGCTTTGGAACGCGTACGTTACGCCCGACGCTCTTAGTATGAGGGCGCCGGAGGTGTAACGTACGCCGGAGGTGGAATGCGTACAGCGTGTCACGTACGTCGGGCTACTCCCGACGCTCTGAGTATGAGGGCGCCGAAGGCGCCCGGCTTTGGAACGCGTACAGCGCGACACGTACGTCGGGTTAAGTCCGAAGCAGTGCCGGATTAAGATATTTTGATGACGCGTAGCCCGACGCTTTGAGTATGAGGATGCCTTCGGCGCCCAACTTTGGCAAGCGTACAGCGTGTCACGTACGTCGGTCTACGCCCGACTCTTTTGGTATGAGGGCGCCGAAGACGCCCAGCTTTGAAACGCGTACGTTACGCCCGACGCTCTTAGTATGAGGGCGCCGGAGGCGCCCGGCTTTGGAATGCGTACAGCGTGTCACGTACGTCGGTCTACGCCCGACACTTTTAGTATGAGGGTGCCGTAGGCGCCCGGCTTTGGAACGCGTACAGCGCGCCACGTACGTCGGGCTACTCCCGACGCTCTGAGTATGAGGGCGCCGAAGGCGCCCGGCTTTGGAACGCGTACAGCGCGACACGTACGTCGGGTTAAGTCCGAAGCAGTGCCGGATTAAGATATTTTGATGCCCTAAGCATTTCTAGACCCTGGTGCCTCCTCTCCCTAAGGTCATCAAGATTACATTTTTTTTTTTGGTAAATTGAGTGAAGTTCATTGCAACATTACAGCTGAGAATAGAAATCAGTCACATCATTTTATCAGGAAAATTGTCAGTGCCGCAGCAGTAATGTTCCAACAGAGTACCTAATGCTGCTGCATTCGCCACCCGAATGTCACCTTTATCATATCTTAGGTGAGAATGTAATTGAAAACGCGAGCGAAGCGAGCGGGAAAATTTTTCGATATAAAAACGCAATTTGATAGACAGTTGTACATTTTTACTTTTAGTATGGAAATCAGTCATATCATTTTATCACGAAAATTGACAGTGCTGCAGCAGTAACGTTGTAACAGAGTAATGTTGCTGCAGTCGCCACCCGAATGTCACCTTTAACATACCTTAGAAAGTGATTGAAAACGCGAGCAATGCGAGCGCGAAAATTTTTCGATATAAAAATGCAATATGATAGACAGTTGTACATTTTCACTTTTAGTATGGAAATCAGTCACATCATTTTATGACGAAAATTGACAGTACCGCAGCAGTAACGTTGCAACAGAGTAATGCTGCTGCAGTCGCCACCCGAATGGCACCTTTATCATACCTTAGAAAGTTATTAAAAACGCGAGCGTAGCGAGCGCGAAAATTTTTCGATAAAAAAAACGCCTCAGCGAGGTTGTTTTCATGCATAAAAGATGCAAGAAAGCAGAGCTTGGAATTGACCAAGTGAATTGAATTGGCGAAGTGTGAGCAAGGCAGTAGGCCCAGCTGCGAAAGAGGAAAGCTTGGATTTGGATCCACGCCCAAGTGTAATTAAGGCAGAAGATCAACTTTGCCGTAAGGCAAAGTAATTCAATTAAATTTGTTGATTCCGTACCCCCTCATCTAAACTTATAGTTAATATGGCAAAAACCTTCCTCGGTGGCTATTCATGTCACTACGTATTAAATTCAGCGCCATCTGTTAGTTTACCAGGGTACTCAATAGTGGTAGCACATTTGAAAAAAGTTTGCCCCTCCTTCCTAAGTAGCGCCATAAGATTCAGGGGCAAACTTAAATCAAGCGAGTTTTGTGGCTACCCCCCCTTTTAAGGGTTGAATTTTTATAGCCTATAACCTGGCCGGAGATTGTCTCGACAGATTAGTAAAGTTTGCATCAAAATCCGTTCAGCCGTTTTCACGTGATGCGCGTTCAAATAAACAGACAAACAGATAAACAGATAAACAGATAAACAGACAAACAGACAAAAATTCTAAAAACTGTTGGAACGTGTTCTGTTATCGATTTTAAGTATCCCTAGCCAACTTTTTTTCAAATATCTTCCAAGTACAGACTTTCGACCCTCTACAGCTTTATTATATGTATAGATACCACACTTTAATTTTGCGACTTGTGTATTAAAAAAACAATTCCTTCCCCCGGCACATGAATGCGTACATTTCATCATTCACGTATATAATATATGTCAGTTTCAACCATATTCTGGCCACAGCAGGGTTGTCAGAACAGTTTGGAAACAGTCATCTGCTCCTTGCTTCCATTCCCAAGAAGACAGACTGAGCAAGTTTAAAGAGGAACTAACGTCTGCCCCCAAGCCCCAAACATATAATTCTATCCTGATAAGGCTGCTTCTGTTTCAATAGTCTATTCAAGTAAAGAATTATTTCAGGCATTTTTATTATTATTTAGCAACGGCTTTATCAGTAAGGTATTCACTTTACAAGGCTATTTCACATATCATCATATGAAGTTATAATAAACTTTTGGCGAATGTTATTTATTAGATTTACTGATATTGCTCTATCCTGTAGGAGCTTGAATCCTTGTATCGGCCAAGCTAAAAAGGGTATATGCTTAGATATCACTTTTATACACCATATATTAAATGGGGAACCCGGTTCAAATCCTAGAAGGCATATATTTGTGTTTATCGTGAAAGCTTGTTCCTGAATTACCTATGGATGTTTTGAGTGTATTTATCAAATACATATTATCATATATATATATCATCTAGTCTTATTATCACAAGTCTTATTGAGCTTACAGTATTACAAGGTCGATCGACAGAATGCTTGGAATACGAGTAAGACTCCTGGTGTTTCAGAGCCCGATAGATATAAGAGTTAAATTTACCATGATGATAAGCTTCACTTATAACCACTGATATTTTAGTGAAACTCATTTCTTTAGCACTAGGTAAATCATTTTTAGACACTGTGTTGACAAAACTTCGAAGAGTTATAAGTCCTTATTTATGCCATCGCGAAATTGTGTAGAGAAACATGTTATAAGTAATGTTCCTCGTGAGATTCCGAATACTCCAAGAATCATGAAGAGTCCGATTCATTTCATATGATGGCCCTAGTTGCAGATGCTGTAAAACAGTCATTGCAAGGTATTGATAAGCACAGTAGACATAGACGATGTAGTTATAGCAGCTAGACTAGATTCATGCGTACGAATATTTCCCCAACTACAGGATTTGTGGGCTCACGTTGACACAGTGGAAAACTCAATTATATCACATGTCACTCCATTGCATCCACAATAGGCCAGGGAATTCTATTTTTAAGCCAATAAAATTATCTATTCTGTAAGCTACTTAAATAAACTCTTTTATTTACCCTAAAAGAGTTGAAGTCTTACCCCTGTTTCGAGCATTCAGCTGAAAGGGTAGAAAGTGAGTTCGAAACATGGAACCTGTTCAGAGTTCAGCCATGCTACTACAAGGATCCAAGCTCTTACAAGATGGAGCAATAGCGGTGGCTAAAAGCATTCCCCTAAAATACTAAAATGAGATATTATATGTTCGGTAATAAGTGCAATATTGAAGAAGACAAGTTACACCGGGATATTGAAATGAAGAGTTGTATAATGTTATACCTGTTCAAAAGGGAGCCGTATAAATGCCTCATTACGCGCAGAGTACCGTGTGGTTGATGTTTGGGATCAGACATTAGTTCGTCGTCAAACTTGCTCAGTCCGTCTTCTTGGGAATGGAAGCAAGGAGCAGATGACTGTTTCCAAACTGTTCTGACAACCCTGCTGTGGCCAGAATATGGTTGAAACTGACATATATACGTGAATTATGAAATGTATCCATTCATGTGTCGGGGGAAGGAATTGCATTAATACACAAGACGCAACATTAAAGTGTGGTATAATGTAATAAGTAAGCAGATTAAATAATACTTATAGTTTACTTCTTATTAATAGGGAATATTACGCAAAACTCTGCGTAGGTAGCGCCACTACCACTATCTGTCAATCACTAACAATCTGGGGGTCTGCCGCGAAACAAGAAAATCGAAGTTTCGTTGTCTAATCCCTCTATCACTCTTGCAGTCTTGCATATTCGATAAAGAGGCAGATAACTTAATTTCGATTTTCGCTTTTACCGATAGGCCCTGGTTAACAAACCGCCTTGATGCATCAATGACATATTTTATTGTCTGTGAAAACTTGCCAAAAAACAGTTTAAGGTACAGTATGTATAAGTTAGTTTATGAATTTACTAGAGTCGGTAGTGCTGCACTTTGGCGGCAGAACATTGCAGTAATATCCCCTATTGAGAACAGCGACCATGGAGTCCATGGAGTGGTTGGCACTAACTAAATACCTACGAGTATGCTTCTATACAAACGCGAGGCTCTGTGATAATTTTTTCCAAGGTCCCTTTTTTCACTGAACGACACATAAGAAAATATTTGTACGCTTTTCTATCTTTATCTATCTACAACAATAAACAATACTTTTAATCGGTCTCCAGAGTGTGTACTTCGGATGTTGTCTATATCGATTCCGATGTCGGTAAAAAGATATTCACCGGCGCGAGACGATATAAGTTTTTTTTTATGCAATTTCCTCTTAATGAAGATATGTAAAAGTTATGTTTTTAAAATCTGCATTAAATAGGCTTTATTATCATATTTTTTCAATGTAGAAAAACCAGGCAGTTTAATTCTGACAATAAATAAGAAACAAAAATTAAACTTGAAAAATTAGATATTTTGAGTTTTTTTTTATTTTTTTCTACAAATTGCTAATTTTTTATACCAGAAATGAATTCTACGTTATTGATTTATCCGAAATTGATACCAAATATGACCTATTAGCTAAACGGGGCCTGTTAGAATTTTAAGAATGAAGCCGGGCGAGCGGTACTTTGACCCCCCCCTCTCCGGCCCCAGAGGGGGGGCTCCTTCGGGCTACCGATCGAAATCGGCTTGGTTTGATATAAGGAACAACTGTGCCAAGTTTCATGCTTTAATCAAGAAAAAAAAGGTTCGACCTGTTTTTGTCACTTAGAACCCTAGCTAACTGCCGGCCTAGCCATGGTGATGATCACGCGCTTGCGCCCATCGAATTGCTTTGTGTCTCTTTAAGTATCACTCTTCCATATTACTTAGTGTGACCGTGACAGTTTGTTGCGTTTGTTAGCTACACGAAGCGATAGCGATTTACATGTTGTCTACGGGGCCGGGAGTCACATATTACCTATAGGGTACAGTCAGCAGCAGATATACCTGAGCGGGCAAGGTGTCCAAGAAAACATATACACTTCAATCGTCACAAAAATAAGGACATCTAAGTTGTCATTTTAGCGTAGGCTTTCAGTTCGTCACATATATCTTAACTTCTGAGTTTTTCTTTAACACATACACCCTTATTTAATCACAATTACAATAACGGTTAGAAATTCAGTGGTAACTAAGCACTCAAATTCAAGCTGCTGTCATTAATACCTACACGCACTGCCAATCATGTATGTCAGCAGTCAGGGTGCCACCAGTTGCTAAGCAGTTGTTATTTCAATGGTAACTAAGCATCAACATTTTATCTGTTTAACTTTAAAAAAAATACTGTAGCAGCTACGAATTGACACCTTTCTTAAAGAAGTATTTTATCGTCAAGTGTCAAACTTAGACAATAAATAAGTATTAGGTTCTATGAGAATGATCGGTTTTTAATTTTAACTGTCATAGGCGGCCGTTTTTCCAAACTGTAGAGCATATATTATATGTTAATATATTTATTTAGCCCGCTTATTGTACTAGAATATACTATATACTACTATAATACAATGCTCCGAATCGATCAAAGAACGAAGGAGGAAATAATAGAATTGAAACATAACACGTTCACTGTCCCAATCTGACATGTAAAGCTTATGGCTTTGTAATAGAGGCTAGCCGTGGCCCCACGTGAGGAGCACGGGCAGTATAAAGGTGTTAAGCATATCCAACTATGACTCCTCTGTTTATTTTGTTGGTTCCAACCATGATCCGGAAGAACGGTGCCTCCTCTTCTATAGATGTATGTGTATGCGATAAAACCATCACTGCCATGCATATACCTACGTAATATGCTAACTGTTACCATAGGAATTTACATCAAATGGCATTCCGCAAAGGAGTAATCTTAAGGAACGCCCACTGCGGGTTCAAACCTACAACGTCCTGTTAGAAAGTCGCATTTACGCTACATGTGACATATCTTCAAAAACATATAATATAAAACCACAAATCAATAATAGAAATGAAACCCAAAAAAAAAAGCTGTAATCTCTATAGTTCGTTTTTTTTAGCATTAGAAAGAACTCCGCAGAAGCAAGCATGCAGTTTCTATCAGGCTCGTTAATTGTTAATAATTATTGAATTATCTAATGTAGCATGGTCAATACATATAATTTACTTCAAATTGTTACCGCTAAAAGTGCCAGATTTAGAACCACAAGCGAACTTCTGCGAAGTTCTTTCTAATGCTAAAAAAAACGGACTATAGGTGCGTCCGACTGAGATTTGAACCCGCGGTCTCTGCTTTGAAAAGCAAACGCCTTAGTAACAAGACCACAACGTGCCTTGACAATTGGCTCTAAATTCGGCTTCAGTTAGCTTTCGCTGTGTGTCACTCATTCGTTTTGATGATTCTATTATACCGGGTGTGGCCTGTAACATGAGCAAATAATTAAAACATAGATTGCACTCCTCAAACGGAGAAACTTTTGTTCAACAAATTTTAAAAATTATGAAATATTTAGACTCCCTATTTTTCATACAAAATAAATATTATCTTCAATGGACGCCATCGCCACTCCATTTCATTGTGATTGACGTTGCTTGTCACGCCTGAAACATAACAAAATTCGCAATACATTGCATCTTAGAATAAACTTTAAAATTTATTTAAAATCAAACCACAAGTTATTATTAAAAGTCGCTGAACAAATGTTGGTCAGTATGAGGAGTACAGCCTACAGTTTAAATTTTTGCTCATATTACAGGCCACACCCGGTATAAAAGAAGTAGTTTGCAGTAAGTTGACTGACAGGCCCCTGTCAATAGCTGAAGAACAAAACGTGAGATAGATGTATGTGGTGACAAGACTGTACTGCTTTCGATGATTGTCAAAACGCTTTACCTGAAATTAGCATTGCTATTATTCATTCAATATACGACCATACATGTATGCTTGAAACGTCTATTTTTCCATATTGTTCAGATATATTTGACACGTTGACCGCTTAGATACCAGTGGTTTTTTGACAGCTAAGGTAGCAATGATTTGTTGTTAGTGTAGAAATTAATGAATAGCGACTGTTAAGATATTTGTGACATGTTGAGCGCTCACAAGTAAATGCTACCATGACAGTCAACAACTTTTTGACAGTTTAAACGTTTACCTCTCTTTGAGCACCTGGAGTGTATAGCGATTTCTGCTGCTGACTGTACGAGCCCCGATGCATATGTTTTCGTCAGGTGACCCCATTTTTTGAGGTTCTCGCGTTTGTTCAAAAATAATGTTTTTGTTTAAAAATTACTAATATTTAATGCTTATACTAATGTAATTTAATTTTATATGGTAATACTCTGCAATAACTAAATCCAAATACAAGAAATACCGTTTGTACTGAAAGAAAAAAAATAATGATTTTTTATTTTTTTTTGACGGGTAGGATTACAACATATGTGAAAAGGGCTATTACCAGGGAAAGCAATAGGGCTCTGCCAATGTACAGAAAATTTTGTTTTGAGCCCATGCACGCAGCAGTGCTGTAAGAGAGGACAATATGATTTGGACAACGTTTTTGAAAACTCCTTTTTTTCAGCAATAAAAGTCTCATGCAATTTTATTATACGATCAAAATAAACTACATTAAACATTGCTATTATGGTTCCCATTACTGGGTCATTATATGTTCATGTGTAAAATTTATTAAAATAAACAAAATTGTTGCGCGGAACTAGACGAAATCATTTGCATCGGGGCTCGTACCTGCACTGTGAGCCCCAGACCAGCAAATGTGTTTTTAAGAAAACTTTTAAAATCAAAATAAAACAGTGAAAGAAGAAGAGAATAACCAAGCCCTTACACAAATTAGGGACTGTGAAACATGGTTATGGATTTTTTTATGGAGCTAGAAAACCTTTCAAGCGGCAGTTGCCCATTTTGTGCTCTATCTTTATACGGACCATCTTAAATTTTACTATCTTCTTAAGGATCTTCTGGATTCCCAGGCATGGTGCCGGATCCGGTAGTATCGCCGGACGTAGTGGTGTTCCCGGGCCCGAGCCGGCGGTCCGATCAGACGCAGTTCGTCCCGAGCGTGCCAGAGGAATGTCTGCGCACAGGCATCTGCGAAGACTTGCCCGACTACCCGGAGGATCGAGTCGCCGCCATCATTGAGCAGGTGACACTGATAATTTTGTGATAAAAAAAAGATTAACTCCCTTATAACACTTTAAACTCTCGCGTTTTGTACACAAATATTTAATTACACAAACGGGTCTACCGCGATATAATTTCATTGTTTTTACCTTTCTTGTTTTTAGGTAAAAACAATGAAATTATATCGCGGTAGACCCGTTTGTGTAATTAAATATCGTTTGTGTAACTCCCTTATTCATAAAAATCATAAACGTCTACTAAAGTTGACAA
This sequence comes from Cydia fagiglandana, assembly GCF_963556715.1. Lineage (NCBI taxonomy): Eukaryota > Metazoa > Arthropoda > Insecta > Lepidoptera > Tortricidae > Cydia > Cydia fagiglandana. The sequence goes on along the minus strand of NC_085936.1, from coordinate 6,728,914 downwards.
GTCGATAATAATCGTTTGTCCTTCCATTCATACCAATACATCGGAAAGGTAAAATATATGAATAAGTGCCACTTGCCACCGTCTCTCTAACCCGGGGTTAACCGGTTAAACCATTAACCCAGTGTCAGAGTGTACTGGTAACCATGGTAACTCCAGGTTTAACCGGTTTACCCCGGGTTAGTAATTGGTGCAAGTGGCCCTAAGGGGGTTAGTACTTACCCTTCACATTAAGGTGTATTAACTGTAAGTGAACGTCATCATCATCATCATCATCTCAGCCATAAGACGTCCACTGCTGAACATAGGCCTCCCCTTGGATCTCCATACGTGCCGGTTGGAAGCGACCCGCATCCAGCGTCTTCCGGCGATCTTAACAAGGTCGTCTGTTCATCTTGTGGGTGGGCGTCCTACGCTGCGCTTGCTAGCCCGTGGTCTCCACTTGAGCACTTTTTCGAAGTGAACGTATTTTAAATGAATTATTATCGTGTTCCAGCTCGGCAACGCGACGGACAAGTACAAGGTGGACGAGTTGGACACGCCTGAAATAGCGCAGCGGATCGGCCCGCCGGAGGAAATGGAGCTCTGCGAGTTCTCGCTTAAGGTACATTTTACTTTGATTTCCTGTACCTCGATGGATACATATGAAAGTGGAATATATGTTCTGTTATATTGAAAAAAATATTTAAGATAGTTCCGTTAAATGTTTAACTAGGTATATACCCCCTGTAAATATCCTATAAGAATCAGTACATACCTAACTTATTTGCCTTTGATTTCTCTGCCCTTTGAATTAAAATCGCAATTTGTTGCTGCGTTACTGGCATCTATGTGTTTTTGTTTTTACCAATACAATTTCGATTAAGAGGTTCATATGTACTCCTACCTTTCTAAAATTAGAATGACTCCAAAACATTTTAGCATGTAAATATAAAAGTACAAAAGTGGTCCAACGCCATCCCCAATACCTATACCCAATCGGTTTTTTTTTTTCATCTTTTCGGACTGACGTTTTCGTTACGATTATGAGACATATCTACAAGACTTAAAACTTTAATTTAAAAAATCTAATACATAATAGCAAATAATAAAACAAAATATTGGTAACTAAATCATAATTACACTCGCATTTAGACTAGATAAGCTAGATGATTGAAATAATAGGCAAAACCTAATCTGTAGGTTTTAATTAGCAAAACATGACGTATGTGAATGACAATATGAATTAGGCATGTAGGATGGAAAAATAATAAATGTTATGAGTAAAGAGGTTCACCACATTCACCCGGGCCAGATATAATCGGATAAATACTTCGGCGAATTCCGGATTCTGCCGGACCTCCGGGGTTGCTCTGCACCTGCGGCTTCATTGCCATCAGGGCTCGGTGGCTCTGGAACTTCTTGCAGAGTTTCGGATGGCGACTGCGATAGTGGAGTGGCGAACGGCGAATCTTGGCGTGAGTGAGTTGGTGATGAATTCGGCGTATTCGGTGGCGAACATGAAGGTGGCGGTGACTGTGCTCTTCCGGGGTCGTTATCTACATACTCGTTATCCCCAGGGATATTCTGTTCACAGCACCCGAGAGGAGCTAGGTGACGGTTGGACACTGTCGTCTCTCGTCCATCCTCAGTCCGTACGTATGAATAAGTGAGATTGGTTTCTATTACCTCCACTTCTTCTACTAACGGTTGGTACTTCGATTTTCGATTAAATCGTCGCATAAGGACTTTGTTCGAGCTAGTTAGCCATGTCGGAATTGATTCTCCATTTAGTGATTTTCGTGGATGGCGGAACATCCTCTCATGTGGCGTGCAGTTCGTAGTTGTGCATAGGAGGGAGCGATTATCGAGTGCAACGCTTGTGGAAGGACATCCTCCCAACATTCTATTGGTAGGTTTCTAGACTTGAGCGCTAGCTGAATAGATTTCCACAGGGTTCCATTCAGTTTCTCGACTTGGCCATTACCTCGAGGATTGTATGGCGTCGTACGACTTGTTGCTATTCCTCTGGAGTTAAAATAGTCCTTCACCTCATCCGACAAGAACGATGTCCCACGATCGGAGTGTACGTAGGCAGGCATGCCAAACATACTGAAAATGCTGTCTAACTGTTTGATAACAGTTTTGGCGCTTATGTCGGAGCATGGAAAGGCAAATGGAAATCGGGAATACTCATCGATCACTGTTAAAATGTATTTGTTACTTGATCTGGACGGTACGGGCCCTTTAAAATCCATGCTCAGTCTTTCAAATGGCGCTACAGCTTTTATAAGTCTATTTTGCGGATCTGCTTTAGAGAATCTTGGCTTAACTTCTGAGCAGATGCGACATTGGTTCGTCATGTTCCTTATTTCTTCAATGGAATATGCCAAGTTTTTGGAACGAACCCAATGTGCCATTCTTGTCACTCCGGGGTGACAGAGGGCTTCATGTAGAGATTGCAGCTTCGCAGGTGTATCGACGATGGCGCAGACCCGGGAGAGGGCATCCGCTACATGGTTCTGCGTGCCGGGTCTGTACACTATGTCATATTTTTATGGAGACAGCTCTAGGCGCCAGCGCTGAATTTTCTCATTTTTGATTTTACTGGTATGTTTCTTGTCGAACATAAAGGAAACAGAACGCTGATCAGTGATGAGCAGAAATAGCTTCCCGATCAGAAAATGCCGCCATTTGTTTAAGGATTCAACGATAGCGTAAGCTTGTTTCTCAATCGCCGAATGGTTCTGTTCGCTTGCATTGAGTGTTCTCGAATAAAATGCTACAGGCCTGCCAGCCTGCGAAAGCGTCGCTGCAATTGAGTGCTCAGATGCATCTGTCTCAACCGTAAATGGAACGTTGACGACAAATGGCGTGAACACACGATTTTACTATGTAGTTCTTAAGATCTCCGAAATCTTTAATCATAGTATTGGTTAGTGGAAATGTCTTTGTTTTTGCTAGTTCGTGTACTTTTTCAGAGAAGTTTGGTATCCACTTTGAGTAGTGAGCGAACATGCCCAGGGCTCTGCGCATACTGGGCAAGTCATGCGGAGGAGGTAAGTTTAAAAGAGGCTCTAATCTGACACTGTCAGGTTTGATAACATTATTAGCGATCGTATAGCCAAGTATATTAATGGAAGATTGTTTAAAAACAGATTTGGTTTCATTGAGAGTCAGACCGTACTTTTTAGCAGCAGTCAGAAAGTTTTGCAAATTCGTATCATGTTCTTCAGGTGACTTGCCACATATTGTTATGTCGTCGAGATAGGCAAATGTGCCTGCCAGATTTTCTGTCCGAATAAGCCAATCTATGGTTCTCTGGAAGCTAGAAACTCCATTGGTAACACCAAAAGGGATGCGGCGGAATTGGTAAAGATTTCCGGCAGCTTCGAACGCAGTAAAATGTCTCTCCTCTGGCAAAATTGGCACCTGGTCGTATGCACTCTTCAGATCTATAGCGCTGAAGACGGAGTATTTAGCCACTTTTGAAACCAATTCTTCAATGCTGGGAAGTGGGTAAGCACCTAGTTCAGTGTATTGATTAGGTCGTTCTTGAGTAGTCGATTACAAGACGTTTCTTATGGGTAGCAGATTTCGTAATTAGTACCTGCGCTCGCCACGGCGACCTACTTTCTTCGATAATACCTTCCTTTAAAAGGTTCTTTATCTCCTCCTCAATAAAGCGTCGATCGTCGTCACTGTACCGCCGTGACTTGATGGTAATCGGTTTGTATCCCGGCGTTAGGTTTGCAAATAAAGGTACTGCAGGCACGGACGCTACAGCCACATTGCAGACAACTAAAGGTTCTCTCGGACCGCCAAAATCGAATTCGATAGAAGAATGTTGAGCCAATACGTCGAGGCCAATAATGACGTCGGAACATAGGTCTTCTACTAGCAGTAGCCGTAAGTCATCATATGAATGCTTACCCAATGTAAGATCGATAGTTATTTCTCCCGCAACTGGTTCACTATGACTTAGAGAGGCCATGGATATTCTCTGCTGGCTGGGCTTACTTGTCAAGGAACATGACTTAGCAAATTTGGAATTCATGAAGCTCTTGGCACTGCCAGTATCTAGCAATACTTCAGCTTTGATACCGTTGATGTATGTAGGCATCGTTGTTTTGCGTAACGATGACGGTGATGCAGCTACGATGCTGGAACTGACATTATTCGTATCAGGTATTGCAGCACTGGTTTGATTCTTGCTACGACATACATTAGCGAAATGTCCCTTCTTATTGCAAAGCTGACAAGAAGCGTCGAAGGCGGGACAGGTCTTGCGTGGATGTACACGTCCTCCGCAGAAGAAACATTTTCGATTGGAGCTCAAGGCTGACGCGGCAGCGGAAGTGTTTTCGCTTGGACCAGCTGTATTGCGTATATTTTCAATAGTTGCATTCACAGGTGTTGTGCTGCTGTAATGTAATGTGTTGACTTCTGCCATCTCCAGGGAGCGAGCTTGGTTGTGTGCTTCATCTAACGTTAGACTCAGGTTTTCAAGAAGCCTTTCTCTTATTTTAGTTGAAGAGATTCCTGCTATGAAGGCATCACGGATATTGTCGTCCCGGTTTGTATTGCCATCGACGGCAGTGAAGTCACAGCTTTAGATAGTTGTTTCAGAGCTTGAATATATGTGTCGATTGTCTCTTCACTGTTTTGCTTTCGTGTAGCGAGAGCATGGCGCGCATAAAGGATGTTCTTAGGTTTTACATAAATCCCGTCTAGTACGCGTATTGCTTGTTCGTAAGTTTGACACTCGCTTATGTAGTTATAGACATTTGGAGACAGATGATTGATTAAAATATTTAGCTTGACCTGATCGGAAGAGAGAACTTGCACCGCGAGGAAGTTGTTGAAGGTCTTCTTCCAATGTTCCCATTCTGCGGCCGCGGTGCTCTGCGATGGGTCTCCTTCAAACCGCTCAGGGCGTAAATATTTATCCATTCGAAATTAGTCGTTTTGTTTGCTAATTAAATTGAAATAATAGGCAAAACCTAATCTGTAGGTTTTAATTAGCAAAACATGACGTATGTGAATGACAATATGAATTAGGCATGTAGGATGGAAAAATAATAAATGTTATGAGTAAAGAGGTTCACCACAATGATAATGATAAGTTAATACTTACAGTGCACTAACAAGGATCGTTTTGTTTGATCCGGGGTTAGAAAGTTCAAAGTCATGTAACTCCGGTTCAGGTAGGTTAATTTTCTTATTATTGATGTTATACTGAAGTACTTACTTATTAAATAATTCTCATACCAGACAAATAGTAGTATCTAACATAGTAGGTAGTAAAAAATGCATAGTGTCGTTGACACTGTTTATTGACGATTCGCAATCTTATTTCAAAAGAAATAAGGTCTAAAATTTGATTGAGATAAGAAATGGCATATTTAGGAAAATTGCCACCATGGAAATTATTAATTATTTTCCTAATTTTCACATATTCTTTAGAAAAAATATGTATTCTAATATTGCTAATGATGTATTTTCGGTTGCAGTACCCAAGGCGGCTCCAGATAAAGACGGGAAATGGCACTACATCCTGAACCAAAAGGACAAGCCTTTGCAAGGCTTCCACGTTGAAATATGCAGGTGAATAGTAAGATTTAATAACCTTAAAAATCGAAGTATAATACTACTAATGGTATACCTTTAAGTCCTTTAAATCATATAAATTATGGTGTCGATAAATGTACCTAAACACAAAAATGTGCCTTAGTGAGGACCCTCATCGTCCACAGCAACTAGGTTCAATCTCTCCTAGGGCCCAAAGTAAAGCCAAATTGTATGATTAAAACTTATCTGTCTGAGCTACAAAACCTTACTTAAAGCAGGTTCCAGGGATGGGCCGTCGGAATGCTTCCTACGTGCGAAATTTCCATAAAAAAAATTGAGAACTCTTCACATTTCCAAAATGAAAGCTTCGTTTGTTTTCTGTGCAATTTTCCTGAAAAAATCCGAGAGCTTTTCTAACTTCGCATGAGCATTTTCTTTTAACCCGTTTGATAAATCTGACACAAAAGTAAAAAAAAAAATATTTTTCCAGCAAAGCCGACTCGCCCTGTTCAAAGCTGGCCTACTTCTACTCGGGCTACGAAGCCAGCTGCAAGCAGAAGTACATGCTGCGATACATGGCTGGCCTGAACGCGGACGGCCAGGTCGTCGAGAAGCAGTTCAAGATACCCAGCTGTTGCTCGTGCGTCGTTCGGCAGACTGATTAGGACTAGACTTTATGAAAATGATTGTTCTATTTTTAATAGTGCCCTAGAATTTTATTGCGCCAATCAAAAATTCATCATAAATTAGAACAGTTAGAAATAGGCATCGATGCCTAAAGTTTGACCAAGAAAAGTCTGCAAAGATTTTGACAGCACACGCAGTGCAGGTGTTATATTAAACGTCAACTGCTATGAAAAAAAAAGAAAAAAAAAATAAACTGGTTATTTTTAAAAAAGAATTAACATTCCATTATCTTAGAACTAATCTTACATTTTTAAATGATGACCACTGGCAAAATTTCTGCCGACTTTTCTTGGTCTAACTCTAATAACACGTTGACATAGTAATGTGAAAAACTATTCAAGGATCAAGAAAGACAGTTTATACAACGCCATATTTACAATAAATGTAAAAAATTTAGATCAATCCGTGTTTTAATAAATTCCTAAAGAAACCTAAAGAAATTAATAGGCAAGTAAAGGGAAATAACCCGGCATTTCAAATAAGGAAAAACCCCTTACAACTTATTATTTAAATAATATAAGATAGATATATTTTTTAAATATACTATCTACTTATTATATGTAGGTAGGGAGGTAGACGTAAGCTTAACAAAAGCCAACAATTAAACAAAAAGTTTCAACTAAATATTATAGTTACAGTACCTAAGTACATTTTTTAGCACTCCTGCATACTTATTTATGTATGCAGGGGTAGTTTTGTGGTACAACTGAATAGCGTTATAGCGTATTTTACTTTTTGCAGGTGGTAATACCGAAGGCGGCTCCGGACAAAGACGGCAATTGGCACTATATCCTAAACCAGAAGGACAAGCCTTTGCAGGGCTTCCATGTTGAAATATGCAAGTAAGTATTATAGATGAATTCTATTCTAATTAACCTATGTATAATATAATCTCAAAATTAAAACGTAGGTTGTAAACCCTACTAGATAAATAAAGTACTTAAGTGGTAACTAGGAGTCCCATTCAGATTAAACATTTTCTTATGTACTTTGTATTGGTTTTGATACGACCTTCACGTTTTGGTGAATGGTACGCATCTCACGCATGACTTTCACTTCACTTCGCATATGCACTATATTTAATCAGCGTGAGAGATCTTCAAGCTCGTATTAAAACCAGTTCAAAACTATAACAAATCGATAAATCTGAATCGGGTTATAGTTTGTCAAAGGGCCGTCTCATTTCAATCATAGATAGAGAGAATTATACTATCTTTGTCTTACACTAGTATTAGCACCCAAAAGAAAAAGATGAGTAGAAATAGTTTTCCTGGTTCTTACCTACTGACAGGCATTTAAGCATTTTATTATTATTATTGTTTGTCCTTTCCACATCTCGGGACCATGGGGTCCCGGACTTTTGGGAGGCGTACGTGGGGCCGAAGCCAACAGCGCAGAGGCCCTTTAAGACAATTTAATCTAAAAGCAAGGGATACACATGGCGGATACCATCCCCGAGCGCACAATATGATACATCCGGAGATGGTCCCCGCCAGGTGCAGAGACTATTGCAGTGCAGCACTTTTGTGCTGCGATGGGAACTAAGGTCATGGGCTATAGATTTGAAAGTTGGATGGACTGGATAATGGGCTATGGGAGAGACTAGCGGACACCTGCCGTGACAATCAGTCTCAAAATTGTAAATGACAGGTGGTGACTCGCCAACTCATTGAGTGGGCCCCGCAATGGCCGCACGCACAGTGCGACAACAGGGCAACACTTTGGAGTGGCTGTAAGGTTGTCGAGAGGTGAGTCTGCGGTAGCCAGATCCCGGTAATCCGTTCAGCAGGCCGCCGGCGTTATGACATTTTACACTTCCAACCTGGAGCATAGGTCCCGCTCTTGCGACTACACTCTGGCCGGCCAGTCAAGGCAAGCACAGAGGCGAGGGCCAGATGAAAGTGCCCTCTGGAATAGGGGTCCGCGGTGTCGCCACTCACCGTCAGCTCGCCACAAGCTGCCCCCGCGGGGTCAACCACAAGCTGCCCCCGCGGGGTTATTATTATTATTATTACTGACTGACAAATTGGTTGCGCGAATGCGGTTTTCATTTTTTTTTTTCGTAATCTGATGGCTTTATTTTTCTTTTATTCTGGCACAGCGATCTTGTCAGTAGAAAAAGGCGGCAAATAAAAAAATTGAATTTCGCGCCTTTTTACACGACTGCCCAAACAAAAAGAGTGTATTGTGTTCAGCGTTCATGTTTGTATTTATGTGAGTTTCTTTATTCCATCATAACTTCTGAATGCCTTAACCGATTTAGATGTATGATATGTCATTAGAATCCTTACGTCATCCCGGGTGACATAGGCTATATGACGTCATTATAAAACCAATATGGCGGACGTAATACACAATATTGCGTGACGTTTAGAAAAAAAAATCTTGCAAACCTATCGAGTGGGGTCTCAAAATGAAGAGCTTTGAGAGGCGAATTAAAATATACTAGATAAGAACCCGGCTTCGCTCGGGTATAATAAAAGATAATACTCATTTTAGATTAAATAATTATTTCATTTTAGACTAAACGTTTATCAAGGCGGCGGTTAGCTATCCCATCTCCGAAAACTTTATACTTATGCGTTTATTAAAACCTCGATCTTTCTCCTTTTTACCCGACTGCGCAACGCAAAGGAGGGTAATTAGTTGACCTTAATAATGTATGCCCGAACAATCATTGCCAACATTTTCAAGAGCCCGGTTTATTGCAGGTTTAGTTCGAAAATGATTTAAAATGTTTTTTTTTGCATTTCTATAGTGGCTATAGTAACCTCTATAGTGATTATAGTAACTGATATTGAAATAACCGGACCTAACCTAACCGGACTTAACGTAATCGTTTTTTGTCAATTTTTGACCCCCCCCCCCCCTAAAATCATCCAAAAATTCGAAAATTCTTCGAATGACCCCGTTTCCTCCTACGTCATGCTACCATCATCCGATGTCCCGACCCCCCCCCCCTAATTTGAAATGACGTAATTTATGAATAGCCCCTAACGGCCTAACCCACTTTTCAATTTTTCTGTTAGTAGTTTGGTTCTATAAGGATCGCAGTTCCAACCTAACCTAACCCCCTTTTCTGGTAGCAGTTCGGTTCTGTAAGGATCGTAGTTCTAACCTAACCTAAACCATTTTTATGGTAGCAGTTCAGTTCTTCAAGGATTGCAGTTCAAACCTAACCTAACCCACATTTCTGGTCGTACGTAGTTCTGTTCTGTAAAGGCAGCAGTTCTAACCTAACCTGCTTACTTGTTGCATTTCGGTTCTGTACCTCTCACCTAAGGGGCTGTCCATAAATTACGTCATCGTATTTGACCATTTTTGAATTTTAGACCCCCCCTCCCCCTAACATCATCCAAAAATCATGCTTCGAATGACCCCGTTTCCTCCTACGTCATGCTAGCATCATCCGATGTCCAGACCCCCTCCCCCTTATTTGAAATGACGAAATTTATGAATAGCCCCTAACGGACTAACCCACTTTTCCATCTCAAAGGAGGGAACCCAAATTTCATGCACCCATCATGGCACTAAAATGTCAGTATGGAAGTTGTGAGTACAATTTCATCTCAATTCACCTGACGATTTATAAAAAGACATTTATTTTTACTTGAATTTACAAAAAATATATCTTATATAAAAATAGTACAATTTACTACAATAATCAGTCTTTTGCAATTAAATACATATAAATAAACGAATTAAACTAAGTACCTATATCATATAAAGTTAGCCTTTCACAAAACCAAGTATAATAAGGCTATGAGGTATTCCACCAAAGATTAGCAAGGACCATGATTCCATCAGAGATGTGCAAGGATGCGTAGAGAGGTAGATTTGTTTCTTTAGAGTGAATATTAGAATTACTTCAATTACCTATCCTCACTCAGCGCAGTCCTGGAGGACAATTTGTATTGGTTCTTACAAACACATTCCTCGCTATGCATCCCCACATCCCAGAAGAAACCGCAGCTTTACCATCTGTCAAACACATTCTTCTCAAAACATTTTTTTGTTTCAAAATGTCTAAAACTTGAAATGACTTACAATTTCTTAAAACATTAAAGTTTTTAATTGAATTTTAATTTTGGATTTTCTCCCCTTAATACAAATTTGAAAAGAACTGAACCTAGTTAATACATTTTCATCATTTGGGTGGTCTTCGGGCCGTGATGTTTAACTTTGTTTTATAATACCGTCCTGCTCTTCGTCTCCTTTTAAAGTGACATAATTAATTCCTTCAGCATTTATGTCAAGATAAGTGACCTTAAATAAAAATAAAATACCTAATGTAATAAATACATGTCCATAAGAAACAAAACTTTGTGCATATAATTATCATTATACATACCGGAAAGTCATCAAAAAAATCCAGAGAGCTCTTCGATATAGAAGCAAATGATTTTGAGATTTCGGATGCTGTAGTGTGGATGTATTTTTTTATCTCCACAACCTTATTAATCCACATTTGTCTGGCAGTCTTCTGGCTACAGCATTCAAAATACTTGAAACTATCTGCAAAAAATGAATATTGTATGGGTATATAAATACAGATTTTAAAAGTATAACTGGAACTGGAAGGGAGGATTAGAGCCACTTGCACCATCCCACTAACCCGGGGTTAAGCATTTAAACCGTGAAGGCAGGCGTGGCTCACTCCGTGATTTCGTCGCTTTGCTACTTCAAAATACTTGAAACTATCTGCAAAAAATGAATATTGTATGGGTATATAAATACAGATTTTAAAAGTATAACTGGAACTGGAAGGGAGGATTAGAGCCACTTGCACCATCCCACTAACCCGGGGTTAAGCATTTAAACCGTGAAGGCAGGCGTGGCTCACTCCGTGATTTCGTCGCTTTGCTACAGGTAGTTAAAAGTACATCCGTTCCGCCCTAATTTTGGGGAAAGCCATAAGCCGTGCGTGGCGCTGTCGCCACCTAGCGGCCATATCTGTGCTGATCGTAACAGACACGTTTTGTTAGAGAGTGAGTCTTCTGCATCTAGTACTATTATTTATTCTGTCGTGAAGGCCCACTTGCACCATCTCAATATCCCTGGGCTAAGCGGTCAAACCGTTAACCCAATGTCAAATTGTACTGGTAATCATGGTAACTCCAGATTTAACCGGTTAACCCCAGGTTAGTGGAATGGTGCAACTGAGCCTAACAGTGTCAAACTGTACTGGTAACCATGGTAACTTAACTCCAGGTTTAACCGCTCAACCCGGCCTAACCCGGGATAGTGAAATGGTGCAATGAATAATTTCACATTTTTCTTGGGTGATAGAAATAGTTTATACATATTAAGTAGCTACATAAAATAATAATAATTATTCATGGATACATGTGTGTGGACACAGCACATTAAAGTTCAATTTAGTTTTAATCTTAGGAAAAGCACTTACCAAGATTTGTATGACTTATATTTATATCACATTATATGTATGCATCTGCTGCATATTATATTTGCAAGTACTTTGTGTACAGTCGGCAAAGCTATTAGCTTGGTATGGTACCCCTGTATATACATTTGTATGCAGAATGCTAAGCTAATTTTTGCTGATGGTACCTGGCAAATATTTTACCGTGACAATAGTTACATACAGTAAATAAATCTTTACGAACCGCCCTTCGTTGCATTGTTTTTCAGCGTTTGTGGCAAGGTTTGTTCAGGTAACAAAATTATTTGTCAACAACATGACAACAATAATAAAAGATTGAAACAATTATGTCGGTTAAAGATACTCACGATTTTCGGCATAGGTTTGTTTTACGCGGCGGTGCCGTGTCATCGTTAGTAAGTATAGTCCTCCTCCTCCTCATCGTTTTCGATGACGGCGACCCCAAATAAATCGTTGACGTTGTCTAGCGTGAACCCTGGCTGGCCAGGCCGAACTTGGCCTTTAATAGGTACTCTATTGCACGCGTGACAATAAAGTTGGCTAGCTGCGTCGAGCGTGTACACGTAGGAGGGCTTAGGTTAGTCACAAACATTTAGACCCTTTACTGAAAATTAAACTTAATTTCAGACTGGTAAAGCACAAAGTTTTGGTTTTACCATGGTTTTACCCGTCAATCAATGCACAATACATGTAACATGTTTGTGTGTCATCTGTCACCAGTGTCATCTTACACTGACAGTAGTCGTTTTTTTTAAATAGGCTTACCCACACTCTCACCAGCAATCTGTCCAACATGCATGACGGACGTAAAAATATTTACAATTTCTGAACGAAACCATAGAGCTGTCAAATGTCAAACAACAAATTGAACATTTGCATTCTTTGTCGAAATTTTTTCTCTTTTAAATGCAAAATACTCGACAATACGAATTTTGCGGATACATGTTCTCGATTCAAAAGTGATATTTTTTCAAGCTCTTTCGATTGAGCATAATTTCTTTTGGTTTTTCCGGCCGAGCCGCTCGCGTTTATATATAAAGATATGCAACATACGCGCTTAAATCTTATTTTGGTTAAATAAGGATTTACAAAATGTGCTAAGAAAAATAAATTCTTCTATCTTATTTAGTGACCTATCAAATAAAAGGGTATTTACCGCTGATCATAAAAATATATACAAATCATCCATATGACTTGTATAGGTATATTTTTAGAAAGTAATTTTAGGAACTAAATCGATTAATTAATTAAAAAATTAAAAACACGACTGCTGCATTTTAAATCGAACTGAAAAGCTAAAAATAATGTTAATATGTTAGTCACATAATTTTATGAATCTAAATTGGAATGTAAATATACACTCACGGTCATTCACAGTAAGTACAAAGGGCTATGTACATTAATGACCGTGACTGTAGGTACGTGTACATTTAATTTCAATTGCAGTCGGGGGACCTTTTGATTGAGATGCACTTAGGTACATCAAGGTCCCCCGACTGTAATTGAAATTAAATGTACACCTACCTACAGTCACGGACATAAATGTGCATAGCTCTTTGTATTTACTGTGAATGACCGTGAGTGTATATTTACATTCCAATTTAGATTCATAAAATTATGTGACTAACATATTAACATTATTTTTAGCTTTTCAGTTCGATTTAAAATGCAGCAGTCGTGTTTTTAATTTTTTAATTAATTTATCTACTGACAAGTTGGGTGTGTTTCAGCATAGTTTAGTTAGAACAATCTCAAGTACCTTATTTTAACGCAAAACTTTTTTGTATTTTTTTTTTCAGAGAGGATAAATCCCCCTGCGCGAAGCTAGCGCACTTCTACTCGGGATACGAAGCCAGCTGCAAGCAGAAGTACATGCTACGGTACATGGCCGGCCTGAACGCTAACGGCGAGATGGTCGAGAAGGCTTTCAAGCTGCCTAGCTGCTGCTCTTGCGTTGTCCGACAAATAGATTAAAAGAGTCCGTCTGAAGGCGTGTCCAGACGGGAACTATTTTTCGCCAATCTGATTAAATTGACCGATCAAATCAGGTAGTGCGGACTTGAATGTGGCGATCTAAATTGGCGTTCGCACAGCCTGATTGCGAAAAATTGTTCTCGTTTGGACAGGCCTTGAGTCTGGCCGCCCACGCACGAAATTTTCCGTACGGAATGACATGAGCAAGCGAGACAGCGCTATGCATTTGTAGAGTGATGTCCCGTTCCTACTTGTCAATCCGTACGAAAATCAAATGAAATTGAAAATTCAGTGCATGTGCGGCCAGGCTGAGTCTGCGCCAAATTTGAGTGACCGAGTGTGCATGCGTGTATGCAGTGTTTCAAGGTCCCTTAAGCCATAAGTTACGTTTATTTTAATGAAAAGTCAGATTTTTATTACGGTAGTCACATTTTGTTCTTACATTATCAGAAAACCCCGGCTAAATCATAAGATTCATAAGTCACCCACGTTCGGTTTTCTTCGGGGACTTGTCATACTTATGACAAGTCCCAATGCCAACTCACGAAAAACCATCTAACTGTGTGCAATCTAACAAAACTTTGGCTTTCGAATGAAGTTCGAATGACTATAAAATATTAATTCTATTTCGTGTGTAGGTATTACTTTCAACTTACCTACCAATCCCCAATTTTATTAACCGTACCAAGGTGACATACAACAATGTTTTCACCACACCAGCTCGGAAAGGCTTACTTTGCACTTCAAAAACTGATAGCAAAGTTGCATTTTATTCACATGTGAGGCAAAGTAATAAAATGCAAATTTTGAGTTGTTTTCTTACGTTTGCTGGTAGAATTGACTTTTCAATGATGATTTTGGATGATAAATATTTAATAACATTCATTTGGATTTGATTTGGTTTGATTTTGTTTTGATATAAATGTAAACATTTAAAATTTGCTTCGGGTTGGTGTGGTGAAAAATTTTGTGTTTCACTCGGGGGCAAATTTTGTTTAACCCTCGTGCTTTGAAACCCTCGCAACGCTCAAGATTCCATTTTTCGAACCACACGCTACGCTCGTGGTTCAATTTTGGAATCATTCGCTTGCTCGGGTATCAATATTAGCACGAGCGGTTAAACAACAACTTTGCCCCCTTGTAAAACAAATAACTATTCTTTGTTTTGTGATAATTGATATTTTGAATTTTTTTGTTGAAAAGCATCATTGTGATAATGAGAAATAAATGTATATGTATGTAGGCATAAGTACTTTTATCGAATAAACCAATTTTGTACTTATATAAAGTCTGTAAAGTCATTTCCGCTAGTAGAAAAAAGCGAAAAATTAAAAAAAAAGTAACGATCAATAATCCCATAGAAAAATTTAATTTTGCGCCTTTTTCTACTGACAAAGTTGTTTGATCGGCTATACTTAACTTTATTTTATTTTTTCTTACTTAATGACTGACATAATTATTTTTCTTTGGTTTTTAATTAATATAGTTTTGATCCATTAAATCATCATTTACATTAAACTATATTATTTTAATTAATATAGTTTTGATCCATTACATCCATTAAATACCAAAAAATATTTGCGCTGGTATAATCGCACCAATAAAAGTCTGCAGTGGATTTGATAGCCCACGCAGTGTAAGTGTGATTTATTATACGTCATAATTTCATAGAAGTTTGACATTTAAAATGACACTTGCACTGCGTGGGCTATCAATATCGCTGCAGACTTTTTACGGTTTGACTCTACATGCTTATGATTCTACCACCCAGAACTTCCTTATATCACTAACATCCTTATTTCAAAGCCCTAAACGTGGTCTGTGTGCAAACACATCGATAAATATTTTTATACACTGGTAGCACTGTCTATTAGCTGTCAATCTGTCACTGTCAATGTCATTGTCAAGTCATTGCTGTCATTCATAATACGGTTTTCCAAGTTTTTCTATTGAAATCGAAAGCTAAAAACCAAAACAATCGGTATTAAGTGTAATATGCTGAAAACTTTGAACAGGAAATCCTTGCTTACGCTTTATTTATCCGTTCTGCGTCCTTGTTTTGTCATGGCGGAGGCTAATTTAGCTACATCTGCAGTATGCGGCAGTGGCAGTGCGGACGCAGGTAGGTACTGTTAAAATAATAGCCTTAATTTAATATACATATTAGAATGTAACTAAAATCGTACAGGTAATACAAGTACGTCTCTATTTAAACATTTGCAACCTAAATTTTAGACCCTAGTCATTATGGCAGAATACGTATGGCAGAATTTTGAATACTAGTCGGTAACATCACTACTATTCAACAGCTTAATTTACATAATACAGGTAAATTTAAATAATACTGTAAAATATATTCACTGTGTGTCCAACCATCTACAATATTCATAACCTGTACTGTTAGGAATATACTTATATTTGGATTCAATCTTACATCTATTAAGATTTATTCTAAAAATGTTATTTCCAGACAAATATTCAGTGGCTTATGTGACGGTGCCAAACAATGAGGTAGCAAAGACCCTGGCTCACGGGCTAGTGAAGCAGCAACTGGCAGCCTGCGTGAACATCATCCCTCAAATCACCTCGGTGTACATGTGGAAAGGAGAGATTAATGAGGATAGTGAGGTAAATATACAGCACATTCTCTTTCTTCTTTTTCTTCATCAACGTGTATGTGCCCACTGTTGGGCATATATGCCTCTCCAAATCTCCTCATACAGCACATATAACTAATATACTTACAGTACAAGTACAGTCAACTACACAGAAAAATAGACACTGTGGTCTGTGGTTTGACAGGGAGGGAATGACAATTATTTTACGTGTTTGGTGTTTGAGTGGCTGCCGTTCGTTCAACCCACCAGTGGAGTGGCAGCTGACGGTCACGAGGGTTCATTACACAACACCCTTATCACTTAACACATTATAGCTTGGGATGCAATGAACTTGTACAAACAGCAGCACTCCTAACTGTACATTGGTAGACCTTATTTTAAAAGACATAAGGTCCAGCAATGGAGGAGGCCTTTACCCACTAGGGATTCATTAGTAAAACACATATTATAAGTCATAGTTTTATTTTAAATTTTTTATGTAAACACTTTACAATGAATAAAGGGCTTTTTTATTTTTTATAAGGTCCACCAATGTATAATTAACAGTGCTGCCCTCCTAAGCTAAAAAGCGGTATTTGCATAAAATTTTCATTGAAAATACGTCCTTTTAGCTTAGGAGGGAAGGTCGTATTTTCAATGAAAATTTTATGCAAATACCGCTTTTTAGCTTAGGGGGGCAGCGTGTGAGTGATGGTACAGTCAGCAGCAGAAGTCGATATACACTCCAGGTGCTCAAAGAGAGGTAAACGTTTAAACTGTCAAAAAGTTGTTGACTGTCATGGTAGCATTTACTTGTGAGCGCTCAACATGTCACAAATATCTTAACAGTCGCTATTCATTAATTTCTACACTTACAACAAATCATTGATACCTTAGCTCTCAGAAAACCACTGGTATCTAAGCGGTCAACGTGTCAAATATATCTGAACAATATGGAAAAATAGACGTTTAAAGCATACATGTATGGTCGTATATTGAATGAATAATAGCTATGCTAATTTCAGGTTAAGCCTTTTGACAATCATCGAAAGCAGTACAGTCTTGTCATCACATACATCTATCTCACGTTTTGCCCTTCAACCATTGACAGGGGCCTGTCAGTCAACTTACTGCTAACTATTTCTTTTATTGAATAGAATCATCAAAACGAATGAGTGACACATAGCGAAAGCTAACTGAAGCCGAATTTAGAGCCAATTGTCAAGGCACGTTGTGGTCTTGTTACTAAGGCGTTTGCTTTTCAAAGCAGAGACCGCGGGTTCAAATCTCAGTTGGACGCAGTTTTTTTTGGATTTCATTTTTATTATTAATTTGTAGTTTTATATTAATTTCGCATAAGTTTATATGTTTTTTAAAGATATGTCACATGTAGCGTATGTACGACTTTCTAACAGGACATTGTAGGTTTGAAACCGCAGTGGAAGTTCCTTAGATTACTCCTGTGCGGAATGCCATTTGATGTTTACTGCTAGGTTATACTATATACAGAACGAAAGGCCAAGAAAGAGACCCATTAATGTTTAGGTCATACTGAACAACTTTTACTATGGGGCCAATCCCGAAACGCGGAAAAATAATTGGAAGTTTCATACATTTTGCTGGTCTGATGTTGAAATTTTCTATGGGAAATTAATTTTTTTTCCGGGGTTTCGGGGTTGGTCCCATAGTAAAACTTGCTCAGTATGACCTAAACATTAATGGGTCTATTTCTTGGCCTTTCGTTCTGATACATACTGTATACCTCCGTATACTCTATCCTGTCTGCTAAGTTGTAAAAACAAAATTCGTCATTCCTATGGTCAACCTCCTCCCCCTTAAGTCGTTCCCTCACTGCTGAGGATCGTGTCCTATGGTCAACAGTTACCATATTACGTAGGTATATGCATGGCAGTGATGGTTTTATCGCATAGGTACATCTATAGAAGAGGAGGCACCGTTCTTGCGGATCATGAGTCCAACCAACAAAATAAAGAGAGAAGTCATAGTTGGATATGCTTAACACCTTTACTGCCCGTGCTCCTCACGTGGGGCCACGGCTAGCCTCTATTACAAAGCCATAAGGTTTACATGTCAGATTGGGACAGTGAACGTGTTAAGTTTCAATTCTATTATTTTCTCCTTCGTTCTTTGATCGATTCGGAGCGTCGTATTTTAGTACTATATGGTATATTTTAGTACAATAAGCGGGCTAAATAAATATATTAACATATAATATGCTTTACGGTTTGGAAAAACGGCCGCCTATGATGGTTAAAATAAAAAACCGATCATTCTCGTAGAACCTAAGTACTTATTTATGGTCTAAGTTTGACACTTGACGATAAAATACTTCTTTAAGAAAGGAGGTGTCAATTCGTAGTTTGCTACAGTATTTTTTTAAAAGTTAAACAGATAAAATGTTGATGCTTAGTTACCATTGAAATAACAACTGCTTAGCAACTGGTGGCACCCTGGCTGCTGACGTACGTGATTGGCAGTGCGTGTAGGTATTAATGACAGCAGCTTGAATTTGAGTGCTTAGTTACCACTGACGTTATAACCGTTATTGTCATTGTGATTAAATAAGGGTGTATGTGTTAAAGAAAAACTCAGAAGTTAAGATATATGTGACGAACTGAAAGCCTACGCTAAAATGACAACTTAGATGTCCTTATTTTTGTGACGATTGAAGTGTATATGTTTTCTTGGACACCTTGCCCGCTCAGGTATATCTGCTGCTGACTGTACCATAAAAAATTATGTTCTCCATTTCAGCTGCTGCTAATGATCAAGACAAGAACATCTCAAGTAGACCAGCTGACAACCTACGTGCGCTCTAACCACCCATATGAGGTGTGTGAAGTTATATCCCTACCTATTAAGAATGGAAACCCACCATATCTCAAGTGGATTGGGGAGACAGTGCCAGAAGGTGAAGCTAAGGTCTGTCACAAGAAATAATTAAATTAGTTTTTAGTATTGTAGTCTTTATAATAAGTTTCCATATAAAACGAGTTTAAACTATTTAATAGTTTGTACATTTGGTTAATAATGAACACCTATTAAATAAGTAGACGACCGGTCTGGCCTAGTGGGTAGTGACCCTGCCTATGAAGCCGATGGTCCCGGGTTCGAATCCTGGTAAGGGCATTTATTTGTATTATGATACAGATATTTGTTCCCGAGTCATGGTTGTTTTCTATGTATTTAAGTATTTATATATATCGTTGTCTGGGTACCCACAACACAAGCCTTCTTGAGCTTACCGTGGGACTTAGTCAATTTGTGTAAAAATGTCCTATAATATTTATTATATTTATAAGTACAAGCATTTATTTGGTAGGTATTTTGTTGCGTGAAGTTGTAGTTAGTCATGTAAGTAATGTTATTATTTTAGTTTATTTAAAATGTTATGAAATTATTGTAAAAATGCTTTGTCCTAAATACAACAATATATTAATAATATTATGGCAATTCTTATTTAACCTTTCCAGATAAAACTTATCTATAAGAGTATATTTATATATAGCCTAAATTTTCCATACAATTAAAATACATTTACTTCAATAAATAACAAATAAGTAATTACTTTGAACCAATTTTATTAGGTTACACCAAAGAGTATAAGTACAGTCAGCAGCAGAAATCGCTATACACTCCAGGTGCTCAAAGAGAGGTAAACGTTTAAACTGTCAAAAAGTTGTTGACTGTCATGGTAGCATTTACTTGTGAGCGCTCAACATGTCACAAATATCTTAACAGTCGCTATTCATTAATTTCTACACTAACAACAAATCATTGCTACCTTAGCTGTCAAAAAACCACTGGTATCTAAGCGGTCAACGTGTCAAATATATCTGAACAATATGGAAAAATAGACGTTTCAAGCATACATGTATGGTCGTATATTGAATGAATAATAGCAATGCTAATTTCAGGTAAAGCGTTTTGACAATCATCGAAAGCAGTACAGTCTTGTCACCACATACATCTATCTCACGTTTTGTTCTTCAGCTATTGACAGGGGCCTGTCAGTCAACTTACTGCAAACTACTTCTTTTATACCGGGTGTGGCCTGTAATATGAGCAAAAATTTAAACTGTAGGCTGTACTCCTCATACTGACCAACATTTGTTCAGCGACTTTTAATAATAACTTGTGGTTTGATTTTAAATAAATTTTAAAGTTTATTCTAAGATGCAATGTATTGCGAATTTTGTTATGTTTCAGGCGTGACAAGCAACGTCAATCACAATGAAATGGAGTGGCGATGGCGTCCATTGAAGATAATATTTATTTTGTATGAAAAATAGGGAGTCTAAATATTTCATAATTTTTAAAATTTGTTCAACAAAAGTTTCTCCGTTTGAGGAGTGCAATCTATGGTTTAATTATTTGCTCATGTTACAGGCCACACCCGGTATAATAGAATCATCAAAACGAATGAGTGACACACAGCGAAAGCTAACTGAAGCCGAATTTAGAGCCAATTGTCAAGGCACGTTGTGGTCTTGTTACTAAGGCGTTTGCTTTTCAAAGCAGAGACCGCGGGTTCAAATCTCAGTCGGACGCACCTATAGTCCGTTTTTTTTAGCATTAGAAAGAACTTCGCAGAAGTTCGCTTGTGGTTCTAAATCTGGCACTTTTAGCGGTAACAATTTGAAGTAAATTATATGTATTGACCATGCTACATTAGATAATTCAATAATTATTAACAATTAACGAGCCTGATAGAAACTGCATGCTTGCTTCTGCGGAGTTCTTTCTAATGCTAAAAAAAACGAACTATAGAGATTACAGCTTTTTTTTTTGGGTTTCATTTCTATTATTGATTTGTGGTTTTATATTATATGTTTTTGAAGATATGTCACATGTAGCGTAAATGCGACTTTCTAACAGGACGTTGTAGGTTTGAACCCGCAGTGGGCGTTCCTTAAGATTACTCCTTTGCGGAATGCCATTTGATGTAAATTCCTATGGTAACAGTTAGCATATTACGTAGGTATATGCATGGCAGTGATGGTTTTATCGCATACACATACATCTATAGAAGAGGAGGCACCGTTCTTCCGGATCATGGTTGGAACCAACAAAATAAACAGAGGAGTCATAGTTGGATATGCTTAACACCTTTATACTGCCCGTGCTCCTCACGTGGGGCCACGGCTAGCCTCTATTACAAAGCCATAAGCTTTACATGTCAGATTGGGACAGTGAACGTGTTAAGTTTCAATTCTATTATTTCCTCCTTCGTTCTTTGATCGATTCGGAGCATTGTATTATAGTAGTATATAGTATATTCTAGTACAATAAGCGGGCTAAATAAATATATTAACATATAATATATGCTCTACAGTTTGGAAAAACGGCCGCCTATGACAGTTAAAATTAAAAACCGATCATTCTCATAGAACCTAATACTTATTTATTGTCTAAGTTTGACACTTGACGATAAAATACTTCTTTAAGAAAGGTGTCAATTCGTAGCTGCTACAGTATTTTTTTAAAAGTTAAACAGATAAAATGTTGATGCTTAGTTACCATTGAAATAACAACTGCTTAGCAACTGGTGGCACCCTGACTGCTGACATACATGATTGGCAGTGCGTGTAGGTATTAATGACAGCAGCTTGAATTTGAGTGCTTAGTTACCACTGAATTTCTAACCGTTATTGTAATTGTGATTAAATAAGGGTGTATGTGTTAAAGAAAAACTCAGAAGTTAAGATATATGTGACGAACTGAAAGCCTACGCTAAAATGACAACTTAGATGTCCTTATTTTTGTGACGATTGAAGTGTATATTCGACGACCGGTCTGGCCTAGTGGGTAGTGACCCTGCCTGCGAAGCCGATGGTCCTGGGTTCGAATCCCAGTAAGGGCATTTATTTGTATGATGATACAGATATTTGTTCCTGAGTCATGGGTGTTTTCTATGTATTTTAAGTATTTGTATATTATATATATCGTTGTCTGAGTACCCACAACACAAGCCTTCTTGAGCTTACTGTGGGACTTAGTCAATCTGTGTAAGAATGTCCTATAATATTTTTTTTTTTATATGTTTTCTTGGACACCTTGCCCGCTCAGGTATATCTGCTGCTGACTGTACCTACACTAAAATATTCTGTAGTGTGGGCTTAAAAAGGAGACATCTAGCGTAGTTAGCGTAAACTATATAAAAAGCTGTACTTATTTTACAGAAAACAAATAGATGTCGCTACTTGTATGATCTTAAAAAACTGGTCAAGTGCGAGTCGGACTCGCGTTTCAAGGGTTCCGTACATCACACAATTTTCAACAATGTTTTTGTACGTGAAACGTGACGTGAGTGAAACGTCTTGAAAATGGGTCAATCAAAAACCAAATGTAACATGATGTTTTCTGGCGTGGTGGCTTATATCTCTACAACTCTGAAGACTAAATGCCGAACAATAGTACAACGGCGCGATTCGGGAAATGAATTAGAGATCCACTAGATATGAAATAGTAAAGATATGTGACGTTATACAGTAAAAGGTACCATTTCCCCGGCTGAATATTGGAGCGGCGTTAATAATAGCGTAAGCGCCTGCTGCCTTTTGCCGTGGAACGTCACATATCTTTACTATTTCATATCTAGTGCATCTCTAATTCATTTTCCGAATTGCGCTGCAAGTGTCCAAATGCGAAGACCGAGCTCCGCATAAAGCTGAAAACTCGGAGCGTCCGACGGGTCGTGCTCTCCTGCTTCCTATTACAACTTCCGAAAGTGTTATAAAAGCGAAGGTCGAAGAGAGATAATACCTACAGGTTGGCCAAAAAATAAGTGCATTCCCGTAGCCAAGGAGGTTTTGAGATTATACTTAAGCAACTTTTAGTATGAGACCAACCCCGAAATCGCGAAAAAAAATGTATGCTCCCATAGAAAACGGACGAGCCAAAATGTATGAAACAGCCAAATTTTTCTTCGAGATTTCGGGGTTGCACGTTGGCAACGGGAATACACTTTTTTTTTTGCCATCCTGTATAGTGCTTTTTAAAACACGTAGCAATAGTAACCTAATCAATCAGTACTACAAGTAGCTAGAGATGCACCGAATATTCGGTTACTATCCGGTATACGGCCTATCCGGCCATGATTTTAATATCCGGCCGGATACCGGATAGTAACATCGCTTGATTTCGGAGTAAACTAATTGGATTTAAGAAACAGTCTTGGTCATAATCGTACTTGTTTATTATTTTAAAACAGTTTAAACATTCCACTGACTTGCACGCGCACTCATTTCGCACCTAGAAATTTGTGAGCGCGAACGTTCACTAGGATACAGGTCAAACCTGCAGAATGCGCACCTGTAAAACCGAAATGTAGGTATAGTTCCGCTGGCGGCTGGAATATTCGGCGGCCGGATACCGGATATTCAGCCGAAGGTCAGGCCGAATATCCGGTATCCGGCCAAAATACTATCCGTTGCATCTCTAACAAGTACCATTGCGGCTGTGTGCCAGATACAGCCTAGCTAGTCGCATTTTTTATCTTCAGTCCGACTCACGTATGAAGCTAAAGGCACGCCTCTTCGCGACGCTACGGGCCTTCGGCCTTATGCAGATATCGGCCTAGGGCCTTCGCAATAGCTGTCTACATCACGTTTCACTTAAACCATTGCGGCTGTGTCCCTAAAAACACGTAACTGCATTTTTGTTCTTAAATCCGACTCACGCTTGACTCTAGACTTCTAATAGGTTTTCCTGTCATCTTTAGGTAAAGGACTATTTTGTGTATTTTTTTCAGAATTTTAGACCCAGTAGTTTCGGAGATAGAGGGGGGGGGGAATGGTCATTTTTTGTCTATTTTCTTGAATAACTACTAAACTTTTTATTGTAAATTTATAAGAAAAATATATTTGAGATCCTCACAATGAGCTCTTTCGTTTGATATGTAACACGATATTGTTTTCAAAACTTTGTTTTTTAATTTTATCGTTTACCCCCCAAAAGTAGCCCCTATGTTTAAAATTCATTTGTTTACGTTACATATCCGTCTCTGGGTCACAGACTTCCATATGTTTACCAAATTTCAACTTAATTGGTCCGGTAGTTTCGGAGAAAATTGGCTGTGACAGACGGACAGACGGACAGACAGACGCACGAGTGATCCTATAAGGGTTCCGTTTTTTCCTTTTGAGGTACGGAACCCTAAAAAGGGTAAGGTTTACTCGGGTAATTCCGAATGTCGAAAACTGTCGGATAATTACGAAAAGAGACTTTTATTATGATGGAATTAAGGGTGATTTTCATCTGAATTTTGGAATTATCCGACATTCGGTATTACCCGAATACACCTTACTCTAGTTTGGATTACAAATTGCTTGCAAAAAAGATAAGTTACCAGATTATATGTATAGGTTATAATCTACCTAAAATTATTGGCTTTGTGTGTGCAGCTTAGGCACCCGAGTAGCTGATCTGACACATAAGTTATATGACAGTTCGCAGGTGATAAATTGTATGAAAACGTCCATAAAATTCAAATGTTTGTCACTTCATGAGTAATATTGATGCGCTGCAGGGGGTAGTATTAACGAGAGGAAATGGGAAGCAGTGGCCTCCTTCTGCGAAGAAGTCATGTCGCAGAAGGAGGAGGCGGAGAGGGAGCGAGAAGCGGCTGCTGACGCGCTTCCTCTCCGACGCAGGCGGCAGGGTCGAAGGCGAGGAGCGTATGCTCGCCTCGAGCCCTAGTGGGGCCAGTGGGTACCGAACCCGCATCGCATCGCATCGGCCCCACACACGTCGTAGGGGTGGGGATCAAGCGTTTCTGATCCCCCCCTGCATTGCGAGGGTGCCCTGGCGATAAGCCGGGGCTGCCGGAGGGCGCCGTGGTGGAATGACCTCGATCCCAGTGAGCCCTCTCGAACGGCAAAGAGGGTGAAACGCCGGAGTGGGTTTAGTGGGTAGGGCCAAATTCTCCCCCCCTCTCGCTAAGAGAGGGATAAGGAGCGGCGAGTCCCATTAACTGTGCGTAAATGCATTCCCACTCCGTCAAAAAAAAAGGGTAGTATTAACACATTCAGTGCCGAAAACCCGACCCGAAACCCGGGTATATGTAGTAGTTTATATATATTTTATTTATTTATGTACTTTATATGTATAGTTTGCTTTTTTTATTCACTGAATAAGTATATTTCTCTCTCTGCACCAATTGTAGATGTCTGTTTGGCCCTATGGTTGACTGGTAGAGAATGCCATTTGGCATTAAGTCCGCCATTTGTACATTTTTGTATATACTTTGTGCAATAAAGTTTAAATAAATAAATAAATAAATAAAACCCGACTATCGGCTATTTTAGTACTACTGTTTTATATGACGAAATTAATGTGGCCTGGCGCGGACGTCTTGTTTGGCTGGATGGCCAAAGGTTTACTTACTTAATATATATTGACCTCCACTTTTAACAAAGCGGCTCGGCTTCGCGACCCTCCGGATCTTGAAATGAGATCGCAGAGGAAGTAATTCTCAGATATATACGAGTAGGGTGGCATATATCAATCAGTGTTTAGATACAGGCCCCTAATCAATTCGCGCTGAGCCCATATCAACGATATCTATTTGTCCAATCTTTGGCGAATTTTGACAACCCTAATATATATATATAATAGCCGAAAGGGATAGTACCATAATTAAGAAAGGAACAGCATGATTCGTCCCTGAATCGCTGTCAAACTTCGGTTTCGTGGGAAGTTTCTTTTCGGTTTTGTAGGTAGTAGGTACTATTAATTATTCTGTGATTGAGATGACAGCTATCACCGTCCCAGTGGGAAAACACTCCTGACTTCGGGGAAACTCGGCTTCGTTCGGCTCAGCATTGCTCCGAGCAATTATTAGGGTTGACACAACTTGACGTAGGGACGTCGTGCGTGCCGACCACATGAGATAATTACTTGAATTTTGACAACCCTAAATAGTCGAAAGGGATAGTAACATAGATAAGAAAGGGACAGCATGATTCATCCCTGAATCGCTGTCAAACGTCGGTTTTGTAGGAAGTGCCCTTTCTGTACGGTAGTATTATTACTTATTCTGTGACCGTAGGTACCCAAGCTCGGAGTAATTAACAATGGAGCCGCCATTAACAGGCGTTCCCCTCTGTCGAAAATAGGCGGCCAATGGTCAACCTCATGTCAACCATATGTATGGACTGACGTTTATCTGACATGACGTACCTATACATTTGATGTGCCCCTCCCCCTCAAAAAACGGCAGACTATTTTGTACCGAAAATTTTAGACATGGCGTCTCCGTTGGTTATATCCTCCAAGTACCCAAGCTATGTGAAAATTACTATAATTTGAGTAATAGCACAAGATTTTCTGTTAGGACTGAACCCTAAAACGGGCATCAGAAACGACGTCGCCGAAGACAGATCGGGGCGAATGTGACAAGATGAACGAGCTGATTACAATTTGTGGATCGGATGGCGATTGGACTAATTGTAACATGATAAGAAAAGACAAGTACTTTTATAAAAAATCGGCCAAGTGCGAGTCGGACTCGCGTTCCAAGGGTTCCGTATATTACACAATTTTTAACAGTGTATTTTTTATGTGAAACGTGAGTGAAATCTCTTTAAAAAATTCGTAGGGGTCGGATCAAAAACTGTAATTAAATCCGACTCACGCTTGACTGTACATTTCTAATAGGTTTTCCTGTCATCTATAAGTATAGACCTATATTATGTAGTTTTTTCAAAATTTTAGACCTAGTAGTTTCGGAGATAAAGGGACGGAATGGTCATTTTTTGCCTATTTTCTTAAATAACTTCTAAACTGTATATTCGAAAATTATAAAAAAATATATATTTGAGATCCTTACAATAAGCTCTTTCATTTGATATGTAACATGATATAGTTTGAATTTTTTTATTTTTTCATTTACCCCCATAAGTGGCCCCCGTGTTTAAAATTCATTTGTTTACGTTACATGTCCGTATTTGGGTCACAAACTTACATATGTGTACCAAATTTCAACTTGTTTGGTCCCTACTGGACCCACCCGGAACTACTTTCCGGAGATAATCGGCTGTGACAGACGGACAGACAGACATACAGACAGACAGATGCACGAGTGATCCTATAAGGGTTCCGTTTTTTCCTTTTGAGTTACGGAACCCTAATAACTGGTATAAATTATATATATAGATAAGATTTATGTACAGTGATATATAGTCAGATATATAGGAGCGGCCAAGGTGTTCACAATATCTGTACACGCGCTCTAACGCCTTGGAAATAGAGGCGTGTTCAGATATTTGTGAGCGCCTTGACCGCTCCGATACATCTGATGGCGACTGTACCTACTCTTACTGGATCTACCTAGTTATGTTTGCAAATGCTGTGAGCTATAGACCTCGCTCGTGAGCATAACAACTTAAAACTGAATAAATGCATGGGTCCGCCATATTGAGAATTTTCCAAAAACTGTATTTACAAAAAATCTATTTAATCATCGAAATTGATCACAAAATTTCACGAGAATCGGTTGTATGAATCTAAATCGTGACATAGACGAGAACATATGGACATATACGAAAGCATTTTTGACCAAGCTGAAACGGAGACCTTCGCTAACGCTCAGTCAATTATTTTTAATAAGGTGTACTGGGGTAACTTCGAAAGCGAGTTGATTCAGAAAATGACAAGTAAGTATATATAAACCAGAGGCAGTTCATACTTTAGCAACCCTTACCTAACTAACTACGATACCAGGTAGGTACTAAATGTGTAATTGTGTATACAAATTAGCCCCGGTTTGCCTATGGATATGTTTGACGCGCCGCCACTGGTACCTACTAAACTAGAAGCACTTTTAGTAGTAGAAAAGTGCTTCTAGTAGTAGACACCTATTTGCCCATTTCCAAATTATCCCGTTGTCGAAGTAACCCCAAAGCACCATACGCACTATACAAAATTACACATTTAGTACCTACCTGGTATCGTTAGTTAGTTAGGTACATAAATGCAGTCTTAGAACAGTTTACAAATTATCAGTTACACAAAGGTTTTCGTTTAAGCTCCAAACACCAAAAGAGCCCCAACGTAAACAAGTATCGAGTCGAGATAGATAGCGGCGCGGGGGTGAACGTGACAAGACGAACGACCTGAGGGGCTACCGCGAAAACCGAAATTCGCAATTTGCGGGGATCTTTCTCTTTTACTCCAATGAAGGCGCAATTAGAGTGACAGAGAAAAATGCCCGCAATTTGCGAACTTCGATTTTCGCGGTTATAGCCCTGATACAATCTATCAGATCGGGCGGCAATTGGACCGACTAATTGTAGCACGATAAGGATGGGCAAAAACCTACTGACTTTAAATTTATTGATTTATAATGATAATGATTAATAATGAATAAAATGAATGAATAGGAGTGAGTGCTCAGAACACGAAAGACAGAGGAGAATGGAAGAGAAAAACATGTTGTGCCGACCCCACATAACGTGGGATACCCATATAACCATTCCAGTCGCAGAATCATCAAAGTGGTAACTAAATGTCAGATGTGTCGTAACAGAGTCCACACAATGTGTCTAGAATTGTTTCGAAACAAAGTGTCGTCGCCGTGTCTACACTTTTCCGTAACAAGGTGTCGACACATTTGTATGCACTTTGCGTGCGGTTTGCGACTAAATCTGACAGCAAATTTGTGACAGCAAATGTCAATATAAAATACCTCTTGAAAACCAAGGTTTGTCAAACTACTATTAGTGTCTCGTGTGCCCGTAAGTAATTCTAGTAAGTCATCATGGGCGATGCGAATGATAAAAATCGACCAAATCCATATAAACATCTAACACCCGTCAACCCTTTACAGAAAAGTTTTTAAAGAAATGCAATACGCTACTAGGTCAGGCAACGAATGCTCAATAAAGTTGTAGAGGGAAATGCTCGGAACACAATTTTTGACTCCTTAACTTGGTTTGGACAAGTTAGGAGGTGAACATATCAAAAGTCCTCGGCCGTAGCCTTTGAGCGGGGGGGAGAGAGGGAGCTTTGAAGGTCCCATTTTCCGGTTTTTCGATTATATCTCGGAAACTATGCATCGTAGCGACATGGCCACTTATACAAAATGAAAGTTAATTTAATTTGTTACAAGTTTATTTTGTCAATTTTTTCCATATATTGAATAGTTTTTGAGATATCCGCTCTTGAAACTTTATTTAGGGCTCTCAATTTTATCTTGATTTCTACATCAGTGAAGGTGCTAGGCCGTGTTCCACAAAATTTAAATTCAATTTTTTTAGGGTTCCGTACCTCAATAAGGAAAAAATGGAACCCTTATAGGATCACTCGTGCGTCTGTATGTCTGTCCGTCTGTCACAGCCTATTTTCTCGGAAACTACTGGACCAATTAAGTTGAAATTTGGTACATATATGTAAATTAGGGACCCAAAGACGGACATGTAACGTAAACAAATTGATTTTATACCCAAAAAATGACCATTGCCCCCCCCCCCCCCCCCCATTTATCTCCGAAACTACTAGGTCTTAAATTTTGAAAAAAATACACAAAATAGTCCTTTACCTATCACGATTATTAAGACGACAGGAAAACCTATTAGACATGTGCAGCCAAGCGCGAGGCGGACTTAATGTACGGAACCCTTTATACGCGAGTCCGGCTTGCATTTGGCCGGTATTTTTTAAACTCCTCTTGACGCTTAACCGCTGAACCGATTTCGTTGAAATTTGATATAGAAATAGTTTGCGTCCCGGAACAGGACATAGGATAGATTTTATAACCAAAATCATCTTTTGAAGGTGTGAAAAGTGGCGTGAAAATTTGTACGGAAAATCAATAACCGCTGAACCGATTTATATGAAATTTGGGATGGTCTACAATTCTACAACTTTGATTTAGTTGAAAATGATAAAAAACAAGACTTCAAACCTAAACTTAAACAGTAAGTATTAACTTCAAGAATTCAATTCTGAATTCCCCCCTGCACCACATTTCACACCTTTAAAGGACGATTTTTGAGGTAACTTATTACTTATGTCCTGTCTCGGGACTCAAAATATATGTGTACCTTTAAATTAAAACTGTTCAGCAGTTTAAGCGTGAAGAGGAGTTTAAAAGAAAGTATTTTAATAAGTTTATATGTTTTTACTTCGGAATGGTGTCAATGTGATACCATAACTAAATTTGGTACTGTGAATTTATACGAAAACGATACCAAACATGGCCTCGTAGCTTTACTGATGTAGAAGTCAAGATAAAATTGAGAGCCCTAAATTCTTATTACTTGGCCTAACTTGTGTAGAAGGAAAAGGAAAAATAAAAGTCTTCGGCAGGAATATAAGACACAAATATAATTTTTAGAGTTACTATTTCAATCATCAAACATAAACATACCTTGATTATATTATTCTAGTGAGATACGCATATGTGAGATACGTAGTATAAAAACAAAGATCACACTTACATTTTTACGAGATGGTTCACTTTTGCTAAGCTAATACGTACTTATATCGAAATAATAAGTTAGAACTGCTGTTCAATAACACAACTACCCTCCATGTATATTTCTTGACCATAACTGTCAGAACATAAGTAAGGTAAATAAAGTATTTTATAATAATAAGCCATGATATTAAATTTGTATTAGTTTGCGTTAATTATTCTATAATAAATTAAACTAAATGCAGCAAATACATTTGTTGAATTGAATTATTATAATAACCGGATGTGCAGGAAACATCTTATTTGTTATTCCCACCAAGAAGTGGTAGAAGGGGTGAAGTCTAATCGAATATAAGCGGGTGTCTGACAGTTGTGGGTCACTTCTCAGTTGGAGAGCTACGACGACGAACGAAGTTAAGTGTCAATTTTATTTAATTGTGATTTTATGACTTGTTATAAATTTCTGTATGTTTTCTTTGTGTTATAGTCTGATGGTATGTACGTTACAATCTTTAATGGGAATATAACCCTTTGATGAGTTTTTAATAGTTACTATGTAACGTATATTCCAACTGATTACGGTGTAATACATCATGTGGCTTATTGCTCGATCTTTATTACTATTTTAAACTATGCCAAGTGTGTACGTTAAGGTAGCCAGTACTAACTATTAAGCCACCAATATTTATTACGCATAAAATAATATTTTTGTGAATGATGTGATAATAAAGCCGATTAATTGTTCCGTAAATCTACAATATACTTTTACTTACAATCTGCTTATATAAATATATTACTTAAATAATGTCTACCATTTTTCATATTCTAAACCTTGTAGTTGTCGCTATAATAAATACATTACTTTGAGCAATAATTAACTAGTCTTAATTAAATACTGCCTTACATCCTTATTTCCTATTTTATCAACGATAATACTAAAGTAAATCTGACACATATATAAACAAAAAATTAAAAAAATTACAAGGTCGAAATGTCACGGAGCTTTTGTGAGTTATATGTGAAAAATAAAAACTTTTATGACAAGAAAATCTGGACACAATTTAAGAATTATCCAATTGCGTCGAGGAATCATCAGTATTTTTGCTTGTTTCATTACCTCCTTGCTTCTTTTTTTGTCCTTTGTATTCTGTAGCAATTGGTTAGATCTGAAAATAAAGATAACTTGCGTCGTCACGGATGTCGATTTATAGGTTTTAGGGAGTGCAGAATTCGAAAATGATGACCATTTTATAATCCAAGATGGCGGCTACGCATTTTGTCATAAAAGTCGTCATGAATATCGTTTTATAGGTTTTAGGACGTGACAGGTCCAACAATTGTCTACATCACTGTAATTGACGTCACAGGCCTCCATGGGCTACGGTAATCGCTTACCATCAGACGGGCGGTGTGGTTGTTTGCCACCATCATGTTAATTTAAAAAAAAACTCCACTATATCGCCAGTTAATAAGTACTTATTTTGCGAAGCTAATGACATTTGTCACAAGAAATACGACAAAAATTCCGACACAGAACTCAAGAATTACCGAAAGTTCTTTGAAATCTTGTGACAATTTTCATCATTATCATCATAAACATCGCAAAAGAAATACCTGTTTTTGCCGATATAATAAAGTTTTTAAAAATAATACTATGATGGTGACAAACAGGAATACGGCCCGCCCGATGGTAAGCGATAACCGTAGCCCATGGATGCCTGTGACGTCAGCAACAATGAGACTTGTCGAAATGTCGCACCTGTCACGTTACGTCACATTGTCACGCCAGGGAGTACATCTGAAAATTGTGTGTTCCCATTTGTCCCCATCCCGATAAGGTGGGAAAAAATGGGAAATATTTACATGAAAATCCTATTCCATCTGTTCCCTACGGAGATAAATGGGAATACATCCGAAAGTTGTGTGTTCCCATTTGTCCCCACCCCGATAAGGTGGAAAAAATGGGAAATATTTACATGCAAATCCTATTCCATCTGTTCCCTGCGAGGATAAATGGGATTACATCCGAAAATTGTGTGTTCCCATTTGTCCCCACCCCGATAAGGTGGGAAAAAATGGGAAATATTTACATGCAAATACTATTCCATCTGTTCCCTGCGGGGATAAATGGAATTACATCTGACAATTGTGTGTTCCCATTTGTCCCCACCCCGATAAGGTGGGAAAAATGGGAAATATTTACATGCAAATTCTATTCCATCTGTTCCCTGCGGGGATAAATGGGATTACATCCGAAAATTGTGTGTTCCCATTTGTCCCCACCCCGATAAGGTGGGAAAAAATGGGAAATATTTACTTTCAAATCCTATTCCATCTGTTCCCTGCGGGAATAAATGGGAATACATCCAAAATTTGTCCCCGCCCCGAAAAGGTGGGAAATATTTACATGCAAATCCTATTCCATTTACGTACAAAAATGTCCCCCTGTCAACTTTCAATCGAGATTTAATCGATAATTTATTCGATTAATATTCAGATTAATTCAATTTCAATCTATGTTAGGTCGACTAAACTAATCGCGATTAAAATGTGAGGGTTAACTTTTTTTATTCCATTAATTAGTCGAATAAACAGTTAATCTATTAGTCCCATCTCTGACCACGGCATTTTTACACTTTGAGAATATCTGAAAACAAATGAACACAAGGAGCCATTTTGCAAATCCAGTAACTTTGTTATTACTTTTGACAGCGCGTGTCATGTGTCTACACAGAGTCGACACAAAGTCGAAACATTTGCGACTACTCTGTGACTGCAATATTTCTCAGCCTTAAACCATATTTATACATCATAATTAACAAGTTTCGTAGTATGTAAAGCGTTATTTCTGTTATTTAAGTATACAGGGTGATTCATGAGACGTGAGCAGGACTAATCCTGCATACTCAGTAACTGATAATTGACCGATCACCGTCGTATTTAGGTGAAACAACCACACTTTTTCCTATTTTTTTTACTTTTTGGCGAAGGCAAATTTAATTCTCTACAATCATGGTCACCCTACAAGACCTAATTAATAAACATAAAACCTCTTTAACCGTAATGACAGCATTATGATTACGAAGAAAATAAACTGTCAAACTTGAGTGAGATACGAGTTTTCAAAAGTAACCAGACCGTGATGACATTAAATTTGACACAGAATATCGATAGTTTACTATTCTGATTGTAGGGTGACCATGCATGTCGTAAATAAATTAATAACTTTTTTTTTTCAACACGACTAGAAAATTAACGTTAACCTCACTAATACTGATACGAAACAGTTGGTTATAATTTACGAAATGCGCAGTGTTAGTCCTGCTCACGTCTCCTGAATCACCCTGTAGTATACGCATCGAAGTACTAAAAATGCATCAAATAATATATTTATGAACACAGGCACTGAGAAGTAAACAATTTCATTTCCGGCTAAACTAAAACAATGTGGTGGCGCGTTGATTATATTACACTTAGTTTATCAAATCACTCGAGCAGTTTAATTCCCCATAATAATTTAAGTCCTATTGTAATATAAATGCAAACAATATATAATTACGTCTTGTAATCCGTTTTAGGGATGGCGTATTAATGTCACTTATTTTTAGTTAAGTATTTTTCCATCTGACAGTTTCCATTTGACAAGAACAAAATGAACGAATGAACGAATGATTTTGGCATAAAGTAGTCGCAAACCCGAAACAATGTGTGCACACGGCGACCACACTTTATGTCACTTTGTGTCATGTGTCGACACTTCCCCATTTCTGGTAACTGTGTCGACACGGCGACGACTCTGCGACTGGAATTGTGACCGAAACAGACGGTGTCGACTAGAGATGCAACGGATAGTTGTTTGGCCGGATACCGGATACCGGATATCCGGCCTGGACACTGGCCGAATATCCGGTATCCGGCCGCCGGATATTCGGCCGGCGGAACTATACCTACATTTCGGTTTTTCAGGTGCGCATTCTGCAAGTTTGACCTGTTTTCTAGTAAACGTTCGCGCGGACTCATTTCTAGGTTGGAAATTAGTTCGCGTGCAAGTCAGAGGAATTATTAAATTGATTTAAAATAATAAACAAGTACGATTATGACCGTGTCTGTTTCTTAAATCCAATTTGTTTACTCCGAAATCAAGCAATGTTACTATCCGGTATCCGGCCGGATAGCATGTCACTATCCGGTATCCGGCCGGATAGTAAAATAATGGCCGGATAGGCCGGATACCGGATAGTAACCGGATATCCGGTGCATCTCTAGTGTCGACACAAGATGTGTCTACACCGCGTCGTAACGGCGACTGGAAATGGTTGTATGGGTAAGGGCAGGGGAAAGAAGAATGATTAATAATACGCCATGGGGTAACTTCGAAAGCGGGGTAATTATGAAAATGGAAATATCTAAAAAACCTAAAAGCACTTTCTACTGCAATGCAACAACAGTAAGTGAGATGCCTTGGTAAGCATTGCAGTAGCGTGAATATGAAGTGCTTCTGGTTTTATAGATAAGTATATGTGGCGTCCCACGGGTAAAAGTACCTTATGGCGGCTGGCGCTTACGTCGTATAGCGCCGCAATAATATTGGAGCGGCGTTAATAATAGCGTAAGCGCCAACCGCCATAAGGTACCTTTACCCGTGGGACGCCACATATATGCCATTCCAACCAAACTACCCCGCTACCGATTTTATTCCAGTGCACTTTATTAATCTTCTGTGGGAATGATAATGTTTATTATATTAAAGGAATAAATATCTGCCTTCCAACTAGATCCCGCAATAAAAGCATACCCTATTGAAATTATGCGGTTAATGTGGACGCCCCTACCTACTTGTACATAATATATACCTACACTCGCACGGTGTAAATCAATTGGAAGTTGAATAGGTACCTAGGTAGGGGAGACCGAGGTGAGTTGTGACAGAGGAAATTTGTGACATCGTCGATTTTTTGGAATCTAATAACTCGCAACAGTGTGCGTTTGTTAGCTCGCAACTTGAACTAACAAACGCGCGCTATTGCGACCTATTTTCTAGTTAATAGATTCCAAAAAATCGACAATGTCACAATTCTCCTCTGTCACAACTCACCTCGGTCTCCCCTAAGGTAAACTAACATTATCTTGGCACCGCTCCAATCAAGTATCTTTCACGCACGTTTGACATTGGGGTGTAGTAGGTATTCAGAAAAGCGAACGTAACGTATGATATCAATCGATATTGATTCATATTCGCGCTCTTTAAGACAGTTCTTGACACAAAATATACCTAACTAATAGGTATGGAAATTAATTACAGTTTTATCAATATTAACTTCTAAGCAGTAAGCAAGGATAGCAAATGTCACGTAAACATTTATATGTCTTTCTCATCACGGAACAAGGTATTCTGGATACTTATTTGGGAGGATACCTTTTGACACTAATGAAATGTACCTACTCGTAAGGGGTACAGTACACCGAGCGGATTCTGCCCTTGCGCGTGTCATTGTCGCGGGCTATTGAGAGATCTAGATCTAGGCATCTAAATAGCTGACAGTGATGGACTAAATACTGGGCTATGGGACATAAAACCGGACGCTTGCATAATCAAATGGTATACAATTTTATTCTGACAGACGGTGACTCGCCCCCACAATATGGGCCGCCACAAAAAGCGACATCTAAGGCGGCTCTAGGTCAACGTCGGTGTGAGGGCTGAGGGCCTACCGCGAACCACGTTCGACGTGTTGCCTCTCTGTCGCACTTGTAAATTCGTACGTATGTGTGACAGGGAGACAACACGTCGAACGTGGTTCGCGGTAGACCCTCTGAAGATACAGAGAAAGAGAGAGAGAGGTGTCACTAAACTTTAAACATAATGATAGTCTATTCGACATTTAGGGGTCATCCATTAATTACATCACACGAATTTCTAGGTTTTTTGACCCCTCCCCCCCTCCTTGTCACTTGACTTGGTCATATTTGGCAAACCCCTCCCCCCTAGTGTGACGTCACCTTTTTTCAACGAAATCGCCAAATCGAATTAAGTAAGTACCTAAGTATTATTAATATTTTATCAAAATATTTTTGACGATATAAATATTAGTAATTTTATAACCCAAAACTGCTTAGGAAAGAAAATTAAACAAATAAAAACGATTACCGTTTTAAAAACTTGTTATTTACTTAAATGTACAGCGAATAAAATAATTTAAATAAATTTTCGGTTACTGATGAAGTTAAAGTGACGTCACAAAGTTTGTGTCTCCCCCCTCCCCCATGTCACAATATGTCACATTTTCTTGACCCCCTCCCTCCCCCTAAACGTGTGATGTAATTAATGGATGACCCCTTACCTACATTCCACAAGAACGCAGCTCTCGCGACTCCAGCCTGGACGGCCGGCTAAGGGCCGATACAGACGAACTGACACCCGACTGAAATTTGTATGGGAACTGCACGCTAACTGCAATGTCGGTGTGCAGTTCCCATACACGTTGCAGTCGGGTTGCAGTCCATCTGTGCCGGCCCTAAGGCAAGCCAAATTGTCCCGTAATCGTTTATAAAATTATAATTATTAATATAGTTTTCTGTATGTATCATACGTTCTCCTCATGAAATATAAAACCCAATAAGTGGAAATTGAATGGATATTGGATACGTTTGATATGCTAATGAGGTTTTCCGAAGTTGGTCGGTTACTTCAGTCGCTAGAAGACTCGGAAGGGCTCTTGATTGCATAATGCGATGCATGATAAAACTGGGAGTACCTACTTAATACAACACACACTAATAATACATATGTATGTTAGTCTGTAAGGTATTTGTAATATGGGCCTTGTTGCCTGTATTAAATTTCTAAATAAATAAATAAATAACAATAATTATAAACTGAAATAAATGTCATATACTAAGAAAAAGTGACCAAGGCCTCCAGTGCCCCAGGCTGGAATCGAACCAGCGTCCTATGCCGCTGTGGCCCGGTGGCCGAGTGGTTCAGGCACCTGCCGCGATAGCAGAGGACGCTGGTTCGATTCCAGCCTGGGGCACTGGAGGCCTTGGTCACTTTTTCTTAGTATATGACATTTATTTCAGTTTATAATTTATATAGTAGTGTTTCTACTTGATAAAAACAAATTAAAATATTTTCTGAAAATAATTTAATTTGTTCAAATACTTCATAGTAACAATAATTATAACGAAAATGAACTTGATCGCGTTACTTTTTAGTCCATTTTTAGTGTTCCGTACAAAACTTAGTTCACACTTACGGGATCACTGCGTTTTTTGCAAATTACTTAAATGCGTTTTTCTCAGAGACCGTTTGACGTAGATACCAAAAATTTGGAACAATTGTAGCAATTATTTCTTCATGGGAAATCATTTTAATATTAAATATATAAATAAAATTTTATCGACTTCGCTAATATTTGCTATTGTTTGTAAGAAGTGTGTTTATACAATACGAGTAAAAGTTAGATACAAAAAACAATATTGAATTCTCTTGTTCCGTATCGGATACATGATTGTGTTCCTGAGGGCCTTGCCAAGGTGACAATCGTTGATTGAAAACATAAATAATGTTCATAAGGAAATAGTCGCGTGACTTTTCGTAGCATCCGCGAAGTTGTGAAAATAGAAAATGTATCGGCATGACAGACGTATGAAAACTATGAAAAGTCACGAGTATTTTCACGACCGGTCTACTAGGCCAGACCTCTGGGAGACCGAGCTTTTTTCGGAAAACCGGATAAGACTTAGCTAGATCGATCGCCCCCGAAAACCCCAAATAGCAAACTGAATCGAAATCGTTATGAGCCGTTTCCGAGATCCCTGAAATATATAAATATATACTAATACTTAAAGGAAGGCAACAAAAGGCAGACCCTGCAAAAACTAAATGATAATGATTTTTAATATCACCACTGTTTTCTTAGGACTTTATAATTTCAAACTTTCAAACTAATTTAGAATAAAACCTCCCTCACAAAAATTTATATCGATATCAGTTCAGAAAGGAACCTCAAGTACACAAAGATAGCTACAACCACATTCGAAAGTTGCGTTCGCTTTCCTCCGTCAATCTTTCTGCGTTCTCCAAAGAGTTGTAAATTTTATCGAGTTTCATAATCACATACGGCTTTTCAACTTTGAAAGCCAGGATCGCGGCGTAGCGGCTGTCTACGACCCGTAGCAGTGACGCAGTCTCCGTAGCGCTACGGAGGCTACAGGCTACGGCTCCGGATTCAACGACCTTTGTTTAAACCTCCGCATTCCCCATTGACAAATTTCTATCTTAGATTTTTTTAACGGTTCTTCGTGTGAAACGTTGGAATGAATACGTGTTAATAAAATTATCATAAACAGTCTTAAGTTTAATTTGAATCGTGATATGGCCGTAGTGAACACGAAAACCTCTGCAGTCATAAAAATCTGGCGTAAATCGTGTGGAGGATCGATGAGAATGTTCGTGTGAGTTGCACAACGTGTCACATGGTGTGGTGAGGAGCGTGGAGCGTGGATGATGGCGGGTGTCGGCAGCAGGGCCCGGTAGTGGCGCGCGTGCGCGGATCGATCGCGCGGCATCGACCGACGCAGCGCGTAGGCTCGGCGCGCGACCGGCGCGGCGCGGGCTCGGCGCGCTCTCAGTCGCGCGCGGTCACGGCGTGCGAGCGCGCGCATCTAGACACGTGCATGGCGCGCCGATCCGCATGCCTCGCGCCCTCGGGGAATGGCTTCGTCCGAGGCAGATGCGACTACCGCGTCGATCCTTGAAGTCGAAGTCGAAGATGACTGCCTCAGTGTTCGAAAATGGTGGTGTTTTCTGCTCTCGTCGATATTCACGTTCCTCGCGGGGTTGCTCATCGTGGTGCTATGGCGGGCCTGTGCGTTCGTCTGCTGCCGGAAGGAGCCGGAGCTGGCCCCGAACGATCCGAAGCAGAAGGAGCAGAAGGCGGCGCGGCAGGGCAAGCAGGAGTTCGAGGGCACCTTCATGACCGAGGCCAAGGATTGGGCCGGCGAGCTCATCTCCGGGCAGACCACCACCGGACGAATACTGGTAAGTCTATCTCTCCGTTATCCTGGGCTACGTCTCGTCACCTCCACATTCGCGCATATGAGTCCTTTAAAACGACATCCATAAATAAATAAACCCAGTTCCGCGCCCTAGTTTCGGAGGTTTCCGTTAGCGGGACCGCGGCGGACCTTGTCGATTTTCACAGCCTATCTATCAATTAAAGATGCCCTAGTTCCGAAAAATGAGGGTTGGAGGCATTAAATGGTTAGGTTAGGCTTCATACAGATGGCAGCTCTCGCCATGGGAGTCAATGTCTCGATTAACCACATAACTATGTACTTACCTATATCAGATATCGCGGTATCGAACTTTCCACTTAATGTCATGCAAAATTGAGTTCAATTTGTGGTGCGTTAGGGTGTTGATCAGATAACGAAGGGGTAATTTTCGGAGGATATCCAATAATGATTACCTAACCAAGGCCGGGTAAACATGACGTCAGAGGGTAACTTGACCCAACAACAAGCACAGGTTTGCCAATTTCCTTGCTTTTTGCCATCCATCAGTTATGAAGGCACAGGGCCGTCCGTAGTGGTATATTCTCATTCACACATATTCGTTCCGACCCCCACGCTTGAATTTATTTTCTTCAGCAGTTTGTAAAACGTGGGTAGTATGAATCACATTATATCAAATTATTACGAGGGTACGTTACATTACAGGTCATTATAGTTCGTTTTTTTAGCATTAGAAATAAGGTAAACAATCTTGATGTGTTTTTTAATTGAAAAACACATTTTAAAAATAACTTACGGCAAATATATAACAATTATGAATCTACTTAATACGATCATTTATATTCTTCTGCTTTCATAAGTAATCGCTTTTAATTTTTAAAAAGCGTTTTTCAATTAAAAGACCTGTTAAGATCGTTTACCTTCTTGTAAGTTCTTTCTAATGCTAAAAAAAACGAACTATAGTTCGATACACCAAATCTGTATCATATCAACAAATGAAATAATTAGATATTTTGGATGTGGATATGAATTGAATGAAAAATGAAATAACTAGATATTTTAGATGTAGGTATGCATTGAATGAAAAGTTAATTAAGACACCTTTAATAAATTCCAAATATATCTTGTTATTCCTACTGCGACAACATTTATTTAATAATAAACCGTATGTTATTATTCCTTGTAAGAAATCAAGCCCTAGGTATGTACAATAATAATGTAAATTATGTAACAAACAACACAAAATATTATAACAAAGAACAACCAGAATTATCTTACTACTTTACAAAACTAAATTTTATTAAACTTAAACTAATAAGTCTAAATTAGTTGAAAATTTACTACGATGAATGCTTGGGTTTACGGTCGATTATTATTGAATATTTATTTCAAAATTGGTACCTACGTCGGGGCAAGTTGATAACCTCTTTTATCGTAAAAAATGTTGTTGTTAAATATGTAGCTGCTATTAGTCTATCACAGTTCACAAGGACAGTAATATTTATCATTTTACTTTTATTTATAAACACAAATTGCAATATTGTCACTACCAAGGTCATAGATACGTAGGGTTAGGTACCTACCCAATATCATAATATATCTGGGAGGCCGAGCTTTGCTTGGAAAACAAATAAAAACTCAAAAAATTCGCGTTTTCCCAGAGATAAGACCTAGTTAGATTGATTTATCGCCCCCGAGAACCCATATACAGCAAATTTCATCGAAATCGTTAGAGCCGTGTCTGAGATCCCCGAAATATACAGGGTGATTCAGGAGACGTGAGCAGGACTAACACAGCGCATTTCGTAAATTATAAGCAACTGTTTCGTATCAGTATTTGTGAGATTAACGTTAATTTTCTAGTCGTGTTGAAAAAAAAAGTTATTAATTTATTTACGACATGCATGGTCACCCTAAAATTACAATACTAAACTACCGATACTCTGTGTCAAATTTAATGTCATCACTGTCATCACGGTCTGGTTACTTTTGAAAACTCCTATCTCACTCAAGTTTGACAGTTATTTTCTTCGTAATCAAAGCGCTGTCATTACGGTTAAAGAGGTTTTATGTTTAGTGATTAGGTCTTGTAGGGTGACCATGATTGTAGAGAATTAAACTAGCCCTGACCAAAAAGTTAAAAAATAGGAAAAAGTGTGGTTGTTTCGCCTAAATACGACGGTGATCGATCAATTATCAGTTACTGAGTGTGCAGGATTAGTCCTGCTCACGTCTCATGAATCACCCTGTATACGAGTATATATGAATAATTGAATAAACAAGAATTGCTCGTTTAAATGTATTTGATTAGCAATATGTACAATTATTAAATAGTGACGGCTAAGGTAGCCAAATATATCGAAACACACCCTTATTTATTTGCTAACAAAGGTGTTACGATTTTAATATATATAAATGTTACGATATATTTAGCCACTTTGGCCGTCAGTATATACACGGTGTAACATGAGTAAACCGAATAATTTTAACAGCGTATTCCGGATCATATTTAGAGACAAAAATGTCCTAAGTATAAACTTTTTTGATATTCGCCTAGTTTCAGAGATATTATTAATTTTAAAAAAAAACAAGTTTTTATGGTAACATAGTGTAAAAGGCCTTTTTGATGGTGATGTTGGTGCTATGGGACGTAGTTTAAATATCCTTATTGATAGATGTCAAAAAGTGACAAGTAACACTTTGCAAAAAGTAGGTTCTACGAAAAAAAATGTAAAAATCAATTTAAAGTGACAAGTTTACCAATAACATTATTTTTTTATGTACAAATACATTTAAAAAAATTTAAAAAAACAAAACAAAAAAATTTTTTTTTTTGGCGAGTTTGACCTAAACTCATATTACATTTTTTACTTCTTTTGACCTCAGAAATGCGTGGTTAAAATTATTCGGTTTCCTCATGTTACACCGTGTATTTGATGCTGACCATAGAGTATAGGTAGGTAAGTCCATAAAGTACCTATTGATCTTAGCCAATTCGAAATGTATCCCATACTAAAAGTTGTATCTACGAGTATATTTTCGCGCGATTTTCTTGTATACAGGATGGCCAAAAAACAAGTGCATTCCCGTTGCCAGGAAGGTTTTGGGATTATACTGAGCAACTTTTACTACAGAACCAACCCCGAAATAGCAAAAAAAAATTTAGCCTTCCATAAAAAAAACCAGCCAAAATGTACGAAACAGTAAAATTTTTTTTCGCGATTTCAGTGTCCGTCCCATAGTAAAAGTGGCTCAGTGTAATCCTAAAATCTCCCTGGCAACGGGAATACACTAATTTTTTGACCATCCTGTATATGTAATATAACTAACTACCTACTTTACAAATTTGAGTTGAGAGCCATTGAGAGAAACCAAATATTATCGAAAAATGAACTCCATTTCCCTTCGCCATAGCCTACATTCGGCTATTAGCCGTTAATCCTAACCTTAATAACTTAATTGCGTGCGAGACATAAGACGTCCACTGCTGAACATAGGCCTCCCCCTTCACACACACACACACACAATTCACAGATTATCTAACCTTTACATTTCTTCTCCTCTTCCAGTGCCATCTCCTACCGGAGGTCGGCTATCATGAGGGCTATACGAACTTTAGACACAGCTGCGCGGAAAAATGAGCGTGTGCTCTGCTTGAACCATGTTCGGAGATTTTTGAGCCATGAGTTACGTCTTCGTCCGGATGATCTTTTCCCTTGGATCTTTCCTTGTATAATGAGTTGAAGGAGTTCATACTTCTCGTTTCGCATGATATAACCAAGGTACTGTAGCTTGCGTTTTTTGACGGTCTTTAAAACCTTGACCTCTTTATTTACTAACTGC
Source organism: Cydia fagiglandana (assembly GCF_963556715.1). Classification (NCBI taxonomy): domain Eukaryota; kingdom Metazoa; phylum Arthropoda; class Insecta; order Lepidoptera; family Tortricidae; genus Cydia; species Cydia fagiglandana. The sequence continues at coordinate 6,685,404 of NC_085936.1, read as the reverse complement.
AGGACTCTTTCGTTAACTATTCTATCCGTCCACGATATTTTCAGGATTCTTCCTTACATTTACAATTTACCAACCTACCCATGACGCCTTAAATATCTGGGAGACCGAAATTTCATCGAAATCGTTAGAGCCGTTTCAGAGTTCCCCGAAATATATAAGTACAAGAATTGCTCATTTAAACGTATAAGATTATAGAATTTATACAAACTCCCTACCCGAACTTTAACGGAATCAATAGAAGCCTGCAATATGAAACCATTTATTATTTAGACATAATAAAGTGTTCCGGGCGGGTTCTGCAATAAACCTATTGTATTCCAGCTAGAATTGTTAGGTTAAGTAGAACACGAATCTACTAACAAATTAGATTCCGAGAGAGTAGGTACTTTAGGTGGAGATTTTATTGGGTTCAGCTGAATATTAGATAGGCACCTAGGTATATTTGAAAGCTACACACTATACCATCACGCTCCGCGATTGTTGACCCATTTAGAGTCTCAGCTAAATTGGTTGTTCAATGCTTACGCTATAGAATTTCCAATTTAGCAAGAACCCTAAATGGCGTAACAATCCCGCGTAGTGACTGTACCTTGTTAACTACTACCTTTATTCTGATTGTACTTGCAGTTTGTGAATTTGATCTGCACGGATATGATGGTGATTTTTGTCTACGTGACAGCGTGATAAAACGCTGGTATCCGTCACTTTCTATCCCGCGGGGCGCAAAGTTATAAAGCGACAGTTATTTTATCACGTGGATAAAGCCATGAATACGCCTGCTAGATAAATTTTGGATATAATCTGTCAGTGTAAAGAGTGACGGTTACTTAACCAGGAACCAACTCTTAATCAGCCTGAATGGAGAAGCACCTTCGCAGAATAAATGCTACTTCTTATATGCATTGTGTTGTTATTTTCTATGAGAACGCCTTTAGCTACTTTTGCAATTTTTAAAAATTGACCAGACGACTGACAAAAGCTGATCCAACGTTTCAGAATGCAATTTTCAAGAGGCACGTTTTCCTTTTCTTTAATTCAATGCCTGTTATGATTTCTTCACGTGCCAGCGAGAAGCTATGTTCTTGAACTAGCACGCCGCAACTGGGTCACGGACGATCCGATTGCTGGCAGATCGAAGCGTGCTAGGGATTCACTTCGAAGGTGTTCTATGGCTTTTACTACTTGCAGTTTGCATTGATAAATATCAAGAGTTGTTGACACTTCTTAGATCGGAATAATGTCGATAATAATGACCACTTTTGCGATAATTGTAAAGAATGCATAGCTAAATTTGGAGTGATATTATCATAGCAGGGAAAATAAATTGAAGGAGAGGGGGGGGGGGGGGGAAAGACTAAGAAAAAGTTACATGAGCTAAGTAAAGGAGCAAGTGTCGTGTCGTGCCAAGACGCTAAAGGGCTGGCTTCGGATCGACCAAGGTGGAGACAACTTCACTACGCTGCACCGACAAGAGCCCAGCTATTACATTGAAAGATGATGATTGCCGGTCAATGGCCAGTGGAGAAAGATCCAGGCGCCAGCCGCTATAGCTGAAGACGACGGTTTCTATCCGGTCTAGACCACTGGAGGGCTTGGTCACTTTCTTCTTTAGTATAATGTGATATATACACCGTGTTTTTTTTGATTTCCGTTAATTTCAAGGGTGCATTCCTGAGCTTAAATTAAGTATCTTTCTCAAAGATACCGATGTTCTAATTAACTCCATTTCGGAGGTAATCAATAATTTATTTTTTGGCTATAAGGCCTCTACAAGCGTGTACACTTGCCTTAGGGCTGGTTTACATATTGGTTAGTGTTAAGAATGAGTTCATACATTTGCTATTAAACTTAAGTAAAATCTCGGTCGATCGATGTTCGAAATGACATTGATATGTCACAGTTTTGAATTGTTTGGTTGAGTTAAATGTAATGCCCGTGTTACAACAACGCTATATGCTACATTTAATTACTTTTTAAACTTCATTTTTTCTTTAAAAAAAAGCAAAAAAAATATTTTTTTTTTGAAAATTAACTATGCCAATTAGTTCACTTAAACGTTCTTAACCATACCCCGAAGTTAACGGAATTCAATAAAAACACGGTGTATACATCTGAGTTTATAATGATGATAAATCTTTCAAAAATTGGGCAGATTATATTAGATTTTTTGCGACTTACCCAAATCTACAATTTTCTGGCATCATAATATAAGCTCAAACCCTCGCCTAGGAAAAACGAGCGAAGCTTGTTTATGACGATAGAATATCGTAGCTCGTTAACGCCAAGGGTAATAAAATAGCACTTCATTAATAAAGGATTTTATCTCGATCCCACAATAGCCGTTAATAGACCGTATAAAGTTCCGCATCTTAAAATTGCAAACGTTGTAAATGCGCAATATATTATGCGGTGCACAAATATACGCAAATATATGGATGCGTATTTTGCATACAAGTAAACTTCTGTGTGGATAGGTCAATGTGATGCTTCTAAAACAATTGCTTATGGTAACATTCAATTTCTAACCGCAGCTGCACTACCAGTACTGAACGCGTCGCTGTCATTGTCAATTTCCATAGTAAAATTGACAGTAGTGCAGTGCAGCTGTCGTTGGAAATGGAATGTTACCCTTATTGTGATGGTTATTCGAAGTTTTACATTCGTAATCGGACTTGTGTATCTAATATATAATATATTCTGTAATATATACATATAATTGTATGTAATATATAATATTTTTTTATAATCACGTCAATCATAATGTATTGAGCGAGTCGGAGTAATAAAACCATTTTTTCTTGAATGAGAGTGTCTTAAATTAGACAAGCTGGTGAAAATTGAGTTCTATGGCGCTCCGCCACTACTATTTACGTAATTTATTCAACACTGTCTACAGTAATTTGAAGCAACCCCATGTATCTTGTAAACTGAAGGCCATTTCACACATACTGTGTCTATTTGCTCCCCTTGTTGTATAAACACCTTACACTTCCATAAACACCGTATGTCATCTAGTACATATTTTTTAATTGTTCCACTGAGAATTGCGTGACTACAGCTCCTAGCTAAAAACGACAAAATTATATTTGCCGATGTCAGACATAGAATTAATGCGGTCGCCGTTGTAGTGTCAAACTTTTGCCCCAGAGGGTATCTTGGGTTAATGTTCTTATATATAAACGAAATACCTAACAGAATATGGTATTAACCACAATAGTAATTTGTTTTACAAGGGGGCAAAATTGTTGTTTAACCTCTCGTGCTAATATCGATACCCGAGCAAGTGAAACATTCCAAAATTGGACCATGAGCGTAGTGAGTGGTTCTAAAAGTGGATTCTTGAGCGTAGCGAGGGTTTCAATGCGCGAGGGTCAAAAAAATATTGCCACTGAGTGAAACACAAAATTTTTCACCACACCAAGGAAAATACTAACTCTAAAATATCGGACAGAATCAATTCATAATGAATGTTTATTAAATATTTATCATTCAAAAACATAGGCATATATTTTGTTATAAGGACTGTATCGTTTATTATAAATACAGATAAAACCTGGTCTAACTGTTGACGTGTGTATTATTTTGTATTACTATGTTCTTAAGGTATAATCTGGGGGTATTTTTAAGACATATCTGATATAAGAATGTTTTACATTTATTTTATTTTAGGGACTTTATGATGATTTTAATACCTTCTAGCAAATGTAATTCGGACAAGCCTATCGAGCTTAATTTGAGACTATTTCACCGATTCCTTAGTACGATTTAAAGAAACAAAAGGTTAATATGCTGCCAAAATATGCCATCTAAGTGTCCTTTTCATGATTGCTCAATTGAACATCCACAGAATAAATGTGGTGTATTTTATCTTTACATGAAAACGACTTTTTATGCAACATTTTGGATTCCCGTCAATTTCTGACGCCAGGGAAATGACGGAAACAGCTAAAAGAATCTACCGAAATCCAAAGCCTAACGGACATTCATGGCGTTGAACCATGGCTAGAACTGGGGGCCTAGCCAAAACGCATTTCGAAAAAAGATATCGCTAACGAATCGATAAAAAATGTATGGGAATGACAGGTACCGTAGATGAGTTTGTCGAAAAATATTAACGAATACAAAAATGTTAGCCAAGTTGCAATGTTGTAACGAAACGCAAAACTTTCGTTACTGGAATTCGATATCTGTCATACATTGCCTAGCCGAGTGACACTTTTGACATGCGAAATCGAATCGTTATCGCCTCCTAGGTGTCGATACGTAGCGAGAGCTATCCCCTTGCAGATAACTTATCGAAGCACAAGAAAATGCCGTATAATAGTGTTTGTAAATTAGAATTTGTAGTAAAAAGCATACTTTAACATTATTGTGGGCGGCGAACAACGCGGAAGTCTCGCTTAGACGCAGGCGCCGTCTGAAAAATCGCTTATTGAAACTGCTTAGGAAAGGACTGCCCTTAGCTGGTGGCTGGTGACTTTATGCTACGGGGTCAGATCAAAGGATAGTGGGCCGTACGCAGCATTTCACCCAAAGGATCCAATGTGACCGAGGCGCTGAATATCTACCTATCTATATTGACAGTGTCATGGAAAAATGGATTATGCACCCACAAATGCAACACGACACAACGTCCCTACAAAGGTAAGAGTGAGCCAATAACTTATCCCCACATACCTAATAAGTATATAAAATATGTAATTGATGCTAAAATAACTTCTTATGTGTTCCTGTTACGTCTTCAAATATAAACCGATGAACGGTGTAGATTAAATTTGGTACCCATATGCACACAGGCAAGCACTTGTTTCTCAATAGGAAAGTGAATTGAATGTGTAAAGGCAAAGGTATATAGGTAAAGGCTTTACAAATATAGATAAAGACTCGGGAACAAATGTTCTTCACACAAATAAATGCCCTTCCCGGGAAGCAAAACCATAACCTACATAGGCAAGGTCACTAACGACTAGCAATATTGTAGTGTCATCCCATTTTCTTAAATTGATTTGAAAGAGACGAGACTACAGTGTTGTAACTTTTTGATTTCTAAAATTTCTTGTCGAACTGTACAGTAAGCTAAAGAAGACTTGTGTTGTGGGTACTTAGGGTACTTAGATAACTATATATAGATGGTCAAACCAATTTGTCACTCAGTAAGAACCAGGAAAACTATACTCATACTTTTGGGTGCTAGTACTAGTATATGACAAAGCTAGTATGATTTGAAATGAGACAGTCCTTTGACAAACTATACTTAAATACATAGACAACACCCATGACTCAGGTACAAAATATCTGTGCTCATTACACAAACAAATTTCCTTACCGGGGATTCAAACTCAGGATTAATATCAGATTAACCGGCAGGGTCACTAGTCACTACCCACTAGGCCAGACCGGCTGTTGTTATGCATATAAATTATCAACCATATTAATGAAACTTTTTCATATTATCAAACATATTGTATATGACTTCTTTTGGCAGGCGCAGGTACAGTCAGCTGCAGAGAAATGGTACCACTCCTGCATACAAACTTCTATGTAGCGGTGGTACCTTTTCTCTGCAGCTGACTGTACCTACACACTATATAAAAATATATGTACTTACACAAAATATTTAGTTTTTTTTGTCATATGACTGGTAGAGAATAGATAAATATTATACCCAAATGTTACAGAGTTTTTTGAAAAACTAAGCATTCATTTTGTTTCAGGTGACTTGGATATTCATTGCAGCCTTGACATATTTATGGTGCTCCAAAGCCAGGGTCAAGGGAAGAAACTATGACACATGTACAACCACAAAAATATATTGAGTGTTGTTTTACTATTTTAAAACACTACATAATATATGTACAAACAAGAAAAGAATGCTTGGCTACTGATTTCATGCTGCCGGCAAAAAATACCTGCTGTATCTTACATTAATAGATTTCCAATAAAATAAATTAACTTTTTAACCCAATCATTGTTTCATTTATTTATGGTGGTTACCACCTTAACCTTTGGTATGCTTAGGAGCAGATCTGCTCCCATGTACTTACCTATATTCAACTTTTTTGACGACCGGTCTGACCTAGTGGGTAGTGACCCTGCCTGCTAAGCCGATGGTCCTGGGTTCGAATCCCAGTAAGGGCATTTATTTGTGTGGTGAACACTAATATTTGTTCCTGAGTCATGGGTGTTTTCTATGTATATAAGTATGTATTTATCTATATAAGTATGTGTCGTTGCCTAGCACCCATAGTACAAGCTTTGCTTAGTTTGGGGCTAGGTTGATCTGTGTAAGATGTCCCCAATATTTATTTATTTATTTTATTTTATTTAATTATGATTGATATATAAATTACAAATTGTTGACAGGAGCATACAAAAGGTTAAATATGAATAGCCAGGAGCTTAGCGGGTGAGATTCCCTTCCCAAATTTCCATTCAAAGCAAAGATGGTAGGTAATTAAAAAATAATATTAAGTAATAATATGATTTATTAGTTTTGGTTTCACAGGCAGCTTTTATCTTATCTAATGCATAACATCTATGTATTCAATGTTCGCTTGACTTTTGTTAATTTCGAAAATGTTTGAAGTCTATGAAGTAAATGAGTTCACTGAGGTTACACTGATTCGGGCAAACCTGTTCACAATTTCACTTCACGGTTTGAATCATTACTAACACTTAAAGTATTGTCTCTTCTGGTCAAGTAAGCCAGCAGTGCACGTCCTTAGCACTGGTAACTGCCATGAAGGCGTCATTGCAGCGGCAGCTTTGACTGTTCGTGCTAACTTGGCGAGGACTTCTCAGCGTGGAAGAAGAGCCCGCGGAGCCCGCTCTTGCCCGCTCTGGCTGCGCCGCCGCCTTGATTGGGGCTGCGGTGACGACGGCTGTCTGAAACTGTTAAACTTAGGTCAAAATTATATGCAATTAACAACGCACTCTTCAAATATTACACTATATAGAGTTATTTTATCACGAAATTGTAATTAACTAAGTTAAACAAATGCCAAAATATTTCATTTGCTTACCGATAAAACAATTATTTTCTCCAAAATTAGATTCGCTGTTCACTTGACACTCTTGACAGCTGACAGATGACGTTTCTTGACGGTTTTGAACGAGAACCACAGACTAAAATTAATTTTTATCGACTTGGCCCGTCGAATATGCGATAACTAAAAAGATTGCCTCTTGGCTAGGTTATTATAAACATTATCGACCAGTCGCTCGCGAACGTAGAGATCGAATCGATACGGAGCGAATGTAATTTGGCTACGGGCCCAGGTCGATAGAAACGCTCCATGATGGTTATATTGTATACCAAAGTCGGGGTTGTCGTAAGTAACATGCCATATTTTCAAAAAGGCCACCAAGCACAGATCCAAAACTTTTTTTCCAACTAAAAGAAATGATTAGACTATGCCCAGATGTTTCGCTTTACGAATCATATGTAATTGCTGTTTACATAGTACGATTTTTTTTGTGTAATACTTATCTTGTTCGCAAACCGTAAATTTTCTTGTAGTATTTGTCCGAAATCGTTGTAGTTACTCGGGAGGATTGGGTAAATATTGTCCAAACCATATGCTTTACGTGATCTCCCAGGACGAAATGTTACTTATTATTAAAGCACTAATTAAATTATATGTGTAATTTTTTAATAAAAACATAATACCAGAAAAAACGGCTAAGTAAAGTTGTATTTATAATAAACGATACAGTCCTTATATTATATATGTAACAAACTATTCGTTTACATTGAACAAGTAAAGTTACTGATAACTAATTTTAAACAGCTGACAATGTTCCCGCCGCGTTGTCGCAATTGTCATCATTTTCTTTTCATTTAGGAAAATGCCTTGCAGTGCTATAAAATAGGGATGTTGTCGACTGCAAACGTAAGTTTGTTCTGGTTCGGCGCTATATTTGCTGTGTGGCGTGTTTACCACACATACCCTAGCTTTTAATTACTTAACCGGTACTAGCACTAAAAGGCGTCAGAATCAAGCGATAGTAGACCCTTTTGCCATGAACTTAGAGTGCAGTTTATATTTACCGTAGCTAACTTGTAAATTACACAATTAAAATACAACAAATACAAACAAACAAACAATTAACCTTCAAATCAAGAGTGAACAGGCACCTTCTGGGCGAGCTCGCTCCATCGTAGGCCACGTCTACGCCTCGGCTAGTCTGTGGCCATGAGTAAACCCATGCATAATAAAAAAAAAAAAAAAAAAATTATACAGTTGATGTATTTACATATAACATAACACGACCACTCTGGCCTAGTGGGTATGAACCCTGCCTATGAAGCCGATGGTCCCGGGTTCGAATCCTGGTAAGGGCATTTATTTGTATGATGATACAGATATTTGTTCCTGAGTCATGGTTGTTTTCTATGTATTTAAGTATTTATATATTATATATATCGTTGTCTGAGTACCCACAACACAAGCCTTTTTGAGCTTACCGTGGGGCTTAGTCAATTTGTGTAAAAAATGTCCTATAATATTTATTTATTTATTTTATGAATAAAGTTATTAGCAGAGCTCGGATAGGGTGAACTATTTGCCTTATAATTTGACATGTCTTATGTCATATATAAGGCAAATAGCTCACCCTATCCGAGCTCTGGTTATTAGACAACATTAGGGCCAGTAACTATGGTATGCAACATTACTTGTTTTTTCACGAATTTACCATTATATATTTTCGCAACCCGACAAAATAGACACATAAATTCACCAATCAAATTTCTGCCGACAGCTGATCCAATATCTGATGCCATTGATACTTTATTAAAATATAAAATGTTGCCTGTTCAACATGTTACCAGCAAACTTGATGTATTTGTATATCGTATGAGTGCTTGTATGTTATGTACCTAACTTATGTATTAACCTGACCATGATATTGCTAGGGCTACGGTATATTTGCACATTTAGGTAGGTATACATTATTATACGAATATTTAACGTGTTTGCAAAAAACACGTCGAAAAATAGGTATAAGTGACAACTATCAGGTGGGTACTTTGATATTGTTTTGTCTTCTTTTTTTACGTCGACTGAAGGTCTAGTTTCATCAAAACAGAAATCTAATAAAAACCGAAATTCTACGGAATACAGTGGGCAAGCTCACTTAAAACGGGCTTAAGTAGTTGACACACGTAAATAATTACATGTTAGGTACAGTCAAGGAATTTAAATTCCGACCCATTTCGTACTTTGTCACAGTGACAACCGTATGAGGTCTCTAGCGGCTTTCATATTGATTGTCACTGTGACAAAGTACGAAATGGGTCGGAATTTAAATTCCTTGACTGTACGTACTGGTAAAAGTGTTCTTACTACAAAACCACAACTGAACAACTAATATGCACGTACAGACCTATATGTACAAGGTATAAAGATCCTGAAAAACAATAAATAAAAATAAATAAGTAGTTTATTGTATCCATAATACATTACTGCAGTAAGGATAGTCTACAGGTGTGGCCTCATTGGAATTTTATACCGCGCCGAGAAACGTGCCGCATTGCATGCATTGTGTTTCCCTACAAAATAAATAGAAAGAAGGAAATAAATATGTCGAGAACTTAGACATGCATAGAGCTCTTGGACTGACGTTTATTTTTCGTGTAAGCTTTATCGCATACCTACATACACAACCGCATACCTACGTACTACCATCTGCCTTTCGCGTCGGTACGTTTACTTGTGCATAGTAGGTTCTGCCATCTTGTGGGCTATATCGGAAGCTAAACGACACATTCACGCGGAATTCTGTGACAGGTTAGGGAGTACAATAACCGTGAGGTCTGTTCTAATTGTACAATCTAATCATATGTTAAACACGAGCTTATTCGCGCTTCAATGTTCTATTTGAGTTTATACGCTCAAAAAACTAGTTTTAAAAGTGGGTAGTATTTATTTTTATTTGCATTGCATATTTATGTACTCATTCAAAAGTAAATTACTGTATAGTTCGTTTTTTTAGCATTAGAAATAAGGTAAACAATCTTGATATGTCTTTTAATTGAAAAACACATTTTAAAAATAAGTTACGGCAAATATGTAACAATTATGAATGTCATACGATCTTTTATAGTCTTCTGCTTTCATAAGTAATAGTTATTGATTTTTTATAAGCGTTTTTCAATTAAAAGACATGTTAAGATCGCTTACCTTCTTTCAAGTTCTTTCTAATGCTAAAAAACTATAGAAAATGTTTCATTCAAATACTTTGAGGGCTCAAATGATACCTAATTGGCTAAATGATAATGAGAGTCATTGTTGAGAAATTCTGTATAATATCTACATTCTCTCTTAGATAATTTCAACCCGTTTCCAAATATAAATCCCTACAATGGAGTATGGAGTGCACTATTAGCCCATTATCTCACTAATGGCATTCTTTGTTTAAACGCATTATGCGCGGTATCCTGTCCTAATTCCTTATGAGACAAACTGCCATAGCGTTTCGACAAACTAAACAAATAAACTCCACAAATTCTAAGACAGGGGCTTAAGAACGCAGTAACATTGGTTTAAATTTGGACTATCGATAGTAAGGTAACTTAGGAAACGGGGTAGTTATGAAAATAATAAATATCTACTATAGGTACAACATCTAGCATTTTCTGCTACACAAACTGTACCTAATCAAAATGCCTTGTGTTGCAGTAGTTTCAAAGTTACCAAAATGCACCTTAGTGCTAAATGGATGTTGTTTACTATATTGACTGGCCGGTCACACAGTTTCAGATTTTCCATTTCACTTCCCTATTAAGGATTAAGATCATGTGGGTATTTATAAGGGTTCCTCCATATATGTCAACGCGGAATCGGCCCAATCCGATAGAAAAAAGGACATAAAGCTTTTTAAAGATATATCTGGGGAGACCCTAATACGAGTAATAAAATAAATACGAGTCTCAATATTTCTTAGGCCCACTTGCACCATTCCACTAACCCGGGGTTAACCGGTTAAACCTGCAGTTACCATGGTTACCAGTACATTTCACACTGGGTTGACGGTTAACCCTGGGTTAGTAGGATAGTGTAAGTGGGCCTTATTATCAGAAGGCCCATGAGATTGCACATTCCATTCCCCCAATCCTCTCCACAGACACCTTTCGACCTATAAACTTTAAAACTATCGACCTCCACATCATATTTATGAATTTGGCCAAAATAGCCGGGTCTGACCTTTCGAACTAGGTCCCGTTATTCCCAAACTGTCGCGCTGGCAACTATTCCGCCGGTGAATATTGGAATGAATAATATATTCAATATTTGGCCCATTAAGTTATTACTAATTCAATAGGCCAAATCAGCTATGATTATGAAACGTTAAAACAATTTGCAAATGTGAATTAAGCAGCACGAAAAAGCTTTTATAGAATAATTATTAATTAAGCATTACTATTTTTTTGAATATTGAAATAATATCTGTTAAACATATAGGTACCTACTTATGCGGGAAACATCTTTCAAAACCCCTTTGTCCACAAATAAACTACATAAATACACTTAATCCAAAATGTTCTAACATCGTGAACCGCGACAGAGTTCAAAGGGGTGACTTAAGAACTATAAAAGCCTAATTCATCGTGAACGTTTACGCAATTCTGTGATGTAATCTCCTAGCACTAAGTGTCAAAATTGTGTGTAGAAATGACAGACTTGAGTCCTTTAGAGGCTAAATACATGTAAGTATTCGGTAGCTATTCCTGTCAAACCAAAATTAGTGGAATAACTTGGTGCTGCCATTTGTCACTGTGGAAAATACCTTCACCAAAATAACTTTTTCTAGAGTCCGGAAATACTTGTAGGTGCATCCTGGTAGAGATTGTTGATGATTTCTCCTCAAAAAAAGAAGATATCTGTTAAACATTATACGTATATGCAGGTAGGTAGGTGTAAAAAAAATCACAGGGTAGAAGGTAATATTTTAATTTATTTAAATACAGTGAACTTAAAGTATACCTATACTTACCTAATTATTGTCTTTTACGTTTGGAAATACGGCTTTTCAACCGTATTTAAAAAAAAAAACCTCGCAAACCATAAATAAGCACACAAGAATTGAGTTACCGAATGGTACCTAATATTGGGATATTATTAATGATACCTAATTTAGGGTAAGGTAGGCCTTACCGACACTTATTCAATTTTTCTAAGGGCGGTATTAGATACCGAAGCCCTAATTCGTAGGCAAATTGCCCTGGCGGCCAAACTCGCAGGCTTTATTAGATTAATGGCGCCGCGGCAGCGAATAAAGATAATAAAGTTTGGCTTCAAATTATACGTCTTGACTTATTTTGCACCTGCAGATTTAATATAATTTTTCCTCGCACTTTTAATGGTGTGTGTTTTTAGAGTAGAGATATTTGTGTGTATACATTACGGACATTTGTACGTATACATGCGGTGACTGCTCTCTTAGTATTTTGGAAAATAAATAAAAATAGAGACTTCAATAACTGGAAAAAACAAATACATTTGTGTTATGTACCTACTTTTCTTCATAACTTATAGTGAGATCACTTATTTTGTGTCACGTTACGAACTTAATTTTCCAAGGTTTCATTACTTATTTAATTTTACTCTATAGCGATCTGCAGATATATGTCAATCGTTGGATGGAAATTAAATGAAAAACTCTTTCCGGCAACTAGTGGCCATAGATAAAATCACGAATAATAATTTAAAATAAATAATCATTGGTCAGAATGGGAGATACGTATTGTTGTTCAATTCCAACTACCTGGAGAGTTGAGGTGAATGATTTGATTATACTCGTACATACAGCTATATATAGTATTAATCGCAGTATTGAATGAACGAAAGTATGATGCGAATTAAACGCACGATATTAAGCAAGAAAAAAATTAAAAACCTTGAATAAACATCTTGCGGTTAGCGGTTCAATTAGCTATCGGTACGAAAAAAGAACACTATTTTCTAAATTTCTACAATGGAGTATTGTTGTGTGCGTGATTTCAACTCTAGTGCCCTTAGGGCTACTTGCACTATCCTAATAACCCTGGAGTTACCATGGTTACCAGTACGATTTGAAATTGGGTTAACGGTTTAACCGCTTTATCCTGGGTTAGTGGGATGGTACAAGTGACGCTTAATTACGCATCTCTATCATTGGACAAATTGCAATATTTATAAATCCCTTAAAATAGCAAGTATGAGTAGTTTCATGTGTCTACACGATGACAGCTGTCAGCGCCATCTTTAATTACCCGGTTCGTTGAAGCGTGTTCAGTGGTTTATAATTAACCCCGCACTGGAAAATAAACGACAGGTACATTTATATTAATAACAGTAAAGTATAATTTAATGAGTACCTATAGATGTAGTGCATAATTATTTCCCATCGTATTTTTACGGAACTTACGAACATGTCTTGCTATTTCAGCCAGTCTCGGTACAAAAAATAGTGAGGGTGACTGAAGTAGCATGACAAATACTAACGTTTCCGAGAAAATACAATGGAACCAATGGAAAACAATTATGCACTACTTACATTTGTATCTACAGTCCAGATGCAAATGTATCTACATAGACAGAATAATCCCAATTCACTAGTGTGACTCAAGGAATTATTGTGTCGGGTATATAAATCAGCTGCAGAGAAAATGTACCCCCTGCATAGAAATTTGTACCTACGCAAAGGAGCTAATAGTATTGTTGAGAGCGGTTTCGCACTACGTCCGATTCGAATCCGATCCGAACCCGTGAAAATATAGTCCGTATTAGCCGTAGAACTATTTATATGGTAAAAGTTACGCACCGCACGCGTTGAATGACGGAAAGAAATCGGATGACGGAGTTCGGATCTAGTCGGATCGGACGTAGTGCGAAACCGCTCTGACTGTACATGATTTTGAACACTTTGATTATTAAACTACTGCTGCCGATATAACTTTATTACGAGATATAAAATAAATGCGCTCTATTTGCCGAAATTTTTTTTGTACAGTCGACGTCAAAGAGAAATTTACAGCCAAAGTAACAAAAAAATGTTTACACGACCTAAATGCTATGACAATAAAGTCGTGTAAATAATTTTTTGTAACGTTAGTCGTAAAGATCTCTTTGACGTCGACTGTACATGATAGAAACGCAGACGTATTTGCGCAAATGACAAAGCAAGGTGTTCTCAGCATTACTTAATAAAATTTTGTAATCCTCCGAAATTCATAAAAAAAAATTATTTCTTTCATTTTATATCAGACACCAGGTATCTAACATATCCATAATTTTTGTCTACAAGACTATTAATAGGTAAAAAAAAGTTGCTTATTTCCAGACATCAAACCATCAACTGAGCTTATTTTAATAGATGTATTATCACGTAATTATCATTTCCGTACACTAGATACTAGCGCGTCGAGGCTCATTAGTTTTTATTTCAACTATAATGGCCGCGAACAGCACGGAGAAATGGGCGGGAACGACCCATTTTACTCTGAAAATGTTAAAAAATAAAATTAATAGGGAAACGTTTACCTATATTTAACACATTTATTTTTGTTAGTATCATAAAATGACTCATTCGTTACTTAAGGTAAAAGTACGCTCCACCGAACGCTCAATATCCGTCCGTATCACCGAATTTCTTCTATTTTAGGCTATAAGTCGATTATTTACAGCTGATATTTACTTGCGTATTTTTTTTCCACGAGTTAAATACCTATCCCTTCAACTATGCCTCAGAGTCGGCCAATTTGTCCCGCAGTTGGGACGTGGCAACTGATCGAAACGGATCGTTGCTCCCGATTGCCACTTTGTATGGGCAACCTTAAAGAAATCGGTAAGAAGTTGCGTATATTTCTTAAGGTCATAAAACCTTTTAAATTTATTTCTGTGTTTCAAAGTATGGTTTTTCAGTGTGACTACTTAATTAGTTTGTGTATTTTAGTAAATTTAATTAATTTAGTGCAGTCATATTATCAGAAATTAAGCTTAATGTGAGTTCGGTGATGAGTACACCGACAATTTGATTGGAAGGTATTATCGAACAGCGTCCGAAATCAGGGAAAGCGTATGTTTTTGAAATTATTTTTTTAATGGTTGATTACGAACTATTTAGATTAACTATGTACCTAATTTCACAAATAACTTAATGTATTTGTAATTTTATGAGCAATTGCCGAACAACAATAACCTATATAGATTATTATAAAACTGCGTTTGAAATGTTCATGTTTTACGACTTTTTGGCATCAAAATAAGGTTTTTGGCAAGACTATTATCAAATAATAATTTTAGATATTTTACGTCAGTATTAACAAGAACTTTATACATGTACGGTTTTGTAATGGATTCAAGTATTAAATTTAATGATAGATTTGTAGTTATACCACATTGATTACGATTAAAATACTATTTTCAAAATCCGTTCGCGAAATAGGTTCCACATATTTTCCATGTTTCGTTCACCGAACGGCCGTTCGGTGAATGGTACCCATGGTCTCTGCTACCGAACTCATGTTTGCGTTGGCCATGTTTCTATTCGACGTTCATGAGAATATCATCCTTATTACGATAACGGCTAGGTCGATATTTATATGTTTATTTTTTGTGACCATTATTTCAATGCCAGCGCTTTTCAAACTTTAGACATACTTATTGGACGCCTAATAATAGTCTTGGAATGTGGACAAAAAAACTGAATAAATTAATAAAAATAATGAAGCAGGATGTTCAAAAAATTTTTTTAGTTTCCTCTCGTCGTGGGCGATTGTGATTTTTTAAACTTTTATCTTTTGTTATGAAATTCCGGGGTTCACATACAGGGTGGCTAAAAATTAACTACATTCCCATTCCCAGGGAGGTTTTGGGATTATACTGAGCAACTTTTACTATGGGACCAACTCCGAAATCGTGAAAAAAAATTTACCCTTCCATAGAAAATGAACCAGCCAAAATTTATGAAACAGCCAAATTATTTTATACATATGCGTACATGTTTTATAATTGTTGCGTACCTTACTTAGTGACTTATTTTTCAAAAGAATTATTTCAATAAAAAAGACACGTCAAGATCGCTTACCATCTTTATAATGCTAAAAAACGAAGCATAGTAGGGATTTAATAGTGAACTACTTAAGTTTGAGCACCACTCAACACCATATTTTCATACAATTATTTCCTAGTTCGGTAATGCGGGCTCCCTATTCGGTATAATGTGCAAATCACGTTTCTTAGTTCGGTAAACGGTACAAACAAGGAAATTGGAAGAAATGACTTTAAAAATGTTTTTAATACACGTCCAATCATTTCAGTAATTTATAGGTATGTTTAAATGAGGACAAATTTATCTATGTTTCTATTTTAGTATTGAACATATTCGTAAGAAAATATCAGAACGAATAAAAAAATTAAACGTAAGTCTAGGGCTTAAGCATTCGGTGAAGCGTACATTTACCTTATCAACGTTTCTAGCGCTACAGATATAGCTTAATCTGTGGTAGTAGTGTAGTCAAAAAATTTCAGAAGCGTAACGACACTGTCGATCGTGATTAGCGCAGAATGTGTTAACAGCTTTAAGCGGCACACGGCACTTTACACTTATCTAATTATAATTATTAGGAGTAAAGAACGTAACAACCGCTTATTAAATACCAGCTAGTGACTGGTATCTAACTGCTGAGAAGTCTATGCCAGCAACGGAACATGTTGTTTTGAGAATAGTTTGCACTAAAAACAAATGAATGCATACATCCATATTCTAACTAAAGGACCCAGTTAGAAAAAGTTGACGATTTTGTTTTTGCGATGTTATTTCTAGTAGTTTTCATTCTGCTTCTCTCTAAAAGGCTACCTACATGATGATATTGACCTACTTTTCAAATATGCTAAATCAAATAAGCGTCACTATAAAACAAATTTAAACTTACACACTTGCACCTAGCACTTAGGACACCTAGGTATAATTTTCTGCAATCTCTAGTTTAAGTTTCAGGCCTTTCCACACTTCATTTACGCGGCCACTTAACACTGGCATTTGATCCACAGCCGACACGCCACAGATACGCATTTCCAAAGCCTGAAACACAAGACGTAAGGCGCCCGCTTCCCTAAATAGGTCAACGGGCGGGTCCGATCGATCGCGCGAGGAGCAGGTCACCGGTGGGAGAACGGCTTAACTGTGGGACTGTTAGTGTGGGCATGTTTGTTTGTTGATCTAGGGCTGGTGTGGAACACACCTAAGTTAAGACTATAATTAAAGCAGCTAAAACTCCTTTAAATATCTTTGTGTTGGCTGTTTTAACCCTTATGTTTTTTCTATAGAAGACATACTTATCTTGGAGAGGAAAACATTTTTTGCCCGATTTCGGGATTAGTTCCATAGTAAAAGTTGCTCAGTACCTATGACCTTTATACCTAGTATGTATATATCGATCTACCAAAATTTGGCTATGAGTTGAATAACCACCCTGTATTAAAACATCTTCTGCGTCTAGTAAGACTATCTCCGTCTTCTGTATTCTGCTCTCACAACTTGTCATGAAAGTCTAATAATTTTCCTTTATTTAAATAAAACCTGGTAAAGGTAAAAACTGTATCTAATCATTCAACTCTCCAAGCATCAATTTCTTACCAGGCTGTGTTATATTATTTCAGGCAAATACATATGTATTTAGTCCATAGTCTTAGCACGGGAATCGGAAATTAGTAAAATTTTGGACTAGATTATATAGATTATACCTATTAAAAATTGCATTGCATTCAGAAGCAAAGGTTGACTGCAGGAGAATTCCTCATGGAACTCATCATCAGAACTGGGCCTAGACAAAAATGTTCCTTAAAATCTTACTTGCTCAACAAACTTGATGGAGGAGACAAATCCCTAAACGTGAAAAACGTGTCGTTGAGGAGTTCCATTCTAGTTTTCATCAGAACTTCCACTTTATGCTAAATATATTTTTTTGTTGTTAGATATATAAATTGCTATATGTTTTGTATTGCTATATGTTTTGGTTTATAAGCCCTTTTAATTCCTTATGGGGGATCATCAGAACTGGATTTTGACAACAATAGGACCAATGTGGAATTATTTACTTTTTACAAAAATTACAAAAAATATTTCCTAAATAATAATTATAAGTAGCTATACTTTCCTGCTTTCTTTTGACCACAGAAGGAGATTTGCACCCATTAAAAAAAAATTAAGCCCTCGTATGTCGGTACGAGAATCCGCGTACGAGCAATCTATTAGAAATAATAGGTTCATTACGATACAAGTGCGAAAAGTAGGGAAATACGCAACGAGTGGCGATAAATTGAAACACGACCAAAGGGAGCGTTTTAAATGGACACGAGTTGCGAATTACCTTTTCGCACGTGTATGGCCCTTTAAATTTTTGACATAGGCACGTATTATCCTTAATCCCGCCCTAGGACGGTAAAGTAGCACCATATGTACGTTAATTCCGGCCCGGCACACGAGAGGTTAAACTTAATTGCTTGCCGTAATTTTATTTTAAGACCTAAACAATCTTTCCAACCCTAACCTCTAAATTTCTTGTCATTGTCTCGTGACATAACTCATTTGCACGGCGATTTGCGAATTGCCGTACAAATGACGGTTTTCCGCCGGCTAGCGGCTGTGAAATGTCACCTGTCTGTCTGGTGACCTTTGGCCTAAAGTTAGCCCTTTGCGCCCTTGAACGCCTTCGGTGCGCCTTGCCAAGTTCTGCACGTGGACAAATATGTAAACGTACATTTTGGATCTTGAGATCTCCTTATTTTTTATTATTAAAATAGACGAAAGACGCCCACTGTTGGATATATAGGTTGACGATGCCCTGCCTTGTGCTGTCCTTTTTCACCGATGCCCTTCGGTCTTGATCACATCAAGTCAATTTGTTCGGGGCTCCAACAACGACTTTTTCAGCTTGTGTTGGCCTCTTATGTCATTCTGCCGCCGCGGCCATCGCTTCTGAGAGCATTGTGCCCCGCCCACCACCACTCGCAAATGGCAACTGACTGAGCTATGTCGATGACTTTAGTTCTCTTATGCATCCCCTTATTGCTTATTCTCTTATAGAAACTCCATAGGTCAATAAACTTTTACTTAACTGTTCGAGAGATTGAAGCTTTATTTTGAACAGTTGCTTGGACATCTTTACAATTGGGGAAACATGTTTAGCCCGAACGGAACAGTCGTTATACCTATATGTTATACAAATGGTAGCAGGTTTACCTAGCGTAGTCTGCGTGTTGCTAAGGCGTGTTGTAATATTCAGGTTTAAATGAGCTCCTGCCGAGTGCCCGCACAATAGGAGTCATCATAGAGAATACAATGGTATGTTTCTTAATGTAGGTTCTGGGTGGAAGTAAGACTCACTTAATGTGGTGGATAAGATATTCTGAAAACATGACAAAGTTTACTAAATTAAAAAGTTTTTAACAAATCCTTTAGAAATTCTTGTAGGTCGGTGAAAACAGAGAACCGGATTTTATCAGATTTAATAGGTGAATAAAAATATGTACCTACCTAAATAGATTAATTGAAATATACATACACCCAGAGAAGTGTAAGATTAGATGTAGACGATACAAAAAGAAAAATCGAGAGTGTAAGCTTATTATGAAATGACATTTTACACAAAATTAACGCATGCGATTAATAAAATCATACGTTGTCCATTAATTTGCTGCATACAAAATTACTCTTCTTGGCCTCTTTGTCAGCAAAACCCGAATTACTTAACTAAAAATATAGGCGTGTTTTGAATATACCTACGGATGTAAAAATATAATTTAAGTAGGATCAAACAGATGTTAGTTCTTATGATGACATTGATGACACTGACAAAACGACTAAATAGTTATTTTGATACTAGTAAGCAGGGGTCGGACAAAAAGTGCGGATGACGTAAAAATGACGTAATCTTGCACACAGGATGATGTTTGAGTTTGTATTTAAACTTCCGTGTCACGTACCTCCAAAAACGGAAAATTGCCACAATATTCGAGTAAAGATGACATTTAGAGCGTTTTCTTATACATTAGTAAATATAAATTTTAGCTAAATATAATCGTGAAGATACAATACCTAAACAATAGCGAAGTCAATTTATTGTTCATCTGATTGACAATGTGTCAGTCAAAAACGTACTTACTCATTTCAAGTGGCGATATCGTTTAATAAAGAGGTTGATAAATGATAATTGTTTATGAAAATCAAAAATACTATTTAAAATCACCTATAAGTGGTTTGACGTCATCCGCACTTTTTGTACGACCCCTGCTAGTAAGGAAATTATTCTTTATATGACCTCTTTGTCCGCAAAACCCGAATGAACGGAAAATATAGGCGTGTTCCTCAATCTACGGATGCAAATAGTAAAATCACCTAGCGTAGTGAAGGTTGGTGACACTCCGGAGTTGGCGGCGCGCCACCTCAGCTGTCCCGTCCTCTCACGATTATTATTACTAGTATTATTTATAAAATTCTGTTTTGTTTTTAATCGAAAACCGCTTGCCAAACACCACGTAATGCTGGAATTGCTATATTTGTTAGGATTTGTCATTTCCAAAGATGATTCAGGTTTAATTTTATTTATACAGGGGTTAATTGCATAAATACTTGAAGTTTTGGTAAGGATTGTATTAGTTCGCGTACGTATTTCTTTGATCTTTGCTTATCATAATTATAAAGCATAAATGACTGTGTGAGCTCAATGCGGTGAAATCGAATTGACTTCAAATGAAATTAGAGAGAATAAGTTGTTTCGAATGCATACCGATTTTGGAAAATATTTATGCCAAAAAGGAGTTCTTTATTTGACATTACTGGTATGCAACTATTTTAGTAGGCACAGTCAACTGTAAAAATATGGGTGTACAAAATCATCTCAAAAATATGCCCCCATAACTCTTGTCAGTGAATTAAGAACTATGGGACATATTTTTGAGTAAGTTGTCTACACCCATATTTTTACAGTTGACTGTACCTAAGTGACATTGTGTGAAATGAAAAAAATCATAAAAAAAACAAAATATAGTTAGGTAAGTACATAAAAATCGCATGTATAAAAATCGGAATCAAGTATTTTTCACTATAATTTGTCTATGACGATGTTACTACGCTACCGTTGTCTGTGCGTTCGTCCGTCAGGCCATACCTACTTACTCGTATACTGGGTGTGGCCTGTAATATGAGCAAAAAATTAAACTGTAGGCTGTACTCCTCATACTGACCAACATTTGTTCAGCGACTTTTAAAAATAACTTGTGGTTTCATTTTTAATACACTTTAAAGTTTATTCTAAGACGCAATGTATTGCGAATTTTGTTATGTTTAAGGCGTAACAAGCAACGTCAATCACAATGATATGGCGTGGCAATGGCGTCCATTGAAGATAATATTTATTTTGTATGAAAAATAGGGAGTCTAAATATTTCATGATTTTTAAAAGTTGTTGAACTAAAGATAACTGTCACCGTTTGGGGAGTACAATCTATGTTTTATTTATTTGCTCGTATTACAGGCCACACCCGGTATATCCACATCTTAAACCGTAAAGCAGGCCACTGACGAGCCTTCCAAATGGATGCCGTTACAATGGATTCATCCAAATGGAAGGCATCCTAATATTAAACATTGTACGTTTTTGACATTCACGGACCGATTTTGGATTGCAGCCACGCTATTTGGACTGTTCCTGGAAGGGTCGTCAGTGGCCACCTTAACAAGTAAATAAACTATTGCATCCATTTTACTAAGAAATACAGTCAACATAACAAGATACGTAAATAACCAGTTAATTTTTTAAAGATTTGCTGTATTTTTACCTCCCTCGTCGTGACACCGTTTGTAAAGAACCGATCTTCCCATATAACCATTCCAGTCGCAGAATCATCAAAGTGGTAACTAAATGTCAGATGTGTCGTAACAGAGTCCACACAATGTGTCTAGAATTGTTTCGAAACAAAGTGTCGTCGCCGTGTGTACACATTTCCGTAACAAGGTGTCGACACATTTGTGTGCACTTTGCGTGCGGTTTGCGACTAAATCTGACAGCAAATTTGTGACAGCAAATGTCAATATAAAATACCTCTTGAAAACCAAGGTTTGTCAAACTACTATTAGTGTCTCGTGTGCTCGTAATTCTAGTAAGTCATCATGGGCGTTGCGAATGATAAAAATCGACCAAAACCATATAAACACCCAACACCCGTCAACCTTTTACAGAAAAGTTTTTAAAGAAATGCAATACGCTACTAGGTCAGGCAACGAATGCTCAAAAAAGTTGTAGAGGGAAATGCTCGGAACACAATTTTTGACTCCGTAACTTGGTTTGGACAAGTTAGGAGGTGAACATATCAAAAGTCCTCGGCCGTAGCCCTTGAGCGGGGGGGGAGAGAAGGGGCTTTGAAGATCCCATTTTCCGGTTTTTCGATTATATCTCGGAAACTATGCATCTTAGCGACATGGCCACTTATACAAAATGAAAGTTAATTTAATTTGTTACAAGTTTAATTAGTAAATTTTTTCCATATATTGAATAGTTTTTGATATATCCGCTCTTGAAACTTTAATTAGGGCTCTCAATTTTATCTTGATCTCTACATCAGTGAAGGTGCTAGGCCGTGTTCCACAAAATTTAAAAACAATTTTTTTAGGGTTCCGTACCTCAAAAGGAAAAAATGGAACCCTTATAGGATCACTCGTGCGACTGTATGTCTGTCCGTCTGTCACAGCCTATTTTCTCGGAAACTACTGGACCAATTAAGTTGAAATTTGGTACATATATGTAAATTAGGGACCCAAAGACGGACATGTAACGTAAACAAATTGATTTTATATCCAAAAAGTGACCATTGCCCCCCCCCCTTTATCTCCGAAACTACTACGTCTTAAATTTTGAAAAAAATACACAAAATAGTCCTTTACCTATCACGATTATTAAGATGACTAGAAAACCTATTAGAAATGTGCAGCCAAGCGCGAGGCGGACTTAATGTACGGAACCCTTAATACGCGAGTCCGGCTCGCACTTGGCCGGTATTTTTTAAACTCCTCTTGACGCTTAACGGCTGAACCGATTTCGTTGAAATTTGGTATAGAAATAGTTTGCGTCCCGGAACAGGACATAGGATAGATCTTATAACCAAAATCATCTTTTGAAGGTGTGAAAAGAGGCGTGAAAATTTGTACGGAAAATCAATAACCGCTGAACCGATTTATATGAAATTTGGGATGGTCTACAATTCTACATCTTTGATTTAGTTGAAAATGATAAAAAACATGACTTCAAACCTAAACTTAAACAGTAAGTATTAACTTCAAGAATTCAATTCTGAATTCCCCCCTGCACCACATTTCACACCTTTAAAGGATGATTTTTAAGATAACTTTAAATTAAAACTGTTCAGCAGTTTAAGCGTGAAGAGGAGTTTAAAAGAAAGTATTTTAATAAGTTTATATGTTTTTACTTCGGAATGGTGTCAATGTGATACCATAACTAAATTTGGTACTGTGAATTTATACGAAAACGATACCAAACATGGCCTCATAGCTTTACTGATGTAGAAGTCAAGATAAAATTGAGAGCCCTAAATTCTTATTACTTGGCCTAACTTGTGTAGAAGGAAAAGGAAAAATATAAAAGTCTTCGGCAGGAATATAAGACACAAATATAATTTTTAGATTTACTATTTCAATCATCAAACATAAACATACCTTGATTATATTATTCTAGTGAGATACGCATAGATAAACAAAAACATTAAAAAAATTACAAGGTCGAAATGTCACGGAGCTTGTGTGAGTTATATGTGAAAAATAAAAACTTTTATGACAAAAAAATCTGGACCTAATTTAAGAATCATCCAATTGCGTCGAGGAATCATCAGTATTTTTGCTTGTTTCATTACCTCCTTGCTTCTTTTTTTGTCCTTTGTATTCTGTAGCAATTGGTTAGATCTGAAAATAAAGATAACTTGCATCGTCACGGATGTCGATTTATAGGTTTTAGGGAGTGCAGAATTCGAAAATGATGACCATTTTATAATCCAAGATGGCGGCTACGCATTTTGTCATAAAAGTCGTCATGAATATCGTTTTATAGGTTTTAGGACGTGACAGGTCCAACAATTGTCTACATCACTGTAATTGACGTCACAGGCCTCCATGGGCTACGGTAATCGCTTACCATCAGACGGGCGGTGTGGTTGTTTGCCACCAACATGTTAATTAAAAAAAAACTCCACTATATCGCCAGTTAATAAGTACTTAGCGAAGCTAATGACATTTGTCAGTTTGTCACAAGAAATACGACAATTGTCACGAAATTCCGACACAGAACTCAAGAATTACCTACCGAAAGTTCTTTGAAATTTTGTGACAATTTTCATCATTATCATCATAAACATCGCAAGAGAAATACCTGTTTTTTGCCGATATAATAAAGTTTAAAAAAATAATACAATGATGGTGACAAACAGGAATACGGCCCGCCCGATGGTAAGCGATAACCGTAGCCCATGGATGCCTGTGACGTCAGCAACAATGACACTTTTCGAAATGTCGCACCTGTCACGTTACGTCACATTGTCACGCCAGGGATTACATCTGAAAATTGTATGTTCCCATTTGTCCCCACCCCGATAAGGTGGGAAAAAATGGGAAATATTTACATGCAAATACTATTCCATCTGTTCCCTGCGCGGATAAAAGGGATTACATCTGAAAATTGTGTGTTCCCATTTGTCCCCACCCCGAAAAGGTGGGAAAATTGGGAAATATTTACATGCAAATCCTATTCCATCTGTTCCCTGCGGAGATAAATGGGATTACATCTGAAAATTGTGTGTTCCCATTTGTCCCCACCCCGAAAAGGTGGGAAAATTGGGAAATATTTACATGCAAATTCTATTCCATCTGTTCCCTACGGGGATAAATGGGAATACATCCGAAAATTGTGTGTTCCCATTTGTCCCCATCCCGATAAGGTGGAAAAAATGGAAAATATTTACATGCAAATCCTATTCCATCTGTTCCCTGCGAGGATAAATGGGATTACATCCGAAAATTGTGTGTTCCCATTTGTCCCCACCCCGATAAGGTGGGAAAAAATGGGAAATATTTACTTTCAAATCCCATTCCGTCTGTTCCCTGCGGGAATAAATAGGAATACATCCAAAAATTGTGTGTTCCCATTTGTCCCCGCCCCGAAAAGGTGGGAAATATTTACATGCAAATCCTATTCCATTTACGTACAAAAATGTCCCCCTGTCAACTTTCAATCGAGATTTAATCGATAATTTATTCGATCAATATTCAGATTAATGCAATTTCAATCTATGTTAGGTCGACTAAACTAATCGCGATTAAAATATGAGGATTAACTTTTTTTATTCCATTAATTAGTCGAATAAACAGTTAGTCGATTAATGCCCTCATCTCTGACCACGGCATGGCTCTTACACTTTGAGAATATCTGAAAACGAATGAACACAAGGAGCCATTTTGCAAATCCAGTAACTTTGTTATTACTTTTGACAGCGCGTGTCATGTGTCAACACAGAGTCGACACAAAGTCGAAACATTGCGACTACTTTGTGACTGCAATATTTCTCAGTCTTAAACCATATTTATACATCATAATTAACAAGTTTCGTAGTATGTAAAGCGTTATTTCTGATATTTAAGTATAGTATACGCATCGAAGTACTAAAAATGCATCGAATAATATAGTTATGAATACAGGCACTGAGAAGTAAAGAATTTCATTTCCGGCTAAACTAAAACAATGTGGTGGCGCGTTGATTATATTACACTTAGTTTATCAAATCACTCGAGCAGTTTAATTCCCCATAATAATTTAAGTCATATTGTAATATAAATGCAAACAATATATAATTACGTCTTGTAATCCGTTTTAGAGATGGCGTATTAATGTCACTTATTTTTATTTAAGTATTTTTCCATCTGACAGTTTCCATTTGACAGGAACAAAATGAACGAATGAACGAATGATTTTGGCATAAAGTAGTCGCAAACCCGAAACAATGTGTGCACACGGCGACCACACTTTATGTCACTTTGTGTCATGTGTCGACCCTTCCCCATTTCTGGTAACTGTGTCGACACGGCGACGACTCTGCGACTGGAATTGTGACCGAAACAGACGGTGTCGACACAAGATGTGTCTACACCGCGTCGTAACGGCGACTGGAAATGGTTGTATGGGTTATCAAAGGCAAATTTTTGTTTTTCAGGTAGTTTACGCAAGTTATTGAAATAGTTTTTGCTCGGGTTATATTCACATGGAAATATGTATTTACATAATATATCGTGTTTCTGTGTTATCGTGAGACGATTATTTAACTTTCTGATTTTTTCGCTGGCCAATATCAACATAACTAGGTACATGGCAACACAAATCGTGATGGCAGACAAAAAAGACGTGCAGAAAGATAATCCTCACAAGATCCGGCCAAAATATGCTATCAAATCTCAACTCTTACTTCATAAAAATAAAGATCAAAATTGCAACAAGCACTAGATAAATTTTACATGTATGTTTAGATGATTGTATACCTACTTAGTTGTGTTCTAATGAAAAGTGACCTTGCAAAGGTTTTTTCTTGAGACTGTTTTTGCGGCCGCCGTCTTCTGTGACTCACGCGGATGACCAAATACGTTGGCGATTAATAAACTCATCATTTCATGAATGTGCGAATAGAGAACTTATTTACAATATTTACAACACCTATAATCTTTATTGCACACCTCACATACTCATAGTTTACAATAAATGTACAGTAATATAATCAAAGACAATAGAGGTAACAACAGGCGATAAGACCTTATCGCTTAAGAGTGATCGACAACCTTTACCAACCTTTTTTTTAAATATTAGTATGTACTAGAATGATACTTATTTTGTATTCATAACCGTTGAGCCATAAAGAACCTTCCGTTTTGGAAGTCTATAAATCTATCTATGGATGTTATGTATGACATTACCTTTAATTATACTTATTTTAAAGAAACAAAGATAATAAACATTGTAGCAGTCATATGACTTAGTCACATGTTCAACAGTAAAGTATGTATTGGAATATTACTAGTTGAGCCAAATACGAATGTTATAACCAATCACTCAAGCTATTAACAATTTTACGACTGAACCACTCTCCACTAGCCAGATTATTGACATTGCAGACTTCAAGATGTGATTGTGTTAATGGATTATAGCTCTTAAGTGATTGCTTTAAGATGCTTCTCATAAATCATCTGTGTGGTATGTTTAATGTGAGAAACACTGGAACGTAAGAGCTATAAACGCGATTGTTGGAAGTTGATCTAATCCAATAAAATTAGGAGTCGGTATAGAAATATCAGCTAACGCATTAAGATTACCTACAAATGCTTGGAATTCCCGGACCCGTTCGCAATGTGTTAACTCACAAATCGTAACCCTTATTGCAAAGAAATAAGATCTACCTTTCAGTTGATCAGTTGAGTGATGATGTTAATACATATAGCAAAGCAACAACTCAAAACCTATACTGCGTAGGTAGGCGCACATACATACTTATTCAAATTAATGTTTGCTTATTTGAGCTCATAATGCATGCTTTTGCACTTAATAATATCAACAATCTAGGTAGATAAATAAAAGTCTAGTCTTGTTTGATATACTAGATAGGTACAGAATAATAATGAACTAGTCCAACCGATCCTGTTTTGTAACTCGTAATCTTAGTTTTCCCATTAAAAAGGCTATTTGAATTCCAAATGAGATTATGAAGACCTTATTTTCTTATTTTAGCAAAAATATTTATCGATACCTACACTAGTAATAAAACCGGACAAGTGCGAATCGGACTCGCCCACCAAGGGTTCCGTACGTTTTAGTATTTGTTTTTATAGCGGCAACTGAAATATATCATCTGTGAAAATTTCAACTGTTGTTCGTGAGATACAGCCTGGTGACAGACGGACGGACGGACAGCGGAGTGTTAGAATAGGGTCTCGTTTTACCCTTTGGGTACGGAACCCTAAAAAGGCACCTTTGACCGCTAGACGTAGACTAAATTATTCCGTATCAACTAGTGCTTATACACTGCTGCTATCGTATTAAGTATTACATTCTTAAACAACAGCGATACAAACATTATTTTAACAACTTATCGGAAGTTTTGTTGTACATGTACAAGCTTTCTTGCAACAGACTGGTACCCGTATACTTACTACTTATAATGATTATACTTTATAAATACATTTTACAACCCTACACATGTACAGTCAAGGAATTTAAATTCCGACCCATTTCGTACTTTGTCACAGTGACAATCAATATGAAAGCCGCTAGAGACCTCATACGGTTGTCACTGTGACAAAGTACGAAATGGGTCGGAATTTAAATTCCTTGACCGTATTAGTTGTGAGCCAACTAAATTGTAGTATTTGGTACCTATCTATACAGAAACCCCTATGAGGCTGCAGGAGATGCTGTTGTTATGGTGATAACCCACTACGGCAGCCATTCTGCTATTCTCATTGCATACCGAGTGTATCACTTCGGGCGACCCAGCATAAATGCGATCACAAGACCCTTAATAATAATGCGTATTCAGAGATCGTAACGTATGCTGGTTGGTTTCCCTATGTCGATGCTTCTAGCGTTACGAATATTGGCTCAGCTACGCCAAAAGTCATTCTATGCCATTTACACTGTCCAAACAGCCCATCTAAGAGTATTTGTGGATAGGCAACGACTGTTGTAATGACATTGTCAGAAAGGTCACCTTAAAAAGGTTGAGTTTAGGATGACCTTTGTCCTACATTTCATTGATGTTGTCGGACAAATACGTAATAACCAACGATTTCATGAAAAATAATTAAAAAATATAAATAGCTTGTGTACAGTCAACAGTAAAAATATGGGTGTAGACAACTTACTCAAAAATATGTCCATAGTGCTTAATTCACTGACATAAGAGTTATGGGACATATTTTTGAAATGATTTGTACACGCATATTTTTACCGTTGACTGTACATGCCATGATGGTAAATGTAATTATCATCAATATATCCGCTGAAAGACGTCTACTGCTACAGCGGTATCATAATCTCATTTATATCACCTGTCATGCCATGCATCACTTTCGCACTTACATATTTGTTAAAACGTGACAGACATGGTGACAAATGATAAAGAGCTGACGATCATAGCCCTACTGGACAAAGGCTAATCCAAATTATATCAGCAACATTCACAGCGATAAATGATAAAACACGACCGTAAGCGAGTTCTCTATAAAGCGGTTTAAATTTAATAATAGCTTCATGGGTTATATAACTAGCTTATTTATAGTCACCGCTTCCGAAGAACATCAAAGTGTCAGAAAAAAGTGCACGGACACCGACGATGCTGGTCGACATGACCGGGTGCCGAAATATAGCCCTTATTATTGAGACGTTAAAGTATTATTTAGTTAAATTCATGAAATGCAAGATCTATAAGAGCGTAGGTTGTCACCAAGTTATATGTGTGAATCACATTTGAATCATTTTAGTCTCGCGAAGTGTGTGTAGAGGTGATTGTGTGCTCGTTTAATGCCTATTCGATATTTCAATCACACTTACGTATAATAACATTTTGTGCAATAACGCGAATAAGGGCGATATGATGATGATGATGATGAACTATTATAATCGTTAAAACGGAAGTTATGTACCTTTAAGATATGTGTGCACAAAATAATAACTTCTTATATAATTATTATAGGTACGGTTTTCTTCCCACAAAGACATAGGTACATTTACCTATTACCTATATTATGAGTGCATAAAAACCTTAAAACCACTTTTCCTACTTGTTAAAACGTTTCAGCCACGGTGACAAACGATAAGTGGCGCCCATTTCAGCCCCTCGAGAGCAAAGTGCTAAAAGTTTGAAAAACTACGCACATGACATGACAGAAGATACTGGCCGGTTGTAAAAACGAGTGTCATCGCTAATGGCGCCGAATTGGCATTGATGGCGTTCACACCCACATTTTTTGCCAATATCGATCCGGGGTCACTCACCCTGCATATGTGCTATTTCGAGACAAGGCTTTTGTCGCTTACAGTATTATACTCGGTATCTTAATGTTTTTAACCGACTTCCAAATCCCAAAGGAGGAGGTTATCAATTCGGTTGTATGTTTTTTATTTTTTTTATTTTTTTTATTTTTATTTTTATTTTTTATGTTTGTTACTCCATATCTCCGTCATTACTGGACCGATTTTGAAAATTCTTTTTTTGATTGAATGTATATGCATACAGATTGGTCCCGTTTTTGTCAAAACCCAGTTCTGATGATGGGATCCATGAGGAATCGAGGGAACTCCTCAAATCTTAAAGGCATACATATAGTGATTTTTGGGTTTTTATCAACAAATCAAGCATATACATCCAAAAAAGTGACATATGATGAAGTGGAACTGCTGATGATGATCAGAACGGAACTCTTCAACGACGCATAGTTCACGTTTGGCGATTTGTCCTCTTCGTTATGTTTGTTAAGCAAGTTAAGTTTTTAAGCCACATTTTTGTCAAGCTCGAGTTCTGATGATGGGATCCATGAGGAATCGAGGGAACTCTTCAAATCTTAAAGGCATGCGTATAGAGATTTTTGTATTTACATCAGAAAATCAAGCATTTTCATTAAAAACTCTCGCATTTGATGAAGTGGAACTGCTGATGATGATCAGAACGGAACTCTTCAACGACGAATAGTTCACGTTTGGCGATTTGTCCTCTTCGTTATGTTTGTTAAGCAAGTTTAGTTTTTAAGCCACATTTCTGTCAAGCTCGAGTTCTGATGATGGGATCCATAAGGAATCGAGGGAACTCCTCATATCTTAAAGGCATACGTATAGAATTTTTTGTATTTTCATCATAAAATCAAGCATTTACATTAAAAACTGTCGCATTTGATGAAGTGGAACTGCTGATGATGATCAGAACAGAACTCTTCAACGACGCATAGTTCACGTTTGGCGATTTGTCCTCTTCGTTATGTTTGTTAAGCAAGTTTAGTTTTTAAGCCACATTTCTGTCAAGCTCGAGTTCTGATGATGGGATCCATGAGAAATCGAGGGAACTCCTCCAATGTTAAAGGCATGCGTATAGAGATTTTTGTATTTTCATCAGAAAATCAAGCATTTTCATTAAAAACTGTCGCATTTGATGAAGTGGAACTGCTGATGATGATCAGAACGGAACTCTTCAACGACGCATAGTTCACGTTTGGCGATTTGTCCTCTTCGTTATGTTTGTTAAGCAAGTTTAGTTTTTAAGCCACATTTCTGTCAAGCTCGAGTTCTGATGTTGGGATCCATAAGGAATCGAGGGAACTCTTCAAATCTTAAAGGCATACGTATAGAATTTTTTGTATTTTCATCATAAAATCAAGCATTTACATTAAAAACTGTCGCATTTGATGAAGTGGAACTACTGATGATGATCAGAACAGAACTCTTCAACGACGCATAGTACATGTTTGGTGATTTCGAATTTCGGTTTTGACTTGGACTGGGACCCGGACTCATACCCGGATCCGGTTCGGACCCGGACTCGGACTCGGACCCGGACTCGGACCCGGACTCGGATCCGGACTCGGACCCGGACTCGGACCCGGACTCGGACCCGGACTCGGACCCGGACTCGGACCCGGACTCGGACCGGGACTCGGACCCGGACTCTGACTCAGAGACCCGGACCTTGACCCGGAAAACCACTATGATACCTAAACTAAATAAACCACTATGATTACCTACCATAAAATGTGGGTATGATGATGCCAAACCCCTCCCGCTCAAACTCCCGTACACCGCACCGCATGCGCCGTTAAGTGGGTTAGGTTAGGTTTGAACTGCGATCCTCACAGAACCGAACAAAAGTGGGTTAGGTTTGGTTAGAACTGCGAGTCTTACAGAAACGAAATGCTACTAGAAAAGTGGGTTTGATTAGGTTCGAACTGCGATCCTCACAGAACCGAACTGCTATCAGAGAAGTGGGTTCGGTTAGGCTAGAACTACGACCCTTACGGAAACGAAATGCTACTAGAAAGTACTCGTTTTACCTCCTTTTCTACATAGTGCACCATCTACCATAATCTTTCACCGGGCCCCATAGAAGTCGGTTTTTTTTTCTTAAAAATTATTCAGTAACTTTTACAGGCAAAGTAACTTACATTATTGCGAAAAGAGATGTTGCTCCGGGGGATCCTACATGGTTCTAATTTGGGCAACTGTACTTACGTACTATTTATTTTGCTAAAGTATGTCATAGTAGATCAACTCCATAACACTATTCCAGCGTTCATTAGTTAGGTACTAATTATTTTGACTATTTTGACAAAATAATCCATGTATAGTGCCCAGAGCAAAACTCTACTCGTAGTTTTTGTAAATATTTAATAAATAAAAATAATGTAAGATTTTTTTATAGCTAAAAACAATTAAGTAAGCTATTAAGGCTAAAGTAGGGCAGCTCGCTAATCTTCTAAGCATGACGCCTTTCACATGACGTCAGTGACTGCCTCATCTAACATCAAAGGATTATCCAAACCTCAGGATTTATCCCCGGCGCATAACGCTTGCCTCAGGCCAACCAGTATATATGTGAACTGAAAATCCGTAATAATAATAACATAACAGAGATCATTATTAAGCTAGTGAGCGTAAGTTTGTCTAAGATGTTAAGAAAATGTGATTCAAAGTCAGATATTACCGGGGATTACTTCCGGGGATCAAGTTATGTGCAGAATGTTCTGGTAGGTGTGTACTAACTTTGGAACGTTAACCGCATATCAATGTCTAAGCAATATTAAACCATATCTCCTTTGCATTCATTCTAAAATTGGCACGTTAGGAAGATGATGTGAGTGTGCTTTCAGCGGGTGCGTAACATGTCATTGTATGAATCTTAAGGCGAAATGGGCCCACCGATTGACCCGACTTTTTTATCGTGCAAACTTTATGCAATCGTGTAGACTTCTTGAGTTCTAACAAGAGAGTTTAAACAATTCTTGAACAATAGTCGAATAGTTAGAAATTTGAAGTTGATGGGTTTTTGTCATCCATATATTTGACTGCGTAAACGGTCCATGTCGTATAAGTTCTACATTGTACAACAGATATCTTTTAAGGTATTTGGCATACCTACTAATCACCAATAGATACTACCCTATAATTTTATTTAATTGCGTACATTGTGAAACCTGTCGCCCAGTTCAAAATCACAGTGTCAGTGTGTTAAATATTATCCATAGTGAGATCAAAAGCAAGTTCCCACTTAACCACATTAGCTATAGTTAGCACGCCATCGACGTAATTGTGGGCCAAGCTATAAACTTTTACTACGCGTGCAATGTGACCGACCATGTAACCATTATTAGCTATTTCCTAATCGGTTATGCTAATTTATGACCTATTTCCGACCTAACCTCAACCTGCCCAGCCGAGCTCAAACTATATGTTTTGACTTGGCTACTTTTGAGCAATTACAAGACAATAATTCGAAATCAGGTAACAAAAAAACAATATTTTAAAAAGTTGTTAAAACTAATTTGAGAAGCTTACTAAATATAAAGTGTCAGAATATTTAACTGATAAAGATGAGAGGGAAATTTACGCGTCTCGCTTTACTTCTACTGCGATTAATGTCAATCAAATCAAGATAAGACTTTGAAAGTTTGAATGCCGCTCCAGACACACGTAAAATATCACGTCTCAATAGCGCTCATGTGCCAAATACTGGCCGCGTATTTGACCGTTCATCTCTACTAGCAGGGTTTTCCGACATGTCACAAAGGAATGCTTACTCTATTGGCAAAGATTAAGAAACTGATTAATGTATAGAGTGTACAAAGATTTGAGATTATTGTTAAAAATACTTCACTGTCAAATTAACTGTAAACACAAACATTTGTTGATTTGTAAATCTATAAATTAAACTATAGGTACAGTCGCCATCAGATATATCGGAGCGGCCAAGGTGCTCACAAATATCTGAACACGCCTCTATTGTCAAGGCGTTAGAGCGCTTGTTCAGATATTGTGAACACCTTGGCCGCTCCGATATATCTGATGGCGACTGTACATTTGTTAGGAATGTTGGGATAGTGCAGAAATAAAGTCTGTAAAACTATGTTAATTGTTAATGTCATTTCGTTGAGGGTAAATTCTGCCAATGAATGGAACACGAAGGAATATTTAAATATAACAATGTTGACCATTTACAATAAGGCTTTCTCTGCGGACTTTTAATTTAATTTAAATCAGAGCACACATTTACAAATAAGTTTTTAAGTAGGTGTAAAGTGTGTTTACAGTTTAACTAACGCTACGTCTTACGTAGGCGAACAACGCGCGAACACGGCGCGGCGCGGCGCGGCGAAATCAATCCTTTGATGCCCATAGAAGTGTCCTACGTAAGCGATCTCGTTGCGAACGCGGTGCGGCGCGATTTGCACGCGAATGTCAGGCGGCGCGGCGCGGCGCGGCGCGGCGGCGGCCGCTTTCGCCGCGCCGCGCCGCGCCGCGTTCGCGCGTTATTCGCCTACGTAAGACGTAGCGTAAGTAAACAGATCTAGGTACTTTAGACATAATATAACCTAGACCTATTGCCAAAATTGTACTCTTTTCTTGCCCACTAGTAAATAAACAACATCGGCCCCATTTCACTGCCTTATGATAACCTCTTCACAAGGACGCTGCTCATTTTACGTGAGATTAATTGGGTCATAGTCCTCACAGCCGCTAGATGAGAGAGATAAGCGTTAATAAAGTAGAGGGTGTTGTTTTGACAAATATTCTGTTTATGCATTCGGTGAAATTTGTGAACACTGTTGCTTTAGAGACAGAAACGGCGCTAGACAGAGAAGCATGGCGTTCCTTTAGCATCAGAGGCCAAGATCCACTTCGGGTCGCTGCGCCACGGCAGTAAGTACTCTTAAGTTGCTTTAGATGCGTTTAGAAATGGGCACCTCTACTTTAGCTCTCGATGCTTTTTTCTGACGAATAATGTACGGTATCAGAGAAATTTTGCTCATGCAAATGCTGTGAAATGAACACTCTAACGAGACTTTTGATGTTTTACCGACCGAAAACTATAGGAGGTTCTTCAAAAAGGAATGTATCTACAGGGTTTTATAGGGGAACGCGCATGTCTCTTTCTTTTGTTGTTTTACATTTGTTTGCATCAAGTCTTAACTTGTTTAAGCTAGGGACACACTTAGCACACGTACGCAACGTAAGAGTATGCATTATGAAATCTGAACCCTGAAATTTGTATGCTTAGGAACATAATTGTCATACATAACGCAATACAAGTACTGTATGTTTCTAACCATATTTAATATTAATTTAATGTACATGATGTCTTATGTCTTTGACCTAACATTAACCGTAAACAGTGTCGCGTCCACATAGTGACTCTGTGTCGTAGCCCGACATGTGAGTGCTCTATATTCGCCGCGCTATATTTACCCGCGCGACATCGGGACGCACGCGGTATAATTAATGCGCTCAAAAACGCCTCTACACGCGCTCTCTAATTTAATTATTACCGGTAAACCGGTACCGGTAAACGCGAATTCTGCGGCTGTTTCGGACTAAAATGAAGCGCAGTTTGCACAGTGAGCAATTTATAACGTATAATGCAATTTTGCGTTTCTACTATATTTTCTTAGCTAGTATGAAAAGATAAATTTTCACTTGTTTTGGTTAGGATAAAATCGTAAATTCCAATATACAATACGTACAATGACTGACTCGCGTTAGACCGGGCCGTGTCCAGGCCGGAGCTTCCGGCGCTTACTTTTCTGTGACATGACAGGCGATCACGTGATGCTTTCCATAGAAAACGATGCGCCGGAAGCTCCGGGTCGGACACGGCCCGGTCTAACTTGAGTCATCCTTAATGCCGACGTTGCTTGTAGTACTTAATGCCCGTGATAGAGGCGGAAAGTTTCTTAAATCAGCAAACGTAACGTAGAAAGTGCCTAAAAATGTGGACGGACGATCTGGTCTAGATTTTAGATCACAAGCTGTCACAAGGGTACCATTGGATGAGAGCAGTGCTTGAACATCATGAATCACATGCAGATTACTCGCATCATGCGGTCCCGAAGGACAATCCTCAAAACCAACTCCAAACAGCTTAACGCATTTCGCTCCCAAAAGCACATAGGCCTTTTGTTACATCAGTAAAAAATGGCCGTTACTTTTTACCGCTGCGTTATTGACCATTGTGCCTTTATAGCGGATGATTACATGGATTACTTTGGCTATAAAGCTTTTAAAAAGGCTTTTGCGTATTCGGAATTCCCAGTGGGATTTAGGAGTGTTGGGAATACGAGGGAATAGGCATTGTGAGACGAACATAAAGACATCCAATTTGACGCCTCCTTCCTAGTTATTAATTTGGCATTCAATATTTTAACAACATATTGTATTATACTCAGTTTAAGAAGGTAGGTATGAAAGTAGGCTTAGAATAAACGGTAGGGGATGGTGTAAAGATTTGTACCTACACTATTTTTAAATAAGCCATTTAAAATAAAATGTAGGTACTTACTTAATGGAATTTCATTAGGTATTGTTAGCAATATTCATTTTACCAAAAGTAATAAATTTATTAATGTCTTTTCTTTTGTTTACAGGTACGTTCAATCGAAATCCAGACATCTAAGTGCTTCTAGCGATATAAATAAACCTACTGGTTTAGGTAAGTTAAAATTATTTTGGAACTATGTTATATTGCCGACTGAATTTGAGCATATAACGCTTTAGCTAGGATAAAACTAGTCGAAGTAAATATTTTCAAAAAAACATAAAATTATACAAATCCTCTATGCAATCCATGCTAATACCTATATGGACAACTGTAAAATGGTTGTAAGTTGAAACTGCTGGTATCGTCAGCGACAAGGGCAAGTTTATAGAAATCTGCAAAGATTAGTAAAACAGTATATTTTGGAAAGATACTTTCTATAGGTATATTTGTCATTATTTAAAAACGCCATGCCAGGTCATTGCCATCACATTTTCTGGTCGTATATTTTTCAAAGGGGCTTTTAAGCCTCTAAGTACCGTAAAACGGGGTGAGTAGGTTTCGCGGGGAGAGTTCTGTTATGAATGGGGAGAGAAGGTTTGAGAGGGGGTGAGAAGGGATTTTAAGGCTACTGCTACAAAAATAATGTACCTATTCCAATTTAAAATGGGGCTATAGTAATACGCCTAATAAAAAAAAATCGATCCAACAATCTTCCAAAATCACCTTTGTATGAAAAACCCTCTCACCCCAAATACGAGGCACTACGGGGTGAGGTGAGTTTTCCTCTTTATCGTCAAAGTTATGAAATAGAACTACCCAAAATAAAATACAAACTAAAATACAAACGTCCGAACCACTTATTATATACACCATTCAGTTTTCACATGTAAAAATAACATTTTAACGAGGTTTGAAAGTCAAATTTCACCCAACTCACCCCATTTTACGGTACCTACCCACAAAGTGCTGGCTCAGTGATTTGAACAGTCATTGTTCAGTGATTTATAAATTATGCTTTGCCGGGCCGATGAAATGTTCCGACGCTCGAGTAGGTTTAAAAAAAAACGATTTTACAAAACAGTATAAACCAAAGGAGGACACCATACTTGCCCTTGTTTCACCACCCTGATAATTGAAACCTAAGGAAAATTCGCCGTACATTGCTTGTACCAGGCGTTCTCACTCTGCGATTTCGTCGCTATGCTACAGGTAGCTAAAAAGTACATCCGTTCGACCCCAATTTTGAGGAAAACCATAAGCCGCGCGTAGCGCTGTCGCCACCTAACGGCCATATCTGTGCTGATCGTAACAGACGCGTTTTGTTAGAGAGTGAGTCTTCTGTACCTAGAACTATTACTTATTCGGTGGTTGTACCTACCTACAAGAAGTACCTAGGTACACATTAGCATTAGGTGCCGTCGTCACCTACCCAGAAATGTACAAGAAATGAAGAAATTGTCATTGCCACGTGATTGAAATAGGCCGCGATCACATTGGATAGAATGACAAATGGGTATTGGTTTGAAAATTCGGCCATGACAAAAAGTAACTGTCACAGTGTGCAGTGATTGATTTGTTTTTCGCCGCCAGACGAAAACAAATTAAGAACTTATTTAGAACTTTCAATTTTAGAGTGGGAAGAGCCGAAGCTTAAACACAAAATTTCTGTACTTACAGAAACTTTGTGTCCATACAGAAAGTAAGTTTTTATTTCCTCTAAATCCGCAACGCAAATGAGTTATGGCAACCAAAACTAAACAAGCCGTCAATCGTGGCCTTCAGTGCATCTGTTTACAATTATACAGTTTCCTCTCGAGGGCAGTAAAACGTTAATGGCGTGGTGTCAACGCCCTTTAACGTCATTATCATCACTCGTGTAACTCACTCGTGAGTTATAGCAATTTTTTAAATTATGTTACTAATTTAAACAAATCAAGTATAGGTGTAAATTAATTATACTTTGAAAATACTGACGTTTATAAATTATTATTTTGTTGTTTAATTTGATTAATTTAACAGTCGTTTAAAATATTTGATGGATTTGAACCTTCGATGCCTACACTGCCAAAAATTTCATTATGACTGACGAATGTTTGAAATTTTTCCCTGTATTTCAGAATGATGTCGCTTAAAATTTCGTTTTTTCTTCGCAAGTGTGCATGAAAAACATTGTGTGGAACTCCGGGGGTAGGAATACTTCACTTACCACGTTGCACAAAGTACCTAGGTATTTACTATGTATTATCATAAGAGTCACGTGACTTTAGTGAAGTCAGTGTGACGGTAATTTCGTTGGAATGTTTATTATCGCGTCTAGGTAATCATATTTTCATGGGTTTAAATTACTTTATTTTAATAATATTGTGCTTGGACGATACGGTTATTATCTGCTTGCATATTCATTTTTAGCTTGGAGCTCTCAGATGGGTAGGTAATATACGTACAAACTTAGTCCCTAACGAGATGTGACCGTAGGTTCGTAGCATATCCTGAATAACATGCATGCATGTTACATAAAAGAATATCTGAGAGACCGAGCTTTGCTCGAAAAACATAATATAAAAACTCAAAAATGCGCGTTTTCTCAGAGATAAGACCTGGCTAGATCGATTTATCGCCCCCGAAAACCCCTATATAGCAAATTTCATCGAAATCGTTAGAGCCGTTTCCGAGATCCATAATATATATAAATAAACAAGGATTGCTCGACGCTCGTTCAAAGGATGACTCACGTTAGACCAGGCCGTGTCCGGGCCGGAGCTTCCGGCGCATCGTTTTCTATGGAAAACATCATGTGATCGTCTGTCATATCTCATAGAAAAGTAAGCTCCGGAAGTTCCGGTACGGATACGGCCCGGTCTAACGTGAGTCGTCCTTAAAGGTATTAGATAGATATGTATTATGACGACTCAATTCACTCCTAAAAGGAAATATTTGGAATTATGATTATTCAAATAATCCTGACAGTTTGTTGTTTGATTCCAAGCATTTTTCATAAGTTTTTCTTAGTAGGTATTCATAAAATAATTATAGCTAGTATAAATAAACATCATGTAGGTAGGTAATATAAACAAATCTACAGCAGATACGTTAATGTCTCTTTTACCTAAAGTTTTATTCCATGTGACTATTAATTTATTAATAGGACAAGTCTGTTTACACTCATGTAGTGGTAGTATTTATATAGTGGTCATATTTATTTCATTGCGCGTGTAATATAATTTGATATTTTAGGTTAACATACCATTTACCACGATGTTGATTTTTTACTACCCTGTTACCTATAGGTGCATTAACCGCGAATTGCCAATAAGTTAATATTTGGTGGGTGTGTATTGAGGTTTTCAAAATAAATAACTTCGACTATATGTAAATACTCGTGTATGATAAATAGTTTTGTGGAAAAAACATGTTGGTTGGGTTCTAAAATTATGAATTCAGATTTTTCAGTTCCGTTTGAAGTAGCTAACCATTTTTTAACCTGAATTTATGGCTGTGGCTTTTAACAGCCACTTCCTTGGCCTTTTTAAGTTTACGAGCGGAACTAGCCCTGAATCGAGACACTGCCATGGGCGTGCTTTGCATGGTTGTTATTCCTATTGCTTATATTTTTAGGTAAAATTTACTGAGCTACTATTAAGAGCCAGTATATTATGGGCACTGGAGTCTCATCTGACAGCTGATGATGATTTAATTATTTTTGGGGTTGTTAAAAATGTCTCGTGAGTATTAGTCATTTGTGGAAATAAAAGTACAGAACTTGTATTTAAAAATAATAAAAAATAAAAATGATTTATTCAGTAACTTAAAAGCTTAACAATATGCAGCTTGGTGTCTCATTTTAAGTATATAAGATACCTGTATTTACCAAAAATGATTTTTTTGCCAAACTCTATATTTTTGGATACTTACTTAATATTCGCGTTTCCCTTACAAACTCCAGTTACACTGGTTCGCTAACGCTGAAAGCTCTCGAAAAGGTACTTCACAAGCGCTGATAATACTTATGTTAAATTTTGCAGTACCTAATCTATTCACGGCTACTGCCTCGCCGGCGCGATTGTCATGGCGAAGGCTTTGCGGCTCTATTTCGGGACACCTCAAATATTTAGAGACCGGCACGTGGAATTGTAAAAGCTGTATTAGCGACTAAGACATCGTTTCAACGTCCTCAACATCCTAAGTATTCTAGTCTACCTTAAAAAAAGTCCATTGAGCACGATCCTCAACAAATTTTATTCAATTTATCGTCATATTATTGTACACAGTAAGTTAGGCTATATCCTAAACTAAAAAATGTATAGGCGCATCCATACCGTTGATAACTTTGTTATCGTTGCTCCACAAAGTTAACTGCGTGTGGATGCACCTTATCGGGCTGACAGATGGAAACGAAAATGGTAATTTACATATTTCTATACGATTGTTAATTTTTTTGAAGTCAAGTCATTTAAAAAATATCATGAGCTCTCTCTAAAGTTTTAGGGCGATTCTTACTACCACTACGTCAGCCAACTAAGTTTCAACGAACATATTAATTAGGTTTAGGTGCAGAAAGCTCGTAAACTCTGAAGTATTAAATAAAACGTAAGAACAAGCACAAATATGCCTTGTTCAAACCAACTAGAGTACACACACACACATTCACATACACAAAAAGAACGAAAAGTAAGGGAAATGTAATGTATAAATGTAACCTACCTATCACAAACGTTAACAATTGGATATAAAAGTCATTCATCATCATCATCATCATCTCAGCCATAAGACGTCCACTGCTGAACATAGGCCTCCCCCTTCATTCATAAAAGTCATTAATCACCGCTTATTCGCGACAATATCGGTTTCCTACATTGCAGTAAAATCAAAGGGAAAATTCAGACACACGTATAAGTACAGTCGCCATCAGATATATCGGAGCGGCCAAGGTGTTCACAATATCTGAACGCGCACTCTAACGCCCTGACAATAGAGGCGTGTTCAGATATTTGTGAGCGCCTTAGCCGCTCTGATATATCTAATGGCGACTGTACGTATGCATGAAAAGTCGAGTCAGCGCGACGCGGCAGATAAGTGTTCAGATCATATTCACAAAGCGCGATGACTTTATCTACAAGTGAACCAGTGCAAGGATAAAATCTGAATGCTATGAATCTAGGGGTCAGATTTCACTAGACATTGGACAAAAGTATGAGTGCAAAACCTATTGTGAACAGTCTATTGCGAAGTGGCCATCTTGTGAAGCTTTTTCTCAAAGCTGGGATGGAGCTAACTGCTCTCAGCCGACACTTGTCATGGAGGCTTATTGATTTAGTTCCCAAGATCTGGAAATGGATTTAGATTTAAATTATTTCACATTACTGGGAAAATAGTCGTGATCCTTGACGACTTCTATATACCTTTTTTATTTTATTTGGGTTCAATAACGATTAGATAATTAAAAAAAACCGGGCAAGTGCGAGTCGGACTCGCGCACGAAGGGTTCCGTACCATAATGAAAAAAAAATGCAAAAAATAACGGTCACCCATCCAAGTACTGACCACGCCCGACGTTGCTTAACTTTGGTCAAAAATTACGTTTGTTGTATGGGAGCCCCATTTAAATCTTTATTTTATTCTGTTTTTAGTATTTGTTGTTATAGCGGCAACAGAAATACATCATCTGTGAAAATTTCAACTGTCTAGCTATCACGGTTCGTGAGATACAGCCTGGTGACAGACAGACGGACGGACGGACGGACAGCGAAGTCTTAGTAATAGGGTCCCGTTTTACCTTTTGGGTACGGAACCCTAAAAACGCAACTTGTATTGTAAGAAATTAACAAGACACAAACGGCCAGCGGCGGCAAACGTACGTAAGTAAACGTATTTATCTAGCACAAAAAAATTATGAGTGTGCGATGTAGAAATTGGAGTGTCCCCGACTGGAGTGTCGTTTAGAGTTATACGAGTATAAAACAACTTCACTTTCGATTGTTTTGTAGATTGGGTCATTTTTGTTTAACTACGCCCAATTAAATCAGTTTGAGTTGGCCATTCTTTATTCATAGTCAAGAGAAATCACCGAGTTTCAGAAAATTAACTTTACCGTAAAGATAATAATTCTTTGCCACGTTGACTGCTTTTCTATTATTGCGCTCCGTTCGGGTAAATATTTTGCGATATTAATGGTATGGTTCTATGAAATGCCTTTGTTAATATTATATGTTCGTGACATTGATTACATTTATAATGTTATCAATAAATATCGCTTGGAGATAAAATGCGAGAATGTTATGTTTCGATAATTTATCAACAACAGTACCTACCTACTTTTTATTACTAGGTATTGCATTGTCGCCGAAGTTTAATTTCAATAT
The DNA here is from genome assembly GCF_963556715.1 of Cydia fagiglandana. NCBI lineage: Eukaryota > Metazoa > Arthropoda > Insecta > Lepidoptera > Tortricidae > Cydia > Cydia fagiglandana. Next base: position 6,642,446 of record NC_085936.1, on the reverse strand, counting down.
TATAGCCGTAATCGGACATCGGGAGCGTTTAAATCTTCATACATCTTTTTTGTCTTAAGTAACCAATCAAGCTAAAAAAATATTACCTAAGAGTTAAACAAAGTCTTGTAGATATATCTCATTAAAGTGATTTCGATTTAAAACGAAATGTTTACAAACACAGCTGTCTGTAGGTACCCTACTCAAATAATTTTCACATTAATTCAATTATTAATTGCAACTCCCTTTAACGTCCTCTACTAGAACACTATACCTCTAAATAAATAAATAACTATATTTACTAACATCGTTTATTTGCCTAACGTTTAAGTTTATTAATATGGCTGCACGCATGTTTATTTTCAAGGCATAAAAACGACACATAAATAACATTCGCAGTAGTGGTGAAATATATTAACAGCATGTGATTTAGTACCGAATGTGTAATGAAGTTAAATACACTCAAGAGCAATGGAAACGCGCGACCCGATCAAAGAGACCCGTTTTTATTAGGTAGGTATATCATTCTAATAACGTTGACAAACCTGATAGAAAACGTTACTTGAAACCGTAGAGTAATATAAGTAAAGAAAGAGTCCAGTTTTCATCAGTTTTCTTAGCAAAACGCGCGTTATTTCGAAGTCGACATCTAGCGTCATGTAGCGGAATTTATCAGTAGGCTGCTAATGTGGGACTAGATTGATCTGTGTAAGATTTTGTCCTATGATATTTACATATTTATTTACGTCTTCGACTCGTTGCCGTCGATGATTACGTACTTAAAAGGGTAAATTGATTGTAATACATTTTAATATAATATATGCTATTGTGTGTGCAACCGGACCAAAGAACATAATATATCTGGGCCTAACTAAACCGTGACGTACTACCTACACTAACAATTAAATCAAACAAATGTCAAACATTTTAAAGCTTAACCTTGGACTTCTAACTATAGGTACCTAAGTTTTACATGTCAGTCGAGGTTTCCCGGACGCTTTTAGGTTATCTCCTCCGACAGGCCTTTAGTATCAAATAAAAACGTCCTCGACCTTTCTGACGGCTGATATCGTCTGCCGACTGAAGTATTCTCAATTTCTCAGATATCGTTCCAGCCTTTTTACGACTTCAACACTCATTGTGGAAGTAGTCTTACCTTTCATTATATATGTAGGATGTTTATTCTCGTTTTTTTCCTCGTTATAAAACAAATCTTAGCAATTTATTTTCTTCGGCATGAACAAACAAAGGCAGTAGGTACATCAACAATATCAACATCCATGCATACGAAGCAGGAGGTCCCGGGTTCATATCCTGGTAAGGGCATTTATATGTAATTCATTCATCATAAATAATTTGTTATGAAGTACTTAAAGAAATCTTCTAAGTATTTTTCTATATCGGTCTACTACATTTGGTTGAGTTTATTTTAAACGCGCACCAATTGCATTTAATTCCATTGTTAATATGACCCTATCCAATTAATTGTTAAGTATATAATTACATTTTCCATTAGATATGAAAATGGGAAGTACAATTAGTATGTTAACAACTAATATAACATATTCATTATAACAATATGTCTATTTTTTGTATGTACCTATACTAAAAAATAATATATCTTAGCAAGATTTTGGATCTCAAGGAAGGTCATAAAATAGAGATATTCAGGCCTATTCGGATTTCGAGATAATCACAAGATCTTGAGACGATTTGGAGATCAACTAGATCTACATTAGATATCGACTAGATGTGACTTGAATATCTAAGTAATAACTTGTCGAAATCGTTCAAGAGGACCTCCAGAATCGCGGAAACGTCAAATTTGACATATCCATCTTACAAATATCTTTAAATTATCCGTATCGTAACTTGTTGGAGTCTAGTAGAAATCTGATTCATTTTCCGAATCGAACCGTTTGACTCTATTTTATGACCTTCCTTGAGATCCTAAATCTTGCTTCAGTCCCATAATTTTTCAGAACATTTTCCAGAAAGCAGAGACCTCATACATTCTCTAATTAAGTTCAACTATCCCTCTGATGTGAATGTTAAGGGCTGTCATTTGTTTATTTTTATTTATATTCCAAGTGAAACATCAAACGGGCTCACACATGGCGGACCGAGCTTTGATCCATCGACTGATTGGAGTGAAACTGGGTCGAATCGGAAAAACTCAAACCAACTAAATGGGATAACTGTGTTTTGGAGAGTGCTGTTGGCTCACTAGGCCGGGCTTGTTATGTGCCCACTGTTTAAAATCGCTGAGAATAAAATAAAATATACTCTCATATAATGTAACGATTGTAACGGATCAGACTACGCGTCAAAGGTATCTACGATCCTCTAGACTGTGACAGGTAGGTCTACCTAGTATCTACTTTAGATCGCGAGTTGTAGAGATACTCGCCTCGTTTATCTTCTACTTGGAAAAAAAATCCAGGGTGGCAGGACTTTTGGAGCGTTGTTTCATCCGCTACTACTATTTACGAATACATAAGTAAGTATATTATTTTATTTAAATCTCAGCCATTTATTTTAAACAAGTTAGGCCTAGAGGCCTGTAGTGAATAATAAGGCAACACTTAGGAGTTCGCGATTTTTACACTTTCAAATATTTGGTCGTAATGTTGCGCGGGTAGTTATTAAATATTCCGACTTCTGCTTATGATTATAAAATAAATATAATAAAAAGGACTTTAATTTCTCAAACACAAAATAATAAATTAATAATACACATTCGAAAAGATTAACAATAAGAAAGAATGTATGATAACCCCGGCCTTTTTATTGGGTATAACTAGACCAAGGTCTTCCAGAGCTCTGTCCGAAGCTGTCGTTAGGTATCCTTTCCGTTAAGCTTATAATTATTGAGTTTCAAATATCCAAAGTATTGTTGAGTTGACTCATTCTGTGTTTTTACTATCAACAATCAACGTACAGTCGCCATCAGATATATCGGAGCGGCCAAGGTGTTCACATTATCTGAACGCCCACTCCAACGCCTTGACAATAGAGGCGTGTTCAGATATTTGTGAACACCTTGGCCGCTCCGATATATCTGATGGCGACTGTACTATGTAAATTAAAGCCACAATCAAACATTTTCGTTAGGTTCCTATAGCTAGCTCCAAAATTCATCGCATGTCGAACCTCGTTCGACCCGTTCCTTGCACGAAACTCCCTCCATTCCTTATTTATACACTCGTTCCGTACACCTTTTAAAAATATGGCTCGTCTTTAATATTTCATAGGCTTTTTTTCTCGGAATAAGGAAATACGACGAGGATGAATTGCCAGTTTCTTTGTAAGGATTACGCTGTTTTGAATAGAAGCCTTCTTTCTGACATATCGATTCGTAAGCTTTGACTTATGGCATGCTCGGATAACGGCTTATTGTTATGCGAAGTACTTGACGGCACGAATATGATACTTTTCAATTTTATGCACGATTTGGTGAAAAATATTGTCAACTGTACATTGTGATGTTATCTGCGGTAAATTATGCGTCTTTTTCATTGTGTATGGTGTTATTTATGGCTTTGCTATGAAGTAGAGATTCTTTTTAGCGATAAGACTCTCTGTTGTCTACCATGCCAGTGAGTCTGTAATTGTGTTTTTTTTTTGTATCGGTATTTTTTGGTGTGCCTTAAATTTGTATTTCCAATAGAACACGCTATCTTCCAAGGGAAAACCATTACGTATTCAACAATACTATCCTACCTACTGTGCCATTACTATTATATAACTCATTTTCGCCAAAATGTCCTTTACGCCAATTGAACCCAAAGGTATCGATATACTAATTAGGTAATACTAAAATCTTGATATGAAAATATTGATGATGATTAGCGTTGAATGGGTAGGTATATGATTTGAAGAATTCCTTTTAAATAATAACTGAAAGGTAAATTTGAATGATGGTAGTAAATACTGTTATAATTTTTCTTCCGCACCTTCCATTGACGAAATTACAGAAGCCGTTACTATTTCGATCCCCCAACTCACGCAACTCTAACCGCTTATAAGTTTCAAGCCTTTGTCCAACCGTGTCTGTCTGTACCATTGTAGCTCCACAATAGATAAACTTATTGTCTCCCGCCATGGTTCATGTTCCTGAGTTTTAAGCGCAAGTTTTCTCTTTGTTCTGGCCTTAAGCAGTTGATCATTTTGGTTAGCGGTGACACTAGCTGATCTCCAGCCTATAGGATTCCAGCTTCTTTGTTACTTTTCTCGCTTTTTTTTATCACCGAGAATGAGGATGACATATGTATCTTCTGAGCTGACAAATTGTTGTAGAGTCGATCAAAGCTGTAACGATTTCAAATTTTTTTGCATTAAAATTGTGTAAAGTACAAATTGCTATACGGAACAACTTCAGCATCTGACCAACGCGTTTAGTGTCTACTCGAATCGTTAAAGCAACTAGGTTTATTTATTTAGTTATTTATTACACAAGAAGTTACAACTTTTTTGTTAAGGACAATGCTCCACAAAACGAGGTACCTTTTCTTTGACTGTGGAGTCTCACTATACTTTTTCACTTGTCACTTTTTATCTTCGTGTTTCTATTTCTGTACCTAGAAAACTTTTCCTCAGTGCTAGTGACAATCAATCAGACCTAGCTCTGACGTCATAACACTTCAATCTATTCTAGACGATTGACCTTGTTATAGACTGGCAAAGGCTTTATTTCTTTTTCTTTGTCCTACATTGTTCCCCGCATTTCATCTTGGAAGCTAAAACGTACGAAGTATGTATGAGGACCGAACAGGCATGCTACGTTTTTCTCAGGGTATTTGCATACCGCTCGTCATTAAGGAACTAGGGCGTAAGAATGTGCTTAGTTTTTACATAAAGCTATGCTAAGTTGTACCGCAGTAATTAAAGCGGTACTGGCGGTACAAAATACGACTTGACTGAAAATGCCAGTACTATGAGGAATTTTAAGTTGTTTTTTTTGTAGTCTGCATATAGTTATCATTTTACTGCGTCAAAAAGATCAATCGGTTTCTACTTATAAAACGTTGTTTTCTATTTATTTAAATTTTATTTGGCTAATAAAATTGAAACTAGGTTGGCGAAGAACCTTTACCAGTCAACTAAACTTTTGCTAAATGTTTCACTGTGCAAATGATTGGATTAGTTGATACATTTCAATAACTTATCCTGATCCACGATAACTCAGTCTGTTCATGACTTAGGAGGTCGCAAGTTTAAATTCTGTTCAGACTTCAATTATCTTAACAAACCTACATCACATTATCTTACATACAGCGTGTGAATCCAATACGGGCAATTAATACATCAGGTAGTTATATAATTTATCCGAGTAATCATTAATTAAGTAGTTTTTTTAAGTGACACCTAGTAATTAATTTTTGAAAATTTACTGAGCAACAATGCGAGCATTAAAACACCAACCCAGCCCGTAAGCAATGATTGCATAAATATCATATATTATAGTATGTTAGAAGAAATCAACCAATTAACTACACCACTACGGAAACATTACATTAACAGATGTTAAATTACTCTGAGAAGAAGTTAGAAATACTAGGCAAATACTCGTACCTACAGTAAAATGTACTCGTACTTTGGTATATGGGAGATATACAAAAGAACATTCTGAAAAAGCACTCGAGGCGTACGACACACATTTCAAATTTTATTATCTTTTCCATATTCGTTTCTATAACCCATCCAATATATCACATTACATCGGAACAAACTGCACAAACGTGTCACATAAAACGTTCCGTAAATGAAAATTCCAAACCCACATAACTTCTAAACGACGTAACTTCGTTGCATTTCCTTTGACTACCCTTAAATAACGATTTGAACCTTAATACAAAGGATGTAAGATCGAATATACCTACATCACTTGAATGTGTCTCCTTCGCAATATTTTAACCCCTTACCGAGCGCAGACAAGTGTAATTGTACAAGGGAACCAGTATAGTGATCAAAAGAGAGGTAGGGCACATCGAAATGTGATCTCGCTTATATCTGGAGCAACTCAACTCGAGAAGACCCTTTACAGAAGACGACAACATTCATAATATTGCTGCTTAGCTTAGTAAGTACGTAGGGTTTTATTATTAATGGCAGTTAAGGTAACCAGAGCTCCCAAGGATACACTGTGTTGGTCGTGATAGTCCAGCATTTTTCGCAAACCTAGTCAACGGTAGGTAATTCGTTTTTTAATTTATTAGGGAGATACAAACGCCTGGGATAGGTTCGCTTACTATCCCCATAACACGGGCCGTACGCTTTGCCATGTGGTGGTATACGTACAAAAATGCAATTTATGCATAGTTCTTACGAATCTCAAAGTTACACTGACTCTTTCCAATCTCTTTGGAACACTTGGGCGAACCTACTAACCTTCTACTGCTACAATAAGGTTTGCTTAGTCGAAGAGCACACTTATACTGGTTCAAATTTGACTCGCCCATGCTCGGATAGCAATAGCAATGCCATCCCTGTTATTAAATCCTTGCATGGCGACCTTGCGGAGTCATGACAGCCTCCGCAGTAATTGGATGCCCCTAACTGGATTAGTCTACGTGCACCCCGTAATCTAATAACGGAGCCATTTGCCTATTTTAAGCGCGGGAGATGCTCTAGTTGAGAATGGTGACAATATATGTATAGTAACGAAAGAAGAGGCCAGCCAAACGAGAATATACATCGTGTATATACATAATGTACGATAGAATTTCCTAGATGGAGAGATATCCGTATTTTTCAAATCGTCATTTGTTAATATGATTGAGACCTCGAGTATATTCAGATATTTGGTTACGTTCGTGGTTCGTGGGTGGTACTTTTACATAGTAAGAAAGCTTGTCATATGGAGAATAAGCACTTATCTGATTAGAGCCTATAAATACTCATTACCCACCTAATAACGATGCTACATATATCAACTGGCAATAAACGTCACAACTAATTACGTCTCACACTTAGCAAACGCTTATTTACTTAGGAAAGTTATACATTCGCGACAATTTAAGCGCAGTCTGAACGTCTAGGTTGTCCCATTAGCGAGTTGGATCGGAGTGTGCCAAGACGGAAACTACTTAAGTAACAAGAAGCAATTCCTAACTTTGTCTTCTTATGATTTAAACTCTAGTGAGGCCGCGTTCGATACATTTTCTCGTTCGTTTTTGAACTTTCGAGCCAGTAATTAAAGCTCAAATTTGAAAATTAAGAAGGTTGAGTGGAACTTTAGATGCTATTTTATATGAGGTAAAAAATGTGATTCCAGTATGTTAGTCCCAAAACTTAGTTTTTGACAAATTCGTACGAAAACAATGCCAAATTCAAGCGGGAATAGTAACCTACACGGGGATACTTGGAATTACCTGGCTTGTGTCCAGCTTACGCCGCTTTTAAGTGAATGAATTTCTACAAAATAGGTACTCTAAGCTTATCGCTGCCGTACTATTCGTAAACAATTCGTTTACACAACATGTTCTTTAAGGTGCATCCACACGAGAGTAAACTTTTGTGGAGCAAGATCAGTGACATTGATGATAATTTATTTGATAGATGACAATGTAATAAAAAAAATCAGCCTATATATGTCCCGCTGCTGGGCACAGGCCTCCTTTCATGCGCGATAGTCCCCACGCTAGCCTAATGCGGATTGGGGACTTCACATACACCTTTGAATTTTTTCGCAGATGACTGTATGCAGGTTTCCTCACGATCTTTTCCTTCACCGAAAAGCCAGTGGTAAATATCAAACATAAGTTCCGTAAAAAACTCATTGGTACGAGCCAGGATTTGAACCCGCGACCTCCGGATTGAAAGTCGGGCGTCATATCCACTCGGCCACCACCGCTTCCTGTGACAATGTATTCGTAAATGGCCTAAAAACCATTATGTCATTCGAAACAGCTAGAAGCAGGACGACTCATAATTAAATTAAAGACGTGACTGAATAACAAATGGACGAGTCATGCAATCTGCAAATATTAACACCTAGTATGCGCGCGGTGAAGTCATTAAGTTCCATTCAAATGACTAGAATGCTTAATATTCCATTCCATTAATGTTGTATGCTAATCGAGACGTGGTTTACATCCTGAGACAAATTACAGATTGAATTAAAAATTGATACTGACATTTCGTTGTAAAATATTTTTTTGGCATAAAGTATCCTTGCAATGTGATTTAAAAAAACATGGTTAGTAACATGGTTGGCATAACAGTAAAAGTATTATCTATTTTTAAAAATATACGTACCACTGACTACGAGTAGTCGTAGGTACTGATGATATTTTCTTGTTAATTAGGTAGCGTTAATTCCGAATTTAGTATCTAGCTCGAAATTAGCCCTCGTATAAAACTAGGTATACCTACAGCTACGCCTGATATGAGGTAAAGTAACCTGTAGGTACTAAAATATGTAACTGCAGAATTCATTTATATTTAGACTTGTCCTTTTAATGGAGCACATCCATCAAGATGTCTATAGCCAAAACAAAAGATCAACTCTTTACAGATAGCTCTCTACTAATTGACATTAGAACAGATTAATTGATTTGCGTTAAGACATGGTTAAGATAATAAACAAGTCGGTAGACGTAGTTAAACAAGTTCTGCTTAATTAGTATGTACCTATCTTATCTTATGGATGGTACCTATACCGCAATTCGGCTTTGCAAGCCATATTTCAGCTCACGCTCGTAATTAGCTAGCTCGATTAACGAGATTAGCTCGTAAGGTCGCCGTGGCCGATCACGGATGTATAGATATACTTATCCTACCTAAACTCACACATCACAAATCTGGGTCAGAATCATAGATGGGGATTATTGCTGATTCATGTTTGTGCTAATTGACTGCCTAATTCTCCTGACCTATTGAACCGGTCTGATTTATTTGGCACACACTGGCTGGACTGTATCCTAATATATCAAACTAAGTGTGTCAAATCATTTTATATTATTCAAGATGTTTCATAAATAACAATAGATTGGCCTATCCCATTACGGATTAAGGTAGGTACCTATAATTCAACATTATTGGCAGGGCCGGATTTCCGCCTAGGCCCACAAGGCTCGGGCCTAGGAGCCCAGGCAACCTAGCAATGGTTTTGGGATGGAGAAGTGGGCAGCCTAAATTCTTAGTGCCATACCAAGCCCCTAGGTCTCAAAATACGGGCCTGTTTGATTATTGGATAGAGCTAGTAATACGGTATTTACCACACAAAAGAATCGATTGGCAAATTGCTTATTTCGAATGGCTTAACCTACTTATTAAAATAACGATACCCGACAACGGTTGCACACCCACCACATACCGTGAGAATCCAAGTCGAGAGTTAAAGTTTAAACTTTTTAGGCTCTAATAAGGGTCTTAAGGTTGAGGGTCTTAAAGAAAACCAGCCTCAATCCGATAATCTACAATCTCTTTGTCTGTATGTTTTACTGTGGTTCTTGCTATAGACATAGATATATATATATACTACTCTAGCTACTCGGTGCTGGATGCCAAAACTGTAGTATGGAGTGAGCAATCTATGTATTTTTTTTTCCCATGCTATAGATGCATAACTGATTCCAATGTTTTCCCTTTCCAGGTAGTGTTGGTGTTCATTCTGAGTATAGCATCGCTCATCATCTACTTCATTGACGCATCAAGGTAACTATCTCTCCTATTACTAAAATTAATTATTTAATTTCGCTGCATTATTAATTCGTTAAATCTTGATAATGCTGAATTAAGGAATATGTGAGTTAAATACATAAAATAAATGTGATCCAATATGTCTGCTTAGTTAAATGTTAGCTTTTGTTCTGGCTGGATCGCGGACCAAATTACTATCGGATTCCAATACAATAGGGCTTCACGAAACACATCTATAGCCAATTCACTGTACCATCGAGCTCCATTGGCCTAGTTATCGGTTTAATCCATGTCTGTCTATCTTGAGATTTACATTCTACTGCACAATCTGACGATATGATCACAAATACATGTTGAGTTAAAATTACTTTTTCATACTTACACCTGGCCTTACACATTGGCCTTCACGAAATTTTGTGCAGCATACAAAATTACACTAAATGTTAGAGTCACTTGACGAATCTTGGATAGACGTGACGTCGATCGATCCTGAGAATAGGCTAGTTTCCTTTTGATATTTCAACAAAATTTCATAGTAATCAAAATAAACTTATTCTAAACTCTAAAGAATAAAGTCATATAAGCTTTTTCTTTCAAAGATTATTAGCCAATAACTAAAATCTAATTCGATAATTACAAAAAGAGAATTTAATATACCTACTTACAATCTTCATAGTAGCAAATCATATTCCCCAATCTTTCTTTAAATCTGTAGCTGATTTGATTTTAGGAAACTAGCCTATTTGACATCTTGGTACTCGTATTGTATGAAATATCGCATGTAACTGTTTAGAATTCTGTAAAAATATATGTTGGGTCTCAATGGCACCGTGGATTGGACCTCTTTACCTTTATTTGGACCTGTAAAGTGATAGAATTGTGATATCACTGCCGACGGGCATAGCACTTAAAGGGGCCCACTGATTAACAGTCCGCCGGACGGTATCGACCTGTCAGTTAGAACAAAATTTTTACAGTTCCGAACAACTGACAGGCCGATACCGTCCGGCGGACTGTTAATCAGTGGGCCCCTTAAGATATATCATCAGTGTTACCACAATGTTACCATTGCTTTGCAAATCTCAAATAGAGATTTCGAATGCACAAAGAACACTTACTTATCAACTAGTATCACTATATTCACTGAATCACTCTTGACTGTACAGTAAATGTTTTTTACCTATTTTGTCTAATATAACAAAGATAACTAATTTTCTTTCTACCACTTGACATCGGCAAATGGCCTAGATATAACATAGAGCTTTTAAACTACGTGGTTTATTCTATCCCGTTTACCTATTAGGTGAACTGAACTATTTGGCACTCCTCCAATTTATGTTATAGACATGCAACTGTAACTTGTGCAAATAAAGTAAAGGTGTTCGTATATTTTTACCTTCTACCTTTAAGTTTCTGCAAATCCTTTCTCGACCCTGTAGTTTCATTACTAAGAATCTAAATAGTTTAATAACCTAAAAAAAATAACTTGGAAAAACTGTAACATTTCATTAGGTACTAAGAATCTAAATAGTTTAATAACCTAAAAAAAGTTTTAACTTGGAAAAACTGTAACATTTCATTAGGTACTAAAAATCTAAATAGTATAATAACCTAAAAAAAGTATTAACGTGGAAAAACTGTATAATTGCCGAACTGTCAAGTGATAGATTGAAAATCATGAATAATGATATTTATTTTCACTTTTCCATAATACTTATATATTACTTGATGGAAACTGAATTAAAAAACCATATTTAAATAAAAATCGCCGCATCAAGCATATTTCAAAAGCATTCATACTCGTAACCATGTACAAACATGTGGCTGGCGTCTATGGCCTAGCGTGGATTTTTTTGACACACTAATGAACATTAATGTCATAAAAAAAATTACATAAATTTTCTGAGAAGTATCTTCACAAAAAAAAGATTAATAAAATTATTTTTTATAAAAACGAAAATGAATGAAACAATGTACATACCTACAAGAAAATTAATATGTGGTACAAAAAACAGCAAATGGATGTACCTACCTATAATACGTAGGTTGCCTACTAGTAAAACTGGTTTTTACAATTAATTTGTTGATTTACAAGGGTTATTAAATGAAGACAAGCCAAAGATAAGATAAGAATCTGGCAAAGATAAGAAATAGATTTTAAAAAATGTATTGTAAAATCTGTTTTCGCTCAGCATAAAAAAAAAATTCATTTGATGAAAGGTTTTCTACTCTACCTACACGAGATTGCCGGCCACCCAATTATTCTTACAATGCTTCTCGTTCACTGAGATGCAAAGAAACAATCATGAGTATGACGTTGAATGGCATCTAAAGATGCAGCAGCATCTTACATGTTGTCATTGCAATTACGACCGTAACTTTAAAAACATAAGGTTCATTGTTACGTCTCTGAAAAAATCCATACGAACGCCAGTTCCAAATCTCCGTTGTTCTTTGGTCCGCGCCCGCCATACCTTGCATTTGGCTTCTCCGTATGACGTCACACTATGTGTTGTCGATGTCAACCCGTGTGTCTCGCCGTCCATTACCGTTTTTATTTACGCTTTTCAGTGAAGAGGTGGAGCGATGCCAGAAATGGAGTGACAATATTACTCAGCAGATCGACCTTGCCTTTAACATATTTTTTATGGTCTACTTTTTTATACGAGTAAGTAAAATATTTCTTATGATTTTGAAAATATGAATACAAAAATAAACTCTCGCAGATATTTTTGTACATACCTTTTCGTAAATTAGAAAAAATTAATTAGTTAATTATTTACAAATTAATGATCGAAAATATGTTTTACTCAATAAATTTGCTATCGGTAAAACCACGGATGCCAATTCAAACATAGGTACGATTTGATATCAACATGTAAGGTTTAATTGGTCTCACGGTCATTACATTACATATATGGACTTTAATCTTAACAAGCTACGGGCTACGGCGTAGCGCTACGAGAACGTGACTTTCTAGGTAGTAATAACTTCCTAATTCAAGCGATGTAACTAAATGAATAGCATATCTATAAATAGGAACAAACTTGTATGACGGTGAACGCACATATGCGTCGGTGGCATTGAATGTGTTAAGTTTCAATGAGGTAACTTGGAAAGCGGGATAATTGTGGAAATTGCTGATATCTATTAAACTAGAAGTACTTTCTCTATTATAGCAACAGTAAGCAAGACGTTTGAGTTTAGCTAAAATATTTTAGTGAATTGCAAAAAAATTGTACATAGTTAAGCACCTGTTATTAGTCTAAGTTAATTGATTCCATTGTGTTACGACAGTTAAGCCATTTCTAATAAGTTAGATGCATGAAAGTGTGTTAGCGTATGCTATAGACTTATATGTGTACGAATTAAGTACAATACAATACAATTTACATAGTTAATTTATCGTAACACAAATGAATCAATTAAGTTAAGGCTAATCACAGCTTCTTAACTGCGGTTAATCACGTACAATTTTTTGCAATTCATTCATGAAGTGCTTTTAACCCTTTGTGGCACAATTTTTTATTAATTATACAATTTTTAGTAATAAAAGCGTGCAGTAGTGTATGGCTTATGATTACTAAAATAAGGGAAAAAAAACTTTTTAGTCAATTTTGAAGGGGATGTATGTAAATAGGTGGTTGGTATAGATGACCACCAGGACGAAAAGAGTTAATAAATATTTACCATTTTCAAAATCATGCCGCGTTCGAAGTTACCCCAAGGCACCTTACATATTATAAGAACACTGTATGGAATGTGTTCTCAATTAAACCAAAATATTTGTTTCAGTTTATAGCAGCTAGTGACAAACTGTGGTTCATGCTCGAGATGTATTCATTTGTAGATTATTTCACGATACCACCATCCTTTGTATCAATATACCTGGATAGAACGTGGATAGGTGAGCTTTCCTTTTTTAATCTATTTTATATGTATATTTATGTTCCTAAATCTATTTTTGGTGCCTTATATGCAGTCTGAACTTCTACTTGGATGGCAATAATGGCATTAGATGTGTTTTAATTCGGACACTGAAATTAACGTTAATTTAAATACATCGTACTTTGAGGGATAAATAAAAATCCAATTTCTGACGATCTTATAAATACCTACGTCTTTAAAGTTGACGCATTTTTCTTCCAATTAAGGAGGAAAAACTTCATACGATCACTGTGATCTGCTGCTTTAATTAGCACTTTAAACTCTCGCGTTTTATACCTACACATAATTAATGTCATAACCTGGCTAATCGCGTTAGACCCGTTAATGGCATAAATAATGATTATTTAATTTACAAAACTTGGGACTATTTTATTGCTCTGCAAAAACACCCGTATAACTTGAAATTTTTCTGTTTCCAGGGCTAAGGTTTCTAAGAGCTCTACGCTTAATGACCGTGCCTGATATTTTGCAGTACCTCAATATATTAAAGACATCGAGCTCCATTCGGTTGGCGCAATTGGTTTCTATATTTATATCTGTGTGGTTAACAGCGGCCGGAATTATTCATTTGGTAAGTTCTATGTTAAAAGATGATTAGTAGAAACTGTAGTTAGAAAAATACCCTGTTTGCGTAGCGAACATGCCAATCGCTTACGCTCCGTAGCGATCGAAACGCAACTGTCACTGTCGCACTAATATGGAAGAGTGATAGAGAGACACAAAAGCGTTTCGTTGTCGTAGTGATAGCGATTGTCACCTTGGCTAGGCCGGCTGATTCTTGGTCTTTTAGGATCAGTTCAGTCAGTCGCAGAATATGAAATTTACCCTAATTATACAGGTTGTACCATAAATAGCACGTTGCATATGCATTGAACCTTATGTACCCGGTACATAAGGTTCATTGCATTTTGGGTCTGACAGTCGAGAAAACATTCGTCTCTCTTGCGTTAACATTTGCCGAAATTAAATGAATAGTTTATATAACATTTTTACTTAGGTACTTACCACCTCTGTCTGAAGGTTACCTAGATGTTTCCTTTGATGTCTGACGGAGTATGAAAAATATAGGATTATTAAATTTATATGTATATACGTGCGTACCAGGAGCATTCCATGAAATTGTCTACCGTTGTCCCGTACAAACGCGAAGTTTCTGAAGATTTAAAGGTGTAAGAGTTTCCTTTTCTATGACAAATGGTCAAAAATATGCACAGAAAAATAATCGCCTGCTTTAAATGCCGAGAAAAAAGTCGCAACACAGGAAATAAAATGCGTTTGTACGGGACAGCCCATGGAATGCTCCACCAGTGATACTTATTTAAGTAAATCAAATCCGATAACGTCAAAATCTAGCCGAACCTGTCTGTTTTTCATTTAAATTTATTTCTTGACAATTTCTTTTTGCGTAGTAAATTACTTATTTACGAGCTTTTTAGAGCATTTAGTAACTGGAGATATCATATGGCTGTCATTTTCTGTACAAAACAGTCTGCCGATTTTTGCGGGGGACGGGACGTCAAATGTATTTGCCCTGAAAACCAGCGCCATGACTATCATATCAAGTATCTTAAAGCGCGATTCGGGAAATGACTTAGACATTCACTAGATATGAAATAGTAACCTACCTACCCGATACCTTTTGCCGTGGAACGTCTCATATCGTTACTATTTTATATCTAGTGAATGTCTAATTCATTTACCGAATTCCGCCGTTAGTCATCGGCATATGCTGAGTGGCATCCATTTTTGATTTTGGTGTTAGAATATATTAGAATAAGATGTACCTATTATAAGT
Source organism: Cydia fagiglandana (assembly GCF_963556715.1). Lineage (NCBI taxonomy): Eukaryota > Metazoa > Arthropoda > Insecta > Lepidoptera > Tortricidae > Cydia > Cydia fagiglandana. The sequence goes on along the minus strand of NC_085936.1, from coordinate 6,627,079 downwards.
TAAGTTTTATGCTTTACACCAAATAAAGTATTTCTATTTCTATTAACCATGTCAGTCCATACAAAGGTTTGCACAATTGTGCAAAGTTTTCAGCAGAGGGGTACCTAAGCTTTAAGAGCTTTTTTAGGCGACTCCAAATATTAAATGCTCTAAGACGAACTTAGATCACAATAAACAGATTCTAATTTCATAAAAGCTCAATATTTTCGTACAAGGAAATCCGTGGTGTAACTTTATCTCTTAATGTAGACGGTAAACACATTATCACTTCACGTCTATCAAGTTTCTCGTGTTTCTCGTCAACCCAAAATATACACATTAGAATTATTACGTGAAAGCATTCTTTGTAATACATTATGTTATTAATAAAACCCTGTCCCACATAGCCAGCATATAAAATTCATGTACAGTCGACGTCAAAGATATGTTTTCACTTTTCGCCTTATTACAAATGAGTAAGGTGCAAAAGTGAGACGTCGACTGTAGTACATGAATTTTCGTTGTCGAATATCATTGAAATCTAGTGACCGCCCTCATTCATAACCGTTACATGATGCGTAATTGCGTGTATACATATATGCAGTCCAATGTAGAACTAAAGTCATGAAAATGAAATATGTATTCCTCTTTCAGCTGGAAAACTCCGGTGATCCGTTGGACTTTACCAATTCGCAGCAATTGTCGTACTGGACTTGCGTATACTTTCTAATAGTCACCATGTCTACAGTAGGTTACGGTGATGTGTTCTGCCACACAGTTCTTGGCAGAACATTTTTGGTTTTTTTTCTTCTCGTCGGCTTGGTAAGTTTCACTTTCAATTACTTATTTCTTATATAATAATTAAATTGAATCAAAATTTAAAATCAGTATATATACGAAATGTTTTAAAGTTTATCATTGCAAGGAGAGGCAAGTTTTAGTTTATCGTAGTTCTAATGGCATTGAAGTAACGTCGACCTTCATTATTTTGCCTACATTCTAGTTTACGGCTCGGTCAAAGTTTGCCACGCTTGCGATTCCTTGCATATATAGCTAAATGAATAACAAAGCAAAAGGAAATTATCTATACGATAACCTGTACCTATAAAATGTTACTATACTAGTTGAGATGGGACTTGTTTGACAAGTTGCGGATTAACGCACAGCTCGTGAATGGTTGTAAGCCTGCCTAGTGCACTCTAGCGAGCATGGTTCTGTACTGTGGGAGGCGCCCCCGCGCCCCGGGCGCAGGCCCCGCCCGCGCCCGGGTGCCACGCGGCCGCATCGCCTCGCTGCGTCAGTGTGCAATCTTCTAACTTCTGCCGCTTCGACTAAGAGCATCACTCGATTACCGCATCATGAAATGAGCTTCGAGCGATGATTTTCAACTGCATGGGTGTATTTTGTTTTTTCTTTTGCTTTGTTATGTGATACTTACCACGTATGCTGCCGGAGGATCTCTCTTCCCGTGCTTAAATATTGGAAATGTGTAATATGGGGACAGTGGTACGAGACGAGTATCGTAGTCGTCCGGAGTGGAGGCGTCCCGGCCTGCCGGCCCGCCGCCAGCCGGCACTCCCGCGCCGCGTCCCACCCCTCCCACCTCGCGATCTCTGCATGCCGCACCTGTGCCTGGCTGTGTTCAGTTGCTCACCTCACCGGTAGACACACACTCGTTCCTTTTATTTTTTTATTTCGCTCCGCTACCGGCTACACTTTACGATTACGTCACCATAGTGATACTGAGACTCGAGGTGGACATTGTCGTGCACCACGCGATGGTGTCCGCGGCACCTGTGTAGACTTTATACTCGATCGACACCATGGTCTGTTGCAGGCAATGTTCGCTAGTAGCATTCCTGAAATTATAGAGCTGGTAGGAAGTAGGTCCAAGTACAGTGGCGAGCTGAAGCGTGAACATGGAAAAAGGTATCAGTTTAACATATCAATTGACCGTCGAAAGTGAGGGCGATTCATTCCGCCGTGCGCGCAATCGGCCTCGCGGCCTGACTCGCCCGAGCTCTCGGAGACGATGTTAAATCATCACCTACAAAAGCTTGCTCAGTGCCGTCAGATGTATTGTGTCATCTACTCGCTCGCACTCGCCGGCCCCCCGCACGCCGGCGGGCAGCGCTTCGCTCGTCACTACCCGCGTCGCGCCCGTAGCGCCCGAGCGAGCCGCCGCCCAAGTCGCCGCGCGGGACGGCCCGCCTGTGCCCGCGCCTCTACCAAGCGTCTATATCGAATGCCCATCGTCTTAGTTTAGGAACCGGCTAAACCGATTTCTTTTTAAGTTCTGTTCATCGATTAGTTAGCGTATGTATCCTTAGGCTTTGCATGCACCCGGTCACGAGTCCCGTCACGGCTTGCGCCGGTCACGTAGCTCCCGCCGCTAGCGTAGCTCGGCACGGCACCCAAGTCCCGCACATCCACACCCTCAGCCACAGCCACCACGCAGACAGACGACACTCAAGCCACACAGCCTTGTGCGAGCGCGAGGGTACGCGGCCGCGGGTCGGGCGGGGCGGGCGGCGGGCGCGCGGGGTTGGCGAGGTCACTCACCTCACGGTGTTTGCTGTGTATCGTAGGCTGTGTTCGCCAGCTGGATCCCCGAGATCACGGAGCTGGCGGCGCAGCGCAACAAATACGGCGGCCGGTACAACAAGGACGTCCGCCGCAGGTACCCGCTCACACGCCCCCGCTCCACACGGCTTCCTGCCTTCTTACCTCTCACGGTTTCGATCTGACTTGGTTGAATGAATGCGGAGTTTGCTAATGAAATTTATTAATCCTTCACTAGAATCGGTCTCTCGGTGCCGTGGCGCATGCTCGAAGAGTTAGCTCCCGGCGGCCGCGCTCCTCTCCCCGCCCTCGGGAGACAGGCGCGCGGTCGACCGACGCATTACTACATGCCTTTTTTCGTAAATTTTACTCGAGATACCATTAAGCTTTTTAATCCTTCTAACGAGACTAGATCTGGAGAGAGCCGATGTAAAGTATTGTAATGCTGTCGATGAAGTAGTGTTTGGTTTGTTCGCTTGCACACGATGCCTGTCGCCACGCTGTAGCGCTAGCTCCGGCACCTCGCCACGAGTCCCGACGATCACACACAGCCAGTGCCCGTGCCGCGCCCGGTCCGCCCCGCCGACCCCGGCCCGCGCCGGTCGCCGCGCCACAGAGAGCTGTCGGAGAGAGCCGCCCGCCGCCCCCCGCACCAGACTGCAGGCGGAGGCGGCGGGCGGCTCTTCTCCGCCGCCGCCTCGACTCACTCCTCGACTTGAATGTGAATGTCTTGTTTTGTCTGTCGGCGTCTAGGCGATATTTGCCAGTTGTATCCCAGAGATAATTGACTTAATCGGCACTAGACCCAAGTATGGCGGCACCCTCAAGAATGAGCGGGGACGCAGGTGAGCCGCTGTCTTCACTCCGTTCCGTTGAATGTGTTCCGTGTTGTGACATCTATATCTTCCTTTTCCTCTCTTAGCACGCTTCTGTGTTCTCACTTTATCTCGGGACGCGAGTCCCGCGAGTTGTCTTTGTTTTTATGAATCGATATTCATGTAAAATACCTTTGAATTTGAGTTCAGTTGAATAGTGAAAAGCAGATAGTGGCTAGTGTTATCGCTCGTCATTATAGGTTTCATGATTATGTTCTGTTAGTTATCGTACGTATTTAAGGAATGTTAATGGTAAAGCTTAGTTAGGAAGAGTTAAATGTTGAGTGGTACCGTAGTGTGTTGTTGGAGTCGCTCGTGTGCCAGGCGTCGACAGCTCCTCTCTGTGGGCGCCAGCGGCCGCGCAGCCCGGCGCTCGGCGGCGGCGCCCGGCGCTTGCCCACGGCCGTCGAGCGGCGGGCTGGCGCGCCCCGGGGGGCTGTTGATACCGCCCCACTGTACCGTACCGTACCGTACCTAGTGAGTGCCATCCGCTCGCCTCCTTCTGTACTCCCTGCCTGCACGACATCTGTAATTGTACTGTACCTACTCTTATTCTTAATGTTGACCCTCTTTACTGTTTTGCAATCTGTAATGTACTTTTAAATCGAGCCCCTCGGTTACTTTAGTTTAATGTATTTACGTAAATTCATAGAGCGTGGCAAGGCTGTGTGCATTGAGGACATTTTTAATTAACGCAAATTTAGATTAGTTGTCGACTTACCATTGACATGAGACATCATCTTAGCAGCGACACACAAATCATTTGTTCCAAATTTTTGGATTTATTAATTTGGAGATTGTTTACGTTGTTTGCAAAAAAAACAAGGTAGAACATTGTTATATAATTGATTAAAAATAAATCAGTTCCTTTGCCACACCTTAGATGAATAATACCTAGTTTGCATGTGAATTGTGAGCATATTCTATTCTATGTAACTTTCTGTATTGTTGAGTTTACTTTTGGTGTGATCTTAACCGACACTTGTAATAGTTTGGTTTTTGAATTGCAATCTAACCCATTTTCTGCTACCATTTTGGCACTGTGAACTGTTTACACGTTCCGGATGTATTTTATTTTCCTATATTAACTCTTGCATTTCCCGAGACGAACTTATAAAGAATTGATACCATGTCCTAAACAGATCTGAGTTTCCGAGTCACAGACCTTATGAGCATTCAAAAGTCTTTACACAGGACTGTACTGAGACGCAAGCTTTTATCACTAGAATATGATAATCATAATTAATGTCAGTCTTGTTCAAACACACTTAATATGACTATGCCGCAACCCCTTGTAATTGTCAAATTTTACACTTTGTCATGGCAAGAAATCCCCACACATTTCCAAAAGTCCCTGTTGTTAATGTGGTTATTATTTTCTTATCATTTATTAGTTTATTAGATAGTGTCACAGAATCCTGAACGAAACTGAGCTTTCTAGTGAACCATTGTTCTATTTTTGTTGTGGATGTTGTACTATGACGTTTGTTTGTCAGTTGGTAAAACTGGTAACTATCGAGACTGCCATATCTAGTTCAGATCGACCACAAACTGATGAACAATTTCATTGTGATCATTTAGAGTAACAGATGCAACGCCTTTATTTTCGTTTTCTAAATTACAAATTCTCTGAAACTTAATCTTTCAAATTCTCTAAAGTTGAGAGTAGCTATTCTTATGCTAATTCAAACTCTGTAGCAAAATGAAGACGTTGCTAGCTTCGTAGTAGTTCGTGCTTCTATCACTTGTTTCATTTAACCCTGTTGCGACCTTTATCCATTCTTTCTAAATATTTTTTTCTATATTAATGTAATGTGGTCCCAGGTGTTAAATGTAACGTCAAATTGCTGTACTTCTATCTTTCTGTCCTCTTTTCTGAATTAATTAAGGCTTCTTTTGAAATTTTGCTGTTTTAAAGCGACTCTGCGCTCTGCAAAAGTTTTGATCAAGAGCTGCACAGCTTCTTTCGATTTCTCTGCAAAATGTCACTTAATTGGAATTGTATTGTTTATTAAAAATTGCAAATATAAATTAAAAAATTAAAATTTTCTATAAACTCGCTTGAGCTTATTTCGTTTCTTTCACTCGCAATTCTGTTGTAGCAGCAAAATATTAAAACCCTTCCGAGGACCGATGTTATAATATGTGCGTACGTTTTCAGGCATATTGTTGTTTGCGGGCACATAACATACGAATCAGTGAGCCATTTTTTAAAAGACTTCCTACATGAAGACAGAGAAGATGTGGACGTCGAAGTTGTTTTTTTACACAGGTCAGTATTCTTCAATTGATCCTTTACTTAGTCTATGTAGACTACTATAGTAAGAATATGATATCTATAAATAATATAAATAAAGTGTGTATGCCTAATATTTATGACACTGATCATAAGCACACTGATAATATTTGCAAGCGAAGTTATAATGATATTCAAAAATGTTTTCTAAACTGTTTTCCATACTAAAGTAAAGCACAAAAAATGGAAGGTTGACAAATACGTGGCAAAACAGTATAAAAATTAACTTGAATGAAAATCTTTGGCACATTGCGAAGTTTTTCTATTTTCATAATTTCAAAGACAACTATCAGCGAACTATCGCAAAGAAATTTAATATGGAAAATAGTATAAGTATAAGAGTGTGTACAAAAGCGCTGGCATTGATTGCAACGTACCTGATGGTGTGTCCGCGACGACGCTTTCAGAAAAGAGCCCGACCTTGAGCTGGAAGGTCTGCTGAAGCGTCACTACACCACCGTCGAGTTTTTTCAGGGTACAATGATGAATGCCGTCGACCTTGAGCGAGTCAAGGTTAGAACACGACTAGCAGGCATTAGTTACCGCACGGCCACGTTACCATTCAGAGCGTACTACGTGAACCAGTATTTTATTTGTTTATGTGCATAAGACAGATCTTTTTTCTTCTGTAACAAAGGTGCTGTTTCATAGTCACAGTAGGATTTTATCACCTTGGTAAATTTATCTTGTGATTCTTTTGATGCAATCATGGCTTCTCACGGCGGAACGGTCGCGCCTCCGCTCCCGGCGCAGGCGCCTCCGTTCCCCCCACGACTGCGTATTTTGTACTACATAGAATGCATGGTAAGGTCGGCCCACGACAGGCGGCGGACTGTCCCTGGTCCGTAGTGTTAACTGAGCGTTGATGACAGGAAACCGCCCGACCTGGAGCTCGAAGGCCTGTTCAAGAGACACTTTACCACTGTGGAATTCTTTCAAGGCACCATTATGAATCCAATCGACCTACAGAGGGTAAAAGTAAGTAGAAATGCGCGATGTGTTCTTTGGGCGTGGTGTCGGTTTGAAGATGTACAGACTCTTTCCATAGACGTAGAGCGATGCTCGTTCACTAACCTCATTGGAGACGTTGTTCTGTTGGAGCGGTGTACCCACAGATCCCTTCTAATGTCATGAGCGCTGTCTGTGCGTGCCTATCGCTAGCTGGTGTGCGTGCCGGATCCCGGCTCTCGCATGATCGCAAGGAGTGTTAACAGTGAGTCGGCTTCGCTGACCTTGCTCTTAAGGCTCCTGTCCCCCGGCGGCCTCCCGCGCCCCGGCCCGGCTCCATGTGTCTCACTGTCTGTACCAATAATGGGTGTTGTATGCGATGCTGGCCCGTGTATTCATAAACTAACAATCGATATCGCCGACTTCTCTAACTCAACAACTTTAGTCTCGCCCTCGCGCCACTCCCCGAATCAGTGCAGCACTGACGGATTGACAGCGCGATCTCTCCCGCGTCTTTTATCATTGTCGGTTTACACCGATTGCTTCCAAACATCGGTAAACAATTGGCATTAATGGCTGCTGAAGAAAGGATTTCCGTTTCAAAATTAAATTTCTTTTGTAGTTGCGAGTAAAGTTGTCGATAATCGATACTGTTGAATGTTTACGGTAAGTCTAGATGTCGATGCACGGCTTGTTCGTACAACTGCATGGTAATGTTTGTTTTGTTTAGACGTAGTCCTTCACATCTAACAGCCACCTGCTTCTTCCTTTACGAAGTGAACATTACGAATCTTAGAACAAACAACAAACAAATTAGAATATTAAATTAGGTATAAAACCTAATGTGAAAACCGCAATGTTCGTTTCTGCCTGTTTTTGTTTTGCATGCTCTTTCATGCTTGTAAATCTTCACAGTATGTTACAATTAAGATAATTAAACACACAAACTTTAACTGAAACTGATCACAATAATTGAAACAGCTCACTTCGTATCGTATTCTCAGTTGAATGATTAACTTCAAGCATTATTTAAAATAATCTTCAAAATTACCCGTATTTATACAATTTTACATCGATATCCAAGAATCAGGCCATTCAGGCCTTGTACCCAAAGTACAAAGACTGAATTGACAGTGCATCAGCTTTATATAACCGTGCTTAGAGGTTAAACTGGTACATGCGCACCAACACCTTGTGTGACAAGCCGTAGGTGGCCGTGCCCTAGGCCGTGCGAATGTGACAGTAAAATCTCTCAGCACGCTTGTATAAAGCTGCTTCTCTGGCAGTTCTCTCTGCCCAGTGTGCCGTGTATTAAACAGTGTGGTGTGTAGGTTCATGAAGCGGATGCTTGCCTGGTGCTGGCCAATAAGTACTGCCAGGACCCGGACGCCGAGGACGCCGCCAACATCATGAGGGTCATCTCTATCAAGAACTACTCTGATGACATAAGGGTCATCATTCAGCTGATGCAGTATCATAATAAGGTACATTTTGTGTCTTTTCCTAATTATATTACGCCAAGCAAGATTAAAGTAATCTAATATACGTTCTTGACCTCTCTGCGTTTAAAATCCTAATTATTAATTAGTTTACAATGTCATCACCATCAGTCAATACCTACTGATTAGTGATCATAGAGACTTGCATACAGATGTAGTGCATAATGTTTCCCATCGTACTTTCTCGGAAACGTTCGTATTTGTCATGCTACTTCAGTAAACTTTAGTACTTTTTGTAGCGAGACTGACTGAAATAGCAAGACACGTTCGTACGTTTCAGTGAAAATACGATGGATAATAATTACTTTACAGTTGATAAACACAATTCTTACAAAACATGTCTATCGAATTAGGATAAGACATTAAGTATTTATTTCGAGATCTACATTTTAAGTAGGTATATCATTTACTGTTCATGCAGTTCAAGCACCAATATCATTGTTTTTCCGTAAAGAAAATGACAATGGGTCTCAAGCTCAATACAATTCAAAGATGTGTATTGTAAATTGCAGGCTTACCTTCTGAACATTCCATCGTGGGACTGGAAGCAGGGCGACGACGTGATCTGCCTGGCGGAGCTGAAGCTGGGCTTCATCGCGCAGAGCTGCCTCGCGCCCGGCTTTTCCACAATGATGGCCAACCTCTTCGCCATGAGGAGCTTCAAGACGGTCAGCCCCCTTCATGAATACCACTGTTAATAACCAAAGAGAATTATCAAAAAAAAAATATATGTGGATAAATAATTTTATTACTTTTATATAATTTTGACCCATGTTCATTCACTGATATCTATGTATTAAAATTGTTAAATATGAAACGGTGTCGTCACGCCATCTAGCCGGCCATAGGCCAAAGGTGTGTGCGCCATCTATCCGAGAATGGCTTTTTCTTGATTTCCGAGGCACGTTTTTTCCTTAGACTTTATTCATCTTATACGAAGTTACATATGTCTTTGATATAGCTTTGTTAAGACTAAAGTTTACTTCGTGTAATTATGTAGTTTCAATAAACACCTGGTGTTGTTCCGGTATTTTTGGCGTAGCGATATTAACAAAACACTGGTGTTACTGTCACGCGATAAATATTCAATTATTCAGCTCTGTTTATTTAAGAGAGTAAAAAAGGCAGCGTGTGATGTGAAGTTCCAATTACAGAACTCATGCAGACTGTAAGACGGGCTGTGTGCAGCAAGCATTTCCTAAGAAACAGTTTATAAATGATATATATTTGATGGTACTGCTTCAGTAATTCTCTTCTATGATGTTACGGGATCTACCCACTCATGTCAAAAACTCCCTGATTATTTTTTATTTTTTTAATATTTATTTCCAAATTAAAGTATCATAGCACGAAGCTAATCTCTTAATACATACATGTTAAAGGTGATTAACATGTCAGTTGATTCGAACATCAGCGTAATTTGCCTAGTATCACGTATACCAGGATTCCCGTGTCGTTGTAGCTCAGTAAAGCTGTCAACGGCACCTTTGATCAGCATTTTGTCACTATTTATACGACGATGATGTCACAGTTGCAACATTCTTATTAGCGTGATCAGCGGCGATACCCTATGGCTAAAATAAATAGAAAAAATAACGTCTCTAGAAGATTCGAAGACGATAACCGTTTGGTTAACTGCGGATATTATTGTAACTAAAGTGTAGGTAATGTGACAGAATTGATAACATACATAAATATGATGAATTAAGTTGTGATGGTTATATACGACATGCCCTTTTATCGCGGAACTGCATGTCGTCGGGCTATATTTTAATCAGTCTTTTGCGGCAATTCCACAGTGCCCAGACATGTCTAAATGGACTTATTACTACATGCGAGGTACCGGCATGGAGATGTACACCCAGATGCTAAGCACGACGTTTGTCGGGATGCCATTCAAACTGGCCGCAGAGTAAGTGGGCAACCGAGGCCAATGTGACACGTACAGTCACACACTCAACTATCCTATACTGTACATTGTGTTGAGCTCCACATTCCATCCCCAGGTCTTTGCCCGAGGACGTCACTAACTAACTACGAACGCATAGCTTTTTCAATCATTTTAGTGTTGTTTGAATTTAGTTTGCAAGCTTCAAACATTTTAATCGATGTCTTACCTAAATGTCACAGAAATTTCTCAGCACTGAAGTCAATAATATAGACGGTAACATCTCCAGCCTGAATAGAGAGAGTGACTAATGTATGTTGATTAGGTCTAATATAGATGGATGGGATTGTAGAGCGGTGATGTCGCTCGGGAGCCGCTGTGACTAACATAGCACGAGTTTGAGCGTCTCCTATTGGTTGATTGCAGTCCCCCGACACACAAGCTTGGCAGAATGATTACCTGCAGGGTACGGGCTGCGAGATGTACACGGAGACTCTATCCACCTCATTCACTGGAATGAGCTTCCCTTCCGCGAGCGAGTAAGAGACCACCTCGTCCCTCCCTCACTGCACTGTAGACTATGTCTGCCCACGTAATACCTTGCTAATGAATGTGCACTTTTCCTGTTGATAACCCTCGTAGGTATCCGAAACTAGAACTAAACAGTGTGATTTCCTTTCAGTCTATATTGTGCATGTTGAATGGGTAAATAACATTAGAAGTATATTGGTATGTATAGCATAGCTACAACATATTTCGTTTATTGGCAGCTCTTGATTTACATATATAGTATTTTGTTTATTATCCGTTTCATTTTAACTTTTCTTGTATCTGATTAATTTTCTAGTTTGGATTTTTGCTAATAGATCTATAATAAAAAAAACTAAGTTTTCACTTATAAGTAACGTGCCTTCAATGACGTAGGTAAGTAATTAGAAGAGTAAATTTATAGTGTGTAATTATTTGTTTTAAACAACAGTCTACATTATCTGCATTATAAAATATACTTCATTAAGTACATATCTAAAATGAGCTAAGTACATACTTACAATCTACAATCATTCTTTACTGCCCATCATGCACAGACACATTCATTTTGATCGAGCTGAAAAATTCTAAAGAGAAAAATTATGTACATTATCTATCAGATATATTACTCGTAAAAAGCTCCGTATGATAAAGTCGATCTAGTTAGACTTAGTCGGTAATTTCATGAGAACTGGTTACAAGAATGTAATAAATATTTTAGCAGTCTCCGAAAAAAATATGTTTTCTGTCCCTTTCATATTAACTCATAATTAAAAACGGTGCATAACATTCGGGTGGTTAGCTTATAACAAACACTATAAGCACGCCACGCTTTTAAAACACGGTAGTAAATGCTTTGTCCTACTCGCTTTATATGTTCGATGTCGTGCACTTGCTTTACAACACACACTGCACATACACTATACACTACATATAAACTGTTTATTTTATTTTCTATTAATTCTGATTCGGAGTTTAAGACCTATCTATTTGTGTTGAAGTATATCAAACTCGCATGGCTCTCAATAAATTAGAGGCTAAACCTATATATATTTTGGTATGCATCGACACGTTTGTAGTGCATGAGTAAACAAAAAACTCGATTGCATCGATGCATGGAACATATTAATTTTCCTGCCTGAATTTAGAATTCAATTTGATATCTCTTTATAATCCGAAGGCACACAGTCATACATATATTACTAAACTTAAAACAGGGTTTTATGTTTAGAATGTTAGCCACTCTCCAATTTCCCAAAAAATACATAAAGTCATCAGTAACCAGTATTATGTTATATACCTAATAATCGATTAAATTAAATTCTTAGTAATTGTAATTGGTGTAGGTAATTAAACGGATTTTATTACGCCGGCTCTTCTTTAGGCAGAGGTTTTACTTTACGAAGAGCTGGCAATTTTCTGTGCCTTAATAATAGAGTAACGATCTCTGACCTTGGGTTTCTTGGAAAGTGGTTATTCTGAACATAAGCCTAGCTGTAAAACGGTGACGTCACAAGCCTGTTTGGCAGGTTGTGCTTCACGAAGCTGAAGCTGCTGTTGCTGGCCATCGAGATAAAGGGCGAGGAGGGCGCGGACAGCAAGATCTCCATCAACCCCCGCAGTGCCAAGATCCACGCCAACACGCAGGGCTTCTTTATTGCGCAGTCCGCTGATGAGGTTAAAAGGTAATAATAATAAATAAAATTAAGGTAAAAAAGTTTTAAGTTAAACGGTTTTATTTTAATAGATGTGTACCAAAAACTAGAAAATAAAAATTATTATACTAATCGGAGTTCTATATATGTACTACCTATGTTTCTTTTCTGGGCAGTATTCATGCAAGACGTGTAGCAAAATGTAGTTTTCTCGAGTCTGATTCTAAACGCCACTTTTCGACACTATGTCAGTGGATTAAGTATTGATCGGATTTTTTTCTCAGACTAAAATAAAAACGTGGAGCGTTAGTATTTAAAAATGTTGAGTAAGATCTATAAAAGTAAAAATATACAATGAAATGTGGACCTTTCTGAGCTAGGTATGACGTAGAAAAAGGTAAAATTGTGTTATAATTTCTAGTTATGTTTACTAATATTTATTTTCCAAATATATGAATGTATTATATTTCCCAACGTAACACATTCGCCAACCTGTCGGTTATGGTAGGCAGTAACCTTGCATCATCACGATCGAGGAGTTGGAGGTCATTATTAAATGCAAGTGCCCCTGTCCAATACTTTAAATCCTACTATGAAATCAGAACTTTATTAATCTTGGTGGTTAAGGCAGGCAGTAACCCTGCACCATCAGAACTGATGACTTGGGAGGACAATATTAAACGTAAATGCCTCTTCCTAAAACATAGAGCACTACTTTAAAATTGACACATTCTCCAACCTGTCGGTTATAGCAGGCAGTAACCTTGCATCATCACGATCGAGGAGTTGGAGGCCATTATTAAATGCAAGTGCCCCTGCCTAATACTTAAAATCCTATTCTAGTATCAGAACTGTATCAATCCTGGTGGTTAAGGCAGGCAGTAACCGTGCAGCATCAGAACTGAAGAGTTGGAAGTCAGTAATAAGTCACTAAGGATTTGTTTCATAGCAACAATAATATAGTTAAACTAGCAAGTCTGTAATGTTCTCGGTTAAGGTAAGCAGTATCTCTGCAGCATCAGGATTTGAAGATCCAAGATTGAAAATATTATAAAAAGTCATTGTCACGGGGACCTGATACGGATGCCAAATTTCATCGAAATCGGTTAAGTAGAAGTGGCCGAAAATTTGATTGCAAAATTTGAAGCACATATATGTATGTATATACAAAGAAGATACGGGGTCAAGCTAAATAAAACCGTTTAAAAATAGCCTATATACGTCCCACTGCACTGCTGGCCACAGGCCTCCTCTCAAGCATTTGGTGTGCCACAGGGCCCACAGGCCTCCTCTCAAGCATTTTGCGTTAGGGCTATAGTCCCCACGCTGGCCCAATGCGGGTTGAGGACTTCACATACACCTTTGAGTATTACAGATGAATGCAGTTTTTCTCACGATGTTTTCATTCACTGAAAAGCTAGTGGTAAATATGAAATGATATTCCATCTTATGTACAAAAGTTCCGAAAAACTCATTGGTACAAGCCAGGATTTGAACGCAGGTTAAAAGGTAATTCATCATAATTTGTCTCGGAGAGAACCTTCTTTGTTAAACTCGCTTCATAGTTGCCAGGACAATTAGTTATGGAAACTGGCAGAGTTTCGCGGTCTTATCGACTGATAAGACCGCGAAACTCTGTCTAAAAACCTAAACTGACTGATTAGTCAGTTTAGGTTTTTAGATATTTAAACACTGTAGTGTGCAAAATTAGGTAGGTACCTTTGAATTTAAATGAAAGCTAAGTGTCATAAAACAAAAAGCGTAAAACATCCTACGACATTGTAGAAAATTGGTAGAGAATAAGAAACAAACTATGATAAAAGATAAAACTTAGTGCAATTAATAAATTCAGTAATTGTTTTTTTCTTTTCAGGGCTTGGTTTTACTGTAAGGCTTGCCACGATGACATCAAAGATGAAACTCTCATCAAGAAATGCAAATGCAAAAACTGTAAGATCATTTTCTTTACACTTAAACAAATTGAAATTTCTTGTAACGAGTATAAATAGCTTAGTCTACTGTGAAAAGTGTAGGTTCAGACATAATACGCAATGACAATGACTAATAAAATAAAATTCATAGCTAACAATAATTCTGTGACATTCTTTCTGGGAAACAATAAATGTTCACGGACTGTGTCTTGTAGAATTGATCACGAAAGAACACCTCTGTTGACTCTTCCGATGATTGTCACATTGTCTAACACTGTACCACGGACACGTTGACACAGCAGACTTGCTATCGACCTCACACTGTTTACCTTTGTTTCTGTGAGATTAATGGAATCTTGTCCGGCTAAACTTTTAGTGACCGCCCACCAGCGGAAGGTTGGAGCCGACCTAGGTAACTTGCACCACACCTAACCTCACAAATTGACGTTTTCCGATTATTTTTCGTGTCTATATAATTTTTGAGTTGCTTTAGTGGTGTTGCGTCCTGTACCTCACAGACTGGATCGGCTGCAAAGCATCTCTTGACCCGTGCTCGTTCACCACCCTATATTTAGCGATCATTGTGTTTGTCCGCCGCTCGAGAATGGATAATGCCACGATAGGATCAAGCACTCTGACACTTTACCATTTTTCTATGCCTTTTGAGAATCTCGCTATGTACTGATTTGTATCAATATTGAGAGGATTTAGTGCATCATACAATACAACCGACTACTGCCAATTGATTGTCAAATAATTCGGAGCAGGGACTGGCTGGACCAACTTAGCAGTGATCTAAATTACAAATTTCTCAAAGGATGAAACTGAACAGTTCGGTGCAAATTTTAAATTAAAAGAATTGATATGATGCACTTCAAAGCCCAGAGCAAAAAGTATATTGCATGTAAATAGGAACATTAAATATATGTAGAGTTTATATCACATGCGGCAAACTTGCACCGTCATTTGTCCCAAAACACTTAGTTTATTGTGTCTGTTAATCCACGAAAGCATGTCTCAGAAAAGTCAGAGTGTGAAGAGAATCATAAGTGCTAAAATAAATTATCTCATCGAGATTGAGCTAAATAAAAAAACAAAAGACTTTCCAGAGCAGTTCCGGCTTGTCTGTGCTAATGACAGTGACTAACGCCAGGTCAACGGAAACCTAACGACGTCGCTATCTCATTACCTCATCAGACATTTTGGTAGGATCGAATTCATGCTGCAATGCGCAGATAAGTTGATATAACCTAAAACTATGCAAAGTGAACACGCTCCTACCAAATGCTTAACCGATTGATCCTACAACAGAAGAGACAGGAGCGTACCTTCGTATGTGTCAGTTTTTGCATTTTTACAGATGTTGGAATGATGATGATGCAGACTGGGATGGTGAAACAGATTAATTCATATCGGGGTTTAGACGGTACGGAGCTGAAACAAAAGCTATTACCTATTACCGTACCTCACAACACGTTTAGTTTGTTTGCATCAACTAACCATGCTCATGATCGACATAATTTACCTACCCGGAGAACAGTAAAACGCTAATCTCACGATTAAACGACACACGCAGCGCTCTAGACTAGTGCAGCAAAGCTATTGTCACAATGTATTAACTATGAACTCGCTTACAGTACTAGGGCTTGGTCCGGACGAACTTCCTACTTCTAAACACAGCTCACGGTGACGGTCGAGTTGTAGGCTATAGGCTAAGGTGCTATATTATATATATTGACTTCATTTTGATTACCTGCAAAGTCTAACGATCTGCCAGTATTTAAATGCTCTTCTTCCATTAAAGTAATCTTAGAAACAAGGCAGATAGTTCTGGTGTCGGTAATCAAACTGTAACAGAGGCAACTCTCATCTAATTCCTTTTCATTCTTAAACTCTACAAGAAGAAGACTCCTCAGCTTTGCATTTCTGTCTGCATAAGTGCCTATGATTTGCAATCATTGTGTAATGCCCACGAAAATCAATGATTAGTACCTATTAATACATGATCGCTTAAACGTGTTGTTTCTCGGTTCAGTGGCTACGTTCAGGAAGGGCGTACGAGCCGTCCAGATGGTTGGCCGGGCAAGTACGTAACCCAAATGTGTTTAACATTCAGTGTACATGTCAATGTGATGTTCTATCGCGACGCGCGGGCCTGTCGCGGCGGCGGTTCTATATAGCAATCTCGTGTCCTGTATCATTGTCTTGTCTGATTCGTTACTCTATGTGCATTATTCAGCAGTTAGATGTTTGCCTCTCTATTAGCGGAACTAAAACATGAGAAGACATTTGTGATGTCATTTGTTTATTTTGGTGTTGTTGTTATTATAATTATATCAATCTCTAAATTTCCTAGGAGTATTTAAAACCCTGATTATTGCATCGAAATAGCCCCTCTGATATTGATGTTGTAAAGTGTAATCTGCTTTCAAAATTAAAGATTAATGTAAAGACCCTGCATAGGGAATGTTTAATTTAGTTAGATGGCCCTGCCTCGATAGCTCCAGGACCGGGGGTCAACGGTGGCAGGTCTGCCAGACTGGTATATCATCTCCAGAGTAATTATCTTTGCCTTTATCGTTGAGACGTTGAGAATCGTTAATTGCTTTAGCCTTTTAAGTAATTACAACGTTAGTACGCTCGGTGCCATCTCCTGATAATTTACGTCCCTTAGCCATTTTATCATTTCCTCTTACATTAGCTTTAAACTCATTTATAATTAGGATTATATATTCATCAAGTATTAATGCGTTTTATGAGATACTTATATAGTTTAGAGCTTGTCTAATAGATTTTATTTATTGTGTGTTAGCTTGGAAGCATGCTGCATGTGGACGTTGTAGTTATTGACGTGTTGTGTTGTGTTATTGTTTTCATAATACTATAATATATCATTAACAGATTGTTTAATAATATTTTGTGTAACTCGATTCGGTTTCATATTTGAACTGGATGTTGCATATATTTATTCAAGTCGTCAGCTTAAATTTTGCACAAACGCTTATAAAGTGAAACTGAATTGGTTACTTTTAAGACGGACTCTGTACGACGAGTGTTTGTCGCTCGCTGTCTATAATCGCGACGAGCCAGTAGGTGATGTCGTTGACTGATTGGTGTATTGGAATGCGAATTTGTGCTGATGTTTTGCAGATGACCACCATCCTCCCCCCACCTTCACGCCGCCAGAGTTGCCCAAGAAGGTGCATCATCGAGGTACATCTCAGGATGAAAGACTGAGTGTTTTATTTTAATTTGTTTTTCTCATCGGCCCACTTCCATTGAACGACCAGCAATGTGCTTCCACCGGTGACCGAAAGGTGCCCCGCACTTAGTTGCTTTATCACGCATTTTCATAGCGAGCACTAAAGGAATTTCGATAACGATTCGCGGATGAGGCTTTCATCAAGCATGATCCCAGCTGAAACAGTAGACAAGAAGATGCGTACCTTCTAAAGGACAGTTACATGATCCACATTTTTAGTTGTGATTTTTTTCTACACGAAAAACGTTACGTTTTTGTTTTTGCATCACGTTAAGAGATTTAAAATTGCAAACCCCATCGACCTGCGCTTCTTGGTTAACTCTAAAGCGGATGTTTCATTGGTTTGTACTCCCGCCAGGCATTGCGACCCATTGCATCCGTCCGTTTAATACATATTGTACCCTTGAATGCTTTGTCAATACGCTTTTGTTGTAGACATTAAATAAGTTCTTAAATTGCCTTGAACCCTATTGAATGGAATTAATGTAAATATCAAATATTTTACTAAGTACTGTTAATTTTGAACAACAACTTGTTTAAACCAAAGTAAAGTAAAGCACCGCACTAGACACCTATTTTTAAGGCACGCCATATTTTTTTTTATAATAATTTAATTACAATATTCCAGGTGAAATCGCGAGAGAACGAGGTGAAGACATTAGTTGTAAGTACTAATTATCGAATATTTGTAATTCCTCTAATAGTTTAAAGATCAATAGATTTAACCTATATGACGTTTGTTTCCAGTAATAAACAGAAACCATAGAAGTGCGCCGAATGCTCTCCTGTCTCCAAACGC
The DNA here is from genome assembly GCF_963556715.1 of Cydia fagiglandana. Lineage (NCBI taxonomy): Eukaryota > Metazoa > Arthropoda > Insecta > Lepidoptera > Tortricidae > Cydia > Cydia fagiglandana. Next base: position 6,608,857 of record NC_085936.1, on the reverse strand, counting down.
GAACCAGCTGATGAACACAACGACGACGAGGCAGGTCAACAAGGTCAAGCCAAACGTAAACAGAGCTCCACCTGACACGTAAGTTATAAAACCATTAAAAACATTAACTTGAATTGTAGTCTGTGGCAGCCCTGAACCATGATTGACTGTGCTTTGAATGTGTGTGTATTCAACGCGCTTTCGATTGGTTGTGGCCATGTGTGAATGAACCTAGGGCTGCCCCATATCCATTGCTTCACATTTAAAAGATATTTTCGTTAAAAAGATGTTGCGTATATATGCCTTAAATGTAAAACAATGACTGCATAACATTATAAACTTAACACATAAAGAAGATTATTAATAATCACATAAAAAAAAAAACTTGTGTTTATCGCATTTTCTTTCTTACTTTTGAACTAAACAGCTTGATTAGATCCCGAAACTTAGCAATGCCTTCGACCCTATTTCTTTGACACGAGATTTATGTTTGGCACTGTGTGCACTGCGTACACAATATATAAATGTCTATATATTATATAAATACAGTGAAAATCAGTTTTTATACAATTTAAAGTTTTCATGTCTTTTGCTAAAAGTGGCCCACGATTTCTGATCTCATCCAAACATTTTGATCTTTCATCGCGTGGTGACCAGCAAGGAACTATTTCTTAGTCGATCCTTAAGATATTTTTCTAGCAATGAGCATCATTACCTTTTATATGATTATACCTGCTCAATTTATACTCTCGCTGACTTGAAGTCAATTTTTTCCATATAAAATATACCTCGTCTCTCGACTATGAAATGAATAAGAAAGAAATACGGATAAGGAAAAGCCACAATGGAATTTGAAGTGTCAAATGAGCAATTAGCTGAAGATAATTGAATACTGTCGATCTGTGTTCTAAGACTGCTTGTACATACATATGAACTGATTTTCACGGTATCTCCCCATTCTCCCCAACCCGCACTGATTGTCAAGACATGAAGCTACGGAGCTGTTTGGGTGTTACAGGAACCCTCCGGAACAGGACACGAATTACCAAGCGTACCACCTAGCCTACGAAGTGAAAAAGCTCATGTAACTCAACTTATATATCAGCTAGAATTTTTCAGTAGTTTGACTTTACTATTGTATGATACCGTTGTTGAGACTTATATAGATGCTTGCTTATGGTTACTTTAGTTTATGTAGGTAGAACTCGTATGTATTTGTGAACATAAGTTATTTGGAAAATAATACTTAATTTTAAATGCATGGACAATAATCGGAAAAGCGTCAAAACCAACAATTTTCTCATGTCTGGTACATCTTAATATTATCAAATTCAAATATTGTTATAGTATTTTTTAAATAATATTCTTAATACAGGACCACTGCACTCAACGAAGCTATTTTGTGAATTGCAACTAGAAATATTCGTAATAAGAATTGGTTCATAAAGCTCATAAATATAATAATTTATGTATTTACAGACTGTAACAGTATAAGCTTTCTCGGCTATATAAATATGTGTTCTGTACGAAAATTTTCTAGTGACGATTCACATTATTTCCTATATTTTTCGTATATTATAGCACCTGTAAACAGCACGGCACTATTAGTCTTGAGACGACCTAGCATGTCTTATCGGTTGTATAAAAAAATCGATCCACGAAATGTATGCGTATTTAGTGTATTTATTAGAGTTGCTTACTTTAAATATTTGTTATTTCAGTAATTATCAATTACTGACGTATAAGATTAGTTTTCATAAATACTCGCCTTTTGTTATCAGTTTTTAATTTAAGAATAATACAAAGAAAAACTTTAAATCTTGTACGCCGGTGAAATAATTAAAATTTCCTTACACTTTTTTAAACTGTGTAATAATAAATTAGCGTAAAAACAACATCAGCTTCTAGTAATTTTCTTAAATTTTAACATTACCTACTTTTATACAATTTTTTTTGTTAAACATTACTTAAGTGTCATTTCCTGTAATTACAAATATGGCGACACTAATTTGAGCTTGTAGCTTCTTACTCAACCAATTTTTATCCAAAATAACATAATTTACCTAAATACATTATAAATATAACATAAAACACCAACGCACTGATTGCCGCCGTTTTTTTAAACTTTCTGCACAACGGCAACACTTACACTACATAGCCTAACGCCCGTTATTTATGAAACGTTGACGTTCGAAATTTAAAAGTATTTTGTATCCTTTCAGGCCGACGAGTAGGAGCAGCGGCGGCAACCAGAACAGTAACGGCGTGAGTCTGCCAGCAGGCCTGGCCGACGACCAGTCGAAAGACTTCGACTTCGAAAAGACTGAAATGAAATACGACTCCACTGGCATGTTCCATTGGAGCCCCGCCAAGAATCTGGAGGATTGTATATTAGTACGTAATTTTCTGTGTGCGTCCGTCGATTTGCTTAAACAATTATTGTTTACCATCATTAAATCGATATACTTATATACGATAGATTCTAATTTAGCCCTCTCAGAATGTTCGCCACAATAGTCTGTCCTTTGCCAGTAGTCCTGCCACGCTCATTTAGCACACCCTCAATCTTTGCTAGATGACAGCAGTTATAAAAAGTTGAATTTGCTTTTGTGTACTCTTCAACTGTTCCCACGCCTATTCACAAGAACGTTTGCTAGAATTTTACCAAGTGCTGAGATCTAAAAAGATCCCGAATGAAAAACGTTATTAATATATAATGGAATAAATACGTCTCCAACTACAATTATGTGTTCTTTCTATGAACTAATTTATGAATTTGATGCAACAGGACAGAAACCAAGCGGCGATGACCGTCCTAAACGGCCACGTGGTGGTCTGCCTGTTCGCGGACCCCGACTCGCCGCTCATAGGGCTGCGGAACCTCGTGATGCCGCTGCGGGCATCCAACTTCCACTACCACGAGTTGAAGCACGTGGTGATTGTTGGGAGCGTAGACTACATCAGAAGGGAATGGAAGATGTTGCAGAATCTGCCAAAGATTTCTGTTTTGAATGTAAGTTTTTTTTATTCTTCCTCTCATTTCCATAGGCGACTCTCCTTGCGAAATCATCCTTACTAAAGAGTCGTGAATCCTCTGTTGAGTCCATTTGCAGATTTGTTGACTATATTTCGGTATTTATAGGTAGATATGTATTTTTTATGATTGCCTTCTCTCAGCTTAGCCCACACACACAGCCCAGTTTAATATTACAAGTCCTTTATGCTGAAGAATCTAAGTCAATCAGTCAGCCAGAAGCTTGTTCAAATTATTTTAACGTTTCTTTTTCCCAAAAATTCGATTCGATTTTGCCATCACCTTTCATGACATTACACTTAAGCTAAACTATGCTCGACAGGGTTCACCGCTAAGCCGAGCCGACTTGCGTGCAGTGAACGTTAACCTTTGCGACATGTGCTGCATACTGTCCGCAAAGGTGCCGTCCAACGACGACCCGACGCTGGCCGACAAGGAAGCTATCCTGGCTTCGTTGAACATCAAGGCGATGACCTTCGATGACACGATAGGCGTGTTGAGTGGGGGCGCGACGAACGGGAGCGCGGCGGCGCAGCCCCCGCCCGGCGCGCCGCCCGCGCCCGTGCTGCTGCAGCGCAGAGGCTCGGTGTACGGTGCCAATGTGCCTATGATTACTGGTGAGTGGAAAATTCCAACACTGAAAGTTCATCCGGCTCTTTATCTTGGCGTCGTCCCGGTTGCGTCTTAAATGAGCTCGTGATCCAGTTGGCTACTTACTTAAAGTCAACAGATAATAGTTATTATCTTCTCCAATCATTGTCGGTTCAACAATCATCAATCCGATATGAGAATACGTTATGATACTTATGATCCTCTCAGTTCTAAAAGAAAATATCTGTTTTTCGTTCTGTGACATTTCTAATTATTTTCAATGTCATGCAGAGCTGGTGAATGACAGCAACGTGCAGTTCTTGGACCAGGACGACGACGACGATCCTGACACGGAGCTGTACCTCACGCAACCGTTCGCCTGCGGCACCGCCTTCGCCGTCAGCGTGCTCGACTCCCTCATGTCCACTGTGAGTTCCCCAATGTTATACAAGGCTGCATTCAATCCAAAGTGCAGTTCTTGGACCGTGACGATGACAATCCTGACATCCGTGTCAGGATTATCATCGTCACGCAACCATTCGCCATTCGGAAATTATAATATCATTTATTCCATTGTTCCAGACGTATTTCAACCAGAATGCCTTAACCCTGATCCGGTCGCTGATCACGGGCGGTGCCACGCCCGAGTTGGAGCTGATCCTCGCGGAAGGAGCTGGTCTCCGAGGAGGGTACTCCACGCCAGAAAGTTTAGCGAACCGGTAAGTTGTTTCCAATCGGCAATCTTCCTCGGGAAACTCCACAGCACTCTGTCATTTTGTATCGCGTAAATTCTTTTTTTGTTGCGCTATTAAAACACTATCAATTTGGAGAACTTTAGTGAAGAGAGCATTGGGCTACCAATAAATGACTACCTATTCTAGTTTCAATAAACAGAATGAAGAAATCTTAAAGATATCCTTAGGTCTCGCTTTCTGATTAAAGCGGTTCGAAATCAGTTATTTTTGACATCGCTTACCGTTTGAGCATCATACACAATCATACACATCTTTAGCGGAATACTGAATAAGGCCAAAATTTCGAGACATAGCTTATACATTGAAACTAGTAACTGCTATATTTCAGGGACCGGTGTAGAGTAGGTCAGATCTCCCTGTACGACGGGCCGCTGGCCCAGTTCGGGGAGGCCGGCAAGTACGGCGACCTGTTCGTGGCGGCGCTGCGCGCCTACGGCATGCTCTGTATCGGCCTCTACCGGTTTCGGGATACTTCGTCCTCGTGCGATGCGAGCAGCAAGAGATACGTCATTACCAATCCGCCGGATGACTTCATCTTGCTGCCCACTGATCAGGTATGGCATTTTTATTGGATTGTATCACTTTGTTATGTGACGCGAGCAGCAAGCGATTCACTATCACGAATCCGTTGAATGGCTTTGATTTTGTTGTCTAAATACTGATCAGGTGTGTTGCGCAAACAGCAAACAATGCGTTGACCAATCCGTCAGACGATTTCATCCACCCTACTGGTGATCCTATGGTATCATACATGATGTCTAAGATGCAATTCAGTCTTGTGTAAGGGCCAGTTGCACCAACCACATTTGACAGACTGATCAACGTCTGCCGGCGCGCCCCGGGACTTTACTATGAAACTTTCCATACATAAAAATTTAGCGAACTCTTTAACGATACGAACAGTTTGGTGCAACCGACCCTTAATCTAGCAACAACGATTGCTATCTTAACGAGGAGAATTCGAGCCTAATCTTAATGTATGAGGTTGTATGCAGTATAAACGTTGAAGAGGCATCTTCGTCATATAGATCACAAGAATAGCCAAGTTTTTTGGAATGACTATCATTTTCATTGATTTAGTATGTCCTTTATGTACCACAATTAAATTCATAAAAATGTTAAGCTTGCTTTCTATAATATGGATGGACTCATATTAGTTAAATCGTCGTCGTCATTAGTCATTTCCATATTTTCACGGATGACAAATAGCTGTTCCATCATACAAAGTAAACGTTTGCGCAGGTATTCGTCCTCATGCAGTTCGACCCCGGCGTGGAGTACCGGTCGTCGCGGCGCGCGGGCTCGGCCACGGGCAGCGGCGGCAAAGACGACGCCTCCTGACTGCTGCTGTGCAGCGCCCTTACCGACGGACCCTACTCCTACATATAAGCCTCCGGGCTCATAGGCGGTAGGGCCCGACGCCACTCCACAAGCCCCCCAAACAATTCAATTTTGAGTTATACTATTTTATCTAGGTTGCGCAAACTCTTTGGTTTTATCTTCACGATTCTTTCCATTCGAAGCCAAAATTCAAAGTTTTTGTGGTGATACCTTTTTCAAATTATTATAACTCGTACCCGATTTTGTTTCTTCTTGCGTTTTAATTATTATTTGGAATTGGCTAGCTAAGTACAAGTTATGTTACACTTTCACTGACACGGCACAGCAATCTTCACCATACTCTTGTAATGCACCTTTTAAAGATGTATAGGGAAAGCCATGTTCAGGTTCCTATGTATCTTTTGCACAGCGAGCACTGCCTTCTATCTGTCTTGACACTATTTTCTTTGTATTGGTACACAGAGAAAACATTAAGAGGTTTTGTGACTGTTCAAATAATAACACTGTAATTCCATCGAGTCCAGTAAATCATTTAAACCACGTAACTTATTTCGCCTGAAAAAGGCTAATGAATATTTTGGCAGTCATAGGACTATTATCAAACAACTTATGGCAATCATGAATAAAATGCATAAACAAACGCTTCTAATGCTGAGTCTAATGAGTAATGTAACATCAAATATTGTACCGATTGATACCACACTAATGTTGAAGACCAAATTACTGAAAAATAATTCAACATTTAATTCAGTGCAACACTTCGACACTTTTTCATTTGAAACACTACACAGTCCATTCTGAAAAGTGATGGTCGACATACGACTTTATCTACGGTTTTGACAATTGAATTAAAGTAAGTCTGTATAATTGTGTAAGTAAATATAACCATTATTTGTAGCGATATAATGCTCAATATTAAATGAACCTTTAAAACTTTTAATTGCACTACCGTGTAATTTCAGAACGAATTAAGTATAGGTAATGCATGCTTTATTTACTATTTCTTCTATTAGTGTAGGTTTATTTCTTTCTCTGTAGTTTTTACTATTTTTCTCGCATCTTTTGACTCATTCGGGACGCTTTCTCGGGGCTAAAGTATAACTTTTAAGCATTTATATTATCATCGACTGATCGAATACTCTTAAGCAGAACACTTCATACATCATGACACAAATGTGTTATATAAGTTACTCGACACTACGTTAATAGTACATTATTGTCGAGGCTCGGAAGTAGCTACTTGCAGGCTGAGGATTCGTTTTAAACGGACGACCTTGGGAGTCCGTTTAATTGAATCCGAAGCCAGCAAGTAGCCTTCCAGCCGAGTCATATATAGTGCTTTTCTCAAAAATGGTGCAAGAAATATAAATATCATAGAATTATTTTACAAAAGCAACGTTGTTACGAATATATTTTCACAGAAAAAAGCCCTTGCCGCCTTTTTATTTTTTTAATAAAAAAATAGAAGTGTATTTTTCTGCCGAAAATACGCCAACCTATTTGAGACAACTAAATAGTCGCGGTACTAATCATCTGTTTGGCTGTTTAATGGGCCTGTGCCTTCATTTGATATGGCCATTTCAACTTTTAAAAAGTTTGGAACTCGACAAATAATGGAATTTGTATGCAACATTGCAGTCCCAAAATCGAGACTGCAATGTTTTTAACTTTTTAATTTTTGACTGACCATAAACTACGCGCTTCGCGACCTATTTTTTAAACGGCAAAGTCTACTTTGCCGTCCATTTTTGAGAAAAGTTATTGTTTTAGTTTATATTGTTTTATATGGATTCACATTGAATCCATCATTTATACTTATATTTATATACTTAGTTTTAAGACACAACTGTTCAAAACTTGAAATGCACCTGTGGTAGTAGTATGCATACAGTTCCATCGCTTAGCTTACGTTTTATTTTATCGAACTTCAATATACTTTCATGTAAAATGTCCACTAGTTAAGGCAGTTTAGTTATTCTTTTCGACGGCTTGAGACAGACGCGATTTAAATACACATCTTGGAACTTATCAGCGAGGGTAACTACAAGTGTTGGCTGCTCCAGCGCTGTTGTTGTCTTCGGCTAAATTCACAGACGTGTCCATCTTTGCATCTGTTTCTCGTCGTCAAATTATTTTCAACTTCATCTAGCACCGCATTTTGTTTATTTTTTTAATAAATCTCTATTGAATGATCGTTTTCTTTTGGTTTTATTTTGTTTTCCTATTGGGCGGGGGTTCGGTGGACGTGGATGGCGGCGCTGCACACACAGAACTCGCTCGCGACGACGCGTCGCTCGCGCGGCGCGGGGACGTCAGTGCAAAGTGTAATTTTGCTGTAAATGTGTGATATTATTTTCGAATCGTCGTTGTTACTGGCTTGTAAAGCCTGCGATGTATTTAGTGTTAACTCCGGGTGCTTTGACGATTGTGGACTCTTCATAGTTTAATGCCCTTTATTGTATTAGATAACTAAGGCTCAACTTTAATCGACTCCACGTGCAGACATACAATCGACTCGAACACCGGTGCAGTTGATTAGAGTTCCTTTTTAGAACTTTCTAGGTAATACGTGTAGTTACATTCGCCTCGCCAATATTAGTGTCATTTCTCAGATCTGTCGGTGACGTCGAGCCGAACAAACTGACAAGATGTTTGATGAACCTTATGATGTAGATAGATAATGTGAACCCTTAAGTCCGCCACGGCGTCGCCCGCACGCAAATAGCACTTATTATAATAATAATTAAAAATACCTCAATTACCTGATAGTAAGTTAGTTGAAATATTGTATTAATTTTCATCAAACATCCTGTGTATAGTTGCCCACCGTCACGTCATAGCATAGTGCCACTGACTTGCCTGCAATAGGCGGCCTCATTGCTCACTTCATCTAGAAAACCATATTAATGCAACGACTGTTGCTCGCTACGCGGGCATACGAAGTCAAAGTTCGCGCTCAACAAAATGACTGGATACTTCAATAACAGCCCCATTGCCTGGTAAGTCGGTGGCAGTATAGACATCATTTCATTCTTCAAATAGAATAGGCAAAGCCGGCCTTATTGCTATTAGATAGTGGGTGTAACGTGACGAGAGAATCCAAGTGTGAACGATCCCGACAACTCGTACAACTGATCCTAGTTCGTAAAGGAATTGAATGCAAACATACTGCCATATATTTTGTAATTCCGCTACATAATCCCATGGAAAAATACACATCAATAAAGTACAAAAAAATATCCGTGAGACACAGAACGTCAAACAAAAGTCCTAGATAAATGATTAAAAACTATAAAGCACCATTGGTACGCCAAGTTAAAATTGGACAATTAAATATCAGAAATGTGTTCCATATATTCGATAAACAAAAAGGAAGTTATATACCCTAGAGGAAGAATTAGAGGTCCAGTCGTGGGGTACTCAAGCTTCCGATATACCCTAAGATTTCAAGTTAGGTACCCTGTGTACCAACATTATACATATGTGGGCAGGAAACCACCAGTGAGCCAATTGTCTAGTTGTATTCGAGATTCCATAGAAGTGATTACATTATTTGAATAATTGAGATGATCGAACGACCGGAGAATAGTTCACAGCACGCATCGACAACAGAATGAAGATTTTAGATAAAGTCTTGAAAAGGTTGTGCACGTTATATTATTAAAATTATACTAAATTCGTCCGTCTGTTCTGTACTTAAATATAGTCGGGGCAGTGTCTTGGCTTGGGAGGCACTCGGGCGGCTGTTAGTTCGTATATGATCAGATGGTAGATGTATTCAGAGCTTGGTATCCGGTCGGTAGTGTCCATGCATGCAAGGAGCCCTCCTAGACGCCAAACTAGGGTAATGAGTAGAGTACCTGCAGCGTGCTACATTCAAAACATTTTTAAACGATTTAGCTAGAATGTTGTATATAGTCAAATGTAATTTTGTATGTTACGTAAGAATTTTTCAAAGTACATCTCCTTTGCATTAAAATAGAAGGCTATGACTACATTAAAAAGTTTATATTCAATACTATCGTGTGTAGATTGTTGTAAATTAGGCTTTATGTCTATGTCATTTAGGAATAGTGTTCGGACGTCTCAATGTAAAAATGTAAAATACACGCTATTATTTTGGATTAATATGAATGTTAAATAAGATTAATATTAACATGACGATTTTTCCTTTAATATTTTTATACAGCATTACGAATATTTATCGCAATTAAAAGTTTATAGAGGTGGGTCAGTGTGCAATTTAACATAGTGTTTAAATTTGTATAATCGCCTTAACGAGAGAGAATATAGCCGTGTCCGTGCGTATGCGCATTGTAGTCCCGTGTGCATGAGCGGCTCCCGTTTGCTAGGTGATGTCTAAGATAGCCGGCGTCGCTACTACCTACCTCGCCGCTACCATACAATACAACTTTGTACTTGTTGAGTTTTGCATTCTGCTGTCTAGAGTGGTTTCTAACTCGCGCGATGTAGTCTAACTTCTGATGTCTAAATAATGTGTGCATTGGAACTTGGAACTTCCCAACGGCAGACCTTTGATGATTCCATACAAACTCGAATGCGTTCAACAAGTTTGTATTAATCCACCGAAGAACCGCGGTTTGGAACGCCAGGGTGCACAGTCTCTAAAGCATTACGCCCCTCGCGCTTTTTGCTTTAAGTATGAAATAATCGTCAGCGTGCTAGAAGGACTGATCACATAAAAAGGCGGTTTCGGCTTGTCTGGACTGCACAATGCAGAACACATCCTAGAAACAAAGTGCTTATGACTTTTATTATCATTTTCATCTTTAAATATCTTGTGTCATCTTCATCCATAAGAATATACAGGGGAGGTAGCGCGACGCCATTTAGAAATGTATAATCCGCGGGCTTTGCCTGTCCCGATAGTTATAAGTACGTCACGTGGTTCAGTTTTGTCAAAATATGCGCATATACCCGTATATATTTACTGTCTCGATGTGTTTTCATTATAATTAAAGCGATGGAACTATGACATGGCATTTATCATCGAGTATATGCGCCATATGGTACGGATGATGCTTCTATTCATCACTGATGCTGAATAAACTATATTGAGCTATTAAGCGGAAATAAAATTATGGAAACGCGTCATTGAAATACCTAACGTCATTAAAAGCTTATGACGCATTCCACCACCAGTAAATGTTGTGAAGTGACGCGAGTACACGTGAAATGAGTTATAAGCGACACTTGGTATCGCAAACTATCCGCCTGGTAACGAGATACAGAAAGACACAATTTTCTATACCAAATGCATATGTGTATCAGGCTGTATCTATGTTTATACGAGCAGTTCATTAGTGTCAAATAGAAGCATTCTGGTTTACCTAGAGTATTGAATGAATAGTTTAAGAGCATGCCGGGTCCTACTGTGACGGACACTACATATATTACAGTGCCTACTACTAATTGGGTAGGTAAAGTTTTTTGAAGATAGGCAAATTATATTTTTTTCCGATAGTATTCATTACAGCAATCACGGAAATGCAGCTCTTTTATTTTTATTATATTTTATTGATTAAATATAATTTTTTAAATGATCGATATGACGTTTGTGAGGTGGAATGGCAGATCCCAATAATTCCTTTGCGCGTCGTAAATGGTACGAGATAGAAAAAAAAACGATGTCAACTGTCAGTGTCACTTAGCTCTCATTCCCGAAAAATAACGGACAAGCCTCATGTTACCTTGCGAATTGCTATTAATGTTATCATTGAGATTTTCGACGACCTCAGCACGACCCACGGACTTCTGATTCCCCACGACATTGCGCGTATTTGGACAAAGATTGAATTTACTTTCGATAACTTGGCACTGCATAATTATTGGACAACGTTTTCTTCCCCACCCCTACACGACGGCCCCTGCGCTGACCCTTGGACAGAGTTTTGCAAGAAAAATAAGCGAGTTCATACGAGATTGCGAGCAGATTCTACAAATTTAAAATTATTATCATAACAGTGATAAGCACAATGCCGTTGAATTAGAGGAGCAATGGCCGTACAGGAGTACGTATCCGTGAAATACATAGGTACATAAAACTATCTTCACTTGTGTTTTGATTTTTATTATTAAATTGCCATGAGCTGTTAAGTTCGTAAACAAGAAATCGGTCTAATTTTTTCTAACAATTTCAACCATCTGTTAGTTTTGTGTGGTTATCCTCATTTTATGAATGTTGTTCTTATTTTCAGGTGGATGTAAACATTCATTGGCGGTATTATACTGATGGCTAATTAGAACCATTGAGCCATGACATACTTCCTTGCAGTGTTATTCGGCTAAGCCTCGAGCATCCTGTGAATCTGAAGGATATAATTATTTCCATAAAAAAGAGCAATCGAATTAGGACCAAGATATCCCGAGAATCTAAAGACATTTTATAAAAAATGCAATAAAATGAAAATGGGAGACTCTCTTATTTTAACAATGTTACAAGATCATGACAATGTTATGGTCTATACTTATTAAAATTTTAAAACCAACATGTCTTTATCTTTGACTTGAAAATGTACAAATGATTTGGGTTAAGTTTTATGAAATGCAACTTATGCTAAAAATCTATTATTATTATATGTCAAATTATCGTGAACTCGATGTTGCTTAAGGCGTATCCAGATTAGTCAATTTTTCGCCAATCTGATTAAATTGCCCGATCGAATACGGACGCAAACGCCAATTTGGCTCGCCGAATTCAACCGCCGATAATGACCGATAAAATGAGGTGCGGACACAAGAACACCAATTTGTGAGGCTAGTATTTTCGTTATGGGGCATTTTTTCAATTTAAATGTCTCTAATATCACCATAAATCTAAAATTGGAGATTGACGCCAATTTCATTTCTGATCAAATCGACCGATTTTATCAGTCCCGTCTGGATACCGCTTTAGCACCGCGAAAGGGCGCTGCGCGGTGCGCGCGGATTGACGCATGCGCGTACCGTATGCTTAGTATCTATGGTAATATAATTTAAAAAAATATGCAAATAAAAGGCGGCAAAGTTTATTCGTTGTGCAATACTCAATAAGTTACCGCTTGTTATTTTAATACTCGTAATAAACAAAATGAGTTCAAGTGACGAAAACGACCTGGAATAGACGGCACACCGCCTCATTTGAAAGCAGAAGCAAACTTAATAATGAATAACTAGCTTCCTGCTAAGTCCAGGGACAAATACAACAGGACTTACGACATGCTCATGCTGTGGAAGGACACAAGAAGGACAGCCAAAACGCAAGAAACACCTACTCTGAAAGTGGTTTTTAGCGTATTTCTGTGACCAAGTGAAAACTAAAAAGCCATCTACATTTAATATAAACTAAGAATATGCGTTGTTTTTTTAATTGTATTCGCGTCACTTCTGCGTCACCCCTATTAAATACGCTTTACTAAATTGAATTTGTTTTATTTCCTCACATAATTTGAGAATAGTGCTTACTATGTATACCTCAATGGAAGCAAAAATGTAGTATTTTTGCGAGTTTATTCACTTGCTACTTGTGTATAGTGGCAAATGTATTAAACCCGCAATCAACACTAATCAATATGTAAACAGGCCCCAACGTGAAGCACATTTACCCTACAGACATACTTATCCATATTGACCATATTTGAACCTTTCAACTCTCTTCAAGGGCACGCCACACAGCGTGATCCTATATCTTACTGTTGTAATGTTAATGCTTAAGGATAATAATTTGTGGATTTATAAAATAAAACGAAACGGAATTTACTGGATTTATATTATATTATTTTGGATTTATATTATAAGTTTTCTAAAGTACAGTCGCCATCAGATATATTGGTGCAGCTAGGGTGCTCATAAATATCTGAACACGCCTCTATTATCAGGGCGTGCGTGTTCAGATATTGTGAACACCTTGCCGAGCCCATATATAATAGCCAATAACGACCTAGTTATAAGACTATTACAATCTTAATCATCATGTATGTATAATACAACAATCACGTTTATATAGTCCTCACAAACGTATAAGTTACCATTTTGGCCAATATATCTTCAAAGTTTGGCACCGAATCGCTGTTAAAGACTTTAGTGTGCTCAAATACGCTGAATTTGGAAAGTAACGTCTGTACTTCCTACAAGACGGTACGACGCACTTTTGAGTTCATCTCTGTAATATTCTATTTCCATTCGAACGTTTCCGGGATCGTCTCCATCTATTGTGTTGATACTGAGATCCAAAGTGACTCGTGTAGCAGTCCAAGAGTCGTGGTGAAGGCGTTAATGAAAATGTTCTCCAAGAAGCAGTGCCAAGTAGTCGAAAGCAATCGTTATCATTATCAAAATATCCGTGTTGATCGTGCTAGGGACGTTAAAAATACTTATTCTAGAAATCACACCGACATCCAATTACAAGAAAACACAAATGTTTCGTCCGTGGTTTCGTCCGACCATTATTTTCCAATTATTTGCAAGTTATTTTCCAAGAATGACACTGACAGTTGACATCGATTTTTTTTCTATCTCGGCCCATTTACTGCGCGCAAAGGAATTAATTACTCGAGTCTGCCATTTCACCTCACAAACGTCATATCGATCATTTAAAAAATTATATTTAATCAATAAAATGATATAAAAATAAAAGAGCTGCATTTCCGTGATCGCTATAATGAATACTATCGGGAAAAAATATAATTTGCCTATCTTCAAAAAACTTTACCTACCCAATTCCTTTTTGTTACACGCAAAAAGGTCGAAAATAGATACCCGATTACGTTCGGCAACACAAAATCCCAAAGAATTTCGCAAATCCCTGAAGTTTTTAATAGATCCAAATTAATCTATTTCAATGTTCTATTTCTAACGGTGAACAGTTTGTGATTGGTCCAGATCTGCCAATCAGAACACAAACCTTTGGATCAAGTCTGGTCGAACTTATTGGGATTCTGAGATTGCCTATTAAGACGCGTATCGATCAGTTTAGACTGTTATAAGAAATGTCAGAGAGTAGACAGGTATAACTTATAAATAGTGCTTACACTGAATACCCAGTTTCAGAATCATCTACGCTTTAGTAATAAATATCTGTATCGAATGTACGAGAAGAAGATATCGTAATTTCGACTTTGACCATAAGTCCTGGATCTGATAGTCTATGCTGCCACATAATATTATAACTTTCTACTCTCTGAACACAGTAAAATCGCGATTCAGATATGATTACGCAATTTTACGATAATTTAAATATAATCTTATTTCGCAAGTTCTGCACCATTAGTTCATTATACGAGTATGTTGCAGGCGCACAAACTATCACTGACGTTACTTTAAATATTACGTCCGTAAATCATTGGATATCTGTTAGTTCGCGCGTATTTTCATTTCCTATGAGTATCTCCTTATCTTACTAAATATGACAGATCTTAGTGGGGTTAGGATGGAGAGTGCATATTGTCACATATCACTTTTAAGGTATATTCTTAGAGAACGATAGCTGTCATCGGCTAATTCTAATTGAATACATACACTTGATGTACTTATCGTTAGTCTGATGCAAGATCTTTCTAATATCGGTACATTATTGCAATTTTTCGACACGTCCCTTACCTATATTTTAAAAATATATGGCGTTAAACCCTTTGGTTCATTGTAGCGCCATCTAAAATTGTGATAGATTTACTAGATGGCGGTATAGTATGAAGGGTTTTCCTTGCGCCGTATAAAATACAACGACAAATATTTTTACTCGTTTCAGCTTAGAATTGACACAGCAATCGTGAGCCGAATACTCAAGGCCGATGAACGATTAGCTTTTATTCTCATAAACAAGAATGAGCCGATGATATTGTGATTCAGGATAGTCTTACCACCTAAGCCATGTCCGCTCCTGAACAACCCCCCGAAACCTAGGAATAGCTCGAACGAACTTATACAAACACTAAATGCCTACTCGCAACTAGTAATCCACGTTCTGTGTGCATTAAATTCCTAGAATTAACAACATTGTTGACTATTGCTAATAGCTTGAGGTTGTTAACGTTTTTAGAAACGGAATGGTGAATTTTTCATGTATTATATACGTATATAAATAAATCTTACACTCTCTAATACCTACGATGTTCGCTAGACCCTTTTGTAAGCTGAATGCCATCTTATCGTGTTGTTACACATAGTCCTCTTTATTAACGTAGTATCAATATTATAATGATGGCTGTGAGGTAAATAATTGTAACAATTTAAATTTATACTGTGTAAAATTAATAAATAGCAACACAAAGGATCGCTCTGTCGCGAGATTGGTCTACAGTTTACTTCTTGCCTTCATTTGGCACTGTTTTGAAAAGTATCTCGAAAACTTAAATTAAATGTGGAAAATTCTTGAGTCTAAGTTCACAGTGCCAAATAGAAACGCATACGATGGCGCGGTACAGCGCTACTTTTCGCAGCGGATTGCCACAATATTAATCTCGACTTGCAAAAGACGAGGATATAAGGAGTTGTATCCAAGATAATTTTGTCGAAGGAATTTCGAGCTTGATAATTGTGGCAACCCCACACTAGAAGCTCACAGCTTTTTCAGCAGTTGCTCAAATTCTCAGCATAACATACCCCATGTTTTCACCGCTTCTAGTCGATCGTTTACAGAATACCACCGTTATTACCCTGGCAACATCACATTGCTCGCTGGCAACACAGTGACGAGTGTAATGTTGCCAGTATGTTCGAATGTATCACACCACAAGGACAAATTATTTAATATTGTTGATGTTGATTGTTAATAAAATGCAAATAATGTAAATATCAAAATAAATTCTGTATTTGTATTTGATATATTGTTTTTGTTCAACACCTACAATATAATATCCCTATCCCAAGATGTATAAATCCCTGACCTGATGCATTTATTTAGTATGACCATTTTATTTTCGACCACCAAAGACGTCAACTGACGCGAGCGACAGCGTAATATCAACCTTCGTGCATTGCGATAAGCTTCACGATAACGCGCCGCACAAGATAGGTGCATCATGGTAAAGTATGGGAAGTATATAAAATTACATCGTTTTTAAATTTAAAAATATATATTTCATTCTGATATGTTCTCCACAAGGAGTCAACAAAACTTTGAGAAACTAAGGCACTCCCTTAGTACACACAAATGAACAACATTATATCAACAGATCAAAGGCACAGTCGCAAACCTTAACAGCAGTAATTGACTAGACACATTTTAATACTAAATTAATAATACTGCTACATTCACTTCCATAGTCAACTAACTTCCAGAGTAAAACTAGACCAAGAGTACATTTCTAAATAATTTTTGTGCTATCCAACCCAAACTGTGAAATTCTACCACGCATCTCAAAATTTAATTCTGATTTTTCAATGAAAATACCTCTGATGGGCATAAAGACCTAAGCTAACATTGGTTATAAAGAATATTATCAAAAAATATGATACCTAATTGAATGATTGCATCAAATACCCCGGCAACTCAAATGTCAAATCTTGGAACATCCTCACGTCCGAATTTCTAACATCCGATATTGGCATTGACAAACCTTGCTTGAAACAGCAACCAACTTCTAGCCAGCAAAATAATAATTTCCCAGCAGTAACCACAGTAAATAAGCTATTTATTAAACACCATAAAAAATTCAATACACTTCTAATTCACTCACCAGAACAGTACACTAACTTAGTTTCACCATTTCCGTCACAGTTTTCCTTTACATTGAGATCATTTGTTACTTAACCCTGTCCAAATTATACACGTGTTTTGATGATTTCCTCGTTTTCATATGTTTTTTCCCTGCACTAACTTTCCGTTTTTCTTCCTCAAGTAATAATGGTGGAAGCGAAACCTTTCTCACATTATTATGCTGGCCAAACGCACTGGGTAACCTGTGAGTGTCATAGTACTCAGGAGTATGTAGCGGCTCCAATTTGGCCAAATCTCTACTTTTCGCCGTGATAACTCTGCCATTTATTATATTTTTGCGCTCCGAAGCGCTCATAGCCGTAACATAATTGGATGGATCCAAAGAAACAAAAGACTTTGCACTGTTCCGATCATAGTTTACCGAGGATTCGGGTCGCGAGTTTCGCATCCAGCGGGACGACGCGATTTCCGATTTTATAAAAGGATTCTGTCGTTTCCTTTGTAATGGACTCCGTATTTGTATCGGTGTAATGTGTAGCAGCGAGCAAAATGAGTCAGGAAGCTCATGCTCTTCTTCAAACATAGAAAATAGATTTACCTTTTCACGGTGCATTTTGGTCTCACTCAGGTTTTCTATGGATATTCTTGGGGAGTTTTGAGGTGTGACGTCGGTGCTGCTCTGGGACAGGCGTTCCTCGCTTTCACTGAATTCTTCATAGTCACTGTAGTGCATAGCTATTACCTCGTCATGTTCGATTCCTCTGAAAGATGGCCGCTTTTCTGGTAACGATATAGCTTTGCCGATGACCCTGAAAATTATGATAAAAAAACAAATTACAGTTTATTCAGATAAGAACAAAATCAGATGGATGCAGCATACCTATACCATGCAGAGGTACTTTGTAACATTAGAAATAACTTTCAGGTCAGTTCAAATATATTTATTACAAAAAAACAAGCAAAATTTTGGTGTCTGTTTGAATTGCGATTTAGTTACCACTAAAGGTAAAGCACAATATTTTTTATCTTGTTAAATGTTTTAGCAGATAAACAATTATCAAAAAAAATACAAATTTTAACACTACTTTAATAGCGTTTTTATGAACAATCCATCCAACCAACCAATCCAACTAACACATTGAAATTATTGGACAATAAACCGTGTTACAATTGTAATAAAGTGCATTGTTACTTTAATTTTTGATAGTACTCAGGGACTTTTGGTTGTCACCCGACGATTTACTCTCATACTAGAAAACACTTTGTACTAAAACTTGCGGCGTCATCCAAAGGATAAAATGACAGCAGGTAAAAAAAATATGATTAAAACCAAAATATTACTTTGCTGATCCGCGTATTTTTACGCGGACTAGCAAAGTAATATTTTGGTTTTAATTAATACGGATTCCCGCAAAGTAACGCCTGATTCTATTCACTATTTAAAAAAATATGAATTGATAAATGACTTTCAAGAGTCGAGAATGCAGATTTATTCACTCAAAATTATGAATGTTTTTCATTTATAATTTTGAGTGAATATTTTCATTCATAATTCTAAGGACTACACTTGTAAGATCGCCTATAACGCCTGTATGTAATTACCTATTCTTTGTAATTTTTGTTTATTAAACAAACGAAGACTGGGTAAAGTGGAGAAGACTGAAAGGAAAGTGGACCCTGGCGCTAGGCCGGGAAAACGCTAGGTTGAAGAAGGAGAAGAAATAAAAATTGTGTCCAAAAATTACTGTTTTTGATTTTTCAATATTTTTCTAATGTTTCATGTCATGCTAACCTGTTAATATACTATTGCTGTTTAAAAAAATCAGTACCTAAGCTGTGGATGCAACTGCCGCCACTGCTTGCACTCCTCAATGATTTGTGGCCGGTTGCTTTTCTCCCCTTCCTCATTGTACAGAGTCCGCTCTATCCTCTCCCACTCTGCCGCCAAGGTCCTCGTGGCTTCCGCTGTGCTTCTTAATAATGCTGAGCCCGCACTGCTGTCACTTTCTTCACTGCGAAAATCTGGGGTTCCTGCAACAAACATTGTTGTGATATTATAATAATGCAGCAGTTTGCAAGCCCAAATCAGGCGTGGCTCACTCCGCGATTTCGTCGCTTTGCTACAGGTAGCTAAAAGTACATCCATTCCACACCAATTTTGGTGGCTAGCCATAAGCCATGCGTGGCGCTGTCGCCACCTAGCGGCCATATCTGTGCTGATCGTAACAGACGCGGTTTGTTAGAGAGTGAATCTTCTGTACCTAGTACTATTATTTATTCAGTGCCCAAATTAAAAATATGTTTGTCTGCACCATTGAACTGTAGGCCAGATATAGAACAGCTGGTTTTTAATTTTTTTCTCGCAGAGCCCCTACAAAGCCTTTGCGGAGCCCTAGGGCCCCTAATGGCTGCACTAATGTCTTTACATGACTACCAGAAAAGGGATAGGTTTGTCTCTGAATTATCCCTACAAAACTTTCAATGTGGTTGATGATACTCAAGGTGGTCTTCACATTCGATGCGAATTTGCACGCTCTGGTGAAACACTATGTATACGCACATAGCACTGTCACTCTCTCATACACGGGAGACATGCACATTTGCATCAATGTGATAACCTTATAATTAATGTAACATTAGGTCTTGTTAATAGGTATCATTTTAAAGGTTTCAGCAGCTGAGCATCCCTCTTTAGATCGGATCGAGATCAGACATGAAAAGCCTCAGAGATTTTTGTCACTTGATGATAGTAACAAGGTGAAACTAGACTAGATGCAAAATTTTATTAATAAGTACAACATACCTGTCTCACTTTCCGAAAAGAAGTCTGAAAATGGAGTAGTAGGCCTCTCAGCACTGCCCAAGCGATAAGGCACTTCGAAAGAATAGTTTAGATTACGATTTACAACATTATTCTTGCTAGCCGATAGGGCAGGCAGCTCAGAACGGTAATTAAACTTCTGCGAATTTATATGCGGCAAGGAATCTATGTATCTGTTGATATTCTTTTCACGGGCCGATAAATAATTACGCGCAGACATAATCACAAATTATTGAGCGCAAACTCCTTATTAGCCATAATTGGTAGACGAATAAAGAATTTCGTAAGGTTGAGAAGCTATATTTCATAAAATAACCGTTCCAATTGTGATTTATAATTCAGTTTCTTTAAAAAATAGAGGAAAAGTTTGGAAAATAAAATCAATCAAAAGGCCCGTCAATTTTGGTTTTTCCTTAACTGACAGCCAAGTCTACCAACATCTTTGCAAGAAAAGTTCTATGTGTCTATGTCATTATGATTGATCTTTATCTGTACAGTGGTAATAATGGCTCATCTCATTTCCCTGGCGTTACTCCGTAAACAGAGGTAGGGATGTATGTAGATTGCACATTTTATGCAACGTGCAATATTAAAAACGGACTTTAAGAATCAATATAGTCTTTTCTTTGAAGTAAAACTTCATTAAAACGTTATCGTTTAAAAAGAATGTACGAACTGTTTTCGAGCAGACCTCATGTTGACATCTGTCAAAATACAGCTGCTCGCCTTGTCCATTGTCTGTCTGACAGACAGACTGTCACTTGGCAAGTTCACATTGGCTTGACTGGGCGGAGTGGGCCACACCGCAGTCCGGTAAAAAATCGATTTATTAAATCAGTCGTGTTATGGAAATAGTTTAATTACTAACAAAACTAGCGAACATGTCTCAAGCATTCACTAAGAGCGGCGACAAAGCTCATGATGAGGTACATAGCATATTTCTTAGCTTTTTATCATAGTTGGTTAATTTTCAATTTGCCGCCTTTGTTTTGTTGAAAATGTGTTATTTTTGGGAGTGTGTGTTTTATTATTTATTTATTATTTTACGACTATGTCCGCAGTGTGTTATTATTATCGTCCAGTTAGGGAAACAGTGTCAGTTTTGCCGCAAAGTGTCGCATTATGCGGTCAGGCGCCGTGAGCTCGCGCGAGCTATCGATGGGACGATAAGGGAACAAATCTGCATTTGAACAGCTTCCTATTTTATGCCGATAAACAAACAATGGTGCCTCTGACCCATATTGTTACCCATTCAATATTAAACGTTGGAATTATTCTTATTGGATTGTTACCCATTGTTGTAATCCATCACATCAGTAATTTAAATTGAAGCTGTGTAGTTTAAATTAAATGTCTGCACTTTTTTGTATGAAATTCTCAAAAGATCTTAATGTTTCCTTGCATGCTAGTTAAGTTAATTTATTACTGTATTATTAAATTTAACACTCAAATGAATAACTGATTACTATTTGAATACAAATATATATGGTGTCCTTCTGTTCATCTGCTGAGTTGTATTAGCTACTATATATTTAAATTTTGTAATAAATGTATAGTTATATACATTTTTTTTCTGGCTTGCTCCCTGCAATTTTGTACAGGGTAAATTTGCCAATGTCAGTGTAGGTATATACATCTATGGGTCTATTTAATTTTGTCACATTAGAAACAACATTTTCAATAGTTTGCTAAAGACTCAGCTCTATTATGAAAACGTTTGGTGATAGAGAGCTATAAAAAAAATCTTAATATTATTTGTAGCTCCTGTATTACACTATACAGTCACCCATTAGGTGATAAGATAATGATGATAATCCCTTAAACTGACCTATTGTTCAGTCGAAGGAATAACGAAACACTAATGACTTTAAAGATAACTATGTCAATATGCAGCTCCTGCTATTGATTTTACTACTAATTGTCACACTGATGTGCATGTATATTTTTGTTATATGAGCTACTTTGCAGTGCGGCGCGTCCATAAAAGCCGATTCCCACCCGCTTGCCTGTTTTTGGACATTTAGTCAGAGTTGTAAAGGACATATGTAAGCCAAATTAGCCCCGGCTTGCCTATGGATATGTTTGACGCGCGGCCACTGCTACTTTGTCCCACTGCTGAACAGTCTTTCATGTATCCCAGTATTGAGCAGACATCCATATACATTTTTATATATCCAATACATTGCAGAAAATCCTCATGCCTTACACATACATCTTGCAAGTGCCGGGCAAGCAGATCCGGACCAAGCTCACCTGTGCATTCAACAACTGGCTCAACATTTCTGATGAGAAGCTTAAGGCTGTCGGAGAAATAGTCCAGATGCTGCACAACTCTAGTTTACTGTAAGTTGTTATTTATTACTAAATTCGGGGGTTGTGCACAAATCACGCGAGGTGTTTTCGGCTACTTTTTGACCCCCCCTCCCCCTTGGTGATATTTGGTGAGGTTTTTATCTACCCCCCTCCCCCCACACAACCTCACGTATATTTTTTTGAAATTTTCTCATTCGACCTAATTTTAAGATAAAATAAATTAGTTTATTCAATAACAAAACTTATACAAACTATTATTAAAATTAAGTATAAACTAAATAAATTAAAACTAAAACTAATAAAATAAATAAATAAAACTTACCCACCTACCTTAAGATAAATAGTATTGTATATATAGAAAATCTTGTTTATTTTTCTATTTTCGTTAAACAGGCTCGTTATTTTGAAGTGCAGAGTGAAGATTTATGTTTAACGAAACCGAGAAAAAGTATCTACTGATGTGGTAGGTATATTTTTTCTTAGTTTTGTTCACTGTAGGAAAATACACGTGAGGTTTTCTTATAACCCCCCTCCCCCAACGTGATCTATCGTGATTTTTTCGTGACCCCCCTCCCCCATCGAACCTCGCGTGATTTGTGCACAAGCCCTTGTTTACAACTTTTTTGCATCAAATGATAATGATGCAATCATAGCAATCAATGCAAGCAGGGAAAGGCATATCGGATAGTTTTTATATTGATAACTATCCTATGTCCTTCCCTGGGCCTCAAACTGTCTCTGTACATAATTTTATCTAAATGAATTTAGCGGTGTAAGCGTGAAGAGGCAGAGGGAGACCGAGACAGAGCTTTTATAATATTTACAGTACATATGGTGTTACTTTACCGCCCTGGGGCGGGATTAAGGAACAATACGTGCCTATGTCTAAAATTTAAAGGGCTTTATGTACTCTAAATCATTGTACAATACACGTGCGAAAAGGTAATTTGCAACTGGTGTCGATTTAAAACACTCCCGTCGGTCGTGTTTCAATTTATCGCCACTCGTTGCGAATTTCCTACTTTACGCACTTGTATCGTAATTTTGCTATAGTAGGGATTATTACACAAAACATTGGTAGTCTCTTTGGGAACAGGGTTTCCCAAACCTTTTACTTATGGGCCAAGGCTATAGCTCGTTTTTTTTAGCATTAGAAATAAGGTAAACAATCTTGATCTGTATTTTAATTGCAAAACACACTTTAATAATAAGTTACGGCATATATATGTAACAATTATGAATCTAACATGAACATTTATATCCTTCTGCTTTCAAAAGTAATACTTACTGGTTTTTAAAAAGCGTTTTTCAATTAAAAGACATGTCAAGATCGCTTACCTTCTTGCAAGTTCTTTCTAATGCTAAAAAAACCGGGCAAGTGCGAGTCGGACTCGCGCACGAAGGGTTCCGTACCATAATGCAAAAAAAAATAACGGTCACCCATCCAAGTACTGACCACTCCCGACGTTGCTTAACTTTGGTCAAAAATCACGTTTGTTGTATGGGAGCCCCATTTAAATCTTTATTTTATTCTGTTTTTAGTATTTGTTTTGTCTAGCTATCACGGTTCGTGAGATACAGCCTGGTGACAGACGGACGGACGGACGAACGGATGGACGGACGGACAGCGAAGTCTTAGTAATAGGGTCCCGTTTTACCCTTTGGGTACGGAACCCTAAAAAACGAACTATACCAGGCTTCTGCTTCTTGGAAACCCCTGTTTCAGTACAGTCAGCATCAGAAAGACAGTGTCAGCAAATTTGGTCAAATAGATTGGAATTGGAACATACGCAAAAAATTATGGTAGAACAAAGGTGTGTTATTAGGTATAAAACTACCCCCCACTCTGAAATTCACCCGGGCCAAATGTGCCAAAAATACTGGCGGCATTCCCTCGCTGAATGGCCAGTGATATTTATTGGACCAGAAAAACCAGAGCGAGGGTCGCACGACACGGCACGGGACACGGTATTTTAAATAAATTTATCACAATATAGGTACCTACAGTCGCCATTAGACATATCGGAGCGGCCGAGGCGCTCACAAATATCTAAACACGCCTCTATTGTCAGGGCGTTAAAGGAGCATTCCATAAAATTGTCTACCGTTGTCCCGTACAAACGCGAAGTTTCTGAAGATTTAAAGGTATAAGAGTTTCCTTTTCTATGACAAATGGTCAAAAATATGCACAGAAAAATAATCGCCTGCTTTAAATGCCGAGAAAAAAGTCGCAAGACAGGAAATAAAATGCGTTTGTACGGGACAGCCCGTGGAATGCTCCTAAAGTGCGTGTTCAAATATTGTGAGCACCTTAGCCGCTCCGATTTATCTGATGGCGACTGTAAAATACGTATATTCGCAGAATCTTTGTTTTATCTTTATTTTTTGGAGCTTTCGTATTCGTCATACTGTTAAACCGTTAGTTCTCTCCTCAGAATCTTATTTTTGTTCATGGTTTTCCTCGTCATAGTTACGCGCACTCGCTGCGCACGCACCAATACTCGAAATTTTGGTATATGTAATCGATAAACATCTTGAATGGCCTTACTCATCAAGTAAAACAGGCAGAGTGCCGTACAACCACCCAATTATCGTCCAGTACTTGAACGAGTTCACAAGTTCAATACAATAACCAATCAAATCAATATGGTCCGCCGACGCAAGCTCCTGACAACACTCCTCGTTACGGAGTGAAACATGTCGAGCGTCCTTCGATACTTGTGTATTAAATATAGGTACCTACTTGTGTATATTTCTATTTATATCAAAAATAGGCCAAATATGATCACATGATTTCTGGACTACCCCTTACAGGTAGGTTCATTAAGTAGGCTTTAGGCTTATATGAACTATTAGTTAAATTCGTAATACCTTATAAAATAGTCGCGTAATATACACCGTGTTTTATTAACATCCATAATTTCCAGTTTGCATTTCCAAACTTAAATTAAGCCGATTTCTTAAAGACACCTAATAGTTACCTACTCGGTTTACGCGTCTTAACATTAAGGCCACTGCGAGATGGACGGATAGAGTCTGATGTCGGAGGGATAGTACCTAATAGGGTCCCGTCACCCTCACCCGTACGATATCTTAAAAGATACTTGATTTGCTTTAATTTACTAAACAACTGAATCCAGTTGCTTTGATTTATTTACCTCTAAGAACAAACGTTCTATACGGTCAGACTACATTCGCTAGTAAATTAATCGAATAGTTTCCCCTCCGTTAATAAAAGTCCTTCAATTTAACAGTATTTACGATCATTCAGATTAATCGATTCGCTCCATTACACCATGACTCACGCGGAATACCCATGCCACAATGTGTGGTACATGTCTATTCAAAAAAAGCTCTAAACAGTACGATATTCACGGGTTTTAGGATCTTTTGGTTTCAACACCTATTGGTTGACGTAACTATTCCAGAGACTAGTTAATGGTGCCATTCCAGAGTATTCACGTGATGCGACTGTTTGGAGTACAACGTAGCTTATAGTCTGTTTCTTTAGATATTTAAATAAAAGTAAACAAAACCTACCCTCAAATGGCTCCTTATGCCAGTTGAGGGCAGATCAAAACCGTTCACGATCAAATAATGTAGGTTAAAGTCTGGTCGTTCAGTGACTGATCCAGGCGGTTTTGTAATTGGTTGACCAATAAATGTTATAACTACCCTAAAATATACAAATTGTTTGTTTACTTTTATTTAAATACCTAAAGATACAGACTATAGGTACATGTAAGTCTACACGTGGGTGACCGATACTAGGTTGTTTAGTCGATTTGGTAAATTGATTGGAAAGTATTAACAGTCTAATGGTTGGTCTTATACAAAAGCTTTACGCTTTTACACAGTTTTATTTAGCTTCACTGCGCATACTTGTTTGTATCTATTTTTGCGTCAAATGTTCACTGATAATTATTACTGGAGCATTCCATGAAATTGTCTACCGTTGTCCCGTACAAACGCGAAGTTTCTGAAGATTTAAAGGTATAAGAGATTCCTTTTCTATGACAAATGGTCAAAAATATGCACAGAAAAATAATCGCCTGCTTTAAATGCCGGGAAAAAAGTCGCAACACAGGAAATAAAATGCGTTTGTACGGGACAGCCCGTGGAATGCTCCTACTGATTCACATGAAATTTAGAGGGTGACTGCCATAGTTATTCGCCACTACATATTAAGTGCCTTTCCTATCAAATCAGAAAGAAAGAAGCCATTTGAAAGCTTATTGTTCAGAGCGGTCAATTACTATGTAGTGGCCGATACGAGTAACGATAGCAGTAAGTCAATTGAGTTGCACTAATATGCTAACATGAAGCTGATCTGATGATGCAATCGGAAGGTAGCCAAAGGAACTCCTCGAAGGAAGAACAGAAACATGAGACTCATTATTAGGAAGACCCAAATAAGTCTAGTGAGAAGTACAGTCCAGTCAGCATAAAAAGTGTGTACCTACTGTCACAATTTATTTTTGACAGTAAATTTTTCATGGTAGTTTACCTGAAAACCATTATTTAAAAAACCGCAATATAAGAAAACCATATTTAGTAAAAAAATCCTTTATGAACTTTACGCCTGACTTCCAACAAAGGATAAAGTTCTCTGATAATACTTTACAAGTTGTTCTTAGATAGTAAAGAATCTTTAGTAAAGATACTTTCCTCGTATCGTCATGTCCTAAGTCCATTAGTTACGAACATAGGTATTGATGTTGTCATACCCCGTGTCCTAAAACGTATCGTGGACGTGACAAGATAGTAAATGAGCCTACGTCATTGTCATTACCTACCAAGAAACGCTGTTTACTTGTAATTTCGTTATCGGACATATGGTAATTCTCACGCTTTGTTTATGTTCTATCTTATTTGATATCTTTGTTGTTTGGGTAATAGGTATTCCTATATGAGTAATGGCGTAAAGTAGACAATTAAGGTGACCTCTCGTTGTTTGTTTGGTTGTTTTAAAACGAGAAAACGTAATCAATTCAGAAGATGGCCAGCTCTTTATCATTTGTCACCATGCCTGTCGCGTTCTAACAATTATGCAAGTGGGAAAGTGACGCATGACATGATAGGTGATAAAACGCGACCATGATTCCGCTGCAGAGCACCAACACCCTCATCAAAATATATCAACGCGATTCAATTTCGTTATTCTACAATTTAGGCAACATAAACATATTTAGGTGCATCAAAAATAATCACAAAATACATTAAATCGATGATGAATATCTATGATGATAATAGAACTTTTGTAAACGGTAAACTTTTTTATTGCCTGAGAGAAATCACTACACCTTATTAAAACAAAGTCCCCCGCCGCGTCTGTCAGTTTGTGTGTTTTTATGTTCGCGATAAACTCAAAAACTACTGAACGGATTTAATAGAGTGATTCTTAACCCGTGCGAAGCCGCCGGGGTCGCTAGTTAAGTATAACTGCTGATCAAATTTTATCGTTAGTGTACATTTGGATTGCGATTGTTAATATTTATTATAGTATTCTCTCGCATTTATGTATGTATCTATTCGCTATTGATTTTATATTTTAACTTTAAAAATATGAAGAAATAATATCGAGTTATTTATTGTATAACTAAATACCTTAACGTAGACAAAGGACGTATCACGTAAGTTGATAAGATAAATACTAATGTTCATATTTTGTTACAGGGTAGACGACATTCAAGACAACTCAATACTTCGTCGAGGTATCCCCGTAGCACATTCCATCTACGGCGTGGCTAGCACGATCAATGCGGCCAACTACGTCATGATAATAGCGCTAGAGAAGACTTTGGAATTAGGGCATCCGATGGTAAGTAGGCCTCGCTAGGCCTCGGCAACTCGATACTTCGTCGTGGGATCCTTGTAGCGCACTACGGCGTGGCTAGCACGATCAATGCGGCCAACTAGGTCATGATCATAGCGCTAGAGAAGACTTTGGAATTAGGGCATCCGATGGTAAGTAGGCCTCGCTAGGCCTCGACAACTCGATACTTCGCCGTGGAATCCTTGTAGCGCACTACTACGGCGTGGCTAGCACGATCTATGCGGCCAACTACGTCATGATCATAGCGCTAGAGGAGACTTTGGAATAAGGCCATCCGATGGTAAGTAGGCCTCGCTAGGCCTCGACAACTCGATGCTTCGTCGTGGGATCCTTGTAGCGCACTACTACGGCGTGGCTAGCACGATTAATGCGGCAAACTACGTCATGATCATAGCGCTAGAGAAGACTTTACAATTAGGGCATCCGATGGTAAGTAGGCCTCGTTAGGCCTCGACAACTCGATACTTTGTCGTGGGATCCTTGTAGCGCACTACAAGGGCTGCTACTTATGTATCCGGAATGGGCCACTTACTGGAACTATATTAAAAATATATATATAACATATAAAAATGGAACTCTTTGGAAGCAAAATACAGTTTGTTTCACATGTCTATCAATTGGTTTTACATTGTAGCATTATTTAAAAAAATTCTTTGTTGCACCTTCAACGGATTTACTTGTGAAAATTTTCGAGCAGATGTTTTTTTTTACGATGTTCGGAGTGGATAAACTCAAAAATAGTGCATGGATCGACTTTTTTCGACTTTTGGGGAGTAAGTTCCATCGAAGGTCAATGTTTTAGTGAATAAATTGTGGTCGTAGTATATTACGGTATTTACAGTAGGTAGAATTTAAAAAAAAAACGCTCTAAATCGGCTGTTATCCCACAAAATATAGATGCTGTAAACGAGCTCATAATGCAAGATGGTAATAGTATATATCGCAAGATAGAGGCATCTCATGGCAATAGTATGACGAGCATTTGTAAGATATTACATGAACATTTGATTAAAAAAAAAAAACTCGTGAAAGAGTCGTTCTTGCCTACAAAATGCACGTCTTGAATACCAACATCAGAATGGAAAAAGTGCTATGAAAAGTCGTTTCAACATTTTCAAAAGTGCATTCATCTTGGTGGACAAATACAAAGGCAATAAAACCATTTATAATTATAGATATTTGTTATTTTTTGTGTTTCCGGATACATAAGTAGCAGCCCTCGTACTACGGCGTGGCTAGCACGATCAATGCGGCCAACTACGTCATGATCATAGCGCTAGAGGAGACTTTGGAATTAGGGCATCCGATGGTAAGTAGGCCTCGCTAGGCCTCGACAACTCGATACTTCGTCGTAGGATCCTTATAGCGCACTACTACGGCGTGGCTAGTACGATCAATGCGGCAAACTACGTCATGATCATAGCGCTAGAGAAGACTTTGGAATTAGGGCATCCGATGGTAAGTAGGCCTCGCTAGGCCTCGACAACTCGATACTTCGTCGTGGGATCCTTGTAGCGCACTATCACGGCGTAGCTAGCACGATCAATGCGGCCAACTACGACTTGATTATTGTAGTTCTTAATCTGTATTTTTCATTCAGCGCCCAGAGATCATAAGGGCCGCCCCACACTAGCGTCCTTTGATCGCCGGCGCTATGGAAAATGACGTCGCTGCGTAGGCGCAAACGTTGCGTCGAGCAGAAGCCATAGAGTTGACTAGACGCCGACGCTCGGGAGACGCTAGTGTGGGGTGGCTCTGGCAGTAGTCCGAATATACTAGATGAGCATACATCGGGGTTTCCGGATCGGGAATGATTTCTTGTATTTATAACTTTGTTTATTGTAAATAATTACCAAACTATGAATTAAACGTACGTAGTAAGATCCAAATGTGCTTAGGAATGTTAAATTAGTATAGTTGTTTACAGTTTTTACCTGTTATTTGGCTAGTGTAAATCATTCCCGACCCGAAAACCCCGATGTATGTAGATAAGTAGATGGACTTCTTGTTCCATAGACATCACAAAGCCTTTTATTCTTTCAGGCTACAGCAGTGTACACAGAGCAGCTTCTGGAACTACACAGAGGGCAGGGCATGGAGATCTACTGGAGAGACAACTTCCGCTGTCCATCGGAGGAGGAATACAAGGAGATGACTGTTAAAAGTAAGTTAATTTATGTGTAGTGTTTTCATTTGGTGGCATTATTATGTGACATTTTTATCTAACACATCCACTACACAGGAATAAAATGTGTGCGCTCATGACACAAATAAATTGCTTTATCCTGAATCTAACACAGGACCAACGCTTTCGTAGGTCAAAGTCACCAACCGACCAACCAGGCCAAACAACCGTCAATTTGTGGAAAAACTTAAAGGATTTGCCAACCAAATAGTTAAGAGTACAGATACGTAAAAAAATTACAAAACAAAAAAGCACTCACTCTCTCTTTTCACTCTCTCCTCTCATCTACTCAAAGGTTAACTGGAAGAGATCCCTCAAAGGGATAAGTTCGCCTTTGTACGTCTTGCTAATTGTATGTTATTTTTAATATGTCTTTTTGTACAATAAAGAGTTTACTACTACTACTAAAAAGTTATGAATTTAAATACATGTTTGAATTGAAATGAATTTTGTCTGAAAATATTATTAAATAGCTCAAACATAAATACCAATGCTTATGGAACGTAACTTGAACTAAAGATTGGTAGAACATTTATTAATTACCAACACGAATCTTTACGTGCAAAATCCAAGAATCATTTTGGTTAGAGCTTTTTAGCAAATACGCCAAATGCCTAGCAAAACTGGTTAAGACTGAACTCCGGGTATTTCCATGTTGTGTTGTAATTTATTTCTACGGTTTCAGGATCATGACTTCATGGTAGTATTTTTGGGATTTCGCCCCACATGTGTATTACTCATCAGATGTCTAGATTGCGCGTAGTCACTGCTAAAAATAAATCGTCTCGCGTTCCCATCGCAAATTGTATCTAAAATGCATTTATCAGATCACATTGCATTCATCACGACCTTGAAGAAACCTTGAAGAATAATTAACAGACTGCAGATTGTTAACGTACTATGTATTAGATTCATCATCATCATTCATCATTTCAGCCTATACACGTCCCACTGCTGAGCACAGGCCTCCTCTCATGCGCGACAGGGTTTGGGCTATAGTCCCCACGCTAGCCCAATGCGGATTGGGGACTTGTATTATATTATATGTATTAGATTGCAAAGCATTATTATTATGCACTAGCCCCCACCCGCGAATTTGCCCGCGTAGAAGAAGACTTTGCTAAATACCAAACCTTCCTTCCGTCTTACAACTCTGGCATTGTACCTACAGCAACTTGAACGTATTATGTCACGCATAATATATATTTTTAAAATATATACCTACGTTTCGCTCTACTCTACGTTTTGCCAGTCTACCCGTAACTACGAGCGATGGCTAAGGGTTCGAATCGTCTGGTTAAATCTAAAAATCACTACAAATTGTGGCAACCGAACAGTGTATTTTGTCATTATGCCACCATAGTCTGGCAAGCCAATTATGGCAAAAGAAAAGAACGTCAAACTTTAAGAAATATAGGCACAAAGGGCATTAGGCCTTGTTCATTTTGAATTTCAAAAATAATAGTACCTATTAGTTACAGAACGTTCACTCTCAACAAAACGCATCTATTTCGACAGATATGACCGCAAGGTAACGCAAGCGCGAGCAGGAGTTCGTTCCATAGCGGTGCGCGGCAACTATTACTGCTAGACACCAAAATTGATGTGGGCCACATGTACTTGTAGCGACGCGACGAAATCGAGGAGTGGGCCACGCCTGACACTGTTTATTTTTGCACAGAAACCGGCGGGTTGTTCATGCTGGCCATCCGGCTCATGCAGCTGTTTAGTGAGAACAAGGCGGACTTCAGCAAATTGTCCGCCATCTTGGGTCTGTACTTCCAGATCAGGGACGACTACTGCAATCTGTGTCTACAGGAGGTAAGCCTTCGACAAATCGAGTTAATCTAATGAAATTCATGACTGATAGGTATTTTTATATTGTCTTCGGTCACCGCGATAATTATTCATGAAATAAAACGAATTGGACGGATTATTTCGCGGCTAATGAATTTAAAATACACCCGGAATTCCCAACGTTGCGAACCCCTTACAGTGTTCGTGGTTTCCTCAGTCACGTTGACTATAAACGCTGTAAATGGTTCGAAACATCGGCATGAACTTTCAATTGATTATACGCGATGTAATCCGTTTAAATAGTAAAATAAAAACCTTTAACCCGAGAAGATAGTTACGTAAAGCAACGAAATCTTCGACCAATAAACTACTCGACTATTTATTTTACTGCTACCTAAAGCCTACCGCAATTATATATAACTTGATCATCATCTCTTGTAATCATACGTCATTCGGCGACGATACAAAAAACAACAAAAAACGTAGAAAATAAACGCACTTATCCTTAAAATCACCTATATTTCTGACATTAACCGCATGACTAATGACATGCGAAATTAATTATCTTGTGGGTGTCACATTGGTGCCAAACGAGGTCTACTTCACAGAAGTAATCCTAATAAATAAAACATGATATGGTAATGCTGCGGTTATATTAATATACATATCTACCGCTTCTGAGTTAGTGTTGGTATCACTGGTATCAATGCATTCTGCATAAAATGATGGGTTTGTACGCTATTAATCAAGCCGTCTTGCCAATTTAAGATTTTCCTTCCTCGAAGTGATATATTGTCATTTTTTACTGTCACGGAGGTCTGTTATTATGTTGAGCCATATACTACTTTACTTAAAAGGTAATCTCGTTTCTCAGAAATGAATTAATCGATTCTAAGCTGCATCGAAATTGTATTCGTATTCGTTGAACCAGAATCGTTAAACGTCAATTTTTCACAACCAGAGATACCGCATAATGTAACATCACGCTCCGCGATTGTTGAGCTATAGTCCGTTTTTTTTAGCATTAGAAAGAACTTCGCAGAAGTTCGCTTGTGGTTCTAAATCTGGCACTTTTAGCGGTAACAATTTGAAGTAAATTATATGTATTGACCATGCTACATTAGATAATTCAATAATTATTAACAATTAACGAGCCTGATAAAAACTGCACGCTTGCTTCTGCGGACTTCTTTCTAATGCTAAAAAAAACGAACTATATTTAGGGTCCTAGGTAAACTGGTTGTTCAATGCTTGTACTATAGAAGTCCAATTTAGCTAGAACCCTAAATGACATAACAATCACGGAGCGTCACTGTATAACGACATCTTCTTCAGTTGTCCAATTCCAGGCACGATTTTTTCATATTACCAATTATCAATCACTCTTTAGGGCTAATTTAGACGGCGCGCGAACTCGCATGCGAGTTTAGTTACATTGCGGACTTGGTTGGTTAAGTCCAATTCAACCGACCGACGAAAACCCGCAATGTAATGAAACTCGCATGCGAGTTCTCGCGTCATCTAAATGAGCCCTAAAAGTCTTTAATAAGGCAAGACCGCCTACACGGTCTTTGGTTCATTTTAACTCTTGTGTTTGTACACATACTCCATTCACAGAAGGTCGGTAGAACAGAAGGACTGTAGGGCTACCGCCAATACCGAAAATCGTCAATTGCGGGGATTTTTCTCTGTCACTCTAATTACGCCTTCATTGGAGTAAAAGAGAAAGGTCCCCACAATTTGCGAATTTCGGTATTCGCGGTAGCCGCTCTGAAGCTCATGTATTGTGCAATACGAGCCTCGATGCATATGTTTTCGTCTAGTCAGACCATTTTTTGAGGTTCTCGCGTTTGTACAAAAATAATGTTTTAGTTTAAGAATCACTAATATTTAATGCTTATACTGATGTAGTTTAATTTTATTCGGCAATATTCTACAATAACTAAATCCAAATACAAGAAATACAGTTTGTACTGAAAGAATAAAAAAATATTTGAGAATAAACAAAATAGTTGTGTGAACTAGACGAACTATTTTGCATCGGGGCTTGTATAATGTGTATAATTTACTTATTATGACGTGTTCCAGTACTCAGAGAACAAGAGTTTCTGCGAGGACCTGACGGAAGGCAAGTTCAGCTTCCCAATCATCCACGCCATTCACAATCAAGACGGCGACAACCAAGTGCTTCGTATCCTTTACTAATGTCAATCCGGATCACAGACAAAACATCCTCCAGACTGAGCATAGATTTCGCTCACCTCGTCCCGCGCACCCCCGCATTTTTGGCATCATCGGTTGCATGAAATAATTGCTCAAAACTCGGTCTAGAGGATTCCTAGATCCGAATGGGACGGCAGTTAGATTAGGCTTAACCTCCTAAGGCCCAGCTATACAAATGACAAATCCAAAATTAGCTATTGAAATTTGAACCTATAGTGTAAATAGAATTGATTTTGCGTTGTTGGAAAATTGAACGAAACAAATCCAAAGCGACTCTGTTCCAATTGAATAGGATTTAAATTTCATCGAACTGAAGAGGTACTATAGGTAGGATATAGGCTTGGGCCTTTGAAGGATATATCTTGCCTGGATCTAGATCGATCCCCGCCATTTGCGATACACACAGGGTAAAAAGTAACAGTGGACCGACGCCTCTGGATGTTTGCGTAAATGCGGACACCGCACAAGAAAGTAGGGTTGTTAGACTTTTACACAACTGCCCAAGACTTACACTTGACTTACTATAAGACACGCTAGCCCGTAAGTAGTACCGAGCTACTAACAACGGTGATGTATGCAGCTCGGGTGCGCGCGACCCACCCCTCGCACCCCGCACGATTGCCGTGTCTAGGCGGCTTCGTCGAATGACTGTATTGCTTTATAGACTGTGTTGTATGATGCAATCATTCTCTTTAGATCCAGTCGATAGATCCAAAATGGATCTAGTGAGAAAAGTTTTTCTTCTTAGATCCAACTTCTCACCGATGGATCTATAGAGAAGTTTTTTAGTAATAAATCCAGTTGAAATGATAAATGGATCTAGTGGGATTTTTTTTATCGCAAGATCCAATTTTTACTTACGTTATTGTATCAATCAGAAATTCTCTATCTTGTTAATTCTAATTGAATGGAAGCAATCAATGTATGTGTCGTGTCCAAATCTTAGATATTGATCACTTCATGGTATGGTTAGGTTAGGTTTCTTTTCGGCGTTTAAAGCCGATAAGTTTATTTATTTCTTTGTACCTATATGTCACAATAAAATAAACTTTTATAGTTGCAAATATGCATAAAATTCGCGTTTCCCGGAAACGGGATAACGGTAGACATATGGAATGCTAGGAGCATAAGAGAAATGCTTAAAATTGACATAAGAATATTTAAACTATCTAGCCAATAACACACAAAATCTATTGGTTTTTAACCTTCTTCTTCTTCCTCGCGCTATCCCGGCATTTTGCCACGGCTCATGGGAGCCTGGGGTCCGCTTGACAACTAATCCCATGATTTGACGTAGGCACTAGTTTTTACGAACGCGACTGCCATCTGACCTTCCAACCCAGAGGGGAAACTAGGTCTTATTGGGATTAGTCCGGTTTCCTCACGATGTTTTCCTTCACCGAAAAGCGACTGGCAAATATCAAATGATATTTCGTACATAAGTTCCGAAAAACTCATTGGTACGAGCCGGGGTTTGAACCCGCGACCTCCGGATTGAAAGTTGCACGCTCTTACCACTAGGCCACCAGCGCTTGCGCTCGCTTGGTTTTTAACCTATCGTTTATTTTCCTTAACTAAGTGATTAGATATCCTCCGGCAACGGACCCGAGACGTCGAGGTAAAGCGATACTGCATCGCCTTGCTCGAGCGGCTCGGCAGCTTCCGATACACGCGCGACACACTAGCACGACTCGACGCCGCTGCCAGAGAAGAGGTATGATCCTTCATTGTTTAATATTTTTTTAAAACGACACACTAGACTGCGCCTTGATCGATAAAACTTGAAAAAATGCATATGAAACTTATTCAACTTTTCACTGAAAATTTCACAAGTACCCGAACCATGACTCACTGACGGTATCAAAACTGACATATACGCTAAGAAAGGTACTTATACACCATTGAGCAAGGCAATGAATCTGTACAAAATTATCTCAATACTTTCAGGTGGCCCGCCTAGGTGGTAACCAAGACTTAGAAAACCTTCTCGACGAGCTACTGAGCTGGCAGCGGCCTGAAGACGTCTAAACAAGTAGACCCACCACGATTACCGCTGAATCGGACAATAACACACCTTACGCCAGTGCCGTAAGAACTACGAAGGCAGCAGTTGTCGTGGTTGTTAAATTTGGAGATTTTGACAATCGAAATTTTAATTTATTGCCTTTGGATAAGGTAAAAAATCTAATAGCAAGAGGTCCCCCCCTATTAGAGGTACAGTCCCCGTATTTGGTTCCTAGGGCACTATATAACCTTGTCGTTTTAGCAACTAGATATGACACACATCACTCAATAAGCACTGTCTTAGAAGATATACAAATTGAATAATTATGACATGGTTCTATACTTATAGTGGCCTAGGAATCAAATTGGTTTACTGTACACATTTGAAAGCTTAGCTTTCGAATGAATTGTATAATTCGTTTTCTT
Organism: Cydia fagiglandana; assembly: GCF_963556715.1. Lineage (NCBI taxonomy): Eukaryota > Metazoa > Arthropoda > Insecta > Lepidoptera > Tortricidae > Cydia > Cydia fagiglandana. The sequence continues at coordinate 6,571,896 of NC_085936.1, read as the reverse complement.
TAGCATTAGAAAGAACTCCACAGAAGCAAGCGTGCAGTTTTTATCAGGCTCTTTAATTGTTAATAATTATTGAATTATCTAAAATACATATAATTGGATGGTGTTTAGCAAAAATGAGTCATCCCACAACCATTTTTCAATAAAATGTCAACTTTAAGCGTCAATATTTTGAGTTAACATCTTATTGAAAAAAATATGTGGGTTGACACATTATTGCGCATCAGCATCCAATTTACTTCAAATAATTACCGCTAAAAGTGCCGGATTTGGAACCACAAGCTTACTTCTGCGAAGTTCTTTCTAATGCTAAAAAAAACGGACTATAAAATTATTGATACTTAGGGCTTACTGAAAATTCCTGGACTGGCCACTCAGAAAAAATAAGTCGTCTCATATATCAGAATCCAGAAATTTCAGTATGGCCCACGTAATGGGGAGTTTTGATTGTCAAAATCTTCTGTATTTATGTTTGCGCGCTCACTTAACAAATTCCTGTACTTATAATTTGAATATAGTTATTATATTCTAAGTTGATGCATCAGCCGAGCCGGCTTAATGTTACGAGGTACATTATTTTTATTTTTCGCTTGTAGTTTTCAAAAGCCTAAAATCATTAAGTATTATAATAAGTTTTTAAATTTCCATAGTTAATTAGTGATTGCGTATTATTGTTAATAACTTCGTTCACAAACATGTAAGTTCGGTACTTATCTGAAGTTTTTTCGAAGAATATTTCGTCGGGTGACAAGCAAAAGTCACTAGTACCATTGAAATTATTGGACAATCAACCTTGTTTAAAGTGTCATAAAGTGCATTGTTACTTTAATTTTTTGATAGTACTTAGTGACTTTTGCTTGTCACCCGACGATTTATAAAAAGTTAGGTTGCTAGCTTGTGCATTTTAATGACATATTGGTAGCTTATAAAAAACTTATATGAAACGTATAGTACCTGCAATAATATACTACACAACAAAGGCCGCAAAAGTATCTGCCACGATCTTATTTGTAGAGCCATAAGGGCGTGTCACACATTTTTGTGCCTTAGAAGATTAACATATTATTGCAGGTGACTGTACCTATAAATCCTATAATTACATTGTTGCGAAAAATTTAACGGTAAGAATATTTCGGATCATTCAATTTACGACGAATACTAGAGTTCGAATCTAACTAGTAATTACATTTTGTTCTAGTAGATACCTATATTTCGTCGGGTGACAAGCAAAAGTCGCTTAACTAACACCATTGAAATTATTGGACAATAACCCGTGTTACAAGTGTAATAAATTGCATTGTTACTTTAATTTTTTGATAGTACTTAGTGACTTTTGCTTGTCACCCGACGATTTAGAAATATTACTTAAGTAGAATCGACCAAAAATCGTGCCAGTCATAGTTAGGTACAATCAATATATCTGTCGGCGGCCGATCGTAAGATCAGGCATATCGTGAAATTCCTAGGCATATCGTGAAACCTGAAAATCTTTGACTCGTTCCCGGTGTCGCGTAGCGGGGCTCCTATTTCTGGGTAGTTTTCCCTGCGGGCATCTGAAGCAACCTAACGAACCTATCCTACCTATATATTGGTTTAATGTGACTATCGTATCGTCAAAACATTACACAGGAACATTACGATCTGCCTGATCTTACGACCGGCCGGCCGACATGTCCAAGCGGATTGATGCTGACATACAATAGTTATTACGATACAAGTGCAGAAAGTAGGAAATTGGTATATTTCCGTGTTCTTATAACCCGGCAACCTTCAAATCAAGAGTGAACAGGCACCTTCTGGGGGAGCTCGCTCAGTAAGAGCGCGAGTAAGCCTATTCATAATTTAAAAAAAAAATTGGTAGTGTGCAATTAATTTTTATATATTTCTCAAATGTCTATGTATTGTTATCTGACTTATCTCGCTTGTATCATTAAGATACTATAGTTACGTTTAAAGTACATAATGATTCTTAACAAAAATTAACATCCATTTAACTTATGTTTAACATAATGGATGTATTTATGCGAGATCTCTGCAATCTTAGGTGTAAATATAAATAATATATGATTTTTAAGCCTCATAAAAATCTTGACTACATACTTCCAACCATAGAGTGTTTGTTTGTTTCGGAGCATTTCACGAGATTGGCTACCGTTGTTTCGTACACACGCGAATTTTCTGAAGATAGGAGTTTTTATTTTTCAATATGGATGTCAAAAATGCAAAGAGGTTAAAAGGACTGATGCGCCTAAACTTGACGAAAGGGGAGTAAAATAAAAAAATAGGCTGCCATAGACAGTAAATCGTTCAGTAGCGTTTTTTCGGTGTACTCTCATTAGACCTAACGCGTGTTAATGCACTGTTCATAGATATTATAGACTGCACATTCCACGTTGATTACCATTAGATTATAGGGAGACCTAAACACCGTGTTTTTTTTTTGTTAATTTCAAGGGTGCATTCCTGAGCTTAAATTGGGTAACTTTCTCAAAGACACCGATATTCTAATTAACTCCATTTCGGAGATATTCAATAAAAAAAATTCCTATAAGGCCTCTGCAAGCGTGTACACTTGCCTTAGGGCCGGTTTACATATTGATTAGTGTTTAGAATGAGTTCATATATTTGCTCCTAAACTAAAGTACAATCTCGGTCGATCAATGTTCGAAATGACATTGATATGTTTGGTTGAGTTAAATGTAATACCCGTGTTACAACAACGCTATATGCTACATTTAATAACTTTTTAATCTTTTTTTTATAGGCAAAAATATTTCTTTTTTGAAAATTAACTATGCCAATTCGTTCTCTTAAACGTACTTAATCATACCCCGAAGTTAACGGAATTCAATAAAAACACGGTGTATATGTCGACGCGGAATCGGAAAAAGCCGATAGAAAAAACCTTTATGTCTGCGCAATGTAAGAGCGAAAGAGGCGTCGGCCGATGCGAGCTAAGCCAAATGACGACTTCTTTTATTGCGAGATATAAAGGCTTTTTCTATCGGCTTTTTCCGATTCCGCGTCGGCATGTATAGGGAAACCTTATAGCTCTAGCTTAGAGGTAGACGCTTGTATGTAGTTGAAATTTAGTGGTTTCCTTTCGTATGCAGATAAAGGGAGAAAAACTAAGCTGCTCAACAAAACGTGGTAGTGTAAACTGACCGAGATGGCTTTCTGCGTCTCTATCGCTCTTATATGCAAGAGTGATAAAGAGGCAGATAACGAAATTTTGATATTTGATTGTTCGCGATAGGCTAATCGTCAAGCGGTGAATGATAAAATTATTGAGCATAGGTTTTTCAATTGTTTAATTTATGGAATATGATGATACATGAAAAGTGGATAAGTAATGATCGATCGTCATAAAGTCAAATAGTTATTTATTGTAGAAGATAGTGTGTAGTGAGGTTTAAACTAGCAAGAACTTGCGTGCAATTTTAATTACATTGCGGTATCTGATCAAACTTTTGCAGTTTTCCTTAGTGGTCGGCAATGTAACGTAAATTGCATGCAATTATACTTCCTAGTCTAAGCCTCGCTTAAGGCTTAATTTAAAAAAAAATTATCGGCCATCTGAACTAAATGGACACACACATGCAACACTGTACTGAATTGTCAAACTGCAGCATTTGACAAGAGTAGCCGCATAATGTACTGGGTTGTACTACAGCACCATCCATTTTAGCTGTTTTGACCTAATCAAATTTTTTCTGAGACTTTTCCACAGATAATATTAATAATACTTTGATAAAGGCAACGTTTGCCATTTTTCTTGTCAAGCCATTATATTACGCGGTATGTCGCACTCCATTGCCGGTCCGTTTAATTTTGCACCAACCAATAGGCTTTTTGTGTTTGTTAAAATATTGACCTGTCACAAATTAGATATTATCATAATTTTAGCCCGACTTAAATTAAAATAGAGCTTCTTGAAAACACACCAAAATGTATTCATATTTCATATTCTGAGACAATATATGTGTTAGAGGGAGCAAGTGATATTGCTATCTCATTCTACCGCATGGCTGCGTCCCTTAGACTGGCCGGCGCTGGCCCATTGTGTAGAGGAGCCATACCATTTAGGTCGTTTTCTCAATTTTGTGAGATATTTTTCACCTTGCAGTTGTTTGTAGTGCAAACGGCCGAAGTGATATTGTAATAAATAGGTACTAATTGGTGTGTGCTTATATTTAGAACTTAACATACTTAGTCAAGTTTTATTTTTATATTTTAATGTTTAAATAAATCGAATGTTTTGTTATTAAGTTTTTTTACAAAATATCTTTTATTTCAAAATACAGTTTTTTACGCTTATTTTGTTTTTTATTTTATTTTCACAGTACCTTAGATCGGGTGAGTAAGGAACCTGAAGCGACTGTACGCATTTTTAGCAATACACCCTGTGGCTAATATTCCACTGCATTCTCCATACTTTACTAGGTAAATTAAGCGAAGGCGTGTCTTTACCTCCAATATTTTAACATAGAAAACATTGTTGACATCGCTAACGTAAAGGTAAAACGACGAAAATCATGTAGGCATTTTGCGTTCTGGACCGTTCGCGATGTAAACTTTAATGTCTAGCGATATAGGCAAAATATTACACTAGTCATTTTACATTCTAGACTGTCGGCGAATAACCCATAATAAGATTTACATCTTGTAAGACCCACCAAAGGCCAGTTAAGAATGTTTTCGGTATAAGCATGTTTAATTTGAAATACCTACTCAATATGTATCATTCATTTACTAAAAATATATGAACACGTTAGCGCTCGTTAGGGTGGTATACCATCTGTCCAATATATTGATCCAATGTTATAAGTAAAATCATCATCTTCCTCGCGTTATCCCGGCATTTTGCCACGGCTCATGGGAGCCTGGGGTCCGCTTGGCAATTAAGCCCAAGAATTGGCACAGGCACTAGTTAAGCAAAATCTCTCTCTTATTAAGTAAAATGTGAGATAAAATACACATTGGACAAATTGGACAGGTGGAATACCACGCTTATACAATTAGGCAAGGAGGCATAACGGATGTTTTGGGCTTCTAACTGCTAATGCAACCCTGTCTTCCATAATGACAATAACAATGTAGCTGTAAGAGAAATATCAATTTTAACTTTCAAAGTGTATCTTGTCATATCCCTTAGCAATAAAAGCTTTGAGTGAAATTAATGTTTTATTGATACAAAGAAACCTCCCAGGAACGATTTAAATAGCTATAAGTAACAAATGTATTGCTTAAACAAACTCCGGTAAATCCATTCGACCCTCTCAGCAGATATCTACCCTAAGGATTTACCCGGATTTGAAGCTAAGCTAAACGACTCAAATCTAAACCGGCGAAATACTCGAACTACACGTTCTCTCATCAGTGGGTATGTTCGTGTCAATAATTTGATACCGATTTAAATTGTAAAAATAAAAACCTAATCCATCATAAAATCATAATTCTTGAAAATATTTCTAAATTCTATATGTAGTGAATTTCAGTGATTTTTAGTTTTGCTACTCAACACTAGATGGCGCTCTTAGCTATAAATTGATACGCGTGTTCGTGCAATCACTTGTCGGTTTGTTTATCATGTATCAAATCAAATTACTTATGCTCATCTATTAGGTGTTCTCTTTATATGTAGAGAATATCGAGCCTGTTAGTGTCTTAGGGTTAAAATGTTTATAATTATAATTCCTATTCAACGCTAGATGGCGGTACTGGTAGTTGGCGAATCATGAAAATTAGACGTTTTAATTCTTTTGAAGACCTCACGCCAAATGACCATCACCTGCTAAGTAAATAATACTTTCCTATTTATAGCAAATGCACTACATAGAATCACGCCTGCAAGCATCATGTGTTTCTCTGTCATGGTGGTATTCCATCTGTCCAGTGTAATTTGCGTCTCACTCTGCAAACAAAATGTGAGACGCAATACAGATTGGACAAAGATATATTGGACAGGTGAAATATCAGCTATCAGTTATATATCTATCTCATCTCAATGTGTGTGCTAATGTTGACGTTAAAACAATTCAAAATTCTTTTCTATGTTAAAATCTGGTGTAATTTGTCCCCGGAGGGCACAGGGCGCCGATTTTTTCAATTTCGACCGCCCGATTTTATGTATTTCGTTCAATAATATCTCCACTACTAGGCATTTAAATTCTACTAATAGAATTGAAAACGAGTGGACAATACAACTCGATTCCCATTTTCTATCGCTCTTCTTCTTCTTCTTGGTCCTGGCTTTTGTCCCATTTTACTTGGGGTCAGCCCTCCTAGTAGTTCTGCGCCACATCACACGGTTGTGGGTTGTCTCCGGTACTGCATTGCTAGCTTTTAGGTCGTTTTTAATAGTTTGTGTCCAGGTTGCTTGTCGTCGTCCTGGGCCTTGTTTACCCTCTTCTATGGCAAGTACTCTTTTGGTCACGTGGTCATCCTCACGCCTCATAACATGGCCATACCAACGCAGGCGGGCTTCTCTCATTTTGTCTGGAATACTAGCAACCTTGAAGGTTCCGCGTATGTATTCGTTCCTTATTTTATCTAAACGCGTGACTCCTCCAGACCAGCGAAGCATTCTCATTTCCGTAACGTGCATTTTCTGTTCGTCCACTTTTCGTGTCGGCCAGCATTCGGAGCCATAAAGAAGAGCGGGTCTCACTGCTCTCTTATACACATTTCCCTTTATTTTTACAGGTACACGTGGGTCACATAAAACACCAGTGAGTGATCTCCATTTAAGCCAACCTGTCTTGATCCTGTTTTGAATATCTTTCTCGGTGCTGGCTGTTGGTGCAATTATTATTATCCCATTTTCTATCGCTCGTATTTCAAAAATTAGCATTTCGCCGTTTTCCACCGATTTTCGAGTGACGAAATCGAGCGATCGAATTTCAAAAATCGCCCCCCTTGTCATACAGGAATAAATAAATTGGTTTAAATAATCGAATTCGCAATATCATAATTATTGCTGTATTTGAGAAATGCCCAGGAAGTATCTATTCATAGACCTATTTGGAATAGAGGTAGTTGAATGTGAGTGGGTATAAGGAAAACGCCGAGTTGCGATATTTATGTGCTTTATTGGACTTTTTACACGTCTAAAAAACTACAGAACTGCGACTCTACTAGTCAAGGTTTTCGTTGGACCAAAATGCTCCTGAACTGAATCAACAAATATCTCTAAAATTACAATAAAAATACAATTTATATTAATTATAATTTCATGACGTTTTTAATAAAAGAATATTTAAATATCTAAATTCATATACAAATAATCTCTCTTACATAACTTTAGGTAGGAACAAGAAATCAGATGTTATACATAAGGTACATTTTCATAGAAAACGCCTTGTACGAACACTTCAAGATTTTAAGTAAGTTTAGAGAGCCATTAAAATCAAGGAGAATTAGTAAAAGGGATATACAAGTCTTAATAATTGTACCTAAAGTCGTTATATAATGATTTGTTTACACATCAGCACCAAAACCGACGTACAATCAGCAACACTCATAACTGTACATCGGTGGTCCTTATTACAAAAGGCATAAGGTCCACCGATGAACAGTTAACAGTGTAAGGTGTAAGCGATTGTACTAGGAATCAATTTAATATGCTATCGAGTTGCCGTCAACCTGATGATATAAATATTATATCATAATTTTAAATCTAAGCGAACTTTGAGGCTCGATTTCTTAAAGATATATTAGATATTTACGTCGTATAGTTAAAATGTACTTGTAAATGTTGTTGTTGTTGTTTGTTGTTGTTGTTTATGTACTTGTTGTTGGTTAGGTACTTATAAATAGACATAAATTCTAACACATCTTTAAAACCGAGATACCGACATTGCAGTCAAAACTCGTAGCGAATTAAAAAGAGCGTAGAATGAATAATATCATTCGCCCATATTCCTTCCCACTGATCTTAAGTTGTTCCTACCTTAAACTAAAAGACGAAGCAGTATTTCAAAATGGAAAAACATGATGTTTATCACAATGTTATGGACACTTAGTTCCCCCAGTAGATTCACTATTCAAATATACATAAAGTTACATTTTAAATAAGCAAACTGTTTATTCAAAAAAGCAGTTGGTATGAAAGCTACTCAGTACGGCGGAGGCTTATCGTTGGTGTTTGTCTATTATATAATGAAGAGAGAAAAGTAGATCGTTCTGTTTTATGTATACTCCAAAAGTTTGCCATTGGCACCCAGTTAGACGCAGGCATATTGTTAAACCTAGTCCTTAATGGACACAATAAAAAGATTTATTTAACACATTCATTGCCACCCAGCCAAACAAGATATCCGCGCCAGGCCATAACAATTTGGTCATATAAAGCTGTAGTACCACGATCCCGACTTTCGGATCGTCCGGCCTGGGAACGACATCATAAAATACCCGATAGTCGGGTTTTCGGCACTGAATGTGTTAAGAGTTAAGAGTATTCAATACTCAAGTAAATTTTGGGCTACATGCAAAGTCTATACAAAAGTATTGTATTGGCTATGTGTAATTTTCTGGTATGTTTTATCCTCTTGGGGTTCAATGTCATAAAACTAGTACAAATTACCTCCAATGAAATTTAAATCTTAATTAAAAGGAACAGAGTTGCTTTTCCTTTATTTCGGGGACACAAAAGTTACTGAAATACTTTTCTCGTTTCATTATGCGCATACGAAAGCCTCAGCGAAGGCACTACAACAATACGAACCGCGTGCTCTTTTGTAACACCTCCACACACGCAGAACATTGTTCAAGAGAAATATTTGAAATAAAATAGATTTTTAATAATAGTACTTGGTATTCCATACCGTTATTAAAATTGCACTCGTCAGTCAATTAAAATTCTAAGATTAGAAGGTAGAACTTAGCTTAATTTTAGCACATGGTTTTTTATAAATAATTTAAAAAAGGTAATAATTTAAATGTGTAAAAACAATGTCCTGCGTGAATGGAATGTCGGTACATCTAGATATATTACATTTTATGATAAAATTAATACAATTTATTAGCACACTAGAGTAAGAATTAATATTAAAACGTACGCTACTTCACCCACACATCGACGAGTGTTACGATCTTTATTCGGAATTTAGAAAAGTTAATTATTTTATTCGGAATTTAGAAAAGTTAATTATTTTATTCGGAATTTAGAAAAGTTAATTATTTTATTCGGAATTTAGAAAAGTTAATTAAGAGTAACATTCTTCTTATTCTTCAAGGAGTTCTTTAAGGTCATTATGAGGTTTAATCGAGATACAGATGTAGTACATAATTATTTTCCATCGTATTTCCACGGAAATGTACGAACGTGTCTTGCTATTTCAGTCCGGTACAAATAGTACTGCGGTTGACTGAAGTAGCATGACAAATACGAAAGTTTCCGAGAAAATACGATGGAAAACAATTATGCACTACATTTGTACTTTAAAACTGTAATATTGTAAAAATTGTGCATTGATGAACAACAACTTTTGCATTTGCACTTCAAAGTGTCCATTATGAATTTATAAGCACGCCATTCGGTCTAAACGATGGGCCAGCCATCGTTTCCGTAATAACATCTCATCACTTTCTATTTGACCAAATAAGAATGTAACAGCAAGACTTTCCTGGCTTTAGCGCTTCTAGATATGATGATAGGTTTAGGTCTAACCGTAACGCTCGTCCGCTCACATTCGGTCGTCAATCGCACAGTTACTCAATCTGATGGATCGTTGTGATTGTGCGAAACAATTATATTATCTTCTATGAGTTAATAAAGGTATGTTCAAATTCTCATTTCATTATTCAAATTCTGCAGTATTCAAGAAAATTTAAAAGTAATTAATTTTATTTTGATAGAAATCAACGTTCAACATGAACGTAATTATCTTTCGCCATAATTTTCTCATTTCATTGGTAGATTTATTTTTTGCGAGACAGTTACTTGGAATACGATGCCTTAAAAAGCATTAGGGAAGTAACTTCTTCTGTACGCAGTGTTACCCTAGTAAGGTCAGGCCAGAGGGTCCAGCCAAGATGCCAAACGTTTGCGCCGTAGCGAATGAAACGGTAATGTCTCTCTACTCTTCCATATAAGTGACAGAGAGACATTAGCGTTTCTTTCGCTACGGCTCAATCGATTGGCATCTTGGCAAGGCCTCCAGAGCTCACGATAGTGCGTAGTGTGACGGTAATTATTCGCACAGCTTACAACAAAGCGAGCATTCAATTCAACTCTTAAAGAGTCAGTGAGAAATGTAATCCTTCAAGGATTTTAGTGAAGTGGTTTAAAATGTAATATCTCAAGATCCGTGCCAAAGCATACGAATCATACGCGTTAATACATTTTTCTCAATATTTAAGTAGATAACAGTTGTTTCGCACAAGCACCCGGTTCCTAGTAGCCAGCGAGCGCAGGTAGGCAGTGGTAGCAAGCTCAGGGGATCCAGCCCACCACGTAGCTGCGGCTCCGTGTGAACTGGGACACGCGGCGGATGCGCCCACCTGTGGGCAGATGTGGGGTTAGAATAGATGCAAGAATGTGGGCGATTGCCAGTTGTCATTTAGGTTTTAACTTTTAAAACTTTCTTTTTTAAGAAAAAAATACAAAGCCGGTAGCTGAGCCTGCATTAGAACCAGCTTTTCACATTTCGCGGAAAAAATAAATAAAGAACAATATCTGTAATCGTAATTTTATCCAGGTAAAATTTACATGGTTTACCTAATACGAAAATACTGAATGATGGCATTGGACAACTGCAAAAAATATAAAGAAAGCGAATGATACCTGTAAATGCCAATATACTTAGTAAGAACATTTAAATGCGAGTTTTAAACATTTTTTTACTCTTCGAGCCGAATGGTTACATGATCGAACTGATTCACTAAATCTATGATAAAATGCTACTTAATACTGTAGGATTCTCAAATTGACAACTGGCAGTAACCCGACAATAAGTCGCTAACTTTACTGTATTCAAAAAACACCGAAGACTCCCGTGGCAGATGTATGAGCTATTAGAATATATCAAAATCCAGAGAAACATGGAAATGAAATGTCTTACCAACCTAAAAATTAAATTCTTGCTAAAAATAATATAACTCCTGCTAATATTATTTGACTAAAATAACTGCATCATATTAGGCGAATAGAAATATAATGATGTCGTTGAAACCCGTTAAATTATGTAAGTATCGAGTTAAAATATCGTGTGAAAATACGTAAATTGACTTACAAGGCTAAAATTCAAAGAGTAAGCCACTTTTTTGGCCCTTTCATTACCCATCGGACCTGCTAGCATGAGTTGCGTTCTCGCGCGCGACTCCATACATCTAACGCGACTTCAAGTATGGACTCATGCTAGCTGTGCCCTGTTTATCAAAAGCTTGCAACTTGTAATACCCGTGGAAGTCCCTTTCTAACAAAAGCTGCCAAAAAGGGACACTTGTATTGCAAGTTACAAGCTTTTGGTAAACAGGGCACTGGTCTGATGAGGTTAGGGTCTATAATAAGGTCAATTATTAATACGTTCCTTAATATTTGTAAGGTAATCTTGGGTCATATTTACAAAGGAACAGTAACCATGCATAGATGCAAGATTTAGCAACAAAGCATAATGCGGGGACGTTTATCACGGTGCATATTCACATGGGATAATATATTTTGTCCAATATATAAAATTTACATACTTTGAGACATTTCTCCCGGTAGTTTGGCTAAAAACTTATAAAACAAATAATATTAATACAATGGTTTTTTTTACTGTAGGTACATATATGTATAAAACTATACATAAATGGTATTCATCATTTTCAAAGTATAAAACTGGCCAGGATTTTTTTAAGCAAATAGCAAATAAAGCTTGATTTGACCAATGAAAATGGTATGTTAGAAAATGATTTCGAAGGAAAGATAATCTGTGAAATATAGAAATTTGGAAGTGATTATTATTATTCCTACAAAGCTTGTCTTAATAGACATTGCCAAGTGGAAACCTAGAAAAATATAATATTTTCTTTATTAAAATGAACTCGCAAAGTTAAAAAGAAAAGTAGGTCAACTTCGCAAAGTTTTAACGTCAAATTTTTTAAGTCAGCCTATTTTCTGTTTAGCTATGCGTAGTTCTGTTTTTTTTTTGTGCCAGAGCCATCCTAACAATATAATGCACCTTATCTGCTATCCATCACAGTCACATAATGTGCAAGTGAGATGGATAGAGTAATTGCGTATTATAGTTAGGTATAACTGGTGCAATGTACTCACCAAAAAGGGTCGATCAAGGTTCTAGTTGCTGGTCTTGCTCCGTCGCTGCTGGCGTACTGAAATGCATACACACCGACAAACGTAAGGGGATTTATTTACAATAAACATACGGGTACTGACTTTCACTTCACTACAAAACAGCAGATTTTTTTTAAAATCGTTTTTCATCAAATTTTTCAACAAAAGATCTACTTTAAACTACTTAAAGTGTATTTATTTTTATTTGTATTATTAATAAAACTAAATAATTGATAAAACTGTTGACTCCAAAAACTACTGAGGAAAAAACGAACATAATCCATAAAAAAAAATACTTTTATAAAATTTAGGGGCTAATGAGATAAACCAATTCGATGTAGTGAAAGTCAGTACGAGAATTCAGGTTCAATCATAAATAAATTCAACACATATAGGATTTCGTAACAAACTCGAAGGAAATGCGGATAGTTTAATATTTTATACATGCGTCTTGTAAATAGAGTACGGCGTTTAGTATCACTGCATTCTGCATTCAGTTAGATCACACTCATGCTGAAAACGGTCGCTACCGTCCTTACCTTAGTAGAAAAAAAAGGTTTAACTACCTATAAAACTGACAGCGTCTTTGTTTCCGACTGTAAAAGCGCAAAGATACACTCAACATGTTTATACGCCAAGGTATCCTACTTTTCTTTTTCTACTATGGTTTTATGCATCTGAATTAGATTTTTTATTTAATAAATTATCTCCTTCAGATGGTAATTCGGACTTAGTAGCGAGCCTTAGTTAGTTAAATCTATCTTTTATAAAACTCGAATATCTCGTCAACGACCACAGTGACTTCACTAATGTTCGGTTAATTTAGGCATTCGGGACAACAATGATCGTCTATCCACAATGGAATCCCTCAGCTTTCCAGGCCTATTAAGCGGTACTGTAGATTAGCAGAAGCTTTGCGCTGTAAAAACCGTTATTTCCCGAAAAAACAGCCTTTACAACATTCGCGCAAAGTACACTGGGATTTTACCGATTTTTGTGGCCTTTTCTCTAAAAATTATCATTCGGTTTTACGCTCCCCTCGCGGCTAAAAATCAAATGTTAACGGTTAGATCGTTGAAAAACAAATCACGACATTAGTTGCAAATTATAATATCAGTGTTTCATTTGGAAATATAGAGTTTAAAAGATATAAATTTAATATTTAAGAAAGAGGGTTTATAGAGTAAAACGTGTTAAATAGAAAATATGCAACTCTATTGTGTAAAAGTGACATATTTCTATAAAATTTTAAGTTGATGCAGTTTTATAAGATACAAAACGTACATTTATGTTGCATGTAGTCTGACAAAAAAGAGAAGAAATTAAAAAGTGGCAACACTGTAGTGTCGTCCCGTTTTCTTTTATAGATTGGTTTGAAAGGTACGACACTACAGTATTGCCACTTTTTAATTTCTACTCTTTTTTTATCAGACTATACGTCTATGAAAATATCAATAACATTTTACTTTGTACGGCTTGCATAAACAAAGAATGATAATCTATTACATATATAATAAACAGTAGAGATATTTTTATGGGGATAATTGTATCGATTTAAATCAAAAGGAATCAATGAAATAATGGTTGGTTATCGATAAAGACTAGTAAGACAATTCTTTTGATGTTACAGATATAAAAAAAGATATACAGTGTGTGTCTGACCATGGGGCTTTAAATCCAGGGCTCGATTCTACTCGCTAATCTGAGCTACTTTTACTATGGCACCAACCCCGATATCCCGATTTTTTTTTTGGCTTTTTCATACATTTTGGCTGATCAGATGTCGACGTTTTCTATGGAAAAGCCAAAAATTTTTGCTCGATTTGAGCGTTGGTCCCATAGTAAAAGTAGCTTAGTTTAGCGAGTAAAATCAAGCCCTGGATTTAAGCCCCATGGTCAGACACACCATGTATTATTGGTCAGATGTGTTTCAAAATAGTTCAGTAATTGCAAAACTTACACATTCTATTTTATTGTTGAAATACTAGCCGTACAAAGGATTTACAGATGTAGTGCATAATTGTTTTCCGTCGTATTTTCTCGGAAACCTTCGACTGTCATGCTACTTCAATCAACCTCAATACTTTTTGTACCGAGACTGACTGAAATAGCAAGACACGTTCGAACGTTTCCGTGAAAAGACGAAGGAACATAATTATGCGCTACATCTGTAGATCACATTATTTTTAGTAGTATTTTATAAAACTGCACAGCGAGTAAGTGTCGACACTCAAATAAGCTGCTCATAAGCGAAGTATGTTATTGGCCGCCGTGCGAACATGGTACCCGGTCGGGCCTGACCTTTTAACTTCTATTGGCTACGCGCGCCCTTTTGCAGTTGGTTAAAGAACCTGAACTGGAGTCGCAGCGTTAGATCTTTCCGTACTGGAATGGAAACATATTGTGACTATGTGTGTGTGTGTAGGGCATCTAAAGTACTAGGTGAAACAGTTGGGGGGGCACGCGGGTGTGTGTGACGCGTTACTCACGAGTGGGGATTGGGGTTAAAGTCGGGTCGTTCCGCCTTCACAAATCTGTCTTCTGACTCCAAATCGACGGGTACAGTTCGCTCTGAGGTGTCGAATTCGGGCGGTTTCGCTTCGACAGTGACGGAGCCCTCTACGGTTTCGGTGATGACTTGTGGGTCTGTGGGCGTGACGGCCTCGGCGCTGGGCGGGGTCATGTTGAAGAAGCTGGAGTCGACGCCCACGCCGGGCGGCGGGCCGCGCGGCAGGCGGAGGCTTAGGGATGCGCTCGCGCGCTTTTGTAATCGGCAATCTGAACGGATAGCGGTTGTTTGATATTTGTCGATGCGAAGCGCATGCTATGGTCGCCGCTACTCACACTAGGGATGGGGTGCGTTGTGGTTTTTAGTCGATTTTTCGGAGATGTGATTACGGTGAGTAACATAAAAGTTTAGATTAATATTTATTCGAATTATGTTGAGCGTGCCTATTTTCGAATAGTCGATTTCTTACGACAGTATTATTGTGCTATATAGGAAACTGGCGTAATTACGTACTTTAACTTCGGAAACTAGAGGACCTATTGCGAACATTGCAATTCTAAATTTCTTCGTTGTATTTGTATCGTTCTTGCATATTCGAGCGATAAAGAGGCAGATAACAAAAATTCACTCGATCCTTAACAAAGAAAGCAAATTATATATTTTTCTCTTTTCCTGATTTGTATTCGTTACTCATCGTAATGTCAGCTACTTGTGGTTAATGCTATGGGGTGAACACGGTACTACCGCCGGCGCCAAGTCGCCCGCTCGCGACCGCCATCTGCACCGCAAGTTTACTATTAATGACGTATGGAGCTTATAACTTTCGAGGAAATGGGTCCAAAATTAAAATAAAAGTCGTGATAGTACAAGAAACAAGTAGCAGACTTAATCTATCCTCTAGCCGCCCATACGTCAAACCTTGCCAAGCAAAATGAAGCTTTGATTTAGTCAACACAAAGTTTAAATTAGAATGGAACAGGAGACCTTTTTATAGGTCTCTGAGCGGCTAGCGGTTATGGCATTATCTACTAGACAACCATGGTATTATACTGATACCTATCTCGCTATATTTCAATTATATATGTTTTTGGTGGAAAACGTTTCTATGATTTCCGCATTTCTCATATTTAACTCCAGCAATAAAAATACTTCTACACATTCTTTTTTTTTTTCACCTGCAATAATGATACGCCCGCCTTGGAGGCATTAGGTACATTTCATTCTCAAATAGGTACTTGTTTCTTAAAGAACAACCTACCTTAAGACTTTTTAGAATCTTTCAAGTCTTGGACCTGTATTATCTAAATTATTTTTGACAAAATGTAGCATGTAGCATGTTTTTAAATTTCAATAGAATTATATCTTATCTAATGGTTGACCATTTTTATTGAAGCTTTTACTAAACATACTTAATGTGTTTTTAGATATGCAGATATATGATGAAATGTTTATTCACAGTGTATGCTTCATGATACCAGCTTGATGTAAGCCATAATGGTGAACACAAACAAATGAGTCACTCGATCATGATACACATATGAAGAGAATTTATGAAGAGCAAAACATCATTCATATAAAATAAATAATAGAAATATAACATAATTTGATAAAACATAGGAACAGCGTGTTAAAAGAACTGACAAATAAAGATGTTGAGTTAAAATATTTTACCATCGCAAAACTTAAAACCAAATTATTCTATATGGAAAAGAAAGAAAATCATATAAAACATTGTGACTCAAAACTTCTCGTTTCCAAATAGTTTCGCGAAACGGAATAAAAAGTAGATTAGGAATGTCTTTCTTAAGAGCTCATTTAGACGATACGAGTTCGCATGCGAGTTTTATTACATTCCAATCGGACGTAACCAACAGTCCGCAATGTAATTAAATTCGCATGCGAGTTCTCCCGCCGTCTAAATCGGCCCTAACTTATCCAAAACGCCTTTTAGGGCTGTTATAAAAATAAACTCATACATGTCGTGGCATTCTTAAGGATCTTCGAAAGGCCCACTCTCTCTGACCCTACCACATTTCTAGCAAATAAATTTCTATTTCTATATTTCTATTTCTGTTCTTAGAATAATAATCCTCGTGAAGTATTTCCAACGTATATCTAAGATATTCATCAGATTTGTATTGTTATTATTTCGACATGCGCCCATTTTGGGTTGCATTGTCTATAGTTCGTTTTTTTTAGCATTAGAAAGAACTCCACAGAAGCAAGCGTGCAGTTTTTATCAGGCTCTTTAATTGTTAATAATTATTGAATTATCTAATGTAGCATGGTCAATACATATAATTTACTTCAAATTATTACCGCTAAAAGTGCCGGATTTGAAACCACAAGCTTACTTCTGCGAAGTTCTTTCTAATGCTAAAAAAAACGGACTATAGTTAGGGTGGTATTCCGTCTGTCCAATATCTTTGTACAATGTGTATTGTCTCACAATTTTGCTTAATGAGAGAGTGAGACGCAATGACATTGGACAAAGAAATTGGACAGGTAGAATACCACCCTTACTCAAATTTTAAGATTTGACTGGTTTAAAACTTATCTCTGTCGTTCATACTTAATATCGAAGCCAAACATCAAGTGTTTACGTCACGTTATTTTCATAAACTCGTGACGCGTGTTTACGATAATACGTTTTTGTTCGTCACGTCAAGGAATTCAGACGATGCGAAGGTGGTGGTGGGCGTCACAAATGTGTTGTTATCGATTTGTAAATGAACATTACTCATTTTCAAAACGGCAACCATTTTTTGGATGCCTCTTTATTGATCAGTTCTGACTTCTGACGTTAATAAGTTCATCCATGGAGTATAGAGTAAGGAGTGAAATCTCTTATGGTAGAACAGTTGTAAAAGTATAGCAGTCAGCTGTGAATTATAGTTCCGAATCTCTCCAGAGCAGCGCTAGTGTAGCTAAGAACGAAGGCGTTATTGACGGAGTGAAGTGCGCTGTCCATGATTAAATTTTTTTAAATAAAATATTCTAAGTATTGTGGCGCCACTTATTTAAGGTTTTTTGACGGAGACTTTTTGATTCATGAAGATTGATTTCCTTAACTTTCCTAAGTTCATCGCTGCACCTTGTTGTCATTATTAGTCTGTATAAAATTAGCTTAATAACAATAGTAATGACTATTCTGTCTTTGCTAATATATAATATACATTATTATATATCTATGCTATGGTTTAATGGGTCTGCCAAATACCTCAGTCGGTCGGTATAGACGTAGAAAGTAGAAGGTAGTCTAGTTGCAGAATGAAATTTAGTTGCAGTATTTGATTTCAACCACCACACTTCCAGGGGTTAAAATTTGCCAGCCAAAAAACGACCTTGAGGTTTTCAATTTAGAATTGAATTTTTATAGTCATTTCCGACACTATATTGCGACCATAAAGGCTGATTGAGACGGTTCGAAAACTGGCATGCGAGTTTCATTACATTAGGGTATTTGATTGGTCCTCAATGTAACTAAAATCGTATACGAGTTCACGCGCCATCTAAATCAGCCCTAAGACTTGAAGGTTAAGTGGTAGACCACATAACCAAAATGAGTGATTCGCATCGTCTGATCCCTCCATATTCGTCGTGTAGTATGTAAATGTATGTGTGGTGACTCACTCCGGTCGATGTTGCGCTGCAGATGCGAGGCGACGCGGTGGCGCGCGTCGCTGTACTCGAGGTGGAGGCCGAGCCGCAGCAGCGTGGGGTTCTGCTCCACCAGCGCCGTGATCTCCATCTCGATCTTGTTGCCCAGAACTTGCGACCGCTGGAAACAATATATAGAACAAGTTAGAACCTGTATTAATCGAACAGGTTTTAGGCTAACCGCAACAACGCACGACCCCAGTGGGGCTGATGACGTTGACGACTCGCAGTGCGATGTTGGCCTCTAGGCTGCGGCCAATAGCGCAGCGGAGCGGTCCGTGAGGCCGACGATCACGAGGCTTAGGGCCTCAAGGTTCATTTTGATCTTCGATACCCTAAAAGTGTACATTTAGTACTGACCTGGTTGGAAGCACGGAACTCCTCAACAGTATTATTAGTCAGCAACGCTTTGACCAGCTGCACGACCCCAGCGGGGCTGATGAAGTTGGTCTCCACGTTGACGATTCGCAGCGCGGTGTTGGCCTCTAAGGCTGCGGCCAATAGCGCAGCGGAGCGGTCCGTGAGGCCGACGTTCACGAGGTTTAGGGCCTCGAGGTTCATTTTGATCTTTGATACCCTAAAAGTGTACATTTAGAACTGACCTGGTTGGAAGCACGGAACTCCTCAACAGTATTATTAGTCAGCAACGCTTTGACCAGCTGCACGACCCCAGCGGGGCTGATGAAGTTGGTCTCCACGTTGACGACTCGCAGCGCGGTGTTGGCCTCTAAGGCTGCGGCCAATAGCGCAGCGGAGCGGTCCGTGAGGCCGACGTTCACGAGGCTTAGGACCTCGAGGTGTGTGTTGGTCTTTAGGCCTTCGAATAGCTTATCGAATTTCTCGTCGCTTATATTCTGAAAGGAAACATCAAAGTTCAATAGTTAATAATTAACTAAGTAGATACATTATGCTTAGCCCTCTAGCTAGTGCACGTCATAAAAAATATTTGTTTAAATTTGAACTTTAATAGATGCCAATAGAGTTCAATATTATAACTTCCAAAATGTCTTCGTATGAACTAGACGGTTAAAAACATGTGAGACGCAATGCACATTGGACAAAGATCTCTAAATAAAAAAGAAAAGTAAACACATACACATAACAAAATAGAACTGTAGAAAATACTTGCAACGTTATCTACCGTTGCCAAACGTCATTACATGCAATACGTAATACAACACTAGGTTTACGTTTGACTCGTCGCAAGACAAACGTCAACACAACCAATATGTATTCATTGATTGCCAAATGACGTCAGCAAAAGGCGGGTAGGCGTTTGGGCGAATAGTTCTTAAGCTACCGAACGATACCTCTTATACACATGTGTGACCGACATTAGGACAGATAATAGGGTATTTTCCTACTAGTCAAATTAGTTACTTTTTTAGAACTGTCAGAATGATTTGCTAATATGGAATTTATATGAAACATTACATCGTGACGTCACGGTCAACTTACAAACTTTTTATATTTCTATCCGATTTATGAAATAGAACTTAACTCATATCTGTGTTTTTCTAATAATTATCTGGTGCTTTATTTCTATCTATCTAATACAACCAACCGCCATCAGATATATCGGAGCGGTCAAGGCGCTCATATATATCTGAACACGCCTCTGTTGTCAAGGCGCTAGAGTGCGTGTACAGATATTGTGAACACCTTGGCCGCTCCGATATATCTGATGGCGACTGTACTATGGGAGCGAAGTTGATAAAATGTATTGTAAGTACAGCTTGGCAAAAAAGAGTAGAAATTAAAAAGTGACAACACTATAGTGTCCTCCCTTTCAAACCAATATATATAAGAAAACGGGACGACGCTACAGTGTTGCCACTTTTTAATTTCTACTCTTTTGCCAAGCTGTACTCTGTGTGGTTATGAAAATCAATACAAGTTCCCCGCCGCGTCTGTATATATGTATGTTCGCGATAAACTCCAAAACTACTAAATGGATTTTTATGCCGTTTTCACCTTGAGTTATTCTTGAGTAAGGTTTAGGTGTAAGTATGATTTGTTAAGGTTTTGTGTAAATTAGTTGAACTGCCACTGCGAAGCCGGGGCCGGTCGTTAGTACCTTAATATTTAATTACACAAACCTACCGCGATATAATTTCATTGTTTTTACCTTTAATTCCTTTAAACTTTAACGTTTAGTTGCAATTTCTTTTTCTACCCCAATCATTTTTAAAAACTAATTTCGGGTAGTTTAGTGGTGTTTTTATTAATATCTCCGTTTGATCCGTCCCAACAAATGGGACGTCAGCATGCGTGGCTCACTCCGCGATTTCGTCGCTTTGCTACAGGTAGCTAAAAGTACATCCGTTCGACCCCAATTTTGGGGTTTGCCATAAGCCGCGCGTGGCGCTCTCGCCACCTAGCGGCCATATCTGTGCTGATCGTGACAGACGCATTTTGTTAGAGAGTGAGTCTTCTGTACCTAGTACTATTATTTATTCTGTGACGTCAGTCTTTCCGTGACCACAGCTGGTGCAACTCAGCTGTAACGTCGGAATTAAAGATAGACCCGTTTGTGTAATTAAATATGTGTACAAAACGCGACAGTTTAAAGTGTTTTACCTTAATATTATTCCAATTGAGATCAGTGAGCTTCTGGTCGTTGTCCTGCACGCTCTTGATGGTCGAGTCCGGGTCCGTGTCGTTGGGGGGGTCCATGGGGTACACCTGAAACGTGACATATAAACAATTGAATAGTGAACATTATTGTCACAAAGCTTTGTTCACAACAAATACACATTAGGGTAGGTAATTCGGCAGTAACGGTCCGCCCTAAACTAAAAAAGAATTCTATTCACTTATAAATAGAATTCATTTTAGTATACGGTGGCCAGTTATTGAAAGCTGGCCAGTTACTGAAAACTTATACTAAAATGAATTCTGTTTATATGTCAATAGAATTCACATTTAGTTTAGGGCGGCCAGTTACTGGCGAATGAACATATTTAAGTCATGTAAAATTATACTAGGTTTGCAAAGGCTACTGAACTATAATCGCGCTTAGTATCGCTGCCCTTAGGATGTACAGTGAGCTGCGAAATTGCATTGAGAAATTATGAATGAATTCATTGATAAAGTCGCCATGCACTGTTGCGACTGATGGTACCTTGGGCCTGCTTAGCGAGAAGTCTGATCAAGGCATCCCGCTCTTGGCGTAGTTATTCGGATGACATACCTTTTGCTTGGTAGCTTTGGTGATGCCATCCCAGCCGAGGCCGACGGGCTGGCCCTTGTTGAGTAGTGACGCGTGGTACTGGTCCTGGTTCATCATCGAATGGAAGCCGAGGATGGCTGTAAACGAGAAAATATGTATATTAAACACACACACATAAAGGGTCAGCCATTAATTACATAACACGATTTTCTAGGTTTTTGATACGCTTTCTCTTTCAAATATATGGCACTACCCCTTTCGGCTATTTATGGTTGTAAAAATTCAAGCCATTATCTTATATGTGGTTGTGCACACAAAGGGACGTCAAGTTGTATCAATCCTAATAATTGCTCGGAGCAATGCTGTTGCTGAGCCGAACGGAGCCGAGTTTGCCCGAAGGGAGGAGTTTCGCACCCCTGCCGAAATATAAAGTGTAACAAGTTTGAACAAGATCGACTCACTTTATATTTCGACAACTTTACAATGGTGTATCTTTTTGTTACTGTTTCTCAAATAGTTTGTTGTTTTCTTGGCTGCCAACAGTGCTCTTTAAAAACAAACATAATACAGACGTGGACTTTATACTCTGTTGTTTCGTCTTATTTAAAACGACGACACTGAACGCTCCGGTATGTCAATAAAACATAAATAATTGCCATATTTAACCAAAATAAGTAATCTGTCACTGAGGCCATAAAAATAACTTGCACACTGCCAACGGAGCAATTAATGAATTTCGAATATTCTCGAAAATATATAGGAAACTGAGTAATAACTACTCAAACAAACAGCTATAAAGTTAAACTAGTCAATAAGGTCACAAGTTCAATGTTCTCATTATTGGAAAGTGAACCTTATCTTTCAACACTCTGTGTTGATAATTGGTTAACGCAGATTGGTGCTAAATGTAAAATAATGTGTAATGTATGTGTGGCTTGCGGGCAAAGACAAGACGACATTAGATTCGGTATGCCACTGGAAGTTTGCCAGAGAGTTATAAAGAGCGTTTTTGCAATTATATTAGATTGGACATTTTTGTTGAAGAGATCAAGACCGCGACATTGTCACTACTGGTATGCTGGAGATTCGTAATTGGGAGTAACAGGTCGTACTGGTATGTAAAGGGAGTTATTAAAAAAACAACTAGACCACCACCTTTTCTAGAAAATTGAAAATTATTTGCGATAGGTTTTGTAAATACAAGCACAGATGTAGTGCATAGGTAAGCGTCGGCAAGAGGCTGCCGCGACCCGGCAGCGGCTGCCCGGCAGTCGCCGCACTGCTTTATAGGGATTAGTATGACACACCGTCCGGGGGGCGTGGCCTGCGCCGAGCCGCTCCCGTAGCGGTATGGCAGCGCTGCCCAACTCGTGTCGGTCGCAAAAATGGCGGCTTGCGAAGAAAACGACGAGTATTTAGTGAAGCTGCCTTCATCAGCTCTGGACGTATACAATGAATCGATTCTACTCCTCTTTGACGAAATTAAAATCATCATTATTTCATTATCTTCTTCGTCTTGAAGCAGTTGCTCCACAAGTTTTCGCTTTCGTATATTTAATTTGTCAGACATCGTTATTTTAAATAATACGCAACTGAATCCCACAACTGTTAGCGCTGACTCCTGTGTGACTACTGCACGTGGCAGTCGGCAGTCGCCGCCCGGTCGCGCCTATCCGAATGCTTACGGCAGCGCCGCCCAGCTGTCACGTTCGGCGGCGGCGGTCGGTCGCGGCTGCCGGGCTGCGGCAGCGTCTTGCCGAATGCTATCTTAATTATTTTCCATCGTATTTTCACGGAAACGTACAAACGTGTCTTTGCTGTTTCAGTTAGTCTCGGTACTAATAAAAGTACTGAGGTTGACTGAAGTAGCATGAATTGAGAAATACCAACGTTTCTGAGAAAATACGATAGAAAACAATTATGCACTACATCTGTTTTAATTTTTTAACTATACATAGAGACTACCCAACTTGATAAACCATCCATTTTAATCTTTATTTATTGTAGGATCGATAAATTATCTTACACTGAGAGAAAAGGATAACAAAAACACACTTAGAATTACAAAAATAAACTTAATCCGGGGACAAGGAGAGTCAACTAATAGGAACAAATTGACTTTTGCAATTTCTATTATCTGTTTGTTGAAATTAGATTTAGGATTACTGAGCTGTTTGTAGAAATAAATAAACTTTACAGAAATAGTGAAACGTCTATAATTATTACTAAACTTCATTTTTTCCCCCAGTACAGAACTGTTTTTTAATTCCTGGTTTAGTTTACTAATGATTTTTTGTAGAATAAATTATCTTGGCCGCTCCGATATATATGATTGTGACTGTACCTAACCTTTTTTTCCTGTGAATATATATGACACAATATTCAAGGCTACTGACGATAAATTTTGCATAAATGTTTCAACTCTGTGTAAAACGCCACAATAAACTGTAACGCGTAATAATAATGTGACATATTCACGATCTAACCTTGAGTATGAGTATAGTGTCCCAAATCGTAAGCACACATTTTAAATGTGACACAATTTTTTGCAAAAGAACTGTAGGATAGGCCAAGATCTACAAAAATTGGGAAGCAAAAAGTATTGGCTAGCTGAAGAGATTTAGATACCGTTTAGTGTTATTATGTAGATCTACTTTATTACCTAGAAACCTACCTACCTAAGAATATAATTGTGTACAGGCCTCAATACTATAGTCTGGCAAACCCAATTAGTCAGTAAATAAGAAGAAAAAACTAGAGTGCTCCCTTTTTGGATGCTAATACTAGCGTACGGCAAAGACAGTATGATTCTCTCTATGTGTGAAATGAGACGCCTGGCCAACTATATTTGGCAAACAATGTACAAAACCTTCGAGCAACATCGGCTTCCGACACGTCGGAAGGGAGGAACCCAAGCGATATCTTACCCTACAAATCGTTGTGAGATTTTTTGCGGGGGGAAACGTGCACACAGTCGCACTTCTCACTTACTACATACAAAATTAAATCTGTAATGAACATACATAGAAAAAGACACACGTCAAAGACAAATCTTGCACACCGCGACCTCTTTTTGTGTACGGACGAGTCACAACAACCGCGCCCGCCGAAGTTTGACAGCGGTTCAGGGTCGAATCATGCTGTCCCTTTCTAATACATGGCACTATCCCTTTCGGCTATTTAGAGTTGTCAAAATTCAAACCATTATCTGTGGTCGTGCACGCAAAGGGACGTCAAGTTGTGTCAACCCATGATTGTTCGGAGCAATGCTGAGCCGAGTTTCGCCGAAGTCAGGAGTTTCGCACCCCTGCTAGTACAAAACTCACCAGCCAAGTCGATGATTTCCTCCTGCGAGGCGGTGCCCAACGCCTGCTCGTACTCGTCGCCGAGGTCGATGGAGATCTGTTCGTCCGCTTCGCGCGTCCGCTCTGGCGGCGGCGGCGGGATCCACTGGAATATACAAATTCGAACATTTATACATACAAGTAGTTTATATGAAGTTGCCATAGGGTAGGCTAGTGGCACCAGAGTAACAAACTCGGAGTAATTAACAATGGAACCGCCATTAACAGGCGTTCCCCTCTGTCGAAAATAGGCGGCCAATGGTCAACCACATGTCAACCATATGTATGGACTGACGTTTATCTGACATGACGTACCTATATATTTGATGTGCCGCTCCCCCGCAAAAAACGGCAGACTATTTTGTACCGAAAATTTTAGACATGGAGTCTCCATTGGTTATAACCTCTAAGGTAACAAAGGACCGTCAAATGGGGGGAATTGGGACAAGAATCGGGAATGACATTTATCTGATAATTTAGAAGAAAATATGTCTCACAAATTGTATCTTGCGATTGAAAATAATAGTAGATTACTCTTTTGGTAATAGAAAGACTGGGAAAGCATGAAACTCATGAACGTGTTATGGATATGTGAGAGTCGGACATGATGAATTTGTTATTCGACGATTATTTTTTAACGTGGTCAAGAAGCCATGAAATTTGTGAAGCACAACTCTAAAATTTTCAAGGTTATTGTTCGCCATTTTTCGATTATATTACCAGGGCATAGGCTTAGCATGACTTGCGTTGTCGCGCGCGACGTGCAACTCCACACTCGAGGTCTCACTTGGCATATGAAGTCGCACATGCAAGTCATGCTAATGCTAAGCGGTACGGCTAACAGGTGGTTTATGTATATGTGCGGCGGCAGATTTGTTGAGCATTATGGATAAAAATTTTGTTGGATTGCACATTATATTTCTTTGGGCAGAATCGCACACAAGGTCACCTAAAGAAGTTTGTCGGCTACTCTAGGGTTTTCCTTGTTCCCTCGGATGACGCCAGTCGATCTGCTTTTTGCAATAAAATTGCATTGGCCCTTAGTTGAAATGTAAGTCGTTTTACCGTGTATTATGGATTTATTTCAGTGTATCAAAGGGAAAACGAAAATGTGGAAGAAGACGTACCTCGTGGCTCAAAAACCTCAGGTGCTGGTTGGTTCAAGATGAGCACCAGATCGCTGTTTTGAGCTGCAGCATCGAAAGTGTGAATAGCCCTAATGATAGCCAACCGGATCCGGGTATGTCCTTAAACCACGTCCAAGACCACCGGTGGACGGGCAGCAGCGTCCCTCAAATTCGGTGTACTCGACTGCGATCGCCAACCCGCCTGCCAAGCGTGGCGATTATGGCTTTCACCCCCCAAAAAAGGGGAAGGCCTATGTTCAGCAGTGGACGTCTTATGGCTGAGATGATGATGATGATAGCCAACCTCCGGCAGGAGACGGCATTATAAGAAGAAGAAGAAGGGTTTATTTACCTTCTTCCCTCGGACAACACCAGCCACATAAGGTTTGACCTCAGGCCGGTCTGGGGTCTCGAGCGCCTGTTTGTTGATGTGCTCGATTAACTTCTTGCGATTGAGAGGTCCCGTGGGGTCCTTCTCACAGTCGTAATTGTTGCGCTGGTCGGGGGGGAGGAAGTTGTCCTGAAAACAGTTAAGATTATATTAAAAGTTGTTTAAGAATTAGATTTAGATACCACAGACTACAGTCCACACTTTTTCTGCCAGAAATCCACTTAGCGCCGCTTGCATCATTCCACTAACCCGGGGTTAACCGGTTAGACCTGGAGTTACCATGGTAACCAGTCCAATTTAACACTGGGTTATCGATTTAACCGGTTAACTCCGGGTTAGTGGGATGGTGCAAATGGGGCTTAGTGGTTTATTATCGCGTCGAAATACAATGTCATTTGCCACAGTAAGAAAAGGAATGCAACACGAATGCTTGGACAAATACAGCCATGTGCGTTACTGGCATTTGGCAGTTTGACAAAATCGCGACTACGTTATGATTGGCTGGAACAATGGTATGTTGGACCTTTCATATTGTAATGATTGATGAAATCACGTGGTGTTCTGTCTGTTATCATCAGGGGTCGGACAAAAAGTGCGGATGACGTAAAAATGACGTAATCTTGCACACAGGATGATGTTTGAGTTTGTATCACGTACCTCCAAAAACGGAAAATTGCCACAATATTCGAGTAAAGATGACATTTTAGAGCGTTTTCTTATACATTAGTAAATATAAATTTTAGCTAAATATAATCGTGAAGATACAATAGCTAAACAATAACGAAGTCAATTTATTGTTCATCTGATTGACAATGTGTCAGTCAAAAACGTACTTACTCATTTCAAGTGGCGATATCGTTTAATAAAGAGGTTGATAAATGATAAGTGATAATTGTTTATGAAAATCAAAAATACTATTTGAAATCATCCTATAAGTGGTTTGACGTCATCCGCACTTTTTGTCCGACCCCTGGTTATCATGAATTCGTTTAATTTTATTTTACACTAAAGAAAATAATCGTACAGACATAGTGCATAATTGTTATCCTTCGTATTTTCTCGGAAACGTTCGTATTTGTCATGCTACTTCAGTCAACCTCAGCACTTTTTGTACCGAGACTGACTGAACTAGTCGCTTAATCAGGTGACAAGATAGAGGAATATTATCCTTCTTTAACATCGTGATAAAATGCATGCCTTATCACGCGATAACCGTGACAATCTAACGGTCAAATGTTTATCTAAAAAAGCCATCTTGAACTTGGGTTTGATTAATTGAATTGATCACATGTTTCGTTATGGCCTTTGGCTCACATGAGAAATGCCGGGGATATGTTGCATTCTTTAATTTAGCGCCCATAAGGGCCACCCCGCAATAGCGTTTTTTAGCGTCGACGTCTAGTCAGCGGCATAGATTTGACTAGACGCCGACGCTCGGGAGACGCTGTGTGGGGTGGCCCGTAATACTTTACTATAGTTCGTTTTTTTAGCATTAGAAATAAGGTAAACAATATTGATGTGTCTTTTAATTAAAAACACATTTTAAAAATAAGTTACGGCTAATATGTAACTATTATGAATCTAATACGATCATTTATATTCTTTTGCTTTCATAAGTAATCGTTTTTGATTTTTAAAAAGCGTTTTTCAATTAAAAGACATGTCAAGATCATTTCCTTCTTGCAAGTTCTTTCTAATGCTAAAGAAACGAACTATAGACTAGTCATCCCTTTGAACAATTTGATCACTACCTGTGTTCACAGCAAAACACTTAATAATAAAGTTTAAGAATTGCCAAGTTGTTTACTTATTTACATACTTATAAAGAACAATACTTCCTGAAATATTTTGCATTTTGTGTGGTCAAATCTAAAATCGGATATTTTAAAGGTACATACTTCATACTTTAATTTTAAAATCTTTTGGGTCTCCCTTTATGACTGTGACTGTGCTCACAGTAACAAATTATGTAAACAAGTCATGTTGTCAGTGTACTCAGTATTATTACCTTAATATATATTGCATTAATTTGCAGTAGCAAAACATTATCCAGTTGCCATTGACACAAGCATCATTAATATCATTATGTTAAGTGTGTCAACGGCTTAAGACAATAAAACCTACAATATGTGATCAATATCATAATGTGAACTGGACAATTAAATGCCACTTGTTTATCGTAGGTAGACGAAGTAAGTAGGTGTGGGCTTGATAACACAAGTGATAAGCACTTGCACACTTTTTGTTCATTAGTTTGACCTTGTTTGCGTGCAATGATACTAATATGAACAAGTTGCTACTTTAGGAAAATGTATTATAAACTGATTAGCCTATATGTATTTGCATCCCATTGCTGGGCACAGACTTAACTTACTCCAAGAGGGTTTATGCCTATACTGTACGCGGCCCATGCTTAGTTTAATTCAGTACGGATATGATGGTCATATTTGTCTACGTGACAGCGTGATAAAACGGTGTGCGTCTCTTTCTATCCCGCAGAGTTAAAAAGTGACAGTTGTTTTATCACGTGGATAAATGTGGATAAAGTGATCCATAATAGGTTTGCTGATTCTGATTAGGGAGTTCACCTATGAATTATTTCTTAGATTTTATGTACAGGTGTCCCCATAACATGTATTGAGAACACGACAGAGGGTTAAACATGAATATTTATTGTACTTGTTTAGTATTAAGAATATTCTGCGACAACCAGGGTCCATGTGCCTGAATTTTACCATATAATTTAAAGTCTACTTGGATGCAAATAAAGATCTCTATCTCTCTATGAAACATCGGATTTGCTATTCCGAGTTATCTATTTTGCGGCAGCGCGTGGACAATCGGCAATCTAATCTAATACACATTAATCATTTTAGTTCAAGAGGATTAAAAAGGCAGAATCCAGATTAGTGAGATTAAGGGACAAAGCTAACAATGAAATTTATGAAATCGAAAGTACCATTTTATAAATGCTATAGGCATAACAATTTCGCCTGCGTATCATGCTGGTAACCCAGCATTCAGGACAGGGTCAAAAAGAAAACTGTGTTACGTCTTTCCTGTAGACATACACAAGAGTTAAGGGCTATAAAGGTTAATTTTCTTATTTAACCCTTATCCACGTGAAAAGGTCCTCCTTTTATTTAGAGAACTATGAGAAAAATGTACAGTTCGTGCGAACACACTAGTTTTCTCTCCTGTGGGCAATAGTTAACAGCTTGTGGGCATGTAAGTAATGATTTTATCATAGTTCTCTAAATAAAAGGAGGACCTTTTCACGTGGATAAGGGTTAAATAAGAAAATTAACCTTTATAGCCCTTAACTCTTGTGTATGTCTACAGTAAAGACGTAACACAGTTTTCTGTTTGACCCGAAATAGTAATGTAATAGTTGTGTAATGCCATTGTGGCAATCCTCCAATTATAATAACGATGAGAAATTATTTAAGCGGAGGCCCAAGGCCCATTCTAATTGCCGAAACTTGCTTGTTGAATGTGAATGCAAAATTGTAATTTTTTTTAATAATGATGTGTAGGTGTAGGTAATATCGAATTTGATATGGTTTTGACAGACTAGACAACATTGCGTGAGTGTTAGTCAATAAATTTGGTAATATAAGGGCCTGTTTACACAACATAACACTAATCAATGTGTAAATCGGGCCTTTGGCCTTAAGGTAAATACCTAAAAAGATATATCGTGTTCGCACTACTACAGATACTCCGCATTTAAATTAACATACCGTTGAATGGGGCTATTTATATCTCGTAGGATATTAGAAGTAGAAATTCCATACACAAATATATTTCGCTTAGCAATTATCGAACTGTACACTGAGAGAAAAGTACAACAAAAATACACTTAGAATTACAAAAATAAACTTAATCCGGGGACAAGGAGAGTTAACTAATAGGAACAAATTGACTAATAGGAACAAGTTCTTGCAATTTCTATTATCTGTTTGTTGAAATTATATTTGGGCTTACTGAGCTGTCTGTAGAAATAAAAAAAACTTTACAGAAATAGTGAAACGTCCATAATTATTACAAAAATTTCATTTTTTCCCCCAGTACAGAACTGTTTTTTAATTCCTGGTGATGATTTTTCTCTCAGTGTACAGTCAGTATATGCAAACTGCAAACATATCAACTAATAATAATAACAAAATTAACAAACCAAATGCCAACTTTAGTTCCTAACAAAAAACATAACGAATAAAAACTAAAACCAGTATTTGAACTCAAAAGTACATTGTACTCATTACCCGGTCGCTATCTAACATGCAAATAAATTAGTTACACTTGAAAGCATATGCAAATGGAAACAGGGAGCGAATCAAAAGTGGTTTATTTCTTATTCTTATGCAAACAATTACTGGAGCGGAGAAAAATCGCTACTTGTTGGTAATAAATACTTGTAACATGTAATTGTCAGCGGCTATTTTGAGGCTTTTCTGACGATATAATTATGTTTTATCGACCTTTCTCTTATTTGGTAAATGTGGGAGATGGAGTACCTACCCAATGTATCGTCACGGTCATTAAACTTATATAGGTATGTAGTTATTAGGCTCAACTTGTTTTTTGACCTCTTAGGCGCGCACGCATTGAGCGTTTTTTGTATATATAGGTACCTAATGTACCTATTTAAAAAAAACTGGGCTTACTTTACGAGGTTAAATCAGTACTTAATTATCACTATAAACAGGTGTCTGACCGCCGACGATAGGGAGTATTACTGCAATGTTCTGCCGCCAGAGTGCAGCACTAATTTGTTTAGTAAACCATAGAGTAACTTATACATACTATTATAGGCCTTAAACAGTTTTTTGACAAGTTTTCACTACGACATTGATGCACCAAGGCGGTTTGTGTACAGGTGGCCTACCGGGAAACGCAAAAATCAAAAATTTCTTTATCTGCCCGTCTATCGATCGAATAAACAAGAGTGATAGAGAGGCAGAAACCGAACTTTCGATTGTCGTGTTTCACGGTAGGCCTTGACCTAGTGACGCGTGATGTGTCATTGATGATGTCAATGAGGTTTGTTTACTGTATGTGCTAGTGGTGCCACCTACGCAGAGCTTTGCCTAATAATCCCTGTTGGTGGAAAGCGAATAGTGGTGAGCGAGTTTATTTTTTTTAGTTTTGACAGCTCTATGTAGGTAGGTAACTCACCTACATAAATAGAGCACTTTCTCGGTGGTGAGACAGGTGCTTTAAAGGCTCCTCTTCACGTTGGGCCAACGCCAACGAGGGACGCAGCCATGCGGTAGAATGAGATAGCAATATCACTTGCTCCCTCTAACGCATAAATGCGTCCCTCGTTGGCGTTGGCCCAACGTGAAGAGGAGCCTTAAGACCTTAAGTCTAGATACTTTTAAAAAGATTTGGTTATCAATTAATATAAGTAATATTAGTAATTGTGATACAACAATACAGAAACACGTCTCACAAAAAGACACAAGGGTTTGCCAATTTTCATGTATCCTAAATGCAGCACACAATATTTATAACAATCCAAATATATCCACATGAGAGTAAAAACAAACACTTATAAAAGTTATAAAAGATACACAATTCACATCAAGGTTACAGGAACAATAAACTGAAGACTGCCTGACGTCACTAAGACCCCCCCCCCCCCACCCCACCCACATCTGGCGTCTTTCGAGCGTCGGCGTCTACAACTCTAGGGCCCCCCCACATCTGGCGTCTTTCGAGTGTCGGCGTCTGTCGGCGTCGGTCCAGCACTATGGAAAATGACGTTCGTCGACGTCGGCCATAGAATTGTAAACGCCGACGCTCGAAAGACGCCAGATGTGGGGGGCTCTATGGCCGCTGCTCGACGCGGCGTCGACGCAACTGCGCAGCGACGTCATTTTCCTTAGCGCTGACCAGACGCCGACCGCGCCGACGCTCGAAGGACGCTAGATGTGGGGGGGGCCTAAATTACACCTATTTTACTTTAAATTCAGTCATCTCCTGTATTAGGTACTTACATACTTGTAAGATCACGATAGTTGTATTTTATATACATACTTGGAACCTTGGCTTTGTAATATACAACGCAACTGAAGCTTTTTATTTAAGGAAGTGTTCAATTCTTCATTGTGAATAAAGTGTTACATTGATTACTTATTTTGTGCTTCTGTGAAATTGAACCTTATTAGAATGTATCAAGGTTGCTTTTGTAACATGTTTGTAACTAATTATTTGTAAACATAGAACTTTGTAAGAATTACTCACAGCAGTGGAAACACAATTAGCACTGATAATTTGGCAAAGAGAAGTGACTCATTTCATTTGCTTTGAACTCTTTTTCACTACAGCTTTTAGCCTCATATATTGTGTTTATACCTGTTGTTTGTATATATAAACAGATTAATTATTTGCTGTAATAATTTCCTTGAGAATTGCATACAGACAATTATTAATAGCCATATATTTGTATTTTTTCCTCCTCTACCACCGTGACTGAGGAATTAAAATAATTAGGCACAGTAATTTGACATTCTTCAATGTCTAAGTTAAATTACCATTATTGTATTGTTTATTATATTGTATAGATGGGTCTCCAGATTTTTTACCCAAGGGTCCCAATCCCAATTTCATTGTCAGAAAAACGGGACCCCTGAAGATATTAGTTGGTGATTCCTAGTTTAGGGAATCCTTTTGTCCATAAAAGTGGCATTATGCCCAAATGTGTTGCTAGGCAAGGGCGGAGCTATTGTGGCAAGAGTGCAATAGTTGAAAGTTTGAAACACATTTACAAAATAAAACATTACAAATATGAACCTATTTGAAAAGGCAAATTTTCCCTGCATTAAAATTTAAGAAAATATGTTTTGAGTTGTCTGGACTTAAGGTTAATGGCAGTTGAAATCTAGCCAAATCAGTCAGATGGAAAATTTTTGGTTTGACTGGTCTGGCACAAAATCTATACTAGGACAGCAGATACAAACATTAAAAGTGAATTTCCATATAGCAAAATGGTAATGAAAATTAAATTAAAACAACTGTACTATAAAAATGTTTGGGAGTGTTTTCTAAGATTGATGAGCAGGGGCGTATTTGCCCTAAGGCCATCCGGGCCATGGCCCGCAGCGTATGCCGCCATAGCGGATTGCATTTTGCTTTTCTTCCTTGACTTCTGGGGTGCCAAATTTCAAAATATGGCCCTGCTCATGAGCACTTTGTATAATACAGATATACCAGGCAAACTACTGAACTTGCACTTGTTGTTATGCGATTTTGAAATGAGAATAGTATAGGTCAGCGGTTGGCAGCCTTTTAGCAGCCAAGGGCCACATAGCAGTTAACGAAGTGGACGCCGGCCGCACTATGTATGTTAATATTTATGACTTTATCAGACATTGTCACTTGTCAGCACAGCTCAGGGAGGCTCGCGGGCCGCAAGTGAGAGGTTCGCGGGCCGCTGGTTGCCGACCGCTGGTATAGGTACATGAAGGAGTGTACATGATTCAAGTATTAAATATTGTTTGGTGTACTGAGAATAAGCACCGGACTTAATAGAAGCAACAATTTGACCAATTGGGTGACCAATTGGACATAATAGTAGTCTGTTTATGTTTAATTGAGAATTATCTAACTATGTTTCATGCTAACTACTACGCTCAACTAAATTAATTGTATTTGCCTGCAAGCATTTCTCAAAAAGTTGGATATTTCCTTATTACTATTTTCTCTGCTGAAGATATTACTCAGAATAATGGACCTAGTTTTAATAACAATGGGAGGAAAAGCATCTAAGGGTGGTATTCCGTCCCTGTTCAATATGTATTGTATCTCACATTTTGCTTAATGAGAGAGCGAGACGCAATGACATTGGACCAAGATATTGGACAGAGATGGAATACCACCCTAATACATTTTCTTACCTCCCATTACCACTTAACCTTTCATAATTGTGTGGTTGTAAAAATCAGTGGGTTCAAACCTCGGTTGATTATTCTCAAAAAAGTGCAGACAACTAAAAAATTGGTCAGGATCCTATTATACAAACAAAAGGGCAAACTATATGGAAAATGGTATGAAATAGAGATGGAAACTTTAAACACTAAGTACTAGAATATTATGTACTCTTTTGGAAATGCTTATATGACGGTACTAATAGCATATGTTACTCACATCTGGATCAACCTCCTTGGCGAGCATAGTCAGCTCCTCTTGTGACAGCTTAGCCAATAGCTCATCGACGTCCACTTCGTCGTAGTTCGACAACTCTCGTCCAAACAGCTTGGCCGGCGTCGTCATCGTCGTAGTCTTCGTCGACGACGATTTCTGCACCAAAAACACCACAATTAACACCACACTGTTAATTTAACTGCTCGTAACACCTAATATTTACTTTATTACGTAAGAAAACAAATTTAAAACCCAAACAGCAAGGTAAAACATCGATTCTGACACTTTACCACACCCACGATTAATTGAGGTAAAATATACGCGCTAACCTAACTTTATAATGTTTTAACGAGCCGAAAACAAGTTTAGCGTACAATATTTGTTATGCTTACATTTAAAAATATAAATAATAGTATTTAACCACGGTAAAGTGTAAAACACTGTCGAAACAAGCACCTTCCACGAATGACAAATAATGACTAACTTGATAGAACGAGCCAAACGATAAGTTTCAATAAAGGCGTGAAAGAGATAACGCATTACTTAACTGCAAGGGGAGAGGGGCTAGAGATGTGAATATAGCGGGTTATCGGTACCGGTTTTTATCAGTCAGTTTCCGTAATGGTTATTTTGGTTGGGTAAAAACAATAGGAGTATTTAACACTGTGAAAATGTCATGTTATACCGTGTCGTAGTCATTACGAAATCGACGAAAGAAAGATAACTGTGATCTAATTTATACCTCTGATAAAACTTGCCGTCCAATCATTTAAATGCAATCACATACAATAAAACTATGTAAATTGTCATTTAGGATGTCTTTTTTTCGGAAAATTCGAAAGATTACCTAGGTATTTGTGGGTTAGTATTAGGGATGTACCAACGCTAGTCTAGAAAGCCGACTATCCAGCCATATAGTCGCCGATTAGTTGTTATAAAATATCAAAATTTAGCTGCCAGTTTTTAGGTAAACAAATATCAGAAAAAAACACTCTGGATTGCTCTTGATTTAGAAGAATAATATGTAACAAGTATGTAATAACAACTGAAATAAAACAAATACATCACTATAGGTACTCAAACAGAAAAAGGCGCGAAATTTTTTTTTTTATGGGAAGTCAAACCTTTACACCCAAGTTTTTTTTTAAATTTGTGGCCTTTTTCCGCTGACAAAGTGGGTGTGCCAGAGTACAGTTATAGTTACCACCCTACGGATTTGGTGGCAAATGCTGGGATGTTTTTGTCATTAGTTACCACCGGTATCAGATGAGATTTATTTTTCTGTTGTTAACACGGATAATAACTCGATGTTACCAACAAACTACTGGAATGACCTAATACGATGGGTATAGATCAGATCTATACCTGCTATGATGAATACGAATAAGAGCGAGGTCATGACATTTCGTCTCCAACGCCGTATTAATGGAGCGATTACGCAATACCGGTGCCGTTCCCGCAGCCACACCTAACGCCTTGCTATTGAACTCAACATTCTACCTACCACTTCAGTCACACGCAATGTACAGCACAGTGTAACAGTTCAGAGGGCCTACCGTGAACCACGTTCGAAGTGTTGCCTCCCTGTCAACCTTTCGGACAAATTTACAAGTGCGATAGAGAGGCAACACGTCGAACGTGGTTCGCGGTAAGCCCTCTGGACGTCACGCTTAGCTTTAAACCCATTACTCGCTTTTTACTAGACATGTAGAGTTAGACCAAGAAAAGTCTGCAGCGATTTTGATAGCTCACGCAGTGTGTTATTTAATACGTCATAATTTCCTATATAATTTCATAGAAGTTTGACGTTCAAAATAACACTTGCACTGCGTGGGCTATCAAAATCTGTGCAGACTTTTTTCTTGGTCTAACTCTACTTTGTTTCTTAAACTCAAAAAATTATAGAGTCGAACCAAACTCTCCATGCCATTGGCACTGACAATGTGTGGCTATGTCATCATCATTAATGTCAAATTTCTATGAAAATTTAACGTTTATGACACTCCCTCACTTTGTTCTACTCAAGACTCGTAAAGGCTAACTTTGCACCGATCAGCGCCTCCGTATTACATGGTTTATATTTTAATTATGTTTTCTAATTAGGTAGTAATATCAATTTGAGCGATTGTTGCAATATTGCGCTGCAATATAAATATCATAAAAAAAAAATTTCATAAGGTACGACGGAGCAAGATTAGATACACCGATAAAGGGTAATTAATAATTTGTTAACACATACCTACCTACGATATCACAATATGTGGTTGCAGTGGTTTATGTTTTCCATTAAAAATAAATAATTCCGCCGGTGTTACTTAGGTGCAGCAATTAATTTTAAATATGATAACGCGTAAAATATCGTCCTATTTTGCCGTATTCTATCCTAAAATTCTATTATTACAAATAAAGTTGCAGTTCAATCTGTATTATTAACGGTGCCTTGATGAAACTATGTATATGCATGATTGTCAATGGGAACTGCAACATAGCAAAATTCATGACTAGGACAAATATATAATAATATAACAATAAGGTTATATTGCTCAACAATGTATAAAATAACCTTTGGTTGCTTTTGCTGTATGACAGACTGTGTCACGAGCTCACGAGAGAAGGTGAATTTGTTGTGAGGTCGAGACAGTCACGTTTGTTTACAAGTATACTTATAATATAAGGGTAGCAAAACCAACATTAATAGATAGCATATTAAGCTCCTTACCATAGCGACACTATTAAGATCTAATATGTGTAATTGTGTAGGTACTAGTAAGTGCTGGTGGCCTAGCGGTAAGAGCGTGCGACTTTCAATTCGGAGGTCGCGGCTTCAAGCCCTGGCTCGTACCAGTTTTATATTAATTATAAAATGTGTAGGTACCTATTGTACGAACCAAGCATCGACAGTATCGACACCTTCAAAACTATTATCTAATTTACTTTAAAGGAAAAAATGAGATCATCTAATCGTCTTAAAATGAACTCGGTTTTTATTGTATCTTTGTTCGAATCGTTTCCCAACAAAACCCATTAAATAACCGTTTACGTGAGTTAGTGTCTTTTTACAATGTTACTTGTCTATAACTTTCTCTTTGTGAAAACTGGAGCGAAATGGTTTTTTTAGATTGAGCCGATTGATCATCATAAAATATACCTGTATTACATTGAAATTAACGCCAATAGATTACAAGCACGCTAAAATCGAAACCATCATTCATTCAGAAGAACCAAAAAATAGACGACCAATTTATTCATTCATGCCAGTGTGTTCCAATTTGCCAATCCAATAAACCATGAATAAACCGCACTTTCTCGCCCAAGCTTGCATAAGTTCCTAAATATAAGATTTCCACACTATCATGTTAATTTATTGGCATGGGATTTTGCCTGGTGCATGAGTAAGATGCGTCAATTAAATTAATTTTACAATTAATTGCACCTTGTACCTTATTTAGATCCAGTGATATAGTGGCTTATTTGGTGAATGACAGTTTTAGAGTAAGTAACAAAATAAGACATAAGCGTTTTCAAATGACAATAAACAGTATATAAAACGTTTTATGATTTAGTTTTAGTACCGTACACAAACGGATTTTGAAATGTTGACATTATAAGTCAATGGGTTTCAGTTGTTCACTGTCTAATGATTTTCTTAAATTAGGGTTTATTCAGGAAATTTGTTCGTCTAAAGACAAAATTAAATTTGACGCTGGCTGTCGTTCCGCTCTACATAACAATACGGAAGAAGTGATCGAATGATTGATCCGAATCGATAAACGTTTTGTTTCTGTTGACCACGCGACTACGCCGGGCGAGCTGGCGGGCCGCCAACCCACTATAATTGGTGGTCGCGGCAACAGAGACACGCGGTATTCTTAGCTGCCCACTCGGCCACTGGCCTTCCTACCAACAATGTGATTCCGGCAAATAAATAAATAAATTGTAACGGTCTTGACCTAGTCACTAGCCGCTAGGGATGTTCCGCTCAACGCATGTTGCCGATTCGCGAAATGTGTTAAAAAGGTTAACGACCTCTGTGCATGAAATATTGTTACTGGCTGGAAAGTTAATGTCTATTAGACAGATGTTCATGTGACGTTTTCCATAGGTACTAACATGGTTGCTTTTGGTTGCTTTGTTATGATGATGGAGTAGATAATGACAACAGGAAAAATGAAGCTTGATTTTGGTCCACCGCTGCAAGTCTCCCCATTTATCAGAGGCGCTAGATTTGCGCTATTGATTGCTGGTATCTTCTACGGTATTGGCAAGCAAAAGTTATACAATTCTTTGGAACGCAGTTATCAGGCAGAAGCAGCAAGGAAAAAAATAATTCGGGACAAGGAACTAGCAAGAGAAAGGGAAATTATCGCCCAGAAAGAACGTGAAGATGTTAAATGGATTGAAAGTGGGATGAAATAAAATAACAATGACTTATCACTTAACTTAATTTAACCTTCATATGTGCTGTTATGGGTAAATAAATGCCTTTAATTATCTCGCCTTATTTAAACTATTATATAGTGCCTGTTTCCGTCCACTTGACGTAGTTGCCACAAATAATTATGTACGATAATTACAAGAATTCAAGAAATGCAATATTAATTTTAATATATAGATATATATTAAAATCATACACCATTTTTTGTGGCAACTATGCCAAGTGGAAGGAAACAGGCACTGGACGGTGAATTGACGCAATGACCCTATACATTTTTAAATACCAATATATATAATTAATTAACCATATAACCATAACAACAAACTATTCATACTATTAAACTTATAAGATTTCGTTATGTATGTTAGTAATTATTACTATCATAAACAGTTTCTAAACTTTAACAGGCGTTAATTTACTTAATATTCCACCTATACTCTAGACGACGTGTGAAAGTGTGAAAAGCTGGAGCTCTTCCCCGCGGCAAACCATTGTTACACTCAACTACACGTGTTTACTTTAAACAAGCTGTTTCTGCATACAAATTGGTTCTAATATAGACGCGAGAGTCACTTTCTAGTTTCATCGGATGCAGAAATCAAGCGCATAGTTTTTTTATTTGTTTACCGGTTATTATACTCATTTTACCGGTTTTTGACGGCAGCTCTATAAAAGCAGGACCGAGTGGCGCAAATTTTAAAATGCAAATCAGTTAATGCGTTATTTATTTCCTTAATTTCCAGTACGCACGTAACAATGCTTAAAACACATATGTTATAACTTTGCGTTTTACATATCCGTAGTTTGCGTAAAGACGAATGCATCATTCATCAAGTCGGAACTATCATGGAAGACTAGTTCCTAGTAATATCTGATGCGTTTGCATTATTCATGCAATAGAAACGTCAAGAACCTAACAGCATTATCAAGGCACATTTAAAATACATCTACAGGCTATATTGCTTCCATATTAAATGTCTCATTGAACCATTAAAAAAAATCCCTACTAAGTAGAATAGAAAATAATGCTAAGAAGTTATTTAGGTAACAGGTGGTTGATTTTACTTTAATACTTAATTTTGCTATAGTTTTGATCTATTTTTGATACTATCATCTATTCATTAAAACTGGACACGTTAACATGGAACTTAACTTTTAATTTGGACATAGATAGGTCAATTAAAAAGTACCTAGTGCTAGCGTTTCAATTATAGAATACTTATTATT
The DNA here is from genome assembly GCF_963556715.1 of Cydia fagiglandana. Taxonomy (NCBI): domain Eukaryota; kingdom Metazoa; phylum Arthropoda; class Insecta; order Lepidoptera; family Tortricidae; genus Cydia; species Cydia fagiglandana. The sequence continues at coordinate 6,531,606 of NC_085936.1, read as the reverse complement.
GGGATTTCTAAACTAGTTCAAATTTAATTTAGCGAAAAGGTCGTGCAGACCAAAATAGACCCACGAGGCAGGTCTTGTCTCGTCTTATATTTATGACTTGGATGCCGACATTAAATACTAATTTCACCTATTACCTGATCTGTAATGCTTATGCCCGTGTTTGAGAGATCAAGTTTTGAAAATTACCTACTGTATGTTTATATAGGGTATTTGAAAGGCGTGGGGAGGAGAGTATGCACATCAGAAATGCTTTAAGACACCAACAACAACAACTAATGTACGTAATTCCAGAGAACCGCCTATAATGGTGCTCAAAGACCCGAGACAAAAGATGACTTGAATTAGCCTGATGACCAACGCGCAACAACGGTTCGGTTCTGCCTCGCTGCTCAAATTGCATTGCGGTTAAAAAGGGCAAGACTGCTACGAAAGAAATGTACTTTGTAATAGAGGTAATATATAAATGAAAATATCTAGAGACATTTACACCTCTAAATATTATAGATTTTTTTTGTGTGTGTTTTTTTATCTGTATTTTGTATGTAATTCGACATTAAGAGACCATATACATCTCTTTGTAATTGTAATACCTACGTTAGATTGAATTGTTAGTTTCATTTTATAAAATTGTTGATGTTATTATTTTTGCTTTTATGTAAATTCAATGTTGACGTGTAAAAGTGCCCTTGTGGCCTATTTGCTGAATAAATGTTGATGTTTGATGTTTGATGTTTATCAAAAAATACGTATAAAAAAAAACATGAAACCTGGTTAAATAGCCGGCTAGAAAATTTAGAAGTTGCGGTCGCATTTAGCAATCAAATGTAGGTAGGGTACGAGCGATGACTGACCTGTAAGGCTATGATGGTCGACTGGATAAATGATATGGCTGTATAAATGATGATAAAACTGACATTTTATCCAGTTTTTATTGATTTGTCGTCTTTTCCACTTTTGACAGCGATAGTCGTTAAATGATTAACTGCATAACATGGTCGTTGGATAATATGTCATTTGTCTACATTTCCACCTTAAACTTAGTGGATAAGTGGATAAGTTAAATGATATAAATGCCACTTGTCTAGATTTATACAGTTTTATAACATTCATACCGTTTTGTCCACTTGGACAACAATACACGGTAAATGGCTACGATTGTTGGATAATTAGACATATAGTCGATTTTTGACGGCTAGCCTTTGATTAATTTATCGTAGTGCTCACTGGGTCACGATAAGCGCAGTTAAGAAGCTGTGATTAGTCTTAACTTAATTGATTCATTTGTGTTACGAAAATTAACTATGTAAATTGTATTGTTTGTATTTTATTGTACTTAAATCGTACACATATAAGTCTATAGCATTCGCTAACACACTTTCATGCATCTAACTTAAATAGAAATGGCTTAACTGTGGTAACACAATGGAATCAATTAACTTTGGACTAATTACAGGTGCTTAACTATGTACAAATTTTTTGCACTTCACTCATAAGTCATAAGTGCTCTTGTGGTATATAAGTGGTAAAATGCAATTTCTTGAAGTTAAAATATCAGTAGATAAGTATCTGTTTTTTTTCTTAAATATAATATATACAATTTGAACTTTGAATTAAATTTGAATTTACATATAACATTATCAATACGTACATTATTTGTAGGGATGGCAAGATAATAATATCATTTCTTCTTGGCAGCTGCTGCTATCGAAGAAAAATAGCATAGAGAACTCCAACGACGGGCCATTAAGGGCTACATGCAACCCATTTGATATGCCCAGCGAGGAGTTTCGGCACATATATAGAGTGCGCAAAGAATTGGCACTCTATTTGTGTGCCAAACTCGACGCTGACCTCAAGCCTCAACATGGCGATGGATTGCCGGCACATTTTAAAGTAAAGATACTATTCCTCAAATCATTATTGTCACCTTATTTAATAACGACATACCAACTTACAACTCTTTGTTTTAGGTTCTAACATCACTGCATCTACTGGCTGACGGTAGTTACCAAAGAGGAACTGGACCATGGAGACCTGAGAGGAACTGGACTGGAAAACCATGGAGAAGAAGTAGGAATAGTTGAAGTTGAAGAGGTTAGAGAAGTTGAAGTTGAAGAAGTTGGAGAAGTCGAAGTTGAAAAACTTGATAAAGTTGGAGAATTTGAAGTTGAAGAAGTTAAATAAGTTGGAGAAGTTTAAGTTGAAGATCAACAAGATGAAGATGTTGGAGAAGTTGAAGAAGGCTAGGAAGATAAAGAAGTTGGAGAAGTTAAAAGTTGCTTTTTATTTATTCTCCATACAAACTTTCACCCCCATGTCATCTCTTTTTCACCCTTAAAGGTAGGTATGGCTAATAAAATTGGTCACAAATACATAAACATTCTTTATCTCTTACGAACTTTTAAATGATAAAAGGTAAGTCCCATTTCAAGAAATTATTGAACCCCTATACAAATTTCCACCCCTTGTTTACACCCTTAAGGGATGATTTCGGGGATAAAAACTATTCTATATCCTTCCTCACAACTCAAACTATCACCATACCAAATTTCATTTAAATCGGTTCACCGGTTATTGATTGCCCATACAAACTTCCATCCCCCTTTTCGCCCCCTTAAGGGGTGAGTTCTGAGATAAAAAGTATCCTATGTCCTTCCCCGGAAGTCAAACTACCCCTATACCAAATTTCAACTAAATCGGTTCAGCAGTTTAAGCGTGAAGAGGTAACAGGCAGACAGACAGACAGACACACTTTCGCATTTATAATACTAGCTTTTGCCCGCGACTTCGTCGGCGTGGAATTAGTGACAGCAGCTAAAGTAGGTATAGCGCCTGGATAATGCTAATAGCAATTATTTAATTCGCGCATTGCTTACTTCAATTATTAGGTAATTCATTAACTCTTTCAATTCCACCCCCCTTTGATTTTTTCCTTCCTTCCTTTGATAATTTCCGACATAAAAACTATCCTAATCTATGACCTTCCCCGGGACTCAAACTATCTCTATACCAAATTTCAACTAAATCGATTCAGCGGCTTAAGTGTGAAGAGGTAACAGACAGACAGACACACACACTTTCGCCTTTATAATACTAGTTTTTGCCCGCGACTTCGTCAGCGTGGAATTATTAATTTAGGTAAGTAGCTATTATTTTATTCAATCTGCGTTTTGTTGATTCCCCATACAAACTTCAACCCCCTTTTCACCCTCTTAAAGGGTGATTTCTTGAATGAAAACTACCCTTTGTCCTTCTCCGGGACTCAAACTATCTCCGTACCAAATTTTGACTAAATTCTGCACCAGCGCCGGTACTACACCGCGCGGGCGGGACAATTCCTATTGACAATGTTTGCTGTGCAGTTGTTGTTAAGTCCCCATACAAAATTTCACCCCTTTAAGGCATGAAATGGTAGGCCCGTATTTTTTACATGTTTATGCAAGTAACTGACGGTCTTTCCACCGCTATACAACCGGCTGACGTTTTTTTTTTATTTATAATAGCATCTAAACTATCATCTGGCAAAGTATCAGGAGGAGATGATTGAAAAAAAAACCGGGCAAGTGCGAGTCGGACTCGCGCACGTAGGGTTCCGTACCACAATGAAAAAAAAAACGGAAAAAAAAATGCAAAAAGAAACGGTCACCTATCCAAGTACTGACCACGCCCGACGTTGCTTAACTTTGGTCAAAAATCACGTTTGTTGTATGGGAGCCCCATTTAAATCTTTATTTTATTCTGTTTTTAGTATTTGTTGTTATAGCGGCAACAGAAATACATCATCTGTGAAAATTTCAACTGTCTAGCTATTTATTTATTTATATTTATTTAAACTTTATTGCACAAATTTACAAAAAAAGAGTACAATTGGCGGACTTAACGCCTTGAGGCATTCTCTACCAGTCAACCATTGGGCTAAACAGAGACAGTAATTAATTTGGTGCAGGATTGTAAATAGTGGATATGAGAATATAGACACAAGTCGACACTACAAACTATAATACTATACTATACTATTACACAAATATACATTTTAAAATATACCTACGTCAGTGAACGCATATATTTAGTATGGAAACCGCCTTTAGGAAATTACCGTTCAAATTCTCGGGCCAAATTAGCACACATACAAAATTACGCCTACATTTAAATAAGACGACGCGTTTACAGAGCCTGTAATCAAAGCTGGTAAACAAAATAATAGTCATCTTTATTACACTAATGGTACATAGCTAAGTGTAGATGAAATGCATATAATGTCAATAACTACCAATCAGCGACATTAATCCGCTAATAACCTTTTTGCTGTACGTACTGGCCGCTGAGAGTTTGCGGTTCATATTTGATTAGAATATGACTTGGACAGGGATAGGTTTATGCCATACATTGAAGAACCAGTCAAATAATTCACGTATAATAATTTAATGCAGATTAAAAGATAACTAGTTCAAATGTTGTTATGAAATGACAGACTAACTCAACATAAGTAAATATATCATTGTTGTATAAATGTATTCCGCTATAATAAGTATTTTGTATATTTTATTATCAATTTGTATGGCAGTGCGAAGTCACGTTCAGGTATAGTCTGTCCGTTTTTCTAACATCAAGTACGCCATTGTAAATGTATGGTAAGCTTGATCTTAGAATTCGGACTGGCTATACAGCCTGCAAAATTTACATGGGTACACGAATCGGGTCAAAAATATTTGAATAGGCGGAGTCACAATAAATCCCCACTTTCAGTTCCAATGGAAATATTTTATATAGCTGGTCAAGCAAGTTTGTCAGTAGAAAAAGGTGCAAAATTAAAATTTTGTATGGGACCACGCCCGTTCGCGCGCTTACATTTTCTAAATTTGCCGCTCTTTTCTACTGACGGAAATGGCTTGAGAGAGAACCTACATATATGTGACGGTAGAGGGTGGATTCGAATGATCAACATTTTCAGATAATGTGTGTATTTGTTAAATTAATTCAGTGGAAGTGTATCTACATATAGGAGACCGGGTATTATTATCTCACGAGTTATATCTCATGAATAGAACATATTCTAGATATCTTTCCAGGCCTCCACTTAATTTCATGTCTCTCTAATTGGACAGCTTTTTTCCATAGTTCTCTGCGAATGGCATCTTGTGGAAATCTGAATGGAAAGTAATGTAAAATGATAATATCAAATTTGATTATTAATTTGAAATAATTAGGTAGTTTTTTTACAGCTCCATCTCATGAAATAAAAAAGGAAAATACAAATCTGTAAGAAAGAATTCATTACTACATGTATAATTATATAGAAAATACCTAAACCAAGCACAAGTTAATAAAATGGTCTACTTCATTTGGCATAACACCATCCCTATTATCCTCGCAATTTAAAAAGTCGTATGTTGTTATGAAAGTCGTATGCAGTTGTTACGTTTTAGCTTAGCACGGTAGTATTGAAAACAAATCGTCATGTTTATTCCAAATTTTACTGAAGTTATCTGTTTACTACAAGTGAAAAGTGATTCCACTATCCTTGGTATAAACTAAAATAACTTCTTCACCACTTCACGACACATGAAGACATTTTTAATAACAAAAAAACGTTGTTTTTATAAATCAATTTAGCCATCCGTCACCGACTGTCATCTCGGACGAACTGAAGTTGCGAATCGAATAGTTTGTAAGCACCGCCTACAATCGAATAGTTTACGTTGGGTCATAAATGAGCGGACAGAATACTTCCATGTATATCAGTTCGCTGACCTACGTATATACAAATTAAATATATATAAATAAACATACATATATATAATAATTAGCTATCACGGTTCGTGAGATACAGCCTGGTAACAGACAGACGGACGGACGGACAGACGGACAGACGGACGGACGGACGGACGGACGGACGGACGGACGGACGGACGGACGGACGGACGGACGGACGGACGGACGGACGGACAGCGAAGTCTTAGTAATAGGGTCCCGTTTTACCTTTTCGTTACGGAACCCTAAAAAAATTACATGTTCATGTGATCAACTGACGGTCTTTCCACAGCGATACAACCGGCTGACAATTTTTTAATTCACGATAGCATCTAAGAAACTATCATCTCAGACAAAGTATTAAGCGGGAGGCGATGACTGACGATATTTGCTCCTGCCGCAACATATAGGACTAGTATAAGGTGACGCTTACGGGAAAGGGGCTGTGACCCTCGCTCTGGTTCTTTCCTTGTCCAACAAATATCACTGGCCATTTAGCGAGGTTAGCCGCCAGTATTTTTGGCACACTTCGTCCGGGGCATAATCAGAGTGGGGGATAATATTGTATTTGTTAAGTCATTTAGTTTTACTTATTACTAGAAGATGTACATATTATTCGCTGGGTCGGAGAACCACGAATCGATCGCAACGCGCACCGTGGCCCAAAAAGAAACTTTCGGCAGACCAACTGTCACTTTTTGTGTAGGTATTTAAAGTAATAATAATAAATAAAGCACCAGCTTCCATTATTAACTTTAATGCTGACTCTCCCTTCAATCCCAACATGTAACGGCAAAGGATTACACCTAATTTTCTTTGCAGGTGCATACATTTCTTCAAAGTAGGTATTTCCCTTTAGAGTTATTTTCTTTGGCGAACTGTCTGGCACTAGGTCTGCCCAATTGCTGCTCTTCACTGGTTTTTGGGAAGTTTTCTTAGTAGTTGATGTAGTACATCAGAGCCGCGATATGTTTACTCCTAACGTACACACAATCACATTTTCCACTCGTAACATAACGACTAGAATCAATCTGTAAAAAATAAATTATTTCTTTACTTTCTATTACATTAATGGATCATAATATTATGTAATGTACTACGTCAAAGATTGCAAAAACAGAAAAAAACAGTTTACATTCAAGGACGTTTGTCACTGAAGCTTGACGAATTAGGTACACGAGCTTCAATGGTGTGGCTCTTATGATCTTCATATTTGATTTCTTTTAGGTACATCTTGCACATGTTAAGCCAAAACTTATTACTTATTATCCTTTTGGAAAAACACGAAAAGTCTGCATTATTAACGACACTACAGTCATATCTATCTAATACCTTTAAACGAGCAAAATTTGGGTATTTATTTATTTATATTTAAGTATATATATTTCGGGGATCTCGGAAACTGCTCTAACGATTTCGATGAAATTTGCTATATGGGGGTTTTCGGGGGCGAAAAATTGATCTAGCTAGGTTTTTATATGTTTTCCGAGCATAGCTCGGTCTTCCAGATATTTAGTTACCTATATGAAATGCGTTACTCGGTTTTTATTTCTTTACTTCTCGTAAAGTCAGCCATGAGAAAGTCCGTGTATGTGTACTACCTGAAATTTATTGATTGTGCCATTTATGCCATTTTAGAGGGGAAATGAAGATTTACATGTTCGAATAGAATATATGTAACAAATATGTAAATTACAATTTTTCATTGAAATTATTTGTTCTCTTCGTAATGACAGCCAGCCATGTGGCATTTCAAAGTCCGCTGTCATATCGCACCCAGCGAATAGGTTATGTTTTATTTTCAAATAAACGATTTCTTTTTCTAAACTGCAACATTCCTAACTGTAGGTACATCGGTGGACCTTATTTCAAAAGGCATAGTCCACCGATGTGCAGTTAACAGTGTGTGTGATTGTACAATTCGGCCGTGCTTATAATAAGAGCAATAGAGTCAGACGAAGAAAAGTCTGCAGCGGATTTGATAGCCCACGCAGTGCAAGTGTTATTTTAAACGTCAAACTTCTATGAAATTATGACGTATAAATAACACTTGCACTGCGTGGGCTATCAAATCCGCTGCACACTTTTCTTGGTCCGACTCTAACTCATTTTGAAGTGTCATTCAATTGGATACTTTTTACTTGTACAATACTTATGTTCTACAATTGAAAGAGATTTCAAAATGAGTTACTGCTCTTAATAAGCACGGCAGAATTATTTATTTGATTTTGACAGATTACCGTATTTTAGGTTAATAAGGTCGACTACTGTCCTTAAAATTTTGTATGACATTACAAGCAAATATCAGCAATCGTGAATTAAGTATTGTAGCCGAGTCTACTTTAGTCCGATAATGTATTAGCTTATTTCAAAGACTGTGAATTCTAAGTACTAGAAATAAAGTAGATTTTGCGACATGATAAAGACGGTTAAATTTGAGGCGATGGAATAAGAGATTCACTTAAAAAAAAACCTTATATAAACTCAATTAGAATCTATATTTCAAAATCTTAAACCATCCAATAACTTTTAACTATCAATGCCACATGTGCATAAGGGTGTGTGCGGCATATCATTTAGCCAACTATTCATTAAAATACGCTTTAAGTAAACTTGTTTAGAATTGATTTTTCAAAAGCTCATATGGATAAATTTAACTCTCAATGACATATAGATATGTGGTAGAATGTGGTTTAACCATATTTTCTTTAAAATACACCTTAAGTCATCGAGTATAAATATGATTTTTCAAAACCTCACAACATGTCACGCTATCATTAGTCACATATACGTTATCCTCGCGAACTATTAATTAAAATACGCTTTAATTAAACTTGTTTAGAATTGATTTTTCAAAAGCTCATATCATCGATAAGTTTTAACTCTCAATGACATATGTGGATAAGTGGTAGAATGTGATTTAACCATCTTTTCTTTAATATACACCTTAAGTCATCGAGTTTAAAATTGATTTTTATAAACCTCAAAACATATCACGCTATCATTAGCCACTTATACGTTATCCTCGCGACTTTTTACCGAATTATATCATTTATCAGATAGTCGTCATATCATGCATTAAATGATTAATGATATGGTGACATAACCATCATAGCCCTCCTGACAATGACTGAAATGTACCTATAGGTAGGTCAATTATTGTTTTTTTTTTTAGGAGCAATTTCGATCTCGAGTTAATTTAAGTACATATCGAAAATATAATAATAAAACGGAACAAAACATGTAACATTTTAATATTCAGTCCAGAGTGATAGAGCTAACGCATGAACGATTGAAGAATCAAAAGTGTAGGTACAAAAATGTAAAAATCGCCTACTTAGATTTCTTTACGAGAAAAAAGAACCTCGTCAATCAGCGGGCGTAGCACGGTTCCATTTTTATCGACTATCACTAAGCGCGTCCCTTTCGCACTTACATACTTGTTAGAACGTGACAGGCATGGTGACAAGCGATAAAAAGGCTACCGTGCTAAGCCGCCAGGATACCTGACTAGGTAGTTGTGACTAGCTTGTATATCTTGCTAAGCTAGTATATAAGAAACTTTATAATGTGTACCTACAACAGGGATCATTGTGTCTTTATATTTATACATACATATCAGTGAAAAGGCGCCGGGGTCGTTCTACCGTTTCGTGCCGATTTGGTGTCCGAGCCCACATCAAGCCTTAAAATAATATTTTTTTATATGTGGTTATTTTTAAAAGGTATGTTTATGTGGTACGGAAAATGCGCCAGTTTTGGAATTTAGCTAAATCTAATGATCTATTAAATAAAAATTAAAAACATGCGAAAAATTCATTTCCCTCGACATAAAATGGCGTACCATTGGGTTCAAAAATTTAAAAACACTTTTATTTGCAGATAAACCCTACTTTCCATTATTGTTTATAAAATAAGCAAATAATCAGTATTATAATGGTACATGGTACATATTTTTAAAGTTAAATTATCATAGAGAGAACGCACTTTTTAATTTTGTCACGTGAAAGACTTCATTTTCACTCTAAAAACTTGCCACTCATGCCAAATTTAAACGCGCCTTTATTCACGAATACCTGTGATTGCTACGTGTTTTTACTACCTTAGTCTACCGCAATACGTCAACGAAGGAGGTTTCGCGCTCTTGATTTACGAGTAATTTTGGTTCTCCTCACCGGAAAGGCACTTTGTCACGGTTACTACTCATTTCCATCCATTAAGTAATTTGGTGCTATATATTGTAAAAAAAATCACCTTGTTAATAATCTGTTCGCATTTTGGCATATCTTCATTACTTTTACTTGATGACATTCTAGCCTTAAAGACGATAAAGAAATTTAAAAAAACCGTCGAAAGTTCATTCCACTCCAATTCATTCCTCTCCATTTCTTCCAATATTTTCGGGTGAAGGAAATGAACCTGTTTGGAAGGAAATGAACAATAATTTTGTATGACAGATGTGATACCTTTTTATGTTTTTAGCCCACAGCCCAAGAGTTATATGCACACATACGCTCTCAAATCATAACTCTCATGTTTTGAAACGTATGTATGTCCCATTCTTTCGACTTCGTTAGACCGTTTGACAGAGTTTCAGGGTATAGGTTCTTTCTTACCTATACCCGACACTATGTCATGGGAATCCTGTTGGTTGTGGATATTGCATATAAATAAGCAGATAGGCGCGTAAGCGTAAGTAGTCTCTTTTTTCATGGCAAATATTGTAAATATATCGGATAGATAAATAAATAAATAAATAAATATTATAGGACATTCTTACACAGATTGACTAAGTCCCACAGTAAGTAAGTATAGATACATCATATTTCCAACATTTTATTAATGCGGAACATTTTGGACAGGTGAACCTATTAGAACTTATCTAATGCCTAACTTATCTGCTAATTAACATACTGAAAACTTTTTATAGTCCTGGAATAAAGCTCAAGAGCGAGCCCTTCGAGGGCAGATATTTATGAGGAGGGTCTCACAAAGATCTGCTCCCGGGAGCCTCTTCTTATGCTAAGTTAAAAATACGGGTTGGCCGTATCAGGGAATTTTCTTGTAACTTTGTAACCGTTTAAAGGCCAAGCTTTAGAAAAATCCAGAAAGTTCATGAAACAATGGTTCAACAGCATCTAGAGAGAGCGTGATACTGGAGAGGAGCGTCCCATTCCCACCCCTTTCTGCGAGTTCCACAAAGAAAGAGCAGGCAGCTCGGAGCGTCCGATTGTGGCGCGCCTTCCTGCAAGGCTGAAAGCCGAGCTTTCGCAGGAGAGTAGACCTTAAATTGTTTCAATGCCGAAATGCAAGCGATGCCGAAAGGCGAGCTCCGCATGAGGTGTTCAAAATTTCTTTTAACTATTGGCAGCGGGCACAATCGTGCGAGGTCAAAGACTGAGCTTCAGTGGAGCTGACCTCAAACAAGAACCAATAGCCGAATGTATTAAAAAGCAAGGCCGACGGCCCGGGGGAGCTTCAGATAGCGGCACATTTCCGTACAAGGCCAAACATCAATCTGTAAGAGTGCAGAACTTTGCTAAGTGAGGCCAAAGGCCGAGATCCGCATAAACGCTGAAAGCCCAGTCCGTCTGATCACGTTGCGCTTCCATAGAAGACCTAACTTGAGAACTAAGAGAGCTTGAAATTTAACCAATGTGATCTCGGACCCTCCTGCGGCTTGACCTTTGCATTTTTCCTCGAAAGTGCGACTTGTTGAGTCTACAACCCTATGGAGTTTGTTATTTATAATAAGTATTTTGATTATTCGGGCGTATTCGGCCCTTGGCCTCTATCCACACAGGGTTTTGATGTTTCGTAGAGTACGCTCTTCGACCTCCAACGGCTTTAGAGCTCAACATCGTGTTTGCGGTCCGCTAGTTTGCTTTTTAATACACAACTATTTCTTCGTCTCCAAGCTCTGCTGTCCTGCAGCTTTACTTTGGCCCGCCGTTCCCTTTGAAACGGCTTATCATGGTAGTGTCCTAAATTTAATATCTGGCCCACTTCATTATTTAATTAAACAACATCTGCTCTTTACAAAGACGGCTAAGTCACTTTACCTACTAGAAAGTTAAAATTATGCCGCAGTTCTCTACCGAATAATGTCAAAACTAACGATTGTTTTTTATAGCAATTTCTAGATAATTTAAGCTTTTTTAATTTCATTTATGTAAGCAGTTTTTTACATTACAAATCTCATTATTATATGTTTCTAGTTCTGACAAATAATGAGACCTAAGAGAAATACTGAAACATCGTAAAAAGTATTGTTAAAAAGTAGGTTATTATATTAAACAGGTCAACACTCAACAGGGTAGATATACTTTTTAAAAGCCAAGCTATTTTTGGTTCCATCGTTTAAAATATTATCACTTTGATTTTGACCAATAAAGTTAATTTATATTTAATATAATTTCATTTACTTCTATTCGTGTTTCATTACCTTCCCTTAGTTTTTCATTTCCATCTGTGCCTTCATTACTTTCCTTATTTGTTTTCCAAAAGTATAACTAGTATATAGGTGCCTTTCTTAAAATAATATACACAATACGTATACACATCCACAATATCAAAATCTACACTGTAACTTCAAAATAAAAAAAATCTCCAAAAAGTGGCAAATCGGCACGAAACGGTAGAACGACCCGCGTACAAGTCTCGCGCAGCGCTGGTGAAATAGTGTAAGTATTAAGTTCTAAATATATAACATTTGTACCATTTTTCACCTGGGCTGCCTATATACAAATAGCAACACCTCTTATTGATCGTCGATGAGCCTTATATCTTTGGAATAAGGTTTAGAAATGGTCAGTTAAACAGTGTGAACGATGGTACAACTGCCCCAACAGGGACATTATTGATACGATCTGGCCGCGTAGCCAAGATGACCATCGCTTACGCTCCGTAGCGATCGAAACGCAACTGTCACTGTCGCACTAATATGGAAGAGTGACAGAGAGACATAAAGCTTTTCGTTGTCGAAGCGATAGCGATTGTACCCTTGGCTAGGCCGGCTGTTTGGAACGACCGGTTTGACAAAGATTAAATTTCTCTCCGATTTTAGCGAGTCGCAAAAGACGTTGACTGACCAATCAAGCTTTATTACGATGGAATAAAATCTAATTTAATCAGATGAATATAAGTAAATAGGGTTCCGTCTATTTGGCATAACTTCCGTGACCCGAAACGCATCTGGCATAACCTATTTCGCAGAAATGTATTTCGACGAATGTTAAATTTGTAGAAAGCTTCAGTTTGTATAATATGCAATAGGCCGAATGTTTGCAAGTCCGAATCTTAAATAGACTACTATTATTTTGGCCGACTTTTGATACGAATAATTTTATTTTGCGTTTGTTTAAATGTCCGAAATGTGATTTGCATAATCTGTTTAGCGTAATAGGATTTAGGCGAATATTTACATCGCAGAAAACGTATTTCGATTCTTTCTATTTTAGTACAGTCATTATAGATTTTGACCCGTGAATAATTAGTTCTTGGATTTTTTTTTCGTAGGTCCCTCGGGGGGGTCACGGGGAGTGTAAATTCAAAAAGTAGGCTGAATCAGGCTCCTGCGTATATTCGAAAAATTGATTTTTTCCAAAAAAATGGGTTTTCTTCAATAACTCGGCCATTTTTGATTTTACAGTAAAACCGTAAGGACAAAAATTGTAGGAAATTTGATTCTCTACAAGTTAGTCCAGTCATTATATCCAAAAAACCGACCCCTCCCGTGAATAATCAGTTCTTGGAATTTTTTTTCGTACGTCCCTCAAGGGAATCACTGGGAGTGTAAATTCAAAAAGTAGACTGAATCAGGGTCCTGTGTATATTTGAAAAACGGTTTTTCTTGAATAACTCGGTCATTTTTGATTTTACAGTAAAACCGTGAGGACAAAAATTTTAGAAAATTTGATTCTCTACAAGTTTGATCCTCACAATTTTTCTTCTAGGATCGATAGTTTGGAAAAAAAAAATGAAAAAAGCGACAAATTCAAAATATTTTCAACATCTCGTTTATTTTCAACTTTACGACATAAATGAAGAGGACTAAACTTGTAGAGAATCAAATTCTGAACAATTTTGGTTCCCACCTTCTTTCCCCCAAAATCGATATTTTAGAAATTAAACCTGAAAAACGCAACAAATTCAAAATATTATCATTATCTCCTATGTTCCACGCTTTACGGCATAAATGAAGGGAAACAAAGTTGTAGAGAATCAAATTCTGAACAATTTTTGTCTTCACGGTTTTACTGTAAAATCAAAAATGACCGAGTTATTCAAGAAAAACCGTGTTCCGAATATACACTGGACCCTGATTCAGTCTACTTTTTGAATTTACACTCCCAGTGACTCCCTTGAGGGACGTACAAAAAAAAATCCAAGAACTGATTATTCAAGGGAAGGGAAGGTTTTTTGGATATAATGACTGGACTAACTTGTAGAGAATCAAATTTCCTAAAATTTTTGTCCTTACGGTTTTACTGTAAAATCAAAAATGGCCGAGTTATTGAAGAAAAACCGTTTTTTTGGAAAAAAAACCATTTTTCGAATAAACGCAGGAGCCTGATTCAGCCTACTTTTTGAATTTACACTTGCAGTGACCCCCCCGAGGGACCTACGAAAAAAAATCCAAGAACTAATTATTCACGGGTAGGGTCGGTTTTTTGGATATAATGACTGTACTATTTGGTATAACTTGTATGATCTAAAACGCATCTGTCATAAGCTACATTTAGCAGAATGGCACATAGCATTAGCGCCTGCGCTTTGCTACGCAAGGGCGAAGGGGCTGCTATGCCCGTAGCGCCGGAGCAGATGTGGAGCCCAACAAAAAAACTGTTGCTAGAAAAGTGGGTTAGGTTAGGTTAGAACTGCGACCCCACGGAAACAATCTATTGCCAGAAAAGTGGGTTAGGTTAAGTTAGATCTGCGACCCCACGAAAACAAACTGTTGCCAGAAAAGTGGGTTAGGTTAGGTTAGAACTGCAACCCCACGAAAACAAACTGTTGCCAGGAAAGTGGGTTAGGTTAGAACTGCGACCCCACGAAAATAAACTGTTGCCAGAAAAGTGGGTTAGGTTAGGTTAGAACTGCGACCCCACGAAAACCAACTGTTGCCAGAAAAGTGGGTTAGGTTAGGTTAGAACTGCGACCCCACGAAAACAAACTGTTGCTAGAAAAGTGGGTTAGGTTAGGTTAGAACTGCGCCCAGCGGCTCGAACGGCCGAGGGCTGGCACCCGCACTGTAGAGGCGGTGCGCCCTGTCCTTCGGGACTGGGTTGAAAGACGCTCCGGTGTCCTTACTTTCAGACTAACGCAGGTACTGTCGGGGCATGGCTGCTTCGGCAGCTACCTGCACAAGGTTGCCCAGAGGGAACCGACACCGGAGTGTCACCAATGCGGAGCCGACGTAGACTCGGCCCAACACACACTGGCTGAGTGCCCAGTTTTTGGCGAGGAACGGGAGGCGTTGGTCGCCCAGGTAGGTCAAGACCTTTCGCTGCCAGCCGTAGTTCAGGCCATGCTGGGCAGCGAAAGTGCGTGGGAGACTGTGCTCACGTTCTGCGAGCACGTCATGGGAGACAAGGAGGCGGCCGAGCGCGAACGGGAAGTCCGGGCCGAGGCTGACCCAATGCGCCGCCGCCGCATAGGCCGCAGACGTGCCGCTCACGAGCGGAACCTGCCGCCCTGATGAGAGCCAGCGGGCGGCGGACATGGGGGCGTCCCCGCCCATGACGCTGGCTCCCGAGATGGTATGCGCAACCTCGTGTTCCGGAAGCGCTTCCACAGGGAAGATCACTAAAAAAAATAGGGGTATGGATCCTAGTCAGGATAGCCGCTGCGGGGTCGCGGACGCATTGCGCGAGCTTCCCCGTAACCCCGCAACCATAGCGGCGAGAGGACACCATGGGGTTTAGTGGGTAGTGGGGCCTCTTTACAGCCCTGAGTCCCACATAATCGTCCGGGTTTCTCCCAGGCCCGGCGGTATGCGTAGACGCATTCCCCATGTAAAAAAAAAAAAAAAAAGGTTAGAACTGCGACCCCACGAAAATAAACTGTTGCCAAAAAAGTGGGTTAGGTTAGGTTAGAACTGCGACCTTACGAAAACAAACTGTTGCCAGAAAAGTGGGTTAGGTTAGGTTAGAACTGCAACCCCCAAGAAAACGAACTGTTGCCAGAAAAGTGGGTTAGGTTAAGTTAGAACTGCGACCCCATGAAAACAAACTGTTGTTATGCGGCGAAATGAAATTATGAGAAATAATAGTTGCGAGTTGCGAAATATTCGGCGAATTAATTTCAGCCAAAAAATATTGGGCCTACAACATATATGATTCTCGCAAGTATGCAAAACATTTCTATGCCATAAGATTTTATGCTTGTAGTACATTATGCTTAATGGCGAATTATGCTAAAATAAATTATTACAAATAAAATTATGCGAAATGAAACAGATACCAGGTCTCGATTCGGACATTAAAATTATGCCAAAAGACACTTCGATCAATAAAAATTATGCGTAAAGCACGTATGCGCAACAATCCAGTACCAAGTGAGTTTATGCTAACAGTATATTATGCCTAAAGTTATTATGCACAATAGAATTATTACAAAAAAAATTATGCCAAAGATAGGGGAACCAAGTAAATAATCACATATTAATATCTAATTTTCACTTTTATCAAGAGAATTGACCCTTTCGGTAGTTTCGTGCTTAACTTTAAATAAAACTAAAACTATAATAACAAATTAATAAATCTCGTCAAATGTGAGTGTGAGCCAAGTTAAAAGGGCTCATTTAGACGATGCTAGAACTCGCATGCGAGTTCATTACATAGCGGGTATTGATCGGTCGGTTGAATTGGACGTAACCAATAGTCCGCAATGTAACTAAAATCGCGTGCGATATCGCGCCCCGTCTAAATCAGCTCTAATAATTAATACGAACATAGTTCTGTATCTTAAAGACCTTAATTTTCTCGTAATTCTCTCCTGCCCGAACTAAACCGTGAGCAAAGCTGAGCAAATGTGTTAAACTGATACAGTTATTACCTCTGCCTGATTCACAAAACATATCATGACTCGACTGAAGTTCCTCCGATATATCATGACTTCAACTATAGATTTCATCAACTTATAGCTATACTTATAGGTACACTTGGGTTAAGATTTAGGCTCTAGTTTTTGTCATATCTGTATCCAAAACTTTACGGCTACCATCAGTTTGGCATTGACATAAACGCTATCGTGAACCTAATTTACTTTCTATATATCTCTTTCGCACTAATATGTCAGTATACGAGCGAGATGCATAGAAAGTAAATTACTTTCACGATAGCGTTTATGTCAATGCCAAACTGATGGTAGCCGTACTTAAGACTTTTAGGTTTTAACATACGTAGTTATCTTCATAGATAACGAATTTTCCTATGAACTTTATGGTTGTTTTTAACTGTTATCTAACTCTAGTCGAGTTAGACTATGACAAGTATGCAACGAATTTGCACACCCAGTGCAAGACTTGGTCTGACGTTATGCTTATGGAGGTAGGCCACATTAGTGCACCAACGAAAGTAATAACGCCCATCTTGGTAGGTACACCCACTGCTCTGCAACCGCACATTGAATAGGTACTCGGCCTAAAGAGATGCTGACTAATTCAGATATTGACTTTAAATTAATATATGTACGTACTGCAAAATAAAATCAATAACCGCAACAATTCTACTCAAACGCTTGCCGTCGTTGCGCGTATTATGTACATCTACACTGCCGCCGCCGGGCACTTTTTAGGGTTCCGTACCCAAAGGGTAAAACGGGACCCTATTACTAAGACTTCGCTGTCCGTCCGTCCGTCCGTCCGTCCGTCTGTCTGTCACCAGGCTGTATCTCACGAACCGTGATAGCTAGACAATTGAATTTTTTACAGATGATGTATTTCTGTTGCCGCTATAACAACAAATACTAAAAACAGAATAAAATAAAGATTTAAATGGGGATCCCATACAACAAACGTGATTTTTGACCAAAGTTAAGCAACGTCGGGAGTGGTCAGTACCTACTTGGATGGGTGACCGTTTTTTTTTTTGCTTTTTTTTGTTTTTTTTTTGCATTATGGTACGGAACCCTTCGTGCGCGAGTCCGACTCGCACTTGCCCGGTTTTTGTAGGAAAGCCGGTCGGCCTACCTATTGGTAATTCCCAGTTTATTGGGGACTGGGGTAAACTGTCGTCTGCTCGCTACTCAAAGGCCGTAACGCAACTAGTCATTACAATTATGGACTACGATGTGGTCAAGTCTATGATAATGACATGCCCTATTCTATTATAGATCACAATATAGTGGTTCGCACGAAAAGACACCATATATGAATAGCAGGCGTGCGTGGGTGTGCGTTAATAACACCATGCTCTAATTACAGGTGAAATAAGCGGCATTGCGTGCTTTGTTTTAATAAAAAGAGGTCTACTGTGTTATCATTTCATACGATGTGATTTATTTACAACAGCATAACCACAGCTAAAATAGACATAGGTATGTTTTTGTTGATAATATATCCCATATGTCCAGTGGGTTACTTTCGATGTAGTAACTAAAAAATCTAAAAATTTAATTAACCTAAAATTTGTTGTGGTCATATACCTATATGTGTTACTCGTAAGAGACAAATAGAGCAAGTTTGCTGAGAGGTCCACCCAATTCTGTAAATACGAGGAGGTACAATGAGCAAAGCTACAGTCTATGTACACCAAAAATGGCAAAAATATAGAAAACACCACTCCTCTATTCTAAAGTAGAGCTATCTAACTTTTTCGAGATAGTTCTGAATGTTTCAATGGCATGCGGTAAGATGAACATTTTGGACATTTTGAATTGATTAATATTTATAAATTGATTTTGAAAACATTATTTTGATAATGTATATCACTCTGGCTAAAGATTACTATAACTACATACTCGTATTATCATTTTCAACGTATAAAATGTTTTGGGAATAATTTTAAGTCGTTTGAGAGTAGCGGCTATAAAGTACCCTAAGTGGGTGTGACAGAAATAATGGCGTTGACAGCAAACCGGTCCCACGCAACGGGAATCCCGTACGCCGTCCCCATCGACCACTTACATATAAACCTCATTCGCTTAACCCAGCGGTTGGCAACAGGCGGCCCGCGGGCCGCATGCGGCCCTCGAACCTCTCGCTTGCGGTCCGCGAGCCTCCCTGGCTATTTTGTATGTAATATTGACAAACGACAATGTCTGCTAAAGTCACAAATACATATTACCAAAGTGCGGCCCGCGTCAACTTCGTTAACTATGTGGCCCTTGGCTGTTATAAGGTTGCCGACCGCTGGCCTAACCCAACTGTGAGTGCCAGAAAGCTTGTTGATAAATTTTAACAATGTGCCCACAGTGGTTGTATTAAAATTTGCGGTTCAATTATAACAATGTGGGCCCACAGTGGTTGTATTAAAATTTGCGGTTCAAACTTAAATGTGGTCAGGCCAAAAACTTTTTTTAGTATGGGTGAAGGTTATGCGCCTTTTCTGTTGACAACTAATTTTCTTGTTTCTTGGACCCTTATGAGTACATGCTAAGCTCCATGAAACCCTTAGTGAAATGTACCGTGCCAAAGTCGTTAACTTTCACAATGTTCACCGGAAAGACACCTGTTTTTAAAAAGTTTAAAAATAAGAAATATGTACATAGGTATAATAGGTATCTAATCTAGGTATACTATTTATCACTATTTATACTCCGTAAAAGGAAAGAAAGAAAATGTTTTAATACAAGTATCGTTTTATATATTGCAGTGTAACGAATAGTCGTATCAAATCGTTAATCGATTACAGCTCTGTTCCACATTGTTACGTCACATGCATTAATCGATTTTGTTATAGATCGGACTCGTTTAGAGATTCCGGAAATATTAATTACATGTTTTTATAGCTTTTCAATGTTGTAGTTTGGTAGGTTAATGTTTTTAAATTTAATGACACTTCTGACATAAAAGCCGTCCGTGTGGCATTTGCCAATCGCATATACGAGTAACATACTATTCGGCATAAATTTTAGGGTTACTTTGTTAATATTTATAGTAAACTTATTGTTATAGTGATAGGTTATAAGTAGCTAAGTACCTATATTAATTTTTTATTAGAAGTAAAAGAGACTAATGTTTATCTTGTTTTTATTTTTACTAAGCGTTTCTCAAACCATTGAACTTATTTAGATGAACTTTGTTATGAACTCCTGAACATAATTTGAGTACCGGGGAATTTTGTTATACCTAAAGGCAGATAGGACACATAGACATTGTCCTAGACAGAAGCTTCAAGCTAGTAGGTATGTACATACTCTAATTTTATTTTTACATTTTATTTTTTATCTTTATCTTTATTAACTGTCATTACTGTGGTACAAGTACTACGATATCCATATGTAGCGTATTATTTAGTATGGAGACGGCCGCTATATGACGGCACCGCTATCCTAGGAAAACCGATCTTTACCCAGGGGGGGTTAACCGGTTAAACCGTTAACCCAGTGTCCAATTGTACTGATAACTATGGTGACTTCAGGGTTAACCGGTTAACCTCGGGTTAGTGGGCTGGTGCAAGTGGCCCTTTAGTGTATTTAATTTCATTTTTGTTCAAAGGCACTCTACGTGTTAGCTTCAGGTGACAGAGAGATTTATAAATATGACTTACATTAATAATATTTGTTTACAGCTCATAAAGTAGCTATGATTTATAAGTAGGTAATAAGACGAATAAGAGCCAAAACGCAATACATATTTCGCCAGAGGTTATCAGAGCTATACATTATCTGTAATTATGAATAATTGTCACCGTTAATTCGAAGTTATTCGTTATGACTACGTAACTATAATAAAATTATTGACTTGTTTTGTCAATATTATAACTCTGGTAAATACATAACGCCACGTTCTCTTAAAATTTTAATATGGGACTATTAAAATTCTGCAATGAGCGCCATACTTTATACTATTGCCGCCATATACATATAGGGTAATTGCGTCAGTTTACCATCCAGTGTCAGTTTCCCTTCACTTGACGGATTAGCAAATAATACATTTCATCTTTCATTTGCTACTTGTAAATATATATTTTTATGTATAGGTAGATAATTGTTTAGATATTAAGGATTGCAATAAATCCAAATTTGTGCAGCAATGAAGGTTTATATTCAAATCTCGTCAAGTGGACAAAAACTAGCGCAATAACTCTAACATACTCTTTGATAAACGCCCTATTAATCGCATGCAATTTGCAATACTTTGCGGCATTTGGTCGATCGACTGAATTCGTTGCTCCGGACTACTTAGCCAGCAATTATTCAAAATCGCATGCCATTTGATGCAACGTCTGTATAGATGTCTTAAGGCTTGGCCACATACAGAGCGCGACGCAGCGCCGCGTCCGCGCCGCGTCCACGCCGCGCGACCGCGGCACATGCTAACAGGTTACCGACGTCAAACAGACTGCGTCCCGCCGGTATCACGCCCCGCTTCTGTCGCGCCCCGCGCCGCGCGGCCCCTTGCGTCCGCGCGGCGCGTGCGCAGCGCTGCGCCGGGCGAACGCGGCGGCCCGCCGCGTCGCGCAAGGTCACATCAGTAGGATCGGACGTTAGGCAGCGAGCGGTGCGCCGCGTTCCCGCGCGGCCGCGCCGCGTTCACGCGCGCCTTGAGGGCGTGTTGAGAGCGTGAGGCCGGCGCGATCGGCGCGCGCCCTGTTTGACCAGGCTTCGCGTCGGCATCACGCGGCGCGGACGCGGCGCTGCGTCGCGCTCTGTGTGTGGCCAAGCCTTTAATGAAAATTCGAAGAAGGCGTAACATTTGTTAAAAAAACATATCGTCAGATATACCTATAGTGCCATATCTAAGGAATAATAATCTATAGACTAATAAATAACTGCATTCCCTCCCTGGGTTTTGGGTTGGGATTATACTGAGCAACTTTTACTATGGGACTAACCCCAGAATCGCGAAAAAAACATTTACCCTCCCATAGAAAATGGACCAGTTAGCAGCTAAATGTATGAAACAGTCACATTTTTTTTCGCGATTTCGGGGTTGGTCTCATAGTAAAAGTTGCTCAGTATAATCCCAAAACATCCCTGGCAACGGGAATACAGTTATTTTTTAGCCACCCTGTATGAACAGACTTGTACAGACTTTTGTTTGGTTCCAAGACAGTTAACCATTTTAATAACGAACTTATCCAAATATTCATCCTTTCAATACTTAGTCCAGATTTATGATATTTCATTGTTTACACATATTGAGTCACATCAGCGCAAACTCCAATGTACATATTTAAATTGTTATTTAGGCTCAACCTTGTGTACTATTTTTAAACGCATACTTCTTTTTCACTTCCCAAAATGTAGCTATCTCGTGCTTAGCATTAAAATCTATTTTAAGCCTAGATGCTTTGAAGAAAAATGTTGCATGTATACTAACAGCTTTTTTCTACATTCGACTTTATGTTTTATATAGTAAGGTTCGAATTTGATTATGAATATTATCGAATATTTTAAGACATTTGTTTGGCTTCCAGGTTCTTATGTCCTTATAAGGTTTCGTTTTCGATGCCGTTTTAGTTGTTAATCCAATTTTATTTACGGATTTTTTTCGTTCATCCCTACTTCCTAATATGTATAATTATGTGATCTTTTGATATCGTTATAGGTAGCTGGTAGGTATTTTAATTTTGACGAAGCCTTTGAGAAGCAGGCCTACTTTGTATGTTAATTTAAATACAGTGAACGTTTTACTGAAATAACAGATTTTGTAAAATGAACGCTGGCTATTCTATTCTGGGCACCGACTCCTAGCGTAGGAACGTTGTTGTCTACGGGCCGATTCGAACTTTAAGATACGTCAATTACTAGATCTAGGAACGATATGGAGCTGACGTTTCTTCAAACAAAAACGTCACTTTTGACACTGACATATCTAATTCATATCGTTTCTAGATGTATTAATTGACGTAAGTTCGAATTCCTCTTCTTGTTTGCATTTTGTTAAAGTAAAGAAAAAAGAGTAGTAGGTACAGCCAAGTTCAGCCAAGAAAGTGGTATACCACTTTTCGACTCTATCATCTGATTGAAAGAGACGAAAAGTGGTAGATCACTTTCTTGGCTGACTATACCTATTACCCAAAATGTAAAACTACATGTGTCATGCTAGGCCCCCTGTATTTTAACCGCCTGTGTACGATAAGGAATCTTTTTGCTTTTTATTTAAGAACGGGTTTTTCTGCTCTATACGGCACGACCGAGATTCGAACCTAAGATTTTTGACCGCCGCACACATAAAATGATAATAATAAAAAGCCATTTATTCACACTAAGTTTTGTTAAATTTGTATGTTTAAATTTAATTGTCCTTTACTTAGTCTGTATCTTTAGGTATTTAAATAAAAGTACTTAAGCAAAATCTACCCTCAATAGGCTCCTCAAAGCCAGTTGAGAGTAGATGAAAACATTACACGATCAAATAATGTATGTTAAACTCAGGTTGTTCAGTGACTGATCCAGGCGGTTTTGTAATTGGACGGTTAACCAATAAATGTTATAACTACCCGAAAATGTACAAATTGTTTGCTTTTATTTAAATAAATAAAGATACAGAGTATAGTGGTGAATCCCTCTTTGGGTGAAGGCCCTCTCAAACCGAATTTGTTTGCTTCTGTCTATTGGCATCCATTGCATTCCCACAGCCTGGGTTAGGTCGTCAGCCCAACGTTGCTGCCACCGCACACATACTCGTACGAAAGGTTAAAAACAGAGATTACATATAGTGCCATCTATTCTCGGCAGTGGTTCGTAGCGTAGGCACGTTTGTATTGTATTTGTTCGCAATTAGCACTTTTGTTGGCTGTCATCGGCCCGTCTGGCTTCGGACGAGGTGCCGACAGCTTAGGAAAAGATTTAGCTTACGATAAGGCTATTGAGAGATTGAATGCTGCTATAGGTAAAACACTTTATAAATACCCACAGCCCCCTTAAAGTGCATGTAGTTTAACTCTTATTTGTGGAATTGACGTCAAAAATGTCTAAATTTAATAATAATTAAATGTGTAGTCTGAATGGTAGTCCGGCGACCCCAAGCCACATTTTAGATTTGAAATATACCTAAGTATATATTAAATGGGTATAAGTTTATTTGAAATGAACACTCAAAAACACCTGAAGAAGTGTTCTGATTTTTAAATTTGTTAAGGTTTTGATATTGATATCATGATATGATACGATTAGACGCGCCGATTCGTATGCGCGGTTGCGCAGGATGCACTGCAAATGTAGTTAAGGTCGTATCATACAAAAATCATAAACAAATTGTAAAATAATTATGCTCGACTAGGACTCGCCTGTGCTCGGTAAGCTATTGAAAACGAAACGCCCCCAACAGTTTGAGGGCGCGCGACCATCGACCCCTTTCCATTCCGAGCATACGAATCAGATACATATGACTAATGGCTGCTCTACACGATGGGCCAACGCCGGCCACTCCAAGGGACGCAGCCATGCGGTAGAATGAGATAGCAATATTACTTGCTCCCTCTAACGCATAAATGCGTTCCTTGGAGTGGCCGGCGCTGGCCCATCGAGTAGATGAGCCATAAACTAAGTATACGAAGCCGTGGAAAGTCGTGAATTCTGTACAAAGCAACACGCGTTTGGCTCGATCGGTATCGGCGTCGGTACGCATTCGTTTTGTTTACAAACAATGACTTTCAACGAGAGTTTTATAGCTTTTACCTATCGTAGGTAAGTTGGAGCGCAAAATTAGAGTAAATAAACAAAGACAGAACAATTCCTTAGTATCGAATGTTGTCGTTATCAATCATTGAGATAAAACCAAAAACACATCTGTTCATTGTTACAACTTACAATGTTTTACTCGTATCGTTACCTGTTTTTTTGACCCAAGAACTGAGGTACCTACTCCTTAACCTGTACTATTTTTGGTCTAGGTTTACGTGGTCTAGAACCATTACTTTGCAGAAAATACAAAGCATAGTTAAGTAGGTATATGTTCATTGTAATATCTATCGTTCGATTACGCTTTTTAAGAGTTAAAGGTACCTACATATTCTTATTTTCTTGGATCTATTTTTTCTTATCTTATAAAAATACCTAAATCGCATATACCTACTCTGTCAGGTTCATCATCATCATTTCAGCCTATATACGTCCCACTGCTGAGCACAGGCCTCCTCTCATGCGCGAGAGGGCTTGGGCTATAGTCCCCACGCTAGCCCAATGCGGATTGGGGACTTCACATACACTTTTGAATTTCTTCGCAGATGTATGCAGGTTTCCTCATGATGTTTTCCTTCACCGAAAAGCAAGTGGTAAATATCAAATGATATTTCGTACATAAATTCCGAAAAACTCATTGGTACGAGCCGGGATTTGAACCCGCGACCTCCGAATTGAAAGTCGGGCGTCATATCCACTCGGCCACCACTGCTCTGTCAGGTTACTCTTTCAATTTATGAATATTATCGTCAATTCGTCATGCTCAATTTAACGAAACCTCGACTATCAAATGCCACAATGCAATAAAGAAGATTCGTAAATGATCGTAAATAGGCATTATAAATTCTATTATGCAAGTTTTGGGTGAGGCGCTTCGTCAATTTCTATTCATTGTCGCCGTGTCACGTACGGCTCTTTCGTAATTCTTTACTGACGTAAAATGAGTTTCTGGAGCATAGCTAAGTCTTTCGTCAAAGTCAAAGATCCATTCATTGTGTAAGCGCCACTTGCATCTTACACCATCCCACTAACCCGGGTTAACCGGTTAAACGGTTAACCTAGTATCAAATTGTTCTGGTAACCATGGTAATTCCATGTTTAACCGGTTAACCCCGGGTCAGTGAATGGTGGTTACTACCCAACTGTCGATGTTGCACTAATAATTATGGAAGTTTGATAGATAAGATAAGAATAAGAGAGACACAATCACACAAAGCGTTTCGTTGTCGAAGCGCAAGCGATTGACCGATTGTCACCTTGGTTAGGCCGGCTGTGTAGCACCATCTGTATCGGGTACGTTTTTTTCTTAGACTTTACCTCTCAAATACAATCAATATTTCTTTGATAGATAGAGATACGTATAAATCCAAAACCTGTTGAAATTTCGTCACTAACACTCGAATTTTCGAGCAACAGATAGGCAGATAACATATTTTCGATTATCGTTGGTATTATGGCTGCTAAAATTGCTAAATCCATTTTTGAAATTAATTTATTTTTAACTTTAATATCTATTAATGTACACGTACAGTCCGTTTTTTTAGCATTAGAAAGAATTTCGCAGAAGTAAGCTTGTGGTTCCAAATCCGGCACTTTTAGCGGTAACAATTTGAAGTAAATTATATGTATTGACCATGCTACATTAGATAATCCAATGATTATTAACAATCGAAGAGCCTGATAAAAACTGCACGCTTGCTTCTGTGGAGTTCTTTCTAATGCTAAAAAAAACGAACTATAGGTACAAAATTCTCTATTTAAAAAAAAATAGCAGGTTTACACTCAGCCGACGTTATCGTTTTTCGCGATAGGCCCTCTGAATTGAAAGTCACACGGCTTTAAACAACTACCTACCGCCTCTTGTGTGATTTTCCAAATCCCAACTTTCTCTGGTGAATTTCCACCGCAAGAATGACACAATAACCTGCGCGTCGTTATGTGTGGAATGACCAATGATTGCTGATCAGCTGGGAAAGTGTGAAACGTGGGAACTAAGTGAAAACTTCAGAGTTTTAGCTTCATATAGTGGTTAATCGCTTTAGTGCTTCGTATTATTTTTTTATTTAATATATTTATTTCGGATAACAAGATCCAAACATTTTAATAGTTACATTACATATATAAATACCTAATACAATAAATTAAATTAAATTAAATAAAACTACTTCTTAAAGTACTTAACTAAATTTGCCCAACAGCACCTCTATGGTCCATGTGCATAGAGTTCCATTTGCGCATTATTGGACACTGTAAATTGTCTATAACAGTGTTCAGAAGGCTGCTGGGGCTTTCCCTAACACGGCGCATCAAGGAGGCCACTCTCTTGCGCATTATGGCTTGGAAGCCATCCACGCGCGCTTGGGCAAACATCCCCGACGCACTGCAAAATCGAGGCAACCCCAACAACATTCTGAACCCGTTATTATACTGAATGCGTAAGGCATTGAGAGATCTCTGCGTACACTTGATTATATAGTAGCTTAACGCTTCTAATTTTTTCAACTAATCAGCTTGTAAAAACTCTCTTTATTTTTTAAAAACAGTGGTTATTTTATTTGAGTAAGTATATTATGTTGTGCTTACTCGGATTGCGGCGCATTTGAATCATTTGATCGATCGATTAAGAGTCGGAAGAGTCCATCAACTTGCACACTAGCGCCACTGCTAAATAATCGTGATTATTTAAATTTAACGAAATATGTATAGTTTAAAAAAAAGGGGGCCGCTACGGACTGTATTTTTTATTTAAGTGCCTTTTGAATACATCAAACTAGTTTCTATGTTGCTGGATTCGTCGATCTATGAACTCAAAACAAAAACGGCCGTTTTAACTTTGGACGCATAGATTGACGAATCCAGCAACATAAAAACTAGTTTGATGTATTCAAAAGGTACTTAACCCATTATGACCTGAATTATTTTAGGATCCCAGAAAGTGCTGATTTTTAGATATATTGTTGTTATATATCCCCTTAGTCATTTTTGATCATTAAAAGTTGAATTGATTTACTACTGCTGGAAAAAACAATGGGTGCCATATGGCACCGCTAGGCTAATAAGTAGTCTGAACCGGTTAGCGCCTGAATTATTTTATATTCTCAGAATTGGATATTTTTTAAATATATTATTAATAATGAGTCTAGAATACATTTTAATTAAGTTTTAGTGAAATTTATACTTTTGGAAAAAAACTGGTGATGCATAACGGCACTATTAGGTGTTAACATTGTATTTTCAAATTATGTATGTTGCGTGTAATATTTTTTAGTTTCTCGTGTTTACTGATGTTATTCCTTGATTTTGGAACTATATTATGTTATTTAATAACAACCACCAATGTTACTAATGAAGAGATACCCAACAAAGTGGGTTGATAAACCGCGATCAATTGTATGGACTAGAGGTTTATCATTACAACTAAACTCAAAATTCTTACTTGTTTAACAGTAATTGTACTTGAGATATTTAAATAACCCTATAAAATTCCATTTATCATGATAAAAACGCTAAGAAATACGGGAATATCAGACATAGTATATGTAACACATGTCATCTCATAAGACTACATAAGCGCCTAGGGGTGCCGTACGGCACCCACAACTTTTCTCGTGCCATGTACAAAACCTGAATTCATAATTTAATAGTCCATTTGAATCATTGGATTAACCATATGTACCAAATCCTAATAAAATATATTTCATGAATATTTTACTACAATAAAAACGATTTCTGAATGTTTCCGTTTACTTAGAATGCAAGCTAAAAATTTGCATTTATTTTCAAGCCTCAGTTTTGGGAACGTGTGCCAGTAGCAACAATCCAAGCAACTTAAAAATATGTGATTGTAGTGATAACTGGTACCCTTGACCATCTAATTAAACACAAATCTCTTTAATTTTCCGCTTATTGTAACCTTAGAGAGCGAAAACCCAAGCACAGATAAAGCGGTGCCGTACGGCACCGCTAGGTCATAATGGGTTAAATACGAAATACAGTCCTTAGCGGTCCCCATTTTTTTAAAATATTTTGTTAAATTTAAATAATCACGGTTATTTAGCAGTGGCGCTAGAGTGTACCTACGTTGATGGGATGTTAAGTTTGTTGTAATAATAGGTACAGTAAAACCACCGAACTATGTTACTTCATACGATTTATAATAAAATAAATAAATATTACGGTTCATAATAAATTTTATTTTAAGCCCATTGTTCATAATAAACCTACATAGCTCGGATAATTTATACAAGTTGCTAAGTAGCAATTTTATTAAAGTCGAATTATTAATGGTCATAATGGATGCTCTTTTGTTCTTTGTTGTGTTGGTCCGCAATGTCTTGTGGACATTTAGGTACTTAAACAAAGAGTACAAAGCCAGCTAATAAAACTCTCTTCTCATGCCAGCTAATAAAACGTTCCATTTTTGGTAACAGTGGTGCATCGTGCAACATTCAAAGAACACAAAGGGCTATACTGTCCACCACGTAAGACAACCGTTTGTCCTATATTTAATATTTTGAATTTATTTAATATACCAAACGACTTAAAATGGGCTAGAACAACCACCAATTGGGCCCCACAAAATTACCCGGGTTCGCGGCAAACCTTGACTGGGTTGGCAAGATGATCTTGACGCCTTTGACGTCTTTGATAGGAACTGATGGGAGGCGGGTCAAGAACAGGGTACGTGGAATGGAAAGGGAGGGCTTTGCCAAGCAGTGGGACACTAGGCTCATAATAAAGAAACCTATAATATTTAGAGTTAAGAGTAGGTAGGTACGGTAAACGATTATTCAAATGTCACTTCCGGTCATTATTTATGCGTTGTGGCTCAGTATAATCACTCGTTAATAAAACGTCTAGAGTGTATTTGGCATTCGTTTCGGAGAACGGGATTTATGCAGTTGTTTGTTAACAAGGCGGAAATTGCAAGTGCCGGGCTGCATACAAAATCTAATGCGTACCTACGCATGCGTACCAAGGCCCTACATTCGGCCGAGTCATTGTGAGGTTTCCGTATGGCGATTTTATTGCTGACTAGCGTCTAGATTCAGACTTGTGCTCATGCGCAAGAAAAGATTTGAAATAGGGTTTACTTTGCATAGTTTTACCTCTAGGCCTAACTCCTGGTACCTACTCCGAACGCTGGGATACCTAACTTATATGGCCGCACTTACGTCTGCAATGAAATATGATGGATGTATCTATTGTACCTGCAGTCATCAAAACCCAGTAGCTTAGCAAACCTGCTACTAGACCTGCTAGCATAAGGTGCGTTGTCGCGCGTGATTTCAACTTAGACTCGCGCGAGAACGCAACTCATGCTAGACGGTCAGAGGCTATTATCTTTGCTGACTGAACGTAGCATGAAGTTTAGCAATTTAGCAAGCATGGAAACGCAATATTCGCTACATGTACCTACGAGGTGCGTAGTAGAGGAAACAAAAGCGACATCAACCACGCATGGTGTGGGAAATATGAAAACTTTCACGGGACGACAAATCATAATATTTGACAGCTGTCAACTCTCAAAGCTTGACAGTTGACAGGCAGAGCGAAGTATCCTTTCTTTCCATCCTTAAGTCGCCTTTTAGCGGGCCGTGTTACAAATAGCAACAAATAAAGTACAAAATATAAGCTTGTCGAGCGCGTCGTGACTCAACGTTATAGTGGTTTCAGACGCTTTTAGATCCAACACTGCGAATTTACATCTTAAAGCGGTTTCTTCCTGTCTTTTTACTTCCTTTTTAAGGAGATTCCGGATTTAGCTTCTCATTAGGAACAAAGAAGACTTGTACTTTAGAGAATAAGCGCCATTTTTATTGTAAGAAAAATTTTAGTTTGACTTACGGACGCTCTAAATGCTACTTATAGCTCGTAAATTTCAAAGCCGTACATCATGATACAGCATCCTTCTAGTTTCTGATTCAAAGTGTTTTATTTAATAGGAGGGGAAGACTGAAGTGGTCGTGGAATGAATTCAATCAAAAAAGATCTTGAGTGCTGCAATGTTTTTGAAACCGACACGTCAAACAACTATTTTTAATTTTTATTAATGATCTTCCTGCCTCGATCAAACCCAAATCCATACTTTTCGCTGATGACACAACTATCATGATTAGTGGTCATGATCAAAGTACATATGAATCTGATATTAATAATGCTTTAACAGACATAAACAGATGGATAACAAATAATAATCTCTTGATTAATCTCACACACTATATGCAATTCCACTCTCACGGATCAATACCTCCTCAACTTAATATTCATATTAATGACTACACATTACATAAAACAGGTAACATAAAATTCTTAGGTTTAAATATTGACTCAAATTTAAATTGGAAGGAACATATTAACTCTGTATGTTCAAAACTGGACCGTTTCATTTTTGCACTGCGAAAATTACGACTTTCTGTTTCATGCAAAGCAGCCCTCACTGCTTATCATGGCTACGTCTCATCCATACTTAATTACGGGCTTATTCTATGGGGCAACTCTGTTGATGTAGAAAGAGTATTCAAACTCCAAAAGAAATGCATGCGTGCTATAGCAAATGCTCATATAGGTACTAGTTGTAAACCACTATTTAAACAGATGAACATATTACCTCTAGCTTGTATGTATATACTGAAAATCTGTATTTTTTCCAAGAAATACCCAAAATATTTCCAAAAGCGTACATATATGTGCTCACTCAACCCAAGAACACAATACAAAGATAACTTACACCAGCCACGATGTATGACAGACATATACAGAAAAAATGCTTATAACATGAGTATAAAAATTTACAATAACTTGCCTGTTCAAATAAAATCACTCGAAGGCCATACATTTAATAAAACTCTAAGGAAATGGCTTCTTGATCACTGCTTTTACACCATTAATGATTATATTGCTCATAAAGAGTAAAAACAATGATTTTATTAATATTAAGTACATAATGTTTAATTTACTGTTATAGCCTTGAAATTACATTAAAATTAAATAATGTATGCTTGCAATTTGACTACTGTATGTACATTATAGTTATTAATTGTATTGTAATTTCATTATTAACAATGTATTAAAATTTGCATGCTGTTTATCAACAGCTGAAGAAGGTGAAACGATTGTATGTAATGTACATATTTTAACCTAAGATACTTTTTGTACCCTTTTTCTGCAAATAAATTATTTCTATTTCTATTTCTACAAGGCAAAGAGGAAGGAGATAAATTATTGGCAAGAGAGGAAGTAACGTGTTTTGTTTTCCCATGTTGAGTGCCGGTCTATAGGCCCATCCTTCTCGAAACACCTTACAGCCCGATTCGAACTGTAAGATACGTCAGTTAATAGATCTAGAAACGATATGGATTAGATATGCCAGTGTCACTGTGAAATGTGACGAAACAAAAACGTTACTTTTGACACTGACACATCTAATCAATATCGTTTCTAGATCTATTAATTGACGTATCTTAAAGTTCGAATCGAGCAGCTACTAACTTAGAGTCGGACCAAGCTGTATCTGCATGGCATTTGCAATGACAAACTGTGTCAATGTCATAAGTAAAGTCAAATTTCTATGAAAATATGACGTTTATAATGATGACATTCCCTCAGTTCGTTTAATTCAAGTCGCTGCAAAATTAGCTTAGACGGACTCTGTAAGAGGAAACCCTAGGGCCAGCAGTGAGACGTTCATAGTCTGGAGATGATAATGATGATGCCATTCAAATACGTTGTGTAAACTCGTTTACGATATACTGAACTAATAACGATTTCGCAAGAAAAGGCATCGTGCTTTATCTAAACAGCACTCGGCTATAACTCCATTGTCTGAGAAACAAAGGGCCATTCTCCGCTGAGGTAGCATTTACGGAGTACTTACTCTCATATGGCAGACACGTACTAAGTACAGTCAGCAGCAGAAGTTGCTAAGCGGGCGTTCAAAATGATCTTGATGCGACTTTGTTGTTAAGAGAATATGAGCGTGTCAAGGTAATTTTGAACACCTCGCCCGCTTAGCAACTTCTGCTGCTGACTGTACACGTTGTGATACAAGTGGTAGGTATTTAATGAGCCTCACTTACACTCGCAACAACCTTGCTGCACCCGCTATTAGAGTAATTGGACCCTGGATGTAAGATGGAAAGCTTTACTATTTTGACCTATGCCTATGGAATTTCAGATAGTTCCAATTTCTTAATTCCGTTGAACTACCGTCACTAGAGGTAAATAGTTGTTACAGACAGACTCGGCAGACAGAGATCACCGATAATTTGTATGCGACTTTTGATACATTGTGGACTATACACTGAGATGTACATGAACACCAATAAAATAAAAAATAAATAAAATGTAACGACATCGATCGATCGACCAAAAGCCGCACTCTATCAAAATCGCATGCGATGGGTCAATTTCACCAAACGAGCATTTTTGTCTAATTCCCATGGAATTTTGAAATACCAACATTACACAAAAAAAAATATGCTGAGAATTTGATAAAAAATATAATAAATATTAATTTTCTTATGGGATAAAAATATTCATAAAACTATAAAAGTTATTTAAATTTAAAATTTTGGTCAGGGCACGGGAATTAGTGTGTCCATGGAAATTAGATTTTACTAGGACGGAAATTAGAACACGGCACGGTAATTGTTTTCTTAACTTATTTTGGTACTTAAAACTATTATTTATGTATATTTTAATCTACAATAATATACTGCAACCACACTGAAGTGGCATCGGACATATTTACCTTCTTTAATTTTAGTTTCGAACGACAAATCTACGAAAGTATGTTACACTAAAAACTACGTATTTGAATAATCCTTTCCTTTATTTTAATGGCAACTAATCTCTCTTTCTTAGTAAAATGTACATATTTCAAAACAATACTTTGAGTAGTTTCGTAAACATGTCCGCCTTTACATACAAAACTATTAATTAAAAAGTGTCATTATGTATCTGCATGTAGATAGGTACAAGGAGTATGATCTGGTATATGGTCTTATAGGAAATGATACTAAGAAATAAATAGGGGCACATTGAGAAGAAGTGTAAGTTAATCTGAAGAAATCGAATATGCTGCCTTCATAAATTAATAACCCAAAAAATTGTTTGAACACATATGAGGTAAGGTGGGGTAAGACTATCACCGGGGTAAGACTATCACTTGTATGGAATCCTCATACTGTTAGTCTTGCCCTGATCAAAATAAACTAAGTTAGTCTTCCCCCGCCTTACTTTACACATAGGTATACGGGGTGTCCCTGCCCTGCGGGAAAATCTTCAAAGTGTAGGTTGGTCAAGTAATTTCTCAAAAATATCATAATCTTCCTAAACAATACTTGCTAAAACAATACCCCCTGGCACTGACTAAAATAACCGACTTGGTTTCTCATTACATCCCAAAACTTTTTTGTAGTAGGTAGAGTAGAAGAACTGCGTTGCGAGATTTGCATCTTTTTACATGAATTCTTTTTGATAGGATCCCATCTCTTTTGTAGGCTGTCCTTCTTTTCGGGTAATCATATCCATACCATAATACATCTTTATTCATACTCACATCGTCCATCGTAGTGTACCTTTACTTTCCCTACTAATTATAAGAACTAAAAGGTAACGTTGTTATCGCATATATTTCTATAGGATTACAAACTTAATTATGCAGTTATCTTTAGAACGTGACTAATATTGCAGTATTATTAGATTTTTATTGGCTTAAAAAGCTAAAACCTAATTACGTTTCTAATTTGGAACTTGTGGGTATGCTAGAAGTACCTTAAAATAATATTGATTGAGAGTGATTGTACCAGTTACAAAACTAAGGGATTTTAAAGTGTATTAATTCTTAGACTACATGCTCAAATTAAATGTTATTTAGATAGAATGTTATTGAGATTTGATGGTACGGCCGTGCCACTTTGTTTTGCTCGACTTGGCCGCGGCACTGTCGTGCCCCGAGATCCTTTGTCCTTCTTCAGGCCTCAAATTCAGGCCTCAAAATATCTCCATGCCAAATATGTATTATCAAAATGATATTGTTTCAGCGGCTTAAGCGTGACAAGATAACAGACAGACAGACAGAGATACTTTCGCATTTATAATATAGTAAGAATAGGATATATTTAATTTTTCTTGTACCTATTAGAAAAGCTAATTTATAACAACTAATCTATTAAACGAGCAATTCTTGTATATATTTCGGGGATCTAACGATTTCGATGAAATTTGATCATATATGGGCGTTTTCTGGGATGAAAAATCGCTCTAGCTAGGTGTCTCTGGGAAAACGCGCATTTTTGAGTTTTTAGGTAGGTATATGTTTTCCGAGCAAAGCTCGGTCTCCCAGATATTTAAACTTTATACGGTTTTCGCTGTCAGCTGTCAAATTTACAAAAAAAACCAGTGTAAATTTGATTCATTTTGTTTCATGTAACCTTAGGTACGGGTATTATAATATGTATGTAATAATTCCAAAAATAGTTTTATGTTTATATAATATTTTAATGTTATAATATGATCAATGAATAAGGTAAGGTGGCGCAAGACTAACATTACGAGGATTCCATACAAGTGATAGTCTTACCCCAGTCCAGTGTCGTCTTACCCCACCTTACCTTACGTATTAAAATTGCCCGGGTTATTCGGGTCCACCCTGTAAGTATGTACTATAGTACTTATACTAAATATACGTCATATTATTATTACATATAATATATATTCAATGCCAATATATATATATATATGTATATATATGTAATAATAATATGACGTAAACATTGCCAATTAACTTACAGTGCCCCCAATTAAAAATTTGTTGACAATAAATGTAATACTTTCTAATTCCCGTGCCACTTAATCAGCTGTTTTAGGTAAATATTCTATGGGAATTAGGGCACGGAAATTAGAATTCGTAATAAAAAAATTCGCCAAAAATTTAAATCGTGTTTAACCAAACTGTTATGTTATCACTTACATAAAGATACATAAAGGGTTCCTAAATATGACAATTGTTATTGAAAAGCTATGTGGGAAATAAAATTTATAAGGGGCATCGAAATTAGAAAAAAATTGTCGCCCACCCGGATTCCGAAATACTTATGCGATTTGCTCGAACACGCCGCGGCTTGACTTACATCCGCTTGCTTTGAGAAAGAGCCGAATACTGCCAGTACAGGTGAGGCGGGACACGAGGCGGTTCAGATACATACGTCGGCTGTCAGAGGCCTTTGAGTTTTGCCGACGAAATTTTACTCGCGCGCTCGGACAAAATTTAAACTTCGATCACGAGTTATTTACCACAATGAAGTTAATAGTGTATGTGCTCAGTGATAGTAAATATCATCTATTTTAAGTATTTGACACTAAATTAGTGATACTAATGTAGAATTTTTCATAGGATTTTTCATTATGCTCAAAAGTAGATTCCGGACAGGGCACGGGAGTAGTAATTTGAGCCTTTAGGTATTTTTAAGTGTACTCTAAAAACCAATTAATCAGTGAATTCATGTGGAACCCGGTGTGAAAGTGTGGCTTCTTTATGTAAAAAAAAAATGGTAAGTATTATCTGATGCTAACCCGCGATTTTCATCATGGACAGAAAAAAAATCGTGTTCAGAAATTGACCCATATCGGTGAGGTTTTTACTGACATTTCATCAAAGAGTATAGTAAGTATATTTCATTTAGGTATTGAAATTTTACTGTAACATCAGTATATTATGTAGACTCGTTGGGTACGAACGAAACACCTCAACACCAAGCATTGTCCTGTAGCACCACCGCACCGGAGCGTTAATTGCTCTTGAAGTGGCAGGACCCGGTTCCCGGACAATTTACGTCATTTAAATTTGAAACTTGATTAATTAGAATAGAATCGAAATTCCAACAACTGCCACTTGAAAGGTGATACTACTAATTTAGTTAAAAACCACATACCCACGATGTTCTCAGTCTTTGTTCTCACGGGCATCAGACACGACTATCAACACCTCACGATTCACGACCCAAGATTTGCCTAATGTATACGTTCGTGCATTGTGCTGGATAATTTTCTTTGCCACGATTTCTATCGTAGTTAATTGATTTGCTAAATTGTTAACAATGTTCATTTGCACATTTTGTTAAGAGGCATACAGATTACATACCAGTTTACCGGACGATATCAGCCTGTCATGTTGTTCGGAACTGTAAAATTTTGCGTTTAACTGACATACTGATATCGTTCGGCGGACTGGAAATCAGTGGGCCCCTTCAGTGGATCATATTAAATTTCTTAATTTATAAGTTAGTGGCTAAATATAAGGAACATAAATACCTATCCCCGATAAACAAGTTGGAGTATAGCCATGAACTATATGCTACAAAACTAAGACTAATATGGTCAATCCACTGATTTAAGGTTCGAAATTTAATAATGACGCGCCGCGTATAGGCCTTGACAAGTTTTTTTAACGATATCAACAGTAAAAAAAATTATAATTGTATTGTAAGAAATTGAGGTCAATAACCCGAGATAAAAATTGCCTACTCCGGAGCACACAATCGCTGTGGCCGAAATCGGTCAGGAACATCATCATCATGTTTATTTTAAAAAACCCACTACAACATTTTAATGATTTCTTATTTACCTGCGTATTTTAGTTGTGTAAGTAATTTTTTTTTTTAGATTTTTTGAAAAGCCTGTCTTTTTTAATTAGTAATTACGTGCCAATAAACCTAACCTGCTCAAGAATTTCCTGAAGCAATACCCATCCATACTTAGCTAGGGATTATGGAAATGTGAGGCAAGCTGGTTGTCAAGTTACCTTACAAGGCATCTAGACTGATTGGATGATCTCACTCCTTGAGGTTGATGACCCGTAGTAAAAAACCTCACACTATTACTGTGCACAATAAAATGCATGAACATCAGGTACCAAAATAGAAAACAATTACGTCCATGGGAACCAATAACAGAATAACGGTATTACGTTGATTCAGTGGCAGTGGCGTTCATAATTCGCGTTTTATCGCACCTAATCCTAACTCGTTACTAAGATAATAAAATTCGCAAAAATTCCTCCGTGAATATTGCATCAATGTTTTATTGATACAAAAGCTTTAACATCTTGGGGATTCCTGGAACAGGGTAGTAATATTTTCCGGATTTTAGGATTTTACAGCATTTGTTTAGCTTACAAGGCGAGTTTACAAATTAGAAAATCTTTATGGTCTGGATATGCTTAGATTAATTAGAAAGCTTCGAAATGTGGTGTTGGCGGAGAATGGAAGAGATTAGTTGGACGGAAAAAATATCAAATGATAGGGTTCTGGAATGGATTAAATTAACGAGAAAAGAAATATAATAAAAACAATAGAAAATAGAAGAGGAGTACTAATTGGACATCTGCTACGATACGACATGTTCCTAAAGAACATCATAGAAGGAAAAATAGAGGGAAAGAGAGGAAGAGGAAGACCGAGAATCAATTATTTTAACCAAATAAAAGAAAAGGTTCAGGTCGTGTCATACCAGAAGGTTAAGGAGTTGGCAGAGGACCGGACGAGTTGGAGATTGCTCCACCGACAAGAGCACAGCTCTTAAATATAAAGAAGAAGAATTAACTCTACAGGAACAGAACTGGTGTAATCTGTGGAATAAAAATATGTTTAGCACCATATGATGCTATTCTAGTATTTTTTTAGGGATTCTATATGTAGTGCGTGTTATTTTTATAATACAAAGCGGACCCTGGTAAAGGCCGGGAGAATGCTAGGTAGAAAACTACAACGTCCCGTTCTACACGTCATTGGAGGATGTTGGAAGCTCATAATTATACATTTCCGAAGCATTTCACCTACGTGAAGCATGAAGCAACAAAGCAAACAAACAAATTTGACACCCTGCGTGTGCCAAGAGGAGACGCAAAGCAAATTAACATCTCACGCGTGATAAAAATCGACCTAGTGATGTGACATTGACGTTTTTTGATCGTTATCGGCAATACGTTGGCGTTAGAATGTAGGAAGTGTTAGAGATGCATTAAAATTATGATTTTGTTTGCTGTTAAGAGGTTTTTAATGATCGTGGTCATGTAAGTGTCTGTAGTTAACGACATTTTGTAATAGGATATTTGGGACATTGTCAATAAAATAAAAGCTTAGGAAACTAAAATGAAATGTTTGTGTAACGTTAATATTAGACCCAATTAACGCTTTTAACAGAAAACTCCCAGCCGAACCCGAATTTTTGCCTCAAACATTTGGCAACAGAGGTAAATTTATATCAAAACACGATTCGCCAAGTTTTTTTTTAAAGATATTTTTAAACATCAGAGAGTTTATTCATCAGTTGACATGCTATGTTCGCCTTCACCTTGGGAGCTGCTTCATATCAGCATTGCATAATGACGCCCGTGACACGCTCGACGCTGGAACTGTCCAAAATAAACACCTCAACAATGATACAGGGATATTTCTAACGCCACGACATGTATTACGCAGAATGTGGCTAAAGTCTAGACAGTTTTCGCTGAGGTTTGAGTTAAACGAGGTGAGGAATGCATGAAATAGGAGCGACGAGACGGAATGTTTGTTTCTGGAACTCTTAAATATTACGTTTCCCTAATACTTTGGCAAATACAAGAGGTATTTAGAACCCACGTATACCTAGGTTTAATTTTATTGCGCTTGTAACCGAGTAAAAAAGATAAGTCAGCTATTAATCTCAGTCGAATTGAATTATTTCGTTTTATTTACGAAACCCGAATGCGACTGCCGGTCGGCGGACGTGGAAGCGAAAATACGCCATCGGTACCGTCCCTAGAGAAAATACAGGGGTAAATTAGGGAGCTTCTTCTAAATCCATTTAGTTACTAGCTGTGGTTCTATATTTTTTGTGAATAATACTCTCTCTTTACAAGAAGTAAATACCTATAGGTATAGCTCGACCGTTTGAACTTACTTGTGGAACTATCCTCTTTGTTTTGGTGCTCTTGGTAGTGGTGGTGATCGTCTCGGTCTCCTCCTCTACGGTCTCCTCCTCCTCCTCTACATCGCCCTCGGGCTTGTTCCACGATCCGAAGAATTCCGTCATTTTTATGTATTAATTCACCCACACCACTAAGCTCACAACCTTTTTGATACATCAATCGCACTAATCACTTTTCACACACATAGCACATTTCTATTTAAACCGAAAGAAAAAAACGACCTCTGTGTTTGTTAATATAAGGTATAAGCACTTAGTACACCGGTGATATTTCGTTACAATTATATCTGATCATAAGCCGCCGCACGGCGGATACGGCCAGAGCTGTTCCTTTACAAAATCCTACTGGAAAACTGAAATAACCGCCGCGAACAAAAAGCACCAGCCAAAACATTTCACGTGCACGATTATTATTAGTTGGACGGTCTAGCCGAGAGCGCTAAGTGCGACCTTTAACATAAATCCTGTTGGATATTTCCTTATTATTCACATTTTGAATTCATTATAATTATATCAATTATTTGCTTTGTAATCCTGTAAGTGCTTAAAAGAGCTTTCCGTGACACAAATGGTCTTTGTAATGGTTGGTCTGTCACGTCTGAATGGTTTGTTAAATCCATTGAACCCTCGTTACCTTAATAAAATACTAATCAATTCGTGCAATGTTTCGTCTCTTTTTGTACATTTT
Organism: Cydia fagiglandana; assembly: GCF_963556715.1. Taxonomy (NCBI): domain Eukaryota; kingdom Metazoa; phylum Arthropoda; class Insecta; order Lepidoptera; family Tortricidae; genus Cydia; species Cydia fagiglandana. Next base: position 6,491,402 of record NC_085936.1, on the reverse strand, counting down.
GCCCGATGTAAATGCGAATTGGCTCAATTTCAGATCTCACAATTTTATGATTGCTACATTAGCAACACACATTTAGCTGCAGTAAAATGTTGTTTTTTTATTTGTTTAATTTTAGTTTTTATGTGTTCCGTTAATATGTGGAGACCTTTTTATTTATCTAGATATGAAATATCTTTAAATATTAGTGTTGTTTTTGCAAATTAATTACTTGTGGGTCGCTAAAAATTGGATTGAATGCATATATATAAGAATTTGTATATAAATAACAGAATTTTTTATTCATCGTATGTTACGGAATTAATTTTTAAACTCAATTGGGTTTAATGTATTGACTGAAAGGTAACTAAAGGAAGACAGAAACGACATTTATGTAATCTTTTACGTCATCTGACTTAAGTCGGTGGTGCTGTTTATAGATAATATGGACTTTTTGGTATCTACAAATCGGAAATATGGATACCCTGGCTACGGATACGATAAAATATTTATTGTATGCCGCCATCCAAGAGCAGCGTCGGCGTTAGTTGTTGACAGCTCCCCCACTTAATATAAATACCCGCTCTTACACACCGCGATAAATCCGACGCTGGATTATGAACCGATTTGCTATTTTACCCGCTTATCGATAAGGTGCACTATCAAACTGGCACATCACTAAAGAGTTCCTGGTAGCGAGCGAGAAGAAAATATCGTCGTGTAAACATGAGGTTTAATAAAATGTATTCGCATATTTTTAGGTTATCCCGCCATATTTTTAGGATATTGGTGAGTAATTTTTATGTATAATGTAATTTTTAGAGCGGAATGTTTCCGAGTTTGAATTTGTTTTGTAAATAAACAAGACGGACAGATGGCGGTTAAAATATGGGTCGTGTTTCTGAAAGGTGAAGGGGTCAACCAACTTTGAGTGGAATCGCATGGATGAGTGAACTCGACGGTATGTTTCCTAGCCTGCTCTTTGAAGAAACGGGTGTAACCACCTGCACGCTTGGTTGATGCAATTAACATTTACGCATTAATGCCATTAGTCTATTACTATACTTAGAATATCCCGATCTTCTGCTTCAGAGCTCTATCAATTTGATAATTCAATCTTTAAGCTCTCACTACAAGCTTATTAGGTAATCTTTGAGTCAATTATCACATAATAAGTTAATGTTTAAATACCGTCAAAAACTCTAGGGAGTAGTAGGGGACGGTAGTAGATTTGACATTTGACCATACTAGAGTAGGCTCTAGTAGACAGTCTAGTATGGTCAATCCAGAATTCGGCAAACTCTTTTTTAAATCGGTAATAACTGACACTTTCCGGAATCGCAAAGAGCCAAATATTTGATTTGGTCGGATTCGCAATTTTCGCATGCGGCTCACGAAATGATTTTCCGAGTTTTCCGACCCTTGGTCAAATATAAGCCAGTTTTAGACTGCGCTATTAAGTAAATTTCTAGGGTTCCATTTCCTGTGAAAGTATCCTGCGATTCTATTCTGGTCTCCCTATTCTCTAAGTGCCCTAACTCCTATTACACCGCCCAATCCTAGAAATAGGAACCTAGAAATAGTGAAGTCTATAACGGATTTTATTTAAATGCCGACCTAGGTACATATATATTTAGACTACATTTCCAGCTGCAACTTAGTTGCACACCGACTGCACAGCTCCATACAAGATGCAGTTAAAATGCAATACATCACATCGACCCTAAGTCATGTAAATCGGTCACTTTTTACTAGACTATACTGATTTTTTAGAGATTAAACTAACGGATTTTCAAATGAAGTCTCCTACTGTGCTCAGCGATCTGATATCCGCTATAAAGATTGCGTCGAGAAAAACTAACAATAGATCTTTTCACACTGACACTTTCACATCTAACAAGCTTTACTGATTTCGTTTTCTTTTATTGTTTCGGATTGGTTACCTACTCTCTGGAAAACTATTAGATTGGCCTTCGGTTACCTAGCTAGAGTGATTGAGGTGATTACAGTCATAATCACAATTGAAGACTACCCAAGCGTCACGAAGCGTCTTTCAAAAACTTATAAAATTTCGCTAGGGACAGAGAGACAAAGGCTCGAATAACAACAAAACATTTGGTTTTTTTCTGTTTATTTGTTGAATTTATGATAGTTTTTCTATGCGATAATTTCATTAAAAATTGTTCGAATCTTAACATTTGCTGAAAGCATGTTTTTATATAGGTACATAATTATTTCGAGGTGTAGATAGCTAGGTACCTCTATTGTACTCGTAGTTCCATTCTAAATTGACGTAAATGGGTGGACCAACTTTTTATTGTGTTGTTTTTCTGTTCCGTTGTCCAAAGTCCAAAGCACAGTGTGTCAGAAGAAATTTTGTATCACGCTCAACTGACATACTTAATAGATGAAGATGACCCATTATGAAAATGGCTTATACTAACTACTAACCCAAACATCCGCTAAATTTTGTAAATTGATACGTCATAAAATCAAGAGCCTTTTCCCCTAGACTAGACAAACTAATTATAACCATAGGAACCAGAACGAGTGATATTAAAAAGGTAATTTAATTAAATAACAAACAAAAGGCAGGCTAATTATAATATTAACGACATGCGTCGAACACGTTGATCTTATTAATCCGATGTACAAGTGTTTTCGAAGAAGGTGCTCATTACGCGTATTTACGACTTATATACGACTTGTTTATGTTTATCTCACCGTATCCTTCGACGTGTTTTCTTGTTTTTCCCCGATGCAGGCTCACAAATCCCATTTTCGTGATCGTGGAAGTCGAGATGACTTACCTGTAAATTTAATTAAATTTATAAGTAAATATGCTTGTAACAAGCTTTATGAACGTGTAATACCACGTGTAGGGTCCACAGATTACCAGTTCGGCGGACGATATCAGCCTGTCAGTTAAATCGCAAAATGTGACAGTTCCGAACAACTGACAGGCTGATATCGTCCGGCGAACTGGTAATCTGTGAGCCCCTTAACGTGTGTAGGTAGCGCAGGGAAATCTACCAATAGACAGCGATATTGAACCTTTAATATTTATATTTATAGATGGTCAAGCAAAATTGTCAGTAGAAAAAGGCGCGAAATTCAAATTTTCTATGAGACGATATGCCTTTGCGCCTACATTTTTCAAATTTGCCGCCTTTTTCTACTGACAAGATCTGCTTGACCAAGTATAACTTCCTATTTAACAATTATGTAGGTTGTAAGTAAACAAATGAATCGTTCCTTATAAAATTGGTACACAGGGAAAAGCGAAGGAATTTAGAATCAGAGACCAATTAACAATTTGAAATTGCTAGAATTACACCAAGAAAAGTTTGCAACTATTTTGATAGCACATGCAGTGCAAGTGTTATTTAAACTAAACGTCTAACGTCTATGAAAATGACGTACCTACATATAAAATAACACTTACACTACGTGTGCTATCCAAATCGTTGCAGACTTTTCTTGGTCTAACTCTACGTTCTAGCAAATTTCTAAGATGCTATATAAAGTCACTTTTATTTCAATTGACGGACGGACACAATGACATTATGTATTTAACGTTTTTTTTTATTATTAGATTCGTCCACTTGTCCGTTATGTCATATTAACGAACATAAATTTAGACATAATTGCTGGTGTAAATCTTTCGACGTCTGATGCTACTGGGTTTTGAATTTTTAGAATTATAGAGCGGGTTCCGTGCGAATATTCTATGATTTAGTAATAAAAGTCTCATTAAACTGTTCCAGTAATATAAATAAATGTAAGTCGACACGCTCGCTATTACAATTACTAATAGCATAACGAAGTAAAGAAGCATGAACACCAATTTGTTATAATAAATGTTTAATAGAACGTTTTGAAAGTTCCAAATGATCTTTTGAGATTATACCTAAATATAAACATTGTAGTTGTGTAAATCCTGTGTTTTTATTGGCTGCGTGTAGCCGGTGTAGTGTGCAACGACGTAGTACTGTAAATTCTTATTAAGAAAATCAGTAGGATGGTATATTTTGTAGGATCTGAACCGCTACAAAATTTAAACAGTGCGTGTTTTTTTTTTGTTTACCAAGGTAGCTAGGTACCGCAAAGAAGGTTAAGTACCCCTGGGTACCATAATAGAAACAGGGAAAGGGACACTTGGATCATCCCACTAACCCGGGGTTAACCGGTTGAACCTGGAGTTACCGGGCTACCGGGGTTGCCAGTACAATTTGATACTGTGTTAACGGTTTAACCAGTTAAACCCGGGTGGAATGGTGGAAGTGGCGCTAAGTTAAGTCTCCAACTGGGGCCTATTTCACGAACGGTGCCTATTTAAGGCCCGTGCACACCGGCTGCGTGTGCGTGACGTGCACGTGCGCGTGCGGCGTTGTAGTATACAGATCCTTATGAGAGATGGATGGCACACCGCTTGCGTGACGTGTGCGTGTGCGGCTCCAACATTTTAGCGCACGCACACGCGCACGTCATGCACACGCAAGCCGGTGTGGCTCGGCCTTTAGTCCACGAAATGTCAAATCGAATAGGTTACCACGGCAACTAATTTGTTTTTTTTATTTGATTATTAATACTGTGAATAAAGAGGTACCTCCGTGGACCTTCATTAAGAGGTGCCTCTTTTAGTTTTTATCTTTTTATTGACTGGTAGGTAGAGTTAGACCAAGAAAAGTCTGCAGCGATTTTGATAGCCCACGCAGTGCAAGTGTTATTTATACGTCATAATTTCATAGAAGTTTGACGTTTAAAATGAGACTTGCTCTGCGTGAGCTATCAAAATCACTGCAGACTTTTCTCGGTGACTTCTGACTCTATTGGTGTATTCTCTACGTGACTGTGGCGCTGCCCTGGCTGGGTATGGGACACTTTAGCTATCTGTCAGTTGACAATTGTCAAACAGTAAGTATGTATATTTTGTCCCACAAAATTTCTCTTTTTACCAACCTGTGCGTTGTCGTCGCTATTTCATACAGCCAATTAGCCTAACCTACTAAAGAACGGAACCCTAATCATAATCCATAACCATAATGGAAATGTAAACAATTCCGTTCTAAATGCAGTTGATTAAGTGACGAAACGAAACGGTGCCGTGCGTGACGTGAAACGCGATCGGCCCGTTCAATATTCATATAGAACGTTATAGATTACGTAATAGTGACCAGATACACCGTCGACACTTACGGAAAATAATAGCCATATCGTTCGTTGATCATTGATATTTGGTCCTAATAAATTTCTATAGTTATACGGTATTATTGAATTAATCGATTGATAAGCTAAGCTCATGCAGTTTGTTTATAATAATGCATGGCTTAATCCTAGTGACAAGGACCTAGTAAGTAAGTGTACCTAACTGAGCGATAAACGCGGTACTCAATGCATTATCTAAATTAAAATAAAGCACCATAAAACACCTAGATATCAAAATAACATTTATGGAAAGGTATATATACCCTGCGTCGCGATTGCCTAATTGTAACAATAACGCGCGGTAACAATGATAACGAGAAGATTATTGACAGCCACTTGGTAAAAAAGTCATCCTTCCGCAAAACTGGCGTATCTACTCTAATGTTATGTAATCCGTAGCCCTGTTCAGTAACGTTGTGTTGCATAACGTTATGCAAAAACTATTCGTTATTAATAGCAAGGGGTGGGGTCACGGCCTACGGTCTCGCGGCGGATGTATGAGACCACCGCCTATGACAGGTGTGATGCATGTTTATTTTCTATTTACCAAGTCAATGTGAATGCGAGGACGTCTTGACGAAAGGAGCCTATCGGGCTAGCAAATAATAAATATCAATAATTGGCGTAGAAACTGGTTTTTGCCACCTGGGGGGCTAAAGAGTGAATTGTTTAAAGCAACTGTCAATCGAAATTTTAATTTGTTTTTATTTTATGTGTTTTTTTGCTTGTATGTATTTTCTACGTTGACGCGTGATAGTGCCCTTGAGGATTATTTGCTGAATAAATGTTGATGTTTGTTGTAGTAATATCATTATATCAAAATTGCATTATTTTAGAGGCGCATGACACAATAACATTACGAGTTGACAACGACGTGCGTAGTATAACAAGGTTTCCTAGATGCCTACGGAAGCCTAAAAAAGTCAACGTTTCCGGAAAACTGACATATCTACACCAGTATTATGTAATCCGTAGCCCCGTTCAGTAACGCTGCATTGCATAACGTTATGCAAAAACTATTCGTTATTATTAGCAAGGGGTGGGGTCACGGCCCCGTCACGGCCTACGGCCTCGCGGCAGGTCTGTAGAATGAGGCCGCCGATGACAGGTGAGATGCATTTCCTATGTTTACGTCTATTTATACAGTAAATAGTACGCTGGTTTAATAGTAGTAGGTAGTAAGCACGTGAGTTGTACATTCAGCAGCAGAAGTTGTTAAGCGGCGAGGTGTTCAATATGATCTTGACGCGACTTTATTGTTAATTATAAGAGCGTGTCGAGGTAATTGTGAACACCTCGCCCGCTTAGCAACTTCTGCTGCTGACTGTATGTAACTACTTAGTCCATTCTATACGGGGTCTCTAAAAATATGGGATTTCTGGGTTGGTATACCTATGGCTTTACTATGTTTTAGTTTATAGCGTATGGTGTGCGTATGTTAAAATGTTCAAGGCCTCAACAACTATGAAATTTAACATTTAATTTAAGACTGCTTTATGAATGATTTTGTCCTTGTTAGTTGTTGTCATTACATGCGGTGGGCGGGTGAGTCACGGGACCCAGCCCGAGGAAAGATCACATGTAATTTATATCTTTAGTACTTACTGTTTCATGCGCCGCATGCGCGTGTTTGAATTTGAATTGAATTAGATAGTAAAATCTATGTGAACGGATTATATACCGCGTAACATAATGTTTTTTTTAAATGTCGGCTAATTCCAAAAATAACCTACCTAATAATTATAGAATTATCTACCCGACATATGAACTTTTCGGAACTACCCGAATACACAATAATTGTTTACTGATTTTCTATTATCAATTTATCACTTATGGTTATAACTATATCAAATCAAAATTAAAATGATTAAAGTTTGATTCGAATGTGAAAAAAATTGGTGCCATTTCGGTATCTACAGAGCCATCTAGTAGAAACTTTCATAAACTTTCTATTGAGCTGCAATAAACTGCCGAAAGATGTCTCTGTGTATGCTATGATCAAAACTATAAATAAAAATTCGCTGATATCACAACAGGAGCGATGAAATATGAAATATAGCCTCTTGTTTATCGACGCGAAAAATTAAAAGTTTAAGTTTTTATAAGCAGAAGGGGTTGAAAATAGACTTCTAGTTAATCTGGTTATAATATTAGCTGAAAATCGTTGAGCATTAGAGTTGTCGTTCGCCGAGACATCTATTGTCAACTAGCAGTACTGATAAATTCCGCTACATGACGCTATGGTTCTGCCTGAACCAGGCGTGTCTCACTCCGCGATTTCGTCGCTTTGCTACAGGTAGCTAAAAGTACATCCGTTCGACCCAAATTTTGGGGTTTGCCATAAGCCGCGCGTGGCGCTGTCGCCACCTAGCGGCCATATCTGTGCTGATCGTAACAGACGCGTTAGAGAGTGAGTCTTCTGTACCTAGTACTATTGTTTATTCTGTGCCTGAACGATGAAACTCTGTGTTTTTAGGTTGATTTGTGTAAGACAGAGATAATGTTTATGAATGATCTGTCCAGCGACATGGCGAACAAACACTACGCAAGTGCCGTAAATTATATTCCGTCAGTTGCGTACGAGTATGACGCGTGTTTATATGCAACTGATAGGGCTGCCCATTTCGAACATCAACTTTTCTTACAAGGTTTTTTTAGGTATTAGTATAGTTTTCAGATGGCAGTAGGCGCATATTGTTCAAAAATTGATATACGTTGCACCTGAAAGATTCCTGAGTTTTGACCATATGTGGTCAAGATCGAAGGAAGGATTAAATTGAGACCAGTGCAAGAGTTTATGCTGGGAGAGCCTTGGAACTTTGTTCAGCAGCTTTTGGCTGACTTGGGTGAATATAAAGATGGAATTATGCTATTCGTTGTGTCATTGTATCTATGCACTCACACTTATAAAGCTATAAAAACATGGCCGACACACAGGTCTTAAACGTTTTCATAAGTGTAAAGGGGCCCACAGATTACCAGTTCGATACGATATCAGCCTGTCAGTTGTTCGGAGCTGTCAAATTTTGCGTTTGACTGACAGGCCGATGTCGTTCGGCTGACTGGTAATCAGGGGGTCCCTTATTAAGTACCTAAATGTGGTACCCTTATTATCCCGTACAATCACTGCAAATTCATTATGAGTACTTACCTAGCCAGTCTAAAAAAAATGTACTTTTAAATAAAAACTGAAAAAACTTGTCCCAATTAATTTTGGCTTCATTGACACTACACAGTCATGTCATTCAAATAATATTAATTTATTTATAATGTTTGTTTTGACAGACATAGCCCTACATTTATATAGGTTAATGCAGACAGCGACATCTATTCCGCGGATTACGAACCCGTTTCCGTCGGGTTACATCGACTAATACGCCTCCATGTTTTAATACCAACAAAGTTTCATTCACAACTCTGTTACAATGATATTAAGGTCCAAAGTCAATTGTGGGTAGCTCAAGCGGTTTATTAAATGCGCGTACGCTATGATAGGTATTTTTAGAGGGGATGTTACTCAAACTAACCGAGTAGGGGCGTCTCGACCATTTGGGCAGACCAGTATAAAACTATCTCTGACTTTACTGATTTTTAGGTCACATAAGACTGGTTTGTGAGAACAGGACTCGCTTGCACTCGCGTGAATACCTAATAGGAATAATATTCGGTCAGCTTTTGACGTGTTGCAACTTTTAAACGTTCAAATTAGCACCAATACGCGGGCGATTGAGTTCGCAACCGGCAGGATGTTGAGTTACTCGGGTTATTTAACATGATGTATTTACTATAACTAGGTACAGTTTAAATGAAATGTAAATAGCTGTTGCACATAAAATGTGTTTGTGAACTGTAAACCGTAGCATTTGTAAATAAGTACCTCGTTTAGGGTCTTCCGATCTGACGTAAGTAGTCGAATAGTTTATTGTACGAGCAGCTTTCAAACCTGATGGGACGGAGCCACAGGTAGTTAAATTAGCAAATATCAGATATTTTGGCTTAATGAGTAAGGTGTATTCGGGTAATACCGAATGTCGGATAATTCCGAAATTCAGATGAAAATCACCCTTAATTCCATCATAATAAAAGTTTCATTTCGGAATTATCCGACAGTTTTCGACATTCGGTATTACCCGAGTAAACCTTAGTTATTTCTATAAGAATACGCTATGAAGTAACTGCAGCAAAATCTTGTCTTAATTTTACCCGACCCGACCCCCAAGGGTAGTTTTAAGTAAATCACCTGAACTGCGACTAGACTAGATAAATGAAATTCGTTAAACATTTGTAAATTTGTAAACATAAATGGGTCAAAAAGATCACTGTGCTACGTTCTTTCCTGTAGACATACACAAGAGTTATTAAGGGCTATAAAGGTTAATTTTCTTATTTAACCCTTACCCACGTAAAAAGGTCCTCCTTTTATTTACGGAACTATGATAAAATCATTACTTACATGCCCACAAGCTGTTAACTATTGCCCACAGGAGAGAAAAATGTACAGTTCGCGCGAACACGCTAGTTTTCTCTCCTGTGGGCAATAGTTAACAGCTTGTGGGCATGTAAGAAATGATTTTATCATAGTTCTGTAAATTAAAGGAGGACCTTTTTACGTGGATAAGGGTTAAATAAGAAAATTAATCTTTATAGCCCTTAACTCTTAAATTGTGTATGTCTACAGGAAAGAACGTAACACAGTGATCTTTTTGACCCAATTATATTCAATTTCGTATCATCATATTGAAATTCCAACGCTTATTGTCTCTGACAACTTGTCAGTGACGTGTAACACAAATAAATAGTGACTCCGACCCCATCTTGCAATAAATCAGCAGTGCAATATAAATGCAGCTTGTCCGTGCGCCTTTATTGGCATCTAAGGTGTCTGGGGGTGTGTCAATGCAGTAACTGACGGATGGTAACTGACGAGAAAACAATAAAGACTGTAAACGTGGCATAGTTTAAGATATCATCATCATCATCATCTCAGCCATAAGACGTCCACTGCTGGACATAGGCCTCCCCCTTGGACCTCTATACGTGCCGGTTGGAAGCGACCCGCATCCAGCGTCTTCCGGCGACCTTAACAAGGTCGTCTGTCCATCTTGTGGGTGAACGTCCTACGCTGCGCTTGCTAGTCCGTGGTCTCCACTCGAGCACTGATATACTGTCATGCAATGTAATATGTATAAATAATTATGCACTGATACCTCCTTTATAGGTAGTAGAACTTAGAAATTGCTGCAAATCTCCCGAGTATATTTGTTCATGGGGCCGATTCTAAGAATAAAATTTGAACTTGTTTTGTTGTTATGATACAACGCCGCACGCGCTAGTAAGTACTAGTAAGAATATGATGACACAACTCAAAATGCATATTACAAACTATCTGAATAATAACAAATTTTAAAAACTGAATGACTCTCTCTAGCTAGCATATCATCATCATTTATTTATCATTTTCATTGACTATCTTTGTCATGAGTTCATTAAAATAACGATTTCATTTCTTCAACAAATTTATCATGTTATATAAATTTATCATATTCGGGTAGGTACCTAATTTTAGTCCTCAACTTACGATTAATGTTCGAGTAAAAAATACAATATAATAAAGTATCGAAGCTCAAAATAAACGAATGTAATTTAAACAACTTTATAAATAGGATCATACTGTAGTTACCTGAGTTTACTGCATGTATTACGGTCGCATCATCACCGCAGGCGCAGAGGTAGTAAGTAGGTACCAAATGTACCAATGTCTATGTTTATTGCTAGAGGACGTTTCGCTGAACTATGTTTATTAATAACTTCCTCTCTATTAATACCTCTGCAGCAGGTGTGTAATGCAGTAGTAGGTAAATTGTTATTATTGTATAAATGTAGAGTGTGCAGAGATTCTCACAGTTATTGTGGCGGATTTTGTTAAAAAATGGAAAATGATTAGATTTTTTTTTGATATTTAGGAAACAGTTTAGTATATGTACGTCACTCTTGTTCCTGAAATTACGTAAAATATTGATATGTAGCTTTTGAAAAGAAGTACAACACGGCTACCACGAGATGACATTTACGTTAACGACTGCGTGAACTCTATAGCCCCAATACGCGGACTTCGTTAGTGGGTCTAGTACAACAGGCTACGTGACTTTTCCACACATGATTTTCTTGTTAAACACCGGTTAATAAGTGATGTACCTATTCGAAAAGAGGCCTAAATATAAATGTACGAAGCGCCGCCATAGTGTAGTTGGCTTATTCATATTATGGTCTAACCAACGGTGTTAGAATGTCACGTAGCTAAAATAAATGTGGGCAGTTTCATGTAAGTAGGTAAGCCCTAAAAATCGCGATAGTAATAAAACTATTAGAACCACTTGGAATGACAAAAATTGCCGACAGAGTGAAAGGGGCAGCTGATGATGTTGATTTAAGCGGAGACCCTAAAATAATTCCTTTGTTTGTATCTAAAACTGTATTTTAATAAAACGCGCGACATGCCAAGGTCCGTCCGTACACACGGAAGCGAGCGCGCCAACACGATGTCATCTATTCTATTTTATAAGGGCTTCGGGTGTAATAGGCGGAGCGCCGGGGTGGGAAGGGGCGATTCAGGAAACACAGTATACCGGTTGACAGATGTAATACCTTCCAGCTTCTACACTCTAATCCCCTCTAAACCCGTAATACTTGTTATACTAACATTATATATACTTATTCTACGTGATCGAAGAGGAAATCCCTTATCGAGTGGAGGCGCAAGATCTACATTAAATGTGCTGATCACTCAATATGCACAGACGTGCCAATATGAGTGTCTGCCTATCGCACCTCCCCTGAAAAGGTAGGGGGTTCCCTCCCCTGAAAAGAACACTATCGGTGATACAACTTCACTCTATTCTTATGTACTAAAGAATACTGTATTATTTTTAATTACCTTTAAATTTGACCCTATCATTTATTTTATTTAATATGGTCCTAAATATAGGTCATTTACTTTATTGTAACATTCATTCTTAACTAATACTAAATCACCTATCTTAAAATTAACAATGTTTGACTTATAATGTAGTATTTTATATGTTACCTACATACTTTGATTTAAAAACCTATTTCTAACACAAACATTGCATTTCATAATTAATATTTCACATTTCAAAGTTATAATATACTTGTCTTACATCCTGCAGAATACAGAATACAGATTTTTATTGGTAAAAATACAAGTACATTTTACAAGTCAGAATAAAATACAAATTATACAAGTGATAAAACAATTATAGTTCAATATAAAATAACAATAACAAACAATCATAATTTTCGTTTCACAGTGTTGGGTCTGCTTTATCCAAGTCCAAGTAATCTAAAAAAATGCTTCGCAAAAGATGTTGTAGCTGTGATAGGTAGCTATAATTATAGAAATATTATCTCTCGACAAACGTCTACTGCTAAAATCCTGCTTATGAGAATCTATACATCGTTTTATATAATGTAGTTTTTTCCAATAATACTCGTACTCCTAGATACCGTCAATCCGTTTAGTACTACCAGCATGTCCACTAGTTAGTAACAATAATAAATCCTTTAGTATAACTTCAATCATTTCCCGATCGGTAATTTTCGTTAACAACGAAATAATTCATACATAACATAGGTAATTCATCTTGTCCCGCGCGAAAAACCTTACTTAGTTCACCTCGTAACATACTTTTTATTTGAGCTCATTTTTAATATATAACAACTCTACTACATTAACCTTTTCCACAATGAGCCATAACCCTAATGTCTGCATTGGGACCTTCCCATAACATAATCAAGTCTCGTAACGATACGTCTAAGCGTGCCTTCGTTCATGGAGAATCTTGATTTATATAAATTATAGAGTTCACACCAACACCATTATCAGTATCATTTTTACCGGTTCGCTATTACGCATCTTCCATCAATCTCGTCATTATTTACTCGCGCAAATTATTAACTCTGTATCTCCCTGTGTCCTATTTATGATATCTACTACTCTAGGCTGGCCAAGCTTTAAAGACGTAGTACCAGAGTGTCGTGTCCAGTTTATTTGTTTAAGTATAATCCGTTAGAATCCTAAACTAGCAACTCTTAACTCATATCTGATAAATTCCTTATTTGAACAAGTTACCACTACGTGATTACTAGTATTATAAGATCACATATTTACATAATCTTCGTTAGACACGAAAAAAACAAATTAATTAATCTAAGTCACGTGCTGAATAACATTGACATTACACTATCCATCTGACCTACAACAACTCTTTGATTTCTGCCTACTCGCACAAATACACCCGTCCTCGACCTTGCTGATTCGCACTAATCGTACCGCGATTATAGTTTGGGTGTGCAAAAATAAATTCGTTACAATCATTTTCAGAATGCAAAGAAAGAGACGTCTTTAAATAAAAATCGGTAATTATCCGACCATACTATTACCCTGAATCTCCAAGAGTAAATACTCAAATCTTTCTACCGTTTTAAACACGATTTTTTAAAATCCACAGCTGCAACTTCTTTACAACAATCTTTAACTAATAAATTCACTTATCTCCTTTAAAACACGTTAACTAAATAGAAAAATAATTCACACATAAAAAAACACAAAACACGCAAAATACCCTTAAAAATGTCCACCTCGCTCGACGCGACGCTCCCAGCAGCCCAGCACCCGGCAGCAATGCGTACCCAGACGCGTAGCCGCCGACATACATCTCGAACCTCCGTCAAATCCAAACCCGCCGAAGCCAATGGAGCGATGTTGATACCGGCCACGGTCACTATTACGACCACGTTCTTCGGTTTCTGACCACCCATTTTGGTACTGTTGATTACCAATTACAAATCACTGGATAAGTTCGACGCCGCTAGCTCGTCCTCAAAGTCCTCTTCACCGTCGTCGTCCATGATGATCTTATCTTACACTCGCAGTATCCTCACGCAGAGTCCTCACGTGTCACGGTCGCCATGTAATAGGCGGAGCGCCGGGGTGGGAAGGGGCGATTCAGGAAACACAGTATACCGGTTGACATATGTAATACCTTCCAGCTTCTACACTCTAATCCCCTCTAAACCCGTAATACTTGTTATACTAACATTATATATACTTATTCTACGTGATCGAAGAGGAAATCCCTTATCGAGTGGAGGCGCAAGATCTACATTAAATGTGCTGATCACTCAATATGCACAGACGTGCCAATATGAGTGTCTGCCTATCGCACGGGCGTATAATGGACAGAGTTATCGACGTGATAAAGAAAACGTCACTTTTAAACATCGCACGATTGAAAAGGACGGATACTGTTATTATCACACTATTTCGTCTATAAGCACGACCATCATAAGCCCGCTGGACTGCAACCATGCAGACACAGGCAAGTCGAGCACTCGGGCACAGAATAAATAATAGTACTAGGTACAGAAGACTCACTCTCTAACAAAACGTGTCTGTTACAGATATGGCCGCTAGGTGGCGACAGCGCCACGTGCGGCTTATGGCTAGCCACCAAAATTGGTGTGGAACGGATGTACTTGTAGCAGTGCAGCTACTTGTAACAAAGCGACCAAATCGAGCAGTGAGCCACGCCTGACTCGGGCTAGTGCGCTTGCTGACCAGAGTGTGTGATCTGCTATCATGGTTAGTTGATATGGAACTCTGGGTTTATAGTGGTAGCGAGACAAAATGTTTCTTGAATTAGATGACGGTTCACAAACATGTCTTTGTCGCACATTATTTATTGATGCTTTTAGGTCATTGTGCAGCGGTAAGCGGTACTGAAGATATAGTACGCACAATTTGTGATTTGTTGGTGGTGAAGTCCCTTGAATAGATCAATAGAATTTGTGGCCAAGGTACTGAAGTAAACAATAATATAAAATTAATTATAATAATTCACTGCTTCTCAATACAAACATAGTCCCGATATTCCTCTCTGGATATTAACATTGAAAATATTTCGCTATGATCGTACCTATTTCCTATATACGTGGTGCTGGCTGCTGGTCACAGGCCTCCTCACACTCGCGAGAGGGCTTGGGCTATAGTCCCCACGTTGACCCAATGTGGATTGGGGACTATTTCGTTTTTTTTTTTACAAAAAACTATAAAGTTTGGGCGGCTGAAACATTATATATGTGTTTCTAATGTAAATCCACAGCATCCAAAAAGTAACAAGCCCAAACTCACTGAGCAAAAATGGTACGGCCTTTAAAAGTAGGTACGACGGTTCAAACAGTTGAACTTCTCGAATTGTCTCTTGAAATGGTACGTCGCCCTAAGACAGTGACTCTGTTCTCTTTTATCGCACAGCCATCTATTCTTGGCTATCAGTTGCATAATACAAAGCGGTATTAATGATTATAGTTATAGCCCACTGCCATATTCCCATTGGTCATGCCAGCGAAGCGAGCCAAATTTACAGACACCACTGTAACGTCAGGTCAACGGAAAAGTATGCGTAATCGTACAGAGCTCTTATAGTGGTTAGTTCGAGCCAACGATTCTCTTCTGGTTGACAAGCATTTGGAATGATACGAAAGCCCACCCACAACAGTCTGTCTGTCGTTTTCGTTTATGACCGTTGCAACACTCGAGTGCGGATTAATTGTGCTAAATTTTAATTAAAATCAGAATAATATTCTATCTAGATTGTAAAGTCTATTGATGTTTTGAGGCTTCGTCGTAAAACGCCTATTTTCCCCATCGTATAATCTAGTGCGACATTCGAGCTTTTGTAATCCTAATTAGATTTGAAAGAAAATTATTTCAGACGATTTCTAAGAAATGCGAATTCCACAAAATTATGACGGTTTCATTTTTATCTTCTTGTGAAATGAACGATACAAATAATTCTAGAGCGGGCTGGGATTTAAATCCCAGCGCAAAAAAGTGTACCTACTCTACCAAAGTTGTTTTTTGCAACTGCTAACTACACATATGTAGCTAGTATACTTGTATTGTATACTTACGTAGATACTGCCTAGATGAAGGATCTATATTAGTCTTTCATTTATAGGAAGAGAAATGACGGTAAAATAAACAGGGGGCCGATTTTTGAATTTCGATCACTCGATTTCGTCACTCGAATATCGGTGGAAAACGGCGATATGCTAATTTTTGAAATACGAGTGATCAAAATTTGGAATCTAGTGGTATTGACCACTCGATTTCAATTCTATTAGTAGAATTTAAACGTCTAGTAGTGGAGATATCATTTAACGAAATTCACGAAATCGAGTGGTCGAATTTCAAAAATCGGCCCCCTGGTCGGCGTCGGCGCTTCGATAGCTGGGTCATTCTCAAAAAATAATGTCTCCGGTCGTGCGGTCTAATCGCCGCGATCCATACAACGTGTATGATAAGAGCCGTGGTAATTACTTAGACACGACCGCAGACATACTCGTATTCTCAGAGAATGACCCGGCTGTTCTAATTTTCCCCAAAGTTTTTAAATTTTCGCAACGGCAATGACCGCGCATTTTCAGATTCTCGTAAATTGCATGTAGGCCGCACCCGGCACCACACGACGCGCGTAAAATGATTCCGTTCACTGACTCTCGTTAAATTATTATTATACGGAAGATGGCCATTATGAATATAAGAATAGGTAAGCCATAAAGTTTATGAGTTCAATTATGCAAAATAAGCAAAATTTCCTGTTTTCGCTTCAACTTTTGTATATACTTTCTAGAATGTTATAACATCTAGGTTTCCAAGGTTTAAAAATAATAGAGTAGTAAGTAATTTAAGTTTTAGGATTATTAATTGGTCTCACGGGTAATAATTTGATAACAAACATTATTTTACTTTGCTTCTTCTTCTTTTTTCACGTTTCAATCACAAAATTGTACCCCGTTCATAGTAAAAAATGTCAAAATATGAAAATAACAAGTTAAGAAATTTCAGGTGTTATGAAATTATTCGTTACTCCTAAAATAATGGCTCCTAAAAACTAAACGAATAAGTCAAAGTATACATAAGTGGGTAGTTAAATTTTAAGTTATAACTAATGAATGACCTGTTGAAATTTGTCTAGTGGTACCTAAATTTACCGAAAATTTCCAAGAAGTTTGCCTAGTTTCTGAGAATTGCCAGTTCACCCTGCTATTAGAGTCAAACAAAAATTCAATCTGCGGGTTACTTCCCTGATTATTTTCGCTCTCTTCACATGACTTTCCCCTTTTTTTCTTGACACCAATGGCTGAGCAAAGTACAGACACTTCAGACTTGCTTTGTCGCGCGCGACACCATATACTTATCGAGCGCGACTTCAAGTTTGGAGTCGCGTGCGATAACGCAAGTCATGCTAAGCCTTGGAGCCGCCATTAACAGGCATTCCCCTCTGTCGAAAATAGGCGGCCAATGGTCAACCATATGTATGGACTGACGTTTATCTGACATGACGTACCTATACATTTGATGTGCCCCTCCCCCGCAAAAAACGGCAGACTATTTTGTACCGAAAATTTTAGACATGGCGTCTCCGTTGTTAATTACTCCGAGTGCTAAGCGGTCAGGTTTTTGACGCAAACTCGATATCAAATTAGCGTGATGTTCCGTTCCTATTACCTCAAATTAAATTCGCATCGATCACATTCGACTGGCGATCATCGATACGGAAGCGAAACGTATCGTCGCGAAAATGGAACACAGCGGATATAATTAACACTAGACGGACATATCGCGGGCGTGAATAAACGCGAATTCGGTCACTCGGGATCTCGAGATCGTGCTAGACTATTTAGATAGACTGGATGAACTGTAGTTGAGGTTCAGAGATTTGATTTATAGCGCTATATCTGCTATTTTGTTTGTTTCATGCTCGTCTAGTCTAACACAATAGTTCGGATGTATAGTTAATGTTGCCGAATATCCCGATATTTGCTCCTCCCCCAGGGAGGATAATATGAATTACTGTAGGTACTAGTTTATAATATACAAAAGCATTTAAATCTGAAATCATTACAAAAGTATGTAAAATAATTATACACCGTGTTTTTATTTAATTCCGTTAACTTCGGGGTATAATTAAAAACGTTTAAGTGAAGTAATTGGCATAGTTAATTTTCAAAAAAAAAATATTTTTTTGATTTTTTTAAAAGAAAATATTAAGTTTAAAAAGTAATTAAATGTAGCATATAGCGTTGTTGTAATACGGGCATTACATTTAACTCAACGAAACAATTGAAATCTGTGACATATCAATGTCATTTCGAACATCGATCGACCGAGATTGTACTTAAGTTTAGTAGCAAATGTATGAACTCATTCCAAACACTAACCAATATGTAAACCGGCCCTAAGGCAAGTGTACACGCTTGTAGAGGCTTTATAAGAAAAAAATAAATTATTGATTATCTCCGAAATGGAGTTAATTAGAATATCGGTGTCTTTGAGAAAGTTACTTAATTTAAGCTCAGGAATGCACCCTTGAAATTAACGGAAATCAAAAAAAACACGGTGTATAATAAACCCATTATTTTAAATAATTATTTATGGAATTGTACCATGATAACCTAGGTACGTACAGTCAGCCTACCTTTAAGTACGGTCAATCAGATGATGACTCTATAGAGTCGAAAAGTGGTAGACCACTTTCTTAGCTGACTGTACGAATACTAAGGTACATATATATATATATATGTCATTTATTTATTGAAGATTTGTTTCAAGCGAGCTCTAAAATGTTTATGTATTGTCAAATATTGCACTTTTGCATTATATTAGGTACATTTATTGGCGGTATAAAAACCAAAATAAAATGGATTAAATTAAAAATAAAGGGACTTTTAAACTGTCATTCTTTTGGTATTGTATGAAGGTATATCCTCCTCGAAAATAACTTGTGTTATGTTGTTAGAACAGTGTACCCAGGTCTTCTGAATGATTCGTTCCTAATTAAAACACTGCGCAATTCAATAAATTAGGCACCTAATAAAAATCGTTTTTTCAAACTTTTTCGCATTTCTATAGAGCAATATCGTGACCTTCGGCGAAATATTTGTTTATAACGAATTAGCCCGTCCGTCGCGACACGTGGATGAAAAATGGCGCGCGCGTGTCTCCAGCGCAGCGCGAAATAATGGCGGGCCAAAGTCACACGACATATTTCTTGGAGCACAAGATATAAAATAAAGTCGGTACCCCAAGCCGGGTCCCTTGGTTTGGCATAATTATTGAATGTCGTAATGTAATGATTGTCAGTCGTAATAGGGGATTACCTATAGAGATGGTGCCTGCATAGGTTTTACACGTCTCTAGTCTTTGGCTTATTTATAGGGCGATCCATTCAGACCATAGGTGCAATCCCAAAAACAAAACCAATAATTTTTGACACTATACATTACATAGGATTGAAAGGTAAAGCCTATGGTTGGTGGCGTCATTTGTAAAATATTTCGACCGGGCTAACCCATTCTTGGGTGCTTAGCCAACATGCCAATCGTTAACGCGTTCACACCTTAGCGAAGCGTAGTTATCTCTCTTTATCACTATATATTAGTGCGACAGTGATAGTTACGTTTCACTCGCTACGAAGCGTCAACGATTGGCATGTTGGCTATGCACCCTGCTCAGAGCAATCACGAGCCGAGCGCGCACGGAAATTTGAGTTTGTAGGTAGTGAATCACAGACATCGTAAATGTTATAGCATTTTTGGTGCAGCGGAGTGGTGTTAACGGAATTGGTATCGAAAATTCAAACTGAAATGGTAAATTAAGATTAATATTAACGTAATTAACGCTAATTAATCATTTACCAATTCCGTTAACACCACTACGCTGCACTGAAAATGCTATGAAATTTACTATGCCTGTAGAGTGTAGGCCAAGCACATGATTGGCGCAACAGTATCTCGCCGCGAGATAGACTACCCGTTTTTAGGGTTCCGTACCCAAAGGGTAAAACGGGACCCTATTACTAAGACTTCGCTGTCCGTCCGTCCGGCCGTTCGTCCGTCCGTCCGTCCGTCCGTCCGTCCGTCCGTCCGTCCGTCTGTCACCAGGCTGTATCTCACGAACCGTGATAGCTAGACGGTTGAAATTTTCACAGATGATGTATATCTGTTGCCGCTATAACAACAAATACTAAAAACAGAATAAAATAAAGATTTAAATGGGGCTCCCATACAACAAACGTGATTATTGACCAAAGTTAAGCAACGTCGGGAGTGGTCAGTACTTGGATGGGTGACCGTATTTTTTTTTGCTTTTTTTTTGTTTTTTTTGCATTATGGTACGGAACCCTTCGTGCGCGAGTCCGACTCGCACTTGCCCGGTTTTTTTTCTAACTGTACTCATACTCATACTGTATTTATTAACGAAGGACGGGTAGTCTTATTACGGCGAGATACTGTCGGGCCAATCATGTGCTAATAGCCCGGCTGGAATAGTGATACATAATAGTGATGTATCGCTTGACTTCAGTAGGCGGGTCAAACAGATCACTGTGTTACGTTCTTTCCTGTGGACATACACAAAGTTAAGGGCTATAAAGGTTAATTTTCTTATTTAACCCTAACCCACGTAAAAAGGTCCTCCTTTTATTTACAGAACTATGATAAAATCATTACTTACATGCCCACAAGCTGTTAACTATTGCCCACAGGGGAGAAAAATGTACAGTTCGCGCGAACACGCTAGTTTTCTCTCCTGTGGGCAATAGTTAACAGCTTGTGGGCATGTAAGTAATGATTTTATCATAGTTCTGTAAATAAAAGGAGGACCTTTTTACGTGGATAAGGATTAAATAAGAAAATTAATCTTTATAGCCCTTAACTTTGTGTATGTCCACAGGAAAGAACGTAACACAGTGATCTGTTTGACCCAGGCCCACTGTCGATCATTTGTTCGACTGCTAAAGGCCACAATACATCTCGCATTCCTCTGACCACGCCACGTCCAGTGATTAATGGAACTACAGCTAATGACAGCGGGTATGTGATGCTCCGATTTACGGGCCACTTGCACTATTCACTAACCCGGGGTTAACCGGTTAAACCTGGAGTTACCATGGTTACCAGTATAATTTGACACTGGGTTAACGGTTTAACCGGTTAATCCCGGCTTATTGGCATGCAAGTGACGCTAATCACCAAAACCTATCCGCCACCCTCAGAATCACGAGCTCTTTCGATCCAACTCGTAATACGAGAAAAGAAGTGTTCCCAAAATTTCATACATTTTTTGTTTGAATTCAAAACGTATGTAACCGAAATAAATTAAATGGGGTAATTTTTTTTCTCGGTAAGGATAGAAATAGGATTCTGAATTATGAAAATTCCCAATTAATAACACAAAAAATGGAGGTACAACTTTAAATAGTAGGTAATTGCCAGTGACCTTATGTGTCCTCTACGGAGTGCTACGCCGTAGTCCGTAGCAAGTTCTTTTCAGGTAATGATAAAATGTTGTGTCGAGAAAGCTTTTCATTGATATGTGAAAACCGCATGAAAATACGTTCATTAGTTATAAGGAAAAGGAAAAGTTTTCCTTGACTACATCTTATAACTAATGAACGTATTTTCATGCGGTTTTCACATATCAATGCTCCATGCATAGGGGGCAGCATAGGAGCCGTCAGATTTTGGGCGCGAGGCGTAAATGTGTCGTTTACGCTTCCGATGTAGCCCACAAGCTGGCAGGACCTACTATGTACAGTGGAATCATACCTACGAGAACGGTAGATGGTAGCAATGCTTGGGCAATGTTCATGTGCACATACGAGTATGTTTCTGATTCAGGCCACAAGATGGCAGACCCTCCAACGCGCACGGTCCCTATAGTGAATTTTTTAAATAGTGGTTTAGGTGTATAACTTGTCAAAGTTTGGTGTAACGCGTATGAAGCCGGGACGAGGCACTATAGTAGTAACGTTGTATTTCCACTTTTCTTTTATTAGAAAACGTAAGTAACGCTTCTCGGTGATTATGCGTATTTTTTTCTCTAGTTAGGTGTTGTGTTTTAACGTTCCTTATTGCATATAAGCCGTTTCCTCATAGAAAAATATTTATGACATCCTTCGATTAATGAAAAACAAAGGTACATAAATAAGTAGGTACACATGTATGGCCTGACGTTTATCTGACATGGCTATTTTTACGTTAGTATACATTTGACGTACCCCTCCCCCGCAAAAATCGGCAAACTGTTTTGTACAGAAAATTACAGACAAGGCGTCTCCGTTTGGTTGTATCCTCCAAGTTTCTTATGCGACAAAATGATATGTCAATTTTAATACCCACCCCATTTTTACCCGACTACGGCAACGCAAAATTAGGGTTATGATTTTGACCGTATGTATGTTTATTGTATGTATGTTCATCTGTTCCCTAATAACGTCTAAAGTAGTGCCGTGCGGTGCCGGCATCAGAAAAGAATAGCACCACCCCATCTCGTCCCGTGGGTGGCGTATTAGGCGACTAAGGGAAAACTGACTGATATTCTGATATACATATGAGCAAGGCTCGCCCGTATCCTTAGCGGGGTCCTTGCTCACAAGAGCTGTGCGCGCGCCACATCGAAAAAAAAAAAAAAAGAAAACGTCTAAAGTACTCATTATAATATGACAAACGATATGTCATTCGAATCGTCTTAACCGTCCGCTGATTATAGGCTATTTAACACTACAAAGAGCGTTGAGTTTGCCGCATTTTTCAACACTAGAGACTTTATGAAGTGTCGTTCCAAATAGTTCCAATACTAGTGAGGCTACGCACCTACGTACCGCAAATAGCACGTGCACAATGTCGAGGTGATCGCTCCATTGTCTGAGGCATTTCATCCTTTATGCGTCATTTGTTTTCTTACTCGTTCTCAGAGACAGAGGGAATAAATAAATGAATAAAATAAATAAATAAATATTATAGGACATGTTTACACAAATTGACTAAGCCCCACGGTAAGCTCAAGAAGGCTTGTGTTGTGGGTACTCAGACAACGATATATATAAGAAATTAATACGTAAATAGATAGAAAACAACCATGACTCAGGAACAAATATCTGCTTACCAAAAAAATAAAAATAAAGAAAAGGTAAATAATAAAGAAAACTTGTGTTATCACTGTGCCTCACGTGTCCTACAGTACCTTCAAGTTTCTTTTGTTTGGGCTTTATTAAAAAAATAGTTGAAGTAATGTCTTTTATACTGGGGGCCGATTTTTGAATTTCGATCACTCGATTTCGTCACTCGAAAATCGGTGGAAAACCTAATTTTTGAAATACGGACGCTCAATATTTGAAATCTAGTGGTATTGGCCACTCGATTTCAATTCTATTAGTAGAATTTAAACGCCTAGTAGTGGAGATGTCATTTAACAAAATACACGAAATCGAGTGGTCGAATTTCAAAAATCGGCCCCCTGTATTGTTATTACGTACCTACTAAAATGTTACATTTTAAAATGCGCTAAACAAAAAAAATGTCTACAAATATTTTAGGTGACAGCTAATACTCCAGTATAATGAAGTTATGTACTGTACGCCATACTAGAGCGCCATCTACTTTGGTTATGAAAACTGTTTGCAAGCACAACAAATTATTTTTGAGAAACACAACGTTTATAGATATTAATTACTTGTGTCCGATATTATATTGGCAAAAGAGATCATCTCTGTATATATTTTTAAACAATATTTTTATAATGTATTCGTCCTCCATTGCCAGAGTTAGACCGAGGGAAGTCTACCACGATTTTGATAGCATAACGCAGTGCAAGTGTTATTTTAAACGTCAAACTTCTATGAAATTATGACGTATAAATAACACTTTCACTGCGTATGCTATCAAAATCGTTGCAGACTTTTCTTGGTCCAATTCTAGCGATATTCTTAATTATAACGTGTCTAATAATTTTGTTGTTTGAGGACGACCAACAATAGTTATTTACGATACAAGTGCGAAAAAGTGGAAATTCGAAACGAGTGGCGATAAATTAAAACACGACCGAAGGGAGTGTTTTAAATCGACACGAGTTACGAATTACCTATTCGCACGTGTATCGTACAACGTTTTACAGTACATATGGCCCTTTAAACTTTTGACATCACACGAAAAGTGCTATTTTACGCACTAGTGCGGAAAAATAGGACCATATGTACTGTAAATAGTTTTTCCGAAGTGTTTGTCATTGTATGTTTACTTTGGAATCACTACTAATTGCCAAACGGATGCTGTATATTTTTTTTCAATATTTAACCCGGTCAAAAATAGCACAAAGTCGTTTTGTATGTAAAGTCAGAGTAGAGATTTAATTTAATATAAAAAAAATATTTTAAAATGTATTATGCTGTAGGTACTTCGAAATGTATGAAAGTATGTTTTACTTATAAGTATTTTAGAAATAAACAAGAGTAGCCCATTGTACGAGTACGACACACATAGACCTAGCATTACATAGATAGCTAGGTATACGCGTGCCTACGTGAGGGACAAAACATACGCAAAGCGACAATATTAAAAACACGTTTTAACATTCCTGACAACATACCAAAAACAATCTACTTAATTGAGTCGGGTTATTTGTTGCCCACCATAAACCATACTAAATTTTTGGTGGTGAACAAACAATAAGTGAGACTGTGACAAGGACAAGCAATAACACCGCTTTTCTGCAGCTTTCTCTGCTACTCCTACTGAAATTTCCATAAGTGCATCTCGTTCGGTCGTTTGGCCCCTCCCCCGTGTCATCTCTATATTATGGTACCTCTATGACGACACGTTATTAACTGACAATTCTTAAACGTTTCTAGAAAGATATAAGATAATATAAGGTTTCTAGAAAGCTAAAGGATTTATTTTATGATTCCACCACTCGAATAAGAGCCTAATACACTAATCGCAAATAAGGATGTACCGTTTCCATTATAGGTATTAGGGATAAAAATTCAATTTGTTTTCCTTAGAAATATCGTAATTAGTACAAGCCATCTATTTTTAAACTATTAGGTCGCATAATATAGTGCGCAGCGGTCATTGACACCGGTGCTTAACGATTGACTAAAACTGTTTCCACATGAGCACAAAAGTTAATAATAAACACCAACGCTAATTGAAGTTGAAGTCTACATTAAAGCGGTATTAGGCCAGCAAAGAATAAAGTAAAGTAAATGTGACTGTTATTTTTATAAACCTACCTAACAGCAAAATTATCTACTCTCTCGTATCGTATCACCCGTTTATCTGACGCCATACCATAGACACAAGAATCTTACATGGTTCATATGGTTGGCGGGTTTACGCGATAAACACACTCACTAATACTAATACCGATCCACCGGTGTCACCCGTTCGTTGTAGAGGGCGTTAAAGCGTGCGCCTTTCAATCCGGAGGTCGCGACTTCATACCCCGGCTCGTACCAATGAGTTTTTCGGAACTTATGTTCGAAATATTACAATATTTGATATTTATTTACCTGTTGCTTTTCGGTGAAGAAAAACATGAGGAACCGGACTAATCCCAATAAGGCCTAGTTTCCCGTCTGGGTTGGAAGGTCAGATGGCAGTCGCATTCGTAAAAAATAGTGCTTACGTCAATTCTTGGGAGTAGTTGTCAAGCGGACCCCAAACTCCCATGAGCCGTTGAAAAATGCCGGGATAACGCGAGCAAAACAATTATTTTCAAAACTATGTAGGTACCTATATCAGTGACTCCCCCGGGATGACGTTTTAGCATTTAATTTTGGCGTAGAGGGCAATAAACGCGCAAGATGCGCTCATCAATTTGTGAGGGCGGTCTGTAAAGTTCAGCGCTTCAGTGGCAGCTGGGTGTTGTGCCAAATTAAAAGCATTAATTCCACTTTACAATGTTTTCGACATGATATTTAAACTGATCGACAATGTAGTGTGTTAATCTTTGCTCTGCCTACAAATTTACTTTAGGGTGATGATACATCCTCGAGCGGTCCCAGTAAGTACATGTCATCTTGAAACTTAAGTCTTTGTCAATAGAGGCGACAGCAGGGTGTCATTGTCGTCGAATAGAGATGTTGGGCTAATTACGTCGAGCACTAGTACATACCACAACCTTATACATTCATAGTATTAGTAAACCTACGAGTTGTATAAGTGTCATCATTATTAGCCGAAAGATTTCTATTGCTGGACAAATGCCTTCCCCCGCGTTGGTCGGCGACTGTGGTTATCCAACGGTTCTGTTACGTTAATAGTCTGTGGTTAGTCTGCAATCTTGTCATCCATGTTCTCTAACCGGGTCTTCATTGTTTCCCAAAATCTTTCAAGTCATAATGTAATAGTTTGCTCGCATTTTCGTTAGTCATAATTTATTTGGATCAGAAACGCGTATCTTTTCCGAATTGCCATAACACCTAAACCTAAACTACTAATAGTCGTTATTGGCAGTTCTCGACAGGTCGCCAGACTGGACTTTGACACTATTGCACCAGTAAACTTTAACGGATCACCAATACAATTTAGTCACAGTGTTAAGGACCTAGGCATTATGCTCGACAGTTCGTTGGATTGGAAAGCGCAGGTTTCTGAGGTCAGCCGAAAAGTTATGGGTTCTCTTCATTCACTAAATAAGCTAAAGCACTTTTTGCCTATCAAGACTAAAATTCTCCTTATAAACACTCTAATTCTACCTATAATTGATTATGGTGATGTGTGTTATCCTGACCTAACTGAAGAACTTCTCAATAAGTTGGATCGCCTTCTCAATAACTGCATTCGTTTCATTTTTTGTCTGCGTAAATACGATCATGTCTCTGCATACCGCTCCCAGCTTGGCTGGCTTCCCATCCGTCAACGACGCAGTGTTCGCATGCTGTGCACTCTATACTCTGTCCTCAACGATCCACACTCTCCTGTATACCTCAGGTCCCTCTTTCAATACTACGGCGTTTCTCGCGACCGTCAGCTTCGCTCTTCTGGCAATATGTCCTTATCCATCCCTCCACATCGCACTGGCTTTATGTCAGATTCGTTCTGCGTGCAGGCAGCGCGCCTTTGGAACCGACTCCCCCTTAGTATTAAAAATGCCCCAAACAAGTTCGCTTTTAAGAAATCGTTACGTGCTTTCTTTGCTGGTAAAATGAAGGATTCCTAGTCTTAGTTATATAAGTTATATATTTTATTGTATATATTTCTCTAACCACCTACAAAATATTTTGTAGGTGGTTTGGAGTTAAAACCTGACTACGGTAACCGATATAAGATGTGGGTGGAATATTTCCCTTGGCCTGGTTTTAACTCCAAACCACCTACAAAATATTTTGTAGGTGGTTTGGAGTTAAAACCTGACTACGGTAACCGATATAAGATGTGGGTGGAATATTTCCCTTGGCCTGGTAAAGGGTTAACAAATGTTGGTTAGTTTGAGGAGTACAGCCTACAGTTTAATTTATTGCTCCTGTTACAGAAAACACACTGTATAATCCTATATTATTTATTTATTTATTTAAACTTTATTGCACAAAAGAAAACTTATCGTACAAAAGGCGGACTTAATGCCAAAAGCATTCTCTACCAGTCAACCTTAAGGCAAAGCAGAGAGATTGTGGGCGGTGCAACTGCTACTAATACTAACAAAATTTAATATAAGAACGCAACGCTAATTTAAAGAATTTTAACATACATACGCAAGTACATCAAAATATACACGATACATATAATATAAATATACATATATATATATTGCCAACTAAAAAATGTATCTTTTGCTTTTATTCAATTTTACATATTATGTATGTATGTATAAATATATATATATAGGTATATATATATATACCTAACATTAAATATATACAATAAAATATATAACTTATATAGTTAAGACTAGGAATCCTTCATTTTACCAGCAAAGAAAGCACGTAACGATTTCTTAAAAGCGAACTTGTTTGGGGCATTTTTAATACTAAGGGGGAGTCGGTTCCAAAGGCGCGCTGCCTGCACGCAGAACGAATCTGACATAAAGCCAGTGCGATGTGGAGGGATGGATAAGGACATATTGCCAGAAGAGCGAAGCTGACGGTCGCGAGAAACGCCGTAGTATTGAAAGAGGGACCTGAGGTATACAGGAGAGTGTGGATCGTTGAGGACAGAGTATAGAGTGCACAGCATGCGAACACTGCGTCGTTGACGGATGGGAAGCCAGCCAAGCTGGGAGCGGTATGCAGAGACATGATCGTATTTACGCAGACAAAAAATGAAACGAATGCAGTTATTGAGAAGGCGATCCAACTTATTGAGAAGTTCTTCAGTTAGGTCAGGATAACACACATCACCATAATCAATTATAGGTAGAATTAGAGTGTTTATAAGGAGAATTTTAGTCTTGATAGGCAAAAAGTGCTTTAGCTTATTTAGTGAATGAAGAGAACCCATAACTTTTCGGCTGACCTCAGAAACCTGCGCTTTCCAATCCAACGAACTGTCGAGCATAATGCCTAGGTCCTTAACACTGTGACTAAATTGTATTGGTGATCCGTTAAAGTTTACTGGTGCAATAGTGTCAAAGTCCAGTCTGGCGACCTGTCGAGAACTGCCAATAACGACTATTAGTAGTTTAGGTTTAGGTGTTATGGCAATTCGGAAAAGATACGCGTTTCTGATCCAAATAAATTATGACTAACGAAAATGCGAGCAAACTATTACATTATGACTTGAAAGATTTTGGGAAACAATGAAGACCCGGTTAGAGAACATGGATGACAAGATTGCAGACTAACCACAGACTATTAACGTAACAGAACCGTTGGATAACCACAGTCGCCGACCAACGCGGGGGAAGGCATTTGTCCAGCAATAGAAATCTTTCGGCTAATAATGATGACACTTATACAACTCGTAGGTTTACTAATACTATGAATGTATAAGGTTGTGGTATGTACTAGTGCTCGACGTAATTAGCCCAACATCTCTATTCGACGACAATGACACCCTGCTGTCGCCTCTATTGACAAAGACTTAAGTTTCAAGATGACATGTACTTACTGGGACCGCTCGAGGATGTATCATCACCCTAAAGTAAATTTGTAGGCAGAGCAAAGATTAACACACTACATTGTCGATCAGTTTAAATATCATGTCGAAAACATTGTAAAGTGGAATTAATGCTTTTAATTTGGCACAACACCCAGCTGCCACTGAAGCGCTGAACTTTACAGACCGCCCTCACAAATTGATGAGCGCATCTTGCGCGTTTATTGCCCTCTACGCCAAAATTAAATGCTAAAACGTCATCCCGGGGGAGTCACTGATATAGGTACCTACATAGTTTTGAAAATAATTGTTTTGCTCGCGTTATCCCGGCATTTTTCAACGGCTCGTGGGAGTTTGTGGTCCGCTTGACAACTACTCCCAAGAATTGACGTAAGCACTATTTTTTACGAAAGCGACTGCCATCTGACCTTCCAACCCAGACGGGAAACTAGTAGTCCGATAGCAATAACTTTTGAAGTTATAAGATTATTAATGTTGCCTATTTTTTACATATAGTTTTCAGACCATATACTAAACCTAATAATAATAATTTGTGTCATCCTAGGTATTTGCTTAGGTAGTAATTTAGGTATTTCTTTTTTTAAACAGCATTCGGTAAAAAGAATATTCGAGATGAAATTCTTTGTTTCCCTGTAAAAGCAAAGTGGCTTCTGACGTACACACGCATTTTGTGTCATTTTCATCCACGGGTATAATGACATTTAATAAATACCTAATAGTGAACCTAAAATGCCTAAAATAAAATTATAGTCGGTAAGTGAAGTGTTGTACTTCATAGGATATTATAATATGTTATTCAAACAAATGTGTGTCAAATTCATCCACCGCTTTTATTTTTAATCTTTTTTTTTCTTATAAACTTCATGTATCTGCCACAAAAAAAAATTCATGTTATTAAGTTTACGTCTACATTATTATAATGCCACATCGAGACAACATTCATAATTTGGGTCATTTTCAACAACGGTTTTTTACTATTTGGCAAAATAAAACTTTGCATGAACGGCGTACGCGGGGAAGGCTACCTACGCGGGTAGCGAGTACCTACTTGCTCCCTTGGAGTGGCCGGCGTTGGCCCATCGTGTAGAGGAGCCATTACAGTGTATTTATTTCATTCGGAGGCATAATTATTATATTAAGTCTTTTCATAGTGTGGGAGTAGGTATGTTGTAAGTATATTTAAAAATAAAATGTAGGCTCCTCATACTGACCAACATTCGTGACGTTCGCAATCAAAAGGTACCACTTTATCCTTGCCATAAGGACTCTCTGACAGGTTATTTGTATAAAGATACAATCTGCTTTGCCTTAAGGTTGACTGGTAGAGAATGCTTTTGGCATTAAGTCCGCCTTTTGTACGATAAGTTTTCTTTTGTGCAATAAAGTTTAAATAAATAAATAAATAATATAGGATTATACAGTGTGTTTTCTGTAACAGGAGCAATAAATTAAACTGTAGGCTGTACTCCTCAAACTAACCAACATTTGTTAACCCTTTACCAGGCCAAGGGAAATATTCCACCCACATCTTATATCGGTTACCGTAGTCAGGTTTTAACTCCAAACCACCTACAAAATATTTTGTCAATCCCTGAAAATATTATTTTATGATCTTCATTCACAACACGCTTCTAAATTGCGTAATATATCTTTGGCAGCCATTTCAATTCACTTGAACGCTAATTTCAGCAAACTACGGAGAAATTCGAACACTTTCCATAATTTCTATGAAACAGAAGTACATAGATCGAACAATTTTTTGATATTTTGTAGATTTTGAGTGTTGAAAGCAAATGTAATCGTAAACATTGCTAAATATTCATGAATTATTGTGTATGACCAGAATTAGGATGTGGGTTGACATTATCCCATGGCCTTATTAGAGTTTAACTGTGTGGGAGCTATTTTTCCCATGGCCCGGTAAATTGTCTTGTCATGTCATAAAAACTCACGTAAGTAATAAAACAGTTTTTGTGTTCAACCTAGAGCGAATTCATGTACCTAGCTATAAAATCTCCTTTTAAAGGCTTTCCCTGAAGAATTTCTTCTTGTAGATAGTATCATAAAATTGAATAATTGTGTTGCTTTTAACCAAAAAGTAATGAGGTAAGTATTTATCCCATTGCCTGTCTAGGTGTGAGACTGTGTTACTTACAAAAAATAAATACGTACCGAGAATGCCCTTAAACGAATTAGGTACCTACTCGTATTTTTGATACAGCCTGTATACTTAAAAATAAATAACAAAAACCAAAGAGCCCCAAAATCTAATCGGGTCATGGGAAGAATAGTTCCCACACAGGCAAATTCTAGCCAGGCAATGGGATAGAGTCATCCCACATCCTAATTCTGGTCATATCACAAGGACGCAGGAGTATTTAGCAAAATATATGATTATATTACCTTACAATCATTAAAATCATGAAAATAACAAAAAATGGTTCTATATATCTGCTTGTGTTTTTCTTAAATTCAGTAAAGTGTTCGAATTTGTAAACAAACCACTAACATCACTGGTCAAGTGGATTTAAATGGCTGCTAAAGATATATTATTGGATTTTGAAGCGTGCCATGAATGAAGATCATAAAATAATGTTTTCAGTGATTGATATAATGGTTCGTAGGAGATTTGGAGTTAAACCTTGACTATTATAACCGATATAAGATGTGGGTGGAATATATCCCTTGGCCTGATCAAGAATATAATAAGACAAAATCTAGTATGACAGTTCATTACTTAGACAGGCGATGGGATAACCGTAACCCACATTTTTATTTCTGGTTTAGAGGAAGATCTCCGACTTTCATAAATACATTTTTTACAAGGCGTTCAATACGGTTGCAACAGCATATAAAGTACGTATTAAGACACGCTGGTTCTTCGGGGCCTGGTAAAGGGTTAAGCAACTTTTGAAAATAACTCATGTTTTGATTTTTATTACACTTTAAAGTTTATTCTAAGACGCAATGTATTGCAAATTTGGTTATGTTAAAAGCGTGACAAGTAACGTCAACACTGATGTCAGCGTACATTGAAGGCAATATTTATTTTGTATGAAAAAGAGGAAGTCTAAAGGATACATAATTTTTAAAAGTTGCTGAACAAATGTTGGTCGGTTTGAGGAGTACAGCCTTTAGTTTAATTTAATTCTCCTGTTACAGGAAGCACCCTGTATAGTCTTGTTGCTAATGTTTTATACAATGTTTGCTTTATTTTGAATGAACTGTAAAATGTCTGTAAAATTAACCGCAGAATGCAACTGTTTACGGACATTTACCGGACATTTTGGTGCTCAAACTGGATTAACGTTAAGACAAATACGTGTCGTATTCCAATCGTTTATTGTGGACGAGCGAGCCGCAGATTAGCTTGAAGGCTTGAACCAATGTACAATGACAAGTCTAGAGATGCAACGGATAGTTGTTTGGCCGGATACCGGATACCGGATATTCGGCCTGACCATCGGCCTAATATCCGGTATCCGGCCGCCGAATATTCCGCCAGCGGAACTATACCTACATTTCGGTTTTTCAGGTGCGCATTCTGCAGGTTTGACCTGTTTCCTAGTAAACGTTCGCGCGGACTCATTTCTAGGTTCGAAATGAGTGTGCGTGCAAGTCAGTGGAATGATTAAATTGTTTTAAAATAATCCAATTTGTTTACTCCGAAATCAAGCAATGTTACTATCCGATATCCGGTCGGATAGTAGGTCACTATCCGGTATCCGGCTGATTAGTAAAATAATGGCCGGATAGGCCGGATACCGGATAGTAACCGGATATCCGGTGCATATCTCTTATGACAACACAAAATGAAAATGATTAACATGGTAGGTACAATTGATAAAAACGCACCTGTAACGGGGGTGCGAAACTCCTGACTTCGGCCAAACTCAGCTCAGCATTGCTCCGAGCAATTATTAGGGTTGACACAACTTGACGTCCCTTTGCGTGCACGACCACAGATAAGATAATGGTTTGAATTTTGACAACTCTAAATAGCCGAAAGGGATATGTGCCATATATTAGAAAGGGACAGCATTATTCGACCCTGAACCGCTGTCAAACTTCAGTTTTGTAGGAAGTTTCCTTTATGTACAGGACTACTATTAATTATTCAGTGACTGTAAGTAGAATGAAGCAACATAGGTAGTTCCTTAAGTTTCGTATCGGTGGGAATGTATAGTATCTGTAGTATGCTTTACACTGGTTCGACCGGTCGACTATCCGGAAAGCAAACTGGTCCAGTCGTAAAACCTCTCATTCACACTTGCACATTCGTCGCAAGAATAAAAGAGATAGACGACCATCAGTTTGGTTTTGGTTAATTTGCGCATAGTTTCGTCAGCGTTTCGCACTAAAAGAGAATACACGTCGGCTATGTACCTAATACATATTTACCGCAATGGCCGCGATTATTGTTATTTCCATAGTTTATCAAATACATCAGCTCAAAACCAGTATATTTGTAACCTTGATACCCGTAGCAGCTATAGAAAACCACAGATCATGCTTATACTAGTCTATGACCAGTCTTGTTTGTGAATAGTGTTCCTGTCGGGGTGTTCCCGCCCGTCAATTAGGCAAAATCGCAGATTTGGCGGCGCGCCCGCGCAGTTGTTGCGGGCTTCTGCGCAGGAGTCGAGACGGAACGCCCACCTTATATGGCTGTTGCATTTGTGTTCTGATTTGTTTTATGTGGCACTGGAAAAAAGACGCAGTGCTGCTATACAGCTATAAACTATTTAAGTATAAAGTACTTAAGTACTCTTTCTCTCTTCTACGCAAGGAGTAAAGAGTTGGTAAAGAGTAAAAGGGGCGAAATCGCTTATGGTAGAACAGTTTTAAAGTGTCCATCATCATCATCAGTCAGTTGTAAATAAAAGTTCCAGATCTCTCCAGAGTAGCGCTAGAGTAGCTAAGGACGTAGGCGTTATTGACGGAGTGAAGTGTGCTGTCAAATATTTGAATTTTTTTATCAAATTATCTAGGTATTGTAGCGCCACCTATTTAAGGTTTTTTGACGGACACTTTTTGATACATGGAGATTCTTTTCCTATACTTCTAATCTAAGCATTTCTTCCAGTTGTCATTGCTTTGGGCCCTAGCCAAGATGACAACTGTACATCGACAAACGCCAAACGCGACGAAAAATCGCAGAAGAAGTCATTCTGTTAATATTTTCGGCAAATCACGAACGTTCATTAAATCAATCCGAATTTGGGCTTTTACGTGTGTGAGTGAATGCGACCATTTAACCTCTAGCCACCCAGAGACCTATAAAAAGGTCTCTTATTCCATTCTAATTTGAACTTTCTGTTGACAAAATAAAATTTCTTTTTGCTTGGCAAGGTTTGAGGTATGGGCGGCTAGAAGTTAATGCATGTCGGACGTACGACTAATTTAATGAGGCTACGTAGGTGCCAATTATCGTTTGATTTGTCGCCATCAAGGTTGTGTATGTTCCCGGAAATGCAATGAAGCACCCTTCACGTCTGTTATAAATGGTGTAAATGTTGACACATTATTAGCAGGCGTGGATACATATATTTGATTATGAGAGACCAAGAAAAGTCTGCAGCGATTTTGATAGCCCACGCAGTGCAAGTGTTATTTTATACGTCATAATTTCATAGAAGTTTGACGGTTAAAATAACATTTGCACTGCGTGGGCTATCAATATCTCTGCAAACTTTTCTGGTTCTAACTCTACACAAACTCTAATATTTTCAAGAATATCGTTGGAGAAGTTTCAGGCTATTTT
The DNA here is from genome assembly GCF_963556715.1 of Cydia fagiglandana. Taxonomy (NCBI): domain Eukaryota; kingdom Metazoa; phylum Arthropoda; class Insecta; order Lepidoptera; family Tortricidae; genus Cydia; species Cydia fagiglandana. The sequence continues at coordinate 6,456,472 of NC_085936.1, read as the reverse complement.
GTTTTCTAATAAAAAAACCGGGCAAGTGCGAGTCGGACTCGCGCACGAAGGGTTCCGTACCATAATGCAAAAAAAAAAAGCAAAAAAAAAAAACGGTCACCCATCCAAGTACTGACCACTCCCAACGTTGCTTAACTTTGGTCAAAAATCACGTTTGTTGTATGGGAGCCCCATTTAAATCTTTATTTTATTCTGTTTTTCCTTAAGCTCAATTAAGCTTGTATTGTTGATAATAGATAGATATAAATATAAATAAGTACTTAAATAAAAAGAAAAAAACATAATTTCATTACTTGTCATTGTCATTGCCATACAGTTAGCTTCCTCCAACTCTAGTTGTATTTTTAGTTCGTTTTTTTAGCATTAGAAAGAACTTCGCAGAAGTAAGCTTGTGGTTCCAAATCCGGCACTTTTAGCGGTAATAATTTGAAGTAAAGTATATGTATTGACCATGCTACATTACATAATTCAATGATTATTAACAGTTAAAGAGCCTGATAAAAACTGCACGCTTGCTTCTGTGGAGTTCTTTCTAATGCTAAAAAAAACGAACTATATGTATTGTACACATAGGTACTTGTATTACGGAATAGGTGAACTAGATACCGGCCGGTAGTTTAGTTAGTAAATTGAAAAAATACTAGTTTTTAAATTAGGCCTTTTAAGGTGGTTTCTGGGCTGGTTTCGTTGCACAAGAGTTCTGGGTTTAACCACACGATTGTAACTGCATTAGTTATAAGTAAATTTATAATTTTCTAAATTTACGAAATTGTCAATAATTTTGAATGACGCAAATGCAATAATTAGGTAGATATAATAGCTCGAACGCCGCTACTAAAGAATATCAATGTTATTCTGCCCTACCCAAGCTCTACCTACCGGAAAATGGATATAGGTACAATTCGCAACTACCCGTGATTAAACTAAGCTTTTTCTGATTGTTAAGTTAGGTGAAGGTATCATACTACATTCATTGAATTTGTTTTTCATAAAACACAATTTAACCGAATCATTAGGGGATTTTGGTATTAAGAAAAGGTATTCAAAAAAAAGGTAATATAGGTATAGGATAGATAGTTGCCGAGAGGATCGAATGGATTTACCCGAGTTGGAAGTTAAGCGACACATATATAGGTATGGATTTGTTATGGGTATGGTTCACCAGAAATGTCACTGTTGACAGCTCACATACAACAAAAACAAATCAAACGTATTCGCAACCGGTTATTACAATCAGAATAAGACTACGTAGATTTAGGTAGAGTACATGAAAACTCTTGAAGATCTGTTCATCCGATTTAACTTCTGCTATTGCGTCGATGCACTAAATATAACTAGCTAAGGTTAAATAAATCTCGATGCACGTATTTGACGTATTAGCTTCGTTTATTAGCTATATCTATGCCATCTAGATGTTCACTGTTTGTAAATAGAAGATATAAAACGCGAGTACAATAGTGAGTAACAATCAATTTGATTTTGAACTTTAATGAAAGGGAGAAAAAGTCGTATTTTGCATTCTAAGGTTGATCTGGATAACTATGAAACTCAGTTATTCCTTGACCTGGCAAAGGTTGACGTTGACCGTGAGTTTATTTACTTAAACACCGTAATTTCATAAACATAACGGCGTCTTGACAAGTGTTGTGCAACCTTACCCTAATGGCCACGGGATGTGGCGTTAAAAAAGCGTGCCGTGGAGTTAAAAAAAATAGAAAATGTCGCGGTGATGACGATATCTAGGATGATGGCATTGATGGCACATGTTATCTCAACCACTTATGGTTACTCAGTATTTGAGCAAGAGTAATTTGAGTAATTTCTGATTGAATCGGTAATCTGAAATGTTGATTGGAAGTATTCTCTTCAAGCACTTGTGCGTTAATTGGCATTATTATTAACGGAATGATAAGTAGTCCTATTTCACTAGCTAAATGTGAGCATTAAGAATGCTGATTACCGAATCAATCAGAAATCCACATAGTTAACAGGATGTAATCCTTCCATGCATCTTGCAATTCCTCTAGGTGGGAAACTATAAGAAATAATTACCTCTTAGGAACGCAGTGTTACTTAAATGTAGGGGAGAGCGGGGTTAAACGTGACGATTTTCATAAAATACAAATTTGATCTATGAACAACAACAGTGTGAATAAGGTATGTGGGTTGCGCTATATTAAATAATGATTATTTGCGTTTCTGAGTAGCGATATTATTTTGTGCATCGTTAAACAGTTTTTTTACCAGATTTTTTTTTATGAGATAGGTCGGAACGGAACAACTAACCCTACTATGGGGCGGGTTGTTCCGTTGCTAAAATTTATAACTTATCCGTCAAATATTTAAATCTCAGTTCACACACGCTAAAAGAGTATTTTGCAGTTCGTCGAAATATATGATAATTTTTTGTGTACTATCGACAGATAGTAAAAAAATCCAAAGCAAAAATGTGATTATCCGTGGGGTTCGTTGTGCCCTCGTTTTTGATTTATTTTATAACCATAACCATACCTACTATTCTACTATAATGGAAGCAACGAAAACGACTCCTGCAACCGCATAGTGGTCTGACTTTTCGCGACAAACATCATACGAATCGCTCCATGGTTTACTTGCGTTCCTATTCCCATCGGATCAACTTACCTCCGGCACGTTTAACCCCGCTTCCCCCCTAGTTGGGTGGTGTAACTTATAATTATAATCATTCGATCTTTATAATTTTTACATTTTCAACCTACAAGTTGCCTCCAGAAACTCGCGAACTAAATTGACATGAGTTTGACAAATAAAATGATACCAGGAATAGCAAAGAAAAAATAGTCAGGGGTATATGTCGATAAAATGATATCGATAAGTAAGATGCACTTACTACCCATGTGATAATTATAAAGGGGTCACAAACGATTTCGATTTGGATGAATGTGACGAGAAAAGTGGTTGATTCGATTGTAAGATTGTGACGTTACCAATCAAATCAGGAGGTGCGGATGTGAAACTGACAAATTTCAATGTTAAGACGAAATAGGAGCTGAGTTTAAATATTTTAGGTAAATATACCCATCTTGCTAAGGGAAGCGGCTCCTAAAACTAGTGCGATAAGGACAAGGCGAAAAACCCTGCGTAAAAATCTCAAAAATCGAGGTTTCTTACTCGATTGTTTCCTCCTCCAAAACTTAACCAATCGTAACCAAATTTGGAAATCTAAATGATTATGAAATTATCTGTGCCATACCGTTTTGCTTTTTTGGCTAATTGATATCAGTTTTGAATACTACGCCTCTCATTGCGGCATAGTCTCTAGCGCCTTACAAAACAAAAATATCAATAAAAGCAAAACGGTCCGACACAGATATTGAGATATTGACAATATTAATCTGTGTTGAAAAAATCATTGCTCTAGCTAGCATCAAAACCCACGGAGGAAACAGTCGAGTATGTTTGTATGGAGATATGACCACTCCTGTTGGCTCTTAATATGCAGGTTTGGGGGCAAGTTGTTTATATCAAGAGGTCGCGGTTGTCGCCATAAATCTAAAATTGGTGATTTAATTTTATACCATGTGACCGGTAGATGAGATTGATCGATAAATAAAGTTACACCAAGAAAAGTCTGCAGCGATTTTGATAGACCACGCAGTGCAACTGTTATTTAATATCTACGTCATAATTTCATAGAATTTTGACGTTTGAAATAATACTTGTACTGCGTGGGCTATTAAAATCGCTGCTGACTTTTTTTGGTTTAACTGTATTTAAATTCTGACCTAAGGCCCCCCCACATCTAGCGTCTTTCGAGCGTCGGCGTCTACAACTCTATGGCCGCTGCTCGACGCAACGTCGACGCAACTGCGCAGCGACGTCATTTTCCATAGCGCTGACCAGACGCCGACAGACGCCGACGCTCGAAAGACGCTAGATGTAGGGGGCCCTAATTGTCAACTTGAATGTCCAGTTTAGGGACTGGTCTTCTTTACAATCAAAGCAATAGAGATCACCGAGACGATTTAATTTTTACGTCCACACCACACAAAATAAATGAGAAATCTTATTTCCCCGTCTGGGTCGGCCTTATTTGTATTTTGAGCCAAAATCACTGTTTCTATGTTATCATCTACAACTTGTTACTCTAGCTGTAAGTTTTCCTAACAAATAAAATAAAATAAATATAGTAAAATATGTATTTAATTACCTACAATATGTTTATCCAATATCCTTGTATCTATTACTATAAAATTGCATAATTTTCGAAATACCAAGTAAAAATTGTAAAATAATTTAAATTACCTCCTTAAAGATACATTTTAACTGACCGCGCAACAGTAGCGCCGCTAGCGGTGAATTCTCGCGATATTCTCCAATTCAAACTTTTTTGAAAATATCGATATGAACAGCACTGGCCAAACTGTGGTATCATTTGTGCACATTGACCTGTCAATTTAGTTCGCGAGATTCTGGAGGCAACCTTAGCAATAAGTAATTTCAAACCATCAAAGTTTAGATACCTATAATACCTATATATATAATATTGTCGCCTAGTCACTTCGCCTTCCGCCAATTTCTTGTGTCAAATATTAGAGGCCCTGAACGGTATCTCCTTAACCTTCAAACGTGTGTATGTATACTTATTCCTATACAAACCCTTAACCTATTTTGCAGCCGATCCGTCTGTGTGATTCTGACGTCATGTTCCTAAGCGTTACGTGTCTATTCGTGGGCTATAAAAATTAACAGCAGTCAATAGTTATTTTTGGGTCGATCAACTATTTCTTGTTGTTGTTGTAAGCCAGGGGACAATATTGACACAGTTAGAACAAATGTTGTACCAAGTTCTACTAACAAGCTTAGTAGATGGTCCATTACCACTGTTAATTTAAATGACATAAAGTTCGACGTAGCCATGGCAACGACGAGTGATGAAGTAAAGTTGAATCACCCTTTTAACTATGTTTTCAACAATTTCCTAAGACCTTTAAGGTGACAGTCCATTTCCAACGACAACTGCACTACTGTTCATTTTACTATGGAAATTGACAATGACAGGCGACGCGTTCAGTACCGGTAGTGCAACTGCGGTTAGAAATGGAATGTTACCCTTACTGACTACTACCGCAACGTTTCGGTGCCATAAAAGTTAAGGCTTTTAATAAAAAGATTCAATGTACATTAATAATTCCCAGTACCTTTGTGGTGTGTAGCCTCAGCGTATAAATGAACTATATATAAATCATTTAACCGAAATGATAAATGGTATAACTAAATAGACTGTATTATGTTATGAGCTCATGTGAACTAAATAAAACATGGGCGCGTATATAGCGCATCTATATTTCAAAGCAGTAACTCGACTACTTTTTAGGGTTCCGTACTCAAAGGGTAAAACGGGACCCTATTACTAAGACTTCGCTGTCCGTCCGTCCGTCCGTCTGTCACCAGGCTGTATCTCACGAACCGTGATAGCTAGACAGTTGAAATTTTCACAGATGATGTATTTCTGTTGCCGCTATAACAACAAATACTAAAAACAGAATAAAACAAAGATTTAAATGGGGCTCCCATACAACATACGTGATTTTTGACCAAAGTTAAAGCAACGTCGGGAGTGGTCAGTACTTGGATGGGTGACCGTTTTTTTTGCTTTTTTTTTTTGTATTTTTTTGCATTATGGTACGGAACCCTTCGTGCGCGAGTCCGACTCGCACTTGCCCGGTTTTGTTTAAAAATCATACGACTCTATTAAATTGTTCAGCAGAAAAATCGTAATGAGTACAATTTTATAAGAGTGTGTGATCATAATCATAGAGGGAAGAAGTAGTTATCCTCCAGTTAAAGACTTGAAGCCCTATTCAAATTTTTATTTTGGTATCGGCGAATAACTAAAGGACATCATTTTGAAGTCAAAATGTAAACAAGACGTTCAAATTGTCTTGAACCTTTCCAGAGAAAAGTTTGGTAACTGCTTGTGTTTAAACTGTGCTCGTATGAACGGGGTTTGGAGGGTATTTACAGATTGAGTGTTCGGCGTTAAAACACGCACATGCGTACGAGTTCGTGGAAACGGCATGGAAATAAATCTAATAATTTAATGTCGGTGTTTAATTTGCACTGGTTGCACATTTAACGACCGACAGATCTTACAGGGAACAAGATTTTAAAAAGATGTAAGCTAAAATGGGCCATTATCTTAGTTTCACTGGCATAAAAAAGTATCCTCAAAATAAATAATTTTGTACTTATAGTTTAGGTACTAATTAAACTGAGTTACGTACGTAGTTAAAACGTACGTTGGGACACGATAAAGTTAAAGTAGTTCATAATTCGATAACTACATATTACACTTCATATGGTATACGTTAGGTACATACTTACTTTCTAATTATATGTACCTTAGGGTGGTTCAAAAATCTTTTATTTTTTATTTTTGACGGGGCACCCCCTTATTTTGTTACACTTATTATGCTGATAAAATACACCAAGTTTCGTAATTTTATCTCAACTACAAGGGGGTGCTCAACCACTTTGAAAATTTTGTATGATTTTGTATGTTGTATGAAAACCAAAAAAAACAAGTATTTATTATTCAGAATTTTATTTAACTATCTGTTTTCACATTATTTGCACATGTGATTTATAAGTTTTTAAGTAGAAAAACATTTTTATTTCTATTTTTTATAATTTTTCAAAAGTAAAATTGTTAGAAATTCACCTAAAAAATTATTAAAAATAGAAATAAAAATGCTTTTTCACCAAATAACTTTTAAATCACACTTTCAAATAAAACTACTACGTACATAAAACTTAAAAAAAAATACTTGATTTTTTTGAATTTCATACTACTTTGAAAAATTTCAAAGTGTTTGAGCACCCCCTTATAGTTGAGATAAGATTACAAAACTTGGCATATTTAGTCAACAGAACAAGTATAACAAAATGAGAGGGTGCCGCTTCCTCTAGCTAGAGTTTGAATTTTTCCCATACAAACGTGAACCACCCTAATGTACCTATGCCTCTACTATCAGTTGGCAGAGTATTTTTCACTTACTTTCAGTGAATAAACGTGCCGTGTGTCACGTTTTACGTTTCTTTACGGTCTTATGTACCTAACTTCACTCCACTCCAAACGATGTTGTCCCTTTCTAAGTATACTATAAAACAGAGCAAGAGTTATATCGGAGTTTTATACAGCGCCTCTAGGATTCACCTATAGAACTAAATAACAAAATTAACACATTTTCTCACGTCTACGTAATTTACTATCTATGCATCTCGCTCTCGCATATTAGTGCAAGTGAGATGCACAGAAAGTAATGTTACATATACTGATGGTAGCCGTCAATATGGAGGGTAGAGGTAAGGAGAATCCTTTATGACTTTATGAGAAAACTCCTTTATGGGAGAATATTTGCAAAAAGTGGGCACGCTGTCAGCTATTATATTTTTTCTAAATCTCTCCAGAGTAGCGAAAAAAAGAAAACCCATAAACCTAGTTTTTCATTGTATCAATACCGTACTAAAAATCATGGAGAATGGAAGATACTCGTATTTACAAGTGGAAAAACGTTTTCTCTTTTTGTATGGACGATTACGTAGTATACTTCCCTCTTAAGGTTTTTGACGGACACTTTTTCATTATTAATTACATGGAGATTGTATTCCTTACCTCTACCATCCACTAAGAGCATTTAGAAGGGACATGTCATCGCTGTCATTTTCTTTACAAAACAGTCTGCCGATTTTTGCGGGGGAGGGGACGTCAAATGTATTGCTATTTCTACATGATTTGTACGTAACGTACAAATAGCCATGTCAGTCCATACAAAAGTTTGCACAATTGTGTTTTTCGGCAGAGGGGTAAGTAATAATGTCAACAAAAAAATAAAGAGTATACCTACGAGACTACTACGACTATGATATTTGATTTATTCGGTTGTCAATATAAAACAAATGTAGGTGTTCTTTCTTCCCGTATGAGACGCCATTACTATGTAGTCTTGCTTGAGATTAATAAACATTACCTATATGGTGTTCAAACAAGCTTTTCTTTCCTGCTTGGAACCCTAATCCTAAATCCTAACAGTAAGCACTCAGTGGCCACTCCAGTTATTAAATGCTCTAAGACCAATTTTGTCACTTTGTTACTGACTCAACCTTCATTCTACAATTTTTTAAAGATTTGACGTTGCCATAGTTACGAAAATAATAAACACATCAATGTTAGTAAACAATGTATAAATTAAAATATATTGTATTCAAGACAAAAATTGCAAAATATGATAATTACGTAAACATCATTAATAATCGAGTTAAAATTATGACTTTGCGTGTTAAAAAATAGGAAGCAAAGTATACGGCGCGATTATACAGGCTACTTTTGGCTACATATTTATTACCTATGATGAAAATAGTACACACATGAGAAGAAATCTTAAAATAGGTATGTATTATAATGGTCCGCTTCAGTCCGCATCATGACAGCGGCCGTCTCCTACTGCTAAGTAACATTATCTAATAGAGTGTGCGGAAAGAGAAGAGTCGTGAAATTTAGGGGAGCCCATACATTATACCTACGACTCTTCTCTTTCCGCACAGACCCTACGTATGACCTTAATAGCGATCTTAATTTTATACTACCTATATGATCTCGAGTATATTTCAGTGCCAAGCGCCCCATTTCCAATACAAAATGAACCCACGCTGCGGGTATTTGGCAATAAATGTGTTTTAAATTTTCAGATTCTGAACCACCAGCAAAAGTTTTTGAAGAAAGTTTTATATTTCCTGTTACCAAGTTGACATGAAAAACGAGTACCTACCAAACACAATAATTTGAACAACGGAAAATAAAATAATACTTACTTAGTAAAGAAAAATAAATAAACTCACAGAACATTTGTATGTTTTATTTTATTTAAGATAATAATGCTTAATAAAATACGTAGCAATTCTTGTGTAAATATTCTTACTATGTGTATGTTCTTACTATGTGTTATGTGCACCCAGCAACAAAAACAGCAACATGTCTATGTACCGCTCCTTGTATTGAGCCTTAATTCTTAATACATATGTAACTTCTACATGCATACGCATGCATACATGATGCAATCCGGGTTTTCAGGGAAATGTTGTTTTCAATCAGCTTCTTGCCTAAAACCAAAAACTGCTCGTAAGCAATGTGATTTTCGCAAATGTAGCAGTAGAAATAGGAAAATATGATGTCAAGTATAACTCATTACCTTTGTACTAAATCAGCCTTTTATCGAACTATTAATTGATTTATCCCTTAAAGTTTTGCTTGAAGTTCACATACTGTTATAAATTTATACATATTACGTTGAAAATTGCATTAATATTCGTGAAAAATCTGCGTATTTGTTGTGTTTACAAGTTGACAGAAATGTCACGTTGGAAACGCACGTATTTTTCCATAACATCTGTCACGTTTACTCGCGTAAAGTATTTACGCAGAATAATTCTGGCTCAGTTTTCATTATATAATTAGAAAGAGAGCGTTTTAGGTGTGAAGTTAGGCAAGTATGGAAAACTCGCGTAAAAACGTTTGTAACTCATGGTACAAATTGAAATTTTTAGTTCTTTACGTGACCGGTAGAGGCACTGTACAATTACTCCATACATTTTCCTTAACTTTCTCACTATCTTCACTTCTCACTGTCATTCACGGAACTCATAGTAGAGCTACTACATACTTATTAGGTATTATAATCGGATTTCATTACTCACTAACTCACTTTTTATGTTCATATTTCAACTATAGTTCGATATGATAGGAACCGGTTAATTCTGGTTTACGAATTGCGACCCCGAGTAAGGCGCTCTACGTGTCTCGCCTGCATTACTCCGCCGGGGCCGACGAGGTGGTGGAGTACGTCCGCCGGAAGACTGGCTACACGCTGAGGGTGCACCAGCTACAGTCGCGTCACTATGTGCACTTCAGTTCATTTGTGGTGCGCGTACCGCGGCCGCTGCAGGACACCATCGCAAGCGCAGACTTCTGGCCGAAGGGTGTGGTGTTTCGGCGGTACCGGGGCAATCTGCCGAATCCTACACCAAGTCAAACGACGCAACGGAGCCACGCTGTTACGTCGTCGCCCAAATCTAATGTTTAATTTGTCTTTGGTTTTTATTTGTAGTTTCTTTGTATTTATTGTATTTTATTTTGTAGTTTCACAGTGCCTTGGTTTTACTGTAATGCTGTGTTACTTATTTGACTAATAAATAAATAAATAAATAAATAAATAAATGATATCTATACCTATACAAGTTACGGTTGCACCATACATTGCATGCATTGTGCATTCTTTATAAATCAAAATCCGGAATCAATATTTCTATATTTTTTTAAATATTAAACAGGTACCTAGGTATATTACATATATAAAACTACACAAAAGTAATATGTTAGTCCCTAACTGTATGGTTTTACTGACAATAAGTTTTTTTTAAGATTTGTTTTTTGTAATTTTAAAGCCCTGTAGTTGTATCCAAGTTGAAGTTTTCTATAAACCAGATTGAATCTATTAAGGAATAAGCTAAATTAAAAGCTTCATCATCATATCACTCACATCATACACTTGCGACATTCGACCTTAATTACCCGCAATAAAGCTCACGCCACGTGGCTGCATCTCAGAAATCGTAATCAATCATTCTTTCAACTGATGTTTAATAAGTGTTCCGTGAACAAAGTTTTGTACGGAACACTAAAAATACATGTCACCCGACCACCCGCAGAGAGCCCTTACAAAGTTCGAGCGTCAATGAACCCTGGCTTTTTAGGGTTCCGTACCCAAAGGGTAAAAAACGGGACCCTAGTACTAAGACTCCGCTGTCCGTCCGTCTGTCTGTCTCCAGGCTGTATCTCATGATGAACCGTGATAGCTAGGCAGTTAAAATTTTTACAGATGATGTATTTCTTTTGCCGCTATAACAACAAATACTAAAAACAGAACATAATAAATATTTAAGTGGGGCTCCCATACAAAAAACGTGATTTTTTTTGCCGTTTTTTGTGTAATGGTACGGAACCCTACGTGCGCGAGTCCGCTCCCACTTGGCCGGTTATTTATTTATTTAATATACGCATCATACACTATTATTCAGACTTCATTATCGCATTTTACATGCGTCGTCGTAAGTCCCAAGATTTAAATCAAACGATTTGTTACGAGTGTTGATTTTATGGAAGTGTTTTATAGGGTGCTGAATGCCATTTGCCATTTGTTTAATGACAACTCCAGACATCACATATTTTGTGACATTGCAATACGAATTCACGATAAACCCACACAATATTTCCAGTTCATATTTTTGTTTATGTAGCAATGCATAAAATAAAACATGCTGTTGCCATGTCAGGATATTGCTGGCTCAATATTACAAAGTTCTATGCAACATTTTCAAGATTGTTGAAATTCGACATAATGTCACTATGACAATGTACAAATTCAGTTCGATAAAAATGAAACATAGAACCCTGTAATATTGGGCCACCGATATGTCATTCAAGGCAAATCGATTTTGGCCCCTGATATACCAGCCTAAGGGAAAAACGTAGGCAGGGAAAAACCGAAGCTAACCTGTATGCCTCGAGCAACTACATAAGCAGTACAGAGCCACATTAATGCACACATTCGTATTGTGGATAAACATCGTAATGTAGCAGATAAACTAGGATGGGAGCCAAGACGAAAATATGCCCGTCGCGTTTTTCCTCCGACCGCTTCAACGCGACCGACAAACACATTGTTAGATCACCAAAAATTAAAAGTTTTCCTAAATTATTCCTATTTTGAAGCGATCTATAAATCAGTTATACTGTGAATTACTTACAAATGTACATATACTTTTAATTATTATACGTTATGGTTCAAATTGGTCTTCTTTTAACCATGGCAAAATAAATTAATTGTTTTAATTTTTAACAAGCAGAAACGTCTGCGAAAAGTGGAAAAACACCACCACCACCCAACCAACCGCCCACCACCAGCCTAGACAGTATTTTTTCTACTTTTAAATTTATTCTACGCTTATTAATTGATTTCTCATTATATCACTCTAATAATTTTTCTAACGTACCTACATAATTTCTTGTATTGTGATAATTGAATTCAGCAAACGTTTGCCAGTAGAGTGATGGTCACTAACCGTTTGAGTATTCGGTCTGCTGATTTCTCTAATCAATTCTTAAAACTGATGATGATTATTGTAGCAAAAATCAACATTATTGCTTCTTATGTACTTTATGTAGGAACGTCACGGAATCTTTCAACTTTGTCAAATAAAAAAACTTATTGCATTCAGAATATTTTGAAATATTTAAACATGAAATTACCAAGTATCTTATTGTTGGTCTATTGACTGTTAATAAATTAAAACACACAGAATTCCGACGTTTTAGCTAACGCAATTTTTCAGTGAACTTGAAATTTCAGTTCGTATTTTAGAAGCACGTGACGTTATTATTAATTGTGTTTATGACAGAATGTTGTAGGTGGAGTGTTTTGAAGATTGATTGTGACATTTGGCCTCTAGGGTTGTATATTGTTTGAGATTCTCTTAGGACAGTCTTAATCCTAACATACCTACTGGTCAAGCAAATTAAATCCTAAGCTTCCGGAAAACTGTGACAAAGCGATGTTATACCTACTGAAACTGAAAACTCTTATTATTTTTCAATTTGACAGGATATCCTGTAGTCTCATGGTTCAATCTGGTTTCATAAAGATTAGCTATGTATAGGTATCCACTGGTACCTCATTAAATAAGAGACTTTGTTTAAGTCTTGGTATTTCTTGATTGCTGCAGAAGCAAACAAAAAAAGCTTTGTGAAAAACTGACAATAAAACAAAGTCGCATTGCGATTCTCTAATAAAATAAAGACACGTTTGATCTTCTGACTGACACAAGAGGTCGGCGCGTACTGAACATTCTACAGAATTTCTGCTGATATTAAGTTTAATCTGAGGGTAGCGTTGGTTTTTGCATAGTTTCAGTGCTGCTATTGCATAGGATAGTGTAGTGTTGTGTACCTAGTGTGTTGGGTCCATATCATTGTGTGAGATGTTGTGTTGTTTGTCCGCAAGGTCGCGGAAGCACGGGTCGGGTCGTCGCACAAGTCAAGGTGGGTACGGAAAATTTCATTCAACTGTTCTATTTACATCACCACAAATTACAGCGCATCGCGCACTTCCTTCACTGTACGTACGTACGTACGGACCTTCGCATTCCGTACAGACACTTGGAATAGTAAAGCTTCAGGAATACGCCGGAAGCCGGGAAAGGGACAACGCGAGGGTTTCCGCGTCCGTGTGCTCGTGTTTACGTCGGTTCTGAGACCGGCCGGGGGCGTATGTTACATAAAACGTTTGCATCCTCACCTCCTCTATCTTGAGGCTTGTGCGGACCACCTTGCGGGTGACCGCGCTCTCGTAACTCTCTTCAATGGTCTCCGCCATGGCTGCGTTGCGCGGGCGCTGCGGGCGACGCGCGCGATAGTTACGGCGGTACTGACGGGCGCGCGTTATTTTTAGGCACGCGCAGAGCCAGCTGCTACAGCTTTCAGGCGCCACAGTATTTGCGGACACTGTGTCGCTCCAGAGCAACGTCTAGAGGATGCCATGAACCAGAGCTAAAGCGCATCCTGAACCCATGGTAGATACACATGGTGAGTTGTGATTGTGACTCACAAAATGCGACCATCCCCTTTCGTTCTAGAGACAAGAATCCTAAATGAAAACTACTACTTATGGCTCTGACCTAAACCTCCCTAAGTCTACTAACCTAACACTTAAGCTCCCTTTCAAGGCTTATCTAGGTCTGAGGAAGCTCACAAAAAGTAAGACGCACCACAAAATGGATTGATGCCAAAGGATCCTTTACGTACGCTTCCTCAAAAGCTTTAAGATTGACAGCCGAATGAGGTTTACGATCGAATCGATTTGTGACTAATGCAGCATCTGCCACCAGAGAGATTTAAATCAGTCCGAATGGCCGGTGGCGGGAAATGTGCGCTCGTGGGTGAGGTGTAGTGACGAATGGAGTTGGCACTGTTAGCGTTCGCCTGCCTAGTTTTTGCTTCTTTTACTGTTTATAACATTCTAGCTATGTATATGTTAGAATAGTTGAATTTGCTGTAGAATTTGAGTACCTATAGTTCAGATTGTAATCATCATAGAAATAAATAAATAGGTACGCTCGACGGCAATACCAACTAGCAACAACTAGCAAACGAATTGCAGAAATATTTGTAATGTAAGTATGTCAAATGTATAATTCGGTGTCCTAATTTTGCAAAGGGAACAAAATGCTGTTTTTTTAAAGAAAATGATACGATATATGTAAAATGTAAATGGGTACCTTTAGTATGAAATAGAATTAGACTACACGCCGTGTTATTAAAGACATTCAAAGAATTACTATCAGCATGCACTTATAGTATCATGTCATGAAATTCTTGCCGGTTAAGAATTCCACGCCAAAAATTAGAAAAAAAACATAATATTATGCTTAGAAACAGTTGCCCCAATATGTGTTAAGGATGCTTCGTTTGTCTAGTCTAAGCTAGTTACATCTGGCCAAAGCGCCATCTATCGGAGTTTCTCAGTAAACGAACAACCTCTGAGTTGGTAATATTATACATATTCCATCAGTTTTATTTTTTTTAAGTACACTTTTAATAACAATAATTGAAAATAAAAGTTGCAGAATTAAATAGAAGTATTTGAAATTGCCAATTCATCAGTCACTTCTAACTAGCGACATCTAGCGATGAGTAATAGAAATAGGCTTTTGTCCTTAAATTATTTTTAGTCACTTTATAGCTTTTCTTTTGAAGGCACAAATGAATAGGCAAATTATATTATTACAATTTTTTTTTAATAAATAAAAATGCAAAGCAATTCCTAACAACGATTTTCAGGACCGACCGGATATATGTATATATTAATACCAACTAGCAATAAGTACGTATTTCGTGCTAGCTATACTAGATAATTACGGAATTGAATACCAACAAAGTGAAATTAAGTTATAACTTTATAGTAGCAGTGTCATAGGTATGTGGCGACATCTATTGACGAGTAGTTGAATGTTTTCTTTATTAACTCCTTTTTATATCCGTTTTTATTTATCTTAGTATTATTTAACTTATTTTATACACCTAATACCTCTAAACTCCGATATATTTAATATTAAATAATCTAAAACCTATCTTCCAGTTTCAAATTTCTTTTTTAAGACATACATCATGGGGTCTGGTTTCATGTTGGCTCTCAGGAAGTCACTTTTTTCGGGGCAGTCACTCTAAGCACATAATATAATCATATTATGAGAACCAAATTATTCAAATAGTACCTACAACCAGGCGGCGTAGCACGGTCGCGTTTTTATCCCTTGTCGCCATGCCTGTCACGTTCTAACAAGTACGTGAGTGCGAAAGGGACGCGCATAGTGATAGCAGATAAAAATGGAACCGTGCTGCGCCGGCAGAACAGGCTATCGTAGCGCCTGAAAGAAATCTCTTAGCAAACATATAAGTTTTCATGTTATGTTGCTGATACCTGTACTGTAGTAGTCTTATTTATTCTGTGCTATAGGTTGATTCCTGGTTGTTTCTCGCACATCTCCTTTCATTTATGCTTCAGTGGAAAACCAGCCTAACCATATGAAAAACTTCCGATTAGTTCTCCGTAAAAAAAAAAACAACGGGTTGCACTCCGGAAGTGCCGACAGAAGTGAAAACTCAATGACTAGTCCAAAATGTCTGACAATGTATAATTGACCCATCCTCATTTCTATTGAAAAACTTTAGTTCCGAAATTGCTGGCCAGTGAGGTTAAATTTGTAGCGTTAATTGTTTAAAATTCGAATAGAAATTGTAAAGTTACCTTGCAGACCTCGCATCTGAATATATTTGGTCATGATATTTTGAGTTTTATTCACCAGTACTAGAGTTCACTTTTATTAGAGATTTCATCAAGATATAGCTTTATTGAATTATATTTGAGTGATATAAAGTTAGAATGTAACTGTGAGACCCTCGTATTTCAGCCCGTACAAGATTAGAACATTGAGCTTTATTGCTTAATATAAAAGTCCAGTTTTAAATAATTGACCTGATTATGATACGTTATGACTAAAGTTCTTTGGTGAATAACATTGGCCGTGACACATGACGTCAGCGTTACGTTACGTTACGCTGAATCGAGTTTATCATTTTTACCCCACCTCAAAAAGTGCTCAGCACCGTTATAGAAGTTTTCACTTCAAAAAACTAAAAAAAAAATAGAATTATAATGTACCCTATGTCGCCCTATGAACTAAGCACGGATTGTTCGATTAATTTAAATCGGCTCAGCAGTTTTGACGATACTTACGTAAAGACTGCTAAAATTAGGTGAATAAAAAAGGGGAAAGATAATATTATGTGCCTTTTTCAACAAAAATGTACTACATTGTCGGTTGTCGATAAGGTTGATTTCAAATTGAAGCGATATGGAAATAGCGCCTTACAGCTTGGCAAAAAAGAGTAGAAATTAAAAAGTGGCAACACTGTAGCGTCGTCCCGTTTTCTTATATTTATTGGTTTGAAAGGGACGACACTCCAGTGTTGCCACTTTTTAATTTCTACTCTTTTTTGCCAAGCTGTACAACCGACTATAGGGACCCTTTTGGTTGATAAGGGCACTATTATGGATGTTAAACAAAAACAAAATATAACATAGATATTATGTTTAAAATTTTATTCAGCATACGCAAACATGCAACAATACTCTTGCGATGTATTCACAATAAATAAAACATTATCCTAAGACTAAATGTATATTATATATACCGAGAAACATTTTTACAGATATCCGTTTTTGTATCACTAGTAGCGCGTCTGTTCGCTGTACTAATACTTAGCATATATGTATATTTGTAGTTGTTCTTTTCACTTTACTCCACATGCCTGTAAAAAAAGAAAAACGTTATTGAAGCTTTTATTTTTAATATAGCACTGTTTTTTGTATTCTTAATAACCTTAGTGGCCATTAGTAGAGCAAGCAAGAGTGAGGAAGTATCACAATAAATGTCAAAATACCTATGAAAATTTAATGTTTATAGTGGCACCCTTCACACTTTGTTACTGCAAAGTTAGCTAAAGATGCAGGCAGCTTCAGGCGGACAGAACATAGGTTACTAAAAAGTTTGTTTAAACCTTGTACCAAATCAAATGAAGTCGATGTAAAGTCCTATCCTATATCGAAGACATATGTAACTTCGTATAAGATGAATAAAGTCTCGGAAATCAAGAAAAAGTCATTCTCCCATAGATGGCGCACACACCTTTAGCCTATTCTCGGCTAGATGGCGTGACGACACCGTTTCATATTTAACAATTTTAACACATAATAGATATCAGTGAATGAACATAGGTCAAAATGATATAAAAATAATAAAATCATTTATCCATATATATTCATTTTTTTGATAATTTTATACGTGTTTATTTTGAGTTATAGTCGTGTGTCGATAGATGTAGTAAATTTACAGTGACTACAACATTTACTATGACAGGACCCCTCTATACTATCTATTCTTTTTGCCTATATCGGTATAAAATGTTTTTTCGATTTTGCTACTTACTTTAGAGCGGGTCGGATATGCGCCATAGTCTCCTACTTGCATAAGCAGTTTTTAAAAGGTAGGAGACAGGGTAACATTATTAGTATTTTGGCCGAAGGGTGGTTCCGGCGGTTTCGCAGCCGGCTGTCTGACTGACCCCTACTTCTTACAAAATGTATGATAAAAGTCTAAGAAAAATCGTTCATATTTATAATTTCCACAGAAAAGACGCAGGTTTTCCCGGACGTTTATAAGTTTATAACTCAGTGTGATACTAACACGACGCGCATGGTGTTGGTGAATCCGGAGCCCTGCTTCCAGCCGGTGACGACCACGATGAGGTCGCCGGTGTTGATGAACCCCCGCGCGCGGCCGAACTTCACGCCGGTCTGCACGCGGTCGTCCACGTCCTGCAGCCAGTTGCTGGCAGCTGGGGCTGAGAACAAAAAAAAGTTAGGATTTTGTCATACCGTGTAACAAATTGTGCATGATATACGCGTCCACCCGGGTACACTTCCTACATCCACCCGGTACACTTGTTACACCTACCCTAGACCCTAGTACAGTCGCTACACCCACCCTCGTACACTGGCTAAACCCACTCGGTACGCTTCCTACACCTATCCCGGTACACTCACTACAATGGTACACGGCTACACACACGGTACAGTCGCTACACCCACCTCGGTTCACTCACTACACCCACCCTGGTACACTGGCTACACACACTCGGTACAGTCGCAACATCTATCCCGGTACACTTGCTAAACCCACCCTGGTACACTGGCTACACACACTCGGTACAGTCGCAACACCTATCCCGGTACACTTGCTAAACCCACACTGGTACACTCACTACACTCACCCCGGTTCACTCACTACACCCACCCTGGTACACTGGCTACACATACTCGGTACAGTCGCAACACCTATCCCGGTACACTTGCTAAACCCACCCTGGTACACTGGCTACACCCACTCTGGTACACTGGCTACACTCACCCTGGTAGACGATGGGCAGCACGCCGCGGTAGAGATGCGCCTGGCGGGCGGTCTGCGGCTGGCGGGTGACGGCGATGATGGGGCAGCGCGGGCGGTACTTGGCTACGTACCCAGGTACACTTGCTAAACCCGCACTGGTACACTCTTGACACCCACCCCGGTACACCAGCTACACTCACCCTGGTAGACGATGGGCAGCACGCCGCGGTAGAGATGCGCCTGGCGGGCGGTCTGCGGCTGGCGGGTGACGGCGATGATGGGGCAGCGCGGGCGGTACTTGCTGAGCAGGTGCGCGGAGCGGCCGCTGGTGGTGATGACCACGATGGCGGACGCGAGGCACTTGGTGGACGCCTCCACGGCCGCGATGGCCACGGAGTGCGCGGGGTCGAGGGGAGCTGACACCTACAAAATACATTATTCTTTTAGGCGCGTTCACACAGTACGAGTCACATTAAGAGAATTTTGCGTCTCTATTGTTTCCCAAATAGCTTTAAGTCCAAATAGCGTTAATCATAATAGCCTTTAGCCTAGCCGCGTAGCTTTAGGCCTAGCCGCGTAGCTGTAGGCGTTAGCCTTTGAAGAGCAGAGGCGAGTGGAACTCGACGCGAAGCGCGACGAGTTAAAGGCCCGACCACCTGCGGTCATAAATTACAATTTTGTCGGAGGGGTGCTGACCTGCGGTGTGTATGGTCGTACATTCACCGCAAAAATAGGCTACGTCAGCCACCTGAGAGCTCACGATCGTCGCTCTCACTAGCCAGTGAATACCCAGTCGCCGAGGCCGAAACCGGCTAGGACAGGATGGATGGAATCATAATTTATTTGGTTCAGAAGTTTCACTTCAGGATTGCCATAAAAACAAACCTAACCTAACCTATCTATAGGATAAATAAATCAATAAAAAATATAACAGGACATTTTTACACAAATTGACTAAGCCCCACGGTAAGCTCAATCAAGAAGGCTTGTGTTGTGGATAACCTTACGAAAATTCTAAAAAGTTAACGGTTTCAGTTTTATGACTAATGATAATATGACAAATTGTACAAATGGGGAGCACACGTGAAAGAAAAATAAAATCTGGCCCAGTGTAGAAATTTAATTCAAAGATAAGCGTAGATTAACATTTTTTCTTTTCACAAAAATTCGTTCGGTCGGCGCCGTCGAGGATGGCGTTGGCCAATTCAGAAGTCAATAAAACTTGGGCGAAAAGGCAAACGACTATGAGAAAGAGTTCTTGAAATGAATGATAGTTGTATTGTTCCTGAGCGACGAGCTCCGAGAAAAGCTGCTTATGCCAAATAGCTGCTTCAGCCTCCTTGCTGATGTTAGCCATGGTGAGCACACACTCGAGGGAATAGTCTCCCTTGGCCGTCTCGCCGGACAGCATGACGCAGTCGGCGCCGTCGAGGATGGCGTTGGCCACGTCACAGTCAATTAAACTTGTGCGAAAAGGCAGACGACCACGAGAAAGAGTAATCTTTAAATGAAATTGTGTTGTACCTGAGCGACGAGCTCCGAGAAGAGCTGTTTATACCAAATAGCTGCTTCAGCCTCCTTGCTGATGTTAGCCATGGTGAGCACACACTCGAGGGGATAGTCTCCCTTGGCCGTCTCGCCGGACAGCATGACGCAGTCGGCGCCGTCGAGGATGGCGTTGGCCACGTCAGAGCCAATTAAACTTGGGCGAAAAAGCACACGACCATGAGAAAGAGTATTGTACCTGAGCGACGAGCTCCGAGAAGAGCTGCTTATGCCATATAGCTGCTTCAGCCTCCTTGCTGATGTTAGCCATGGTGAGCACACACTCGAGGGGATAGTCTCCCTTGGCCGTCTCGCCGGACAGCATGACGCAGTCGGCGCCGTCGAGGATGGCGTTGGCCACGTCAGAGCCAATTAAACTTGGGCGAAAAAGCAGACGACCATGAGAAAGAGTATTGTACCTGAGCGACGAGCTCCGAGAAGAGCTGCTTATGCCAAATAGCGGCTGCAGCCTCCTTGCTGATGTTAGCCATGGTGAGTACACACTCGAGGGGATAGTCTCCCTTGGCCGTCTCGCCGGACATCATGACGCAGTCGGCGCCGTCGAGGATGGCGTTGGCCACGAGAAAGACCATGAGAAAGGGTAATCTTTAAATGAAAGATAGTTGTATTATACCTGTGCGACGAGCTCCGAGAAGAGCTGCTTATGCCATATAGCAGCCTCAGCCTCCTTTGAGATGTTAGCCATGGTGAGCACGCACTCAAGGGGATAGTCTCCCTTGGCCGTCTCTCCGGACAGCATGACGCAGTCAGCGCCGTCGAGGATGGCGTTGGCCACGTCGGAGGTCTCGGCGCGGGTGGGGCGGGGCTTCTTCACCATGGACTCGAGCATTTGGGTGGCGCAGATGACGGGCTTGCCGACCTGGGGAGTAACGGTACTATTTGATGCGGGTCGCTTATTGAATGAATGAATGAACGCTTAATGAAATTTTGACAGATCATTACAGATATCGGGTCAGCTCTTATGAATCAACCCATACCTTATAGCAAGATTATACCTGAACAAAAGTCACTTTAGAGGGCGAGTGTCATATAACTGTAAATTCAAAAAAATCTTTGTGCTGGTAATGAATGTCCCATTTGTTCGTCTTTTTAATTCTAATATTTGCAGGCATTATAAACGGTGTCTTGTGATTTAACCAATTAAAAAGGTGTTTCAAATGTTTTTGTTTCAAAACCCCATTACTCCCATTAGGCTATTAAATGTTTTAACAAGTTAAATGTTTATGTATATGTTTATAATACGAATCAGTCAGAAAATAAAATTTGACTTGACATTTTCCTCTAGTCGACAGCGATTGTTCCTAACCCTCTTATTCATAAAACTTAACGGGCCTGTAGTTAAATTATGTTTTATCCCTTTCTTACAAATACATAAGTCAAAATAACAGATAAAGACAAACGATTTATAGCTAATTCAGGCTTGTAGCGCGTTTATGAATAACGCCATAAAACTACAACTCACCCTGTTGCACCTTGAAATCATGGTCTTCTGTGCGAGGAACACCTTCTCCGGCGGGATCTCAATACCAAGGTCACCGCGAGCCACCATGATACCGTCAGATGCCTGCAACATAAATGTGGTCAACACATCAAGATTGTTTACCTTATTTCTAATGCTAAAAAAAACGAACTTTAGTTCAGAGTTCCATAAGGAAGGCAGGGTTGTCTACGGTGCAACCCTGAAGAATAGGATATACTCACGGCGATGATCTCGTCGAGGTTGACCATGCCCTGGTGGTTCTCGATCTTGGAGATGATCTTGATGTTCTTGCCCTTCTCGCCGAGGATGCCGCGGATCTCGGCCAGCGCGGCGCCGTTGCGGATGAACGAGGCAAAGATCATATCAACCTGTAACACATTTGTGAAAGTTTAGGGTTTTGAACATCACAGACAAACACATGAAGAATTCAAAGATTAGCCAGGCGTGTCTCACTCCGCGATTTCCTTGCCATTGATCGTGATTTTGGGGTTTGCCATAAGCCGCGCGTGGCGCTGTCGCCACCTAGCGGCCATATCTGTCCTGATCGTAACAGTCGCGTTTTGTTAGAGACTGAGTCTTCTGACCCTAGTACTATTATTTATTCTGTGGATTAGCAAAAAATTAAAACTATTTGTTTTTAGGTTTTCTCAACTGTATCCACCCAAATATAAACAAATAGGCCCCGAGCATGAACTATAGGGGGCAGCATAGGAGCCATCAGATTTTTGGCGCGAGGCGTAATGTGTCGTTTATGCTTCCGATGTAGCCCACAAGATGGCAGAACCTACTATGCACAAGGAAACGTACCGACGAGAACGGTAGACGGTTGCACTTGTTTTGCCAATGTCCATGTGCAATGCACACATATTTCCGATTCAGGCCACAAGATGGCACCCTCCAACGCGCACGGTCCCTATACCAAACATTCTCCTCACGTGTGAAAGTAAACACCGACATTGGCAAATTTACCCTATGCAAAATTGCAGGAAGTAAAAGCCAGAGGATAAAAAAAAGTTTATTGTTAGGACACATAGAGAAAGAGAGGTTTGTCTATTAGCGGCTTCTGATCGCGAGTTTGTCGCGCCGATCTGTCTCTTCTCGCGCCTGTCGCGGCAAGTTGTGCTAGAAGTGCAGTTAAGGTTATTTGGGGTAACATTTCTGAAATCTTACTTAATATGTGCATTATTTATAATATTAAATATTTATCAATAAGTCTGCTAGTACAATGGCACATATCCATATTAATTAAGTATTAAGTATTAAGTATGCGAAATCGATCTTTAATAGTACCTCATTAAGGTTTAAATTTATACAACAAGCCAATGTATTGACATTGGCTTGTTGTTGTCCTATTGAGGAGCAAATCGATCACGCAATTTATACCTCCAATCAAGGTCAGTGCCCTTGAATTTAAATGTTAGCACTCACATGGTAGCATGCTTTCCTTATGTAAAAGATAATATATCTCAACCCGACTACGTAGTAACATAATGTATTGACTACATGTGATAATAATATAGACTACACAATCATCATGAGATATGACACGTCGTATACGCGTGATAAGGAGATGTTTGTGGTTGTGAATAAAAATGCGGAAAGCGTGTCTTTGTTGTTTATCTGATAACAGTGGGTATATTTTATGTATATACGGGTCTGGCTGATAAAATATATATCTGAAAATGTACATGGATAAAAAAAATATGTGCGATCTATGTTTTAGATTGAATTTAAGTTAAAGTGAATTTTTCATTAAGAAAATTAAATCAATAATAGAATACCAAATACAGTAGGTACGTAGCGGCCCCCCTTTATAAATACCTGTCGTTAAATTTAAATAATCACGATTATTTAGCAATGGCGCTAGTGTGCACGTTGATGGGCTCTTAAATTGATTTATAAGCAGTTTCTTAGGTAGGTACTCACGCCCTGCTCTACGCCGAAGAGGAGGTCAGACTTGTCCTTTTCGGACACAGCGGGTAAGTCCACGGGGAGACCCGGCAAGTTCACCCCCTTTCTGGAGCCCAGCATACCTGTAAAAGAGGATGTATCACACTCGCATCGATATTTATAGACATTTCATACTTAAACATATCGATTTACAACGCAATCGGACGAAAAACGAAGGGATTAAAATCGCGCCTATTTTTTTCAAGTCTGGCAATAAATTTGTATGTCCCTAACTACCTGTCAGATCCTTAAATAAAGTTTTTAAAGATTAATAAACTAACTATAAATTATCACACAAAATTTCGTTTTTTTTAGAACCCTTCTCCCCCCTTCTGACACTTTTTCATTGGAAAATGATAGGTCGTAAAAACGTAGTGTCACACATGGCATGACCCCCCCTCCCCCTGTTGCTGTGACGTACGCGTCTTTGTTAGAACTCTACCTTTCTTACCTTATCAGATCGGCTAAACGTTATTTGTGTTGGCTACCTCTTTAACTCACCTCCATTCTCAATACTGCAGACTAGTCCATCGGCAGCAACGGACTGGCAGATGACGGAGATCAGGCCATCGTCGATAAAGATGCGGTTGCCAGGTTTGACCACGTTAATAATGTTCTTGTAGTCGATGCATACTGCCGTTGCCCTATCAGATCGGTAGAACGTTATTTGTGTTGGCTAATCTCTTAGTTAACTCACCTCCGTTCTCAATACTGCAGACTAGCCCATCGGCAGCCACGGACTGGCAGATGACGGAGATCAGGCCATCGTCGATAAAGATGCGGTTGCCAGGTTTGACCACGTTAATAATGTTCTTGTAGTCGATGCATACTGCCGTTGCCCTATCAGATCGGTAGAACGTTATTTGTGTCGGCTAATGTCTTAGTTAACTCACCTCCGTTCTCAATACTGCAGACTAGTCCATCGGCAGCCACGGACTGGCAGATGACGGAGATCAGGCCATCGTCGATAAAGATGCGGTTGCCAGGTTTGACCACGTTAATAATGTTCTTGTAGTCGATGAACACGGCGCTGCCGTTGCCCTTCTCGGCGAGGGCGGGGTCGATGGATAGCTTGATGGTCTCGCCCTTCTTTAGCTCTACTTCGGCTGACCCACCCTGTATAAAAAATATGTTTTAGAAGTCTTATCTGACGTAGCTATGTAGACCAAATAAAAGAAAAAGCTGGTCTCGTGTCGTATCAAGAGGCAATTAAGGCTATGGCTTATGAGAGGGCGAAGTAGAAAATACTCCACCGACAAGAGGATACCTCTTAAATAAAATTGAAGATCTGATGTTAACAGCTGTTACTAACGCCATTGGTTATGACACTCATAACATATATGGATAATCGAATTGAGTTTGCGGCAATTTTTCATAGGGAGCAATAACTTTGACCGCCAATTTTAAATGATAAATAATTTATTATTAGGCAACTAAGGCCCATAGATTAGATACCTCACTAACATAGATACATACAATAATAAAAATCTTAAAAGCTAAAACTCTGTTTTCATTTGCGTTGTCTGTTCCTGTGTAAGATTCGGCAGATTACCACGGCCAACGTCATAGACGTTATAATCATTTCGTCCATTAACCATGACACACCATGATATCATTGCTGTGTAATCTGTGTGTTTGTGTGTGTTCGTCGCATGTGTTATCATCGCTGTACTGTTATTCAACTTGGGATAGGCTCAAAATGGTGCCTATGAGAGCTAAGAGACTTTATACACAATGTGTAGACTACATGGTTTGTATATAACGAGACACTTACACCCTCCAAAAGTCCAGTTCTGATCTCAGGTCCCTTGGTGTCGAGTGCGATGGCCAGCGAGAATGGGAAGCCGAGTTTCTTGCTATAATTTTTCTCGGCCTCTCTCTACACGTATACTAGAAGTGTATCAATACTTACACCCTCCAAAAGTCCAGTTCTGATCTCAGGTCCCTTGGTGTCGTGTGCGATGGCCAACGAGAATGGGAAGCAGAGTTTCTCGCTATAATTCTTCTCGGCCTGTCTGCAGTCGGCGAATGGTTTCGGCATTTTTGAGAGCTGCGAGAATTCATACGGTCTATTGTAGTCTACACGTATACTAGAAGTGTATCAATACTTACACCCTCCAAAAGTCCAGTTCTGATCTCGGGTCCCTTGGTGTCGAGTGCGATGGCCAGCGAGAATGGGAAGCCGAGTTTCTCGCTATAATTCTTCTCGGCCTGCCTGCAGTTAGCGATGGTCTCGGCATGGTACTCGTGGGAGCCGTGAGAGAAGTTCATGCGGGCAACGTTCATGCCCGTTTCCATCATCTTTTCGAGCATGGAGACATCGCGGGATGCGGGTCCTGGGGAAAGAGGGTGTTTTAGTAAAATTTTTGATGGAGTGTAAGATTATGGCCTATGGAGTACGTGGCCGTCCCTTGGTTGTTTTTATCAACATCAGACGGAGTTAAAAACAAGTTCTTGACACCAAAACTAGTTTACTTGGTGCCTTAAACAGATTTGTTGCCTTTGGAAAAAAAAGAGGGCTACATATACATCATCCTTATCGATAGTACCTACCCATATTCCCTCAACTACTCATGGCTCTTCCAATAAGTATCTTTGACGATGGTAGGTAAGAACCGAAGCCGTGTCTAACTAATAGGTACCCTTGTCCACGAGTAGTCAAGCCTCAGAAAAACGAAACCTGTTAAAAAGGACATAGGACAGGGATAAAAACAATTAATTTCTCGGAAGAGGCTTACCAATGGTACAGATGATTCCGGACAGGCGCACATAGGAGGCCTTGGAGTCGATGTCGAGAGTGCAGATGTGCTGCAGGTGTGAGCCTACGTCAACCGCTTATTGCTGACCGGGCATGACTCTCAACCTTTCCTTACCAATGGTACAGATGATTCTGGACAGGCGCACATAGGAGGCCTTGGAGTCGTTGTCGAGGGAGCAGATTGATGCAGGTGTGAGCCTACGTCAGCCGCCTACTGCCGACCGGGCGTGACTGGCAACCTTTCCTTACCAATGGTACAGATGATTCCGGACAGGCGCACATAGGAGGCCTTGGAGTCGATGTCGAGAGCGCAGATGTGCTGCAGGTGTGAGCCTACGTCAACCGCTTATTGCTGACCGGGCATGACTCTCAACCTTTCCTTACCAATGGTACAGATGATTCTGGACAGGCGCACATAGGAGGCCTTGGAGTCGTTGTCGAGGGAGCAGATGTGCTGCAGGTGTGAGCCTACGTCAGCCGCCTACTGCTAACCGGGCATGACTGTCAATTAACCTTCCCTTACCAATGGTACAGATGATTCCGGACAGGCGCACATAGGAGGCCTTGGAGTCGTTGTCGAGGGAGCAGATTGCTGCAGGTGTGAGCCTACGTCAGCCGCCTACTGCCGACCGGGCGTGACTGGCAACCTTTCCTTACCAATGGTACAGATGATTCCGGACAGGCGCACATAGGAGGCCTTGGAGTCGATGTCCAGGGCGCAGATGTGCTGCAGGTGTGAGCCTACGTCCGCGGCCGCTTGCTGCTGACCGGGCTTCTCTGCTGACCCCGCCTGGCAACAAAAACTTGAGGTTGTAGACACTTGCTCCGTCACTACAAACCGTTCTACTAAACGGGCGTGATTGCTTGGTATGAACGCACCTTGACATTAAATTGGCTTGTTAGTCACTATTGCAGCGCAAAAAAATAAGATGAAGTTCCTCCTAGTCATAATTTTTAGCATCAGTTGATATTAAAACAAACAAATTATACTTAGTAATTATTCATACACTTTTTTCCATTGTTATAATATATTCATTAATACAGATGCATTCGTTAACGACCACGTAATTAAGGTTCTGCAACGCAAGATAAAACTCTACCTCAGATGGCATAAGTTCGATATAAATAATGGATATTTTTAGTTTTTTTTTATATGAAATCTGATTAGAACACATTGTTTACACTAAAACATTGGCGCGCGTACCTACATTTTGAATAATACGCGTATTTTTACTAACAGTTGAAACCACAGTGTAGTGCAACATATTCAAAGGCCACAACACTACTGGCCTGGCTAACAGTGAAATACATGTCATATCGGAATATGTTTAGACCTAGACCTATAAAACCAAGGAAACCACAACCGCAGTCGGAACTGGGGTGAGCTACGATTTCTGTTTTCATATAGGTATAGTATACTATGGAGCATAGACTGAGTTCCGGACCAACGCATCAATTCTTGAGGAGCTTGACATTACATAAAGAGCGGTTGCTTTCTACGGCAAAACACGGATCCTCAACTTCTTTGGACACGTATCTCGGCGAGACGGAACATCCATAGAACGTCTAGTTGTGCAAGAAAGAGTGGGAGTTGACAGGGCCAGAGGAAGATCGCCAATGAGATGGACCGACCAAATCAAAGCCAGTTTGTCGGCCACAGTAAGCGAATGCTCACGGAAAGCAGCTCTACGGGAGGAATGGCGACGAGTCGCTCAAAAGTCTACATAATGGCCACGACCACTGGTCACGAGTGTAACGAAGAAGATAGTATACTAGCTGAATGTATAGCCGGCGCCTGTGACTTTATCAGCGTGGACTTTCAACCCCATTTTCACCCTCCTAGGGGTTGAATTAAAAATCCTTTCTTAGTGGAGTCTTATAACACTTGCAGTGTATGTTTCAAACTACAAGGTCCTATCTTAAACGATTTAAGCTGTGGGTTGGCTGCCTTTCTGTATAAGTTTCGATAAAAAACGGAAGATAGGAGATAAGGCGACTAGACTAAGCCTTATATCGATTTATTGTTATTTTCTTATCACATTGATGTCTGAATTGATAAACAGTTTCCTATATATACCTACTCAAAGATTAGCTCTGCCACTCTCTATGTAACTAGATATTGAAGATAAAAGTAAGTATATTGCGCAATCTAATTAGCGTTTAAATTGAAAAATTTGCACCACATGCAAATTTAGATTAGTTAGACTTTCAGACTGATATTATTCCATTCTCGCAGATGGAGATATTTTTTAATTTAATAACAAACGTAGGATTTGCGTGCTAAGGCATCGTTTACCACGATGCACAATAGGTTATTTGACTACTAGTCAAATCAGTTTCTTTTTTCGTACTGTTTAAACGATTTTATATACTATGGAATAGACGTGTGCGCCGCGCCGGCGCGCCGCCGCCGCCGGGCTTTTTGACCACGCCGCCGCCGCCGATAAATGATCGGCGTGAAATCGGCGTGACCTTGAGTGTTGTTAATTAGCTATTCTGAGTTGGTTTTTGGATTACAATATAGATTTTTTGTATTATTTATGTTACAGTTGTCAAATATACATCAATCATTAATTAAATGAACCTGAATAGCCAGTTAAAGTAACTGAGTAACCCTAAGCATTCACCATCAACTGTTAACGAACGAAAGAAGACTGCTGCTAGTGCTGCTTATACCTTGAACAGCTAAAAGAACAAACTTCTCCATTCTGAAAGAGCTCTATATCGCCACTCATCTATTCCAAACATGCCATGGGAGAGCCCTTAGCTTCTTCGGATATATTATCCAACGCATGATGTGGAGAAACACATTAATTTAAGCCGAATGAATGGCAAACGTGCTCAAGTTGGAGCATGTGTGAGATGGTCGAACGCTATGAAGAGGTCGACTTGCGGCAGTCTGCACCGTGCAGTCCATACGGCTTATGACTGCATGAAATGGAGACAAATTACATGTGGTCGCGAGCCTCAGCAATGAGGAAACGAGAAAGAAGATACGTCTCAGTGAGCCTGGTGCTTGTATGACAAGAAAACCATTAAAAAGAAGCCATAGCAGTGTACTATGTCTAGCAAATGTCAAGGATGTATGAAGTTCTGTTTTGTTAAAGTAAAAAGTACGTCATTTTTAATAGGATAAGCCATGGAAAACTTGAGAAAACGGAGAGTTACAGATTGGATCGAAGGTCATTGGGAGCAGGAAACCTCTTAATGAAAGCCAGTTACTATGGAAATCAAGTTATTACACCTATCCTATATTCATTTACAAACCATTTATTTTACTCACAGCATATATAACTATACATAGTTTATTGACCAGCAACCTGCATTGATCAAATTTTCAAGAAAAACAACAAATTAATGATTTTTCTTAAGAAACTTGAAAGTCAAGGTCACGCCGATTTCACGCCGAAAACACGCCGCCGCCGCCGATTTTTTGGCAAACGCCGCCGCCGATCATTTTTTAATCGGCGCACACGTCTACTATGGAAATTGTATGAAACACTAGCATGTGACGTCACGATCAAATTACCTACTCTTTATAGTTTTACACGGGTTTTAAAATATAAATATTGTCTAAAAATAACTGCTGTCTACGTTTCTCTATTAATTTTCTGGTGCTTTATGTCATGCATGTTGTAAAATAATTTATTTTAAATACAGTCAAATACCCTATTGCACCTACGAATCAACGCATATCTACTGCATACTGGCCTAGGCCCTAGGCTAAGTATGTAAAAAAAAATGACAAGAAAAATTCTAACAGAATAACCTGTTACAGAAGTCCAAGTTAAGTTTTAATTTAATACATGGATGGATGACCCTCTTTATATCCAAATTACTCAATTTGCATATGCAAAATTCCCAATCGCCTACATATTCCTGCCATCTAGTGCAGTGCAATGGAATAATAGGGCTAACAGAGTTGGCATTGAGCACAATATGCACAACTAACATTGCTAATGGAAACCAGTTAAAGCTGCTCTATTTCCTACTGAAGAATCTGAGATGACCTCTCTGATTGGTTAATTCAGTCAGCTTTTTGATAGTTTAATTAGGTTGGGTTTCCTAACTCATCATCTTCCTCGCGTTGTCCCGGCTTTGCCACGGCTCATACCAAGAATTGGCGTAGGCACTATTAGTTATTACGAAAGCGACTGCGATATGACCTTCCAACCCAGAGGGTAAACTAGGCTTTATTGGGATTAGTCCAGTTGCCTCACGATGGTTTCCTTCACCGAAAAGCGACTGGT
Source organism: Cydia fagiglandana (assembly GCF_963556715.1). NCBI lineage: Eukaryota > Metazoa > Arthropoda > Insecta > Lepidoptera > Tortricidae > Cydia > Cydia fagiglandana. Next base: position 6,425,868 of record NC_085936.1, on the reverse strand, counting down.
AAATATCAAATGATACTTCGTACATAAGTTGCAAAAAACTGATTGGTGGTTGTGTTTCCTAACTAATGAATTAATAATGCGAACAAAAGTCAGGCCAATGATGGAGCATTCCATTCTGTCGGAAAGGACAAAAAAGCTCAGAAAAATAATCATCAGCTAAAACACTGAAATTAATGTTATTCATGAAATAATATAAAATAAGAACTTGGCTTTCGAAGTATCACACAGAGTGAATTTATTTACATAGGTATTAAATTCAAGTACCAATCCAAATATAGATAACAAAAATATTTACCATGAAAGTATCAAAAAAAATCAGAGAATGAGTAAACAATAGACACTGCACTGCACAGATTGAATAAAAAGACTGTCACATTGTCATTGCATAACATGGATGGGATAAGTTTTATAATATTAGATTAGATAAGGCATAACTCATACATTCTGATTTCCTTTTGGAAAATCCCTCATTCTAATAAATTCAGTAACACAAAGAAATTTATATTTTATCTTGTTATCAATAAAGTCTATGTTAGTTTGTCAATAACAATGAACAGATGACATGTACAAATACAAACTATAATGCAGAGATATAAGGTTCATTTTAGTTTAAATGTGTTAACACTAAGTCACAAGTCAAGTGCACTTGGCAGTTATTGTTGTCATGTTAATTACTAGCGCATATTCATTGTGGTTATATAAAGATAATATATATTGAAATTCTTCCTTCAAGTTTGGAGTTTCTTTTAGGTGTTTGCCAACCCTATTAGATATTTTAATGGTGGCCAAATTAGAATTGAACATATATAAGTATATATATTTTTACTTTCTGTTATTGAAAAAACTGGACTATAAAGAAGTCCTAACTCCTTATACAAAGCAACACTCCTAAGTGTACACTGGATATTAAGGCATTATGGTTGACATCTATCCATGCACTTCTGAACACCATTGTACATTGGTGAACCTTATTACAAAAGGCATAAGGTCCACCAATGTACAGTTAATGTTAATAGTATTTTTTGTGATTTATTGCAGCTGCAAAAGCTCCCATTCAATATGATGAATGAGAACACAAATGAAAAGGAAACCCTATAATAAGGATCAAGGCACTCCCCTAGGAATCTTACTGTGACCTTCACCAAATGACAATAAAGCAATAATAGACCTTACGTGTTGGAACATAAAGTTCAAATTGAAATGATATATGGTATTGGTTTTTTTTACAGATATACACAATGATTATCAAGACAGTTTTTGATACTGTTGTAAAGAATATAAACTAAAATGTGGCCTATCCTAAAATATATTTGTGCCCTTTGATTATTTATAAAATCACTAAAAGTACATCACATGTAGCGATTTTTTTAAACGAGTTTTCAAAAAATTTTACCCCCACATACCTAGTTACAGGTTTAGGTATTTAATCTTTGTTTTTGTTACATGAGGTACTATAGTAATTAATAGGACTATTAGAAATATCTTCATATTAGGTACATACTGTACTTATTCATTTTATTACATTGCCATTGAGTATCTTTCCTTACTGTATTTATGTTGCATTTAGATAATAAAATAATTGCAATGTGGCTTGATTATATTATGTGTAGTAAAACAGCTGATAAGCAGTAGAAACATGAAAAACTAGGTAATGTATCAGTTTACATTGGAACACAACTGAGACTATTCATTTCTAATGATGTGAAGAAGCCAAATCGTCACGTAAATGGCTGTAGGCTACGTAACTGAACTAGAAAACGGAGCAAAAACCGGCAAGCGTGAAAAATCGTCAAGGTAACGTGTATAACATCAAACTATTCCAGTGCGTAACGAAAATAGAAAGATTTGTTCACCTCAGTTTTCCCATCGTAAATGGTCGGCCACACCATCCTCACTGTTTTGCAATGAAAATATTTGTCAAAATTGTCACGGCTAGGTACGCGAGGTGATACAAGCGGCGCCTGTGATCTTGAACTGCCCTTCCGCGTGAAAAGTAGTCTGCATATACGTTTGGACTTGCGTACTGAATCCCGTGGCGCGGCGCGCGCACCACCGGCCAACAGAGTCGCGACGACGCGGACGGGAATACAACAAACCGAAAATTCGAACGGTATTTTTACAACCCCTTATCTTAACTCGAATTCACTTTATAAATTAATACATATTCACAACTGCAAACTGCAATTCTCCTAGATCATAAGTCCGACATAGATTAGTTCTAAATTTAAACTTTTGAAAACTTGCCAATAGCTTCTCATCTAGACACTAAACTAGTTGTATTATTACGTTTATATTACATAAACATGACTGATTAGTAATATCGATGCAGTAAATACAATAAATTTTCGTTGCCGCGAAACTGTTACCTACTTAAACTTGACTGACATTTTACTTTTTTTTACAAAAGATTTTACAAGCATAGGGCAGCGAAAGGCTTTGCTTATACCGGATACGGAAGTACGCTTGTCATCAGCAGGCTACTTCCGGAATCTTGTCTATCGAAACGAAACAATATCGGTCAGGGGTTATCAACCGTTTTGGTTTTGTGTTGTGTTGTTATCGGTTAAATTAAAGATACTTATGCATTTTCGCGACGGACACAAATGCATTTAAGTTCCAAGTTTAATTGCTTTCATGTTGTAAAAATGTGCTTTTTTCTTTAAACGACCGCCTGTAAATTTAATTCACTCATACAGTGGAAGGTGGAAGTGGAGGTTCGTGCCACGGGAGTGACGGGAGTCTTGGAGTATGACAATACAACTTCGGCCGTGATAACTGATAATGTATACTTATGCATGCCTTAGTATAGGTATAGTGTAAGGGGTTGCATAGTTTGGCATAAACCTCGCCGATATCCCATGCGTATTTTAATAGTTTCATTGCGGCCTAGAGCTTGCAGCATTATGTCCAATCGATTGAAATTCGATCTCTCCTACTGAACTTATGTTGACCGAAACGCGATCTAAAAATTTATATTAGAAGAAACCTGGGGAAAAACGATGACCTGATTTGCTACATCAAATAATAATGATTAAGGGGGCCTTTCATTAATTATGTCACATGTTTAGGGGGATGGAGGGAGTTCAGAAAAGTAAAACGCTGTGACAAAGAGATGGGTTCATGAACTTTTTGACGTCACTTTATTTTTAACTTCATGTATAGCCGAAAACTAGTTAGATTTTTGTTCATTTTACAGTTAAGTGTTTTTTGTAATAATAATAGTTTTTAGAATTCCGTACCTGAAAAGGAAAAAACGGAATCCTTATAGGATCACTCGTGCGTCTGTCTGTCTGTCCGACCATTCCCCTCACCCCTTTATCTCCGAAACTACTTGATCTAAAATTTTGAAAAAAATACCATATGACAGGAAAACCTACTAGAAATATGCAGTCAAGCGTGAATCGGTCTTAATTATTTAGTTTTTGATCCAATCCCTACGGATTTATAAGGACATTTCATTTACGTTCCACATAAAAAAATACATCGTTAAAAATTGAGTAATGTACGGAACCCTTGGAACGCGAGTCTGACTCGCACGTGACCGTTTTTTTTTATTAATGTTATTTTGATTGTGTGTATGTATATCAGTTTCGTGTTATAAAATTTCTAATATCGTTTCTATCAAAGATATTTTTTATACCTATCTAATTCGAATTGCTGCTTTCGTTGAAAATAAAATTGCCAAATATGTGACATCACACCAGAGGGGAGGGCGTTGCCAAATGTGACAAGGTATGACAAGGAGGCGGGAGAGGGGATAATTCATGGCTGACCCCTTAATTTTTAGTTTGTGTGTAATATATTATATAGACATTATAGTATACAATAACTGTTGAATAAGGACAAACGCCCAAGCTTAACGCAGATAGCGCGGGAACGGTTTATGTTCCAGCTGTGTGATTAAGTTATTAATAAAGCACAGCTTAGGAAAAGGGGGTTAAAAAACTGTGGATTCTTAGTCTCATTCTTTTTATTAAGCCAAGAAGAAAGTCAAAACTCACGACAGCAAAAATACTCAAAATTTGCTTAGACCATAGGTACCAATGACACATATTGCCACAAAATGATGTAGATAAAATAATGTATACCGGCTGGCTAAAAATAATTGCATTCCCGATGCCAGGGCGGTTTTGGGATTATACTGAGCAACTTTTACTATGGACCTACCTGAAATCGCGAAAAATAATATAATCCCAAAACCTCCCTGGCAACGGAAATGCACTTATTCTTTAGCCACCCTGTATTTCATGAATTATTAAATTATTATTATTAACGTCTACTAAGAGAGAGAGAGAGAGAGAGAGAGAGAGAGAGAGAGAGAGCGTCTTTATTTGTGAAAACACAGCACACACACAATTTTATTAATGATCTTATATTACAGTTTCGTAGTCTCACCATGCTCTGCCAATAGTGGCGTACAAATACTACAATACTATTTAGAAACATAAAACATGCATTATTTTAAAATTTACTGTTTGTAAATTAAATATTAATCATTAGAATCGGAGTCACAAAAATTAGAACATAATTATACTTAAGAAATAAAATGTATATGTACATTTATTTCTTAAGTTTATTTAATTTTCTTTCAAATAATAGCTTATATAATAAATTTTTTCGATAAATAGTGCAGTCAGTTGTTATTTAAATTGTTAAATAAGTTAGAATAGTATTATATGAGCATGATGTAGTTAAATTGCCATTAATACGTTTATACACGAAGCAATCAGTAGGTAGTAAAGTTATAAAATAAACTTATAAATTAAAAAAATGTTTAGTTAAATATAAATGTACTAAGAAGGATGATCTACATATAAAGATTTACTTTTGTAATCGCGCATTAATTTAACAGCCGCCGGTGAGCTCATGTCCCACGCCTATGTCGGCTGATTTCAAGGACGCAAACAAGCTAAATTTTGTAGGTTATAATACTAGAACTTCGACTTATTAGTATATTATCGCTGTAAACAGTCCAATAATGGTCAATGTCACTATTTATTAAAGTATTATTAAAATAATGTGTACAAAACACTACCTCGTAACTAGGAGTGTTAAGCATAAAATGGGTTAAATGGACCACCAAAAGTCACAAATTCCTATTATGATTGAACCGGGAATCAACCTCAATTAACTCTTGACCAAATAACAGTCTCATTCATTAGCACGAATGACACATTTTGCTTTAGTCCTTTTTCAATTTTCGGCTCCTGTCAGTCTGGCTTAGTTTAAGGCAAATAGAATTCGAAAATTTATGTTAAAGTACGAACGAAGGTAAGTATAGTAGATTAGTAAACATTAATACATTATATATATTAAACTTACCGAAGCCATATTAAATTATGTATATATCAAATTAAACAAAACTTCTGAAATAAAACAACGTTAACGTGTCCAGCCGCTAACGTACTTTGACAGCTAAAAAGTTATAAAGGACTTTAGAGGTCAAGCAATGTCACAGGTAAACTATCCGGAATCAGTTTTTACGCTTGCCACATTGTTGCATACGTGCCTAATATTTAAACTATATTTCAAATATATATAATTTTTGTTTCATGTTCGCTTTGTTGCTAAACATTATCTTAACAAATTAAATGTCGAAAAGGTTTTCGTTCTCTGTATTAATGCTTAAACCATAAAGGTCAACTTTACTTTGATATACTTTTTTTTACAAATAAAATATTGTTGGTAGTCAAGTCAATTACTTTTATCATCTATTCGTAAAATAATATTTTTTTTACAATTCGCTTCTTGGACTTTGGAGTTTTTATTTTCATGTAAATTATGGGTAATAATAAAAAGTTTTAATTAAAAACTTACCCCGAAATTCCTCCTAGTTTCCACAGCTTTCATGATTCACACTAATTCATTCACACTAATTCAGAAGGAATGTAACCGACAACCAAGCCTGGATGACTTAACAAGCCGTCTGTGAGTCGTCCTATTCGACCGCCGTTTATCATCGACTGATAAAACGGCTCGCCTTATCAATTAGCCTCTCAATATGTTATTTCACCAAATAAATAATTAATAATCTACTGTTAGTGTATCACTGTATAGCACACTACCTACCGAATACTGCGATAGGTACGTCTGCGCAGTCTACATACCTACCTATACAAATTTAATTGCACTATTTAGGTTACCTTATGCAAATTATTATACCATATATGTACATATTAATTAAGACATATTGTGCGGTTGGGTTGGTGGTACCTATAGTTAGCTGTAAGTAAACAAAAACAAGTTTCTGACATTATACTCTGTATCTCTTAGGTACTTAAATAAAAGTAAACAAATAATATGTAAATTTTCGGGTAGTTATAACATTTATTGATTAACCAACCAAATACAAATCCAACTGAATCTGTCGCTGAACGACCTGACTTTAACCTACATTATTTAATCATGTAATGTTTTCATCTACCCTCAAGTGGCTTATGAAGCCATTTGAGGGTAGATTTTGTTTACTCTTTTTTAAATACCTAAAGATACAGACGATAGGTAGGTTCTGCTTTTTTTTCAAAAATGACTGTACTGTCTCTAATATATCCACCACAGCCGATCAGTTCAGAGGGAATTTTGCTTTTGATGTCGATCCGATGCCCCATTAGCGGCGGCGGCCTGTAGTTTTCTCAATTTAATCAATTAATGTTTCGACATGCTGATATGCGTGGTCTTAAATATGTAATAATATGAAATAGATGTTTGATTGACTTTTGTCACCTTCCATTTTTCACACTTATTCATCAGAAGGTATTTTTTTAAAGAAAACAAAAATTCTCAATTATTGTTTTTTTATTTCCAAATCCAATTTACAATAAAAATCAATTAAAATAACATATTGTTCGATACTAAATAAACAGTAATTACAGCTACTGACAAGAATATCACCTTTCTGAAAATATTTGAATGGCATGAGCAACATATTTGTAGCGTTTTGTAATATTAATACATTATAAAGGGAGCTTTAGCTGCCTTATACATAACCATCAAAGTATATAGACAATAGAAAACTTGTTTACTTGGACAATCTCATATCATTATAAAATGTGATGTCTACATAGGAAACAAATGTAATAGCCCATGTTCATCTCTATCACTCCCTGTCAAGCGACAAACTGACAGAGATGGAGATAGACGAATAATAAATAATGGATTTCCCGAGTACTTTCAAATTCAATTCAATATGTTTAATGTCAAAAAACACATGTCAAAATTACTAATGAAGTACCTAAATCTAAAATGTGTAGGTAATTTGTGAAAATTTTAATTTAGATTAGATAAAACATCTAAATGGGTCCGAATTGCACCTTGGTGTTGGTAAAACGTTTAGATTAAATTTTAGTAGACTATCACAAATTATAGGTACGTTATTTTAACACATATACAATAAAGTACATTCAAATTAAAATCAGGTACCTACTAGAATCAGAAAAAAATCAAAATTCTAGTGAAAAAGGTTCTACATAGGTACACTCTGGCGTCTCTGGCAAACCAACCTTGTCAGTAGAAAAAAGCGCGCAATTCAAATTTGTTATGGGCGGACAACCCGTCGCGCCTACATTTTTCAATTTGCCCCCTTTTTCTCCTGACGGAAATGGCTTGCCAAGCTAAACTCGAGAAATTTTACATTGTCTATGACGCGTGCAAAATTCACTCGTGTAAAAGCAGCCTAATGGGAATGTTCGAATTTTAAGACACGAGATTGGTAGCAAACAGAAATAATTCATCCTTAAACCTAGTTACCATGAACCTGACTGCAGTTCTGCAAGAACGAGAGGCAGTTATATTGCTTTCTTCCTCTAGTACCTACATTAGGCATTTGTACGCATAGAACTGCAAGCAGACACATGATACTAATTTTCATTCACCGAAGTATAGTAAAAAAATAAGAATATTATCTAGCATACTTAAATGATAGCAAATTCTTTATATAAACAAAGATTGATTAAAAAAAGCTCACAGCTTAGTACAAATTTTGTACCTGCTCCTAAATAATAGATATGATACAACATGGTACAACTTAGGATAAAAAACTATATAGTTCATGCATTTCCTCGTAACAATAAGAGGGGTTCTATTCAGTTATCTCTTTTAACACCATTTAAGGATCTTTGATACAAACAAGCGGCCTAAAAATATAATGTAGACGTTATGGATATTAGGTTAAGGTAGAAATTTGAATGGAATATAAACATCTTTTGTCTCTTTGCACATGGAATCAAAAATATACGAGTGCGCTTTGAATGAAACTTGGAATATTGTATTATAATACTGTTTTTTAGTTTAATACTCATACATTAATTTTGTATGGATATCATGATAATGGTGTTCTAATTATTATTATCACTGGATATTTGTAAGGTCCCATAGAGGTTTATGAGTTATTTCAACTTCATTCGGTTAAAATTACGAATATAACCGCCAACTGTAACCCGAATACGTGTCGTTCCACGCGAAAGGGGCCCTTGGCTAACTGACGATTACAAATATTACAATGTTATTAAAACAAAGCTTGAAAAATGCGACTAATGAGTCGCGCTAGTACCTTTCCATGGAACGATACATAAATGGCACTATCATTCAAATAAACTAGATATTCCTACAAGCACTACAGGAAACTTAACCCATAATAATAGTTTCTATTCATTAAAAGTATACAAAGATGTCAAATAAAAATGACTTTCAAGAACTCGTAAGCGAGTTAGTGAAGCAAAACACATGTCAGAATGATTCAATATACCTAATATTTTTTCTGGAAAAAAATTGCTATCGTTAATATTTCCGAAAAAAAATTGTGTTACAAATTATAATGCGTGACTTGCCGAGAGGCGCTACCACAGACAAAACATCCTCCAGACTGAGCATAGTCGGGCTACCTCCTCTGCCACGCATATGGTAATTTTACTCCATGTTCGAGTCGAAAGTGTCCTTGTCTTTGAACGGACCAATCATGGCACGGGACTTCGCACACCTCGTCCCGCGCACCCTCGCATTTTTGGCATCATCGGTTGCTTGAAATAATTGTTCTAAACTCGGTCTAGAGGATTCCTAGTCTATGTAGGTACCTGTTCGCAAATTTCCAGGAGATTCCCCTCAGCAGTTTTGGATATAGATGTTACGCCAAGCGCGCACCACGATTTTAATTTTTGCGACACGATTTTAGAATCGCGCTGTAATTTATCGCAGAAAATTCAGTGCGCGCACTGCGATGAAAAAGTCGACGATTTGTTCATTCTCGACATGGATGTCGTACCAGTTGCTTGTCGTGAAACAATATGCAATCGCTGTATGACTGAGTATTTATACCACAAAGGTGATCTCCTTCTATTTCTATAATTAAACGGTCAACATCTAGCGTCTCATCTTGTAACTCCATTGGAGAACCAGGTTCCGATATGTTGACGCTTGGAGAGCGAAATGCCGACTGAGGTCCAGGCTGCGATTTTATTATCGCAGTGCGCGCGGGGCCATACAGCTTCGTATGCTGCAATTCACTTTGCGACAATCGCGTCGCGCGCTGTCGCGGAAAAATGTAACAAATCACAATTTTAAAATCGCTGCGATTTTTTTGTCGCATATGCGCGCACCGCCATATAAACCCATACGTTACATTTCTGCGACTAAATTATCGCGCGACAAAAAATCGTGGTGCGCGCTTGGCTTAACTTGGCACGGGTTACACGCTTACGCAGTCACCAAAAATTAGATGTTAGCGGCATCTGGGAATTTGCGGATATGTATGGCCAGGGGAATGATATTTTTGAGGAACGACCCTGCTATCTGTTAGTATCAGGGGTATATAAATTATGCATATTAACTATCCCACTCAATAAGGGGCAGCTGTCATCTTTTCGCCAAATGAATATTCAGTGTGTATATTGGAAATATAGAAATGGGCATATCAAACAATTTGGGTCCACTGCATTATAACTTGTAATACAAGGGCACCAGAATGGCGTAATATCACTTCTGATCTTAATAATACACTGATTTTTAGAAATCATTTCAAATATCCTGGTGAAACTTATTTAGATAAACAATACGCGTCAAATTGAAGTTCATAGTCAACTTAGCTATTCATATTTGTGACCGTAAAACTGATAATGCCACAAAAATGATTACAAATGGTTAAAAAAGCAGTCATATTTTAGCAAGCATGCGATACATCGTTGTAGTCTTCATATAAATATCGTAAACTAATCTGTGCGCAATAATTGTGACATAAGAGTAATATTTTTAACAATTTTTATATTTCTTGTATTGCATCCAAATATATTGATATAGTTATTTGCATATATAACGCTTCCTGGCTGCTAGAATGGAATATATTTACCGATTTAATATTAATTTGGGATAATAAGTTAAAAAGGGATGTTTTTATAACCCGAACTTGGCAATGGAGAAAAAAAAAGTGGTCCTTAGATCGGGTGTGAGTTGAATATTACAGGGTCTGACACTAAAACAGAGCGCAGCCAAGCAGCGGTTTCTTAAAATTCATATAGCTCTTGCATTCACTATGAACTGGATACATATTCTGTGTGATATATCACAAAAATGGTTATAAGTACATGTTCTGCTTTCATGTTTTATAATTAATTTATCGTGTAATACTTACTGTTTTTATATTCGGATAAAAAAACCTTATAGTCCTATTAGTTTTGACGTAGAGCTTTAAAATTTAAATTATAACGAAACTAAGAACATGATAACTATTTTGTGATATAAAACTTGACAGAAAAAGGTAAATTCTTTAGGTTTGGTTCTTCGCCTTATTAATTATTTAAATTCTTCATTACATTTTTAAAATACATGTTAAATGTCAAATTTTGCATATAAATCAAGCGAATATAATTAAACTTCTTTATTTAGTCCCGATTTTGCCTTGACTTTAGATCATACAGAACGAGAGATATTTAAGCCTCCGCAAAGTTCAACTGTTATATTTTAGTGACTTTATCGTGTTTTACGAGTCGTAATAATGAATAAACATTTTATGTTTTACATGATGATGATGATGATGCATTCCTGTTATCCCTCATTAGGGACAAAGGGCTCGCAGAAGAATCCTCCATTTGTTACGATCTTGAGCGGCTACTTCCAGCCGCAGCGGCAGTTTTACATGTTAGTAGTTGTAAAACATAAAATGAGTGGTGAGACTGCAGTGAAACATATGAAACAGTAATTCATAATGGAAATTGCTAATCTTTCTGTTCTGTATGCTAAAATTCAGTAATTATATTTGATGAAGCGTCAAAATGCATACCGACACAAAATTTAATATTTAAAGCTAACATAGCTTTGCAATTATGATTACACGTTTGTAATATGTTTACCAACATATTTATTTTTTGATCAATCATTGTGTATGCAAGACCTGTTCAACAATATAGTATTAAGGAAGGAAATAGGCCGATTTTTCAGACATAATATCACTAACAATCGTTATCAACTCTTTCACCGCCATGCGACATTTGTTTTAATAGTTATTATGGTTACATGTAAAAAGTACCAATGTCAATGAGGCATATTGCCTTAAATATTTTAACCAAATGAAATAACAGATGATGGTAGAATTTAACTTTTATCCTTACGAGTATTGCTACTCATCTTAATCAAAACCTCACGAGGCTCCTTTTGGCGGAGAACGTCACATTTTTTTATAGTACTTTTGGCGGTGAAAAAGTTAACTTTATAATAGGAATCATCTAACTGTTTAAAAATATGTCTGCCTGAACTATTATACGCCGCCAAGAACAAAGTCGTCTTAGTACAGTCGACGTCAAAGATATGTTTACACTTTTGCACCTTACTCCTTTGTAATAAGGCGAAAAGTGTAAACATATCTTTGACGTCGAATGTACTATAACGTGAACAACACTTGGTTCGAAGCATATTTGAAAGTACACAACTGTACAGATGTAGTTCATAATTATTTTCCATCGTGTTTTCACGGAAACGTACAAACGTGTCTTGCTGTTTCAGTCAGTCTCCATACATAGAGTACTGAGGTTGACTGAAGTAGCATGACAAATACGATGGAAAATAATTATGCACTACATGTGTAAATATACTTTAGGCCCGAATCCACCGAACACTAAGATCAATGTGGAAAACCTAGTTTATAAAATTTAATGTCGGGAAGACCGTCATACGGCGAGAAATCTCGTATTTGTATACGCTCAGACACCGTCAGAAAGAGGTTCACGCCTCTCCTACCGTCTTTCAAAAGTGGAGTAGGTATCTATCGTCCTGAGACTAAATGTACATTATAATGTACATATTCTTGCACGCTAATTTGAATCTTTCATGAAACAAATAAAGTAGCATTTCTTTTGATTCATTGCTTTTTAAAACAAACAAAATCCGTTCTAATTTAAATTCATAAGGTTCAAATTAAAATATTTAAAACTTTATATGGTGAGTCTTAGGAGGCTTGTGTACAAACGCACGAGTTAAAAGCGACGAAAGCGCTTGTAGACGGTCTTCCTTTACATATAATTCCCCACAATGACCTTATACATAATTTCATATGTTATCATTTGCTTTAAAGATTAAAATAAGAATCAAGTGAAAAATAAAAACTGGGTCACGGCGCCACTTTGCGAGCTGTGAGATAGGTAAGAGGTCAAAGTGACAAACAAATACATTGGACCTTGCCCAAGTGACGCCGTTATTGATGAATGCATCTTTAGAGACAGTTTTTATGAATCACGTGTCTCTGATAAAAATGACTAAAGACAATGGTTAAAGGCACACCGGGTGCGTGTGCGTAGACGTACACATGAACGTTGTAATATACAAATCCTTATCAAAGATGGCACACCGCTTGCGTGACGTGTGCGTGCACGGCTCTATTTCAGCGCACGCGCACGTGCACGTCTAGGCACCGGCACCCGGTGTGTTCAGGCCTTTAAACCAAAAAAATAGTTTAAATTGATAATTATATGAAATTATGTGGTTGGTGACCCCAAATTTGCGTTAGCTAACTATACTATTATAAACTCTATGAAGATACAGTATACAATGGAAGGTATATCCGAAATCTGTTTCGAGTCCATATTGTCGAGTGAAAATAGTGAGATGCTTTTATAATATACACTTTACAATATACTTTGATCGTTTTCTATAATATCTTATATTTCAGCTACATAATATCACGGCTGACAGTTATTATCTGTCTAGTCTAAATCGTCTTTTAAAGCATCTAAATAATATTTGAATGAACGAAATGTTGCCTTCACAATACTATAGCGTACTCTGATCAGATGCCTGTATCGCGAACATTCTAATACAAAGCTTCGAGCCTTATTGACCTTTCTACAGGGTGTCTCCCAGTCTCCTCTAACTTAGTTTGGGTTTCTATAGTTCGTTTTTTTAGCTTTAGAAAAAAGGTTAACAATATAGACGTGTTTTTTTATAAAAAAAAACACTTTTGAAAAATAAGTCACTGACAATATGTGACAAGTATGCATCATGTACGATTATTTACATTATTTCGCTTTCATAAGTAATAGTTACTGACTAGTCTTTTTCTAATGCTAAAAAAACGAACTATAAAAGAAACGTGGCGTATACAAGCTTATGCCATAGCAAACATACATATATGCTAAGCTTATTTCAGTGTACCCAACCATTTTTGTCCCTTCACCAATAAAGATAGTACAAACCCCTTTCAACTATTATGTTTTCAAACATTTACAGAAGAATATTTCCGCTTAATTTTACCTCTTTAGAATTACCACAAGTTTCAATACCTCTGCCTATGTACCTACTCATTGCTTTGTAGTAAAATGTTAAAAGCATTACTCACGATCGCGTATGTCATACGGAAAGGATGCAGCTGTGTAATAATAATATACATACATACATATTGTATGTCTTGTCAGTAACTAGAACTATAATAAAATAGAATATAGTTCAATGTAAAATTTGTACTAAGAAATTAGTAATGTACCAATAGTACCAATTGTTGTCATCAGAAAGTTAGCGCATTTGACTGGGATTTTTCAGAGAAAGACTAGCCTATTATTTTAAACCGATTTCATATTTCCAAAAGGAAGAGGTTCTGTTCTCAATTTGGTTGTATGTTTTTTTACTCGTAGTAAATCAGTGCGAGAAATTGTACTAATGTTCGACATTTCTACTTTTAAAGTTGATGTAATATTTTAGAGAACCCCAGCAGCAGTCGCAATCCCCTATATCCGACCCCGAAATTTCACTTCCCCTTCTGAATTTCTCGAGTAATGCAATTCTCAACAGTTTTATCGTCTTGACGAGAGCACTACGGGGCCCTCAGATAATATTGGCCGTATTTTAATTCTATTACAGCTCAACTTCCTACTACATAGCTGCTTCCTTGAGCGCACGGACCGTGAGTATGGCACAGCGATTAGGCCACCTACACTCTAAACCTTTCACCCTCTTCACTAGCCGTCTTCGCTCTTGACGTAGAAGAGCAGGTATGGCGTGGCGGCGGAGCGCACCTTGGGCTCGGCGGAGAGCAGGTCGTGGAAGTCCTGGTTGGAGATGGGCTTCACCTGCTCGTCGTCGCACGCCAGCCACGAGGCCTCGGGCCGCGGCCGGGGCACGCAGCACTCTGGGGAATTAAACAATGCGATGTCATAAAATATAGTTGGTCAAACCAATTTGTCAGTCAGTAACAACGAGGAAAATTATACTTATCCTTTTCTTTTGGGTGCTAGTACTCACTATGACAAGAGTGCACGACTGATAAGAAGACTAGTGTAAGACAAAGATAGTATGATTCTCTCTGTCTATGATTGAAATGAGACAGTCCTTTGACAAATTATATGTGTGAGTTTAGGTTGGGTATGGACGAAGTACAAGGTAGAGTAGCTGAAAAAGTAAATGTTGAAACCGGAAAGGGTTTCCGGTGTATTCAACATTAAATTTGAAATAGATTAATATTAGTCAATGGATTTTTAAATTGTTATATAACATGGAAATGTAATTTTTTTGAACGGTTACAAGTTATTATTTTTATTTTATTTATTTTATTGGTGTTCAACTCTTGCGGGCTTACAGGTGACCTCAAAACACTCACAAGATAATACAACATAAAAATTATGATTCAACAAAAATAATAGTGAGAATGTTTCCGGTAATATATATGAAGGTTTAGGGACGTAGCGATAATATTACATCCGTGAGGTGACTACTAAGAACAGAGGAACCTGTAGTCTATCTTGTGGACACAATACTATCACGGTTCTCCTGTGCTAAGCCGGATAGTGTTTATTAAAAACCGGGCAAGTGCGAGTCGGACTCGCGCACGAAGGGTTCCGTACCATAATGCAAAAATAAAAACAAAAAAAACGCAAAAAAAAAAACGGTCACCCATCCAAGTACTGACCCTCCCGACGTTGCTTAACTTTGGTCAAAAATCACGTTTGTTGTATGGGAGCCCCATTTAAATCTTTATTTTATTCTGTTTTTAGTATTTGTTGTTATAGCGGCAACAGAAATACATCATCACGGTTCGTGAGATACAGCCTGGTGACAGACGGACGGACGGACGGACGGACAGCGAAGTCTTAGTAATAGGGTCCCGTTTTACCCTTTGGGTACGGAACCCTAAAAATTCATTGGTTAAGTGTGTTTCGGGTATGCACTGGAAAGGAGCAGCCTAATGTCACACCCCGGACACTGGCGATCAAATGTATGAAACAAACGCGTTCCTACGCACACAGTCTAATCTCGTGTAGGTGAACGCGTACCATGCTTGTGTGAGTGAGATAAGACGTGCGAGGGTTCTCGCCAGTTTGTTGTCAAGTTCGATGACCTCAATGGCTCAAATGCCTCAATGATGAAATGACTCAAAACTCATTGTGCGAATTAGGAAGAAATAAGAATCGTATTATGTTGTAAGGTGGGTATCTAAGCTCAATTTATACAATAGTTTCCTGAGTAGCGAAAGTAACGAAAATTTTGTAAGGAAATTCAGGCCACCAACATATTACGTAAGTTGTAAACATGATTTTTTGTTTATATAGATATTGTATTGGTTTCAGTGTGATCTGATAGGTTTTGTAAATATTTGTTTAATATTTGAATTTTTTACGTGGTCTCCGCTTTGCGCACCGCGTCGTCGCGTCCTTGCCAGCCGGTAACTGTGAGGTAATCGAGAGCGGGTGGGCGGCACTTTCAACGGGAGGCGGGGAGTGTCCATACTGTACGTTAGTACTCTTTATTATACTGTGCTAATGTGTAGTTACCTTTAGCGGCGCAGCCGGGTGTCTGCTGCCTGGGGCGGTGGAACAGCGTGCGCATGAAGGAGCTGGGCTGCGGCGGCGCGTCGCTGGTGCGGGAGCAGGCGTCGTCCCCCGCACCCCCCGTGTAGTTACCTTTAGCGGCGCAGCCGGGTGTCTGCTGCCTGGGGCGGTGGAACAGCGTGCGCATGAAGGAGCTGGGCTGCGGCGGCGCGTCGCTGGTGCGGGAGCAGGCGTCGTCCCCCGCACCCCCCGTGTAGTTACCTTTAGCGGTGCAGCCGGGTGTCTGCTGCCTGGGGCGGTGGAACAGCGTGCGCATGAAGGAGCTGGGCTGCGGCGGCGCGTCGCTGGTGCGGGAGCAGGCGTCGTCCCCCGCACCCCCCGTGTAGTTACCTTTAGCGGCGCAGCCGGGTGTCTGCTGCCTGGGGCGGTGGAACAGCGTGCGCATGAAGGAGCTGGGCTGCGGCGGCGCGTCGCTGGTGCGGGAGCAGGCGTCGTCCCCCGCACCCCCCGTGTAGTTACCTTTAGCGGCGCAGCCGGGTGTCTGCTGCCTGGGGCGGTGGAACAGCGTGCGCATGAAGGAGCTGGGCTGCGGCGGCGCGTCGCTGGTGCGGGAGCAGGCGTCGTCCCCCGCACCCCCCGTGTAGTTACCTTTAGCGGCGCAGCCGGGTGTCTGCTGCCTGGGGCGGTGGAACAGCGTGCGCATGAAGGAGCTGGGCTGCGGCGGCGCGTCGCTGGTGCGGGAGCAGGCGTCGTCCCCCGCACCCCCCGTGTAGTTACCTTTAGCGGCGCAGCCGGGTGTCTGCTGCCTGGGGCGGTGGAACAGCGTGCGCATGAAGGAGCTGGGCTGCGGCGGCGCGTCGCTGGTGCGGGAGCAGGCGTCGTCCCCCGCACCCCCCGTGTAGTTACCTTTAGCGGCGCAGCCGGGTGTCTGCTGCCTGGGGCGGTGGAACAGCGTGCGCATGAAGGAGCTGGGCTGCGGCGGCGCGTCGCTGGTGCGGGAGCAGGCGTCGTCCCCCGCACCCCCCGTGTAGTTACCTTTAGCGGCGCAGCCGGGTGTCTGCTGCCTGGGGCGGTGGAACAGCGTGCGCATGAAGGAGCTGGGCTGCGGCGGCGCGTCGCTGGTGCGGGAGCAGGCGTCGTCCCCCGCACCCCCCGTGTAGTTACCTTTAGCGGCGCAGCCGGGTGTCTGCTGCCTGGGGCGGTGGAACAGCGTGCGCATGAAGGAGCTGGGCTGCGGCGGCGCGTCGCTGGTGCGGGAGCAGGCGTCGTCCCCCGCACCCCCCGTGTAGTTACCTTTAGCGGCGCAGCCGGGTGTCTGCTGCCTGGGGCGGTGGAACAGCGTGCGCATGAAGGAGCTGGGCTGCGGCGGCGCGTCGCTGGTGCGGGAGCAGGCGTCGTCCCCCGCACCCCCCGTGTAGTTACCTTTAGCGGCGCAGCCGGGTGTCTGCTGCCTGGGGCGGTGGAACAGCGTGCGCATGAAGGAGCTGGGCTGCGGCGGCGCGTCGCTGGTGCGGGAGCAGGCGTCGTCCCCCGCACCCCCCGTGTAGTTACCTTTAGCGGCGCAGCCGGGTGTCTGCTGCCTGGGGCGGTGGAACAGCGTGCGCATGAAGGAGCTGGGCTGCGGCGGCGCGTCGCTGGTGCGGGAGCAGGCGTCGTCCCCCGCACCCCCCGTGTAGTTACCTTTAGCGGTGCAGCCGGGTGTCTGCTGCCTGGGG
This sequence comes from Cydia fagiglandana, assembly GCF_963556715.1. Lineage (NCBI taxonomy): Eukaryota > Metazoa > Arthropoda > Insecta > Lepidoptera > Tortricidae > Cydia > Cydia fagiglandana. The sequence goes on along the minus strand of NC_085936.1, from coordinate 6,407,918 downwards.
CGGTGGAACAGCGCGCGCATGAAGGAGCTGGGCTGCGGCGGCGCGTCGCTGGTGCGGGAGCAGGCGTCGTCCCCCGCACCCCCCGTGTAGTTACCTTTAGCGGCGCAGCCGGGTGTCTGCTGCCTGGGGCGGTGGAACAGCGTGCGCATGAAGGAGCTGGGCTGCGGCGGCGCGTCGCTGGTGCGGGAGCAGGCGTCGTCCCCCGCACCCCCCGTGTAGTTACCTTTAGCGGCGCAGCCGGGTGTCTGCTGCCTGGGGCGGTGGAACAGCGTGCGCATGAAGGAGCTGGGCTGCGGCGGCGCGTCGCTGGTGCGGGAGCAGGCGTCGCCGGCGCCGCCCGCCTCGCGCGCGTACGCCACGTAGTGCCCGCCCGACAGCGACTGCCCCAGGTGCATGATCACCGCCCACAACACGTAGCTGCAATTACACACGAGTAACCTCACTAAAATGTAAAAAATAAACAATGATACATACAGCAGATCATTGCCAGTGACTTGATGAACCACTAATACTGGTAGTGCACCGCGATAGACAGCCGCGATATATATACATTTTGATCCCCTCAACATCCCAACCGATACTCTTCATGTTCTAATTTAAAAAAATATGTGCAATAAATCTCATAAATATTTACATGATACTCAAGATATCATGTAACAGACTTGAAAGCACACTCTTAGTTATCAATAAGACCTCGCTTCGCTATCAACAAAGAGAGATAATATATATTACTAAAAAAGGTACCTGTGGTTAGGCGATTGATCCTGTGGCCGGTGCGCGCACACCTCACAGAAGCACGGCATCAGTAATGGCGTCGGCGCGTGCCGCGTGATCTTCTCCATGCCGCCGCTAAACCTATAATCAGTCGGCATTCAGTATTATTGCCATGGAAATGAACTAGAAACGCAAGACAAACTTTAAACTATTATTCTATGTTCGAGCTTTGCACCATGGCTTGCAAAACCCACAAAGCCTTATAAACCTTAAAACTAAAAAAAAAAACTAGACCTCACTGAGACAAGAGCGAGTGGTAAAAAAATATCGAATGATAAATGATAGCAAATACACATTGAGTATCAAAAGACTCATTGGTAAGGACCGGGGTTTGAACCGAAACCTGCCTTTAAGTCAGACCAGTGCCGTTTATCAAAAGCTTGTAACTTGTAATACAAGTGGAAGTCCCTAACAATAGCTGTCAAAAAGGGACTTCCACTTGTATTACAAGTTACAAGCTTTAGATAAACAGGGCACTGACCAAAATGAACTCAAATGATACCTTTTCAGTTGCAAAACTAGAATTCGAGGTAGTCGGGAGTACGCCACGCTGCGCCGCGCTTCGTTGTAGCGGAGGCAGCGTTCGCACCAATACTGGAAAATATAAACAAAACGATGTAAATAGGCACTCCACAGAGCAAACCGCCTCGCGGGGAAATTGCCGCGCGAAGGAGACGTGCCTCGCCCGTGGCATTGCGGCCGGCCGTGCGTCTGCCTCAGGTATGTCTACACAGCCCGAGCTGCTCAGCGTGCATGCGAGATGACTGAGATGGCTCATTTTGTGTGAACGTTATAATAAAATATTTTATCTCGCTAGTCACCAGAGGGATCAACAACAAGTCTCATCTTTCAAGCCTTCGCCAAAGCAGGTTAAGTTTACGACTTGCCGAATGACTATGATAGTAGTCACTGCCATACTTACAATTGAAAAATCAATCTACATTACTTAAACTAAATTACGGCACTGGCAAATTGCAGACCTTTATAAAGAGGGTGTAGATACTCGTAGGTACTGTAGATACCTTGTTCTGATCCCTTAGGTACTCGCTGGTGAGGCAGGCGGCCCGGAAGGGCTCGGAGTCGGGAGCATCCTCCTCGCCTACAGGCACACACAGCTCGAGGACTGCTTGCGCCTTCTCCGTTACCGCTTCGCACTCGAGGCACATTGTGCGGACTACCATCGTGCCTGCAAAAAATGTACACTTAAAAAAATATCGACAGGGTAATTATTATTGTTCCTAGTAATCTAATCATCAGACGTACTTCTAAATTCGCCGAATATAAAAGACCCATCCAGGTCTGTGGTCGGGCACGGCCGTGGAAGGCGCCTTATTTTCAGTAGGCGACTATGTCTTGTTGCAGTATTTGCGTTTTTTCCACAACTTGCACAGGTTGCCAAGTCCGAGCTTGCTGTTAAGACCTTACAGTCATATGGTATTTACCTTCAAAGTCGTCAGCAACGAAGTCCCACCCAGGCCTATGGTCGGGCTCGGCCGGAGAAGGCGCCCTGTCTTCAGTAGGAGAATGTCTTTTGTTTCCGTCCTTGCGTTTCTTCCACGACTTGCGAAGGTTGCCGAGCCCGGGCTTGCTGTCACCGTCAAGACTCGGTTGCCGACCGATGCCGTTGCTAGAAATATCACAAAAGCTGTTCATTATTTAAAATAATTTCATATTATGTAATGTGTTTCATGTGTTTTTTTTTCAGAGTCAACCACAAGGAACCTACTTTTATTCGTCAGCAATTTCCTCGCGAGATTGCTCGACCTGTGTGGACCCACCTTACCGGACATCATAAGACAGGATATAGCAAGTGCTGTTAGAATCCTGTCATGTCATGCATATGCTCGACGACAATAAGACAGCTAGACCGTTTTGGTTATCAAATTATCAACCAAAAGCAACAGAGTAACAACAACAGAGGGGCTACCGCGAAAACCGAAATTCGCAAATTGCGGGGATCTTTCTCTTTTACTCCAATGAAGGCGTAATTAGAGTGACAGAGAAAGATGCCCGCAATTTGCGACCCTCGATTGTCGCGGTTATAGCCCAGTACCTGTCCCCGTTCTCGGGCAAGTGTAACCGCGCGCGGTCGCTGAGCGCGCGGCACGTCTCGCGGATGTTGTCGAGAATGCACACCAGCAGCTCGTGGGCGTCTTGTTGCCGGTTGCCTGGAATTGACAAGGTTGTTAAATTATCATATTTTATGTTTATAGCCAAATTATGTTGCTTTTATATCAACCACCAAACGGCGTGAACTCATTTACACAGGTATATTATACAGAACTTGTTACTTGCGTCCTATACTCTCGCAACTGGCGCTTTTTAGTCGATTTTGAAAGGCCTGCCATTCTGTCAAAGTGCTCGCAAAGTATGTGCACCATAATGGATTAGTCCAGCGGTCGGCAACCTTTTAGTAGCCAAGGGCCACATAGTAGTTAACGAAGTTGACGCGGACCGCACTTTGGTAATATTTGTGACTTTTGCAGATGTCGTTCGTCAATATTACATACAAAATAGCTAGTGAGCTCGCGGGCCGCCTGTTGCGACCGCTGGATTAGTCTATAGATTTGTTTGGGTGCGTTAGTTTTGATTCATTTAAGAATTTGTCCTACGTTCTTTGACCCACGAATTGCTTTTGAATCATTTGCTTTCTGTACAACAGGTTTAGATGTGAGGTTGCTATTAGAGTTACCTTCGAAGGTGGGGTTGACGTCTCGTAGAGCAGCAAGGAAGGCGTCAGCTGCGAAGGGCTCGGGCGATGCATCTGACGAATTGCTGTTAAAACACTTGCTCTCCGCTGCCCGTAGGTTAAGGTAGGTCTCGTGCAGTTTCTCCGTTGCTATCTGTTGAGCAAGCAGAAGGTACGGTTAATTTTATACCATGATGGTGACAGTGACAGCCCAAAGGGTCGGTTGCACCAAACCGTTTGTCACCGTTAGTGTTCGCTGTATATGTATTTTATTGGTTGGGAAGTTTCATAGATCTCTGCTGCGTGATGTTGATCAGTCTGTTAACTGAGGTTGCTGCAAATGGCCCTATGCATATGATAAGACACAGAAGTAAATATAAATAATGGCACACTAATTTAAGAATTGTTATGAAATGTAGTTGGAAACAAAGTATGTTAAGTATATTCAGTTACCTTTTAACAATATTTGTGTATGATAGAGATAACAGAAATGTTTGTAAATGTGAAATAATGTTATTAGATCAATGTTTGATAACATAATGTATGTCAAAGTATAACATATTATCCTACATGTTTTCACAGACTAAGATAATATTGTACTTAAACAAAATTTTGGGGACAATTATCAAATTTTCTTGTGACACAAACTTTGTCACCAGGTGTCGCTTAGCAGGCAGTCCGTGCACGTATTTCTGAGAATGTTAGGGAGGAGAGCTTTTATTTGACACTAATTTTTATATGAAACTATAGAATATGATTAAACCAAAAATCAATTCAGCATTTTCAGAAAGTAGCTTCTGGAAATGGATTGGTGCAATGTCTTTACTAGACCTTCTGCCAAAAAATTTACACTAATGAAAGGTATGTCTGGTCTAAACACATTAATCTGCCCCATAAAAAAGATTGCAGCCTTGCTCTGGAGGTCAGGAAATCAGGTTATTTGGAAGGTAATTGGAGACCTGAAAAATAATCTACAATACTTACCCTTATTTTACTCTTCTCTGAACAGTTATCCGACTGTCCTAGCGAGAGCAGATCCTTGCTACTCCAGGACCGAGCACCGGACGAAGCTAGACCTGCCGCGCTTCTTCCGAGCGAGGAACTCTTCAGTCGTATGCTTCCGAGCTTCTGCTCCACACTGGCCAAGTCTGACACGAGATGGTGGAGGTTGTGGAGGAATCTTGGAGCATACCTGAAAAGTAAAGGGAGTTAGCATATTGAATCTACGAGAGATACATCCATTTTTCCAGTATTAGAGATATTCCCTTTAACTTACTAAAACATTGGAAGCAGCAATTAGTCAATATTGCAATTAAACATATTTGCATCAGATCATTTGTCGGATCTTATAGCAGTAATAGAAAATATACACTGTATGAAAACTGTCATCCTTTTCATAATCATAATAGCCTTTATTGCCAAAACTAAAACGGTATTACATTATATCTATAAACAAGTTAACTTAAAAACTAGCACATTTGATTGTCCGGATTAGTGGTTGGCGTGTCTTGTGACACATAGGCCTCTCCCAGCTGTTTCCATTCCTTTCTATTAGCGTCTTCTACTTTTGTTTTAGATCTTAATTCTTCTGCTTTTCAGTTCTATTTAATGTTTAGTGTTGGAGCTATTTCTTATAGGAGCTGGAAGGGATTGGTCCTAACCCCCACGGGGACCAGACGGATTGGGGGTTTATTGTGGATTTTCTTCATCCTTCATCCTTTTACAGTTAATTAAATACAGCTTATTGATAGAGAGACAAACATATGTACAGAAAGGCAGACAGTGAAAGCTTGTTCAGTTTAATACCAGATGGAAAAGGAGTTTTAAAATTTACCTAGGAATGACTTCTTTTTGACAAAAGTTGAAGTATTACTGACAGATTTTACTGGGATGGATCCTTTTCACTAATTCAGTCACCAACTTACCGCAAGGTATAGAGCACACTGTTAAGAAAGCAAGTGTTGCCGAGGTTAGACAGGGTGGCGATGGGTATCTTGCGCTGCGTCCCATACTGATTGTCATTGTGGTGGCCATTCAACATGGCAGTGCTTGCCACGGGCGCTTTCAGTATTATCAGCTCTGTTTCTGGTGCAGGTTTTAATACTGAAATAAAACAAAACACTAAAATGAGAAACCTATTTACAAGTTATTGATATGAGAACTTGTCTTATTTGTGATTTTCCATCCACTTGGCACACACAAAGGATGAAACCCTATTACCTTTTCTGAATACCAAAATCACATAATCTGACACCTGATTTACCCGAGTTTGAAGTTAAGCGGCTCAAGTTGTCATTTTATCCATTAAGGATTTACAGTACTATACTTCGTTTTTTTTAGCATTAGAAATTAGGTAAACAATCTTGATGTGTCTTTTAATTGAAAAACACATCTTAAAAATAAGTTACGGCAAATATGTAACAATTATGAATCTAATACGATCATTTATATTCTTCTGCTTTCATAAGTAATAGTTTTTTATTTTTAAAAAGTGTTTTTCAATAAAAAGACGTGTCAAGATCGCTTACCTTCTTGCAAGTTCTTTCTAATGCCAAAAAAACGAACTATAGTGACACAATATTACTTTACAATAAAAGTAGATTAACAGACACTGGCTTATACCAGCCCACTAATTTAACATATCATATGACTGGGTGAGTCATTTAGAAAGTCCTAGATCAAAAGTAAACAAGTAATATTGTATTACCAAATAAATTATAACTTTCAGTAGTTTCAGTATGACTCTTATATTCATCATTCATGAAAATGTAAACAGCATTAAATTCGGCGTTCTTAGACAAAAGGTACCTCGAGGTTTATGAAACTTTGTTTAGAACTCAAACCAAATGGAAACATACCTGGTAGTTTAGGTGATTCAGTAAGTGGCTTTAGCCTTTTAGCTGAACTCAAAGTATTGTTATAAGTGCCTTTAAATGGCCGCTTCGCCGGCCTGTTTTCCTTATTACCGTGATTTCCGAACTTGCCAGGCACAGATTTCTCTTTCGAATCTGCAAGTCGGTCTTCGTTGCTCAGATAAGTTGCATTTCTATTCAAGGACAGTGAAAACTTTGCTTTTTCGACTCCTTTTTTCGTTTCAACCAAGTTAACTGGCATCTTCAGGATACCTGTGAAGTAGTTACGAAATGGTAATATCAATTGAGCAAAATGCAGGGGCCACGACTTCGTAACTTTCCCGAGGCATGTCAAGGTTTTTTGCCGGAACCTCGGATTTTTCTACAAAACTACTTACATTAACGTTTTCATTAGGCGTATTGACTTACATTATATAGTAAGACAATATAGTTTTCTATTCAACTACCGAAATAAACAGAAATTTAGTAAAAATTAACCGCGAGCACCTCCGTTTGTAGCAGTCGGCCATATTGGATTATTTGATTGATGTCAGTGATAGTGATGTCCTATAGTAGAGTCATAGAGTAGAGTGCTATAAAGCCGGCTACACATCATAACAAGGCTTTTACAAACATTGCACAAATGGCATGCGATAGGATAGGATTGATGAATGCAGGCGATCGATCAAAATTCAAACGTCGCAATTAAATACAACTACGTTATTAAATGCTCTAAGGTTGCAACGCATGCGAATTATTAGATTTATTAGTGACGTTTGAAGAGGCCATTTAACGTCAGTCCATGAAAAGTCTGCAGCGGATTTGAAAGCCCACGCAGTGCACGTGTTATTTTAAACGTCAAATTTCTATGAAATTATGTCGTATAAATGATACTTGCACTGCGTGGGCTATCAAATCCGCTGCAGACTTTTCTTGGTCCCACTCTACCAAAGAATATAATACCATGATCAAAGAATATAAAGCCTCCTCCACACTCGTGCGCGAATCGCGGCGCGAAGCCGCGAACGCGAGTGTGGCGTCGATTTTCGCAGACAGCGAAATCGACTCCACACTCGCGTTCGCGGCTTCGCCCGCAATTCACGCGCATAGTCTGGAGGGGGCTTAATACTCACTAAGAGCCATTCACACTGTCTAAGCTGGGTTGGTAACCGTGTAGCACGGCCCTTTTTAATATGCTGGCCGGACCAAAATAGTGGTCCGGTACGCCAGTCTGTTAAAACTTTGATAGTGTTTGTGTTTACAGACGATCGCACTGGACCGTGATCTTGCTGAGAGCGAGAAAGAGATATTTTAACCACACCAAGCTTGGAGGAGTATCCTAATAATTATATACTGGGTCAAGCAGATTTTGTCAGTAGAAAAAGGCGGCAAAATTGAAAAATGTAGGCGCGAAAGGATATGATCCCATAGAAAAATTGAATTTTGCCATTTATATTTATTTATTTTATTTTATTTATAAATACTTATTATATACTTATTATACTCTTTGAGGAGCACCATAAGGTTGCGGTCCGGTGCGGTCACATAAAGTGTCTACCACTTTATGTGACTTTAATATTTGCTGCCTTTATCGCTGATCGCTGAGTATTCACTTCTTAGTTTGTTCGAGATGCACTGTGATTTAAAGTTATATTAAAACAAATATAATAATAAAATTATAAAGTTTGAATGGAAATGGAGCTGCATTTCCATAAGAACAATCAAATTAATATCGTGTCTTAACGTAACAGCTTTCGCAGACTTCTTTCAATGTCTTAAACTCTACCTACAGTAATTAAAAAGTAAAAAGATATTTTGCGCCCTAAATAGGTAGGCGGACTTTATGAATCATTTAGTGAACGATCTGCTCATTAAAATGGTATAAATTAATAATAATTGCTGAATCCAAACGCAAAAATATTCAAAGCCAGCAAAGGATTTTAATGTTAAATTAATTGCGAACAGTTGCAAAGAAGATTATATTTTATCAACTGCTCGAAGTTCGAAACGCTGGCTTGTATTAATTTAGTCGGTATTATTGCCATCGGATCAGATGTATCGGAGAGGACGAGGTGCTCAAAAATATCGGAGCACGCACTCTAACGACTTGGGATTAGAGGCGTATATATATTTGTGAGCACCTTGGCCGCTCCGATATCTGTGCCCTGTTTATCAAAGCTTGTAACTTGTAATAAAAGCGGAAGTCTCTTTCTAACAAAAGCTGTCAAAAAGGGACTTCCACTTGTATTACAAGCATTACAATTTACAAGCTTTTGATAAAGAGGGCACTGATGGCGACTGTACCTGGGAGCGGACTCTTGAGCGGTGGAGACGGGGTTCGAAACAGCGTCAAACATAGGTACTATGTGAGTGGCCTCAATGCACGCTGCTCAGTCTTTAGACGCTCTAACCTGCACGCCCCGCCCGTCGCTCCGCTGATGGTCGCTTGCCACTGAGGTCGTAGGTACTTAGTCAAATTGATTATAGACAGTATCTTTCGTAAAAAAAGTGGGTACCGAAACGGTTCAGTATCCTTCCAAACCCTAATGTATCCTTTAGGATGTAATTGAGAAAGCTATAAGATTAAATAGTATCTATTAAAAGCGTACGGGATGGACGTATTTAATCTAAAATTGTCCAACTCAAACAAAAGTGAGATTAATGCTCCACACTTAACCGACTTCAACCCGAACTAAACCGACATCAAGTTAAATTGACGGCACGCATAACCGATTTTAATTAATCATGTACCGATATCTAGCGACGCAGGCGAGGATAGTGATGCCACGTGATGCGCTACATCTAGGGTTACCATTTGTCTATATTTTTCCGAATATGTCCGAAATTATAGGTTTTTGCGGCCAATTACAGATGTGCATGTTGCGGCATGTTTAATAATATGTTGGTGATGTTCTCGGAAATTTCAGGAACAGTTCGTAGGATAGTTCGTAGGAAACAGACAATTTCGATCCCCATATGAGAAGTTTCCGAGAATTGTCATTAGACTGAATTTTGCAGATGTTTTGATTTTTCTGATATCATGGAATGTACCCTTATAGCTACCTGTTTATTTATGTATGAATATACATACTCATATTGGTGATGGTATAGAAAAAAAAATTGAGTTTCAGTTTTAAGTATGGGGAACCCCCAAAATAATTTTTTTTCTATTTTTGTGTGAAAATATTAATGCGGTTTACAGAATACATCTACTTAACAATTTTCAACAGTATAGTTCTTATAGTTTCGGAAAAAAGTGGCTGTGACATACGGACGGACAGACAGACGGACATAAGGGTTCCGTTTTTTGCCATTTGGCTACGGAACCCTAAAAATTTCCTCATCTAAAATATAAGAAAATTCTCATAATTTTGAATAGGAATCGAAACTTTCCATTTCTGAAGTGAAAGATTATTAGATACTTTGTTTTCTGTGAAATTTTCCTAAAGTTTCCAAGATTTTATCCAACTTTATGAAAACTTTTTGCAACTTGTCGTAAGACAACTAACGTTTCACGATTTTTAAGTTTAAATAATTCACGGTAACCCTAACTAAACAGGATATGGCCAGGGTTGGGTTTCCAGGCAAATATTGACACGGAGTACACGGCAATTATTGCCAACGGACATTTGCATTTGCCTCATAGGGCTTGGGCGTCAATTTCAATTACGCAATTCGAATTTCGAATCGAGAATCGGCACGTTCGAAAACCGGACAGATTATTAAGACTATAGGTACTTGGCGGCAAGCAGACCTCTCTTTAGTGCTTAATGTGATACAATAAAGTTTTATCACTTGCTTGTCTAATAATTCGTGCTTCGGATTTAACAGCTATTAAAGTGAATGGCGTTGTACGTCTCCATTCCGTACAGTGGCGTTCAAAAGTGCATGGATAGACGTCGACCGTAATGCCTTAATATTACGGTTGAAACATGTCCTTGAACTTTTGAACGCCAGTGTACATTATTTGGCCACACTGGTTGTCAAAGATTGAAACTTGACAATCAAAGCAGCGACGGGATATTTTCTGACAAAGCTCTCAGTGCATTTTTGAGTTTTAAAAACAGACCATGTTATGACTGCGCTCACCCATCTTAATAGGTATATATTAGATACCTACTATCAAAGAATCTTCGATATAGGTATATTAAAGCTAAAACCTTTGATCCTTTGCAAAGCTTAGTCCAATTAGTATGATTGATTCATTTTCACCGAAGGTCGTCGGCTGATGTTAGCGGTGTCGGTGTCAATGTCAACATCCGTTCAGTAGGGCACTTCTATGAAAAATATTATCATTGCTGTCGTATAAGGAAAAAACTTAAAAAGTACTTGCACTCGCAAATGTACCTAATATGTATTATACAACTACACATTTTATTATATGGTTGACTCGTTCGCGTCTTTTTTGTAGACATCACAAGAGCTACGAGAATCAAAGGAAAATTTTTGCGTTGCATCCAGACAGTGAAATTTTTTTCGGTAGGTACTTGACACTCAAACAAGAAAAACGTGATATAGGTACCCATATATCGTTGTCAACTTATATTGTATTGTTTGCAGACGTTTTTCTAAAACGCGTTTCACCCTTAAAGACTTTGAAGCATGAGGTATCACTCCTTTGCGGCACCAATTTGTCGTCACCTTTTAAACCGTATATACATTACATATATTATTGATGCAGCACATTCGTGTTGCATCTCACATAGTAGGTAAGTACGTGATGCTGGCCATGGGCCCTGGGACCCATCTAGGACAGCAGTAGATTTTTTCCAGCTAGAATTTTACCATGTGACCCAGAGCTGGTTCCGTCCTAGCACATAATATATGCAATAGGTACCTATACCAAACGCAACCTAGTATTACATAGATGAGCTATACGCGTGCCTCCGTACCGGTACGAATGGAGGTCCAAGGGGGAGGCCTATGTTCAGCAGTGGACTGACATCTAATGGCTGAGATGATGACGCTTGCCTCCGTGAGGGATAAAACATACGCAAAGCAACAATATTAAAAACACGTTTTAACATTCCTGACAACATACCAAAAACAATCTACGTTATTCGGTCGGGTTATTTGTTGCCCACCATAAACCATAATAAATTTTTGGTGGAGAACAAACAAAAAGTGAGACTGTGACAAGGACAAGCAATAATACCGCTTTCTCTGCTGCTCCTATTGAAATTTCCATAAGTGCATCTCGTTCGGTCGTTTGGCCCCTCCCCCGTGTCATCTCTATGTTATTGTACCTCTATGTATGAGTATGACAATAACAAATGAACAAAAACAATTCCAAGCACGTAAAATGGACCTAGAAATGTGCGGAAAGTAGTGATGCTACTACACCCGCTTAATGCCGGTGATTTGTCTCTGCCCCACTAGTGTTGGTTAAGTTTCGAGTTCTTAGATTTCACTCGACTCAATTAAATCGAAACTCGAGTTGTTTTCCACTTGTTATGGGCCCGAATATTTTGTAGAGACTTGAATTCCTTTGAGACAAGTACCTCTAACTCTTTTTAAACAAAGTTTTCAAAACAGATATCTTTTTATGTCATTACATGGGTTAAGTACACAAATTATACAATACCTATACTTCGTTTTTTTTAGCATTAGAAATTAGGTAAACAATCTTGATGTGTCTTTTAATTGAAAAACACATTTTAAAAATAAGTTACGGCAAATACGTAACAATTATGAATCTAATACGATCATTTATATTCTCCTGCTTTCATAAGTAATAGTTATTGATTTTTAAAAAGCCTTTTTCAATTAAAAGACATGCCAAGATCGCTTACCTTCTTTCAAGTTCTTTCTAATGCTAAAAAAAACGAACTATAGCGCCTGCTTTACAAACCGAAATAAAAAGAAAGAAATTAAATTACTTACATAAAGTAATTTAATTTGTTCTTAGAGCGCCAGTTTTCTTTACTGTTAATTAGATAAAGCCTACAAAATTGTTCGAGTTATTTTGAGTTGTGTTGTGCTTCAAAAATAATAAAGGACTCGACTCGGGGCTTAAAAACTTCTAAGGTATTTTTAAATTTTGGCTCAAAAGACTTAAGTTCCTACCATCACTATGCCCTACCCACTTTAATACAGCCATAATATTACAAGTACCAGTATTATGGCTGCTATTAGGTATTATGCTTGGACAACATTCTCTGTGACAGTTAATATGTGCCTAAATAAAATCGCTGCAAAGCGAGACTAACCGCCCTGATTAGAAATTTAAGATGCGTCAAAAAATTACGCTAAAGATACGACATTTGATGTGAGTTTTAGTTTGAAGAAACTACATTTTTGACACTTACATATCCGATCCATATGATACGATATGGATCGGATATGTAAGTGTCAAAAATGTAGTTTAGCAATTTTTTGACGTATCTTAAAGTTCGAATCAGTGCGTGAATGAGCCGTTACTAAACCAATGAGCTTTAAGGGCCAATAACTGAAGCCTGAATCCGATTTAACATGCAACTTATCTTGGTTTTGATGTTATTTTGATACGACGAAATGAAGCGAAAGTCGAGCGAAGTGCGAGATGCTCGCCAATCACTAAGACGATCGTCAGTCATATCAAAACCGTAACAAGCTGTAAATTTGAATCGAGCTCCTTTGGTCATCACATCTGTAAAAAATCTAGGTACTGTTTGGGGATCTTGAATTTTGAATTTATTGAGGAAAATTCAAGGTAACTTAACAAGAAATGATTTTTTTATTCTTCTGTATTTAATTTAGAATTAGGGCAAAATATGTATAATATTTGCGGTATAAAAACAAAGCCGGGCCTTTCAAAGCTTGCATATACTAGAGCATTTGGGACGGGTACCGTCGTGGCCGGGCTAGCAATGTACAAATTGCAGAACATTCCCAAAAAGCGGAAACGTTCTCGAGAATGTTCTCAGAACATTCCTGCAACATGGAAATTATTGTTTAAACAAGAGAATATACTTGAAATAAAGTTTAAATAGGCATAACTTAAAACTAAATGTTATTATGCATATATTATTGTCTATTACAGTTAGCTATTTTGTTGATGTGATAAATTTACCAATAAGTTGCTTAAATTCTCACTTTATATCAGAGAACATTTCGACTTTCGACAAATTTTTCCAACATTTTTTTTAGTTTCATTAGAATCTATAGGCCTCTATCTCCCGCCATGCCAAATCTCAGCGCGCTCGGACCAACTTGAAAAAATTAAAAAAAAGTCGGCCATTTTTTTTTAATGCAGTTTTTTTTTTTTTCTGGCTTACTCCCTGCAATTTTGCACAGGGTGAATTTGCCAATGTCGGTGTTGACTTTCACACGTGAGGAGAATGTTCGGTATAATAATTTTGCATTTTTGGGAGGATGTAGTTGGGGAAACCTAAAAACAAATAATTGTTATGAACATCACAGACAAACACATGACGAATACAACGATTAGCAAAAAAGCGGGAAGCGGATGACAGAACGTTAGTAGTAGAGATGCACCGGATATCCGGTTACTATCCGGTATCCGGCCTATCCGGCCATTATTTTACTATCCGGCCGGATACCGGATAGCGACCTGCTATCCGGCCGGATACCGGATTTAATGCAGTTTGTTTTGTCTCGGGGCCCTCTATGACATTTGGTCGAGCACCCCCCACCTATCACGCACCGTTTAAAAGTTGCCATACAAAATAAAAGTGGCCAGTTTTCCCGCAATTGTAGCATTTTTCCAAAAAAATTTTTTTCATAGGTTTTTAGGGGACCCTGAGATTCCGTGACCAAAATTTCAGTGCGCTAGGACAAAATTCAAAAAGTTTTAATAAAAAGTCAGCCATATTGAAAAAAAATGGCGGCGTCAAAAACTGCCAGGGTCCCTCTATGACATTTGGTCGAGCACCCCCCACCTAAGTCTGACCGTTTGGCCGGGCCGTCATACATTTTTCTGACCGGAAACGGACGACCAAAAGTCGGAATTTTCTGGGCGTAAAGACTATACCTGTTTAGGTGTAGTCTTTACGCCCTACAGCCTACGCCTTAGGACTACACGTGAATATTCATGGTATAAACTACGATAAATAAATAAATTCTCGTTCTCGAGAACATTCTCAGAAGTTACCGAGAATTTCTCATGTGGAAAGTTTCGCAACTTTGGAAAGTTCTCGTGCGTGCATTGCTAGGCCGGGCGGTATAGGCGTCAGGAAGTGAAGCTAAAAAGCTGGTGTGATTCCGGCCCCGGCTATCGGAGGGCTTAATCACTTTTTCTTTAGTATAAATACCAGTAGTTATAAAAACAAGCGGACCCCAGGCTCTCATGAGCCGTGGCGAAATGCCGGGATAACGCGAGGAAGAAGAGAGAGAGTTATAAAACAAGTTTTAGCAAACCGCATAAAGAATTGTCGTTAGGTATAACTAAGTGAAACAAAGAAAATAAAGAAGAAAAGTCGAAGAACAACTAAAAAGAAAAGTAAGTTTATTTATCAGCTAAATATAATAAATTGTAAACTTGCACGAATTCCGAGCACGCAGGTCGCAGCATCGACCAAATGTGCGGAAAATAGTGAAGCTACTCTGCTTAATACCGGTGATTTGTCAGTGCCCTACTTACAACCGGTCACCGGAACACTGGAATACCGTAATCTTGTTGTGCTTAGCGTCAGGTGCGCCGGAAAATATCGCCGGTGGAACGGGTTCATGGATAAGTTAAATAAATCGTCGGTATAGCAGAGGTAGTAGTCAGTGACATTGTAAATAAGCTTTTGACCGACAATGCACAGAAATCGGTTGATTTGAGTAGCACTAGCAGTGCTTCTAGAGTTCTGGATGAATTTAATTAATAGATTTTAGCATTGCGATACAGCGGGGAAATGCCGCCAGCATCCTTGGTACAATGCCTCAGGGGCCTATTTTAGATTTAAGCTAGTTATTAATTTCGTTTAGTAGTACCACTGTATATTATATATATTGTATGTAAATAAATGATTTAAGGTGGTTCGCCTAGGTTACTCAAAACTTAACTCTCGCTAGATGGCACCACTTTTGCAAAATTTCAGATTTTATTTTTTTGTGAAATGGTCTTGGTATTTGTATACTTAAAAGTATGTTTCGCGCACTCTTTAAGTAAATATTGAACTATTAAAATAAACATTGAATACTTCATTGTGCAAAAACCACCTTTTTAATTCGACGGAGTGTTGCTGTCACGCTTTTTCCTACTATTACTCACACATGCAAACAGTGTTTCCGTGATCCTTGTAGTAGACAATTTCACACAACGTAAGTATGCTGCAATAGCGTAACGGTATGTTCGTGGAAATACGTGCAAGAGGATTGGGGTTCAAGACTGGTGCGAGTAGGTAATTTCTTTTTGTTTCTCCTTTGTGTTATCTTACCTTTAACCCTTATCTTGGCAAGGCTCAAAATATCTTAAATATAAAATTTTTTTTAGTTTTTTGTCACCTATTGAGCATACTAGACTATTAAAAAATAAGGAAAAAAATCCAGGTTTTTCCAGTTTCGGAAAATCATATGTATCATATTTAATACAATGCCAATAACTCTACAAAATAGTTACCTACTTTTTAGAAGAAAAATGTAGTTTTTAATAAAAATAAAACATGTAATGCAACAGAAATTAGCATTTACTGCTAAATAAACGCAATCTAAAGCATCAGATGACTATTAAACCTGTAAAAATAAATTATATCTACGAATACCTGATCACAAGGGCGGAAAATTTGATCCCGTAAAGTTTCAAAAAAATCGTCAGCAAAAAGTTGAGTAAAATATGAAAAGTAAACAAATAATTAAAAGTAAAAAAAAAAAATACTTTGGGGCCATTTTTTGCCATACACATATTTTCCCGTGCTACGGGCTACGGCGTAGCAATAATGCTACAGCGTACGAATATATAGTTAAATAACATCTAGTACTTAAAAAAATTAAAGTTTAATAACTAAATAATACAACAACTAATATTAAATAATTGAAGCATGTTTTGTAACCCCACAAAAATAAAAAAATCATGTAAAACTATTTTGACGATAACTTGGCAATGTATTAAATGTAATACAATCCTTTCGATATGTACATTTCTGAGTTCTTGGCAGTGTATCAAATATAATACATAACAGTTTCATGTAAGGTTCTGTGTACTAAATGTTTTTAAATTCGAAGGCATTGTAAATATGTATGCACTAAGAGACAGTAAAGATATCAAAATGCAGATTATGGAAAAATATATACTAACATAAGAAATAAATGCAAAACTTCCAGTACGAACCGAAATCTATTGTTTCCGCGGCGCCATGTTGATTATTACTAATTAATTTACAATGACACTCGTGTCCATTATTTTTTTCTATAAGTAAGGAGGGTAGCTCGACATATTGATGGCAGAATTATTTTGTTAGCCAATAAAGTGAACCTGCTAGATTTTTTAAGTTCCATGTATCACGGGTGTTACGATGCCAACATAAGGGTTTAACGAGCAATTATTAGATATATAATTATTTATTTATATATTTGGATGGTATCAGAAACGGCTCTAACGATTTCGATGAAATTTGCTATAAGGGGTTTGATCTCTTAGCTAGGTCTATGAGAAAACGCGCATTTTTGAGTTTTTAGGGTTCCGTACCCAAAGGGTAAAACGGGACCCTATTACTAAGACTTCGCTGTCCGTCCGTCCGTCCGTCCGTCTGTCACCAGGCTGTATCTCACAAACCGTGATAGCTAGACAGTTGAAATTTTCACAGATGATGTATTTCTGTTGCCGCTATAACAAGAAATACTAAAAACAGAATAAAATAAAGATTTAAATGGGGCTCCCATACAACAAACGTGATTTTTGACCAAAGTTAAGCAACGTCGAGAGGGGTCAGTACTTGGATGGGTGACCGTTTTTTTTTTGCTCTTTTTTGTTTTTTTTTTGCTTTATGGTACGGAACCCTTCGTGCGCGAGTCAGACTCGCACTTGCCCGGTTTTTATGTTTTGTAAGCTTTGGTCGGTCTCCCAGATATTCAATCTCCGCTTGGCAACTAATCCCAGAATAGGCATGCGCACTAGTTTTTACGAAAGCGACTGCCCTGACCTTCCAACCCAGAGAGTAAACTTATTTGGATTAGTCCGGTTTCCTCACATTGTTTTCTTTCACCGAAAAATAGGTATCGGTGTATAAATAGGTATCAAATGCTATTTCGTACAAAAGTTCGAAAAATCATTGGTACGAGCCGGGGTTAGAACCCGCGACCTCCGAATTGCTTTCCGCTAGGCCAGCAGCGCTTCCCCCACATACTCAGTGTTATCAGGTTTTAAAAAAATCAAAAACGATTACTTATGAAAGCAGAAGAATATAAATGATCGTATTAGATTTATAATTGTTACATATTTGCCGTACCTAAATCAAAGATCCGTTAATAAAATCGTTTTTACCAGTTTTCTTTGATATCCTGATTGTAATAAAAAAATATATGTGCTAGTTACGCGCAACAAAATAACTAGGTACCTACGCACTCACACAATCAACTGTAGTTGCACACAACGTAAGTTAAGTTGTAACTTATCACAATGGCTCTTAGTACAGTCAGGTAATGCACTCAAGAGGGTCCTTTGTCCTCATTCCACAAAAAGGTCTACTTTGTCTGGGGTCACATCTGGCAGCTACCTTAATAACCTGCAGAAATCTGTTTTATATCATGTTGGATTTAAAGCGTTATCATGCCGTATCAAACGTTATCATGTCATATCCGCTTCGTGGCTTTCTTAGAAGTGTTAAAAAAGTTAAAGTTAGCGTCAAGTCCCCGACACTTTTCTGGAATGCCCCTTATATCTGTCACAGTCATTAGGTCCTCTAACACACACACACACATTCAAAGAAAACCAGTTGGTGTCTGCACACACACGGCTGTGAGTGATGTCGTTATCCCTTAGGCAGATTGCATTTAACATTTATCTGACGGATATCCTCAAAATAACGGCTTCCGATAGCGCAACGTGCTTTAAATATCGGCGCCGCCGACGGACGGACTTCCAGTGCAGATATGAAACTTATATTACGAGTGCGACTTTGAACTTCGAATTACAAGCGATATTGTGATAAACTGTTGGTCGTCAAAACGCTTTCTCAACGATCGTTTGTTCGAAAGATCGAAATCGCGATAAAAGGTTGCTCGACAGAATGGTTTTGCGATAAATATTTGTTCGAGGGATCGAAATCACAGCAAGCAAGCTCGACAAATCGGTTTAAAGCGTCTTTCTTACTTACTACAGCGTGTTATTTATATTGCAACCTTCCTAGATTCCCCTTTAAAAATTTCTTCATCCGTTTTATGCAGATATTTGCCTGACAAGCAAAAGTTGGCTGTAAGCAGGACACAAACTTCGACCAGCATTCTGAAACCCCAATTTTTCTGCTTTCCCTACAGAAAACTTATTACACTCGATTATTTTCCCCTGATCGTGTGATTTAATGTCGAAGACAATTCTTTATTGGCACGTACCTATTATTCAACACCGTTTCAAAACTTTTGACGAGTAATACCAGTTCTAAAATTCAGGATTCCTGGAACATGATCAATTGTTTTCAGGACACGAGGCGAATATTTGCCACGTGGACATTTAATTGAATATAATTTATAATTATAGAATACGTTGTAAATCTAGCAAATCTATCAATAATATAACACTTTAAACTCTCGCGTTTTGTACACATATTCAATTACACAAACGGGTCTACCGCGATATAATTTCATTGTTTTTACCTTTAATTCCGACGTTTCAGCTGAGTTGCACCAGCTGTGGTCACGGAAAGACTGACGTCCCAACAAATGTCAACGGAGATATTAATAAAACAACACTAAACTACCCGAAATTAGTTTATAAAAATGTGTTAATAATAATTCAGGATTCCTAGAATAAATGATCTATTGTAGTCAGGACTCGAGGCGAAGATTTGACACATGTACATTGAATTGACTATACTTAATTTATAATAATTATAAAATAAGTTGTAAATCTAGCAAATCTATCAGTACTTTAAAACAAAGCATGTAGTGCTAAATCGATACTGAAAGAGTAAATGCTGAACTTCGTACTAGGTACCGTTCGTTTACTGAAATCGTCAAGTTCGCATATTAATAGTAACTAATAGGTACGGAGGTAGTCTCTGACTTAACAATTTGTTAAAATTATGATTATGTTATGATACGACTCTCATAGCATTTTGCGTTTGTTGACAATTGTTCACGCCTATACGTCGACCGTGAGGTCGTATCATAACAAGATTCAAGCAAATTATAAAATCAAAATTGGCCTCATGGTGTTTAAGTTTTTCACTGGTATTACGACGATAGCGCTAGGTCACACCCGATACGAGAACACGACTGTCAAGCTAGGTTGCGTAACCGGCCTGTGAGTACAACAATGCGCTGAATAGGTGAAGAGTTTTTGAGTTTTGTAAAGGTTCTCTTTATTCTTCAAAAACTGATGAAATCTATCCACAGTACTAGTAATTTGATGCTAATTTTGTGTCACTTAAAAACCAATTCTAACACCCAACGTGAGGAAACACAATATTTTCCTCGCCTTGGTGTGATGAAAGAGCTTTTCACATCTTCCTGAATTTAGTAGCTTGTTCACAGACAGATGTTACTTGAAAGTTAGTACTTAAGTACCTTGTTTAAGCCCACAGAAACCAAAGTTACAAATTGTTTCGCTAAATGGATGTGTATTAAATTATCAGACGGCTTAATAAGCTCGTTTTGATGCATCTACAAAGTTTATAACTTGTTGCCAGGCACCATGTGGATTGTGGATAGGGTTGACATATGTTATGAATAAAATGGAATGTCCTGAAAAAAATCCCGACATTAAATAAATAAATATTACAGGAGCTGGTACTACCGACCGCTGTAGTTGCGTCGTACAGGACATTATCACATCCGAGAACGCCTGGGAGAGCTATTGGTCCATGAAACACCTCATGAAAGGAGACCTACCTATGTCACTCAAACGTAGGCTCATGGACATGTGCATACTTCCAATCCTCACTATACTTTTAGGTGCTCAGACTTGGTCTTTGACGTAAGCTCAGAAGTCCAAACTCGGGGTTTGCCAGAGAGCCATGGAGCGCAGCAGCATTAGATGCGAAACTAAGGGATTGCATCCGGAACACCACGCTGCGCTCTAAAACTCAGATAATAGTTGTAGCTCGAAAAGCTTACCATGGTTACCTGTACAATTTGACGTTGGGTTAACGGTTTAACCGCTTAACCCCGGGTTAGTGGGATGGTGCAAGTGGCACTAAGTGGTCAGGGTTTTTTAAAAGCCTCGACTCTCGACGCCCGCCCCGCAACCCTGATAAAGGACCAAAAATTCTGACATGTCAGGAGAAATCTTAACGTATGGCAACCCTACATGTGGAGTATCAGAAACCTGTTTTACGATCGTTATAACCTTAGTAACTTTTAGTCGTTACCCAGAGATTAGAACACTTTGTTGAGAGTTCTTCGAGAGTTGAGGTTAGTTATTTATTAAGAATCTTCTTTAGGTGTTTACGTCATGAGCTCTTAGATTTTAATGACCTTAAGTAATTTGATTCCGAAATTGAATAACCTTACCTTAGGGGAATTCTACATTATATTAGGTTTAAGAATATATCCATAATTATGTTCAATAGTTTAGGCTCTGTTTTGTCTATCAGTATATGTGACGGGATTGTTTTTTATACAGGATGTCGAGCTCAGTATCGACAAAACGAAGGCAAAAAAAAATAGACAAACATGAAACCTATCGATTTGATCTTATAAAATTTCGCTGAAATTGCCCTTTTGTCAATGCCTTTCTTTTGATCGGTACTGAAAGCGAAACCTTGTGTATTATGTATACCTACCTCTGTGTAGAATTGGATTTACTGTATATGTAATCACATTATCAATATTATCTACAATTACAGGAGCGCAATTAAGATTTAACATCTTGTTTTGATTTTGAACTGGATTTGATACGACATTGACGATCGTCTTGGTAATTGGCACGCATTTTACGCACGACTTTTACTTCTTTCTGTATGCACCAATTAGTGTGAGCGGTCTTCAACATTGTATCAAAATAAAATCAAAACCAAATCAAGTTGTTACATCTGAATAGTATTCGTGGTCTGTAGACCATGCTACGAACTTGCTACGAACACAAACTACGATCGTAGCACATCTTTTGACGTTTGTTTGTGCTACGAATTGAAACAGCGAATTGTTACCAGTTGCTGCCTCAACAAGATTTGTTTACTTTCAATTGAAGACTGACTTCTCAATATGAGTTTTAGCCAATAATATATTAAGCCGTATGCCCGTAAAAATAAGGTACACTTTTATATAAAAAACATTACCGTGGAGAGAAATTTTGAATATTACGGTAGTAACGTTAAGTATGCTTATTGCCTTTATGTTTAGCCTGAATGAGCTACGTGCGACATGCTTAAAGGAATATGGCTACGAAACGGTCTAGCTTGTTCTTGTATTTTAGCTTTGCGCAAAATCACCAACATTTACATAACATTGGAGCGATTCTCAACATTTTGTCAGCTCTTGACATGGCAACCTTATATTTTTTGTCTTTTTAATGTTGACTTTGATTGATGCTATATTTTACAAATGTGAAAACAGAATAGCCCGAAAATACGTTGATATTTTTTTACTGCGGGATATTGTTGATAAATGATAACATTAAAAACGTTTGCATTTGTGTGCCAAAGTTAAAGGAGAACATTTTGAAAATAATACGTTTTATTTAAATATATTTTTTATTTGTTTCGTGTGAACGTATTTTTAGGCGATCTTGTATATAAATAACACCAATACCAGGGTTCAGGATCTATACCTACCTGAAGGGAACTAATGGGAATGAAAATAAAAGATACTATCATTTTTATTATATTATTTCGTTCCCAGTTTCACATATCTTCTTAACCTTTATAATTAATAATATGTAAATATCTACGTATTTAACACATGAAAAATATATGTACATACATTTTGTTTTATTTACACTTTATTATCTGAGGAAGTACTTATTATATTTGACCATATAATTTATAATATGCTTAGGTTATTCTTTGAGAAGATTATATTTACATCACAGTAAGTATTATTTTTAAAAAACTGCCAAATGTATTTTAATTAGGCATTTATAAATACTTAGGTATAAATAAATAAATAAATATTATAGGACAATTTTACCCAGATCGACCTAGTCCCACAGTAAGCTCAATAAGTCTTGTGTTGTGTGTACTAGACGACGATATAATATACGTAAATAAACTATACATATAAAAAAAGACTGGCCTAATAGGATTATTCCTGTATGTGTTGTATATCTTTGCACCAGCACAAAGGCAAGCACTAGTGTAATATTTTTATTGCCTGATATCATATCCGATCAGCAAATCATTCGAAATTAATCCATCTCTAGCTGATGCTTGAAAAATTAGATCTAAATCAAATGACTTGGTAAAAAGTTTGTAAAAAATAAATAATAACGCTTACATACTCTAACCGTAGAGCTACAAAGCCTTCGAATCCTTCACTTTTTGAAGCTTTCGGGTAAAATTGATTGTTTATTTACTATATCTATTCGTAAAATATTAAGTAAATATAACAGAACACATTATTTCATTCTGATATACGTTCAATTAGGCTTAACATTTTTATGATAGGTACCTGATCTATATACAAACATATACATTTATTTATAATTTATAATTTAAATACATTTTTTCCTTCTGATTCAAGGTAAGTAATAGAAATGATAATCTATAGAATAGTCGTTGATATTTATATAACATTATCTGAAACATTTACTTAATTGTGGATTGTTACATAAGTATCAAATCTAGTTGGTAAATTACGTTACGTTGTATAAGTTGACAGTTAACACATAGCTCTTTCGCGACTAGAGGAACTTAACTACAACAGACATACGAGTAGTTTTATAACAAGCAGAAACCTGCCTTATGAAAAACTTTTCTTTGCACATTCATTTACATTTTAAAGCCAACCGTCACTATGTTTGGTTGACCAATCAGCTTACGCGTAGAGATCTTGCGGGGTGAGGTAAGATCGCGGGGGGTGGGCGCGTCATATCCACGTGCGTTCGACTTCAGTCGTCGCTCGCTCGCCGGGCGCGGCGGACGCGCGACGCCGTTGTCAGGTGGACATCACCATTGTATTGTTGTACGTGCTGTGCATCGACATTCTGAGCGTACCTGTGGGAAGAGAAAGAAATTGAGAAATGGGTCTCTGTTCCAATTTAATCTATAATAGGCCCCTGGTACTTTATTTGGGCTCGTATGTAAAAATTGTATAGGGAATGATGTGTTGCAAAAACATGATTTTATTAATGGGTATTAAAATCTGACAGTTATTTGTACATGATAATTTATCATAAACACAACGAATATAGGTACAACAACAAAAACATACTCATGCAAATGATGCTGTGCGTGCATCGTAATTTGCGTACAATAAACTTATACGAACAAAAATGAATACGGAATTCTAAAAAGCATGGAAATAATGACGTCTCGCCCTCACATCACGTTTCAAATATGTTAATGCTGTACCTACATGGTAATCTGCTTCTGATGAAAATAAAATAATCTTATTCAAGCTTTTCGTGACCTCATTTTCAGGCCCGCCCCACGTTTGGGCGCCATAGTACACTTATTTCCTTAAATCTCATATCTGGGGCCTAATGCATGATAAAATACAAGCTTAATACTATTAGTAATTTTGTATATAAATTCACTAAGAGTACCTATTACTTAGCTTGTATTTTACTATGCAATAGATCCTTGGTGCCATTGTCAGTAATTTTATTATAGAATAGATAACTGATATCTAGACTTAACGTTTATGTGGCTTATTTGGTCGTCAAATATCTATCTATACATACTATCTGAATGTCATATTTCATCGCTGTTATATGTAGGTATATTGTTAATTGCAGGTAGTTAGTTTATAATGAAATAATTAGCTGCAGAGGCGTCAAGTGTTCTTACAGATAACTTTATGTACCTAATTGCATATTCTAATTCTGATAATTACAGGACATTTATTGAGTTCGTTTGTTTAGAGTAATTAGTTACTTTAACTATACAATTAATCTAGATATAACCAAAAGACAAGCATGTAGATCAGACATTCCTTTTCTCAATGGTTTTTAGGAGCTGTAGTTAAAAATAAATATTCTGATTTCCATAAATTGATGATTATGTAAATGTCAGAAGCGACAGTTAATTCAAGCGAGAATGAGCAAGCACAACCAACGTCAAATTAGCCTACCTACTGATGAAGACCTAAATAAATTTGAGAAAATAAATTTAGAACAATTTTGAAATAATTAATACTGGCATACTTGTTTCAATATTCATTTGTTTTATTAGGGATGAAATTGCCGTTTTTTAATGCATGGCATTGATAACTAATATTAACACAATTATATAATTAAACGGCCTCCTAGCCTAGTCGGTAGTGACCCTGCTTACGAAGCAGGAGGTCCCGGGTTCAAATCCCGGTAAGGGCATTTATTTTGTGTGTTTATCACAAATATTTGTTCCTGAGTTATGGATGTTTTCTATGTATATAAGTATTTATATATAATTATATATTATATATATCGTCGTCTAGTATCCACAATACAACTCTCAATTGCTCAAAGGTTGACTGGAAGAGATCCCTTATAGAGATAAGTTCACCTTTGTACATTATATATATTTTTTGTTTTATTGTAATTTAACCTGTCTTATGTACAATAAAGTGTTTACATACATACATACATACATACATACAATACAAGCCTTATTGAGCTTACCGTGGAACTGGGTCGATTTGTGTAAAATTGTCTTATAATATTTATTTATATATAGCCTGGCAGACCAATTATTTCATCAGTTATCTCTGCAGTTTACTGCACACACTAGATGATTTGATGATGGCAAGTTTAACATTTTTCAACGAATCCATTCTAGTAATTTTACCTACCTATCATCAGTAAATAATTTTATAATAATAGGTCTTCGCCAGAATTCATGTTATCTGTAATAGGTATATGTATAAATAGCTAAGAAAAGCCGAATGTAGAATCGGGCCGGAATTGGGTTTTGACAGTTTGGCGGATGTCATAGTAATGTAACCCGCTATTAGGCCTGTACACTCAGCCAAGAAAGTGGTTTACCACTTTTCGACTCTATCAATCAGATAATAGAGTCGAAAAGTGGTAAACCACTTTCTTAGCTGACCGTACCTCATACATCTTTTTATTGAAATACACTTTTGAAAAAAAGTCACGGTTAATATGTAACAATAATTATGAATCATATAGGTATATTATTTACATTATTTTGCTTTCATTAAGTAATAGTTACTGATTTTTAAAAAGCGTTTTTCAATCAAAAGACACGTCAAGTTCGCGTAGTGTTTATGGTTTAAGACATTTATTCTCATAAGAATATACATTATTCACTTAAAATGAGAATACAAATTTAACTTAATGCTATACAATAACTTGGTGTAGGTATTATTATGTTTTTGTATCTCAAGGAAACACGAGTAAATTCGTATAGTTATTTATGTGATTTATCTATCTAATGCTAAAAAAACGAACCGTAACACAAAGACAGTATGATTTTCTCTGTCTATGTTTGAAATGAGACAGTCCTTGGCTAAACTATATTTACAAAGTTTTCGTAGTGTGATACTTCTATATGCCAGTATTATTTATTTATGATCCATACAATAACACCAATAAATTACCAAATTACACCTCCTACTTGTGTATTTTGTTTGCATGCAGCAAATGGGGGGACCCTGGCGGTTTTGTAGAGAATTTGGTCGGTTTTGTTGGTGGTGCCTTGAAGAATCTAGGCCAACCTACGAACAAGAATTATACTGTTCGTAATTTCGTTTGTTAGGCTGGACTTACACTTATACTTGGGGCATACTCAAAATTCCTGGAACTGGCCACTTAGAAAAAATAAGCCGTCTCATACCGGGTGTGGCCTGTAATATGAGAAAAAAGTTAAACTGTAGGCTGTACTCCTCATACTGACCAACATTTGTTCAGCGACTTTTAAAAATAACTTGTGGTTTGATTTTTAATACACTTTAAAGTTTATTATAAGACGCAATGTACTATTGCGAATTTTGTTATGTTTAAGGCGTGACAAGCAACGTCAATCACAATCACAATGATATGGCGTGGCGATGGCGTCCATTGAAGATAATATTTATTTTGTATTAAAAATAGGGAGTCTAAATACTTCATAATTTTTTAAAGTTGTTGAACAAAAGTGTCACCGTTTGAGGAGTCCAATCTATGTTTTAAATATTTGTTCGTGTTACAGGCCACACCCGGTGTATCAGAAATCAGAAACTTTCAGTATGGCCCACGTAAGTATTGATTATAATTATGCCACGAGAACAATATCTTAACCTGACACCTTCGGCAACGTAAGTAAAATTTACAAGTGTAAAACCACCCTTATTAGGATCGTGCAAAAACAATCCGTTTCCAAATTATGTTAGGTTTAAACTAAGCATGCATTCAAAGCAAAATTTAACTGTACAGGATTTATTTACATTTAAGTATTAGAGTAAGCTCAACGCAGATGGAGGACTGATGAGAAATATCCATTGACAGATTAGACTGCACAATTTCTAATTTGAAAGAAAGATGATAAGGTAAACGTACTGGTTCTCGACGCGGTCCCAGTACATGTAATCTTGAAACTTAAGTGATTATCAAAAGAGGTGACAGCAAGGTATCATCTATTGGGCATTATCATGTCGAGTACTAGTACGTTTACCTTAGCGTATTTTTTTTACAAGTTAGCGTTTTTCATAATGGCGGATGGTGAAAAATAACAAAGTAAACCATAGAAAAATCTGTCAAAGGAAAGTTTCCCACTTAGAGCCCTCTGTAATGAGCAGTTGCGGGTTCTTAACCTCAATGCAGATTTACATCTCTCGGGTTTGGTCTCTGCAGTACCGTAAACTTCCTCAGTTTTTCCTTGCTTAAATAAAACAGTTAAGGTAAGGTGGGGTAAGTTAAGACTATGGTAGTTTATTTTGCTCGGCGCTAGACAAACAGTATGAGCATTCCATACAAGTGATAGTCTTAACCCGGTGATAGTCTTACCCCACCTTACCTTATACTCTTCCAAACAGCTGTGTATATCTAGTTCAGTTAGCAAAGAAAGGCAAAAAATATTAGGAATTAGATACCTAACCCTATAATACTGCTGTTTTTAGGGAATCACTGTTTTTCCAAGCCAAAATTGAGCAGGTTTACGATAGACTTGAATTATTTAATTCAAGTCGTTCTAAAGTTGGACCAAACTGGATTTTGCAATGACAAAAGTGAAAGTGTCACCATTGAAGTCATATTTTTTAAGTATGATACTTTCAGACTTTGCCATGTCAAGGTACAGAGTTAGCTTGGTCCAATAATAGCGTGGGACAGGTGACAGGGAATGGTCGCCGGAGTGGCTTTTGGTGGGTATACCTCCTCTCCCCCTCTCAATCGGAGAGGACGGCTGCAGGAGGGATACACATATCCCCCATGGCTCCCCAGGCCGGGGGAATGCGTAACGCATTTTACCACTCCGTCAACAAAAAAAAAGGTGACAGGGAAGGGGGTACAAACGTACTTGTACCGTTTTTCCTGCTAGGCGAGAGGCTGTGTCCGGAGCGCTCGAGCCGGTCCGTGCCGAAGGCGCGGTGTCTGCGCAGCCCGCCGGGGCCCAGCGTGCGGTAGCAGCGGAAGAACTGCTTGAAACCTCTACGGAATCTGCGGGTAATTTAAATATTAGCCGGATTCTTAACGTTGGGTAACGTTTCATACATAAAAATAATTGACAGCAACACTCCCAACTGTACACTGGTGAACCTTATTACAAAAGGCATAAGGTCCACCGATGTACAGTCGCCATCAGATATATCGGAGCGGTCAAGGTGTTCACAATATCTGAACACGCACTCTAACGCATTGACAATAGAGGCGTGTTCAGATATTTGTGAACACCTTGACCGCTCCGATATATCTGATGGCGACAGTACAGTTAACAGTGAGGAGGAGGAGGAGCAAAGAGGAGTTGTCCTAGAATTTACTGCTTTACACATCTTACATTTTTGTTTAAATCAAAATTCATTAGGTCCTTTATAACAACCTAAAAAGTGTCAATGTATTGACAGGTATTTTTTTTGAAGAGAAAACGGTCTTTAGCGGCGCTGTGCACTTTTTATGATGGGGAAAACATTTTAAACTCTCGAGAGCGTAAGACGTAAGACGCTTTGTAAGACGGACACGTGACCTGATCGAAAAACTGTTACAATGTCATTGAGTTTACACTACTGCCGGCACTCCCGGAGTGCAACCCGTTTTTTTTATGTTAGGACCATTAGAATACTGTAGATATTAGATCGTATAAGGGGTCTGCTTTTAAATTTTTGCTCCTTCTGCAGGCCCGGCGGCGTTACAGATAAGTACTTACTTTGAATTCATGCAGCAGTATATCATAGGGTTGAACATAGAGTTGCTCATCGCCAACCAATAGATGCCGAGGTACACCTCCTGGATGTACTCCTGGTTGGTCAGCTCCGGGTAATACGCGGTCACAACGAAGTACACGTGGAACGGCAGCCAGCACACAGCGAAGATCAGCACTACTACTATCATCATCTTTACTACCTGGAAGAGAAAGTTCTGGTTACTAGAAGATCGAGGAGAGACAGAGAGATTCAAAAACGTTGGAAGGTAGCTAAGCGCCACTTGCACCATCCCACTAACTCGGGGTTAAGCGGTTAAAGCGTTAACTTATTCGGAGATTGTACTGGTAACCATGGTAACTCCAGATTTACCGATTAACCCGGGTTAGTGGGATGGTGCAAGGGGGCCTAAGTTGGGTTGGAGATGGATGCAACAGGCAAGGAGCTGGAGGTTAGCCAAGTGACGATCGTTGAATAGAAAACGCCAATTGAAACTTAACTAATGTATGGAACATTATTTATTTTTGTTTGGCGTTTGTCGATGTACAGCCGAAGTCATGAATACGTTTACACTTTTGCACCTTACTCTTTTGTAATAAGGCGAATAATGTAAACATATCTTTGACGTCGATTGTACAATTGTTATCTTGACCGTCCTCTGGAATCAAACTTTAAAATTTAATGTCATTTGGATCGCATTTTGAATATTTTGATAGCATTCGCACCGACACTTGCTCGTGTCAAACTATAATGCAGGCAAGGCGCACTGCGACTGCCCTTTAATATTTTCATGTAATTTTAATTTCATTGTATTAATATTATTGTGATTATGAGTTCTCGTTACTCTAAATAAATGAATTTTATTTATATTTTATTTAAAAAAAAGATCCAAATAAAATCAAAATATAAATTGTAAGTTCGAATACGGTTCAAGATATAAAAGAAGAATGGAAGATATAAAAATATATTGAATATCTCGGGGTACTTTTTCTCCTATTAGGATAAAATGAGCTCGTGATTCTGGGTAAAAATAACATGAAAAACCTAACTAAAAAAGGGCTGAAATTTTATGTTACGCGCATCTGTCACTTTATTCGGTCTCTGACTCTGACCCTGTCGTGTTGTCGCGTACAGCTTGGCAAAAAAGAGTAGAAATTGAAAAGTGGCAACACTGTAGTGTCGTCCCTTTCAAACCAATTTATATGAGAAAACGGGACGACACTACAGTGTTGCCACTTTTTAATTTCTACTCTTTTTTGCCAAGCTGTATGTTACACATAGGTCAATGTCCTACGTTGAGTCGTGTCACGTTGTTCGCGTTTGTCGCTTCAAGACAAGATATAATATCCTTTCGTTTTCCGTCTAGACTCACTGTCGATAAATAATCGTGGCAATATTTTACGAACCTAGCGACCCTCGTAAAACACCATATTGCTAGCCTAAGTATACCCGATTAAAACAATAAACCAAAACTAAATCACACCAAAGTATTAAAATTTGCTATAAATTAAACACAAAACGGCTACCTTCATCAAAAGCGGCCCTAAAACGCAAAGAGGCACGTCGTAAAATATTTTAGTTAGGATAACTTAGTTTACCCGAAAAAGTGGCGGGTGCTCGGTCGCAGTTACATGTAGGCAATATATACGTATATGTGATACGATATTCAGTACGCGGACTTCATAATGGCGACTTTCATAATAACAACCTGTGCGCTATAGGACGCCCGTGTGATTAACAGCGATTTAAGTTTACTGGTAAACTCATTGTCACTTTCCGCTGACTTTATGTCAGGCACCGAGTTGTAGTTCTTGGCCTAAACGACACAGCGAACTCCCGAGCTTGGGGGCAAGTGGGGCAACCAACATTGGCTGCCTGCGGTTATTCTCACCGAGACTACACATAGTTTTATACAGATTGACTAAAAAATTACTGCATTCCCGTTGCCAGGGAGGTTTTGGGATTATAGTGAGCAACTTTTACTATAGGACCAACCCCGAAATCCCCGAAAAAAAAAATACCCTCCCATAGAAAATGTATTTTTTTTTGTGTGCTATTTCGGGGTTCGTCCCATAGTAAAAGTTGCTCAGAATAATCCCAAAACCTCCCTGGCAACTGGAATGTAGTAACTTTTTAGCCAACCTGTATAGTGATATATATAACCTCCACTTTGTTCTGTCAAAGTCGGTGCAGAGTCAGCTTAGACGGGGGTGAATGTAAGAGCTGATTTAGACGGCGTGCGAACTCGCGTGCGATTTTAGTTACATTCCGTACTGTTGGTTACGTCCAATCCAACCGACCGATCAAAACCCGCAATGTAATGAAACTCGCATGCGAGTTCTCGCATCGTCTAAATGCGCCCTAATGTACTGCGAAACATACATTTGTGTTGATAAAATGACAACGTAGGCAGAAATTAAAAATGCATGTCACGAAAGCGAAAGGGGAATAAATGTGTCTAAGTGCGTTATGCCCCACTTGGGTCACTTTTGCGGAAATTTATGCGAGCGTTAGGTCTCGGGTCGTTAGGACATGGACAGTAGGACGTGTAAGTACTCGTTTATACCTTTTATGGTAAATAGATGAAATTGGACAAGGGTGTTCAATTTCTCTTCTGGTAATGTAATTTTGAAGGCCTTTTCTTTAGTTTCTTTTTCCTTGGAGTATAAATAAAACAGGGTCAAAGAGGTCGGCAAAATGTTCTGTCGGCAGAATTTGTATCTCAGCCATTGACAGCTTTACGAATGAAGAATTAATATGAACGAAAAGTCTTGTTAAACAATCATATGTTTGAAACTTTGCTGTTGATTAAATCTCAAAAAAATTTACGTTTGGCTAGAACGAAAGATGATGACGATGTCGATAGGTACTATGTAACTTGACGTTGTAACTATTTACGAGTATGAAGATACAAATTTAAAAGTGGATAAATTACTGTCTTGGATGATACTTGAGTATAACGTTCTTACGGTAGATGTCACTAGGGTCCCCTAGACCCATATGGTGGAAAGTTTTGTTGACTATGGATGAGGTCTTGGTGGCTCAGATGGCAGAGCGCAGGAGTATTGTTTCAACTTTTAAGTTTATTTTACGCTCAATAGCATCGCTCGCAGACGTTTCTGCCTGTTAATTTATGAAGATACAAACCCGTCGTTTGCTCTTGACGCTCTCGAGCTGCGCCTGCGTGCACTCGCCGATGGACTTGGAGCCCCAGAGCTCGATGCCAACTCTCGCGTATGTGTACATCATTGATATGATCGGCACGAAGTACGTCAGGATCATGTATGCCACGTTGTAACTGTGAAAAAGCGACTTTATAGAAATACTAGAAATAGAAATAGTTTATTCGTAGCAAACTGACTTATACAGATATAAAAGAGGAACAAAAAACAAACTTATACAAATAACATTTTTAGCCACGAAACTTTAGTAATAAACTTTAGCAAGTGGAAATCCGTGGTCTCTGCCTACCCCTCCGGGAAATAGGCGTAATTATATGTGTGTAAACTAAAAACTAAAAGTAATTTGACTACACGTGTCGAGCGAGGTATAAAAAGAGGGATTATGGTCCACGTTATTGAAGGTAGCAGAAAATCTACATTTTATACTAAAAGATACGTAAAATGTGTCATTAATTTCATATCGACAACAAAGAATGAACACTTCTCTAAATATGCTCTCATTTGAAAAAAAAGAAAATGTGGTACCTATTTTATTTTGATGCAGCTTTTTGACTGTTAGTCTACTCGTATATTTTAAGCGGAAAATGTGTCTAGTACTATCCTTTCTGATTTATAGTGCTATTAAGTTTAGGTGCTTTGATAAGCAGAATTTGTCAGTCACTGAGGGCCCAAAATTTTATACAAAAAGTGACTGACTGAAAATTTGTAGGTGCGCTTTGTCAGAAAAAGTTCAGAAAATATTAAATATTTCCTACAGTTTTCGAAAAGATACAGGATATTATATTACGAAAATAATGGGGATCCGTTTAAAGGCATATTTGGTATCGTGTTCTGATTAGGAAAAGTAGAAGAAAACATTTTTTAAAGCGGAAATTTTTTGGCCTTTGTATGTAGGTTTGGCAGACTAAGACGACCTTATCTACATATTTTTTTGACATTTTATTTTTCTTTTACTCGTTCCCAAGCATTAATCAGAATACGATACCGAATATACCCTTAAACGGATCCCCACTAGTTTTGTTACATCCTGTATGAACTTTCAATATGATGACCTAAGTACCTATACATGCAGATTTCTGTCTGTAAATGAAAATATTACAAAAGCAGCGTTTAAAAGAAAGTTAAAACTGGAAATGTTGGAAACATACTGACCTAAAAAGTAATAAGTTCAAATACATACTTACCTATAAAATTATAAAATCATTCCACAAACAAGTACATATTAAAATATCAATAGCAATATAAATAGTTAAAAAATGCATGCTTTCTTTTCTACTAACAATAGTATATAAGTCACGATTGTAAACATTTACCTTAACATTAAGTAAGAGTTGAGTGCGGCGCGCCAACAAACTGGTTACTCCAGTTTGGCGCATTTATTGTATATATGTATCATTGTAATTGTTTATATGAATAAATGAATTAATAATAATAATAAATGCTGTTGTGTTGTTGTGTGATTTTTAAGGCAAGCTGAATTTGCCAATAGGTTATATATAAAATATACTTACTAGTAGTCATACAGTGAAACAGGAGCTATGTTGTAGTCTGGCCATTTCGCGAAGCATACGCGTCTGTGAAATGTAAATAACATGTCAATAAGCTTTTATCTCGGAGTAATTAACAACGGAGACGCCATGTCTAAAATTTTCGGTACAAAATAGTCTGCCGTTTTTTGCGGGGGAGGGGCACATCAAATGTATAGGTACGTCATGTCAGATAAACGTCAGTCCATACATATGGTTGACATGTGGTTGACCATCGGCCGCCTATTTTCGACAGAGGGGAACGCCTGTTAATGGCGGCTCCAGGGTTTTATCGGTGTTTCATAGTTTAAACTACGAAAAAAGTATAGTACTTTTTTTGAGTACCTATAATACAAAAAAAAACATATGTATAACCTAATAGTTTTGATATAAATTTGATGATATATTTGATGCCATTTGTCATGCGGCTGAAGAGAATGCTGCAAGCAGACCTATCGACCTGTCGAATAGTTGTAGTACAGTATTTAAATTGTAATAACTACAAAGGTTATCTAGTACCTTAGGCACGTGAATATCAATGGGAAAGTATATGACGTGCGAACTGCTGATGAGTGCTGCCTGCTTAGTTAAAATTTACTCTATGTATCAGGTAATAAAGTTGCAATCCGTTTACCTTCTAGTCCCATCCGGTAAGTCAACCGTGTCGGTAGTGAAGTAGACAAGGTTGGAACTGCTGATGAGGGAACTGCCCGCCTAGATGGCAGCAGCGATGCCCAGCGAGACCCGCTATAATGAACTCTTTGTATTAGATATTAAAGTCATGATTGGTCTACCTCCTAGTGCTGTCCGGTCGATCATCGAAGTTGGTGGGAAAGTATACGAGGTGGGAACTGCCGATGAGTGCTGCCTGCATGCTTAGATAGAATTAACTCTATGTATCAGGTAATAAAGTCGCAATCCGTTTACCTTCTAGTCCCATCCGGTAAGTCAACCGTGTCGGTGGTGAAGTACACAAGGTTGGGACTGCTGATGAGAGAACTGCCCGCCCAGATGGCAGCAGCGATGCCCAGCGTTGCCCGCTTGCCCAGTCGAGGGCGGAGTGGGCTGATGATAGCCACGTATCTGATGAATGCATTTTATTATTATATATTACTGAATTAACTAGGTATTCTTCTATTTTTCTTTTTTTTCTGCCTTGTGTCGCTGATGGTATGTTTTTTGGTTAGTAAAGTTGCGTGATTAATTAATAATATACCTATATAAAAAAATAAAGTTTTTAGCAAGACAAACTGAGGAAAACAATTGTTAGGTAAGTACCTAATGTAAATTTTATTCAAACATGGCTCTGGCATGGCAAGAACGGTACATGTCCTACATTCATTACGCGTAAATGCACGCGTAATTGCCAAGTGCGAGTTTCCATAACTTTTTACGACTGGCTTAAAACAAAAACGTGTTTTAGGTATATTTTGATAGATATTTTTTTCTACAAAGGCCAAAAAAATGGATATTTATTATAGGTCAACGTTAATACTTATAATCGTAAATTAAACTTTTAACGGCCCGGGCCTTTTAGTCGAGAGCTTAAATTTAATATGATATTTAAGCTTATGGAGCCTACATTATATAATTTTACGGTGTTCCTAATATGTATTTACTTTCTCAATCAGTGTGCTGTTCCTACATACAAGTCATAAACTATCTATTAATCTAAGTTACGATGTGATCCTGAGTAAATTTCTCGTGAAATGATTAATTGGTCTACATAAAAATTGGCAATAAAGGATTTTATTCACAAAAAAAGGTTGATGTCTTTAAATCACTTAGAACCCAAAGCCAACGTTAATCAAAGTCTCGCCAAACATTCATTGGCAAATTCCCCTTGGAATCCGTTACAATTTAAAGAAAGAAACGAAATACGAAATTAATTCCACCGGACTTTCTTGCTTTTCTTTTTTTTAATCTGTGTATAATAAATTTAAAATCGCTTTCAGGACAGATTCTCCGCTGAATTTTAATCAGTAGCAAGGAAAAGGGGCAGCAAAGGATAAAATACGATTAGTTTACGTGTATTTATTTTTGCTGTGGATAAATGGAACTATGTTTGCTGAGCAGTTTTTATCTACTAGCGCAGTGGTTTTCAAAGTTGTCTGGGCTCCGACCCACTTAGCAAAAACTGCTAAATTTAGGACCGACCTCTTGACCGTCTTAAATAGGGAGCATGAAATATTACTATTAGTTTGTATTAGTCTAGTTAGGCTGTTAACCCGATCGGTCGGCATATCGTCTTATGTTTCAGAGCCCACTCAAATTTCGCTCTAGTTCGGGAAATGCTGTACGCAGTCTGGCGTGGCGTATTTTTGTGACTTCTTTCTATATTTAAAAGTCAGGTGGTCAACACACCGTCGCTATATTTAGAAACCGCTTATTGCTCACCTACTTAATTTAAACTTCCATTGCAACCCCTTTACGTACTTATTTTAAACCCCCATTGCAACCCCTTAGGGCCACTTGCACCATTCCACTAACCCGGGGTTGACCGGTTAAACCATTAACTTAGTGTCAATAAATAGCACTGGTAACCATGGCAACTAGAGGTTTACCCCGGTATGGGATGGGATGGGATACGATGGTATGGGATGGGTGGTCCCGGGGTGGGATGCTACAAGTGGCCTTATGACTTCAAAGGTCTAATTTAATTTATATTTGTATAAGTACGCGGACACTTGGGAAGGGATGTATTCCGGACAAAATAGGCCTTATTCCAAGTTAAAAAATATGTCCCATATTTCATCGGAATGCAGCTGTTCTAGCTTGATTAAGAAATAAATCTCTAAACATTTAAGCATAATCACTTTCACGTGTAAGTACGAATCATATTAATTATTTATGTAATAGGATTTTCGGAAACACTTATGCGACATTCAGCTCCTTAAAAACTTCACATTGAGTTAGATCTTCTTAAGGCGAAGTTTATCTGCAATCTAATAAGGGTACATATTAATAGAAGCTAGAATAGCGCCATTAATTTATTAAGTAAGATGATTTTTGCCAGTTTTTGACCCCATCCCAACCCTTTGTAATATTATTACTAAGCATTAGTTAAATTTATTTTTGGGCAGTAAAGAAATATAACGACACAGATATGGTAAATATTATATTTTTATAAAACCCATAGTTATTAGTCCAACTAAAAATCTTTTAAAATTTCTTCGGAAATTACTCGTATTCCGACTTTAAAACGAAGACTGTGTAGAAATTGTATCTGGCAAATTTCAGTTCTTTTTTAACCGACTTCAATTTCATAGAAGGAGGAGGTTCTGTATTCGGTTGTGGCTATTTTTTTTATTACTCCGACACCGATTACTCCAACATCCGTAGTCCGATTTGAGTAATTCTTTTTTATTTGAAAGGAGCTACCTCCAAGTTTAAAAATAAGTTATATTATTATTTTGTTTCATATTTCATTTAACTCTGTTGTAAAAAAATCTACAACACTAAAAACCTAAAAACTGAACTATAACTAAAAGACGTTGCAACGGATGGGACTATTACTTCACAGTCTTCGTTATAAAATCGTAATAATTTCCGAAGAAAATACTTAACCAACAGGCGTATTCGACTTCACGGTAAATGCGAAGATTCGCCTGTATTTCAAGCAGGCCTAGAAATTTCGATAAAACAGGTACTTTCCTTGGCTCCTTCATATATATTAAGGCCGTTTTTGTCCTCTTCCCAGGCCTCGTAATTAGTCATTTCTCTGCAGGAAGTTTTAATTAATAGCGAACAGCGGGTGGAAATGTAAAGTCGGTGATTTACGGTTCAATAAAACTGATTAAACGACATTCCTTAAAAGTGGCGAAAATGTCCTCTGGGAGGAATTTTTCGACATTTATTTACATTTTTTTCCTCTAAAAAAGTTACAGTGCTATTAATTTACACCGAGACCAGGAGCCTCTTAAGGGCTTTAACGGTGTATTTGTGGTCATATTTAGAGACTATAATATTTTCTTCATTGCCCTCTTTCAGAGAAAGGTAAATGCATTTTCATCGATCCCATTTTTTCATTTTATGTGATTGAGTATAAAATGTTTATTATCGCTAAAGAATTCGATGGGAACCAAGCCAAATCGTATCGTATTATTGTTTTCTTCTTATGACCTCTGGAATGCATGGTTAAAATCCTCTGCGTTTATCTAGGTCACAGCGTTTTATCCTTAGACTCAAAGATGTCCGTTAATAATAGCAGGATAGACGGACTCTGTGTTTTTCTTGCGAAATGAAACACTAGGGAGTCGTAAGTTGAGCAGGTTGGCTGTTGTCTGACAGCGAATGACCTTATTTAAGAACTAAAATAAATGAAGAAAAGTTTATACCTGTCTATACTGATCGCCATTAATGTGAACACGGAGGCAGATATGCTGAGCACGGCGATGAACTGGCAGAACTTGCAATAGAAGTCACCGAATGGCCAATCAGAGTGCAGCATGTACGTGAAGTTGAAGGTCACGTTCAGAGTGGACACCATCGCGTCGGCCACTGACAGGTTTACTGTGGAACAAATTTGAATTTAATTCTAGGTCCATGGGGTCCCAGCCGGGCCAGCACATGATTGGCGCGCCAGTATCTCGTGACGAGATAGACTACCCGTCCTTCTTTTATTAACATAGAAAAAGTCGACAAAAAACTATATATAAACATTATAAACTATTCAAAGATTTTACGAAAACATAAACATTGCCACAAATAATACTGTTTACATTTAATTCATGTAGGTAGACTTTGTCGTATACTTTGTCGTATCACAAATTAATTATACTTAGTAGTTTACTGTTCAGGCGTACATATAAGATTACAGTAGATTTATAAGATAGGCTTAAATAAGTGTCTAATTAAAACGGACTGTTGCCAACATGACTTTGGAAAGTTTCCAAAAAACTATCCTTCTGGCTACAAAAGTTAGCGTGTTTGAAATTAAATTTTTGAGTATAGTTTGAGAAACAATAAGATTTTATTACATATTTGTGACGTTATCTATGAAAAGGGACCTTATTGTCGATGGCGCTTACGCCATTATTAACGATGCTCCGATAATTACAATGCCGCGCGGCGCGACGCTGTGCAGCGTATGCGCCATCGACAATAAGGTCCCTTTTCATAGACAATGCCCCATTTAATGCATGAATTATGTGGTATCTATTTCATTAAATATTATGAATTCTTAGAAATTTAGTACAAAAGTATCGACCACAATTACTTCTATACAATTAACTTTATATGTTTGTTATCCTTACATTTGTATTAGGAATAACAAATGAATATAATATTATAGAAATATGACGTGCAAATTCCCCGGAGATATAACTGTGAAATGAATGTTGACACTCACTCAGTAAATTAAAAAATTGCCGTGCAGTTCTCTAGAGGCTATGTGTCACGTCCGCGTCATATAAAGTTAAAATCATAACATAGAAGCAAAATTCGATGGCTACTTTTGTAAGAAGAATTTTGACAACAGTCCTTTAAATAATAATATTGTATTACTCAGCATGTTTTTGACAGCTCGAAACTTTGTATATCTTAGGGCATGCAAAATGCTACATTTTATATATTTATTTTATTTTATTTTGAAGATATAAATATTTTGTCAACTTATTTTTGGGACAACCTGTATAATGAACAAAACATCTAGTCTGGCGGTCATATAACTATTGCAGTGTTGCTATTCCATACCCACTGTTTACACTAAAATATAAACAAAGCCATTAGCCAGCCTTCCGTCCATTAAATTCTAAGATTTAGATCCCCCTTGGGACCACAGAAGGCTTACCTCACTCAAGTTCATCTAAATTCGCAACACAGACTGTTTTCCTTGGCGTACCTCTAAAAATAATGTGATCGTTGGCTGGGGATGTCCTTGCTGTATTTTTTCCACTGAAAATATCCCGCGAACGCGATATTATGGATAAAGTGTCAACAGGGAGCCTTAGAAGACCAATTTGGGAATGTAACAGTCCTCAACCAACGATTGTCGAGTCTAGCGGTCAGACGGACTACCGATTATGAAAAACAAAACTATTTTTGAAAGGATCCTTGCTTGCTAAGGGTTATATCGGGCGGTATACCATATATGGATCCACTAGACCCATTAGAACCACTGTTTGACGTGCGGTTGATCTCAAATTATAAAATTTTCGGCTCCGCGCACGCCTCCCAAATGTCTGGAACACCAATGTTCCGTGATTGGAAAGAGCCCTGTGGCTGTGTGAGGTGGCTCCTCGGGTAATCCTAGGGCTTTTTCCCTTCGGCCGTCTTGTGCAGAAATGGCGTAATCCTTTTAGATGCAATGGGTGATTATTTATTAAGTACTTGCCTAGGAAGTAATGGGTGACGCTCCTCATCCTCTTGTTGGCCAGTACAACCCAGATGACGACGAGGTTGCCGATAGTAGCCGCCACCACCATGAAGGCGAAGACCAGTGTCCATATCGCCTGCCGCCATGATGGTAGTATGAACGACTGGAACGGCTGAAACAAAGGATAAAAGTAGGTAACAATTAAGAATGTGCGTCAACTTACTTTGGCCCCTTGTGGACAAAATACAACTTTCTATTCAGGGTGCCTGGTCAAGGTGGCAATCGCTTGCGCTAAGACAACGAAACGCTTTGTGTCTCGTCTATTTATATCACTCTTCGGAGCGGAACGTAAAAGATTGGAATATTAGCTATTTTTTAAATACCATAGGTACCTAGGGACCAATATATTATGTTACATTCAGTATTTTTTCTACACTCTCACAACGGCTCACCAGTATTTTTGCTGTACTTTGTATTTCAAGGCTCATTCAATACTAATTAAATACTTAAGCTTTGACTGCACCACCTTTCAAAATAATAATATGTAGTTACCCATATCTCACGTTGGAATTTCCGTATTAATTCGAGAGTGAAATACCTACAAGAGTATCATAGGCGAGTTCGATTCACATATATCTCTCTGTTTCCTGATAATTAACGACCGGCGTGGGAACATTAAATATCCACAAGTTTGGGTAAGTATAAAACATACGTTGGTGTTTGGTGTAGTTATGCTATGAGTAGGTTTTTTGAACAAAAACTTCTTTAGCGGCGCTATGCACTTTTTGTGATTGGATAAAAATGTTAAACTCGCGACAGGTCACGTGACCGTAAGATTCGTAAGACGGACACGTGACCTGATCGAAAATCTGTTACAATGTCATTGAGTTTTCACTTCTGCGGGCACTCCCGGAGCGCAGCCCGTTGTTTTTTTTATGATATAGAAGGCAAAGAGCAGATGGATCACCTGATGGTAAGCGATTACCATCGAGTGAGCCCATGGACCCCCGCAACACCAGAAGGCTTGCAAGTGCGTTGCCGGCGTTTAATCTACGAGTACGTTCTTTTCTTGAAGGTTTGAAGATCGTATCGGTCCGGAAATACCGCAGGCGACAATTCATCCCACAGTTTGGCTGTACGAGGCAGGGAGTTTCTGGAGAAACGCACAGTATTTACGGATTAAACTTTAAAGCCAACTTACTAGGTAACTGTAGAGCTTTACGCTGTTTTTAACTTTACGCGTGATTGTTCTACTGTAACCGATACTTTAACAAAAGTTGGCCTTTCATGTCGTAAAGTCCTTACAAGACCAAGATAAGAGCCAAATGTATAGATAAAATTTTATTCAGGACATTTAAAGTTTCAAATCGTATTTTTCCACAAAAATGAGCTAAAGATACTTCGGGAATACGATACGCCAGCATTTATGAATCTACCTATTAGATCCTAACGATGTAGACTGCGCACAGACAATGGCACCCTTCTTTATCTAGGTATCAGTTTAAAAACAAAGCAATTTAAGGAAAATATGACGTCGCGACTAAGTTTATCTGATCATCCTATTGTCTGCTTCCGGTCTGATGACTTTAAGACATGTTATTTCTTAGTTAAAAAGCTTAAGGTGGTTCGCTTTTCATACAAAATTCAATCAAATCTCATTAAGTAACTACACAGTATTAGTACACAAATATTTCCGCATTTATCTTCTTTCGAATATTCGTTTGCGCGAAATTAACAGGAAAACAATGTTTCATACAGAAATCATGCAAAAATCATAGTTAACTTTTCATCAATTTTACGTATGTGTGTGTCACAAATGTCGTGTACAGATACATTTGCGACGTTGCCATACCATTTCCGACGTTGCCGGGCTGACCACGGCTCGAATTTGGAGTGCCGTCATGTTTAGTGCAATTTTGTTGACACTGATATTTGACAGGTAGTTAATTGACCTAAGCGAGAAGTTCGTCAGCTTAGCTAAGAACTATCATGGCGTGTTATGCAAACAGTCGCTTTTTTGCTTGCAAACGGAAGATTCCCGGTTCGATCCCC
Source organism: Cydia fagiglandana (assembly GCF_963556715.1). Taxonomy (NCBI): domain Eukaryota; kingdom Metazoa; phylum Arthropoda; class Insecta; order Lepidoptera; family Tortricidae; genus Cydia; species Cydia fagiglandana. Next base: position 6,366,012 of record NC_085936.1, on the reverse strand, counting down.
AGTCATTGTATGCTGGAACATAACTTTTTGTATTTTTGTTACACCTACATTTCGTATTGTTTTTTATTTTTATTTAATTTTTCTTATTATCATAAATCGATTATTAAGTATAGGCTACACGTATTCTTTAATTTTTACAAAGATAATTAGAAATTATACTCTTCCTAATCTCTCTGATTTTTACAATCAGGACATCCTCACTGCAATAAAAACCGGGCAAGTGCGAGTCGGACTCGCGCACGAAGGGATCCGTGCCATAATGCAAAAAAAAACAAAAAAAGCAAAAAAAAAAACGGTCACCCATCCAAGTACTGACCACTCCCGACGTTGCTTAACTTTGGTCAAAAATCACGTTTGTTGTATCACGGGAGCCCCATTCAAATCTTTATTTTATTCTGTTTTTAGTATTTGTTGTTATAGCGGCAACAGAAATACATCATCTGTGAAAATTTCAACTGTCTAGCTATTACGGTTCGTGAGATACAGCCTGGTGACAGACAGACGGACGGACGGACGGCCGGACAGCGAAGTCTTAGTAATAGGGTCCCGTTTTACCCTTTGGGTACGAAACCCTAAAAAGAAGTGTATAAAATTTCCTGTGGTTAAAAATAATGGATTTTGTCTATAAATGAAAAACACAATTATTACTATAGTTTGTTTTTTTTAGCATTAGAAATAAGGTAAACAATCTTGACGTGTCTTTTAATTGAAAAACACATTTTAAAAATAAGTTACGGCAAATATGTAACAATTATAAATCTAATACGATCATTTATATTCTTCTGCTTTCATAAGTAATCGTTTTTGATTTTGAAAAACCTGATAACACTGAGTATGTGGGGGAAGCGCTGCTGGCCTAGCGGAAAGCAATTCGGAGGTCGCGGGTTCTAACCCCGGCTCGTACCAATGATTTTTCGAACTTTTGTACGAAATAGCATTTGATACCTACCTATTTATACACCGATACCTATTTTTCGGTGAAAGAAAACAATGTGAGGAAACCGGACTAATCCAAATAAGTTTACTCTCTGGGTTGGAAGGTCAGGGCAGTCGCTTTCGTAAAAACTAGTGCGCATGCCAATTCTGGGATTAGTTGCCAAGCGGAGATTGAATATCTGGGAGACCGACCAAAGCTTACAAAACATAAAAACTCAAAAATGCGCGTTTTCTCATAGACCTAGCTAAGAGATCAAACCCCTTATAGCAAATTTCATCGAAATCGTTAGAGCCGTTTCTGATACCATCCAAATATATAAATAAATAATTATATATCTAATAATTGCTCGTTTAAAGGTAAGATAACACAAAGGAGAAACAAAAAGAAATTACCTACTCGCACCAGTCTTGAACCCCAATCCTCTTGCACGTATTTCCACGAACATACCGTTACGCTATTGCAACATACTTACGTTGTGTGAAATTGTCTACTACAAGGATCACGGAAACACTGTTTGCATGTGTGAGTAATAGTAGGAAAAAGCGTGACAGCAACACTCCGTCAAATTAAAAAGGTGGTTTTTGCACAATGAAGTATTCAATGTTTTATTTAATAGTTCAATATTTACTTAAAGAGTGCGCGAAACATACTTTTAAGTATACAAATACCAAGACCATTTCACAAAAAAATAAAATCTGAAATTTTGCAGAAGTGGTGCCATCTAGCGAGAGTTAAGTTTTGAGTAACCTAGGCGAACCACCTTAATTTACGCCCCTCACGCTGCACGTTATTGTGTACAGCTTACCTACACATATTATATTACTTCAAGTAAAAATACATTAAAGAACATACTTATAAAAGCAAGTTTTTATAATTTAAATGAATATTTTGATTATAATTTTAACGATCTCATGTAATAATTAATGTTACCCTAAATGTAAAAATGTTAGATATTAATATAGGTATTATTCAGTACTGATGAGATGAAGGAGATAAACCTATTGCATGCTCTGACGGGTAGATTATGTGTTCTGATAAACATTGTAACATCTTTACTATTGTAAATGTACCATAATCTTGCAATAAAGACATTTTTGATTTTTGATAAAAAAAAGTTTTTTAAGTATTAAATTATTTGACATCTACTTACTTACCCATACTTATGTATGTAAGATGTATGATTATTGGTGCAATAAGGAATGTTTACTTACTTACTTACTTACGCTTAACACCTGCACACTACCAGGATAATTTATACTGCATACTTCGTGTGTATACTTCACACAAACACATACAAGAAAAGCCACACTTAAGCTATAGTTAGACCAAGATAAGTCTGCCACGATTTTGATAGCACACGCAGTGCAAGTATTATTTTAAACGTCAATCTATCTAATCTATGAAATTATGACGTATACATTTCCGAATTTACCTAAAGGTACAGTACTCAATACTCAACGTTAAAATCGTCTGTAAAATCTTTCAGTAGGTATTTGTACAGCGGCCATCAGATATATCGGAGCGGCCAAGGTGTTCACAATATCTGAACACGCACTCTAACGCATTGACAATAGAGGCGTGTTCAGATATTTATGAACACCTTGACCGTTCCGATATATCTGATGGCGACTGTACGAAGTAGACCGTAAATTATTTGATGCTCCCCGGATATGTCGCTGGTAAGTGCGAATCGATGTCTACGTGCAGCAATGCATTTCTCAGAAATCATAGATACTTAATACGGTGAAGTCTGCAGTCAGACTGTTTTAGTTTTATCATTTTTTAGGGTTCCGTACCCAAAGGGTAAAACGGGACCCTATTACTAAGACTTCGCTGTCCGTCCGTCCGTCTGTCCGTCTGTCTGTCACCAGGCTGTATCTCACGAACCGTGTTAGCTAGACAGTTGAAATTTTCACAGATGATGTATTTCTGTTGCCGCTATAACAACAAATACTAAAAACAGAATAAAATAAAGATTTAAGTGGGGCTCCCATACAGCAAACGTGATTTTTGACCAAAGTTAAGCAACGTCGGGCGTGGTCAGTACTTGGATGGGTGACCGTTTTCTTTTTTGCTTTATGGTACGGAACCCTTCGTGCGCGAGTGCGACTCACACTTGCCCGGTTTTTTTATAAACGTTATTTTTGAGATACTGTAGTTTTATTTTAAAAAAAACTTGTGTTTAAAAAAAAATATCCTAAAGACTTAGAATAGGTACCATCGCCCACACTGTTAACTATCCATCGGTGGACCTTATGCCTTTTGTAATAAAGTCCACCGATGTACAGTTAAGTGTTGCTGTATGTACAGTCACCTGCAATAATATGTTACTCTTCGAACGCCGCAAAAATATGTGACACTCTTATGGCTCTACAAATAAGACCGTGTCAGATATTTTTGCGGCCTTCGTTGTGTAACATATTATTGCACTGTACTACCTGTACCTGAGTACTTACCTCAAAAGTTAAAATATATAAAATGGATTATATTGCGGACACATAAAGCAGTCTCATTTTGACTTTGGAGTATCGAAGTAGATAATACAAGCCCTCAAGAATATTCATTTGTATTTTTTGTTCTGTACGGTTTTATAATGTATATCATAAGTTCAAATTTACTCAAATTTGTAATACATGTAGGTTATTATAAGGTTTTGGTTTATTTTGTGAAAAAGTAGAGGCGTGGCTCCGTGTACGTTACGCGTATCTTCTAAAATGAATTTCCACGCATGTTATTTATTAAGCTTCCTTGCTATGATAATTTTCGTCATGGTTACGCCGTATTCATCTATACAGTCACCTTATATTACTCATTAGCTTTTGAACGTTTGTAACATTTCGTTATTCAGTGGATATTATTTTAGGACACTTACTCTGTTGGCTCAGCGACCCAAAATGAGACATGGCCTCCGACACAAGACAGCGCCACGTTTCTCGGCTTTTTTAGGATATATAGGTAGATTAAATTAAATAATATCAGAATTACTTTAGTTTTAAAATTTTTAGTTCATATTTAGTTTTAATGTTTTTTATTATAAATGGAGAAATATCAGAAGGCTCAGTTACCTATAATTAAAAGAAAACCGATTATGAATACTGAAAAAAAGAACCAACCAAGCACAGCACGGTGGAAATCGTCCTAATATCTAAATAATACAATTATGAAAGGGGTATTTCCTCAACCATAACCTACTTACTATAATAATATAAATTGGGCATTAAGCTCCTATCAACTCAACAGCGATAACTGGTAAGACCACGACTAAGGTGTTAGCCGAATATGCGAAAATAACGCTATAAGTAAACAGTATCTTTATTCTGTAAGTACAGATAGTAGTGAAGTTAAACACTTACGTGTCTAACGACCATGTAAAGTGCTTGTAAAGTTGGTACACTAGCACGAAAGTACATATTCCGGTGAATAGCGACGAGTAATTTCATGTTACATTGTAGAGAAGCTGCGTTCTCTATGGTTACATGAGTGCGAGTGAGACGGGGCTAGAAGAGTCAAATAGTTTTTGGTACTGGTACGCTGATTTCTGTGAGGCAGCCAAATTATTTTTCACACTTTCACCATTAGTCTGATAGCACAGAATAAATAATAGTACTAGTACAGAAGACTCACTCTCTAATAAAACGCGTCTATTACGATTAGCACACATATGGCCGCTAGGTGGCGACAGCGCCACGCGCGGCTTATGGCTTTCCCCAAAATGGGTGTGATATATACGGATGTACTTTTAGCTACCTGTAGCAAAGCGACGAAATCACGGAGTGAGCCACGCCTGCTGATAGTAAAAGTTGTTCAGTAGGACCTATAAGGTCCTATACACGGTGTAACACGAGGAAACGGAATAATTTTAACCACGCATTTCTGAGGTCAAAAGAAGAAAAAAATGTAATATGAGGTTAGATCAATTTCGCCAAAAAAGTTTCTTTTTTGTTTTCATTTTTCAATTTTTTTAATGTATATAATAAATAAATGTTATTGGTAAACTTGACACTTAAAATTGATTTTAACATTTTTTTTCGTAAAACCTACTTTTTGCAAAGTGTTACTTGTCACTTTTTGACATCTATCAATAAGGATATTTAGACTACGTCCCATAGCAGCAACATCACCATTAAAAAGGCATTTTACACTATGTAACAATAAAAAAAATTTTTTTAATTAATATTATCTTTGAAACTAGGCGAATTTCAAAAAAGTTTATAGGACATTTTTGTCTCTAAATATGATCAGGAATACGCTGTTAAAATTATTCGGTTTCCTCATGTTACACCGTGTATAGTGGCGGTATGACCTACTCGTATATAGTGGCGGTAGAAAACACCTACCTGCTGATCTAAATAGGGTTCTTACTTAAATTACACTCATAACTACTTTTAAACTTCCCATGTCAGTTGATTTATGAACATAGCATTTGCAAAATATTGGGAAATAAAAACCCCCTTTTGAATAGAACATTATAGTTGTGAAAAAAAGACCAGACTAGTCCTTTGCTATTATTTTGTAGACATACTTAGGCATTAACATGATTTCTACTTTCTAGACAATTTAACTCAACGTGAGTGCTAAACGACTTCCGATTTGAACGTTCGTCGGTTAAGAAATATACTTAGTGTCGGATATAAAGGATTTTTTACTTAGCTCTCTGAGGTTTATCAATGTCTGCGATTCAATTTATGTCCTGTAATACTTAGTGATTTGTAGTAAATGTGTTAATACGTAAATAAATGTGCAATTTTGTGGCAAATAGTCTGTTGGTTATCATTGTCAACATGGTGGCGTGCAAAAGTAGTGGTCGATAATCAGTAAGTAGTTAATTTAAAATATATATTAAAATTAAAGTAAAATAATACATACAAAAGTAGATATTTGTTTTTAGATTTGGATTGGTTGACTTTGAAACAAGAATAAAATTCCATTTCAAAAGAGCGCGTCAGACTAAGGCACTTGTCCCACCGCCGACGATGAGCGATAAGTGAATAGAACGATAAACTAGAAACGAGTGGGCGAGCGGCGAGAAGCGAGTGTTAGCTCAAATAGTTTTGTCGCTCGGCTATAGGCGAGTGTTCGAGCGCGACGGGCTATTACTCGCGTCACTCGCTCGGGCGGTGCAGCGTAGCCGAACACGCAGACGTCGCAGACTTGTTCAAACTACGAAGCGAGCATCGCCGAGCGAGTACCGCTGAGCTAGTTTCATCTTATCGCGGCGACACACTAGTAGAGCGTGTGTTCTCGCCGGCAGTGTGAACAGCCAGCGATGAACTATTAATATATGTGTCTCTTCCACACACAGAATTTCACAGGATCCTAATCTTTTGTTCGTTTCTTGGGCGAGAAAATCGCCGATAGTTAATCGCTTACTCGCTCTTGGTGGGACAAGTGCCTGAAGAACCGTCGTCGAAGACACTTCCCTTAACATCAAACAGTTTTAAGTACTACAAACTCGAGTAGGTATTGTCGATTTATCAATTTTCTCGCTACGGCGTACTCCTTATAAATGGGTACTGTTGATAAGAGTTCAACTTTCTTCACGGCTTTTGTAAATGTAAGTAGGTACTTATAGTAATATTGTGATGGTAAGTTGTTAAGGATATACGCTATTGTTGAACCTTTATTGTGGACGCCATATTTGATATTTGTTCTTTGTTCAGAATTACTCTCGAGGACACATTTTAGTAGGTAGATGGCGTAATGTGATATTTTTAAGATGTTCATAAATATGGTGAAATAATTTGTAAGTTTAAGGTTTTATAATATAAACAATTACTAAGTTATTTTTCGGTACCTACCTAATTTTATTTCATTGTTACGTATTGTTATTGTGTTGTCCCTAAAATAAACTTTTCAGTATGCATCTACCTAATCTCTGAATAGTAAGTAAACCTTAATCACACGTCGCATTAGAGTTCTCGCCTGCCGTTTTAACGCAGCATTATTTGAAATTAACTGCTGGTTGAGGAAGGTACCGGCTCAGTATACGTTAAATATTGCACAGTATTAATATTCTGAAAAAAATTAGCTTAACTAATCGCTTACGTTTTTATCTTTATTTATTTACCGTTAATTTAGCGCGACGGATTTGAAACGTAGTAAACGGATTTGAAAAGAAAACGTATGAAAAGCCCGGCAACCCTTATTTGTGACCGGATTATCACAGGCAAACCTATACAACTGTATTCGCAATTAAATTAGCATTAATTCGACATATAAATAATTCAAGCGTCAGACAGATGAGTGCAATTAATATTACGCTGCACAAACTTCTTCAATGATAAATTAGTCCGATAGCAATAACTTTTGAAGTTATAAGATTATTAATGTTGCTTATTTTTTACATATCGTTTCCAGACCACATACTAACCCTAATAATAATAATTTGTGTCATCCTAGGTATTTGCTTAGGTAGAAATTTAGGTATTTCTTTTTTTAAACAGCATTCGGTAAAAACAATATTCGAGATGAAATTCTTTGTTTCCCTGTAAAAGCGAAGTGGCTGCCGACATACACACGCATTTTGTGTCATTTTCATCCACGGGTATAATGACATTTAATAAATACCTAATAGTGAACCTAAAATGCCTAAAATAAAATTATAGTCGGTAAGTGAAGTGTTGTACTTCACAGGATATTATAATATGTTATTCAAACAGATGTGTGTCAAATTCATCCACCGCTTTTATTTTTAATATTTTTTTTTCTTATAAAAATCAAGTATCTGCCACAAAAAAAAAATCATGTTATTAAGTTTACGTCTACATTATTATAATGCCACATCGAGACAACATTCATAATTTGGGTCATTTTCAACCACGGTTTTTTACTATTTGGCAAAATAAAACTTTGCATGAACGGCGTACGCGGAGAACGCTACCTACGCGGGTAGGGTGCTTGTTAGATGAACATTATGGCTTCTCTATCCGATGGGCCAACGCCGGCCACTCCAAGGAACGCAGCCATGCGGTAGAATGAGATAGCAATATCACTTGCTCCCTCTAACGCATAAATGCGTCCCTTGGAGTGGCCGGCATTGGCCCATCGTGTAGAGGAGCCATTACAGTGTATTTATTTCATTCGGAGGCATCTTTTCATAGGCTCCTCATACTGACCAACATTCGTGAAGTTCGCAATCAAAAGGTACCACTTTATCCTTGCCATAAGGACTCTCTGACAGGTTATTTGTATAAAGATACAATAAAGTTTCGTCTTTATGGTAAACGACAAAGTGGTCCCTACCTTTTGAATGAGAATGTCACATCAGCGACTTTTAAAAATAACTTTTATTCGATATTTAGAACACTTTTTAAGATTATTTTAAGACGCAATGTATTGCTAATTTTGTGATGTATAAAGCCTGGCAACGTCAATTATAATGATGATGATGTACATTGAATACAAGACTTCATAAATTATAAAAGTTATTGAAAAAAAAAGTATGTTCGTTTGAGGAGCAGAATATAATTGTTTTAATTATTTTGGTGATATTACGGGCTCCACCGGGTTGGTATAATTATGAGAAAAAATGTTGGCTTGCGATTATCGTTAGCCACGCCCCCCACAACATAGCATAAATTGAATGCAATGAAAATATTTGCACTTGCATGTGCAACTATAATATGTACCTAGTTGATACATAATATAAAGACTGATTTTTTTAATTTTAGTAATATATATTATTACGATACCTTTTGGTTCAATTGGCGTAAAGGACAAAATGCTACTTTTCAGGAGACGCGAAAAACTGCATTTTTTAAAAATGTTTATAATATATATTTGTAGTTTATCGAGCTATGTTTTTGATGTGTATTGGAAAAGTACTCAAAATGTTAGTCTCTTTAACCTGAATTAACAATCATATCTATAAATTAAATACGAAAGAAGTTAATTTCCTTTAAAATTGGTCAAAAACACTATGAATGTCCTTTACGCCCATGAAATTTTTGATAATTTAGTGAATCTTGTTTATTAGGGGGACGTAAGAGTCGTTATCAGACTATTTTATTCCAAATTCGGGGTGTATTAGTTACCAGTCACGGTACACATGTTAACTTTTCTCAGCATAATTTACTGTTACGAAGCTTAAAAATGTATCAAACGGTAACTACCGCTCATTCAACCGCGCTAATCAACTTATGCAATATTATGCCAGGTATATCCCGATTAGAGTTATAATAGTATAGTATCTAAAATCCTAAGAACTTTGTTTATTAAAATTTTCATACATAGGAATTTTACATCTTAAAAATAATTACACAGTAACTATTAGTCAAACCCGTTCTTTATCGCTTCCGGTGCAAAAGTGCCCATAATACTCACGGCATTACCCCGCTGGATGGCTATGGACAGCCTCTGCACCAGAAAAGATTCAGAGTGGGGATCCTCTCCCTTTTGCCTATGTCACGCACAAATTGTTTCGCGTCAGCACCCCAGCAGCCCTCAGTTTCCTCCGCAAAAGGGACGAAAATAAAGGGCAAGTAAAATAATATCAATATGTAGTATAATATGTCCTTTACGACCATATTGACCATACGAGATACGATATGAAAAATCATCAAGACAAATGAAGGGCTTAAAGGACGACAAAACACATGTAAGTCATTTACAACAATATTTATAGCGGTAACCTTTACGATAATATCCATATTTCTAATTTATAACTGGTAATTTACCATTGAGATAAGCTGTTTTTGCAAGCTCATAGTGCAAAAATTGGGTCATAAAGGCAACTTTTTAAGAGATATCGAACGAAAGCGCTTGGAATTCTGAACAAAACTGTATATAACGACTACCGTAGGCTCAAAGGGCGTAAGGGACAAAATTGCGAAAATGCAGTTATACTCAGTATTTTATTTTCTATCGAATAGTATTATTTAACGTCTCGATAACTTGAAAAAAATGTCCGTTAAGCACTATGAAAAATCAATGCTTGAACACAATTTTCCAACGCATTTGGCCGTATCTGCCAATTCAGAAAAATTTTGTGAGACATTTTGGCGTAACTCCCAACTTTGTGTATGATTTGCGTGGATGTCTTTTGCATCGGAAATTTTATTAAATAAATATGTGGTAATTTTTTGTCCGTTACGCCTCTTTGCGCTTTTTGAGTGCTAAATGTACGTTACGCCCACAACTAATGGATGTTTACACGAGTGTTAGATAATTCAATGTACGAGATACGCCCCCATACTATGTATAATTTCGTTATACTTCCCTATATCCTTGTGATTTTTTTTATTAAGTAGGTACTTGCATTACCTGCTCATGTGCTCATTGCTTTATTTATAGGGTTACTAAATTTTGACAATTTAAACTGAACTAGTGGGTACTTTTTCATCAGTTTTATGAAAATAATAAAACATGACTATATTCAAATGATAATTATGGCGTTTAATTAAGGTAAGACTGATAACTTTTAGTTTTGTTTGTGACTGGGTCATTGGTAATACCTATTGATTAAAACGTATCATTAATACTTTTTTGTTTAAACCCTAATTTACAGGATTACCCTTATGAAAGTTACTGTTTAGTTAAATTAACGTTTGCATTTAAATCCATAGAAGTACGTAAGCCTGGCCTTTTTCTACTCTAATGTAATGTCATAAATATGCGATCATATTCATTAAGTTTTACTGAATAGGCATATGAAATTTCTAAACTACTATTGTCCCTAATAGTATTTTAGTATGTAAAAGTAAAATTTATAATCTAATTAACATTACAAACAGAAATAACGCATAATACTTTCTATAGTTAAATTAATTTGTTAGAAATTGTTGTATATCAATATATACATCAATGGTAGGACAGCAGTGATTCTGTTGAAGTAATATACCTAAACAAATCAATAGAACATTGTTTTAGTGGCTAAGAAAACGACCTTTTCCACGTTTAAGTATTCAAAATAACAAAAATGTGGAAAAACTTAACAGTGAATACTACATCTCTATATTTTTTCGGAACAAAAATGTAAATTATAGTAAGTACTTAGAAGTATAGTGTTCCCTAAATGCAAGTAGTAGCAATAATGCAACGAAATTATTGGATTTACGCCAAATAGTACTAAAACAGTTTAAAGTTTAGTACATTACGCCCTTTTTCTAATAAGATAAACAATAAAGAAGAGACGTAAGGGACGCCCTTCTTAAAAACAGTCGTGTTTTTTGGCGTAACGGACATGCTATTTTCGTTAATAAGCATTGTATTGTAAGTTCAAGAAATCAGTTTAAAAGACCTCAAAAAGTTAGGAATAAGCCACATACAGGCATTAGTTTATTCAAACAAACAAAAAAGGTCTGATTTTTTCCTCAAACAAAACTGATTTTGGCTCTCCTGGAAAATCGCGTTTTGTCAGTTAAGCCCTTTGAGGCTACGGTAGCGGATATAACTTATTTTCGCCAAAATGTCCTTTACGCCAATTGAACCCAAAGGTATTATCCAAGAAGCTTGAACTATCAAAAGTGTTGGTAATTATTATTTAAGGTAAATGTATTCAAAACATAAAAATAAACAGGCTTTAAATAACCTCAATACGTGTAATTAATAATATCTATTGTAAAAAAATGCTAAGAACAAAAAAATACATTAAAAAAAATAATGTGCATAATTTACGTTAAGTATGGAAAGACTGGTTTGTGCTATTTATAATGAAAAAAAAAATGTTTATATTAAAATTTATTAGTCCATATAATTAAGATATATTGAAGTTAGACTTGATTAGATAATTAGATATGGAAATCAAAATATTAATAACATTAATATAAATTAAGTTCAAGAAGTAATATTTTTATCAAAGAATGAAAGTTACCTCAAGTCACGGCATTAATAAGGAAATTTTACTCAAGTGGTACCTTTTCCCTGTCATTGTCACAAGTATATGATGCGTAACCGTGAACACTAAAGTTTGTAAATTGCGAACTCTTTCTCTTTTACTCCAATTAGACGTAATAAAAGTGACAGAGAAAGATGTCCGCAATTTGCGAATTGCGATGTTCGCGGTAGGCCCTCAGGATGGATATGTCGCATATTTGTTAATCAACATTACGTAACGAATGTCAAAGAGGAATTTCACATTCTCAATGTGTATAGATATAAACAGACCTTAATTCTCTTTCTTACTTACACACTTACAGTTATTTTGCTAAATGGTGACATAATGTACAATATCTATAAGTTCTCTTTGTAGTAGTATACTTTGCATAAGTTGCGTTAATTTGGCGCGCAGGCGAAGTAAACATGCGTTGCGTACGCAACGTGTGGTTTTTAGAGAGAGGCCCCTACCCGCCGCCAAGCCAAGGTCGCGCCGCACCCGCCGCGCCCGCTCCCCGTGCATGGCCCGCGTTTCCCGTTAAGAGCCACCCGCTAGCGTCGTATGAACGCGAACATTATTTTTGTATTATTTGTTTATGCAATGGATGAAACTGACACAAATTCATATTTCTTATTTATCCCGCCTTTTATATTAATAAGGTGTGAACTCTAGTAACCTTAATATTCTTTTGTTATGGTAATAGCCTGTTAGAACAAAATTATCAAAAATCTTATGAAGCTGTGCCTCAATAAGACACAAAAACATGTAATGTACATATTGATACGATTAAATGCGACGTCAGCAATTTATTTTAACTTTAATTATTTTTTGAGTCATTTTGAATAGTATGACATAGTATCCGATTGCAATGGACGTAATTGACACAAACTATGTTTTCACATTAAAAAAACTATCCTAAATGCGACACAGTTACATGTTTTCTCTCGAATATTCTTTTCTCCAAAATAATTCAAAATAAAAATAATTACCACAAATTATTAAATAACTTAAAAAGCAAATAATATCTGTGACACAAAACAAAATGTAAGATTAACATCTTAAAACAGCATTCGTAAGCGAAAAAAAAATTGACTTTAATATTACTTTAAGTTAGGGCTCAAAATATAGCCAGCGCTGCAGGACTAAATATTTACTTGTAGTAGGCGTAATATCATTCAGCCTCTGGCCATGTTAAGTATTCAGAGTACCTAAAATTTTAAAATTTCTAAACGAGAATTCAAAATTTTGTATCAGATTTCTGAACGCATAGTCGCGCCCCCGCGCGCGCGCCGTTTCTGTCGCCGTCATTGTCGTTTTTCATCGGCCGCGGCCATTACGTCCTATTAAAATAAAAAAGTGTTTTTAGGACGAAATATGTAAAGAAGAAGATAAAATAAGAAGATTGGAGAAGATCAAGAGCATACGCGTTACATACCGATCGATGGGATCATGATCTTGAACCTATTCTGCATAATCTAGATCCCTATCTCCGCCACCGGCGTCGAGAAGTAGATATCGCTCGGTATCCAGATGTAAGCCTCGCTCTCCAATAGTGCCAGCATTCGGTTAATTATTTAATACACATAATATTCCGAAAAGGAACATTAATTATTATCAGGTAAAAAATATGATTTGTTTATGCTATTTCTATCTGGTGTTAGTGCTGTGCGTTGGAGTGTTATAACTAGCCAACTCTGGTTGCTGATAGTATTGTGCTGTGCATATGTATTCTGGAGCGCTATTCAGTATCTGTTTCTAATTGCATAAAATGGCTGTGCTAATCATTTTGGAGTGTTAATCTAGACATCTCTGTTTGATATTCGCACTTGGCAACCTTGGCGTACTACACTAGGTGCGTTCACTGCCAATAGCCAGGGGATATTGTCACATATTCCTTGCCAACAGCACTGAGACATTGCTCATGTCCTACCTGATAATAGGGTGCATTATAAGCCACCTACAAGTCTTGCTAGATAAACTTACCTACTGGGTTTTGTGGCGTGTTTGACTAGACACCGCTCTTAACCTAATGAGTTAATCATGTGGTATGCCAGATTAGGCCGTCTCTTGATATATACTCATCTTCAAGTAGGTGAAATTAAGAAGGTACTTACTTATTCTAATGTCAGCAAGCGAAGAATTAAGCGAGCAAACCTTGACATTGTCGGAGGGACGCACCAGAATTTTGGATATTATAGGAAAAATCCTTATAGGATAGTGTTGTTGTTTGATTACAGATAAATAATTAAGAACATTATAAAAGAAGTATGACCCGGACAAGATTACAAAAAACTACTCTGCGCTGTAAGAAATTATTGGTCCTCCGAAGATGAACCCAGAGACTTAAGCTGCAGCTGGCGAGCTTCTTGCCAGTGGGGAACGAGGCTAAGTATTGAAATGATACAAAATAAAGTTTCCAGCCGGCCTAGCCGAGGTTACAATCGCTATCGCTTCGACAACGAAAACCATTATGTCTCTCTATCACACTTCCATATTAGTGCGACAGTGACAGTTGCGTTTCGATCGCTACGGAGCGTAAGCGATCGGCATCTTGGCTACGCGGCCTGTTCTCTAACTGTGATGATTTAGCTCTCAAAAATTGTGTACTGTACCAGCTATAAGAAGGTATTGTCACTTTTAAGTGATTCTGTCCATTTTTTGAAAAATTTTTTTTTTTTTTTTTTGAAATTAAATACTGAATCATAATAAATGGCATAAGAGGTTTATTAAATCTTTTAAACATGCTGTTGACAAGTGATGTTTTAAGAAAATCTAGCAGAAGAACTTTAAACTCCGGCAGCCCAGCCCGTAAGCCTGGCACTTTAAAATTCAAAGGCTCAACTATCAATCATATTTTCTAACGTATGATTTGCTGTTGTATTTGTTTCATACAATAAAGTATTTATTAAACATAACAATATACAAAAACCCCTGGTCAAAAGCAAGAAAGAGAAAGCAGAGCAAGACTTTCCTCTCTGCAGTCACAATGTGGTCGCCACAGTGGTCGCACACAGCGACATCACAACAGCCTGTGTTCATTTAGAACAAATTCTTAAAAGCTGTGGTTTACTTAATTGTATGAACCTAACCTACCTTTTTTCACATATAAGGATTTTGTCCGGTCTATCTCATACAAAGTTCCTTTTTTTATCTGTGCCAACACCTACAAGTATTCCGAAATATGATCACTTCTGTGAAATTGATAGTCGAATACTAGAAAAATATGTGACTGAGGTATATACTGTGTGTACAAATATATGCCTATGATGACCTAATAAAATAATGTTCACTTTATAGGTGTACCTATAGGCAAGATCCATATATTAATATAAGCACATTTAGGTAGTGCAACTGAGCGGTTTTAAGTTAACAAGATATTAGAATTGCCAGAAACCAAGAACACAAAATTTTTAAATGAGCACTAGCTCCAAGATGTTTTTACTTGATTTCTTGAATGTAGAAAACATATCTGTTTCATGTGGAAAGATGAGATTTCAGTTTTTAGTCTTAACATACCTAGACTATTAAACTAGATATCTCTCTAGCTAGATATATGTGCCAGACCTTTTATGAAGTGTTTAAGATCACATACACACACAGACTGTTTAGAT
This sequence comes from Cydia fagiglandana, assembly GCF_963556715.1. Lineage (NCBI taxonomy): Eukaryota > Metazoa > Arthropoda > Insecta > Lepidoptera > Tortricidae > Cydia > Cydia fagiglandana. The sequence continues at coordinate 6,350,651 of NC_085936.1, read as the reverse complement.
GATAGATATATCTATTGTTGATACTCCTTATAACAAATGTTATACTATGTAGGGTAGGTACTTATACAGGACACACTTAATTATAGTCTTGGTACCATTACCTATGTGGAGTTATAATCAAATGGAACTAGCTTCTTAGTACCTCACAAAGCTGGCTAATATATAGATTTATTTCTTTACCTACTAGGGAAAAAATTCAAAGTTAATCAAAAGATAAAGCCCTTTATAAATTGGTACATTGCTAATATAAATTGGTTGTTTGTATAGTCATAGGATAAGTTTGGCTATTTGTATGTTTACACAAACGCTTTAAGGGTTAAAGAGCTGAAAAGACAAAAATACATACTTAAGTATACTAAATTCAATATATATTTTAAGGAAACATAGTGTGACATTTTTTGGTGGCTCATTAAAATAAAGATTTATAAATATACTTTCTGCAGATATTTACTTACTTACAGTAATAGTTTATTGACACGCTGGGGCGGCAGATTACAATGAGTTAGCTGTTGGATTATGGAAGGAGTCAAGAAGAATATATATTACATTAAATTTGTTCAGCTTATGGTGGTCTTTTATGTTTAAAGACTTTCTTTCCGGTTTAACAGATTGTGAGATGCTTCTGAGAGCACAGCTTGACAACACAGCCATCGCAATTATTTATAAACCGAATAGGGAGCATTCTACGGGACAACGGTAGACAATTTCATGGAATGCTCCATAGGTGAAATTAAATCCTGTATTTTTATGTCTAGGAACATTTTGCAGTGGTGCGAAAAAAGACATTACAATATTCTACTTAAATGATATATTTGTGCTATAAAGCTATTAAGTGATAACTTGGGATTTTAGAGTTAATACAAAGTTTTAATACAAATTTGAAATGTCTTGCAACATTTTGCAACTTCATATACCTATCGAGTTATTGGTAGCCGTGCAGATGAAATATGTGAACGCTATACATATATCCTGGTGAAGTAACCCAGATGTTTTTTCTACATAAGTAGATGCTTTCACGTTTTCATGAATATAAAAATTATTTTATCTACTTATGCTTTTCTTTAATTTGAAATGAAATCTAAGGTATTAAAGTTATAGGAAAACCAGAAGGCACGGTCACTGAAACTACTCAGTTTTACAAAATATTTATGAGTATATGTTACATTTAATTGTAAAGATTAGAGCCCCAGCTCTCAATTAAATAAACTTATTCTATTAACCGATTTCAAGTTTCAACAGCGTCTTATCCATGGTTATCCCAGTGTTATCCGGGGAGTGCCATCGGCCATCTCTGAACGAGCAGGGAAGAGGAGGAGGAGACAGGAGGAACTTCTGATTGGTGAGGCCAACAGTATGGTGTAATCCCTTGCGCCCAACACCGTCAAGCAGCATGATACCTAAACACTTGAAATACTGGTGTATGTTTTGTGAAAATAATTACATTAATTATTTTATGGTATCTGTTCCAGAAGTGCTTGCCGTTTTAATAGCATTACTTATGCTAGGTATAGAAGTGTAATTTTCTGTAAATTTGTTTTTGGGTTTTTATTGGGGAATAGGCTCTCCTCAAATGATACAATTGAACATTTTAGGAAGAACGTTTTTTACATTACACCCACCTCAACATTAAAGTGTGAGCTGATACCTTAATCAGTCTTAAATTACTTATCAACAATGTCACCAACTAATGAAAATATTTCATTAGGTACAGACAGAAAAAGTAAAAAATTACTTTATTTCTTTTATTAGCCATTGTGATTGTACGTAACATGCAAACCCTGTAATTGATAAAATATGAAACTTTATTCTGATTTTTGATAAAGACCTTTATGGCTTTATAAATTACAGTAACCTTTGTTACCTTCAAAATTAATTTTTCAAGATAAAACTAAATTGAAATTGAGTAAGGTTGCTTAAGCTAAACATTGGTTAGCTATATATAAATGAATGATAATATTCGTGATGGTAGATTATTAAATTGTTAGTGATTATATATTATTGCCTTCAAAAACCTCATGCAAAATTGCATGTTAACTCCTAATTTTTATAAGTACCTACTACAACTCAAGCAATAAAATTCTATGTCTATTTCATAGAAAAAATCTCTTCCCAAACGATTTGTAGATGGACTAAGTCCTACTCTTAAAAAAAATAGTGGTGTTGATATTTTTTAATCTCACAACTCATTTAACCCATTATGCGCAGCCTGACAAGGCTGCTCAGGCTGACAAGCAGCAAAATCGTTTAGGAGTTAATATTGATGGAAGAAAAACATTACACTTCTAATAATTTTGCTCAATTTAATAATCATAGTTCCATCTAATTCTAATAATTATATAAAGATATATCCTTACTATCTAGTTAATGAGAAAATAAGTGTTACCAAAGGTTGTAAGCAGCAACACACTATCAAGAGTTGCTTATAGTTGTTGAATTCGTTAAAAATTGCATCTCATGCTAACATTTGATTTCTTTGATAGTCCTATAATAATTGAGTTTTAAGTGGTACTTGGTGGTACTAATGATTAAAAAATTTTAAAATTTTAGGTACTCTGAATACTTAACATGGCCAGAGGCTGAATGATATTACGCCTACTACAAGTAAATATTTATCATTTCGAAGTTTGTGCAGCTAATATAATTGAAATAGAACTTCACTTACAGGTAAGTTCGTTTAATTTCCAATTATTGATATAAACTAACCTGTTTAAACACGGCAACCTTATATATAATAGTGATCGGAAAAAGATAGAAAATCTACTAGTAGTTGATTAATATTGTATAAGTTGTATATTTTCCGTTGAACTTATTTGGTTCGTCAATCAAGTCGGTGAAATTTGAGTTTTTTTTAACTAATTAAAAATAGTATTGACCATTATTCATTTGGCAACCCTATTTATTTATGTTTATGAACATATTTTCTTTCATAAAATATAAGTTTCATCCGTCAGACGTATCGCTGAAAGTCGACCATTTTATAATGTAGGTACTTAAATGTACCTACCTATGTTACTTATTACAAATTACACATTACTTTACAAAATAATACCATAAATCTTGCTACTGCTTAAATAATTATGCTGTGTAAAAGGGAAATAAACCCTCACGATCAATCTTAGCTTACCTACGTCAACATAAGTGCGTAAGAGCAGCCGAGCCGGAGCGTCTATCAATACAATGTGATTACTGACGGCTTACCGAGGTAAGCCGTCAGTAATTTAGCTTCGGTTATAAACGGGAATTTCAGGATGATGAACATAATTATTTATCTTTGTTGCACGGTTAACCCTTTAACAGGCTAAGGGATATATATTTCCCAAATACGGCACTTCAAACATGTGTTCTATTTTCGATCAGTAAGACTGACATTCGAGGTTATTTCTGAACTGTCGGCTTGGTAAAGGGTTAAAGTAACGCAAATATGCCTAACTATTTCAGTCCAAAGTGTTCCAGAAGCCGGACTTATATAAACTCTATCAGTCAAAAGGTCAAAACGTTTATTACGAACAAAATTAAGTAGCCGTTACAAAAATGGGTTTAATTCATTTGGTACTTATTTGAAGTACCTCAAAATTAGGTAAAATTGTACATATCCGAATCGTAGATACTGTGTGAGCCAGTGATCCTCTCTATCTGTAAGTCCTCCTATCTATTCGTTAAAAAGTCTCGTTCTAAGTATGCTAACTTTGCTACATCCTACGGAAGCTAACCTTCGTATAAGAGTGCCCTATGAATTCATATAATGCACATTTCGTGTTTTTACTTTGTTAAAGCCGACTTATTGTCACGAATCTTTTTCAAAACGTTTACTTTCAAAAGGTCATAACTGGTATTGATTCTGCACATATAACGCGCCTTTTAAAGAAGACAGTAATATAATGTAAGAGGGAAAAGTGCAGAGAACCTCTTAAGAAGTCGTAGGTACTTATACATTGAGATGAGAAATACTGCCGTATTCGAACTTCAAGATATTCACAAGAGTCGACACGCACTAGATCCATTCTAGATACGTTATAGTTTAGATATCAACTAGTTCTCTTTTTTATTGCTGAATAGATAATATATCTTAGTCTATCTAACGCAAAAGTGATATTGTACATATCACTTTTGCGTTAGATAGACTAAGATATATTATCTATTAGATGTGAATTGGACCTCTAAGTCATATCCTGTGGAAATCATTCAAGAGTATCTCCAGAATCGCGCAAATGTCAAATTTGACAGGTTAGATCTTAAACATAATTATCGTTACCGTATCTTGGTGATGTCTAAAAGCTATTGTCGCGTTACGTGCTCTGCCAATGAATTGGTAGAGCACGCAACTGAGCAGCTGGAAGGATGAAGGGTGAAGAAATGAAAAGTAAAGACTCAGGGGTAGGTAACGTTTATTTTTCCAGGTATAAGTGGTGGGTCAATATGGCACGGCTGGGAACTTAAATTGTCCAACAACACCGGGAAGTTGTAGTAGCGTGGTAGCACGGTGCTCCGGGGTGCAGCGCCTGGGAAACGCGTTCCCACGCACAGGCGCGCGGCGTCAAGGAGGGCGCGATCAGGCGCGCGGCGTCAAGGAGGGCGCGCACAGGCGCGCGGCGTCGAGGAGGGCGCGCACAGGCGCGCGGCGTCGAAGAGGGCGCGAACAGGCGCGCGGCGTCAAGGAGGGCGCGCACAGGCGCGCGGCGTCGAGGAGGGCGCGCACAGGCGCGCGGCGTCGAGGAGGGCGCGCACAGGCACGCACAGGCGCGCGGCGTCGAAGAGGGCGCGAACGGGCGCGCGGCGTCAAGGTGGGTGCGCACAGGCGTTCAGCGAGGGTCACCAAATCAGAGGCTTGTAGTAGATTTGCGTTTGTAATTTATAGTGAAAGTATTTATATAGTAAGTTACGCCAGGAAGAGGAGGGTTTCTTGAAGGTGCGGGGCCTCACTTGGCCCCGCACGGACCCTTAATTTCGAAAATGCTCGGATGAGAGCTGACGAAGAACTGAACAGAATGACGGTTGTTCCGCTTTTATACCTGATTCTTTAGAACATCTAAAGAATCAGATTTACAAGATTTGAAATTTAAAAATAGTCGAGTACCAGTTATGATTTTACCAAAATTTTGAATAACCTTTGCCGAAAGTATACATACTAGTCTTTTTAGTGGTGAAATCCGAACAGTTGAAAGCCGATTGACGGGTTACGTCAATCATCTTACAAAATGTAAACAATGAAAGAATCCCGAAAAATACAGCGATAATATTAACAAAAATCCCCTAGATTTATATAAAATAGTTGGAAAACCCTAAAGGTATGTATTTAGGTGGCTTAGGGCCGCATTGCATATGAAAAGTTATAAAAATAATAGCCCAAAGTAAGCCAGGCAGAAGTCCCAGTCTTCCCATGCATCCTGAGGGTTGAAAAGGATTTTAAGAGTCTTATTAGAGTCTGTAAATTTCAGATACAATTCAAGAAGTATCATAATGTGATCGGAGCCATAATAAGCAAGTCAGAATGATCGGACTTGGAAAGCTAAATGAAAGAATTAGGATACAATAAACAGAGGAAGGAGGTCATTCCAAGGTAAATGCTACATTACCCCAAAAACCTCGGAAAAAAAAATTTTGACGTAGTCTCAAAACGGCTAAAAAATTTTTTTTTTTTGTTTAGTATTAATTATGAGGTAACATGCTAAAGGTGTTAAAATTATTAATTAGTTAAGTATTCGTGCAAGGTATGAGATGAAGGTGCTGTAGAACATAGCAAAATAGAGAATTTCCTGCTCAATCATACTTCTCTTTCAATTATCGCACAATTATTCGTCTCTCACATGAGTAAGGGGCTGTGGTTCACTTTCGATGACTCACACTCCTAAGGAAAGTCTCCCAATGACCTAAGGCTTATTTTTTTTGGGAGTAGTCTACCGCTCCACGAGAAGGATGACAGAGTATATGTACAAGCTCTAGCCGGTTTAGAGCCGACGAGAGTAAAATAGGATTAAGACCTATAAAGATTATGGTAGGAGTAGACCTACCGAGTAAGGAACCATTAGTTGGACCATATAGGTAGATATCATCTTTATTTTTTATTTATATTTTCAGAATGGAGAACCACTCTGGAAAAAGAAAAGAAAAATGCCGTGCGAGACACTACGGTCGAGTCGCAGGCTGAAGCATATTAGATGCCTGGAAAAATGAAATAAAAGCAAAATTAAGCCTAAGATGAAGTTATGAATATATTAGTTAGAAGTAATTATTAAAACTAATTATCCTAATAAAAATTACGTTTTGAAGTCCTTAATGTGCCATTTACTTCTGGACCCATTAGAATCTTCAAGTATATAGACAAGAGGTGAGAGTTTTTGAATAACTCTACTTTTTATGTATCTAGGGGCAAGTTTGGCACTAAAGTAGTTGCCAGCATTGCTTAGGACGTAATTTTTCCTCCAAATTATGTCGCCGACCTCAAATTCTTTAAAAGATTTTCTTAGGTCGTATCTGTTGCTATTTTTAGAGTGTGCCTTGAATAAGGCGACTTGAACTTTGTCGAAAATTGGGGGTAGGAGGGCCAGGCTGTTGGCGTAAATGTCTCTAGGGAGGAACACTAATTCGTCAAGATTCTGACAGTGTGAATAAATAGAACCACAAGGAATAGTTTCGCGACCGAAAACCAAAAATGAAGGCGTGTAGCCAGTTACTAGGTTGGTCGAGTTATTCATGGCTGCCTGGATTGTTGGGAGGTGGTTGTCCCATGATCTGTGATCTTCACCAACCAGGGATGCTAAGGCAGTGATAATGGTTTTATTATACCTTTCTGTTGGGTTGACCTGCGGGCAGTAATGTGGATTAAAGTTTGCAAAAGGTATTTTATATTTAATAATTAAGTTGTGGAACTCACGTGAACGAAATTGAGGTCCGTTATCCATGATTAGAGTCTGTGGAACTCCAAAAACTAAAAATACGAAATTTTCTAGGTGATAGATTATTTCTGAAGCTCGAGCACGCTTTAAAGGAAAAATTATGGAGTATTTAGTAAAGTAACAGTTTATGACTAGTATATATTGGTTTCTTTTTCTAGTCATGGGTAGAGGACCTAGAAGATCAAGGGATATGCATTGGAAGGGTCGTGAGCAAATTTTTGGCTTGCCCATAGGGCCATAGGGTGAATGATTAGAGTGTTTGTAGGATAGACATGTTTCGCATGTAGATATAAGTTTAGCTACCTCTTTAAACATGCCAGTCCAGTAGTAGTGTTGTGAGAGTTTCTTGTATGTTTTGAAGGTTCCCAAGTGAGGTCCTGACGGAAGTCCATGGAATTTTTCAATCAGCGATTTTCTTTCGGCAGGAGGTGGAACTTCCTTCCAAATGAAGTCATCTGATAAAGAGTCTTGGTTGCTCATTCGACGGAGAAGTTTGTTGTTTCTGAAGTTGTAGTTTGGGTAACTGTCGGGATTGTTTTGGCAATCTGAAATAAGTCTATTATATAACTCTTCGTCGTTATTTCTATGTTGATTTTCTTGGACTATAGGGGCTACATGGTAAGGGTCTGGATCTTTGTTATTGGAGCGTGATAGAAGGTCAGGAACGACATTATCCTTACCATGTTTGTGTTTTAAAATGAAATTAAAAGTTGAAAGTCTTAGAGTCCACCTGGCAAGTCTTCCTGAAGGATTAGATAGATTTAAGAACCATTTGAGGGCAGCATGATCAGTGTATACCGTAAACTGTCTGCCGTTGTCGAGATAGCATCTCCAGTGTTCCAGTGCAGATATGACGGCTAAGGTCTCTCGTTCGGTGGTTGAGTAGTTTTGTTCGTGTTTATTCAGGGTCTTGCTCATATATGCAATGACAGCTTCTTTGTCTTCGTGTTTCTGTGTCAGAATTGCCCCGATTCCGTAGTTTGAGGCATCACAATGGACGGCGAAGGGTTCTTCAAAATTAGGGCAGACAAGGACGGGTGTTGTAGCCAAAAGTTCTTTCAGTTTCAAAAAAGCTGTGTTAGCTTCAGGAGTCCAATGGAATTTTGGAGCGTTCTTACCCGTAGCTGCTAGCTTGTTTAGTGGAGCTGCTATAGTGCTAAAGTTGGGTATGAATCTTCTAAACCAGCTGCAGGTGCCATGGAATCTTCTGATTTCTTTTTTCGTAGTTGGTGTAGGGTACTCTAATATTGCACGAACCTTATCAGGATCAGCTCTTAAACCTTGTTCATCGACGATAAATCCTAAGTATTTCAGTTCCTTTTTGAAGAATTGACTTTTTTCGAAGTTAATTGTTAGGCCAGCGTAGGTTAGTTTTTCGAGAACTTTAAGTAAAAGAGAGATATGTTCGTCGAAGGTTTTGGATACGATAACGATGTCGTCCAAGTAGCAAAATACCTTGTGTTCGAATTCTGGAGTAAATAGTGTATCCATAAGTCTTTGTTGTGTCGCAGGAGCATTGGTGAGACCAAATGGCATGACCACAAAACGATACATACCTCTGCCGGGGACATAGAAAGCGGTTTTATCTCTGTCTGGAGGGTGCAGTGGAACTTCCCAAAATGCTTTAGCGATGTCGATGCTAGATAAGTATTTAGCTTCACGCAGGTGATCCAAGATCTCGTTCATGAAGGGGAGGCTGTAAGCATCGCGACGAGTGATGGAGTTCAGTTTCCTGCTATCTACACAGAATCGCCACTCACCGTTCTTCTTAGGTGTTATGATTACTGGTGATAGCCAAGGGCTCTCGCAGGGCTCGATTACTTTCCAAGCAAGCATCTTGTCCACTTCGTTGATCAGGGCCTTTTGTTTCTCGGGGGAGAGTCGGTAGCAGCGTTGCTTAATTGGAGGGGAATCACCGGTGTCAATCTTGTGACAAATCAGGTGAGTTCTTCCGAGTTCACCCTTTTCTTCAAAAGAGATCTGCCGAAAACGAGCGATTATATCCGTAACGATGTTTTTCTGTTCAGTGCTTAAAGCTTCAAAGGTAAAATTTTTTCCTTGTTCAAGTGTTATAGTGTTGCAGTGTAGATTGCTGAGAAAGTTAGGTTTTAATAAATCAGGTATAAGATTAAAAGCTTTCCAGAAGTCTACACCGAGAATTATAGAGGGGTGTATTTCAGGAAATACGTGAGCTCTTATGGCATGTGTTTTATTGTTGAAGGTCATGAGTAGGTCCATATGACCAAGTGAGTGTAGTTTCTTTTTGTTGGCTATAGAAACTGAAGTTGGGCACGACTTAGATAAATGGTGACCCATTTTTAGGAGGCTGAAATGGGAGTTATTGCCCAGAATGGTCAATGAACTGCCACTGTCTAGTAAGCCAGAGAAGGGGATGTTATCTACAGTGAATGTCAAGAATGGCCTGTCACCATCTTGTTCTTCTTCATAGAGAACTGAAGAAATTTTATAGACAGTAAAGAAGTTACGAAGGTACGACAGCCAGTCTTTCCAATCACTTGCATCAAAGTTATTGGCTTTATCTAAGTCGTGCTGGGTTCGTTTTTTGAGGGAGGTTTATTTGTAGGATTGCATTTAGGGCAATCGGGGGTCTTGTGACCTTTTAGGCCACATTTGAAGCAAATAGAGTAGTGGGGTTGCCTACAAGTGCTAAGGGAGTGTCCATTGCTACGGCATCGGACACAGAAAAGATTAGAAGTAAATTTATTATGAATGGTATTTACTTGTTTTGGATAGTTATACCTGTTAGGTCTTGCGTCTAAGTTGAATGTAGGTTTAGGATTAAAGTTAGAGGAGGATTTAGAACTTGATGGAGTAGCCATGTAGTTGAACTCCGAAGCCAGTTGGTCTACAGCTGGTTTGGGTTCTTTGAAGTTACGGTCTCTATCCAAAATATGTTCATAATTTTGGCATGCCGCAAGGAGATCGTCAACAGAATTGATTTTGTTGAGTGCAACAAAGACTGAGTAAGAGGGACGTATGTTTCTGAGGAGAATTGCCAGTTGTTCAGATTCTGGCAATTGTTTGTTAAGACGAGAGAACATGCCATGCATAATGGAAATGTAGATAACAATAGCTTCGTTTTCGCCTTGGGTTCTAGCGTGGATAGCGGTTAGAAGTTTATGATCGTAGTCCGTATTTCCGAAATCTCTAACTAGTAAGTTAGAAATATCGTCCCAGGAAAGGTCTGGTTTACGGATTTTTTGGAAACGTATCCAATGAAGGGCTTTATCAGTGAAAATTTCGAAGACTTACTCGGCTAGACGTTGTTTTTTAAGGTTACGAGAGGTGCTGAATTCCTCTATCTTCTGGAGAAAAGATTTGGGGCAGGAATCACCATTATAGGCAAGCTTTCTAAGCTCTGAGATTATATTCGGTGGGGAGACAATTTGGAAGGTTTGTTGGTTGAGAGGGGGGTTTAGTTGATGGGAGTCAGAGGAAGTTAATTGATGGGAGACAGGAGAAGTTAATTGTTGGGAGTCAGCGGGGGTTACGGGGGTAGTCAGTGATGATGTCGAGGTCTGGGGTTCGGGAGGGTGTGGGGAAATCTGAGGGGTAGATTCTGCAGACTCGAATAATAGACTTTCATACCTATTCTCCAAAGATTTAAACCTTTCAAGGGAATTATTAAGATTATCTGTGAAAGGAGAGTCATGATCTAGATCAATACGATTAAGTCTATGATACAAATGATTAAGAAAAGATTCTAACCTTTTAGTTGCGTATAGTGAAGGCTTGGCTTGGAGTAGCTCAATTTTCGCTTGCACGAAGTTGAGACAGGTGTCGATTTGTTCAAACTCTTCTTCAGGGGGAATAATGGAATAGAGAACGTCTGATGCAGGTTGGGCTTGTCCTAGGACCTCTGCCTGCTTTTTAAGGGCAGCTAAATTATCCTTAGGCTCCTCTAATCTAACACGAACTTCATATTCTAATTCTGCTTTGTTTAAATTAGCATATTTAATAGGACGTGCCATATTGACTAAATGATGGTTAAAAATAATAATTTAAGGTTCTAAAGTAAGGCCAAAGGGTTTAAAATTTTAGAAACACGAATGTTGTTTTTAATTTAGAATTTTGAAAAAGGTCTGGAAAAATAGCTATTGGGCGCCAAAACTGTCGCGTTACGTGCTCTGCCAATGAATTGGTAGAGCACGCAACTGAGCAGCTGGAAGGATGAAGGGTGAAGAAATGAAAAGTAAAGACTCAGGGGTAGGTAACGTTTATTTTTCCAGGTATAAGTGGTGGGTCAATATGGCACGGCTGGGAACTTAAATTGTCCAACAACACCGGGAAGTTGTAGTAGCGTGGTAGCACGGTGCTCCGGGGTGCAGCGCCTGGGAAACGCGTTCCCACGCACAGGCGCGCGGCGTCAAGGAGGGCGCGATCAGGCGCGCGGCGTCAAGGAGGGCGCGCACAGGCGCGCGGCGTCGAGGAGGGCGCGCACAGGCGCGCGGCGTCGAAGAGGGCGCGAACAGGCGCGCGGCGTCAAGGAGGGCGCGCACAGGCGCGCGGCGTCGAGGAGGGCGCGCACAGGCGCGCGGCGTCGAGGAGGGCGCGCACAGGCACGCACAGGCGCGCGGCGTCGAAGAGGGCGCGAACGGGCGCGCGGCGTCAAGGTGGGTGCGCACAGGCGTTCAGCGAGGGTCACCAAATCAGAGGCTTGTAGTAGATTTGCGTTTGTAATTTATAGTGAAAGTATTTATATAGTAAGTTACGCCAGGAAGAGGAGGGTTTCTTGAAGGTGCGGGGCCTCACTTGGCCCCGCACGGACCCTTAATTTCGAAAATGCTCGGATGAGAGCTGACGAAGAACTGAACAGAATGACGGTTGTTCCGCTTTTATACCTGATTCTTTAGAACATCTAAAGAATCAGATTTACAAGATTTGAAATTTAAAAATAGTCGAGTACCAGTTATGATTTTACCAAAATTTTGAATAACCTTTGCCGAAAGTATACATACTAGTCTTTTTAGTGGTGAAATCCGAACAGTTGAAAGCCGATTGACGGGTTACGTCAATCATCTTACAAAATGTAAACAATGAAAGAATCCCGAAAAATACAGCGATAATATTAACAAAAATCCCCTAGATTTATATAAAATAGTTGGAAAACCCTAAAGGTATGTATTTAGGTGGCTTAGGGCCGCATTGCATATGAAAAGTTATAAAAATAATAGCCCAAAGTAAGCCAGGCAGAAGTCCCAGTCTTCCCATGCATCCTGAGGGTTGAAAAGGATTTTAAGAGTCTTATTAGAGTCTGTAAATTTCAGATACAATTCAAGAAGTATCATAATGTGATCGGAGCCATAATAAGCAAGTCAGAATGATCGGACTTGGAAAGCTAAATGAAAGAATTAGGATACAATAAACAGAGGAAGGAGGTCATTCCAAGGTAAATGCTACACTATCTATTTCAAAATCCCGAATCGGGCCCCTAGGCTGGTTGCGAGCGTGACGTCCGCTTCCTTGTTTGTACAAGGCAAGATGTTATTTACTACTCCGAATCACGGGAGTATACCCTTGTCACTTTACACGAGTTACATCAGAAGTTTATTTTAGCAGATAAACAAACCCTTGTTTTGTTTAGTCCACATTCTCAGATAATATTGTCATTCTCGATGTCTTTTGTGTTAAATGTCGTCATTAATTAACTGTAATTGTCTCGCTTCCCTTCTTCGCTTAGTTTTATTTTCCTTTTTATTGCATTATTTTTTCAGGTTCAGCCATAACTTTGACACTGATTCACCATAAAGGTTGTCGCTTGTCAATGAGTATCAAGTCGATAGTAACGTACCTAATCCATAATTGCTGGGGTCGCCGTCATCGAAATCGATGAGGAGGACTATATATATGTATCAATTTGCATCGTTAAGAATAAAACATGTAAATGCAAAGCCACAAAGCATTCAATAAGTATTTCTTAAGTTTATCAGAAATTACCTACACACTCCGAGCTCTTCTAAGTCATAATAAGTTCTATGCACAATCAAGACGCCTCAAGAGTAGACGAGCTCAAAAGGCGTTTTAAATAAGACTAATTATTCTTATTAATCTTCTGGGACTTTAAATAGATCGGGCCTTTCAAGGGTAACTGCAGAAACCGAGGCGTAGTAAAGTAACTGAATACATAAATGCCCAATTCGTTCACCACGGCAGAAAACTAGCCTAAGATGAATATTTAGCGGAAGGGCAGATGTGTAATATCTCGAGTAGTTCTCAGATACGAGTAGGCCCGATTTAGCGGCATGTCACCATGAAATTACCTTTTAAGATGTTTATCGTGCAAGCTCAGAACGCCTACGCCAGTGCTATGGAGCGCTGCGTAGACTTATTTATGATTAATGTTTGTCATTGAGTACAGGCTTTTTTCAGCAACGATAAAAAAGTGTCTCATAATTCGCTCTGCTCGATCAAATAAAAATCAACGTTGCGTGCTAGCTTTTAAGTATCCTTTCAAGATCCAAATATTTCATGTTTTAATGACGCTGATATCACTACACTATATGGTAAATCAGTTTTAAACTGTATTAGACAGAAAACTAAGCAGAAAGTCGGAAGAGCAGCTGCGAACTGGTTATCTTACTTCTGAGAAGGGTGAATTTATTTATTACCTCTTGTACTAGTTTTAAACAACTTACTTATGGTTCCCACAGTAAAGTAGAGAAAGTTCTTATTAAGGTGACGTTCAGATTTCAATAGCTGCATGGAGACGGAGACGTTCGGATGTCAATAAAATTGCAGTTGCGTTACTCTTGCGGCGTCGATGTTGACGCTTCAGTATCTTTCAATTTCCTTGATAAAATGGATGTCTAAATGAACGTCATCATTGCGGTAGTAATGCGGCGGCAAACGTCAATCATTTTATCAAGAGAATTGGCAAAAACATCGGTGGCAAAAATGACATTGCAACAGCAACCCAGCTGTACATAGTTGACATCCGAACGTCACTACTACCTTATTATTCCTGGCTGTATGGCCCATCTGATGCAAACGCGCGTGGGTATTTTGTTTATAAGGTGGCTGTCATCATCATCATTAGGAGCCTTGTTGTCTGTGACGATTTATGGTGTAACACCGGAGAGACATCTTTTCTGATGGCTAAAAAGCCGACGCGAGACCGACATGGTCTACTGAATTTATGGTGGCTGTGTGGTTAATTTAGTTATAAGTATCGTACCTCTGTGCTGTTGCTGACGTTAAGATATCGCTTATTGACTTCATCGTAGAGCGTGAAGTAGAAAGTGGTGGCGTTGACGTAGTTGTTGGTGGGGTGCGATTCCGCCATCATCCTGTCGCGCCTGCAACAAACAGAAAGTTTGTGGTCAACAATGTTTATTTTCTACTGAAAATGTTTGGACATATCATCCGCAACGAAAAGTCGATGGAGCGGTTGGTAGTTCAGGGTAGAGTGGAAGGTCAACGTTCTCGTGGCCGATCTCCTACAAGGTGGACGGATCTCATAAAGTCCACGACGAAATGTTCCCTGACTGAGGCTGCTCGGAGTGCCACAAACAGAGAGAGATGGAGGAGTATCGCAACAGCCACAATAAACATAGAAAAGGACAACCCATAAACACGACCACTCTGACAAGAGTGTACGACTAAGGAGGAGGAGGAGTACTGTCATCATCATCTCAGCCATAAGACGTCCACTGCTAAACATAGGCCTCCCCCTTCGACCTCCATTCGTACCGGTTGGAAGCGACCCGCATCCAGCGTCTTCCGGCGGCCTTAACAAGGTCGTCCGTCCATCTGGTCCATTGTCTTTGTGACGTCCAGCATTTGCAAATTAAGACAAGGAATCCAAAATGCTAAGAAAGAGTTTAGCTCGCTCGTAAGGATCGAGGAGAATTTTTTCTGAAGTGTTCACCGGGAATGTCCCCGATTGTACTAGTACCTAAGATCTAAGAACAAAACCGTTCGTGTTCTCTCATCTCAAGTGGAGGAGATATCGCTCGATAAGCGTGAATGTGGTAATTTTGCAGACTAGATGAAGTGACGAGAGCGTATCTACGCAAAAGTTTTAGTATCGCACGGTATCTAGGTAAAAGATTTAGTTTTACGAGTATAGCTGAAAATCATTCGTCTAAATTGGGACTATTGGGAGCACAATGGTTTGGAATAGGCTGATATTTATACATATGATAATGATATTGATAATGAATGATTCGACTAGTCAATTTAATAGCAGTGACCTGTCATTACCATGTGACAGACCTTTGTAATAGTAGTTTATGTGACTGCTGCATAATGAAAGGCATTAAAATACGAGTGTGGGTTTAAGAAACGAACGAAGTGAGTTTCTTAAAAGGATCACACGAGTGTTTTAATGCCTAATTATGTACAGTTACATACACTACTTTATCTACACACATATTATTACCTTCTATTATATATTCACTAACCTCATATTTCAACCGACATCCATCGTTGCTGTCTGACTTAACTCGCAGATTTGAGAGGTGGCGGCTCCTAAATATCTTTTTATCCCTCATTTTACACGATACTTTTGCTTATATTTTGTTTAAAAACAATTATCAAATCAATTTTATAACCTAAAACTAATTAAAAGATGCAACTGTAAGTCAAATGGCGGTAAATGAAAACTTTTTTTCACAAATGTCACGCATTCGTAGTTTTTTTAATTCATAGACAAAAAAATGAAGTCCCTATTCTCATGCCACTCGAGATCAAATGTCGTACGGTTTATATTTAAAAAATATACCGAATTGACGTTTCGTATCGATAATTGTTTTAATATCTATGCATACTAGAATAGACACCCACTTGAGTTTTGACAGCTGTTCCAAATTTAAAACTCATAACCTTACAAAAATCTGTAAAGTTATAACTTTAAGGTGGATGTCTAGGGATGGGATGCCGATTATCAGCCAAAAGATGGCGTCACTGTGCACGAATTGTGGATTTTCACTATTTCTCCCAAAATACAAAGTTTCATAAGATGTGTTGATATGTGCGAAAACTATAAAAAATACTACATCTAAATCGAGACATGTTCAACTCAACATTGTCTCATTTCGTTATTACCGGAATCCAACTGCAAAATATTGCAATTTCTTGCATTCACGCACACTTACGTACTTAAAGTCACCTTAAAGTCAGTGTCAAATGTCAGCAGATTCGTAATGTTACAGTAAAGTAACCTAGAGGGCGCAGCGGATGAAATGTTTATTGTTGAAAAAAGATTGGAAATTAAATAATAAATTCTTGTTTGAGCAACGATTAAGAATTACAACGCATTCAGAAGCAACTAATGTTTTCGACCATCAAATGTCATGTGCTCGTGGCACCCGTAGCCTCTATTTTGAAAAAAATCAGATTGTAGCTAAGATACATGGTTCAAACCCCGACAATGCCAGTTTTTTTTTATTTTATAATTTTAGCATTCTCTTTTGAATTATTTTAAGCGTATGTTATTCTTCGAAACTAAACTTACGTGAGTAAAATATTTTCAGTATTTTAATTATTTTTTAATAATATTATGGGAAGATTTATAAAAGTATTTTTATTTTCCGGTTTTCAAAGGATATAAATAATGATTAAAATAATTAAAAAAAAGTCATGCATGAGGCTAATTAGGATCGCAGAATAGGTATATAAGAAGTCAACTATCGACGAAGTATAGCTGGTCAAGCAGATCTTGTCAGTAGAAAAAGGCGGCAAATTTGAAAAATGTAGGCGCGAAGGGATATCGTTCATAGAACATTTGGATTTCGCGCCTTTTTAGGGTTCCGTACCCAAAGGGTAAAACGGGACCCTATTACTAAGACTTCACTGTCCGTCCGTCCGTCCGTCCGTCCGTCTGTCACCAGGCTGTATCTCACGAGCCGTGATAGCTAGACAGTTGAAATTTTCACAGATGATGTATTTCTGTTGCCGCTATAACAACAAATACTAAAAACAGAATAAAATAAAGATTTAAATGGGGCTCCCATACAACAAACGTGATTTTTGACCAAAGTTAAGCAACGTCGGGAGTGGTCAGTACTTGGATGGGTGACCGTTTTTTTTTTTGCATTATGGTACGGAACCCTTCGTGCGCGAGTCCGACTCGCACTTGCCCGGTTTTTTTACTGACAAGATTTGCTTGACCAGGTATAAAATAAAAGTTTCCAAAATTTTATTGAAATGATATACCTACATGAAATAATCAAATACAACACATTTACTTAAAATAACTTTTAAAATAAGGCATATAAAATTACCAAAAAGATGAAACTAAATAAATAAATAAATACAAAAAGAAATGAGTCTTTGTTCGTGGTTTGAACCCTGTCATGCTGTTCAACTTGTTAGTATACTCAATAGCTAAAAGCCACAAGACCATTTGACCATAGTAGACCCGGGCGAAAAATGCCTTCTTATTTAAGTAACCCATTACTGTCAAAAATATCAAGTTTGAATTGATTTGAAATATAATTTTTCATTGTCGACTTATTAACATCCAAACGTTGCGAGCATGTTGTACTTTAAACCATTTGGCAACGTCGCACGGGGAATTCTTCTGAAAATGTATGTCCTTTTATATTTTGATATTTATGGATATATGAGGATTCTTCTACTTATGTTGCAAATTGATTAAATTATCGAGAGAAAAATGGTAATGCAAAGAAAACAAGAAATATCCGTTTCATTTCTCATGCTATTGATTCGGTTAAATTGTGTTCTAATGTATGGGGAAGACAAACTAATTATAGCCAGCCTTTTATGACTGTAGTATGATACCATAGGGTATGGTGCTTTACGCACACTAGCGTCCCTTCCCCTCCCCCTGACGCAACCCCCCCTTTTTGCATGAAATATGTCCCGGTACACAGTTTTTTACATTTTTTGAGGAAAGAATATATTTTAGGAAAAAAGTGTCAATGAAAGAAATAATCCTTAATAAATTCTTAATAAAAAAGGTCATATTCATTTTTTTTTATATCATGCACCTAATTCATGTATTAGCTTGTCAAAATTCGAAATAACATAGTTTTTACTTAGGGTTCGAAACTCATTTATTATACACGGTGTAACATGAGGAAACCGAATAATTTTAACAGCGTATTCCTGATCACATTTAGAGACAAAAATGTCCTATAAACTTTTTTGAAATTCGCCTAGTTTCAGAGTTAATACCAATAAAAAAAAAACAAGTTTCTATTGTTACATCCAATCCGTTTTGGGCTAGCGTGGGGACTATAGCCCAAGCCCTCTCGCGCATGAGAGGAGGCCTGTGCTCAGCAGTGGGACGTATATAGGCTGAAATGATGATGATTGTTACATAGTTCAAAACGCCTTTTTGATGGCGATGTTGTTACTATGGGATTTAGTCTAAATATCCTTATTGATATGTCAAAAAGTGACAATTAAGTAACACGTTGCAAAAACTATGTTTACCGAAAAAAAAGTAAAAATCCACGTTAACTGACAAGTTTACCAATAACATTTACTTTTTATGTACATACATATATATTCAAAAAATTAAAAAATTGCGGCCAAGTGCGAGTCGGACTCGCGTTCCAAGGATTCCGTATATTACACAATTTTTAACAATGTATTTTTTATTTTATTTATTTATTTATTTAGATATTTAATTCAGGGAACAAGGCCCATATTACAAATACCTTACAGACTAACATACATATGTATTTTATAAACTTAAAACTAAACATTATTTATGCGAAACGTGAGTGAAATCTTTAAAAAATCCGTAGGAGTCGGATCAAAAACTGTAATTAAGTCCGACTCACGCTTGACTGTACATTTCTAATAGGTTTTCCTGTCATCATAGACCTATTTTATGTATTTTTTCAAAATTTTAAACCTAGTAGTTTCGGAGATAAAGGGGGAGGGGGGAATAGTCATTTTTTGCCTATTTTCTTGAATAACTTCTAAAGTGTTTATTCGAAAATTATAAAAAATATATATTTGAGATCCTTACAATAAGCTCTTTCATTTGACATGTAACATGATATAGTTTGAAAATTTTTATTTTTTAATTTTTTCATTTACCCCCCAAAAGTGGCCCCCATGTTTAAAATTCATTTGTTTACAAACTTACATATGTGTACCAGATTACAACTTGATTGGTCCAGTAGTTCCGGAGAAAATCGGCTGTGACAGACAGACAGACAGACAGACGCACGAGTGATCCTATAAGGGTTCCGTTTTTTCCTTTTGAAGTACGGAACCCTAAAAACAATAAAAAAAATTGTTTTCGGCGAAATTGACCTAAACTCATACAAACATTTTTTCCTTCTTTTAATTTGACCTCAGAAATAAAATCTTTCGCATTTCTTGAGGACACCTTGTATAATAAGTGTTATAAAATGAATATATAACCTTTTTTACTAAGAATTTAATAAGGAACTATTTCTTTCATTGACACTTTTATCCGAAAATGATATATGAGGTCAAAAAAAGGAAAAGATGTAATATGTGTTTAGGTCAATTTCGCCAAAAAAAAAAATTTTTTTGGTTTTTTTTTTAATTTTATGAATGAATTTGTATATAAAAATTGTCACTTAAAATGGTTTTTTTTTTCGTAAAACTTAGTTTTTGTAAAGTGTTACTTGTCACTTTTTGACATGTCAATAAGGATATTTAGACTAAATCCCATAGTAGCAACATCGCCATCAAAAAGCCGTTTGAACTATGTAACAATAGAAACTTGTTTTTTTTTTATTGGTATTAACTCTGAAACTAGGCGAATTTCAAAAAAGTTTATAGGACATTTTTGTCTCTAAATGTGATCAGGAATACGCTGTTAAAATTATTCAGTTTCCTCATGTTACACCGTGTATAATAAATGAGTTTCGAACCCTAAGTAAAAACTATGTTATTTCGAATTTTGACAAGCTAATACATGAATTAGGTGCATGATATAAAAAAAATGAATATGACCTTTTTTATTAAGAATTTATTAAGGATTATTTCTTTCATTGACACTTTTTTTCCTAAAATGTATACTTTCCTCAAAAAATGTAAAAAACTGTGAACCGGGACATATTTCATGCAAAAAGGGTGGGTTGCGTCAGGGGGAGGGGAAGGGACGCTAGTGTGCGTAAAGCACCATACCCTAAGGTATCATACTACATTCATAAAAGGCTGGCTATAATTAGTTTTTCAAAAAGCACAATTTGACCGAATATATGAAAGAGGGTCATTGTTGTTGTAAAAGGTGTGCAGGAAATGATACGTTTCTGCACTAGAGCAGTTTAGGTTCCAATTACAAGTACGATTTTATTATTCTTTTTACAATAAGCAATTGAAATTTGGGTATAAATGGATTTGTTATACAATTTCCATTCTGATATTTGACTCCCCATTCCATAAATTACTTTTGGCCAAATTGTTAATTGAAAATACCTACTCTCAAAAATACCTACTCTCAAAAATACCTACTATAAAAATGTATTTAAAAAAACACATGCATTTTACTTTCCTCGTATGCGAAATGAAAAGTAGAGTGTTTTAACTCGGGTGAAAGGCAGCATTTTTGAAAAAAAACCAGGCAAGTGCGAGTCGGACTCGCGCACGAAGGGTTCCGTACTATAATGCAAAAAAAAACAAAAAAAAAAACAAAAAAGAAACGGTCACCCATCCAAGTACTGACCACTCCCGACGTTGCTTAACTTTGGTCAAAAATCACGTTTGTTGTATGGGAGCCCCATTTAAATCTTTATTTTATTCTGTTTTTAGTATTTGTTGTTATAGCGGCAACAGAAATACATCATCTGTGAAAATTTCAACTGTCTAGCTATCACGGTTCGTGAGATACAGCCTGGTGACAGACAGACGGACGGACAGCGAAGTCTTAGTAATAGGGTCCCGTTTTACCCTTTGGGTACGGAACCCTAAAAGTATCATCTACTAATGTTATTGTTATGCACAAGCAGAAGATATTATAGAATCTTGTTTATTTACAAGAAGATGACATTTTTCTCCACATACCTATAGTAACAGCACCAGTCATGGGACATTTAAGAAGAAATTTGGAGTATTTATGATATTTCCCTTATACATGTAACTGGTCTACCGCTTAGCGTGTTAAAAGATGAAAGTCCTATCCGTCTTTCATGTTTTAGGCGTGTTGTATCAAAGATATTGCAATGAGTTTCCACATACTTAACAAATTAAAACTATGTTTTTTTCTTCTCCAGTCATGGACACCAAAGCTCCAGTAATGGGCCCCCAGTAATGGACGTGGATCCAGTAATGGGCCCCCTATAATGGACATTGCTCTATCAGTATAAAATATTGAAATGGGGTATAAGTTATGGAAAAAAAATCAATTTTTGGTATAAGCTTTTATCGATGAATGTATTTTTCTTTCCACAGCCAATTATTATTGTATTAGATCCATCGAGACAATTCTAATATACCTAACACAATTAGTTAGGGTTTATTTCGATAAAATTCCCATGGCCACCTCCTGTCTCCATCATAAGATCAGGTCGATGTTATCATATATAATATTGCATTATCATCAGATTTGCATACTTAATTACGTACTTACAAAAAAATTCAATTGTATCGGAAATCGAAAAGTGGCTCAAATTCAGTTACCAAAATTTGACCCACACAAACTAACAGGGCAAGTTAAATAAAAGTTTGGAAAAAACGATATTAATTTATGCGAAGTCCGAGAATACCTCCTGGTTGACGTATTTCGTAACTACATTTTACTTCTGTATTGTTTAAACATGAAATTATGCCATGGCAAGCATTATAATGTCAATTGTCCCATTATAGGAGGCATGCAGTTTTACAGCTCCTATAATGGGATTGGGCCAAATACCACTATTTTTTTTACATCTGTGGAGTCACAACATAGTGTGTTGTATACATTATCTCATGGTAAATGCAATTAACAAAACACATTCTAGTTTTCATCGAGTATTAATTAATTAAAATTTAATAAATTAACTCACCTCTCTTAGCGAAGTTGTTAAGAATTCGTAGTGGTATTTTTTTTCAGTGACACGACAACTTTTGGGTTGACGCCAATTTCTTAAAAAATAACCAAATTTAATGAAACTTTAAATTGAAACAGCTCTAAGACTCATATTTATGATAATATACAGACAGTGTTTATAAACTATTTTTAGATACTTATTTTAGAGGATTTGTGGTTTTTTGTCCCATAACTGGTTCCACGTCCATTATAGTGTCCACTACTATATATATTTTTGAGAAAAATATAGCTAGGTATTTTAGTTTAAAAATCATTGTTACAATAAATATAGGCTTTTCCAGAGAACATTTACCGAAACGAAAGCAGAATTCACAAGGGTTTTCGGTGGACGACCGTAACGCGAATGATTGTTTGGACTGACCTTTCTATAAATATATTAATGTATTTTATTGTGTAATAATCATAATAATTATTAAGTTATATTAAATCTGGGAATGAAATTATATCAGAAAGGAGATTCTTAAATGAGTAGGTATACTCGTAACATGCTTTGTGCATTAAATATACCTCCCTCTATTGAGTGAAAATAAAACAAAATACACAGGTAATCTGTGTTGCGGTTTTAAAGTGCCATCTGTTACACCTTTGACAAATTAAAAATGATTGCTTGTCAAATGAAGTCGCCATGTTAGAATTACACCGATACTATAAGCATCACTCACACAAACAAGCAATGAGGCAAAATTTTACCAATATTCAAAGGCTTTTTTCTTAATAATTTTAATCAAAATCTAGTATTTTTTTACGTTCTGCGAAGACAGAAATATATATACTACCCAAACATTACATATACAAGTGAAGAAACCCTATATAATAGGAGCTAGGGTGCCAAGAAAGTTGTATGAAAATCGAGCAAGGAGAACCACCTTAAAGTACAAATTTTACCTACTACCACAGATAAGAAAGTTCTCATAGTAAAATTGGTTGTGATAATGCTGGTCATTTCCTACGGTTTCTGAATGCATTTTAGAGCAGTAATGATATGTGTGTAGATAAATATAATTTAGGTGTTTGTTACAATTGTTACAGTTAGACCAAAAAAAGTCTGCAACGGTTTTGATAGAATACGCAGTACAAGTGTTATTCATACGTCAATATTACATATCATTTTGGCATGTGAAAGAGGACTTACCTGTGGAGTACGCCAGTATTAGGCCCCACTCGCCTGGCATCATTGCATTAGATCTGCGGACAATTAGTATAAACTTAATTTTTATACTAAACTTGAAGAATCAAGTGCCTTTCTTTGAGATAGATACCAAGGCAAACATTGTGGGTCTTGAAAAAAAAAGGAATAGTTATCCCTATACCAAACTGTCCGAAATAAGTACTCCTAATGGTTATCACGCCTTTATCCTTTATTACCTACTATATGTACTTGCCGCAGCACCAAGTGGTGAGTCGGGCTATAAAAGTCAGTACCTTTATGGAAGTGCGAGTAAGTGTGAAAGAAAATAATTATCTTAGTTTCCGTCTTATCATTTTAAAGTTGATAAAAAATAGTTTAAGTTTGACATAGTGTTTAAAATCAGTTCAATAGCTACTTAAGCTATAGGTAACTCTACAGAGCGGCTGTTGGTCTAACTCTATCATATTACAGAGTCTTCAGGAACAAAAAGCTACCATGTGCCACAAACGGAATATTAAGATGCCCTGATCCGATAAAAAGTAAATCAAGAATTGGGGATGATGAACGTTTCATCGAAAACCATTCGATGTTCCCGAGATTAGGGCGACCAGGATTTTCTGTTGCAAAAATACGAGAAACATTTTCGCTGACTCCAGTGGTTTTTAATTACTACGCTGAGCTGAAATTACTCGAGATATTAATCCTTTAATTTAATGGATTAAAAAAATAAGTCTTATTGTAAAAAGGTGATGTTGTTTATAGGGTGGTCGTGCAGCATACGAGTACGAGTACTATAGTGTATAGTGCGAGTACTACGTTTTTTTTATATTACAGGATAATTGGAATAAATTCACCGCTTTGGGTAAGACTCGAACTTGCGACCTTTCGAAACACCGGTCCGACCACTCTTAATCAACTGAGCTACCGAGACTTAATCGTGTGCAGCGAATACATATTTTAACCATATCCTTAAACATTTTTAATTTATTTCTTTTCAACGTGGTCTCATAGCTGATGTTCTTATTGGTTTTCAGATATATTTATTTAATTGATTAATGGTTTTTTATTCCATACATGGTAAATAAAAGTGATTTAGACGTTATTTAATAAAAATATTATCATCATCATCATCTCAGCCATAAGACGTCCACTGCTGAACATAGGCCTCCCCCTTGGACCTCCATTCGTACCGGTTGGAAGCGACCCGCATCCAGCGTCTTCCGGCGGCCTTAACAAGGTCGTCCGTCCATCTTGTGGGTGGACGTTCTACGCTGCGCTTGCTAGTCCGTGGTCTATAAAAATATTATAATATAATAGTATTGGAAAAAAAAATACTGAGTTTTCCAGTCCATTAAAGTACCCATTACAAAAATGTTACCCGTTTGTAAAGGCTAGAATATACCAAAATAGAATGCCGAGTGACACAAGTCGTAATTTATTGCGTGCCATTCCGATACCTTTTGGTCAGCTACCAAAAAAGAAATATTTCTTTCAGGAGTAAAATTATTATTTTCCCCTTGTCCATTTTTACGCCATTTTTTACAATTGTGCCCTGAATGCGAGTTCTGTAAGCCGTATTAAACTCTGATAATTCCGTGTGATATAAATTAATTTGTATTGCATGAAAAGTTTCTGAACAGGACTTGTGGTGAAATCGGACATGTACTTATACTAGTTAGACACATTTATGTGTGTTTATAAACTCGTGTTAATGGAAGTAACTCGAGTCGATAATGAAATTGGCGGGCGTGTCATCGGCGTTTGCTGGGTGCTAAATATTGTAAATGAGTTTAGGCTTGCTCTATACATGATGGTTTAGCCCTGAGCCGTAGTCATAGATTAGTATAGTCGCACCAATAAAAGTCTGCAGCGGATTTGATAGCCTACGCAGCGTAAGTGTTATTTATACGTCATAATTTCATAGAAGTTTGACGTTTAAAATGACGCTTGCACTGCGTGGGCTATCAAAATCGCTGCAGACTTTTTACGGCCTGACATATATGTTATTACTGTGCCATAATCGGCAAGGTTGAAGGTCGAACTGAATGACTGTTACTATGGAAACGACCGCAAACTCACAAAATATGGCCTAAGCTAACAATGCACAGATTCCCCCTACCCTCACCCTCATACTCAACCTCACCTCAACTACTTAATGTTACAAGTATGGCGAGCGAAATCTTCGTTATTATTACCTGTCTTCGTAACTTGTCTTGAGTCTTGGTACCTATATTGTTTAGTCATTTATGCTCACAGTCCCAAAAAATTAAACACAAAATGTTGACATAAAAAATATGCAATAACACCTACAGATAATTTCCCTATCAAAAGTAGGGTAGGTACATATTATCTACAAGACAAAAAACTACAATAAGATACAAATCGGCTCATCTACTGACGCCTTCAGTGTGACCCAGTCCTAAACCAACAACGGTTACATAGTTGGCAAATGTTGACCGCGCGCCGCTGCGGTATCATTTCGGTCTCAAATAATTGTGCCAAATAGTAGGCCGGCCTTAAATATATTGCGTTCGTTAAATTGTATTGTTACTTAATAAACATTTAGAGTCGCACCAATAAAAGTCTGCAGCGGATTTGATAGCCCACGCAGCGTAAGTGTTATTTATACGTCATAATTTCATAGAAGTTGGATGTTTAAAATGACACTTGCACTGCGTGGGCTATCAAAATCGCTGCAGACTCTTTACGGTCTGACTCTATGTTTTAAGCCCTGTCCTGACTGAATAGAATTTGCGACGCGGAACAGCAAGTGAAACACATGAGTACGAAAAAACCAGGAAAAAACATATAGACAAAGAAGTATTCAAATAAGATATTTTTTATACCAACGGGGGGAACAGGCGAACGCTTGCGATCCGCCTGCTCTTTAAAAAGTAGCCACCGTAGCCTACTATGGACACTTGTAACAGTTTGTAACTCTAGTGGAGTTGTCTTTCGGAGCACGGGACACCTTAAGGGGCCCACAGATTACCAATTCGCTGAACGATATCAGCCTATCAGTTGTTCGCGACTGTCACCTTTTGCGTTTATTAACTGACAGGCTGATATCGTCCGGCGAACTGGTAATCTGTGGGCCCCTTTACTCACTAACAGGAACACAACACTACATAAGTACATACATAAAACATAAATTAACTAATTGCGGCTGTGAAGTTTTATGAATAAAAGGGTAAATGTCTCGCTGCTGTAGCCAAGGGCATAGCTAAAGTTTTAGTTATAAATGGAGTCTTGAGTGACGCCTATTAAGTATTACGCATTGACGTCATAATCTCACTAATTAATGAGTTTTCCACTCTCATAAATCATACTTTTACTAACACAGACTTATTCAAAAAGTATTCGCACTCAGCGATTATGTATTTCAATGCAATGAATTTATAATTAGGTTTTTATTTTATAGGTTATTTTCTTTTATTTTAGTATTAATTTTAATTTCTTTGTAGTTTTAGTTTATTTTAATAAGTTATTTTATATTCAATATGTTATACATAGTTAGTTTCTTTGAAATAAATATTTAGTATTATGAACTTGTTAGTTTAGTTGGAGTATGTTTTTAGATTTTACTCGTAAAAATGTGCGTAGGTACGAGTACAGTGAGAAAAACTTTGTGTGTCTTACATAATCTTTATTAGAGATGTTTACTATGCTTACAACACATATTTTAACAGTCTGTGCGGAAAGATAAGAGTCGTAGAATATATCGGCTTCCATACATTTCACGACTCTTCTCTTTTCGCACAGAATCTACACTATACACGAAATAAATGTGACGTTCGGAAGTCAATTGCAACTGCATTACTACACGTCGTTAAGGTGACAGTCCATTTCCAACGACAGCTGCACTACTGTTGCGACACTTGCGACGTTACTGTCATTATTTTACTATGGAAATTGACAATAACATCGACGTGTCGGAGGAGTAGTGCAGCTGCGGTCAGAATGGGATGTTACCTTTAATGCCTTTACTGCTCCCGCTTTATCTGTCAATGCCTACATGGAGTAATGGAATAAACGTTATAGTTGCGGCAATAAGTAATACGGCAACTGACGGTGACGAACGCCAGTCATTTCAACAACGAATGGTGCAACTAAGGGTAACATTCCATTTCCAACGACACTACTGTCAATTTTACTATGGAAATTGACAATGACAGCGACGCGTTCAGTACCGGTAGTGCAGCTGTGGTTAGAAATGGAATGTAACTATAAATTAATGCTGAATGCATGCACAGTTGACATTGCATCCGAACTGAACGCCACATTAAAGCAATAGATTTATTTGGTAGTACTTCGGTACGCAATTTATGTAGATAAAATATTTTGTTCTTTTGGTACTTACCTACTGCGTTTCTACTTACAGTATCCTAGATGTAGACACCGTCTAAAAAATTCATGTGAGGTGCGATTAATGCACAGGGCGCGTTCGACAAATTCTCTCAGGATTCAAATCAGGGTATTATACATACATATTGATGAGTACAAATCCTCTATTCGGTAATAATAAATGATACATAGTAAAGTTGCTAGTAGTTTTCACTCTCTAGGCCCTCCAGGATTTTATAAAAGCAAAACTAACTTTTTCATCACACTCGCTCAGTAAATGTGGAATTGCACGCAGGTTTAGCGGGAGTTATAGAAAAAGCGTTCTTCCCAGGGAGTTATGAAATTTCTAGTGCCATAATTCATAGTTTTTTATCTTTATTCTTAATTTTTGTATCGCAAGTGTGATGAAAAACATTGTGTGTAACTCGGGGCGTAATAATATTGCAAACTCGAGTCTATAAAGCAAGCCGTCGCGATTTAACTTACTCACGTTTGCAATATTCAACTTACGCCCCATGTTGCACAATGTACTTATAATAAGCACAAGTTCTACTTATCTTATATAATAAACTCATATGTACTCGTTTGATATGCAATCAATTGAAAACGCAAATATATTTTTTAAATGGAATAAAAAGTAAAAATCATAAAGTGTTCAAGTACTTACTTAATTATAGCTCATCAAATGACATTCAAATAAGGCAGTAGAATGGGCGTGGAATCTTGAATCTTGGGTTTTTATTAATATTAAAGAGAGAATTGAATGCTTTCAGATATTAAGGTGCAGTGAGTTCAGAAAACGGAGTTTTTTAAAAGCCGTAGCTCTTTTTTGGATCACAATACGGCTGCCATACATTCAATTAGCAAACTTGAGGGCTTTTTCTAGTGAGTGGAGTGATTAGAATCCTAAGTTTTTGACTTTTGCTCGATAGAAAACGATCACGAACATAGGTCTAAAACGGACTTTAAAGATTCGTAACAATTTGTGCACAAAAGATAGAAATATGAAAACTGCTTCTATGTACGCGCAATTGTATGCTTGAATGACTACCAGGATTACTTTTTTTTTTAATTTCACATTCACTAAATAAGTTCGAAAATATGATATCAGCGGTTCCGTGCACGCAACTTCTTTGATCAGATGCCCGCTGGGCTCGGATCAAAGCACACGTATCGCGAATTTAATTAAAATGACAGTTGGTTTTCGCATTTATTTCGACATTAAGTCATATACATATACGAAAAAGTATACCAGTAGACAAATAGTATTTAAAAAAACAGGGTAAATAATTATCATCACATGGAGCTCGAGTCTCATCTTAGATTTGATTTGTTGGGGCATAATGGTTGAAAAACGCAATAAACTATCTTAAAACAATACGATTCCAATATAATTTAAGTAATTTGCTCCTTGAAACCCGGCTTAGAATGAAAAAAGTTTGAAGACTCATACTTATTGATTGGAATTAATTTTCATTATGCTGGTATTAATATTGCATACCTATTTGACGTACTTTTGTACGTCAACGTCAATGAACTGCCGGCCTAGCCAAGGTTACAATCGCTATCGCTTCGACAACGAAAAGCATGATGTCTCTCTATCACTCTTCCATATTAGCGCGACCGTGACAGTTGCGTTTCGATCGCTACGGAGCGTAAGCGATTGGCATTTTGGCTACGCGGCCAGTGATGACAATGTTGTGATCTTGTATTTATGTTAGAGAACTTTTGATCTTCAAATATTACCTATTAATACGGAACATTATGTAAATATTTCGTGTACTACTTGAAAATCGTGCAGTGGTACACCTATTTTGTTGCTGTGAGGTCCGTCTAAGATAGATGTATAATGCGGTTACGTGCTGTTCTGCAAACCTTCATGAAATCAAGAATAAATAAACGGCTATGGTCTAGCCTCAGCGAGTTTTTGCGGCTTGTGAGGCCGAGATATACATTATACATACTGGCCTACGAGGCTTACAGCCCAAAACCACTGCGGTGCCTGGTTTGTGATTGCCTATGTATCGAGTGTTATACTAATTTACTATAAAATAAAACAAGTTTTTCGTTCAATGATATTCTGTGCATATTTAATTTTATACCTTGTCGATGACAAACAAGCATACGGCCCGTCTGATGATAAGCAATCTTCGTAGCCTTTGGATGCCTGCAACTCCATGCGCGTTGCCGAGTCTAACACTCCGCACCCCTCGTTGATAACTGGCAACCATACTCACCGGCAGGAAGGACACTATGAGTAGGGTCTAGTGCTAGTGTTATTTGGCTGCAGATTTCTGTAAGGTTGAGCTCTGCTCTAGATCTGGAATGACATCCGCTGTGCTGTGCCCTACCACACAAAGCGAGATGTCATTCTCAGTTCCCATTCCCATACCTCTCTTTGGACGTAGTTCAAGGACCATATATGTTAAATATGCCGATACCGATATGTCCATATATCTTAAATATTAACTATAGAGATTCAGAGTCTGAACATATAACCGTAAGTTTACCAAAAAAATGCCGTAATAGCTGTAGGTACAGTCAGATGCAGAGAGAAAGAATCCGCCAAAATGAAATTTCCACCCTGCCAGGACTTTATTTATTGATAAAGATAACGATATATTTATTTGCAAAAAAATATAGTGATGAACATAGGTGGACAGTAATTTTGGATGCGTAGGGTAGAGCGGGGAGAAACGTAACACTATGTACTTTGACCTTAGTTTCTGGTTAACCATTATTATTTTGATGAGTTTAATGTAGTCATACTCGTATATAACGTCAGTGCATGTTCTGTACATTAACGTCTTGACTAACATTATAATTGTGTATTTTGTTTTAAAAAAATCGTCTTTTGTTACTAATGACCCCGTTGGCGTGCAGAAAGTAACACGTTGTGGGTCAAAAGTAACAAGACACAGTGGGCTGTAATTTAATATAATATGACATATCAAATCAAAATAAAAACCGGTCAAGTGTGAGTCGAACTCGCGTCCCAAGGGTTCAGTACTGCACACATTTTTGAACGAGCGAGCAAAGCGAAGTTCTTAAGTACATTCAACTATTTATTCAATTCGTCCACACACGGCTGGCTATCTTAGGATAGTTAGTTACCCATTTTTTTTTTGTTCAAGTATTATGTTAAGCATAGTGCCTACATTTTTTTTCATTGTTAGGCGTATCTCTGTTAATTCAAGATAACAGGGCTATAACCGCGGCAATCGAAGTTCGCAAATTGCTGGCATTTCTCTCTGTCACTCTAATTACCTACGGTTTCATTGGTGTAAAAGAAAAATCCCCGCAATTTGCGAAATTCGATGGTCGCGATATACGGCAGTTCAGCCTTCTCACTTAGCTACTCGTACTTAAACCAATTATTTGTTCTGTTTGAGCACTAACCTCCTAAAGCTCATGCTTCGATCTTGCGTGGAGGTGCACCTCCCATATAACCATTCCAGTCGCAGAATCATCAAAGTGGTAACTAAATGTCAGATGTGTCGTAACAGAGTCCACACAATGTGTCTAGAATTGTTTCGAAACAAAGTGTCGTCGCCGTGTGTACACTTTTCCGTAACAAGGTGTCGACACATTTGTGTGCACTTTGCGTGCGGTTTGCGACTAAATCTGACAGCAAATTTGTGACAGCAAATGTCAATATAAAATACCTCTTGAAAACCAAGGTTTGTCAAACTACTATTAGTGTCTCGTGTGCTCGTAAGTAATTCTAGTAAGTCATCATGGGCGATGCAAATGATAATAATTGACCAAAACCATATAAACACCTAACACCCGTCAACCTTTTACAGAAAAGTTTTTAAAGAAATGCAATAAGCTACTTAGGTCAGCCAACGAATGCTCCAAAAAGTTGTAGAGGGAAATGCTCGGAACACAATTTTTGACTCTGTAACTTGGTTTGGGCAAGTTAGGAGGTGAACATATCAAAAGTCCCCGGCCGTAGCCCTTGAGCGGGAGGAAGAGAGGGGGCTTTGTTTGAAGGTCCCATTTTCCGGTTTTTCGATTAAATCTCGGAAACTATGCATCTTAGCGACATGGCCATTTATACAAAATGAAAGTTAATTTCCACAAGTTTAAGTTTTGTCACAAGTTTATTCAGTCAATTTTTTCGATATGTTGAATAGTTTTTGAGATATCCGCTCTTGAAAGTTTATTTAGGGCTCTCAATTTTATCTTCATATATCTACATCAGTGAAGGTGCTAGGCCGTGTATGGTATCGTTTTTGTATAAATCTGGGTTGCTGAATCCATTTAAGGTATCACATTGACACCATTCCACAAAATTAAAAAAAATCTTTTTAGGGTTCCGTACCTCAAAAGCAAAAAACTTATAGGATCACTCGTGCGTCTGTATGTCTGTCCGTCTGAATACACAAAATAGTTCTTTACCTATAGATGACAAGAAAACCTATTAGAAATGTGCAGTCAAGCGCGAGTCGGACTTAATGTACGGAACCCTTAACACGCGGGTCCGACTCGCACTTGACCGGTTTTTTTAAAACTCCTTTTGACGCTTAACCGCTGAACCGATTTCGTTGAAATTTGGTATAGAAATAGTTTGCGTCCCGGAACAGGACATAGGATAGATCTTATAACCAAAATCATCTTTTGAAGGTGTGAAAAGTGGCGTGGAAATTTGTACGGGAAATCAATAACCGCTGAACCGATTTATATGAAATTTGGGATGGTCTACATCTTTGATTTAGTTAAAAATGATAAAAAAAACATGACTTCAAACCTAAACTTAAACAGTATTAACTTCAAGAAGTCAATTCTGAATTCCCCCCTACACCTCATTTCACACCTTTAAAGGATGATTTTTGAGATAACTTATTATGTCCTGTCTCGGGACTCAAAATATATGTGTACTTAATTTAAATTAAAACTGTTCAGCAGTTTAAGCGTGAAGAGGAGTTTAAAAGAAAGTATTTTAATAAGTTTATATGTTTTTACTTTGGAATGGTGTCAATGTGATACCATAACTAAATTTGGTACTGCGAATTTATACGAAAACGATACCAAACATGGCCTCGTAGCTTTACTGTTGTAGAAGTCAAAATAAAATTGAGAGCCCTAAATTCTTATTACTTGGCCAAACTTGTGTATAAGGAAAAGGAAAAATAAAAGTCTTCGGCAGGAATATAAGACACAAATATATATATTTTTTTCGCGTTACTATTTCAATCATCAAATATAAACATACCTTGATTATATTATTCTAGTGAGATTCTCATAGATAAACAAAAACATTTACTTAAAAAATTACAAGGTCGAAATATCACGGAACTTGTGAGAGTAATATGTGAAAAATAAAAACTTTTATGACAAAAAAATCTGGACACAATTTAAGAAGCATCCAATTGCGTCGAGGAATCATCTGTATTTTTGCTTGTTTCATTACCTCCTCGCTTCTTTTTTTGTCCTTTGTATTCTGTAGCAATTTGTTAGATCTGAAAATAAAGATAACTTGCGTCGTCACGGATGTCGATTTATAGGTTTTAGGGAGTGCAGAATTCGAAAACGATGATCATTTTATAATCCAAGATGGCGGCTACGTATTTTGTCATAAAAGTCGTCATGAATATAATCTTATAGGTTTTAGGAAGTGCCGATTTCGAAAATGATGACCAGTTTGGAATCCAAGATGTGTGCCGTGCACTTTGTCATAAAAGTCGTCATGGATATCGTTTTATAGGTTTTAGGGAGTGCAGAATTCGAAAATGATGACCATTTTGGATTCCAAGATGTCTGCCGTGCACTTTTTCATATAAGCCGTCATAGATGTTGATTTATAGGTGTTAGGAAGAGCAGATTTCGAAAATGATGACCATGACCAATACAACGACATCCATGTCGACTTTTAACATAGTGCATGGCCGCCATATTGGATTCCAAAATAGTTATTATTTTCGAAATCTGCGCTCCCTAAAACCTATAAAACGACAGCCATGACGACTTTTATGACATATTGCATGGCCGCCATTTTGGATTCCAAAATGGTCATCATTTTCGAAATCAGGGCCCCCTAAAACCTATAAAACGACACGCATGACAACTTTTATGACATAGTGCATGGCCGCCATTTTGGATTTAAAAATGGTCATCATTTTCTAAATCTGCGCTCCCCAAAACCTATAAAACGACATCCATGACGACTCTTATGACATAGTGCATGGCCGCCATTTTGGATTCCAAAATGGTGATCATTTTCAAAATTGGGGCCCCCTAAAACGTATAAAACGACACCCATCTCGACTTTTATGACAAAGTGTTTGGCTACCATCTGCATGCAAGACATTTCTATTATTCTATTATTTTTACGTACAAAAATGGCTTCTGTCAACTTCCAACCGAGATTTATTCGATTAATATTCAGATTAATCCAATTTCTATCTATAGGTCGACTAAACTAATTGCGATTAAAATTTGAGGATGAACTTTTTTTATTCCATTAATTAGTCGAATAAACAGTTAATCTATTAAGTCCCATCTCTGACCACGGCATTTTTACACTTTGAGAATATCTGAAAACAAATGAACACAAGGAGCCATTTTGCAAATCCAGTAACTTTGTTATTACTTTTGACAGCGCGTGTCATGTGTCTACACAGAGTCGACACAAAGTCGAAACATTTGCGACTACTTTGTGACTGCAATATTTCTCAGCCTTAAACCATATTTATACATCGTAATTAACAAGTTTCGTAGTATGTAAAGCGTCATTTCTGTTATTTAAGTATAGTATACGCATCGAAGTACTAAAAATGCATCAAATAATATGGTTATGAACACAGGCACTGAGAAGTAAACAATTTCATTTCCGGCTAAACTAAAACAATGTGGTGGCGCGTTGATTATATTACACTTAGTTTATCAAATCACTCGAGCAGTTTAATTCCCCATTATAATTTTAGTCCTATTGTAATATAAATGCAAACAATATATAATTACGTCTTGTAATCCGTTTTAGAGATGGCGTATTAATGTCACTTATTTTTATTTAACAATTTTTCCATCTGACAGTTTCCATTTGACAGGAACAAAATGAACGAATGAACGAATGATATTGGCATAAAGTAGTCGCAAACTCGAAACAATGTGTGCACACGGCGACCACACTTTATGTCACTTTGTGTCATGTGTCGACCCTTCCCCATTTCTGGTAACTGTGTCGACACGGCGACGACTCTGCGACTGGAATTGTGACCGAAACAGACGGTGTCGACACAAGATGTGTCTACACCGCGTCGTAACGGCGACTGGAAATGGTTGTATGGGCTCTCTCGGATGCTTCAGGCCTTCGGCCCAACGCAGAGCTTGGCCATCGACCTTCGCACTAGCTGTCCGCACCACGTTTCAGTTTCACGTAAACAATTGCGGCTGTGTCCCTAAAACAGCCCAACCGCGTTTTTTTTCTTAAGTCCGACTCACGCTGGACTCTAGATTTCTAATAGGTTTTCCTGTCATCTAGAGGTAGAAGGTTGTGTATTTTTTTTCAAAATTTTAGACCCAATTTTATCGGAGATAAGAGGGAGGGGGGACGGTCATTTTTTGCCTATTTTCTTAAATAACTTTTAAACTGTTTCATATAAAATTATAAAAAAAATATATAGATCCTCAAAATAAGCCCTTTTATAATGTAACACGATATGGTTTGCAAAACTTGGTTTTCTAATTTACTCATATTCCCCTTAAAATAGCCGCCTATACTTAAAATTCATTTGTTTATATTACATGTCCGTCTTTGGGTAGCAGACTTCCATATGTATACCAAATTTCAACTTAATTGGTCCAGTAGTTTTGGAGCAAATTGGCTGTGACAAACGGATAGACAGACGCACGAGTGATCCTATAAGGGTTCCGTTTTTTCTTTTTGAGTTACGGAACCCGACTCTCGAGCCGCGAACATTTAGAAACCAGAAATTTATTTGCTAAAAACATTGTCCTTACAAAGGTATACAAATGGAATACGCAGTGATAAAAAGTGAAATAAACTGTGTGAATCGTGTTAAATGTAATGTTTTGTCATAAAGGCTGCTTTTTCTACAATCAATTGTTTTATTTCCTAATTATACGTATTTTTATACATGAAAGAAAAAAAAATTGGTATTATGAGATTTGATCAAGTCCAGCATAATTCACATAAATATAATGAAATTCATTGGTATACAATCAAATAAGCCATTTTATGCTGAATTCAATGATACATAATTAATATCATTCATACATATTTTTAAAGATATGGTCATATTTCTAACACACGCCAAATTCGCGATGACCACCCATGGAGGCCACGCCACTAGACGTATATTTTTCTAAATTGGCCGCGCCACTCAACCTCAAGCCACCGTTAAATCTGAGGCGCCGCCATTCAACGGCTTGTTATGACTGTCCGTCTCCCGGCTCCCCGCCACCATAGAGACTGGGAGCCAGACAATGCCACTCTAGGGGATATGCAAATATTCAGAAAATGTATGAATTTTAATACAACATAAACATCAAATAACTAAAAGTCAAAAAACGTACTTTAGATTCGAAAAATCACGTTGCGTCCTCTCACACAACCTAATAGCACGTGGCGACCGTTTCGACTGAATGCGCTGACTGAGTGAAGGGGGCACCACTGTCTATCACTTAATAGCAGCGGAGTGGTATTTTGTCTATTAGATAAACCTACAGAGCAATAGTTACTTTCCACCCGCAGTTACTTTTGTCCCCGCTCTCCCCTACATTTCACTTGAAGAAGCATGCAATTTTTTCTTAGTAGCTAGGTAGTATAACTAAATATATACAAACTGAAGCTAAGCTAAGGTAAGTTATATAATAATAACATCATCGGAATACACATATGATTTTAATGAAATTGTCATTGAATTGATTTGTGCCTTATCGAAAGCCCTATTGATTAGAGTAGTACCTAAATAACGTTTTTCATTTGACGACTTCTGTATTTATTCGGTTTATTTAGTTCGAGTATCTAATGAATTCGATTATTTAGTTAATTTACATTTAAGTACATCACATGTGACATGAACAGACAAGGAGAACAAGATAAAATATATTGTTTTGTCTTCCTTCTTTCAATGGAACTTTTTTAGAGTTTCTCTTCCTCAAAGGAGGCTAGTGGTTAAGACGAAACTCAAAATACTCTCATTTGCATCTTAAAAAAAACAGGATGGGTCACTGACCTGTCCCGGTAAAGTGAGGTAGTGTGCGTGACGCGTGCTTGTGTGTGAAATGGGGTAATTTGACAGAATCTGAAAATTTTCCCCGGGCATACCTCACCTTAGCGGCGTCCTACGTCCCATCGACCAGCAGGCGTGCTGGCGCGGCGGCGGACACCCGGGAGCGTCTAAAGGTAGCCAAGTACAGCTGTCTCGGCGCCCAATACGAATTCGTCGCATTTGGCGTCGAGACACTTGGTTCGTGGGGCAGAGGCGCACATATGCTCCTTAAGGAGCGTGGGAAAAGGTTGAGGGAGGCAACGGGTGACCCCCGCGCGGGCAGCTTTCTCGCACAGCGAATTGCCATCGCAATCCAGCGCGGGAACGCTGCCTGCGTGTTGGGCACCCTCCCGAGGGCACCAAATTTTGATAGGTATTTTTAATTTTTAGTTTTAATTATTTTAATTGTAGTTAGTTTTAGTTTTATATTCCTATTTATGTCTTTTAGTAATTTATGTAATTTAATATTTCTTATAATGTTGTACATACATGATTACAATTATCTGATTGTTAAATCTGTCGCTTACCATTATTATTGAACTGAACTGAATAAGTATAATGAGTCTGGCAGAAACCAATTATAGGAAAATGAGGAAAATCCATTTCTCACATGCACTTACATTATTTTTGAGATAATGGGATTTAAATCTCTTCCATATTTCGTAATCCGAACAGTCAGTCGGGTTGTGTCGACCAAGGCTAGCGTTGGGTCTTTTAAACACATTTATTTAACCTTACAAAATTCAAATTTTCCCGAAATTTGAACGCGGGCCCCGCGGTTGATTCCCATTTCCGTTTCTTCAGCTTTTAAATGTTCTAAACCCGTGCTATGAAGGTTCGAAAAATATTTCTAGAATGAAAATCTTTGTTCTTCAATTTAAGCACATTACAATGTACTTATATCAAGGAACTAGGTACTACCGATTCTTAAACTTCCATGCGAGAAGATACCGAAAGCCGTGAAGAAACTAAACGCAGCGTCTTACGTAGGCGACGAACGCGCGGCGGCGGCGCGGCGCGGCGGCGGCGCGACGCGGCGCGGCGAGGAAGAAACAAAACGTTGATACGTATAGGTGTGTCCTACTCACACTTCGCGAAGCGGCGCGGCGCGGCGCGGTGCGGCGAACGCGCGGCGAACACGCGGCGAGGCGCGGCGCGGTGAGGAAGAAACAAAACGTTGATACGTATAGGTTTGTCCTACTCCCACAGCGAAGCGGCGCGGCGCGGCGGCCTTGTCCGACTAGGGAGACACTCCCGAGTCCGACCGCCTTGGCCGCACGCAGACACGGTGTATTAGAAAATTCGTATTTAAATCATGAGTAAACTATGTCTTTTTATGCAAGTACGTGCAGCGTTCTTCGTTGTCTGAAATTTTGGTTTACTGGCATTTTGATTTGGCACCGCCTTCAAAAACTAAGTACACAATTACCCGGGTGGTTATTTAATTAATTTGCTTATTATTAGGTATTAATTCCGTTTTGGCAAAAATTGGCTTTACGACGGGATAGGATCGTAAGTGCCATAGACGCTACTGGAGTTACGTCTTTTATACCAATTTCCGCGAATTTGAATATTTTTTAGTTTTGTGCCTATTGATTACAGGAAAACCTATAAAGAAATCAAACGGGAGTCGACTAATCAAATCAAAGCCGGTAATTCTATATACGCCACGCCTCTAACCGCGTCATATTCGCGTCTAAAAATCAAATAGATTGATCGCGCCAGATCCGCGCCGCGCCGCCATCGCGTCAAAATCGCTCACCTAGGACACTTCCATATGCAACAACGGTTTGTTTTTTTCGTGCCGCCTCTCGCCGCGCCGCCGCCGCGCCGCGCCGCGCCGCGCCGCGCCGCGCCGCCCGACATTCGCGTGCAAATCGCGCCGCGCCGCGTTCGCAACGAGATCGCTTACGTAGGACACTTCTATGTGCATCAAAGGATTGATTTAGCCGCGCCGCGCCGCGCCGCGCCGCGCCGCGCCGCGCCGCGTTCGCGCGTTCGTCGCCTACGTAAGACGCTGCGTAACGCTACGTCTTACGTAGGCGAACAACGCGCGAACGCGGCGCGGCGCGGCGCGGCGAAATCAATCCTTTGATGCCCATAGAAGTGTCCTACGTAAGCGATCTCGTTGCGAACGCGGTGCGGCGCGATTTGCACGCGAATGTCAGGCGCCGCGCCGCGTTCGCGCGTTGTTCGCCTACGTAAGACGTAGCGTAAGATCGGGGCGATTCGGGAAATGAATTAGAGATTTACTAGATACGATATAATAAAGATATATTATCTCTTGAATTAGAGATTTACTAGATACGATATAGTAAAGATATATTATCTCTTGAATTAGAGATTTACTAGATACGATATAGTAAAGATATATTATCTCTTGAATTAGAGATTTACTAGATACGATATAGTAAAGATATATTATCTTTACTATTTCATATCTAGTGAATCTCTAATTCATTTCCCGAATCGAGCCGTATGTTTTGTATATATAATATATTAAAGAGTAGATAGGTATTCTAATACGTAGTTAAAATTACTTATGTAGGCAGGTTAATGCTTTCCAGAAGTCGTAAAATTTCGTAACCATCCATAATGTTGATTTTAACAGCCGTTCCGTAGCTGTAAATTTAGGATTTACCTTTGATTGAACGCAATCAAATTTACTAATGTACCTACGAAACGGCTTTGCGAGCGGTCTGGCTTTTCCTCACATCTTTACATGAAATAACGATCAATGGTCATTGGTGATAGAGTTAGACCAAAAAAAGTCTGCAGCGACTTTTATAGCCCACGCAGTGCAAGTGTTATTTTTAACGTCATTTTTTTATGAAATTATGACGAAATAGCACTTGCACTGCGTGGGCTATCAAAATCGGCGCAGACTTTTCTTGGTCTAACTCTATCATTAATTATCACACTTCTAAGTCCTAGGTCAAACGCTCAATCAATAACATCCTAACCAATGCCCCCGACACCACGCAAAGGGGTCATCCATTAATTACGTCACACCAATTTCTAGGTTTTTTGACCCCTCCCCCCCCCCCTTGTCACACTTGGTCACATTTCGCAAACCCCTCCCCCCCTAGTGTGACGTCACATTTTTTCTACGAAATCGCCAAATCGAATTAAGTAAGTATACTTGGTCAAGCAGATATTGTCAGTAGAAAAAGGCGGCAAATTCGAAAAATGTAGGCACAAAGGGATATCTTCCCATAGAAAATTTTAATTTCGCGCCTTTTTTTACTGACAAGATTTGCTTGACCAGCTATACCTAAGTATTATTAATATTTTATCAAAATATTTTTGACGATATAAATATTAGTAATTTTATAACCCAAAACTGCTTAGGAAAGAAAATTAAACGATTAAAAACTATTTTCGTTTTAAAAACTTGTTATTTAAATGTACAGCGAACTAAATAATTTAAATAAATTTTCGGTTACTGATGAAGTTAAAGTGACGTCACAAAGTTTGTGTCTCCCCCCTCCCCCATGTCACAATATGTCACATTTTGTTGACCCCCTCCCTCCCCCGAAACGTGTGACGTAATTAATGGATGACCCCAAAGCTCGGACCATCAGTCTTGACTTCACTATGACATCAACGTTTTGATTAATGATCTTTTTCCTTCCCTACGTAGATGCACCATCGATATCAAGCCATTGTCGCTGTATTGTCAACTAAGGTGTCATTTAGTCACTTTAATGGTCTAAAAAGGTCGCTAAAAGGAAAACAGTGACTTTATTATTCTGCAGAAAATTGGTAGCAAGAGATCGTAATGTTGATTACACTGACTTCATTTTACTTATATTATAACACACGAAGGTGACCCGGGGAGCATTTTTTACCTATAAGTTAATTTAAGATCTGTTAAATTTTAGTTTTAATTTTAATGTTGTTTTTATTAACATTTTGTTTGTTATTGGTAAATACATTTTATTCCTTTTAAGTTTTTTCCTCAAATTTTCAGGCGTATTTTTGAGAATACGAGTACTCGAGTATTTAAGTACTTTCTTAACCTTTAAAATGACATCTATAAACCCAGTGTAAAAAGTTAATTTCGTAGTGATACTGCGGGCGAGACGCATGTATGACATAATTCAAATGTCATTCTGATGTCAGTGTAATATATTCGAATTAACCTGTAAATGTTTCTTCTAAAATCAGCACATTCACGCTTAAATACTTAACTATGAAATGTAATTAGGCGGCCCGACTTTCAAATCAATATTTAATAATCAAACGAACTTACCTGTGAAGTTTGATTACAATTATACGAGTATCCAAATCCAAGACAACAAATATAATTTACAAGCAGCAGTACATGGAATCATGCCGTCCTTGTCACACATTTTAGAGATATAATATTTAAAAAACAAGTTCGCGCTGTTCCTATCCCTCACTACGTCATCATCCCCAGCCATCCCACTCTACCCCCGCTCCTCGGATACCGGTCATTATTTCAGAGTGGATCTTTTTTGTGTTATGAACAGAGACTATTTTATTTTAATTTTCGGGGTTGGGGGGCGGGAATTTGTTGTCTTGGATTTGGATACTCGTATAATTGTAATCAAACTTCACAGGTAAGTTCGTTTGATTATTAATTATACTTCCTATCCAAATCCAAGACAACAAATATAATTTACAAGCAGATGTTCAGAGCCTTGTATCTTGTATCTAAATACAGGTGCGAAAATAAAATGAAATATCGATATCAAATCAGTAAGTTACGTATACCGTTACTGATATTACTGATTTTAGCTCACAATTTAGTAGGATACATCTACCTGATAATGTAATTTTATATAAGTATAGCATTGTCTATTATAATGATAAGCGTCATTAATTAACGGGTAAAATCAGGTACCTTTTATATTCCTTTTCGGTGAAAGTAAAAAATAATAAAGTATTAAACTTTCTTTGAAGTTATTGTAATACCTATTGATACACTTTAAAAAACAACTTCATAAAATTATGGTTATAACTATTGTTTATGTAATTTTGCCTTTGCTTATGTAGACCATTGAAAGGTGTGTCTAATCTTTAGCTCTGAACCAATTTTTATAGCACTTTATTCCTATTACATTATTGGAATTTCAATTTAAATTTTACTAAGATATACATTGTTTTAATTTTCAAGATTATAATTACTACAACGGTTTAGGTTGTTTTCTGTCAGACACTTATACATATAAATAAGCCATTTTGTATCATTTAGATTTTACCAACCACTCACTGGATGTAATTATTTTATGCATTACGATTAATCTATGAATGCATGTCTTTTTGAGTATTGACAAGTAGAATAAAATATAACTTTATGACACTTTGCAATGAATATCCAATACAACAATAAATACCCTCTTCTATACACAGCCTTTAAATGTGGGTAAAGAAGATTTTTCTTCATTGCAAGGTTGTTATAGAAATCAAGTTTCTATACTTTTAGACTAAGTCCGGACAATTACTAGTAGATAAGCCTGTAGGTGCTGTTTTGAAACTTATAATTTTTCAAATTTTCATTTGTAATTCAGCTTCAAATTATAGATTTATATAGTTCGTCAAGCCAATTTGTCAGTCAGTAACAGGAAAACTATACTCATCCTCTTCTTTTGGGTGCTAGTACTAGTGTAAGACAAAGATAGTATGATTTTGTCTTTCTTTGATTGAAATGAGACAGTCACATTCTCAAACTATGATTAAATAGCTAAATAATGTATATAATAGACTACCTTTATTAATAAATAACTCGTCTTTCTTTACGTATCTGACCGATGACGACTACACGTGATACAAGTGGCAAGCAAACTTTGGGCGCTTGTAGTGTAGGTATATAGTTAGGACTTAAGGTATGATATATTTGTGGACGATATATAAGGCATTTACTTGAAATTTATCATTCAAGGAGTAACTTACAGTAACCTCTTTTAAAAGTAATAATTATACTGTGCAGCGTGCACAGTATTCTTGTGATACACAACCAACAATCATTATTTAAGCTTTCTCGTGTTAGGTAGCTTTCAATAGGGTATTATATGTATACTGTAAGTATTTAAAATAAATTATTTTACACCATGCATGAAATACACAGATAGGAGTTATTTTTTGAAACACAAGTTCTATTTAATAAATTGGATAGAAATATAAAAAGTAGGTGAGTTGACCGTGACGTCACGATCTAATGTTTCATATAAATTCCATATTAGCAAATCGTTTTGACAGTTCTAAAAAGGTAACTGATTTGTAGTAGTAGTAGTAGTAGGAAAATACCCTATTATAACTGTACAGCAAGACAATATGACAACCTAGTGCATTTAAATTAATGACAATATTTAATTTTATTATTGTTTAAGGATGATCAATCCTTTATTGCGATTGTCAATCTAGCTATTTAGCGATGGCGACTCATGAAACAGGTTACAGCATTTAACTCTGGTTGCATGGTTGTACAATTGTGCATATTGGTTTTCAACTGAGGATTCCAGCGTTGATTTCGCGTCGTGGGATATATGCATCAACCACGGCGCAGCCCCTGTTAGTTGCGGCGACGGTCCCCTGAAGTTTAGAGCTGAAATAACCAAATCGTAATAAGCAAATCGTACTGGATTTGTTACGAGTAGGTAAATCGGGCTCGTTGAGATGGTATATATTTGACTGCAGGTCAAAGATGCTGTTTGAAGCTATTTGGAACACAACGTCGTGATGTGTATAATAATTTGAATGTAAAATCGGTTAAACAGTTATATCTCTTTCCATATATTGTTCACTCGTCATACAGCACTGTTAGTGTACTTTTTTTTTTTTTTTTTAGTAGGATTTTAGGCTGCATTAACACCAATTAAATTGTTTCAACGTAACTAAAGTCTCCTCTGTATTTCACATACGTAAGTCAGTATACGTAGCCACATCATCACTATTAAAGTGGAGTCAACTTAAAGGTCTGGATACAGACTATGACAAGTACATTACATTGGCATCAACACTGTTACAGTGGAGCAACGTTATATATCTTTGACTCATTTTATAACGATCAAAGCGTCTGCAGAACAAACATACCGAAGAGCGTAAAGACCGAAGAGCGAAGCGACTGAAGAGCGTATCATCCGAAGAGCGAAGCGACTGAAGAGCGAAGCGACTGAAGAGCGAAGCGAATGAAGAGCGTATCGTCCGAAGGGCGAAGCGACCGAAGAGCGTAGCATCCGAAGGGCGAAGCGACCGAAGAGCGAAGCGACCGATGAACCAAATGACCGAAGCAATCGAAGAGCGAGTCAGCCATTATTATGTAGTTTTTGATATTACGCAATAATCATCATAAATCTTCAACACAGTAAATGTATAAAATTTAACCTCGACGCTGTGAAAGCGGAGCTCTCTACACAATGGCTGTGGCGTAAAAATAGCCTCATCACTATTAAAGTGGGGCAAAATTACCCTCAACGCTGTTAAAGCGGAGTTCTCGACACAATTAATGTGGAGTAAACATAGCCTCATCACTATTA
This sequence comes from Cydia fagiglandana, assembly GCF_963556715.1. Classification (NCBI taxonomy): domain Eukaryota; kingdom Metazoa; phylum Arthropoda; class Insecta; order Lepidoptera; family Tortricidae; genus Cydia; species Cydia fagiglandana. Next base: position 6,306,543 of record NC_085936.1, on the reverse strand, counting down.
AAGTGGGGCAAATTTAGCCTCAACGCTGTTAAAGCGGAGCTCTCGACACAATTAATGTGGAGTATGAGTAAAGATGGCCTCTTCACTATTAAAGTGGGGCAAATTTACCTTCAACGCTATTAATGCGGAGTTCTCGACACAATTAATGTGGAGTAAAGATAGCCTCTTCACTATTAAAGTGGGGCAAATATAACCTCAACGCTGTACAGGCGGAGCTCTCGACACAATGAATGTGGAAAATTTTGCCTCGACTTCTCGTTTGTAACTAAATATTTATTCGATATGAATTGTAATTTATACGTGTTAATTAATGTGCAATATCATAAACTCTCCTTTTGTCACTGAGTTTTATTTGATAACACGGTTTATACCGAGTACTTACCTACCTGTTTGATGATCATCTTGTTGCATAGTATATCTAAGCTTCTAAGTACTCACTCTACTTAAACTACCAAATTCTGAATCCCAGTTGTCATTTGGAGGTTTAACTTATATTTCCGATACGATTTACGCATGGGTTTACGATCCTCGACGCTATTGTACTAGCGGAGTATTATTATTGGACGTAGTCCATATATTACACAAATCAAGTACCTATACTTTGTCCATGATTTATTTCATTCTAAAATTACATTGAGATGATAATGTGCGAGTGTATTAAAAGAATTGATGTTAGCACATTCATGAGGTTTACACGTACAAAGATAAACTCTTCACACTTGGTACGCCTCCGTTATAGAGTACTATTGTAGAAAGTAACTCGCTATGTGATGTGTAATATATAGCATTGGTACTTAATAGTGTCAATCAGTAATGTCTTATTTATCACAAAACAGGAGATCTGATGAGCAAAAGGAGGCGACCAGACCGACTGGACCCAAGACTCGACGATACCACGATGTGCGATTAAAGCCAGTACCTAATCCGTTTTAATCCTTACGGTACATTCACTATGTCGGTATTGGAGCACGCATAGTGAGTGCTGGTTGTATACATCGGTTACTGGCATTAAACACTTTAAACAGTAGGTCAAACTATTCTTTAAGTATCTTGTAGATTGTGTATTTAATGAAATTTTTCATGTGCCTAAATATAAAGGTACCTGTATACCTACAGGTATGAGGATACCTCCCCATAAGATGCTAATTAAACTTATTGGTTACAGAATATGTCTATTTGCACAAAGACACATTTGCTACCTTGCATAGGCACTTAAATATTACCAATCGGCAAGGATTAATATATCCTATCTTTATTATTACACGGTAGGGTAGGTCGGACATGGTAAGAACCGTTTTTGTGAAACGATTACCTAGTACATATAAATACCTATATAAATTTTATTCAATTCGGATATAATTTGTATACAGTATATAAAATCTGTAGGCGAAAGCATGTCAATAACTATATAATATAATAATATGGTGTTCGCATTCGTAAACAATTTACTGAGCGAACATTGCATACCTAGTATGAATGTAACATATTTTATTCAAAACATGAAATGTAAGTAATATCGTACATACATATTACTATAATCTATCATTTGTGATTTATCTATTTATAGCTTCGTACTTATTTCATCCGTAAGCATTTTATTCTAAAAAGAAGGTAGTTGTAACAAGTGATTTCGTACGAAAGCAAAGATTACTTACTTAGTTGATTTATTAGGTAATGAGTTTATAACGCTAAATGAAATTACGATTTCAAATTAAAGTTTACAAGCAATGTAAAGGATTGCAAACGAGACTAGACTTGCCGTGCCGAAAAACCATTAATTTTTCGCTCGGCCACGGCGGCCGGCGGCTGTACAAGTAATGTTTTGATTCTATAATTATCATTCAGCGCTCAATAGACATATTAAAATTACTCACCCTAACTTCATCAATCGACAGACACACAGATATATTTAGAGGAACACTATTTTGGCGAAAATACGTGTGATTCGGACTAACACAAAAACATCTAATGACCGGTATCCGAGGAGCGGGGGTAGAGTGGGATGGCTGGGGATGATGACGTAGTGAGGGATGGGAACAGCGCGAACTTGTTTTTTAAATATTATATCTCTAAAATGTGTGACAAGGACGGCATGATTCCATGTACTGCTGCTTGTAAATTATATTTGTTGTCTTGGATTTGGATAGGAAGTATAATTCATTTTGTGTTTACCTGACGAAGCCTGCGTTGCGAATATATAAGTATGGTCTCTGAATGAATACTATCGAAAACTTTTTTTTTGTAAAAAAATAAACTTTGTAAGATAAGGTCCGAATTGCGGATACGTACTATTTGTCAACTATGGTAGAAATTCTTAAAAGTAAAATATTTCATTAGCAATATAATATTCTCAAAGTCTATGTAACATACTCATTCACTTTATCATTTTATGAATTTTTAACAACATAAGAATAAAGCTAGACAGCTTTTACCAGTATTATCAGCCTAATCATATGCAAATTAAATGAACTTCACAAGTAGGTTTCAAAAGGTTTAAATTGCCTTAGTTTTTTCGGCAGCTCTAAAAGCCTTCAAAGTAAAAAATAGATACTTTACTCGCCGGAAAAATTCATGGAGCTAAATGTATCCACAATGCGCTAGTGTGTTCTAAAAAATACACGTGGGATATTTCTACGAAATATTGGCTTTCCACTAAACCTTTTCTGCTGGTCTTTCCTATTTTTATAAAAAATAAATATTTTCATAGTTCTTATTGTTGAGTTCGTGGTAAATATTTTAAAAAGAAGACCGCCTTCAATATTTTTCAGAAAAAAATAATAATTTTACGGCTCAGTAGGTACTCAAAATATAGGTGCCTAAGTTACTTGTAATTCTCGAAGCTTTTTGAGATTTATTAGTGTAGGTACCTACGTTTTCACATGATTTCAACGTAACATGTAAAAAATTACATCATAACCTCGGAAGACTTACCTTTTCATCTAATCGACGTTTCCTGAAAGTAAACACTCCGCTCTCTCATTTCCGCTTTAATTATTTGGATTAGGATGAAAGGGTGCGAAAATGTTAATTTCTATTAGTTGGGTACGCTTTTTCCGCCTCTACAATGTAGTGCATAGTGCACAAGTTTCAATATTGGTGATCATTTACTATTTTTGGGTTAACAATTATTAGTGTGGTGTCATTTGCTTTAAAAGGAAACATACGGTACTTTAAAATGGAGTTCTAATTTTGGTGATCATTTATTAATTGGCGATAAAAACGATTCATTGCGAATTTTATTCAATTACCTTTATTTACCGACGTTGTAAGTACCGATAAATGTCAGTTAATATGTGTTCATAACGCGAAAGTTTTAAATATTATAAGTACACTAATGTCTCGGACAACAGGTCAGATTTCCAATTAAAACTTCCACTAATCATAATCGTTACTTTATAACGTCATAATTACGTATGGAAACGGCAACGCGAGGTTCATAAACCTCATCTAAACCCATTATGGGCGTTTTACGAGTTATAAAACATGCAAAATACGACCCGAGTGATGCGACAAGACGTTTTTAGGGTTCCGTACCCAAAGGGTAAAACGGGACCCTATTACTAAGACTTCGCTGTCCGTCCGTCCGTCCGTCCGTCCGTCCGTCCGTCTGTCCGTCCGTCCGTCTGTCTCCAGGCTGTATCTCACGAACCGTGATAGCTAGACAGTTGAAATTTTCACAGATGATGTATTTCTGTTGCCGCTATAACAACAAATACTAAAAACAGAATAAAATAAAGATTTAAATGGGGCTCCCATACAACAAACGTGATTTTTGACCAAAGTTAAGCAACGTCGGGAGTGGTCAGTACTTGGATGGGTGACCGTTTTTTTTGCTTTTTTTTTTTTTGCATTATGGTACGGAACCCTTCGTGCGCGAGTCCGACTCGCACTTGCCCGGTTTTTGTCATCGTTAACTCCAATTACTTAGGTATACGGCCAATATGGCGTTGTTCCGTGACTTGATGGCGCTATATTTTCGCCGCTGTTTAGTTTTATTAAGGAAATGTATCATTGTTTCGTAATAAGTTACAAGTCACGTAAATAAATTAAGCTAGTATTTCTCCAATAACAATAAATTTATTTATTGTCAGTTATTTATTGCGTAACTGGCGGTGTGATTTAGAAAATAAAACAAATCTTTGAAAAAAAAACAATCTTAAAATGAACTAAAATAGGATACTACTCCTGGCGGTCTAGCATAAGTTGAGTTCTCGCGAAGTTACTTGAAGTTGCGCCTGATGCAAGGAGTCGCGCATGAGAACGCAACTTATGCTAGACCGCCGGCGACGGACTATTACTGCAGAGGCGAAGGCTATTAGGAAGACTTGTAGCGAACTGAAGCACGAATCTCAAGACCGAGCCAGATGGCGGGGCACTGTGGACGCCCTCTGCCCCATCTAAGGGTAAGGGAGATAGGACATTAAGGCCCACTTGCACCATTCCACTAACCCGGGGTTAACCGGTTAAACCTGGAGTTGCCATGACTACCAGTACAATGTGACAGTAGGTTAACGGTTTAACCGCTTATCTCCGGGTTAGTGGGATGATGCAAGTGGGCCTAAGTCAAGTAACCCAATGTTGAACAAGAACAATCTCCGCCACCCATTCGTAAAGTCAAGGAATTTAAATTCCGACCCATTTCGTACTTTGTCACAGTGACAATCAATATGAAAGCCGCTAGAGACCTCATACGGTTGTCACTGTGACAAAGTACGAAATGGGTCGGAATTTAAATTCCTTGACTGTACCTTAAAAAAATAATTACATTATTTACCCGTTAACGGTTAACGTCATATTTAAGCTCAAGTTTACGGCAACGCGATTAAGTACATGTCGCTTATCAAAGAATTAATGAACACGGACAATGGCCCGCTGACAGCCCTGTCAAAGTTATTTAAGCGTTTCCTCAACTTTCCTTAAACTCCTTGAGGTTACTTTGAAATAACTTAAGTTCCGGCGCCTTTTGAAATTTACTCTTTCCGTAATTTAGTGTTAAATTAGCGTATAGCGTATCTCCGCTGAATTTTTTATTTTGTTCTGACCTAAAGATTAACTTGAGAGTCTAAGTTTTGTAAGTTTACTCAAAATATCCCTAAATTACTCTTGAGGCAACTCTAAGAAACTAGTTTTACAGGCCTTTGATATTTACTCATCCTCTAATTTAACGTTTATTAGAAAATATATTTACATTTTTTTAATAAACGTTAATATGATAAACGTTTTTTAGAGAGCCTAAGTTTAGTTACTCGAAGATTGCCCCTGATTTCTCTGGAAGATAATTCCAAAAAAATATTTATAAGTCTCCGCTGAGTACCTATCTACTCGATGTTATTTTGTTTGTAAACATAAATTATATTCTGAATTCTTTTTGAAACATTATAAATAAATGAAATTATTAGTGGCTTTGAGAATTTACCCATCAGGTAATAAAACTATTTTCGTATAACCAGAATATTTATGATGGTTGATGTTTTTTGATTATAAAGTTAAGAATCTAAGTTTAGAATCTATAAATAACTGAAGCCTATAAAACTTTATAAAAATAGTTAGATGGGTATGAACTTTAAAATTTCCGAACATATCATTCATTTCCAATACAAACTTTCTCCTATCCATCATACTTCAGAGAATAATCATTGGATAGTGGCATTCATCATCATCATCATCTCAGCCATAAGACGTCCACTGCTGAACATATTAGGCCTCCCCCTTATGGGGGGTGAATGCCATAATTGCCACGCTTGGCAGGCGGGTTGGCGATCGCAGTCGAGTACACCGAATTTGAGGGACGCTGCTGCCCGTCCACCGGTGGCCTTGGACGTAGTTTAAGGACATACCCGGGTCCGGTAGTGGCATTGGTTTACCTTTAACTTAAGGAAGGGCGGCTACTAGATCTTAATATTGCCGCCAACTATAATAACAATAGATCAATCAATGACAAGTTTGGCAGATAAACAATGTAAGGCAATTAAACAAGCCTGAAGTTGCCCGTCTGACCATATACCGGGTGTGGCCTGTAACACGAGCAAATAATTAAAACATAGATTGTACTCCTCAAACGGTGACACTTTAGTTTAACAACTTTTAAAAATTATGAAGTATTTAGACTCCCTATTTTTCATACAAAATAAATATTATTTTCAATGGACGCCATCGCCACGCCATATTATTGTGGTTGACGTTGCTCGTCAAGCAACGTATACGTATGTTTAACATAACATAATTCGCAATACATTGCGTCTTTAAATAACCTTTAAAGTGTATTAAAAATCAAAGTACAAGTTATTTTCAAAAGTCGCTGAACAAATGTTGATCAGTATGAGGAGTAGGTACAGCCTACAGTTAATTTTTTTGCTCATATTACAGGCCACACCCGGTATATTCAGTATAATGTAAGTTAAATATTTTTTAAATTCTGTAAGGTAAACGTAATAGTGCTGGACATGCTAATGCCTAATAGATGACACCTTTATTTCAATAAATATCTCATTTTCCTGACAAGGTAACTGTTTCTCGTCAAGCCTTCATTAACGTCAGTTACTGTTTATATCGAAGCGGAGCTCTTGTAATCAACAAGACGACATCTTCAACTAACGAGCAACTTGCCAGATACCAATTACATCGATCCAACTGTCATTGTCTACAAGCTGCTTTTACCCTTGTATTTTTTCTTCTCACTCAACTGACTCGACCAAGTGGCAGGGGTGCGAATCTCCTGAGATCAGCCAAACTCGGCTCCGCTCGGCTCAGCATTGCTCCGAGCAATTATTAGGGTTCGCACCACTTGACTTCCTTTTGCATGCACGAACACAGATAAGATATTCACTTGAATTTTGACAACCCTAAATAGCCGAAAGGGATACTGCGATATACTAGAAAGGGACAGCATGATTCGACCCTGAACCGCTGTCAAACTTCGTTTTTGTAGGAAGTTTCCTTTCTGTACGGTAGTACTATTACTTATTCTGTGCAAGTGGTTCGGTGTTGGTACACTAAATGATCAGCAGAAACAATGCGACGAGACCTAAACATTCAGGTCATTCATTTTCAGATTTTATAATGATGGGCCATTTTTAGTATTCCGTACAAGTTATATGTTATTTTTTTTTGTCATTATTATTTAGTTTATACCTATTTATATTTAAGTTTAGGGTTTAATTAGTGTTATGTTTGTTTACTTTTTTGTTGTTATTAAATAAATATCATTCCGTACAAAACTGTTTAAGGAGCACTTTTTTATTTGTTGTCGATTTACTTTTTTCGTCATTTGATAAAATTTGGTAGATTGATACGTTTCCTATTCTGTAAAATATAAGTGCAAATTCACTAAAAGTCTATCCTGGCCTTGAACTCTTCAAACTTAACAAATTTCAGAAAAATCTGATGACAAACAAATATATACCTAACATAACAAAAGTTCAACAAAACCTAGAATCAAAACATAAAAACTAGAAGTTCGAACAAAGGTTTATAAAAATATAGGATTGATAAAAATCTCCACTCTAGCATCAGATGCAGTTATGAGACATCTAAGTGGACATTATTGGATTTTATTATATTTAACGTTGTACCTAAATTTATAGGTACTGCGTGAATTGCTCTATTGGAAAAGTGATTTCTTGAGTACTATTATTGGATACCAATATTGCATTCATAGTAATAAAACTAAAACGTTGCGAATTTTATATTGCAACGAATTTATTAGCGTCAGACAGTTTTATGTATCAAAAGAAAATAGGTGACGTTCCAAGGGTAAAGATACCTTATGCCGGTGAATAAATTCTTTGCAAGTCATATAAGTTGTGGTGCATTATTTTATTTAGGTACGCAAGTATATTAAATTTTAAAATTTTATTATTATTTTTAAATCAATAATCTAATACGAGGGTAGGTGCATAAATAAAGTTAAATCGTAATACAAGAAAATTAGTATGGTATACCTATTTGGATACCGATATGCACCAAATGTATTTCACTTGGATAAGTGATTCATTTGTTAAAATTGTGCATGTAATATTTAAGTGTGTTTTCTTAAAATATAATCCTCAATGCACATGGTTAGACCGTTACTTAACGAATTTCAATTTCAACTTTTGAATGATTAAGTGAAAGGCTTACGTCTGCTCAAATCGGATTTATGTAGGTACACTTCAAAATAAACAAATCTTTAAGGTTTTTTACACACCAACAGATCGCAACACCTGTTGCTAAGTACAAAATCCTTTTACTCAAGAATTTGTCCCAGCCCTGCCCCAGCGGCCATCATTTCTTCGAACAATGTATTTTGCCAAGAGCCGCTTTATTCTGGCAACTCTCTTAGGTAACTTGTTGCTGGTTTCAAAGAAATATACCGTAAAATGGGGTGAGTTGGGTGAAATTTGACTTTCAAACCTCGATAAAATTTTATTTTACATGTGAAAACTGAATGGTGTATATAATAAGTGGTTCGGACGTTTGTATTTTATTTTGGGTAGTTCCATTTCATAACTTTGACGATAAAGAGGAAAACCCACGTCACCCCGTAGTGCCTCGTATTTGGGGTGAGAGGGTTTTTCATACAAAGGTGATTTTGGAAGATTGTTGGATCGATTTTTTTTTATTATGCGTATTACTATAGCCCCATTTTAGATTGGAATACATTATTTTTGTAGCATTAGCCTTAAAATCCCCTTTCACCCCCCTCTCAAACCTTCTCTCCCCATTCATAACCCAACTCTCCCCGCGAAATCTACTCACCCCGTTTTACGGTATCTACAGTTAAATCTGGTTAACTGGGATATTAAGGGAACCTGCATATTTTGTATCCCACTAACAGAGGCAATTCAGTGTTAAAATGTTGAGTAGAATAGAATGAAATAAAATTGTAAATTTAAAATCTTTCTCATTTTATAAATTTTAACAGCTTGCGCGGACTGCGAAGAATCCAAATGCTTTTTTAGCATGAGTTAGTGTTATGCGTCACAGAAAAGCCTGAGAATATCATTCAATAAATGGGCTTAGAAACTTAATTTTCGTACTGGACCCGTGTCGGCATGTTTAACCCTTAAACTTTAAGGGTTGAACTACTTCTTAAACTTTATGATAGATGCATTAATAGTGACCAAATCCCACCCCAACTTTTCTATTTTATTCAGGGAGGACGCTCGTTTTCCGGACGAAACAAAGTTTGACGTTTTTAAATAATGTTTGTCCACAGAAATAGGAATGTGTTAGTCACTTATTGTATTTTTAATCTCTCTGGTTTAAACAATCATACAGTGTGTTTTCTGTAACAGGAGCATTAAATTAAACTGTAGGCTGTACTCCTCAAACTGACCAACATTTGTTCAGCAACTTTTGAAAATAACTCATGGTTTGATTTTTATTACACTTCAAAGTTTATTCTAAGACGCAATGTATTGCAAATGTTGTTATGTTAAAAGCGTGACAAATAACGCCAAACACACTGATGTCAGCGTACATTGAAGGCAATATTTATTTTGTATGAAAAAGAGGAAGTCTAAAGTATTCATAATTTTTAAAAGTTGTTCTACAAATGTTGGTCAGTTTGTTAAGTACAGTCTTTAGTTTAATTTATTGCTCCTGTTACAGGAAGCATCCTGTATATACGCTGTAGAAATATCTGAAAAGACTTCTCTTTCATTGGCTTTATGCAGCAACACTTCAAATAGGCGTTATTTTATCAACAAATATGACAATGCCGGCATACTAAATGGAATTTTATTATTTTAGCACTTTGTATGTACCTAAGTGTTTAAAAATTGCGTCTATTTGAACGAACGATCTATTGTCGGTGTCTATCTACTAGTTTTCATCGCCGGAATGATATATTATTATATATTTTATATATTATATCAAGTATAACACTGATTTAAGCTTTCATGATTATTTAACGTTATCGGGGGGCACGGCAGTGCCCCCGCCAAGTCGAGCGCGAAGCAAACACTGCCGTACCATCCTTTACTGGAACCATTTCGCCGCATTTTCAGGCCTCTATTTGAGAACCTCTGGATAAGACCAGAACGCAGAAATTTTGGTCATCCAGTAAGCTATAATCACATACTTAAAATCCAAAATTTCAAGTCTGTAGGTCATTTAGTTCCGAAGTTAAGCGAAAGCAAAGTTTCGCTTTTATGAAACTCATTCATGATCATCAGAATAGAACTAGTACTTCCCATAAACTCAGAGAGCTGAAATTTGGTACAGAGTTAGGGTTTAATGGCCACATAAAGGGAAAACCTAAAAATATTGCAATATCAGTCACGTTTTAAAGATCTAAGAGCTGCATAAGTAAGTTTGTAATCCCATATAAATATATGATATTACAAAGTTACTGTTGCAGTTCCTACAAATAGTAGGTAAAGTAAAGTAAAGGTACACTACGATGTACGATGTGAGTATGAATGAAGATATGTTTAGTTATGATATGTGTATACATAGTATGGGTATGAGTACCCGAAAAGAAGGACTGCCTACAAAAAGAGATGAGATCCCATCAAAAACATTACATGTAAAAAGGTGCAAGTCTCGCAACGCTTTTACTACAAAAAAGTTTTGAGATGTAATGTGAAACCAAGTCGGTTATTTTAATCAGTGCCAGGGGGTTTCTACAAAAAGAAGTGAAATCCCACCAAAAACATTCTGTAAAAAACTAGCCAAGTCTCGATGGAGCTGCTTGTTTATCTCTAAAAAGTAATGAAATCTAGACAAAGTCGTGCCAAGTCTAAGGTTCCTTACTGCGATTTCTTTATTATTATAGTTAATGTTGTGTGACTTGGCCGTTGATGGGTACACAAGGGTACAAAACCAGGTGCTCCATGACACCATTGCACCAATCTGTCGCCAGAACCGCTACCCATTGACGATGGAAAATTGCCACTTGGAAAACGTTGATTCAATAACCAGTCAATTGTAGGCTTGATAAAGCTGCGTATTTCAATAATACTTATGTATGGGCGAGCCTGAAACAAACACTTCTTTTTGGTGCAATGGCAGATTGGTGCAATGGAGTCATGGAGCACCTGGTTTTGTACCCTTGTGTACCCTTCAACGGCCAAGTCACACAACATTAACTATGATAATAAAGAAATCGCAGTAAGGAACCTTAGACTTGGCACGACTTTGTCTAGATTTCATTACTTTTTAGAGATAAACAAGCAGCTCCATCGAGACTTGGCTAGGTTTTTACAGAATGTTTTTGGTGGGATATGAAACTGTCCCGTTGGAAGTCCCGTTGTGCAGTTTCATAATGTTATATCAAGTATATTTTTAACAAACCACCAAAATGCAGCAGAGCTGGCCCAACTTCGTAGTTGGGTTACAGTTTTTCTAATTATTACTTTTTAATGAGAAAGTTTTGGCTCTGACTATAAATTATTCGTCGATTCGAACTTTTCACGCAACCCTTAACCTTCAAAGGCAACGCGCAAGACAATTATGCAAAGCAAAAGCTTCAAAAGTCATTGGCGAAAGTTTTCAAAGTCTCGCAAGCCGGCCTTGATAGCGTTGAAGTGAGCGCGCTTATTATACTTATGAAAAAAAAAATCTTTTTCACAGCCCGCTAGGTATAATGGTTACGGCTGCCACGACTTTGACACTGATATACTTATTCGCTAAAGTGAGCGTAACTTACTTTCTTTTCTAGGCATTTCGCTCATATCTACCTACTCACTACTACGTAGGTAGCTATTGATAACCACCTCCTTTTGAGATTTGGAAGTCGGTAAAAAAATTATATAACCACGGTTCAGCAAGAATACGAAATCGATCAAATCTATGATATCTTCTAAACTAAATCGGTAGCTCTTACAGTTTGATATCGTTGGCCTTCGCTTGTTCCATACTGAAAGTGATGCCACGTGGAAATAAAGCTATCTTCTCATACTGCGCGTAGCGTACGAGATTCACCGGAGACATAAATTGGTTTCGAATAATATTTGAATTAAATTTGCTACCGGAGAATGTTTGCAGGTAAGCTTAGCACATAGATTTGTCAGGCTTCATGTGTGTGTTCAGGATATTTTTACAGTACAAAATGCAAATATTTGGAACAAAATGGACAAATATTTTTCTTTCAGATTTTCAAACAATGTTGCCAACAACAATGGTGTGCGTCTGTGTTTGGATTTGGAAAAGGAATAAATTTTTATGTCCTCAGTGCCTAAGTCAAGTAGTAGGTACTACTTATTGGAAATACATTTAAAAACAGATGTACGCTATTATACCGGGTGTCTCGTGAAACACGAGCAAATACCTAATTAAAACATAAATTGCAATCCTCAAACGGTGACACTTTAGTTCAAAAACTTTTAAAAGTTATGAAGTCTTTAAACCTCCTATTTTTCATAAAAAATAAATATTATCTTCAATGTACGCCATCATCATTGTGATTGACGTTGCTTGTCACGCCTTAAACATAACAAAATTCGCAACTCAATTCAAAAACACATATCGTCTTAGAATAAACTTTAAAGTGCATTAAAAATCAAAACACAAGTCATGTTTAAAAGTCATTGAACAAATGTTGATCACTATGAGGTAGTTCAGCCTAGAGTTTAATAACTTTTTTCTTGTATTAATTACAGCTGTCATTGAAATAATCTTTGTTGCTGTTTTCGTTATATTCATGCATTTATATTTATCGCAAGAACTGATAACAGTGATAACCGTTGAACCTTAGAGTAAATTTCTTCACCAACTAGTCCAAATTGTGCTTGATCCAATTTTGAGATGGACGATGTAACGCCGACGCTAACCCGACCAATAATAACTTCAGTGACCCTGCGCACTCCATTTAACTTCACCCGAATTTATAGGATCAATTTATGGGTTTATCAGCTCAGTTTGTCCTGTGCGGCAAATAGTGATGAACCGTTTCCTTTCCAACAAATACTGCTTTTAGCTATTTTACTAGAAACACCCGCAAATTATCGGAATTATGCACGCTTGTCACTAATCAAGCGCATTCAGCAGACATGGAGGGCTACGATTTTAACAAGGATTGCCTTGACATAGTAAGATGCGTTCCATCTCCACCCATTTGGTATATAGAACATGATTATATTCTGGCCAGATTATATTATACCGATGTAACTATAATTTCCTGAGAGCATTCACTATCATTGTATGCCCCTCGCAGCCCTCATCAAATTTATTTTTATCAATGACTGACATTCGCATTGTAGTCAATATTGCTGGCAATTCGCACAGCCAGGCGTCGATAACTTTCCCAGCACGCGCAATATTCCCGGTTCATCTACATCACTAAACATGTCTGTACTCTGTACAGTGAAAATCGAGTTGTAGAACTTGACTAGTGTTTACTACACTCCAGCCGAACGACGTACGTTGATCAGTGATTTAGGAAAATAGTATATTATGTAGATTATACCTAGGTATGTAGGTACCTATGGGTTTCACCCAATGCACCCAAATATATTCCTTCAGAAAAAGGTGCCTTTAAAGTTACATATGTAAACCTTTAAAGGCACCTTTTTCTGGAGTTTCTCTTTTACTGGATTATTAAATCAGTTCCGAATCCGGAACAAGGAATCAGTTTAAGTTTTCTTACCTTGAAGCATAATTTCCTTAAAGTATTGTCAGCAAAATGCTTCTATGAATATTTATAGGTACCTAAACTAGAATAAAAATAAATATTCCCTCTAAAAAGATCATCCCCACACCGTAACAATAATCAATCTTCGAATAGACCATATAACTTTTCAATAACATCAAGTCAGCCGTCAAGAAAAAACGTTCACCATACGTTTTCAATCCAAGTTTTGTGCCCTCTCAGGGAAACCTCTGTAAGTGACTTATGGGACGACCGGGTGATGTTCCTATTGCACAATACAGACGAGTCGAGGGCAAGTCATAGGGCCCGATTCGGATTTTGAAATAGACATCTATTAGATATCTTTTAGACATCACCAAGATACGATAACGATATGATTAAGAACTAACCTGTCAAATTTGACATTTGCGCGATTCTGGAGATACTCTTGAACGATTTCCACAGGATATGACTTAGAGATCCAATTCATATCTAATAGATATTTTACTCTATCTAACGCAAAAGTGACATTGGTTGCCCGAATTGCGCTGCAAAAGAGAACTAGTTGATATCTAAACTATAACGTATCTAGAATGGATCTAGTACGTGTCGTCTCTTGTGAATATCTTGAAGTTCGAATACAGCAGTTAATATGATATTATCAACTTATTTACGATTACCAGATATTGGAATAGCGGTTATAATATTAGACAAGTTGGCTTCTCAAATATCAACTTCATATTGAATTCATAATCATGTGTAATATGAATTCATTATTGTATTCATTGTGGCACTAAGGTAAACGTAATACTGGTGCTCGACGCGGTCCCACTACAATGGCATCTTGAAACTTAAGTCATTGTCAATAGAGGTGACAGCAAGGTGTCATCTATAGGGCATTAGCAAGTCTAGTACTAGTACGTTTACCTTAGTAAATGTTATAAATGTTGCAATCGGATCTCAAATTTCATTCAAACAATAAAGATTATCTGACAAACATTTTGATACAAATGGGAGGACAAATGCTATATTAATACTGTACCATGATAGGTAATGTTGTCGAAGCTCTATCACCTATGGAACGACATGAAAACATAAAATTTTAAGAATTATCTTAATGGACCTTAACAAATATGTAAGTGTATCAATATTTAAATGCCAGTAAATTAATAAGTCACTATTTAGCTGAATACTTATTTCTACCAATGGGTATTCGAGTACCTGTCCATTGTCCAATTGTTTTACGGAAGACGCCGGATGCGGGTCGCTTCCACCCGGCACGTATGGAGATCCAAGGGGGAGGCCTATGTTCAGCAGTGGACGTCTTATGGCTGAGATGATGATGATGATGATATTGTTTTACGAGTAAACTGGTTTGTGTGAGAGCTCTATTCGACGGCGCTTACGCAACACAAAGGGAATCCACGCCATACACGGCAGTGACACATAACAGTGACTTGACAATTCACTGGTCCGTCAGTACTTACGCGGCCGCCCATCTATCATACGATACGACCTTCCGCGATGCCTCGTTTAATACACGTATGGTAGATCTACAAGTATATCTATATATCATGATTGATGGTGAAAAATCACATAGTAATATAGTATTGTGAATGGATTTGATATACGGCGGAACTATCCCTTCTAAGTAAGCGAACAATGAGCACACATCGAGGTTTTTGGTGCGGGAATGATTTCGTGCATTTCGGAAATGTCCTATACCGGGTGTGGCCTGTAACATGAGCAAATAATTAAAACATAGATTGTACTCCTCAAACGGTGACACTTTTGTTCAACAACTTTTAAAAATTATGAAGTATTTAGACTCCCTATTTTTCATACAAAATAAATATTATCTTCAATGGACGCCATCGCCACGCCATATCATTGTGATTGACGTTACTTGTCAAGCCTTAAAAATAACAAAATTCGCAATACATTGCGTCTTTGAATAACCTTTAAAGAGTGTTAAAAATCAAAGTACAAGTTATTTTCAAAAGTCGCTGAACAAATGTTGATCAGTATGAGGAGTACAGCCTACAGTTAAATTTTTTGCTCATATTACAGGCCACACCCGGTATATTTATTTATTTTCTCAAACATGCAATGAAATATTGATGTTATGTTCCTTATAATAGGCTGCGAAGTATGACGTTTCAGGTGCGGCTAGGACAAAAGGTCGTTAATGGAATTTCATACACATCTTGCAGGCCTAGGCCGGCAAAGTCCTCTTTTTTAATTTTCATTTCACAGATATTTGTGACACAGCATCGTGGCATTCATCCATTAAAAAAAACTAGAGGCAGTTATTGCTTTATGGTTCGTAATGACACTCTGCCACTACGCCTATAAAAAAAAACAAAAAACAATGTTTGCTATAATTTGCAGTTTTATTTGTATAAAATCAACATGAACTTAATAAATAATACATTCTATAATTTTAAATTATAAATTTAACTACACAAATCAAAATCTTTAAAATATTTCATCTAAACGTTAGCGGTAAAAAGGTCTACTCAAACACGCGTAATGATTTTTTTAAATTGTTATGGAGGCAAAGTTGAAAAATATTCATTCTGTTTATTGGATTTATGGTGCGTTGTTGATTTTTTGACTTTAATATGAGTTCCGACGAAATAATGAAATTAATATTAATTGTAATCGTATGTGTTGGAATTGGCAGCGTAAGCAGAATTGATTTTAAATAACTTGCTGCCTCTGCCGCTAAGTCAAAGACGAAGTATGTATATGGTTGCTTATGGCAATTTTATTCTTTGAGAAACTAAGAAAAATGGCTTACAGTTTATTAGAAACAGTTTTGTGGCATATTTTAAATGAATGTAACTACAAATTCGTCAACACTGTGGAAATTATACTTATTTACTCCATGCATAAAGCAACGATGTATGTGAAACATGATATCAACATGAAAGACTATGTAAACCTTTGTGACGAAAACGACAGTCAGACGGATACAAGGCGAAAAAATCAAAGATACATGAAAATATACGGGTAGTAAAAATACACGACTCGTGTAAAACATACGCGTGATAATGATATAGGTACGTGTTGGTTATATTTTGGGTGTAGTTTACTTTTAGTTTTTTCTATAAATAAAACTTGGGTTTCGTGGATTTTTTATTTTATTTATTTCATTGCATGTTTGAGAAAAGCACTATACATACCTCGGCGGGAAATGGGGTTGCCCGCGCTCAGACCTATCCGGCCTCGCTTCGCTCGGCCGTCTATATGTCTTCGGCCGGCAACCCCTTTTGTCCCGGCCTCTGTAGTAATGTACTATTACTATCCTCCTGAGTCCCCCTTGTCATTATTGCAGTTTTGAATTTGGAACCTTCTTATATTCCATTTTAATTCAAAATTCCATTTGGATTTAATCCTTTATAAACTCCTCAGGGACTCAGGAGGCTATTGGAAAATCATTACAAAACTATGAATTAAAAAGGTAGTAGGTACCTAAGCTCCAAAATGTACTTAGAAATGTTAAATTAATAGATATCAGTTTTTACAGTGTGCACCTATTTTTTGGCTAGTGTAAAACATTCCCGCACCAAAAACCCCGATGTATGATAATGAGTGTAGTACAGTCAGCAGCAGAAGTTGCTAAGCGGGCGAGGTGTTCAAAATGATCTTGGGACTTTATTGTTAAGAGAATAAGAGCTTGTCAAGGTAATTTTGAACACCTCGCCGCTTAGCAACATCAGTTGCTGACTGTACCTTGGATTTGGCACTAACATCAAATTCTCAAGATATAAAGTGGTCGACACGGTCCCAGTACGTACATGTCATCTTGAAACTTAAGTTATTGTCCATAGAGGTGACAGTAGACTGTCATATATTGGGCATTAGCATGTCGAGCACTAGTACCACCACCTTAAGAATAAATGTCAAACCAAGACTGAGAATAATAACAAACAATATGATAAAAAGTTGTGATTAGCGCGACAGTTGTTCACGCGAGCCGCGAATACAGCAGCGATTCATATCGGCTCTTCGCCGTGTCAACTGGGCCGTTATTTACATCGTTTAAATACTGAGCTAAATCTTAAACCAATCTAAGTTTGAACCCCGCTTTGACTTTGTTGTTACAGCTTAGAGATAAAGTTGTATTGGATAAGTACCCATGCCAAGGCAAAATATTTGTGAATTGTTTTACTGCAACGTGCCGCGTCAGCTGATAATAACATACGTTGCATTCACACCCGGTCTCGTTTCGTGTGCGCTAAGATAACCTAGAGCTTTGGTACCTATTTCAGTTAAGGTGGTTCGCCTAGGTTACTCAAAACTTAACTCTCGCTAGATGGCACCACTTTTGCAAAATTTCAGAGATTACCTAGTTACGGCGAGGCTAAGCGTTCACACTTGCATATTTCCACTATTACCGATCTCCGTGTAGCCATGAATATTTTAATGTTTATTTAGACTAAAGGTTATTATATTTAATCGTAGCTAAGCCGTACATTTAAGTAACCATCATGTAAGCCGTTTTTAATTAATATTTATTAGATAAATTGATTTTTTTTAAGTACCAAAATGCGAACCCTATTCGATTAGGCCACTCATGCTTGCCGCTGTTGGTAACGTATGCTAATTGCTAATAATTAGCAGATTTGTTTACTTCTTTAAATATAAACTTGCGTGGCTGGGGGCTGGATAAGTTTAAGCGGTGTTATATTATGTGTTCGGCAATCGCAATTCGCTTAGCAGTGACAGAACAATGAACAATGCCTATATGAATGGGTCATCTAAAACCAAGTGCTCTCATTTTCAGTCAAAGATTAAATGGGGTCGCTTCGGACGAATTTAATCCTGTGAATACCAGATTACCAGTCATCAAAGAAATTGGAATTATTTAAATTTATACCCGAACGTCACAAGCTGCTAAATTAGAGACAATCTTTCGAAGTACCTACGATATAATATTACGCGAAGGACGCGAAGTTCTTTTTTTAGGGTAAAAGTAACATTTGTGTAGGTACAAATAAAAGTTATACTACATTTGAAGAAAAGCAATGAAATTAGACACACCTGTTTCACTGACTTATTGCTGCTAACGGCTCGGCCACGACGTTAAGCGACTTGCGACGGCAGCAGCGATAACCATAGCCACCTATGATTGTCGCTGCCGCCGTCGTAAGTCGCTCAATGTCGTAGCCGAGCCGTAGTTGGTTTTTACTAAAATTGAGGACTATCCTAGTGTGACCCATTGATCTGTAATGAATATACGTAATTAACGGTCTCGCTACACTGGCGTGAAGCGATTCGCTTGATCAACAATAGAAATATCACTACAAATGTTTTGCCAACTTAGGCCATTACTACTTATATAACAAGGCTGTTGTTTATTCACAACGAGTACCAAGAACAATATGGCGCTGAACTCCGATCAAACATAATTGTAACAGGCCTTAAGGTTATGTTACACTGGATTGTCCTTGAGCTAAAGTGTTTTCTGATTTAGATACTCACACGTTCCTAAATTTTAACCTAGGTATAACTTAATCAGCTTCTAGTTTTGGAACTATGCCATTTCCTAACGGATATTATTTTGCTAAGGTTATGTGCTTTTATGGAGAAGGTTGGGTTGCTTTTTAGAAGCTAAGAATTGTATATTTTCTAACATATATTTTATTTTCTATTATTGTAACGCCTCATCGGTTCTCCGTAACGTTTATTAAATTTGTCCGTGGGTTTATGGCGCGTTTAGCGATCGCATTCCGTGTAATGTATAGGTAATTCAATTTCTAAGAAATACGATTTATCTTACGGCACGTGATTCGTCTTAGTTAAAAAGTCACTAAAAGCAAAAGGTTTCTGTAAGATTAAAAACCGGGCAAGTGCGAGTCGGACTCGCGCACGAAGGGTTCCGTACCATAATGCAAAAAAAAGAAAAAAAAACGGTCACCCATCCAAGTACTGACCACTCCCGACGTTGCTTAACTTTGGTCAAAAATCACGTTTGTTGTATGGGAGCCCCATTTAAATCTTTATTTTATTCTGTTTTTAGTATTTGTTGTTATGGCGGCAACAGAAATACATCATCTGTGAAAATTTCAACTGTCTAGCTATCACGGTGCGTGAGATACAGCCTGGTGACAGACGGACGGACGGACGGACGGACGGACAGCGAAGTCTTAGTAATAGGGTCCCGTTTTACCCTTTGGGTACGGAACCCTAAAAATTCTCTTTTTAATGTCAATATCTTGGGGAGTTAATGTTTTTCATAGTAGAACAAAAGAGGCTCACAACAAATTCATTTACTGTGAAAATCTTGATCCCTGGTGAATTTAATTTTACTAAAATATTGTTGTTGCGCTATATCACCTAGGGATATACGAATTCATGTGTACCTATATGAAGAATTAGACACATGTGTGTCTGCGGATTAAATCTGATATTGATTTTCAATCAGAACATTTTTTACAGGTAAGTCGTCATTGTTGTATGTCAAGATGGTGCCCCTACGTTTGCTGCAGCAAAGAGGTATAATAATTTTACTTTGACTAGCAAATTATCAAATTTGGCATTACCTATGTATAGGTTGGTATAGGTATCTGTCACTGTAAAAACCTGTTTTAAGTTGAAACGCGTTTTCTCTAGTTCAAACTAGTTTTCGTTACCTATCGCCTCAGTGAAAACGAGTTGAGATGAGAAAAATAACTAGTTTTTTTATGTTATAAATTTATAATATTTACTAAGAAATTTTTTCTTAGAGGAGAAACGCAAAACCAGTTTTAAGTACTTAGAGAAAATATTGCGCGTATTCGCTAACAACGGGTTTTTACGGTAACATAATTATTAATATAGTTTGACAAAGGACTGTCTCATATCAATCATAGACAGAGAGAATCATACTATCTTTGTCCTATATTAGTACTAGCACCCAAAAGAAAAGGATGAGTATAGTTTTCCTGGTTCTTACTGACTAACAAATTGGTTCGACCAGCTATATAAGTTTGCAATTGACTGCTAACCTTTTAACCAAAACAAAATCACACCCAGTTAATTACTAATAAATCTACTCGGCTAAGTTCGGACAACCAATTCTCTCCTATTAAGGTTCTCAGTAATCCCACACTAAGGGGTTGCCATATGTAGGTACATAGGGCTCGGATGTGTAGAGACATGGGTTAATCGGAATTGTGCATGTGTGTTAATACCCTGGGTGTCTACTGTGGTTATAGTGGGAAATTAGTGCAATTTAATTGCATTTAAGCTTACTCTCATATTTTCACGTTCATAGTCTAACTGTAACAGCTGTGAATATCACGATGCCAAAAAAAGTTTTTAAGTAAAAGTTTCATACAAATAATAAATAATATATTTGATACGACCACATATTCTGAGGGCAGTTAGTATAGCCCAAATATATTAACTTGCATCATGTTTTACCAAAAATTTACGAATTAATTTTTCCTTGTAAAATAATTCATCATGCAATGTATCATTACTTGGTTTTTTGTTTCTATTAGGCCCCTTTACGTTACAACTGTCTCAAGTGATGGCTAATTAAAATTTTCTTTTGAAATCGTTTCATGGTACTTGCGGTTATATTAATTAACAATAGACGCAGTATAACCATGTATAACTAAGACGTAAGTAAATCGAGACATTTTCATAAAGCTCTGTTTCTATTAGTAACGGTCTGCTAACTCCAGATGGCACCCACAGATGAATTGAGATAAATGTTGGAATAAATCTTTACTTATTGGACATATTAACATGAAATACTTATCTTACAAGCTTCATAACGCCCTAGTGCGGTAATTAGCACAAATGTGCGTATGTGGAAAATTTAAACGGCCATTTATGTATTGTTTAACGTTGTACAATACACGCGCGAAAAGGTAATTCGCAACTGGTGTCGATTCCCCTTCGGTTCGTGTTTTAATTTATCGCCACTCGTTGCGAAATTCCAAATTTTCGCACTTGTATCGTAATATACTTTTATGTATCCCTACAATTTTTACAGGGTGGTAGGGAAAAATGCAAAATTTTAGCCCGATGGATGTTTTTTTCTGATGAAGGGATATTCATTTGTGTTATTCAATTAAATCAAGTATACGTAATGTAACAAATGGATAAGAACCCACTTTACTTGTTTATTAGGGGAGACCGAGGTGAGTTGTGACAGAGGAGAGTTGTGACATCGTCGATTTTTTGGAATCTATTAACTAGAAACTAGGTCGCAATAGCACGCATTTGTTAGTTCAAGTTACGAGCTAACAAACGCACACTGTTGCGACCTACTTTCTAGTTAATAGATTCCAAAAAATAGACGATGTCACAACTCTCCTCTGTCACAACTCACCTCGGTCTCCCCTACCTATGATTATCGTAGCCTGTTTTTGCTGAGAAATAGAAGAATCCATTATTATTTTGTCACCGAATAAACTTTTCCCTTATTTCCGCCTAAAGCCTTTCATCTACTACGTAATATATCGTTCACCGTACAGCTGTCACTGTAACCAGCGCTCACTCACTAAATCGACACTTATTCGTTATGGCATCATTCTTACCGCTTGCCAATTTTATTAAAGGCCTAACCAGTATAGGCCTGCAGCAGCGCGGCATTTCTTGCCACATCGATCGCACACAAAACGCGAGTCAAAGACTTTTGCGCTTAAGGTTTTTCAGCCATAAACCCACAAGCGCCGCAACAAGCACGTACAACAACAGATGATGTGGCCAATGATGAACCAGTATAAAGTACTTTCCTTTTACATACCTACTTATATACAGTGGGCCCGAATAAAGCGACCAAGTATAATCGCTAAATATTACGGGTAAATATTGTTAAATCAACATGGATCCAATTTCGCTGTTATAATTTTTAATATAAGGTATTTAGTATGTACCTACGTATTAATTTTCCTGTACATAACAATTCAAATAACTGTTTGTAAATTGCGCCTTAGGTCGCGCTACGGTAAAAACGGTAATAACAACTGACAATTGGCAGTAAGTGGCATACGACTGATTAAAATACGTTTTCTTGTAGAGTTTTTGACCAAGATGTTACACTGGTTTGCTCAAACTCGATTGTTCGCGATCGCTCAACCAATGAGAGTAAAACTTAGAGCACACGCACAGTCTGTTTACCCCGCGGGAATGGAGCGCAAATAACTCAGCCATTGACAGCCAATTCCGTCATGACTGACGCTACGCCTGCCGAAAAAATATATCTCACAAATTGAGCGTATTTTGTATAAATTGAGTCTGAATTTAGACATCTTTTAGGTAACCAGCAGCACTTTTGCAGCACTTCCATCGGGTGAGATTGTGGTCAAATGCTTACCTTTATCCAATAAAAAAACCCTACATAATTTTTACTCATTTAAAAAAATACTTAGTTGAATTAACTAAAATAACCCGAATAAAGGATGACTCACGCTAGTCCGGACCGAGGCCAGGCCAGAGCTTCCGGCGCTTCGTTTTCTATGGAAAGCACCACGTGATCACTGAACAGCCATCATAGAAAATGACATGTCCGACGCCTCGGCCCGGGCTCGGCTCGGTCTAGCGTGAGCCATCCTTTATTTAGGCTCACCGTGTATAGTTTTATGTTACACTGGTTCGCGTCCAAATATTTGATTGCTTCCGATCGCGCAATCGGTTAGAAGAAAACAGTTAAGTACCTACATATGTATACTAAATTACCAAAATACTTAAGCTTAAAAATACATGCAAAATTAACAAACCTATTGTTTCCTTTCTCACATGAAAGAAACTTTAAGTTGAGACGCCTTCGAGACATAGAAAAAATCTCCGTTTTGAAATATGTTAGCAAAGTTAACCTTCCCTCTCTTCCTCAGTGTTTTCGTAAAGTGTTTGGATAAGAAAAGTGAAGAGAGTCTCGGAACTCATCAAAGTTAAAGTAAACGTTGAAAATAATTGATTTTTGGAAGTTGGACGGCAAGATGATACCCGGCGATTCCTTATCTCGCGTTTCGGCTATCGTAACATACCTAGTTAGATCAACTTTACCTAGCGATTTCTTGCTATAGCAAACTTAAATTGTCATTTGTAGTCGTATTAAAAGTCTGATTTAGTAAAAAGTATGCTGCATCACAGATAAGGTCAGATGTTGTCAGTTATGTACTTGTCTGGATAAAAAATATACCTCTATCCCTTTAACAAAGACGGATAATTAGAGCGAAAACTAAAAGCCGGCTTAAACGGAATATATCAAATTAACTTTCCATGAAAGTAATTATGATGCCTTATTTTTTACCTTTTTCACTTTTGGGACTTACGGTTCAAGAGTTTAAGGGAGGAGGAAACATAATTAGGAATTTTGTTGCGAATATTTCCGCAAATATCCATGTGATCAAAAATATATTTTGCAAGACCCTTATTATTTATTGAAAAACGTATTTAACTGCGACCAAAAAAAATCCTACCTAATCCTACGTAAAGTGGGTCTTTACGTGTACCTACTTCGGCGCGTATTTGTGACGTCCCACGGGTAAAGGTACCTTATGGCGGTTGGCGCTTACGCTATTATTAACGCCGCTCCAATATTATTACGGCGCTATGCGACGTAAACGCCGGCCGCCATAAGGTACCTTTTTCCGTGGAACGTAACATTTTTATTCTAAAATTTTTAGGTATTTACCACTTTGGCGGCGTTATTAATTTCCATAATGACTACATTCCAAATCGGATAAAATTACAGTTTGAGTCACATAAAATAGGGGATTTTATTTGATTTACGATTTGACCCGTGCCCCAACCCTGTACGAGTATGGTTACAATGTCTCACATAACGCAATCATGGGTCAGGGCAAGGCCCATAAGCTCTGAAAGGTCCCATCTCGTTTATGGAATCTTGTTTATCCAGGGACCTTAATATTTTGCGCATTACTTTTCAAGTAGTAGATAGAAACACCCGTATTTATAAAAGTTAACGGGCCTGATTTAGTCAATACATAAGTTAAAATGACAGACGGCCTGATTTGAGCTTTAAGATACGTCAGTTAATAGAACTACAAAAGATATGGATTAGATGTCAGTCGGCTCGCTTCGGAAAATGAATTAGATTTCTACTAGACTTCAACAAGTTATGATACGGATAATTTAAAGATATTTGTAAGATAGAAATGTCAAATTTGACGTTTCTGCGATTCTGGAAGTCCTCTTGAACGATTTCGACAAGTTATGACTTAGATATCCAAGTCACATCTAGTCGATATCTAATGTAGATCTAGTTGATCTCTAAATCGTCTCAAGATCTTGTGATTATCTCGAAATCCGAATAAGCCTGAGTGTCAAATGTGATGTTTCTTCAAACAAAAACGTCACTTTTGACACTGACACATCTTATCCATATCGTTTCTAGATCTATTAACTGAGGAAAAGACAAAGAAACGTATGACAAGGCAGTATGGCTTAGACCTTTAGCCTGTCCAGATGGACGAAAAAAAAACTATTAACTGGCTTATCTTAAAGTTCGAATCGCGCAGTGATAAAGAAAAACGATTATTAGCTAATTAAAGCCCGTAAGTAGTTTATGACTAACGCCATAAAAATGGAAAAATAAAGAAAACTACCGAGTTTAAGTTCGAAATGCAATGAGTAGTACCAATGTGTATCGTTTAGTGGTACCATTGTACATATATCTTGTATGTAAATGCAATTTGTAATATGTAATAAGTATATTTGAATGTCAATAAGTTTCCTCGAACTTAGAATGTTTTACGAACCTAGTAAAAAGTATTGAGTAAATATCGAATCAAATGGTATTTACACAGTTATGTTTTGTATCCACATTTATTACATTCCTTATCAGCTAACTACGGGCCAAGACAGTCAATCATTCGCACACATACGCATCGTAGTATAAGTCTAGATATCGAGGTTAGGTCTGAAAAGAAGTTATGATCTGAAATATTTTTGCCACCACCGTTCGAAAGGGTATATTTTTGCTATAAAGATTTTATCACACGAAGGCATGACAAAGTCAAGTCAAATCATTGGGCTACATTGTACCTGTAGTAAAATCTACACTTTTATTGCTGACTGTAAATTTTGTATTTTGCACGTTATTAATTTCTCCTCCCACTTCTTACTGCATTCGTATTTATATCTAGTCTTAACTCTTAATTTAATATGTAGTCAACCACCAATTCTCTGCCTGTACGTCATGGTGGCCTGGCGGCGCGCAGGGGACGTAGGCCTGCCAGCCTTTCTAGCGTCAGCGCATGGGGTCATTGACCTTGTCTCTAAAATGTTACATTCCCATGGAGATAGGGCTACAATTCCCTTTGTTAGCGATGCGCTGGCAATATGGTCAGCTCGTTACCCAACTGCGACTGTGCCTGAGGCTCCGCAAGTGCAGAGAGCCTGGGATGATACGGGTGCCAGAAACACACTTGCCCGTCTCTTGAGTGCTGCTACGGGTGTGGATTTGGCAAGACTCCGGTCGGTGTCAAAGGTAGAAGCGGGAGCGTGGTTACAGGCTTTGCCTTCCCCTCATCTGGGAACACTTCTCGACAGTGACTCAATGCGTGTGGCTGTAGCTCTCCGCCTGGGCTGCGATGTTTGTATACCTCACAAATGCATCTGCGGCTCCACGGTGGAAGCTAATGGCCATCACGCTTTGAGTTGCTGTCGCTGTTCAGGGAGATTTCCCAGACACCACGCGCTTAACGACATCGTCCGGAGGGCCCTAATATCCGCGAACATACCGTGTGTTCTGGAACCACCTGGCCTCTGTCGCACCGATGGCAAACGGCCGGACGGGTTAACTTTGGTGCCCTGGCAGAAAGGAAAGTGCCTACTATGGGACGCGACGTGCGTCAGCACTTTCGCCGCCTCGCACCTAAACCGGACGGTGCAGACAGCAGGCGCTGCGGCAGAGCTGGCAGCGTTAAGAAAGCGCATAAAATACTCCGACCTTGAGGCGAATTATTATTTTGTGCCACTCGCCTTCGAGGTAACGGGGTGTTGGGGGTCTGACGCCATAGCTTTTATAAGGGAGGTGGGAGGTAGAATCAGGGAGAGGACCTCTGACGCTCGCGCGGGTTCGTACCTGGTGCAAAGGTTGGCCATCGCTATCCAACGTGGTAACGCGGCAAGTATAATGGGCACCTTTGCACCCGGTACAGCCCGCGGAGGCCTTTTAGATTAACATATTTTAATATTTAGATATATTTAAGTTACTTTTGTATGATTATTTATGTACCCTGTATATTCTTACGTTTTAAAATACACCACCAATTAAATTTAATATGTAGGTAGTCATTTTCTCACTTAGCTCATATTTTATAATCAATATAATTATACTTATTCAGGTATCGATCAGTTCAGTACTCGTACCTTACACTAATGAGTCGAGGCATCGGGCACCTAAGTTACGCAAGGTTACCTGGAAATCCTGGAATACTGGCTTTAAGCCGCTTATTTCTAGTGTCTGAACGAAAGCGGATTTTTGTCTAAAACAAAACCGAAAGTTCGGCGGCTTTGCTCTAGTGTCGGCCGAAACCTAACCTTCGGTCTAAACATGATTGTTATGCCGAATCCTGCCAAACCTGAAAACCGAAACTTCACCCGGACATTACCGAAAATACAGTTTAGGTGCGGCCGAAAGGTTCAGCAGGTCTTTGACCGAAACTAAAACCGAAATTTCGTTCGGCCACTACTTATCTTTTGGAAGCCGTGTAAAAAATGTAGAATGATTATTTTCAGTATACCCAGAAAACCTACCAAACCTACCGAAATTTAGCTATCGGCTAAAAATACCTGTACCTATCTAGATCTCCTCGCCTAAATAATTTACATTGCAACATCAGGGATCCGTTCCATGATAATCTGGATCAGAGTAGCATGCATTGCGGTCTTTGGTGTCAGAGCCACAGCAGTAAGTAGATAAGTAAGTATGTATAAGATTCCATGGAACTGGCTCAGGTAAATACTTTGTACCCCGATATCGATGTCTGTAGGTGTATTGTCGCGCTTGACATGGCATATATGTACAGGACAGCGTTCTAGAAAACTACGCCATTTTCAAGGAAACCGCCCCCGCTTAGGCTATTCATAGAAATTATCCCTTTCATATACCTATCTCCACATATTTAGGAGACGCTTAAAGACCGAATCGCGGTAATGAGGCTAGGCTATTAGGCTATACCTATATATATACAGGGTGATTTCGGGGTCGTGGAGCAAGAGAGCCAGACATCATATACAATCCCAAAAGTGAGCCTAATTATGTTGTTAATTATTGTTTATCACCAATAATGATGATTATTTTCCAGGTGACAAGTAGGTAGGAAAAAACATTTTTGCATACAATTTGGTGACCCTATTCAATGTGACGTCTTGTCGCTTTCCATACAGCGTATGTCAAAAGTCATAGGGTGACCATAATTACTTAGTATAACATTATAATGTAAAATTATAATTTTACTTGAAAAATAACAATAATTAAAGTAATTATTTTTTAATCAAATACTACCATATGATAATGTGGATCATTTTCAGAGGCAGAAAAAGTGGTTCTGGATCACGACCCAGAAATCACCCTGTATATGTGTGTGTGTGTGATTGACTAGGTATTCTGTTGGATTGGCAATTTTTTTTGGAAGAAACTACGCACTTGCAAGTATTATCAGATTAAGGACACAAACTTCGTAATATAATTTTATCGCAAAGATGTTATCTCCTCATTGTCTTGCCGGAAGGTCGAGGATATATTTGGGAACTATTACTTCGCCGTAGGGCCCCTTATATTGCTTTATTACGTCAGTACAATATTGTCTTCATCATTTTTACCCAAAAAAGTTAACAATTAATAACAGAGAACAATAACAAGCTAAAAATAAAACCAACTGCGGTATACTCCGTCGAAATAACTGAAAAACATAGTCCCAATTACGGTACGTAACAAAAACTATGGTGATTGTTACGGCGCAAAACTAAAAAATAAACGAATAGGTAGTTATTACTTATTATTCGTTTTCATACCCACTATGCAAAATGAATTTCTAAACTATTATGAACTTACTCATTCTCCGAAAAAAAAAATACACTAGGCATACCTACCTGTGTAGACCTAAACAGTTTTCCTTGTTATTGGCTACTTACTGTAATTCGTTTTAAATGCCTATATTTTTGAAACCATAACTCAGATAGAATAGTTTATAATCTGTCAGGTGTCAATTAGCACAGTGGTGAAACAGGGGCCAGATCGATAGATTTTGGTAGACAGTAAGGTCCTCAAGATTATTATCTTCCACTGAAAAGCCTAGTACTTTTAACTGAGTTAATTTCCCGTGCTAAAGTTATTTATCTACTATAGTAGGTAATAGGTAAGTTCCTTATATTTTAGTATTAATTTTATTTTTTTGTAATTTTAGTTTATTTTAATGAGTTATTTTATATTCAATATGTTATACATAGATAGTTTCTTTGAAATAAATACGTTTTCAATGGACAATGCTGCCAACACTATAGTAAGTAGTTTGTACCTATATACATACATATGTATGAAGCAAAATTTAAACTCTCCTATTTCAAACTAGCACGCATTAACCCTTAACTAATTACTATTGTACTACGTCTATTATGTTACTAATTAAGCATGAAGCCTTTTCATGTTTGGTGTAACATGAGATCATATTGTTTCTCACTTGAAAACATGAGCAAGTCATGCTAGTTTTAAAGCTCCTTTGTTTAATGTTGATCGGATCGCTTTCCTCACACAAACAGTTACACAAGACCTTAACAAGTTATACACCTAAACCTTCCTCTATTTATAGGTGAAAACCACATGAAATTCTGTTCAGTAGTTTTTGAGTTTATCGCCAACATACACACAAACAGACAGACGCGGCGGCGTAATTTATTTTAAAAGGTGTAGTGCTTAATCTATGCTCTATGGTGATGATACGAGTACAATTGACAAGACATGGAAAGAAAACTTTAGGTTCGGATCAAGATGTTAATGTCTAGAAAGCTATGTCACCGGATGTCAGGCGTGGCTCTCTCCGCGATTTCGTCGCTTTGCTACAGGTAGCTAAAAGTAAATCCGTTCGACCCCAATTTTGGAGTTTGCCATAAGCCGCGCGTGGCGCTGTCGCCATCTAGCGGCCATATCTGTGCTTATCGTGAAAGACGCGTTTTGTTAGAGAGTGAGTCTTCTGTACCTAGTACTATTATTTATTCTGTGCGGATGTGTCAAATATAATGGTGACTAAGCAATTTTGGTTCACGCGCGTTATAGCTACTAAATAAGGGTATTTGCTATTCGATGTACTTTATCATACAGAAATTATATTGTTCAAGAAAATGATATGTTTTCTCAAAGCAAACTGTTTATATATTTTTTATTACTATACTTACTCAACTAAACCGATAAAAAGCGGCGAATGTAAACATTTTGGGCGGATTACGTGCGGTTACCGCCGCTTCTGAAGTTTGGGCCTTGCGATAGTATCAATAGACTACAGATGAGGCACTCGGCATACAACAAGTACTTACCGATATAAAGTTGCCTTTATCACACTGTTATGACATTTATGACAGGATACTGGAGATATAATGTTACTAATACATAATATAAATATAAATACTCGTACTCGTAAAGTTACAGATTCGCGTAAACCCCTGGACCCCATGCACAGAGTCAAACATAATGACGGGATGATGTCATCCCGTGACACACATTCGTTCGTGACGTTTGATATCTGTCAAATACTATGTAAATTGCCCAAGGAACTAAACTTTTTCCCGTCATGAAACGTGTCTTAGGGCTCATTTAGACGGCACGCGAACTCGTATGCGATTGTAGTTACATTACGGACGATTATATAAGTCAATTATGCCGATCGACCGATCAAACAACGCAATGTAATGAAACTCGCATGCGAGTTCTCGCATCGTCTAAATGAGCCCTTAAACCATTAACTTGCTCATCCTTATTTGACAACTTTGTAAAATTCTAATACGTTTGTAATCATTATAATTATTTTAATCTGTTTTCTGTATGTACATAATAAAGCATTAACACACATACTTATGAAAATATTAAGGTGCGCGGAAATTAAATGTGCAAATGGTGGCTTGGTCTTTTTTCCGTTTACGTGATAGAGTTTAGAGCCAAAAGTAAGTAATATAAAACTATATCACAGACCAACATTTGGGGAATCAGTAGGATTATGTATACCTAGTCGTATACAACATTAATATACTGGATAATACAGATGTGGATTGGTTTATTAGAAAATACAATCCCCGTGATGAGGGCGCCACTGGACGGACGATGTCTTCTTAAAGTGACATTCCATTTCCAACTGCAGCTGCAATACTGTTCATTTTACTATGGAAACGCGTCGCTGTCATTGTCAATTTCCATAGTAAAATGAACAGTATTGCAACTGCAGTTGGAAATGGAATGTCACTCTTAAGGTACTGAGGTAATAATTCAAATTCCTATGGTTTAGCTGTGTCCAACAAAGTTGTGCCGCAGATCGTACGAACACTGGGTCAATTACAGGCTGATAAACAAACAACCGCGCTCTTTCATGACTCCTAAAACATTCATTCAAAGAGAACGAAAAAAGTTTGCAGACGGGCCTTAAATTAAAATTTATTGACTCGCCTTTTATGTTACTCGTAAATATAAGAATAGGTAAGACAGAGTACATTAATATTTATCTACTTTTTTTAATAGCTTTCCCCTCTTGTTATGTATCTAACAGATCTAACTAGTATAATAGATACCTACATACGTACTGTTGATTCTTATAACTTAAAAGAATTCATGCACGTCTAAAGACCACTCAATAAATTTCATTTTTTTTTATTGTACTAATTTTCATAGGCGGTCTTATCGCTAAAGAACGTTAATATTCAGATACCGTTAATAGCGGTTAATACCATCTTGCTTCTTCTGTTATTCACGGCGTACGAGTAAGGTGTACAGCGAAAAGGTATATGTAAAAACCTCTAAAGAGGATAGATTGAGGTGCGTGTGAGTAATAAGCTGTTCTCAAATATGCAATGAAATAAATAAAATAAAAAATCCACGCAACCCAAGTTTTACATATAGAAAAAACTTAAAATATAACTAACACGTACCTTTATCACGCGTATGTTTTACACGAGTCGTGTATTTTTACTATACCCGTATATGTTCATGTATCTTTGATTTTTTCGCCTTGTATCCGTCTGATTGTCGTTTTCGTCACATAAGGTTACATAGTCTTTCAAGTTGATATCATGTTTCACATACATCGGTGCTTTATGCATGGAGTAAATAAGATTTTGATTTTGTAGTTACTTTCATTTCTTTAAAATATGCCACAAAACTGTTTCTAATAAACTGTAAGCCATTATTCTTAGGTTCTCAAGTAATAAAATACATACATACCTCGGCAGGGAATGGGGTTGCCCGCCTCAGACCTATCCGGCCTCGCTTCGCTCGGAAGTCTATATGTCTTCGGCCGGCAACCCCTTTCGTCCCGGCCTCTGTAGTAATGTACTATTACAATATCGCTAATACTATCTCTAGCGCTTTCGACCCGTTGGGTTAAAAGGTTTACTTTAACGGTCCTAAGGCACATTTGTTATAAATTCAATCATAATTTTAAATAATGTTTCGACCGTTGAGTACGTTTATGTAAAGTAAGTTTGCGTTCCATTTATAAATATTCATTGTATGTAAATACGAAAAAATATCTAAATGCTAATTGACAATGTGTTAATAATTTAAATTAGGTATACAGCGTCGTAAGCCTATTTCGCCAAAGTATTATACATGAACTAGCTGACCCGGTGAACTTCGTATCACCTATCTATACTATGTCTCCTTTTGGCACGTCACGGATTAGCCTGGCCGCACACGCTCGGAATTTTATGTAGGTACTGATTGACATGGTGTGTAAGCGAGACAGCACCATGCATTTGTAGAGCGACGTCCCGTTCCCACAATCCCACCTGTCATTCCGTACGGAAACACAATGAACATCCCGAACGCCTGTAGCCAGGCCTGAAAAAAATTGTTATCGATTTGTCCCTCTACTATATAGGGTGACTTCAAATTGGTATTACAAAATGAATGTTTGGGAAGGGAAGATATATGTAATATCTTCCCTTCATTAAGCCCCTCAATTAAGTCTCATGCTTTTAAAATAATTAAAAGTATTTTTTTTTTGTTTCATCCAATTTTTTTAGGCTTCACATGGTTATCCTAACATAATAATTAACAAAGAAGGTTAAATAATTTCAAATGAACACTTTCCTCTTTGGTTATCAATCACCTGTCACAGTATTTATGAAGTAAACGTGTTTTGATCAGTAATTGTCACTTGTCAATTGAATATTAGATTTTCCGCAAATTTTGATTTTACAATAAATTTTTAAATAAAACAATACCTAAGAAACGTGTTTTCTACAAAAGGTGCAGGAGCAAAATTTGGAGAACCTCCATTTCCAGCAAGATTGTGCACCAGCACAGTTAACTCTAAGTGTGCGATATTATTTAGACCAAGAGTTCCCTGGCAGATGGATTGGACGCAACGGCCCAGTCGCATAGCCGCCTCGAAGTCCCGATCTTCGCACGGGAATTAATTACCCTCGATGAACTTCGCCAAAAGCTAATTGAGGTGTTCAATTCTGTGAAACCAATGAATTTATTCTTGGCAGACTAAATAATCTCAAGAGTATTCATAAGAATCAGAGTTATGTGTCCAGAAAAGCGGTGGTCATTTTCAATACATATTAAAATACGTTTCGTTAAAGTAGGTGCACACTGATCTACTTATTGAAAGTGTTGAAACGTAGGTATTTTAAGATTGTGTTACATTCGGTAGATTACGTATATTAATAAATGATTTCATTTAAATTAATTCGCTTATCATATTGTGTTACATTCGGTAGATTACGTATATTAATAAATGATTTCATTTAAATTAATTCGCTTATTATTTACCATAAATTGTATCAGGGTACTTAAAACTAAACCGCTTAACTTAATGCCAGTCCAGACGGGAATAGTTTTACTCCAATCTGATTAAATTGTTTGATCAAATCAGGTGGTGTGGTGTGGTTGCAAACTCCATTTTGCTCGCTGATTCCCTTTAATTCGATTGTAAGATTATGACCGATAAAATGGAGGTGCTAACTTCAAAATCTGTTCTTATTTCTTGTACACATTACAAATGTAACCTGTAATGGTGTACTGATGTCAACTTTCTAGCATTAATTGTAGTTTCGGCTCTGCGTGATGATGATGAGTCAGTCAGCCAGTCATCCAGGACACGTAAACTTAACGCTGTTTTTTAGGGTTCCGTACCCGAAGGGTAAAAACGGGACCCTATTACTAAGACTTCGCTGTCCGTCTGTCTGTCTGTCACCTGGATGTATCTCATGAACCGTGATAGCTAGACAGCTGAGATTTTCACAGATGATGTATTTCTGTTGCCGCTATGACAACAAACAGAATAACATAAATTATGTAAGTAAGGTCCTATACAACAAACGTGATTTTTGATGGTTTTTGCGTATTGGAACGGAACCCTTCGTGCGCGAGTCCGACTCGCACTTGGCTGGTTTTTTTAATCCTGTTGGCACCTCAGGCGGTGGCGAGACACTCCTGACTTCGGGCAAACTCGGCTCCGTTCGGCTCAGCATTGCTGCGAACAGTTATAAGGGTTGCTACCATTTGACGTCCTTTTGCATGCACGACCACAGATAAGATAATGACTTGAATTTTGACAACGCTAAATAGCCGAACGGGATAGTACCATACATTAAAAAGGGATAGCAAGATTCATCCCTGAATGGCTGTCAAACTTCGGTTTTGTAGGAAGTGTCCATTATGGTACTTACGGTAGTACCAAAGATTAAGGTAGTACTATTATTTAGTATGTATGTATTTGTTGGTTGTCATTTTGTTTATGGGTGCGTTCAAAACTGTTTGCATATTGCTGGCTTTAACAGACTACCGCACCGGACCGCGAACTTGGTGTGTCCCGGCGTACTTTCAATCGTGTGTCAGAGGGCCTACCGCGAACAACGTAGTTCGCAAATTTTACTCCTATTCGCGGTAGACCCGCAGTACGTTCGTTAAAACCATACCGCCGGGCGCGGTGCGGTAGTCTGTTACGGCTTCATGACGTCGGGCAGTTATATTCCGTTTCTGAACGCATCTATAAAGCTTGACAACCAACAATGACAATCTTTTGTGACAGGGACACTATTTGGTGTCATTTATGTGTCATTGCTCGCAATAATGTGGACATGACTCCAAATTTGATTAAATAATTAATCATTTAATTATTTTTTTACCTGAGATTTGATTTTGTTCTCTAGTCAATAAATAGCACTGAAATATATTTTTGATATAAAAAATGAGTACCTACAAAAATTTGAAAAACATACTGATTTTTTAAAAATAAATTTGCATTATAAGAAATCTTTGTGTTATTTATTGATTAGAAATCAAAATTAAACCTCAGGTAAGAAATTAATTAATTATTTAATCAAGTTTGGAGTCATGTCCACATTATGCTAGCAATGACGCCAATCTGTCCGATTTCTGTTATTTATTGCTTGCATTGTTAAAATCTAAATACGCGATAATTCGAATGTTGTGGATCTATGTTATCGACTCAAAACCCTTGATTTAATATAATCTTCAATTTGCGGAACTCCAGTGTACCGTACCGACAGGACAGCTATCATGTTTGACAGGTACGTTGGTAGGAACATTTTGTATGGGAATGATCATTCTTTCATTATTTTGTTTTCGTAAATTTTTTCAATGTTTTTAATAGTTATTCTGCTATTCTAGGCCGAGACTAATCCAACAAATCAAAAACCATGAAAATCGGTCCAGCCGTTCTCGAGTTATGGATGCTGGAACAAACACGACTTTGTTTTATATATATAGATGTTAAAAAACGGATAAATTATGGTAACAAACTTATGAGAATTTTATTTATACTGTTTGATTATCTGTAGTCATTGTTATTTTACTTTGAAAAATACATTTTTTTTTAATTTTGACATATACCTGCGCAACGAAATGCGAATGAAATCACGAGAATGTCTCACGACTTGCTGAAATTGTGGTTCGTATTAACACTCGGCATTCGGCAGTCCTGTCGTACACGTACAATTTTATACCTTATTGTATGTGAGCAAGGTGTATAATACGATTAAATGATTTTCAGATGCAATTACTGAGCAAGAGCATATGCCAAGCGCGGCAGTCAAGTGCGTCCAAGAGAATCGAAAGCATTCATGACACTAGCCTAGAATGTAATAAAAGGTTATGAATTTTTATCTGATTTCAAACTCCTGCCCGGATAGTGGTCGAATTTTTATCACTTGTCATATCATGCGTTACTTTCGTTTCATACTTGTTAGAACGTGACAGGCACTGATAAAAAGGCGACCATAATTAGCCTTCTGGTTGGCAAAACCTTGGCTAACTAAACAGCATTCTAGTTAGGATAGGCGTGTATGAATAATCATACACGCCTGTCCTAACTAGAATGCTGTTTAGTTTCGTCAGTTTGACATGAATGTTTCAATTTCGTCACTTTCACATAAATGTTTTCCGTCACTTTGACATGAATGTTTGTTAGAAATTTACAGATGCTTGTAAGTTTTACAGGAAGTACTTGTATTTAGTAACGAAACTGTACGAGTAAAAGCTTACATATATAGTGGTTACGGAAGGTCAATAATTAACTAATATTAGGTGCACAACATTGCATTCTTTGAACGCCACGCCTATTGTGTGAACGTCTTCGTGAACCTTAAAGTATGTCGGAATGCACGAAGTTTGATATTATTAATATTGGGCTCTAGCCGCTCGCATCAGTTGACGGTTTTGGCGGTCAAAGGGTTAAACTTATATAGAGGATCAGAGGATCGTTTGCAGTGACCTTTGAGTCCAGAGGGAATGCTGAGCAAGAGCAACGTTGTAAATTAGGTATCTAATGTCCTCACATTCGCTGCAAACTGCTGATACCACAATATAACTGATATATTTGGCTTTGCCTGAGGAGCTGGCCTTCATATCTTAATCTAGACTAAATGGATTCCTGAAAACTCGGTTATTAAACGCAAGGAAACTTAAGGTCACAGAAGAAAAACGTCCTAAATAGAATGCCGAATTTAATGTGTATTCTATTCAGTTCTGATTAAGTTCAATTTACAGCAACCGTTAATTTTGATTGAATCATTCATTGGCTTGCATCCAATATCCTTTGGTTTCACGTTTGTTTAGATCAAGGGGTAACGTTCCGAGTGCAAAACGTAAAGTAGAAGATTCGTCGAGCAAACCAGTGTAAAACTGGTAAAATTCACCGCTTCGAACAAGATTCGATCTTGAAACCTTTCAGAATATCGGTCCGGTCGCTCTTAGCTAACCGAGCTATCGAGTCTTACCAGAAGCGTGTGAATTATTCCATGCATTCCTTTACTTAATAACATGCCATTTTTGATAATTAAATATTTACACCATTTACGTCTCTTCTTCATCTTCGTTACAATCTTTACAGAGTGGTCGAGGCCATTTACGAGTAGGTAAGTATAAGCTGGGGTATCATTGCAATGTTCTACCGTCAGAGTGCCATGGAACAATGGCATGGAATTTAAGCTTTTAGCTGTCCGGGGGGCCTAGCCGAGATCACAATTAGATGATAGAAAACACCAATCGAAACTTAAATAATGTATGGAACCAGTCACGTGACTTCTCTATTCGTACATTTTTTCTATTCGTTTGGTGTTTGTAAGTTTGTCATCTTATCTTATCTTTCCCTAGCCGCCCAGACATGAAAATGAGCCAATACAAATGCAATTTTGATTCGTCAAAATTAAGATTTAAATTAGAATGGAACGGGAGACCTTTTTATAGGCCTCTGGGCGGGTAGAGGCTAGGCTTCAATAACTCGACCTATCCGCAATTGTGAAACCAACGGGAATATGAACGCGTTGCAGCGTTACTAAGCGTTATCATTTGTCGGGAAGACGTGTGATTGACGCTGCTGGATACAAGTGATGTAACGTATCTTACTCATGCGTATGCGTCTGTACAAACATCCGCGTCCAATGTTTATTAGGCTCAGATCAGTCTAACTTGTGACTTATTGTATGCCTATGAGGTCGAAATTACATTGTTTACATAATAACATTATCCCTGTTCCTACCACTTTTGCTATTCAAGAAATTAAATATCAATTAATTCTGACAAAGTAATCCAGTGTAAAAAGTAAATCATATAAAAAAACTTACATCAGTATATCAGTACCAAACATAAGTTTTGAGAGGCCCAGTGCCTGTTTAGGCCGCTGTCCCATCTTTCTGCCACGATCTGGGACTCTGCACGGAGCGTCGCCGTACTGATATTGATCATAATTAGTATTATAAATATAAGGATTTTGTTAGAATTTAACTGTTATCCGTAATGCTGAAACGATTAATACTGCTACCAACAGAATTGTCACTGTCTATCAAAACCGATGCTTGACAAAGTAAGTTCATGAATAATGATCCCAGCACTGTTGGGCAATGGGCTCTCCCCTGGTTTTCCATAATTTTGTTATTCTTTCGGCCAGTTGTTAAGAAAGGTCTCAAAGTCGTCTCGCTATCTCCGCCCAGGTCTACACTCACACACACACACTTACAAACACACACACGCAAAAACACAAGTCACACATTTTAACATGGAGTTAAATAATTCCTAACATCAAAGTTTCAAGCATACGTTTATTCAAATTTTTTCTAGTTGCTCAGGCCAGAATTTAGGCTCCAACTTTTACCAGCCCCGTATTTCCCTCTCAAAGCTACAGGGAAGGCTTTTAGAATTTAAATTGGGCATTAATTAAAACACCAATCAGAGTTCTAGCGTTTCAACGGCGGAGAAGTTAAGATTACCTATCTGTTTTCATTTTTTAAAGCTGACTTGCGTTGAGTATGACTTGCGTTGCGCGCACCAGTCGATTCCATTAACATGACGTCCGAGACGTCTCCTTTATTAACATGTCTACATTTGAAATTTTTGTGAGCCAAAATTCATGTTAAGAGCCAACAGGAGTGGTCGAGAAATGACCATGACATACAAACGTACTCGACTGTTTCCTCCGTGGGTTTTGATGCTAGAGCAATGATTTTTTCAACACAGATTAATATTGTCAATATCTGTGTCGGCCTTTTGCTTTTTTTGTATATTTTTGTTTTTTAAGGCGCTAGACACCTTCAAAAATGGCCTCATTGACTATGCCGCAATGAGAGGCGTAGTATTCAAAACTGTTATCAATTAGCCAAAAAAGCAAAACGGTTCGACACAGATAATCATTTAGATTTCCAAATTTGGTTACGATTGGTTAAGTTTTGGAGGAGGTAACAGTCGAGCACGAAACCTCGATTTTTGAGATTTTTACGCAGGATTTTTCGCCTTGTCCTTATCGCACCAGTTTTAGGAGCCGCTTCCGTTAGCGAGACGGGTATATTTACCTAAAATATTTAAAACTCCTTTTCGTCTTAAAATGTCAATGAACTAACTTGTCAAGTAACTAACTAGCCGTCAAACGGGTAACAGTCACGCACGCTGGCAATAGAGGTGGTTGATTTATCACTACCATGCAAGGAATGCGACCATCATAGCCCCCCGCTATATTATATTGAATATTAAACATAACATTCCTACTGTAAATTAATATTGTTCATGTACTGTGAAATGTTTTGTCTTAATTCCGTTATTTCCGTTACATATTTTTATATGCCCCCGGGACACATGGTAGAATATTAAAAAGGCAATCGTATATTAATGTTTCGATCGAAATAATACCATAATAGGATTATTTGTTTATCTTGGTTTCTAATATCGTAAGACAAGAAACTTATTTAACTTATTAGGCTTAATATCTCTAAATCCTAAATGAAAGTTATCGTTATGCCCGATGCGTGCAGAACGAAATTATATTTATAAGAAGACAGACGGTCCTAACCCGCCTACAAATTCATTTGTATTAGTGCTAATAACAATATTAGTAACGGTATCTAAGCCCAGCATCCCAGTGGAATGACCAGGGTTACGCTTCTGTAATTTTACACGCCTTCCAAATATCTTAAGGGATTAAAATTCTAGATCTAAAAATATTTTTCTTAATACCTACTGCTTCTACTAATCTGCTGAGTAATTTAGGCATTAGTCCGGGGTACTTAACATTTGTACAGAGGTTCTTCTAAATTTTCACTGATTGTCATTTATTAGTAAACAAAGGTGATACAGTTATAAGCAGATAAAATGGTTCAAGTCCCCCGGACTCTTCCTAAAATGATTTTATAAAATATTTCACATAGGTACTCTGCAAATCTCAGTTCACTCTAAAGATAAAGATAAAAAGATAAAAAATAGTTTATTCAAGTAGGCATATTGCAATGCGCTTATGAACGGCAAATAAACCTTTAACGGCCTAATTAATTTAAGACATGGCATAATATGCCACAAGCCTACATTTAAGCCAACAAGCCTTAAACAAATGAATCTTTAATAAATCGAGTGCTGAAATTTCGAATTGATTCCATCGGAGTTAAAATTAAACGAAAAGCGCGAGAGCAAATAACTGCTTCAACACTGACTTTATGAGAACTGTTCCGTAGCCCCTCGGGCCTCGATTCAATGTGCCTGCGATACAGCACCGTAAACTGGTTTTTGATGCGACCCCTGCATATTTTAAAACAGGTTTCACGTCAAAATAATCATGGTTAAAAACGGAACCCTTGGTTGGCCGGTTTTTTCAATCTCTTTACCCGAGAATCGCAATCCTAAACGAAAACCTCACTCTCGTATTGGCCGATTCAGCTTTACGCTCCAGAGCAAGTGTCTCATCCCTCTATTTCCTATTAAAAGATACCGTCTGACCCTATTAGTTCCTAAATTAAATGAAATTAAGATGAAAAACAAACGAACACGGAAGTAGGTATTATTTAAGTAGATTTTCTTTCTTAAAAAGCACACGAGCGTGCTACGCGTTACAAAAAGGGTGTTTTTCTCCGACACAAACGCATTGCCTCGCGTGACCTAGTGTAAATGTACCCTCAGGATGCCATTCGTTTTAAAAGGAGACAAGCTGCTGAAGAAATAGTACGCTGAAGTAGCTAAAACTGACAACGGATGGAGAAAACGAATTGTGGAGTAGTGACCACGTTCAGGTCAGCATAGGAAACTGCTAGTCTGTCTTTAATTAAAGCGTTATAATCAGTGAATAGATAAGTTTTAAAATACCATTATCAGTTAGGTGAACAGGCCTTTGGTGTACATATATGCGCATCCAACAAAAGGCGCCCCATGTTGGGCGCCAATTTAATCGTGAGAAAATTTATTTTTTGGGTTTCCGGTTTGGACCAATAGGGTACTAAGACTCCGTTGTCCGCCTATCCATCTGTCTGTCTGTCCGTTCGTCTGGCTGTCTGTCTGTCTGTCACTAGGGTGTATCTTGTGAACCGTGTCAAGCTAGGCAGTTGAAATTTTCACAGATGATGTATTTCTGTTGCCGCTATAACAAAAAATACTAAATACAGAATATATTAAATATTTCAGTGGCGCTCACATACAACAAACGTGGCTTTTTGGTGTTTTTTGCCTAATGATACGGTACCCTTCGTGCGCGAGTCTCACTCACCTTGGTCAGTTTTTTTGTTATATGAACTGAATGCTATTCAAAATTAATTTCACGCTGCGTAATCAAAGCTCATTGTTATACTGAGGCAATACGCTCGGCAAGCAATAATAACCACAGTCAAGAAAAGTGCACCTGACAGAAAAGGTAATGGACAAATAAATTCTACGTGGTTTCACTAACACGCCATCGTGCTCTGATGTATCTCACGTGTGGTGTTGTAAATAATGCCCGACATTAAGATAATTCAACATGCTGTTGACTTTGATCAAATTGTCAAGCCGCAAATATTTAGGCGTCAGAGTCCCTTCTTTTTATCTTAAATTTTATAAGAATGTGAAAGATCCAGAGACCGCGGGTGCTAGGAGTTTACTCCGTATCTCTCATAGTTGCACTCATTATTTATTTACGCGTCAGTTGACGCGCGTACGCATGAACTAATACAACCCTAATCTAAACCCTATATATACGTAACTATTTGAAGAACAAAAAAAATAATAAAGAAAAACATTGTGTAATCATTCGCCAAAAATGTATATTTCAGAATTGATCTCTTGCCATTATATGTGTGGTACGTACCTATTTCCTAACTAACGAGGTGGTAATGGGGTCTAATAAGCCGCAGGCTAGGCCGTCTTAACGAGATAAGTTCATGTTTTCTCTTTGATTGTGGGGGCGAAATCCGTCTTAAATCGAGTAAGTGTAATCTTGTTTGTGACGTGGCTACAGATTACATAGTAGTAAAGGAAATTAAGGACAAAAAATATGGTTGTCTGTAAAGTCGGTTTACGGACGATAATTTTGCGTGATAACGTTATCCAAAATTATTTCAAGGAATTTAAGCCGATTCACCAGCCAGCTCAAAGCATTGGCAACCTCATAGTTAGGATAAGGATTGAAATCGATTTGTATCCTTTCGTTTGAATCTATGTGATATCGTATTTGGTAATCTATAATGTGGCCTTGGAGTAAAGCCTATTAACTAGGGATTCCGCCCCTTAATTTGTTTACTTCCCTTTCCAATTCCCAAAAATAGATATTTATAAATAGAAGATATTACAAGGAAATGGTTCTTTATTATTATAAATCTTCGATTTCTATTTAGAGAATACATTTGGTATTTGATTTTCTCAATCCGAATACACTAATAATTGTATTTTTTATGGCATGAACTGATGAAAAAAATAATCACATTTACGAAGATAATATTACCTAATGTTATCTTCGTAAATGTGATTTTTTATTTTCTTCTTTCTTCTAGTATAAAGTTTAAGATCTAAGCTAAGTTTGATATTGGCCATTCTCTAGCATCCGCAGGTATCGCGTGCAGTTCTTTCATGCTTCCAGAAAAGCATCTCTTGGGGCGGGGATCCTATCTCATCGCATAATAATTGATTGTCATAATGTAATAATAATGTCAGCCGACCGTGACATAGCGGCCGCCGAGCGCACAATGCAATCTAACTTCAACACCCTTTGCAAATGGGCGCACGACGTCGGTTTAGTAATTAACGCGCAAAAGACGAAAATAATGCATATTCGTTCGGCTCACAATAAAACCACTCATGACATTACTGTGTTTGCACACCAACATAGCTGCTTGCACCAACATAATATCACAAACTGTAACTGTGATAAAATCGAAGTAGTCACAGAACACATGTATCTTGGGCTCATAATCGACCATAGATTCAGATAAGACTACTGAAGACAATTGTACCTAAGCATATAAAAAAGAAACACGAAACAGACTACTCTCAACTTTTCAAATACTGTAATATACTCCCAGTTCAAAATAAATGTAAACTAGCCATACTAACTGAAGAATATCACCATGTTACTAAACTAAAAGAATATATAAGATGTACAAAACTAAGAAGTTTACAGAGCCAAAACAAATATTGTTTACCCAAATATAAGAACATTTATGGCACTAGACTGTATACATATATATTGCCTAAAATATTAAATGATTTGCCAGAAGATACTAGATTAAAATATGTAAACGGGAAAAATAGAAAAAAAGTAATTAAGACGCACTTGTTACAATCTAACGACTTTAGTTACATATATTAAGAATTTTAATTAGTATAAGATAGATATGTATATTGTCATGTTATTTTCTCGAACTCCCCATCGGCATACAAACCTCCTCAAGGTTTTGCCCACGATGGGTCTTGTAATAATAATGTACGTTATTTAGCTTATTGTTCAATAAATAAAAAATAAAAAATAAAAAATGTTACGCATAAATCTCTTTTCGCATATTTTTTCTCCAGCTGAAACAGAAAGTCTTTTCGAAAATATTTTGCATAGGTTGTGTAGAATAGGGTAGGTTAGGTTAGGTTTGTGTTATAATTTTTCAGAAATTTTAATATTTCGAGCACAATAACAATTATGCGAATTGAGTTTTATGCGTAACATTACATTAGGACAGTCAATTATTATGCGACCCAATATGGACCCCTTGGGGCGTTCTGCCACGATGAGCCTGGTTGTCTGGTCTGGCGCGCCACAGTCGTATTATGGTTTGGAATGTATGGGATTGCCTGATGTGGCAGGTAATTTACACTGTTGATAGATCAATATTTATCTTAATAAAAATCGGTATTTTATGGTATTCAATCAAAATGTCCTATGTTTACTGTATAATACGTCACATACCTACAGCCAGAAATTAATTCCAGTAAAATCTGTAAAAAGGCGGAAGTCTTATTTTGCGAAAATGTTTAAAATATAAGGACTATTATTATAGAACTATGCATGTATCATACAGGTAATATAAGATCACGTATATGGTTCGAAATGTAAGGGATCGACTGTTGATGAAGGTAATTAATTGATCAATTGAAAATACCTGAGTGTTCAATCAAAATAGCCTAGGTATGATTACGACCAACAAAAATTTACCTTAGTCATTTTGTATGACTAGTGCTTTGATTTTGATAAAACAATACGTATGGCAGGCAAGAATAGACGCGTTCGAAATGTGGTGCTGGCGCAAAATGTTGGGTATTTCGTGGACAGCGCATCGCACCAACGTGTCTATTCTGAACGAACTCAACATAAAAACCCTTCTCTCTACTATCTGTCTCAGGAGAATCCTCGGCTTCTTTGGGCACTTGGCCCGGCGGGAACCCGACAGTCTAGAGAAGTTGATGATCGGTGGCCAGGTTGAGGGCAGAAGAGGCAGAGGCAGAATACCCACACGTTGGTTTGATGCCATCGAGGAAGTCACACGTGTCATGTTCCAGGGCTCTATGCGGAAGGCAGAAGATCGGCCAGGTTGGAGAGCAATCCA
Organism: Cydia fagiglandana; assembly: GCF_963556715.1. Lineage (NCBI taxonomy): Eukaryota > Metazoa > Arthropoda > Insecta > Lepidoptera > Tortricidae > Cydia > Cydia fagiglandana. The sequence goes on along the minus strand of NC_085936.1, from coordinate 6,262,031 downwards.
AGTTAAAGCGACTTATGGTGGTCACGACCCTCAGTCATGAGGTTTCGACGAAGAAGATGGCAGGTGTGTGTTTTAAATAAAAATCGTAAAATACCGTTCACATTCCTTTTTTAATAAAATCCTATTTATACAAGATGCTAGAAATTTTCCTTAAAACAGATTAAGGTTAACCCTTCGCTAAAAAGGCACGAGAAAAATATTACGTAGGAGCGTGAAATCAAAGAAACTGTGGGGTTATTTTCGAGCCTTTATGTGGTGTAACAAACATCGCGCACCTACGAGATGAGTTTTCCTTTTTTCCTTGACGCAATTTTATATTTGTTTAACCTCGTGGGTTTTACAGGCTTAAATTAGGTACTTTGAGAATGCCGCTTGAAGTCGTTTAAATAGCATGACATGGCCATTTTAGAGTCACTTCTGTATAGCGACCCGTAGGGCTAATAATAATATGGTCGGCTTTTTATCACTTGTCGCCATGCCTGTCACGATCCAGCAAATACGTGAGTGCGAAAGTTAAGGCCTGTGGTGCGGTGATATAAATGCGACCATGATACCGCTGCTGTTGTGAACAAAAACAATTACTAACTTACTCGTAACAATATGATTAACAATTATGTAGATTGGCGTCTCTTTTTATGTATATGTCGGCGGCCGATCGTAAGATCAGGCAGATCGTAATGTTCCTGTGTAATGTTTTGACGATAGTCACATTAAACCAATATATAGGTAGGATAGGTTCGTTAGGTTGCTTCAGATGCCCGAAGGGCAAATTGCCCAGAAATAGGAGCCCCGCGTAGCGGGGCTCCGTCGACTCAGGGAATGAGTCAAAGATTTTCACGTTTCACGATATGCCTAGGAATTTCACGATATGCCTGATCTTACGATCGGCCGCCGACATATACAAGATACCTGTGTTTGTATTGTATTGTGTGTGGTTGTAACTCTAAAAATACATTAATTATTCTCATCATTACAGCCACAAAGTGCCCAATGCTAGGCATAATTGCACTCTTCAAGTAATTAGGTTGCCTTTTAGGCGTAGCCAATGGTCGATTGATCGGTCGAAAATTTGCATTGTGGAAATAATGTTCCAACAGTTTATATTACGACTAGTCACGGAAATCTTATAAATACTAAGGTAAACGTACTGGTGCTCGACGCGGTCCCAGTACATGTTATCTTGCAACTTAAGTCATTGTCAATAGAGGTGACAGCAAGGTATCATCTATTGGGCATTGGCATCTCGAGCACTAGTACGTTTACCTTATCTGTTTAAAAGATTTCTTTTTCAATATCTATACTAAAGATATACATAATTTAAGTAGCTATTTAACAACCAATGTAACTAGGACCCTATATGGCGTAACAATCGCGGAGCGTGATGGTAGGTATCTAGCTGCATTTGAAATTGTATTAACATTTCGCTTCTCCTGGCGAGAATTGCATTCCGGGATTTATTTCATAATCTGTGCACTCGTTATGAAGGCGGTGAACGCTAACCGAAACAGCGAATTCCGACAGTAATGCGCTGCTGTTATTTAACAAAACCGGCCAAGTGCGAGTCGGAAACGCGCACGAAGGGTTCCGTACCATTATAAAAAAATTACGTTTGTTGTATGTCGGCCCCACTTAAATATTTATTTTATTATGTTTTTCGTGTTTGTTTTCGTATAGCGGCAACAGAAATACACCTTCTGTGAAAATTTCAACTGTCTGGCTGTCACGGTTCATAAGATACAGCCTGGTGACAGACAGACAGAGGGACAGTGAAGTCTTAGTAATAGGGTCCCGTTTTTACCCTGTGGGTACGTGTAATAATTACTGCTGCAGCGTACACGAAGGCGCTGGCACTGTCAATTTCATTAATAAAATGAGTGATGTTCGCTGCCGCATCACGGTAGTTGGTATGGTATGGTTGGTATAAAAAGTATGGTAACATTCCATTTCTAACCGCAGCTGCACTACCGGTACCATAGACAAGGAATCCTCTAGACGGAGTTTAGAACAATTATTAATGCGGGGGTGCGCGGGACGAGGTGAGCCAAGTCCCGTGCCGTGATTGGTCCGTTCAATCGACGAACGAGTTCACGGACGTCACACAAAGACACTTTCGACTCGAACATGGAGTAAAATTACCGTATGCGTGGCAGCGGGGGTAGGGCGACTATGTTCAGTCTAGAGGATGTTTTGTCTGTGACCGGTACTGAACGCGTCGCTGTCATTGTCAATTTCCATAGTAAAATGAACAGTAGTGCAGCTGTCGTTGGAAATGGACTGTCACCTGTATGGTATTGCAAGAAATCACTAGGTTACGTTCAATTAACTACGTTACCATGGCCGAAACGCGAGATGAGTGTGTCATATTTCCCTACAACTTCGTAAACTCAATTATTTTCAACGTTTACTTTAACTTATAAGCCGTTAAGATGTATTCTTGCGGCATATGTCGCTACGCACTTCTCCGTAGCGACATGAAAGTATGACTATTATTCATAAAACTTTACAAGCTTTGTTAATTTATGTTTTACCACTTTATACCGGGTGTGGCCTGTAATATGAGCAAAAAATTAAACTGTAGGCTGTACTCCTCATATTGACCAACATTTGTTCAGCGACTTTTAAAAATTACTTGCGGTTTGATTTTTAATACACTTAAAAGTTTATTCTAAGACGCAATGTATTGCGAATTTTGTTATGTTTAACGCGTGACAAGCAACGTCAATCACAATGATAATGGCGTGGCGATGGCGTCCATTGAAGATAATATTTATTTTGTATGAAAAATAGGGAGTCTAAGTATGTACTTCATAATTTTTAAAAGTTGTTGAACTAAAGTGTCACCGTTTGAGGAGTACAATCTATGTTTTAAATATTTGCTCATGTTACAGGTCACACCCGGTATACCATGAGTGACTCGTCATAAATAAATAATAATATCTGGGAGACCGAGCTTTGCTCGAAAAACATATAAAACCTCAAAAATGCGCTTATTCCCAGAGATAAGACCTATCTAGCTTAGATCGATTTTTCGGCCCCGAAAACCCCCACTTAATTACTTAGTTTTTGATCCAGCCCCTATGGGTTTTTTAGGGTTCCGTACCCAAAGGGTAAAACGGGACCCTATTACTAAGACTTCGCTGTCCGTCCGTCCGTCCGTCCGTCCGTCCGTCCGTCTGTCACCAGGCTGTATCTCACGAACCGTGATAGCTAGACAGTTGAAATTTTCACAGATGATGTATTTCTGTTGCCGCTATAACAACAAATACTAAAAACAGAATAAAATAAAGATTTAAATGGGGCTCCCATACAACAAACGTGATTTTTGACCAAAGTTAAGCAACGTCGGGAGGGGTCAGTACTTGGATGGGTGACCGTTTTTTTTTTGCTTTTTTTTGTTTTTTTTTTTGCATTATGGTACGGAACCCTTCGTGCGCGAGTCCGACTCGCACTTGCCCGGTTTTTTAAAGACATTTAATTTACGTTCCACATAAAAAAATACATTGTTAAAAATTACGTGGCATAGCCCAGCACAGCAGGGCTCACACATTCTCTAGTTCTTTTTCCATCAGTTCATATTGAATCTTATTGCAATTCCGATAGAATCGTAATTCAGTTACCCGGTTGGGGTTACCAAACTTTATTTTATGCAGGTAGTAGCACGTGCGGTTTTACTTACAATAGACAAAAGATTAGCCGTACGAGGCCAGTATGGGGCTAGCTACAAAACGAATGACTATACCACTATGACAGGTTGAATAAATTGTAGTTTGTGTTACAAGGGATCAGAATGATATATTTCCGTCAAGGGCGTACATTGAGTCCTGAATGAAGCGATGGATTCTACAATAGAATCCCGAACGTAGTGAGGGATTCTAAAGTAGAATCCTGAGCGTAATGAGGGATTCAAGTGTTAACGCCCAAGACGAAATAATTTTGATACCGTGTGACACATACTGGTTTTCACATCAACTATGAGGAAAATAAAGAAATCTTAGTGTTGACACAATCTGATGCTTAAACAGATTATTTAAGCTACAAAAATAATGTACAAAAAAATGTAAAAATAGTGTGCTTGAACAGAAAAGTGTCACTTTGATCCTTCCTAGCAGGGAGGAAAAGTGCCACTTTGATCCCTCCTAGCTCTTTTCCGAATAAGTGGTGTGAAAAGTAATATGTTTTCGTTTCACCTTGAAAACGTGTCGCTCAAGAAAAACATTTCTTGTTTTTATTTCACGCAAGCGGCTCAACCGTATTATCGCGTGTCCACAGATTTGAATAACGTAATTACTGAGGATAATTACTTTTACGAGCGCCGATGCAAATTAGTTCGTCTAGTTCCACACAACAATTTTGTTAATTCTAATAAATTTTACACATGAACACTGTAATGGGAACCATAAGAGTAAAGTTAATCTAGTTTGTTTTGATCGTGTAATAAAATTGCATAAAACTTTTGTTACTGAAAAAAATGTACTTTTCTAAAATGTTGTTTGCCGTAAAATTCATGGCGCTTAGGTACGCGTTTCGGTCGCGAGATTCATTTGTTCATATAAATATTTATTATATTCTGTTTTTAGTATTTGTTTTTATAGCGGCAATGGAAATATGTAGGTCATACATCACCTGTGAAAATTTCAACTGCCTAGCTATCATGGTTCATGAGATACAGACAGACGAACAGAGAGACGCACAGCGGAGTCTTAGTAATAGGGTTCCGTTTTTAACCTTTGGGTACGGAACCCTAAAAAATAGAAGAACGCATTAAGTTACATTATTTTACATATTTCGGAATGATCCCAAGCAGATTTACAGGTAATCGTTGCCCAAGGCTTTGGGCCCGATTCGGATTTTGAAATAGACATCTATTAGATATCTTTTAGACATCACCAAGATACGATAACGATATGTTAAAGATCTAACCTGTCAAATTTGACATTTGCGCGATTCTGGAGATACTCTTGAACGATTTCCACAGGATATGACTTAGAGATCCAATTCACATCTAATAGATATCTTACTCTATCTAACGTAAAAGTGACATTGGTTGCCCGAATTGCGCTGCAAAAGAGAACTATTTGATATCTAAACTATAACGTATCTAGAATGGATCTAGTACGTGTCGTCTCTTGTAAATATCTAGAAGTCCGAATACGGCAGTTTGTTTATGTAGAGGCTTTAGGATGCCGAGCAGTATTTTAAGGTTGTCTCAAACTCCCTTTTGATTTAATAAGGAAGTTAAATTTGTTAAGTTAACAGCGTTTGAAGTTTTCTCCAAGTCCAACACTTGCGCCTTGTCTGAGATGGTGTATTGTTTACCTTGACAGAATGCCGGATTATTTTTGTTGATGGCGCTAGTACCTACTTCTTCAGAGTGGTTTGCATTGTGTTATGTGTAATAAAGAAGAGTAAGGAGTTCGGGTAGGTATAATGAGATTCTTAAACTATGTGAATGTCATCTCACTTTGTGTGGTAGGGTCCAGCACAGAGGATGTCATTCCAGATCTAGAGCAATACCCAACTGGGGAAGTAGAAACTGGGAAAGAGAGATATGAACACTGTAAAAGTCATCTCACTTTGTGTGATAGAGCACAGCACAGCGGATTTTATTCCAGATCTAGAGCAATGCCCAACTGGGGAAGTAGAAACTGGGAAAGAGAGGTATGGACACTGTAAAAGTCATCTCACTTTGTGTGATAGAGCACAGCACAGCGGATTTTATTCCAGATCTAGAGCAATGCCCAACTGGGGAAGTAGAAACTGGGAAAGAGAGGTATGGACACCGTAAAAGTCATCTCACTTTGTGTGATAGAGCACAGCACAGCGGATGTCATTCCAGACCTAGAGCTGGGCAGAAGCCATTTTATAAAAAAAATATACTGAATAAATAATAAATAAGGCTCCAAAAAAAAACTTAACGTTGAAAAGTAATCTCGTGATTACCTAATCAGGCAAGAGTACTCCGACATTCTTTAGAATAAAATCGGGAAAGTATTAAATATAAGACAGAAAACAGAAACAATTAGAGACGTAACGAAAAGCCGATAAGTCGATTAATTCAGTTTTGACGGGTAAGCTGCAAAAGTTTTACCATTTGACCTTGGTATACAATAAATAAAAGCATTAAATTAAGCAGACAATAAAAGCTTTTAATCAAATAAAACGCCGACATTTGAGTCTGCGACGTAGACTAACAATAAAGACTCGAGTGATTCGCCGTCAAGTATTAAGGCAAGGCCACATTGTACAAGGCAGTATTTTTTAATTTATTGTAAATCTGTTAATGTTTTGATATTGAGATTATCCGATAGCTCGTGCTGATTGGTATGCGCAAAGTGTCCGAGCTGTCCACATTAGTCCCACTCAGTAATCGCACCAAAAATTGCGAGCAAGATGCACCTGGCGTAGTGTCAAGTTCATAATCATAACAATATCAATAATTCGATACTTTACAAATGATTGAAATTATGGTATTCTCCGCTCCAGTTGTCTGCTGAATTAACAGCGGACAGATCACACGCCGCCCGTGTTCAATGCACTACCTACTATGTTTTTCAGAAATGTAATTTTGACATCGTTTTTAATAACCCGTACCATTGCTGATCTTTACATAGACTCATTTTTTTTAATTAATTGTAAAGTATTGCAAATTTTAAAGGTTGCCTGCCTGAAATACTAAATCGGAACTTACATTGTTTCCGTATTTTATGTACTTATGCGTCTGTTCATTTATAATGTATCTTACATCTACTCACGGACAAACGGAGGGCGATTTAATTAAAGTTATGGGTTTAGGGTGAGATGTTTGCTGTGTGCATACTTTGTTCAAAATGGTTTAATTGATTTCAGTACAGTTTCTGCTAATGTTTGGAATATGGCAGCCATTATTTAGTTATAGGATCACAGTTTTAACTAGCTAACGTAGGGCCAAAGAGGGGGGGGGGGGTAAAGTTTTTGACCCGAGGGTCACAGCCAAGGCCCCGCTGCCTTTGAATTCGGCACTATGCGCCGGGACCACGCCGCACTGTGTAGCTCAGACTTTATGACTGGAGGTTAAAAAACTAGTACTAAAATACGAAAAAGAGATTGCTCGGTCAGAGAGCGGGTCGAGTGAGCACAGGATTATGCAAGCCCGTTATTATTTTTATTGCCATTTACACTCTCCAGTTGTTCTGAATGGCATGGACGGTTTACACGGGTATAATATAAATTTAAATTTGAATAAACGCGGAAACACATTTGAAGCCCTACGTTATTAAATGAGGTCGCAATGTGTAGGGGTATTACAGTGTAGGGCATGGGCGAGTTTTCTGTATTTGCACGGGTATATAGAGTTACGAGATGCATACATATTTCCACTATTTACCTATGATTTTAAATTAAATAGTGCATTTTTGTAGCTTGCGTATATTTTTATTATATTACATAATTAATACGTATACATATTACGAATATATATATTCCTACATATTTTTAAATCAACAACCGTATTAACTATTATTTATTTATTGCCGTAAAATTTTACTTGCAAGATTTGATCCATCTCTCCAATCTCTCCATGCCATGCATGCTCCATCCATCCATGATCCATGGGTATATATTACATAGGTATATTGCAAGTTAATAAAAAACTTGTAATAAAAAAGCAAAAATATAACAAATAAAAACGAATAACGTTGGAAAAGCTTTGAAGTCGTTCAGAAATCCCTAGTAGGTAAATAAACTATACCAGCATACCTACATCGCAATAAACGCGACAATATCCATCAACACTTACAGCTACCTGTTGCAAAATGGCGGACGGACGCTAACATTTCCGCGCTGAGCAAATATTAGTCGCACCCGCAAAACTTTCTCACTTTGTTTCGATGCAGGCGGAGTGACGGAGTTCTGTTTGTATTGAAGCATTGTGCCTCTGTATTGCGACTGATTGGTGACGGCGTAGAGTCGTAGAGTAGATCAAGTATTGTGACTGAACGAATGAAATAAAAGAAACAGGTATTCCGTTTTATATCAAGCCTGTTGTTGGAAATTAAACTTCTACTACTAAGTATAAAAGTTATATTAAGTATTAAAAAAAACAATTTTTACTTAACAATAGACAAAAGATTAGCGGCTCGGGGCCACTTACAAATACAGACTATAACTACTCGTTTTGAATGTAGGTAGGTATTCAATATTTAATAAACCAAAATCTTAAATTTTAATCAGCTGATAGGATTGGCGGCCTTTGACAAAAAGTTGCAATTCGAACATACAAAAATACATAGATAAATAAAAAGGTAAAGATGTTTCAGTATTTGATAAATGTTTCACCACTGCAGGTGAAGGTATGTTAGCAAAATGTGTGTTTCTTGTTGACCTCTGCACGGATCCGATGCTCTGAGTAAGTAAGCTACTTAACTCTTCGCCGAGTGTATACCTTTTGTCTGCTTGAGCGTTGCCGTTTTAATCTCCGGATAGACCCGTATAACACTACCTTTACCCGTACAGTGAGTCACTGACAGTGTTAACACTGACATATAGGTACGCTCACGTTTACGTAATTTACTTTGTATACATTTCGCTCGCATTAATATGCGAGTAGGTACGAGCGAGATGCATAGTCAGTCAGTGCCAAACTGGTGGTAGCCACACTGGTCTACCCTAATACTCGTCAACTCTCAAGCAGCGCCTGGAATGACTCTTTTGAACTTAGTGCCTGTTTCATGCATGGAAAACTTTAGATCTCAGTATAAAGTAAGGTGAGCGACTTTATGCAGCCATAGGTATGCAATGCCATCTGAGACTGCTGCCGCCTCGCTTTTATACGTCCCATATGTTAATTACTTTATTCTCCGTCTAGCCTGGGAACCTAACCAAGATGCCAATCGTTGTAGCGTATCTCTGTCGCACAACAGGTACGTGATAGAGAAAGATTACCCGGGAGAACTTTTTATGAGAAAAAACACTCGCCTGCATAGAAAATGCCTCCTCATCGTCGCTTCAGGCTGATCGCCCGTCGGTCGAACAGCTATTCAAATATGGACGATGAAAATAATATTAAGGATTCCAAAGGTTTTTAGTTATTTTAGATACCTACACGTTGTACGAGTATAGGATGGTGCCGTTGTTCTCAAGCTGTGAGGGTTATTTAAGATATTTTCAAACTGCTAGACATAGGTACCTACCTATTCGTATCATTAAGAGAGAACCGGATTCAAAATTAAATGACAAGCATCCCAGGAACCAATTTGTAAGCTGAAGTAAGTAAACAATACTTCACTGCATTGTCAGCTCTTAAAAGTTTTTGGCAAAAATGTAATTTTTGGTACAAGCTTTTATCGATGACTGCACTTTTCTTACGACAGACAACTAATACTCATCGAGACAATTCTAAAAACCCCTAACACAATTAGGTTGCGTTGTTTCATCACAGAGTTCCTATAGCCAACTCCTGTCTCCATCATCAGATTAGCTTGATGGTGCCATAATATTGCATTGTCATGCGATTTATACATGCATGCAAAATTTCAGCTCAATCGGAAACCGGGAAGTGGATCAAATTTAACTTGCAAGATATGATTACACACAGACAGACAGACAGGCAGACAGACAACGGTCAGGTGAAACTAAATAAAAGCTTGTAAAATAGAAAGTACCTATTATAATATAACAAACTTGGTAAGCTAAAAACTCTTTATCAAAGAGCGGAGCGCGATTGAGTTGTTTTTCTTTGTTTATAAAGAAGAACTTGTTATTAGTGGAAGCAATTTTGCTGTTGAAGTTTCATTTTAATAATGGATTTATCTCGTGCGTTAGAATTTTCCTTACTATCTACGCACATGAGAGGATAAAACTAGGCTATTTTAATATAAGTAGGCGCTCTTAATGAAATGCGGCTTATGAATGTAGTTCGAAACAACAAACATAAACTCGAGGTCATGAAGTTGGACTCAAGTTTATATATAAAATAAAATACATACATATTTCCATACATAGATTTATATAGATATTTTATCTACGTATTTTAAAAGGAGCCTTTATCAAATGGGACATGTCAGTCCGTTGGGCCTCTACATTATATGAGTTTCAATAAGTGTTATACTAGTTATCAAAAAAATGGTACACGAATTTTGCAGTTTTAGACAGGGGTTCCGCCAAAATCGACTGAAAAACCCCAACATCAATTTCTTTATAGCCCCCAGCTTCAAATAATTGTGCCCTCTTGTCTCGAGTCCAAACACATTCCATTAAGAAGTGCTGTACATCTTCGATGGAGCCGCAGATGTCGCAGTTGGGCGACACTGCTTTCTCCATCAGCAAGCCTATTATGGATCGCTTTATCCACATTTATCCACGTGATAAAACAACTGTCACTTTTTAACTCTGCGGGATAGAAAGAGACGGACACCGTTTTATCACGCTGTCACGTAGACAAATACGACCATCATATCCGTACAGATGAGCAAACTTCTTTAATGGAATAGATTTATATACACGGTGTAACATGAGTAAACCGAATGATTTTAACAGCGTATTCCTGATCATATTTAGAGACAAAATGTCCTATAAACTTTTTTTTTTAAACGCCTAGTTTCAGAGATAATATTAATTTAAAAATAAACAAGTTGTATAAATGTAAAAATCAATTTTAAGTAACAAGTTTACCATTAACATTTATTTTTTATGTACAAATACATTCAAAAAATTGAAAAAACAAAACAAAAAAAAAATATTTTTTTGCGTAATTGACCTAAACGCATATTACATTTTTTCCTTCTTTTGACCTCAGAAATGCGTGGTTAAAATTATTCAGTTTCCTCATGTTACACCGTGTATAGGATCAAAAGTCATTAGTTAACAGAAGCACACAAAAAGTCATAAACGTCTATCAAATCTAACAAACAGTGAAGGCAACTGCTAACAAACCATTTGTATTGTTACAAAGAAACAAAATTTAACTGGGTTGTTGCTAAATTGATGTGATGCTTCCACAGTCACCAAACCCGTTAATTTTCTAATATTACCACCAAAAGTGGCCCCCATGTTTAAAATTCATTTGTTTACGTTATACATACGAGTATACAGGGTGATTCATGAGACGTGAGCAGGACTAAAACTGCACACTCAGTTACTGATAATTGATCGATCACCGTCGTATTTACATAGGTGAAACAACAACACTTTTTCCTATTTTTAAAAATTTTGGTGAGGGCAAATTTAACTCTCTACAATCATGGTTACCCTACAAGACCTAATTAATAAACATAAAACCTCTTTAACCGTAATGACAGCATTTTGATTACGAAGAAAATAAACTGTCAAACTTGAGTGAGATAAGAGTTTTCAAAAGCAACCAGACCGTGATGACAGTGATGACACAGAATATCGGTAGTTTAGTATTCTCATTTTAGGGTGACCATGCATGTCGTAAATAAATTTATTAATTTTTTTTTTAAATCGAGTAGAAAATTAACGTTAATCTCACTAATACTGATACGAAACAGTTGCTTATAATTTACAAAATGCGCAGTGTTAGTCCTGCTCACGTCTCCTGAATCACCCTGTATGTCCGTCTTAGGGTCACAAACTTACATAAGTCTACCAAATTTCAACTTAATTGGTCCAGTAGTTTCAGGGAAAATAGGCTGTGACAGACGGACAGACAGACAGACAGATGCACGAGTTATCCTATAAGAGTTCTCTTTTTCCTTTACGAAGCCCTAAAAACGATAAAATATAAGTTAATATTGAACGTTTCGTAACACGTTATGAAGAAGATTTTCTACGCAATTTTCGCCAGGGAAACATTTCAAATTTTTTTTTTTTTTGATTTATTTAGAACACAAACAGTCACATAATACAAATGGATTTTTAGTACAATGTAGTGTACGTAACATACTTAAGAAACAGACCTGGAGGTTCATTAATGAGTAGGTATATAATGTTAACATACATAATAACCGCAGAAAGAAAAAATAAAATTGTAATTATGAGCCATATCTACTTAAACTGTATTTACCAGTCTTCCAAACAAAATCAATATTGTTTTAGATTATAGTAGGGTAGGTAAGTAGAAAATTGGTAAATAAGTTCAAGATCAATATCTATTTTAGTATTATCGGATAAGTTGTCATCAATTTATTTTACTAGTTGGTAGGTAGGACAATCTGAAAGTTACATTTATACATTTTGTCATTTAAAACGATTTTTAATACTTAAAACTAAAACAATTTACGCTTAAGTTCAATTTTGAGACTAGACAAGGAAGAGTGAAAAGGATCAATGTCATGTAAGTGCCTATTAACATAACTAGGGACTCGTCTGAAAAAAGTGTGCCGAGAGTAATTCTTACGAGCAAAGCTGATATGAAATAGAGATCTGGAACGTAGGGGGAGGTGCGGACAACTAAAAGTGACTAATTCTAAGAGATTCGGACATTTTATTATTCCATTAAGAATTTTAAATAAGAACATTACATCTAAATAGTGTCTTCGTTTATAAAGGGAAGGAACACAAAAATGCCTCGCTGCTAACGAAGTACGTTCGAAATAATTGCCCGTTCTGTAACAGAGAGATTTTAGAAAAATATTTTGGATCCTTTCCAGGCGATCAATATGAACTTGATACTGAGGTGTCCACACAACACAACCAAATTCAAGTATACTCCTAACAAAGGAATAGAATAATAGTTTATAAGTATTAGGGCGCCTAAAAGGCTGTCCGATCCTGAGAATCATCCCTAACTTCTTATAAGCCCGCTTACATATATTATCAATATGTAAACTAAAATTTAATTGTGAGTCTAAAGTAACACCTAAGTCCCTAATGGAAGATACCCGGGCTATATTTTTCCCAGCTAAGGTGTAATTGAAAATTAACGGATCATTTTTACGATTAAAGCTGATTATGAAACATTTTTCATTATTCAAGAAAAGATGATTATCTGAACAATAGAGGGAAAAGTTATCCAAATCATGCTGTAATGCACGACAATCTGCTTCCGATGACACAGCTTTGTAGATTTTAGTGTCATCTGCATAGACGAGGTGCTCAGAGTTTCGAAAACAGGTTGCCATGTCATTGACATATAAGATAAATAGTAAGGGACCAAGATGTGATCCTTGGGGTACTCCGGAAGGTATAGGAAGAAAGCAAGAAGTATAACCCTTCAAGGCAACCGCCTGACTGCGATTTGACAGGTAAGACTTTATCCATCTAAGGAGGTCGCCGTGTATACCGAGCTCAAAGAGTTTCTTGATTAAATTATTATGGTTAATTTTGTCAAAACATTTCGAAAAATCGGTATACACGACGTCCACCTGACAGCCAGAAGATATCCTATTGATAATAAAATCGGTAAAGGTCAGGAGATTTGTATCCACGCTACGACCTTGACAAAAACCGTGTTGGCTAGGGGCAATGTGCTGAGAGAAAGCAGAAGTAATCTTGTTGTAAACGATCTTCTCAAATATTTTAGCAAATATGTTCAATTTACTAATGGGCCTGTAATTAGTGACTAGGTTCGCATCACCACTTTTGTAAATTGGTGTTATCAAGGCTTTTTTCCAAGAAGAGGGAAACTGACCATGAGAAAAGGACTTAATAAAGATTCGAGTTAAAGGCACTGTCAATTCACGGGCGCACATTTTGATGAAAAGGGGATGAATCAAATCGGCACCACTACCCTTCTTAATATCTATATTTAAATTGGTTATCAATTCCACGTGCTCTCAAATTTTCTATATTATGATGAAGTTTATTTAGTTACACGTGGTTGGAAGACCGGCAACGAATTTATAATAATAAATAAACAAACTCTTCTAAAATTTTTAGTAATAAATAGCTACGGGTTTTGCTACGTTCGATGCTTTAAAAAGCTTATACTGCCAAGTAACCCTCTGCCCGCTTCGAACTTTAAGATACGTAAATTAATAAATCTTGAAACTATATGGATTAGATACGCCAGTGTCAAATGTGACGTTTCTTCAAACAAAAACGTCACTTTTGACACTGACACATCTAATCCATATCGTTTCTAGATCTATTAATCGACGTATCTTAACGTTCGAATCGGGCCGCCTCTTGGGTTAACCTTTTCGACGCCGTGTCAAACACAAAAGCTGTCACTCGGACGCCGCGTCACCAAAGTGTCAAAACTGAAATTGAACTTTATGCATATGCATGTAGGTCTATGTTGCTCTGTGGTCTGTGACCGATTAATCGGTCTTTGGCGTTGAACCTGCGGTGCGGATATATCGGTCATTGGCATCCAAAAGGTTACCATTTGAAGTTTATTTAATAATGTTTTAATTTTCAACCTATTTGGGACGTGCTGTGTCTGTCAGCGTTAAGTAACGGAACCATAACGGAACTGTTTCTACGTAATATACATAGTTAATCTTCACAATAATTATCTTAAAATCAACATTACAAATATTCGTTTTTATCCCTGTTTTAATGGAAGCATGCGGCATTGCATTGTCACGTACAAGGGATCAGTGTGAATTAGGAATGAGGATAAAAAATAACGTAAAATAAAATATAAAGAATGTTGCATGTGTGCTTATATTATTCCAATCCAATTGGATTCATTTATTATTTTATGGTTTAGCTTCAAACTATACTAATGTGCCAAGAATCTGCTTGATAAGCGCAAATTATTAATAAGGTGTAGAATTAAATTAAGGCATGTTAAGTTGTGTTCATAATTCAAATATTGATCGTAAATAACAGTTATTGAAAGTAAAAGCAATATATTATCTTATAATCATAGTAGGTACCTACCTTCACCTTGCAGTATAGATTACATATAGGTTTTCTAAGGTTTGGTGGGGTTAATTTATAATTACTTAGTATAGTTAATGAAAACAAAGCGTTTTTCTATAAATAAACGGATATATTCTGAAAACATAGGCTCAAAAAATACCCTTTAGTACCGTTTGGTAACTAAAAATTGGTAACCAGCTTCGAAACGGGAAAGAAATACCAAACTGGGAATCTTGATTCCCATTCTGTAGCTGGTTACGAAATTTTGGTTACCAAACGGTAACTACTAAAGGAAAAATACGTAGGCTATTGTACCATTGTTAAGTTTCCATAACTAATTTGTTTTTATTCGACACTGGGTATAATGATTCGAAAGTTAATGAAGTTCATTTAGTCGGTGTCGACGTTGAAGGTGGGAATGAATACCAAGACCAGAGTCCCTTAGTTGATTACAAAATAAGGCGGTTAGTCCAATCAACATAGAATATTCTTAAACAAATCTAGTTCGCAACACAACTTACTGGCAGTTACTGTGACCCCCAACGATGGATAGCTGCCAGGTGCCATTAGGCGCATTCTGATTGTAATAACAGGTTATGAATTGATCTGGATTTGTTATGGATATGATCTGTCAGTATTAAGTTTCAATTCTGGTTGAAGAAATGTCTTAGGTATGCCTTCTGTATCAACCACTAACTAACGAGGTTTCATTGTTTAAAAAAAAGTTTTCCTATGTTAACTCCCCGATTTTTATCGGAAACAGTAATACTTACATATATAGATGATTATTAAAAAAAGATTTTCAACAGAAAGAAGAAAATTAAAAATAAGTACGTACTTAAATTAAAACTGAAAACGAATTAATAATAATAAAAAAAATACTTAAGGGTAAATTAAGTAGTAGTAGTCATTTATTCGGCGTGTATACACACGATAAATCAGTTGATCATTTTACCGTTACTCGTCTGATGAATTCGATGAATCTGATGATTCTGAGCTTCTTTTTGAGGGCGACATTAACTTAGACACAGTACCACGTAAATCGCAATCACTGCCATGTATTTCCTCGATTTTCTTTCCATTCTTTATAAAAATGAACCTTGGGACAGAAGGCAGGTTACTAAGCCCGTACTTCCAAACATCATCATCGTTTTCAAGGTTATCTCTGTCGACCTGGAAAAAGAGAACATTTCATATTATTACTATTATTTCATTTATTTCACACACTGATTGTGAAAATGCGATCTGCCGCGTTGGGGCGACAGAAATTCAACTAGCTACAGACGCCATCAGATATATAAAAGCGGCCAAGGTGTTCACAAATATCTGAAAAAACCCTCAAAGAACAAAGACATTAAAGTGCATGTTCGGATATTTTTGAGCACCTTGGCCGCTCCGATATATCGCATGACTGTACATCAATTTGCTTAAATTACCAGCTGTAACGTTTTTTTACTTAGGAGTAGACCCGCATGATGTAACCATCAAGGTAACCCGACCGCACCTGGGCCGCTCTAGAGTGAGTCATCCTAAACACTTCGTCAGGATACCATGATATATACATTCATCACAGCACCTTACCAGGGGTGCGAAACTCCTGACTTCGGCCAAACTCGGCTCCGCTCGGCTCAGCATTGCTCCGAGCAATTATTATGATTGACACAACTTGACGTCCCTTTGCGTGCGCGACCGAAGAATGGCTTGAATTTTGACAACCCTAAATGGTCGAAAGGGATAGTGCCATACATTAGAAAGGGCCAACATGATTCGACCCAAAATTTCGAGTCAAAATTTCCTTTCTGTACCGTAGTACTAATATTCCTGTGACCTTACCATCAGAACGATCAGGTTGTCTGTCTTGGCTGCAATATCTTCTATAGTAGGATTAATCTTTTGGCAGTGCGGGCACCAGGTAACCATGAAATATATGATCACCATTGTGTCGCCGGCCCCAGTGATGTGAGTCTCCAGATCCGTCGCGTTTTTTATAGCGATTATTTTGCTCCTGAACAAATAAGTATATTTCGGAAGGTCTTGATTGTGTCAGTAAGTACCTAGTCAAATATATATGCAGCCAAAATTTACTTGACTATACTTGATTTATGTAGGTACAGAGGGGCAATTACGACTGCGGGGAAATTTCAAGTAATCGAAATATCTTCCATGTTTTACATTATTAACTAAAGTGCCATATATTTCCAGATAGCGAAAAACAATTTTTTGACTATCTGGTTCTCGCACTCTAGTTAGCAATATAAAACATGGAAGATATTTCGATTAGTTGAAATTTTGCCCGCAGTCGAAATTTTCCCCTGCACCTTATAAAAAAATTAAAGTTTAAATAACTGTACATAAATTTACAGATATTATGGATCGCTTTATCCCCATTTACCCACGTGATAAAATAACTGTCACTTTTTAACTCTGCGGGGTAGAAAGTGACGGGCACCGTTTTATCATGATGTCACGTAGACAAAAACGACCATCATATCCGTACAGAAACTATTAGGTATGTCATTTGTCACGGATGTGTGACAAATCCTTAAAAGAAACTCGCAAAGAAATTTGACAAACTGAAATTCACGTCCTATGGGAAAGTGTAAAGATTTTTTGAAACGCAAACGAACTTTTCGCCTTACTCTGGTTTAACAGTAGTTGTGTCAAGCGTGTTTTTTTCTCCAGACTCGTCAGATTCAGATTCAGCTCCAAGGGGTCTCTGCAATTACCAATATACTGCCTTTTAATATTATTCATTATTAATATTTATTCAGCAACAAGCCATCTAGCCTCAATTTTACCATATCGTCAACTGTCACCTAGGGGCCTTGCCAAAATGACAATCGTACATCGAAATCGCCAAACAAACGTAAAAATGTATTGGGACGACAGATGCTACGAAAAATCAAGTTACTTTTTCTATACATTATTTAAGTATTGGCGTTTTCTATCGACAATTGTCATAATGGCTAAGTTGCTGTTGTGGAACTTGACAAAGTATGTTTGTACCTACGGCAAATTTTCAGTAGGGTTAAGTTGGTAAAATAGGCGAGGCAGATATAATATCACAAGTCACTTATAGTCTAGTACCTATAGGAGAATAATACAAAAGACCGAATGTGTAGTAAAAGACCTTTAGGGGTGAGGAGGTAGGAGGCCCGTTGAAGAACTTAAGTTTAGTAAAATAATAAAGAGTATTTAGGGTATTTACATCTACTATCATAATTATACGACAATCGGAATCAACGCCATCATGTAAAACACTGACAAATAAAAAAACTTAACTGACCTTGTCTTTTGCTAGAACAGTAGTAAGCGCACATATTACCAGTAACAATGACAACTTGTATTGCATCTTGGAAAATTCAACAGTGTCTAAGTAGGTGCTACTTTGCAAAAATAAAATATCTGAGAACTTCGCAGAGTAATGTCTCGTGCGATGCGCAGAAGTGATCTGTCACCTATGTCTTATTATCGAGTCATTACATTCGCCAGAAAGGAGATTAGAGGCTAAAAACTTACCTACTGCGTCAGGGGTTATCATTGTCATGAACAAACCCGTGATAACTCGGGGCACATTCATAGGGATTTGTATCGATAAGACGGATAAATAAATTTAAATATTATATTTTTTCGAAAAAGCACCTTTTTAGAATTTAAGAAGCAGTATACAAAGTGATTTTGTATAAATATATTTATTTTGTAGAACATTTATGTTGACAGTAACATCGATATATTTAATTGTCGATAAAATATTTTGCTACGTCACTTTAGTATAAGTGCCTCAAGTTATCTCAGGTTGGGTCATGAGAATAACAAGCGTTAGGTATGTGTCTTTCTGGTGTTAAGATAAAAATTCTTAAATAGTAGGGTTTAGTCCATTGTTTTTAGGGTTCCGTTACCTAAATTACAAAAAAACGTGGCCTAAATTACAAAAACGGAACAACATGTCCGTTTAAAGTGACATTCCATTTCCAACTGCAGCTGCAATATTGTTCATTTTACTATGGAAATTGACAATGACAGCGACGCGTTTCCATAGTAAAATGAACAGTATTGCAGCTGCAGTTGGAAATGGAATGTCACTCTTATCCTTTCATCAGTCCGTTCGTCAGTCCATCTGTCTGATTGATTGATGAAAAGATTTATTTGAATGAAAATTGGAACACACGTGTCTTTTGTGAGCCGCTACTAGGTAATAAGTCCAGAAGTTAAAACGGAAAACATTTTAGAAGAGAGGCACTCCATACATTAAAAAAACACATACTTACAACCAAATTGAGAACCTCTTTCTCTTGAAATTATGGAGTCGGTTGAAATAATTTCATAGATCTTTAAAATCATTGAGTTTTAAAGTATTAAACTCCATAAAAACTCCATTTATTTTGAAACTGTTAAAGGATCTACAGATTGTCAAACACAGATAAAAGAAATCAACATAAACTTTCTATTTTCATCTATTTGACAAAATTAACTAAAATAACTATTTCAACGATTAAATTTCCATTGGAAAATATTTATAAATCATACAATATCCCTAGGGAGTGCAATCTCGGTATTCCGAGATCTCGAAATACCGAGATCTCGTCCATTTTTTGCAAGATTAATCTTGCACTATCCCTTATTGATTGGAGTAAGCAGTTAAAGGAAAAGTCACGTGCCTTAGTGGCTGTCGCCACTTCGCCTTATTGGCCGCAGTGCGTTAGGTTATATTCTGCAAATTAAACCTCTTAGCACGATTAAGTCTCTACTTTTGAAGCAATTCAGGGTTTTATTGATTGTGGTTGCACTGACACTTAGCCCTTTAACTCAATTTTAAAATATGTTTCTAAGCTTAAGAGCCCATCAACGTGCACACTAGCGCCACTGCTAGATAATCATGATTATTTAAATTTAACGACAGATATTTAAAAAAGGGGACCGCTACGTACTGTATTTTGTATTTATTTAAGTAAGTACATCTTGAATACATCAAACTAGTTTTTATGTTGCTGCATTCGTCAATCTATGCGTCTAAAGTTAAAACGGCCGAGTTCATAGATCGACGAATCCAGCAACATAAAAACTAGTTTGATGTATTCAAAAGGTACTTAAATACAAAATACAGTACGTAGCGGCCTCCTTTAAGGGTTCCGTACCCAAAGGGTAAAACGGGACCCTATTACTAAGACTTCGCTGTCCGTCCGTCCGTCCGTCCGTCTGTCACCAGGCTGTATCCCACGAACCTAGACAGTTGAAATTTTCACAGATGATGTATTTCTGTTGCCGCTATAACAACAAATACCTACTAAAAACAGAATAAAATAAAGATTTAAATGGGGCTCCCATACAACAAACGTGATTTTTGACCAAAGTTAAGCAACGTCGGGAGTGGTCAGTACTTGGATGGGTGACCGATTTTTTTTTTTGCTTTTTTTTGTTTTTATTTGCATTATGGTACGGAACCCTTCGTGTGCGAGTCCGACTCGCACTTGCTCGGTTTTTTTAAATATCTTTCGTTAAATTTAAATAATCACGAATATTTAGCAGTGGCGCTATAGTGTTCACGTTGATGGGCTCTTAATATGGCGAATACCTGTGTATAACATTTTTGGTTGCGAAGACCGTCATAGTGATTGTAGATGATGTCCTCAAAGGACACAACTGAATAGGAATGTACCAAACTGTGCCTCCAGTGTAAAAGAGTTAAACTAAAAAAATGACATTTTTCAGTCTGACCGAAAAACGTTTCAAACCGTATTGTCTCTGCATTGCTTCTAAAAAAATTAGGTTTTTGTTTTTAGTTTAGATAGTTTAAGTCATGAATTATAACTTGTCATTTAAATTAGCCTGACTTATGTGAAAGTAACGGAAATATTGGCTTTCAAAAACAACTTATATCCCTTTTCACGAAAATAATGAATGTGTGAAAAGGTTAAACTGCACTTTCTCTAGTGTTGCTAAAATCTTTTTGAACTTTTGTATTGTGTAAAGAAACCATTTTGGGAACTAAATATTGCATTTCTTTTAGATTGATGGTAAAAAAAAAACCAAAAAGAATAATATCAATGTAATTAAAGAGTGACTTAATATATTTAATTACTCTGTTGAAATTGTGAATGGTTACTGAACCATTCACAATTTAACAGAGTAATGTTGTAATGTTGTACTGTAGTAGGTAGGTAGTGTTGTCCTGATAACAGGGCTGTAATGTTGTAGTGTTGTACTTGTTTGTCTTATTTCCCCATCTCTGTTTTATTTTTTTGTTTTTGTTGCACAATTATTTCATAATCAGCCTTTTAGATGTCTTTTCTTCTACAGGACTTTCTTTTTGATATTTGACTTCCACCGTTTTGCACAACATTGACCAACTAAAAAAAATTATATGGAAAGGAATCTAAGTGAACATTAACCATAATCATTAACTCAATTTAGCGAAACTAGATGGTGAAAAACGGTCAAAGTAAATTATTTATACCCCTTTACACATCATGACGTCTTAAATTTTTTTTGTGAATAATAAAAAAACTTAAGTTTTACCGTTATTCACGAACTAGTCTCGGTAGTTGAAATAGATCTAAGTGAATTTTGATTTCTTTACACCGAATGTTTCTTGAAATGTAGTTTATTCACTAAGATTAACCTTTACTTTAACCATCGTTCGTAAACGATTCTTAAGTATCAAATTTTTTAAACGAGATTGTATAAAAATAAATCGTTTTGAACATAATGGTTATGATTTTTGGCAAAGTTTAATCCTTTTGCACAGTCGATATCTCAGCAATTACGAGTAGAAGTCATAAGGCAGTGGGTGTCAGCACAAAAGATGTAGTTTCATGAAATAAACCTTTTACTGGCAAAATTTGTAATTTGGACAAACTCGAGTTAAACCCTTTTACACTGGAGGCACAGAAATGTTTTAAGTTTGATGCGCGAAGTTCGGTCTGTGGCCTGCAACTTGAAGTTCCAAGGCTTCGCAGTCTGTATACAAGTTACTGGTTAAATACTCTATCTTGATAACTTAAGTAACTTAAGGTCCATCGACCTTGTAAAAATGTGCACAGTTACAAAAAAAAAAACAATTATTTAAATTTGATATTTGTATTTATCGTAAGAGTATTTATGTTATATTTTTTGTACTGTTTTTTAGGTAGCTGTCTATTTTTAGTGGTTATAGTTATGTAAATAACTAAATGTTGTGTAATTTTAGACATATAGCTTGCAATTTGCCATTCTTAAAAATTGTAACATTCGAGAAAATTTTCAAATATGTATTTTCATTGCAAGCGACCGGGGACACTTTTCGGTGCAAAAAAACTGTACAATAATTGTACAGAATTATTGAACCTTGTATAGCACTTACAAATCCTGCGAAGTGGTATATTATGTTGCTCTCCGTAAGCTTAGTTGTAAGGGGCGTCGAAACCAAGGTAACTTGCGATTACCTCACAATCGAGACAAATTAGAAGTAGGCCTAATCCTGAAAACGATATTTAGATTTGTTGTTTACAATATCATATACCATTTTTCGAGGTCTGATCATAGATATTGTAAGTTTAGTAGCCAGAGTGATCTGTCCGTAATTTTAAATCAAGCCGTTTGTATACCGAATGGCTCTCGGGCGAATTGGTAACCTGCTTTGCCCGTCATGGCTACCGTTATTTTAAGACTTTTGGGTGATTTGGATTAATTGAATCGGTGTCTGGGGTGATATAAAAACAGGTAAGGTTTGCTCGCACTGTATACATGTACTTTTCCTATACAGGTACAGTCGACGTCAAAGATATGTTTAAATTTTTCGCCTTATAACAAAGGAGTAAGGTGCCAAAGTGTAAACATATCTTTGACGTCGATTGTACTTGTTTATTTGTGTTAAAAGGTTGTTTACCTGTATTCGTACGCCTACAAAATTTTCGCCAAAGCTAATGTTAATTTAATGAACTTAACGAACTGTAATAAATGACAGGTTAATTTTAGACACGCACATTGACTTTGCCCACTCATTTGATAACTCAATTTATCGATAGGACATACATTAAGACAGAACATCCTCCAGACTGAGCATAGTCGCGCTACCCCCTCTGCCACGCATACGGTAATTTTACTCCTTGTTCGAGTCGAAAGTGTCTTTGTGTGACGTCCGTGTCTTTGAACGGACCAATCACGGCACGGGACTTCGCTCACCTCGTCCCGCGCACCCCCGCATTTTTGGCATCATCGGTTGCATGAAATAATTGCTCTAAACTCGGTCTAGAGGATTCCTAGTCTATGGATATACATTAAGTGACAAATACAATTTTGAAAACAGGTCGTTTTTTGAAACCCTTCCCGACTGCAGGAACATTTCTATCAAAGTACTACTCATATAGACCAGCCCTGAAATCGCGAAAAGGACGGTTTCATACATTTTGGCTCATATAAGATATCAATGTTTTTTATGGAACTTTTTTGTCGCAATTTCTGGGTTGAACCCACAGTAAAATTGGTTAAATGTTACCTACACCTAGCTCGACTTATATGGCTAAAGGTGTAAGTAGAAAAAAACATATACAAATTGCATATGTATAATACAACACCAGTAGCTAACACCTACTTATGTACCTACCTATATGCTGCCTGCCGATATACCATCTTTAGATTTCTTTTGCATTTTGGAGTTTGACAGTGCACAACGTTGTATGGGGACCTTGCACTTTGAGACTATGCGCTGAAACTTGGCACAGTTGATTGTTAGCTGGTTTTGAGCAGATACAGACCGGTAGACATCGAGAACCACGTCTCATTTAGTGGGGGGGAGGGGGCGAAGTTCGACGCCGCCGCGCTTCACTTGGAGCAACATTTCTCTAAAACTATACCTATTAGGACATGTGATATATCATTTTCGAATAAATTAAGGATGAGAAATCTAGTTTTGGAACTAGAACAATGCACTTTCTAACAAAAAAAAGCGTAAAGTAGAAAAGACTAAAAAACGTATTTGTGATTTTTTCATAATTACCAATTTTTTTAAAGTGTAGCAGGAATCTGAAAACAATAAATACAGTTGTAAAGCTACACTTATTACGTTTATGAAAATATATAGTTTATTATACAAAACTTTTGATAAATGGGAGATAAAAAATAATATTAAGTGTGGGTCAGAGTGATCTCAATACAAAATACTATGAATGTCGGAAAGTTACTTATAATTTGTTCTACAATCGTTTATTTTTTTTAGTTTTTCGTAAATAACTCGTAAACGGTAGCCCACAGCAAAAAATAATCTTTTACGTAAATAATCTGTTTCAGATTTCTTATAAAGTAAGTGCTACCTTTTTTCGCTAAGATCAATATTTAAAAAAAAATATTGAAGGGAGAAAATAAATACTAAGGTCCCCTTTTTTAGTCATTCGTAAATAACTCGTAAAGGATGGCCAATAGCAAAAAATATATTTATACATAGCCATCGTTTACGAGTTATTTACGAATGACTAAAAAAGGGGACCTAAGTATTTATTTTCTCCCTTCAATATTTTTTTTAATATTGATTGTGGCGAAAAACAGTAGCACTCATTTTATAAGAAATCTGAAACAGATTATTTACATAAAAGGTTATTTTTTGCTGTGGGCTACCGTTCACCGGAAAATCACAAATACGTTTTTTTAGTCTTTTCTACTTTACGCTTTTTTTTTGTTAGAAAGTGCATTGTTTTAGTTCCAAAACTAGATTTCTCATCCTTAATTTATCCGACAATGATATATCACATGCCCTAATAGGGATAGTTTTAGAGAAATGTTGCTCCAAGTGAAGCGCGGTGAAGCGATACTTCACACCTGGACAGCTTCTAACACTTTACAAAGCTCAAGTCCGGTCGTGTATGGAGTATTGCAGCCACCTGTGGGATGGCTCAGCTAAATACCAACTCGCCGCTTTGGACTCAGTGGAGCGCAGAGCCAGGAGGATGATTGGCGACAAGAAGCTAACGGCTAAGCTTCAGTCTTTGGCCCATCGGCGGAAAGTCGCCAGCCTGTCGGTATTCTACAGGTTGCACTTCGGGGAGTGTGCCCAAGAGCTACACGAGCTTATTCCACCGTCCCCATTCTACCATCGGACTTTTAGACGCACGGCCGGTTTCCATCCTTACTTGGTAGATATTCCACCAATTCGCACGAAGCGCTTTGCTTCTACTTTCCTTATGCGCACTGCCAAGGAATGGAATTCCTTGCCGGCGTCTATATTTCCGTGTTCTTATAACCCGGCAACCTTCAAATCAAGAGTGAATAGGCACCTTCTGGGCGAGCTCGCTCCATCGTAGGCCACGTCTACGCCTCGGCTAGTCTGTGGCCATGAGTAAGCCCATTCATAATAATAATAATAAAAAAAAAAACGCGGCGGCGTCGAACTTCCCCCCTCCCCCCCACTAAATGAGACGTGGCTCTCGACGGCTCCCGGTCTGTATCTGCTCAAGACCAGCTAACAATCAACTGTGCCAAGTTTCAGCGCATAGTCTCAAAGTGCAAGGTGTCGTGCAGTAACAAACTAGCTATAATTAAAAAATAATTGTTTCGTACATTACATAAATATTTTGATTCGGAATATACAGGTACTTAGGCGCCTTTATAACATTTCCAAACATGGTGGAATTTGCAGTAGCATTAACTATTGAACTTAACCTCCCGAGTCCCCCTTATCATTATTGCAGTTTTAAATTTGGAACTTTCTTGTATTCCATTTTAATTGAAAATTGTATATTAGGATTAAATTCTTTATAAAGGCCTCAGGGACTCAGGAGGCTATGCAGGTACTTAGGCGCCGATATAATATTTCCAAACATGGTGGAATTTGCAGTAGAATTCCTATTGAACTTAAACGTGCAGTATTGAGCCGCTTGAAACGTGTATCTTTTGTTGGAAACTGGGTGTAACACAACGTTTCCCACCCAATTGTGCTTAATGGAAATCCATTAGGAACTGAGCCATATATGCAGCCTCCAAACAATTTTTTTTAATAGCGGGTTAATACAAAGGCGTTGTTAAGTCCAGTTTATAAAAAATATAGATGGCACTGCCAAAAAAACAATTGAAGTAGATCGAACTATCCTTTGGCAAATTTTGGGGCACGGCAACTAAGACAATCGTTCACTAATATCAAATTCTCAATATATAAGTATGGTGGTGGTACTGGTGCTCGACACCGTCCCAGTACATGTCACCTTGAATTAAGTCATTGTCAATAGAGGTGACAAAGTGTCATCTATTGGGCATTAGCACGTCGAGCACTAGTACGTTTATTGATTATAACGACCGTGAAATAATTTCCAATCAATCATAAAGTTGTATTAGAATTCCTATAGAATGCACTTGCATTGCATTGAGCCGCTTGGAACGCTTGTCTATTGTTGGAAACTGGGTGTAACTACGATTCCGACCCAATTGTGCTTAGTGGAAATCCATTTACATACTTAAGTAGCGGAGTAGTTTAAATACACTCATACTGTCTAGGCTTTACTTAAGTAGGTATTAAGCCAGTAAACTAGAGGGGGACAAAAGATATGGCTCGCCGCGCGACACTTGCAACTTTTAGGCAGGACGGTTTGTACCTTTTATCTCATTTACTCCGAAAATACACTTTTTGTCTCAAATTCCATGTTACGGACGAACGACACTTCTACTACCCTTTTACAGATTTCCGTACCGATACGACCTTCAAACCTTCAAGAAAAGAGAGTACCTATTTCCATTTTTAGGGTTCCGTACCCAAAGGGTACAACGGGACCCTATTACTAAGACTTCGCTGTCCGTCCGTCCGTCCGTCCGTCCGTCCGTCCGTCCGTCTGTCCGTCCGTCCGTCTGTCCGTCTGTCTGTCACCAGGCTGTATCTCACGAACCGTGATAGCTAGACAGTTGAAATTTTCACAGATGATGTATCTCTGTTGCCGCTATAACAACAAATACTAAAAACAGAATAAAATAAAGATTTAAGTGGGGCTCCCATACAGCAAACGTGATTTTTGACCAAAGTTAAGCAACGTGGCGTGGTAAGTACTTGGTTGGGTGACCGTTTTCTTTTTGCATTTTTTCCGTTTTATTTTTGCTTTATGGTACGGACCCCTTCGTGCGCACGTTAGTACGCACCTCAACGCACTTACAACCCCTATGTCGATCTAGCATGAGTTGCGTCTCGCGCGCGACACCATACTTCTAGAGCAACTTCAGGTATGGACTCGCGCGCGAGAACGCAATTTGCTAGGCCGCCTGGTTTTGCTGTCTGCTCGTTTGTCTCCTATGTCATAAATAAAGGGGAAATAAATTATTGCACCACGACTGCAGTCTTCTGCAGGAAAGCTCGAATTTAATTCAATGATGGCTCGTAAAATCGTAAACGACGATAGTAAAACAGCTAAGTTTGTGAAAAGTGGCGATGTCATCGGGCATGCTGTAAAATATGGAGTTGTACTTAGGGCATAAGTACTGATAATTTTATTCATGGACTGGCCAATCAGCAAAAATAAGTCTTCCCATATATTAGAATCTAGAAGTTTTCAGTATGCCCCACGTATTGAAAATTGGCTGATAACTGCATCCATAAAGGATGACTCACGCTAGAACGGTCCGGGCCCGGTCCGGGGCGCCCTATCCGACACTGTCATCTGTCATAGAAAAGAAGTGTCCGACGCCTTAAATGTTTGCTAAATTGGACATTTTAATGATATGACAAATATTGAGCAAAAACCAAAACAAACTGCCTATGAAGCCGCTATAACCGCGAAAATCGAAGTTCGCAAATTGCGGACATTTTTCTCTGTCACACTTATTACGTCTTCATTGGAGTAAAAGAGAAAGATCCCCGCAATTTGCGAATTTCGGTTTTTGCGGTAGCCGGCCCAGTAAGGCAGCAACGACATTAGGTAAACACTGCGTTACCGCAATCATAAAATTTATCGAATGAAAAAGGAAACGGGAATCCATCACAATTATCTCGAGCCGAAATGTTCACGAACGTCAAGCTCACATATTCGAACCCTCGTCTAAAACTCTAAATATTGGAGAAAGCCGAAACAATAATTTGTTTAGACGTGCTCGAGTGACGCCTCGCTTAATCTATAGGGCGCTTCATTTTACTTTCAAACCGGATGATCTGTGAATGCGTAAGCCGTAAGACTTACGAGTACATAAAGGGTGCCATCCATATTTTGATCATTTCTATTTAAGAATAAGGTTAACTTTAGAATAATAAATTACCTTACAAAAAAAATTGCGTGCCGCGATCTAAATGGATGACACGTCTGCGATGTTACCGATATCGATACCGATGCGTTACCGAATTTACCGATAACGCATGTAGATAACTCCCAGCGGTTCAATTTCATCATTTTTCAGTACATTTAATTTAATTTATTTAATTACGTACTCATAGTATACATTATTTATGTTATAAATCTGTTACATTATTAATCATAAAGTACTTTCACCTGATATAATCGGACAATTATGGTGTACATAACATTGGCCAAGTATGAAATGAAAAAATGAAAATGAAAAATTATTTATTTCCTTATTAAGCTTAATCTAGAAATTGCCATCAGTGGTTGGGATTGGGACTTCCTTTTAGGTGAATGAACCTGTATCAGGGTGCCCCGTTCCTCCAAGACTGTTTAGTTAAGCCCCAACTTCCTTCATTTAAGTATAACGGTATTTAAGTATAATCAGCATTTAAGTATAACGGTAGCTAGAGAACGGTATGTCACACCTTATCTTTAATCAAAGAGAATAAGTAGATAGTATTGAGTATTACTACTGTCATAGTAAATTTTGTAGTCACAGAAAAATTACCTATCGACATACGAATAAAACTAATTTTAAAATGCATAAAAATATCCCCCCCCCCCCCAAAAAAAAAGCCAAATAAAAAATAATGCGTCGTATGTGGAAATTAAAAGACTGGCACAAGAAAGAAGTGATTAGCGATTGCTCCACCGACAAGAGCAAAGCTCTTAAGTTATGATGATGATGATGATGATAAAAATATCAAAAATGAATATAAATATGGATGATTTATTTTATATTTATTTATTATTTTTATATGACTTTGACCCGTGTTCCTTCACTGATATGTGTTAAAATTGTTAAATATCAAACGCCATCTAGCCGAGTATAGGCCAATGGTGTGGCATCATCTATTCAAGAATGATTTTTTTTTATTTCCGAGGCACGTTTTATCCTTAGACTTTACCTATCTTATACGGAGTTACATATATTTTTGCTATAATGAAAATTAAATCGCATGTTTCCTTTTTTGCCTAAAAATTATATTCCACTTTGAAAGGTGATATTAATTCCACCCTGTATTTCACCCCTTTACTCTGCTTGTTATTCAACTTGGGAAGGGTTTTGAAATATCGTTCATTACCATTTATAATTTCGTGATCGTTTAAGAAGTCACAGAAACCGTTGTATAGATATTAGGGATGTACCGACTAGTCGCCGACTAGTCGGGAAAGCCGACTATCCGGCCACATTTGTAGTCGGCGATTAGTCGGCGACTAGTCGGCAAAAATGGCCGATTAGTCGGCACTTTATTAGTGAAAGAAAAACAGAAAAAAAGGAACCAACAGTCAATATTTACCATTTGTTTTATTTTACCAAAATACCTATTCAGGTGTGAAAACTTTTGTTCATATAATTGACCGTTTGATCGTTATCGTATGGTGGTGGGCTGGTGTTTTCCTCTATAGGTCGATCTCAACTAATTCTCGTGTAATTTCATGGCCAAGTTCCATACTTAAAGGATTATATTATAATTCAGTTTTTGTTTTTTTTTATGGCGGAGCCATGGGGAACTATTAATGTTATTGCAAAATTTAGAGACTTATAAACAGGGCACGTTGCTCGTAAAGACGCTGACCACTGGCGACTACGTACGAGAAATAGAGCCTTGGAATACCTCCTACAAGTTGTACCCACTGACGGTCTGCTCAGGATCGCAAAATAAAAGAAACACAGAAATTGAACGAGGATTCTTGTGATAGGTCTTTGAACCTGTAGAGAACACCTTTTAGCCAAGCTAAAATATGAATAGCGCAACCAAAAGAGCAAAACTATTGTTTTTCATCTGAACTTATACGAAACTAATGATCTGGCCGACTAGCCGACTAGTCGGCCGACTAATCGGCCACTCGAGCGCCGATTAGTCGGCTAGTCGGCTAGTCGGCCAAATCAATAGTCGGTACATCACTAATAGATATCCTTTTGGAAAATTAAATGATGATGTATTTAGACTTAATTAACATTAAAACCTGTAGACTTTTTTGGTACCGTAAAATGGGGTGAGTTGGGTGAAATTTGACTTACAAACCTCGATAAAAATTTATTTTTACATGTGAAAACTGAATGGTGTATATAATAAGTGGTTCGGACGTTTGTATTTTAGTTTGTATTTTATTTTGGGTAGTTCCATTTCATAACTTTGACGATAAAGAGGAAAACCCACCTCACCCCGTAGTGCTTCGTATTTGGGGTGAGAGGGTTTTTCATACAAAGGTGATTTTTTTTTATCATGCGTATTACTATAGCCCCATTTTAAATTGGAATACATTATTTTTGTAGCAGTAGCCTTAAGATCCCTTCTCAGCCCCCTCTCAAACCTTCTCTCCCCATTCATAACCCAACTCTCCCCGCGAAACCTACTCACCCCGTTTTACGGTAACTGAATTCATTAATTATACTTGTTTTACAGCCAAGATAAGACCGCTGCAGAACTAAACAAAGAAAGCATTTAAGTATTTGAAGTGCTAACAAAATGGAGATGAAAATTCTTAACGACTTGAATTGCATGTGCCGCAAACCTATGTAGTACCTAAGTAGTGGGTACAGGGCTATAACCGCGAAAATCATAGTTCGCAAATTGCGGGGATTTTTCTCTGTCATGCACTCTAATTACGCCTTCGTTGGAGTAAAAGAGAAAGACCCGCAATTTGCGAATTTCGGTTTTCGCGGCTATAGCCCTGTACCCACTACTTAGGTACTACATATGTAGGCTCAGAACTGAACTAATGCTAAAATTCAAACAAAAAATGCTGTGTACGACACGTTACTTTTAACATACCCGCCCGTAAACGAATTACGCTTAAGTTTTCGAGGTAACGATTGTAAAGTCATCTAAATGCTTCAAATCGGTTAAAAGCCAAGCCCTTATTTAATTTCAGCCAATAAAAAACTCTAAGGGAAACCAATATTTCCGATACTCTTGAATTTTCATGAGAATCGCTAGAGCAAAGTGGCTCAAAATCGATTGCTGGATTTGATTGCACTGGGCAGAGAGAAATAAGAGTTGGATAAAATTGCTGTGACATGTGGGGCATTGTGGGGCTACATGCAGTCATAGACATATGTTTAAATAGAAGATGCATGTTGGAATTCATTACATTTGTAACATCTAACTTGTATAAAATTGATTTCCGATACGTAAGGTTGCGTAGAAGAGATCGCGATCGCTTTAGCGATAAAAGCACCTGTTATTTAGGGACATCTACTTAAACTGAAATATAAGTAAGAAATAAAAGTTTTTGTGATATGGAGTTTTATGGAGTATTTGCATTTGTAAGTGTAGAGTATGTTTAGTTTGTCTATGACTTTTATGTTTTTGTGTCTATGATTGAACAGAAGAATAAAGATTCATTCTTAGACCAAACTAGATATGGTTGTTGTTTATTTCAAATAATACCTATTACATGGCGCAGATTGTCAAAAAAAGTTGATAAAGAAAGGAGACCCACCCCTGGACGATGTGGTGTCATCGCTCAGAATCTCTGAGATCACGAATGCACACGTCAAAGATATAACTGACAACAAACCCGATGTTAATGCGGTCACAGTGCCTAAGAGCACCCAGAAGACCTGTTCGAACTGTGGATACCATCATATCTACGGTCAATGTCCGGCGTATAATAAGACGTGCGTCAACTGTAAGCGGAGACATCATTTCGCTAAAATGTGTCGTTCCAGTAAAGTCACATCAAATGAGGTAAACTTGCAAGATGATTCTGATTACTATGTAGAGTCTGTTACATCAGACATGTCTGTTGACTCGTTGGCGTGGTTTCAAAAAGTAACACTGCCTGGAAACAATCCGGTGCAATTCAAACTCGACCCAGGAGCTGATGTGAACATACTACCGGTACACATCTATGAAAAGGTCATATCTTCACACCCTGTTCCCCTCAAGAAAACGATGTCGACACTCGAGAGCTGGAATGGCTACAAAACGCAAGTCAAAGGATTAGCAACATTCAACATAGAAGTAAATGGCAAGATGTACTCCGAAACATTTTGCATCGCGGGAAAAGAGGACGCCACGCCGATTATATCTCGAGATACGTGTGTTCGTTTAAATTTAGTAAAAAGAGTTTCATCTATCGAAGCTACAGATGATAGAAAACAGCAATTAATTCGTGAAAATGAGGACTTGTTTGTAGGTTTGGGTAAGTTTGATGATCCTTACGAAATCAAATTAAAAGCTGATGCTATACCTACATCCAAACCTCCATACAGAGTTTCTCTAAAAATAAGGCCTAAATTAAAAGAAGAGTTGGAAAGACTTGAGGGTCTCGGCATAATAAGCAAAGTCACGGAACCCTCGGAATGGGTTAACAGGTTAGTGGTGATTGAAAAACCTGATAAGTCTATTAGAGTGTGCCTAGACCCGAAAGATCTTAACAACGCGATAGTAAAAGATTATTGTTATATTCCTACTATTGAAGACTTATCTGCGAAAATTAAGAATGCTAAATACTTTTCTGTATTAGACTTGAAAGACGCCTTTTGGCACATTGCTTTGACTGAGACTTCCTCAAAATATTGCACATTTTCCACAATGTTTGGAACATATAAATTTAATCGTCTGCCTTTTGGCATTGTATTAGCGTCAGAAGTGTTTCAGAAACGGTTATCTGACATTTTTAGCTCAATTGATGGTGTTGTAAACTATATTGATGATGTGCTATGTTTTTCAGAAACTGAGGAAGAAATGCATAACATCTTATCTAAAGTGTTCGAAAAGGCAAGGGAATGTAATGTTCGATTCAACAAAAAGAAGTTTCAATACATGATTAGACAAGTTAAATATTTAGGGCAAATATTTGAAAATGGTACAGTCCGACCCGATGACGACGCGATTAAGGCTATAACAAATTTTGACAGACCCAATGACAAGTCTGACTTACAACGACTTTTAGGTCTAATCAACTATTTACGACCATATATCCCCAATCTGGCTTCACTTACTAGCCCATTGAGAGATCTACTAAAGAAAAACACGATACGAATCCCGTTCTGCAGACTTTTGATCCCAGTAAAGAGATCGTGATTCAGACTGACTCGAGCAAGACAGGCATCGGTTGTGTACTTTTGCAGGATAATAAACCCGTTTATTATGCCTCAAAATCCTTAACAGAGACTGAAATAAATTATGGTCAG
Source organism: Cydia fagiglandana (assembly GCF_963556715.1). Taxonomy (NCBI): domain Eukaryota; kingdom Metazoa; phylum Arthropoda; class Insecta; order Lepidoptera; family Tortricidae; genus Cydia; species Cydia fagiglandana. Next base: position 6,228,854 of record NC_085936.1, on the reverse strand, counting down.
ATAGAGAAAGAATTTCTTGCTGTATTATTCTCTTGTAAGAAGTTTCACTCATTTATTTATGGTCAAAAAGTTCTTATGTTGACAGATCATCTACCGCTGATTTCCATAATGAAAAAAGACTTACATGACATTCCGTCAACTCGCCTGCAGAGAATAAAATTAAAATTAAGTAAATACGACTTAACCATGAAGCATGTACCAGGTACACAAATGCACATTGCAGATGCATTAAGTCGAGCCTGCTCCACGGCTAGTCAAGACTGTGATAGTGATCTCAATGTAGTTGTGGCGGACTGGCCTTTTTGGCCACACGTCTATGGTTAGACGAGTTTTAGGCTGAAGCATGACATTCAGAAACAATCGCTGATTTTTTCGTGTCATTTGAATGTTATCATATTTATTAATTAATTATAGGAGATTTATTATAACGGGAAGTTTCATTCGACTCCGCCAGTAGGTCTCCTATATTGGTGACCCCGATTGAAACAGTATCGCATAATAAATTTACAAGCAATCATAAAATAATGACGGATGAAACCAAGACCGCTACCGAAGCCCCTTGTGTGGTATGTAAAGTCACTGTACGCACTCCACCGTTTTGGCCAGAGGAACCCGCATTATGGTTCTCGCAAATGGAAGCCCAGTTCGCTATCGCCGGCATATCAAGTGACACAACCAAATGTAACCACGTCATTGGCCAGTTGGAGCATAAGTACGCCGTAGAGGTAAAAGATATTATTAGCAACCCACCAGCTGACAATAAATATGAAAAAATAAAATCGCAGCTCATATCGAGGATCTCCGTGTCTAAAGAACAAAAGTTCCTGCAGTTGATGAAACACGAAGAGCTAGGCGACAGAAAGCCGTCACGATTCCTACGACACTTACGCGCGTTGGCAGGTGAGGGCATTCCGGAAGATTTCCTGAAAACCGTGTGGATAAGCCGTTTACCCGGCAGCCTGCAGGCGCTTATTACGTCCCAAGCCAAAGCTACGTTAGAAGAGTTAGCTGAATCTGCGGACAAGGTACACGACGTCGCTCCTCAGGCTCTGCAGGTCCATGCATTGGGCACTACCGCTCATGGCACGGAGATATCCGAAATTGCAAGGCAAATGACTGAACTTACTTGTAAATATGTAATAGATTCCTGTAAATCCTGATGATATTCCAAAGACTGCAATCATAACCCCCTTCGGGCTGTTCCATTTTCCGTACATGACGTTTGGCCTCCGAAATGCTGCACAAACGTTCCAACGATTTATGGATGAAGTGCTCCGAGGCTTAGATTTTTGCTACGGATATTTGGATGATATCTTAATCTTCTCCTCCAACACAGAAGAGCACGAAAAACACCTTCACACGTTATTCCAGCGTCTGCAAGATTACGGTGTTCTCATTAACGTAGCAAAATGTGAATTTGGAATGGCGGAATTTACTTTTCTTGGACATAAAGTTTCAGCCCAAGGGATCCAACCCCTCGACACCAAAGTACAAGCGATGTTGGATTATCCCGCACCTAAAAACGTCCGAGAACTCCGCAGATTTCTTGGCATGTTTAATTTTTATCGAAGATTCGTGCCAGGCGCTTCAGAACTGCAAGCACCCTTAAATATTGTGCTGGCTGGTCCAAAGAAGAAACCTACGCAGGACATTGAGATGACGCAGGAAATGATGAAAGCGTTCGAGGCATGCAAAAAAGGACTTTCGCGAGCTGCTACCCTAGCTCATCCACGAACAGACGTTGAGTTGGCTATCCACACTGACGCCTCAGATACCTCTATTGGCGCTGTACTACAACAACGAGTAACACCTGGAGCTTGGGAACCACTAGCATTCTTTTCTCGTCGTCTGAAACCGTCGCAAAAGAAATATAGCCCATATGATAGAGAACTGCTGGCCATATATGACGCTATCAGGCATTTCCGTCACATGGTTGAAGCCAGGCCATTCACTATTTACACGGACCACAAACCCCTTACTTATGCTTTCTCCTCAACAAGAGACAAATGCTCTCCTAGGCAATTCCGCTACTTGGATTTTATTTCCCAATTCAGCACAGACATACAATATGTGGCAGGGAAACTAAATGTAGTGGCAGACTGCCTGTCCAGAGTTGAAGAAATTGGTGGATATACGATCGACTACAAAGCGCTGGCAAATTCTCAAGACGGAGATAGAGAATTGCATCAACTACTACAACACGGTACAGGGCTGAATCTAAAGAAATTGAGAATTCCTGACTCCGATCTCGAAGTGTACTGTGATGTCTCAACAGCATACCCAAGACCATATATAACGGAAACTTTCCGGCGAAAAGTATTCGACGCAGTACACAGGCTGAGCCACCCAGGCGTTAAAGGAACCATCCGCCTGGTAACGCAAAGATTTGTTTGGCTTGGCATCAGGAAAGATTGCCGATTGTGGGCTAGAGAATGCGCAGATTGCCAAAGAACAAAATTTCGCGTCACACTTCATCTCCCATCTCATCATTCTCCACCCCATCTCATCGTTTTTCACACGTCCACATGGACATAGTAGGGCCATTACCTTATTCTTGTGGTTACAGGTACTGCCTCACGGTCATCGATCGCTTTACGCGTTGGCCTGAAGCATATCCATTGGCGGACATCACCGCAGAGACCTGCGCACTAGCCTTTATATCAGGCTGGGTCGCCCGCTTTGGCTGTCCTGCAAAAATCACCACGGACAGAGGCAGACAGTTTGAATGCGAGCTTTTCCGAAGTTTGGCGACAATCCTTGGATCTGAGCATCGACCAACAACTTCTTATCATCCGGCTTGCAATGGGATGGTCGAACGCCTCCATCGACACTTAAAGGCAGCCATAATGTGCCATACCAACACGCACTGGGTAGAAGCTTTGCCTTTGGTACTTCTCGGAATCCGCAGTGCTTGGAAAGAAGACATCCAGTCTTCGGCGGCGGAGCTCGTATATGGCGAGCCATTGCGCCTACCTGGTGACTTCTTCAAACCTTCAGAAACTACTGCAGTCGACTACTGCAATTTTGTGGAAAGGCTACGCAACCATATAGCTAAAATCATCCCAGTTCCTGGCACTCGTCACTCTCAGAGGCCGTTCTATATCCCGAAGGACCTCAGCTCTGCAGATTATGTTTTCCTACGACATGGACCTGTCAAAGGATTACTAGAATCCCCGTACACTGGCCCATATAAAGTTTTGCAGAGAGGAAGCAAAACATTTAAAATAGAGAGATCAGGGAAAGCAGACACTGTCAGTATCGACAGGCTCAAGCCAGCGTATATGTCCAAAGACGATTGGGGAAATCTAAGTCACAGCAGCGCTACTCCTGACACGCCATTAACTCCGCAAGTGCCTGCATCTGCTACCAATAATCTACCGCTAGAGCAGGAACAAACTGCAGAAAAAAGAACTCGTAGCGGCCGAACCGTACACTTTCCGTCCCATCTTTTTGACTATCGACCGTAGCAACGGTCTCGGCGGGGGAGTAGTGTGGCGGACTGGCCTTTTTGGCCACACGTCTATGGTTAGACGAGTTTTAGGCTGAAGCATGACATTCAGAAACAATCGCTGATTTTTCCGTGTCATTTGAATGTTATCATATTTATTAATTAATTATAGGAGATTTATTATAACGGGAAGTTTCATTCCACTCCGCCAGTAGGTCTCCTATATAGTAATTCACAGTTTTAACGTTTCAGATGCAATATTATCTCAATTGAGACAAGAAATAAAAGTAGATCCTGTAGCATCAAAATTGATTGATTTTTTCAAAAAAGGATGGCCAACTTCTGTATCTAAGGTACCGACTGAACTGAAATTCTATTATGACATCCGAAAAACCATTTGCTTTGAGGATGACTTGATATTTATAGACCAAAGGCTTTACGTCCCAACATCTCTACAAAGACTAATACTGACAAAACTGCACGAGTGTCATTTCGGCATGTCTAAGACCAAAGCTCGAGCGAAAACATTATTCTACTGGAAGAATATGTTTTCTGATATAGACAAGTTCATTTCTGGCTGTAGTGTGTGCCTTAAACATTCTAATAACAACATGAAAGAACCAATGGTTATGAGAGAATTACCTGAACTGCCTTTTCAGCATATTTCCGTAGACATTTTGCAATATGGAAATAATGATTATTTAACGCTATTTGACCACTACTCAAAGTGGATCGAGTTACACAAACTCAACAGTAAGACAGCCGAGGCAACCATTACTATCTTGAAGACTATATTTTCAACGCATGGCATACCAGAGGTTATATACTCCGATAACATGCCATTTAACTCGCTAGCATTCCGGGATTTTAGCATCGAATGGGGTTTTAAAACGGTGTTTTCAAGTCCTCATTATCACCAGAGCAATGGAGCTGCAGAAAGGGCAGTGCAGACGTGTAAAGGGTTTCTAAAGAAATCTGCTGAAACGAAAACTGATATTGAGTTGTTTTTGTTAGAATATAGAAATACCCCAATTATCAGTCTTAACTGTTCCCCTTCTGAGCTGTTGTTCAATAGACTCTGTAGAACCAAACTTCCAATAAATAAAGTTTTATTAAAACCAAAACTACATAATGATATACAAAATAAATTACTGAATAATTGTAATAAAAATAAATCATACTACGATCAACACACTAAACCTAGAAGTGACATTTTTGAAGAAGGGCAAAAGATAGTATATAAAGAAAATGAAAATAGTAGTGTTTGGAAACCAGGTACGGTTTATAAAATCACCAGTAATCCACGATCTGTAACAATAAAAGACTGTTATGGAAACTTAAAAACTAGGAACTCATGGTTCATCAAAGTGGACAAAAGTAGAGAGCCTGTCCAACCACATGTACAGTCGGCTTGGTCTCAGATCGCTGTCCAGCAGTCACCTGCTACTGACTTGAATCCAGCTGCAACTCCTGAGTCTGAGATGGAGTCGACAAGTGCTACTGAGGCACCTGCTCTTCCAATGCCTCTCAGAAGATCTAACAGAGATGTTAGACCTCCTAGGCATCTCAACGATTATGTGTGTAGTATTTAATTCTTAACCTTTATATTTTATTATTTTACTTTATGTTGAAAAGGGAGATGTAGAGTATGTTTAGTTTGTCTATGACTTTTATGTTTTTGTGTCTATGATTGAACAGAAGAATAAAGATTCATTCTTAGACCAAACTAGATATGGTTGTTGTTTATTTCAAATAATACCTATTACAGTAAAAATACTCTCATCAAAATGGAGCCCTGAGTAAGCGTAGTAACCATAACAATACAAATCGTCGGGTGACAAGCAAAAATCACTAAGTATATATGTACTATCAAAAAATTTAAGTAACAATGCACTTGTAACACGGTTTATTGTCCAATAATTTCAATGGTGTTAGTTAGTGACTTTAGCTTGTCACCCGACGAAATAGAAAATGATTAAAAAACCAGAGATTCTTACAAATTGACTTCGTTGGTTTGGTGTAGATATTAAAGTTGTAAAGGCTTTATTTTGTTGACAGCGTCATTAATGTTATTATACATATTATATTAATCCAAGCATATACAAATATAAAAACTACTCGTGTGACTAGTGACATAAATACTTACGGATAATTTATTCAACTAACCTTTTAAAGTCAGAAAATAAATTGCATTGACCACAAAAAAAATCGTATAAGCTTTATTTGAGTGGATTACATGAGTATGTAGGTATATGTCTGGTCTTTATATATGCAGGTGCATCGAGTTTAAAGCAATTCAATAGAAACCACTTTACGAATGCGGCTTCGAGAAGAGAAACCGAACTAACAACTGAATAAAGGTTCTTTTTTATATAATTTGGTTTTCTGTGCACATCGTTTTATGCCAATTTATGCCAATCAATAGACTTTTCATGCCAAAGAATGCCATTTGTTATTATTGCATATAATTTTTAAGAAAAAAAAACCGACTTCTATGGGGGCCGGTGAAAGATTATTGTAGATGGTACACTATGTAGAAAAGGAGGTAAAACCACCCACTTTTTTACTAGCATTTTGCTTCTGTAAGGGTCGTAGTTCTAGCCTAACCTAACCCACTTCTCTGATAGCAGTTCAGTTCTGTGAGGATCGCAGTTCAAACCTAACCTAACCCACTTAACGGCCCATGCGGTGCGGTGTACGGGGGTTTAAGCGGGAGGGGCTAGTAAGATTGGCATCATCATACTTATATACTTACACATTTTATGGTAGGTAATCATAGTGGTTTATTTAGTTAAGGTATCCTAGTGGTTTTCCGGGTCAAGGTCCGGGTCCGAGTCCGGGTCTGAGTCCGGGTCCGAGTCCGGGTCCGAGCCCGGGTTCGAGTCCAGGTCCGGGTCCGGGTCCGAACCGGATCCGGGTATGAGTCCGGTTCTGGGTCCGAGTCCGGGTCCCAGTCCAAGTCAAAATCGAAATTCGTAATCACCAAATGTGTACTATGCGTTGTTGAAGAGTTCTGTTCTGATCATCATCAGCAGTTCCACTTCATCAAATGCGACAGTTTATAATGAAAATGCTTAATTTTCTGATGTAAATACAAAAATCTCTATACACATGCCTTTAATATTTGAGGAGTTCCCTCGATTCCTTATGGATCCCATCATCAGAACTCGAGCTTGACAAAAATGTGCATTAAAAACTTAACTTGCTTAACAAACATAACGAAGAGGAAAAATCTCGAAACGTGAACTATGCGTCGTTGAAGAGTTCTGTTCTGATCATCATCAGCAGTTCCACTTCATCAAATGCGACAGTTTTTAATGAAAATGCTTGATTTTCTGATGTAAATACAAAAATCTCTATACGCATGCCTTTAATATTTGAGGAGTTCCATCGATTCCTTATGGATCCCATCATCAGAACTCGAGCTTGACAAAAATGTGCATTAAAAACTTAACTTGCTTAACAAACATAACGAAGAGGAAAAATCTCGAAACGTGAACTATGCGTCGTTGAAGAGTTCTGTTCTGATCATCATCAGCAGTTCCACTTCATCAAATGCGACAGTTTTTAATGAAAATGCTTAATTTTCTGATGTAAATACAAAAATCTCTATACGCATGCCTTTAATATTTGAGGAGTTCCATCGATTCCTTATGGATCCCATCATCAGAACTCGAGCTTGACAAAAATGTGCATTAAAAACTTAACTTGCTTAACAAACATAACGAAGAGGAAAAATCTCGAAACGTGAACTATGCGTCGTTGAAGAGTTCTGTTCTGATCATCATCAGCAGTTCCACTTCATCAAATGCGACAGTTTTTAATGAAAATGCTTAATTTTCTGATGTAAATACAAAAATCTCTATACGCATGCCTTTAAGATTTGAGGAGTTCTCTCGATTCCTCATGGATCCCATCATCAGAACTCGAGCTTGACAAAAATGTGCATTAAAAACTGAACTTGCTTAACAAACATAACGAAGCTGACAAATCGCAAACCGTGAACTATGCGTCGTTGAGGAGTTCCGTTCTGATCATCATCAGCAGTTCCACTTCATCAAATGTCACTCTGTTGGATGTATATGCTTGATTTGATGATAAAAACCCAAAAATCACTATATGTATGCCTTTAACATTTGAGGAGTTCCCTCGATTCCTCATGGAACCCATCATCAGAACTGGGTTTTGACGGAAACGGGACCAATCTGTATGCATATACATTCAATCAAAAAAATAATTTTCAAAATCGGTCCAGTAATGACGGAGATATGAAGTAACAAACATAAAAAATAAAAAAAATAAAAAAAATAAAAAACATACAACCGAATTGATAACCTCCTCCTTTGGGATTTGGAAGTCGGTTAAAAATACAAAAACGTGTAAACCTATAGGTAGGTACCTATATGTATAACGGACTTAATGCCTAATGACATTCTGCACCAGATAATCAATTGAAAGTAAAGTGTCTTTATATTTGAATTTTTTTAATTAGTGAGTAAAATATCTATTGGTAAACTTTTGCATCACATTTTCGTTTTTTTTTCAATAATTATAGTTGATTTCAATTAATGACGAATATTACACCAATATAAAAACTTTGTTCTTTACTTAACCTCCTACGCAGTACATATTCCAAAACCTATTTTGAACTTTTATTATGTAAAAAAGGGTTCCAATTCGAAAAACAAAACAATTGCTTCTGAGTCTCGGGAGGATAAGATATCACCACCGCCACCCACATCACGGCGACCGTATGGAGTATTTTATGCCAAACATAAAATTACAATTCAATAGAAATCACTTTACTACCAAACTGTTCCGAGTAATAAAACGGACGTTTACAATTTATTCACGCCCGCCATCGCTGATTCAGATTTAACAACTCGTTACGGTTTTGATTTTATTTTTATATAATCTTGAAGATCACTCGCTCTGATTGGTACATGCGAGATAAAGTAAAAGATGCGCGACAAATTCCCAAAACGATCGTCAAGGTCGTATCAAAACCACCGGCGTATTATCGATAGCTTTATCCATCTTTATCCGCGGGATAAAATAACTGTCACTTGGATAGAAAGTGACAGACACCGTTTTATCACGCTGACGCTAGACAGGAACGACCATCATATCTGTACAGTTCTGAAGCGGTATCATGGACGCACTTTTATCACCTGTCATGCCATGCGTCACTTTCGGTCTTACGTATTTGTTAGAACGTGATAGGCATGGTGACAAATGATAAAGAGCCGACCATCTTAGCCCTATATAACCGTAATATGTTGTTTAATCTCGATCGGGCTTCTGAAGGGTGTTTTTCTACCATTAAGGTGACAGTCCATTTCCAACGACAGCTGCACTACTGTTCATTTTACCAGATTTTACTATGGAAATTGACAATGACAGCGACGCGTTCAGTAGGTACCGGTAGTACCGCTGCGGTTAGAAATGGAATGTTACCATTAGCCATATTTTGGTAAAAGGTATGAGGTTGATTAGATCTACACTGAATTTTAATTATAAAATCACGAAAACGCATAAAAATTACTGTTGAAAACATCGACATCTGATCAGCTGAAATGTATGAATCCATACATTTTCTTTGAGACTATGGAGTTGGTCCCGTAGTAAGAGCTATTTATTTTTCTGCAAGACAAGGGTCTTAAAAGTCAAGGACACAAAAATGCCAATTTTCGAAGATAGTATCTATCAGGGCGTGCGTTTGTTTATGGTTCGGGGCAGAGCCTATTGGAGGCTATTTTTCAATTTCAAGTGCTGAAACTGCTGAACCATACACACTATCCTTCTCGAGCTGCCGCGATGTTGCCCGCTCTGCCTACTTCGTCAAGTCTGTAGCCGGGGTTTTAAAATTGGTGATTAAATTGTATACGTATGGACGCTAGATGAGATTGGCGCCAATTATTTTCCTGATGAAATCGGTCGATTTGATCAGCCCGTCTGGACACGCCTTAAGTTAGCTTTGCGTTGCTATGAAACCTTTGGCCATAATTACGTAGGTCGTTACTAAGATCAGGGATTAAGTTGGACAAGTACTATTGTGGCAATATGTCAACAGTTGGGGACCGTACACCGGAACCGAGAGAGATAACGATATACGTGCTCGAACAAATTAGTTCGATAAAGCGGTAATAAACACTATATTGCATAACGGGTACGGATACGGAACGGATAGGATCAGGTTAATTAAGGGCCACCATCCCTCTAACCCGGGGTTAACCGGTTAAACCTGGAGTTATCATGGTTACCAGTACATTTTGACACTGGGTTAACGGTTTTACCGGTCATCATCATCATCATCATCATCTCAGCCATAAGACGTCCACTGCTGAACATAGGCCTCCCCCTTGTTATGGGGGGTGAATGCCATAATCGCCACGCTTGGCAGGCGGGTTGGCGATCGCAGTCGAGTACACCGAATTTTGAGGGACGCTGCTGCCCGTCCACCGGTGGTCTTGGACGTAGTTTAAGGACATACCCGGGTCCACCGGGTTTTACCGGTTAACCCCAGGTTAGTGGGATGGTGCAAGTGGCGCTAAGAGTATTATTGTTTTCAACACGGACACACAAACACATAAAAGAACTATTAAAATTGAATGGAATTTAAGTAATGTCACAATCACGCGGCAGATGGCACTTATCGTAGTCAAACGTAAAGCTGAATCACGCCATAAATATTTTGATTGCAATCGGACAAAGGGAAAGGGTTCTCAATTCCTAAGGCTATTTGTACTATGTTTTTCGATTCCTTGAAGACCAATGGAAAAATATTTTGTTCGAATTTCATAAATTTAATGTAAAAAAGATCCCTTAGTAGCTCGCGCTTTTACTTTGTTCTAGGTGATATTACCATTTCGTGAAGTGGAACACAGGACAGTGGTTCTTGTTTTGATACTTGCAATTAACTAATGACGAATACATGAAGCATGATAATTATATCCAAGTTGTCAAAAACAAACACTAAGTTTAATTTCCTTCATTGCGTAGACAAAGCGTAAAACGTACTGTACCTTTCTGTATCTGTTCCCGACGGTTATATAGCAAGTGCATTCATTGCAGAACGCAATAATTAATCTGTCGTGTTCAAGGCATACATGATGAGTTGAACTGATCTCGCTGAATGCTATGTAGCTAGGACACACACATACCGGGTGTGGCCTGTAACATGTGCAACAAATTTAACTGTAGGCTGTACTCCTCATACTGACCAACATTTGTTCAGCGACTTTTAAAAATAACTTGTTGTTTGATTTTTAATACACTTTAAAGTTTATTCTAAGACGCAATGTATTGCGAATTTTGTTATGTTTAAGGCGTGACAAGCAACGTCAATCACAATGATATGGCGTGGCGATGGCGTCCATTGAAGATAATATTTATTTTGTATGAAAAATAGGGAGTCTAAATACTTCATAATTTTTAAAAGTTGTTGAACAAAAGTGTCACCGTTTGAGGAGTACAATCTATGTTTTAATTATTTGCTCGTATTATAGGCCACACCCGGTATAACATTACATCAAATAACAAATCTTAGGTACTTAACAATAGGTTTAGGTACCTAGATTCAAAACTAATTTAACTGTAATTTTTAAGTCCTTTGTAATCATGTTCCGCTTAAAACGAAAGGAGTCCTATTAAAGTCCTTAGAGTGATTCCAAACTCGGCCATTTATAATAGGCTTTGAAACTGCTGCCTAGTTAATTTAAAGTTTTAATAAAAATTATATGTTTCATATTGAAAATTTTGTCACTATACTCGGTGTCGTTTGTATTTGTACACTGTGGGCTAGAATAACCTAGATTAAATGTCTAAGCTCCTGGATTACGCACTGTGCTAGGCGTGGCTCGCTCCGCGATTTCTATAGGTAGCTAAAAGTACATTCGTTCCACCTCAATTTTGGGGAAAGCCATAAGCCGCGCGTGGCGCTGTCACCACCTAGCGGCCATATCTGTGCTGATCGTAACAGACGCGTTTTGTTAGAGAGCGAATCTTCTGTAAGTACCTATTTAGTACTATTATTTATTCTGTGACTGTGCTAAAGGATCTGTATTTATTCTTTAATCCAGTGGATTCCGGTTCTTTCACTATCACTAAACGTAGGCGTGAGAGAGACGGCCAAAATGACAATTACCGTAAAAAGGGGTGAGTTGGGTGAAATTTGACTTTCAAACCTCAATAAAATTTTATTTTTACATGTGAAAACTGAATGGTGTATATAATAAGTGGTTCGGACGTTTGTATTTTATTTTGGGTAGTTCCATTTCATAACTTTGAAGAGGAAAACCCACCTCACCCCGTAGTGCCTCGTATTTGGGGTGAGAGGGTTTTTCATACATAGGTGATTTTGGAAGATTGTTGGATCGATTTTTTTTTATTATGCGTATTACTATAGCCCCATTTTAAATTGGAATACATTATTTGTGTAGCAGTAGTTTAAAATCCCTTCTCACCCCCCTCTCAAACCTTCTCTCCCCATTCATAACCCAACTCTCCCCGCGAAACCTACTCACCCCGTTTTACGGTATACAAGTTTTTAAGGTGTGTTTTAGATCTATGTTCGTGATTTTTTTCTATTGAGAGAAAGTCACGAAATCAGGTTTATGAAGTTACTACAGAATGGCCACAACTGCCACAAGATTGTTAACTATTCATATGGCAACTGTATTATTTATGTATGATACCTATAAACAAGCGCTACAATTAAAAAAAAACTACTAACACAACTAACTCTTCGAATATGTATTATAATGTTCCTATTTTTTTAGTACTATATATAGCATGAGATTTTTGAAGAAACGATTCACGATTTGGGAAAAATGTGACACCTCTAAAATTGGTCCTTTGGCCGTCACTATCTATATTTAATGCTGTACAAACAGATATCATAAACACAAGAAGTATCATCAACGTGGTATAAAAATAAGGAGTTGGCCTTAATTAAGAACAAATCAATCTTCGATTTAATCGCTCTTCTTCATAATCACCATCGTAAAGGATACGGCAGTGTAAAAGTGGCATTAAAAATCGATTAGTGGTCGACAAAAACCTACAGCCACTTTTATAGCTCCTACAAACATTGTAAGTGTGTATTCAATAGAGCAGTTAATCGAGTATTATACGCCTCGAAAGCACCTATTTAATTGAAAATTTCTAACGTGTGGCTTTATTCTTTAAGTACAGTTAGTGTTATGGTTATTTCCAGTGGCGGATTTGCAGTCTTTGCCGCCCTAGGCCCCAGGCCTTGTAGCCGCCCCTCTCTGAGCTTCACCCATCATATTGACTACATTTAGGTCAGGCAACGAAAAAATATAGAGGGAAATGCTTGGGACACATTTTTAACTTAGTAACTTTATTTGGACTCTTTCCAAATAAAGTTACTAAGTTCAAAATGTGTCCCAGGAGTTCAGGAGGTGAACATATCAAAAGTCCCCTTGAGCGGGGGTAGGGGAGTTTGGTTTGAAGGGCACATTTTTCGGTTTTCCGCTTATTAGGCATATCTCAGAAACTATACGTCCTTGTGATATATGATCATGGGAACATAGGTTTTGCGAAAAAAATAAGCAAATACTTACCTATTCATTTTAAGTGACAGTTTTACCTACAAAAACATCAAAAAAATCTAAAAAAGGAACAAGAAAAACATTTTTTTTGCTATACCTCATATATATTTTTTTCCTTCTTTTGGCCTCCAGCGAATTCCAGAGAAGTTTAAAGGACAAATTAGTAGGTATTTAGTTAGAACCAGTAGTTTCGGAGATAAGGGGGGACGGGAATGGTCATTTTTTGCCTATTTTCTTGAATAACTGCTAAACTATTTATCCTAAAATTATGGAAAAATATATATATTTGAGATTCTTACAATGAGCTCTTTGATTTGGTATGTAACACGATATAGTTTGAAAAGCTTTAATTTTTAATTTTCTTATTTACCCCCCAAAAATGGCCTCCATATTTAAAATTCATTTATTTACGTTACACGTCCATCTTTGGGTCACAAACATACATGTGTGCCAAATTTCAACTTAATTGGTCCAGTAGTTTCGGAGAAAATAGGCTGTGACAGACGGACAGCCAGACGCACGAGTAATCCTATAATGGTTCCGTTTTTTCCTTTTGATACGGAACCCTAAAAACGGGGAACAAGGCGCGAAGGCGTCAACAATCTGAATGAAATCGACGCCACACTCGCGTTCGCGGCTTCGCGCCGCGATTCGCGCACAAGTGTGGAGGGCCCTCAAGATATCAAAAAACTTGTGGCTTGTAGCAAATTTTACCCGCTTCCATTTTGTAATAATGATCGTGTCGTTAGAACGCATAGTTTTCGAGATATAAGCGAAAGACCGAAAAATGTGACCTTCACACCCCTTTCTTCCCCCGGCTCAAGGACTACGGCCCGGGACTTTTGATATGTTCACCTCCTAGATAGTCCAAATAAAGTTAGGTACGAAAAAATTGTGTTTCATGCATTTCCCTCTATAGGTACCTTTTTTTGAGAATTCGTTGCCTGGCCTAATTTTGAGTTATTTTTTGTTACCATCAGCGAATTTTTTTGTCACAATTTGCCGCCCCTAATATCTTGCCGCCCTAGGCCCGGGCCTACTGTGCCTTATGGGAAATCCGCCACTGGTTATTTCAATATGCTTCACGAAGGATCAAGATTGTTTAATCCATCACTGTAGTGCGAGCGATAGGGAAAATGTGGCAGAAGGGATCGGCATACTGAGCTCGCACGGCCTGCCGCAGCGCGTAAAATACCTAAACTCGCTCAACGCCGAAATGTAACAGCGCTCTTAAGGGGAGGTTAAAGGATGATTCACGTTAGACCGGGCCGTGTCCGGGCCGGAGCTTCCGGCGCTTACTTTTCTATGACATGACAGGCGATCACGTGATGCTTTTCATAGAAAACGATGCGCCGGAAGCTCCGGTCCGGACACGGCCCGGTCTAACGTGAGTCATCCTTTAAGGAGCTGATCTGACTGCTGATTTATTTTCTTGTTTCTATTGTATAATTTCACTAATTTCTCATTTTTGGTGTAGTAATTTCCCCAATTTAGTTTTAATGTGATACATACATAGGTATAAGTTTATCCTTTAATTTTGTATTGGGAGGTTGCATTAAAAGTCGCTGTGTGTTATGATTTTTTGAACGTTTATTTCTATGATAAAAAAACATGATTTTAATCAAAATATGCGCCATCGGCAGCTACGACCTTCTCCCACTTTTCTGGCAACAATTGAATTCCGCGGCGAAAGAAAGCTCAGCAATCAGCAATCCAGTTTTGGACTTCTTCATAATCTTTGAAATGCCTGTCTTCTAAATCATGCTGCATCGACCGAAACAGATGATAGTCTGATGAAGCCAGGTCTGGAGAATACGCTGGGTGATAGGGTTTCCCATTCAAATTCCATTAACTTCTGTTTGACCTTCAAAGCAACATGAGGCCGAGCGTTATCATGAAGAAGAATCACTTTTCGTCGATTCGATGCAATCGATGGTCTGTTTTTCATCAAATTTTTGTATAAATTGTCCAACTATTGTTGATAACGCTCAGCGGTGACTGTTTCATTCGGCTTTAACAACTCATAATAGACAACTCCTTCTATATCCCACCAAATACAGAGCATCGTCTTATTAGCGTGGATGTTCCGCTTTGGAGTCGATGTTGTCGGTTGGCCAGGATCAACCCATGTTTTTTTTCGTTTTGGATTCTCAAAATAGATCCATTTTTCATCTCCGGTCACGATACGCCATAAAAAACTCTTCTTTTTTTGCTTTGCAAGTAAGGAAATGCAGATGTTTAGCCGATTCGCAATAGCACTGTCGGTCAATCGATGTGGCAGCCATTTTCCTTCTTTTTGTATCTTCCCAATGGCATGCAAACGTCGCGATACAGTTGATTTATCGATTCCAAGTTGTTGAGCTAATTCTTTAAGCGATTGAGCGGGATTATCGTCCAATAGCGCTTTCAATTCCTCATCTTCAAATTTTTTCGGTTGTCCTGGCCGTTCTTTGTCATAAACATCACAGTCACCACTTTTAAACCTTTTAAACCAATCTCTGCATGCTGTTTCGGATGGAGCAGATTCCCCATAAGTTTCCGCGAGCAATCGGTGTGCTTCAGCCGCACTTTTTTTCAGATCGAAATAAGGAATAAGTACACATCGGAAAAATAACTTATCGCGATCCATTTTTCACTGAGTATTAAATATTACTTATTGAATATAAAAATGCTGACTGTCAACTGGATTATATTAACACACTTTTAAGCTACAAAATTGTACATGTCACAGTAATTATACTTTAGTCTAGAAATTGCTAGCCACATCTATATGTGAACAGCGGGAATTAATGCAACCACCTAATAAATATGTAGGTATTTATATCCTTTCCCCCTTAGTCATAAAACTTTACGGGCCTGATTTAGTTAAATTTTATCCATTTTTTACAAATACGTTTTATAGACACACGCAGTGCAAGTGTTATTTTAAACGTCAAACTTCTATGAAATTATTACGTATTTAAATAACACTTGCGCTGCGCGTGCTATCTAAATACTTTGCAGACTTTTCTTGGTTTAATTCTAGCGGTTTGTTTATGCCGTAAGCCCCCATTCGCACGACAGCTTTTTCAACGCGCGTTAAAAAAGCGCTTGAATCTGTCCGCACTCTAAATTTTTTAGAGTGCGGACAGATTCAAGCGCTTTTAGCGACCGGTTTAGCGACCAAGGCTTAAAGTCGAAAATACAACAACTCTTAATAAAAAGTGCCACCGCCATCGTGTGAATACACATGTATCCATTTGTAACATACGAACGCTTTTTTAACGCGCGTTGAAAAAGCTCCCGTGCGAATGGGGGCTAATAGGTAGTAAATTGAATATATTTTTCCATTAAGCTTTTACAACGAATTCTTACAATGTACCTACTACATTTCGTGTGCCCTAAGCACTCTGTAAGTTTTAGAGCGCTATTAAAATATAGACCAGTTCACTGGAAAATGGCACCATAATTCAACAAGGGGTACTTTGCACTAAACACTTACATAGTTTGTACTCTATTGAAGTAAGTACTAAAAAATAACACCTATTATTATAGAGTATGTCATACACTTACGGGTACTATTCATACCTACGGCCCGATTCGAACTATAAGATACGTCAATTAATAGATCCAGAAACGATATGGATTAGATATATCAGTGTCAAATGTGACGTCTAGATCTATTACTTGACGGACGTATCGTAAAGTTCGAATCGGGTAGCTAGTGTCTCTTAACTTACTTGCGCTGAAGGTTGTAACTATTTTTAGGCTCCATGCTTAAAGCTTTTTAACAAACCTATCAAACATTTTGATAACCCTTTTTAGGCAATGAATACTTTCGTTATAATACATTATCAGCTTGTCGACCTTTCTTAATTACGTATTTCCAGGTTTCTTAGAAAAAAACAAGTGAAGAGTAGGTAAATAGGTATCTAAAAATATATTTTTCAAAACTAAAATTTGTTAATATTAAGTTTCTCGATCCCATCCTCTAATTAGAAGCTTAAAAAGAAACACTTTGTGATTAAATTTAACAAGGTGTAACTTAAAACTGCTTCCTACGCAAATTTTATTTAGAGAAAATTAAGCTGAAAATAATGCGGGTACGCCCCTCTATTCTTCCCGATATATGTATAATAATAACGCTTAACAAATTTCGATTCGGAATACCTCACATCTCCGTTGCTTGCTTCATATTCATATTTCAGAAATTATCCTTATAAGCGAGAAACATCCAGAGATCATTAAAACGGATGCCATCGAGAGAGCCGGCCGCATTATTCGCTTCGTTCAATATCTCGAGAAAATTCCAATAAGCAAGCGGCTAGTGACGTGCCGGTGATAATATCGCCATTCCTGAAAAATAAACTAATTAAACTTGTAGAGGGAAGTCATGTATTTGCACCACGCATAAACTTTTATAAGTTCTGTGGCGCATTGAGGTAACCGAGGACAAAGGAGCTGGCAGCTTCCTCGCTCAACGAATAAGCGTTGCGATTCAGCGAGGAAATGGTACCTGGCGGCTTAGGCGAGGTGACGATCGCTTGCGCTTCGCCATCAAATCGGTCTCTATCATCATCATCATCTCAGCCATAAGACGTCCACTGCTGAACATAGGCCTCCCCCTTAGACCTGCATGATGGGGGGTGAATGCCATAATCGCCACGCTTGGCGGGCGGGTTGGCGATCGCAGTCGAGTACACCGAATTTGAGGGACGCTGCTGCCCGTCCACCGGTGGTCTTGGACGTAGTTTAAGGACATACCCGGGTCCACCCGGGTCCGGGGTCCGGGGGTCCGGGTCGGTCTCTATATCACTCTTATATATTAGTGTGATAGTGACAGTTGCGTTTCGTTCGCTACGGAGGATTAGCGATTGGCATGTCTACGGGGCCAGTATCTTTGGCACTATGCCCCAGGGGCCCTCTTTTGATTGAGGGCAGCGAAGCCTTTCGTCGATTAAATATACAAGGTGCTAGTTTACGGCAACCTGTGGGTTTCGTTTTAGGTATTACTCGTAGTTTTAATTTTAAATTACTTTTTATTGAAAGTTTGTTGTTTAAATAAATAATTTTGACCCATCTATAGTTTTAACTTTTAAATTCTTTGTAATATCGCTTGTGTAAAAAACTTTTTATAAGGTTAGGTATCTACAATCATAATTTTACAAGTCCATAGACCGACGACATCATTATGAAATCATTGGCAAGGGAATGTCACATCACTAGGCCTGTGAAAATTATTCTTTCAGTCGATAAGCCCTGTATTCTGAGCGCAATGTACCGGCTTGTTACTCGAAATTGGCTGTTGTTATGATTGTCCGTTCCCCCGTTTTTTGAGGAAGCGAATTTTTCGGTCTATATTTTTACCTAATGCGATTTGAAATACGGCTCCGAGAGTAGACACGAGAAGAGGGTATATAGAGAAATATATTATTTATGAATAAACTAGCATTTTGTAAGTACGTTAGGTTAAACATATTAAGTACGTAAAGCTTACGTAATAATTAGGTACTTAAAGCCGCCACGTTTGACAAAAATTGTCACACACAAAAACATATTAAATATATTAAAACGGATCACTGACGTTGTGTTAAGTCGAAGATTACTCGACATGTCTCTTGCACGACGCAAACTCGGCACAAACATGCAATTATGTATGAGCAATGAGCTATGATGTGGAGCGAAACATGTCAAGCAAAGAGTTCAGCATCAAAAGAATAATTGCCAAAGCAAAGTCGTTGCACATTGGTAGGATTGGCAAGAAATTAAAGCACCTCCCATCGGGAAGTCGTGCGTTCAGAGGGCCTACCGCGTACCACATTCGACGTGTTGCCTTTCTATCGCACTTGTAAATTCGTACGTAGTGTCACAGGGAGGCAACACGTCGAACGTGGTTCGGGGTAGGCCCTCTGATCTCTTGCCAAAGCTATCCTAGGGAATTCGTGCACGCCATCTTTTCCGCGTCTGCCTCGTTTAAAAATTGTTCCTCGTGTAAGAAATAATTGAAATAAAGAATATAACGACTTCCAACCTGTCACTTTGAATGACAGTGACATTGATTTGAATCCCAGTTGGCTCAACTTGTTTTCTATAGAATAAACACGATTTTCTGACTCATGTCATAATGTATTACGTTACTTTCTAATTCCATTTAAAATGACTTCTCTACATTTTTTCATTAGTACAGAATTTCGGTAGTAATTGAGCTTAGAACGAGAAATACCTAATACCTGAACAACTTTTAGGACAATCGCTTTCGTTCGTTTTTTTTCGCCACACGTCGAAAATTGTTCACTTATCAAAATAAAAACTAAAATCGAAAGCAAACAGAACCCTGAGTCATCGTGATCGGAAAGTACATAGATAGGTAGGTAGGTATGTGTAAAATACGAAAAAAGCATTGCGGGTTGTATTGTATGTCATTGTGCATTAGGAATTAAAGTTTCAAAATCAGACCAAACAAAAGCACACTAACAATAAGAAGTATTTCAATAGTTTTACACACACTTTGATACAGTTACTTTTTTTTTCGAGCCTTAAATAGTTGAGAAGCAGTCTCATACATCCATCTGTGTATTCTCTGACTTTTTGTCAGTATGCCACCAAAGAATCTCTTACTGACATTATATTGATAAAAATTTTATCCTTTTATCTTTTGATCCTCTCACGAGTTTTGAATTCCAGCGCGGTAAGGCTCTAAGCGGAAATTAGATACCTATAGATTTTTATTTTATTTTTAAGAGTGCCATAGAAATAATGTTTGTATATATGTATGTACCTAAGTAAATCACCGTATGGAGAGAAGACGTCGTGAAAATGAAATATCGATTTATGAAAATCCCCGTGTTATTTTAAAATAAATCATATTGCTAATTTGTGAGTAAACTTGTGTCATTCGTTCCATTCGATCTTCGTACAAGAAAACAACGCTTGGAAAGCTTTAACACGACTAAGTTTATCGACGTTACAAAAAAATCACCATTTTCAAAGTAGTTTTTAACCGCGTTATATAGAGAATATATACCTCATTCACTAAAATCAGCTCAAGAGTTTTGAAGCTAAGGTGGAAACACTACAAAAACATACTCATACATACATACTTTGCATAGATACGAATAGACTTTCGGTCCTATTCGAACTTTAAGTTACCTACGTCAAATATTTCGGCTACATACGATATGGATTAGATATGCCAGTGTCAAATGTAACGTTTTTTCAAAGAACTTTTTTTCACTTTTGACACTGACATATCTAATCCATATCGTATCTTGCCGTAATATTTGACGTATAAGTTCGAATCGGGCAGTATAAAAATCATAACCCTTCCCATTGTTGGATAAAAATGCTTACTGTGATTGTGATTAGATCCATCATTTTATCTACAAATGCAAGGAAAGATCATCCAATTATATTTTTCCACACATATGACGATATAGATGTTATTTATAATGTATAATAAGCCAAGAGGTGAAGTTATTCCAGGCGTTGTTAAAACGTCTACGTGACTACATATTATAGAGTATCTTAAAGGTTGAACTCGGATTTTACAAGTGTGATGAATATTTCAAGATGGTGAATGGTCACGGCTTCACATATTATACTTAATAAATAATAATAATAAAAAATAATAAATATTATAGGACATTTTTACACAAATTGACTAAGCCCCACGGTAAGCTCAAGAAGGCTTGTGTTGTGGGTACTCAGACAACGATATATATATATATATATATATATATATATATATATATATATATATATATATATGTATATAAATACTTAAATAGGTACATAGAAAACAACCATGACTCAGGAACAAATATCTGTATCATCATACAAATAAATGCCCTTACCAGGATTCGAACCCGGGCCAGACCAGTCGTCAATACTTGAATTATTAATTTAGGGTTGCAACCTTCGAGCAACACCGGCTTCCGACACGTCGGAAGGGAGGGGCCCAAGCGATATCTCACCGTACAAATCTTTCTGCCATTTTTCGCGGGGGGAAGGTGCACACAGTCGCACTTCTCACACACTTCATACAAAATCCAATCAGAGGCCCTACCGCGAACCACGTTCGACGTGTTGCCTCTCTATGGCACTTGTAAATTCATACGTAAGTGTGACAGGGAGGCAACACGTCAAACGTGGTTCGCGGTAGGCCCTCTGTAATGACGACACAAATACAGAGAAAATGACACACGTCAAAGACAAATCTTGCAAACCTCGTTCTCTTTTTGTGTACGGACGAGTGACTAGTGTCACAACACGCACACTAACACATTTTCGTTGAAGTATGTCATTGTATTCTGAGAGATGAGAAGTCGGATTTGTCGCTCGACCGATCCGCAATTTGTACTGAGCGAGCAAAATCGATAAATCCAACAAATACTTGAGACTAAAATATAATAATTGTATTTAAATGTAATTAAACGTATGATATGTAAAAAAAAATTACATGTGGAATGTAACACTTTCTTTTTGTAAATTTGATGTCCCTGACCTCTTTTTATAGCAAAAAACCGAGCAAACAGGCATTTTTGTGCAGCAGTGTTCACGCGCGCGTCTGGACTCGGTCTAGTTAAAAATCCAAGTGCAACTAGTTTTATTACCCGCGGTAGATTAGATTGACGCGCTAATCTTGTACCTCGGCAGAGGGGAAATAGTGCGAATGCCGCCTCCCTTCCGTGTTGCTCGAAGGTTGCAACACACCGTCTGTCATTGTAGTTTTATCAAAATTAGCTTTTATATAAATAGTTCAGGAGGCGAAGCCTAGGGGGAGCTAGATGACAATCGTGCATCGACAAACGCGAAACGAATAGAAAAATGTAAGATAAGGTTGGGTAAGACTATCACCGGGGCAAGACAAACACCAGGCCCCTGTTTCACCAACGTGACAGGTGCGACGAATTGTAAAATCACTGTTGCTGACGTCACAGGCATCCATGAACTACGGTTACCGCTTACCATCGGGCGGGCCGTATTCCTGTTTGCCACCATCATTGTATTATTAAAAAAAACTTTATAATATCGGAAAAAAACAGATATTTCTCTTGCTAAGTTTATGACAATTGTCACAAGAAACTCTACAATTGTCACGAAATTCCGACATATAATATAGCTCATTACCTGTCAGGAATTACCTACAATTCTTCTAAATCTTTGACAATTGTCAAAAACTTCGCAGGAGAAATATCTGTTTATTTCCGATATAATAAAGTTTTTTTTAAATAATACAATGATGGTGGCAAACAGGAATACGGCCCGCCCGATGGTAAGTGGTAATCGTAGCCCATGGATGCCTGTGACGTCAGCAATAGTGATTTTACAATTCGTCGCACCTGTCACCGATGTGAAATTGGGGCCTGAACCACTGAGTTTTGACATTGACAGATACGCTCGCGTCTAAGGAACTTACTATGCATCTCGCTCGTACTCGCATATTAGTGCACGCGAGATGTATAGAAAGTAATTTACGTAGACGCGAGCGTATCTGTCAATGTCAAAACTGGTGGTAGCCGTAGTGTATGGAATCCTCATACTTCTTGCCCCGAGCAAAAATAAACATTGTTCGTCTTACCCCACCTTAAAATTCATGCGACTTGTTTTCTATCAACGATTGTCATCTTGGCTAGGACCCCTGTGTGAATTGACACCTGATGCAGGCATAGTTAGTGTGCGCCACAAACTTGCCAATAACTCGGTAAGTGCAAAGTACGGTTAAATATGAAATGCAATCCATAGGAGCCAACTTTAGACACAGTCTGTAAGTATTCATAGATCAGGGGTCGGCAAACGTCATGGTGTTCTTTCAAATCTCCCTATAAATCACATCAAGCATTTTTGTTTTGTAAGGTTTCCTTAACATTTTTTTCCGAGGATTAGGTCTTGTAGGTAATGAAAAGGTTACCGACCCATTAATCATATGTTAAAGCAACTAGCTATCCATATGCACAGTTTTCCCTTCTAAAGAAAAACAGCTTGAAGTAAACGCAAACCATATTTTCCGCTCAAGAAGATGGAACAAAAGTTTTTATTCACTTCAATTTCTTCAATACTTTCAGAAAAGTGCACTACGAGTTAACAAAGCGTATTGAAATACCAACACATACATGAAAGTTTTCGAACGACGCACCCATTTTTGTGATCACGTTCATAGGGAAGAATATTTTCGTTATTATGTTACTTACAAGTTCAAAGTGTATTTTATAAGTTTCAAGAAGCTGCAGATAGACAGAGAGCCTACCGTGAAACACGTTCGACGTCACATTTACGTACGAGTTTAGGTACAAGTGCGACAGAGAGGCAACACGTCGAACGTGGTTCGCGGTAGGCCCTCAGGGCTAATTAGAGAGATGTCTCTCAAGGGGAGCCTTTTACTATACGCACACACACAGTTGCTATACAGGGTGGAAAGATAAGTCGGGCCCTGGTGGGAAACTACCTTAAATCCTTAAGCTGGCTCATTTTACTTAAAGGAGACATTCCTTTATTTTTAAAAAGAAACAAAACTGCATTCAAAGATTTTTTCTTTTTTTCTTGAATTTTGCTTGTCTAAAAAATCTTGAGTACTAAATATTAGATTTTATGGATATTTTGTACGACAGACGAGTGTAAGACCTAATGTTTCTTGGAGAAATGTTATCATTAACATTATCTTTATCGACTAGTACAATAAAATTGCGAGTTTTGATTTTTTGGAATTTTTAGTCGGTTCGAGTCCCGGGCGAGGCAAGCGAGTTTTAGAAAATCTTTGAATGCAGTTTTGTTTCTTTTTAAAAATAAAGGAATGTTTCCTTGAAGTAAAATGAGCTAGCTTAAGGATTTAAGGTAGTTTCCCTTCAGGGCCCGACTTATCTTTCCACACTGTATAAGTGTATATGCACATTGTTCATCACTACACCTCATAAAACAAAGTCCCCCGCCGAGTCTGTCTGTTTGTGTTTGTATGTTCGCGATAAACTCGAAAACTACTGAACGGATTTCCATGCAGTTTTCACCTATCGGTAGAGTGATTCTTGAGGAAGGTTTGTGTATAATTTGTTAACCCGTGCCGGGGCGGGTTGCTAGTATAATGTACAATTCACGGATTAGAACCCCTGAATTATTTCTTATTCGTTACCCTCATTATAAAGGTAAGGATTAATTTCGACAATCCATTATCCAAGATTAGATGGCAAGAGGAATAATTCAACCTTATAATTCATGCCATTTGACCAGTTCCGGAAATATTCCACGAGCCATCTCTAATAATGGATAACAGAGCACCCCATCATTATCATTCGACCAGTTAATTTAGCATTTAAAATATGCGGCTTCGTCCACGTACCTACCGGTTTATAGCATTACAAATGACTGTATATCAAAAATGAAAGCAAATTTATTTTCAGTTTCAGGTAGATGGTAGATACATTATAAATAAAAATAATGTAACTTATCTATAAAATAAAACTAAAAACTAATACTAAATAAAATTAAAATACGTCTAAGAAATTACAGATTTACTTCTTATAATACTTTATACTACTCCTTTTCTTTGAAGTGGTGTAATGTTTTTATAGTAAGAGAAGCGGTATAATTAATTTGTGCAGTGGCTTTAAAACAATGCCCCATACATCAATGTCAGTTGGGTCTTAGCTGATTGTAAGGATACGCTCAGCTAGTAGTGGAAACAATGTTGTATCCATGACACAATACACACACTACCGTCTTCTTCTTCCTCGCGTTGTCCCGGCATTTCGCCACGGCTC
This sequence comes from Cydia fagiglandana, assembly GCF_963556715.1. Taxonomy (NCBI): domain Eukaryota; kingdom Metazoa; phylum Arthropoda; class Insecta; order Lepidoptera; family Tortricidae; genus Cydia; species Cydia fagiglandana. Next base: position 6,204,102 of record NC_085936.1, on the reverse strand, counting down.
ATGAGAGCCTGGGGTCCGCTTGCCAACTAATCCCATGATTTGACGTAGGCACTAGTTTTTACGAAAGCGACTGTCATCTGACCTTCCAACCCAGAGGGTAAACTAGGCCTTATTGGGATTAGTCCGGTTTCCTCACGATGTTTTCCTTCACCGAAAAGCGACTGGTAAATATCAAATGATATTTCGTACATAAGTTCCGAAAAACTCATTGGTACGAGCCGGGGTTTGAACCCGCGACCTCCAGATTGCAAGTCGCACGCTCTCACCGCTAGGCCACCAGCGCTTCTTACACACACTACCGTATTCGAACTTCAAGATATTCACAAGAGACGACACGTAGGTACTAGATCCATTCTAGATACGTTATAGTTTAGATATCAACTAGTTCTCTTTTGCAGCGCAATTCGGGCAACCAATGTCACTTTTACGTTGGATAGAGTAAGATATCTATTAGATGTGAATTGTATCTCTAACTTCTCTAAGTCATATCCTGTGGAAATCGTTCAAGAGTATCTCCAGAATCGCGCAAATATCAAATTTGACAGGTTAGATCTTAATCTTAAACATATCGTTATCGTATCTTGGTGATGTTTAAAAGATAGGTGTCTAATAGATGTCTATTTCAAAATCCGAATCGGGCCCACAGTAGGTCAAATCGATTTCGGAAAACTTGTTTCTTCTCGAATTACGCTGTCAATTATACAGGTGGCAAAAAAATAACGGCATTCTCGGTGCCAGGGGGTTTTGGGATTATACTGAGCAACTTTTGCTATGGGACCAACCCCGAAATCGCGAAAAATAATTTGGCTGTTTCATACATTTTGGCTGGTTCATTTTCTATGGGAGGGTAAATGTTCGCGATTTCGGGTCCCATAGTAAAAGTTGCTCAGTATAATCCCAAAACCTCCCTGGCAACAGTAATGCAGTTATTTTTTAGCCACCGTGTATATCGTCAACTATAATAGGTGTCTGGGTGGTTGGGTTTATGGCTCCTTACACGATGGGCCAACGCCGGCCACTCCAAGGGACGCAGCCGTGCGGTAGAATGAGATAGCAATATCACTTGCTCCCTCTAACGCATAAATGCGTCCCTTGGAGTGGCCGGCGCTGGCCCATCGTGTAGAGGAGCCATTAGATTAGTAACGTTGTGTAAAGAATTTCGATAGGTACGTAAACCATGATGATAAAGTAGGAATTTCCGAGCATTATAATACCTACAATGCTCAGGGTTTCATTAAGTAGGTAGTCAACATCGTCTAGCCTCGTGTCGCCCACCATACAAAATGATAGCCAAAGAAGTTAGAATCTTGTTGTATTTTCAGTTAGGTTGAATTTCATCTGTTCGAAAATTTTACGAAACAAATGAAATGTTACTTTGTTTTTAATTAAGGTTGACATTCCATCGAAAGTGAGTGTAGGTCACAGACAAAACATCCTCCAGACTGAGCATAGTCGCGCTACCCCCTCTGCCACGCATACGGTAGTTTTACTCCGAAAGTGTCTTTGTGTGATCTCCGTGTCTTTGAACGGACCAATGACGGCTCGGGACTTCGCTCACCTCGTCCCGCGCACCCCCGCATTTATGGCATCATCGGTTGAATAAAATAATTGCTCTAAACTCGGTCTAGAGGATTCCTAGTCTATGGTGTAGGTACATCATAATTATCATAAACATTGGGCGGCACGAGGCTAGAGAGGTCCTTGAAAACCGGGGGTAGCCCGTCACACAATCGCCATCAGATATATATCGGAGCGGCCGAGGTGCTCAAAAGTATCTGAACACTCATTCTAACGCCTTGACAATTGAGGCGTGTTCAGATATTTGTGAGCAACTTGGCCGCTCCGATATATCTGATGGTGACTGTTCATACGTCATACGACTGCCCTAAATATAAACAAACAAACATAAACAAAACTGTTTGAATATCCATTGTAGCGTATTTTTAGGGTTCCGTAGCCAAATGGCAAAAAACGGAACCCTTATAGATTCGTCATGTCTGTCTGTCTGTCTGTCTGTCTGTCCGTATGTCACAGCCACTTTTTTCCGCAACTATAAGAACTAAACTGTTGAAACTTGGTAAGTAGAAGAAAAAAAAACAATAAATTTTGGGGGTCCCCCATACATAGAACTGAAACTCAAAAAATGTTTTTCATCAAACCCATATCTATGGATAGGTCTTCAAAAATGATATTGAGGTTTCTAATATATTTTTTTTCTAAACTGAATAGTTTGCGCGAGAGACACTTCCAAAGTGGTAAAATGTGTGTCCTCCCCCTGTAACTTCTAAAATAAGAGAATGATAAAACTAAAAAAAATATATGATATACATTACCATGCAAACTTCCACCGAAAATTGGTTTGAACGAGATCTAACGCTACGTCTTACGTAGGCGAACAACGCGCGAACGCGGCGCGGCGCGGCGCGGCGAAAGCGGCCGCCGCCGCCGCCGCGCCGCGCCGCGCCGCGCCGCCTGACATTCGCGTGCAAATCGCGCCGCACCGCGTTCGCAACGAGATCGCTTACGTAGGACACTTCTATGGGCATCAAAGGATTGATTTCGCCGCGCCGCGCCGCGCCGCGTTCGCGCGTTGTTCGCCTACGTAAGACGTAGCGTAAGTAGTTTTTTTTTAATCGTCATAAATCGTAAACCGCAATTTTATTATGTTACTTGCTGCTACGGAACCCTTCATGGGAGAGTCCGACTCGCACTTGGCCGCTTTTTCTAAATACATTCATAAATGTGCTCGAAGGATTCCGAAGTTTGTTGAATCTTCGAATTTGTTTGTTTACATTTACATTCTGTTTGTAAATTTTTTTGCTACTTTTGTTTGTAACAAATAACTTTACATGGCTTGTATCTGAAGTGGATAATATTTTAATTACATTAGGTATTTCGGTATTTCCTCTTTTTGGCAGACTTTTAAGTAAATTAAAATATTAGGTAGACTGATTTACTGACAATGGATCTTTATTTTGACTTCCAAATTGATACTTCTACATATATACATAGAAGAAAAATGTTTTTAAAATACGATCATTTATTTAAGAATATGATTATTTTTCTTCACATGACTCTGATATGTATCATAACATACCTACCTATAAATAAGTATACCGTAGTTCTAGCGAAACGATATCAATATTTATGTTGATACAAGAGGGTAAATACCTAATAAAATAAATACGATACGGCTGCTCCAAAGCGTGACTCCTCATTTAAGATTAAAGTCCAAGAAAATTGTCTCGGGACCTCTTTTATCGTAATAAGAGTCAATGGAAATAACCAACGCGATTTTATGTTCTGTTTTTTCACAACCAGTGAGAACCCAAGCAACAAATAATATCACGGGAACCCATCTATAAAAGGAATAATAGAATAGACGCGTGGGTTTTTTGTAATACTCTAAAATCACGGATCCCTTAAATAAATTAGTTCGCCTCTTAGCGATTCAGCTCTTAGCTCATTCTGTATTCATTCATTCTATTTTTATGTTTATTACGTAACTAGGTACTTGTTAAAGCGATTAAAATGTGTTACTAGGTAGGTACTACTACATCTAAAATAAACCAATTAATTAGGACGAGATAAAAACCTAGTGCTTTTCTATTAGAGACGTATTATAAAGTGTTTTTCTAGGATACTTATACAAAAGCGACGTATAGACATGTACCTATATGAATTAGATAACTAGCCTGTAGCACCTATATCTAAACCTACTTATCAAAATTATATTTTCGAAAGTAAAGTCTAATTGCAACATTAAGTTCAAGTCTTAAAGTTTAACTTTTTTAAAGTTTTAAATGCCAGGAAAAGCGTTAAAAAATCAAATATCATTTATTATCAGGCAACTAAGGCCCATAGATACACACCTTAGAAACTAAGATACTTACATACTTACAATAGTAAAATCTTACAAGCTAAAAAAATATTTCGGCGACATGGCGGTTTTCGCATGTTCCATGCATGCATGTTGTTTTGTTGTGTGCATGTTGTTAAGACGCACGAATGTAAGGGTGGTATTCCATCCGTCCAATTTCTTTGTCCTATGTGCATTACGTCTCGCTCTCTTATATATTAAGCAAATGTGAGGAAGGAAGGTCACCTTAATGGCTATGACGTCATTAATTTGCGTCATCGCCCAACCTAGATGTGTCACTTCCAAATTAATGTAAATATAAGCTTAAATGTTCATATTTGCAGCACGCGGCTTTAAGGGATCATTTTGAAATCATCCCCAAGCTTTAAGACGCTTAATATTACAGGAATAGATCGGTTTTTATGTTGTCTTTCTTCACTGAACTTTTTTTATTTGATTATTCCGAACACGCATTCCGGAATATTCATTATTAAGAATCATCGTAAATTCATACTTTTTACCCGACTTTGTGACACTTTAAAAACCATAAGCGAGGACTGAATTTAATAATGACCCTACTTACGTCTATCGATTTGTCTTAATTGGCGGAGTATCACCAAAAATATGTTAGGAACTATAACGAATAAAAGTTAGTTCGCAATAATTTTCAATAAAATTTTCCTAGTTAATTATTTACGCTGTCCGGTTTTTTATTTTTTTAGTTTACAATTCTAGTACAAAATTTCTTGTTAAAGCATATTTTTAGGTAAAGTCGAAAACAAAGCCCACACAGCCGCACCAATTAAAATCATACCACGTTAACACGAAATGTTCGCCCGAGTTCCGAAAGAAAAATCAGGACTGGTGATTCCAATGACTACTCAGTTTGTTGTCTGAGGTCACAGACAAAACATCCTCCAGACCTAGCATAGTCGCGATGCCCCCTCTGCCACGCATACGGTAATTTTACTCCATGTTCGAGTCGAAAGTATCTTCGTGTGACGTCCGTGTCTTTGAACGGACCAATCACGGCACGGGACTTCGCTCACCTCGTCCCGCGCAATCCGCATTTTTGGCATCATCGGTTGTATGAAATAATTGTTCTAAGCTCGGTCTAGAGGATTCCTAGTCTATGTCTGAGGTCCACTAATATACCTTACCTACCCACATATAAGTGATAAATCAAGCAAATCGGGTCTCGATGTCAATAGTAACTAAATAAATAAATATTGGGGACATCTTTACACAGATCAACCTAGCCCCAAACTAAGCAAAGCTTGTACTATGGGTACTAGGCGACGATATATTACATACTTATATAGATAAATACATACTTATATACATAGAAAACACCCATGACTCAGGAACAAATACATATTAGTGTTCGAATCACACAAAATAAATGCCCTTACTGGGATTCGAACCCAGGACCATCGGCTTCGCAGGCAGGGTCACTACCTACTAAGCCAGACCGGTCTAACTGGTTAGCTAAAGAACTACATATAATAAGATGGCAATAGCTGCCGGTGCTCTATTTTCAATAATATTTTCATAACGTACCTGTTCGCGGGCGTAACCCGACAACTGTTCGCTGGCAGCCGGGCACATTATGGCTCCTCTACACGATGGGCCAACGCCGGCTACTCCAAGGGACGCATTTATGCGTTAGAGGGAGCAAGTGATATTGCTATCTCATTCTACCACATGGCTGCGTCCCTTGGAGTGGCCGGCGTTGGCCCATCGTGTAGAGGAGCCATTACACTTGCCAGGCCTGTGGTCGTGTTTGCCGCTCCCGTATTGGCTTATACAGCCACGAAATCGTTGACGCTGCTTGAATAGTCTGCAATAGACTCGAAGGCCAATGATGACTAAGTTATGATATCTAAGCTAAGACACTAAGGCCCACTTTCACCATTCCACCAACCCGGGGTTAACCGGTTAAACCTGGAGTTACCATGGTTACCAGTACAATTTGACATTAAGTTAATGGTTTAACTGCTTAACTACGGGTTAGTGGAATGGTGCAAGTGACCCTAAGCAAAAAAACACCAAAATAATAATAATAATATACTATATTAAACTTAAAACAAGATCCAATCTTCCCCACTCACTATACGTATGCGCTTGACGCAATGGGAATGTTACCGCCTGAAGCCTGATTCACGCCGCTCGGAAATTAAAAAAAAAAGTTTGTGCAAAAATACGTCAGTAATTTTCAGTAAGTAGTGCATGAGCACTGGAAATTCCACTGATTAAAGAATGCTTCCAGTAATTTACTGCTGAATTTGCGTAGCAAGCGTAATATTTGACGTTTTCATCACTTCCTTAATCACTAAACTCGGAGAAAATTATCATAATTTGACATATTCTTAACGTGATCTATTTCAATTTAAATAATTCAGCGCGAGAAATAGATTAAAATTTGAAGTTAGAATATTAGGTTTTAATGCGGATTTTTTAAAAGGTTTTGGTAAAAGCAGTCGCAATCTTAAGGTGTTTGTGGTGGTCTACAAACAGATGATGAACAGACAGAACAGCGTCAGTACTTTGACGTAACTCTCATATCCTTTGTGCATACAACTGCCTAAAATTATAGAAGAGTGCCACCTCTGAAGCTTATCTTGCAGTACAGTCTACAAAGAAAATATAGCAACCTCTGCATAAAATATTCAATACATTTTCTCGTTGTACACCATATTTCATAAATTAATTACACGACTATGAGGGAATCTTGTAAACTAAAATTAGTTTAAAAGCGTAATTAAATAACTACCACATCTAAGATTCAATTTCAGAAGACGTACCTACGTAAATTAACTTTCGCCGGCAAACGAGACTTGCCTGCTGTTTTATATTTCGTTAAAACTTTACTGTGCCACAAATTAGATGAAACTTAACACGAAAGTGTCATTTCAAAATGAATCAGATTTTATCAACATATTTTAAACGACATCAAAATTGCAAAAGTACCTTTAAAATTTGTAAATTCTTTAAAGTTTTCTATTCGATGGGATTTTTATTTTTAAAACTAGGTTCTTAAATAAACAGAACACACTCATTTTCTGAGGTCTCAAATTAATCTAATTGTGCATTGAGTCCTATAAGATTGTAACAAAGTTGTTCAAATAAGTAGGTACAAGAAGGTAGAGCAGAAGCGTAGGTACCTACCAATAATACATATTCATACATCCTATCAGTTTCCCTATCCCTGGATAGATTCGAGATTCTAAAAGGAATACCAAACTGATGGAGTGTGTGGATCTATTGGTACGCTTCTACTGTCCCCTTTTTCTTGACCAAACCTTAAACCAAATAGACAGATCAATAAATTTATCATCCTCAAAGATGCATCTTGATGCATCTCCTCCTCCTCTTGATATATTTGGTTTATAAAAGGTTCTTATTAGATTGAAACGGCGTGTAGGTACATTGTATTGCACATTGGGCCTTACGAGGATAAGGATAAGGAAGAAACCGGTTGTTATTTGTATGAAACGGTTAATAACCGGTTTTACCATACAATTAAAAACTTGTTTGCATTCCCTAGATAAGCAAAATAGATATAATTTACAACTTTGAATTTATTTAGGTAACGTGTTCGACTTCAGGAGACAGATTTTTATTATTTTAGTATCATATTTATTTCTAAAACAAGAAATCGGAATTGAAAATACACAATTGAGATAATAAAGTGGCTGGAATTAATAAAACCGAATAACGTCGGTATTTCAACGTATGCAAAATACAAGAATATTCGAAGCTTTGCATCATGCAAGTAATTCCTTACGAATATATCTATAGTTGCCTGTTGCTCAAAATACTGCATTTTCATCAATTTATGTATTGTTTTCTTGCTTTTTCTGTATTTTTAACTAGGTACTGCAGCAAGAAAAAAATAGAAGGATGTTTCATCTATAGAAATATCTACCTCTTAGAAATATCACAGAATACATATTTTGAATAACAACAATTTCTTCTATTTATTTGGATACAGAAGTTTTTATTTTGCAAAGGTACATATGATAATAAATTGTTACTCGTAAATACCTTTTTTTCCAAATTTTTATGCGGCACCTGTGTTTGATGGTTGGCATTAAAAAACTCAACGCAACTCGTTGTAGACTGAATGGAATTCGATTGCGTTTCAGTTTCACTCAAATTCACGCTCAAACATGAAGCCTGTCGAGGCCGATCGTGATGTTTGCTCTGGCTCGACACTGATTCGCCGAATTTCTTTTCACAAACTTTTTTATTGTAGTCGTACGTACCGTATTCCGAGTATTTGCTCAGCGCTAGGTGTATTACCTACCTATGTATTTTTAACGACAGTTTACAAAGGCTAAAAAAACAATGATGTTTTAGATACAATACTTGCGAAGAATAAAATGAGTTACTTTTCATAACGTCAATGGTAACTAAGTATTCAATTCAAATTTCTTCGTGGGAGATAGAAAAATTGGCTTATATTTTATATATTATTATTTTTGCAAGCGACTACTTAATATGTAGGAGGCGCTAGCCGTTGCGGACGTGATGGCTGAATACCTATGTTGACGCATGTGTCGTATTAATTCTCGCGTCTTTAAAAACAACAACGAACCTTGACATATGTTTGTATTTATGTTACATTGCGTTTAGAATTCGCTCGAATCTGACGTTCGACGCTTCGAGCGTAAACAAAAGTACCACTTTCATTAATGAAGGCCACAAAATTCTTCAAACTCGCAAAGCCAATTAATGTGTTTCATTAATTAACAACAACGAGACGACGTATCAATGCTTTTGAATGCGAAGACGGAGAAGGAATCCTCTACTGAACATTATACTGAAGAATGAAGATCCCTCAAAAAATATATACCTACATATCTATATTTTTTATGTAACTCCCTACTATCACCTCCATAAATTTTATATTGTTTACGTCGAAATAAATCTTCTTCTATAAAGTTAAAAAAAAAACAACAACGAATCGTCATTAATGTAATTCTTAATGCTACGCGCCGTGCTTGCATGACGCGACGATTGTTCTAAAAAGAGTCCTTTTTAAATGTAAAATATTTAAACGAAGAGTAGGTACCTACAAATAATTAATTTAATATTTATTCAGGCGTACCTAAAAATGTATTGAACATTTGATAGCAACAGCCATTTTTGCGAACGTACAATTGTTTAATCCTTAATATCCGAGCTTTGTTCCAACTCTCATGAGCCTTACAACCTTTGATCGCTCGAAACTTGTCCGACGTAAACGGCTTTGCAAATATTGCTAGCAATATTCATCAAAAATTAATGTCTCGGGGGAAATTAATATGGAAATTTCGCAAAATCAATCGCGCGTACGGCGCGGGCCTGATTGACAAGTTGAAATCCGCAATCGCGTTAAGTTTATTACATTAAGGGATGAGACTTCACGCTTGGTGATGTAAATGTGAGGTTTTTGGAGAATATTTTTATTTGCCCTTCATATTTTTAGGGTTCCGTACCTAAAGGGTAGAAACGGGACCCTATTACTTAGACTTCACTGTCCGTCTGTCCGTCTGTCTGTCACCAGGCTTATATCTCATGAACCGTGAACTGCCGCTAAAACAACAAATAGTTAAAAGTAGGTACGGAACCCTCGGAAAGTGAGCGAGGCCGACTGTCCCTTGTCCGGTTTATTTAATAAATTTACTAAGATTGAATGACTTACTGGGTACGAAGAAATCTGAACAAAGAAAATAAAAGGTTCAGATCGTTTAAGTTCAGACAACTTTAGGGTAGTGGAAAAAAGATGATTAATGGATGTATATTGCGGTAGATAAAACAGAGGATATAATATTACAAAACAACTGAATAAAATATTCATTTCAATTCACCCAGAGGTAATTGAAATTTGATATTAAAATATAAATGTACCTAAGCATTAATTAAGTAAATAAACAACGGTGTCAGCAATATCTAAGGAAGAGATCATATTTATTACATAGGTACCGTAAAATGGGGTGAGTAGGGTCAAAACTGAAATTCAAACATCGATAACATTTTATTTTTACATATGAAAACTGAATGGTGTATATTATAAATGTTCCGGACGTTTGTATTTTAGTTTTTATTTTATTTTGGGTAGTTCCATTTCATAATTTTGACGATAAAGAGGAAAACCCACCTCACCCCGTAGTGCCTCGTATTTGGGGTGAGAGGGGTTTTCATACAAAGGTGATTTTGGAAGATTGTTGGATAGATTTTTATTTATTATGCGTATTACTATAGCTCCATTTTAAATTGGAATACATTATTTTTAGCAGTAGCCTTAAAATCCTTCTTACCTCGGGATCTCAAACCTACTCTCACCATTCATAACTCACCTCTCCCCGCGAAACTTACTCACCCCGTTTTACGGTACCTTGCGATTTCAAGGACTAACGCTTTTTAAGGATAAACACTAGTGTATTAATTAAAACCAAACAATGTCAATTTCCCGCGTTTCCGCCGACGATTTATTAACACAAAGGCCGAAATTCTTCTTCTGTAGGTACTACGTCTTAGTACGTACGTTAGATAGTCTAGCGGATTAGGTCAACTGTCTATTATTTAGTTTTTACTTTTTGTCTTATATGACGCGAATACGCGACAGCGCATTAAATACCTTATAATATACGAGCTAGATATCCCGTCTAAGCCATTTTATTAAAACGCGAAATATCTCTAGAATTCCCATCTCGTTCTGCAGGTCGATTTTCTTGAATCTGTAGGTATAACCTTGAGAGCAGCTTTTACTTTTAAAATAACCACTCCGCAAATAGAGAAATCGAGTATGACCTCATTCAAAATTCTTATCTCATTCATTACTTAAACAAAATAACGAAATGTCAATCAATACATGCATTAAATGAAGAAATAACAAAAGTGGATCCAAGACAATTGTCATTTATCCAGCCGTTTATCCAATTCGCCGGCCGCATAATTCTGTCAATCCGTTAGCCAATCAGCCGGCCTAGCCAAGGTTACAATCGCTATCGGTTCGACAACGAAAAGCATTATATCTCTCTATCACTCTTCCATATTAGCGCGACCGTGACAGTTGCGTTTCGATCGCTACGGAGCGTAAGCGATTGGCATTTTGGCTACGCGGCCAGCTGACCAGGAGGACCAGCCGGCCTAGCCAAGGTCACAATCGCTATCGCTTCGACAACGAAAACCATTATGTCTCTCTATCACACTTCCAGATTAGTGCGACAGTGACAGTTGCGTTTCGATCGCTACGGAGCGTAAGCGATCGGCATCTTGGCTACGCGGCCAGGACGTACATTCAGATTTTAAGAATATGATGCCAACATGATAATATTACAAGTTATACGGATGACAGTACCACTTCACTCGCTATCCCGAAATTACATGAGTTGATCCGGATAGGAGGTGCGAGCACATACTACCTATTCTTTTAGGGCCACTTAAACCATTCACTAACCCGGGGTTTACCGGTTAAACCTTTGCGTTACCATGGTTACCAGTACAATTTGACAATAGGTTAACGATTTAACCGGTTAACCCCGGGTTAGTGGGGTGGTGCAAGTGGCCCTAAGAGTTTCAATCGTGACGCCATAATTCGCCATCAGGAAATTCAGTGGAGGCAGCTGTCATCCCATGGAAACCTCAAACCTGTTGATACAAGCTAAATGAAAGGATGACTATGATAGACGGTTTCGTGCAATGCCCTCACTCTATCGGCTCGATTCGGAAAATGAATTAGATTTCTACTAGAATTCAACAAGTTACGATACGGATAATTTAGAGATATTTGTAAGATAGATATGTCAAATTTGACGTTTCCGCGACTCTGGAGGTCCTCTTGAACGATTTCGACAAGTTATGACTTAGATATCCAAGTCACATCTAGTCGATATCTAATGTAGATCTAGTTTATCTCTAAATCGTCTCAAGATCTTGTGATTATCTCGAGATCTGAATAGGCCTGTAGCTCTATCTTATATGTCACGTCGCGGCTGACTATCGATGAATGAAACTGACTTTAGTATTCCAGGCATAAGCTGAATCTGATCTACCCGTGTATAAGTATTATGTAGGCTGAAGATCCCTAGGGAATAAAAGATTTATTGTAGATTCCAGAACCGGGGACGTACATGAGCACAGAATAAATAATAGTACTAAGTACAGAAGCCTCACTCTCTAACAAAACGCGTTTGTTACGATCAGCACAGATATAGCCGCTAGGTGGCGACAGCGCCACGCGCGGCTTATGGCAAACCCCAAAATTGGGGCCGAACGGATGTACTTTTAGCTACCTGTAGCGAAGCGACGAAATCGCGGAGTGAGACACGCCTGCCATAGACGAGTGAAAGTTCCGGGGGAGTTTGACCTAATTAGATAAAATTTTGACTTGAAGTATTCGTCTGTCAATATTAGTTCGTATGGTTCTAAAGCTTAGATGAATAGTATATTTCATAGGTGTCCAAAAAAGGTATCATTTTAATGAACATTGATGCCAGCAAGTGACCCAATCACAATATACCGGGTGTGGCCTGTAACATGAGCAAAAAATTAAACTGTAGACTGTACTCCTCAAAATGACCAACATTTGTTTTGATTTTTAATACACTTTAAAGTTTATTCTAAGACGCAATGCGTTGCGAATTTTGTTATGTTTAAGGCGTGACTAGCAACATCAATCACAATGACATGGCGTGGCGATGGCGTCCATTGAAGATAATATTTATTTTGTATGAAAAATAGGGAGTCTAAATACTTCATATTTTTTAAAACTTGTTGAACAAAAGTGTCACCGTTTGAGGAGTACAATCTATGTTTTAATTATTTGCTCATGTTACAGGCCACACCCGGTATGAGTCCACTGTATTTAGTTGTATGTAGTACTTAAAAGAAAGTGGAAACTAAGTTCGAACATTGAAAAGAACTTCTGTTTGTAATTAACTCTAGAAATAACTAAGTTTACTAACAATCCGTCGCGATCTAAAAGTAAAACTTAAAAAAGTGTTTCGAAACTCGCAAAGGGTTGTCCAAGTTTGCGCAAAGATTTTTCTTTGGAAGTTCTTTTTTAGTACAGTTCACTTTTTTCTTTATTTCAAAACTTAATTGTATATCTAGAACGGCATTCGAAATACAGATATCTTTTTAAATTGGTTTAAGCAACATTCGCTGTGTTTGATAACTATATGAGATCAATTTGACAATAGTACGCATTGTGTAAAGAGACTTGCATATTACACTTAGGTACACCGTCCTAATTGAAGGCTATCTGGCTTGAAACCCTCCCGAAGATCAAGATTCCAATCTCACTATTCCACTAACTAATACATACTTATATATGTATTATATTATCTACCAGACGTAGCCTCAAGATTGAACAGCTTTAATATTATTCTTTAGATACCTGTGCTTGAGTTTCCTTTATCAAAGCCGATTCAGCTTACCTGTAATAGAAAAAATAAATTAGTAATACGAAGATAACGAGTGATGAAGACTATTACGAAAAAATAAATCTGTCATAAACAAAAATGCGACTACGAATATGTCCAACGCAAAAGTTTACCTCATTGGCCGTGCCTCTTAGTTTTCCGCCTGATATTGTTTAATAGTCATGACATAGTTAATATGGCATTGATTTTTATAAGATGGTTTATTTATTTTATAATGGCATTGATTTTTATAAGATGGTTTATTTATTTTATAAGTATGTAACTAAAGTCCAAGTGCTGTTAGTGTGTCAAACCTTTATTTCAAAGGACCCTTATTTTCAGGTGTGGTAAAAAAAATGGAGGCAAAAGCGTTCCTAAGTCTAGATGAAGATTCGTTATTTTAATCACTCTAAATAAATAATTAATTAATACATGGGTACAAATTTCGTACAGTGTATTAGACGTTTTTTATCCGTTCTAAATATATTCGTAAAAATAACTATTAAATAAAAAAAAATATATAATAGCCCTCTACGCTATATGCCAACGAAATCCATTTGATGACAATAATACCTTACATCATTTTGGTAAATAGCTGATACTCTCCAAACTGCTGGATTGATATCTATAAAACACCTAAACACCATCGCAACAAAACTCGCTTTCACGTTAAAAAAACCGTATCGAAATCGGCTAACTACAATAAATATAAGTTTTATTGTAGTTAGCCGATTTCGATACGGTATGATATGATATGATATGATAATGATATGATAAAATAGAAGGATTCTAAGCAACATCAACACTTACCAGTTTTATGGTTCTCAAAAAGTTGTATTTGTAATTGAATCTAAACGGCAAAAGCGCCTTATGGTAGAGCTTCTTTTGTTTGTTGAAAACGGCATTTATTTTACCAAATAACAATAAGTAAAGACAGAAAATCGTGTCTGGCATAATGCTATTATTGATGCAGAGTCGCGTTGATGATACCTATTTACTCTCCATGTTTCCATTGTATTTAATAGTCACGTTCTGTCAACAAAATAGAAATATCATTATGAAATTTAAAGCTGCATGAAACGGAATACCTACTTTTGTTTATTATAAAAACATTGGAAATTAAAAATAATGTTTCTGTATCCAAAAATGAAATCATAATTTAAAATGTTTAATACACTTGTCAAAAAGATAATAAAATGAATGAAAACGTTTGATAAATTGCGCCCGATGAGTTTATAAATTATTTTTGTTGTGCTAGTTTATCAAATTGCCATTGGTAAGTATTTTTTTGTGAAATTACCGCCAGTTATTTTATTTACTTTTATGTTTTTAACATACGTTTACGAGCACGAAATATTTGGTATCTGAAATCTGAATTTCCATTAATTTAAACTTTTATCTAGAATCATTACTGAAAGTCATTCATGATTCTACTAGATTGATCCGATTTGCCTTCAATCAAAGTACCTATATATTACCTATTAGTATCTACCTTTATAAAATTAGGTGAATACGTTACGATTGCGGCTTTTGAACTCAAAAGAGCCGAGAGACGCAAATTCTTTGATAAGTACGGATGTTTGCAATGAACTCGGTTTTAATCCACACACACCTAAAATTTTTATACAATTTACGAGTATACAAAAACCTGTCATCAAAAGAATCAAAGCAAAACCTCTTACAGTCCTCAAAACGAGCGTAGCAATCGCCTTACCCATTGTTATGCCCGTGATTCTTCCACAGCGTCTGACTCCAAATTTTGTTATTGTCTCGTGAAAATTGAAATATCAGGGTATTCAGTTGGATGAATCCATAAAAGTTTTTGTGAGCGGCGTTAGGTGGTTGATTGATCTGAACGTGATATGAATGCCGATGGAGGGGATGGCCACTTTATTGGGATTGAGTGCCTTTACGAGAATTTTATGCGATCGTAGCAGTGAATTTTTCACTCACCTTCAATATAATGTACGTTGGTTTGCCACACATGAGTATGTAACGCACTCATACCTATATTGTAATTGATGGGATATGATGAAAAACTAAAAAGGGAAAAAAATATTGGGTTCATTTTAAATATAAAGGTGTTGTGACAAATTGTATTTCAGCATATTCAATATGTATTCGTTTTTGTATAGTGAAGTGACTATTATTCACGAAATTGCAGCCAAACCTATTCAATATATTTTCAACACAACAATTTATTTTCTTTGTTGTCGGTGATCTATAAAAATACGTAATATCTCTGATATAAACTGTATTCATAATCAGTAGTATGAGTCCGACACGTAATTTTCTATGACGGCTGATCGGTGGTCACGTGGTGCCTTCCATAGAAAACGAAGCGCCGGTAGCTCCGGCCTGGCCCCGGCCCGGTCTAGAGTGGGTCATTTATCTGTGTTATCTAAGATTATTTGAGTTGGACGATTAGAGAATGTGACTAAATAAGAAACTGAAAAGTCATGATTGAACCTATTCAGAATTTTGGTAACCTCCGCCCAAACCTTAATAAAATTAGGTTTGTAGGTAAAATCATTTGAAATTAGTTTTATTTCACAATCCCGGAAACTATTTATATTAGGTATAAGAAATTACAGTCCGACCGACAGAACTTTCACAATAATATTAACATGTCACACATTTGGCTAAAAGGAAAATAAGGGATACTTCACCAGTTAATATAATAATATCTCTGATCACAAATATCAATGTTCATAGAGGTATTCAATATCAAACGTGATAGTTCATATACGAATTAGATGAGATATCAAAAGCATTCCGAATAAGAGACGTCACGTTCTATGCCTGCATTTTATTTGTCGCGATCTAATTCAAATCGTATGCCAATTCCAAATATAATATTATTACTTATTAATGTTTCTCCCTCACACACTTTAGTACACAATATTTTGTTTCATGTCAACTCAAGAGACCAAGATGAAAATCTTTTATATAAAAACTCCAATTGAAACTTTAATAATGTATGAACATGGTCACGTCACTATTCTTAATTTTCTTTTTCGCTTGGCGTTTGTCGATGCTTGATTTTCGTAATCGTATACGACATTGGCCAATTTAAACTTACACTGACATATTACCATTTGTACCGCAATACATGTCCGGAAAGTACGAGCGAAATGCAAGATAGGTAACTAAATAACATTATTCAAATATCGTTATAATTTAAATGTACATTCGAATTGGCCTCTATGAGAAACCGGTTTGAACTTGTACTTTATAGCTTTAGATAACGGTAAACTGTTGAATTAGTTTTCGAATAATATACGATTATGCGTGATGGGACAATCAATTATTAATCTGGGCTATAAAAATCGAAGTTCGCAAATTCCGGGCATTTTTCTCTGTCACTCTTATTACGCCTTCATTGGAGTAAAAGGGAGCAATCCCTGCTATTTCCGAATTTCGGTTTTCGCGGTAGGCCCCCTGAGGTGAGCGTTTTTCGCGGGAAGCTGAATTATTGAAGCAATAATATAATCTCGGAAGGTTTCAAACGCAAAATTAATGCTTTGGACGTGACTTGAAATCGTTTACAAAATTGTAGAGTTCCATACCTGTATCCTATTAAGTAACTGATAGGTACCTCCTTAAGAGTATTAATGACACAGGTAGTGGTTAATATTTTTTACTTGGGTTACGCTACTTTTCATGTACAAAAAATTTCAAAAAAAACCTGCGGTTGTTCATCAAGTTATCTACAGTTGTTGTTTAATTTAAGTTAAATTTGTTTAACACTGAAGTTGTTTGTATTCTTGTCAACCTATTTGTGTCAATCACTTTTTAAACACATCTCTTATATTGATACCTACCCCAGAAATGTTAACATTTCATATTAATAGAATAATTTTTATTACGAAAATATTTTAATTCGCAATGTCAACCATTGTATCTATTTATAATGTGTGCCTAAATAAAATCAAATTATTTAAAATATTTACCTATAATGCTTTAAAATAGCTTTAGGTATGCTAAAGTTCATCGGAAACATTCGTATAAAAGAATTTGCGTCTCTCGTCGCTCTTGAGGTCAAAGTACCTATTTATCACATTTTATAAAGTTACCTATTTAAGTACTTTGATAGATAATCGGATCCATCTTATTAGAATTAATGCCTCCCAGGAATTATTGTAGATAAAAGTTAGAATTAATGGAAATTCAGATTTCTATACCTACTAACTTTATGAGAAATTCACAAGTGGAAAAATTACTGCCTTGGTGAGACTTGAACTCACGGCCTCTGGATCGATAGTCCAGCGCTCTGCCAACTGAGTAATTTTCCAATTTTAAATTTATTCTAAGCTTAATAGCATCGTTCGCAGACGTTTTGGTCGTTAAAAATTCAATTAGTATAAGGTAGCACGTAACTGGTGAATTTCCAATATGACTTGGAACTCCGGTAGCCGATATAGAAGTGTAATATTACACTTTAGAGAATTAATGCTCTTACGGTAGAAGTCGCTAGGGTTGCCTAGACCCATATGATGGGAAGATGGCAGAGCGCTGGAGTATCGATCCAGAGGCCGTGAGTCCAAGTCTCACACAAGACAGTTATTTTTCCACTTTTAAATTTATTCTAAGCATAATCATCATCATCAAGCATCGTTCGTAGACGTTTCTGCTTGTTAAAAATTTAATTAATTTACAGTTTGTTTTAAAACTTTTAAATAGACTAAAGACATTAGGTATTTTGTCTCTGTAACAGCTTGGTAAAATTACTTGATATTGCTTACATACTTAGTTTATTAGTTCATGTAAGTACATACCTAAAAATATTTATATCCTATAGTCTCAATATTTATTGGTTTATTTAAAAAGTGTGCAAAATTGTATTAATAGTTTGTTCGAGATCCTGAAAACGGAGAAAAATAAAGATAAAGCTCCTAAAAATACGTGTGATAGGTACCTCATTAGATTCGTCATGATGTCTAGAAAAATGTATTCGAAGCGTGTATTAGCACACAAGAAATATCAAAAGTTATAAGCAAAAAAAGGGAGAAAAAAGTAAATATTTTTTATTTCCCCAATATCTCAAAAAGTATTCATATTTAAGAAACGAAAATTTATATTATTAGAGATAAAATTCATATTATTAAAGTATAATAAAATTATCTTTTTTTTTTCATATTTTGCTGGTCTCTTGCATACATTCGATAAAATAAATACAGGTAATTGCACTCTTAGAACTGTGGATGTACACTAGGTTAAAATTCACTAGTATTATTTGGTTGGATGCAAACCGAGAATGATTCTTATGAATGTCTGCGAACCGACCAGTGTATCGATATTTTATGTTCATGTTTATAAATTATTCGTTTCAAAATAGATTTACGAATACGACTTTGGTAAAGATGTTAGGTACACCCTTATTATGATACATTATTTATATAACTGATTAATTTAAAATCTTAGCTAAAGTACATACCCTTTTAAAATGTACGGATAGACGTTCCTTATTTGAATTTTGGACCTGACTAATATATTTATGAATACTTAAAATGATCAATTATCAAGGTAATTTATTAAACTGTAGACAACTACATAAAATATGCAGGAGGAACAGAGCTGTAACTAAGTTTTATACGTAACATCCTCCTGACGACCAGCAGCGTCCCACACATAGTAGGAACATTAGGCTCCAACAAAACTGACTCTTAGTCAATTTAACAAAGTAAAATTTAATCTGACGAATTTCGATACTCGACTGGCAGGAGGCTATAAGTGCATTTAAGTTTACCTGCTGCATAGAGAGAGACTAGTTAGCCAAGGCACGTCAATGACAAGTCTTGCGGTCAAGAAGATCGACACTCCCTTGGCGATGTTCATTTTATGCAGCACACGTTTCCAATAACGGATTCATGTGGTTTGAATTAATGCGCATGCGGTGCAGTGGGTTACGTCTGTCCTTGAGATGAGTTATAAAAGTACAGTGTCGCAGTGTCGAGGACAAAATCTGTGGAATCTCAAGCGCGCGGTCGGCGTCTAGGTACTTTACGATTCTTTAGACGTCGTGCACTGTGGGTATATTTTCAGTAACAAATAATGATTCCCTTTATAATAATGAGTGGCTAATCGTTACTCGATCAACTTGCGTGTAAATTTTGTGTATACAGGGGGCTTTAAATTCAGGGCTCGGTTCTACTCGCTAAACTGAGCTACTTTTATTATGGCACCAACCCCGAAATCCCGAAAAAATTTTTTACTTTTTCATAGATTTTGGCTGATCAGATGTCGACGTTTTCTATGGAAAAGCCGAAAATTTTTCCCCGATTTTAGGGTTGGTCCCATAGTAAAAGTTACTCAGTTTAGCGAGTAAAATCAACCCCTGGAATTTAAGCGTCATGGTCAGACACATACTGTATAGGTTGCTTAAATTAATGTAATATTAAATTAGGTAAAGTGGTACCCTTATATTTATAGTTAAAGTAACGGAAGTTTGTGTTTACGACGTTTGTATTGGTCGTTAATAATATTTAATAAGATTACCGCACATTTTCTATTATTTTTATTCCCACACTGTCTTATTTATATTTTTACAATAAAATAACAAAACATTTTTTCAATCTGCTATAATTTTTCGCTCTTTATGATGTCAGTTTAGAAAAAATACCGTTTAGGTATCTTTGCTATAAAAAAATGTTGCTTCAGTCATCAATACCAATGGCAATCAGCTGTCGGACGACTTTTTTAGAGCGGTGCGGCGTAACCTGGACGTTTTATCCTCGCATCTAGAGATGGGTAACTACCCGGGTAAATACCCGAGAGCGGGTATTTACCCGGTAAATACCCGATATTTACCTACCCGCGGGTAAATACGCGGGTATTTTCGTATTTCTTCTAAAAGGTTGCTATGAGGTGAAGTTCGATTTTAACATATCAGTCCAATTATGAATAGCGTGTAAAATCATTCCCTGGCTTTCGTAAATGTTTTAAAATGCTTTTAATATACATTAGAAAGATGAAAATAAATACTACTTATGAATGATAATAAAAAAATTTTTGCAGTGTCACAACTTGGGAAGCTCATAAGTCAAATACAGTTAGTTTAGGACAAAAATTTATATAACCTTTTTTGTAGGAAATTCTGTCTACTTTAGTTTGTACATACAAGACTTTTCAATATTAATGACAGATTCCAAGAAAAATGAAAAAGTTCAATTTTCCCCCCTCCCCCCAACCACACCCCCCGCCGACCGAAGTTCGAATGTGTATTATCAACGTTAATTTACTCAAATCTAAATAAAATACTCTTATGACGGCCTTTTTTTAAATATTTATCAAAATTGTACTAAAAATTCCTTAGTTACAACTGCAGGTTTCACTAAACCATTTCATTTTAAATGACATACAATAATTACAAACATTGACTCGGTTTATATCTCCACTTTAACACAAATCGACATGTGCAATAAGAAATGAATCTACCCGCCCATTCGGGTAGATACGGGTAAATACCGGGTAGATGGGTATTTACCGGGTATTTACCTGGGTGGGTAAACTGGGTAAATACCCGCGACCCATCTCTACTCGCATCAACCGTTCGATTTGGGCTATCAACCAGAATAGGGTCGTGGATTTACGAGCGCCGTTTGTAGATTACAGAGCCACATGTTCAGTTGAAGTCTGTTTATGTATTCCCTTTAACCCTGATAGCCTGATAGGTGTCAGTGTTTAGGGTTCCGTACCCAAAGGGTAAACACGGGACCTTAAGTATTAAATACTAATGGCTCCTCTACACGATGGGCCAGCACCGGCCACTCCAAGGGACACATTTATGCGTTAAAGGGAGCAAGTGATATTGCTATCTCAATCTACCGCATGGCTGCGTCCCTTGGAGTGGCCGGCGCTGGCCCATTGTGTAGAGGAGCCAAAAGACTTCGCTGTCCGTCTGTCCGTATGTCCGTCCATCTGCCTGTCACCAGGCTGTACTCATGAACAGTGATAGCTAGATAGTTGAAATTTTCTGAGATGATATATTTTTGTTGCCGCTGTAATAACAAATACTAAAAACAGAATAAAATAAATATTTAAGTGGGGCTCCCATACAACAAACGTGATTTTTTTGCCGTTGTGTCGTAATGGTACGGAACTCATCGTGCGGGGGCCGACTCGCACTTGGCCGGATTTTTCGTTAGATGTGTTTGCGTGGTTTGCAGGAAATCGTAGCCTTAAACGTATATGTATAACCTCTTAATACTTAGTACAATTATATATAGTAGCAAGGATTATATTAATAGGGTTAAATTCCACTTAATAGAATTAACCCTTCACCCTCTAGAGCTTATGTGTCCCATGGGATTTACGAATAACATATTTAATAGGATAAACCCAACACCTTAATTAATACTATTCACAAAACCGCTTGTTTGTACCTTGAATTTAAATATAAATGTTTTAACAAAAGCAATTTTATTGTCTATAAAATAGAGTTTTAAACTCAAAAGCAAGAACATAAAATATTTATATAGAGAACACTTCGCTAGGAATTTAATAATTGGATTTAGTTACTCTTTTGTATAATATTCACAAAGATAAATGTGTATTATTTAGTAGGTTAGTCGGTGTGGGTAAGCCCTTCTTTTGAATAATCTCCTAAGGTTGCCATTAAGCCATTAAACAATCTTACAAATAGGTTGGTACAAAGCTATTCATACAATAAGGTTAATAGATTCGTGTTGTGAGTAATAGATGACGTATATTTAAGTACGTATATTTTGGGAAAAATCTGGCAATAAATTCTGAAAAGTTCCATGTCCAAATATTTACCTAGTTTGCGTAATGATAACGTAATGTTAATGTAGTAAGAACCAAATAAGAATATTTTATCTAACAAGTTTGAAATTAACATGGTTCTGTAGCAACTTTAAATGTAATCGCACTCCAATAAGCTCACCTCACTTTGACGCCGCATGTCTCATCTTAAGATCTTATAATCTTCTTCAGAATTTCATATGAATCCAGAGAGATTTATATAAACAAAATGATTTATTGCGAGGCATATAAAATACAGCTTCAACTCACAAGAATCTTAATGTGTTTATGTCTGTTTATAAAATAAAAGTGCTAAAGAGATTGGAATAATAATTTAACAGATGCATTAGAAAAAAGAATTATAGAAATACTACGGCTACTATTTATGACTCCCGTCAACCAGACGGCCGAACAGCCACTGATTAGGTACCAGTTCGCCGGACGATATCAGCCTATCAGTTGTTCAGAACTGTCACCTTTTGCTTTTAACCGACAGGCTGATATCGACCGGCGAACTGGTAATCTTTGGGCACCTTTACAGGTGTCTTCAGCCAGCAGAGTTTTCGGAAAATCGTAGCGCTTTTTTAGACCGTAATACCGTTGCCAATATATATGAATAACAGTCTTGACTTCATCGATTCTAAACCTGATTAAACAACATTCGTTCGATAGAATAAAATCACGAACATACTTAGGTCTAAAAACAAGTATTAAAAGTACGCAAATACATAAACATAAAATCTATTAACATGGAAATAGCTTCAAATGCGCAGTATATTGATTAATTAATAAATAGTTTTTTTTTTAATAATGTAATTGGTATATCAAATAATTTATTTTACATTTCCTAAAATACAATTTTGAATATTCAACAATTCAAACATTCAATAATTTTAATCTTAATTCAAACTGAACAGTTCACTTCTTCAAAATGGAAGTAATTATAACAATTATTTCACATCGATAGGAACACCATCTATAATGGCTCTCTCCAAGCCCTCCATTTTCCATTATTAATTACCCTGCGTTTCGTATCTTTTGTTGAGCCAACCGTCAAATTGCCTGTTGAAGCTTGTTCGGTTTTTATATCATAATTAACTTAAATTCTTCGTTAACATCACTGTCCTCTCAAAGATTGCTAGGCTTGAAGAAATAATAAAACATATTGGTAACGGATTCCTAATTCAGTTATTATTATTAGTGTTGGTATTGTATTGTTGGGTTGTTTCCAGGCTTTTTTATAATAATTTGGCCTGACCCACTCCTCTCCAATAGGTAATCAAACATTACATTGAGAAAAACGAGATCAGAATAGAATACCAGTTACAACTAGACTTCCAATTGCATTCAGAGCTCCCATGGTCTCACCGTATGCTGGAACCGCACATGGTGACATTGCTTTTTGAAAGCACAGACATCGTCGGGTATCATGAACTCAGTCATACGGTCAATGTCACTAAATTTCATTATATTACTTCGAACAGAGGCCTTTGCGTGAGTTGGCGCGAATATCCGGCCAAACGTAATGACTTTCTTAGGGTTTTGATTTATTGCAGACATTAAAGCAATTTATTTACCTAGATCTAATAAATATTCGTTACTTTTATTTTCAATTTTGTTTATCGTACGACCAGTCTTTGTAGACGATTGCAGCGACGTTCAGATTTTATTTAACAATCTGTTTATTACATATTATTTTCGCCCACGGACACCCAGAACACCAAAGGGGTTGTAAGTGCGTGGCCGGCTTTTAAGATGGGAATACGCTCTTTTCTTGAAGGTTTCATAGTCGTAAAGGTCAAAAATATCGCGTACGACAGTTCATTGCAGTTTGATAAGTAGAACAGGTAGGTAGGTACGCGGTAAGTAGGTACAAATGTAGGTATACGTGGATTTTTTATTTTCAATAATTTTAGCATTTTCAATAATTTTAGCAGCAAAAGGAAAACAGAACAAATAACTTTAATAAACCTTTTCTTTTCAGCGAAAAGAAGTAAACACAAAATAGGAAATATAACGGCGCGATTCGAGAAATGAATAGAGATTCACTAGATATGAAATACTAAAGATATGTGACGTTCCATGGCAAAAAGCACCTTATGGTGGTTGGCGCTTACGCCAAATGATTATTATTAACGCTGCTCCAAGATTCAGACGCACAATGGTACCTTTTTCCGTGGAATGTCACATATCACATAATAAGTTAACAATTAATTAGGCAATTAGCTAAGTCTACCCATCTATGTTTAAGGGAGTTCCCTCTGCCAACAAACTGCCCTGCAGTTTGGCAGAAGAAAAACGTCTGTAAAATAGGGTTTATTTCACCTGAATAAATGATTTTTTTTTTATATATATATTTTTTTATCTTATCTTTACTGTTTTTATAGTGAATCTCTAATTAATTTCCCGAATCGCGCCGTAAGTACCGAGAATTAGACTGAAACAAATCTGTAACGATTTTGATAGCACATGCAGTGCAAGTGTTATTTTAAACGTCAAACTTCTTTGAAATTATGACGTACCTATAAATAACACTAGCACTGCGCGTATGCTATCAAAATCGTTGCAGGTTTTTGGTCTAGCTCTAATAAAAAAAATTACACACAATTTTTTTTTTTTTTGCAAGTAGATTTAAAGGCCTATTACAAAAATAATCAAATACACCGTTCCGATTGGATATAAAAGTGTCCAAACCGCGGTTTACGATGGAAACAGCAGCATCAAAGATTTTGTTGATGGTATTATGCGGGCACCTAATAAACTTATGATTTACTGCCATTTTATATGCCAGCGGCCATTTTAATATCAAATCTGTCGAATGGAAAATAACCTCGTGTTCACTTTAGTGCTGTGTCTTCCGTGTATAAACTTGCTATCATTAAATGCTATGACGTCACCAAATTGTGCCAAACGGCCTCAAGGGTGCCAAGGGTGCCAAGGGTGCCAAGGGCGCTAAACTTTCGCTGTCCATCAATGTGTGTTATTTTTAAATATATTAAGTACAGTACTACGCCATACATTTTCTGTGCAAGAACAAAATAAAAGATCGTTCTATACTATTTTCTGGTTTCTTCGCGCACGAAGGGTTCCGTACCATCACGCAAAAAACGGCAACAAAATCACATTTGTTGTATGGGAGCCTCAATTTAATATATATTTATTTTATTTTGTTTTTAGTATTTGTTGTTAAACTATATCATCTTGCAACTTGCAACAAAAATATATCATCTTGAGTTACAGCCTGGTGACAATGGGCCCGATTCGAATTTTGAAATAGATATCTTTTAGACATCACCATGATACGATAACGATATGTTTAAGATCTAACCTGTCAAATTTGACATTTGCATGATTCTGGAGATACTCTTGAACGATTTCCACAGGATATAACTTAGAGATCCAATTCACATCTAATAGATATCTTACTCTATCTAACGTAAAAGTGACATTGGTTGCCCGAATTGCGCTGCAAAAGAGAACTAGTTGATATCTAAACTATAACTTTCCTAGAATTGATCTAGTACGTGTCGTCTCTTGTGAATATCTCGAAGTTCGAATACGGCAGAGTGATGACAGACAGACGGGCGGGGGGATGTACAGACGGACAGCGGAGTTTTAGTAATAGGTAGGGTCCCGTTTTTACCCTTTGGATACGGAACACTAAAAACTGTAGCAGTTTTCAATCAATTAGGCGACAGGCACGGCCTACTTGACATTAGGGTGCCATTAAACACGTAGATTGATAACCAAGCCCACAAAAATATAATTTAAAATTCCCTGACCTTCCTAATGGCACTAGGCAATTTAAATAACTGAGGAAGACTGAATAAGTATTCGGAAATACCTGCCCGACGCCAAAACCTTTCTCAGTGAAGTATTTGGGCCACCTGGTGGTAAATGGTATTTGCAGCATTTCAAAAATTTATGTTTTGGGCTACCGGTTTCATGGTTTGCCTTAATTAATAAATTAATAACCTAGCTTCATTCGTGAGTAACGCCATAAATAATGTATTGTGTGTTTGTTTTATTTATTATACAAAAAAAAAACAAATCATGGATCGTGTTACATTTCCGTGGAATGAGCCTTTTCCACTTGAGTTTTCCATTTAATTTAAGAACACAGTATCAATTCAACATCGAAAAACAGAACAAATAAAACTCCTTAGATTAATAACCCAGCGCCGGGACATGCTAAACTAAATATAAATTTTAAATAAATATTATAGGACATTTTTACACAAATTGACTAAGCCCCACGGTTTGCTCAAGAAGGCTTGTGTTGTGGGTACTCAGACAACGATGTATATAAATACTTAAATACATAGAAAACAAACATGACTCAGGAACAAATATCTGTATCATAATACAAATAAATGCCCTTACCAGGATTCGAACCCGGGACCATCGGCTTCATAGGCAGGGTCACTACCCACTAGGCCAGACCGGTTGACGACTTGTGAAAGTATAACAAATATAAACTTGTGAAAGGGAAATCTATCAAATGATATAAACAGATTGTCATTTTATTGCCGCAATAAGTTGTCCGAGACAGGTGTCCGCGGTTATACGTCGATCGCCATTATTTCTCGTTCATTGGCGATTCAGCATTTTATATATTATTTACTCGTATTTTATATATTATTTTTTCGTATTGTTCTAACCCATTTTTCTTGAGTAGGGTTTCGCTAATAGTGTCAGTTCGCTAATTGAGCGTGAATAAGTTTCCAGAAAGGCACTAACTACTACAGTAATTAGCATTGTGTCTGCCAAAATAGGTCTACTGCTGGAATAGAGGCTCCAAATCCAACGTCTCGTGAAAAAAATTAAAAAGCGACCTGTCTATTAGAGATTATTCCAATTGCCAATTTCATAATACATCTCGCATAAAATAATAGGTTCTATAAATAAAAGTTTTAGGCATTTTCTTAAGCTTATACTCGTTTTTAGGGTTCCGTACCCAAAGGGTAAAACGGGATCCTATTACTAAGGCTTCGCTGTCCGTCCGTCCGTCCGTCCGTCTGTCACTAACCGTGTATCTTCTGTATCTCACGAACCGTGATAGCTAGACAGTTGAAATTTTCACAGATGATGTATTTCTGTTGCCGCTATAACAACAAATACTAAAAACAGAATAAAATAAAGATTTAAATGGGGCCCCCATAGTCCCATACAACAAACGTGATTTTTGATCAAAGTTAAGCAACGTCGGGAGTGGTCAGTACTTGGATGGGTGACCGTTTTTTTTTTTGCTTATTTTTTTTTTTTTTTTTGAATTATGGTACGGAACCCTTCGTGCGCGAGTCCGACTCGCACTTGCCCGGTTTTTTAGACCTACATACTTATTAATTTGTTAATATTGCCTTACTCTTCATGACAAAGAAAAGCTTAACGCCTACTTTCTCAAATTGTGAGTAGTGTGTTTGTGCCGCTTTTGGATCAGAACTTTTCCGCCAGAGGGCGACAGTATGTATGCGCAAGGTAGTGACAATTTAGTTCACCCTACTCCCCGCTAGATGGCGCCACTGTCTATGCGCAACGTTAGTTCCAAAGGTCTCCGCTAGATGGCGCCACTGGTTAGTTCACTCTACTCCCCGCTAGATGGCGCCACTGTGTATGCGCAGCGTTAGTTCCAAAGGTCTCCGCTAGATGGCGCCACTGGTTAGTTCACCCTACTCCCCGCTAGAGGCGCCACTGTCTATGCGCAACGTTAGTTCCGAAAATATCCGCCAGCCCCGCCGGAGGGCGACAGTATGTATGCGTCGCTGGTTAGTTCACTCTACTCCCCGCTAGAGGCGCCACTGTGTATGCGCAACGTTAGTTCCAAAAATCCTCACCAGACCTGCCTGGGGGCGACAGTATGTATGCGCAACGTTAGTTCCAAAAATCCCCACCAGCCCTGCCTGGAGGCGACAGTATGTATGCGCAACGTTAGTTCCAAAAATCACCACCAGCCCTGCGTGGGGGCGACAGTATGTATGCGTAACGTTAGTTCCAAAAATATCCGCCAGCCCTGCCTGGGGGCGACAGTATGTATGCGCAACGTTAGTTCTAAAAATCCCCACCAGCCCTGCGTGGGGGCGACAGTATGTATGCGCAACGTTAGTTCTAAAATTCTCCCGCCAGAGGGCGACAGTATGTATGCGCAACGTTAGTTCCGAAAATCCTCACCAGCCCTGCCTGGGGGCGACAGTATGTATGCACAACGTTAGTTCCAAAAATCCCCGCCAGCCCTGCCTGAGGGCGACAGTATGTATGCGTAACGTTAGTTCCAAAATTATCCGCCAGCCCTGCCTGGGGGCGACAGTATGTATGCGCAACGTTAGTTCTAAAAATCCCCACCAGCCCCGCCTGGGGGCGA
Source organism: Cydia fagiglandana (assembly GCF_963556715.1). Taxonomy (NCBI): domain Eukaryota; kingdom Metazoa; phylum Arthropoda; class Insecta; order Lepidoptera; family Tortricidae; genus Cydia; species Cydia fagiglandana. The sequence goes on along the minus strand of NC_085936.1, from coordinate 6,175,709 downwards.
CAGTATGTATGCGCAACGTTAGTTCCGAAAATCCCCACCAGCCCTGCCTGGGGGCGACAGTATGTATGCGCAACGTTAGTTCCTAAAATTTCCGCCAGCCCCGCTGGAGGGCGACAGTATGTATGCGCAAGGTTAGTTCTAAAAAGCCCCCGCCAGAGGGCGACAGTATGTATGCGCAACGTTAGTTCCAAAAATCCCCACCAGCCCTGCCTGAGGGCGACAGTATGTATGCGCAACGTTAGTTCTAAAATTCTCCTGCCAGAGGGCGACAGTATGTATGCGCAACGTTAGTTCCAAAACCATCCGCTATGAAATGTTTAGATGTCTCCACTTTGTATGTGAGTTGTTGAATCGCTTAAATGAATAGATATCGCTAGTGGCGCCTTCGTCGGTGGACACCGCTAGTTAATTCCAAAAATCCCCGCCAGCCCCGCCAGAGGGCGACAGTATGTATGCGCAATGTTAATTCCAAAAATCCCCGCCAGCCCCGCCCAAGGGCGACAGTATGTATGCGCGACGTTAGTTCCAAAAATCCCCGGCTGAGGGCGACAGTATGTATGCGCAACGTTAGTTCCAAAAATTTCCGCCAGCCCGGCCAGAGGGCGACAGTATGGATGCACAACGTTAGTTCCAAAAATTCCCGCTAGCCCCGCCTGAGGGCGACAGTATGTATGCGCAACGTTAGTTCACTCTACTCCCCGCTAGAGGCGCCACTGTGTATGCGCAACGTTAGTTCCAAAAATATCCGCCAGCCCCGCCGGAGGGCGACAGTATGTATGCGCAACGTTAGTTTCAAAACCATCCGCTATGAAATGAATAGATGTCTCCACTTTGTATGTGAGTTGTTGAATCGCTTAAATGAATAGATATCCCTAGTGGCGCCTTCGTCGGTGGACACCGCTAGTTAGTTCCAAAAATCCCCGCCAGACCCGCCAGAGGGCGGCAGTATGTATGCGCAACGTTAGTTCCAAAAATCCCCGCTAGCCCCGCCTGAGGGCGACAGTATGTATGCGCAACGTTAGTTCTAAAATTTCACCGCCAGAGGGCGACAGTATGTATGCGCAACGTTAGTTCTAAAACCATCCGCTATGATATGTATAGATGAGCAGCCGTCTGAGTATTTCTAAAAAAGTCCGCAGAGTCAGAGGGGGTTCATGGTAAGTTAATTAATCTTGGTCAAGCAAATCTAGTCAGTAGAAAAAGGCGGCAAATTTGAAAAATCGTGGGCTACCAACACTACGTTTGAATAGTTCGAAAATCGTGTGTCATTTATATCTTATCTGTGGAACTGTTTTGTTTACATTTCATCGCTGTTCGATGTACATTCCTGCCTTTTGTTCGTTTCCTAGGGTTACCATACTTTAGTTTGCTTTACATTGCTTCTGACATATCCGGCTTGACAGACTATCGATTCGCTTAACAATACAGATGTCGCTAGTGGCGCCTCGTCAGTGGACACCGCTAGTTAGTTCCAAAAACATCCGCTATGAAATTGCAAAAAGGCCCATCATGTTTGTTTTAAAATATGAGGCTTATATCGGCGTTTTTTTTAATACCACGTCAGTGGCAAACAAGCAGACGACCCCGCCTGGCAGTAAGCAGTCACCGTAGCCTATGAACGCCTGCGAATTCTATAGTTTACACGGATGCACTTTTATTTGCGGTTGGTTTTGTCGCTTGTGCTTATCAAATGTATGGAGTTTGTAGTTTACCAACCGTAAAGGGGTTTTTCTTTTATTATACCACATTGGTGGCAAATAAGCATACAGTCCGTCTGATGGTAAGTTGTTACCTTAGCCTTTGGACGCCTGCAACTCCAGGGTGGATACAAGCGCGCTGCCGACTGCCCAAAGATTCAATAACTTTGTTTTAAAATATGAGGCTTATATCGGCGTTTTTTTTTAATACCACGTCAGTGGCAAACACGCAGACGACCCCACCTGACAGTAAGCAGTCACCGTAGCCCATCGACGCCTGCGAATTCAATAGTTTACACGGATGCACTTTTATTTGCGGTTGGTTTTGTCGCTTGTGCTTATCAAATGTATGGAGTTTGTAGTTTACCAACCGTAAAGGGGTTTTTCTTTTATTATACCACATTGGTGGCAAATAAGCATACAGTCCGTCTGATGGTAAGTTGTTACCGTAGCCTTTGGACGCCTGCAACTCCAGGGTGGATACAAGCGCGCTGCCGACTGCCCAAAGATTCAATAACTTTGTTTTAAAATATGAGGCTTATATCGGCGTTTTTTTAATACCACGTCAGTGGCAAACAAGCAGACGACCTCGCCTGACAGTAAGCAGTCACCGTAGCCCATGGACGCCTGCGAATTCTTTTGTTACCACGGATGCATTTTTATTTGCGGTTGGTTTTGTCGCTTGTGCTTATCAAATGTATGGAGTTTGTAGTTTACCGACCGCAAAAAGATCCAGATTTTTTTTTATATACTACGTCGGTGGCAAACAAGCATCCGGCTCACCTGATGGTAAGCAGCCACTGTAGCCTTTGGACGCTTGCAAGTTCAGACTTTTGAAACCTATACATCATCATCATCATCATCATCATTATTATCATTAGACCCTCAGGAAAACCTCGACAGGGGACACCTCCGGCCCCCCTGCTCATGTAGTATTTAGGGTTTCTAGCACACTTATTTACGGTTGATTTTGTCTCTTTTGGTTATCAAATGTAGTTTGTAGTTTGCAGACTGCAAAAAGGCCCAGACTTTTTTTTTTAATAATACGTCGGTGGCAAACAAGCATCCGGCTCACATGATGGTAAGCAGTCAACGTAGCCTATGGATGCCTGCAACTTTAGAGTTGTTACATGCGCGTTGCCGACTGCAAAAAGGTTCAATAAGTTTTTCTTTTTTTATATACCACGTCGGTGGCAAACAAGCACACGGCCCGTCTGGTAGTGAGCAGTCACCGTAGCCTATGGACGCCTGCAATTTCGAGATGTTACATGCGCGTTGCCGATCGTTGAGATGTAGACCGTGACGTTCGAAAACAAAAAGTCGTATGTGACTGTAAACTTCCATTCACCGTAGAATTTGACAGATAGAGAGAGTTTGAATTAAGTATTGTAACCTTAGTCAGATAATGAAGCTTATTTGAAAGATTATTAACTCTAAGTACTAGAAATAAAGTAGATTTTACTAATGCTGTAATTCTGTAATGCGACATGGTCATGAAACTCATGCGATGTTGGGGGTATACTCTTCAATCTTTTCAATCGGAATGGTCAGAGGTCAGAGTTCAGAGGTCAGAAAGTCCGTGAGGGACAGAACATACGCAAAGTGAAGAAATTGAAAACACGTTTTAATATACCTGACAACATATCAAGCATAACCTACGTAACTTGGTCGGGTTATTTGTTACCTAACATAAACCATACTAAATTCACTGTGGGGAATTAAAAAAAAATGTGAGTGTGTGACAAGGACAAACAATAATAACGCTTTCTCTGCTACTCCTACTGAAAGATTACATAAGACTATCTCGTTTGGTCATTTCCCCCTCCCAGTCCCTCCCCCCACCAGTTCCAATTATAATATCATAAATGAGATCACAATACCTGCAACCTGTAACTGACGCATACGCTTTCTAAAATTAATTAAAAAATCATAAAATAACAATGGAGTACGTCATTGAACTCGTTGCGAGGCTGTGGTTTAGTAACAAGGGGTTAGGGTACAATTATAAATGTGGAGATAGCGACGAAACAAATATTGCATTCATCTCATCAATCGAGGCGCTGGCACCTGACGTGGACATTTACAAGTGGGAGGCGGCCCGGATCGATCTCAAGAAGCTGATCAAAGAACTTCTGGAGGAGAGGAGCATCCTTCAGTTACACTCGGGATACCATGCGGAGGGGCTTTTGCTGGAGGTGCTAAGAAAACACAACATTAGATCATTCCTCTCCGTGCCTCTTAAACAGAAAACTTTAATCTGGAAAGACGCGGGGGTGTGGTTCGTAGAGGTGACCAACCCGAAAATCATCAAGAGAACTTATGTGTTTTTTGACTTCGAATAAGTGTACGTCTGTGTATGTCTGAAATAAAAAAATGTTTAAAAGTGAATGACTATTTATTTATTTACCAATCATTTAGGTATTTTATAATGTTCCCAATGCGAGTACAAAAAAAATGCAAAAGCTGGTTTTTCAAAATTCGTTGTTAAGGGGCTCCTTGGCGCTAATGACATTCGATCTGAATCCTTTAGTTTTCTAATGTTTTTAAAGTGAGAACTTCTTTAGCGGCGTTGGGCACTTTCTGAGACAGTGATCACGTGATCGTAACGTTTAGATGGCCACTCAAATAGATGGCAATTAAATCAATAAAGAAAAACTCAATGACATTACATGAAAAAGGTTCTAATCTTGTACGGGTTGAAATACGAGGATCTCACAGTTACATTCAAACTTTATATCACTCAAATATAATTCAATAAAGCTACATCTTGATGAAATCGTTAATAAAAGTGAACTCTAGTAATGGTGAATAAAACTCAAAATATCATGATCAAATATATTTAGATGCGAGATCTGCAAGGTAACTTTACAATTTCTATTCGAATTTTAAAGAATTAACTGTACAAATTTGAATTTTAAACAAGCTCACTGACCAGCAATTTCGGACTAAAGTTTTTCAATAGAAAGGAGGATACATAGTGCTGCAGACATTTTGGCCTAGTCATTGAGTTTTCACTTCTGTCGGCACTCCCGGAGTGCAATCCGTTGTTTTTTTGTAGCTATAATAGCAACGACTTTTAGCAATATAGTATGCCATATTTACTTCAAAGTTCATTGTCTTCGAGATATTCGACATCAAGTTGAACAATTTTAGGCCAACAACCTGGTTTTCAGGCCATAGCTTTTGTGTTAATTATTTTAAAATTTACATCTCTGACCAGTTTTTAGAGACGTCAAAGACAAACCCAAATATGCAGATTTCGTACATGTAAGATCCTTCACAGCAATCCAGCTACGAAAAAAGTGTTATTTTTAGACAATGTTTAAAAAAAAATCATAAAAAAATAAGTATTCATTAGTTTCAAAATCCGGTAGACAAGAATGGAGATTAAAGATTGAAGAACAGATAGCCATTTGTCTTATAATTCTATCTGAAGTGTAAATGTAGAAGTAACGGCTCAAACCTTGTCAAATATCGATGAAAACCGCGGGGAGCCCCTTGAGGTGAGGTTGTGTAGAGCAATGTTTCAGAGTTACTAAGCGTGTGTCATCATCGTCGTTAAAAATATATCAAGTTCGATTTCAAACAAAAACAAGACCTAACCTAATCAAAGCAAGTGCTATACCATCTACATATTATGCATAGTAGGTTCTGCCATCTTGTGGGTCCCATTGGAAGTATAAACGTCACATTTACGTCTCGCGCCAAAAATCAGATGGCTCCTATGCTGTATAGTTCATGCATGCTCCCTATTGTCAGTTCAGTACGGTGGCGCTTAAGCAATGTCAATGTGAAAACAAATCCGTTTAAAATTACAAGGAGGGATTTCATATCATCGCTAAGTAGGCGAAAGTGTGTCTGTCTGTCTGTTTGTCTGTTACCTCTTCACGCTTAAGCCGCTGAACCGATTTAGTTGAAATTTGGTATAGAGATAGTTCGAGTCCTGGGGAAAATCAGGGATATCATTCCTGAAGAGAGTGCAAAGGCGGGTGGAATTGAAAGGGTTAATGGCATTGCCTAATAATTGAAGTAAGCAATGAGCATATTGAATGATTGCTATCAGCATTATCCAGGCGCTATACCTACTTTAGCTGCTGTCACTAATTCCACGCAGACGAAGTCGCGGGCAAAAGCTAGTATTTCAATATTTTCGCTAGGATTTTTTGATTGTTTAGTACAAAAATCAACTTTACTTAAATGTAATAAGGTTGACATCTGTTGCGGGGTAGCAGAACTTCTGTGATTATAGCTCAACTATGCGACGCTAGATGGGCTACTCGTATCTTCAAAAATAAAAATCGTAGATGCAATTTCGACATAATTTCCTTTACTGTAAAGTTCAAATTATTGTAATGGGCTAGGGCTCATAGGATAATCTCTTTCGAAATAAGAAAATATGGTCAATCATCCTTTAGATAGCGTTGCGTTTGTAGTAGTGTGCATGTTGACGACATAGGTTTCCAGACCGCAGGGAAGCATCATATATTTGTTAATGCCTGGAAGATTGAGGCCTGTCTGCCCATGCTGATGCTAGCTCTGAGCTTATTGAATTGCCTTTCTTGGAACTCTTCAACGTACTTTCGGTCATTGGTTCATTTGTCTTAGAGTTTGGTAAAATGACATTCGGTGTATATGTTCAGTGGGCATGCTAAGGGTTATATTTGCAAAAACCCAGGTGTTGAGTTTGGTTAATGCTTGAGAGCTCCATGTGCATTTGGCCTGTTTAGTGTCCATATTATGCAGACGCACTGCTTGCCACCATTTGAATATTGTCTTTAGAGCTCTTTGCATTAGGTTGGATATCGTGTGGAAGAAGAAGTCTTGGGTAGAAACGATGTTAGACTAATAATGGACTGACGGATATAGGCTGTCAGTAGTCCTTTTTCCCTGCTTTTGCTATGAAGTTTACCTTGACCCGAGTCCAATTATCTGGTACGATTCACCACGCGAAACTTGCTCTGAATATTATGGCCAGATGCAGATTGCTGTAAAAGCGCCGCTGATTTAAATCAAAAAGTTTGGTCTAAAGATGTTTCTTGCTATATTCCAGTCGATATTGCGTGCCACTGTGGATTCGAGGATTCCTATGGGCGCAAAGCTGTGTTTATTACTGGTTGAGTATGAACCGGGGAAGTGGGTGTCTCTGAGCAAGTTCCTCTTCCGTGTTCATAAATGTGCCATCTAGTGTTTAAGGAGACCGAGATAGTTGGTTGGTGTCTTGGAGAGTATTATGTAAGTTCATGCTCTTTTATGAGTTTGGGCAATATCAGGAGGCACCCCGTACGATTGCCCTGTCTAGACGGAACCACAGTATAAAAAGTAACAGTGAACCGACGCCTTTGATATATGCGTTAATGCAGACACCGCATAAGAACACAGTAGGGTTGTGACAGACTTTAACACAACTGCCCATAAGACAAAGAACATTTCAAATAAGACCCGCTAGCCCTGTAAGTGGTACCGAGCTACTAACAATGGCAATGTATGCAACTCGGGTGCGCGCGGCAACAGAACAAGTCACAACAGAACAGGTCACAACAGAACAGATCATAACAGATCAGGTTAGAACAGAACAGATCACAACAGAACAGCTCTCAACAGAACAGGTTAGAACAGAAAAAGATAGAACAGAACAGAACAAGATAGAACAGAACAGAACAAGATAGAACAGAACAGATCACAACAGAACAGGTTTTGGAATTGATCTGTTTTAATTGTTAACAGAATGGGTATGGTACTACGCGTATCATAGAGCATTGACTGAATATAATAAACAAATATGGGAGGCAAAAATAAGATAATGGAGAAGGTTCCGACTAGACAGGGCAATCGTACGGGGTGCCTCCTGATATTGCCCAAACTCATAAAGGAGCATGAACTTACATAATACTCTCCAAGACACCAACCAACTATCTCGGTCTCCTTAAACACTAGATGGCACATTTATGAACACGGAAGAGGAACTTGCTCAGAGACACCCACTTCCCCGGTTCATACTCAACCAGTAATAAACACAGCTTTGCGCCCATAGGAATCCTCGAATCCACAGTGGCACGCAATATCGACTGGAATATAGCAAGAAACATCTTTAGACCAAACTTTTTGATTTAAATCAGCGGCGCTTTTACAGCAATCTGCATCTGGCCATAATATTCAGAGCAAGTTTCGCGTGGTGAATCGTACCAGATAATTGGACTCGGGTCAAGGTAAACTTCATAGCAAAAGCAGGGAAAAAGGACTACTGACAGCCTATATCCGTCAGTCCATTATTAGTCTAACATCGTTTCTACCCAAGACTTCTTCTTCCACACGATATCCAACCTAATGCAAAGAGCTCTAAAGACAATATTCAAATGGTGGCAAGCAGTGCGTCTGCATAATATGGACACTAAACAGGCCAAATGCACATGGAGCTCTCAAGCATTAACCAAACTCAACACCTGGGTTTTTGCAAATATAACCCTTAGCATGCCCACTGAACATATACACCGAATGTCATTTTACCAAACTCTAAGACAAATGAACCAATGACCGAAAGTACGTTGAAGAGTTCCAAGAAAGGCAATTCAATAAGCTCAGAGCTAGCATCAGCATGGGCAGACAGGCCTCAATCTTCCAGGCATTAACAAATATATGATGCTTCCCTGCGGTCTGGAAACCTATGTCGTCAACATGCACACTACTACAAACGCAACGCTATCTAAAGGATGATTGACCATATTTTCTTATTTCGAAAGAGATTATCCTATGAGCCCTAGCCCATTACAATAATTTGAACTTTACAGTAAAGGAAATTATGTCGAAATTGCATCTACGATTTTTATTTTTGAAGATACGAGTAGCCCATCTAGCGTCGCATAGTTGAGCTATAATCACAGAAGTTCTGCTACCCCGCAACAGATGTCAACCTTATTACATTTAAGTAAAGTTGATTTTTGTACTAAACAATCAAAAAATCCTAGCGAAAATATTGAAATACTAGCTTTTGCCCGCGACTTCGTCTGCGTGGAATTAGTGACAGCAGCTAAAGTAGGTATAGCGCCTGGATAATGCTAATAGCAATCATTCAATATGCTCATTGCTTACTTCAATTATTAGGCAATGCCATTAACCCTTTCAATTCCACCCGCCTTTGCACTCTCTTCAGGAATGATATCCCTGATTTTCCCCAGGACTCGAACTATCTCTATACCAAATTTCAACTAAATCGGTTCAGCGGCTTAAGCGTGAAGAGGTAACAGACAAACAGACAGACAGACACACTTTCGCCTACTTAGCGATGATATGAAATCCCTCCTTGTAATTTTAAACGGATTTGTTTTCACATTGACATTGCTTAAGCGCCACCGTACTGAACTGACAATAGGGAGCATGCATGAACTATACAGCATAGGAGCCATCTGATTTTTGGCGCGAGACGTAAATGTGACGTTTATACTTCCAATGGGACCCACAAGATGGCAGAACCTACTATGCATAATATGTAGATGGTATAGCACTTGCTTTGATTAGGTTAGGTCTTGTTTTTGTTTGAAATCGAACTTGATATATTTTTAACGACGATGATGACACACGCTTAGTAACTCTGAAACATTGCTCTACACAACCTCACCTTAAGGGGCTCCCCGCGGTTTTCATCGATATTTGACAAGGTTTGAGCCGTTACTTCTACATTTACACTTCAGATAGAATTATAAGACAAATGGCTATCTGTTCTTCAATCTTTAATCTCCATTCTTGTCTACCGGATTTTGAAACTAATGAATACTTATTTTTTTATGATTTTTTTAAACATTGTCTAAAAATAACACTTTTTTCGTAACTGGATTGCTGTGAAGGATCTTACATGAACGAAATCTGCATATTTGGGTTCGTCTTTGACGTCTCTAAAAACTGGTCAGAAATGTCAATTTTAAAATAATTAACACAAAAGCTATGGCCAGAAAAACCAGGTTATTGGCCTAAAATTGTTCAACTTGATGTCGAATGTCTCGAAGACAATGAACTTTGAAGTAAATATGGCATACTATATTGCTAAAAGTCGTTGCTATTATAGCTACAAAAAAACAACGGATTGCACTCCGGGAGTGCCGACAGAAGTGAAAACTCAATGACTAGGCCAAAATGTCTGCAGCACTATGTATCCTCCTTTCTATTGAAAAACTTTAGTCCGAAATTGCTGGTCAGTGAGCTTGTTTAAAATTCAAATTTGTACAGTTAATTCTTTAAAATTCGAATAGAAATTGTAAAGTTACCTTGCAGATCTCGCATCTAAATATATTTGATCATGATATTTTGAGTTTTATTCACCATTACTAGAGTTCACTTTTATTAACGATTTCATCAAGATGTAGCTTTATTGAATTATATTTGAGTGATATAAAGTTTGAATGTAACTGTGAGATCCTCGTATTTCAACCCGTACAAGATTAGAACCTTTTTCATGTAATGTCATTGAGTTTTTCTTTATTGATTTAATTGCCATCTATTTGAGTGGCCATCTAAACGTTACGATCACGTGATCGCTGTCTCAGAAAGTGCCCAACGCCGCTAAAGAAGTTCTCACTTTAAAAACATTAGAAAACTAAAGGATTCAGATCGAATGTCATTAGCGCCAAGGAGCCCCTTAACAACGAATTTTGAAAAACCAGCTTTTGCATTTTTTTTGTACTCGCATTGGGAACATTATAAAATACCTAAATGATTGGTAAATAAATAAATAGTCATTCACTTTTAAACATTTTTTTATTTCAGACATACACAGACGTACACTTATTCGAAGTCAAAAAACACATAAGTTCTCTTGATGATTTTCGGGTTGGTCACCTCTACGAACCACACCCCCGCGTCTTTCCAGATTAAAGTTTTCTGTTTAAGAGGCACGGAGAGGAATGATCTAATGTTGTGTTTTCTTAGCACCTCCAGCAAAAGCCCCTCCGCATGGTATCCCGAGTGTAACTGAAGGATGCTCCTCTCCTCCAGAAGTTCTTTGATCAGCTTCTTGAGATCGATCCGGGCCGCCTCCCACTTGTAAATGTCCACGTCAGGTGCCAGCGCCTCGATTGATGAGATGAATGCAATATTTGTTTCGTCGCTATCTCCACATTTATAATTGTACCCTAACCCCTTGTTACTAAACCACAGCCTCGCAACGAGTTCAATGACGTACTCCATTGTTATTTTATGATTTTTTAATTAATTTTAGAAAGCGTATGCGTCAGTTACAGGTTGCAGGTATTGTGATCTCATTTATGATATTATAATTGGAACTGGTGGGGGGAGGGACTGGGAGGGGGAAATGACCAAACGAGATAGTCTTATGTAATCTTTCAGTAGGAGTAGCAGAGAAAGCGTTATTATTGTTTGTCCTTGTCACACACTCACATTTTTTTTTAATTCCCCACAGTGAATTTAGTATGGTTTATGTTAGGTAACAAATAACCCGACCAAGTTACGTAGGTTATGCTTGATATGTTGTCAGGTATATTAAAACGTGTTTTCAATTTCTTCACTTTGCGTATGTTCTGTCCCTCACGGACTTTCTGACCTCTGAACTCTGACCTCTGACCATTCCGATTGAAAAGATTGAAGAGTATACCCCCAACATCGCATGAGTTTCATGACCATGTCGCATTACAGAATTACAGCATTAGTAAAATCTACTTTATTTCTAGTACTTAGAGTTAATAATCTTTCAAATAAGCTTCATTATCTGACTAAGGTTACAATACTTAATTCAAACTCTCTCTATCTGTCAAATTCTACGGTGAATGGAAGTTTACAGTCACATACGACTTTTTGTTTTCGAACGTCACGGTCTACATCTCAACGATCGGCAACGCGCATGTAACATCTCGAAATTGCAGGCGTCCATAGGCTACGGTGACTGCTCACTACCAGACGGGCCGTGTGCTTGTTTGCCACCGACGTGGTATATAAAAAAAGAAAAACTTATTGAACCTTTTTGCAGTCGGCAACGCGCATGTAACAACTCTAAAGTTGCAGGCATCCATAGGCTACGTTGACTGCTTACCATCATGTGAGCCGGATGCTTGTTTGCCACCGACGTATTATTAAAAAAAAAAAGTCTGGGCCTTTTTGCAGTCTGCAAACTACAAACTACATTTGATAACCAAAAGAGACAAAATCAACCGTAAATAAGTGTGCTAGAAACCCTAAATACTACATGAGCAGGGGGGCCGGAGGTGTCCCCTGTCGAGGTTTTCCTGAGGGTCTAATGATAATAATGATGATGATGATGATGATGATGTATAGGTTTCAAAAGTCTGAACTTGCAAGCGTCCAAAGGCTACGGTGGCTGCTTACCATCAGGTGAGCCGGATGCTTGTTTGCCACCGACGTAGTATATAAAAAAAAATCTGGATCTTTTTGCGGTCGGTAAACTACAAACTCCATACATTTGATAAGCACAAGCGACAAAACCAACCGCAAATAAAAATGCATCCGTGGTAACAAAAGAATTCGCAGGCGTCCATGGGCTACGGTGACTGCTTACTGTCAGGCGAGGTCGTCTGCTTGTTTGCCACTGACGTGGTATTAAAAAAACGCCGATATAAGCCTCATATTTTAAAACAAAGTTATTGAATCTTTGGGCAGTCGGCAGCGCGCTTGTATCCACCCTGGAGTTGCAGGCGTCCAAAGGCTACGGTAACAACTTACCATCAGACGGACTGTATGCTTATTTGCCACCAATGTGGTATAATAAAAGAAAAACCCCTTTACGGTTGGTAAACTACAAACTCCATACATTTGATAAGCACAAGCGACAAAACCAACCGCAAATAAAAGTGCATCCGTGTAAACTATTGAATTCGCAGGCGTCGATGGGCTACGGTGACTGCTTACTGTCAGGTGGGGTCGTCTGCGTGTTTGCCACTGACGTGGTATTAAAAAAAAACGCCGATATAAGCCTCATATTTTAAAACAAAGTTATTGAATCTTTGGGCAGTCGGCAGCGCGCTTGTATCCACCCTGGAGTTGCAGGCGTCCAAAGGCTAAGGTAACAACTTACCATCAGACGGACTGTATGCTTATTTGCCACCAATGTGGTATAATAAAAGAAAAACCCCTTTACGGTTGGTAAACTACAAACTCCATACATTTGATAAGCACAAGCGACAAAACCAACCGCAAATAAAAGTGCATCCGTGTAAACTATAGAATTCGCAGGCGTTCATAGGCTACGGTGACTGCTTACTGCCAGGCGGGGTCGTCTGCTTGTTTGCCACTGACGTGGTATTAAAAAAAACGCCGATATAAGCCTCATATTTTAAAACAAACATGATGGGCCTTTTTGCAATTTCATAGCGGATGTTTTTGGAACTAACTAGCGGTGTCCACTGACGAGGCGCCACTAGCGACATCTGTATTGTTAAGCGAATCGATAGTCTGTCAAGCCGGATATGTCAGAAGCAATGTAAAGCAAACTAAAGTATGGTAACCCTAGGAAACGAACAAAAGGCAGGAATGTACATCGAACAGCGATGAAATGTAAACAAAACAGTTCCACAGATAAGATATAAATGACACACGATTTTCGAACTATTCAAACGTAGTGTTGGTAGCCCACGATTTTTCAAATTTGCCGCCTTTTTCTACTGACTAGATTTGCTTGACCAAGATTAATTAACTTACCATGAACCCCCTCTGACTCTGCGGACTTTTTTAGAAATACTCAGACGGCTGCTCATCTATACATATCATAGCGGATGGTTTTAGAACTAACGTTGCGCATACATACTGTCGCCCTCTGGCGGTGAAATTTTAGAACTAACGTTGCGCATACATACTGTCGCCCTCAGGCGGGGCTAGCGGGGATTTTTGGAACTAACGTTGCGCATACATACTGCCGCCCTCTGGCGGGCCTGGCGGGGATTTTTGGAACTAACTAGCGGTGTCCACCGACGAAGGCGCCACTAGGGATATCTATTCATTTAAGCGATTCAACAACTCACATACAAAGTGGAGACATCTATTCATTTCATAGCGGATGGTTTTGAAACTAACGTTGCGCATACATACTGTCGCCCTCCGGCGGGGCTGGCGGATATTTTTGGAACTAACGTTGCGCATACACAGTGGCGCCTCTAGCGGGGAGTAGAGTGAACTAACGTTGCGCATACATACTGTCGCCCTCAGGCGGGGCTAGCGGGAATTTTTGGAACTAACGTTGTGCATACATACTGTCGCCCTCTGGCCGGGCTGGCGGAAATTTTTGGAACTAACGTTGCGCATACATACTGTCGCCCTCAGCCGGGGATTTTTGGAACTAACGTCGCGCATACATACTGTCGCCCTTGGGCGGGGCTGGCGGGGATTTTTGGAATTAACATTGCGCATACATACTGTCGCCCTCTGGCGGGGCTGGCGGGGATTTTTGGAATTAACTAGCGGTGTCCACCGACGAAGGCGCCACTAGCGATATCTATTCATTTAAGCGATTCAACAACTCACATACAAAGTGGAGACATCTAAACATTTCATAGCGGATGGTTTTGGAACTAACGTTGCGCATACATACTGTCGCCCTCTGGCAGGAGAATTTTAGAACTAACGTTGCGCATACATACTGTCGCCCTCAGGCAGGGCTGGTGGGGATTTTTGGAACTAACGTTGCGCATACATACTGTCGCCCTCTGGCGGGGGCTTTTTAGAACTAACCTTGCGCATACATACTGTCGCCCTCCAGCGGGGCTGGCGGAAATTTTAGGAACTAACGTTGCGCATACATACTGTCGCCCCCAGGCAGGGCTGGTGGGGATTTTAGGAACTAACGTTGCGCATACATACTGTCGCCCCCAGGCGGGGCTGGTGGGGATTTTTAGAACTAACGTTGCGCATACATACTGTCGCCCCCAGGCAGGGCTGGCGGATAATTTTGGAACTAACGTTACGCATACATACTGTCGCCCTCAGGCAGGGCTGGCGGGGATTTTTGGAACTAACGTTGTGCATACATACTGTCGCCCCCAGGCAGGGCTGGTGAGGATTTTCGGAACTAACGTTGCGCATACATACTGTCGCCCTCTGGCGGGAGAATTTTAGAACTAACGTTGCGCATACATACTGTCGCCCCCACGCAGGGCTGGTGGGGATTTTTAGAACTAACGTTGCGCATACATACTGTCGCCCCCAGGCAGGGCTGGCGGATATTTTTGGAACTAACGTTACGCATACATACTGTCGCCCCCACGCAGGGCTGGTGGTGATTTTTGGAACTAACGTTGCGCATACATACTGTCGCCTCCAGGCAGGGCTGGTGGGGATTTTTGGAACTAACGTTGCGCATACATACTGTCGCCCCCAGGCAGGTCTGGTGAGGATTTTTGGAACTAACGTTGCGCATACACAGTGGCGCCTCTAGCGGGGAGTAGAGTGAACTAACCAGCGACGCATACATACTGTCGCCCTCCGGCGGGGCTGGCGGATATTTTCGGAACTAACGTTGCGCATAGACAGTGGCGCCTCTAGCGGGGAGTAGGGTGAACTAACCAGTGGCGCCATCTAGCGGAGACCTTTGGAACTAACGCTGCGCATACACAGTGGCGCCATCTAGCGGGGAGTAGAGTGAACTAACCAGTGGCGCCATCTAGCGGAGACCTTTGGAACTAACGTTGCGCATAGACAGTGGCGCCATCTAGCGGGGAGTAGGGTGAACTAAATTGTCACTACCTTGCGCATACATACTGTCGCCCTCTGGCGGAAAAGTTCTGATCCAAAAGCGGCACAAACACACTACTATTGTGCTTATAGTTAATTGGCAAAAGTATTTTGCGCAATATAAACCTAAATCCGAACTCCACGGTTCATTACTTTACCAAAGGCCTATTTCGATTCAAATTTCAAAAGTTAATCCTTCTTTGTTTAGCTTAGCTTAAGTTTGATTACAATCCTAGAGGGTTAATATTAATGCCTCTTGGAAAAAGAAAAATGAATGAACTTAACTATTAGCTTTTGCACGTGTTTCTCTCACTGTAAATTGTTGAATTAAACTCCACATAAACGTTCATTATCTTTCTCTCCCTTTGGTAACTGTACATTGTGTTTCTAAAAATATATACAAATGCATTGTAATTGACATATTTACATAGATTTTATAAAATGTTAGTTAATACCTTTCGCGTTAGCGGTCATTCTCAATTTTTTTTTCATCAAACCCATACGTGTGGGATATCTATGGATAGGTCTTCAAAAATGATATTGAGGTTTCTAATATATTTTTTTTTCTAAACTGAATAGTTTGCGCGAGAGACATTTCCAAAGTGGTAAAATGTGTGTCCCCCCCTGTAACTTCTAAAATAAGAGAATGATAAAACTGAAAAAAATATATGATGTACATTACCATGCAAACTTCCACCGAAAATTAGTTTGAACGAGATCTAGTAAGTAGTTTTTTTTACGTCATAAATCGTAAACCGCAATTTTATTATGTTACTTGCTGTTACGGAACCCTTCAAGGGCGAGTCCGACTCGAACTTGGCCGCTTTTTATTTATAATTATTTCATTTTTTCAATTATACAGTAGGTTCTTAGTAATTTGTAAATAAGTAAATACAGCATAAAGATGTAAATTACTTCTTTTACAGATATTTATACAGACATCTTTTACAGGTTTCTATATCTGCAGACACAATATTTATTTACGAAGGACTTTGATAATTGCTTCGTCTGCTTGTTTTGTCAGTCCTTCGGAAGTTAAGTATTGTCAGTTAAACGGTGTACAAATTAATTTGGAGCTTGATTGAAACTTGAGAGATTGCAAAATACGTTTAAATTGCTTGTCCTGTTAGACTTAAAGTATTTTATACTTACTTTAATTTCAACACTTTTTAGTTACAGATTTTAGTTTCAATGTATTGTAAACTAAATTAAATAATCTCCAAGGCGACTAAGGGTTAGGTTACTTATTGTGATTAGCTCAGGACCGGGACAAGGGGCGTACTGGAAGAGAGGCCTATGCTCAGCAGTGGGCGATAAAGGGCTGACATGATGATGATGATGAAACAGGTACAAATACAGCTATAAGGATATGATGGTCGTAATTGTAAGTAAGTAAATAAACACTTTATTGTGCGTAAAGAAAGGAATATTTGTCTACGTAACAGGGTAATAAAGACCAGTCCCTAGGTATACGAGTATGTCTTTTACGATCGCGTGGTGTTAAAATATAATATACTTAGAAGTACCAATCAGAACAAGTTAAATTATTTTACAATCAAGAACAATCTATGTTAGTGTTATTAGTTTAAGTATGTTTAAATTGGGTGTTTTTGAATAAAGCATCTCCTATTCTATTCTATTTTCAGAAAATATTTTAATTTGTCTTTAGTTTATGATTGAAACACTTATTTTATCAAGTTAATAAAGTCCAAAATACGCTTTCTAGAGTAGTACGAAGATGTTTTGACCCAAAAATTGAATTTGACGTTGAATGTGTACGTTATTAATTAAATGTACATTTTCGTCGAGAACACGCGAGTGATGTATTGCGAGTGTGTCGTTTTTGATTATTGTTCACCTAAATTACGTTTAACAGTTAGGTAAGTATAGCTCAGATTTATTACACTTTTTTATATTATTTCACAACTAGGCAGCAAAAATCACTTTGCACTGAAAGTGTTGGTAGCAATTTATTTTTTCTATCATATTTCCTGTTACAAATGTTATATTGAATCAATTACATTTGTTTCTAGCAAAACATGCCCATTAGTTATAAAAAATAAGTTCAAAAACTAAAACCCGACTACTGCAAATCGCGCTCTAAAAAGTATGAAACAAGATAGAATTCTTATCAAAAATTATTAAGCAGGAAATATTATAAATGTTACATTTACTGAGATTCAGAGGATCGCCACGGTCGTATGCCACATTACTTTTAAGTTTATAATCGTGGCATATATACGACCACGGCGATACTCTGAATCTCTGTAAATGTATAAAAAAAAATAGTAAATTATATTACGTTGTATTTTTATATAAAATAAATGGTAACATTTATAATATTTCCTGCTTAATAATTTTTGATAAGAATTCTATCTTGTTTCATACTTTTTAGAGCGCGATTTGCAGTAGTCGGGTTTTAGTTTTTGAACTTATTTTTTATTTAATTAATTTTGGGGTCATGATTACGTTACTAACTTTTTGAAGTCACTTTATATTACTTATGCGATGGCGTCCTCAGTACAGAAATGCACGCAGAGCGCCGCCTATATCGGGCTACGCCCGACTCCTTTAGTGCCTATGAGGGCGCCGATGGCGGCCGTCCTTGGAACGCGTACGTCGGGCTACGCCCGACTCTTTTAGTATGAGGGCGCCGAAGGCGCCCGGCTTTGGAACACGTATGTCGGGCTACGCTCGACTCTTTTAGTACGAGGGCGCCGAAGGCGCCCGGCTTTGGAACGCGTATGTCGGGCTACGCCCGACTTTTTTAGTATGAAGGCGCCGAAGGTGCCCGGCTTTGGAACGCGTACGTCGGGCTACGCCCGACACTTTTAGTATGAGGGCGCCGAAGGCGCCCGGCTTTGCAACGCGTACGTCTGGCTCCGCCCGACTCTTAGTATGAGGGCGCCGAAGGCACTCGGCTTTGGAACGCGTACGTCGGGCTCCCCCCAACTCTTTTAGTATGAGGGCGCCGAAGGCGCCCGGCTTTGGAACGCGTACGTCGGGCTCAGCCCGACACTTTTAGTATGAGGGCGCCGAAGGCGCCCAGCTTTGGAACGCGTACGTCGGGCTCCGCCCAACTCTTGTAGTATGAGGGCGCCGAAGGCGCCCGGCTTTGGAACGCGTACGTCGGGCTACGCCCGACTCTTTTAGTAGGAGGGCGCCGAAGGCGCCCGGCTCTGGAACGCGTACGTCGGGCTACCTATCACCTAACCGATAAATTAATGTTTTATCTGGCGCATGCAAGCAAAGCCGGGTGCAAAAGCTAACAATATTTATATATTTGAAATGTGCTAATTGAGCTCTTTCCAATGATGTATAACACATCATCATTACTTAATTTTAGTTTTTTGGTTCGTGACTTTATGACCTCTAAAGGGCGCAGTGTTCATTTTTTTGTGACGCCATATAGCCTATAACCAGCGGACGCTTAAGACGATTCGAATGACACATCGTTTGTTAAATTATTATAATAAGTACTTTAGAAGTTATGAGGGAACAGATGAACATACATACATACATACATACATACCCACATACATACCGGTCAAAATCATAACCCTCCTTTTGCGTTGCCGTAGTCGGGTAAAAATGACACCCAAGTGGGTCGATATAAACAGCTGTCCGCGTATATAAATATTCTCACTATACCTACTATCCGTGCCCGAGACATCATCCGTGCAGAATTCGTTTATGAAAACTACATTTAAGTACGTATTTCAAAGTATAAACATAGTTTAATCGAGGAAAATGCATTTATTACAAGCAGCCGTTATTTAAAATTTGCATAATATGGAGGCTGTTCTCATTTTTGTGAACAAATTATCTCTGAAAAACTTTGAAAAAGAAAAGTCCCGGCGTACTATAAAGTACCTCTTCCTTTTCGAATTCAGAATTTTTAACTTAAAATGAAAGGTCTTATACATGTATTTACATTAAATATGAACCCATAAAAAATAATCTCATTGTAATAATATCACAACATGACAGGTGTACATCCAAGGCCAAAAGTATGGAAACAAGCTTATAGGTACTTTGATAGAAAAGTTTGATTTTATATTATTCATCAATTGACGATTTGAAAACAATATGGTAAAATTAATAATAGAACATTTGAATAGTAAATTACTCAAATGCTGGCTATGAAAAGACTGTCCTCAACTATCATCTTTGTCCTAACTTTTTTTTATCTTTTCGACAATATTTTAAGATTTTTTGATATGTAGCGGGAATTTTTAATATTTTGGGGTTGCCCAATGCAAATTTTAGGATACAAATATACAACAAAGATAGATACATGAGACATTAAAGAAAACAACGTTGTTTCCTTACTTTTGGCCTTGGGTGTACAGTACATTGATATTTTTCCCTACAAACTCACACGGGAACGCGTACGGTGTCAGAAAGGCTGAACCAAGAAGATGAATAGCGCTGTACTTTGCCTATCTATTACATTAGATTTTTTTCCGATGGCCATAAATAAGCTTCTCTGCGTTAATTAATAGTGTGCACTATTATATATTCTATAGTAGTGTCAGCATCATCAGTACCGGATAAAACAATGCGCCAAAATCCAAATAAAGATAAATCTCTACAGTTCGCACTACTTAACGCAAGCCTTCTTGAGCTTAGTACTGTGGGACTTAGTCAATCTGTGTAAGAATGCCCTATACAAATTAATTAATCATATATTTTACAGTCCAGTTTTACTACATAGAGACATGAATATTTCTTAATATTAAGCTATTTGAGAATGGTACATAGTTTTGATACTTCTTATTCTTATCGTGTGAAGGTATCATAACTAAATAGATAATATGTATTTTGCCATTATCTGACCTATAAGTACATACTTATAGCTCCTCTATCCTTCCACCGTATTTTCTCGGAAACGGTCGTTTTTTGTCTTGCTAGAATAGTCAATGTCAGTACTTTTTATACCAAGACTGACTGAAATAAAAAAACACGTTCGTACGCTTCCGTGAAAATATGATTAGATGGAAAATAATTATGCACTACATCTGCACTCTATTGCTCCTCTACCCCCGGCAATCTTGTAAAATAGTGTTATTTCAAATGATGTCTATTCCTTTGTAGTGACACTGCCAAGGTTGCAGCATGTTACAAGAAATTAACCGTTGACAGACTCATAAACAAAATCCAAATTATTTTCAAATTAGACAAGGTTAAGCGTATCATCTTGTATTTTCATAACATTACGAAATTTAATTTATGAAACGGTTTGTAAATACTTCAGTGTTCATATGTATTAAGATAGGTAGGTATAAATATCTGGGAGACTGAGCTTTACTCTGAAAACATAATAAAACTCAAAAAGGCGAGTTGTCCCAGAAATAAGACCTATCTAGATCGATAATAAGTTACTTGCTATATAGATGATCAAGCAAATCTTGTCAGTAGAAAAAGGCACGAATTCAAATTTTCTATGAGACGATATCCCTTCGCGCCTACATTTTTCTGCTGCCTTTTTCTACTGACAAGATCTGCTTGACCAACTTTATAATATAAACGTGCAAAAACATTTATCATACGTATATTCAGGATACTAATTGAATGACGTTTTGTTTTTAAAATGATGTTTTAGTGAAGTCATTTAGTTATTCGTAATATTTGGTAATATTAAAGATTAATTTGAATCAACGTTCTAGCGATATTCACTGTTTGTACAAAGCGTTTACCCAATATCCTGAAAAAAAAAATTGAGGATAACCGCCTCACAAGCTTAGACACAAAACGCCAATTACGGAAAGAGAGGCCTAAGCCCTCCTACGTATACACGCTCAACGAAGCTGGCCAACTTTATTGTCACACGTGCAATAGAATATTTAAGACTAAGTTCGGCCTGGCCAGCCACATAAGGGCTCACGCTAGACAACGTCCATGATGTTTATTTAGGGTCGCCTTCATCGAAAACGATGAGGAGGACTATATAGATGGCGCTGTTATGACTGGCGAAAACCCTATATCTCGCGAATTTTTAATAAACTCAACTTTTTATGTGTGCAATCTTTCACAATAATGTTTCTTTTCACTATGTATTGTAAGTAAATAATCCCAGGAATAAACTTAAACTGTAGGTAATTTGGTTTATCATCCGGGAGCTGATTTATTACTTTTTCTTTATTGTTGAACCTAAACCGTAAAATAGACCGTAAAGAAGGTAAAAACAATTCTTTTAATGTTTCTTTTAAATCTCGTAAATCGCTACGCTGTTACTTATTAGCTGAGTTTATTTATTCCTTTCCGCCCCAGTATTTATAAACAAAGGCCATGCGGCCGTGAGTTTATTATTCTGCCGCAAAATACCGTTCTGGGGCCGTATTCATGGGAAACTAAAACTAAACACCAAAATTATACTTCAATTGGATAACTATTTAGTGTTTCCTACACTCGTCACTGTGCTTTAAAAACTAGGGATAAATGGCGGAAAAATCTGTCACTGTGACAGATCTCCGATAGACTTGTTCGCCGGAAATATCTGCCAGATAAAGCTAAAGGAGATAAACGTGTGTGTTGGTTATATTTATAAGAATTTGTGGCCGTCTTGCAGACTATTTTTGGGTAGATGAATACGGCCACGTTTAGATTAATAATTCCTAATCAGGATCTGTAATAATCTCAAAAATGTATTGCAAGCACCATACGATGTTTGTACATATGTACCTCGATGTATCTCTTCGTTATGTACCTCTAGTTATTATGAACGCGCGTGTAGAAAAAACCTGAGAGTTTAGTATAAAAATATTAAAAGATTGAAAACTTTATCAATCTGCTAACTACGGGTTAAAATCACTATACTGTCTGGGAACAAATACACATAATGAAGATGTGTATTTGTTCCATAACCTGCCAGTCCTTGTACAAACAGCACATCGGTGGACCTTATTACAAAAGGCATAAAGTCCACCGATATATACCAGTTAACAGCGTGGGTGATGGTAGGTATCTGACTTAAGGATCTGCAACCCGCTTCGACTGTACAGGAGTTGTATTAACATAATTTCAATATCGCAAGATCACAAGACTTACAATACAATATCACAATATCAGAAAATATAACGTTCACGTTTTCAATATCACAAGATCACGTTCTAGAATAAAGTCATGATTCAGAATAGGTACGTTCTTAAAACAAACAAATACTTCAACGTGAGCTATGTTTGATACGAGTACTCTGTACGTGTCGTTCTTGTCTACGTGACAGCGTGATAAAACAGTGTCCGTCACTCTCTACCACGCAGTTAAAAAATGGCAGTTATTTTATCACGTGGATAAAACCATCCATAATACGCCGGCTGGAATATTTGTAGTAATGCTAGGTATCATTTTTAATTTATTGAAAAAAAATCTTTATTCTTTTTCCTAATCAGATCACGATACGATAAAAATAATTTATTTATACAAAAGGTTAATGGTATATAAAATCATACAAAAATATCTTAATAACGATTCTCTACTATTTATGTTTCATCCTGTATATCCCTAACTTTTACATTGTATAATTTATACTGTCATAAAAACGTCACTGGTACTTTGCCGTGATTAACTTGAACTTAAAATGAGTTTCTCTTACACCTGGTTATAATTTATCACAGCTATTTAATCCATACGTAATCCAAGTAGTAGTGATTTATTTGAGAAGGATATCTCGGAAAGAAATTTCTAAAACCATTTATTCAATAGGGATTAACCATTTGAACGCCACGCTTATCGTGTGCGTCGCGTCATCTTCAACCTTGTCTCAAAGCACAAAGGTTGATATCGGGATCAAGGCGTGAAACCGGTTTTTCTTCATACATAAAAATACCGGTACGATTACGTTATTTTTCGTTCATTGATTTATTATTTCATTTTTGATGGGTTAATCTAATCGTTGAAGTCGTTACCTAAATACATGATTCAGTCCTACGGAGCTTAAAATAATTAAAAATAATAATAATAATAAACCCCGCAGGGCAGCTTGTGGCGAGCTGTTGGGGAGTAACGACCCCACGGACCCGAGTGCTCCCGAGAGTCGGTCAGGGTCTCCGTCTCCGGCGTGTCTTCGTCGGTCGGAGTGGACCCCAAGGGGACCCGCAGGACTCTCAGCTCTGGCTTGCCTTCATTGGCCGTCCAGAGAGGAGTCGCTAGAGCTATATGCTCCAGGGTGTCACGATTAGGATCTTAACTACCTTTTAGAAGAGAGAAATGAGTAATCTCGATTCGTGCAAAAGAATATTTAATTTAACTAAAAAAAACTAAAAAAAACTAAATGGCCAAGTGGGTCGTAAGTTTGGTTTTATAAATCCACACAATATCCCTTTACTCTGCGGTTAGGTACTCTCGCCTGGGTGTGCGAGGGCGCTGAACTGTGGCCGACTGTACTCAGGGCCGCCCGGTGCTTGAGACGGGGTGGTCTTCCGACTGACGAGAGAAGTGTAGCGTAGTGTAGGTGTGGCTGCGGCAAGTGTACTACCCAACGTAGTAGTAGGCTGCGGTGGATCCTCCACCACAAAATTCAGCCCGAACTTTGGACCCTGGAACGCGTCATCCAAACGCATGAGATTACAGTCCGGCTACGTAATTTGTGAGCATCTCCGGCGAGCGGCAGGAAAAGAAAGCACCTAAAATGTAGCAGTGATGCCGTGGATGTTCACAATCAGAGTCGGAGATTACAATTTGTAAAGATGATGCAATAATTTACTATTTCAAAATGAGGGTGGAAATAATTTCTGATGCAATATCGTTACAGCAGCATGATCGAGCAAAATCATTATACACTTAGTATTTAATTGTGAAATGGTTTGATGAAGTAAAGTAAAAGCACTAAAATTATCTTAATATCTAATTAGCATGGAAAATCTACATTTGCGTTAATAAATTTACCACTTACCCAATTTGGGGTTTACTTTCACTCGCGATAGTACAAGTTAACGTATTACGACGTTAAGGAAAAACATTTCGAGGAACGTTAGGGACGACAACATATTAAGTTATATCGGTTACATTTTTATAAATTGATGTACGTATCAGAGACCGATGTTTAGTGTGACGTGCGTTCTATTTCGAATGAAGATCGGGAATGGTGGACGGGCGATCCGCTAATGCAACTGACCATACGACAAACAAAAGAACTTGTTTCCGTGAGCTCTAAAATGTTGCATTCACAAATCTATCGGAGCGCTAAGACGGCGCTGACGAATACTTGTTGCATTTTTTATGTTTTAATATAGTTTTAATTGTAAATATTAGCTCGTAAAATTAGTTTTAAGTGGTATTTTTATCTATATTTGTATTTTATTTTAATAATAATAGTTCGTGTAACGCATAACGTTACATATACCCGCCTCCTCTGGGTAAGGATTTTGGTCTTAAACAAAATCCGTCTCAGTATCCCTAGCATTTACAAATTCATTCTATCATCTTCTATACAATCTTTCAAATTTCACTTTCACTAAAACAGCAACAACTTTTAAAACGCTGTTGATGCACACATTTATGAGATTCGAGGCATCAGCTGGCATAGCTTTTGACTCATGCTAGAAACTAGATGTTCTTGGGGTCGTACCTATCTATACTACCTATTATTATAAAGTTTAAAATCTTTTATATGCCAGGCTCCAATATTCTTGCCTGCCATATCCTCCAAGATATACACTAATGGTGAACGCTTCTCAACTACTCTGCATTGCAAATATTTTGGTGCTAATTTCTTACTAAAATATTTATCCTTATCACTAAGAACGTAAGTTCGCTTAAACACTATATCGCCTACGTTATATTCTGCTGGTTTTCTACGCAAATTGTAATGCATGGTATTCTTTACATGTGCATTCCACAATGAGGCTTGTACATCATTGAATACCGAAGCGAGACATCCTAAGTTCTCAGCATAAATATCACGCGGCAAGAACAAAACTTCATCACCTAGGTCCGTATCAGTGTAGTGCGATCCACATGTGACCAGCTCCCTACCATGTACTAAGAAAGACGGAGAGTAATTAGTCACTTCATTTACGGAGTTGTTCATCGCAAATTGAATCTTTGGGATAAAAGTGTCCCAGGATCTATGGTCATTACCTACAAACGTGGACAAACAAGTGACAAGAGTCTTGTTAAAACGTTCCACTAAATTTATTTGTGGACAGTACTTTGGTGTATAATACACGTTTGGCACCTTGTATTTCTTAAATAACGCGTCTGTGACAGAGCTAACAAATTGACTTCCGTTGTCTAAGAAAATTGTTTGTGGTATACCGTATACCAAAAAAATTGAGTCTTCTAAGACTTTAACAACTGCGTCGGCAGTAGCGCGACGAAGAGGAAATATGTTACAATACTTTGTGAAACAGCAGGTCACGACAAGTATATAGCTATTCTGTTTTCGAGAGACTGGAAGTGGACCTACAAAATCAATGGAGATCATTTGATGGGGGCGGCTGCACTGCTTGGGACGTCCCATTTCTCCCAAAGTAGTGTGATTTTGTGACTTATATGACAGGCAAACGGAACAAGAGTTAACAAACTGAACGACGTCCTGATGCATCCCGGGCCAGTAATATGATAATGCCAGACGCTTGTACGTTTTGAAAATGCCGAGATGTCCAGCAGTCGGTTCAGAGTGGCTTTCGGTTATGACCTTCTCACGATATTCGCTGGGAACAACCTCCTTCCAAGCGAACTCTGAGGTGAGTTGTGATTGTGATACAGTTTTGGAGAGCCTATATAAAGAATTATTTTTAATTATAAAATTTGGAAAATTATTTGGACTGTTTAGACAACCGTTATACATTTTAATGAACCATTCGTCCTTAGTATTGGCTACCGCGTTTGCAAGGGAGATGGCAGACATGGGGACAGCACGTGACAGAGCATCTGGGATCACATTGTCAACGCCACGACGATGCTTGATTTCGAAGTTGAATGAACTTAGACGGACTCCCCAGCGTGCAAGTCTACCGGTTGGATTCTCCAAGGAAAGAAACCATTTCAACGCGGAATGGTCTGTATACAGTGTAAACTTTTGGCCATTCTCTAAGTAACAGCGCCAGTGCTCGAGCGCTACTATTGCACTGAGTGTTTCCCTCTCAGTAATGCTGTAGTTTTTCTCGGCACCGGTGAGAGCTCGGCTCATGTAGGCTACTGGGTGTTCCTTTCCATCTATGGTCTGGGTCAGCATGCCACCAAGACCATAGTTGCTAGCGTCAACGTGAACCTCAAAGGGCTTAGAATAGTCCGGGCAAGCGAGGACCGGCGCGGAAACTAAACAATCCTTCAACGCATTAAAAGCCGCTTCAGCTACGGGCGTCCACTTGAACGGCGGTGCTTTCTTGCCATTCGAAGTCAAACTATTGAGCGGCCCGGCCACGGTGCTGAAGTTTGGAACGAAACGTCGGTACCAGGTTGCCGTACCGAGAAAGCGTTTCAGTTCAGTTTTGCTTGTCGGAGCAGGAAAATTTAAAATGGCGTCTACTTTATTTGGGTCCGTACGCAAACCACGAGAATCTACAATATAGCCTAAATATTTTAATTCGCTACGGAAGAATTGACATTTCTCGAAATTTACTGTTAAGTTAGCAGACTTAAGCTTATCTAGAACGCGCAAAAGACGAGACACGTGTTCTTCAAAGGTCGAGCTAATAATGATAATATCGTCTAAGTATGCAAAAGTCTTAAGTTCCATGTCGCCAAACAACAAATCTACTAGGCGTTGCTGCGTCGCAGGCGCATTGGTGAGGCCAAAAGCGGTGGTTTTAAACCTTAATGTTCCGCGACCTGGCACATAAAAAGCAGTTTTATCGCGATCTGAAGGTTCTATGGGGATCTGCCAGAACGCCTTAGAAAGGTCAACGCTGGACAGGTACTTTGCGTCTCGAAGATTATCGAGAATTTCCGAAACGTATGGCAAATTGTACGCGTCACGTTTAGTCACAGCGTTGAGCTTCCTACTATCGAGGCAGAACCTAGGCTGTCCATTCTTCTTAGTCACTATTAGTACTGGAGAAGACCACGCGCTCTCACATGTTTCAACAACGTCTAAAGACAGCATTTCGTCGACCTGCTCCACTAGAATACGCTGTTTTTCAGGCGACATCCTGTAATAACGCTGCCTAATAGGTTGAGCGTCACCTGTATCTATTTTGTGCGTTATCAAGTTCGTCCTACCTAAACCTTTTTCTTCCATAGATATGGATTTGAATTGAGCTATAACATTATCAGCAATTGACTTCTGCGATTCGACTAGGTTTTCATAGGAGTTAATGAAAGAATCTGGGTTGTCAACGTTTACCTTGTCAAGAGGGCTCTCAGATAATGTTATACTTCCTACATATTTGGGACAAATGTTAAATGCACGCCAAAAGTCAACACCTAATATTATGTTAGTGGGGTCCTCAGGGACCACATAAGCTGTTATTACATGGAACTGACCTTCAAAAGTGATGGGTAGATTCATGTACCCGATACAGTTTAGAGGGTGATTGCCAGCTGCTGTTAAAGGAGGACGGACATTCTGTTGCAAGGTGCAGTCTATTAAATTGAGATGGGCATTGTTACCGATTACAGTTACTGCAGCACCAGAATCTAGCAAAGCACAAGCATCCATATTGTTAATTTTAATATTTACATAAGGCCTAGTATCAAAGAGAGGCTTATTCTGCAGAATTGTAGATATTTGATAAGATGTAGAGAATGTTTTGATGAATTTAAGCCAAGAGTCCCAATCTTGCTTATCAAAATGACTACAATTCCGCTCATCTAGTTTTTTGTATCTGCCTTTTTATTACAAACCGGACAATCAGGTGTTTTGACATCTTTCTTGCCACATTTAAAACAAAACACGTCCCTACTAGCCGTACATTGCCGAATATGATGATTATTACTACGGCACCTTGGGCAATACGGTTGTTGTTTATTGTTTTGAGCAGCATTGGACACAGAATGTATATAATTTTGTTGTTGAGACTTGTTTTGATTTTGATTCTGGCTATAATTTGTGGTGTTTTTAGAATATTGTCCTTTATTATAATTATTGTTATATGTGTAATTTTGTTTATTATATGTATTGTTGTTAAATTTATTTGTACTTTTATTTGATTCCCTAGAGTACGCAAATTCGGGTGCAACAGTGTCGGAAGTCACTCTTGGTGGCTCCTGAAATTGTGAGTGTCGAGAATGATAAGTCTCGTAATTGCGACACAATGAGCGTAAAGAATCAATTGTCCTAATTTCGGTAGATGATGCTGCTAGTGTACTTGCGTAACACGGCCTAATATTGTGAAGTAAGGTTTCGAGCTGCTCCGCTTCGCTTGGGGGTGTCGAAAGACGAGAAAACATACCACTCATAATGGAAAGATAAACAGTTATGTTTTCATGTTCACCCTGAGTCCGAGAGCGAATCTCCGTCGTAAGTCGGTAATCATAATTAGATTGATCGAAGTCCTCTTTCAATTTAGCAGCGAGTTCTGGCCAGGAAGAAATATTGTCCCGTACCGAACGGAACCAATGCAGAGCGTTGTCTTGAAAGATTTCGGTGGCGAAAGCTAATACTTTTGTTGATGCAATGTTACGTGCAACAATAAATTCGTCGACGCGCTGTATAAATGAGCGGACACAAGTTTTGCCATTAAATTTTAATTTACTCAAGTCAGCTACAGTGCGATCGCATGTCACCGAAATCAAGTTCTGAACCCCTGGGGCCGCCGTCGAGGTCTCACTAGAGGGACCCGCGCCTAAATTAGAAGAAGTTGTCGCTATTTGTGTAGGCCTCTTAGCTTGAAGAGCCGCGAGCTTCTGGGAGGCGACTTTATGCCCCTCTAGGATATCCTTATATTCTTTTCTGTCGTCACCGCACGTTATCCTCGCTAAACGATTATGAAGGTGATTTAGCATATTTTGCGTTCTCATAATAGTAGGTACACTTGGTTCAGAAATATCAAGATTTAATTGTATTTTTGTAAGAACTTCTACGCAACCCCTAAGATCCTGTCGAATATCTAGCGGAGACTCTAATATGTGTTCAGCCGGGTGCTCCGCGGCTAATTTTACAATTTGTCTTCGCAATTCCTCTACTGAAGAACCGGCAGTAGCACCTCGGATCTGAACCTCATATTCCAGCTCCGATTTTTGAAGAGAAAGATATTTGACAGGCAGCATCGTGAATTTAAATTTAATTAGAGGGTAAGTGGTAAGAAGCAGAAACTAATAAGCTTATATTAAAAATTCTCCGATCTGTTACAAAAGTTGATGAATGATGAACGTTTGGTTTTCCCAATTAGTAGAAATAAAAATAAAAAGAGGTTAGTTGCAAATAAAAAGAAGAAAAGCGTGCTACTAATGTGTACTTTCCACTCGATAGAAACAATTAATACTAATTTCACTATATTTGTGATACTAAGCGTAATTTAACACTAACATAAAATAAATTATAGAATTTGACCATATGTGGGTAGAAATCAATTTACGAAACACCTTACAAAATTACCAAATTACTTTCTACTAATAGTACACCTTAGTAGCAAATGAAACCAAAAAAAAACGTTGCACAGAAAAAAGAATAAGCCACAAACATACACTAACTACAAAAGCCGAGAAATAAATAGGATTTGTGTGAATTTAACCACGTTAGAGGGCGCCAGTGTCACGATTAGGATCTTAACTACCTTTTAGAAGAGAGAAATGAGTAATCTCGATTCGTGCAAAAGAATATTTAATTTAACTAAAAAAAACTAAAAAAAACTAAATGGCCAAGTGGGTCGTAAGTTTGGTTTTATAAATCCACACAATATCCCTTTACTCTGCGGTTAGGTACTCTCGCCTGGGTGTGCGAGGGCGCTGAACTGTGGCCGACTGTACTCAGGGCCGCCCGGTGCTTGAGACGGGGTGGTCTTCCGACTGACGAGAGAAGTGTAGCGTAGTGTAGGTGTGGCTGCGGCAAGTGTACTACCCAACGTAGTAGTAGGCTGCGGTGGATCCTCCACCACAAAATTCAGCCCGAACTTTGGACCCTGGAACGCGTCATCCAAACGCATGAGATTACAGTCCGGCTACGTAATTTGTGAGCATCTCCGGCGAGCGGCAGGAAAAGAAAGCACCTAAAATGTAGCAGTGATGCCGTGGATGTTCACAATCAGAGTCGGAGATTACAATTTGTAAAGATGATGCAATAATTTACTATTTCAAAATGAGGGTGGAAATAATTTCTGATGCAATATCGTTACAGCAGCATGATCGAGCAAAATCATTATACACTTAGTATTTAATTGTGAAATGGTTTGATGAAGTAAAGTAAAAGCACTAAAATTATCTTAATATCTAATTAGCATGGAAAATCTACATTTGCGTTAATAAATTTACCACTTACCCAATTTGGGGTTTACTTTCACTCGCGATAGTACAAGTTAACGTATTACGACGTTAAGGAAAAACATTTCGAGGAACGTTAGGGACGACAACATATTAAGTTATATCGGTTACATTTTTATAAATTGATGTACGTATCAGAGACCGATGTTTAGTGTGACGTGCGTTCTATTTCGAATGAAGATCGGGAATGGTGGACGGGCGATCCGCTAATGCAACTGACCATACGACAAACAAAAGAACTTGTTTCCGTGAGCTCTAAAATGTTGCATTCACAAATCTATCGGAGCGCTAAGACGGCGCTGACGAATACTTGTTGCATTTTTTATGTTTTAATATAGTTTTAATTGTAAATATTAGCTCGTAAAATTAGTTTTAAGTGGTATTTTTATCTATATTTGTATTTTATTTTAATAATAATAGTTCGTGTAACGCATAACGTTACAAGGGGTGGAAGTGAAAGATGCATAAGACGCGAGTTGGCACAGTGGCTGGTAAAAGTCACTGGGTAGAAAGCGGCGCACACCTCTCGACACCCCTGAGCCGCTCACACCGATGTTGCTCCTGGTCGTCTTCGCGACGGCAGTTTCAGGGGCCCATCTAGTCAGCGGCGAGTCACCGCCTGCCTCGATAACGTGTGTTAGCATTGTTATGGCAGGTGTCCGAACTCTTTACAATAGCCCAGTCTCATTGTCCACCCAAACTTCAATCCATAGACCGGTATACTATTCACTTTTGCTACAATAGTCCCAATGCCTGCTGAGACCGGTTCATGGGTGTCTATTGTTGCACCTGTGAACGGGTTCCAGCAGGCGTTCTACATGACATTAAAGCTCTCCAAGGGGCCTCTACGTGTTGGATCTATGTCCCCACGCAAGCCTATCAAAAAACCGGGATTATAGGCCCGTGATATCGAAGGAGATACAAATAATAATAATAATTCGCCCGCAAGGCAGCTTGTGGCGAGCTGTTGGGGAGTAACGACCCCACGGACCAGAGTGCTCCCGAGAGTCGGTCAGGGTCTCCGTCTCTGGCGTGTCTTCGTCGGTCGGAGTGGACCCCAAGGGGACCCGCAGAACTCTCAGCTCTGGCTTGCCTTAATTGGCCGTCCAGAGAGGAGTCGCTAGAGCTATATGCTCTAGGGGTGGAAGTGAAAGATGCATAAGACGCGAGTTGGCACAGTGGCTGGTAACAGCCACTGGGTAGAAAGCGGCGCACACCTCTCGACACCCCTGAGCCGCTCACACCGATGTTGCTCCTGGTCGTCTTCGCGACGGCAGTTTCAGGGGCCCATCTAGTCAGCGGCGAGTCACCGCCTGCCTCGATGACGGTGTTAACATTGTTATGGCAGGTGTCCGGACCTCTATTACAATAGCCCAGTCTCATTGTCCACCCAAACATCAATCCATAGACCGGAATACTGTTCATTTTTTCTACAATAGTCCCAATGCCTGCTGCGACCGGTTCATGGGTGTCTATTGTTGCGCCTGTGAACTTTTTTTATCTCGCTCACTATTAAACAATATTTAAAAAAAGAAAAGCTATTTCATTGACTACTACTAAAACGTAGCAAATATAGATCGGAATCTCAGTAATCCTTTCGAACATATGTATAATTCGAATAGAAATACGAGTATTGGGTTTTGTAAACGATAGGTATTAAGTTTTCCCCGAGTATGTGTTAGTATTTACACAGATACATATGTTCCTAGCTTTTTTTCGCTCATGTGTATACATATTATATTTCAATTGTTTACTAGAGTAAAAAAAGACACGAAAATGGATGGAAATCCTTTAATTTTAAGTAATACGTTTAAATGACTTACACGTCTTTTACCAATCACCTATGGCTATAGGTGATAGTATTGACTTATGGCTATAAGGCTATAAGCCACACTACAGTGTTTTCACTTATACATAGATGGTGTTTAGCAATAATGTGTCAACCCACATTAATTACGCAATAAGATGTCAAAGATGTCAACTCAAAAAAATGACGCTTAAAGTTTATTACAAAATGAATGTTGGTTGACACATTTTTGCTAAACACCATCCGAGATATAATATAACTGTAACTGTTATTTCCATATAATTCGCAGTAGTACATTATGTTCGCCTAAATTACTTAAAACAAATTACACTGCCACAACGAAGCGCATGAGAGTATTAAACACAGCCTAATTTTCCGAGCCATAAGAGCAAGCTTTAATACCATTACATATATGTACCTAATACGTAATTGCAAGCGCCGTGACAGTATCTCGCTACGAGATAGACTACCCGTCTGTTTCTTACTGTATTCATTAGAGGGTGACGGCCCTCTAATTAGAGTTAGAAAAGTAGTAAATTGTAATTAGTTAGAAAAAGACGAGTAGTCTACCTCGCGCGTGAGATATATCGTAACGCTCCTGTGTTAAGCCTGTTGTTCTTGCGGAATCTATTTACATATGTCTGGTGCGTCACATACTTGAGAACTTCACTGTACGTGTGTCGTCGTAATGGTACTTTAAGCGAATAACTTCGTAGCTTTATTGTCCCGAGGCTCTTTTATAGGTAAATACAGATCTAAGGAGCGATCGGAAATAGCAGGTGATTAATATTATAGGTATTTTCAAGGAAATTGTACCAAATCTCTTTATATTTCCTATCGAATACATTATATATTTCTTCAAACTAAAACATCACTTTTGACACTGACAGATCGGATCCATATCGTATCGATATCTAATTTTTGACGTTAATTAAGATTAGAGTCAGGCCGGGAGTCATTGGAATCTCACGAGAAATAGAATCCTTTGATATTCAAAAAAACAATGCAAACATTCTTCAATTAAACGAAAAATCGAGAAGAACCGCTTCGGGCAAGATTCGAACTTGCAACCTTTTAGAAAACCGGTCCAAATGGATGTTTGAATATTGGCATTTTTTTTATTTAAAAATGTTTGCAAACGTATCTGCTTGTTAAAAAACACATGCATTTTCCCATTTCCACATTCGGTTACACTCTCTACGGATCCTAAATCACAGATCACAGATTGACGAGCATTACAGACCCCTTGTTGCGGTCCGCTGACCTTTATTTGGTTAATTGCTCTCATCACTCCATCAGGCCTGCTGCGGCAATAGATGGAGGACCCACTAGAGAGAGCATAGGAGATTACTTAACTCCAAACATTTAAGGAAGAAGTAATTTCTACATAATACCTTTATATTATGTGCTTGTGTTTTTACTACATCGTAAACACACAGACCCGGCAGAGAAAATTTTCCCATTTCGTTTGTTTTAAAACGCAATGAAATACTTCTTTATTTGTATCATGAAAGGTTCCAATTAAATTGCAACGAATATGTACATTTTAATGTACAATTAGACTCACAAGGTTAATCACGTATTCAGGGTCCGTGTCGAAGTGTGTTGACGTGACCAAATTACTGTTAATTTCATTGGTACTTTCCACCGATATCGTTGCCGATGTCGCGATAGAACGTTCAATCCGGCATTTTACTCTAACGAGATTGACAGTGATATCGCACGCGTCAACGTCACCATCTGAATGTTACCATAAAGTTACCGTTCAGATACTGACTTAAAGTGACATTCCATTTCCAACTGCAGCTGCAATACTGTTCATTTTACTATGGAAACGCGTCGCTGTCATTGTCAAGTTCCATAGTAAAATGAATGCTGCTGCTGTATTGTATGTCACTCTTAACGTGTATTACTGCAGCAGTATTGCAGTGCGAGATTACTGCCGACCACATTACTGCCGCAAAAATCAAAAATCCGCACAGCAATATAGATATGACATGTACTGGAGTAATGCAGTCGGCAGTAATGACGCGCTGCAGTACTGTGGCAGTCGACTGCATTGCTGCAGAAAACGTCAAAAGGGTAATTTTATCGAGAAATGTATATGAAATTTGAAGTTTCTTGCAGTACCTAATACTAATGATATATTAAATGAAATCACTTATTGATAAAAAAATACATGTAATTTTTCTCGCACAGGTGTCGTAAAATGGAGTCTGGACGTGGTAGTCTATGTCTGCGGCCAATCCACCCCTATTACTTTAATCCAGACTAGAGCCCCGCATTTGCTAGAAGCGCGATTTTAAAATTCAACGAGAATATTCTCACTTGCACTAATAGCGTAAAGGATTAGTTTCAAACACGCTCGCGTCCTCAGCAAAATGGTAAATGGATTTTTTTAAATCTATCTTTGAAGATTCATTTACTTATTCACTTATTTTAACAATTTATATAAATTTAGATTTCAAAGTAGCCAAATTATAAATGATTTAAATTCTTGTTTTTCTTGCCCTTTGGTTTTTGGTTAACCCCGGGTTGGTGGAATGGTGCAAGTGGGCCTTAATTGTATATAAGATTGTGTACATGTTGCACGTTGTAAGAAATTTTAGATATAGGTGTACATTTTGCATGCTGCAATTCAGCTAAATGTGTGATGCTTTTTCAATTAATACTATTTAAGACCTTTTGTTACCACATTTAATGCAAATAAAGAGCTTACTTACTTACTTACTAATTAAAATTATTTATTCAATCAGTAGTAGTTAATCAGCAATAGTATTTAGTTACTTAAGGGGCAAACTGATTATCAGGCCGCCGGACGGTATTGGCCTGTCAGTTGTTCGGAACTGTCAAAATTTTGTTCTAACTGACAGGCCGATACCGTCCGGTCCGGCGGACATTTAATCAGTGGACCCCTTAAGTAACTTAAAGTCCACTTAAACATATCTTACATCAATACCTTTAGGTCACTTAATAGCCATTAAAGTTAAGTAACCTAAAGGTATTGATGTAAAACATGTTAGAGCCAGTTACAATTTTAGTTTAGCTTACAAGTCTTACAACTTATTTTATTTTATGTTTACTTTTCTGAACCAAGATTGTACATTTATAATATTTAAGTACTTAACTATTTAAGCGTATTAAGATTGTATTAAATTTTGGATATTTTTCAATGAAATAAATGTTATCTTATCTTATCTTATTTATATGGTTATTGTTATCAAAATAAAACCAAAACCGGTACCATTTGCTATTTAGCCATATAAATTTTTGGATATTTTTCAATATAACAAATGTTATCTTATCTTTTTATGTTATCATATCTTATTTACATACTTGTTGCTATCAAAATAAAATCAAAACCGTAACAATTTGTTAAATCTGAATCCTGATGTGAATTTAATTTAAAGCTCCGGATTCCGAAATCCGATAATCGAGTTACAATAAAACGGTTTTCAACTATATTACTGATTTTACAAAATTCCGGTTTCATATAATTTACTTATGGCCACTTGCCTTACACCATCCCACTAACCTGGGGTTAACCGGTTAAACCTGGAGTTACCATGGTTACCAACACAATTTGACACTTGGTTAACGGTTTAACCGATTAACCCCGGGTTAGTGGGATGGTGCAAGTGGCGCACATTTATAGACGGGTCTATCGTGAATTTATGTTATTACCTTTATTTATCGACATCTATAAAATAGCCAAATTATAAAATGTAAGTTAATATGTGTTCAAAGTTTTAAATATTATAATATTTCCTTTATTTATTCAGTCAAATGATAAATTATTTTAAAAATGGAGCCATGATCAAAACCTGGAGTGAAATAGGTATTTATATATAATTCCATTAAATCATTAGATTTCAGAGTTACATTCAATTATTGGAGCCAGGAGCAATGGACTGGAATCAAATCAAGTACATAATGTTATTAACTGCTTGGATTTCGGAACATAAAAATATTTTTCTATTTAGAAATCCTGCAAGTTACCTACGATATTTTATACATATTTAGGTAAATTAAACATTAGGCTTTTTTCTCAAAATTTTATAGACCGTCTTCTTCTTCTTCCTCGCGTTATCCCGGCATTTCGCCACGGCTCATGAGATCCTGGGGTCCGCTTGACAACTAATCCCATGATTTGACGTAGGCACTAGTTTTTACGAAAGCGACTGCCATCTGAACTTGCAACCCAGAGGGTTAACTAGGCCTTATTGGGATTAGTCCGGTTTCCTCACGATGTTTTCCTTCGCCGAAAAGCGACTGGTAAATATCAAATGATATTTCGTACATAAGTTCCGAAAAACTCATTGGTACAAGCAGCGGTTTGAACCCGCGACCTCCAGATTGCAAGTCGCACGCTCTCACCGCTAGGCCACCAGCGCTTAAAATTTTATAGACCGTATTAGACCGTATAAAACTAAAACTTAACGACATGAAAGAATAACATTGATATTCAATAAGATCATATAATTATTTGATAAAGTCCTACACAATAGATAGGAACTGAACAAAATGTCCGATAAACAAACTTCAAATAACGAAGTACAGTTTCCCTGTATTTTTGTTCCTTTCCAACAATTCCAACCCTCATCCCAACTGTCTGAACCAAAGATTGAATATAAACAAACTCCGATGTTGAAACCGAGTATGTACATTGTACAGTGCAATGTTACTTTCTAGATGGTGCATTAGAAGATTCGCGATCACTGCGTTCATCCAGCGCTCGGAACTAGCTCGGAACCGGTATTGAAATACCCGTTATTATCATTCCAAAACGGCAAACAACAGAACTATATGGAGAAAAATGGAGGAGGCCTTCACTGGCTGAGAAGTCCTTGATAATCTCTATACGTTTAATTTGCATGTACTTTTTTTGAATGTAACTTATAATTATTTTTAAGGAAATGAAAGGTATAATATAATATAATAATCATTCCAAAACCCTTATAATTATTTCGTTCATTTAACGCGAAATAAAAAAATATTTTCTCTCTTCTAACCTATATTACCTAAATGATTAAATTCATAAGCTAAATTAATAAAGAAAGCAGATAAATGCTTTTGGTGTTTAATTAGAAGGAAGTCAAAAAAATAATGAAATGAGACGTCTGATTTGAGGTAGTTGAAATCCCATTTAAAGCGATTTTTTACATTAAATTTATTAGTTATCTCCTTGGTAGACTGCTAGTAAGACTTACAGCATACTACTCACTTACTACTTGGTAGGCGCCTACAATATTATTTCAATAGTAGCTTAGAATTTTTTTTCTAAAAATATCACTTTTTGAAACCAACTTAGATCTTTACATCAGGGCACGAAGTCTACGAGAGATAGTCCATGGTCGAATGCTGTTTCATGGCGAGTTGGTGTTACATCTGAACAGTTCAGCAAATACCAACTTAGGACACTGGAACACTGTACTATGCAGAAGGCTTATTCTGATTGTAATAAGAGGTTTATGAATTTGAACTGAATTTGTTACGGATAGAGTCAAACTGAGAAAAGTCTTCAGTGATTTTGATAGCCCACGCAGTGCAAGGGTAATTTTAAACGTCATGCTTCTATGAAATTATTACGTATAAATAACACTTGCACTGCGTGGACCCTGGGCCCATGGGCTGTCAAAGTCGCTGCAGACATTTCTTGATTTAACTCTATGAACTGTCAGTGTCAAATCTATTATTACAGTCAGAATACGCCTATATCCACACTCAAATTTCGTAAAAAAATTAAATGACAGAAAAATGTCGGGTGCATCATGGGTGCATCAAGGGTATACAGGTGTTATCTGTATTCATTAATAACGTGTGTCCCATGATTCACATATAGGTACGTTATATATAAAAGCTATTTGAATATGCAGTGCGACATAAAATAGTAGAACTAAATTAAATAAAATGGAATTAAAAAAATTCCATCCTAAATTGTTGACATGTTTAAGCATTTCACGTCAAAAATGTGACAAATTACGTAGGAAGCGGCGCCCTCATTGGTTTATTGCTATTTTATATCGCACTCAAAAAGTATACAGTGAGTATATTGTCGCACTGTAGGTACATACATATATGTCTTGTAATTCATTTCATATTAAATCCTCACAATATAGCAGAGTATGCACGCCTAGCAAGCGCAAGCAATTTCTCGTGTATCAATCAAGATTACGGATGCCAGGACGTTTGTTGGTGCAATATGGTGCTTGTCTTGCGTTTGTGAACTCAAAGTAGGTAGTATTGCATTGTTGTAACGCTTCAAAGTCATAAGTTGTTTAATAAATTGTATACTTACTGTCCCTATATGTATCCAACCCCGTACGTATTGGGTATGGTGGGATACCAGACACTCGAAGCCTTGGTACGGTTCTTGTTTCGTTTACTACGAGGCCAGACAAATAACAGCTACCTCTTAGCGCAGGTATCTTTCAACGTTCCACCTGTTTCAAGGCACAATCCCCGTCCTCGTAAACTACCCTTACTCAACCTCCCAAACACCAGTACCAAATCGAATTCCCACTCACCTCTATATCGAGCTCTAAAGCTTATTAACGCCATATTAAGGGAAAAGGGCAAATCGATGACATAAAAAACTATAGACCAATTAGTATAATACCAGCGATTGGAAAACTTTTCGAATACTGTCTATGCCAAAGATTATCCCTTTTCTTCGAAAGTTTTAATATACTAAGCGATAAACAATACGCGTACAGGAAAAACAGGTCGTGCATTAACGTGATCCGCGAAACAATAAATAAAATTATGAAATCTAAAGAGAACTCGTCTCACGTCGCTATTTTATTGTGCGATATGACCCGCGCATTCGATTTATGTAATCACGACGTCTTAGCGGGAAAACTCCACCACGCCGGGATTCGCGGTACAGCACATAAACTTATGATTGACTTCCTAAAACAGCGAAAGCAGGTGGTGGCCTTGAACGGAGGCCAGGTACAATCGGAATACGGGGGGGTAGATATCGGTGTACCTCAAGGATCGTCGCTGGCCAACCTGTGCTTTTTATTACAGGTTAACGACCTTCCTGCTAACGTCCAAGGTGACATGTACCTATTCGCTGATGACTCCTGTGACATTTTGACAGCACCCTCCATACAAAACCTAGAGGAACTCATAACACAGGACATCAAGCGAATGCAAAACTGGTTCATCCTCAATGGCCTAGTCCTTAACCTTGTGAAAACACAAGTAATGCACATCAACTTAGGTGGTAGACCTCCTAGGCCTCTATCAATTCACATTGACCACACTCCCATAGAACAAATTCAACACGCAAAATTTCTGGGGCTAACTTTAGACTCCGCCCTCAAATGGGACCAACACATAGACACCCTTTGTAAGAAGCTTTCCGGTGCATGCTTTGCTTTAGGTAAGCTTGCTCACGTACTGCCTTATAAAGAACTACGATCAACCTACTTCTCACTCTTCCATTCTGTAATGTGCTACGGCCTGGAACTATGGGGCACAGCGGCAGAGTGGCATCGAGTTTTTGTACTTCAGAAACGTGCCCTAAGAATCATAGCCAGAGCCTCACCAGGTACGTCAGCAAAACATCTATTTGCAGACATGAAGATACTCACATTACCCTCTCAATTCATATTCAACATAGCTAAACACGTACACACACACAAACACACTTTTGTTACCAACAAACTCACACGCACCCGTTTAGGTAGCAAGGAACGACTGCTACCACCACCCCACAGACTAAGCAAGTCTTCAAAGACCATGCATGTCTTAGGTCCAAAGATTTATAATGCACTGCCCAATGACATCAAAATGTTAGATAGTACTAATATGTTTATTAACAAACTTAAAAAATGGCTTATTGATAGAACCTTTTATACTGTAATGCAATTATTTGAAATTGAAAAATGCAATAACTAATTAATTATTACCTACTATAACTAATATGTACCTATCTACTAACATGACATGTTACCTATTTTAATCTTGTCATACTATTTCAATTGTATTTTTAATCTAATGAACATAATGATTATTGTAATTTTAATTCTAGACATACATTTTTTATTATTCTCAATAATGTGATAATAATGTGTATTTTATTTTCTGATGTTGACATGTAATATTTTAAGAATATTATGAATAAATGAGTATGAGTATGAGTATGAGTATTGACCCAAGACGATTCATCGGACTTATTTTCGACTCCTGAACCGAAATTCTTAGCCACAGCCGGGCGCTAACTCGAGGCTATAGTCGCCCCGAGCACCATTAGTACTGATTAGATAATATGTAATATTATTTAAGTAAGTTTTTTTTGTTATAATTAATTATAGTCAATTTAATGCTTAAATATTCCTATGTGTCATGTTTGGTGTATACTGTAAGTGACATTATAATAAATAAAATAATCAATGAATCTTCAGAGGAAGCACGATGAGAACGAACGGGAGAAGATGACGTCTGTGGCGGCTCCTGGGTCAAATCCACTGGTTTGCTTAAGATAAGAAACGTATCGCGTGCTGTGATTTGTAATGAGTCTTGTGCAGTAAAGATTGTGAGTTGAACATAGTATTTCATTGAAGGCCCTCGTCATCCACGATTGAAGGTTCTGATGTGCTGCAGATAGTATGATACGCCCACAATTGCCGCTGCTGGCGGCACCCTAGGTTAGGTTTTTTATAATGTGTTTATAGTAGTGGACCCTATAATGGACGTGGAACCAGTAATGGGACAAAAAAACATAATTCCTCTAAAATAAGTATCTAAAAGTAGTTTATAAATACTGGCTGTATATTATCATAAATAAGAGTCCTAGAGCTGTTTCAGTTTGAAGTTTTATTAAATTTGGTTGTTTTTTAAGAAATTGGCGTCAACCTAAAAGTTGTCGTGTCACTGAAAAAAAATACCACTACGAATTCTTAACAACTTCGCTAAGAGAGGTGAGTTAATTTATTAAATTTTAATTAATTAATACTTGATGAAAACTAGAATGTGTTTTTTTAATTGCATTTACCATGAGATAAGGTATACAGCACACTACGTTGTGACTCCACAGATGTAAAAAAAAATAGTGGTATTTGGCCCAATCCCATTATAGGAGCTGTAAAACTGCGTACCTCCTATGATGGGACAAATGACAGAATGATGCTTGCTATGCCATAATTTCATGTTTAAACAATACAGAAATAAAATGTAGTTAAGAAATATGTCAATCAGGAGGTATTAATATCGTTTTTCCAAACTTTTATTTAACAAGTTTTAAATGTTAGTTAGTGTGGGTCCAATCTTGGTAGCTGAATTTGAGCCACTTTTCGATTTCCGATTCAGTTGAAATTTTGTGTAAGTACGTAATTAAGTATGCAAATCGGATGATAATGCAATATTATGATAACATGGACCTGATCTGATGATGGAGACAGGAAGTGGCCGTGGGAACTTTATCGCATTAAACCCTAACTAATTGTGTTAGGGTATATTAGAATTGTCTCGATGGATCCAATACAATAATAATTGGCTGTGGAAAGAAAAATACATTCAGCGATAAAAGCTTATACCAAAAATTGTTTTATTTTGCCGTAATTTATTCCCCATTTCAATATTTTATACTCATAGAGCAATGTCCATTATAGGGGGCCCATTACTGGATCCACGTCCATTACCGGGGGCCCATTACTGGAACTTTGGTGTCCATGACTGGAGAAAAAAAGCATAGTTTTAATTTGTTAAATATGTGGAAACTAATTGCAGTATCTTTGATACAACACGCCTAAAACATGAAAGACGGATAGGACTTTCATCTTTTAACACGCTAAGCGGTAGACCAATTACATGTATAAGGGAAATATCATAAATACTCCAAATTTCCTCTTAAATGTCCCATGACTGGTGCTGTTACTATATATGTATTTTTATTGTTTTGTAAGTGTTTTTATATTTTACTTTTATATTCATATTATAAAAATACCTAACCTAAGACGATAAATAAATAAAATAACAATAAAATAAAATAAGATAAGTTAGCTAGTAGGTAATATATAGGGTATGTCGAACTCAAATTGTAAAAATCCGAAAAAATATTTTTACGTTTGTAAAATGACGACGCCGTCTGTAAAATGCCAAAGGCAAATTTATGTAGATTTTGTACATGTAAGATCCTTCACGGCAAACTAGATACGAGAAAAGTGTTTATTTACAATGTTTAAAAAATTCATAAAAAAATAAGTATTCACATCTCTCAAAATCCGGTAGACAAAACCGGAGATAAAAGATTGAAG
This sequence comes from Cydia fagiglandana, assembly GCF_963556715.1. Lineage (NCBI taxonomy): Eukaryota > Metazoa > Arthropoda > Insecta > Lepidoptera > Tortricidae > Cydia > Cydia fagiglandana. Next base: position 6,132,897 of record NC_085936.1, on the reverse strand, counting down.
AACCGATAATCGTTTGGATTATAATTCTATTTGTAGTACAAAAAAAAGGATACGATTCAAAACTTGTCATAGATCGAGGAAAAGCTCGAAGGCCTCTTAAAAAATTTGACGTTGTTAATCCAGCTCTTAGAGTAAAAGGACCACATCTATTTCATGGCTGACCTTCATTTCAGCAGCCGTGCCGCCACGTTTCCCTGAGGGAATAGGAAAGGTTTGCGTTATGTAATATTCACCAAACTAAATCTTTGGGCTGACTAGAACACCCAGAAATAGACATAGCTACGGCTGAGGTATCTATAAATAATATACCTACCTATAAATGTTTACAGGATCTGCAAAGGCATGTGTTATTTTGACAGTCACGTAAGTAAGTAGGTAGGTACCTCATGTGAGATTTTCTAGTCAGTTAAACATGACGCTCTTACCAGACTTAATTAAAATACAGCAGTAAAACTCAATGGAGGCAAGTAATGATGTATTTAGTGAGTAGTGAAGGCAAGTTTTGAAAATAAAACATGAAAAATATTTGGCATAACAAATTAACAATATAATTAACCGCATAGGTCTGTGAAATGTATTAAATAAATATATGTACCTACGCTGTACTATGCCGCATGAAATAGAAACATACTGATAAAACATTATTTGAATTACGAAGTCTGTTATTACAATTTAAATCTTCTTATGTAGAATTAAGGTCGACTTTGCTACGTATAGTTACATAAATTTACAGCAGCAAATATTGTAAGCACTGTATATTAAGTTTCAAATTAAGAAACTACGTAAAGGAACTTCAACCTTAAATACACTGTTTTAGTTCATAATTAACGGGATAAAATTGGTAGGTATACAAATTTAATTTGGTAAGTATTTAGACCTTCGGGCAACACCGGGTTCCAACACGTCAGAAGGGAGGGGCCCAAGCGATATCTCACCGTACAAATCTTTCTGCCATTTTGCGCGGGGCACTTCTCACACACTTACATACAAAATCCAATCAGAGGCCCTACCGCGAACCACGTTCGACGTGTTGCCTCTCTATGGCACTTGTAAATTCATACGTAAGTGTGACAGGGAGGCAACACGTCGAACGTGGTTCGCGGTAGGCCCTCTGTAATGACGACACAAATACATACAAAATGACACACGTCAAAGACAAATCTTGCAAACCTCGATCTCTTTTTGTGTACGGACGAGTGACTAGTGTCACAACACGCACACTAACACATTTCCGTTGAAGTATGTCATTGTATTCTGAGATATTTCTGAGAGATGAGAAGTCGGATTTGTCGCTCGACCGATCCGCAATTTGTACTGAGCGAGCAAAATCGATAAATCCAACAATTACTTGAGACTAAAATATAATAATTGTATTTAAATGTAATTAAACGTATGATATGTAAATAAAAATATTACATGTGAAATGTAACACTTTCTTTTTGTAAATTTGACGTCCCCGACCTCTTTTTATAACAAAAAACCGAGCAAACAGGCATTTTTGTGCAGCAGTGTTCACGCGCGCGTCTGGACTCGGTCTAGTGAAAAATCCAAGTGCAACTAGTTTTATTACCCGCGCTAGATTATATTGACGCGCTAATCTTGTACCTTGGCAGAGGGGAAATAGTGCGAATGCCGCCTCCCTTCCGTGTTGCTCGAAGATTTAGACGGACGAGACGAGAAGTAATTAGACAACTTATCTACGACGCAACGTTACAAAAAAAACCGGGCAAGTGCGAGTCGGACTCGCGCACGAAGGGTTCCGTACCATAATGCAAAAACCCAAAAAAAGGCAAAAAAAAACGGTCACCCATCCAAGTAGTGACCCCGCCCGACGTTGTTTAACTTCGGGCAAAAATCACGTTTGTTGTATGCGAGCCTCACTTAAATCTTTATTTTATTCTGTTTTTAGTATTTGTTGTTATAGCGGCCATAGAAATACATCATCTGTGAAAATTTCAATTGTCTAGTTATCACGGTTCGTGAGATACAGCCTGGTGACAGACGGACGGACGGACGGACAGCAGAGTCTTAGTAATAGGGTCCCGTTTTACCCTTTGGGTACGGAACCCTAATAATCAATTAATCATTCTTTATTTAGGTACATGTCATTCTATTTTTCTCCAGGGAACTTATCCAGTTGTTTATATTGTCGAGTAAATGAATTGAAAAACTGCCGGAATATTGTGGAATTCGGATATACAATAATTACTTCCTGGTTGGTCATTAGATGACTTTCAATTAAAACCAGATAACGAGAAAATTGCTGAAATATTATAAACGAAAAAAGAAAATTCGAGTTACCATGATAAATTGCGTTGCTGTCACTGCTGCATTACTGTCGCTATTTTATTATATTATATTATATTTTATTAAATTAGACCGGTCAATTTATCACTCAATATATCAAGAGAATTGGCATTGATAACGCTTATTTCTCGCTGCATCAGCAACGCTTCTGCAGTCTGAATCCGGATGTCACCATAACGACTTTCTACTACTAAAGTTATACGCAGCAAAGTCGCGAGCAGATGCTATAGTTCGTTTTTTAGGATTAGAACAAAACTAGGCAATATTGACGTGTCTTTTAACTGTAAAACGCTTAAAAAATCAGTAACTATTAGGTACTTATGAAGCCAAAAGAATGTAAATAATCGTATATGATTCAAATTTATTACATATATTTGCCGTGACTTATTTTTCAAAAGTGTTTGTAATAATTAATAAAAAGACACGTCAAAATGGTTTACCTTTTTTTCTAATGCTAAAAAAACGAACTGTAGTCGGGGAATAAAGGCAAAAACAAAAGTTATAGGTACCAGTATTTCACTCAACCTGAGTCACGAACAAAAACCTCAACAAACACGTATCTAAGTGAATACATACTGCCCATTCCAGTCACGTTCCTGTACATACATTCAATACTGAAATACACGATCGGAGAAAAACTACCGAAACATTTCGAATAAGCCATTTAATAAGCATATAAGCGCGTAAGCAAACATGTGTCACAAGAATGACGCTCGTATTTTATTTAGAAAAATATCCGATTTTAATTTGGCTCGAACAATATCCGTTCGGTATACTAGCACTTTCGGATTCAGATTATGTAGGAATGCAGGAATTAGAACCCGGGATGGGTTCAAATTTAGGTAAGGGCATTTATTTGTGTTTATCACATATACATGTCTTACGATCTGGGGGCCGATTTTTGAATTTCGATCGCTCGATTTCGCCACTCGAAAATCGGTGGAAAACGGCGAAATGCTATTTTTTGAAATACGAGCGATCAAAATTTGGAATCTAGTTGTATTGACCATTCGATTTCAATTCCATTAGTAGAATTTAAACGCCTAGTAGTGGAGATATCATTTAACGAAATACACGAAATCGAGTGGTCGATTTTCAAAAATCGGCCCCCTGCCCCTGATATACATAAGAAAAACATTTTGTAAAAAAAGTTTTAAAATTAATTAAATATTGATATTTTTACGTTCGTAAAATTTTATTAAGCGTGGTAAATATATACTTTAGTTAATATACTGCCATATCTCAGAACCTCTAATGTAAATTTCATTCGATCACGTGACGTGCGTTCGCCTTTGCGTTATACTGTCTATTTTTGTATGGGATTTTGAACAGCGCGCCAAGTGGGACGTTTTGGAACCTGAAAATCCTATAAAAATGACACAATCCAAACGCGTACGTCACGTGGCGCTATCGAATGAAATTTACACTAGTGGTACTGAACAGAAAATGTACCTATTAGTAAATACTTAAGTAAAAGTTGAAACTTCGCAACAGAATTCTAAGTAGCTACGAATATTTCTTAAATCAAATATTTGAGCTCTGATCTGACGAGAACTACTCCAACTCTCTGAAGATATTTGAAGTGGACTTGATTGCATTATGTTCGATTCACAGAGTTGGTGCCTCGAGAATAATACTCGCAGACAAATAAAGTAGGTAGGTAATAACTATTAAATGCAGTAACCAACCCCTTATCCACAAAATTTTGATGTAGATATACATATATATTTAACTACAGATATAAGAACTTTCCTTTGAGATATACATAAATATTAAATGAAAAAGTTCATGGGAGCAATTGTTGTATTTATTGTTTTAACATTTCTGGGAATTTTATTATTCGATTATTTGACGTTCATTGATGAGGATCGCAACATTCGCAATCACAAGTGATATGTCTCCATTTTGTGTGATCATAACAACTTCAAAAAGCCATGTGGATTGTATAGTGCAGACTGCCACTAGCCAACCTCTTCATAGCTTAAAAAATCTTTTAACTATTGTTAGGTATTTGCATTAAGGTTGTTTGCAATAAATAACACTGAAAGTTTCTGTATTCTGATATATGAGGCGACTTATTTTTTCTAAGTGGCCAGTCCAGGAATTTTCAGTATGCCCTAAATTAAAGTGCCAGGTATTATACAGAGTAGACAAATCCCATTTTACTATAGACAGCTTATGACCTTAAAATGAAAATAAATGCCTTACGAACGCAATTTAGAACAGAAATTTGTGTATGAATCCATTCTGTTTGTTAATTACAAACAACAAGTTAATTTATTTCAAACAAAATGTTGTAAATTATTTTGTACCCAGTTACGAAAAAACCAAAAGGAAAGGTATTTGTTTGTAGCGGTTTATAACCGTATGTGTGTTGGTTGATTCGTTCCATAATAGCGTTGATACTATACGAGGGAAGTACTAGAAGAGGAAAACCGAGGAAAAGATGGATGGACTGTGATATCGTTTCATATCATCTCTCAAGATGATATGAAACGAACGCAAGTGAATGATGATATGACGGGCGACAGAGAGGTGTAGAAGAGAAAGACATGCTGAGCCGACCGCAAGTGAATGGGACAAGGGCAAAACAATGATGACTATACGAGCATTGAACTGATTTTGATGATTTAAGTTTCTGTCAATAAAGATGCCAACTGCAACTGCATTACATGTAGTGACTAATCCTTTACCATCGTATTTTTACGGAAACGTACGAACGTATTATATGCTATAATATTTTAGTCAGTCTCAGTACAAAAAGTACCGGGTGCCTAACCAAAATGTCAATCGTTTACGGTCCATTTCTGGGCACGGTATGCGAAGTCTATAAATATAACTCGATTTCCGTAGGCTGATTTGGAGACAATTTCATGAATTGGCATGCTCAGCGAGTCAGACATATGTTTCCCCGCTGCGATACCAGTTATAATGTGACCGTTCAGATGGCAACTGCCGCTGCATTACTGTTAAGGCATTACTACTGCAAAGTTGAAATGGGCGTCATTAACTGTCAATTTCCTTGGAAAATAGAGTAACGTTCGTAGCCGCATTACTGCCGCGATTAGAACGTTCAATTTTATCAAGGACATTGACAGTGACAGACCCTGAAACAGTAATGTCGCAACCGTAATGCAGCTGCAGTTGCCATCCGAACATCACTTTACGGTCCGGCCATGACATTGCGCGACCGGCGGCGATGGCAGCGGTAACCATAGGTTGGAGCGAGACTCCGATCGGAACTTTCGTTCCCGCACCTATGGTTGCCGCTGCCGCTGCCGCCGGTCGCTCAATGTCGTGGTCAGGCCATTCCTCTATTTTATAAACTCGTAGCAAATTTCAGAAAACTAAACAAAAAGGAAACTTTACATTTCTGTGTAAAATATAAAGTTGGAAATAAAGTGGTCATTAATGACGCTTATTAACCCTTCTACTTCACAGTTGTAAAGTACAAACTTTACAATTTTGAACAAAGTTTCCTTTTGAGAAAGGATTTTGTTTCGTTGTTTGTTACTCGTGGTAAATGAAAAGTTTCTATTATTTCAAATTGTTGTGATTAATTATTCACCGATTGCCTTATTTAAATAATTCTACCGCATCTTTAAAAGCTCTTGGTAGGTACAGTCGCCATCAGATATATCGGAACGGCCAAGGTGCTCACAAAGATCTGAACACGCCTCTATTGTCCGGGCGTTAGAGTGCGTGTTCAGATATTGTGAACACCTTGGCCGCTCCGATATATCTGATGGCGACTGTACGTACAGTCAGCATCAAAATCTGCGTATCAGATTACTCGTCAATACAATGTTCCTTCCTCAAGGAAGTGGCTATTCAATGAAATATAATCATAATTATTCATTCAGTAACTTCCATAAATGATACCTAACTATCTATAATAATTAAAACGAGGTACCTATCTAAGCTCTAGTATAATCTGTTCCTTTTATAAGAAATTGGAAGGCACGATGAAAAGTAACTTGTTAAGGAGGAATACAGGATTCATTAAACATGTAACTTTTTTTTTTCTAATCGTAATGTTATTTAATATATCTTCTTACTTTTGAGAAAATAAATACGCCCAGCTAAATAATATGTATGGGAAATTAAAAATACTTCTATTTATCGCTAAGAGCGAATTAGATGCGATTCAAGGAATTTTTATCAAATTTAGATATCATCACTTTTTAAAAGAAACAAAAAAAGCAATAAAATTATATCAGTGTGAAACGTGCTATTTTCAAGGGGTTAAATAAATCGCAAAGCTCCGGCTTGTTCAAAGAAAGCTATAGCACGTTAGCACAAAAAAAATGAAATTAAAACAGTAAAAAAAGTGGTGTCTAAAATTGCTTGCTAGAGGAACCTAATTTGGGAGATGAAAAAGCGAACACAAGTTATATTATAGAAACTTTATTAAACCTAAGATCTTGCCAGTGGTAAGTTTGTGATTTAATCCTAACCTGCGACCCTGTGTGAACCTTTAACTTGATTTGACGACACCTAATTTTAGAACTTAGCTCAGTGGACAGCTGGGCCGCTTAGCAGGTCCAGAATAAAGCTTCACACAGAATTCTACTTATTTAAGAACTAATTTATTTTAATACTAAATACTATGTACCAGGATTTTCAAATGTCTTTATCTTACTTTAGTGGTTGCTCAAAATTCTAAATTTACTCTAAACTTTGCAGCTGGCGCTGATGCCCTACTAAATTAAATCATGGAAAGGACCGACCTCAGAATTTAAACGTTCCTCAGATGCAGCGGGGTGACAGGCTGCTTTCCCCGGTGAAGCTAGATGCTGAGCTGTGACGTAGAGCTCAGGGGCCGCGCACGTGGTACCAAAGTGACGTGGCAGAGGCAGATGGCGTGCTTAAATTCCTCGCTCCAGGAGGTCTCCAAAACCAAATTGACTTCTAGGATTTTGAAGCTTTTGAGATAAATTACTCAACGAATGAAATAAATGAATGAATAAATGAATAAATAAATGGATAAATCCCGGCTCCTGAAAACCGAGAAAAGGTTATATTAGCCTACGCCCTTTATGGCCGCTAGAAAAGAGATGAAACCATTGGAAATTTGGCTCACCGCACTGGTAGCTGCTAAGCCTTCTGGCGGAGCGCCCCCCTTCCCTCGAGCAGGAGTCTCTCTGCAAAGAACCAAAATCTGGTTAAGAACAAACCCACAACGTCTCGCGCCATTGTGGAGTTGATCACCACGAAATTTAATTTCTACTCACTCAGTGGAGCTTCCGAAGGACTCAAGCCGTTTCCATCTTTCAGACCACCATGCCGAAAGTGTGGTCTTCCCACAAATTGGGCTCTTGCGAGCGAGTGTCCCCAGAGGGGTTCCCAAATCAAATGTGCCTATCATTCTCGAATGATCTCCAATATGGAGTCCCTGAGAGCCCTATTAACAAAAGGTAGGGTGGCAGTCCCTTGAAGACACAAATCCCACGAAAATTCTGTCTGAATTATTTAGACAATATCACTCCTGAGCCTAAGAAATATATTTTTACCATTTAATCTAATATTGTTTCATTCCAGAGCCCCTTTGTAAGTCTGTAATTTCTATGTTTTGTTTTAAATCGAAATTGTTTTTTATCTTATAAATCCTACCTACTTCATACAAAGTTTTCCTGGAGTGACAACATAAATATCTCAAGTTTTAATTATTTTTAGTCATATGACAACCCCGACAACAGATAAGCATCGAGAGGTGCATCTGAATGCAACAGATTATGCATAGAAATGCAATCAATGAGGTTTGTTTTGGACACCGTTAAAAACGTTGAAATAAGAAGAGGTATTTTTCTTTTAATTATCAATCGACCCAAAATATTTATTTCAAATTTAGAAAAATGTACTACGTTACAATACCCCCCTCCCCGATTTTAAGGTTCAACGTAGGTGAACCGCTCGCTGTCCTCAGCGACTCGGATCCTACAAATAAGTTTATTGGAACAGACCAACAACACACCAAAGGCAAGAAAACTAACCTAATAAACAAGCTAATCAAATTGAACAAAAAAAACCTAACGCGACTTCGAGATTTTGTCCCACAGGAGTCTAAGGACTCTACTCTATATATCTTGAAAAAAATCTACCGTTTCTACAAACACGGATCAACCGAATCTAAAAACCAACGACCAATAAAAAAATCTCGAACCCACGTTAACATACGGAGGGTGAAAAAAAAACTATGCGGCCATCTGCGCAACACATAGAAAAAAACCTCCGTTATACCTTACAAACCAGTGAACAAACCGTTGGCCTTCTCAGCACAACGCGGAAAAAGCTTGCTGTACTGAGAAAGCCAATTCCAACCGCCAGGACCGATATTCAGCATTCATCAATATAAACTCTCCTTGTCCGGGCAAAATGATGAAGTCTGGGCAATAAACCATCACCCGACTCCAACAACCATAAATCCAAACCGGAAAACAATCCAACAAAATCTAAGTTTCAAACCATCAAAGTTGCTAAATTGAGTTTTAATCTCTACCTAAAAAATTTGTCCCCGACTGACTTGTCGGAGGAAACGAAACGTCCCAAATCATGTTGCACAACACCCCCAAAAAATACGGTATACCTAAATAAAAAAACGAGGTACGGCAACATGCGAAATAGTACTAAAAAAATCATTAGGACTTACGCCTAACGACACGTGAATTACAAAAATACGCTAAGTTAAAAAAAACAAAATAAAGTACTATTTCGATATTTGTCGGGTATGGTAAGTACCGGACAAAGCGTAACAATGCGTTACCATTTGGTCATATTAGAGATAGCTCCGATGTTGGGGTTGAGAGGTACTTAGCAGGTGAGTGGTTTGTCGTCCTTGGCGGCACGTGGTACCAAAGTGACGTGGCAGAGGCAGATGGCGTGCTTAAATTCCTCGCTCCAGGAGGTCTCCAAAACCAAATTGACTTCTAGGATTTTGAAGCTTTTGAGATAAATTACTCAACGAATGAAATAAATGAATGAATAAATGAATAAATAAATGGATAAATCCCGGCTCCTGAAAACCGAGAAAAGGTTATATTAGCCTACGCCCTTTATGGCCGCTAGAAAAGAGATGAAACCATTGGAAATTTGGCTCACCGCACTGGTAGCTGCTAAGCCTTCTGGCGGAGCGCCCCCCTTCCCTCGAGCAGGAGTCTCTCTGCAAAGAACCAAAATCTGGTTAAGAACAAACCCACAACGTCTCGCGCCATTGTGGAGTTGATCACCACGAAATTTAATTTCTACTCACTCAGTGGAGCTTCCGAAGGACTCAAGCCGTTTCCATCTTTCAGACCACCATGCCGAAAGTGTGGTCTTCCCACAAATTGGGCTCTTGCGAGCGAGTGTCCCCAGAGGGGTTCCCAAATCAAATGTGCCTATCATTCTCGAATGATCTCCAATATGGAGTCCCTGAGAGCCCTATTAACAAAAGGTAGGGTGGCAGTCCCTTGAAGACACAAATCCCACGAAAATTCTGTCTGAATTATTTAGACAATATCACTCCTGAGCCTAAGAAATATATTTTTACCATTTAATCTAATATTGTTTCATTCCAGAGCCCCTTTGTAAGTCTGTAATTTCTATGTTTTGTTTTAAATCGAAATTGTTTTTTATCTTATAAATCCTACCTACTTCATACAAAGTTTTCCTGGAGTGACAACATAAATATCTCAAGTTTTAATTATTTTTAGTCATATGACAACCCCGACAACAGATAAGCATCGAGAGGTGCATCTGAATGCAACAGATTATGCATAGAAATGCAATCAATGAGGTTTGTTTTGGACACCGTTAAAAACGTTGAAATAAGAAGAGGTATTTTTCTTTTAATTATCAATCGACCCAAAATATTTATTTCAAATTTAGAAAAATGTACTACGTTACAAGTGGGGTACAAGGACAAGTCGATATCAAGTGTCACAATTACGCAGCTTTTCTTTGTTATTTATGAAGCGACCCGGATTTTAAAGAAAACAGACAGTAATATGTAAGGTAAAACTACTAGTGCTCGACATGCTAATGCCCAATAGATGACACTATGCTGTCACCTCTATTGACAATGACTTAAGTTTCAAGATGACATGTACAGTCAAGGAATTCAAATTCCGACCCATTTCGTACTTTGTCACAGTGACAATCAATATGAAAGCCGCTAGAGACCTCATACGGTTGTCACTGTGACAAAGTACGAAATGGGTCGGAATTTAAATTCCTTGACTGTACTTACTGGAACCGCGTCGACCACCAGTACGTTTACCTTACAGTCATCTTCAATAATATGTTACTCTTCGAAGGCAGCAAAAATAATTATATGTAACTCTACAAATAAGATCGTGTTGTGTGACATATCATTGCAAATTACTGTAATATTATTTTTCCGTGATAAAATTCTATAATATTTTTCCGTGATAAAATTCAACCGTCGACTGAATTTATTTTTAATTCCTGTCAACCTGTAGTCAATAAGTGCTGGTTTAAGTAAGTAATTGGGTCTTTTTATTTAATCGTTTTATTGAAGTTTCATGCTTTTCATTATGATTTTTGTATAATAAGTATTTGACATTGGAAAACACGACTTTGCCTTTTGTACTCAACCAAAAATGTAGGTTACCTAAATGTTACTATGACATACAATCCAGCTGCCTAAGGTTAAACCAACTAATGGCAAAGTGGTTGTGTAATGTAATTACATCCCTATTTTGATACACGAGCATAAAAATAACTAGTCACTACGGATAGTTGCTACATAAATTACCTAATTTAATTATAATACGTTATCTGTCCGTCACGGATGCCGTCGTATGTCAATTATGTATTTAAATCGCCAAGCTAAGAGGGGAATGTAGGAATACTAACCAAAGATTTTGTTCAAAACCAAGAGGAGCGAAGGAAAAGTCGTTGCCAAACTGATATTTTACAAAATGAAATTTCACAATGGTTTCTAAATGTACCTACCTAAGTGTAAGTTCATTTCAGCCCTCCAGTCCTTGGAAATTGAAATAGAACAATCGAGGGCTTTGCGGTAAACCCGATAGATATGTAGGTCTTACAAATGGGTTTTTGAAATTAGAACTAAAAGTACGTGACGTGCTTAGTTAGAGTTCTTATTTCAGGACATCAAACTACGTTGATACTATTTTCTAAACTGAATTAAAAAACATTTCAATGAGCTTCTCGTGACTCTCAATGACCATTTAAAGCATATAGATATTCTAGTAATTACCGAAGCAAATATCCAATACTCATTATTGCCATTGTTTACAATCAAAGGTTTTAAAGTTGATGCATATACTCGCGAAGGTCGTAGTGGTGGGGGCGTGCTTGTTTACTCGCGAGAGCGGCTTGCCGCGCGTGCGAGCGAGACAGGTGCGCTGGCTACTGCGAGCGCCATGCGAGCCGCGGAGTGTGTTTCCATTTCATTTTATTATAATAATGAACATATCTATGTTATATCAATATACAGACCTCCTCGCTACAATAAACAGGATAGAATACAAGAGTTCTTAATCGAGTTTCGTAACCTTTTAAACAGCCTACCTAAAAGTTCCAAGGTTGTAATTTGCGGGGATATGAACATTAACTTGTTAAATAACCAAGATAACAAAGTCACAGCTTATGAAAACATTTTATCAGAATATGGTTTTATAAAATGTATCAAGGATGTTACACGACGAGAAATACTAATGGGCAAAATTGTCGAATCGTGTATAGACCATATATATGTTAGAACACCTTCATCCATTATAGATTCGGCGGTAATTATGCATAAGATATCAGATCACTATTTCACTTCAGTTGCGATACAATGGAAACAGATTCTAGTGACGGGCGGCGGCGGTGGCGGGCCCGCGGCGCATGCGCGCGCGTCGCCGTCGCCGGCGCCTGTTACTAGGCGCGTACTTGATAATCGGCTGGTAAGAGAAAAGTTGTTAGAAACTAATTTTGATGACTTATTAAACATACAATGCCCAATTAAATTGTACGAAGCGTTCACACTTATATTTAAAAATATTTATGATGCATGCTACAGAACACAAATAATTAGAGAAAACTGTTACAATAGAAACAATAAGAATTGGGTAAGTGATAATTTAAAAAAAATGATCTCAGAACGTGATAGACTGTTTGTTATATGGTGCAATGAACCAAAGAATATGTTAAAAAGACTTAACTATACTAAATATAGAAATAGGTGTAATAAGGCAATTTCAAAATGTAAAAATGAGTATGATAAGCAAAGTATATTAAAGTGCAATAATAACATTAAAAAAGTATGGGAAAAAATAAATAGTTTATTAGGAAATAATAAATCTTCGTTAGATAGTACCGTAATTAATAATATAAAGATAGAAGATAGTATTAAAGAGATCTGTGATAAATTTGCATATACTTTTTCAAATGAGATAGAGCAAATAAAACATAGTTGCAGTGATAGATGGTTAGATAGAAATAGTTATGTAAATAAGGCGGATGTATCTATGAGATGGCAACCCGTGCACAGTAAAGATGTAAAACGTATTATTAACCAAGTAGATAAAAATAAAGCACCGGGAAGTGATCTCGTACGTATGTCCGACCTCAAGCTTATTGTAGATAAAGTTAGTCCAGTCATAGCTAAATTTATCAACTTGTCAGTAGCTCAGCACAAATATCCTAACAAGCTTAAAGAATCGTTAGTTCGTCCAATCCATAAAAAGGGTGATCGTAAAGTATATTCCAACTATAGACCAATATCCATTCTCTCTAGTATAGATAAAGTAGTCGAAAAATGTATAATTAATCAAACCAGCTCTTTTCTACAAAAACATAGTATATTAAATGATAGTCAACATGGTTTCCAAAAAAATAAATGCACCGCCACTCTCCTATCCAAATTCACTGACGAAATAAACACTTACTTAGGAGATAAAAAAATAGTTGTAGCGATATTTTATGATTTTAAAAAAGCATTCGACACCTTAGAAATAGATACCCTTTTAAATGGAATGGACGAGTGTGGTGTGGGGCAGCCACTGAACTGTTGGTTCCGTGACTACCTCACATCACGATCATATCGCGTCAAAATTGGTGACGACCTAAGCGATGAAACACAGGTGCAATGCGGAGTACCTCAAGGCTCGGTATGTGGGCCTGTGTGCTATCTCATGCATGTTAACAGTTTGTGTGGAGCTATACAAAATTGTTCTGCATATATGTTCGCTAACGATCTTTGCACCTTACGTGCCGGAACCAATGTCACTGATATATGTCATCTGGTTCAACAGGACATAGATTCAATAGTTAAATGGTCACACGATAATGGCATTATATTGAATTCTGATAAGACAAAACTACTCATTATACAATCACCTTATATATGCACCGTAGAAACTCCTTTGCCTATGTATACCCACAGTTTTACTTGTTTCCACGATAAATTAAAAGCTTGTCATTGCAAACCTATAGAAAAAGTTGATTGTGTTACATATCTGGGAGTCAAAATAGATACCGCATTCTCTTGGCAACAACATATAGACCATATCTGTAGTAAATTAAGAATTCTCTTAGGTAGATTTTATCACTTAAGCTATAAAGTACCTAATAACATACTGAAATGTTTATATTTTGCAATAGTGGAATCTGTATTGAGCTATGCACTTCATTGCTATGGTCTTACTTTTAAATCATACATAGATAAATTAGAAGCACTACAAATTAGATTCCTAAAACTACTCGTAAATAAGAAAACCAGAAACAACTGTAAAAACGATTATTATAAACTATTCAAAATTTGCAAAATACTACCAGTTAGTTTAAAGCACAAATTCCTTCTAGCAGTTAACAACCATGGCAATGAAGAGCACAACTCAATACTAATAGAACATAAGCATAAAACAAGGGCAGTAACTGCGCGAAAATTTGAAGTCCCCCGGATTAGCAACTATTTTGGTGATAGAACTCTTAGGAAAAGAGTTCCGTATCTCCTGAATAGTCTACCCGAGAACATTCGGCATGAGCCAAATAAAAATAAATTTAAAAGTGCCCTAAAACTGTACCTATTGCAAACACTTAAGTGACAGTTGCACATGTGCAAGTGCCACTAAGTGTTTAGATTTAATAATAATTTAAAATTAGTACTCACTTAAATACATGTGTATGTAGAGACTCTTACCTGCAGGCAAACTGTAAATATAGTTTTGCAGGGACCTGTTCAATTATATGTTCTGTACTGTGTGTTAATAATAATAAATAAATAAATAAATAATAATCTGAGATGATATGAGCAAAAATCGAGTTATAGAAGACGTTTCGAGGCCGGGCACTATGACAAAATATCTCGAAAATAAACAAGCGGATTATAATTGCACATTTGGTATTTAATGTAGACACATCAGGTGTTTATTTAATACCTAAATTTTTAATATAACAGAAAGAAATAACCTTTTCTAGACAGAAAATAAATTTCTTTCAAAGATATCACCCGGGAATCAAATTGTAGATTTCGGACAGCCTTGCTCCAGTGAGAGTTTTTTTATCAAAGAGGTACCTACTGCATTTTTAATACTGTCTTAAACCTAATAGACATAACTTAGATATGTTCTGTACTGTGTGTTAATAATAATAAATAAAAAATAAATGCCTTTGGACTAAAATATGTAACGTGATTTGACTTTTTATTGTAAGTTTATAATAGAATTTGTACATTGTTAACAAATCTGACTCTTTTTTAGAATACGTAGTCGTACAGAAAAAAATGCTTATTTACCTATAAATTTCAACTTTGACTCAAATTTTATACTAAACTGAAAATGTAAAGAAGGGAATGGAAAGGCAACTATATCAAGTATGGGTTGAAAAAGAGTGATCAAACCTTCACTTTATGGCATACACTGAGAGAAAAATCATCACCAGGAAATAAAAAACAGTTCTGTACTGGGGGAAAAATGAAGTTTTAGTAATAATTATGGACGTCTCACTATTTCTGTAAAGTTTATTTATATCTAGTTACAAACAGCTCAGTAATCCCAAATATAATTTCAACAAACAGATAATAGAAATTGCAAGAACTAATTAAGAAATTGCAAAAGTCAAGTCCTATTTGTTAACTCTACTTGTCCCCGGATTAAGTTTATTTTTGTAATTCTAAGTGTGTTTTTGTTGTACTTTTCTCTCAGTGTACCTAAATGTACCTATAAAACTGAACAAGGAGCGAAAACGAACTCTAAACGACTGTCCACCGATTCCACAATTAACATAACAATACTATCTAGAACACAAGCATAGTGAACATTTAAGTAAAGTGTCATGCTATACATAAAAAAGTGCAAAATCAGAAGACAATGCCAAATCAAAAGCACACCTATCCACCTTGCTCATTATACACTAGTGCTCGACACACGAAAACAAAAGAGACACGGAATTCATAATCTCAGAGCTTTCTGCTGCCTTCCATTTTCGTCGCATTTGCTATTTTAGTTACACCTTGGAGGATTAGTGTCACTATACATAAGTTAACTGTGAATGATGATGTCTCTAATTTTGAGGTAGATGTATAACGCACAGCATATGTGTAGATTGGCATAATTATGAGTACAATTCGTCTTCTGATTGCGAATCTTCTTCTTGTAGTATATTGGAACGTGAGTTAGTTTGTCAGCTTCTAAAATTCCGAGAAATTTTTAGATTTCGTATCACAAGAATTACTAGCTCTGATTGTATACGATTAAAATTGAAATACGATTTTACATAAATTGCTGTAAGTTCGTGCTTTCTGCTTACTTAACACTATTGATTTTATTAGGAACAAAAGGGTCTAAACTTTTTAAAATCCCCTTATAATTACGTCACTTTCTTATAGCCACGTGTATAGAAGAAAAAACTTTATTTAAAATGATTCAAATACCGACAATATCAATACTCCTAAAAACTTCGGAATCGATTTTGAGTGATGCTGATGTAAACCATAACAACCAGAAATTGGACTCCTATCCTATAATTATACGAATTTTTGTGAACGCAGGTCAGAACCACCATTTAGTGTTATAAATAAGTATATATTCCCTCACAAATAATAATAATACTGTTATAAAGTACTGACGTTGACTGAAGTAGCATGACAAATACGAACGCTTCCGAGAAAATAAGACGAAAAACAATTATGCACTATGGGCCCGATTCGGATTTTGAAATAGATATCTATTAGATATCTTTTAGACATCACCAAGATACGATAACGATATGTTTAAGATCTAACCTGTCAAATTTGACATTTGCGCGATTCTGGAGATGCTCTTGAACGATTTCCACAGGATATGACTTAGAGATCCAATTCACATCTAATAGATATCTTACTCTATCTAACGTAAAAGTAACATTGGTTGCCCGAATTGCGCTGCAAAAGAGAACTAGTTGATATCTAAACTATAACGTATCTAGAATGGATCTAGTGCATGTCGTCTCTTGTGAATATCTTGAAGTTCGAATACGGCAGTATGTCTGTATGGTAGTTTATCATAATTAAAACTCAGAAAACTTCCTCTTAGTGTGTCCCAAGGCACAAAAATAATAAAGTTTTTCTGGAGTTGGGTGCCTTGGGAAACGGATATAATTAACTAATGTGAGCAACAAAACAGCTCACATTAGTTATTTGTACATACTTAATTATATACCTAAGGTGTATTCGGGTCATAAGGAAGGGTCCGAAAGGAAAAAAAACACAAACTAATGGCGGATGATTCCGAAAAGAGACTCTTATAACAATGGAATATGAGTAATTTTCAAATATTTCCCGTGATTATTCAATTTTCGAAATTACCGGAATTATTTAAGTAGGGACATTATTTTTAACACAAACTTGAGTACATAAGCAGTAGGCTTAAAGGCATTATGTAACCATAGTGCCGAACAGAATAATAATTAAATATATGATACCAACCTAATTTAAATAGGATGCTGTACAATAGAAATAAACAAAATTAATAAAAAATTGTCATGCTTAGGAACAAATCATATTAAAACTGACGCGAATACTTGAACCCTAAATATAGTTCAAAGCCATTCAAAGCTTAGGCTCTCTCATTGTACTATTGTTTTCTAACAAATGAGAAGTACTTAACATTTATTCTGCGTGTTACCACAAAAGAAAATTCAAAACGCTTTGCCGGCAGTGAATGCCGTGAGCGCTTGTTAATTTCTTTTTTTTTTGCTTCCTAAAAGCACTTATAAATGTAAAACGAAGCGCTTAGTGTGAAAGTTTACAAAGAGGATATTTTTTTATTAAAATAAACTTGTGTCCAATTTTCCCAAAAATAGCTTAATGATGTCATTAAGTACTAGAATTTATTGAAAATTTAAACTTACCAGTTAAACGTGTGACATGTTCACACTTTTTCAACTTCACCTTAAAACACCACATTTAAACAATTAAAAAATTCACCAAAAACTATCCAAACTTGATGAAACTCTTCAAACTTTCACTCAAAGCTCACGTCTTTCGTTCTCAACAAAATTAGTTTATGTCTTCACAAAATAGTTATAATAAAAATGGAATAAAAGGAGTTGTTGATAAAAACTTTTCGCACGCGTGACTGGGAGCGCGCGGGCCGTCTCGGCGGGCGGACTGTCGGTCTAACACTGTCTCGTCTGCTAATGCGCCACGGCGTACTTTAGGGGAATCACCTACTTTTTTTATTTTTATTGTGATTTTGGAGTGATCCTGAATGTCAAAAATGTGCTAAGATAAGAATTAATAAACAAATCTCGCCATGGGACGACAAGTACACGAAAAATATCTATGGTTTTTTAATGATTTTGATATCGGTCACACTGGAAACTAAGTTCAGTATGACTATATTGATACAATTTCGATATTCGGGATCACGACCCTTAAATCACCCAGTATTTTTTACTCATATTAGCTAATGTTTATAAAAAAACATCATAACGATTTGTTACTTTGAAGGTTGGTAAACTATTTCGGGGAAGTAACTACATAGGTAGTTATGCTTATGTACCTACATCAAAAGTAGCTGATCAGAGGGCGTAGCGAAGATGCCAATCGTTGCGCCGTAGCGAACGAAACTGTAATGTCTCTCTATCACATTTTTTTCTAAATTACACTGAAATTGTGTAGTAAGTTTGATTTAAAAAATACAATATTTAATTTAAGGTTAGGTTATCTCTATGCGTCCCTCTTGTACCAAAATGTAAGCAAGAACTTATGTAAGTGAACGAGATCCACTGAGTTACCCATTCAGCGCTGATGACGACACGTTGTCGTTTTGCCTCTCTTCGAAGTACTTAATTTCGCTACATACCGGGAAACAAGTATTATCGGCTACGGCGTAGCGCTACGACCGTTACGTAGCTCAGCGGTGAGCGTGTCATGCTGCCGTATTCGAACTTCAAGATATTCACAAGAGACGACACGTACTAAATCCATTCTAGATACATTATATAGTTTAGATATCAACTAGTTCTCTTTTGCAGCGCAATTCGGGCAACCAATGTCACTTTTACGTTAGATAGACGGCTCGATTCTGAAAATGTATTAGATCTCTACTAGACCTCAACAAGTTACGATATGGATAATTTAAAGATATTTGTAAGATAGATATGTCCAATTTGATGTTTCCGCGATTCTGGAGGTCCTCTTGAACGATTTCGACAAGTTATGACTTAGATATCCAAGTCACATCTAGTCGATATCTAATGTAAATCTAGTTGATCTCTATATCGTTTCTAGATCTTGTGATTATCTCGTTTCCCGAATACGCGTGATTTCTTGTGTTCATGTTCATGTGAATTAGATCTCTAAGTCATATCCTGTGGAAATCGTTCAAGAGTATCTTCAGACTCGCGCAAATGTCAAATTTGACAGGTTAGATCTTAAACATATCGTTATCGTATCTTGGTGATGCCTAAAAGATGTCTAATAGATGTCTATTTCAAAATCCGAATCGGGCCCATATTCTCTAACGCTGCCGCTGCTGCAGCGTTGGCATGGCGCTACGAGAACGCTACGCCGTGGTACGTGACGTAGAATGGCTACACGTAGGGATTTGTGTCATGTCATCGTGGCATGAGTAGGTAATCAAACAGTTAACTGCCCGATTCGAACCTTAAGATACGTCAATTAATAGATCCAGAAACGATACGGATTAGATGTGTCAGTGTCAAGAGTGACGTTTTTGTTTGAAGAAACGTCACATTTAACACTGACATACCTAATCCATATAATTTCTAGATCGATATTAACTGACGTATCTTAAAGTTCGAATCGGCGGGCCGCAAGGCAAAAGGTATTAAGAGAAAAGGAGACGACCTCACGTGGCGGGCCATACGTTTATTTGGCACTATCGACCCGCCCTGGCTTCGCACGGATTACACGAAACCTTAACAAATTATACACATAAATCATCCTCAAGAATCCACTCTATTGATATGAGAAAACCGCATGAAAATTCGTTCAGGAGTTTTAAGCTTATCACGAACATACTTACACACAAACAGACAGACGCGGCGGGACACTTTGTTTTATAAGGTGTAGTGAATAAATTGTGAAAAAAAATACAGATTTCAACCATACACGGCTCGTATCGGAAAATGAATTAGATTTCTACTAGACTTCAACAAGTTACGATACGGATAATTTAAAGATATTAAAGAAGATAAGATACATATGTCAAATTTGATGTTTCCGCGATTCTGAAGGTCCTCTTGAACGATTTCGACAAGTTATGACTTAGATATCCAAGTCACATCTAGTCGATATCTAATGTAGATCTAGTTGATCTCTAAATCGTCTCAAGATCTTGTGATTATCTCGAAATCCGAATAGGCCTGACAGTCATTTTATTCGTGTCACTCACACATAAGTCACATAACATCATTGACCCCGAAAGTTGTTCGAGACCCTAACAATGTACAATTTAGACATAATGGAAAACTTTCGCTCGAAGTATTTGAGTGCTCCTTGCCTTAAAATCAAGTTAGCAACTTTCAGGAAAAAACATGTTTGCATCTTACAGATCACTTCACTAGACAAACGATTCACGCTCACAAAGCTCGCTAAGGATGCGATTAAAGTGGAGTTCAATAAGATAAGATAAGATAAAATTAAGATAAAAAATAGTTTATTCAAGTAGGCATATTACAATGCGCTTATGAACGTCAAATAAACTTTTACCGGCTCCAACCGTACACCTCTGCCCCGAGAAGATTTAAATCCCCCCTCAATTGGAGGAGGGTATCCCAATATGGGACCGGCAACAAACTCGGCGGGACACATCTTTTCAAAACATTATTACATCTTATAATTAACATGCATTACGAGTAATTAAGAAAAATACAATTTAAATTAAGTACTATAGAATTCATGCAAGTATACTCAGTGAGTACATAACTTTATAGAATTTGATATAAAAAATAAACATATATGTACATGAAATCACAAAGCTCTTTCAGAAAAAAATAGAAATTGTAAATGATGTAAACTAATATTTTTACACTTGACTGTACCTCATGCCTCTAATCTTTGCCTTGGAACAGTTGGAACTCAATTTTTGAAGGTAGATTTAATGTGACAGTCCATTTCCAACGACAGCTGCACTACCGTTCATTTTACGAATACACTACTGGTACTGAACTGGTGTTATTGTTAAATTCCATAGTACTATTTCATAATTTTACTAGTACTAGTAGTAGTTTCATAATTACCGCAGTACTGCAGCTGCGATCAAAAATGGAATGTTACCATTACAGCCGTATTCGAACAATGAGATATGTCAAATACTAGAGATTGAAAGGATCAGTGTCATATCTCATTGTTCGAATACGGCAGTTAGGTATACGCTGCAAACCTAAAAATTGCTTGGCTGGGTTGGTTTTTAATCTTTTTACATATCATTTTGAAGTATTACTTAAAAAATTTACGAAGAATGTTTTCTTTGAAATATTAATAATTATAATTAATATACCTACTCGTTTTTAACTAGCTAGTTTTTAGTAAATAACTGTAAATATAATCATGGTAGTCCACAAAAAGTGGTAGTTTACGAAGAAATGAAGTTAAATTTGTTTGTTGACGTACATCATTTGCCATTTCTATTTAACTTCACTTTAAAGTATGACACCAAGACCGAGTTCGATTGCATGTAAAATTACAAGCCAACATAACCAAGCAATTTTTACATACAGCTTGGCAAAAAAAAGTAGAAATTAAAAAGTGGCAACACTGTAGTGTCGTCCCTATCAAATCAATGTATATAAGAAAACAGGACGCCACTACAGTGTTGCCACTTTTTAATTTCTACTCTTTTTTGCCAAGCTGTACGTTTGAAGCCTATATAAATCTATCTACAAAAATTTTGTTCCAAGCCAAGGATTAGTTAGAGGTGGAGGTACTTTAAAATGGATAAAGATTGAACTGATATCGCACCTGAATGGGTAGTGTCTGACGTAGGGATCGGATACCGGTATTTTTTGTATGGGAACGAAACCGGTATATTTTCGTAACCGGTTAATTTTTCCTGATTGGGCAATCTCATGTTTTGAAGTCGTTACCTACCTAAAGACGTATCCGTACGTTACCTACCTAAAATCGTCATGTATGGATCAAAGTGTTGGGCCCTAAAGGTGACGGATGAAAAGAGATTGCATGTAGCGGAGATGAGAATGTTGAGATGGATGTGTGGCGTGACGAGAATGGATAGAATAAGGGATGAGTATATAAGAGGAAGCCTGAAAGTTGCACCCATAACAGAAAAAGTAAGGGCAAATCGCCTAGCGTGGTACGGGCATGTGATGCGGAGGGATGAAAGTCATGTGACGAGAAAGGTATTACGAATGAATGTGGAGGGAAGTACGAGGAAAGGAAAACCGAAGAAAAGGTGGATGGACTGTGTGAGAGATGATATGAAACGAACGCAAGTGAATGATGAAATGACGGGCGACAGAGAGGTGTGAAAGAGAAAGACATGCTGCGCCGACCCCAAGTGAATGGGACAAGGGAAAGAGAATGATGATGACCTACCTAAAGACACAACTGAGTCCTACGTTTGGAGAATAAATTTCGAAATATTTGGTTATTACGAAGGTTCTTGCAAAAAACCGGTTCCGATCCCAGCAAGCCTATTATGGATAGCTTTATCCACATTTATCCACGTGATAAAACAACTGTCACTTTTTAACTCTGCGGGATAGAAAGAGACGGACACCGTTTTATCACGCTGTCACGTAGACAAATACGACCATCATATCCGTACTGGTCTGACGTTCGTATTCGCTTCATAGTATGGCACCAATCTGTGGGAGCAAGTCTGTGTAAAAACTACACACGAGGCCTACTCTCTGAACCCATTTATAAACTCGCGAATAAATTGCCCTGGAGATTTCCTTACAATGTTCTTGCTCCGAAAGTGTAATATTTCTTTACTAAGTTCCAGGCCTGATGCTAGGTTTAAATGTGCTTAGTATTTGGCTTCAGTCCAAATACTCTAAAGCTTGGGTTTATACTTGTTTGCTTCGTTACGGGTGACTCGTTGATGTTAGCACATTTTATTAGAAAATAGTATTAATATTAGGAGTCTACATAGTGGATAGATACAACACAATTTGACTTTTATTCTCGAACGGTTTAATTACACATACCTGGGTTTAATGTAAATGCAACTGGCGTGGCGGCCTAGCAAAGGTGACAATGATGGCTTGCGCTTCGCCATCGAATCGCTGTGTGTCTCTATATAACATTTCTACCTTCAACAGTGACCGTTTCGTTCACTACGGAGTGTTAGCGATTGGCATGTTGTCTACGACGGGGCCAGAGGGCCTGCCGCGAACCACGTTCGATGTGTTGCCACTATGTCGTACTTTTAAATTAGTAGGTAAGTGTGAGTGGGAGGCAGGCAGGTCGAACGTGGTTCACGGTAGGCCCTCAGGTATATTTGCGCGCTGGTTACGGTCATCGCAACGTTAGTATACGGTCCGGGTATGGCATTAGTCAAATGTGACTTTCGATCAGAGAAGGATCCTTATGCTTCATCTACGATAAGGACTTTTCTATAAGAATTCTTGTTGGAATTTCTGATAAAAAGGTCCTTATTGCACTTGAAGCATAATAAGGACCCTTCTGTTGTGAAAAACCACAAATAGTCAGCTAAACTGTCGAATTAACTACCTTTTGCAGTTTTTCGGACCTTTACGACCTTCAAACCTTACAATTTAAAACTTCTACTCGTTCTAATTCCTTTGTATTATAATTTAGAAAATATACTAGTATCAACTCACATTATAGACGGGTATAATTCGCGTTAGACCCGTCTATAATGTGAGTTAATATGTATTCAAAACGCGAAAGTGTAAAATATTATACTAGTATCAGCCAGATGTCAATGTCAAATTTCATTTAATTTAAACTAATTCAGTAACTTAGTCGACTTTTGTTAGGTAGGTACTTGGTGAATCTGCGTCAAATCCGGTAGTTCTTATTTTTTGCAGACTTGTTTATGTTGTTGGCCCAATGAATATTCGAAGCTTTTGCCCTCAATCAAGTGCCGAATGCCATTGAGTCAAAAATCGAAAAGGCCGCGAAAATTCGGGTTTTATTTTTATTTGAGTGATTTCAACCCTCAAGGACTAGTTTTTTATAGTACCTTCTGTAGTTTCTGATATGATCGAGTGTATATTGTCAATCATAAAAAGCCCAGCTCGTAATAAGCAGGAAAAGCGGCACTGGCGCAGGATATTGGCTTGTCTTCGATCTCTATTCAATCTGAGCCTACTATTCACAAACCTAACTCCGTCCGGACTCAAATCTTCAGCTCTCGAGGCTAATGAAAAATGATAATTGGTTACATAGTTTTTTGTCAATTATGTTCCAAATTTTATTGAGTTAGTCGTAACCACGCCTACGACCTTGAGAGAGAGCGCCTGCATGGGTTTTACCTGTCAATCCTACTAATATAGTCAAATTCTTGTATGGCATGGATGCTTGCAATTTTTATGCCAATAAAAACTAGGTCAGACACAGGTGATGTTCCTTGCAGGCTTAGAGCATTTAGAAACTGGAAACGTCATAGCTGTCATTTTCTGTACGAAACAGTATTGCTATTTTTACATGATTTGGACGTAACGTACAAGTGACAAATAGCCATGTCAGTCCATACAAAAGTTTGCACAAAATATTGTGCAAGTTTTTCGGCAGAGGGTAACCTCTTAAAGGCGACTCCAGTTATTAAATGCTGCAGGTGATAAAAGTTTTGATAGTTGCCAACCCCATTCGTATGTCTGACAGTTTTTTATGCGAGTACCTATCCGCCTTGTAAGCGTTCGCAATTCGTCCCTAAATTCAAGGAGTTCTAATATCCGGCCAACACTCGCGGGCGCATTGTTGACTCAAATTGCCTTGGCTATTGTAATCATTCGATGCTTCGGGAATCATTTGGTATTGTGTTTGCTGCGGTTTTTCGGTTTTCTACTACTAAGCGGAGCGAAGCATATTTGGTGCGGTTTCTAACTATGATCAGAGAAAATTAAGCGTATACACATACAGCCGGTTTACAGCCGTATAATGCATTCGGCTTTTTCCGATTCCGCGTCAACATATGTGGAGGTACACGTCCACACCGTCCACACGGTCGCATCGCACGTAAGTATCGGACGCATCGCACGCACCGGATCAGTGGACGAATTTGTGTGACTTTCTATACAAATAATACTAAAATCCGTTGCATGCTATGCGTCCGATGCGTGCGATGCGGCCATGTGGACATCCAGCTTAGACGCTGCGTTAGCAGGAAGACGCTGATGAAAGGTATACACAATAAATAAATAAATAAGTGTAATATACATTATGTTCCTTTAGCTCTTGTTAAATATTGCACCCGTGTTATCCAGCCGTGGTATATAAAAATAGTACATTATTGTCGAGGCTCGGAAGTAGCTACTTGCAGGCTGAGGATTCGGTTTAAACGGACGACCTTGGGAGTCCGTTTAATTGAATCCGAAGCCAGCAAGTAGCCTTCCAGCCGAGTCATATATAGTGCTTTTCTCAAAAATGGTGCAAGAAACATAAATATCATAGAAATATTTTACAAAAGCAACGTTCTTACGTATATATCTTCACAGAGAAAAAGCCCTTGCCGCCTTTTTATTTTTTTTAATAAAAAAATAGAAGTGTATTTTTCTGCCGAAAATACGCCAAACTATTTGAGACAGCTAAATAGTCGCGGTACTAATCATCTGTTTGGCTGTTTAATGGGCCTGTGCCTTCATTTGATATGGCCAATTGAACTTTTAAAAAGTTTGGAACTCGACATATAATGGAATTTGTATGCAACATTGCAGTCCCAAAATCGAGACTGCAATGTTTTTAACTTTTTAATTTTTGACTGACCATAAACTCCGCGCTTCGCGACCTATTTTTTAGACGGCAAAGTCGACTTTGCCGTCCATTTTTGAGAAAAACATCTTAAGATACGGCCGGTGTTAATTTGTTGACGATTGTTTCTTTTTTAATTACATTTCATTAAGTACATTGTGGCTGGTTTGAAAAGATTTTCATTCTGAACGAAATAAATACGAAATCACAACTTTCACTGAAAAAAAGTATGTAAGTTGACTTCCGAAAATACTATTAGGACATACGGTGAAGATTTTTTTTAGAATACGGCAAAATTGCGCGTACATATTGTACAGAGAAGGGAACTCTATGTATCCACCATATTTTATCGAAATCAGACGAAAAAAGAACAACAAAATGAAAATCAGCTCTAAAAG
The DNA here is from genome assembly GCF_963556715.1 of Cydia fagiglandana. Taxonomy (NCBI): domain Eukaryota; kingdom Metazoa; phylum Arthropoda; class Insecta; order Lepidoptera; family Tortricidae; genus Cydia; species Cydia fagiglandana. The sequence goes on along the minus strand of NC_085936.1, from coordinate 6,106,836 downwards.
CGCCTTAAATTTGAGAGCTCAAAGACGTCTTAATAACATAACTCAGACTCAATTTGGCTTGCATGAAAGATTTACGCAGAGAAGGGTGAACAATTCTACTATAAAATTCCGCTGGTTGCTAAGTCACGTTTAGCTGGCTGGCAATGTCCAATTAGAGAGTATTCATGTTTTCCCTGGTGGCTCATGAAATCCGGTCACGCATTTCTGGGACTGTTATTTTCATCTGGGAAGGATGAAAATGGGTCGATCAACTATTTCTTGTTGTTATTCTGTCCCATCAGCCAGGAGACAATAGTAGCATAGTTTGTTAGGAGAACTGCTGTACCATGTTCTACAAACGTGCTTAGTAGAGGTGTCCCATAATGGAAAGGCCTTATAACTACCAACAAATTCAAGTTTGGCTCATTTAAATTCTTTATTGATAGAAACAAAGAAATAAATTAACAAACATAATAAAACTTACAAAAACTATAGGTAAAAAATTTGCCCCAGATCGCCGTCAACGGGCAAGGTGCCCAGAAGGCTGGCCGTATTTCCCCGCTGTATAGCGATGCTAATACGCTGGGCGAAATAGTGGCCAGCCCTCTGGTCACCAGAAGCCTCTATTAAGCGCGCCGACAAGTCTTTGTACAGTCGACGCGCACTTGGCCCCCACGGCCCCAAAGTTTCGATACTAAATACTAAAAAACTAGTATTTTAGGAGTGACGCAGGCAGGAGACCGTAATCATGGCAACTAGTGACAAGAAAAAGTTGATTCACCTTATAACAGATTTGTTAAATTAAATCGGTACTAAACGAGGACTCTCTTAGACCTCTAGCGCCACTTGCACCATCCCACCCGGGGTTAACAGGTTAAACCTGGAGTTTCCATGGTTACCAATACAATTTGACACTGAGCTAACGGCTTAACCCTAGTATGCACTAACCGCATGGGATGGTGCAAGTGTCGTATAGTAGAAGATGGTCTATGGACGCCTGCCAAACTAATTTCCTAGAATGTGTGTTACTACCGACGACCATTTCGGGACACTTGCACTTCCCAGGGTTAGCCAACTAACTCGGAGTTATCCGTGTACTAGCGACCCGCCCTGGCTTCGCATAGGTTAGCAAATTACATCTAAACCCTCCTCAAGAATCACTATATTGATAGGTGAAATCCGCATGAAAATCCGTTCAGTAGTTTTTGAGTTTATCACGAACAAACACACAAACAGATAGTTAGGTTCCAGGATGAGAGGACGAATGCTCTGCCAAAGCACATTTTTACACCAGAAAAACTTGACAACGAAACAGGAAATATCACATATCAAGTACTGACCAAACCTCGACAAAACTTATCCGAACCACATCAAGCTGAATTAAGTTTTCACTACTGCTCCTGGGTCGTTCAGACCTCTTAATTTAAGACCTAATTTTGGAATCTCTCGGCCCGATTCCAACTTTAAGATATGTCAATTAATAGATCTAGAAAAGATATGGATTAGATATGTCAGTGTCAAACAAGTGTCAAAATTTACGTTTCTTCAAACAAATAAGTACGTCACTTTTGACACTTGTTTTACACTGACATATCTAATCCCTATCGTTTCAATATCTAGTATTTGACGTATCTCATTGTTCGAATACGGCGATTTGTTTCTGTAACAAGGACAGATTTTTTCAAGAGAGTTGTTCTTGAAATCCGCTATGACAAAATGTTTTCGTCTTAGAATGTAAAAAGGGCTGTAATTCAACAAGAAAATGAACTAAAATCTTCCATACATAACCAAAATGTTAAAGTAAGTTAGCACTTTAGAACAAGCATAAGTACGTAGGTATAGATCTCTAGTCATTTTTAGGTAACACAAATGCGTTTCAAAGAAAGGTCATTTTTTGTGTAAATTATTTTCCAATTACGACAATATACCGTTAGCTATTTCCCCGAATAAAGGAACTTAGTAACCTATTGAAAGATCAATAGAAATATCGAAAGCTCAAAACCTGAGCTTTAACCCATAGCTGAGCTTTAAAGCCATATAACATTGATGCGTTTTAATAGAATTTCAAAAATACTATTTCCTTTCTAAGAAAATCCTGCAACTACGGGTAGGTATTTATGTGTAAAAGGATTTTACTCGCCTTAAAAACTCTTTTAGTGAACGAACGTATTTTCCCTTTTAGTATAATAAGTAGCTAATGTGTTTTTTAGCTTGACTATTATCTAGAGAGGCAGGTACTTTCTTTACCTACATATTAGTTAAAAGGCATACGCCTTAAGCATATTTACGATGTTTTCTTTTATATTTGTATTTTTTTTTTTAGTGCTTTATTTACCTTATTTGCCCTACTGACTGTAATCCTATTAAAATGCAATTCTTGCCTCGGAACTATTTTTAAGGTAGACTAATAACAACGTAATAATGAAATAAATATGATCGACCTACTTTATAGATAAAGACACTGACACAGCAATACTGGGTTACTAAGTGTTCATGATTTTAATTTATTTATTGTTTATTGTTCTTTAAATTAGAATATTATCTCTTTGCCTGAGAAACAGGATATATTCCTAGTTCAGGCGCACGTAACAATGTACGTAAAATATAAAAGTTCACGCACAATGTAACATTAGCAATAAGGTTTTCTCAATAAATTATTCTTATTCTAATTTTGTAATAATAAAAGTAGTTTAAAGCGAGTTACCGACTGACGGAAATAAAATTTAATATCCGTCCGGTGTATTCTATAGCCTAATCGCTTTCACCCCATATATCACGTTTTAGAATATCTTATTACTTTTAGATTTGATCAATTCATATATTTAGTCCTTGCACCTTTTAGGGGGTTGCGTCTCATTACACGCACATTGTCGAATAGAATAGAATACGTTAGCTTCGGTACCTCGCAGGCCTGCCCAAATGCCCGGAGCACCATTGTTCTAAGGTCATGTACCTCATATGGGGATAGACTACGGTGAGACAAACATATTTACATACCTAGTTTATTTTACTCGAGGCAAGAGTAACAGTAATATGAAGATTCCCTACAAGTGGTACTCTTGTCCCAGTGTTTATCTTACCCCATCAGCAAGCCTATTATGGATCGCTTTATCCACATTTATCCACGTGATAAAACAACTTTCACTTTTTAACTCTGCGATATGGAAAGAGACGGACACCATTTTATCACGCTGTCACGTAGACAAATACGACCATAGTATCCGTACTGACCTTATACATGGGAAAGACAAAGTAGTTTACCGTTAATTTCATCACAACCGTACCATTAATTGAACCAATTTAAAAGTTGACGCTATTTCGCTACAGACTGTTTCCCCTGCGACACACTTGCAAAGTTGGTATAGTCACCAACAGATATATAGGAGCGGCCATGGTGTTCACAATATCTGAGCACGCACTCTAACGCCTTGACAATAAAGGCGTGTTCAGATATTTGTGAGCGCCTTGGCCGTTCCGATATATTTGATGGCGACTGTACTGAACAGAATTATCAGTCGGCGAGTCGGCAGTGACTCGCATAGTGTTTACACGAAACCTGTTACCGAGACAATCCGCAGAAGTCAATACAACATCGAACCCATTTAATTAAACATAGACAAGCCAGTTCATGAAATTATTTTAGGGTCTTGGCTTAGTGAATTTTCTTGGTTATTTGCGACGTTTCGTTTCGCTGTCACATCATATGGTAAAAGATAAAATAAAAGATAAATAATAGTTTATTCAAGTAGGCATATTACAATGCGCTTATGAGCGTCAAATAAAGCTATACCGGCTCCAACCCCACACCTCTGCCTCGAGAAGATTTAAATCCCCCTCAATTGGAGGAGGGTATCCCAATATGGGACCGGCAACAAATTCGGCGGGACACATCTTTTCAAAACATTATTACATCTTATAATTAACATGCATCACGAGTAAATAAGAAAAATACAAATACGTATGGAAATACCCGCAATCTTCCGAATGTCGTCCATCTATCGAGCTAACAGACGCCACGCCAGGCACTCTCCGAATTAAAGCGGCATACCCCGTATAATTAATACGTTAACATTTTGGTACACTTGCCCTATCTTTCCCTGGCAACATGTCCTACCCAACTCCATTTTAATTTGGTAATAAGGTAAATACCTAATGTAACCCACGTCTTGCAACGCGCGGTGTCGGATCTCCGTATGCCTCACTCGGTCTAAACTTGATTTTTAAGTAGTTTACAGCCCTACTGTAAATTTATAGTATACTTTTGAATAGCTAGACTGTAATGTAAGACGATAATCTTTGGGATACTTAAATAAGTGTTGTATAAAACACATGATTTTACGTTTGTCATTTTTCCTCGCAAAAACATGTATAGGTATCGCATAGTCCCCACTTAATTATTTGATTTAATATTATTTTTATCCATATGATTCAATTAGGTATTTACCATCTTTGCAATTTATTAATGTGAGCGATTGATATGATACTATTCCAGACAGTGAAATCTTAAAAAAAAAAGATTTACCGACATCGTGACGCGAAAGTTCCACCATCACATTTTAAAGACCTAACCAATAACAAGAATGCACGTATGTATCTTTATTTTACTACTCACCTAGTAAGCGCCACTGGCACTATCCCACTAACCCAGGGTTAACCGGTTAAACCGTTTACCCAGTGTCAAATTGTACTGGTAACCATAACTCCAGGTTTAACCGGTTAACCCCGGGTTAGTAAATGGTGCAAGTGGCCCTAAGTTACCCGTGGTATTAATTGAATCGATCCGCGAAAGTTCTCGCTATCTCCACAACGTTCGCCGTCAAACGTTTGGCTTCGGCAGTCGACACACTTCCAAAGTTGCACCTAACTCGGAGTTGGAGAGCCGCCAGCGACTCGCTTAGTGTTTAACATGACACCTGCCCTTATCGTGAGAGTTATTCAGAAATGTGTGCCGCAATTAGTAAGATACCAATTTGATTTTATTATCAGTGCGTATCGCTCGCTTGAATGTAACTTGAACTCTAGAGCGAAACGGCGCGGGTATACAATTTGTTTTTAGTATCATTTAGGTACATTAATTCAAACATTGAAAAATAAGCTTCTACAAGTATACTGTACTGGTGTGCAAAGATAGAGTAGGTATGTTACATTACTTACACTGGAGTGCGAACAATTTTGAGATAACACATCTTGTTCGGGAACGTATCACGTCCCTCCACAACCGCACAAAAGAGATAGGTACAGAAATCAATCTACATACAAAGCGCGCTCGAGCAACGCACACATAGACACTGCTCACGGACACGATATCTCGGACCGGTTGGGACCACAGCGAGCGCGAGTGCCATCCGCTTGAGACACGCGTCTGTGAACTTTTTTGTGCAATAATGGAGAAACAAAACAAAAAGTTATTATAATATAATATAGTGGACGGTTGTTTAAATTCAACATTAACCGGTGAATTGTCGTTTTTTAAGCTACCAGTGGTTTCAGAGAGAATGCGTATGCGAATTTATTACATTGTACATGAGAATGCGAATTTATTACACTTTAAAATATAATAATCGTGCATTTCGCCAATCTCGAAATCATCGCAAGATATTTTCTGTGGCAAATTTGTAATATAACAATGACATTAAAATTAAAATAGCTATTTGAGTTATTAATGTTATTATTAATTTATATTTCCATTCTTCCCGTTTCATCCTCAACAATAAATCAAACAACTAGATACAAGATACGATACGATAGATACGAGTGCCACTACCACGATAGTTTTTTGTGCACAAGTCATAGTTCGCAACAATCGCAACCCTAGAGCGACCGCCGAGCGTAGGTATGAAAAGTAAAGTACATACATGTGATTGACTTCTGTACTTATCTGTTTTGTGACAACCGTGTATATGAGCTGGTAGAGTAATATAGGATTTTTTTAAACTCAGAGTAGTCCTAACGTTTTTTTGCCACGGCTTATGGGAACAAGGAGCCTGGCAACTAATCCCTAAAATAGGCGTAGCCAATTGTTTTTACGAAAGCAACTACCATTTTGACCTTCCAACCCAGAGGGTAAACTAGGCCTTATTGTGATTAGCGCGGTTTTCTCACGATGCACAATGCTTTCCTTCATCGAAAACTTATGGAGAAGCCGGGGTTTGAACCCGCGACCCCCGGATTTAAAGTCGCACTCTATTATATAGCTAGCCTACCAACATTTCTTCTTCACAGCCTATATTTACAATAAGTTTAGTAAACAATTAGAGTAAAATATATTTCTATAAATGAATACCGCTAGTCGTATCAGAAGATTTTCTATGGATACGAAGTTCATCAGAAGTAAAATACTCTAAAATACCACTAAATTGCATATTGGTAAAATTGTGTACCTATCTTATCTACCTACTTGCGGACAATGCTGACCAATTTTGAAGTAAATTATCCAATTTAAACTTTTGAATTGGCATGCGTTCAAATATGATTTCTTCTTCTTTGTTGTAACGAACGTTTGTTTCATTTGAAAAATTTCATTCTACCTACTCTTAATATATACATCTATCTTAACATCCATATGCAGCGTGTTTGCTCTCACTTAAAGGTGACAGTCCATTTCCAACGACAGCAGCACTACCATTCATTTTACTATGGAAATTGACAATAACACCGACGCGTTCGTATTAGTAGTGCAGCTGCGTTCAGAAATGGAATGTTACCCTAAAGATGACTTTAACGATTAAGTAATCACGATTAAGGCATAGAATAAATAAATTGTTTCTTTAAGAAATACTACTTAACTAAAGAAGCCGTTCTTTAGTTATACATTATTCACAACGACGGGACTTAATCGCGTAAAATTAAGTTTTAAATTAAGTCTCGTCGTTGTGAATAATAATGAGTAAAAATCGTGAAAGTTTAAATAATTGTTCTTTATAGATAATTATATCAGCAAATAATTTATTCTCCTAACCCTAAACATTTAAGTAAAGATAGAAAATATCGTGTACTTTTTTATAAACAGATTTATTTTTAATAAGTGAGAAAAAGCTCTTGATGTACTTAAACCTAATAAGAAAATACATCTTTTGAAGGCACGGCGGAGTTAATACAGTAAAATTATACATTTTGCGTTTGCGTCAAATCCGGTAGTTCTGATTTTTTTTAGGCATGTTTATGATGTTGGCCCAATGAATAATCCAAGTTTGTGACCTCGAGCGCCGAACGCAACTTTGTCAAAAATCGAATAAACCGCATTTTTTTTTACATTTGTGCGATTATAACCCTAAAGTACTAGTTTTTGATAGTAACTTCCTATAGCGTTTTTTAAGTTAACTAAAATTGCTACAATAAGACACTAGAATTGTCTCTGTACATCTAATATTTTCCGAGATAAAGCCTTTCAAAATTTTATAATTTATATCAGTTCTTCGCTATAATATAAGGGGTTATGTAGATAATTTATATGGAATTCATCACCGCCACGTTCTATAAAATATTTATTTTCCATAAAAAAATGTATGAGTGCCTATTTAGATAAAAGTTTTTTTTTTTGGAAAATAAATATTTTGTAGAACGTGGCGGTGATGAATTTCATATAAATTACCTACCTAACCCTTATATTATACCTACGAACTGATGTAAAATTATAAAATTTTGAAAGGCTTTATCTCGGAAAATATTAGATGTACAGAGACAATTCTAGTGTCTTATTGTAGAAAATTTAGTCTACTTTAAAAACGCCCTAGGAAGTTATTACCAAAAACTAGTACTTTAAGGTTATAATCGCCCAAATCTAAAAAGAATGCGGTTTATTCGATTTTTGACAAAGTTGCGTTCGGCGCTCGAGGTCACAAACTTGGATTATTCATTGGGCCAACATCATAAACAAGTCTGCAAAAAATCAGAACTACCGGATTTGACGCAAAAAAGCCAGGTTACAAAATTCGACAAAGTTACTGGATTAAGTACGTAGATTAAATATTTACATACCCATCTATGTAGAGTCAGACCAAGAATAGTCTGCAGCGGATTTGATAGACCACGCAGTGAAAGTGTTATTTTAAATGTGAAATTTCTATGAAATTATGACATATAAATGACACTTGCACTGCGTGGGCTAGGTATCAAATGCACTGCAAACTTTGTTTGGTCCGACTCTAAAAAGAAATATGATATTGAAAAAAATACTCTTACAAACAATATCATGTAAATAAGAATGTTCTGTAAGGGAATCGGGTAGTACGGCAGTGCCCCCGCCAAGATCAAAGGGCACACAAAGGGCAAAGGGTACTGTACCATTTACTTTTCTCTAAATATAGAAAGTTTTGAATTTTTCTCCTCTATTTATAACCCGAACAAGAAAACCGTAGATTTAGGGCCTCAGGAAGCGGCGGGCGTTTTAGTAAAAAATTCATTTGACTACTAGCTACAAGGTACCTATTTTATTAGATAATTAATATATTAAAATATTATTTTTCTTTAAGCTGACTACGAGTATTATAACCTATTTATGATAACCCATTCTTACCATATTTATTCCATAAAAGTACAGAGAATATAATAATTAGCGGTATTACAAATTAGGAAGTAATGGTTTAGTTTTAATTATGTCACTAAATCATGTTAGACAATGACGCTATAATTTTATAAATAGAGCTTAAGTATTATAAAAATATTGTCACACTTATAACTAATACCTAGTGAAATTCTACTGAAATGGCTAACTAAAAACCGGGCAAGTGCGAGTCGGACTCACACACGAAGGGTTCCGTACCATAATACAAAAAAAAAAAAAAAAAGCAAAAAAAAAACGGTCACCCATCCAAGTACGTACGTAGTCTAGCCAAAACGGCTAAATCTATACATGTTATGGGCCCCGCTGTATACAATAACCTACCAGTATCCATAACTGATGCGCCTAGTCTGATGAGTTTCAAGGCTAGACTCAAAAATTGGCTGATTGAGCGGCCGTTTTATAGTGTCGAGGAATATTTGACCTCAAAATATTTATAATGAATACCAAATAATGTTAATAATAAAATAACAATTAGTTTTGTAAGTGTTTTTATATTTTACTTTTATATTCATATTATAAAAATACCTAACCTAAGACGATAAATAAATAAAGAAAATAACAATTATAATTAACCTAACTTAAGAAGAAAAATAAATAAAGAGAAAAAATAACAATAGCAGCTAAATAATGTCACAATAATTGACTTGTTAGTTTACTTAATTTTCCTTTTTTTTTCTCAAATGTATGAATCTTGTATATTTATAAATCTGCCTTTAATGTAGTTTAGTCATGTAAGCCTGACCTGTAATTTATATTATCAATAAAATATGAGTATGAGTATGAGTAAATTAACTTAACTTTGGTCAAAAATCACGTTTGTTGTATGGGAGCCCCATTTAAATCTTTATTTTATTCTGTTTTTAGTATTTGTTGTTATAGCGGCAACAGAAATACATAATCTGTGAAAATTTCAACTGTCTAGCTATCACGGTTCGTGAGATACAGCCTGGTGACAGACGGACGGACGGACGGACAGCGAAGTCTTAGTAATAGGGTCCCGTTTTACCCTTTGAGTACGGAACCCTAATAAAAATGGGATTTAAAATCAAGTCTTTCATTTGAAAATTTGAAATAGCACAGCAAAAGGATAGCATTGTAATTAAACGATAATAAAAGCCGAACATCCATTGAGAAATGAGAACGAATTGCAAAGACTGGATGGCTACTTTAATAACGGTAGCGGTAGGTACCATTGCAGCTTTGTTTGGGTTGAAGAATCAATACATTTCTTTCAATAGGCTAAATAATTCGGGAATAAAAGACAATCGTGCTTGTTGCAGAAATATGTGCTTAATGGCTCCTCTACACGATGGGCCAACGCCGGCCACTCCAAGGGACGCATTTATGCGTTAGAGGGAGCAAGTGATATTGCTATCTCAGTCTACCGCATGGCTGCGTCCCTTGGAGTGGCCGGCGTTGACCCATCGTGTAGAGGAGCCATATACGAAATATAGAATGGTCGACTTTAGAGCTATAGAAACGCTCAGATTAAATTTAAATAAGTTATCAGCGTCAAGATGAAATGTAAAATCATTTATTTACATACAATATATACAGTGGTACAACTAAAGTAAACGAAATTAATAACTAGCTTATGTCTAAAATAGGCCCTTGAGGCATTGTACCAAGGATGCTGGCGGCATTACCTCACTGTATTGCAATGCTGATACGTTGTGAGAGGTAGCCGCCAGCTCTTCAGTCACCAGTTATGTCAACCAGCCGCTTCGCAGAGGGAATTAACTTTTATTATAATTGCATAAAAACGAGGCACTAAAATAAACCTATTTTACGTAAGTACATGTACTTTTTAGGGTTCCGTACCTCAAAAGGAAAAAACGGAACCCTTATAGGATCACTCGTGCGTCTGTCTGTCTGTCTGTCTGTCCGTCTGTCACAGCCGATTTTCTCCGGAACTACTGGACCAATTAAGTTGAAATTTGGTACACATATGTAGGTTTGTGACCCAAATACGGACATGTAACGTAAACAAATTAATTTTAAACATGGGGGCCACTTTTGGGGAATAAATGAGAAAATTAAAAAATAAAGTTTTTCAAACTATATCATGTTACATATCAAATGAAAGAGCTTATTGTAAGGATCTCAAATATATTTTTTTTATAATTTTCGAATAAACAGTTTAGAAGTAATTCAAGAAAATAGGCAAAAAATGACCATTCCCCCCCTTTATCTCCGAAACTACTGGGTCTAAAATTTTGAAAAATCAAATAGGTCTATACCTATAGATGACAGGAAAACCTATTAGAAATGTACAATCAAGCGTGAGTCGGACTTAATTACTTAGTTTTTGATCCGACCCCTACGGATTTTTTAAAGAGATTTCACTCACGTTTTACATAAAAAAATACATTTTTAAAAATTGTAAATGTACGGAACCCTTGGAACGCGAGTCCGACTCGCACTTGGCCGGTTTTTTTAGTTTTAATTACCCTGACACGCGTATTCGGGAAACGAGATAATCACAAGATCTAGAAACGATATAGAGATCAACTAGATTTACATTAGATATCGACTAGATGTGACTTGGATATCTAAGTCACAACTTGTCGAAATCATTCAAGAGGACCTCCAGAATCGCGGAAACGTCAAATTTGACATATCTATCTTAAAAATATCTTTAAATTATCCATATCGTAACTTGTTGAGGTCTAGTAGAGATCTATTTCATTTTCCGAATCGAGCCGTAAGTCATTGACATTAAAATTAAAGTAGGTATATAGATACCTACTTTTTTTATTATTATACATATTAGTCGTCTAAATATAAAAAAGGGTTAGGCCATCCTTCTTTATAATGCAAAGTAATTTATTGTAACTTGGCAAATCCCACTCACTAAAAGCGTCTAACCCTTTTTCGTCAAGAAATAGGCGCACCAGTTTATCTCTCCATAAAAACATCAAAAGGGATCAAACGAGTTTTGACCTGTCTAAACCAGTTCTCGCTGGATTACGGTTATTTGAATATGTTTTCTGCTAAGGAAATATGTGCTACGGAGCAAAACTTCAGAAAAATTAGGAAACGTCTACCCATTTTCTGCACATATAAAGTTTTTTATCTTTTTTAGGGTTTGCGCCTTGATCGTTAATGCTTAAAAGCTACAATTTTTATTTTATTTCAAAAATGTAAATATACCCTAGTTGCTATATGAGCAGGAAGAAATATAGCATAGACTGGACCTGGGGTCACAAACATGGATTATTCATTGAGCCAACATCAGAAACAAGTCTGCAAAAAATCAGAACTGCCGGATTTTACGCAAACGCTAAATGTATTAAGTTACTGTATTATAAACTATGTTTTACACGATGTGAGATCAAGATCACATACACCAAATATCACTCACTAGATACGAGTATGTGAGTGATATTTGGTGGATGTTAACATACAGGGTTCATACATTTTAACGAGCCTCTGTACTGTCACTGCTTATGGCAGCTTAATGCATATGCATTAGGTCATTTTCAGACAGTCTGTAGTTGCGTTCCTTTACAAGCATTACATATGATTACACAAACATCATTATCATGCAGTGGCATGATGTTTTAAATGATACTCATTGCTGTAGCGAACCGTTACCAATGACAGATGATGATAACAATGAAACATTGTAGTAGTGGCGGTTCAGGTGCTACAGCTATTGCCTATTTTCCAGCTTGGTTTTAGACCATCTATTGCCACATTTCCGAACAGTGGTTCATTGTTATCATCATCTGTCATTGGTAACGGTTCGCTACAGCAATGAGTATCATTTAAAACATAAAAATCAATAAAAGGTCTTTTTTTGCGCAACTTTTTCCTTCAAAAATAAAATTAGGTTATTTGTAGAACCAATTTCTTGTTTAAAAAAAAAAGAAATGTCCAAACCATTCACTTAATGTTTTTTTAACAATTATCCATTCAGTTCACGCTTAAGGCGTTTTTTACTTCTGTAGCTGTTTGTGGTTTTTTTTTAGCTAAAACGGGATCCTATCTCATCGCATAATAATGAGAACTATTCGGTATTTATAAAGCTGTTGAGTATGTTTGCATGTTCAATTTAAACAAATGTGTAATTTTTTCCGATTCTAAAAGTTGTCTCCAAATTCTATTAAAATCTCCTTTCAAAATGACAAACAGTTACCCTTTGTTATATGAAATCCGAAACATCTTGTAAAAATGCGAAAAGAAAGGGTTTACTATAAATTTTGTATGGGTGCCAAGTCATTGTGGTATTTCCGGAAATGAGAAAGCTGATCGTCTGGCCGTAGATGCTGTTGCTTCTGGTGATATATTTCCATATAAAAATTATTGCCATGATCTTCTGTTGCTCCCCAAAAGATATCTCAGGTTAGCCTGGGAGTTCTTTTGGTTTTGGAGCAGCTTAGAATCTGGAAGTTATTATCTTAAGATCCAAAACGACATCCCTATAAAGCCGTGGTTTTACAATAAAAACTTCAATAGACGCGAAATATCATGTTTAACACGCATGAGACTAGGCCATACAAGTACTCCTTCTGATCTTGCTAGATTTAAATTTATTGATGATCCTAAATGTGACTGTGGTGCTGAGGTGGCTGATATTAACCATATATTCTTTTCTTATCCCTTGTACGATCGCACTGTTTTCATGGAAACTTTACAATCTAAACATATTCCCTTTCCAATAGACATCCCTTCCTTGCTGATTAATCATGATTTATATAACATCTTAGCATGGTTTATCTCTCATAATAATATAAAAGTATAGTATTAAGTATATTTACCATTATCACATTGTATTGTTGTTCTTATACCTGACCTGACCACTTTTTCCAAATTCCGTTCCTTTATTCCTTTCCGCGTTTAATTTCCTACCCTTTTACTTGACGTTGGCTACGGGCAACACAGCCCTCAAGTCCATACAAACAAAAAAAATTGATTGTCATAATGTAATGTAACGTTACGCATAAATCTCTTTTCGCATATTTTTTCTCCAGCTGAAACAGAAAGTATTTTCGAAAATATTTTGCATAGGTTGTGTAGGTTAGGTTTGTATTATACCTAATTTTTCAGAAATGTTAATATTTCCAGCACAATAACAATTATGCGAAATGAGTTTTATGCGTAACATTACATTAGGACAATCAATTATTATGCGACCCAATATGGACCCGTAAAAAAGGCGGGATCTGAAAATACTTACTGAATTGCATAGTGTAAATTGTGTTTGACTAAAAAATAGAAGAAACGCGTATTTACGCTCGCTATAAAAATGAGTTCTTCTAGTGAAGAAAATGATATTCTTACGCTGACGCCTACCGAAACTCAAGAGACAGTACAGGCAGTGGCTAGTAATTTGCTACGAGAAAATCACGGGCTAGTACTTATAGTTATGCAAATGTTTTCTTATTTCCTCGCAGTAGTCGTGAAAAGCACTATGTAATGCCTCGGCCGGAAACGCTAAAGATGGACTCGTATTATTTGAGGACTCGTATTATCAAACACACTCGTCCATCTTTTAGCGGTTTTCCGTCCTCACCTACAATGTACTATACAACACGATCTAGAAATGTACTTATTGAAACAATGATATTTCATCATTCTAACAATATTTTATAATATTGTGCATAAAGGTACCCAATATTTAGAATATATTATTGTTTCGCGTAGGTACTTTCTGGAATACATTATTGATGCGGTTTGCGTGTATGTATATAACGACATCGCTGTTTTATGAATTTCACAATTACGTAAGAGAATGGTAACAGCTGTGACTCACTTCATAAAAGAACAACCAATATTGTTGCTCTTACTCACTCATCTCAGAAAGGTATTCTAGTCATGCGTTTACTGTGATTTATAATAACCAATTTAATTTTAACGTTGCTACTCTTACTCTTAAGATTGCTTCGACCGTCCAGTCCCTCATTATGGGAATTATGTTTTCTAATAAACCAATTAATTTTGTACTTAGTTGCAAATAATAAATTAATATTGAAATATTAGATAGACGATGGTCGTCTGGGTTACGCTTAGACGTAGATATTATTATAGGGACAGATGAAACTATACATGCTTGTCAAGTTGTACTGCTCTGCCTAAGGAGGCTGATTTTGTTTTAACGTTTGGTAATGTTTTCGTCTTTTTGTCCTTGAGCTGTGTCATCAGGCACACCAATATGTCCGATATGTCTATTATAAGTCGACACTGAATTGCATAAGCACTGACCAGCCAAATAACACTAGATCGTTCCACTCATACTCTTGTTGTGTTCCTGCCGGTGAGTAAGGATGCCAGCGGTCAACGAGGGTAGTGTTAGGGTCGGCAACGCGTATGTAACACCTCTGGAGTTGCAGGAGTCCATAGACTACGGAGACTGCTTACCATGAGGCGGGTCATATACTTGTTTGCCATTGACATCGAAAAGGTGGAGCGTCTCATGATGATTGGTACAGCGGCACACAATGACTCAATATCGTATCAAAATAAAACGAAAACCAATCTAATTTAAAACGTTGCTACTCTTAAGATTGCTTCGACCGTCCAGTCCCTCATTATGGGAATTATGTTTTCTAATAAACCAATTAATTTTGTACTTAGTTGCAAATAATAAATTAATATTGAAATATTAGATAGACGATGGTCGTCTGGGTTACGCTTAGACGTAGATATTATTATAGGGACAGATGAAACTATACATGCTTATCAAGTTGTACTGCTCTGCCTAAGGAGGCTGATTTTGTTTTAACGTTTGGTAATGTTTTCGTCTTTTTGTCCTTGAGCTGTGTCATCAGGCACACCAATATGTCCGATATGTCTATTATAAGTCGACACTGAATTGCATAAGCACTGACCAGCCAAATAACACTAGATCGTTCCACTCATACTCTTGTCACAGAATAACTAATAGTACTACCGTACAGAAAATTCACTCGTTCACAAAAGTCACATTTAGGTATAAAATTATACCTATACTCGCCACCTGCACGCAAAATTGAAACTTATATACCTACGTAACCGCGCACGAACCGTGAATCTGCCTTGCGCGCCACAGTTTTATGACCGAGCTGTGAGTGTCGGCACAGGGTTGAAACTTGACAAGTTTTTGTACCTATACCTACCGATTTATTATTTTTAAGATTAATATGTAGGAATTACTAATGTTGATTTTGTAAGCATATTTTTTTTATCCGGAGATAGTATGTCTGATTCTTACGGAAGTAGGTAGATATGCCACAGCCGTATTCCTTTGAAAATAAATGTCGGTCAGTTCCTAATATTGTTTCTGAGCGAACAATAATCATTTTAAATTGGTCTAAAGCGCTTAAGTTTTATGCAAACAAAACGAATTTGATTACTTAGTATTTATGTTATGTTTTAAAGTTTAAATTCACCTTTCAATATCCGGAATTTAATAAAATGTTATTTCTGCAACCTTGTTCTTTAGACATCCGTAAACAGAATAATATTTTTTTAGGGATTGGATCGAGATATAGGTTTCGAAGCCATTGTGTATTTTCAAATTTGCGCGAGCGCCACGTAACACGACTATCGTGCGAGCCGAGCGGCACGCGGCAGCCCACTGCCATACGCCGCGCGGCGCGGCGCGCCGGCCAAATGTACCTAAACTGCGTAGTGACACCCCCCTGCTCTTGTTGTGTTCCTGCCGGTGAGTAAGGATGCCAGCGGTCAACGAGGGTAGTGTTAGGGTCGGCAACGCGTATGTAACACCTCTGGAGTTGCAGGAGTCCATAGCCTACGGAGACTGCTTACCATGAGGCGGGTCATATACTTGTTTGCCATTGACATCGAAAAGGTGGAGCGTCTCATGATGATTGGTACAGCGGCACACAATGACTCAATATCGTATCAAAATAAAACGAAAACCAATCTAATTTTAATAGAAGCTTCCTAATATGTCATTGTCATCAAGGCTCGGAACCGGTTTTTTTAATCCGAAAAAAGCCAATATTTTTAATTATTTTATGCTCTTTGTTAAAGGACTGAATCACGTTTATAGGGTAACAACTTAGTATTATTAGATTGTCCCATTAAATGAAATAATAAGCAAAAGACCGAAATAATACCGGTATTTTTTGTATGAGGAAATAACCGGTTCCGAGCCTTGAATGTGTCATGTTGTGTTATAGTTACAAGATGCCGTGTGAATACGAAAAACTATTTAATTCCGGTAATGGGAGCAGACGCACGCGTAACACAATTTTCCGTTCGTCAACGTAAAAGCCTAAGTTAATCCATCTCGGCGACACGGGAAATATACAAACTGACAATAACAACTAAATGTACCTACGTATATTTAGCCCAAATATAGAGACATTATGTTTATTTTTCGTAATTTGGGTGCACAAAATAAGGATGTAACATAACATATTTGGCGAATATTGCCTTTCATTTAAATTTAAGAAAAAATATGGGACAATTTTAAACAAATTGACCTTAGTGACACAGTAAGAGTGACATTCCATTTCCAACTGCAGCTGCAATACTGTTCATTTTACTATGGAAACGCGTCGCTGTCATTGTCAATTTCCATAGTAAAATGAACAGTATTGCAGCTGCAGTTGGAAATGGAATGTCACTTTAAGCAATAGAGCTTATGTTGTGTACTAGACGACGGCGATTATATTTATACGTATAATTGAATATATAGATAAACTACATAGAAATACACAAATAAATGCCCTTACCAGGATTTGAACGCCCCAGGTATATGCATATGCATCGTAGGCAAGGTTACTACCGACCTACTCCAGTCAATTAGGATGGATCTATTAAGCACTTGTATAAATTGGTACATTACACGTAGGAAGTCAAAATAAGAGTACAATAAATACATAAATGAATTCGTTCTTGTTATAAATAAATAAAGGCTTAGTGGCTACATCTCAAGAGTTTACATTTCAGGCAAACAAAATAATTATATTTCAAACAATAGGTACTCAAACGTTTTCTACCTTTCCTTTCCAACTCCTTCGGGATTTTTTATTTGTGGCTACGACGTTGTGTTTTGCTTTTCAAACACAAACTGCTTTTTACCTTTGTGTTTCTTATTCTTAGAATAAAACTCTCGGTTATTAATTTTTTTTGTATCATTCTCGGAAATTATGGTATTTTGTTAGTAAATTTAACACAGAAATGATTAAATATATTATCTGCTGGTTCAAATAGTTGATCATTTTTATGGCAAGAAGAAAAATAACATAAAATAGGGCTAATACATTTTTAAGTCTTTTGTGTATTGGTTTAACTTAAATATTGTGATGTTATAAATTTCAAGTAATTGACGCATATAAAAGTGAAGACTAGTGAAGACGTTATGGAAGCGAGCAATCAGAAACGACGCAAAAGCTATTTTTATATAATTTTTTATTGTCAAAAATAGTAATAAACGACCAATGTAGATTAAAGCGTTTTATTCTCTTTATTAAAAGCTTATGCCTTCAGGCTTCAATCCGTATAGCTGTTTGTAAACGCCTACAGGCTTATTTGTACGAGTCCCACCCACACTAAAACAGTTAAAGGTGATCTTAAAGTCATTATTAATATATTTTGAGTCAACTGTTACCTACAAGTCTAAATGTAAATCAATTAACTCTAGATGGAGGTACAAACGTTAAAAATAAAAATAAACTAACTTATCTATAAAATAAACCTAAATTAAAACTAAAAACTAAAACTAAATAAAATAAAATATAATTAAAAAATGTCTAGGAAATTGGGCCCCTTTGGCATGGTGCCGAGGACGCTGGCAGCATTTCCTCGCTGTATTGCTAAGCTAATACGTTGAGCGAGAAAGCTGCCAGCTCTTCGGTCACCAGTGAAGTCTTTAAGCCTTTTTGTGAGCTCTTTAAAAAGCTGTACAGCATTATTACGATTTGTTCTGATGATCTATTTAAGTTTCATCGCTAAATCAATTCAAGATTACATTAAAGAGAGTAGGATTGATTTCAAATAAAACTTCGTATTTTAATTAATCTAGTTATTCTTGTTTAATTTTTTTGTATTTTCCTTTTGTGTCGTGTTCAATAAAATAACTTTTTACTGTATCTACTTAAATGTTGGGAAATATTTATATTTTATAGGCTAAGTTATCAATGGTGTTACAAAGATAAATATGAGTAAATGATAGGTTGTAAAACATTTAAGTTGGTTTATACATAAGTATATTTCCTTTGCTTCCGCTCACTATATCGACTTAAATGTTGGGAAATATTTATCGAGACAACTAGGCTTTAAATTTTACTAACAGTACGTACATAACTATACATAACTATATTTTCACTAATGTTTCATAGATAAAAGACAGGTTTTCATCCAATTTCATCAATCATTGGTTATATTTTTTATTACTTCTGCTCAGGGTTTATTCAAGTTTCAGCGTCAAACATACAGCGGACATATTTTTATGTAATAGTTTCGTTGAATGAAATATTCATGTTATTATTTTGCAGCAGAAATATACCAATTTTTTTATTCCAATTGATAAAATGGAATCCAATTGAACTACCTGGTAAAGCTAGATATCAAATATCTCTTAAAGGACTGATACGTGACACCCTGACACCCAAATCGATAGGCATTATTTATCTGATGCGCGGCGGAGAGTGAACCAATTTCTGAAGGTTTCGTATTTTCTGTGTTTAGAACCTTCATAGGTTCATTAAACCTAGTACAAAACGACGGATATAAGTACAAAATCCACAGAAGTTACTTCTTTTTTGTTGACATAGAAAAGTGGTCTATCGGGGTTTGTTCGTGACATACGAGTAAAGCGACGTAAAAGGTATATAAATGGACAACGCGTGAAAAGTGACAACAACGTCGCACGTAGTTTTCGATACGAAAACTACGTGTAATGGTAGCATGGGTACACATGGGTTCTGTATTTTTTTTTAATTTTGCATGTTACAAGAATATTAAGGTTTAGCAATGATATCGCCGTATGTTGTAGGAAATTGTAGGACATTGTTGTAGGGATTGTAGGAAATTATTATGTGAAAGTATGTACGTAACTGCTACAGAATGGCAAGTAGTTCTGCTTTTATATTAAGGGTTAACTTTAGGCTTGGCGCTGGAAGAGCGGCGCGACAGATACGACCGCGAGGTCGACTACCCGACTTTTTCTAGGAAACCTATATTAGAGAGGGGCAAAATACTCTCATTTTACCTACCTGTGGCCTACTAGGTCTGCTGTTTTATTCTACTTATCGTGCATTTTCTTCAAGTAAAAATTTGGTTGTTGTAGAACTAGAGTTGTAGATATAGGCGTCAAGACCGCTAAACTTAAGTGAAATTGGTCTGGACATCTGCCGCATGCACCCAGGAAGGTGGGCCAAAATGGTTACTGAGTGGGACCCACAGAACACAATAGACGGTGCAGGGCGGGGTTCAAGCAGACGGGACGACTTGGATACCCATGGTGCAAAAATGCAAAAATGTCGAGTGGAGAAAACGAGAGGAGGCCTTTGTCCAGCAGTGGGACACCGAAGTTAAAACAAGCAATTTGATTTTATTGTATAGATATATTCGCAGCTAAACAGTATTATAGCAGCTCATTACGCATGCTATTAAAGTCACAAGACTCGCTTTCGCTTATGAAAGTAATTTACTCTGAAAAGGATGCTTAATACCAATTCAGGGCACGAAAATTTGGGTCTAGCAAATATGACAATGGCAAAAACATAGAGCCCGAGTCATTTTAGTTCACACCGGGTATAGCCTACGTGAAAGATATATTTACAACATACAGGGGAAGCTCGCTAACTCGAACCTCGATAAATCGAAATCCTCATTATCACGAAATAAAATGCTATTCCCTTCCCTTCGGAACCCAAAACCTCTATAACTCGAAATATTCAACCTGATTAAGACGAAGTAACCAGCGATTTCCTTCAAGACTATTCAGTAAATTTTTTACCTCTATTATCAACTCGAAAAATTAAATTCGACCTCTACATCTACAACTCGAAAAAATAGTTGTATTGCTTTACTACCTCTATAACTCGAAGTTATTTACTAATTACTAGCAAACCTCTGTAGGTAACTCGAAACAAACAATAAATACTGTATTTTTTCTGAGTTTCTATAGTTACCTCTCTAACACGAATTTTTCAAGCGTTCTACCTCTGTAACTCGAAACCTCTTTAAGACGAATAAAATTCTATAAGATCCTCCTTAAGACGATGCCCTCGATAAGACGAAACCTCGTCAACGCGAAGTTTTGGCGTTTCCCTTGAGATATCGATGTGCCACGTATCTGCTAAGATAAGAGATTCCGTTTCAGCATAGGGAATCTATTACCCGAACGACAGATCCATCACTGACGGGCGACGAAAGATTTGGGGGTCAAACGGCGGTGAAACGGTGCTCTGTCAAGTTCGTGACATACAAATATTATTAAAGATCTGAGAGATCAAGCGAGCTGAAGACGAAATGCTAAACGTACAGTACATTTACCCCATTATGGAAGTCATCATGAGTAGCCTATTCAGGCTTTTGACTCCAGCGGGCGCAGCATGATTCCATTTTTATCGTCTATCACTATGCCCGTCACTTTCTCACTGAGATACTTGTTAGAACGTGAACGTGACAGGCATGGTAACAAGCGATAAAAATGCGACCATGCTACTGCCGCAGAAGTACAACCATCATTATATGCTTAATGTTGCAGAAGTACAACCATCATTATGTGCAACAAACACTGGATTCTCCCCGCCAACACAGTAGGTACATTTTGTTCTTTGGAAATTAATCAAAACATTAACGATCTACATATTTTTCGTGATAAAGTACAATCATATAAAATTCATTGTTGCATCACTTTCTTTCGTTTACAAATGCTAATATTCTGTCTCTTACATGTGGGCATAGTTTAAATAAAGTAACGTGGTACCATAAGGAATAACCTTTCTGTCTACTTACCCTGTGACGGTTCGTAGGTACTTGCTCTACATCTTGAATGAACTCGTAAATCCTAGGGGCTAATTTGCTCATCTACTTACCCTTATTCTTGCTTACCCAATATTAGCTTTGAGGTGTTTCGAAGTTTTCAATCCCTGCTTTACTTTTTTGATAAAAATATTTAACCGCCGCGCCGCTAGAAAATTGATAACTAAGTATAGACCAAGGTGAATTAAAATAGCTCTTGACTGAGTTTTTCTGTAACTTATATCAAATACTACTACTAGCTAGCTATATTTAAACCAGCGCATATTTCTAAATATGTAATTATGTTTATTCTAAAATATTTATCTATAAATCTTATTTTGAAAACTATTTTTGTCTGTTGTACAGAAATATCTTTATAAATAAAGAAGAAAAATCCAAGAAATCTCGTCACATATCAATGCCGCACAGGGCCCACTGAATAGTTTATTAGAATAGTAAAGCACTCGATACCAATCCGATTAAAGTAGCGTTACCTTCCCCTATTCAGACATCGAACACTCCAGTGATATCCATCTACAACCCCTTATAAAAAAGGTATTTCACTCTGCCACTCGTACAGTCAATGTCACAAAATATGTATACTATTTTCACCTAACCAGAATGGAATAGGGTGCAAAAGTGTTAGCATGTTTTTGACGTAGACTGTATAAAAATAAGACTTTTTAATTTTGGATTGGCGCGGGAATCTTAAAGGTAGTAAATATTGACACCGCCCACACGCGTGTCTAGGGACTCACTGTATGTGATATTTTAGTAATTCATGTCGAAGTGAATACTTCTTTACTTGTATTCTTGAAATATCAAATAAATCAAACGACGGAGTAAAACTATAGTGAAATCACGTAAAAATAACAAAACTTCCATCTTTCTTTATGCTTAAGTGGCAATTTTACTGTGTTTTGACGAATATAAATCATTGTTAGTAAATCACAAAAAATGTAATACTAGATGCAACAGACGAGATTTAAGAATCAAGATTAATGATCAGCCACAAAAAAGGGTGATATTTTTTCCTAAAATATTTTGAGGCTGAAGACCGATATCCTAATATTTGTTTAGTGAAACATTGCAGCTTTGTTTAGTTCTAGTGGAATTTATTTAAAACAATATATTATGCTTATGGTTTATTAAAAAAATATGGTTGTCTCTAAAGTCGGTTTGTGGACGCTAATTTTGCGTGAAAACGTCATAAGAAAACGTGGCTGTAACGTTACCATGGAGATCTGTTCACAACGTTACCATGGAGATCTGTCCACAACGAGACACTTTTTCGACGTTGTAAAAATGTACAGTTTGCGCGAACACACTAGTTTTCTCTCCTGTGGGCAATAGTTAACAGCTTGTGGGCATGTAAGTAATGATTTTATCATAGTTCTCTAAATAAAAGGAGGACCTTTTCACGTGGATAAGGGTTAAATAAGAAAATTAACCTTTATAGCCCTTAACTCTTGTGTATGTCTACAGGGAAGACGTAACACAGTTTTCTGTTTGACCCATTTACCTAATATTTTCTTATCTAAATAGTCCTTCAAGGAAGCCGGTAAACATGAGGCCTGTCATCCGGGCCGCACATACAAAACACTCTGTAATAAACGGCTAATAAGTATTCGCTACGGTCACACGACAAAATAATTATTATGACAAACAGCTAAGATCATAATCCATCCTTTTATCTCCGTCATAAGATATACATTAGAATACACATGCCACGACGGCAGGAAATCGTATAATATGCCTTTAGGGTGACAGATTAAGTATTTATTATTTTGGGCACGCGTATATGTTTATGTATCTACGCATTTATTTCCGAAACGGTTGGAGTTTTCTACCATTAGTTGCAGAAATACTGTTAAACCTTAGGTGTTATTATCTAAATTTTCAGCAACAAACTCGGGTAACGCTGCAAAATGCTTGTTTCTTTTATTTGTAACAGAAAAACGACATAATAGTTATTTATTTTACAAGGGTCTCCCCCTGTTGTTGTTGTTTAACTGCTCGTGCTAATATTGATACTCGAGCAAGCGAAAGATTCCAAAATTGAACCACAAGCGTAGCAAGTGGTTCGGACAATGGAATATTGAGCGTTGCGAGGATTTCAAAGCAGGGTGTAAGAAAATTTCCACCCGAAGGAAACACAAAATTTTCACCACACCAATCCGAAGCAAATATTAAATTTAAAACATCAATCAAACCAAATCAAATCTAAAAGAATGTTATTAAATATTTATCATCCAAAATCATAATTTAAAAGTTAATCCTACCAGCAATATAGGAAAACAATTCAAAATTTGCATTTGATTACTTTGCCTCACATGTGAATAAAATGCAATCTGCTATCAGTTTTAGAAGTGCAAAGTAAGCCTTTCTAAGCTGGTGTGGTGAAAAACAATAATTCAACGAGTAAGAATATATAAACGTCAACATAAACATTTAAGAATTAGGCTGCCGAAAAATTGAAGAAAATTAATAAGGCCAATGGCGAAATAATAAGATTCTTCATAACACTCTTCTTGAAATATTGTATACATAATTCATTAATATAGACGATCAAGATTCACGAATCTGATTTCGAAATACATTATTCAACATGTTTCGAGTAACTTCATGTAGATTATGGAATGCCCTCGACA
The DNA here is from genome assembly GCF_963556715.1 of Cydia fagiglandana. Classification (NCBI taxonomy): domain Eukaryota; kingdom Metazoa; phylum Arthropoda; class Insecta; order Lepidoptera; family Tortricidae; genus Cydia; species Cydia fagiglandana. Next base: position 6,082,716 of record NC_085936.1, on the reverse strand, counting down.
GTCCTTTTGCAAATAAGGTCATTCTGATATCTTGCGCCCAATTTCATATAAATAAATAGATGCGGTCCCTCGGTTGGCCAAAAATAATTTAGGTACATTTTTTCATTTACCGCGTCGGCAAAAAAACAGACGCGGCCTGTGGGGAAAAGCAGATACAGCAGCTCAAGAAATGTCACGTCTGCACTTTCGAGACTACAATATGTATTAGAGAGTTGTCAGTTAAAAAATAAATATAAAGGTCTCTTGCTGTCACAATACCTACACCCTCGAAGCTCTGACAACCGAACTGAGCATAAAATAATGTGATAAGCCTCACTCAGTTGTCAACACAAGGATTATTGTTTGGAGTATAGACAATATGGTATTATCGTCATGTATGGAATCTTTAAGTACATAGAAGAGAGACAACTACAGTTAGCTTTCCCCATTCCTGCCTTCCCCGTTGCTATTAATTTCCGTAAAACGACCCACCTTTAATACAGTTCTACAACTGTGGTCCACAAATTCAAGATGTAATTAAGTGTAGTATACGTAAGTCAATGTCCTAATTGTTTTTTTTTTTCTCTATTTGTAAAAAAACATTCAGTCATAGAAATTTTACATTCAAAGAATATGTAGTCCTACGTAAACGAAGATATTCGAGTTAATTTTGGGACATATTTGTGAGGTTTTGTATTTTAGAGGTTTGTTTGGATTTGTCCGATGTGTTGTTGTTTTGTATTTGCGAGATTATTAGTTGGGTGGTACCTATAAGTACCTACAAGGAGGGGGGTAGGACAAGTTTCAACTACTTCTATGCGAACAGAGTTGCACTCATTGGTTCGTTTTATCATAATATGTGACGTTCCACGACAAAAGGTACCTTATGGCGACTGGCGCTTACGTCGCATAGCGCTACAATCATATTGGACCGGTGTTAATAATAGCGTAAGCGCCAACTGCCATAAGGTACCTTTACCCGTGGGACGTCACATATAGTCAAAGTTCTTAAATCAAAACATAGTCAGGTAAGTGAAACTTGACACGCGTTGAAACATAAAACAATGTCAACATAACTTACAATTAGCCTCGAATAAGGGCACAACAACGACGTCAATTAGTGTCAACGACGTCACTGAACGTTATTAGATGATGCGGGCAACGGGAAATAAATCATGTTCTATTTTCAGCCCTTGTGTCCCGGAAAGAAGCTTCAAGAAAATTGATATATTGAAGTGAAAAATTGAAACACGATTTCTCGAGAAGAGGGTAAAGTTAAAAAGATTTTTGTTTTGCTCGAAACTGGATTGTCAATTGGCAGAATCCCAACATAACACGAGATTGTGACAAGGTTACGAAAATCCTCCCTTCGGGCAAACTCGGCTCCGTTCGGCTCAACATTGCTCCGAGCAATTATTAGGGTTGGCACAACTTAACGTCCCGTTGCGTACACGACCACAGATAAAACAGTGACTTGAATTTTGACAACCCTAAATAGCCATATATTAGAAAGGAACAGCTTGATTCGACCCTGAACCGCTGTCAAACTTCAGTTTTGTAGGAAGTTTCCTTTCTGTACGGTAGTACTATTATTTATTCTGTGATTGTGGTAACCTAATCTTTGTACCAAACCGTCTGTCACCTTCAAAGCATTCGCTTTTTTATTGTATGGGAAGAGTCACATCTCTGCTACGTGACATTGATCAGTCTGTTAACTGTGGTTGGTGCAACTGGCTCTTAAATCTACAAAATGGAGAAAAAAATACCTACCTAATCTTGTCATAAATTTTGACACTGTTAATTTTCCCTAGAGACTGTAACTTTAAAGTTATTTAATTACCTATGTAATATATGTAGGTATACTAAATAAATGTTATTGGATCGAAATACCCGACGGTAGGACCTAGTGAAAAAGTGGTGCGTATTTTGAAAGCACGTCGCTCGTTCATTTAAAAACACTTTTTACCCAGGGGATACTCATTACTCGTACAACGTCGAATAATCATTAAGTATTTTCATTTCGTTATTACTTTCTCCCTTTAATGTGTAAACTGTAAATTGTAATTCATAGTCGTTACTGACCCGTTTCTGTTACTCTTGAGTGTATTGTAGAAGCCCTTTAATTATGAATACAAGGCTTGCCACCGCAGAGACCAGCCTCCTCGGGTCGTTTCGTGGTAATCGTTATTCTGAGTTATCGCTGGTCCATTTGATCTTTGAATTATGATTTGATCAATCTCTTTGAATTCATTATATATTTAGAAATATTTTACTGCGCATTGAGTGAACCTTTATGTATTTAAATGTATACCGAAACCACAGTGTAAAGAGTAACAGTGGACCGGCAGCCTCTGACGTGTACCGAACTACTGACAATGGCAATGACAGCGATGTATGCAGCTGGGGTGCGCGCGACTTAGTTTAGTTTCATATTATACTGGTACCGTAATATTGCTGTTTCTTGATTAAATCTTGTTGCTTCTAAATTCAAAAATTTGTTATTGATATAACTGGTTTTGATACCACCTTGACGATTGTCTTGGTGACTGGCGCGCGCCACCTTATGTCCGTTTTTCATTTTGGATGCACCAATCAGCGTGAGCGATTCTCAAGGTCATATCAAAATAAGATCGTAACAAGTTTTGAAATCTTGTTGTGTCAAGTTTCCCCTAAGAAACTGGAGGCTGAATCGGGCTACTGTTTCTTAGGGAAGGCCAACGTTTGCCACAGCTTTGACCATAATAAGCGTCGGTCTATGAGAAAAGCAGGTATGCGGTGCCTTTTACGTCAAAACCTTACCCAAATGGGGATAGCGTGCGCCATTTTATGAGGTAGGGATTACGAAAAGCCGACAACGACAAATGATGCACCTTGGATCCACAAGTGTTCAAGTATATTCAAGATAAAAGGAACTTCTTTAGAATATTTAAGTGCAGTAAAAGGCAGAGGTGTACTTTGCGATAGCTAGTTTTGACTGAATAATCCCAGTTTAATTTAAACTAGGTATACGTTTTCTCCGATAGGCCAATCAAATTAGATTTTTTCGAATAATTAATTCCCAACAAGCTGGAAGCCTTAGAAGATTTTTTTTTTCTTAGATTGCTAAACCTGATTATATTATTTATATGATTATATGATTAGATTACTGATATATATTATTATAAGTACTAAATAAACATCAAAAACATTTTTCACCACTAACTATTGTAGCTAGTTGAAATATTTACTTTTAGACTGATAATATACAAATTCAACGATCGTAAAAATTAAGTGCTGCATTCAGTAGAATATTTATTTAAATGTCACAGTGGAGGAGAAATTTCGCTTTAAAAACTTTTTTCAAAAAGAGATTGTGATTCTTAACAAGTCTCAGTCTTCATATTTATTCGTAGAGGCAAAAGTCTCGACAAGCAGACTTATTTCCTGTCAAAGCAATTATACCAAATAAGTTTTCTGCTACATTAACATTCGTCGAAAACCGAGTACTTATGCCAAGTCTGTTAAGGATGACTCACGCTAGACCAGCCCTTGCCTGAGCCGAGGCATCCGATATTTTTCTATGACGGCTGATCGGTGACCACGTGGTACTTTCCGTAGATAACGAAGCACTGGAAGCTTCGACTCGGGCCCAGTCTAGCGCGAGTCATCCTTATGGTAACATTCCATTTCTAACCGCAGCCGCACTACCGGTACTGAACGCGTCGCTGTCATTGTCAATTTCCATAGTAAAATTGACAGTAGTGCAGCTGTCGTTGGAAATGGAATGTTACCCTTAAGCAGAAATCATTTCATTTCAAAGAGCATTTCAGCCAAATTGAGCGAATCTCTTATAAACCGAATTCGGATTCTTTTCTAAGCATGCCACAAAGACGCAAAGGAAGGCTCAAGAGGCAGAGTAGATCCAAAAATAAGCTTAAGATATCAAAAAGAAAAGTTATTGTTGCGGCGTATATATTAATACTTAAGACGAGTTCACTTCTTAAGGGGTAAAAGGCCTTTGTGTGGTAACCGCTTCGTCACATGTCACATTCCGTTTAGGACGAACGATTAACCTCATGATAGGACAGCTTTAACCTCTAGCCGCCCATACGTCAAACCTTGCCAAGCAAAATGAAATTTTATTTTGTGAACACAAAGTTCAAATTAGAATGGAACAGGAGACCTTTTTATAGGTCTCTGGGCGGCTAGAGGTTAACATATCATACAAATTTTGTTTGGAAGTCTCTACTTACCTCATGTACACTCAGCCACAACATTGAAACGGTATCATTAATCTATCTATCTATACATATATTAAAGCTGTAGAGGGTCGAAAGTCTGTACATGGAAGATATTTGAAAAAAAGTTGGCTGGGGATACTTAGAATCGATAACAGAACACGTTCCAACAGTTTTTAGAATTTTTGTCTGTTTATCTGTTTATCTGTTTGTCTGTTTATTTGAACGCGCATCACGTGAAAACGGCTGAACGGATTTTGATGCAAACTTTACTAATCTGTCGAGAAAATCTCCGGCCAGGTTATAGGCTATAAAAATTCAACCCTTAAAAGGGGGGGTAGCCACAACACTCGCTTGATTTAAGTTTGCCCCTGAATCTTATGGCGCTACTTAGGAAGGAGGGGCAAACTTTTTTCAAGTATGTGCTCCCACTATTGAGTACCCTGGTAAACGAACAGATGGCGCTGAATTAAATACGTAGTGATAATTGAGTCATTCTATGTAATCAATGTATGGGAAAATGAAACAAATTAATATAGTTTTCAAACCTGTGTGACGTGATACATCTAGGTGTACTGTTTAAAATTCACCACTCTCCCCCCCCCTCCACCTGACGCTCGACCCCCCCTCACCTTGAAATGTGTCTCCGTTGGTAGTTTTTTGGCATTCTCACGAAAACTATAATAGATATCAAAAAAGTGTCAAGGACAGAATTAATCCTCATTAAATTTAGAACAAAAATGGTCTTATGTGTTTTATTATAAGTTGGACGGTATTCAAGCTATAAGTACTTGTATAACCTTAAAATAACAAAATAACCATACTAGTATGACGAAATGCAGAATATCTTCAAAACGGCTAAACCGATTTTAATAAAATAACCTAAAAAATCACCGCAGTGAAGCCAGCTATCAAACAAAAGAAACTACATCAAAATCGGTTCATCCGTTTCGGCGTTACGAAGTCACAGGTAAACACAGAAATACAAATTTTTTCAACTGCACCCAATAATTTTGTAAACCGATTAATTTTGATCAATTATTTTAATGAGATCATGTCCCTTGAAGTTTTAGGTTTACGAAAAGTTAAAAAACATGGAAAACGGCCCAGTATTTTTCAAATTATCGGCATTTTCCCGATTTGTGAGTGGTTTCGTGTTATCACGCGCACGAGTTGCCCTTGACCCCTATAAAACGGGGGGTAGGGGAGGGGTTGTTATCAGTCACTTATCAGAAGTTGACCGGTACACATATCCGCATATTTTCCCGTAAAGAAGACCTGTGAAAAATGGAAACTACTGAAGCTGAAGTCCGCCAAGTCGTCCAGCTCAGCTCCTGCAAGAGGGGCGTAGCCAACGTTCAGTAGCTGCCACGCTGAATTTAAGTCAATCTACAGTTTGCAGAGTTTACCAGAGGTTCCAACGGACTGGATCCTTTACTTCAAGACCAAGAAGCGGCCGCAAAAAGTGTACATCAGAGAGGGACGACCGCTTCATTGTCACAACATCTCTCCGAGATCGACACCTGACAAGCGTTGCCATCCAGCAGCGTCTGCGTGAGATACGAGGAGTGGCTGCCAGTGAGTGGACAATAAGAAGAAGACTTAAGAAAGCGAACTTGACATCCAGGAGGCCTGCAACGGGGCCCAGATTGCTGGCGCGACACCGTACAGCCCGAAGAGAGTTTGCAGAAAATCATATGGACTGGACCATTGAGCAATGGACCGCAGTTCTCTTCTCGGACGTGTGCAGAATATGCTTGAATGGATGTGACCGAAGAGGAAGAGTCTACAGAAGGCCAGAAGAACGGTTCGCCCAATGTTGCTACTCCGAAAGGGTCGCCTATGGCGGTGGATCCGTGATGTTCTGGGACGACGTTTCCTACGACGCGCGAACAGAGCTGGTTTTCGTGCCTGGCGTGGCGCGACTTTCGGAGAAGCAACATTGGGCGAACCGTTTTTCTGGCCTTCTGTAGACTCTTCCTCTTCGGTCACATCCATTCAAGCATATTCTGCACACGTCCGAGAAGAGAACTGCGGTCCATTGCTCAATGGTCCAGTCCATATGATTTTCTGCAAACTCTCTTCGGGCTGTACGGTGTCGCGCCAGCAATCTGGGCCCCGTTGCAGGCCTCCTGGATATCAAGTTCGCTTTCTTAAGTCTTCTTCTTATTGTCCACTCACTGGCAGCCACTCCTCGTATCTCACGCAGACGCTGCTGGATGGCAACGCTTGTCAGGTGTCGATCTCGGAGAGATGTTGTGACAATGAAGCGGTCGTCCCTCTCTGATGTACACTTTTTGCGACCGCTTCTTGGTCTTGAAGTAAAGGATCCAGTCCGTTGGAACCTCTGGTAAACTCTACAAACTGTAGATTGACTTAAATTCAGCGTGGCAGCTACTGAACGTTGGCTACGCCCCTCTTGCAGGAGCTGAGCTGGACGACTTGGCGGACTTCAGCTTCAGTGGTTTCCATTTTTCACAGGTCTTCTTTACGGGAAAATATGCGGATATGTGTACCGGTCAACTTCTGATAAGTGACTGATAACAACCCCTCCCCTACCCCCCGTTTTATAGGGGTCAAGGGCAACTCGTGCGCGTGATAACACGAAACCACTCACAAATCGGGAAAATGCCGATAATTTGAAAAATACTGGGCCGTTTTCCATGTTTTTTAATTTTTCGTAAACCTAAAACTTCAAGGGACATGATCTCATTAAAATAATTGGTCAAAATTAATCGGTTTACAAAATTATTGGGTGCAGTTGAAAAAAAATTGTATTTCTGTGTTTACCTGTGACTTCGTAACGCCGAAACGGATGAACCGATTTTGATGTAGTTTCTTTTGTTTGATAGCTGGCTTCACTGCGGTGATTTTTTAGGTATATTTTATTAAAATCGGTCTAGCCGTTTTGAAGATATTCTGCATTTCGTCATACTAGTATGGTTATTTTGTTATTTTAAGGTTATACAAGTACTTATAGCTTGAATACCGTCCAACTTATAATAAAACACATAAGACCATTTTTGTTCTAAATTTAATGAGGATTAATTCTGTCCTTGACACTTTTTTGATATCTATTATAGTTTTCGTGAGAATGCCAAAAAACTACCAACGGGGACACATTTCAAGGTGGGGGGGGGTCGAGCGTCAGGTGGAGGGGGGGGGAGAGTGGTGCATTTTAAACAGTACACCTAGACGTATCACGTCACACAGGTTTGAAAACTATATTAATTTGTTTGTCTCAAAACATATAATGACTGTATTATGACATGAATAGCCAAGAAAGGTTTTTGCTAAATTAACTCTAAGTTTAGACGAGGCGGTATTTAATTGAATAATTATGTCGATTTAATAATATACAACAAAATTAAACGACAGTAAATTAATTACCCCTCATTGCACAGTGCCATCTTTTTCACGACTACCCAAAAAAAAAGAGAATTGTGTATTTTCAGCGTTCGTGATTGTATGTAGGTATATATTTATTTATCTGAGTTTCTTTATTACATATTAACTTCTGAATGCCTTAACCTTAGCCCGACGTACGTGAGACGCTGTACGCTTACCAAAGCCGGGCGCCGAAGGCGCTCTCATAGTCAAACCTTCGGACCAGTGCCGGATTAACCAATAAGCAAAACAAGCACGTGTTTAGGGCATCACGTTCAGGGGGGGGGGGAGGGCACCAAAATGCCAGGTTGAAAAAGTAGAACAAATTTTAAAATTAGGGACAGACACATCGTTTTTACCACACGATTTTTTTTAGCTGTCCAAAAGCTAATTTGCAAAAATAATGGCGCGTAATTCTTTGGGAAACAATCGGTAGCAGAAGAGTCGTGATTACATGCATAGATTCGATTTCAACCCACTCTTTTGCGGTTCGGCGTTAGGTCTTATACGAGGCCTTCTGCCTTACGGCAAAGTTCATCTTCTGCCTTAATTACACTTGGGCGTGGATCCAAATCCAAGCTTTCCTCTGTCGCAGCTGGGCCTACTGCCTTGCTCACACTTCGCCAATTCAATTCACTTGGTCAATTCTAAGCTCTGCTTTCTTGCATCTTTTATGCCTGAAAACAACCTCGCTGAGACCCTCGAGCCCTATGCGAAGCTAGCCTGATAGAAAACTGTCCCATCCCTTCTTTGTATGAAATCCTGGATTCGCGCCTGGTTGGGACTAAAAGTAAAATTGCGTTTTTTATATCGAAAAATTTTCGCGCTCGCTACGCTCGCGTTTTTAATGACTTTCTAAGGTATGATAAAGGTGACATTCGGGTGGCGACTGCAGCAGCATTACTCTGTTGCAACGTTACTGCTGCGGTAGTGTCGATTTTCGTCATAAAATGATGTGACTGATTTCCATACTAAAAGTAAAAATGTACAACTGTCTATCATATTGCGTATTTATATCGAAAAATTTTCGCGCTCGCTTCGCTCGCGTTTTCAATCACTTTCTAAGATATGATAAAGGTGACATTCGGGTGGCGACTGCAGCAGCATTACTCTGTTACGTTACTGCTGCAGCACTGATTTCCATACTAAAAGTAAAAATGTACAACTGTCTATCAAATTGCTTTTATATATCGAAAAAATTTTCGCGCTGGCTTCGCTCGCGTTTTCAATTACATTCTAACCTAAGATATGATAAAGGTGACATTCGGGTGGCGACTGCAACAGCATTAGGTACTCTGTTGCAACATTACTGCTGCGGCACTGTCAATTTTCGTGATAAAATGATGTGACTGATTTCCATTCTCAGCTGTAATGCGGCAATGAACTTCACTCAATTTAGCAAAAAAAAAATTATGTAATTACTTAACTTAACTTAACTTAATGACCCTAGGAGAGGGGGCACCATGGTCTATAAATGCTTAGGGCATCAAAATATCTTAATCCGGCACTGCTTCGGACTTAACCCGACGTACGTGTCGCGCTGTACGCGTTACAAAGCCAGGCGTCTCCGGCGCTCTCATACTCAGAGCGTCGGGCGTAACGTACGCGTTTCAAAGCTGGGCGTCTTTGGCGCCCTCATAATAAAAGAGTCGGACGTAGACCGACGCACCTGGCACGCTGTACGCGTTCCAAAGCCGGGCGCCTCCCTCATACTCAAAGCGTTGGGCGTAACCCGACGTACGATACACGCTGTACGCTTACCAAAGTTGGGAGCTGAAGGCACCCTCATACTCAAAGCGTCGGGCTAAGCCCGACGCACGTGGCGCGCTGAATGCGTTTCAAAGCCGGGCTCCTTCGGCGCCCTCATACTAAAAGAGTCGGGAATTGCCCGACGTATGTGGCGCACTGCACGCAGTCCAAAGCTAGGCGACTTCGACTTTCTCATACTAAAAGAGTCGGGCGTAGTCGGACTACTACAAATCGCGCTCTAAAAAGTATGAAACAATAAGATAGAATTATTTTAAGAAATTATCATGCAGGAAATTATAAATGTTATAATTTTTTGAATAAAAAAATACAGCGTAATGTAATTAACTATTGTTTATATATTTAGCAGCTTACTGACACAAACCGAATTCCACGCGGGCCGAGCCGCGGGCACAGCTAGTTTATAATACATAGGTATAAGCACGCAAATTCTCCTACTATGTTTGTTACAGAAAAATTAGTTAGAAACAAAATAATACATGCATAAAAATCGCAAAAACACAGCAGGTTCTTCTGTTTTGACTATTTTTATTTCGGCACATTTTTGGTTCTATAACATAAAAACTAAAATACCTTTACTCCTAAAACATAAAAACTCAAAAATGAGCGTTTTCCCAGTGATAACACCTAGCAAGATCGATTTATCGACCCCGAATATAGCAAATTTCATCAAAATCGTTATCCGCGAAATATATATGTGTAAATAAATAAATACATAAATATTATACGACATTCTTACACAGATTGACTAAGTCCCACAGTAAGCTCAAGAAGGCTTGTGTTGTGCGTACTTAGACAACGATATATTTAATATATAAATACTTAAATACATAGAAAACAACCATGACTCAGGAACAAATATCTGTGTCATCACACAAATAAATGCCCTTACTGTGATTCGAACCCAGGACCATCGGCTTCACAGGCAGGGTCACTACCCACTAGGCCAGACCGGTCATCACAACACAAACAAAAACCGGGCAAGTGCGAGTCGGACTCGCGCACGAAGGGTTCCGTACCATAATACAAAAAAAAAAACAAAAAAAAGCAAAAAAAAAAACGGTCACCCATCCAAGTACTGACCACTCCCGACGTTGCTTAACTTTGGTCAAAAATCACGTTTGTTGTATGGGAGCCCCATTTAAATCTTTATTTTATTCTGTTTTTAGTATTTAATAATATAGTCTTTATTGTGCACCACATAATGAAAAAGAATACAGAAAAAGAACAGATATTACATTAGGTAACAACAGGCGGTCTTATCGCATATAATATTTATATTTTGGTATTTGTTGTTGTTGTTATAGCGGCAACAGAAATACATCATCTGTGAAAATTTCAACTGTCTAGCTATCACGGTTCGTGAGATACAGCCTGGTGACAGACGGACGGACGGACGGACGGACGGACAGCGAAGTCTTAGTAATAGGGTCCCGTTTTACCCTTTGGGTACGGAACCCTAATAAAACAAGAATATAACGTACCTATCTTATTTTTTGATTCTTAACTTAATCAGATGGAACACTAAAAAAGCCGTGTCAATATATAAAGGACGGGCAGCGGGCATTAATTGATTACTCGATGTTATGACCACATAAATCCCCAATGAGATAATTATGTTTTCACGGAAAGTGGAAACACTGCCAGAGTAGACTTAAATAAAGTAATCTATCTTCGGCAGTTTGCATTGGGTATGAGTTGGACTAAAATACGGAAAAGAGGCGAGGCATTTTCCCAGCAGTGGACACTCATTTAGGCTAGTAAACAGAGTCAGGGGAAGTGGAAATACTGCCAAAGTCATCTTATACAGAGTAATTATTCTTCAGGAGCGTGCGTTGGATCGTATAAATGTCACTTTTTGGCTAGTAAAAAAAGTCACGGGAAGTGAAAATAGTGCCAGAGTAGATTTATATAGAGTAGCCTATCTCCGGGAGTGTACATACATTAGATAAGACTAAAATGCGGGAAAAAGGAGAGGTCTTTTCCCAGCGTTGGACACTCTTTCAGGCTAGTACAATAAGTATATCTCCGAATATAAATGCGTGCACAAAAAATATAAGTTTAAAAAGTAAACTACAAGAGCACATGAATTAGTAGAGGTAACCAGTCGTTACCTAAGAGATTTAAATAAATGTCGTCCGCAATATTAAAAGCTCAGAAAAAATATTTACTATAAAAAATACCCCATGTAATAGGATGCCCCAATTACCCAATTAAGAGTAACTACCCAAATACTGCGCGGTCGTTCACGACTAATACAATTTGCTTTGACGTGCAACTATCACGCATAGATTTCAGCTCTTGATTCCAAGTAATTACCGCCTTTATCTGATTAAATGCATTTTCCTATAATATTAGTAGGGACTAGTAAAATTGGGGCGAATTTGAACTCGGCTCAAACAAACGAACCCGATTTATATGCAACTATACAAAGCTATCCAAGTTTTAATCGCATGTGTCGGAACTTTCTGCTCGTAATCAGTATGTTTCGATCAAAGACTGGTAAACAGTGATACTGACAACCTTCATACGACGCCGAGAGAATCGTCGTTATTGTAGATGGCGCTAAACGTTATTTTTACTTTTACTTTCTATTTACGTGCTGTTATTTTGAACTCTGAAACGTAATATTGGAATTTCTTGACACAATAATACAATGGGATGTTAGCTTTATTTGTAGTTTTTACAGAGAGCTAACTAGATAAGGGGCATTCCACGAGACTGTCGCTTAAATAACGCTTTTGCCTTGTATGGCAGCTACCTCAATAAAATACGTGAATCTCGAGAATATACTGCCAATTTGTTAGCCAAGTCATGAAATATTACCTGACCCAATATCGCTTACTCAGCATTTCCAGAAGTATTAGAAGAATTGCATTATGTAAGCGACACTCTTGTGGAATGCCCCATAAGCGTCATCAAATAACAATATGCCTTTTATTATGCTTTCGTTGTAGTGTTATGCTTATGACTGGGGAGAAAGGCGAGTCCATTTTTAGTGTTCCGTACAAAACTTTGTTTACGGAACACTTATGGGATCACTTCGGTCTTGTTAAATTTAGAAGTCTTAAATAGCAGTAAGGTGACAGTTTTCATAAGCAATAAGCTAAAATATAATATTTACAACAATCACAAACAAACGCAGGACACACGGTGTCGTGACGGATGTGATCTGTCTTTTCTATGTACTAGCCTCTGGTTCTGACTCAATTCCCCGACTGCCAACACTAAATCACTGTTAAGCTGCACTATCGATTTTATACTCCATTAGTCCAACTGGTAATGTGCAGCGAAATTTACCTACGGAATAATGCCCTTCCAATATACCTAATATTGGAAAAAATGTAATATCCATAACTTATGGCATCTTATAGCTCTCAAATCGGTCCTTACAGTATCGCATCGTCACTAACGGCGCCAAATGGTAGAGATAAACGGTATTATGTAGGCTAACCGGCTAATCTACCCTGTAGGGTCTGTTCGGAAAGAAAAGTCGTGAAATCTATGGGGCCAAATACATTCCACGCGTCTTCTCCTTCCGCACAGACTCTAATTAAGAGCCAACAGGAGTTACAGGAATGGTCATTTCTCCATACAAACGTACTCGACTGCTTCCTCCGTGGGTTTTGATGCTAGAGCAATTATTTTTTCAACACAGATTAATATTGTCAATATCTGTGTCGGACCGTTTTACTTTTTTGATATTTTTGTTTTGCGCTATAGCCCTTCAAAAATGGCCAAAATGGCCTAATTTACTATGCCGCAATGAGAGACATAGTATTCAAAACTGATATCAATTAGCTAAAAAAGCAAAACAGTCCGACACAGATAATGTCCATAATCATTTACATTTTCAAGTTGGGTTAGGATTGGTTAAGTTTTGGAGGAGGAAACAGTCGAGTACGAAACCTCGATTTTTGAGATTTTTACGCAGAATTTTTTGCCTTGTCATTATCGCACTAGTTTTAGGAGCAGCTTCCGTTGGCGAGACGGGTATACTTACCTAAAATATCTAAAACACAACTCAGCTCCGGTCCCATTAGTTATTATAATTTAGAAATTGCTTGTTATCGTTATCGATAACAGTACAGTCGATATTTAATTTTTGTCCCCGAAAAACCTGCTAATAGTTCTGTCGCTGCCGACGATACGTATCGTTCCACTAGTTTGTCGTAACGACAGCTATCATAGTTCAGCTATGCTCGCTTGGTGGCCATAAAACTCGCCGTGGATTTCCGGAATAATAAACGACAGACTGCATAAATCCTAGTCAAATCTATTTGTGCACCACATACATATCCGATCCCCACCGACTCCAAGCTTGTAATATACATGTAAAAGTAGAATTTTATTATCTATTTTATTAGATGGAATACCGTAAGAACACGCTGCATACCCGTTCTCAGCGTGGCTCTGAATAATGCAATAGACCTTGACGTTCAGATGCAACGAATACTAGGATGTCAAACGCCAATGAAAGAAACTTTTATGAAGGCTTTTGTGCACAGTGGTAGGCATTTTATTGCTACCCACTCAAATAGGGAAATAGGCATTAGGTATATTAGGCTAGGACTTCGATATTGGTTGAATATTTTAATTGTTGTCTCCAACGGGATAAGGAAAGTTTCTAAAATAAATAAATAAGTAAATAAATAAAATAAAATAAGTTCGGGATAGACAGTACCTAAGTTTGGCAACTAAGTTGAATAAAAAGTGTATGTACTTAACAACGGTCTAAGTACTAAAATACCTGTTTATTTTGTCTTGTGAGTAACATATAAAGTCATACTAATTAAGAACTTACTACTTATTACCAAAAAAGCACACAAATTGTTGTTTTTCTAGAACTTTGTTTCTAGGAAAACAACAAATACACAAATAAAAAACATTATTTAGGTGATTTCAATTATACTAAATTTTTGTTTAGATTTTGACGAACGAACGAATACAAATAAGTACCTAGTTGAGAATTCACATACCTTGCAATATATAATGTAATTCCATAAGTGTTCACTGACTATACTTTCACTGCACTTCCTACCTTTTGTAATGAAACACTTTCTTGAAACCAAATTGACTATATACGGGGCGGTGGAAAAATCTTAATAGTGCGAAGTAGCCGACAGAACAGCGACATCTACCGTGAAATTGGGCAACTATAAAAACTAAGCATTACTATTATCAGAGATATATATAACTTCGTATAAGATAAATAAAGTCTAAGAAAAAAACGTGCCTCGGATGTGGAGAAAAAGTCATTCTCGAATAGATGGCGCCATTATAATTTATACCTTTGGCCTATTGTCGGCTAGATGGCGTTGACGACACCGTTTGATATTCAACAATTTTAACACATATCAGTGAAAGAACATGGGTCAGTATGGAACAATAAAAAATAAAAATAATTTATCCGTTAACATATTTTGATTAATTTATACATTTTCAATTTTATTTTAAGTTTTAATCGTGTGTCGATAGATGGCAGTAAATGTACCGTGACTACAAAATTGACAGTGACAGGACCCCTCTATACTATCTATTCTTTTTGCTATTCTACATTCAACAATAAGTATTATGAAATAAATGCAATGTACGAGTGTACGCTCTACAATATGTACCTACATATTAATATAGTATATGTAATAATATAACAGAGTTTCAGAGTTAGAATATTGCGCATCCCTAAGGTATTACGATGCAAACATGATTATCATATTATAATCACATTCAAGACATGAATATGGCGATCCTTTGTGCTTCACTTAAAAAAGACAGCGCCATTTGCACCATCCCACTAACCCGGGGTAAACCGGTTAAATCAGGAGTTACCATGTTTAACAGTACAAATTGACTCTGGATTAACGGTTTAACCTGTTAACCCAGGGTTAGTGGGATGGTGCAAGTGGCACCAAAGGACTAAACAGATTTTTACCGCTCTTAAAAGTATAATCCCATGTTATGTTTATGCAAGTGTCCATTACATCCAATGTCACTGTCCTTGACCTCGGCGTCAGCGCCTTTTCTCGAGTTGCTGCACTCAGCATTACTCTGCACTTTACCCGTTAAATACTAATCCCTAAAGCCAGCCTAAAGCTCAGAGATAAGTGATAACATAATAAATGCTTTTGACGACCGGTCTGGCCTAGTGGGTAGTGACCCTGCCTATGAAGCCGATGGTCCCGGGTTCGAATCCTGGTAAGGGCATTTATTTGTTTATTGTTTATTTGTTGCATACAATTAACACTTACAGTTCAACCTTACGTGCTAATTGGAATTACATTACTTAATAGCTAGCAACATGCATTATTCGAATAAATAAGTGAGTGAATATATTATAAGTAACTACATTCGATTTAAATCTATAACACATTACTGACATTACATTAGGAGTATGACGCTAAAACATCAAAGAGATCAAGGGAGTAAAATAATTGATTACATGTCATTGAAGGATAATTAAACCGTGGGATTGCAATAATTAATTAAATGTCATGTATATAAATAAATCAAGGAATTGCAATAATTAATTAAATGTCATGGATATAAATGAATCGAGGAATTACAATTATAGTACAAAGTCATAAAAATACAAATTCGGGTAAAGTCAAGCAGATGAGTACAATATGGGCAATTTATTAAAATTAAGTCAGTCGTACATAAGCAATGTCAAATATTTCCAGCGAATAATTATTATAGCATATTAGGTAATGGAGCTAGTGGTAACGATTAATTCGATGTACCGATTTAATGCGCCTAGAAATTTAGACTCCGACGTGAAAAAAATATCTAGGTCCTTGTCGCTGTCCAAGATGTTGTTAAGCAACGTTAAAGCCTGGTGAAGAGGGGACGTAGCAAGCAGGCGCGTCCGACCTGGAGGTACAGCAAAGAGACCACGGCTACGGGGCCGTAGCTGTTTCGCGGATTTGTATGATGATACAGATATTTGTTCCTGAGTCATGGTTGTTTTTTATGTATTTAAGTATTTATATATTACATACCGGGTGTGGCCTGTAATATGAGCAAAAAATTGAACTGTAGGCTGTACTCCTCATACTGACCAACATTTGTTCAGCGACTTTTAAAAATAAGTTGTGGTTTGATTTTTAATACACTTTAAAGTGTATTCTAAGACGCAATGTATTGCGAATTTTGTTATGTTTAAGGCGTGACAAGCAACGTCAATCACAATGATATGGCCTGGCGATGGCGTCCATTGAAGATAATATTTATTTTGTATGAAAAATAGGGAGTCTAAATACTTCATAATTTTTAAATGTTGTTGAACTAAAGTGTCACCGTTTGAGAAGTACAATCTATGTTTTAATTATTTGCTCGTGTTACAGGCCACACCCGGTATATTATCGTTGTCTGAGTACCCACAACACAAGCCTTCTTGAGCTTACCGTGGGGCTTAATCAATTTGTGTAAAAATGTCCTATAATATTTATTTATTTATATTATTTAAATGCTTGTTTGAGCACTTATAAAATAAAGACTTTTTTACACAAAAGCTCGTAAAAGCCTCTCGATTCTCCAAAAACTGATGAAAAGATTTGCATTTTATCCACAAGAGTGACACAGCTCGCGGGTTTGCAGCTAGAATAATATACCTACTTACGACAGCATTTTATTTGTAATGTTTTACAATTAGTATTTTCCTCGCGTTGGTGTGCTGAAAAAAATTGTGTTTCACTCGGTAGCAAAGTTTGTTTAACCCTCACAAAGTCAACAATTCAGGATTCGAATCGACTTACATTGACATACTTTGAGAAAAGGCTCAAGATTTCTAATAATATTTATGGCAGCCGTATTGTGATCCAAAATAGCGCTACGAATTTTTGTATTGTGCATTTACCTATCCTCGTAAGACCCAAGCCAATGTTTGCGCTTTTGAATTTGGAACTTTCTTTTATTTCTATAAGAGTTCATACACTATAGAACTACTTACTCTTTTGGCACAGCGACCCACAATGAGACTTGGCGTCCGACACAAGACAGCGCCACTTTTCTCGGCTTTTTTAGAGTTCTCAAATTTAATTCGTACTTATATAAGTACGCGGAGACCTTCGATGATACATATATTAAAATAGGGACTTACATGGTAACTTTGAACATCTCTAGTGGAAAATTTTCTACGAATTCTAATACTTATTGGACTTAAGCACCTAGCTACCTACCTATAAATAGAAATGTAATAAAACACAAGTTAATTAACTGTAGACTAAGACTAGTGGACGACGACTGAAATCTGACATATTTTTTCAATCAAGATATCTACTTTAATTTTATTGCCTTTCTGAAGTTTTCTTCTCGTAATATGATGAAATTATTACCTTTTTGAGTGAGCTTTGAGTGTCCTTATGAATACCATTAGTCTTCTTTATAATAAATTATCTATTTGGGGAAAATATCTTTCAGATGAAATGGGTTTTTTACATAGTTAACTCCTACGAAATAGCGATTTACTACCGCCGCGTTTGAAAACTTGGATTAAATATTTTATTTCTACATCAAATTTTGGTATACACTATGTTTTTCTATTAATACCTTCTACTAACCCTGAATATCTTGAAAAAAATGAGTTTAAATAATAATAGGGATATTTTGTGAAAACCGGTCAAAGTTTTCATTGTTAATTAAAATTAATTTCTCTTCGTAGGCACAACTTTGTATTCTAATGATAAATCCCTTTTGATTGTGGACAAGCGGCCTAATTTCATGATTCCTCTGACAGATGGTAACAGCCTGAAACGTCAGTTTGGTATGGCAAACATTTCATTTAAGTCTCCGTGCCTTCGCTTGAACCACGTTATGAGATAACACCCTTGTAACTCGACTAGGGTAGGGTAAGTGATTGTTTTCATTAAAATTGAAAATTAATGGAATGGAAAAAAGGCGACTAATTTGAATAATGTAAATGAATATATGTAATGGAAATGAATGTCTCATAAAAAAAAATCCGCCTTTTTCTACTGACAAGTTTTGCTTGACCATCTATAGTAAATAAAGAATACTACTAATACGTGCATGATGGTGCTTAGCTAACTATCGAGACGGTACCCTAAAAGGGAAAAATCTTTGGGCAGGTTTTTTTTAATAAACTGATCGGCGATTGGCTCAAATCACACCTGATGGAAAGTGAAGACAGAGCCTAAGATGGAGCTCATCGGGTCAGTAATAGCCTATTCACTCTAGCTTTATAGAGACCGATGTCATATTTCTCAGGGAATACTGATGATGGGAGCGCTCGGGAGATTTCCACTAGATGGAGTGGATAAACGCCTTAAGGACCTTAAGGGTTCTCAGAAACAATGGCTCGCCTGGGGCCCTTTATGTTCGCATGACAAAGCGTGATTAAATTTATTAACCTGTTGTAAACTGAACAGAGAACACACTTGTGAAAATTTACAGTAATAGCGTGTTTTCTTATATTATAAAGAAAAATAAACTAACTTATCTATAAAATATAAACTAAATTAAAACTGAAAAAAAAAATATTATAATACGTCTAAGAAATTGGGCCCCTTTGGCATGGTGCTGAGGACGCTGGCAGCAAAAGCAGCCGCTGAGAAAGCTGCCAGCTCTTCAGTCACCAGTGAAGTCGATAAGCCTTTTTGAAAGCTCTTTAGAAAGTTGTAAAGCATTAGGATCCCACGGGCCAAGGGCCTCAACCCCAAGGGTTTCGTATATTATATTAGTAGGAAAAATATACGGATCGAGTGACCACCAGTTTCAGGTCTACGTTTTGCACTTAATCCTTCAAACTTCAACATTTCAACCTTCAAACGTGCAATTTTAATAGGAGACTTCTACAGTTAGCACCTTTTATTATCACAATATCCTAAAATGCCATTAAAATAATTAGAATTTGCCCTATTGACTGTTTTTCTTCCATTTAAATGTTTGACAAGAAATTGTTGGAATTTATTTATTTGGGTGCTTCCATTTATTCTAATTTAGGTGATTGCTTTGCTCATCGTTTGCTGAAATGGGACCTTTTCAACCGAGAGACAATAATGAGAATTGGCTGGATACTTGGGTAGCCTTCCAATTATTTCTACTAATGTGCGCAGGAAAGCAATTTTCTAGAAATATTTGTATCGACGTCTAAAGGTATGTTTACATGTTTGAATCTCAGGCCATTATAAATAGTGTTTCGTGAGCCGCAAATCTCGCGACCGACGCGACGCGATTAAATTTATAGCCCCGAACTAGCTTACAAAATTTTACGAGATTTGGTTAAAAGTGCGACCTGTAGAGGAAAATAGTTGGCCAGACATTAAGTATGATCGTTTGTAACACATTTCTAATATGTTAAACTAGGCCCCACTTAGGATCAAGTACCTACATAAGTATTTAATCGACATCTGTGCTTAATTTTGTCACGCAAGATAAATTGGAGAAGCATCGCTCAGACACTTCACAACTAGTGCCCGGTCGTTCAATAATACGAGAAATCAGTCTTTCCTAGAAATGACTAATTTGGATCTTCATATCCCTAAACGCATCCTCTCCTCGGAGGAAGCTTTTACCCAAAAAGGGACCATGTAATTAAATTACTGAAAAGAAAAAAAAAAACAAAAGAAGAGAAAACACGGGAAACAAAGCTTAATAATAATAATAATCATGAGATGGACTCGAAACATGAACGAGAATGTCATGCGCGCCTATTATGGGGCTACAGAGGGGGGAACACAGCTGTCCGCCTATCGTTCGAGAATACTGCCTCTGTTTCAGGCTCTTGAACCTACCATCACCGTGTCGGAGCAGCGATTATCGGACCAGGTGCGCGTCATTCAGCGGCTAAAGCGATTGGATGACGCGACACTTGATCGACTTCGCCAGGAGGCTCTTTCTGCTCGCGCGGACCTCACCTCGGTGCGAGATCTGCCCGCCACGTCGCCGGATCCGGTGCCCGCACCCGACCTGGCACCGGGGGCGCCACGGGTTGATTTTTGTACCGACGAGGGGGACTTCGCGAGTCAGAATGTGAGTACAACTGCTAATGAGCAACTGAGGAGGACTTTGGAAGAGGCGATTACGCAGTATCGCGCCACAACCAACTCTAGGCCCCGATTACCACGTTTGCCTATGAATAGACGCAATCTAGCGCTAATGGGAGCCCTAAACGCTTTACTAGAGCCATATTTAAGGACTAGTAAAGATTTAGATGATACGCACTCGATCATGTACTGCGGAGCCATCGCGGCGTGCCGTGTTGCTCGCATCAAGTTTCCGGACGCTGAACGTGCACCTAGGACCGTCGGAGGTGTCCCTGCATGGCAAGCGCGGATCGAGCGACGTATCAGCTCGTTTAGGACTCTCATCGCAAAGCTGATCTGCTTCAGGGGGGGCAACAATCGCCCCCGAGTAATGCGCTTTGTGAACCAGGCGTTCGCGGGGACGGATATCAGGCCCTGCGACTACATGGCCAATGTCACAGAGCGCATCGACTTTCTAAAGCAGAAAGTCTATGCGTGGGCAAACCGTATTCGCCGCTACAGAGAGCGTGTGGATCGATTCCAGCAGAATCGCCTTTTTCAAAGTGACCAAAAGAAGGTGTACCGGAAGTGGGAGGAAACCAACCTTCGTACGCCCGACACGCAGCCGCCGGATGCTACTGCCATGACCGACTTCTGGCGTAGCATCTGGTCGGTGCCTGTCGGACACACCGAGGGGGGTTGGATGAGTGTTGTCGAGCGTGAGTGCGAGTCCATCGAACCTATGGGGGCAGTCACCATCAGCCCCGATGACGTCAGTTGTGCCATCCGCTCGGCCCAGAACTGGAAAAGTCCTGGGCCGGATGGATTGCACAACTTCTGGCTAAAGTGGTTCCGATGCTCGCACTCGCGCTTGGCAGCACAATTTCAACAAGCCCTCGAGCTTGGTTCCCTCCCACCTTCCTTAACAACTGGTGTCACCTTCCTGCTCTATAAGTCCGGTAGTACCACGGAAGCGAAGAATTACAGACCCATCACATGCTTGCCTACACTCTACAAGCTCCTTACATCCATTTTGAGAGCAAAAATCAACGCGCACATTGTCGCAAACAATATTCTGGCTTCCGCTCAAAATGGATGTAGGGTTGGGTCCCGTGGTACTAAAGAGCTCCTCCTCATAGACATGACCATCTGCCAACAAATCCGGCGGAACAGGGGTGCCCTCTCGGCCGCTTGGATTGACTACAAGAAGGCCTATGATTCGGTGCCTCATTCATGGTTGGGGAGGGTCTTAGAGTTGTATAAAGTTGATGCAGCTTTGAGAGCCTTCCTAAGCGCGTGTATGGGACAGTGGACCACAGTCCTTCGTCAACCAGGTGGCAGGGACGACCGTCCTGGCCCGCAGGATTTTATAAGGATTGAGCGAGGAATTTTTCAGGGCGACAGTCTGAGTCCCCTGTGGTTCTGCCTAGCTTTAAATCCCCTCAGCACCCTGCTGAAGGATTTGGGACTAGGTTGCCGGCTTCGGAGAGAGGGTGAAGTCATTTCTCACCTTCTGTACATGGATGACCTCAAATTATTTGCACCAAACAACCAAGACCTGTCGGAGCTACTGAAAACCACGGAAGTCTTCAGTAGTGCCATCAACATGGAGTTTGGTGTCGATAAATGTGCGGTTATGCATGTACAGCGGGGGAGGGTTGTAAATTCAACAAATTTACAACTGTCTGAGACAATGTCTTTCAGATCTATCTCTGAATCAGAAACCTATAAATACCTTGGTATGTCACAGTCGTTGGGTATTGAGGACGAGGGTATTAGACGGTCGGTGAAGGAGCGCTTTTTCAGTCGGCTCACAAAAGTCCTTAACAGTCTTTTGTCAGGAGGCAACAAAGTGCGCGCCTTCAACGCCTGGGTAATGCCCCTACTCACATACTCCTTTGGCATACTAAGGTGGACTCAGACCGAGCTGGACGCCCTGGATCGGAGGGTCCGATCACTGCTCACCACACATCGCATGCTACACCCACGCTCGTCAGTTATGAGATTGTACATCCCACGGAAGTGTGGAGGCCGAGGCTTCCTAAACGCCAAGGATCTCCACAACCGCGAGGTGTACAATCTCAGGAACTATTTCCTTAACAACGAGTGTGGGATGCATCGTGATGTGGTGGCAGTAGATAGGAACCTCACGCCGCTTTCCTTGGCAAACGAGAACTGGCGCAAACCTGTGGTACTAAGTACTGCGGATCGCAAGGCGGCATGGGAGAGTAAGGTGCTACACGGGCGGTTCTACAAGGCCCTCACGGGACCCGATGTGGACCTGCTCGCGTCGGTGAACTGGTTACGATTCGGGGACCTCTTCGGAGAAACCGAGGGTTTTGCCTGTGCAATTGCAGACGAAGTGATGATGACGAACAACTATCGGAAATATATCCTGAAGGACGGTACGGTCGACATTTGTCGGGCATGCCGCCGTCCCGGAGAGTCACTCAGGCATATCATTTCCGGTTGTTCTCATCTTGCTAACGGCGAGTACTTGCACAGACATAATCTCGTAGCCAGGATTATTCACCAGCAACTTGCTCTTCTATATGGCCTTGTGGACTGCGAAGTACCGTACTACAAGTACTCACCTGCGCCTGTTCTCGAGAATGGTCGTGCCACGCTCTATTGGGATCGATCTATCATCACTGACAGGACTATTGTAGCCAATAAGCCTGATATTGTGATAATAGATCGATCGCAACGTCGGGCCATGCTCGTTGACATCACCATCCCCCATGATGAGAATCTCGTGAAGGCCGAGAAGGACAAGTCCAGTAAGTACCTAGACTTGGCTCACGAGATAACCGCCATGTGGGATGTTGATTCGACGATCATTGTCCCGATAGTCGTTTCAGTGAACGGTTTAATAGCGAAGAGTCTCGACCAACATCTCGAGAGACTCTCGCTAGGTGGTTGGATCAAGGGACAGATGCAGAAGGCGGTGATCTTGGACACGGCGCGGATAGTACGTCGGTTCCTCTCTCTGCAGCCCTGACCACCGGTAGCTTGGGCCTTGCCCCGCTGCTGGCGGCACCCTAGGTTAGGTTTTTTATAATGTGTTTATATGTATTTTTATTGTTTTGTAAGTGTTTTTATATTTTACTTTTATATTCATATTATAAAAATACCTAACCTAAGACGATAAATAAATAAAGAGAAAATAATAATCCCTGAACGCAAAACGTTTGAAATAACACAACTGACTGAATTGAACAGGTGCACTCTCGAGAAACGCTTCGCAATACGGACACTATTTTCTCGTGTTTACAGTCGTTCTGCCTCTGCCTTGCAAACTCAAGTCCAGCTTAAGGCGCATCGAGCACTGTTCGTTGACGCTGATACCATGCCACGTTGGAAAAAAAGAACCGACAGACTCACGCAGAAGTACAGATATACAGAATCCAGCTGTACCTATAATGCAATGTTTCTTCAACCAAAAATTCCATGTTATTATTCACCTACGGCTCCGACGAAAGACCAGCATTAGCCCAGCCAGTTGTGTTATGTGTTATGTTGTTAGTTTTCTTATCACCTTTTTGCCTGATGCATCATTTACAAAACTTGCTTGTTCAATGTTTTTTCCATAAATACCTAAATGATTCTATTATTTCTATTCTATTCTAAAAATACCATCCAGAAGGTCTAACCTAAAAGTTAGGTAACTTTGTTTATAAGTTTTTACGGTTGACTACATTATAATATAATATTTATAATATATTATGCTTCACTAAAAGGCTGAATGGGACCAATTTTTATCTAGTGTAAAATCAGTAGATCTTAAACTAGATTTGGTATCAACCTAACTTACCCCATTCTAGAAAACCAACCTCATCAACCATCTCAATATGTGCTTATGCGGTAAGGTAAGAAAAAACTTCTTTTCAAAATAGCTTGCAAACACCCTTAGTATAGGAAAATCCTTCAAATCCTGCAGCCATCTTTTATTGGACTCCGTTTAACTCGTCCGTTCGAGACTGTTTACATCTAAAAGGAATGAAATGGCATCTTGAATTTTCTCAAGTTTCTTGTTTAGGAAATACAGGTAAATATTGATTGTAAAGCGTCCTCTTTAACAACCACTTGATGTTTGGGATTGTTTGTTTGAGAAAATTTTATGTAAGTACTTACCTATTTGTTTAGGAAGTATCGAGGAACCTTAAATGGTAGGATTGAAATTATAGTTATGCATGCACGCTGATAATTTTGGACGAGCCGATATGTTAGAAATAAGTGCAGTGAGTTGCTAAGGTTAAGATGATAATCGTTTTTACCTGAGGCTTTCTTGATTGTCCAAAAACTGATGAGAAAGTTTCATTTTATCCACAAGAGTAGCAAAGTAATTTGATGCAAATTTTAAGTTGTTTCGTCATGTTGGCTGGTAGAAGTGATGATTTTGAATCATAAATATTTAATTACATACGTACATATTTTTTTTTGTATTTAGGTAGTTTGGTATTTACAGTTAGTATTTTTCTCGCGTTAGTTGTTAATTAAAACAGACTAGAGTTTTTTTTTTATCAGAATAAGAATTGCCGTTTTTACTTTTTACCACATCGGGGGCAAACAAAGCCGGAATGATAAAAGGTGTTTTTCATGACGGTAGATTACTCAGATCAGGAAGTTCTCCTTGGAACATAAAACATAATAGATTCTTTTTCTTTACTTTCGGTGTTGGTTCTATAGAAAATTCGTTCGTATTTGCCAGACTTTGAAAAACATTTTATGTCAATGTACTTATGTCTATTTATTTGGCACTTAGTACAGTGTACAGTGTTTGGCACTTAGTAGAAGTGTACATTATAACATCTGGAAAGCTGAAAGGACTTGACATCCTAACGTGTGAAATTTAGGTCATCTATATTATATAACAGGGTAACAGAGATTTATTTGTCAATTCTTTAGATTTTATATTATTTTATTGCTTGAAATCCAAAAAGGTGTAAAAGACGAACTTCTTAAAAAATCTATTCGTTTGAGTAACATTTTAATATTACTAAAAAGAACAAAATAAAGCTATAACAAAGAGGTGTATCGGCCTTCCACTTGACTTCAGAGCCGGTCAGGAATTCGTTCGTACCCTTTATTGTGCCCTTTCTGAAGGGCTCTTGTTCTTCGTATCGCTACTAAGCGGCATTGTCTTTGAGAAAAACCTAGGGGCAACTGGACAGGTACTTCTTTTCAAAATTCCGTAAATGGGCCAAGTAGAAACAGCAACACCCTCTTACAAAAGGCATAAGGTCCACCGATGGACAGTTACGAGTGTGGGCGATGGTACAATACGGCATCATCAAGTCATGACGTCGTAGATATGTTTATCCATCCCTCTATCGCAGTAAGTTTTTTTTTTTTTTTTTAGATATTTAATTCAGGCAACAAGGCCCATATTACAAATACCTTACAGACTAACATACATATGTATTTTATAAAACTTAAAACTAAACACTATTTAGACGACAAAGCGGCGTGGCTCCGTTGTGTCGGCTGCTCTTGTGTCGGATTCGGCAGTTTTCCCCGGAACCTCCGAAACACACCTTTCGGCCAGAAGTCGGCGCACTCGATGGTCCCCTGCAGCGGACGCGGCAGTTTATGTAATACATTACGAGTATAAATTTATGTCGTTTGTGCTTTGGGACATACCTCTATTTTTAACTAGTAAACCGATAATTAGTACGTAGGTATTCGTTATTTGTTAATAATTCAAAACATCATCGAGTTATGATTTCCGGTAATACATATATGTAATAAGCTTCGAGAAAATATTTACGGTAGGTAAGTACATTTACATTTTATAAATTAATATCAGGAGCCCAGAGGCTTTTTAAAATATGAATAAACCAGAGCGTTGGTAAAAAAAATCCAGATGGTAAAGTCACCTGCAATAATATGTTACTCTTCGAAGACCGCAAAAATATGTGACACGCTCCCATGGCTCAAAAAATAAGATCGTGTCAGATATTTTCGCGGCCTTCATTGTGTAATATATTATTGCAGGTGACTGTACTAATCTTTAATTTACTTGACCGACGAAATTCTAAATTAGACTGGAGAAACGATTAAGCCGCATATTATACAGTCCACCCCATCGATTTCAATAACTGGGGCTGGAATCATTCCGGGTCTCCTTGATAAGACGGCTCAATCAAAAAGCACTCAGAAAAATATATCACAATATTCTTTGCTTATTGCGTGGTGGGGAAAATATAAGCGACCACAACGCACTGCTTGGGCAAATTTCATGAGATAATATATCTTCATTTTGATAACTGTAACCTGTCAGATAACTAATATTA
This sequence comes from Cydia fagiglandana, assembly GCF_963556715.1. Lineage (NCBI taxonomy): Eukaryota > Metazoa > Arthropoda > Insecta > Lepidoptera > Tortricidae > Cydia > Cydia fagiglandana. Next base: position 6,056,088 of record NC_085936.1, on the reverse strand, counting down.
ATGCGTCCTAAATAATATTATCTAGGCATTAGAGGTAAATAACAAATTTTCTTTTCTTAGAAATAAGTACCTATTATTTATAGTAAATAAAAACCAGCCAATTGCGAGTCGAACTCGCACACGAAGGGTTCCGTACCATTTCGCAAAAAAACGGCAACGGTAGCCCCATTTATATATTTATTATATTCTGTTATATAATAATACATATTTTTAGTATGTATTATTATAGCGGCAGCAAAATTACTTCATCTATGAAAATTTCAACTCCCTAGCTATCACGGTTCATGAAATACAGTCTGGTGACGGACAGACAGACGGACAGCGGAGTCTTAGTTATAGGGTCCCACTTTTACCCTTTGGGTACGGAACCCTAAAAAGGATCTTTCTTTTTACTTTCTGACATCTACTGTAATAATAATGATAAATATACCCCAGTGTTATTCAATATTGAAGGATCTATTGTAAGAATGTTCAATAAAACTTTTCCCTTATCGGGGAAAATTGGAGATAAGTATTGGTTTTGCCGAAGCGAAGTTTGCTCAACTCTGAAATATGCAGATAAAGATGTTCTGACTTATTTGAAATGACATATTTTTTATTCAATTACTAACAGAAATTATTAGAGTATCCGTTTAAGCGAACTTTTCACTGACTAGTGTAAACAAATGGGAGTGAAACGTCATATTTTCATAGAAATTTGACATTTAATGGATCAAATCAAACCAAATTTTAATTATAATGTCATTTTATTTATCAAAAGAATTACCGTTCACAATCTTAAAATCATAGAAAAGTTTCTGTTTTCACAAAACTGAAAAATAGAATAAGTACCTACCTACATAATACGTAATAGCCCAGGTGGAATTTGAACTCTCAACATAGGTTTCACGTGAATCAAGATTTCAAGAATGTTCGCGACCAATTTAGATACTATTTTACTCCTGAGATTCCCTGGTTATTTTTAACTATACTTCATCCGTCATGCGACATAAATACATATTGAGTACCAGTTTTTTCTTTCCACTTTCAGTTGGCCGCTTTGCGAGCTACTCGAACTTTTATTATTTGAGTCTTAGAGCGCAGCGTTGTGATCCAGTCACGATCCATTTATTTGACACATTAGTATAGCACAAACAGAAGAAATAAAATGCTTATAAAATCGACTTTAACTCCTAGCAATAAGATGCATACCAGAGCATTTTAACAACAAGCATATATTTTACTTTTACGTCGATATTGTCGTGCGGGTCGTAAAACGCTTTCTCCAATAAAACCAATTTCGTGCATTTTATGGTTCACATGCACGGAACGGGGTAGATTAATATATGTGTAAGTATCCTTTGCACAAATAGATATCTATAGGTATTAAAAGTTTGCTGCACTTATCAGCAGTTTATGCGTTTGTGCACATATCTGAAAAATATTTCGTCTTGCGACATAATAAACAGCGATGTCATTTCAAAAGTACCTAATGTACTCTTCAAGGAAGTGGGGAACACCACCGCAGCTCATGCATTTCAATTTTTATGCTGGGTGGTTCAATATCGGCCTCCTAATTCGGCCTCAAAGTAGCCATCGGAATCATTTTAATATTTATCCAAACTTTAGGAAAAATATTTTTATACTCGTATTATGTAGGTAATACCTACACAAAAAATGTTAGTTAACTTTAAATTTATATTTTACAGAGCACATAAAAGCACATAGAAGGATCCATCCGAAACATATCAGAATCGTTAAAAATATACGATAATTTGACGACTGGTCTGGCCTAGTGGGTAGTGACCCTGCCTGCGAAGCCGATGGTCCTGGGTTCGAATCCCAGTAAGGGCATTTATTTGTATGATGATACAGATATTTGTTCCTGAGTCATGGGTGTTTTCTATGTATTTAAGTATTTGTGTATTATATAATATATCGTTGTCTGAGTACCCACAACACAAGCCTTCTTGAGCTTACCGTGGGGCTTAGTCAATCTGTGTAAGAATGTCCTATAATATTTATTTATTTATTTATTTATTTATTTTTTATTTATACGGGTAAATCAAATAGTCCGCGTCTTATATTTCTATGAAATCATGGATTTAAGGGTTTAATGCTGAAAATTTAAAAGTAATTGCCATAAATTATCTAATAATTTCTTAATGGTACTAAACCAAACAACTAATATTTGGAAAGCTGAAACTTAAGTCAGTAATTACGCCACAGATTGTTATATTAATTTATTAAGGCTCAGCTTTTGACGAGAACCCGGGGCTTCACCAATGTCTAATTAAGTTTATTAATTAATTCTTAAAGCATTTAATAAGATGTTAAGTTTCAAACGTTTTATCAGTAGGTATTCATTTTCTTGATTAAGTTTATTGACATAATTATCAATTTCAATGGGAATGTAAATTATGTTACTTCTGTTACTATACAGATTAATATAATGAAGACTAGGGGAGCGATTTTTGAATATGTGGAAAACGACAAAATGCTATTTTTGAAATACGAGCGATAGAATTGGGAATCTAGCGGATTGAGCACTCGTTTTCAATTCTACTAGTAAGTAGGTAGAATTTAAAAACCTAGTAGTGGAAATCTAATATCTTTAAACGAGCAATTCTTGCCCCATTTGTCTAACTTATTTGCGATGAACTTTCTAATTATGTAGTGAAATGTATTTGTAAATGTAAAAAATCAGACCTTATTTTGTGCCTTAGTTTTTAAATGCTAACCTTTGTTTAGTATGCATTGGACGTAACGTTTAGGCTCCCATTTATCAAGCGGGTCCGTCTTTATAATTCATTTTGCATGAAAGCCTTGTCACTCCACATTCTCGTGACGCGGGACAAAATAGAATTAATTTGCAATTTCATCGCAAAATCTAAACTTTCTAGTGACGGCCGATAATTTATACGGAGTACTGGGTTATGGGACATATTCAGAGGGTGACTAAACGTTAGGGAAATTAATATACCACCAACGAATTATGTGATTACTTGCTATGTTGGCCTTAACACATTCAGGGCCAAGAGCCCGACTGTTGGGTGCTCTGTTCGTAGCGACTACGTGCTACATACAGCGAAACCGTGGCACTTAGTGGCAATGTATGTGCTAAGAGGATAGTGGACGACCGCTGCTTCATGCATTTTCTTTTTTTTTTATAATGGAACATATTTTTGCACAATCTTTTTACACTCTTTTTTATCTATAAGTTAATTTAAGATCTGTTAAATTTTAGTTTTAATTTTAATGTTGTTTTTATTATATTTTATTTGTTATTTGTAAAATAAACTTTAAATTACACTCTTGGCAGACTGCGAGCCGATATTTTTTAATTTCAATCGAACCGATCGCGGAAAGTCTGCGTCGATCTACCAACGTGTGACATTGAAGCTCCTCGATATGGAGCGAAACATGTCGAGCAATCTACGACTTAAAATACGCGAGTGACCCGTTTTAATACATTTAATATAACTGTCTCACAGCAGTTTTTTTTATTAAAATGCACAAGGGAACAATGAAAACGAAAACAAAGAACCCTTAGATGACCTAAGCCCTAAGGTATTAGACGACTTAGATGGAAACAAAATCTTGAATAAATCAGACGCTTTAATGCCTCCCTATGTAAACATGATTGCTGAGCTAAGGACAGTCGTACTCGTAAAATTCCGGCACAGGGAACGTGTTTTTATTTGTCCAGTGATTGCTTCTAATCCCAGCTTAAGTTGTAATATAACCTTAGCAGTTTCTAACGGGACCACAAAAATTTGAGCCGCGATCCGAGCAATATTGAACTCTGTGTCAGTGACATAAGATCTTCGTCGTTCGCCTTTTTATGGGTTCACTATACGTGGCTCGAAATTGTAAATAACAATGTCGTTTGGGCTAATTACATTGAGCTGATTACTTCTCTTTCTTCTAATTTTACGGTGCTGTAAAAACTTATTTACTAAAAACAAATTGAAAGTGCTCATTCTCATTTATTTTTGTTATGCAACGGTTATCTTTGTTACAACGGCTAATGTTATTTAAACTTTGTCAAAGGCTATTCGACGCGCTCCGGGTCCGAGAATTGGTGATTTACTAGTTGATTAACATTAATGGGTGTTGGTAGAAGTATTTTTTTTAATTTTATGTGCATTTATGTATTCGGTTCTTTATGTGCATAAGGTTTTTTAGTAAAATTCATGTTTTTTTTATACAAATACACTTACTGATAATGCCAAAAAGTCAAATTTAAGTATCATAACTATTATTTTTATATGTTTGTTTCAGCAATAACTCAATAGCTCGTAGGTGGTGGTCGCTTGCGTTTCGTGCTCGTTCAGTCAGTTAACAGATTAGCCTTGAAGAAATTAAATATCGATCAAAATCTCAACTCAGTCAAGAAGTTTCACCTCCTTTATATATACCTAATTTATAATGATTCTCGATCGAAAAGGCTATAGTACCATAGACCACATCCATACGCTGCGGCAAGTTATACAGAAGACCGAAGAGTATAACTTGCCATTATGCTTTTTCAACCATTTTGCGGTAACATCACAAATGTTGAGTAGGTAGCATTAAAAAGCGAGTAAATAATTGAGAGAGACAAACATTTCAAGAAGAAGCACTAAACTTCAGTAACGTGACTATTTACAAAATGAAAGAGAGGCCAACACACACACAATGTAAAAGTTGGAAAACTTTTATCAGGGCCCAATATTGACACACAGGGGTGGGTAGGCCGCGACTACGAATTTTATTAATACCGATATACCTAAGTTAAATAAGGGGTCCCGACTTACGTCAGTTATGCCATTGCTTGGTGAAGACATGTTTGAGGAGACCTTATAAAACTACAAAGAGATTTTGCATTAGTTGGCTTATTACACGGGCCCATTCTTACCCATGGAGGATTTCACGGAACTGAGGACGTACTTGAGTTGTTCAGTATATTTTATATATGAAAAAATGCTCATGGCTCCATGGCTGTTTGATCTCGCGTCTTCTATCGTAGGTAAATAAACTCTAAATCGACAAGGGAAAAAATCTCAAAAAACTGTGTGGGTGTCATTATTGTGGGTGTCATTATTGTGGTTGTTTATTGTAAAAAAAATCAATAAAAAAAAACCATGTATTATATATATAGTTTAGAAAAAAAATATATGTCAAGTAAGGTAAACGTACTGATGCTGGATGCGGTCCCAGTACACATCATCTTGAAAATTAAGTCATTGTCAATAGCGGTGACAGCAAGGTGTCATCTATTGGGCATTAGCATGTCGAGCACTAGTACGTTTACCTTATGTTGGACGTTGCCAGGTTCGGCGTAATTAAAAGACGTCCAGTCAGTGAACGCATATATTTAGTATGGAAACCGCCTTTAGGAGCTACCGTTCAAATTCTCGGGCCAAATTAGCACACATACAAAATTACGCCTACATTTAAATAAGACGACGCGTTTACAGAGCCTGTAATCAAAGCTGGTAAACAAAATAATAGTCATCTTTATTACACTAATGGTACATAGCTAAGTGTAGATGAAATGCATATAATGTCAATAACTACCAATCAGCGACATTAATCCGCTAATAACCTTCTTGCTGTACGTACTGGCCGCTGAGAGTTTGCGGTTCATATTTGATTAGAATATGACTTGGACAGGGATAGGTTTATGCCATACATTGAAGAACCAGTCAAATAATTCACGTATAATAATTTAATTCAGATTAAAAGATAACTAGTTAAAATGTTGTTATGAAATGACAGACTAACTCAACATAAGTAAATATATCATTGTTGTATAAATGTATTCCGCTATAATAAGTATTTTGTATATTTTATTATCAATTTGTATGGCAGTGCGAAGTCACGTTCAGGTATAGTCTGTCCGTTTTTCTAAGATCAAGTACGCCATTGTAAATGTATGGTAAACTTGATCTTAGAATTCGGACTGGCTATACAGCCTGCAAAATTTACATGGGTACACGAATCGGGTCAAAAATATTTGAATAGGCGGAGTCACAATAAATCCCCACTTTCAGTTCCAATGGAAATATTTTATATAGCCGTCAAGCAAGTTTGTCAGTAGAAAAAGGTGCAAAATTAAAATTTTGTATGGGACCACGCCCGTTCGCGCGCTTACATTTTCTAAATTTGCCGCTCTTTTCTACTGACGGAAATGGCTTGAGAGAGAACCTACATATATGTGACGGTAGAGGGTGGATTCGAATGATCAACATTTTCAGATAATGTGTGTATTTGTTAAATTAATTCAGTGGAAGTGTATCTACATACCTATAGGAGACCGGATATGATTATCTCACGAGTTATATCTCATGAATAGAACATATTCTAGATATCTTTCCAGGCCTCCACTTAATTTCATGTCTCTCTAATTGGACAGCTTTTTTCCATAGTTCTCTGTGAATGGCATCTTGTGGGAATCTGAATGGAAAGTAATGTAAAATGATAATATCAAATTTGATTATTAATTTGAAATAATTAGGTAGTTTTTTTACAGCTCCATCTCATGAAATAAAAAAGGAAAATACAAATCTGTAAGAAAGAATTCATTACTACATTTATAATTATATAGAAAATACCTAAACCAAGCACAAGTTAATAAAATAGTCTACTTCATTTGGCATAACACCATCCCTATTATCCTCGTAATTTAAAAAGTCCTATGTTGTTATGAAAGTCGTATGCAGTTGTTACGTTTTAGCTTAGCTCGGTAGTATTGAAAACAAATCGTCATGTTTATTCCAAATTTTACTGAAGTTATCTGTTTACTACAAGTGAAAAGTGATTCCACTATCCTTGGTATAAACTAAAATAACTTCTTCACTACTTTACGACACATGAAGACATTTTTAATAACAAAAAAACGTTGTTTTTATAAATCAATTTAGCCATCCGTCACTGACTGTCATCTCGGACGAACTGAAGTTGCGAATCGAATAGTTTGTAAGCACCGCCTACAATCGAATAGTTTACGTTGGGTCATAACTGAGCGGACAGAATACTTCCATGTATATCAGTTCGCTGCGTCCAGTACATTGGACATTGCCGAGCATACGGTTCTTTATGTGCGTAAGGTTTTATACTTAGTAAAATTCATGTTTTTTTTTAAATATAGAATATGGCATTTTTAATTACAAATACACTTACTAATAATGCCAAAAAGTCAGATTTAAGTACCTGTATATTACTATTATTTTTATATGTTTATTTCTGCAATAACTTAATAGGTCGTAGGTGGTGGTCGCTTGCGTTTCGTGCTCGTTCAGTCAGTTAACAGATTATCTTTGAAATTAAATTTCGATCAAAATCTCAACTCAGTCAAGAAGTTTCACCTCCTTTATACATAATGATTCTGACACTGGTATTCCAATTCGTATCATTTTGAAGCTACTGCACCAGAGCCTATAATTTGTTAATCATCAAATAACAACTGCCGTGTGTCTATCAAATAGTGATTCATCGTACAATTTGGGAGCTTTTATTCCGTGTCAGATGCTCATGAAAGTCTTCAAACGGAATACAAATCGCTTTAAATTAAAATACCTTAGCACTGAAGACAAATTAGCCGAAAAGTCATCAGTCACTTATAAATCGCAATGGGATTTCAACTTTAAACCCATTGATACTCGGTTTAATTTGGTCTGCAACAAGTTTACACGTTGTAAGGTTTATAGGAAAATATATACAAAGCTGCGAGAGATGAAAACCAGTATAAGAACGACAGAAAATGCCATACAGTTACGGCTCAAGTTATACTAGTTACTCCTTTTTGATAGTAAAATCCGATTTGAGAATAACGCAGAACAAAGAGACGCTCAATGACATCTCATTAAACTCAATGCTCTAAACATGCATTGGTGTTGTCTCTGGAAATAGGAGTCGTAGTGCGATTGGAGCTTAAGGGGCCCACTGATTAACAGTCCGCCGGACGGTATCGGCCTGTCAGTTAGAACAAAATTTTGACAGTTCCGAACAACTGACCGGCCGATACCGTCCGGCGGACTGTTAATCAGTGAGCCCCTTTACGTTACGTACCTTTAATTTTGTACTGAAAGTTCGATTGTAATGATGGAAGCGCCTCAGGCACTGAAGTCCCTTTTAAATGGGAAACCATATTTGCCAATGGTTATTACAACGAGTTTAACTAAGAGGATACTAACTAGCTATACGGTAGACAGAAGCGTTTCATTGCATCGAACCAGCACGATAGTTTATGGATATTTTTATTTCTGCTGAACTAAAAACGGTTTAATCTAAAGTTCTAGTTCTAAAGTTGTACCTATACTAGTTTTAACATTGTTGGTAAAGATTTAAGTAAATTCCCTGTTGTTAACTAAGGAGCATTTTAACTTCAAGGAAAACAAGGGACTTATAACTGCTGCAAACTTCTATTTGCACTTCCAGTCAACTTCATCTTTAAAGATACACTAGAGTTAAGTTAGAGATGTTATTAAGTACCTGTAACTTAATTGAATTATGTATGTACTTATGTTTGCTACACCCTATTCAGGGTCCATGTGATACCATAAGAAATGTAAATACCACCCAAAAATGTACCATGGAAGCAAGAAATAAATGAATACTGAATACTCAATACTCAATACATGTTTTTCAAACCTCGAATATCTAGTGAACTATGCTGACTAGTTAGTAGATACGACATGAAGGAGAACGCATGGATGAGGTTCACCTGACTGGGCATAATATGGAATTTGGAAATTGAGTCTCAAAGGGTTCTTATTTATTTAGTTACGTCCATAGAAACTCGGAGATATTGACTAACATACTTGAATAAACACTCGTATTGACATGGCAACTACCATATTATCGTCGGAATTTTCGGACACATACTTAGTAGGTTATGAAAATACGAAGAATATTGGAGAATTTTCCCTATGAATTCTTATACTAGATTATTATCCCGCAAATGTATAAAATAAATAATAGGTACTAATATGTAAATACCTATGTTTATTGACCATCGGCATCGTGACATCATGAATACTTAGGGTTTATTTTTAATAAAGCGCTTTAATTTAATTAAAATTTGCTGATTCAACAATATTAACACAGATTGTTAAATCTAAATACCGTTATATTTCGATAGGCTATTCTAATTTTATAACACGTCCAACTCAATGAAATTTCCTGAGGCCTGCATGTCGCAAATCCACGATTTCGCGTGACACCTGCGGGCTCGGATCCAACTCATCGTGCAAACAAGACCGCAAAACGAACATGAATCTTGTTAGTGGCATCAAATCTATCTGTCGGCGGCCGATCGTAAGATCAGGCATATCGTGAAATTCCCAGGTATATCGTGAAACGTGAAAATCTTTGACTCGTTCCCTGAGACGACGGAGCCCCGCCTATTTCTGTGCAGTTTGCCCTTCGGGCATCTGAAGCAACCTAACGAACCTATCTTACCTATACTTATATTGATTTAATGTGACTATCCCCAAAACAAAACACAGGAACATTACGATCTGCCTGATCTTACGATCGGCCGCCGACATATCCACTGTTCTAGCTGACAACCGAAATCGAGACACAAAACATACATTTGTAAACATATCGGACAAATGAAATTGATATATTTTTTCCTTTCTTTTATTTTAACAAAATGAAGAACTAAACGCATTTGAAAAAGTGAGCTTTATGAGTGATTACTTTAGGTACCGTAAACTTGCTCTAAAGGAACAATGGAACATCAAGGGAAAGTACCTTAAATATCGTAGATAGGATATTTTGCTGAAAGAAGACAATATTTTAATTTAAAAAACAATTGAAACTGCATTCATGGATTTTTAAATAATTACCGGGAATCGAACACGCTACACGAGAAAAAAAATCAGCCTGTAGTTTTATCATACCGATCGAAAGGATTCATCATAAGGATTATTTTTTACTAAATAACATAGTGTCAGAAATAAAAGGAAGACCATGAGTTTTAACATTTTTAATTCAAAATTAATCAATTTAATTGAAGGGATTGATTACAAAAACAACAAAACTGACTATACTGGTTGACACCTGAAACGGTTAACAATTTTCTTAAAAAAGTGTCAACCGCTCTAAGCAGTTAATGTTGTTTTTGTTAACATCCCTTCAATTTATCAAATGCTCAAAATAAGTCCCATCTTTTGATTATTTCGCTAAATTTCACAACAAAATGTTAAAATTCATGGTCTTCCTTTTATTTCTGACGATATGTTATTTATCAAAAAATTATCCTTATGATGAAGCCTTTCGATCGGTATCATAAAACTACAGAGTGAATTTTTTCTCGTGTAACGGGTTTGATTCCCGGTTCAACCATGTAATTATTTAAAAATCTATGAATGCAGTTTAAATTGTTTTTTAAATTAAAATAATGTCTTCTTTCAGCAATTTATCCTGTCTACGATATTTAAGGTACTATCCCTTGATGTCCCATAGTCTTGGGACACCCTGTATATTGCCTGGAGGAGCGATCTTTATAAAAATTATCGCTATTTCCAACCTAATCATTATTGACATTGTTGAGAATGTTTACTAGGCACAGATATTTTATCCTTCGTATTCGACACATGTCATGTAGGTATGTATGTAATCACTAATCAGCTATGTAGAATGTTGTATATAAAGTACTATAATAAAATCTAGGCATATAATTTATTCGAAAACCCTATAAACTATAAAGTATCAAGATCAGAGTTAAACGGTAAAATAGAACAGGCAGTGGCGGATATGCAGTCTTTGCCGCCATAGGCCCCAGGCTCTGTAGCCGCCGTACTGAGCACCCATCATATTCACTACATTTTGAGGTATTTCTTGTTATCATCAACGAATTTTTTGTCACAATTTTCCGTCCCTAATATCTTGCCGCCCTAGGCTCAGGCCTGCTTGGCCTTATAGTTAGGGAGGCGAATAGGGGAATTTTCGGCAATACTCGAGCGTGGCAGTTTAAGATATGAGAGATACCTTAGACCTAATAGAACAACCTTGTAAAGTATTTAGCTCTATATGTAGTGACGCGCGCCTAGGATAGACGATCAGGGGGCCGATTTTTGAAATTCGACCACTCGATTTTGTGTATTTCGTTAAATGATATCTCCACTACAAGGCGTTTAAATTCTACTAATAGAATTGAAATCGAGTGGTCAATACCACAAGATTCCAAATTTCAATCACTCGTATTTAAAAAATTAGCATTCCGCCGTTTTCCACCGATTTTCGAGTGACGAAATCGAGCGATCGAAGTTCAAAAATCGGCCCCCTGATTAGTAAAAAAAAATGGATAGTCTGAAATACTCGAGCGCGTCAGATTAAGATATTGGGGGTTGATTTTAGTGTTTAAAGACTAAATTTAACTAATCTGACGATAAGTCCTTGACGCCGCCGAGTTATAGGGTCGCGAACTTGTAAAAAAAAAACGTTAATCCGGCATTCTCGAGCGCGATTTTTATTTTTTTTATTTTGAAGAATATAATCTAAAACTTACTAAAAATACAAAATCTGCCGGTTTCCGCATGACCGGAAGTGTGGAGGAGCCATTTCGTCTTCCTAAGAACGCGTTGCGGCATATAAGTCGCGAACGATACATTTTACAAAAAAAAGTTTAAATAAACAAAAAAGGTAATTTAATTTTACACAAAAAAGGTCTCTTTACATTTTTGTCCAAAGTTAAAACTTTTTGACTTGAAGCATCATAAAAACTCAAACTCCCGGTTTTTTTAGTATATCTCGAAAACTGAGGGTGTTAAAAAAAATTGATATGAAATAACGATGATTAAATTATGTGACTTTTATTGTATCTCAAAATATATTTTTTTCTAAAGCTTCTCGACAATTTTCGTGGACTCGGAAAAAGTTACGCGTATCTGTATACAAAAGTATTATTAACATGTACAGTTTCATGTATGTATATTATTCAATAGCCTGTTGATCCTCAAATTGTTTTTTGGACGTACCGTAAGCAAAACGAAGTGAAGAATTGAAGCAAAAAGAGGAATTTGCCATAAACATGTAATACAGACTGAGCGCTTCGCGGAAATATGCCGTCCTACCAGTATTTTTCCTTTATTTCGCAACATTGATGGTGGGGAAAGAAGCGGTAGAAGGGAATTAATTTTCGGTACACCCTAATATATATATACAGTGGAACCTGGATAATTGCAATCTCAAGGGACCGGCCAGTTTTTGTCAATTAACCAGGTTTTTCATTTAAGCAGGTCGTATCAATTAACGAGGCTCAAAAAATCGTTGTGTCAATTATAGAGGTTTTCATTAATAGAGGTTGCGTTCTAACAAATTTCTTTTATGGAGGTGCAATTAACCATTTAAAGTAGATTTACACGCTTACGTTCTGGGTTTCTGGTCTATATATTGCTTCTGTCACTTGCACTTTTACACTACATTAATTACCTCTTTATTTTCTTATCATTTGGGTTCAAAAAATCCCTTGAATTGTAGAAGAAAGTTGTATTAGAATGTAATCATAATCATAATATTTATTGATAAAATAAATTACAGGTCACATTTTATACAGTGTATAAAGATTATATTTAAGCATGAATTTTCACTACATAATGTGGGTTGTATTTAATTAATATATTACATCTACTTTAGTACCTTTTAGTTCCTAAATGTAAAAAGCATACTTTGTTTTTTATTGATCAAAACTATTTCAGCTACTACAGGCTGTGATAGATACCCAGTAAATAAATTGAATTCTGGATGGAGATATAAATAAAATGATCATTGCTATTAAAGTATTGTAATAAGTAAGACTCGTTTCAATAATAGAGGTAAAAACAAGAGCAAAAATAACGGATTTTTTTAGCACAGTGTCAATTATAGAGGTCTTAAGTTGCGATGTGGTCAATTACAGAGGCAAAATTACGAAAAGCAATAAAATCTGAATTGCAATTATAGAGGTTCCAAAATTTCAATTATAGAGGCCTTTTGGTCTCAAGGGACCGGGACCGGACTTTTGATTGCAATTATTGAGGTTTTCCATTTATCCAGGTGCCAATTAACCAGGTTTCACTGTATATATATACAGGGTGATCAATCCAAATGGGTCAGTATGGAGAAGTCAGAAACTATGAGAGATAGCGAAATCTGTTCTTAGGAACCATGGCTTCGATTTTAGATTTAATAATAATGGCATTCAATTTTTTTTTAAATCTATCATACATAACCGGGATTCGAACATGGTCAATATTCTTGTTGTTTGTTTGTATGGCAACTTTTAAACGATGCGTGATAGGTGGGGGGTGCTCGACCAAATACATATCATAGAGGGCTCCGAGGCAAAACAAACTACATTAAAAAAAAATCAAAATGGCCGACTTTTTTTTAATTTTTTCAAGTTGGTCCGAGCGCGCTGAGATTTGGCATGCGGCGAGCCTAGGGGCCCAAAAATACAATGTCAAAATTTTTTTTTGAAAAAATCCAAAATGGCGGCGGACACGGGCAAAGTCAAATTTCCAAGTAGGTTAAGCGAGCGAGCCCGAAGGGCGAGCTTCAGGCCGGGAGACCGAAGGCCGACCCCGGCGGAAGGCTGAAGGCCCGGAGCCTCCACCCCGACTCCCAAAACGTGAGGCCGAAGGCCGAGCTGCGTGAATGCGGTACTTCCAAGTGTTCTACCAAGTCAACCGTCTTGATGAGCGAAGCCGGCGGGCCGAATGTCCGACGGCGAAGCGTCGGGCCTTGCGAAGGCCGAAGGCCGAGCTCCGCGTAGGGCCGAAGGCCCGAAGCGTCACACGAGAGGGGGAAGTTGGAGCTTAAACACGACCCAACACCTTTCCTATTGGGAGTCGGGGTGGAGGCTCCGGACCTTCGGCCCTCCATCGGGGTTGGCTCATCGCATGCCAAATCTCAACGCGCTCGGACCAACTTGAAAAAATAAAAAAAAAGTCGGCCATTTTGATTTTTTTTAATGTAGTTTGTTTTGTCTCGGGGCCCTCTATGATATTTGCTCGAGCACCCTCCACCTATCACGCATAGTTTAAAAGTTGCCATACAAACAAACAGCAAGAATAATTGACCAGGTTCGAATCCCGGTTATGTATGATAGATTAAAAAAAAATTGAATGCCATTATTATTCAATCTAAAATCGAAGCCATGGTTCCTAAGAACAGATTTCGCTATCTCTCATAGTTTCTGACTTCTCCATACTGACCCATTTGGATTGATCACCCTGTATATATATGTTTATGGTCCCCTAACGTAGACCTATGTGCCCTCAGTATGACGCCGATTGAAGAGAGAGAAAAGACCCGACGGTATATTTCTCGAATGTGCTGGAAACTTACATATCATACATAACAATACAATTGGACGTAGTTTAGCGTAAAAGATCCATCCTCTAAAATTTGTCATTGAAATGAATGACTATTCCGTTTGACAGAAAGTTCAAATTTTAATAACTGATTTTTGTGGGTTGGATCTTTTACCCTAAACTACGTCCAATTATAATCCAATTTTTATATCATTTCATTTTTTTATACAATAAATAATACACTTCTTACTACATTTCATCTACATTTACGTTGGTTGTATCTATCGCTTTATTGTCATTCTTAAATTCCCCGTTTTATCAAGGAGAAAGAAAGGAAAAAAAAGAAACCAAAAAACCTTTTTCGGTCAGATTAAGAGAACCCACCAACATTTTTGTCAGATTAAAAAAATATGCTTTCAGGATACCGAGATAAACCTCCCCTATGAAAATCTGACGCGCTCGAGTATTTCAAAAAAACTTTTTTTTTTTGCATTTTCAAAAATTCATCGTAACTTATCGTCACGCCGAAATCGTCAGTTTTTTTAAAGGAAGCTTCCTTGGGGCCTACTTAACACCCCTTCCGAAAATCTGACGCGCTCGAGTAAATATTTTTTTTTGCATTTTTGACTACTTTATATGCCTACCCCCACCACGCAAACCGGCAGATTAGTATACCGTTGTTATCAGAGGCACTCGGGGCATACGTAGTATGAATATCTGACGCGCTCGAGAATGCCCAAGTAACTGTTTTTTTTAACATTTTTGAAAAACCGTACACGCCAAACCCACCGCTAAAATGGTTTTTGCCATACGAGCTTTTCTTTTCGAAATTATTTTATCTTTCGATTTTGATAGGTCTCGACGGCGCCGTTGAATTACGCCATTTAGCTACCTCGCCTCCCTAACTATTAGGGCAAATCCACCACTGAGAACAAGGCTATAACCGCGAAAATCGAAGTTCGCAAATTGCGGGCATTTTTCTCTGTCACTCTTATTACGCCTTCATTGGAGTAAAAGAGAAAGATCCCCGCAATTTGCGAATTTCGGTTTTCGCGGTAGCCGCTCAGGCCGCGTAGCCAACGTGCAATCGTTATAACGCTCCGTAGCGTACGAAACGCAACTGTAACTGTCGCACTAGTTTAGAAGAATGATAGAGAGAGATGACTACGATACGCTACGGAGCGTTAACGATTGGCAAGTTGGCTAAGCGCCCTGGGGTTTATTAATGACAGGATATAAAACAGTAATTTACAACTTTGCGTGATTTTGTCATCTTTGATTGATGGTCAGCCGATTTTCCATCCCACCATTCAATCCTGAATCCTGACACATAACTTTTGAAGTTATTAGCATTTTAGCAGGGCGCATGCGTATTTTTAAGGGTTCTGTGGTCAACAATGTAGAGCGAGCTTCATAATAGTATTTAGACATTATGAATGAAATTAATTCATAAAGTTGGATATACCTAAAGTAGGTAATACGATTTGTTTACTCAGCCAGATTGCATTGCCGTTAGATAAGCCTTTCTATCAATATAAATAATAAATAGGTGTAACTACATTGCTTTGTGTAGGTTGAAATATAAGGAATGTAATATTATTTTTCAATTTATATACTTTTATACATATTAAAAAAAAAATTAAACTCTACCATGTTGTAAGTTTACATAATTTCAATAGATTTTTCCCATTGCTAGTTTGTAATTTTTCATCCATCCATAAAAACACAGTCGATTAAATGGAGGAGGTTATCAATTACCGTGTTTTTATAACTATATTTCAATGGGTGAAATTTTTACAACTATATTTTTTGAAGTCGGGTAAAAATATCGCCATTGTTTGTTGCGTATCTGCTTTCAGCAGATCAAGAATTACTGGGTGAGTGGGCTCTATTAATCTTGTCACGTCACCGAGGCATCTCCTCGGTTTTTGAAGCAGAACGTCGCTTAATATAGTATTGTGTAAATCAGGGCTCGGAACCGGTATTGAAATACCGGTTAATATCGTTATATTATTTCGTTCATGCAAAACCGGTCGGTTTATTGATGGACCGCAAAATAAAAAATGGTTTTCTCTTTTTATTGTTAAGAAGAGGAAAGAACTTATATCGGCTAGGATATGGACCGTGATTATGTTTTGTATTCATATTTAATTACACAAACGGGTCTACCGCGATACTTATAATTTCATTGTTAAATTTGTTTGTTGTTTAATTATTTGTGTAAGCGTGAATAATTCAAAACTGTTAGAGGGAAAGAAATTGTACTATTGGCGCGGAACGATCTAATACCGGTTAAACTCGGACGTTTGAAAGATATGATAATACTCAACTAACTCGTTCTATCTAGCTTTGGTATTTTCAAATTAACAGGTTTATTTCATTCCACAAAAACCGAACGAATTTAACATAAACTGGTATCTCAATAGAACAATTCTTGAACCGGTAACCGCAAAGGGAAACGAAATCCTTTTCATTCCCGGGTGAATCAATAAAAACGGTTTGTAAATTAAAACGATTTCCGAACTTTGGTGTAAAGTGTTTAAAGTAAAAACTAGTTCCTACGTCAAACCATGGGATTAGTTGTCAAGCGGACCCCAGGCTCTCATGAGCCGTGGCGAAATGCCGGGATAACGCGAGGAAGAAGAAGAAGAAGGTGAAAAGTGTTTAAAGTATTTGCGTCTAGAGTAAAGTACATATTTGCGTGTGGGACGCGATATACAGGATGTAATCGTTAAGTGTGGCCAGGCCATAATTCCGTAAATACAGGGTGATTCAGGAGACGTGAGCAGGACTAACACTGCGCATTTCGTAAATTATAAGCAACTGTTTCGTGTCAGTATTAGTGAGGTTAACGTTAATTTTCTAGTCGTGTTGGAAAAAAAAGTTATTAATTTATTTACGACATGCATGGTCACCCTACAATTAGAATACTAAACTACCGATATTCTGTGTCAAACTGAATGTCATCACGGTCTGGTTACTTTTGAAAACTCGTATCTCACTCAAGTTTGACAGTTTATGTTCTTCGTAATCATAATGCTGTCATTACGGTTAAAGAGGTTTTATGTTTATTAAAATTATTAAATTAGGTCTTGTAGGGTGACCATGATTGTAGAGAATTAAATTTGCCCTCGCCAAAAAGTTAAAAAATAGGAAAAAGTGTGGTTGTTTCACCTAAATACGATGGTGATCGATCAATGATCAGTTACTGAGTGTGCAGGATTAGTCCTGCTCACGTCTCATGAATCACCCTGTATAACAGATATCAGAAAACTTCCAACTGATATCGAAAGTACGTTACCCAGTAAGTAAAATTACATTAATAACTTTTTTTAAATACAAGTAGAAATATCCCAAACATTAACTTCAAACCCTCCCATACATTTAGTACCTATGACGACTCACCCTGCAAAGAGCGTGTCGTAAGAGATAAAACTGCTTGAGATTCATTATTTGCGATGATAAAATGTAATAAAATAATAAAATTACCGTTTATGAAATAATAAATCTAAACATTTATTTTTTTAAGTAAGTACATTTTTTGTTTACAGTAGTTGTTCGATGTGACGCCCTTCTTGTGCAATACATTGACGGGTCTGATTTAATAATAATTAATAATAAGGACAAGTCCAGTAAGTACCTAGACTTGGCTCACGAGATAACCGCCATGTGGCATGTTGATTCGACGATCATTGTCCCGATAGTCGTTTCAGTGAACGGTTTAATAGCGAAGAGTCTCGACCAACATCTTGAGAGACTCTCGCTAGGTGGTTGGATCAAGGGACAGATGCAGAAGGCGGTGATCTTGGACACGGCGCGGATAGTCCGCCGGTTCCTCTCTCTGCAGCCCTGACCACCGGTAGCTTGGGCCTTGCCCCGCTGCTGGCGGCACCCTAGGTTAGGTTTTTTATAATGTGTTTATATGTATTTTTTATTGTTTTGTAAGTGTTTTTATATTTTACTTTTATATACATATTATAAAAACCTAGCCTAAGAAAAATGATGAATAAAGAAAAAAATAATACTAAAATGTGCGGTGTGATTAAAAAAAATATGTTAGATTTATTATTTCATAAACGGTAGTTTCGTAATTTTAGTACAGTTTATTATCGCCAATATCTTCTTCTTCTCTTAATCTTACGACACCGACGTTCTTTGCGAGGTGAGTCGTCGTACTAAATGTATGGGAGGGCTTGAAGTTAATGTTTGGGATATTTCTACTTGTATTAAAAAAAAGTTATTAATGTAATTTTACTCATTGGGTAACGCACTTTCGATATCAATTTGAAGTTTTCTGATATTCTGTTATATTTACGGAATTATGGTCTGGCCACACTTAATGATTACACCCTGTATACAGTGTAGGTACAATTGAGCAGTCAGCGTAGACATAATATATACCACGCCTTTTTAACATGCTACAACAGATTAAAATGCTACAAATTTTAATAAGCAATATAAATAATTGGACCACCAACCCAAGAATTGTTTCCAAATTAAACGTCAGTCAGAAACATTCCACTCATAGTTAAATCTTTGAGGACCTTGTGAGGACTTCATACTCGTAAACCGGTTAGAGTGTGGTCTCTGACTACACATATTTAACACAGATCTCGCGGTCACGGGTACTGGATCTTTTATAGCCAGCGACGTTTGACGAAGGGAATACAAAGGGAAGCAATTAATGAATATTTTGTTCCCGAGAGCGACGAGGCAAGTTAAATGAATTTAGTTTGTCACAGGGGGATTGTTCGAATGAAGCGGTTTGCGGTCAGCACAAATAAGCAGATTGCCTGATTTTTTTACAAATGTGTATTTTGTTGTGAAAATATTAAGTTAGATTAAAATCTCGAGGATATTTATTTTATGAAACATATGCAGCT
Source organism: Cydia fagiglandana (assembly GCF_963556715.1). Taxonomy (NCBI): domain Eukaryota; kingdom Metazoa; phylum Arthropoda; class Insecta; order Lepidoptera; family Tortricidae; genus Cydia; species Cydia fagiglandana. The sequence continues at coordinate 6,036,938 of NC_085936.1, read as the reverse complement.
ACATAATAATCAGTAGGTACAGCGGAAGTGTCAGGTCTCGATCATAACATAACTTCATTCATAAGACTTCCGCCAACTTGAAATGTCTATTCCATTTTACTTTATTTTCTACTAACTGTACCTACTAAGACTAAAATATAAGACCTATATGTACTGATGAGCATGAGAATTGTATTTGATTATATAAAAATAAGGAGCCAAATTATTCATATTAAGTTCATATTCAATGAATATGAATATGAATAATTTGGCTCCTCATTTTCGCTATCATTATTAGAACAAAAACTTAGTTTAAATGGGCTCGGATAATTCAAACACCAATTAGAGCCAGGACGATCATTCGTATCCGGATGAATGGTGATTTTAGCTAAATTGAAAAACTTATTCGGGATTATGTCAACCTCTGCTTTCAGAATTAAATAATAGACTTTTAAATAATAGAGTATGGCTTTGTAATATATATGTACAAGCGAACAATTTGATTCCTGACCCACTGTTAACCTTTTCTCATTTAATATTTACGTTATTGGAACATACCTACATTGATTTAAAAAGTAAAATTATTATGACACTTAATGTTGTTCGATTGTACCTAAATTTATTTTATGTACTTACACAACAACGTTGAACGGGTTAACAAATTAGTTATACACCTAAACCTTCCTCAAGAATCATTCTATTGATAGGTGAAAACCGCATGAAAATCCGTTCGGTAGTTTTGAGTTTATCGCGAACATACAAACACACAAACAGACAGACGCGACGAGGGAGTTTGTTTTATAAGGTGTTGCCTTACCTTTTACCTTACCTTGCATTTTAACAAAAAATACCTACTATTACACCGATTTAATAAACAATACGGGGCCGAGCTTTGAAAGCTATTTTTCACCGCCACTCTAATGTTGCAAATTTTTCAGTGGGCACCGTTCATGCGAGCATCGATGACTGAATATCCTGTAGACTGTACAAAGCTTATTACCATACCAACATTATTTTGAATTTTAAATAAGTTTTTTATTGCACATGACATTAGCCAGGAGATAGATAAAGGGGCCCACTGATTAACAGTCTGCCGGACGGTATCGGCATGTCAGTTCGAACAAAATTTTGACAGTTCCGTACAACTGACAGGCCGAATATACCGTCCGGCGAACTGTTAATCAGTGGGTCCCATTACGATCTTCCATCCACCATTCTAAGTTAATTATAATTTGAACCGCTAATTAGTAGATATCCAATAACTAGTCATTGGGAATTGGGGGTGAACTGAAAACAAACGCCGCTGTGGCTGGTAGTCTACACTGCACCATAGCAAGTTTAGTCCTGAGATCGCCCCTTTTGTCACACTGTATGTTATTTTATTGTTTTATTTTTAGAAAGCCCTTTACTTATTGCGAAATCAAAATATCAGTCCCGCACCGCAAAATCTACAAGTTCTTTTAAATAATTTGGCCAAGTCCGAGATAGCTCGAGGCATTTAGTGTTCCGTACGGCTACCATCAGTTTGGCATTGACATAAACGATATCGTGAACGTAATTTACTTCCTATAGGTATATCTCTTTCGCACTAATATGTCAGTACGAGCGAGATGCATAGAAAGTAAATTACGTTCACGCCCACGGTAGCGTTTATGTCAATGCCAAACTGATGGTAGCCGTACCGCTCGCATCGTTACATTTTACAGAGGTTGTTTGCCTGTTTTTAGGGTACCGTATTCAACTACACACACAGAACAATAGTACAAAGTGTCTAAGTGCGAAGGCCGAAGGCCGAGCTTTAGCAAAATGTCATCGCTTTAGCACAGAGCAATAGTACAAGTGTCTAAATGTGAAGGCCAAAGGCCGACCTCCGCGTAGCCCGAAGGCCCGAAGCGTCCAGGATGTCAGTGCTTTAACACAGAACAATAGTACAAGTGTCTAAATGCGAAAGCCGAAGGCCGAGCTCCGCGTAGGGCCGAAGGCCCGAAGCGTCCAGGATGTTAGTACTTAAACACAGAACAATAGTATAAGTATCTAAATGCGAAGGCCGAAGGCCGAGCTCCGCGTAGGGCCGAAGGCCCGAAGCGTCCAGGCTGTCAGTTCTGTGTTTAACCACTGACATCTTGCAGGCGTCGGGCCTTCGGCCCTACGCGGAGCTCGGCCTCCGGCCTTCGCATTTAGACACTTGTATTAATTACCTGTGTTTAGAACTGACCTCCTGGATGCTTCGGACTTTCGGCCCAATGCGACTTCAGCCTTTGGATTTTGCGACTTAGACACTTGTACTTAAAAATACTTGGAAAAGTTACGGGAGGCGCGCGTCTGTCGGACGCTTCGGATCTTCGAATCGCTCCTTCGGCCTTTGCATTTAGTTAGATTCTTGTACTATTGCTTTGTGTTTAAATACCGAAGTCGAGCATCTCGCGAATGCTTGATGTATTATAATAATTTAGAGTAAGGCCAAGCGCGCACCACGATTTTTTGTCCTGCGATAATTTTGTCGCAGAAATGCAACGTATGTGTTTATATGTTAGTGCGCGCATATGCGACAAAAAAATCGCAGCGATTTTTAAATTGTGATTTGTCACATTTTTCCGCAATTGTTCGCGACGCGATTGTCGCAAAGTGAATTGCAGCATGCGGAGTTGTATGGCCCCGCGCGCACTATGATAATAAAATCGCACCCCGGCCGGCCCTCAGTCGGCATTTCGCTCTCCAAACCCCAACATCTCGACACCTGCACCTCCAATGGAGTCTCAAAATGAGACGCTAGATGTTAACCATTTAATTATGGAAATAGACGGGGATCACCAGTCATACAGCAATCGCATATTAAAGACACGTTTCATGACAAGCAACTGGTCGACTTTTTCATTTTCATCGCAGTGCGCGCAGTGAATTTTCGCGATATATTACAGCGCGATTCTAAAATCGTGTCGCAAAAATTTATATCGTGGTGCGCGCTTGGCCTATAATACCTTAAAATGTAACATAACTCCTTCAATTTGAATTTAGAACTCATTATTATTTTTTATTTGATTTTGTTTCTAGTTCTATGCCATATATATACCCCCTTATTCATAAACGTTTACTAAAGTTGACAAGCCGATAATAATCGTTTGTCCCTTTCCATTATACCAATACGTCGGAAAGGGACAAACGATTATTATCGGCTTGTTAACTTTAGTAAACGTTTATGAATAAGGGGGATAGACTTTAATATTATTTAGAACTGCTAAAAAACAAGATCGGCTTACTTTAAATATTTCGTCAATTTTACCTTTGTTTCTAAAAAACTGTGATATTTAACTGTCATATAGGTACTATTTATTAATGTCTTCCAAAATTATTTTCTCGTAACAGGACTGAGGGGCTACCGCGTAAACCGAAATTCGCAATTTGCGGGGATCTTTCTCTTTTACTCCAATGAAGGCGTAATTATAGTGACAGAGAAAAATGCTCGCAATTTGCGAACTTCTATTTTCGCGGTTATAGCCCTGAATCTGATTTGTTAGATGTATTTTCCGATATTTTTTTTTTCTTGTATAATAAATTCCGATCGTCTTTTTTCCCTGTATAAAAATTTCCGCACGCCTTTTTTCCCTATAGATATATTTCCTGGTATATTTTTTTTCTTGTATATATAAATCTGAACGCCTTCTTTCCGTATAGACATATTTTCCGATAGATTTATTTTCTTATACACAAATATCTGAACGCCTTCTTTCCCTGTATTTTTTTAACATAATGCAATATTTTATAGTCCTTAATTTTACTAGGGGACAAATTCCCGGCTGTCTTTTTTCCTGATCAGAAATTTTAAAATAGATATGATTCTTGATAGAAAATTATATAATATGTATTCGCATGTTCGCAATTTTGCCCGTTTACGTTACTACCTACTTACACTACAACATAAAAGTTGATACAGATGTAGTGCATAATTACTTTCCATCGTGTTTTATCGAAAAAGTTCGTATTTAGCGTGCTGTTTCAGTCAGCGTCCAAAGGCCCTGTTTCTAGAAAGCTTGTTAGTAAGTAGGTACCTAATATTACTTGCGGTAGTCTCTTTTCTATTCATATTGTTTGAAAGGGACTTTCACAAGGTACTAGTTACAACTTTTCGAGAAACGGCCCTAGTACCCGACAAACGAACGAAACGAAACGGTTTGACATTTGACACTGAATAATAAAATTCCATATTAATGGATATGAAAATGTCACTCATTTAAAACAATAATTGATTGACACTTCGGGTGCCGTCGTATTCCGATTGAAATCAAATCAGAGTTTTACCGATGTTGTGACGGATTTTATTGACTTTTATAGTAAAGGCACAGGCATTAGAGTTAGGTATAAAGAATAAGATTAGGTACAGTCAAGTTCATAAATGTGTACTTTTTAGGTTTTAATCGTGTGCTGGCACGTTAAATGTTTAAATAATAGAATATCCCCCATATATTAAAAACATGAATGTCAGATGTGAAAGTGGAGCTAAGTTAGTAGGTTGACGGTAGGACGATCCCCCCCCACTCTACAGTACACTTTAGTGCCTTGTCTATTTTAACGTCTTTATTGTCTATTAAACTCGACTGTACACACGGCCACACTCCTATATGACCATTAAAGACGGAACTGAGAAACTGTAAAAAGAGATAAATATAGATTTTACATATTAATGTCACGTGCGGGACAGAGACAGTTTTTGACAGTTTGTCTTCAATGGTCACTCAGCTCTGTGGTCGTCTGTACAATAGGTGTAAAACCAAAGTAGAATAAGGCCCCTGATTAGGTTATTTTATTAATCTACTAGGTTAGGTTTTTTTGTACCTACATCAAAAAAAAATGCTTACACTTCGGTAATACATTGTTTGAAGTTCTCTGAACTTTGTAATACATACATGATAATCCTGTAAAAAGTTAGTAAAAATCGACGGCGATATTTTTTAAGCATTTATTCTAAATCCAATTTTGAATTAAACATCATATACACCGTGCCCGTCAATAACCCGAAAGATTCATAACAAGCATTCCTGAGGTCAAAAGAAAGGAAAAAACATTATATGACTTTAGGTCAAATTCGCCTGAGTTCCGGAGTTAATGCCAATTAAAAAAAAACATAAAAATTATTGTAACTCAATGAAATATGCCCGTACAAAGACGATTTTACCACTGTGGCGCCTAGTCTAACGATAATAAGTGGTTAGAATCTTTCGGGTTATTAACGGGCACAGTGTATAAAATAGATAAACAATAGAGAGAAGCATTTCACGCATATCTCACACAATATTATTAAACTTAACTTAAATGATACTTATTGTCAACAAAAAAAGCTTAATCTAGACACACGGCACCGCGGCAATGTGACCGGACAAGTTTGAAAAATAAGCTGCTTGTAATTAATGTTTAAACTTAAGGAAAGTCAGTATTTTAAGTATGACAACTTATCTATGCACCTATCTAAGGTTATGTCACCAACTAACATAGCATTAACAATTCTTTGAATTTTCTTGTCAATTTCGATATATTTTCGAGCCCTCTTGCGATACACGTCATGGTTTAATTCGTGTTGACTAAATTTAAAGTCTTGCGAAATTGCTTCTTCTTTAAGTGTCCATATGAAATGTAATAAATTTAAATCATTTCTTATCGTTTTGTTTAGTTTACTATGCCACCCTTCGACGACATTAGTCGTGCGGTGGCGGTGGTTGTAGCATGACAGTAAATCTATATTTTTAAACGTGAACCACTGACCCTCTAAATATTCATTAAAAGTTCCAATATTGTTGATGGCCGGTGCTTTCGCCTGTAAACCGAACCAACCTTCCATAATTTTCGAATTAGGTAGGTGAGCTAACTGAACACATTTTCTGACGTAAATGCAGCCGTCCCGACTGTTGCAAATACCGAATTCGCCTGCATTTGTCCATACTGCCTTGGAGAAATGAAAATAGCAACCAGTTATTTTCGTTGAAGGAAATACAATTTGCAGGGCATTCTTGGCAGCTAATTCGAAGTCCACTTTAACATTTTTTGGATTGAAGTTAGGCACAAGTTCTTTAATTGATTGAAACATCATTTCATAGGTTCGCTGCTTTTTGTTAGGCAGTAATACGAAAAAAAATGGTACCATTTTTGTGAACTCCAAGTCGCTCCCGATGTCTCCGTGAACTGTGTATAATTGAACATAGGGTTTCGGGGTAATTTTGAACGTCCCATCCATGAAGAAATTTTCTATATTTTTTAAATTGTTTTGGGAGTCAGGTGTTATAAAAATCAGTATGCCGCCTTTATTTGTGCATAAAAAGTCTTTGGCTAACTCTTCTGGTAGCTGTACGTCGTCACAAGATTGTACATTAACTTTGGCCCATTGGGCACGCCGGTGTTTGTAAAGACAGTCTCTATTTTGATAAAAAGATGGTAATTTGTCAGCGTAGGGCTCGGACATATACTTTGCCATTTCTTCTTTCCAAATTTGTGGTATTGGTCGGTAATCAGTGGAAACTTTTTTTTTTAAATCTATGAGACTTTGTTCAATGTCGATACTTTCGAAGTCGGGAACACAACTATGGTAGGTTTCTCTTATTATTTTTGAATGATTGCCGTCCAATACCACCGAACCTTTACAAATACTTCTAGCACACGTCCAGACCGATGTACCACTTTTGTTACACCTTTTATGATGGTATCTATAGCCACCACGAATCAAAATTTCGCCGCCGTGACTACTCTCAATAAACTTCAACTGAACATTTACTTCACTGGGGCCAGCAGGCTCCATTTTCACAATTTGTTCGTACTTACAAAATTAAATTCAAGGCGAAGATAATGAAGTAACAATAAATGACAATTACAAAGTCAAAGACAAACATGTAATAAACTAAATAGACAGAAAGTTATCTACACGTATAAACTGTATAGAGGATTAATAGGCGTACTTCTGTCAAGTGCCTAACTAAGTACAACGTTTCACTCGTTTGATTTGATTACTGATTGGTAAAATTCCTTTAAAGATAACTAACCATGATACACAAAATATTCCACACAAGATTGCAAACAGGGTCCAAGCAAATAAGAAGTTTTGCCCCTAGTAAAATGAATGACCATGAAATTTTTCGTTAAACAACAAAAATACAGGGAAAGAAGGCGTTCAGATATTTGTGTATAAGAAAATAAATCTATCGGAAAATATGTCTATACGGAAAGAAGGCGTTCAGATTTATATATACAAGAAAAAAAATATACCAGGAAATATATCTATAGGGAAAAAAGGCGTGCGGAAATTTTTATACAGGGAAAAAAGACGATCGGAATTTATTATACAAGAAAAAAAAAATATCGGAAAATACATCTAACAAATCCTGAATCTTGTTGCTCACCGATCCGTTCAAAAATACACATAAGTACTGAATATAATTAATAGATATTATAATTATACAATTAATACAGAAATGTAATGGTACTTAATGAAAAGGAATATTGTGTATATTGTTTCGACGAATCAGATACTCTCAATAAAATCTATACATGAGGCCAAAGCTGTTCATAAATATTAAATGACTTTATTATCTCTATACGCCTTACTAACTCTATGTGTCCTATTGTGGAAAAAAAAAACACAACGACAGTCAAGAACGGAATTCTTAATTTGAATTTTTCAGATTTTTGAGATGCTAGTCCATTGCTTGGAAAGCCCGTTAGAAATTGAAACTTATTTGCAATATAATAAGGTCGTATTTTGTAGATCTCTCTCATACTTATAGTAGGCTATTAAGATAAAATTAAATATCCCACAAAAATAAGCAAGCAGAATTAAACTTTATGTCAAAGACATAAGTCATAAATTTCAATGCCAAAGTTTTAACTAAGGATGTTTCTCGCCTAATATGAATGGACCAGTGTAAGCATCAGTTAGCTAGCCCTAAGCAACCAAAGGTCAAGCTGCAGTTGAAAAACTAATAAAGATAAAGTTAAGCTGATAATTTTCCCGCCGTCTCCATGCTTCTTTAAGTTGGGTATTGACTGGTCAGCTGCCTGTTAGCTATAGTTTTCGCGAAAATCGCCAGGACAGAGGTGAAAATTTTTGTATGAAAACTTGCAACTTTAAATGCATTTTTTGACGAAACTATTGCAGTCTAAAATGAAGTCAAAATCAGTCCATCGACTCAATTTTTTGCAAGCTTTCTAATGGTACCCCACACGATTCTTACAAATGAAAAAAGTTTCAGCCTACCCCTCTCAACCCCCTAAATTTCCCCCTTTAATAAGAAATAAGCAGTTTTGACTTATTCACAATATGAGTGGTGGTAATTGCTATAACTGTTCCAAATTTTAGGTATCTATGTCAAACGGTCTCTGAGAAAAACGTATTTAACTGATTTGCAAGACCGAAGTGATCCCATAAGTGTTCCGTAAACAAAGTTTTGTACGGAACACTAATAAATATTCTAAATGGTGTGTCTGTGCCCGACGGGTACCAGTAGTTAAAATGTCCAGACACACGGCAGTGTCGGCCATATTCGAAGGAAAAAAGCCCTTCGAGTCTGGGACCCACTGATTAACAGTCCGCCGGACGGTATCGGCCTGTCAGTTGTTCAGAACTGTCAATATTCTGTTCTAACTGACAGGCCGATACCGTCCGGCAGACTGTTAATCAGTGGGCCCCTTAAAACTAGTATACAGGGTGGCCAAAAAATAAATGTATTCCCATTGCCAGGGAAGTTTTGGGATTATACTGAGAAACTTTTATAATAAAATTATACTACGGGACCACCCCGAAATTGCGGAAAAAAATTTGGCTGATTCATACATTTTGGCTGGTCCATTTCTATGGGAGGGTATTTTTTTTTCGCGATTTCGGGGTTGATCCCATAGTAAAAGCTGCTCAGTAGGTATATGTAATCCTAAAACCTCTCTGGCAACGGGAATGCACTTATTTTTTGGCCACCGTATAGAAGGACAGATATTGAATGTACATAGAAATAAAATATTAATGAAAAAAAATAATAAGAGGTGTACTCTCTCCTTTAATTTAACTTTATATTCAACTGGCCCACTCAGGCCAAACATTCGACAGGCGGCATCAATCCGTTGTTGTTCGATTGCCTCTAATTTATCTCGCAGATTGAAACCGATTAAGATTTATTATTTTTTTCCACCTACACGATCCATATATGTATATATAATAGATCTGGTTACCAAAGACTATTACAAAAGCTAAACTTTTACAAAAGATCATCCCTAGGCTACCAAATTATTTCAGGCGGTTACGTGATGATTTTCTAGTAATACTTATAAGAATAGTACAGTCATCAGCAATAGTATCTTACGCAACTAGGGCCGCAAAAATATATGACGCGCTCTTATTGCGCTCCAAATAAGAACGTGTCACATATTTTTGCGGCCCTAGTTGTGTAAGATACTATTGCTGATGACTTATGAGGTTAGGTTAGAAAGGAAGATAGTAGAAGGGAAGGAAGAGTTTTGGGATTCAAACTAATTTGCTCTTGGAAAATATTTCCGGAAAGGAAAATTAAACAGATAGATGTTAGTAAGTGCAATAGATAATGAAAATATATGGGCTCTAAAACTTTTGTCAATCGTTAGATAGAACATTTCAACAACGTATTAAGTACTTAAATTTATTTACCTACCAACCGTTATCTAATAAAGGTTGATTCACGTTAGACCGGGCCGTGTCCGGGCCGGAGCATCCGGAGCATAGTTTTCTCTGGAAAGCATCACGTGATCGCCTGTCATGTCATAGAAATGTAACAGAAGCTCCGGCCCGGACACGGCCCGGTCTAACGTTAGCCATCCTTTACTCGTAGGTTTTCTAAAAGAAAATAAATCCAACGTAATTGGGTACGCTAACTTTTCCCGGGATACCGGGAAAAATGAAAAGGCAAGTACAAGGAAAAAACAATACCATCTGCAGCCAAAGTTATTCAAGGAATTAAAACTAGAGAAGACTGGAGTATTTTATTACGAGCTTGCAGTTTCACGGGCTATTGCACTTGTTACTTGCATTCCTCTTTTAAGCATTCAGGGTTCGTTTCACTGTTTGGCAAGCGTTGCAAAGTTATTATCGATATGAATAATTGATTTTTCTGTCATTCAACAGAGACAAAGTGTTCATCATACAGGGTGATTTTGTTGTTCGGCCATACTCTGAGGTCATATTGATAAAATGTGCAAACAAAAACATAAAAGAAATCAGATGTTACAAAAGAATAATATAAATTAAGTGTACGCTGCGGGCTGCCGTTGGTGAATGAAAATGCGAAAAACTTATGCTGTAGAGTATATAATACAATATTTACACAATCGCACGGGAAAAGACAAATAATATATACAAATTTACACATAAAATTACAACAGATGTGAAAATATAAACATTTGTGGCTCATTGATAGAGAAAAACTATGATATAAACAAAAGACGCGCGCTGGCCTCGGCATTCTTACCGGCCAGGCTGCCAGCACCGGCCCAGCAAAAAGGTTTGTACGTTCCGTCGTCTACATTCCCCACCCTAGTGCTGGTACAGCACTCAAAACCAAGGTGATATTACGGCAAACGGTGTGCGTTACAAGTTCCCATTCTTTTCACTGGCTTAACCCTCGACATAGCACCGTATGCGTCGCCGAGTACCAGAGTTGCCATAGGGCTTTATCACAAGGAGGTCTGTCGGGTGGAACCCGCTTCTTCTGTGGACAGTATTCAGGTGCGTCAAACTCAAGTAGTGTCGAGTACGACATGGTTAAGTCCTCTCGGCCATGCGAAGTGGTTATCACGCTGTGCATACACCGGTCCTGACGTGTATGAGTAGCCGAATGTTCACAGGATGTAGCCAAACGTCCTCCTGAATGCACTGACGAATCACATTTGTGTGCGAGCTGTCCGACAGGAGAGTTTTCGTCACAATTTACAACAAGTACATTTGACACTAGCAAATTCAGTTCGCTGGCACTATTATGTACACTTGAAGTTTCATTATATACACTTAACATATTTACATTAGTCACTGTAGTGTCACACATTTGTTGGCTAGTAGTACTACGGGCGTCTCGAACCTGCACGCTGTCCGCGTGGCTACACATCTCGGCGTGGTTGGCGAGCTCGCGGTTCACGAGTGATACCTCGCACACAGATTCGTCGTCAATGTGAAGTGTAGCAGGTGCAACAGGCGGCGGCTGGTACAGTCTGGCCGTATATTGACATTCGTGACCAAACTGTTCCTCGTCACAGTTCGTAGAGACGGTACTGGAGTCAGTTATGTATCGCTGCCATACATGACCCAAAAATTTTTTATTAAGCTATGAGCTTCATCACATCTGATATTTGAGTAATTCTAAGCATTTCTAGCCTGGGAGGCAAAAAGAAGCGTGCGTCTAGTCGGGGAGGGTGGGGTCATCTTTAAAAAAAATCTATTCTGATCCTGGTGGCTGCTAGGGCAACTTTGGTATCATTTTCGTATAAACCAAAGACGTAGAATTCATTGCTGATATTTGTTTTTTTCAGTTTCATAGTAATTTTACAAGCAAAACGTAAAAAGGTGAAAATTTTGGTTGAAGATTTTTGCTACGCGGTGCCGAAACTACAAAAGATAGAAAGTTGAAATTTGCACACTAGATTACATTTATAAAGTGTATAAGAGATAAGAAGCGATTTTGAGAAATTCAACCCCTAAGGGGGTTAAAAAGGGGATGAAAGTTTGTATGGGGTTCAAGTTTTATTTTAAGCTAGGAATTTGAAACTTCGTAAAACGATATATTATTAAAATACAAGAAAACTAATTTCAGCGTTTTTGAAAATTCATCCCCTAAGGTGGTGAAAAGGGGGTTGAAAGTTTGTATGGATATCAAAAAATTTTTCGAACGCGGGACTTGAATCTTTGTATTTGAGGATATTATTAAAAGACAGGAAAAGTAATTTCAGCGTTTTGTAAAATTCATCCCCTAACAGGGATAAAAAGGGGTTGAAAATTTGAATCCATTACAAATCCGAGTAGACGCACATTTCTTATTGCTTCCCAGGCTTGAAATGCTTAGAATTACTCAAGGAATATATGTGATGAAGCTCATAGCTTAATAAAAAAATTTTGGGTCAACTTTATAACTGCTTCCGCTACGGCGCCCGGCGCGCTAAAAGTGCTTAAGCGCGACTCATCAGGGCTGGCGGGCGTGTCGGCGGTAGTTGGCCAATATTCCATCTTGGCCGAATTAACGCAGTCGCGGCCAAAGTGGTTGTCGTTGGTATGTGTAGAGGCGGTGGCTAAAATGTAACACGCGTTCAATAACAACACATCAGTGCCGGCGGCGGGAGTGTCGGCGGCAGCCGCCGGTTGGCGCAGCCCGACCGTTTTGTTACCAGTATCGTGGTCTGACTGCACCTCCAGTTGTTCCCGCTGCGGCTAGCTTGTAGAGCCCGCGCGTGACTTGAGTGGACTGTATTTCGCATTTAGTTCAGCTAAATCCACCTCTAGCTGTTTGTCGATAAGCGCTATTTGTATTCTTGCCTTTTCCTTAGCTGCCTCCAATTGCAGCCGTCTTCGTCTGGCTAGTACAGATGATGCTTTAGAGTTACTCGAACAGTGTGGTGGTAACGGCGGCGGAGTAACGTCGCTCGCACGATGAGACAACGGCAGTCGTTCCGCCCGACCGCTAATGAAAACTTCTAAAGTTATTATCTTTGATCTGTACCTGAGACTGCAGTGTAGACGTTGATGTGCTATATACTGCACTTAATTCGTTTTCACGCGTAGCATATTGCGTACTAGCTGTGCCCGCGGCTCCGCCCGCGTGGAATTCGGTTTGGGTCAGTAAGCTGCTAAATATATAAAAAATAGTAAATTACATTACGCTGTATTTTTTTATTCAATAAATTATAACATTTATAATTTCCTGCATGATACTTAATTTCTTAAAATAATTCTATCATAATGTTTCATACTTTTTAGAGCGCGATTTGTACCTAGTAGTCCGACTCCGACTACGCCCGACTCTTTTAGTATAAGAAAGTCGAAGTCGCCTAGCTTTGGACCGCGTGCAGTGCGCCACATACGTCGGGAAATTCCCGACTCTTTTAGTACGAGGGCGCAGAAGGAGCCCGGCTTTGGAACGCATTCAGCGCGCCACGTGCGTCGGGCGTAACCCGACGCTTTGAGTATGAGGGTGCCTTCGGCTCCCAACTTTGGCAAGCGTACAGCGTGTTACGTACGTCGGGTTACGCCCGACGCTTTGAGTATGAGGGCGCCGAAGGCGCCCGGCTTTGGAACGCGTACAGCGTGCCACGTGCGTCGGGCGTAGCCCGACGCTTTGAGTATGAGGGTGCCTTCGGCGCCCAACTTTGGCAAGCGTACAGCGTGTCACGTACGTCGGCCTACGCCCGACACTTTTAGTATGAGGGCGCAGAAGACGCCCAGCTGTGAAACGCGTACGTTACGCCCGACGCTCTGAGTATGAGGGCGCCGGAGGCGCCCGGCTTTAAATGCGTACAGCGTGTCACATACGTCGGTCTACGCCCGACTCTTTGAGTATGAGGGCGCCGAAGGCGCCCGGCTTTGGTAACCATACAGCGTGTCACGTACGTCTCTTTTAGTATGAGAAAGTCGAAGTCGCCTGGCTTTGAACCGCGTGCAGTGCGCCAAGTTGTCGGGCTACGCCAGATTCTTTTAGTATGAGGGCGCCGAAGGCGCCCGGCTTTGGAACGCGTACAGCGCGACACGTACGTCGGGTTAAGTCTGAAGCAGTGCCGGATTAAGATATTTTGATGCCCTAAGCATTTCTAGACTCCCCCCCCCCCGTAGTGCCCCCTCTCCCTAGGGTCATTAAGATTACATTTTATTTTTTGGTAAATTGAGTGAAGTTCATTGCCGCATTACAGCTGAGAATGGAAATCAGTCACATCATTTTATCACGAAAATTGACAGTGCCGCAGCAGTAATGTTGCAACAGAGTACCTAATGCTGCTGCAGTCGCCACCTGAATGTCACCTTTATCATATGTTAGGTTAGAATGATTAAATGATTGAAATGATAGAATGTAATTGAAAAGGCGAGCGAAGCGAGCGCGAAAATTTGTTCATTTGTACATTTTTACTTTTAGTATGGAAATCAGTCACGTCATTTTATCACGAAAATTGACAGTGCTGCAGCAGTAACGTTGTAACAGAGTAATGTTGCTGCAGTCGCCACCCGAATGTCACCTTTATCATATCTTAGAAAGTGATTGAAAACGCGAGCGAAGCGAGCGCGAAAATTTTTCGATATAAAAACGCAATATGATAGACAGCTGTACATTTTTACTTTTAGTATGGAAATCAGTCACATCATTTTATCACGAAAACTGACAGTGCCGCAGTAGTAATGTTGCAACACAGTGGTAGCACATATTTGAAAAAAGTTTGCCCCTCCTTCCTAAGTAGCGCCATAAGATTCAGGGGCAAACTTAAATCAAGCGAGGGTTGTGGCTACCCCCCCTTTTAAGGGTTAGATTTTTATAGCCTATAACCTGGCCGGAGATGTCTTCGACCGATTAGTAAAGTTTGCATCAAAATCCGTTCAGCCGTTTTCACGTGATGCGCGTTCAAATAAACAGACAAACAGATAAACAGATAAACAGATAAACAGACAAACAGACAAAAATTCTAAAAACTGTTGGAACGTGTTCTGTTATCGATTCTAAGTATCCCCATTCAACTTTTTTTCAAATATCTTCCATGTACAGACTTTCGACCCTCTACAGCTTTATTATATGTATAGATTCACCATAGCAGCATGCGTGGTTCCAATCCGGCTCGAAGGACCAAATGTACGCTGCGGGGTGCCGTTGGTGAATGAAAATGCGAAAAACTTATGCTGTACAGTATATAATACAATATTTACACAATCGCACGGGGAAAGACAAATAAAATATACAAATTGACACATAAAATTACAACAGATGTGAAAATATAAACATTTGTGGCTCATTGACAGAGAAAAACTATGATATAAACAAAAGACGCGCGCTGGCCGCGGCATTCTTACCGGCCAGGCTGCCAGCAAGCGCCCAGCAAAAAGGTTTGTACGTTCCGTCGCCTACATTAAGTATATACCTACATATTAAAAAAAACATGTGTATTAAAACCGGCACTTAACGAATTAACGAACGTTGCTCTTGCGCATGTCAGCTGTAGATTGCATTATAGCCCAGTCACGAGCTGCAACAATTATGATATATTTCCTAAATATAATATTATTGCTACAGACACAATCTAAATGGATTATTGCTTCTACACGTTCTTCCGTAACTTTACAAAGATTATCCACGATTCAACAATTGAGCCCAAAGTATGCTCGGAAAAATAACAACACACGTCATTATAACAACTCGTAAAGAACTTATGTTATAACAATGCCCGAGCTTTCTCTTTCTAACTCTCAAATTGTTGGAAACTTTTGAACGTGCGGGATTCCAACCCGAAAACGACTCATGACAATACAGGGTGAATGACATACTCTGTTATGAATTGATGAAATAAAATAATACCTATTAGGTATAGCCAGAAATAGCTATTGTTTTAAAATAACAATATTAAATATTAAACTAAAATAACCTGACTTCGACTTTTTGACAACCTGAACTACAATATTGATAACAGGGTTTAGTAAGTAAGTACCTAATTAATTTTAAGTCTGCATCTTTAAGTATTCAAAAAAAAGAGTAAACATAATCTACACTAAAATGGTGATGCTGATCAAATAATGTAGGTTAAAGTCAGGTCGTTCAGTGACAGATCCAGGTGGTTTTGTAATGGTTGGATAATCAATAAATGTTATAACTACCCGAAAATGTACAAATTATTTGTTTACTTTTATTTAAGTAGGTACCTAAAGATACTGAGTATAATTTTAGCCACGATATTGATAATTAGTAGGTAATATAATACGGTTACTCTATTCTGCCTCACTAATGTACTTGTAATATTCGCAAATAATAAAACTAGGTGTATGTCTTTAACTGATCATGAATAGCGATAAAAAAACTGTCCAAGAAGTTAATTTATGATCCCGCCTCCTAAATCACTCTGTACAAGTACTTGGATATTGTCATTAGAAGCGCTTTAGGAAGTAAAATGGGATTAAACTGAAATTGCCAACTGTGAGGATTATGGGGACTTTCCCCGAATTGGGTTAATCTCCGTATGATTACCGATATAAACAGAGCGCTGCAGATAGGTACTGCTATCACGATGACATGAAAGATCAGGGTCACGGTCAATATCCCACCCAACTGCTACTGATAAAAGGTTCAGTCCGTGACGTGGCTGCAGTAATGACACGGCAACAGCAACGCCACTGAATAAGTCGCAAATCGGATGTATATTAGACGCCGAATATAATCATTGTGATACAAAACAAAACTTGTAAAACATAATTAACAAGCAAGACCTTTCACATTGGGACACTACCTACGTATTTCCCAGAATACAGTTTCGTCTGCGATAACAAGTTATTTACATGTGTTAATCAAAACATTAATTTTATTGCCTTTATTGGTGTATATTTTATCTATCTTATATTATAACGTTGACGTATCAATAATCAGTTCAGTCACGCCGCGAGAACCAAACTTGAAAACAACTCCAATTAGAACTTAAATTTCAACGAAGTTTTCTAAATCTGATTGGTATCACTTTGTGTTAAGTGGTTTAGAACTTAAATAGCTCAAAGTCAATGAAGAAGAACAGAATTTGTCGTACATATTGTGGTTAATTCTAATGATTTACAAGTTATATTATTATACTTATATAGTTATATTCATTATAGAAGCAGTTGGTGGCCGAATGGATATGACGTCAGACTTTCAATCCGGAGGTCGCGGGTTCAAATCCTGCCCAAGTAGCACAGATAGCTCTATAACAACTCACTTTTAGTTCTATCTAACGCTCTGTGCGTATTAAGACACTTATAACAGCACACATGTGGTCCTACAGCTGTATAATAGATTTCAGTGATATTTATATAGTTTAGGGCTGATTAAAAGCTGCATTACGGCTCTGAAAACTACCATTAATACGCAAAGAGTGATATAAAGGTATATTTGCTACGAACCTATACAGCTTTAAGGGTTATCAAATGCTTTAACCGTTATAAGGTCTGTTTAGTGGATAAAATTACGCCATGTGCTGTATAAGGAGGTAATTGTGGACTTTTATTACGTTGACTTATTAAGGGAGCACAAGTGAACTATTATGAAGCTAATAGACGTATAATGGAAAACATGTGGCACATTATACAGCTTTTCGCTTAACATGTTTACCGCTAAGCAGCTTTTATTACGCTGACTTTTAAGGGACCACGAGTGAACTAATATGAAGCCAATAGACGCATAATGGAACACCTGTGGCGCATAATACAGCTTATCGCTGAAGGTGTTTACCGCTAAGCAGCTTTTATTACGCTGACTTTTTAAGGAAGCACGAATGAACTATTATGAAGCCAATAGACGTATAATGGAACATACGTGGCGCATAATACAGCTTATCGCTGAACATGTTTACCGCTAAGCAGCTTTTATTACGCTGACTTTTAAGGGAGCACGAGTGAACTAATATGAAGCCAATAGACCTATAAATGAAACACATGTGGCGCATAATACTGCTTATCACTGAAGATGTTTACCGCTAAAGCAGCTTTTATTTTGCTGACTTATTATAAGGGAGAACAAGTGAACTGTTATGAAACCAATAGACGTATAATCGAACACATGTGGCGCATAATACGGCTTAGCGCTGAACATGTTTACCGCTAAGCAGCCTATTATACTACCATTGAGACTGTGTGTATAGCGGCTATTTAAACGTTCACAAGATACCTTATAACTGTTTAGAGGTTCACTAGTGTATCGAAAGAACGACTTGGACTTTATAGTGGTTCACTTAAGTATCTTAATCAGATATATAACAGTCGTATGCTGCATATTAGAATTTTAACGGTTCACGTTGCTTTTTAACATTGACCGCCATTTTATTGTATATAACCTACAAAATTTAAATTACTTTTCCAACTTTTAAGGGCAACAATAACGTTTTGTGCATGAGTTCTTAACCTAAATCACTAGTTTAGCACTTCCTATAACGTATTATTAACTTTTTATCTCATAATTCCGTCCAAACCACTAAAATAGTTTTTACACAATAGCTTATTTATATCATTAATTTAAATAAATCCTGATTATTCTCGTGGCGCATTGAAATTTTCTTAGATAATGTATATATATAATGTCAATAAACATGCATTCCCAAACATCTTTCTCACATTAATATATAAAAGATCATGTACTAACATTTAACTAAACACTTTAACAAAATGACTTATGGTGTTGTTGCGCTAAAGGTTTTTGCTTCAATATAAATATGTTTTTTAAGGCAGAGGTGTAAAAGTATGTTAATAATTATCTTTTATTCAGCCCAACGTCAATCTTTCCCGGTATTAGGGCGCATATGTGACATATTAACTGAATAAAGGGTAACTGGTGGTCTCATACCCAGTCAATATACACCTCTTATAACTCCTGTTACCCCTTATAATTCCATTAAATTGCTGCTACAATGCTCTTAAACAGCTATGTGAACTTAAGGCTGCATAATTTGTGCCCATTTAAGAGTTATAAAAGCTGAAAAGAGGCTTATACAGCTCTTATACAGCTTTTTTATTCCAGCTTCAAGCGTATTCGTACTTCATTATGCGGCTGCTATACAGCTAATCTGTGCTACTTGGGTGGCTCGTACCAATGAGTTTTTCGGAACTTATGTGCGAAATATCATTTGATATTTACCACTAGCTTTTCGGTGAAGGAAAACATCGTGTGAAAACCTGCATACATCTGCGAAGAAATTCATAGGTGTATGTGAAGTCCCCAATCCGCATTGGGCTAGCGTGGGGACTATAGCCCAAGCCCTCTCGCGCATGAGAGGCCTGTGCTCAGCAGTGGGACGTAAATAGGCTAAAATGATGATGATGCTACGGTTATATTATTTAGTATTTAGAAACTGAAGGTACCGTAAAGTCGGTCTGAACTTTACTGAAGGAATTTATAGAGTTAGACCAAGAAAAATCTGCAGCGATTTTGACAGCACACGCAGTGCAAGCGTTATTTATACGTCATCATTTTATATAAGTTTGACGTTTAAAATAACACTTGCACTGCGTGAGCTATCAAAATCGTCGCAGACTTACCTTGGTCTAACTCAATCCATTACTGAGTAACCTATTTTCCGTACCGACGCAATTTGTAAGTTGCTAAAGGTTCCTAAATCTGATTTGTACGGAATCGTTAACACACGGGATGTTCGCATCGTACACTTTGTGAACTGAAATCACTTACACTCAGTTTGGAAGGGACCTTCGTACATTTCTTCGATGTACTTAGTTATTCTATCTGTTGAGTATCCCACGTGGGTAAAGGTTTAAGAGCCAACGGATTCTTATTAATGAACTGTCGAAAAAATTGTGTTTAATTAACACGTTTGTATAATAATATAAATTAATGATCATGGATTAGAATAAAAGTGGCTAAAATCTTTAACACATTCACTGTGGCTTAACCCTTTACCAGGCCAAGGGAAATATTCCACCCACATCTTATATCGGTTACCGTAGTCAGGTTTTAACTCCAAACCACCTACAAAATATTTTGTCAATCCCTGAAAATATTATTTTATGATCTTCATTCACAACACGCTTCTAAATTGCGTAATATATCTTTGGCAGCCATTTCAATTCACTTGAACGCTAATTTCAGCAAACTACGGAGAAATTCGAACACTTTCCATAATTTCTATGAAACAGAAGTACATAGATCGAACAATTTTTTGATATTTTGTAGATTTTGAGTGTTGAAAGCAAATGTAATCGTAAACATTGCTAAATATTCATGCATTATTGTGTATGACCAGAATTAGGATGTGGGTTGACATTATCCCATGGCCTTATTAGAGTTTAACTGTGTGGGAGCTATTTTTCCCATGGCCCGGTAAATTGTCTTGTCATGTCATAAAAACTCACGTAAGTAATAAAACAGTTTTTGTGTTCAACCTAGAGCGAATTCATGTACCTAGCTATAAAATCTCCTTTTAAAGGCTTTCCCTGAAGAATTTCTTCTTGTAGATACATAGTATCATAAAATTGAATAATTGAATTGAATTGAATAATGTTGTGTTGCTTTTAACCAAAAAGTAATGAGGTAAGTATTTATCCCATTGCCTGTCTAGGTGTGAGACTGTGTTACATATATACAGGCTGATCAATCCAAATGGGTCAAGATTGAAAAAACGTTTGAATGCCCTTATTATTAAATCGAAGCTATGGTTCCTAAGAACAGATTTCGCTATCTCACAAAGTTTGTGACATCTCCATACTGACCCATTTGGATTGATCGCCTTGTAATATAAACGATGTTTTTGATACAGCCTGTATATTTAAAAATAAATAACAAAAACCAAAGAGCCCCAAAATCTAATCGGGTCATGGGAAGAATAGTTCCCACACAGGCAAATTCTAGCCAGGCAATGGGATAGAGTCATCCCACATCCTAATTCTGGTCATATCACAAGGACGCAGGAGTATTTAGCAAAATATATGATTATATTACCTTACAATCATTAAAATCATGAAAATAACAAAAAATGGTTCTATATATCTGCTTGTGTTTTTCTTAAATTCAGTAAAGTTTTCGAATTTGTAAACAAACCACTAACATCACTGGTCAAGTGGATTTAAATGGCTGCTAAAGATATATTATTGGATTTTGAAGCGTGCCATGAATGAAGATCATAAAATAATGTTTTCAGTGATTGATATAATGGTTCGTAGGAGATTTGGAGTTAAACCTTGACTATTATAACCGATATAAGATGTGGGTGGAATATATCCCTTGGCCTGATCAAGAATATAATAAGACAAAATCTAGTATGACAGTTCATTACTTAGACAGGCGATGGGATAACCGTAACCCACATTTTTATTTCTGGTTTAGAGGAAGATCTCCGACTTTCATAAATACATTTTTTACAAGGCGTTCAATACGGTTGCAACAGCATATAAAGTACGTATTAAGACACGCTGGTTCTTCGGGGCCTGGTAAAGGGTTAAGGTCCATTTGACTCGGCACATTACCTATAGTTAACCTCTTCTCTGTGTTAAGGATCGTGGCTGAATTCGTAGTCATCTTTTGGGTTCCTACTCGTATATAGCAATGCACGCACGAGAACTTTCCAAAGTTGCGAAACTTTCCACATGAGAAATTCTCGGTAACTTCTGAGAATGTTCTCGAGAACGAGAATTTATTTATTAATCGTAGTTTATACCATGAATATTCACGATAGTTTAGGTGTAGTCCTTACCCCCAGAAAATTCCAACTTTTGGTCGTCCGCTTCCGGTCAGAAAAATGTATGACGGCCCGGCCAAACGGTCAGACTTAGGTGGGGGGTGCTCGACCAAATGTCATAGAGGGACCCTGGCAGTTTTTGACGCCGCCATTTTTTTTCAATATGGCCGACTTTTTTTTTAAACTTTTATAATTTTGTCCTAGCGCACTGAAATTTTGGTCACGGAATCTCGGGGTCTCCTAGATACCTATGAAATTTTTTTTTTAGAAAAATGCTACAATTGCGGGAAAACTGGCCACTTTTATTTTGTATGGCAACTTTTAAACGGTGCGTGATAGGTGGGGGGTGCTCGACCAAATGTCATAGAGGGCCCCGAGACAAAACAAACTGCATTTAAAAAAATCAAAATGGCCGACTTTTTTTTTTAATTTTTTCAAGTTGGTCCGAGCGCGCTGAGATTTGGCATGGCGGGAGATAGAGGCCTCTAGACTCTAATGAAACAAAAAAAATTTTTGGAAAAAATTGTCGAAAGTCGAAATGTTCTCTGATATACAGTGAGAATTTAAGCAACTTATTGGTAAATTTATCACATCAACAAAATAGCTAACTGTAATAGACAATAATATATGCATAATAACATTTAGTTTTAAGTTATGCCTATTTAAACTTTATTTCAAGTATATTCTCTTGTTTAAACAATAATTTCCAAGTTGCAGGAATGTTCTGAGAACATTCTCGAGAACGTTTCCGCTTTTTGGGAATGTTCTGCAATTTGTACATTGCTTCTCGTATACATATTTGCTATGCTCTTGTCGGTGGAGTAATCGCCACTCTTCTTTTTGCTGGGCCAGCCTTTTAACTCCCTCATATGACACAACAGAAACTTTTTCTTTTATTTGGCTGAGATATATGTGAGATACATATTTTATGGTATGCTTAATAACTCGTTTCCGTCTTACTGGTTAACATTACTTTAACGGGACTTAATCACCTGACATACTTATTTAAGGTTTAAACTTTTTCGCTTGGATTATTTCCAGGACATTGGTGGGCATTGTCCCTTGGTCTCCATACTTATATAATATAATAGCACCCCGCCCGTTTATCTCCGAGACCATGAGGACAATTCCTTCCTTGAAACGTCAGATATAGTTTTAAAGGCTTAATAACAAAACTTCCGTGATGAACGTAGTGAGTGTGACCCATCATTTTGACAATAATGCCGAAAAATAGGGTAGTCTCTTGCCTCACCTGCCGCCGCCGTCGCCCGCGCCGAACAAAATAGGTCCGGGAGATCTACAGCCCTGCGTCGGTCTGCGTCTGCATCGGTCCACCAACGCGTTCTACCGTTGAAGATGATCCTCGTTATTGAGCGAAACCGTGTCGTACAATGTCGGGTAAGTGACCTGGTTTAATATATTTGGTAATTTGAAAGCTTTAAAGTAAATAATAATCGTGAAAGTTTAAAGGTGACAAATCAGGTCGAATATCTGCTTAATTAACTTCTCGTGATGTAATTACCAAACAAACTAACTTCTTTAATTGGAACAACCAAACTCTAGCTGTGAAACTTTACCTAGCAGAGATCCTAGCGGAATGGGGACATTACTGGA
Organism: Cydia fagiglandana; assembly: GCF_963556715.1. Lineage (NCBI taxonomy): Eukaryota > Metazoa > Arthropoda > Insecta > Lepidoptera > Tortricidae > Cydia > Cydia fagiglandana. The sequence continues at coordinate 6,013,973 of NC_085936.1, read as the reverse complement.
TGGAAACAATTTTAATATAACTTTTCTAGTCCAGACTAGACAGGTCTGACCCGGGTCAGAAGGATAAACGAAACAAAAGTAGTGAAGAACTCTAATGAACATCGCATTTCATGTTAAGTCCATGTTATCTCGCTTGACGAGGGTAAAATCATTTTATAGACAGAAAGAAGTAAATTGTAACTATTTAAAAGCTGTGAAAAACGTTTTGTTAACCTTTTCTCAGTCTTGTATTACTTTAATGGCCACTTAATTGTTTACATTACATAGAACAGCAATTTAAATTTGTCGGTAAAATACCTTTTTGTAAAAAGTTATCGCTATAAAATACAGCCGCTGCCGCTGTACGTGACGTTTGCCAGATGAGCCTTTTTACTTTCTTTTCATAGCTCTTGCTCGTGTAGGTAAACCTACTGTATCTATGTGTTGGGTTCTACCGCTATTCTATTTCACGGATATTTTACCAATGCGCTTAACAGCTCCTACAATGTCAGCTCCGCACGCTCCGTCTATCCGGGGGCTTAGGTAAGTGATAGAAAATGATAATCGTAACTTATAATGTATGGAGATGATGACGCGAGTTTTCGTTGTATCTGTCATTCTGATACATTTTGATTTTTTTAATGGTGTTTTGTCGACATACCATTGTATATAATCTTGACGAAGACACAAGATAAAAATATGATATTCGTAAAATTCGTCTAATTTGTTAATTAGGATCACGTGTCATTTGGTTCCAAAATATAGCAATTTTAATTGAGGATATTTTTCTAATATTTGGACTTTAATTATATTCTTAGAAATATTATAATGTATTACATAAAGACGTATTACATTAAGACGAAATTATTCCATTTATATTTTTCGGCAACCAACCGTATTGTGGTCTAAAAAAGCAATACGATTTTTCAAAACATGTTGGCTGAACCGACGGCACCTTAAATGCAGTAAATGCACAATCTGGAATAAAGCCCCTGCACTCGCAAAGCGCATCATTATTTTGTCCGAACGAAGTCCGGATATCCGGCAACGACAGAGGAAATTGAACGAGATCTGTATTCCTTATAGCCTAGCTTGTTTCTAGTTTTCTGGTTTATTGAGGTTTTTTAGCTAGTATAATATGTATATATTTGTAAATTTATATTTTTACAATAATAATTATATGACTAGTTTGCGCTCTTGGTAAGGTGCCCATCACGCAGGCAGCGTTCCCATGCTGGATTGTTATAGCCAATCTTTGCACGAGAAAGCTGCCTGCGCGAGGGTCACCTAAGGCCTGCCTTAGGCGTTTGCTGAGCGCCTTGTGAGGCCCGTTAGCCTCCCACCCCACGGACCTAGTTTCTGCCCGCGACTTCATTTGCTTAGAATTAGCTTAGTACTAATATTCATTGCTCTAGCATCAAAACCCACGGAGAAAACAGTAGAGTCCGTTTGTATGGAGAAATGACCACTCCTGTTGACTCTGAAGGGCTAATCTTAAATGTAAAATCCAATTTTCCTTAACAATCTAATTTACAAATTTCGGTACGACATGGGGGCATTTCAAACAGGAATTAATAATGTCGGTATTTGGCCCAATATTAAACCAATTATTGGCAAACCAATTTGTGGCCTTTATTAGTAGGCTACTACTGTGTGTTGACAATGCATTCCTGTTTGTATGGTTTGGATGCCAATTGCGTATGTGAGATACGTAGTATAAAAACAAAGATCACACTTACATTTTTACGAGATGGTTCACTTTTGCTAAGCTAATACGTACTTATATCGAAATAATAAGTTAGAACTGCTGTTCAATAACACAACTACCCTCCATGTATATTTCTTGACCATAACTGTCAGAACATAAGTAAGGTAAATAAAGTATTTTATAATAATAAGCCATGATATTAAATTTGTATTAGTTTGCGTTAATTATTCTATAATAAATTAAACTAAATGCAGCAAATACATTTGTTGAATTGAATTATTATAATAACCGGATGTGCAGGAAACATCTTATTTGTTATTCCCACCAAGAAGTGGTAGAAGGGGTGAAGTCTAATCGAATATAAGCGGGTGTCTGACAGTTGTGGGTCACTTCTCAGTTGGAGAGCTACGACGACGAACGAAGTTAAGTGTCAATTTTATTTAATTGTGATTTTATGACTTGTTATAAATTTCTGTATGTTTTCTTTGTGTTATAGTCTGATGGTATGTACGTTACAATCTTTAATGTGAATATAACCCTTTGATGAGTTTTTAATAGTTACTATGTAACGTATATTCCAACTGATTACGGTGTAATACATCATGTGGCTTATTGCTCGATCTTTATTACTATTTTAAACTATGCCAAGTGTGTACGTTAAGGTAGCCAGTACTAACTATTAAGCCACCAATATTTATTACGCATAAAATAATATTTTTGTGAATGATGTGATAATAAAGCCGATTAATTGTTCCGTAAATCTACAATATACTTTTACTTACAATCTGCTTATATAAATATATTACTTAAATAATGTCTACCATTTTTCATATTCTAAACCTTGTAGTTGTCGCTATAATAAATACATACCTTTGAGCAATAATTAACTAGTCTTAATTAAATACTGCCTTACATCCTTATTTCCTATTTTATCAACGATAATATTAAAGTAAATCTGACATCAGAAGTGGGATGATATTACACACATTCTATGCCTACAAAACTAATGTTTCAGGAGCAGTACGAGTATAAGGACTGCTTATGCTAGTCAACAGCGGGACGCCATCCAACTCCAAACAGACACTGTAAGCCGCGCTATCCTGGACACAAGGACACTGGTGTTTCACTTTCAGTGAAAACCCCAGGTGAAACAAGATATTTGGTATACTAAGCATGATGCTTTTTTTGGAGAACCGCAGCAAGCAGCTCAAAAGTACTTCGCAAAACAGAAACTGCCGCACCTGTGAGACGCTGCGGAGTGGCGCCTGTCTGGAAGGATGACTGATGAATGATGTTGTTTCTGGTATGTTAAAATTTGGTTACACTTAAAAATAGGACTGTATAGGTATGTTTAGATATCGAATCACATCGAATAGTTACAGAGTTAGATAACGTAAACGTCTGTCCTTTTCATAACCTGTTATGTAACCATAATGACGCATAAATAAATATTTTCTAATCTATACTATTCTAAATGACGACTTAGTTAATGACTGAATCGAATAATAAAAAAAAAAAAAAGAAGCTATTTGTGAAATTGGATTTTAGAAAAGCAGTTTGGTTTGAATAGGTATCCAAACGTTGGAATAACGTTATTTATGGCCTGGATAAATATTTTAATCGTGATCAGTTAGCTACAACTCGAATCTCATTATAAAATTTTGAGGTCTGCATTAAAGACTACGTTGGAAATTTTAGGCGGTTAATAACAATGGGCATTTTAATTGTAACTTACCGCGTGTCTTAAGTTAGGTACGTTTATCAAGTCAGGTTCAGCTGTCGGTTTAGTTACGAATTTGATACTTAATTTAATTGTTGCGGTTATGATATTTGTCGTCAGATTTGTGACTTTTCCTAACCGGCCGTTAACTGTATACAGTTAAGTGGAGATACCCTTATACGTCCTTTGAATTTTTTTAGTCACATTATTTCTTATTTTTGTTACGATTGATACGAATAAATATTTATATAACACCAGTTACTTAGGTTCAATAGTCTGATATCGAAGGCACATATCTTAAAGATTCTATCTCACCGATCAGGATCTTATCAAGGAACTATTTCAATAAGTATAAAACAGTAAACAATATTAAACTGTCAGGTCGTTTTAAAACTGTAAAGGATAAAGTCAACAAACACGCTTTTGGTTTTCAGTTACAAGCCCCTCGTAAGCTTATCGATATTAAAACAGTCGGTGGTAGTCGTGATACTTTCATAAATAGTAATAACGGCTATTTACAATTTTGCACCTACAGTGCTTATTGCGAGTTCTGTGTACAGATAGTAATACGCGTTTGGCATAAAAGCGTTTTTGAAAGTATGCTTCCAATTTGATAAATTTACTGATTGATGGATATTAAATGACTATAAAAAAAAAGGATATCTCAGTGACAACCTTAGACAATTACGTCATACAAAATAGTAGACTAGTCAGTATTGTTCTTGTGGTAATCAGAGGTAATTCAAGTCCCGTGTTAGTAAATTATGTTTTGAAACCGTGAAGTTGAAAGATTTTTGCACATGCAAATTAGTCAGTAAATAAAAAGCACATATTCTCTTGGTAATAAAAATACTTTTTAAAAAAAAAGGGGGTAAATATACAACATAGAGTACAATAAATGTGTACAAAGTAAACATATTCCTTTAGGACCATTCATCTAGGTGACCTGTAACTGGGTTGCCAACTTTTTTTTTTGGTGGAATATAGTATTTTCCAGAATAAGGCATCAAAAATATAGTACATTTCAAAAAAAAAAATAGTACTTTTAGATAAAATACTAAACATGAGTGTAATATACTTTTTATCGGAAATATAGTATTTTAGCGTACTATATATTTTTCCAAAAGTATATAGTACAAAGAGCCAAAATATAGTACAATACGATATAATATAGTACGGTTGGCAACCCTACCTGTAAGGAATATAAAAAAATATATACACGGTGTAACATGAGGGGGCCGAATAGTTTTAGCAGCGTATTCCTGATTATATTTAGAGACAAAGTCCTTTAAACCTTTTTGAAATTCGCCTAGTTTCAGAGTTCATTTAATACAAATACAAAAAAAAAAAAAAAACTAGTTTTCTTTTTGATGACGATGTTACTACTATGGGACGTAGTCTAAATATCCTTATCGATAGATGTCAAAAAGTAACAAGTAACACTTTGCAACAACTATGATTTACGAAAAAAAAAATTTGTAAAAATGCATTTTAAGTGACATGTTTACCAATAACATATACTTTTTAATGTACAAGTACATTTAAAAAAAAAAAAAATTTTTTTTTTTGGGCGAAATTGACATATACACATATTACATTATTTTCTCTCTTTTGACCTCAGAAACGCGTGGTTAAGGTCTTTCGCATTCCTTGTGAACACCATGTATATACGATATTTTAAACTGTTATATACTTTACCAGTTCTCGTAGTAAACTCGCATAAGCCCTTGGGTATATGTACCACCATTTACCTGGTCTGGCGGTAATTAAATATGCTGCGGTAATAAAATGCCTATAACAATGGCAATTTTGTACCTATGATCTTCTGGTTCATTTTAATGTTTGTTTTAATTTTGGTACATACAAGAAAACATAAGACCACCGGAATACTGATAAAGCTAAGTGGAAGTTAGATAGGTGAATTAACCTTTTGGTGCCACTTGTTGCTATGAGTGAGCTGTTCAGGAATAAAACGAATCGTATAATCCTGATTCTATAGTATTTAGCAAACATCAATTTTTTATTTTTATTTATACCTAACCTATTGCCATAATGAAGCATGACTGATATAAATAATATGTCTTCGAATTAATTGTGTCCTACCCAGAAGCCCAAAACATCCTAGACCCATTCTAGAGAACAACTTTTGTAAGATGAATCCGCCTTTGTACGATAAGTTAAGATTCAACTAGAAGAATATCGCGTTATCTCCTGCGGTTTAAGGACAGTTACGATGGAAGCTCCAAAATACCATTTCATAAAAAGAAATACGTTGCCTATTATTTGTAACCACATTTTTATTTTGCCACCGAAGCTTCAGCTAAATAAAAGATAGATCTATACATAATGAATACATTATAGATAATACTGATCACTGACTTTTAAAATAGTTGTTTTGTGGGATGGCCGAACGGAGTTTAAAATTCTGTTACATTAGGTTTATATAATTCATGGGAGTGCCCAACGTAGGAAGTTCTAATGGAATGAAAAAAAAAAAAAAAAAGAACGAAAAAAATGATAAATGTTTATTTCTGTTAAACGATTCAGGTTAATTTTTAAAATTATTAGGATTAAGAAGTTTTATATACTTAAGGTAATTTATGTATTAAAAAAAAAAAAAAGAAAAAAAAAAAGAAAAGTTTATAAAGTTTACTTATGTGAATGAGACATGAGTTGATTATCGATCGATTGAGAACTTCCAGTGTACATCATTCCAGTGTAGTTAAAAAGCTTATTTGACAAAATAATAACCGATTAATAATTGCTGCCGAGCCTGCGAGCTCTCACTTGATGTAAGTGAAAAAGTAGCAATATAGGGACCTGCTGCAGAGCCTGCGTGCCCCACTTGATGTTATAGGTGGACCAGTAGCCAACTCAGGGCGATACATGCTACCGAGGCTGACTTGATGTGATAAGTGCCCGTAGCATGGTGATTGTAAGTAGGATAATTGCTGCCGAGCCTGCGAGCTCTCGCTTGATGTAAGTGAAAAAGTAGCAATATAGGGACCTGCTGCAGAGCCTGTGTGCCCCACTTGATGTTATAGGTGGACCAGTAGCCAACTCAGGGCGATACATGCTACCGAGGCTGACTTGATGTGATAAGTGCCCGTAGCATGGTGATTGTAAGTAGGATAATTGCTGCCGAGCCTGCGAGCTCTCGCTTGATGTAAGTGAAAAAGTAGCAATATAGGGACCTGCTGCAGAGCCTGTGTGCCCCACTTGATGTTATAAGTGGACCAGTAGCCAACCTAGGGTGATACATGCTACTGAGGCTCACTTGATGTGATAAGTGAAACAGTAGTATGGTGATTGTAAGTAGGATAATTGCTGCCGAGCCTTCGAGCTCTCACTTGATTAATGTGATATGTGATATAGTATCTGACTAATAAAAAATAGTCATTGCATATACTAAGTTTAATATAATAAATAAATAATAATAAATATAGAAATAAGGTACTTCGAGAACGAAGCACCTGTCAGTATGGCCGTGTGAGATACGTAGTATAAAAACAAAGATCACACTTACATTTTTACGAGATGGTTCACTTTTGCTAAGCTAATACGTACTTATATCGAAATAATAAGTTAGAACTGCTGTTCAATAACACAACTACCCTCCATGTATATTTCTTGACCATAACTGTCAGAACATAAGTAAGGTAAATAAAGTATTTTATAATAATAAGCCATGATATTAAATTTGTATTAGTTTGCGTTAATTATTCTATAATAAATTAAACTAAATGCAGCAAATACATTTGTTGAATTGAATTATTATAATAACCGGATGTGCAGGAAACATCTTATTTGTTATTCCCACCAAGAAGTGGTAGAAGGGGTGAAGTCTAATCGAATATAAGCGGGTGTCTGACAGTTGTGGGTCACTTCTCAGTTGGAGAGCTACGACGACGAACGAAGTTAAGTGTCAATTTTATTTAATTGTGATTTTATGACTTGTTATAAATTTCTGTATGTTTTCTTTGTGTTATAGTCTGATGGTATGTACGTTACAATCTTTAATGTGAATATAACCCTTTGATGAGTTTTTAATAGTTACTATGTAACGTATATTCCAACTGATTACGGTGTAATACATCATGTGGCTTATTGCTCGATCTTTATTACTATTTTAAACTATGCCAAGTGTGTACGTTAAGGTAGCCAGTACTAACTATTAAGCCACCAATATTTATTACGCATAAAATAATATTTTTGTGAATGATGTGATAATAAAGCCGATTAATTGTTCCGTAAATCTACAATATACTTTTACTTACAATCTGCTTATATAAATATATTACTTAAATAATGTCTACCATTTTTCATATTCTAAACCTTGTAGTTGTCGCTATAATAAATACATACCTTTGAGCAATAATTAACTAGTCTTAATTAAATACTGCCTTACATCCTTATTTCCTATTTTATCAACGATAATATTAAAGTAAATCTGACACGTACCCAATTTGATTAATCAATTAATGCTAATATAGCCATTGTTCATTAATTAGCCTACTGCGAAAATAGTCGTATTAAAAATACACCGCCAACGCGGGTTGCTTTATCCGTAACTCACTCAAAAAAGATTAAACGTGCTATATTTGTTAATTATGACCTGAAGGATTAATTAGTTTTATAAAATAGATTATTTTACATTATTGTATTAAAATACCATTATTGTTAAAGTGTATATATTGGTATAACAAAATGGGCCACAGGATTCAGAATTAAACCCTCTAGTTACAAACATATTCCAATTTCCAACTAACAACTTGCACTAATGATATGTAATTAACTGTATAGGCTCATTAGCATCGACATGCATCTAATATATTAAGGAGCAATCTCATTAGTCCCGTGACCTACTTCTCTGTAATTTGGTTACGGTTCTTCATAGCGCAATAAATTTTGTATTGTTTAGTCGTGGAAGCAAATGACTTTAGAAGATGTACTAACATATATAACATAATAATTAAAGGATGATTCCCGCTAGACCGGGCTGTGCCTGGGACGAGGCGTCCGACATGTCATTCATGATCGGTAATGACGTGGTACTTTCCATATAAACGGCCTCCTAGCCTAGTCGGTAGTGACCCTGCCTACGAAGCAGGAGGTCCCGGGTTCGAATCCTGGTAAGGGCATTTATTTGTGTGTTCATCACAAATATTTGTTCCTGAGTTATGGATGGTTTCTATGTATATAAGTATTATATATGTATATATTATATATATCGTCGTCTAGTACCCACAACACAAGCCTTATTGAGCTTACTGTGGGACTAGGTTGATCTGTGTAAAATTGTCCTATAATATTTATTTATTATTTATTATAGAAAACGAAGAGCCGGAAGCCCCGGGCCGGCCCGGTGTAAAGTTACCTTAATGCCAGCATTTACTACGGTTCACTTGAGAGTTTGGGGTCCGCTCGGTAACCTTATCGTAAGAATTAACATAGACCTAGTATCATAATAATCAATTTTATAAAGTTGAAGGACAGGGTCACCATCTTCAATCTTCATTATCAGGCTAGTAACTGTATTCATTTTGAAAATATGTTATTGAATCTCATAATACCAATAGGTCTAGCTCACATTTAAATAGAAATATAAATATTATATTCGTTAACACACACTTATAATGGATAATTACACAAAACAGAAAAACATAAAAAGGAGAAAGTGCCACGAAATGGTTTCACCTCAGCATGTTACTGGCGACTTCCAGCGCTGATCTTTCGGTGAGACCATCATCATTATTTGTAGTATAGATGTTAACGAAAGTTGAATGAGGTAAAGAAAAGTCAGACAAAATAAGATTTAAGAGTCACCTAGCCGCCACCGTACAGACAAAATTACGCTCTCATATTAAAACGACTTGAAAACTAAAAGTACCTATTTATATAATATTTCCAATTGTCCTTTTCGCTCCAAAAAGAAAACATGCCGATAAAACAGCAAAGCGTCTGGAATTGACTCCCGAGTAGGTATTTCCTAGCGATTGCAATGGGCGTGAAATTGGTACCGTACGTATTTACGTCTTAAGGATAAACCGCGTAGAACTTATTACACCGATGTAGTAAACAAGAATTATTTATACAGGTTTACTAAAAAATAGGTGCCTTCCCGTTGCCAAGGAGGTTTTGGGATTATACTGAGCAGCTTTTACAATGGGACCAACCCCGAAATCGCGAAAAAAAATTTGGCTGTACATTTTGGCTGGTTCATTTTCTATGGGAGGATCAGTTTTTTTCGCGATTTCGGGGTTGGTCCCATAGTGAAAGTTTCTCAGTATATTTAATCCCAAAACGTCCCTGGCAACTGGAATGCAGTTATCTTTTAGCCACCGTGTATATGTACTATGTACCTTAAACGTGACGAATGGGCGTCATAACGTGGCACTCATGAGAGTGGCAAACAATCGTGCTGCATACTATGGTAAGCGGCCACCTCAACCAATGGAATCTTACAAGTTAGGTGTACCTCTCTTGTAGTCTTAAGAGTAGTGTGCTAGGCATTGGTCCAGAACATTTAGAGTACGGGACGGTGTGACGGGAGATCATACGAAGTCCCTCCTTAAGTGATCTATTTACTCTTTTTGTTAAATAAAACCTGTGTTGGAAATACAGAAAACAATTCCTAGATAAATCAAAGTGACAGTTGAAAGACAAACGGAAATGAGCTAAAGAAAAGAGCGAGTACCTAAGTACCTAGGTAAACCCGAACCATTAACAATATTATGGCTTACCGTAAAATGGCGAGTTGGGTGAAATTTGACTTTCAAACCTCGATAAAATTTTATTTTTACATGTGAAAACTGAATGGTGTATATAATAAGTAGTTCGGACGTTTGTATTTTAGTTTGTATTTTATTTTGGGTAGTTCCATTTCATAACTTTGACGATAAAGAGGAAAACCCACCTCACCCCGTAGTGCCTCGTATTTGGGGTGAGAGGGTTTTTCATACAAAGGTGATTTTAAAAGATTATTGGATCGATTTTTTTTATTATGCGTATTACTATAGCCCCATTTTAAATTGGAATACATTATTTTTGTAGGAGTAGCCTTAAAATCCCTTCTCACCCCCCTCTCAAACCTTCTCTCCCGATTCATAATTCAACTCTCCCCGCGAAACCTACTCACCCAATTTTACGGTACTAATCTTATTATTGAAAATTCTTATTTAATTATGATTTTAGGCTGCTCTTGTACATAAACTAATTGAGTTCTAAGAACCCTTTTCTCTTTTGGTTAATAGTCAACGAGCTGTCATAGTGCGGGTTGAAGACTTTATACTACACTTTATTTAGTATTTTTATTGTAAACTTTTGCCCGCGATTCCGTCTGCGTGGGTTAATGGTGATGATGGATAAACACCGTCCTATCTTCTTGGGCTTCAATCTATCTTACCAAATTTTATCTAAATCGGTTCAGCGGCTTAACCGTGATGCAAAAAACAGACAGGTAGAGTTACGTCCGCATTTATAATATTAGCAGGGGTAAAATTAGTTTCGCTCTATCATGCGCAACTGAATTTTGGACTGTTCGGACTCATTTTTAGGGTCCCGTACACAAAGGGTAAAAAAGGGACCCTGTCCGTATGTCCGTCTGTCCGTCTGTCCTTCTATCCGTCTGTCCGTCTGTCGGTCTGTCCGTCTGTCGATCTGTCCGTCTGTCCGTCTGACTGTCTGTCCGTCTGACCGTCTGTCTGTCTGTCACCAGGCTGTATCTCATTAACCGCGATAGCTACCGCGATCCTCGGTGGGCGAGTCCGACTCGCACTTGTCCGGTTTTTTTTATATTCATTTCAAAAATCATTCAGTTGAACAGCAGGCACTTAGCGCTTGTAAGTCGGTATAAACCATGGACTTAAATTGTTTTTTTTTTCTTCCAGTTCAAAGAAGTTAACTCGTTAAAGCAACTCTGCAAGAAACAAAAGTTAGGGCGTCGTCAAAGCTTAAAGTTGGGATAAAGTTAATTTACACTGTGATGGCTACCTCATTGTTGATAATAAATAAACTCGTTATCACTGTATCCTTGTAACACTAAACTGAATGTTATTTTTGACCAACTGGTGTAAAAATATTTTTATATGATACAGGATGTTTGGTACCTACATCGTTTGCCAAATTAAAACGGCAGATAGGTTGAGTCATTTGCTATCTTCTCAGGCCTAGAAATTTTTAATTTGGCGCATATTTTTTTTCACATCTATGCCAGTTTTTCGTAAATTTAAAATTTATACTTGCGTAGTAGTAAAAAAAACCATGGCCAATTTTGTTTTTCTAGGCATGAGAAGATAGCAAATGACTCAACCTATCTGCCGTTTTAATTTGGCAAACGATGTACCAAACATCCTGTATAACCCATGAATTGGCGAAGGCACTTTGGTCTACAGGGAACGTCTTTCAAATAAGGTTCTTCAACTTTACTTACTTATTCAGAGAATTTTGGCGAAACTTGAAAATTCTAGTTGAGTTTCCCCTTTTACTCTATTCAATTAAAATTCCGTCGAAAAAGCGACAACCATTCAAACGACGTAATAAAAAGATCCCTTGATGTGTAGTGTAATTTGGAGCTTTGGAGCTCAAAGAGCGATAGCTTTCCAAAGGCCAGTGTCAAAATGAAATGTACGTATATTTGTTCCTGTTTTACTTGAACTACACTAGAGGTCTTAATATCCCAATCCCTTGTCATTAACCTCTTGATTATGTATAATAAGGAATCTGACGGATTTTTGTAATTTAAAATGCAAATTAGGCATTATTAATATGAATGATGCCATTGATCCCAATTGTTATTGTCGCGAGGGATATGCGTTAGCCAAGGTCTAATAAATATTATTTTTAAAATAGCCCAAGCGGACCCCACGCTGCCATGAGCAGTGGCAAAATGCCGGGATAACGCGAGGAAGAAGAGCCTGTAAAGTGTCCCACTGTTGAGCAAGGGATTCCCCTCTAGACTTCCTACTATAGTGTAGTATCAGTCCAGTTGCTGAGATGTGCGTCCTTTTCAGCAAATAAATATAATATTTAAAAAATCTAAATGGAGTTCCAATAAGCCGTTAAAAAGCATTTACTTATAAATTACTTATTTACTTATAATTTACTACGTGAAGACCTTACGGCACTAAGAATGGTGCCCAACCACTTAGTTGCGACCAATCGCGCGCGTGATGCGAACTCATCAACAAATCGCGATGGTTACTTACGACAAACACACACACATATACGGCACACCAAACGTGAATTATAAACAACAACAACAACGACGACAACAACAACAACAACAGCCCTTTAGTCGCGGATGTAATCAAAAGCTACATTCAATAGTGACGATGACGTAATCCGCACGTCAAAGAACACTTACAGCGATTCCTTCCTGAAGGTGAATTTGACTTATTATAACAAACTCGTGACATGGCTCAACAAAACTGCCCGAGGAATACTATCGTTTTTTAGATGTGCGTTTCTTCACAACAGTAAATATAGGTATATTTTAAATCATTAAAGGGAATGTTGCTTATTAAATACTTTTCACGAAAATTGTTTTAAATTGTATGATTGAGATTAATTAATGACTTTTTCGATTGAGGTTCCTTTTCGAAAAACCTTCCTATTTTTTAAAGGATGCAAAAGCCCCGAAAGTACGGCCTTTTGCTTTGACATATCGTATGACGTGACATTTTTTATTTACAAGCTTTTATTTCGTTTCACCTGACCGTTACGTTGTCTGTGTGTAATCAAATCTTGCAAGTTAAATTTGATCCACTTCCCGGTTTCCGATTAAGCTGAAATTTTGCATACATATGTAAGTCGGGTGACAATGCAATATTATGGTGTCATCGAGCTGATCTGATGATGGAGACCGGAGGTGGCCATAGGAACTCTGTGATAAAACAACGAAACCTAATTGTGTTTGGGGTTCTTAGAATTGTCTCGATGAGTATTAGTTGCCTGTGGAAAAAAGTACGGTCGGCGATAAAAGCTTGTACCAAAAATGAAATTTTTGCCAAAAACTTATTAACTTTTCGTTTGACGTTTGTCGATGTAGGTACTATAACATCGTCGTCACATCGACCATTATGGATGGTCATGTTGGATGTGTGTAACATCTTGAGGAAACCGGACTAATCCCAATAAAGCCTAGTTTCCCCTCTGGGTTGGAAGGTCAGATGGCAGTCGCTTTCGTAAAGTTAGCGCCTACGTCAAATCATGGGATTAGTTGTCAAGCAGACCTCAGGCTCCCATGAGCCGTGGTAAAAATGCCGGGATAACGCGAGGAAGAAGAAGTTTGTCTATTACTATAAATGTATGCTGATGTAGTATAAACCTGGCCCCTAATGAAATATATTGTGTGGAGGACACTTTGATGTACTGCAGTCCCGTTGGAAGATATGCCATGTCGCAAACTGTCAAACAGAATTATCGAATCGCGTGCCTGAGAGCTGCCATTAATTCATGTCATTTGCGTCGCGGAATGACGTTCCGACGACTCAATTAAGAGGGAAACAGCATTTTACCGTGACTATTTTTAGAGCTTCGCACAAAACTGTTCGCGGAGATCTTATTACTTAATGTACCTACTCATTATACACATTCAGACACTACTTATTATTTTACGAAAAAAGGGAAGATAGCTGATGGATGGGCTTAGTTTCATTGTAAGGTCAATAATGCTTACGTTTAGGGTAAATACAAATACTTATGTTTACTACAAATATATTTTAATAATCATTTTGTTCTACAATGAACGTTATTCACAGTATTCATATAAAACGTTTTAATACAAGGTTACACGTGGCAAGTTCTAATTCGTTTTGTAAACAATTGCCTACTGTAGAACAGAATCTGTAAATCTTAAATAGGTAGGCATAATTTAATTATTTTAGTCCTGTTCGCGACTCTCCATATTGAGGACGTAAATTGAATAAAACTTGTTAATTCCGAGTATCCCGACAGCACAAACAAATAATACTGATGTTTACTTAAGAGAGCTTAAATCACATCCGAAATCATACTTTATTTTGAACAGTCTAAGTCATGTTTTAAGTTAAGTAACAAATTATATATGTAAGTGTATTTTTATAAATGGCGCCTTCTCTTAATTCTCATGGAGCCCTAATAGTTATTGTGAGGTTCTTAGTACGCTTAGTACTAACCCATATTCTGTGAAATTTAAACTAGGAGGCGTATTTTGATTGTGCGAGCATAATCAGATTATCAGGTTATGAATTTGATCTGGATTTGACATGTATATGATCTCTCAGTGTCAAAAGTGACGTTTCTGATAGAAGAAGCATGACACTGACAGATAAAAGTGACATTTCTTATAACAGGGACTTCACTTTTGACACTGACACGTCATATCCTGTTATAACAATCAGAATAGGCCTCCAGCCGTTAACTCTTCAGTTTAAAATATACAGCCCTTCAAGATCAGACAGACTATTTAGGATAATTTAATTCAAGCTTACAGGCTTAGCACTTGAAGCAGCATAAATTAAGTATCCTTAGCATACTTTCGAGAAATCTTCGAACTTTGTTTACTGTTAGACAAGCCTAACTATTTTTTATAAGGAATTCATCATTTATTTAGGCGAACAACAACAAAAGGACTTTAAAAAAATGTAGTTATCAACGGCATTGATATCCTAAAGTGTTTTTACTTTTACCCAAGATTACTCAATGGATGGCACCGTGGCAACATTTTTGACACTTTGCATAGTACAATACATAAATAAAGTGGCCAAATATATTGAAACACATGCTTATTTTTATGGTAACAAAGATGTGTAACGATATTTATATTTGGTCACATTGGCCGTCCCTAATGTTACTATCTATTCGATGCTGAATGTACCTACAGTTATTAAACTAGGCTAAAGTCGGCTAAACTGGCTAGATTTTTCGTGTACAGGTACACTTATGTTTAATATAAGGCCGCGAGAAAAACATTCCTATAAATAAGACGGCAGGCGATTGCTGTCTTTTTTTCTGAAAGGGGCAGATAAATTTAAACACCGTAACACTGAATAAATCTGCAGTCGCTTAAACTCATTGTCCAATGCCGTGCCTGCGCCAAGATTCATTCCTATTGCAAACTAAGCACAGAGGGACAGAGTATAGCCAGTATAGAGAGATCTCGAGATTTGTATGTGCGACTTATAGGACCGGACAGATGACTCGTGTAAAGGGGCCCACTGATTACCAGTCCGCCGGACGATATCAGCCTGTCAGTTGACCGCAAAAGGCCACACACTAACAGTTTTCTGTCAGTTTTCGGCCTGACGACTTACACGAACTGATCGTGTGTGGCCGCCTGACGATTCCAGTCAGCGCCGACAGATATCCGCCGGACAGTCCGTGGCCTCGAGTCCAGTCAAACACACATCATGAGGTAGCCGGCCGGCGATCGACACACGTTACAGCATTAGTAAATTCTATTTTATTCCTAATACTTAAGAGTTCATAGTCCCTAATAAGCAATATAAGCATACGACTTTTTGTCTTCGAACATCACGGATCCAATACTTAATTCTTTGAGGCTGATATTTGCTTGTAATTTCATACACAATTTACGGCCAGTAGACCTTATTAATCTTAAATACGGTAGGGCTTCTGTCAAATTGAAATAAAATTATTCCGAAGGTGCAAACTACGTCACCAGATGTCAGTATAAAATTTATACAATTTTAAGGCCTGAATACAACAATGCGAAGGTTGCATGTATCTAGTTTGTCAAGACTTTTCTTTATTTATCATGTTGTTACCTCGCAACTGTTGTTTACTGTCAGTCAAAAATAAATGTCGTCAAGAAAATTATAACATAAACCTTATTTTTTCTCTATTCATTTTAAATGTGACATATTGTATTTGCGTGGCTTATATATTCGAAAATACAGACATGATTATTGATTGCTGGAAGTGTAACCGAGAAAAAAAGGAGCAAGCATTCAAAGATTCAAATAGGGAAATTAGCCTCCCAATATTACCTAAAACACTGGTTAAAATTTTAATAGTTCTCAAGATAACGCCGGGAGGTATACCATCGTTGTTGGCGTTCACGGCAGCTAGCAATGAAAAGACTAGCTATGAAAAATACCTTTATAAGAAAATCGGAAACATAATATCACAATTCTGATTTTTTTCATGACTGACATTCTGCAAAAATTGTGCGAATTGTGTGATTGATAAAGTACGCTATAAAGACACGTCCTACTATGTGACAATTATTACAAAAAAAGGATATGGAGTTAGAAGCTGCAAGCGGTGGATTCAACCTACTTTTACTTACACCGGCTCTTATTTAGGTGCTATCTTTGTATACCAAATTGAAAGAAATGAAAATACTTTACTGTTATGTTTTTGTTTTATTCATTCTACTCTTTAAAACCTTTTCTACATAATATTAGGTCCACTTGGGCGGTTTACGAGTGATATTTTTGTTTGATACCTTGTAATAGATTTTTATAATTTACAAGAAATCAAACAAAAAAATTACGTACATCACCAAATATAGTAATCCACTTCGTCACCTTTTTCTGGTAGTATTTCGTTTCTGTAACGGTCTGGCGCCCCCTACGCAGAGTTTCGCGTAATATTCCCTATTGATAACCTTCGTCCTTCTCAGATTTGAAAGTCAATTAGGTAATAAAAGCTTGTAAAATAATTTCTGGTTGGGCCAGTAATTGACTGGTAAAGAATAACTTAAAACATTAAGTCCACCTTTTGTACCTTTAACTTGTTTTGTGCAATAAAGTATAAAATAATGAAATAAATAAATATTTAAAGTACATCCTATTTTACTAGTAGTAATAATAAATAGGACCAAACAATGGAACTGTTACAATTATAGAGTAGGTTACTACTTTATGCAATCTGTTTAATTACGGAGGCAAACATAAGAAAAACATCAAAATCAAATTTCATGTAACTAATAAAATAAATAAAAAAGTTTCATAATTTCAATTATAGAGGACCTTTGGTTCCAAAGGACCAGAACCAGAGCTTTGGTTGCAACTATTGAGGTTTTCCATTTATCCAAGTAACCAATTAATCAGGTTTCACTGTAGTAGTAAAATATAGGTTTACATTTTTTGCCTTATTACAAAGGAAAACATTATCTTTGTCCAAAAGTGTAAACATTATCTTTGACGTCGACAGTCCATTTTGAGGAAAAAATTAAACTAGTTGAAAAACACGAAACTGAAGGCTCTCGACTGACAACAGATGACGGCCAACAGGCCACCGGCCGGCTATCTGATAATGTGTGTGTAAATTGGCCTGCAGGCCACGGACTGTCCGGCAGATATCTGTCGACGCTGACCGGAATCGACGAGCCGTAGTCCGAATAGCCGTCAGTCCAAAATCTGAAATAGAACTGTTAATGTGTGGCCTGCTGCGGTTAACTGACAGGCTAACATCGTCCGGCGAACTGTCAATTTGTAGGGATCTGTCAAAATTATATCAGACTATTGCCGGCAGGCGGCCGTACGGTGGGAAAATGACGACTCGTCTGTAGTCGCAGAGGTGGCAGCAGACCATTGCCGGCCGGCAATAATCGCTTATGTTTGTGGACGTTATTGGTCTAGGACGGCAGGTCGCCCGATAAGGCCAGAGACTGCAGGCGGACTGGTAATCAGTGGGCCCCTTAAGATTACCTTCATTTGTATAAACGTGGCATATTCGGAATTTTTATTACATTGCCTTATTCCCTGAAAGACAAATTCACTTATTTTTATCGTATTAAACGAGGAAGGAGATAATATGACAAGGACTGCATAACGTTATTATTTAGGTACCCGCCAAAAAGCTTGGGGTATAAAACAAAAGTAATTGCTTGGATATTACCAAAAGCGCCGTAAAAAACTACTTCAGTTTCATTTTCAGCCGAGTACATAAATACTTTGCCTCAATGTCAACTACTTTGGGACTGTCTTATTTCGTTTTTAAAGTTAATAATCATAAATTCTGATTTAGCGTTTTACTTTAGTGTCGCTATTTTGATAAAGGCTTCATTTTATTTGCGCTAATTCAGAACTTAGTTGCTATGTATAACTTAGTTCTTAGTTTATAACTTAATTCAGAACTTAGTTACCTAATCGTGGTGTAAAACCACTAATACCAGTTAGTGTTACGTTTGTTTTTATCAATGAGTTCATTTTTAGGGACCTCAAAAGGAATAAAACGGAACCCTTAAGACTACAAACACCGAAAAGGGCGTAAAGGGCCGAGGCGTCCGAATGTCATTTTCTATGACGGCTCGGTGGTTCACGTGGTTCTTTCCACAGAAAACGAAGCGCCGGAAGCTCTGGCCCGGCCCGGGCCCGGTCTAGCGTGAGTCATCCTTTATTTATAGGATCATTTTGTTGCCCGTCCGTCCATCCGTCTGTCTGTCAAGACCCTTTATCTCGAAAACGCTTGGAGGTAGCGTGTTGAAATTAAAACCATATTAGGTACATATTATACTCACGTCTATCTCCCTTGAAGCTGTAAAAATCTAACTTCTATGTTAATGGAAAAAAAATACGGTACGGTAAATAGGTATTTACTTAGACACTCTCAAGTGAATCAAAATTCATAGGATACTTTCCGTTGACCTAGAAGTATGAAATTTGGCAAGACTAGGTCATAATTCTACAAGTACAGAGGAAAATCTGAAAACTATAGTTTGTTAAAAAATTAAATAAAGTCAAGTAAATTGGTACGGAACCCTCGGTGGGCGAGTCCAACTAGCAATAATCCGGTTTTTTTAGTGTTACACACTCTTCACCAGTAGGTATCATTTCATAGATTCATTATGAACGCGGAACTTTTCCCGAGTATGTGTATAAGAAAGCTGTTACTTCCCTCTATTTGCCTTTATTCGTGTATACTCATGTATTCGTGTATGCCTGTTTCGATAACGCACGCACGAGTGACTTGAGCACTCGTGTGTGCCTTCAGGGTAATATTTACCTAGCCATTAGATACTGTGTATGATCCCCTTTGCTAGGTGCATATTTACCTAATGTTTATTTATTGAATCACAAGTGTAAATAAATAAAGTGAAGTTCAATAGAAATTTATTGTAAAGGCACATGTGTTATGTGGCAAAGGTCCAGATTAGTCAATTTTTCGCCAATCTGATTGAATTGCCCGATCGAATCAGGAGCTGCGGACGCAAATACCAATTGGGCTCGCTGAATTCAAACGCCGATAATGACCGATATTACCGATAAAATGAGGTGCGGGTGCAAAAATACCAATTTGTGAGGCCAGTATTTTCGTTGTAGGGCATTTTTTTCAATTTAGAGGGCTCTAATATCACCATAAATCTAAAATTAGAGATTGACGCCAATTTCATTTCTGCTGATCAAATCAACCTATTTGATCAGTCCCGTCTGGATACCACTTAACGTTTATCAAACTCGATGGGTATAGGATCACACGTGTCATCTCCATAAAATTTATAAACTAAAAATCATTGTCATCCTACCCATAGTCTAATAAAACATGGTCTTCTCTTCCCAGAGTGACACAGGCCTACGTCACAATAACATGGCCGCTATATATAGCGCTATCGCATATTATCATATAGCGCTGTCGCATGATGACGTAGGCTTGTGTCAGTCAGGTGACCAAGAAAAGACGGGAAGAGAGTACCAGGCGGAGTATATTATTATACCATGATCCTACCCATCGAGTTTAAAAAATACTACCATGGGTACCTACCTGCAAGGGGGCAGTCGTTGTTTAACTCCTCGGGCTAATATTGATACCCGAGCAAGCGAAAGATTCGAAAATAGGACCACGAGCGTAGCAAGTGGTTCGAAAAGCGTATCTTGAGCATTGCGAGGGTTTCAAGGCGCGAGGATTAAACAAACTTTGTTACTGAGTAAAACACAATTCTTTCACCACACCAACCCGAAGCAAATATTAAATGTAAAAATATCAAACAAAATCAAACCAAATCAAGATCAAATGAATGTTATTAAATATTTACCAACCAATATCGTCATTTAAAAGTCAATTCTACTAATAAGAAAAAAACTCAAAATTTGCATTTGATTACTTTGCCTCACATGTGAATTTGCAGTTTTTCAAGTGCAAAGTAAGCCTTTCCGTGCTGGTGTGGTGAAAAACATGTTTTCGCATTGTTTTTATGCTTTTATTGTATTTTCGTGTGTTTTGATTTTATTGTCATTTGATGTGACATTCGGCAAGGCATTTAAATAAGATGTTTTTCACCCGATTTTATTACTTTTTCCTCGTTTTGTATAATATCTTCTCAACCTTCTCATAACGTTTTTAGAGCAATTCTGTTCATAATGATGTACAAAAAAATATTTTTTTTGACTGACAGATGATAAATAAAATAACATTCAAGTTGAAGCAAATTCGGTCGGAGAATATATTCACGAAATACTTAGGTTCTTATTTCTGATTAACGTCTTAAGTCAAGAGTTGTCTAGCTACTACACATTTCGACTTGGAGTTAAGTTTATTTTATAAATAAACTTAGACTTTAAGTGGATGGAATAAAATTGACATTGCAATGTAACAGCTTAATGAGATACGAGCAAGTGATTTGATATTACCGAGGTCGGTGCTTCGAAACTTCTTTCAAAGTCCATAATAATTTGATTAGAAGTTCGTTCTAGACGTGCTGTTAAACCTCAAGAGCGCTGAAATTGTTAGCTATTCTAATTTCAACCATGAGATTAAAACATAAGGTTTACAACATAACAAATTTAATACTAACATTATGTTATTATTTATTTATTTATTGTGAATATAATTTTATAAAATTATATTCACAATAAATAAATAAATAATAACATAATATATAATAAAAAAAATACTAACATTACCTATAAATAATTGCAAAAATATTTTAGGGTCTTAGAAATTATAATGATATTTAAATGTCTGGATGAACTGGATGCTTAAATGTCTATCCCATAAGTACATAATGATATATTATTTTAACTCCAGACAGGTTATAAGTAGGTGTTCGAAAAGTAAAGCGCTTAATATTGTACAAGTTGTACAGTTACCCGCATACCGAAGATGGTATGGCGAAAATTATACAACAAAAACAGATTTGTTCGTAGGTAACGAATATGGAAATTTGGAACATTTTTTGTGCTCTTTATCTATGAAATTAAGAACGATTCTGGGTCCCAAAACCTCACTGGCAACGGGAATGCAGTTATTTTTTGGCCGCCCTGTATTTATTATAGGTAAACACCAAAAACCTAGTTTATTATATACCTGCGGGAATAATTTGGGCACAGCTAATCTAATAAACAACTGGAAATATGCTTGCCTAACTTTAGTAATAATATCATAAATTAAGTGATTGCCTCTTTGACGTATCGATACGGCAGCGAACTATCCATTTATCAATTAACAACTTCATAGGCAGTCAATATGTCATTTTAACGAAACTTAGGTTATAAATCATATGCACCTCAATTGCACCTATGATTTGCACACACATAATTAATAAATAATAATATGTTCAACGTAAAGCATTAATCCTATGTTATGTTAGACCCGTTAATGACTTAGGTAATTATGTGTTAAACATAGACCTAGTATTACATAGATGCGCTAGTTATACGCATGCCTCCGTGAGGGACAAAACATACGCAAAGCGATAATATTAAAAACACGTTTTAACATTCCTGACGACCTACCAAAAACAAGCTACGTAATTCGGTCGGGTTATTTGTTGCCCACCATAAACATTTTTGGTGGGGAACAAATAAAAAGTGAGACTGTGACAAGAACAAGCAATAGTTATGAAATAATAGGCAAAACTGTAGGTTTTAATTAGCAAAACATGACGTATGTGAATGACAATATGAATTAGGCATGTAGGATGGAAAAATAATAAATGTTATGAGTAAAGAGGTTCACCACATTCACCCGGGCCAGATATAATCGGATAAATACTTCGGCGAATTCCGGATTCTGCCGGACCTCCGGGGTTGCTCTGCACCTGCGGGTTCATTGCCATCAGGGCTCGGTGGCTCTGGAACTTCTTGCAGAGTTTCGGATGGCGACTGCGATAGTGGAGTGGCGAACGGCGAATCTTGGCGTGAGTGAGTTGGTGATGAATTCGGCGTATTTGGTGGCGAACATGAAGGTGGCGGTGACTGTGCTCTTCCGGGGTCGTTATCTACATACTCGTTATCCCCAGGGATATTCTGTTCACAGCACCCGAGAGGAGCTAGGTGACGGTTGGACACAGTCGTCTCTCGTCCATCCTCAGTCCGTACGTATGAATAAGTGGGATTGGTTTCTATTACCTCCACTTCTTCTACTAACGGTTGGTACTTCGATTTTCGATTAAATCGTCGCATAAGGACCTTGTTCGAGCTAGTTAGCCATGTCGGAATTGATTCTCCATTTGGTGATTTTCGTGGATGGCGGAACATCCTCTCATGTGGCGTGCAGTTCGTAGTTGTGCATAGCAGGGAGCGTATCGAGTGCAACGCTTGTGGAAGGACATCCTCCCAACATTCTATTGGTAGGTTTCTAGACTTGAGCGCTAGCTGAATAGATTTCCACAGGTTTCCATTCAGTTTCTCGACTTGGCCATTACCTCGAGGATTGTATGGCGTCGTACGACTTGTTGCTATTCCTCTGGAGTTAAAATAGTCCTTCACCTCATCCGACAAGAACGATGTCCCACGATCGGAGTGTACGTAGGCAGGCATGCCAAACATACTGAAAATGCTGTCTAAATGTTTGATAACAGTTTTGGCGCTTATGTCGGAGCATGGAAAGGCAAATGGAAATCGGGAATACTCATCGATCACTGTTAAAATGTATTTGTTACTTGATCTGGACGGTACGGGCCCTTTAAAATCCATGCTCAGTCTTTCAAATGGCGCTACAGCATTTATAAGTCTATTTTGCGGATCTGCTTTAGAGAATCTTGGCTTAACTTCTGAGCAGATGCGACATTGGTTCGTCATGTTCCTTATTTCATCAATGGAATATGCCAAGTTTTTGGAACGAACCCAATGTGCCATTCTTGTCACTTCGGGGTGACAGAGGGCTTCATGTAGAGATTGCAGCTTCGCAGGTGTATCGACGATGGCGCAGACACGGGAGAGGGCATCCGCTACATGGTTCTGCGTGCCGGGTCTGTACACAATGTCATATTTGTATGGAGACAGCTCTAGGCGCCAGCGCTGAATTTTCTCATTTTTGATTTTACTCGTATGTTTCTTGTCAAACATAAAGGAAACAGAACGCTGATCAGTGATGAGCAGAAATAGCTTCCCGATCAGAAAATGCCGCCATTTCTTTAAGGATTCAACGATAGCGTAAGCTTCTTTCTCAATCGCCGAATGGTTCTGTTCGCTTGCATTGAGTGTTCTCGAATAAAATGCTACAGGCCTGCCAGCCTGCGAAAGCGTCGCTGCAATTGAGTGCTCAGATGCATCTGTCTCAACCGTAAATGGAACGTTGTCGTCAATGGCGTGAACACACGATTTTACTATGTAGTTCTTAAGATCTCCGAAATCTTTAATCATAGTATTGGTTAGTGGAAATGTCTTTGTTTTTGCTAGTTCGTGTACTTTTTCAGAGAAGTTTGGTATCCACTTTGAGTAGTGAGCGAACATGCCCAGGGCTCTGCGCATACTGGGCAAGTCATGCGGAGGAGGTAAGTTTAAAAGAGGCTCTAATCTGGCACTGTCAGGTTTGATAACATTATTAGCGATCGTATAGCCAAGTATATTAATGGAAGATTGTTTAAAAACAGATTTGGTTTCATTGAGAGTCAGACCGTACTTTTTAGCAGCAGTCAGAAAGTTTTGCAAATTCGTATCATGTTCTTCAGGTGACTTGCCACATATTGTTATGTCGTCGAGATAAGCAAATGTGCCTGCCAGATTTTCTGTCCGAATAAGCCAATCTATGGTTCTCTGGAAGCTAGAAACTCCATTGGTAACACCAAAAGGGATGCGGCGGAATTGGTAAAGATTTCCGGCAGCTTCGAACGCAGTAAAATGTCTCTCCTCGGGCAAAATTGGCACCTGGTGGTATGCACTCTTCAGATCTATAGCGCTGAAGACGGAGTATTTAGCCACTTTTGAAACCAATTCTTCAATGCTGGGAAGTGGGTAAGCATCTAGTTCAGTGTATTGATTAATAGTTCTTGAGTAGTCGATTACAAGACGTTTCTTATGGGTAGCAGATTTCGTAATTAGTACCTGCGCTCGCCACGGCGACCTACTTTCTTCGATAATACCTTCCTTTAAAAGGTTCTTTATTTCCTCCTCAATAAAGCGTCGATCGTCGTCACTGTACCGCCGTGACTTGATGGCAATCGGTTTGTATCCCGGCGTTAGGTTTGCAAATAGAGGTACTGCAGGCACGGACGCTACAGCCACATTGCAGACAACTAAAGGCTCTCTCGGACCGCCAAAATCGAATTCGATAGAAGAATGTTGAGCCAATACGTCGAGGCCAATAATGACGTCGGAACATAGGTCTTCCACTAGCAGTAGCCGTAAGTCATCATATGAATGCTTACCCAATGTAAGATCGATAGTTATTTCTCCCGCAACTGGTTCACTATGACTTAGAGAGGCCATGGATATTCTCTGCTGGCTGGGCTTACTTGTCAAGGAACATGACTTAGCAAATTTGGAATTCATGAAGCTCTTGGCACTGCCAGTATCTAGCAATACTTCAGCTTTGATACCGTTGATGTATGTAGGCATCGTTGTTTTGCGTAACGATGACGGTGATGCAGCTACGATGCTGGAACTGACATTATTCGTATCAGGTATTGCAGCACTGGTTTGATTCTTGCTACGACATACATTAGCGAAATGTCCCTTTTTATTGCAAAGCTGACAAGAAGCGTCGAAGGCGGGACAGGTCTTGCGTGGATGTACATGTCCTCCGCAGAAGAAACATTTTCGATTGGGGCGCAAGGCTGGCGCGGCAGCGGAAGTGTTTTCGCTTGGACCAGCTGTATTGCGTATATTTTCAATAGTTGCATTCACAGGTGTTGTGCTGCTGTAATGTAACGTGTTGACTTCTGCCATCTCCAGGGAGCGAGCTTGGTTGTGTGCTTCATCTAACGTTAGACTCAGGTTTTCAAGAAGCCTTTCTCTTATTTTAGTTGAAGAGATTCCTGCTATGAAGGCATCACGGATATTGTCGTCCCGGTTTGTATTGCCATCGACGGCAGTGAAGTCACAGTCTTTAGATAGTTGTTTCAGAGCTTGAATATATGTGTCGATTGTCTCTTCACTGTTTTGCTTTCGTGTAGCGAGAGCATGGCGCGCATAAAGGATGTTCTTAGGTTTTACATAAATCCCGTCTAGTACGCGTATTGCTTGTTCGTAAGTTTGACACTCGCTTATGTAGTTATAGACATTTGGAGACAGATGATTGATTAAAATATTTAGCTTGACCTGATCGGAAGAGAGAACTTGCACCGCGAGGAAGTTGTTGAAGGTCTTCTTCCAATGTTCCCATTCTGCGGCCGCGGTGCTCTGCGATGGGTCTCCTTCAAACCGCTCAGGGCGTAAATATTTATCCATTCGAAATTAGTCGTTTTGTTTGCTAATTAAATTGAAATGATAGGCAAAACCTAATCTGTAGGTTTTAATTAGCAAAACATGACGTATGTGAATGACAATATGAATTAGGCATGTAGGATGGAAAAATAATAAATGTTATGAGTAAAGAGGTTCACCACAAGTTAATACCGCTTTCTCTGCTACTCCTACTGAAATTTCCATAAGTGCATCTCGTTCGGTCGTTTGGCCCCTCCCCCGTGTCATCTCTATATTACCTCTATGGTGTTAAACTATGTATCTAGCAAGATAGGTACTTCCTGTATTTGGCCGCTTTATGTGCTTAATTTAATCGTGAAATAAATGGGAAATGAATGCCGATTAAAACTTCTAGCTTTTGTTTCCATCATACCTAGCTTAAACAGCAATTTTAGAATTTTGGGTTTTGACCCAGTGGCGACACAGAAACGATATATCTGTAGAAGGAGGATTAGGAGACCCGACCCGAATTAGAAATGGGACAAGGCCGGAAGAAAAAGAGAAGAAACCGCAATTTTGCCAACTCCGTTTTATGTTTAAATTTAAAGGTAAATTTTGAAATAACTTTACTTCATTAGCGGTCGCATCATGCGGGCGAAATACCTTTTACAGAGAGAATCCTTGTAACAATACGACAAGCAAATAACAAATATACAAAAAATTCATATGAATAATTTTGCTTTGTTTCTTCCCAGACAGAGAATCCTTTTTAATGCCGCGATAGATAAATTGATTGTTGTAACATGACAGCAGATTGAAAAAACAATGTCACATTTCAGATATTTTTTGAACGAATATAAAAGTCTGCACACCGACCGGCTGCGTGTGTGCGCAAAATTTTTGTAGCTGTGCATGCACACGTGACGCAAGCTGTGTGCCTGTGCCGACTCCCGCAGGATCTATGTTAGTATATTAGTTATGACCTAGAACGAAAGTGCCATAAACACCACAAAAACACACACTAGAACGCGGCATAAATGCCATAATTCGATCCCACGAACTTTGCAAATCGTACCGAACCAATCGGCTACTACAAATTCAAGTTGTTTCGTATGAAGAAACCGGCCGGATTGATCCTTATTTCCCCTTCTTCTCCTAGTGTCTACTCCATTCTTGGGTATAGTTGCCGAGCAGACCCCGGGCTCCCGTGAGCTGTGGCAAAAAGCAGGGACAACGACAACGTCAGAAAGATCTGAAAGATGATAATGTTTTACTAAGTAACTACCTAACTAATATGGCTCAACGACCCAAAGAGAGTCTTGGCCTCCGAGTCGAAGACGAGAGTACGCCACTTTTTCCGATCGTACGCCGTTTCTCAATAATGTTTTACTGCTGAACCAAAATGTTAATTTAAGATGCGATTACCTTTATTGCGTTCAGTCAGGGGTGCGAAGCTCCTGACTTCGGCCAAACTCGGCTCCGCTCGGCTCAGCATTGCTCCGAGCAATTATTAGGGTTGGCACCACTTGACTTCCTTTTGCGTGCACGACCACAGATAAGATAATCACTTGAATTTTGACAACCCTAATTGGCCGAAAGGGATAGTGCCATGTATTAGAAAGGGATAGCATGATTCGACCCTGAACCGCTGTCAAACTTCGGTTTTGTAGGAAGCTTCCTTTCTGTACGGTAGTACTATTATTTATTCTGTGGTTCAGTTCAAAAACCTCAATTAGGTATCGAATTGGATCTTGTTTGCATTTATTCAATTTGCGATCACATTACAAGCCTATTTCGTATCTCCATTCGTCGCTTTTCATCCGTTTAATGGTGTTAACCAACTCTTTTAATATGGAAATTGAGTACCTCTTACCTTACCATTTTGTACGCATTACATGTCGTATTTTTACACTTGTTGCTCAAGCGGTGTATTCATTTGTATGTCGTGTGTATTTATACCAGATTTATACTCATTTATATAGAGATTTATTTATTTAGACCGCCTGTTATCTGCCTCTCTACATTTAATCAATTGTACTTTTCTTTTGTATCTTTTTGCTTACGTTATCATATCAATGCCAAAAAATAACAATCATTTATTCACATACTTAACAGTTTTATTCTATACATTCTATGATGAGCAAGCGTTACCTAGTTTGCGTTTGTAACAGAGCTATCTTTTATGAAATTTGAACAACAAACTTCATATTGCCCTCTCATAGACAATTTGAATTTCGCGCGTTTTTCTAGTGACAAGTTGGATGTGTTTGAGTATATAGTTGGTCAAACCAATTTGTCAGTCAGTAAGAACCAGGAAAACTATACTCATTCTTTTCTTTTGGGTCATAGTACTAGTATAAGACAAAGGTAGTATGATTCTCTCTGTCTATGATTGCAATGAGACAGTCCTTTGACAAACTATATTAATATTTTGTTGCTTTCGCGCATGACCGGTATGGACCGGTAAAGGACATCACTATTGACACTTATTTTCTTAACGTTGGCCAGCTTGGGCTGTCTATTTCCACGTTTGTTCAGTTTGGTTTACGTTCCATTTTACACTACTTCGCCAAATTTTTCTACTAATTTGCAACAATATGCTTTTTAAATTTCATTGAAATATTAACTTTGAATAAAATTTTGTCAAAATGTTTATAACTTAGAGTCTATGCGGAAAGAGAAGAGTCGTGGGATTTGAGGGCGCGCCAGTGCTATTTTATGGTTTTTGCTATGCTGACAACACTAGTCACGTGATTATAGTACGACAGTAAAGGTCATGATACTTGAATCCCTTTTGTTCCGGTTTTTTACCACGGCTTACTAAACGGAGCCTGGTGGTGGTGTCGGCTCGTCAACTCAATCCCCTGATTTAGCGCAGGCACTAGTTTTCTTTTTAAAACACACTTGTTTTTATGTCTCAGATACTAAAAAGTGACAGTGCGATTGACAAAACTGCTAAAAGTGCTAAAACTAGTTAAGAATCTGCCCAATACAACTGTATTTTAGTACCAAACAAGATAGAGTCTCATTTATGTACTGCCTAATCTGTGCAGTCCAGCAGTTATTAAAACCGGGTAGATCGGGTAGAAATTGGGCAATAGAACTGTAATTTTATCTGGGATATATTTCACCCATTGTAAACTTGACTTGTAATGTATGTGTACATTATTAATAATAAATATGGATATGGATAAAAATAGTGCATAAGTAGGTAGGCCTTATTGGGATATGTCCGGTTCTCTCATCTCACGATGTTTTACTTCACCGAAAAGTCACTGGCTAAATATGAAATATAATTTCGTAACTAACAGAACCTACAAATAAAGAAATATTTTATTAGAAAAAGTTTTATTCTTTGTAATCGAAGTCTGAATTAAAATATTCAATGTGACTTATGTTTGAGCTAGCTTCAGAACAACCAGGGACACTCACTATCTTCATCTGAACTGGATGTGCTTGAATCCGGCACGTAGATTACGAATTCTTGCATATCACCTACTTAGCGGTCTTTTATTTGAGATACCGTAGGTACTTTTACACAATCCTGAAATAAAAATTATATATAAATATGCATAAAATGGCAAGTATCAAGACTATTTGTCAGTTATTTTAAAGACCATGAATGACCTGCATATTTATGAAAATTAATATATTTTGAATGAATATACTTACCGATTATGTACCGGAGACAAGTTACTTAGGGGGCTTATTAAATAGGTAATTATTTAATATTAAATACAACATCAATACCCGCGAATAGCGGAAACACGTTCCGCGACTTTTTGTAAGTCGATAGTCGGCTTTTAGCCGTTTTCTTCCCGCTGACAAAACCGAACAATGTTAAATATAATTTTCCTTGTGGTTTTATGTACGGTTTTATTGTGTTTTGAAAATATTTTATACATAAAACTTGCGGTTTTTGTTAATAAAATATACAATGACAGAAGTTTGTTTACTTTTTACATGACAAGGTGTCAAAGGTTTGATTGCCATATAAAATTTAAAATGTTAGTTCCTGTTTCTGCCACGACTCTTCTCTTTCCGCACAGACTCTACACATATTTAAGTACTCATGTGAATATCAAATGTTAAATAGATAAATGGGTTGACAGATCCGATTAGACATGAAAAGGACCGTGAAAGTTGTCTATGTCACAAAACGTAAAAATAGTCCAAATTAGACGTGAGAATGAGATGATTTTGAACAATTTTCGATTATAAATTGATTTCATTGTTATAAAACACACAAAGAATCCTAGCTAAAATGTCTGAAGAAAATTCACCAGTTAAGCCTTCAAGATCGCCTAGTGTAATAGAAACGTTAGAAGATTACGAGTCTCAGGTCTGTTTGTTGTTTTTATTGAAACGCCTCCTCGGTGAATGTGGAATCATCATAACATAGTTTTATTATTGTTTTTCGCAGGACACATTGATAAAGCACGTTGATATATCAATAGTGGAGTCAGAGAAGCGTGCTAATGGAACTTTACACGTGAGGGACCACTACACTGTGTATCTAATAGACTTGAAGTAAGTCTTTGCTGTTGTTATGTTTATTATCGACTACAGTGGTTGTTAAGTGGTTCAAATTAGCACTTAATATGTTCCTGTACAACTCGTGTTTCCTGCTTGCTCACTATCCTATTGAAAGTCTGTTGATTGCTTCCAATGGAAAGCTGTTTAACATTGACCTCAATAATTATTATGTCAATGTGACTAAGTTATAACTTAAGTTTATGGCATTTAAGTATTTTTTAATGGCAGTTCTAACATCAGGGTTTCCGGTGTGGGAATGATTTCACGGTTCTAGATATTCTTATCATACAACCAATGTCTTTTATTTATTTTCAGAGTAACAGATCCAGACTACAAATTAGTACAATCAAAAATCAGTACCATCTGGAGGAGGTACACGGAGTTTGAACAGATACATGACTACCTTCTAGTGACTTATCCACACTGTGTGGTGCCGCCACTGCCAGAGAAAAGGGTAACTATACTTTGTAATATTAATCAACACTGGTGACATTATTTAATATGGTTGGCTATTCTTGTGAGGCCTATGCACACCGTGATTTTTTTAACGCGCCGTCGACGCACATTTTTATTGTTATACCGTATAAATCAAATGTCTAGGTATCACGGTTCATGAGATACAGCCTGGTGACAGACAGGTGAACAACGGAGTCTTAGTAATAGGGTCCCGTTTTTACCCTTTGGGTACGGAAGCCTGAAAACACGCTATCGACGCGAGTCGATGGCGCGTTAAAATAACGCAGTTGGCATGGGCCTTTATAGTTTTTTTTTTTTAGCATTAGAAAAAGACTCGCGATTTTGACATGTCTTTTTGAAAATCAGTAACTGTTACTTATGAAAGCAAAAGAATGTAAATAATCATATAATGATTAACAGACAGTTACTTTCGCATTTAAATATCATAGTAGGATAGTGGTCTATTGACCATCTAGTTTGCTAAAATATTGCTCATTCAATTCTAGGTTCTATACGCTTGGCGGAAATCTGACACCACAGACCCAGAGTTTGTAGAACGGCGGCGGGCAGGGTTAGAGAACTTCCTCCTCCGCGTGGCCTCACATCCTCGGCTTAGCTTCGATGACCAGTTCATCAGCTTTCTGCAACAGGAGCACTGGCGGGAGACCATCACTGATACTGGTATAAACCTGAATTTGTAATAATAAGGCCCACCATTCAAGATTCTAATTGTACCCAATTACTACCGGAAGGCGCAGCGTGAGTAGACCCCCCACAAGGTGGACTGATGACCTGGTAAAAGTAACGGGAGTCCGCTGGATGCGGGCGGCGCAAAACCGGTCATTGTGGCACTCTTTGGGGGAGGCCTATGTCCAATTGTCCAGCAGTGGACGACCTCTGGCTGATATGATGATGATGATGTATATTTTTCAATAGGTTAACCAGTTGTATAAGAATTTCAGCTGGTAAGTAAATAAGCCGGTTTTCATGTTTTTTTACTACAATATTATTTAATCATAGCTTACACTTAATTTAGAATTTTTTTTTGACGTGAAACGTAGGTAAACGTCTTTAAAAACCCGTAGAGGGGCTCGGATCAAAAACCGATGTAACGAAAAAGTGTTATGGCGCGGCGGCTTATATCTCCGAAACTATAATACCTATAGACATAGTTTTGATACAGATGTGTAGAAGAAAGTAGCCATTACTCGGAACAGCACGTTCCGCTGACATAGATGGCGCTGATTCTGCGCTAGACACGACGTATTCGGAGCAAAAATGACCCCTATTTTCAGTGTTCATTTAGTAATGACTCATCAGCCCATTAACCGATTTCGTTAAAATTCATGTCATTTGATAGATCTTACTTTATTTTAATGAAATATGAGTAAAATAAAGTACGTGGAATTATAATAAGCTGTTAAAAAATAAAAATGTGACAGTTTTTACAGAATTTTTATCACTGCTCTTGTTTGAGGCCACCGTGTGCGAAAAAAAGGGCGCAAAACTGACAAAATATACCTGAAATAGTAAGATAAAGCAATAACGGTTCTTTTAATACCACATTCACCATAGTAATACGTGCTCATCTCCTCAAATAATGCATTAGCATCTATGGCGGCGCGGCGGCGCGGCGGCGCGAGTTACTTTGATAGAACACATATAACGTATGACGGCTGCTTGACAATCCCGAGTTCCTAATGCTAGTAAGTATATAATAATCTTAGTTAGGTACTTCTGATGTAATGGGTAAAACATAATTTAGAAAAGGTCACTTCTGTGGACAATAGGTACTATAAAAGGTAACGACTGTGGTTCATATATATCCGGTTTTTCTCATTTGAGTCTCAAGTATTGAATGAAATATTCTGCCTGTAAGGCACTGGTCCCACCGCGAGCTAGTAAGCTATGAGCTATCGGCTATAAACACGAACAAAAGATAAGAACTCCCGTGTAAATAAAAGAGACACGGCGATATTTATAGTTACTCGCCCAGCGGCAGCGGTATTTACACGGGAGTGCTTATCTTTTGTTCGTGTTTATAGCCGATAGCTCATAGCTTACTAGCTCGCGGTGGGACCAGTGCCTTAAGGTGCTGCGTAAAAAATTGCTTTTAGATTCCCTTAAATGCGATGGCTACGGGAAAAACACAAACGAGTTTGCTATAAAAAGTGTATTACCCGTATAAAATATCTATTCTCGTAATTTTGGTGTGTTATTTACAAAAAAATTGTACCTAATCGTTACATTCATTACTCCAAAATGAATTGATCATTTAATTATTTAAATAAGTGTGACGCTGTAATTAATTATTTTAAAATTACCAATCAAATGCTGTATTCAAGTTCATCTAGATACAGTGAATCATTATGACCCCAAATAATCTTTACAGATAAAATTTAGATATTACTCAAAATAATTATAATACATCACGCATTCGCGAGATGTGCGACTTCGGTATTCAAACACAAAGCAATAGTACAAGAGTCTAACTAAATGCGAAGGTCGAAGGCTGCGCTCAACGTAAGGCCGAAGGCAAGAAGCGTCTAGGATGTCAGTGCTTTAACACAGAACAATATTACAAGTGTCTAAATGCGAAGGCCGAAGGCCGAGCTCCGCGTAGGGCCGAAGGCCCGAAGCGTCCAGTCTGTCAGTTCTGTGTTTAACCACTGACATCCTGGACGCTTCGGCCTTCGCATTTAGACACTTGTACTATTGTTCTGTGTTATAGCATTTAAATCCTGGACGCTTCGGGCCTTCGGCCCTACGCGGAGCTCGGCCTTCGGCCTTCGCATTTAGACACTTGTACTATTGATCTGTGTTAAAGCACTAACATTCTGGACGGTTCGGGCCTTCAGCCCTACGCGGAGCTCGGCCTTCGGCCTTCGCATTTAGACACTTGTACTATTGTTCTGTCTTATAGCACTTAAATCCTGGACGCTTCGGGCCTTCGGCCCTACGCGGAGCTCGGCCTTCGGCCTTCGGATTTAGACACTTGTACTATTAATATTGTTCTGTGTTATAGTACTTAAATCCAGGACGCTTCGGGCCTTCGGCCCTACGCGGTGCTCGGCCTTCGGCCTTCGCATTTAGACACTTGTACTATTGTTCTATGTTAAAGCACTAACATTCTGGACGCTTCGGGCCTTCGGCCCTACGCGGAGCTCGGCCTTCGGCCTTCGCATTTAGACACTTTTACTATTTTTCTGTGCTTGCCTTCGGCCCTACGCGGAGCTCGGCCTTCGCATTTAGACACTTGTACTATTGTTCGGTGTTATAGCACTTAAATCCTGGACACTTCGGACCTTCGGCCCTACGCGGAGCTCGGCCTTCGGCCTTCGCATTTAGACACTTGTACTATTGTTTTGTGTTATAGTACTTAAATCCTGGACGCTTCGGGCCTTCGGCCCTAAGCGGAGCTCGGCCTTCGGCCTTCGCATTTAGACACTTGTACTATTGTTCTGTGTTAAGGCACTAACATTCTGGACGCTTCGGGTCTTCGGCCCTACGCGGAGCTCGGCCTTCGGCCTTCGCATTTAGACACTTGTACTATTTTTCTGTGCTAAAGCACTGATGTCCTGGACGCTTCGGGCCTTCGGTCCTACGCGGAGCTCGGCCTTCGGCCTTCGCATTTAGACACTTGTACTATTGTTCTATGTTAAAGTACTTAAATCCTGGACGCTTCGGGCCTTCGGCCCTACGCGGAGCTCGGCCTTCGGCCTTCGCATTTAGACACTTGTATTATTGTTCTGTGCTAAAACACTGATGTCCTGGACGCTTCGGGCCGTCGGCCCTACGCGGAGCTCGGCCTTCCGCCTTCGCATTCAGACACTTGTACTATTGTTCTGTGTTAAAGCACTAACATTCTGGACGCTTCGGGCCTTCGGCCCTACGCGGAGCTCGGCCTTCGGCCTTCGCATTTAGACACTTTTACTATTTTTCTGTGCTAAAGCACTGACATCTTGGACGCTTCGGGCCTTCGGCCCTACGCGGAGCTCGGCCTTCGGCCTTCGCATTTAGACACTTGTACTATTGTTCTGTGTTATAGCACTTAAATCCTGGACGCTTCGGGCCTTCGGCCCTACGCGGAGCTCGGCCTTCGGCCTTCGCATTTAGACACTTGTACTGACATCTTGGACGCTTCGGGCCTTCGGCCCTACGCGGAGCTCGGCCTTCGGCCTTCGCATTTAGACACTTGTACTATTGTTTGGTGTTATAGCACTTAAATCCTGGACGCTTCGGGCCTTCGGCCCTACGCGGAGCTCGGCCTTCGGCCTTCGCATTTAGACACTTGTACTATTGTTCTGTGTTATAGCACTTAAATCCTGGACGCTTCGGGCCTTCGGCCCTACGCGGAGCTCGGCCTTCGGCCTTCGCATTTAGACACTTGTACTATTGTTTTGTGTTATAGTACTTAAATCCTGGACGCTTCGGGCCTTCGGCCCTAAGCGGAGCTCGGCCTTCGGCCTTCGCATTTAGACACTTGTACTATTGTTCTGTGTTAAAGCACTAACATTCTGGACGCTTCGGGTCTTCGGCCCTACGCGGAGCTCGGCCTTCGGCCTTCGCATTTAGACACTTGTACTATTTTTCTGTGCTAAAGCACTGATGTCCTGGACGCTTCGGGCCTTCGGTCCTACGCGGAGCTCGGCCTTCGGCCTTCGCATTTAGACACTTGTACTATTGTTCTATGTTAAAGTACTTAAATCCTGGACGCTTCGGGCCTTCGGCCCTACGCGGAGCTCGGCCTTCGGCCTTCGCATTTAGACACTTGTACTATTGTTCTGTGTTATAGCACTTAAATCCTGGACGCTTCGGGCCTTCGGCCCTACGCGGAGCTCGGCCTTCGGCCTTCGCATTTAGACACTTGTACTATTGTTTTGTGTTCTAGTACTTAAATCCTGGACGCTTCGGGCCTTCGGCCCTACGCGGAGCTCGGCCTTCGGCCTTCGCATTTAGACACTTGTACTATTGTTCTATGTTAAAGCGCTAACATTCTGGACGCTTCGGGCCTTCGGCCCTACGCGGAGCTCGGCCTTCGGCCTTCGCATTTAGACACTTTTACTATTGTTCTGTGTTATAGCACTTAAATCCTGGACGCTTCGGGCCTTGGCCCTACGCGGAGCTCGGCCTTCGGCCTTCGCATTTAGACACTTGTACTATTGTTCTGTGTTATAGCACTTATTAAATCCTGGACGCTTGGGGCCTTTGGCCCTACGCGGAGCTCGGCCTTCGGCCTTCGTATTTAGACACTTGTACTATTGTTCTGTGTTATAGCACTTAAATCCTGGACGCTTCGGGCCTTCGGCCCTACGCGGAGCTCGGCCTTCGGCCTTCGCATTTAGACACTTTTACTATTGTTCTATGTTAAAGCACTTAAATCCTGGACGCTTCGGGCCTTCGGCCCTACGCGGAGCTCGGCCTTCGCATTGGCGGTCCACACCACGTTTCACGTCAGCCATAGCGGCTGTGTCCCTGATACAGCCTCTCTCATTTTTTTTTTTTCTGGCTTACTCCCTGCAATTTTGCACAGGGTTAATTTAGAATTAATCTTAAGTAATGCAGAAGAATATTAAAAAGTTTGTATATGCTTGACCTAAACTTATGGTTTTCCCTTCATTTTCATTTCCTCATACAGTTGTACTTACTTGTTGTTTTTACTTGTTTTCAGGATACCTATTACAAGCAGAGAACAAGCTCAAATCTCTGTCAGTGTCAATCAGACTAAAGAAGCCGGATCCGGAAATAGAAAGTGTCAAAAACTATGGAAAGCAGTTGGAAACTAACTTAGGAAATTTTCTTTATACTAGGTTTGTATTGTTTATGAAATTGTGATGTTACGCCCAAATAAAATGTTATCTTTAAACTATGATTACTTATAACAGTTTTGATCAGTCCAGATGATTCACGGTTAGTTTCACTAGAATTATATCGACCGGGATATGAAGGGGATATGGACCGTGATGACCTTTTGTATTGTTTTCGAGCTCCCGATATTTCAATGCAGATAGACATCGGTTACACGCTAATTCTGGCGTCAGTTCAGTCCGGCTTCCCTTTATCTTGCATAATATCGATTGTCCGAAATACACTTCGCATAGCAGGTTTCGCAGAAACATTTTTAACCGAATGATACTTTTGCATAATTGTATAATTAGCATAACTGTCATGTCGCATAACATTCATTTGGCAGAATTTTGAATAGCAGAATACTACTATCGTCGATTTTACATACGCAGAATTGTATGTAGCATAAATTACATTCCACCGAATTTCTTATGGCATATTGCTCATATTGTAGACTTGAATTTCGCAGAATGTTATGCAGCAGAATAAAAGTTCTGCCGAAATTGTTACCGCATAATACTCATGTCGCTGACTGAACCTACACAAAAGGAATTGCTGCCAGAACTACAGGTTAAGTTAGGTTAGAACTGCGACCTCTACATAAAAGGAATTGCTGCCAGAACTATAGGTTAGGTTAGGTTACAATTGCGACCCCTACACAAAAGAAATTGTTGCCAGAACTGTAGGTTAGGTTAGGTTAGAACTGCGACCCCTACTCAAAAGAGGGTGCGTAACGGTCCATATAACAACTTTTGATATATTTTTAGTCGATATAACGATTGAGGGACATAATGCACTTTTGCTATAACAATACATGGTATATTCTTAAAGAGTAACTATCGTCAAGTATAATGAACTTGTAATATAACAACTTCTAATCTAACATTAACAGCGTATATAATTAAGTTCGATATAACGCTCAGTTGGCATAATGTAGTACTGGTATAATTTGTAATATTTACTACTATTATAACAACCTACGTATTCGAACTTAAGGCAGGTCTCAGTTAGGTACGACGACGAGCGAAGCGAGGAGGAGTGTTAGGTAGAACTGCGACCCTACAGCGCGCGAGCCGAGCGAGCGAAGCGAGCGTGCCGCGGTAGCGGCCGGCGAAGCGCCAGAACCGACTTTTTTTATTATAACCTCAACTTATTATTATACATTTGAATACATTATACCATAAATACTTATAACAAATATTCATTATATCCAGTAAACGTTATATCGAATAGCTTTTATATCGATTAAACATTATATCCCATGAAAATAGTTATTTTGTTGTTATATCAAAAGTTCATTATACCGCTTAAGTGATTATACACCATGAAATTATATCAAAAGTTGTTATATATTTTGAAAATATATCAAAAATTGTTATACGGATCATTACACACCCCTCAAAAGAAACTGCTTCCAGAACTGTAGGTTAGGTTAGGTTAGAACTGCGACCCCTACTCAAAAGAAACTGCTTCCAGAACTGTAGGTTAGGTTAGGTTAGAACTGCGACCCCTACTCAAAAGAAACTGCTTCCAGAAGTGTAGGTTAGGTTAGGTTAGAACTGCGACCCCTGCTCAAAAGAAACTGCTTCCAGAAGTGTAGGTTAGGTTAGGTTAGGTTAGAACTGCGACCCCTACTCAAAAGAAACTGCTTCCAGAAGTGTAGGTTAGGTTAGGTTAGAACTGCGACCCCTGCTCAAAAGAAACTGCTTCCAGAAGTGTAGGTTAGGTTAGGTTAGAACTGCGACCCCTGCTCAATAGGTACTGTTGGAGTAGGTATTCATTGGTGTAGTAGGGTACCTATTTCGGCGAGAAACTAACTATCCATCAAAATATTATTCTCATCAACAGTATGCCAATGAATTATTCTGCCTAAGGAAATTGTGCGAAAAGACAGTATGCCAAGTACATATTATGCGACGCAATTTTCGGCAAAACAATTATTCGATTATAGTATTATTCTTCAAATTGAGATTATGCCATTGCATTATTCTGCTTTACAAAATTGTGCGAAACAACAGTATGCCATGAAACTTATGCAAAAAGTAATTCTGCGAAATGATGATTCTGCCAAGGGTCAAGGACTGAAAAACCGCAAAAGACCGGTAACCTAAAATAAAGGTATCAATTGAGTAGGTATCCAACAGTAATTGTACCCGAATAAAACGGCAACTAGTACCTAAAATAAAGGTATCAATTGAATAGGTATCCAACAGAAACGGTATCCGAATAAAACGGCAAAATAGCAGTACCTAAAATAAAGGTATCAATAGAATAGGTATGCAACAGTAAGTGTACCCAAATAAAACGGCAAAATACCAGTATCTAATATAAAGGTATCAATTGAAAAGGTATCAAATAGTAACGGTACCCGAATAAATAAAATTCAAACGGTACCGTTAAGGCTAACGGTCTTCAGTAGGTAAAGGACCTTATGCCTTTTGTAATAAGGTCTTTTCGAAACCGGCACTCCCTAAAACCTATAAAACGACACCCATGATGACTTTTATGTCAAAGTGCACGTCAGACATCTTGGATTCCAAAATTGTCATTATTTTTGAATTCTGCACTCCCTGAAACCTATAAAACGACACGCATGATGATTTTTATGTCAATGATGATGATGATGATGAGGATGACAATATAATTCACAAACAATCACTTGGGATCCGTAAACCTAGTGAAAAGTGAGAGGGACACACGCGTTACCTCTCGCTCTCGCGAGTGACCGGTTTGAATTGAGGTATCAGATCATACGCTATTAGGTTTTTTTATTTAAGGGTACCGTTTGGACGGAAGCCTACATTTAACGGTACCGTTTGGGCTAAAGCTTATTTGGATACCTAAAGTATAGATATCAATATGGAATGCTAGTTTAACGGTCGGGTACCTATAAAAAAAACCCCCAAAAGGTACTTTTATTTAACGGTACCGTTTGAACGGAAGCTTGTTTGGATACGGGTACCGCTTGATATTGGTACCGAAATGCTACTTTTAACGGTCGGGTACCTTTAAAAAGACCGGTCAAAACCGTTTTTAACGGTACCTTTTCAGTCCCTGCCAAGGGTTGCTATGCGAAAGTAAAATATGACAATAAATTTTATGCAACATATTAGTAATCCGTTCAGTCCATCATTCTGGTCAGAATGACGAGAGAATTATCGTGTACTCGTAACACGCGGACTGATGGTCTGGACTGATGAAAATTTAATGGCTCCTCTACACGATGGGCCAGCGCCGGCCACTCCAAGGGACGCAGCCATGCGGTAGAATGAGATAGCAATATCACTTCCCAACTAGCAAATCTATGTGCTATAAAAGTTGAGAGCACGTTTTTATTTTCGCTTTTTGGTGCTATAAACGGTGTAAAAACAGTCGAATAAAAGTCCTGTAAGCGTTTACTCAACGCGAAAAGGCGCACTTATACAGACTAAAAGTGTTATAAAAATAGAGTAAGCGCTGTATAAGAAGCAAATCGATGCTGTAAGAGTTGAGTAAAAGTTGATATAAAGCGCTTCTAGTGTTTTAATAGCAACGATAGTGCTTTTATTCGATTATTTGTTCTATAAACATTATCAATTTGCTATTACTCAGTGAAAGTGTTCTATAAAAGCAACCGCACTGCTTTTTCTCAGCAAAAATGTTTCGTAAAAGTAGCCGAATTGCTTTTACTCGGCATTTTGAATGTGTAAGAGTGCAGTAAATGCTTTTATTCAACAAATATGTGCTAAAAACGATCTCAGGTAAGCGATTATATTTCAATTATTTGATTAAGTTTGAGGCCTAATCGTCTTCACGTATCTAATAAAACAAAAAGGTACTTAAGTATTTTTTTACTGCTGTCATCCATGACATTTATTTTTACCGTGATTGTGTACATAAGTTTTTACTGTCTGTAAGTACACGTAATACAGTAAAACCTAGCGCGAAAAATACTTTATTGATAAAACCAAAGGCACTGGTTCATATATATTCATGGGCCGCCTATTTTCTTAAATTTCAATAAAAAAATATTAATTAAAATAAGTAAAATTTGCTTACACGATCTAGTTTCTGTTATATCTCATTAATTCGACTATAAGTCGAGTAACTGCGTTTACTGCTACACTTATAGCACATGTTGTCGCCATGTTTATGGATTTATAGTCCGGTGGCCGACTGCATGAAACCCTACCTGATAAAAAAATAGAATAATCCTACTCTGTGGGGGTAGCTGACTTTTAGCAGCTTCAACTGCTCTTGGTCGGCCGTGGCTTAACTTGGCAAATTTTGCGCAAGTGGCAAAAAAGTGGTACAAATATTCATCAAAAAAACAAAAGTGGTCAGCTACATCCTGTGTTGGCAGGTTCCTGTGTCCGACCGAATTTGTGGTACCACGTGAGCTACAATTTACTTCATCGAAAAATAGAATGTCACTTGTATGGTAGGATTGCTGCCATTCACATTTTTTTTAATGCGGACGGACTGCAAAAGCTATCAGGCTAAGGTGAGGCCGACCAAGACATACGTCAACAAATTTAATGTAGGTATTACAATCAGTTTTTTTCATTCTATTTTTCGATGAGGTAAATTGTAGTTGTCACGTGGTACCACAAATTCGGTCGAACACAGGAACCTGCCAACACAGGATGTAGCTGACCACTTTTGTTTTGCTGTCCTCAAAGGCAGCTGCTATCCTACCCTGCAAGTTTCATTCTATTATACAATGGGTTTTTTTTTTGATGAATTTTTGTGCCACTATTTTGCCATTTACGCAAAATTTGCGAAATTAAGCCGCGGCCGACCAAGAGCAGTTGATGCTACTAAAAGTCAGCTACCCCTACAGAGTAGGATTTTCTATTTTTTTATCAGGTAGGGTTTCATGCAGTTGGCCACCGGACTATATTGAAACGTACAACATGGCTGACTTGTGCTGTTAATGTAGTTCAAAACTCTTTAAAAGTACTCTAAGCTGAATACATTTTGAATAAAACCTGTAAATACACTTCAGCTCCTATAACAGCGGTTTGAGCCCCATTACCCGAATTATGATATAAGCGCGCTGTTACAGCAGCATTGTTGCCAAATGGTTATTGGATTGCTTTTAATAGGCTTTTATAGCAACAGAGAAGAGAGTTGAGTAACAGTTGTATTAAAGCGCCTTATTCAGACAATTAGCTATTCTATAGCTGTTATATGATTTTAATAGAACAATTGTGCTGAATAAAAGTGATTTAGTAGCGCTAATTCAGCATTTATTAAAAGGTGGAATAAAAGTGCTAAAAGATAGTGCTATAAACGTTTATACGACATGATTATAGCACTAATTAGCGAAAATTGCTAAATAGTCGAGTTAACCGCTATTATACGATATATTGGTGTTTCAACAACCGTAACTCGGCTGTTATACGATTACAGGCTGAGTAAATCAATTCTTATACGACTATTTTGCTAGTTGGGTTGCTCCCTCTAACGCATAAATGCGTCCCTTGGAGTGGCCGGCGCTGGACCACCGTGTAGAGGAGCCATAATATTTTAGATAATATTCGTCAGTCCTTTTTGAACGACAGATAACTGATAGGAGACTGATCGTGTAACCTGTTTGTGTCATTCTCGCGTCACACACCGTCCGTGCAACAATGGAATAATGGACAGAACTGACGCCAGTATTAGCGTGTAACCGATGTCTGTTGCCGTAATTTTATCAGTTGTCAGTCTCGACTGATCGTCTAAACCGTGTCCATTTTCCATCATTCTGGCATCAGTCAAAACTCGAATAAGACTTATGACTGAACTGACGCCAGAATTTAGCGTGTAACCGATGTCATACATGCATTTTGTTCACGAGTAACTATAATAATAATAGCGGGAGTAATAGCGGGTGGGTGTCAAAGTTGTGTAGACCGCGCTCGGTGTACTCTCATTCGTACGCGTCGGCTGCGTTCGCCCAGGGCCGTCTTAAACTATGCATCTGGGCACATAAGAATTCGGGGCCCTTTTGGAAAGTAAAGAAAGCTAATTAAAATAACATTTTTCTACTATGATCTTCTATTTATTATGGGTAATCAAATATACTGTTACTGTCTGTCCTTCGGGCTCCCCTGAGGATAAATGCCCTGGGCACGGGCTCCGTGTGCCCTTATGGTAAAGACGGTACTGCGTTCGCCTTCAACGTTCCGACTGGTCGCGTTCACACTTGTTGGTCTACTGATTACTTTTCTACTTTTCAGGTCTAAAATAATTGAGAAGAACTATGCAGTATGTAAACTGCACGCGGCCTACGGGAAACTGTTCAGTGAGTGGAGCGTCGTCGAGAAAGACATGGGCGACGGGCTGCAGAAGGCCGGACACTATTTCGGTACTTTTACAAACAGCAACACTCCTAACTGCACATCGGTGGACCTTATT
Organism: Cydia fagiglandana; assembly: GCF_963556715.1. Classification (NCBI taxonomy): domain Eukaryota; kingdom Metazoa; phylum Arthropoda; class Insecta; order Lepidoptera; family Tortricidae; genus Cydia; species Cydia fagiglandana. The sequence continues at coordinate 5,970,832 of NC_085936.1, read as the reverse complement.
ACAAAAGGCATAAGGTCGACCCATGTACAGTTAACAGTGTGGGCGATGGTTAATATGTCGATTAACTTTTCATTTGTGTGTGGTCAAAAATCGTATAAATAAATAAATAAATAAATAAATATTGGGGACATCTTACACAGATCAACCTAGCCCCAAACTAAGCAAAGCTTGTACTATGGGTGCTAGGCGACGATATATATACTTATATAGATAAATACATACTTATATACATAGAAAACACCCAGGACTCAGGAACAAATATTAGTGTTCATCACACAAATAAATGCCCTTACTGGGATTCGAACCCAGGACCATCGGCTTAGCAGGCAGGGTCACTACCCACTAGGCCAGACCGGTCGTCGTAGGTGATGTATAGACAGTAACAGTTGGCGATTCAACTTGCTATCGCTACGAAATCAAATACTTATTTCAAGTACTCCCTGTGAATTATGAATTTGTTGTTGTGTGCGTGACTTCAACTCTAGTGCCCATACCTATACAGAACCTCCTGCCTTAATGACAATAATGACCTGTATAATGTATCGATACAAAACGCGCCGTCGACGCGCGTTTTGTAAATAAGGATCTCCTCATTTCCTTTATCTCTGGTGTGGAAAGTCACAACGATCTGACTTTCGTAGATTCCTTAGTCAATTCTTACCTAGCATAATGTTGCCAAAGTGGACGCCGAGCTTTTAAAAATGCTACTGAGATGAAATGAGTACTTATGAGAATAGACATTTAAAAAAAATATCGTTTTTTTTTTCAGATTCAATAGCAGAAGGCATCGACGCGGTCGCCGAAGACGAAGAGCAACTCGCAGACCAGCTGAAAGAATACCTGTTCTACGCGTGCGCTCTCCAGCAACTCGCACACAATCACGAGGCGCTACAGCGAGCTACCGAGCTCGCACACGACACACTTGCCAACCGGTAACAACATATCTTTACAACTTTCGTTGTAAGGTTTTTTTTCGTTGTAAGGCTCCAAACAAGAGGAGCAATTTTATGACTCTGGCAATTACTTATTCGTCACGTAATGCTTCTAACATCTTTTTAATGCGGAGGGTCCGTATTCAGATCATAGCAATGTTTTGATTGATGTTTACTCGCTCGTTACAATACTTATAAGCTACTGACTTTTTTTTATCAGGATAGCTGAGCGCAACCGCGCCGCAGCGGGCAAGTCTGGTCTGATGTCGCGGCTGTTCGGCGCCACCGACCCCGACATCGTGCGCGACCACGCCACGCGGGCGCTCGACGCCAAGATACTGCAGGACAAGGAGAACATTGAGAAGGCCAAGCGGGACCTGGAGTGAGTACTAGCAAGTCGGGTCTGATGTCGCGGCTGTTCGGCGCCACCGACCCCGACATCGTGCGCGACCACGCCACGCGCGCGCTCGACGCCAAGATACTGCAGGACAAGGAGAACATTGAGAAGGCCAAGCGGGACCTGGAGTGAGTACTAGCAGGCGTGGTTCACTCCGTGATTTCGTCGCGTCGCTTCAAGTATAGTCCGTCGATTTGTAGCAAGCTCCGACGGCTAATCCTTTGTCTATTGTTAAGTATAACCGCACGTGCGTGCATGCTACAAATGGACAGACTAGACATAGGATACAGTAACAGTTGCCGCGCACCGCTAGGGAACGGACGCCTGCGCGCGCTTGCGCTCATATCTTGTAAGGCCCTGGTCTCCTATAAACGCCATCGGCCGCTTACAGCGTCTGCGTCACGATGCTTACTATAGAGATGTACTGTTGTGGTCTGTTTTAGACGTCGACGTCAGCGTCTTTTTTGTTCAAAAACGTTGACGCTGACGCCAGACGCCGCGTACAGCATAAAATAGGAGACCAGGGCCTAATAGACGCGTTTAGTTAGCGTGAACCTTCTGTGCCTAGTACTAAATATTATTTATGATGTGGTACTAATACTAGTATTCCTATACAGGAGTGTCTGGGGATTATACCTGTGTCTTAGTCACTCGAAATGGACATAACAACCGTGCCGCGGCGAACAAGTCCTAGAGTGTCCTGGTGGAATAGGGCATTTAAATATCACGATTTCGCACATTACCTTAAGGAGACCTAACCTTAGGTATATTACACAAAATATTAAACAAAATAATTGTTGTTGCAGAGAGTTTTCGAGGAAGGCAGCGATAGAAATAGAACATTTCCAAAAGCAAAAAGATAAAGACCTCCACGAGTCTCTGGTCGGCTTCATATCATTGCAAGTTAAAGCCGCGAAAAAGGTAACAAATAACATCTCTGTTTCGTCGATTCACATTTTAAACATTAAGTTTAAATTATTTTGATGTCGAGTCATATACAGGGTGGCCAAAAAATAAGTGCTTTCCCGTTGCCAGGAAGGTTTTAGGATTATACTGAGCAATTTTTACTATGGGACCAACCCCGAAAACCCGAAAAAAAATTTGTCTTTTGCATACATTTTGGCTGGTCCATTTTCTATGGGAGGGTAATTTTTTTTACCACCTTTGTTTTTTTCTAGAATCTTCAAGCGTGGACCCAAATAAAGGAATGCCTGCAGAACATGCCCTGAACGCGGCCCGCCCGCGGGCGACCACCAAATTGTACAGGTTATCTAACACTAAGCGTAGATTCATTTGAGTTAAGGCGATGGAGGCGTTACCAAAGAATCGGAATGTTTATATGGTAAAATTGGTGTAAAGTCATATCTTAAGGTGCTTACCAAATATTTGAAGCAGTTTTTTTAGTCAGATCTGCAACTAAGGGCTCATTTAGACGGCGCGCGAACTCGCATGCGATTTCAGTTACATTGCGGACTATCGAGGTTACAATAATTCAGCGGACCAATCAAATTACGCAATGTAATGAAACTCGCACGCGAGTTCTCGCATCGTCTAAATGAGCCCTAAAGATGATGAAATGTCGACTATATCCTCTAGCCGCTCATAAATGAAAAATTGTCAAGGCAAATGCAGTCTTGATTTTTCAAATTAAGATTCAAAATTGAATGGAACGGAAGACCTTTATATAGGTCTCTGGGCAGCTAGAGGATTTGGTCATGTCACATGATTTGCGATGTCTCAGGCTGTCAAACACTGTCGGATTTGGGACCTGATTTTTTATCGTTATATTACTTAACAATGATATAATAGATCACAGACGATTAAAGGTTATGCCACGAAGGCGTTTGATGCTTTTTGATTTGTGAATTTAAAATTATTGCACAGTCAAGTCAAGAGTAAAAATACCTATCAGAAACAAGTACCTATTCACAACCTTAATGTTATGGGAATAAGGTCCTTTATCAAATGAGCCGCATTTATATTTTCACCCACAACTCATCTAAAACTGTGAATTTTAAGCGCGGTAAAATATACTCGCATAATTTTTTTAACTAAATTTTAAAACTGAAATATTAATATCAGTGAACAAGTTGATTTATTTTAATTAGCCTGTAAAATTAAAAATTGGTCATTCTCAGTTATGTTATGCCTGAAAAAAATCTCTTGTAAATAAATATATCTATAGATATACATTATAATGAATAACCTTTTCCGCGTAGTGGGTGAGTACATATCTGCCTTCGCTTCACTGTTTGCCTTGATGGATGCAATAACTAGCCTTGATAGTATTAATGAATAGATTATTGATTCTTCGCTTCGGACATCCATATTTTATATAGGCCCGATCCACGGTCAAACTCATTATGCAATTTCAAGTGCAAATATTTAAAGGTCTGTCCAGGTCTGGCAAATGCTCAACGAATGTATCACTCAATATTATACTAGTAAATGCATGTGACCAGTTTGAAATTGTTTCATAAATGGTTGGCGAATGGTGCATTGAATGCATCCTGACCTACATCATAGATAGACTTCATTTCTAAATTTATTATTATCTCTATTTAGTATTTATTTTAATTAAGGTCTTAACGTAAACAAGCGTCGGGAAAGATTGGCAACGAAGTATTACAATGGGGTTGGCAACTGTCAAAGGTTTGCATAGATGGCGCCATCATAGCTTGCTCTAATTTTGTTCTGTAAAATTTGGCTTAAAGGGCTGGCATCCAGGGCAAAAGGCAAATTCCCAAAACAAGAATTTGACATAATTTTAGGGATTGACAGGGCAAGCTATGATGGCGCCACCTGTCCACTATTTCGACTGGCCAACGCGTGAATAAAAAATCACATGAAAAAATCAAGTGAATAAAAAATGCAGTTTTCAGTGAAATTAATATTTTGTGTTCAAGTAAGTATAAGATGTTTTTCTTTTTTGGGTTCCGTACCCAAAGGGTAAAAACGGGACCCTATTACTAAGACTCCGCTGTCCGTTTGTCTTGCCGCTATAACAACTAACGGCCCTATTCTAACTTTAACACTAGAGATCATCTAGAGATGAATAAGATACGATATCGAGAAGATATAGTCATTTGTAAGTTAGATATGTCATATTTGACGTTTCCGCGATTCTGGAGGTCCTCTTGAACGATTTCGACAAGTTATGACTTAGATATCCAAGTCACATCTAGTCGATATCTATTGTAAATCTAGTTGATCTCTATATCGTCTCTAGATCTTGTGATTATCTCGTTTCCCGAATACGCATGAAATACTAAAAACAGAATAAAATAAACATTTAAGCAGTTTTTCTTGCAGTTTTTTGCGTAATGGCACGGAACCCTTCGTGCGCGAGTCCGACTCGCACTTGGCCGATTTTTTTTTTCGGTTCCGGAGACTGTTTTTAATTTACTAAAAAACGTCTCTACTGCTACCGAAAATAAAAAAAAACCTTATAGAGCTTTTGTATATGGTGATAAGCGCTAATAGATGAGGCCTGAATAGGACATGGACATGGATATTTGATGTTCCTTTCAGGAACTAGAAAGACGAGTTAGGGCTCATATAGACGATGCGAGAACTCGCATGCGAGTTTCATTACATTGCGGGTTTTTATTGGTATGTAGGTAACTAAAATCGCATGCGAGTTCGCGCGCCGTCTAAATCAGCCCTTAGTATAAGTTTTTCTATTAGGTATTGCGAGAAATTACAGAATTGATGTAAAAAGTGAACGCGAAGTTTAGTGAAAATACTATGATATTAAGTGCCGTTCTCTTAACTCGAATGAAATTTGGTAGTTTTTATATTTCACTTTGTAAGAGAAATTTAGATCCAATGCTAGTTTTATTGTAAATTATGTCACATTTAGATTTAGTTGTATTTTGTTGTAAAGAAATTGTTGTATAATGTTCAAATGATATTAAGTAAACGTGACGGATCTGTCAATTTCGATTCCATTTTCTATTGAGTATACAATTTGATCCGTAACGCATTGATATTCCTTAAAATCATTCGAATATTACCATAATCATTTACAATTGGTATAAAAATATAAAGTATTTTTTGGTTGCGATTTGCGTAATTAAAGAAGCTCATTATTATATTCCAGTATAGTACCCCTTTAAAACGTGCTCATCGTCATCTGTTTTTTTTAAAGACTGGATATTTTGGTGATTATTTTTTAATTAAGTATAGAAACTTCAAATATAGTGCTATAATACCACTGGGCAGTGATATTCAATTTTACTGTCCTTAGATTACCTACATAGGTATCTGTTTATATACTCTGTCAAGCCATTTTCGTCAGTAGAAAAGTGCGGCAAATTAAAAAAATGTTAGCGCGTAGGGATATCGCCTCCTTGAAAATTTGAATTTCGCGCCTTTTTCTACTGTCAAACTTGTTTGGCTGGCTTTAAATCATAGACCTAGTATTACATAGATGAGCTATACGCGTGCCTCCGTAAGGGACATAACATACGCAAAGCGACATTATTAAAAACACGTTTTAACATTCCTGACAACATACCAAAATAAATCTACGTAATTCGGTCGGGTTATTTGTTGCCCACCACATACCATACAAAATTTTTGGTGGGGAACAAACAAAAAGTGAGACTGTGACAAGGACAAGTAATAATACCGCTTTTTCTGCTACTCCTACTGAAATATGCATAAGTGCATCTCGTTTGGTCGTTTGGCCCCTCCCCCGTGTCATCTCTATATTATTGTACCTCTATGCTTTAAATATTTAATTTAAAATTGTATCTTTAGATTCCCGTGTTTGGTTTAAAATAGACAACTCTTTTTAAGAGTTACGTTCGAATGAAAAACGATCATTTTATTTAGTATATAAGTAATGGTTATTTAAAACGAAATTACATTTACTATAGAATATCGTTGGAAATTGGTTAAATACTCAACTAACTGTGGTTTATTGACCAACTCAAATGCAGCACGTTTTTTCATTATTCTAAATTACAAAACAAATGAATTCCTATGTATTGTATTCACAATATTTTTGGGTAGCTATTTTTTTTAGAATGTCCAGGCTTGTCGTAAAAGATGAAAGAATTGAGAAAAATAAGTATGTACCTAGTACCTAGCCAGAACAAAAATATAGAAACACGACTTTTAACCTTAGAACATTACATTACATCTCATATCTAATGGCTCCTCTACACAATGGGCCAACGCCGGCCACTCCAAGGGACGCATCCATGCGGTAGAATGGGATAGCAACATCACTTGCTCCCTCTAACGCATAAATGCGTCCCTTGGAGTGGCCGGCGTTGGCACATCGTGAAGAGGAGCCATAATATATCTATCCTATCTTACTATACCTATCAGAGATTTTTATATAATTGTCGCAACTCAGTCGTGCGAACTTTATGCTAGATAGATGCGCTAATATATTTCTGTTTATAACATTGTTTTTTTTTATTGCAAAGGTCTTTATTTCTTATTGTAAATCTTTATTGCTAATGTGAAGAAGGTATAAAATAAACTGATTTTACATATACTTAAGCATTTTTATTTATACATCAGCATGGAGCACCTTCAAATGTTTTTTACAGTACGGTTAAGTACGGTGCTACTTTACCGCCTCGGTGCGGTAATTAGCACAATACGTGCCTACCTATGTGCCTATATATGTATCGATAATTTAAAGATACATATATACTGTAAAACGTTGTACAACGCACGTGCGGAAAGGAAATTCGCACTTGTATCGTAATATACATTCAAGAGCAATGAAACATTATTATTATAAATCAAAATGTATGTACAAAGACGGCAATTGCTATGATCTAACGAAATAAATCTAACAACCTACCGCCCAGTGTTAGCCCTTAATAATCCCAGTACAGCTGTTAATAATATAAATATATGAAAGTTTGTATACTTTGTATATTTAGATGTTTGGCTGTTTGTTATTCTTTCACAGAGAAACAGGTAAGTAAATAGCTAAATTATTAAATATTAATGCTATTTTTATTACTAAATAATAATTTCAATTACTAACTACTGATAGTATTGATAGGTAATATCGGAAATATCGATATAGGATTCATTATATTCCGGCAATCATCCCATAAGGGGATGAACTGAGAGATAATATTAGTACCTACCTACGCAGCACCTACTAGAGTTAAGCTACGAAAAGTCTGCAGCGATTTTGATAGCCCTCGCAGTGCCAGTATTAATTTCAAAAAAGTTTGACGTTTAAAATAATACTTGCACTGCGTGGGCTATCAAATCCGCTGCAGACTTTTCTTGGTCTGACTCTAACAGGGGTTGAAACATAGCATACGGCATCTACGCAGACAAAGCCGGCGGTAGAGGTGAGTTGCAAAATAATTGATTGTTATTTTATTTTATTTTTTATACGCAACAGCAATAACAGTCCTCAATAAATTCCCAGTCGGGTGAAGACTACTGCGCAATGGACAAGGAAGTATGGGTGGTTGTGTTTCTAGGTTTCATGAAAGTTCTTCAATTTTTCACGGTGTCCTATTTCTATTTTGAGCAGTAAGTATTTGCAGGGAATTATCAAATTATCACTTTTCTCTGCAGCTGACTACGTACCGGGAAATAATATGGCTACAACCCTACCCACGTACACGTACACGTATGGCTGGCCCTACGAAGTAGCACTAAGTATATGCGTTGCTGCAGTAAATGAGTGAACCTAATCAACAATAAAAACTATACAGTGTGGATAAAATTAATGGGTCGTGAAGGGAAAGTACCTTAAAACCTTAAGTTAGCTCATTTTACTTAAAAGAAACATTATTTTATTTTTAACTAGAATTAAAACTGCATTCAAAGATTTTTTTTTAATTCGCTTTCCTTGTCCGGGAATCGAATCGCCTATAATTTTAAAAATACGAAATATGCGATTTTATAGATATTTTGTACGACTGACGAGTGTAAGACTGAATGTTTCTTGGAGAAATTTCAACATTATCATGAATTGTATCGACTAGTCACCAATACAATAAATAGCAAAAGGTTTTTTCGATTCCCAGTTCCAGTCCATTCCCCGATACAAGCGAATTTCAATAAAAATCTGTGAATGCAGTTTTATTTATGTTTAAAACTAAAGGAATGCTTGCTTTAAGTAAAATGAGCTAACTTAAGGTTATAAGGCACTTTCCCTCCAGGTCCCATTATTTTTTTCCACACTGTAATAGACGACGTTTGTTAGATGACAGCTCAAAAAATACGTTCTCGTACAAATAATTTTTGGAATACTGTTGCCGACGTAAATAGTAAAACATACATAGGTATTGTGTGAATGAATATCCAAAGCGATAAACGACTAATATTGTATTGCCGTGTCATAACAGCGCATTCAATAAAATCTGTTGGTTAACCGGTCAGCTGGGCGACACGGTTGTAATTACTAGCCTATATCGATTTACCTATTCCATGGGTTCATAACATTCGTCTGTAATATTTATTATATAAAAATAGTATTTATGATTTCCTTCAAAGAAAAGAACGCCTCAATATGTTTATAAGTTCAGAACGACGAAGCTCTTGGCATGAAAACTTAGCTTGGTCCGACTCTATTTACCTACACTATCAAGGTCAAATTGCTTTCATGATAGGCTCACATGGTACCAAAATTATTTCCACCTTGGTTGTTTAACAATTAAATCCCTCACTACCCTCAGGATTCAATGTACGCGCACCCCGTAAATATGTAATTTTGCTCCCTTGTGACACAATCTACTATTATCTTCGTCGAAGACTCGAGCGTTAACTGTTGGCCGCCCCTGCGTCATCAATAATTCGTGACCATCGACATTGCCATGGGAAATGGGTCATCACACGTGCTCGTTCCACTCTCGACAGCTGACGTGATGACGTGGCTCAAACCTAACTCGTCTTAAACAAGATTGTATACCTACTTATTTTAAGGTTCGCGACTCCTGTTTCATAGGAGTTGAAGGAGAGAATCGGGTAAGAATTTTATAGGGCTACGCGAGTTCTGTAGGAATTGGACCTGAGATTTCATATAAAGTAAGCCGTGGTAAATAGCCGAGACAACGCTAGGAATAATATATGATGATGTTACGCGCTCATATCTCCAATCATACGTATTATATTATCTTTGTAGAAAAAAATCGCTAGACGACGACTACCTATACGAAGTGACCGACATGAAGACGCAGCAAGTCGGCGTGGACTTTTGGGCTATGGCCAAGTCGATGTTCACGTACGGCGCCCTAACGGCGCTGTGCTGGATCATGCTGCGGCTGTTCAGCGCTGTGTTCACGCTGCCCAGACGGATGCGGCAGCAGCAGCAGACCATACAACAGTCTTTGCAAGAACTACAGGTCTGTCTACAATTATACTATATAGATAGTCGAGTCAAAGTTCACGTACGGTGCCCTAACAGCGCTGTGTTCACGCTGCCGAGACGGATGCGGCAGCAGCAGCATACCGTACAGCAGTCTTTGCAAGAACTACAGGTATCTGCCTACAATAATACTAGAGATAGTCGAGTCAAAGTTCACGTACGGTGCCCTAACCGCGCTGTGCTGGGAAATGCTCCGGCTTTTCAGCGCTGTGTTCACGCTGTACCGAGACGGATGCGGCAGCAGCAGCAGACCATACAGCAGTCTTTGCAAGAACTACAGGTATGTACTGTGCTCCTGTGTGTGTGTGTCCAGCGGCTGTGCTCTGAACACGTTTGACATGACGCCAACGGCCGCTTTCTATCACCGCATGCCGTCGGCAGGGTGTTCATCCTCACAGCCTAGAACCTAAATGGTCGCGTAAGTACTGTGCGGTTTAAGAGGAATTTCCTCAAGCGGACGCTCCGGCTGTGGAATGAGCTCTCTGCCGGGGTTTTCCCAAGTCTTCAAACGACGTTATGTTGGTAATTAGGTATTTGTTATTAATTTGAAAGCAGAACCTAACGACAAATAATAAAGATTACGAAGAAAAATAATTAATTCAAACCAGATTCAAACTTTAGACTTTTCTCTGTATCTGTCTCTTTCTATCCCACAGAGTTAAAAAGTGACAGTTGTTTTATCACGTGGATAAATGTGGATAAAGCGATCCATAATAGGCTTGCAGTTATAGGTTTTATACGGAACCTGACAATTTTTTATTCAAAACAAAATTTACTTGAAATCTTTAGGCAGGTACAGTTAAAATATCGCAATTCACTTACAGAGACGTTTTCCGGACCTCAATATAACAGAAGAGGACCTCATAAACGCAGAAAAAGAGCTCGATGACTTGATAAAGGAGCACGACGAAAAAACAGAACAAGATAAGAAGGAAACGGAAGAGAAAGCAATAGAAGACAAGGAAAAACCAGCCGAAGAAACTCAGATGAATAAAATAGAAGATAAAAAGACTATTTAATATTGAAATAACTTATTAATTAAATATAGCACATATTTTTCTATTATCATTAGGCACATTATTAAATTTTCATAGACAGTCGACATTGTTTATTTTTAACTTTCCAAGTTTTAATTTTGCACTAAATGACGGGTTTTGTATGAAAAACCATGTCACATACGTCTTTCATTTCAGAGAATTAAACGGAAAATCAATAAGTCCGAACCATCAGCGCCCCTCGCGAGAATACTGAAGTAGGTAAACATCGAGTGCGTTCGGTAAAATTTTAATGCACCTATTAGGCGCCAGATGGCGTTGTAATAAATACTTGAAAAGCTCTGACAGAACCGGCCGGGAGGCGTGGTGGCTCCCAGCGAGCTTTCACCCTAAGTTAATATTATTGATCGGTCCATTCAGAGCATCTGTACAAAATAGTTATTTTAGATTGTTAACGTCATGTTATTGTTTTGCGCGTAGCCGAGTGCCTAGATAAATACGTCCTCGATGTGTGATAGATAGTTGTTATCGGCCCGCTACTTGTGCGGCTTGACTAAACAATGTTAATCAGTACTATGTCGTGTGGCAGGCGCTTCGTTTGCTCAATTAACGTGTGATAATAGACGGTATGAGTGTTTAAGCCGTTGATAGTGTTAACCATGACTCGGTCCAGCTACCGACCCCTGGTGCCCCGGTCTTCAAACAACTCCCTGGACAACCGCGAGACCGGGTGAGTTCTACTTTTAAATTACGAACATGTGATTGACCGCTAAAACTTGTTTTGTTTATATTGCATGCGTAATAAGAATAACTAACCAGAATTAAAAACCTGATGTTTCTGATAGGTATACAAGAAATGAGTATAAATTCCCTCGTCTTGAATAATATTCCGTCGGATACTATCGGGCCTTATTGTTTACCTACCTATATCGGTTAGGTAGGTTCATATTGAGATTTTTATTGGAAAATTAATAGTATATTTCCTGTGTATTTATGTAGTTGGATATGCGTAGGTGCACATGAGGTTCAAGTCCTGTATCCACAGTTACCTACCTATTTGTTTAACGATTCTCTGGAAAGACCACTAATTCCTAAATTTGAAGATATAGTACAAAAATACTGCGCTGTATCTCCAATTCGCCATTGTGATACCAACATTTTGGCTCTCTTTTTTTATGTAAAAAAACGTTTTACCTACAATAAAGGCTAAGAAAGAATAATGATTGATGAATTACGAGTGCGGAATTAATGAATAAAGATAGGTATTAAATAAAACCTGTTATTTATGTGTGCATTACGAAGATGATCTCACCTGAGACGTACGACGTTCAAAGAATAGGCATATATAGTAATTAAAGTATGTATAGGTATGTATATACATACGTTGCGTAGGTAAACATAAGTACAAACTACCAAAACTAATAGCAAACTAATAGTAAACTCTTCCTCGGTGTTAAAACACTTTAATACTTTGTGTGTTTACAAATTTGATTCACAAATATTTCTGGAACTCGGTAACAGTTAGATATAACGCAGGAGGAAAAAACAAAGCAATTCTGAATAAGTAAGTATTTATTTTCCTAATCTCTATTTGTTGCTTGGTTCAATAGGTCACCCAAATTACGAAATGCTTTCGACCTCATCTAACTCGTAAATAAACACAGGCAAAAACTCGACTAGTTTCAGGAACCCGATTTAGTTGAAAAAATGTGTTGATCTGGTTTTGATACGACTAGTTAGAAGCACACTCACGCTTTGATTGGTGCATGTTAAATAGGGAGTGCTCACGGTACTGGTTTTCTATACAAATACTACCGGAACCGGGAATTCCCGGTTCTCGCCATACAAACTCAGTACCGGGAGCATTCCCTAATTGAAGTGAAAGCCGTGCATAAAATGCGCGCCAAGCGCTAATCACCGAGACGACCGCGCGAGTCGTGTCAAAACCAAAACAAATTGATTGGGCTGGGCTACAATATTGGGCAGGTAAGGTAATTTTTATGAAAAATGGTGATGGCGCCAGCAAAGTTTAAAATGTTGGTTTCCACATGCAGTTATTGAAGTATGGAAAATAAGGTAAAGATTCTAAGTACATAGGTACATTAGGTAGGCATATAGAAAATGTTGTTCTAGGCTAAGATATAACACAATACTTATTTCAAATTTCACATATTGTCTAAATACGAAGTACTTACTCATATCTTCACAGTAAGTCACGTGTAAAGGCACACCTATCGTTCAGATTGTACACAACGATAACCAACCTGTACTATACATATAATTAGGTAGACAAAATGCTAGCTAGATATCATGATAAATACAAAACCCCCAAAGATAATATAGTCGATATTGCAGTTTACTGATAAGATTTAGAAAGTAAATATAATGAATGTGATAAGATTATATTGATATTGTAATCATTTCTTGTTAGCTATTCATGACTCCAATGTCGGGCAGTTCTCAATTTCGAACTGAATACCTGTATTGATATTGACCCGTTCAAATTTACTTAAACCAATTTTTTTCTGTTTATATCATATGATATTTTTTGTTTTTTGGTATTTGTATTTCATAAAAAACACAAAATTACTGTCTTAAAAATAGTTACATTGAGAATTAAAAAAAATCTTAGGTCAAAATATTCACAACAATCGCAATTTTAGTCGCATTTTTTTTATAAAGCGAAACTGTTGAAATCTATATATCCGAGATTTCGTAATGGTCCTCTTTAGTTCCGTTAGGTATTGGCGGTATTGCAAATTGATAAAAAAAACTAAAACTAGGGAACTATAATACTACTACTACTAATAAAGGGAAAAAATAACTAGACATATATATATATATAAGTAGGTACATAGTTAAGTAGACATTATTATAATATTTTATAAAAGTATCATGACTAGCTCGATTTCCTTAAGGAATAGGTAGATGCACCTATTTCGTTAAGGCTCGTACGTTACGTTACGATACGTTGCCCAGTTGGCGGGTTGCCAACACGTTTTCTAGAGTCACATAGACAGTAGGGATGGCCATACGTAAGTACTATTACGTATACAGCTTCATCTTTACGGTAAATACGTCATTTTCATATGCTAATGCTAGCGGAAGAGACGAACGCTATATTTAATTGTGCTGTACTAACCAAACTAATAAACCCAGAGAGTCTGCAATAACTGGATTTATTTTATTTATTTATTATACCATGTCAAAACGGGGCAGTAAGCGATTTCGGGGTTGGTCCCATAGTAAAAATTGATCAGTATAATCCCAAAACCTCCCTGGCAACAGGAATGAAGTTATTTTTTAGCCACCGTGTATAGAGGTCAAATATGTACTCGTAATTTCCCAAATTCTTTACACAACAAACTTGGCAGAACCTTCAAATTGGCTCTGGTCCACTGGACTACACAGCCAAGCCATTTTAAAACCGTATACCTATACAAAATACGGTTCAATAACTACGAATATATAAGTAGTTGTAGTAATATAAGAAGTGGTAAGAAGACTAATATTGTATTTTATCGTAGCTGAGGAATATCGTGGCTCATATATATAGGGTAATAAATGTAATAATTATACCATACCATAGCAAGTTCATTACGCCAAACGAACCCAACCTAATATAGATTATGCTATAATACAGATTAGGTACTTACGATGGTATAACATTGTTGTATTTTTGACTAGTTCAAAGGGTTCATAATAGGCCCCTACCCTCCACTGCCAAAAGATGGCCTTCAACGTTTCTCTCTTAGGAACATTTTTTCCAGCCTCTACATCTATTACTATGTCTACATATAATTTCTAGACACAAAGCCTTATTAAATGATTTTATGCCATACCGGTATATGTATTTCTTCCGCGTTGTGACGCATGTATCGTGTGTTTCCTGGTTATAACACCCTAGGTTCTCTTGGATGCCTAGTTATTTATACTTAAAGCTTCGATTCAATCATTAAAATATATGCCGAAATGGGGAATAAAATATGTGCCGTAAGTACATCTTAACAATAACAACACGTAACTGAGTATAAATCTCACCATGATGATGATTTAAATCTTCTCGAGGCATAGGTGTAGGGTTGCAGCCGGTGTAGCTTTATGTGTCGTTCATAAGCGCATTGTAATATGTAATATGCCTACTTGAATAAAAAAGTATCTTTATCAGTTAAAATGTACCTATTGACGATTCGTGAACGGATATCCAGCACGATATTGGTCCTAATGTTACACATTTCTGAAATTTACGGACAAACCCAAGGCTATTGTATAGAAACCCAAAATTAGTCAGATTTTACAGTACACGAGGGACATGGCTGTAATGAGTTCTATATGCTAATTTAGACAGGCTTTAGTGCTTTATTAATGTAAATTACTGGCGTAGGTACCTAATAACTAATAAGTCTGTAAATTAACAGTGTTTTTGTAAAGGTTATTAGGTATAACCAAGCCCTAGCCTAAAATAACATCAAATATTAATAGTATAATTTGTCCCAGGGAAGTTCAAATGAATTGGAGTGACAAGAAATATTAGGAATGTTTTATAAATTGGGAAGTTGGAAAACCAATACACGTGTAAGAAATAAATTATAAGTTACTCGATAAGTCGATTAGAGAAGTTATCACCATGCGCGAATGAACACCACATTGGAATAACTCAAACTCAAGATTGTTCCTGCATTATTGGTTGTATGTACTCGTACTTATGTGGACTTTTTGTGGTGGGGAAAAAATTTTGAACTCGCGAGAGCATAAGACGTAAGACGCTTCGTAAGACGGACACGTGACCTGATCGAAAAACTTTTACAATGTCATTGAGTTTTTTTTATTCAAAGTAACTATTAGCATAAAACAAAATTATAACGAAATTCACTTCTTCCTTATTTTAAAAGGATTTTTGAACCGCTAGATAAAAAAATACAATGAGTGAAAGGTATTTTTTTTAACCTTTGTGTAAACTGTCTGTTCGACAACGGGTTGATTTCGAAAATCGCTAAAATCTTCTAAACTAGAAGCACTTTTGGGACACTAGATACTGCAATTTAGTAAAACCACTCACTCACGCTAGATACTGCAATTTAGTAAAACTACTTCTAGTTTTTCGAAGTTAATCCAAAGCACTGTAATAAATAAGTGTAGTTTATCCTAGCATAGCCGTAGGCACCAATCTCTTAATTTATGTTAAGGTAGGCGGTCGGCAAGATAGACCTGAAACTAATAGAGGGGTTTCTTTGTTTTGAAAATCGTATGCCTTTTTCGGGGCTAGCTAAATCAGTTTAACAGTTTTATAATATTATCAAAACAAGTATATTTATTATCCGTATGAAAGCCTGTAACCTTTACTTGGGCTAGTAATGGTTTTCACGCCATACTCTTTAATGCCGGGGCTCAGTGAGTTTTCCATTTCCCGCTACATTAGGGCGATACCAACTGGGGCGGAAGTGCTACTTTATGGACGAGTTCATCATAGCTTTTTTTTTGTTTATTGTAAGTACTAAGTACTGTGACAATAGGCATGTTGCCTCTATTAAAAAAACACTCCATGCACGAAATAAAGCACTAGATAATTGTTAGAAAAACGTAGACAGCGGTTATATAAAAAAATATGGTTGTCTGTAAAATCGGTTTACGGATGATAATTTGCGTGATAACGTCATAAGAAAACATTACCATTACTTTACGTAACGTTACCATGGAGACCCGTCCACAACGTGACACTTTTTCGTGCATGCTGCCGCGGCAGCACCGCGGTGTTCATGGATTTATAAGACGTCATCATGTCAAAAAAAGTGAGTAGATGACTCCATTGAACGTCAATTGTGCAGTTTTCATCTATGTCATCAAATTGTATCTTTTTTTATAAATTGATGAACACCGGTAACATGCACGAAAAAGTGTCACGTTATCGACAACTCTCCATGGTAACGTTGTGGACGGATCTCTATGGTAACGTTACGTAATGTAATAGTAATGTTTTCTTATGACGTTATCACGCAATATAATCGTCCGTAAACCGACTTTACAGACAGCCATTTTTATTTTAGTTATAATTATTTACTTATTGATAAAAACAAAGAAAGAAATAAGCAAACATAAAACTTAAAAGCCTACAGATATAAAATTGTATCTGAACCTGTATTATGTACAATAAAATGTTTACTATTTACTAAGTACTCCTACTGTATACATTAGGTACCTAAACTATAACCAACGACTGGAGGGATGAAATAAATGTTACCAACGGTATTATTAAGGGTCGTTAAGATAAAAATAATGACCAAATTGCGTATCTTATCTCATATTTACCTCACATAATATACATGTTATTTAGTAACATCAACGGTTATTCATCCGGCATAAAAGAATATAAACAATAAGGTTCTATTATGATTAATGGCAAATAATGTCCTAATAGAGATATAGACGTTATTTACTTTCCGATATTCATTTTTTGTCTAGTTCGCACAAAAATCTGAAAGGAAACTCTTAAAATAACAACGTTCATTTCCCTATAATACCAGAGGTAAGTAATTTCTATAGATATTTTCCCCTAATTTAATTGGGTAGGTATTCAATGAAAATACCCATAGAGTATTGGGTAATCCAGAGGCCAATTCTGAGTTACTAACTTGTTTAAGTCTTGACTGTTTTGATAAGAGCTTGACAAGACTCGCAGCGCCAATAAGTGCGAGCGAGATGCGTTAATGTCATGACTCCCCGTGCATTTTGCTTGCACCAATCAGTGTGAACGATCGTCAAGGTCGAATAATTAAAAAAAAAACAGAATAGGCCACCTAGTCCATCAAAATCATTTGTGTTACAAATTGTGGTTAAAAGTAGGAAGGCGGGTATTAAAAACCAGTAAAGTTATTTCAGTGAAACTATGTAAGTCATTTTTGTGGCTCTTTAAACAGTTTTAGTGGTTTCATTTTATTAGATACATTAGCTGGTAAATATAGTCGAATAAAAACTTTTATCGAATCAAGGCGGCTATTTGGTTTTAATGCCCGAGCTATTTTAGTTTACTGGGTTAAATATAAGTTATCAGCGGGGTCGGTATAAATATATGAAACATATTTTTGTTGTTTATTGTTCCAATTAATATTGGATCAATACGTGTAGTCATAGAATAAATTAATAGTACCGCCGTACAGAAAGGACACTTCCTACAAAACCGAAGATTGACTGCGATTCATTGACGAATCATGCTATCTCTTTCTAATGTATAACCCTATCGCTTTCGGCTATTTAGGGTTGCCAAAATTCAAGTCATATCAAAATTCAAGGTCGTGCATGCAAAAGGACGTGAAATGGTGATGGTGCGAACCCTAATAATTGCTCGGAGCAATGCTGAGCCGAACGGAGCCGAGTTTGTCCGAAAGGAGAAGTGTCTCCCCACTGTGCACTGGCGTAGTAGTCCAGGACGCGTATTGAGGTAACCTAAAATAGTAAATAGAATTACATTGGTTGAACACTAATGACAGATAATACATCTCCAGGTTCACGGAGGTAATTTTTGAACTTTGATTAGTATAATGGTACACAAGGATTGTAATAAAGGGTAACATTGTTGACCCTAATGTCCGCTGGTTTTATTACAAATAGGGTTAATGCTCTGACTAGTCATACATAAATCACGAAATTACCGAGGTAGGTACAGTCGGCGGCAGAAGTTGCTAAGCGCGCGAAGTGTTCTAAATTACCTTGACATGCTCTTATCCTCTTAACAATAAAGTCACATCAGGATTATTTTGAACACCTGGCCCGCTTAGCAACTACTGCTGCTGACTGAACATATGCCTTTCTTTATATACGCTATAACTTAGTAACTTCACACAACAATTTGTGTAAAGAGAGAAATGTTAGATATTTCTTCGAGAATTAAATTTTAGTTCAGATTCTATATAAAGATTTACGAGCGTAGTGAGTTGTTAAGCAGAAAAGTCAATGGTACTTTTCCATCTGCTCGGGTGAAATACATTTTATTAACATTTTTTGTCCTTGATTGAAATATTTCAGTAATTTGACAGCAATGAAAACCATCTGCAAATGGTGCAGATGCAGGAAATCCGACTGTCGTCTCATTATTTATTTATTCAATTTTAACGCGTTGATTAAACATATCAAAAGGCAATAAAGAGGTAGGTACCGAACTAATGATTAATTTAGTACCTAATACATATTTTGTATTACGATAAAAAAACTCACTAGTTCGTTTAATTTACTAAAGTTCATGAATAAAAAGGAACACACGATTTTCACCTACCTTTTCCCCAGCTTATAAATTTTATTTAAATTTGTTTCATCTTCTCCCAACCACTTCCATGTCCATGATCCTTGGAAAGTAAACCTTGTTGTCAACACTTGAAGTTCAAATTCGAAGTATCATAAAAGTAAAAGCCCTATTGAGCAGACACTTTAGAAGCCTATAGGCTCTGTAGCGACCTTCACCTGGTCCCAAGGCAGTCCTTTGTCCATTCTCAAGAGGGGCTTTAGGAACAATATCGGGTTTCTGTATTTTACTTGGACTTGAATGTCGATCTTAGTAAAGAAGTTACATTACACGCAAATATCTTGTAAACTTTTTCCGAGTGTGTTGTTCCTCTTTAGTTAATAAATCAAAAAAATCTAATGTTATATGCCTAACAGCCCAAAAAACACAATCAGTCATTTAATTTTATACCACTTAAGACCGAAATACATTTCTAGAATTCGCCTCTGTAGCTGAATTTACTATAACAAGACCATTTTGATAACAATTGATATGAGAGAAGTGATGGACATTATCTCATATAAATAAAGCCGTTATCACATTTGTGGGCCACTGACTCCTTTATTATTGTTTATCTATCTTGCGTGTTTCATTTCATTACTATCAATGAACTTATTACGCATTTACTTAAACCGCAAAAAGATAATTTTGAATATACTGTAATTAATGATTATTTGTTACAGTTATTATCTTAACAATAAGAGATATGTCACTATATTTAGAACAATTAAATTGTAGCGGCCCCTTTGAGCCCGAACGCGAACTGTAGAATAAAAGTACTATCTTATTAAATATATATTTTTTACTTTTGCCGCGTTATTTCATAGGCTATGACTATACCTACGGAATATTACTCGATTTGCTAAAACTTTGATTAGTAAAAAAAAAGAAACCACGGTTTCGTTCGGATACGAGAAGTGGTTGGAGGGCTTACACCCACAACGTAATTTCAAAACGTCGACATCTTTTCGCTTTGCAGTGCAAGTGGCAATGGAAGTAGGTTGAATCAACATGCCTGAAAAGAAGTAGGCTGCGGCTCGGCCCAGCTTTCAGCCATGTCATGGGGTCAAGTGCGGATTGGTGCACTGCCGATGACTTGGAAATACTACCTACTTTTTCTGAAACAAAGCTTTTCTGCTTGAGAACTAAACTTATTATTGTGGAATCGAAGTCTTATTGGAGATTTTAATACGAAACTAAAGTTTTGCTATTGATTATCATCTGACATATTATGAAAGCTCCTCCAATCTACACTTCACGCACGAAAATCGTGGATTCAGTGGGTGAGGAAGGATTGTGTGTTCCTCATAATTCGTGCGTGAACTGTACAAAGCATTTTCTATTTATAATTCACAAAATTCTACGACCCGTGACTGATGAATGTTTCCATCGTTTAAATAGCATTTAATTTTAACGGGAAAGAGAATGTGACGAATTTATGAATGTTTAATGTAATCAGATTACGTCGGCAGCAGTATAAAAGAGACAAAATACGTCATGTGATAAATCACTTAAATTAGAGAGCTCGGTGGATAAATGACGGGCATAAATTATGAAAGTTGACAAATTTTACAATAAGTTATAATTTCAGTATGATAATAAATATAGAAGTTTATACGTATACGAGTAGTAAACTGATGTGTAAACTAACCCCCTTCTTCATAAAACTTTACGGGCCTGTTTTAATTAAATTATGTTTTATCCTTTTCTTAAAAATAAATAAGTCAAAATGACAGATAAAGACAAACGATTATTAACTTATGTATGTAACGCCAGGCGTGGCTCACTCCGCGATTTCGTCGCTTTGCTACAGGTAACTAAAAGTACATCCGTTCCACCCCAATTTTGGGGAAAGCCATACGCCGCGCGTGGCGCTATCGCCACCTAGCGGTCATATCTGTGCTGATCGTAACAGACGCGTTTTGTTAGAGAGTGAGTCTTCTGAACTCTTCTGTACCTAGTATACTATTATTTATTCTGTGGTAGCGCGTTTACGAATAAGGGGGTATATCGCTGTAAAATGTAGGTAGTAAGCAAGTATTATAGGTACCTATATATATGTTTCGATATTTCATACTCTTTTTCACAAAACGAACATATGACATCATTATTGTATTTGTGCTCTACTCACGTCTTTTATCGTAACTACATATATATTTCTTTTTCATTACATACGTTCATTTCACTCAAACATAAATTTCAAGATACTTACTCGGAACAGAAGTAAATGTCTGTGTCGGTGATATTTTACTACACCTCTTAGATTTTACAGTTTCCGCGCATTACGAAATATATCCTTAATTAACTTGTATCACCTCTGAAAACCAACTGCATGTTGAAATTAATTCTAAAAATGCTACCTTGTTTCTTTAGGGTTAAGGTCCCATTTTATATGGCACAAATATTTAATGTTAGTCTGTTCTGTCAGTATAAAGGTAAATAAGATGTATACAGTTCTCAGATGTATAAATTCAGTTTCTGTTAGCATTTATAAACCGGTGAGTCAGTGACTTCCTATAAATAACTACAGCAGTAATCTACAAAACATATTGTGTCTACTACACTGTAAGCTTGTTCCTACTATAACTATTAGATTAATTATTTCTACGCCATCTGGAATGACACCTATCGTTGAAATATCCCCGGTGACTAACGAAAATTGCTGACAAGTCAGACCAACTGCCGGTATCACTAATTAGTCCTCACTATGACGAATCAGCAGGAGTTACCAAAACGGGGGTTCTAATAATAAAGGATATTCTTAACAGGTTGGGCAAAAAATAAACGCATTCTCGTTACCAGGAAAGTATCCAGATTATACTCAGCAACTTTTACTATGGGGCCAACCCCGAAATCGCGGAAAAAAATTTACCCTCCCATAGAACATGGACCCTCCCATACAAACTAGTAAAAGTTGCTCAGTATAATCCCAAAACCTCCCTGGCAACGGAAATGCACTTATTTTTTAGCCACCCTGTAAAAACATGATAAAAAGCGAATCACTCGAGAAAACTCCGGCTAATAAAATGTAAATGATTCATATATTTTAGTCACCATGCATCTTAGGAATCTGGATGAACCACCGGGAGACAGAATATAAATAGCCATTTGACTTTTATTAAATGCAATTGAGATTATGACGATGAAATTCACAATTTCATAGTTTTCTAGAAAAAAACTTTGTTTGTTAGTCATGTCATCATTGCTGCGATATAAAAACATTTAAAATCTTTTTATTTTTAGTTTACTTCCGTATTGTATGAAAATCTTTTTTAAACATTAAAAAAGCGTTTTTTAATACAACCTTCTTAGAATTTTATCAATATGGCTTGGCGCGATTGCATTCGTTCCATAACATTCAGTTTAGAATTTTCCTTTTTCGGCCACATTGCATGACATTTGACGATTTTCTCATTCCCCATGGAACATCACCAGCACCACCAACTAATCCTATTAATCCTTACCTTTTTTAACTTCAAACTATGAACTCGTTATACGACCAGGCTTCAAAAGCTGAAGCACATTAACATTTAAATGGTTAATTTAAACGTGAATCAGATAGCAGTTCCGTGGCAAAGTTGGTGAAGTGCCAGAGAACCCTGGTGACGTGTCTGACAAAAAAATATTTCAATATTTCGTGAATTCACACGAGATGTTTGGGTGGACATTCCTATGTAGGACAATTCTATTCCGATAAGTCATCCAAAGAGATGTGTAGTTGAGTGTAACTGAGTCTTATCTGTTTTAATATCACCTACTAATAAAAGGGAATCCCCAATCTCAATCCCAAGCCCAATCCGTATCGGGCTAGCGTGGGGACTATAGCCCAAGCCCTTTCGCGCATGAGAGGAGGCCTGTGCCCAGCAGAGGGACGTATATAGGCTGGCTTATTATTATTATTTAATAAATGGGAAAGTAGGAGCGTTAATGTAAATAGAGTCTGTTACTGTTAACTTTTCATGCTCGAAATTTAAAAATAAAACCTACCTAAATAGATGGATCCGTAGGAAAAACGACGTACCAAAAACAAAATAAATTAAACAATATAACACAAAAACCAAGAAAAAACATATCCCTTTAACATACAAACATCATCATCATTGGCCTGTCACATCAATAAGATGATGGTTTAAACAGCGTCTATATTAAGAGTCATGAAATAGCCTGCCTTAGCAATCCTCATTGATTTCAATTTCATCCGAATTTCTATCTTTGGAATCAACTTTGATTCCATTAACATTTCTCTCGTGTTAAGGTAAACGTACTAGTGCTCGATATGCTAATGTCCAATAGATGACACCTTGCTGTCACCTCTATTGACAATTACTTTAGTTTCAAGATGACATGTAGGTACTGGGACCGCGTCGAGCACCAGTACGTTTACCTTACATAGGAAAGATTTTTTCCTCTCGTAATAAAGACGAAGGTTCACGAACTTCGAATTAATGAGTGGGTGTCAGTCTACTTAAATGTTATCTTTCGGTCATCACACTCAAGATATCGGAGGGTGATCGAGCTCGGGTCGAGCCTCCATGATGGTGGCTGAATTTTAACGACCGCTCCTCGCGTCTCGACACAATCTGCATAAAGTTAAAACGGAGTAGACTTTGACAGTTCGGCCTTAATTTTATGTGAACTCTTGACACGATTATTTAAACTGTTATAATTAGTTAAAACTTAAGCACAGCAGTGAAAATGAGTTGGTACTTCAGATAGTTTACTTATAGAGGTTATCTGTCCTCTTGCGAATGTCTGCCTCGTGACAAGGTATTTTAACTTTGCCCATCACAATGGTTCTCTCCAAGATTATGTGATGTACATATACCTACCTAGTGATAGCAAACATTTAAAAAAATACACATTCAATTAAAAATTTAAACATCATAGCACTCTAATTTCTAATAAATTTAAGATACTAAATTAGGTACCTACTTATTATCGTGAACTAAACTTGATCGAGTTAAAAATATCAGAGCACTCAATCATGTAGAAGCCTAATGGAGCTGACATAACCTTTTTTGCAAAGGTCTCCTATATACATTTAGATTTAAACACGAGCACCCAATCTTTGTAAAGCCGATACTATATATTAAGAAGGGTTCAATATTCTCATATTTTAACACTTAACTGTTTGTTAAAAATACATAGGCATATGTCTAATTCCATAAACTACGTCTTGAAGATAGATTGATAAAACCCTAACCCGCCCAAAATTCAGCGCCGCCGTACGATGATGCAGTACATTCAAAATAGTTTACGCTGAACCGCTTCCCATACATCATACGGGCGTGAAGCAACCACTTAGCAGAAATCTGCGTGGTAAAAATATATTTTCTTTATAAGTGAGATTTCCTCTGAGCTCAATTAGGTTGAATTTCCTTAACCTTAGTAAAAATAAAGAAGCTTTGAGCGGTTTACGAGAAAAATCCGGGAAATGCTTAATTTTCCCGAGATTACGCCGGGCAAAAATCATGATTTTAATATATAAACTTGAAGATTATTTAGCGAGCAATTTTGAGCTGAAGGTTAAAAATGTTATCAGAAAGTTTAAAGTGGATAAAAGAGCTGTTTTTAAAGAAAATAAGGATTTATTATACCAAGCGGGTTAATAAATGACAGTCCTAAAACTTTTGACGTAGCAATATTTAAAAAAAAAAACTTCCGTGTTTTAGAAGGCAAACAAAATTAAGATAAATGTAAAAAATAGGTGTTGGCAAATGGTCCCTCCATTTGACAAAAAATGCTGTTTAGTCAATAACTACCAACGTTTAAGTACTTTTGGAAGCAAGTAGTTTATAAATTCGGGTGATTTCATAGACCACCAGTGGTCAGTGGGCCGGGTAAAAACCACTGTGCTATACTAAGAAGTTGTTATTTATTCTAGAGTCAAGTTGCTAAATACAATCCTTGACAGAAGACACTCGATAGCGGTCTTGGTGGTCAATGTCCACTCCGTGGTTAGTGTCCATAAAACTCAGTAGTTCTAAAGTCTAACGACCTCTCTGTGCGTTCGTTATTAGGCAATGAGTGTAACATGTCTGCAGCGTTGAATTTCAACTCCCTGGTGACCCAATTACAGAGCTTAGTCGCTTCTATCATAAAAGGCTGTTAGTATACAGGAGAGGTATTCGGTATTTGGAAATATGATGTTGATTTGATATTCTATATATCTCGCGTATAGGTACTGGTATCGTGCTGTTACTCTATACAGGGTGTTACTGACCATCGGGCTTTAAATCCAGGACTTGATTCTACTCGCTAAACTGAGCTATTTTTTTTATGGCACCAACCCCGAAATCCCGAAAAAGTTTTTTACGTTTTTATACATTTTGTCTAATCAGATGTCGACGTTTTCTATGGAAAAGCCAAAAATTTTCCCCCGATTTTAGGGTTGGTCCCATAGTAAAAGTAGCTCAGTTTAGCGAGTAAAATCAAGCCCTGGAATTAAAGCCCCATGGTCAGACACATACTGTATATCATTTCTATCTAATTCAACCGTAACTGATACAATCTTCTTCTTCCTGGCGTTATCCCGGCATTTCGCCACGGCTCATGAGAGCCTGGGGTCCGCTTGAGAACTAATCCCATGATTTGACGTAGGCACTAGTTTTTACGAAAGCGACTGCCATCTGACCTTCCAACCCAGAGGGTAAACTAGGCCTTATTGGGATTAGTCTGGTTTCCTCACGATGTTTTCCTTCACCGAAAAGTGACTGATAAATATCAAATGATATTTCGTACATAAGTTCCGAAAAACTCATTGGTACGAGCCGGGGTTTGAACCCGCGACCTCCAGATTGCAAGTCGCACGCTCTCACCGCTAGGCCACCAGCGCTCCGTAACTGATACAATATGAAATCAATATCATATATTTAAATTTTAAATGCCACTTGACTAAGTTAACGCTTCAGTCAACGTTGGACTTAATTAAGCACGTGTCCTTCAAGGAAAGCATGCACGAGTTATCTAGATAAGGACAACGTGTTAACTTTTAATTACTACTCATGTTGACTGCACTTCACAACAGTGGGCCAACCGCCTAAGTGTGACAGGGAGGCAGCACGTCGAACGTGGGTCACGGTAGGCCCTCTGTATGCAGCGGCGGGCAACCAGTCAGCAGCAGAAGTTGCTAAGCGGGTCTGGTGTTCAAAATTATCTAGACATGCTTTTATTCTCTTAACAATAAAGTCGCGTCAAGATCATTTTGAACACCCTGGCAATTTGTGCTGCTGACTGAACAACAGTAAATGTCGTTTCGAATGTGAAGGGTCGTTTTTATGAGTGAGGCGGGAAAATGTGTATGTGTAATCAAATCTTACAAATAGATTTTCAATTATCAGTATTTTAAAAGATTACTAATATTAACAAATGAAATTTCGAGAAGCTATAAATCTAAGACGCCGCGTATAACAACTGTAATAAGTGCCATTTTGAATGTCAGTTATGATTTGTGTCCTGCCGGAGAGAATGTAATAAAATGATATTTAAAAAATCATATTAAGTAAGTACATATTACCAGTTTATCAAAATATTCACATCAAACAAAAATACTTCGAAAAATGTATAGTAACTCAAGTCTGAGTAAGATATGTAGATGGAAATGGTGAAAATTTCGAGACACAGCAAATTATGCCAGCCCGCTCTGAAATAGGTACAAAGTTTAATGAATTTAGACCCGGCGATGAAAAGCACGTCGGCATTTTGTTAAATTGTCAAGTAATTTTCCGGGTCAGAGCGGACCCTACGGGTAGGTAATGAGGTATGTGAGCGTTTACGAAGTAATTCTCGAATATTACGCTAAGTTATATAACTTTTATTGTGTTCATTGTAAAATTAGGTAACTATGCATACATAAAAAAATACGGTCGTATTGATAACCTCTTTTTTGAAGTAGTTTAATAAAGAGCCAAATAGATAGGCAGCGTATCATTTGTTTGTTTTAATTTACTGTCAGTAGGTAAGTATGGAAAAATAGCAGGTGGCAATAATTGTAATAATCGTTTGTGAAGTTACTATTTATGTTTAGGTATTCGAATACGCTATGACGTCAACGGCTTATTTGATTATTTATAACTTTATTACCAATATTGTATTCTGACGAAATATTACTTGTATTAAGTCTAAAGTCCTGGGCGGTCATTATATCTGCTAACCATGAATAGTAATTAAGCAATATGTCTTCCGTCTCCGAAATAAACTGCTTTTGTTAAGTTAAGACAGCTTAAGATAAAGCCAGAAGACTAAGTGGCTGGTTAGAGTAACAAATTAACTTGAGAATCCCCAAAGCCCAATATCATAACCAGGACCATAAATTACTTAGAAAATTTCCTTTTCACACAAGAGTTGAACGACCGGACTTTTCGTAGGGAAATTCTAGCCTGTGGAAATGACACTTGCTATTTATACTTTGTCTCTTCAAAATCGGCTTACTCTGTAGTTAAATTAAGATTAAATATCCTAAAGTAGTTGGAAACGGTTTGCGTTGAACGATCTTGGAGGCGTTTCGTGTTGGATTTACAATGTAAGTACGTCAATGCAAATCTTACTAATGGAATTGTGTAGATGGTGTATTTTACACCCACACAGCGGTGAATGAGTAAACTTCCCTGATCTTACCTACTCTTATAACGATTGAGTGACGATAATGGCTCAAGACTATGACAATGTTCGTAACTGTTGACGATTGTTTCATTTAAATAAAAACGTCACTCAAAGGCGTCTATTTCAAGTGTCATAGAAATCGAAACTAACTGTAAGAAAGTTTTGCAATAAATGTGCAGAAAAAAATATCGATCTTTCATTCATGACTTCCCAATGTTCCCATGCACTTTTTGAAAATTCTCCATGTGTCAACATTGCTATCCTAGAGTATCCCTTTGCTGGCCAAAGGTGTCGATCATACCTATCTATGTCCACATATCCGTTCCTAGGAAAGTTTAACACAAGTTTTTGACAAAGGCGTCAAGCTCGTTCCGCCATCTCCATTGATCCAGCTAAAATGAAAAGCCCGCTTTACTCTTTTTTTTAATTATCTCTCGGTCCTTTTTTCTAATTAAATCGCGTCCACGAAAACCGTTTCCAAGACTAATTACAGTTAATTTGGAGATGAAAACGTTTAATCAAGTTTATGATTTAGAAATGGGCCTGTTTAAAGAATAGAATAGAATATCGTTTAGAATAGAATAGAATATGATAATTAATAATAGAATAGAATAGAATAGAAATTGAGTTTTGAGATGACATTTGTTTATTTGGGAAACTGGGACTGACGAGAGTTTGGTTTTGGCTTTTAGTGTCTGTAACTATCCGTAATATCTACGTAATCTACGTCGTTTTCTACCTCTGTTTCATCTTACCCGACTTCCTGTATAGGTATCTAATACACACACATTGCACATATATTTTTCGTTGTATTAGGTATATTACCAAACATCACTACTTACTTACATATAACTATGAATATAAATATCTTCCATTGAAACGACATAAACCAAAACTATTAGAACTTTTAGAATAGAACAAGGTTATTCCAGAGAACATAAAATACATATAAAGTTTATTATCTATAAGTACTTCAAGGTAAATGCGATTAGAAAAGCTTTTCGTAGAACGCTGACGCTTCAAAAATATAAGCGATGTCCGTGAAGATAATATTACGATGCTACTTAAAGCTTTTGAGTAACTATAAAATATATTTACTTAATATAATTTCTGAAAATATCTACCCATTAATGTTAAGTGCCCCGAGCTCCTAACGTGAATATATGTAAATTGTGTAAATAAATTATGAAGGGTTATGGTTGCTTTTAAATTTTATTAGGCGTTTAGTTACTA
The DNA here is from genome assembly GCF_963556715.1 of Cydia fagiglandana. NCBI lineage: Eukaryota > Metazoa > Arthropoda > Insecta > Lepidoptera > Tortricidae > Cydia > Cydia fagiglandana. Next base: position 5,942,040 of record NC_085936.1, on the reverse strand, counting down.
GCACATTCTGCCATTATAAACTACCAACAAAAGACACAAAGGCTTCAATAGGAAGCCCGTTATGCGCAGAGCCAGACATGGTACGATGCTTTAAGAAAATAAATTTTAAAACCACTTATTTACATAATAAATATATACAGAGGTATTACAGTAACTGTACAAATGCTAAACTTAATTAATTAATACCTTAATAATAGGCCCTTGAGGCATTGTACCAAGGATGATGGCGGCATTTCCACGAAAATATTATTAAATCATTGTTAATGGAGACTAGTTTATTTACAATATTTATTTCTGCATACATTCAAATGGGCACGTACGTATTTGTGTATCGCTATTACTCATTTAACAACAAATGCTATTTCTAACCAATATTTGTTTATAGTAGATAGGTACGTCTACCGTTTTATTGAGTTGGTTTCTAAATAAAAGGCTTGGCGGCATGAAACTGATTTGAATTGGGTACCTATATTAAGTAAGTAAGTCACAATGTAATAGGTAGCTAATCTCTTTTTAATTCTAAAAGATAGCTACCATCTACTAGAAAATCGTCCCGCAGCCCGAGACTGTATAGACTGTGCAACTATTATGCACAAATGTGTTTTTAATGCAGATATCGTCCATAGATCCGATAGTTACAAGACAAACCGGAAGACCGGCAGTCAAGCAACTTTCCCTATCCGCCAGACAGGCCTAAGCTGTACATGTACAACCTTGTCGCTGTAAATTTACTACCTCTTTATTTACCCGCGGGTAGGAATTGACAAAACGATACAGTACAGTCCTAAAGGAACACCCTTGTTGTAGGAATTCTTTGTAAGTTGTCGCTTTACATAAACTATGGGTAAAAAAAACAATTCTAGTCCCATAGTATATTCACGATTGCGACACCGTTATAAAAAGAAGAACAAAGTTCATTGCAGCATTGGAATAGGTTATGGTAATAATTGACTGACTTCATTTCTTCAGTAGACTGTTATTATTAAACCAGCAATTATATTTAAAGGTTCAAAAATGGTCCATTTTAAGTATATTTAATTATTTATTCGTGTCTTCAAACGTCGAATAATTATAATCGATATAACTATTGATTGTATCTATAAATACATTGTGCGTGTACGTATTAATTGCTTTTAATAAACTATAATTATTTTTTCCAGGTAAGTTTTGTCAATGATATCGAATCGTCATTCAATGTTGCTAATGTTTGGTAAGCAAAAACCATTGAGTACCCTGTAGCATTTTATTATGTAAGACTAAGTATATCGGATGCAACAAGATAGATTTGTACAAAACTGTCAAATTCTAATAAAAAACCCCTAATAACGGCTTAAGACAAAAAAGGAAGTGTCTCACTGTTAATAAAAAACTACGATACATATATATAGTTGCTTGGGCAGGGAAATTTAATAAATAGACGCAACGCAATGTAATGCGTTCAATAAAATTCAAGACCGAGAACACATGTGCTCAGACCAAAGTAAATGAAAACAAGTAATATTCTGAAATCTTATGGATTCCATAATCCATAAGACTGTACCATTACAATCCGCATACTCTCCGACAGCAGAGCAGTCTTAATGGCCCTAAAAAGCCATATAGTCACATCCAAACTTATACACGAATGCCACGAACGACTAATGGAGGTATGTCAGAACAATAAGATCACCTTACAATGGATCAAAGGACACAGTGGATCCCGAGGTAACGACGCCGCGGACGAGCTCGCCAGACAAGGATCGGGTGCGGGGGCGATAGGCCCGGAACCGATCCTCCCGATACCGTTTAGTAAGGTACGCTCAATGCTGCTGGCACGTACAGGGAAACTACACACAGAACACTGGCTAAACCAAACTGGATGCAGACAGGCCAAGCAGGCCATGCCTAGCATGAACGGTAAGCTCACAAGGGCGCTCCTTCAACTAGGAAAGGTTCGACTGAGTATGGTAACCAGTGTCATAACAGGTCTTGGACTTTTTAACAAACATCTTTTTATAACAGGTGTCACAGACAGTCCCCTATGCCGTGGATGCATGGAGGAAGAAGAAACAGCCTCTCACGTGGTGTTGGAATGCAGCGGATTGGCCCCATACAGGGCAAAACATCTCGGATCCCCGAGTGACCTCCCCGAGGTCCTACTCAACATCAAAGGTTTGATAGGATTCCTCGAGGAGCTGGGCTGGCAAGACTAGCCCACCCCCTATCACGCAAAATAGGCGCAAGACGTCGAGTTGCGGAAAATCGCCCGAGCTACAATACAATACAATACCATTACAATCGACGTCAAATATACGTAAACACTTTTGCACCTTACTCCTATATTATAATAAAGCGAAAAATGTAAACAATATAATATCTTTGACGTCATCGACAGTACACTATTATATATTACACTTACCTACGCTTGTTTTGAAATGTTTTTCATTGCGGAAGTTTTAAATTTTTGTCGGATGTGGAAAAATTAGGACCTGATGCAAAAAACCCCTTTTGAATTTAGACTATTACGTTAAAAACCACATCCCAATCTTTATGCATTTCTTAATCATACAAAACACATTAATATTCCTTGGTAAGAGGATAACCTCCTGTTAATCTGAATAAATCATTTTTAACCATACAAGTCCCATGCACGTACTACTAGCTTTATAGCCTACTCGTTATTCAGCACAATATACAGCACAGCTAAGCCATATTGTGCCCATTATGTTTGTCGCTACCCGCAATGCAGGCGCGCCGGTCCGACCTTGCTAGGAAACGTAAAAATATGCTAACTACCACTTCTGCTATTTAGTTCAGAGAGCGGTTTTCTCGGCTGTGACCTGTTCCTAAAATAGCTTGACCTATACCTAGATTACCTAGGGGCTAAGTAACTGCAAACTTTGAAATCCAAAGTTTTTGTGATTTCATCTATTACTCCAATTGTAAGAGTGATAGAAACGTAGTTACGGAAACATCGGCTTTGAAACTTCCCGGTAGGTCCCTAATCTCGTTTATGCCGAAAAACAAAAGTCCTCCAAAACTTGGCGCTTTCTGGGTTGCATCCCAAGGGAGCCCGTTGTCTGTTTGTCTACCCGGGCGCAAATATTTGTTGTAGATTCTAGTTTTTACAAAAAAAATTGTCATATGAACTTCTATATTTATCCCGGAGGGGAATTGGACTATTGGAAGTATAATTATATTTCTTAACGAAATTTTTCTTCTATGATAAATGTAAAACTAGATAGTTATGGCACTGAAGGGCTTCGTCACTTTTTCTTTAGTGTATAAAGTCTATTTCACTTTACAATCTGTATGTAATAGTATGTATATGTGGTAGCGTGACTACTTTATAAGACACAAATCAGAATATTTAGATTTATTTCCTAGCTGAAGATTTGTTTGCGGAGCTTAAAGATCAGTACTGATCCGACCAATTAGCTATGCAAATACCGATGGTAATCCAGAATCCATCTTAATGACTCACGTTAGACCGGGACGTGTCCGGTCCGGAGCTTCCGGCGCTTACTTTTCTATGACATGACAGGCGATCACGTGATGCTTTCCATAGAAAACGATGCTCCGGAAACTCCGGCCCGGACACGGCCCGGTCTAACGTGAGTCATCCTTTATCCTGGTTCATCCAAATTAAAACGAAATGAAATCCAAAGTAATTTCTTTTCTCGGTAAGCATTCTTATCAGCAGCCTGATATGAAGATCATAAACAAAAGACGGTAAGCGCTAATTTCGTTGGTTTATGCTGAGGTTTTTCGGGAGCTTTTTACAATTTTTATAAAATAAGCTAAATGAAGGATCATGAAGGTTATTTTTTTTGCTGGCTAAGCAACATTTTTAGTGGCTTCATTGTCGGGTTATTTACATTTTTGTTGAGATTTGTAAACATGATTAGGTACAATTCATGCTTTTGAAAAGGTGGCTGAACTCTGCAGACAATGCTCTGTTTCATTTTTTTCTCCGTTACTCCTAGGTCAACCACGGTATTCAAGCGATAAATTTATCTACTAACTAAGCATTTAGAAGTTTAGAAACCTACTCATAATACCGTAAGTGAGGTACCGGCGGGGTGAAGTTAAAACACAGGGGGCGACATTGAAAATTCAGTTTAAGGCCATAATATTTCTTTGTAAGGGATTTTGGGTAGTAGGTAAATATGAATTCAAAATTCATAACAATCGAATTACATAGTTACCTATAGTTACATGAACAATCCGAATAAATAGAAAATAGAGCTAGTTTTGCTGCCGTTTTAATATTATCCAAACTTGTTTTTTTTTCTAGTCTATTAAACTTATTCTGTGGTTTATAACCACGTGTCATCTAAGTATATATAATTGTAACACACTACTCACAGCATGAGATTATATTGAAAATCGTAAATTGTGCTTTAACACAATAACAGGTCTCTAGGGCACAATAGCTTCTATTTGCATTCCAATTCGGTGTATCCGATTATTTGGAACTCCTAAAAGGTCAGAGCAGTCGCGGACAGAAACCCAATTCATTTAATGCATTTGCCTTTCGGGCTGCGGTCCTGAATTCACCACCGGTCCACAGTTTAAATAGTTAGTTAGTTCGGCTAACAGTTCATTTGGCCTGTTTAAAGTTGGGCTTGGACTACAAGTAGGAAAAAAATAATTGTAGATTTGTATTCTGTTGCTAATCCACTACAAATGAACATCTCATTTAGTAAACCTGCTAATTGCGATTTTTAACATGGATGTCCCGAAACTTTGGTGACACAAATAGGTATATATAGTGTACCCAAATAAGTGATATTCCTGTGGTTTTTTCCGGGGGTTTCGGGCGATATACATTCACAACCAAAAATAAGGTTCGTCACCACTTACCAAAAATAACTTTATGATGCAGAAGAGATCACTTTTTTGTTTTTCTGTCCTAAGAAGGTCCATGTGGTAAAGACCGTCTATAAGGGAAGCCTAGACAGCTACTTACAGAAGGTCGGTGTGACTCTTCCTTTCTGACTGTGTCAGAGCGAATTACGTATAAAATACAAGAATTCTTGCTGTATGACTGTCTTCCCAGTTATAACTTTTATAATGCGAAAGTATGATTCCACGTTGACATTATTGATCAGTTATGTCACTACATAACTGATCAATAATGAGAAGTTAAAAATACCAAAGAAAACGATATATTCTTTTAAATAACATATATGTCGCCCAGATAACAACTACTATATTTTCGGCCCACCTATAAAGTAACAATGACCTATAACGTCAATCGTAAAAGTGATAGACTCGTGCTATTTTTAGACCTTGAAAGTAAACGCTAACCTTAGTTGACAGGTTTTAAGCTCAAGTGGAGCTGAAGTAACACCAACCTAGGTTTCTAAAGATGCCCTCGACCTTTTTAAAACATTGAACAATGAAGTATCCGCGATTCCGGCGCACAAAGTAAAAGTTTACGGGACAGTCGAGATCCCAAACATCTTAAAAATATTTTTATACGCCCCCAAGACACGATTTCGGGGTTGGTCCCATAGTAAAAGTTTCTCAGTATAATCCAAAAACCTCCCTGACAACTGGAATGCACTTATTCTTTAGCCACCGTGTATAAGAGTGTCATTATGATGACATTTTCTCATTATTAAAGGATAAGTCTGTATAAGACTTAAGTTAGTTCGACTCTGTGGTGTGGTGATTTGAAACCCACGCGTCATCTAAGCCTCAATCGTTTAACTCTATCAATCCATATTCGGAAGACACTTTCACTAAACTCATTAATTATAGGCAGTGGACCTTGAAGCCTGCTGGACGCTGCCAATTCAACGGTGAACGAAAGTTTATTTAAGAAAACCTAATCAAACTTTAACCCAGTAAAAGCTTTCTTATTTTCGGATTTTTAGAATTTGAAATGAATATTTAGATTTGTTTGCAAATACATAGACCGCGTCTACCTATTTGTTTGTTTATGAAATGATGTCAGAAAAACATCCTTTCCTTAAATCAACTATAGTAGCAGTAATATTCATACATTCTTCGCCAATTCCGTTCTTACATCTAACCACATCCTCCCAATTCTGCCTGTCAGTTGTTGGGGTTCCAAATTTGACTTATTTTAATTACTTATCGTGACATAGCAATCAGATGTTTTAACGTGTCACCGGTGAACTGTTAAAAACATACAATTATGGTAATTGAGTAAATAGGGATGTATTCATGTATGTACAACATTATAAGAAATATTAAATTACATAAATTACTAAAAGACATAAATAGGAATATAAAACTAAAACTAACTACAATTAAAATAATTAAAACTAAAAATTAAAAATACCTATCAAAATTTGGTGCCCTCGGGAGGGTGCCCAACACGCAGGCAGCGTTCCCGCGCTGGATTGCGATGGCAATTCGCTGTGCGAGAAAGCTGCCCGCGCGGGGGTCACCCGTTGCCTCCCTCAACCTTTTCCCAAGCTCCTTAAGGAGCATATGTGCGCCTCTGAGTAAATATGATTTTATGGATTGTGTTTTTCGTCATAGATCTATTAAAAGTCAATGTAGAGTTGTGCTGCGCCTATACAAACAAAGATGCCCTTAATTATGTAACCTAAACCCCTCAACTACTCAAGTTTAACCTCAAACTACATTAGTAGGCAACCGATGTAACCCTGCCGCGGGCATCGACCGACTTCCACCATTATAAAATCATGAAACGGCGACCGCGTTTCATGTGCCGGAAATCGCAGCATCCGAACGGGGAAATGCACCTACTTTCTTCCCTGCATATAGGCTTTGGCTACAATCGGCAGACGTGATTTGATAACCGTCATAAACACCAGAAAAAAATTGAACTTTGGACTTTATTGTGTTTCATTTAACGTCGATTTTGTGTTGACTAGTTTATTTAGGCTGTCTCGCATCTCGTTTATTTTCCTTGCCTCGGCAGTCGTGTGTAAGCCGGCGCGCCGCGCGGACGCTCGCGAGTGTCGGACAGTGTGATATTTTGGAACATGTGCAGTGCTTGACAAGATGACCGGTGAAGTTTGCTGTAATCAGATATGGTATGCGTTGTTCTGGCGTAGTTGAGGGATGCTGTGCCTCTGTGTGCACCGGAGCAGCATGAAGGGCCAACCGGTTTGGTGAGAACCTATACCCTCATGTAGAGAAAGCTCGACTAGCTTGTTTGGATTTCAATTGCACTTTTCTTATTTACTTTTGCTTATACAATAATAGTAATACGAGCAATCGTATTGTGTAAAATTTGAAATGTAGAGCTTGATTGATTCAAATTATTAAGATTTATTGGGGATATTTTCTTTACTGCTTATGTGCAGAATTTCAAAATCGGCTGAAAAGATAATTGTTTGTATCAGAAAAAATAATTATTGAGTAGGTTGAATTACTTATTATCAGTGGTAGTGGTAGGTACTTACTTGTACTAACATACGAAATTAATTAAAATTTATGCAAAACCTATTCAACAGAGCTGGAATAAATTGGGTAGGAGGTATCCAAAAGTAGAAATGAGCCCAAAATAGAATGTCAATAGTTTCGGTGCAAAGCACTCCCGGGGCGAGTGCTCCATGCGCTTTGTACACTAGAGCTTCTGAATATCTCATGAACATGGGCTCGTGTTTACGTGTGTAACCCGATAAACGCCGAAAGTACGTTCAAAATACGTATTATCACGTCAATATTAACGGTTAAGTCTCTAGAAATAAACAAACTCTACGATTTTGTTTGGAAAACTGGGGTCTACTCCACCAACAAGAGCCATTCTTATAACATATTTTTTTGTTGCTCTACTTCTTATATAAGTACCGAATTATCTGTAAAGTTTGATTTATGGCCCAAATAATTAAAAAAATAACTAGGTCTTGTTCGCCCAGCGTTGTTTGGGCATATTTTTTGCTTTCGACGGTCAAAGCGACACTCCAAACTAAATTTTACTTTTAATAAAGTAAAATTTATCGCACTAGTGCGAAGTTGATAACGCCGTAGCGTGCGAAACGTGATCAACGCAAAGTTAACTAGCGGTTAATCGATTATAATGCATCTGAGATTTCAAGAACATCACACACAGGATGCAGAGATAAGAATAATATGCATGGACTTTATTATGGTTCATTTAAGGTCGATTTTGTGATGACTAGAGTTTATTTAGGCTGTCTCGCATCTCATATCATGCATAATAACTTCCTTTCCTGGTGAAACAACATGGATAATTACCTAGTTCGTTTTTTTAGCGTTAGATAAAAGGTAAACAATCTTGACGTGTTTTTTTATTGTGTCAATATCGCATAGTCTTTAGCTAATAAGCGAGTAGATTGCGAAAAAAAATTAAAAAGGTCTTATACCTTACACTTACAGGATGATTTTGTTATGTCTGACCATACTCTGAGGGCAGAATATACAGGTCAGAACAACTTTTACTACGGAGCCGAATCCCGGAAAAATCTGCTGTTCCATAGATAACATAGAGATATGGCAGATTTTTTGCGTTTCATTTACCTCCTCAAATCATAATTCTGTATATTTCTAATAAAGTTGACAATGAGTTAGTTAATAGTAGCAATGGTACATAATTCATAAGGTATTCATACCTACCTACATACATAGGTATGTACTTATAACGCCAGTCAAAGAACTCACGCATTAATTTATTATGCTGAAGACGAAGACGAAACTTAAGTACCTATAGGTATCTGATTATTAATTCAACGGTTGTAGACGCCATCAGTTGTTAATTATAAATAACTTTTAAACTTAAAATATAATACAATCGTAAAGTTGAAAATAAAATTAATCAATATGGAAGTTATTAAATACGCGTTTATTGGCTTTAATGTCTTTGTTAAGAGGTTTGCTCGTTAACTATTTTAAATCATAGTAATGAATACTTAATTACGCACATACCCTTGCTTGCTATGCTAATTAGTATGTTATCAGCTCTTATCTTTACAACAACATGTTTATCAACTATTTCTTTTGTTTACATTATTAAGCTAAAATAGACCATCAAAATATTTTTTATTTACCCCAGCTAAATCTCATCCACTATAATGAAATTATTCAGAAACTAATGAGAACAATTTGAAGTAAAAACTCCTATAAAATCATCCTAATATTTCTTTTCTCTTGTTTTCATTGCAATGTTTTCGACAAAATTTCATCATAACCCATAAATTTAAAAACCCTAAATTTTCTACCATAGAACCTTCCGGCAGCCAAGATTCATTTGAGTTATAACCCGACCGAGATAGCCGGGCCAAACTCACGAAACGTGTCAACACTGCCAAGATGACACAAATCTGTTACAAGTATATACCTACGTTATACTGTAGCCATAGGTACCCCATTTCTTGATATTAAAACTGCGAAAAAGGAAACGGAAGAGCGGCCATTGTCTTGCGTTTTTTATTCACATTTGTAACAAAAGACAATGTGTTATTGTGACATAGCTCTGCTCTGAGTAACGTTTCAATAATTTGACCCGAATACTACAGCTTAAGATCTATGAAAAATATGTGTGATTCAACAATTTCAACTTCATAGAAGTCATCGGCACTCTGTAACTAAACTGGTCCAGTGTATTTTTCGGGATTCTTACTCATTTAAGTCTTATGTGTCATTAACGCGATATAAACAACAGGACCCCTATTCGACAAGCGACGTTTGACGTATCGTGTTGCTCTCCCGTTGATGTGGGAAAAATCATAAGTTCTCGAATACGCACAATGTCAAAATTTGACATTAACAATCCACAGTTAGGGTGACAAGCAAACCAAACCGAACCACCCTTAGTTTAGAGTTGAGTTTTGGTTGTACCAAATGATATTATCCACCGTTGATGGAATCAACACTCAGTATGCGATAAAATCAACTGTTGATTTGACGTGGATGCGAAATCTGTCAGTTGTACATGTCGAATTTGGCCCCTGGAGTAGGACAGGGAAATTAAATTAAAATGTTTGGAATGTAGGTACTTACGTGAAACATTTCGTTAAATGGGGAAAAAACTTAAAGTATCGACATATGTACACTGATACATTTAATTTATCGCGGTTACGAATTTATGACGTAAATTATTAGAGCGTGCGTAAATATATTGTTATCACATTTTAACACTAACCTTTACATATTATTATTTAAAAATAAAAAATATGCAACTATGTAAATTAAATCCAGCTGTCTCATAACTTTCATGCGAAACCGTAAATAAGTAATTTAGACTCAATCTTCTTTCGCATTCCGTATCATATAATATAAAACCTTTCTTACACAACATGCAGAGTATTTTGGAATCACATAAATTTCTAACACGTGTGATACTTACAAACTTCGATCATTATTATTCTCTACCAGCATAGCTGGCAAGAGAGCTGTATAGTACAGTATCATAGTTCATTGAACTTTGTTTTTGTTTGGGTACGTGGTATCGTTTTTAATTAATGTTTTGAATGAAATTAAATTAGAGTTTTTACGCAGTTTACACCATTGAATACCTAACTCAACATTATTTTTAATAAATTAAAAATATTATCATGATTTATGAATTTTATGATCTTGGAATCCGAGACCTTTTTAGGGCGATTTATGTTATGTGTTTAATTAAATACCTATACTTAACAAAAATTATTTAATTAATAAAAATAGTTTGATTTGTATATCTATAACTTTACATTATGTCGGCATTTTTAGGAGAGCTATGCGTTGCACTTTGCGAATAGATCAATTCTAAGTTTTTATTGAAATGAAAAAAAAAATGAAATGAAATTCTTTATTTCAGGCAACTAGTGGCCCATACATAAATACCTATTACCGACCCACATAAATACCTATTACTGTTATTGTTACCTAACCTCTCATAACTAGAGGAGTTATCCCAGGGACAGGACAGAACTACCACAGCGATAGTATATACAGAGAGACAAGTGTATAAATATCCTGATTGTGATAGGTAGTGGCGTTCGAAAGTGTGCATGGATAATAGATGTCAACCGTAATGCCTTAATTTTACGGTTGAAACATCTCTATGCACTTTTAAACGCCAGTGTACACTACACCATGTGTGACTCTACATCAGGCAGCAACTAGCACATCGCTGCATTAACAATGCTGCGGATGCTTTGCGCGTATAGAATAGAAAACAACGTCTAGTTACCTAACTCTCATTGTGCTGTTATCAGAGGGCGCGTGCCGCTTTCTTGGACGAATTAAAAATGGCGCCGGAAAACGCGGTAACCATTGTCCGCGCTGACTAATGTATTGTGATGAAAAGTAGGCTTCACGTAACGCAGGTCTGCCCTGGATTCCGCAGCATTTCCAATGTTTACTTAGTCAAAATAAATGACCACTTTTACTTATCTTTGTTGTATCGTATGCATCATTCGAGTTTAATGTTTCGAATATTTATGAATGGAGAGCGTTGTTAGTCCACCGGCGAACACTTGTAAACTACAATATGTTGAGAAACAGTTAGAGATTTCAGCTTTCCCAAAAAAAATATTTCTATATATAGTAGTATACCCTATAATGGACGTGGAACCAGTAATGGGATAAAAAAACATAATTCCTCTAAAATAAGTATCTAAAAGTAGTTTATAAACACTGGCTGTATATTATCATAAATAAGAGTCCTAGAGCTGTTTCGGTTTGAAGTTTCATTAAATTTGGTTGCTTTTTAAGAAATTGGCTTCAACACAAAAGTTGTCGTGTCACTGAAAAAAAATACCACTACGAATTCTTAACAACTTCCCTAAGAGAGGTGAGTTAATTTATTAAATTTCAATTAATTAAGACTTGATGAAAACTAGAATGTGTTTTGTTAATTGCATTTACCATGAGATAAGGTATACAACACACTATGTTGTGACTCCACAGATGTAAAAAAATAGTGGTATTTGGCCCAATCCCATTATAGGAGCTGTAAAACTGCGTACCTCCTATGATGGGACAATTGACAGAATGATGCTTGCCATGCCATAATTTCATATTTAAACAATACAGAAGTAAAATGTAGTTACGAAATATGTCAATCAGGAGGTATTCTCGGACTTCGGATAAATTAATATCGTTTTTCCAAACTTTTATTTAACTTGCCATGTTAGTTAGTGTGGGTCCAATGTTGGTAGCTGAATTTGAGCCACTTTTCGATTTCCGATTCAGTTGAATTTTGTGTAAGTACGTAATTAAGTATGCAAATCAGATGATAATGCAATATTATGATAACATGGACCTAATCTGATGATGGAGACAGGAGATGGCCATGGGAACTTTATTGCAATAAACCCTAACTAATTGTGTTTGGGTATATTAGAATTGTCTCGATGGATCTAATACAATAATAATTGGCTGTGGAAAGAAAAATACATTCAGCGATAAAAGCTTATACCAAAAATAGATTTTTTTGCCATAACTTATTCCCCATTTCAATATTTTATACTGATAGAGCAATGTCCATTATAGGGGGCCCATTACTGGATCCACGTCCATTACCGGGGGCCGATTACTGGAGATTTGGTGTCCATGACTGGAGAAAAAAAGCATAGTTTTAATTTGTTAAATATGAGGAAACTAATTGCTGTATGATACAGCAATTAGTTTCCAAGATACAGCCTGTATCTTTGATACAACACGCCTAAAACATGAAAGACGGATAGGACTTTTATCTTTTAACACGCTAAGCGGTAGACCATTTACATGTATACGGGAAATATCATAAATACTCCAAATTTCCTCTTAAATGTCCCATGACTGGTGCTGTTACTATATGTACTTTGTTTGTAATGACGACTATGACGGGCAATGTTGAGGGCCAGAGGACTCGCGGCAGACCACCCGCTAGATGGAGCGCACAAGTCACTACACCGCTGCATCTACATCTGCAGGAATCTGTACATATGGCGGGTGACAGAAGCCTATGGAAGAGACTGGTCAGCAACATTAGGACATGATGTCACGATCCTCAGCATTGAGGGAACGACTGATGATGACTTTGTTTGTAACCCTTAATCAATACGTCTATTAATATGCACTCTGCTCAATTTGTCATTCATTTGCATATCCTGCATCGCCTCGTGCGCTTAATTAGTGTGTCTGGATGTCTGGAGTTTAACAAATGGTTCATATACGGATTTAGTGTTCTCATTTGTCTTGTGTTCCCAAAAACCTACCTCCGAAAACTACTTCAGGATCGGTTATGGGAGATGTACTTACTAATATTAAGCAATTAGGTTCTAGATCTTAAACTATTTGGTCAGGACATGCATTGTTTGTTTTTCTTTGTTTATGAATGAAATAAGATCACTATTTATATAGGAACTTCTTGACAGAGAACTGAAACTGTCAACCTACTTTTAAAATTGTAACTTGCAAGAGGAGTAATTATTGAGTATTGATAACACTTGAGTAAATATTATTGCTGTAGCTGAATAAATTGGAATTTTAATTAATTGCATCATTCCTTTACAATTATAGGTAGGCTGGTACCTACATCCTTGAAACCGAAAATCTAGTGAAGACTTGTAACATTTCCCATCTCTTTAGTTCGGTGGTGATTATAATAAAAAAATAAGTCTGAATTAACTGTAACTAGCTTTTGCCCACGACTTCATCCGCGTGGAATTGGAAAAAAGTATCACTTTTACCTGTATAAAAAACCAAACTTTATCTTCTAAATCTATTTAGGTACCGCTCAAAGCGATTAAAGCTATCGATTTGAACAAAAATATGCCTGACCCTATTAAAATCTATTTAGATACCTAGTTATCACAGAAAAAGGTGACCTGGAAAGAGCTACTAATTTCAGATTTAAAAATAAGTATTGACGCATTAAATATATATTAAATCAGGGGTTACCCACTCTGTCCCAATTGGTTTAATTATAAGCGCCCTAGATCCGACGAGCAGACGTTTCAGACGTAGACGCACTCAATTTATATCAAGGCAAAGGTGACAAATCTCGGAAATAGAACTCGTTAGCTAAATTCAACCATCCAGACTCTTATTTGCATGGCAAAGCCACGAATTATACAGTATTCTGGAGCAGTAGGGATTACTTTATATTAACGTTACTAAATGTAGGGTACATTTGAAAGTAGGTAAATCTGTCTGTCTGTTATCTTCCCGCTTAACCGATTTAGATGAAATTTGGTATGGAGATAGTTTAAGGTGCCACGGCGAAGGGAGGGGGTAGTTTTTATCAGTCATCGTCTTAATTCCACACAGACGAAGTTGCGGACTACTGGTAAAACAATTGAAGGGATGTTTACAAAAACATCATAACTGCTTAGAGCGGTTGATACTTTTTTAAGAACATTGTTAATCGGTGTCAACCAGTATAGTCAGTTATGTTGTTTTTGTAAACATCCCTTCAATTAAACTGTGCCACAGCCCGCTTACGCTTGGTGCCAGCGTGAGCACTATAAACCAATCCGTCTCTGCATTGGAGGGTTAGCAGTGGGACATACCTATATAGGCTGAATGAATATTATTTATAAAGAAGTGCCACGCAAATTTTCACGATTTTATTGCCCTTTTCTTTTATTGCTTTACTATAACCCTTAAAATTTTTTTTTAAAGTTTATTAATGAATGAATGAATGAATGAATGAATGAATGAATATTCTTTATTTCAGACCAGGTCCATATATAATTAAAATTAAAATAAGTAAAATTAAAATTAAATTAAATTATAACATTAATACATTACATGTGTTAGTAGCAGTATGACAACATTAATTAATCTTTCTACAACTAAGGTTAGTATACACCGTGTTTTTTTTGATTTCCGTTAATTTCAAGGGTGCATTCCTGAGCTTAAATCAAGTAATTTTCTCAAAGACACCGATATTCTAATTAATTCCATTTCGGAGATAATCAATATTTTTTTTTCCTATAGTGCCTCTACAAGCGTGTACACTTGCCTTAGGGCCGGTTTACATATTGATTAGTGTTTAGAATGAGTTCATACATTTGCTACTAAACTGAAGTACAATCTCAGTCGATCAATGTTCGAAATGACATTGATATGTCATAGATTTCAATTGTTTGGTTGAGTTAAATGTAATGCCTGTATTACAACAACGCTATATGCTACATTTAATTACTTTTTAAACTTAATTTTTTTGGAAAAAAAATGAAAAAAAATTTTTTTTTTGAAAATTAACTATGCCATTTAGTTATCTAAAAAGTACTTAACCATACCCCGAAGTTAACGGAATTCAATAAAAACACGGTGTATAGTAATAATGTTCTCGAATGAAAGCTAGTTTAATACATAAGTAACAATCACTTCTAGGTCTGTACGTAGGTACACATTTCCTCCGTATGGTAACCACAAATCCAATTTACGCGACGTAACGTGTTTTCACTCTACATATAAATAATTTACAGTTGGCGTTAATTCAGTTTCGACGAGTAAACACTTGTAATTCACTTATTTAGAATCGAAAACATCGCGTAGGTACTTTATCCGATAAATTGCGAACAAAGCAATTAATTCATTTGTTACTTTCATGATAATAATTGACGAAACGTCACCCCGATACGAAGTAAAGGATGATTCACGCTAGACCGGGCCGGGCCGAGCCGGGGCTTCCGGCGCTTCCTTTTCCATGGAAAGCACCACGTGACCACCGATCAACCGTCATAGAAAATGACATGTCGGACGCCTCGACCCGGGCCCGGCCCGGTCAAGCGGCAGTCATCCTTAATGCGAACCCTTAGTGATCCGCGCTTCCGCACAAATAATTAGAGGATTGTTTTCGCCGAACAAGGAACAATAATTTATCTTCTTCACTTAATTGGATATTTTCGTAACTAGACTGGAAACAAACGGATTGGGTCGGTGGAAAATTTAATTTAGGTTTTAAATTAATAATTAAAACTTTTTGTTGGTGGTGTCAAGGTCGATTCAACACAGCTAACATGAATAGAATAAATTCAACAATTTATAATACGGTAATTTCGGTGCAGCGGATTGGTGTTAACGGAGTTGGTATAAACAATTTCAACCCCAACGATAAATGAGCATTAATTACGTTAATATTATTAACCTTAATTTACCATTTCAGTTTTTTTTTTCATTTCAGTTGGAATTATATATACATACCAATTCCGTTAACAATACACCACTGCACCAAAAATGCTCTAAAATGTACGATTTAACAAATTACGCTCTGGCATATCAATATACTTTCTGTCACTTGATTTTTTTTTCTCTACAGTTCTTTTGATACAAACTATCAGTATACAGCCCACTGTAAATCTTATCTAAGCGTTGCCTTTGTAAAACATAATAAGAATACAATTAAAAATGAATACCGCGTAAAACTTAAAAAATACATCTTTTAATTATAATCTAAATATCTTATGATTAATTAATCAAGTAGGCAAGTATCTTCCTTAGTTACGTGGCATTAAATGAAACCAGAACGGTATCATAGCATCAGATAACGGTAGGCAATAATCAAGAACAACAATGAGTCATTAGATCGCGGTGTGTACTTACTCTACTGCGATACTGCCGGTGCTACCGTTAAAACTGTTCATAATTTACAGCATATTGCGAATCGGTGAAGTATTCCAGGTCAAGATTTGATACAGTTTCTAATTCTTAATTGGGTATCTAGACTTTCTTTTCTATCCAGTCCAAATATCTGCTAATAAACAACCATTAACTGTTAAGAAACAGTTAATAGAGAGATAGGTAGATTAGCGACTAGTTTAGTACTAAAGGCCCAAAAGTGCAGAAAAAATATTGCATATAAGGGGAAATATTTATAAGTACATACATAAATGCAGGTCCAATTTGCAATGAATAAGATGGCAAAGGGTTGCTTTCATTTGAAATACACGAGCCACCTGCGGCCGTAACGTAACATGTAAGCATCTTGCTAGTTATAACAAATACAATTTATTGGACATCTGCCGCCATTCAATGCCAATATCAAAAGCTGCTTTCTGCACTTGCGAACGATATTTTTGGTAATTTTAGCATTGTAGTCGGAGTGCTGTAATTGACTTTTGACAGTAATTCGATCATTATAATGTAAGGATTATCAGATAAACGGTAGGTCTTAGTTTCATAAATGTAAGTGACAATTCAAAACTGTCATGCATAGATTCTTATTGATATTATATGCAAAGCTTAAAACGTCTAGGCAGGTGTTATTGTAGAATACATAAAAAACAAAAGCTGTGTTGGACATGTACATAAATTAATCTTATTTTTATTAACTGTTTAACCAAAGGAATTAAGAATTTCTTGATCATAAAACTATTGCTATCAATTGTGTGCATCTCGTGCCGTGCAGCCAATAGAATTATCACACAAAACATCCACAAGCAATAAAAGTTTTATAAATTGTTTGTGACTTAAGCTTTACTATCTCTTAGCATCCAACCTGTCTGCCGGTCACTCACCTCCGTTTTTTGTGCACCGTAGCCTGGTTTTTTGTATCGAGACCTCTTAACCTGCCGCGCATTTAACGATGGGTGTATATAATAAATATTCCTTTCCGGGCGTCTGCCCTCGTTCCTTGTATTTACACTCAACTGGGTCCAATCACTAATCACGGCATTTAAAGTTCATCGCTTCTAAGGCTGGGCCTTGTATAAATAGCTCCTATAGTAAAATACATATACAAATTTCTGGGACTGCAATCCGCCACGATTGAATTGAGAATTGGATTAAATTTGATTTGGGACGCTTTTAAAATGCTAATCTATTTCATTTACTCATTCGAGAAACGATAAATAGGTATATAAGAATATACTATATTAAATTAAGCATGATTGATAAGATCGTTCTGTCTAAAACATTATGACAATTTTGGAGAGAAGTACGAATAATTTGGTTTATAACAATACCTACTCGTATAATAAAACAACCAGTTTTAGGGAGTATTTTATTTTATTGCGCATAATAAAGTTAGAAAGACATTTCTAAAGTAAATAAAAACTGAGATATCCTTATCAGTTTATATCAACAGTAAATAAACGAGTTTCTTGAATATGTGTTTATTTAGGTGCGTACATGCACCGCAATTATATTTATAAATGTTAATTATTAACATAAGAAAAAGTAGGAATGCTATTAGGGTGATTAACATACTTAATTGTATACCTATCTTAAAACTGAATCACCATTGTTATACTTAACGACGTTTTATCAAGCCATTGACAAGCCATTCATTCATTCATTACAGCATCTCAATGGTTTAACAGCTTCCACATACCTACGGGCACTTCAAAACCAGCTATCTGCCTATTAACAACTTACTCGTAGTACACACCAGAGTCATTACAACGGGTCACTATATCTAGAATTTTCATATAATGTGACTTGTTTTCATTGCTATTGAGTTTAATTAAAAACGCCAGGTTCTAACATATTGCGTTCCTATTTCTTTTAGCGAGTCTTTAATAGGAAAGAAGTTGTGAAATAGTAGCCGCGGTCCACCCACTGGGTCTAAGTGTCGGTTTATTTCTTGCGAGTCTTGTGACATGCGATGTCAGGAGGTGTATCGACTGGTTTGGCTTATGCTCTAGAATTTCTAGATTATATATTACTCGTACTTCGGTAGTTCTACGAATATAGGTACCTATTTACCGTGCGGTGTCTAAATCAAAGCCTATTTTCGTAATAAGTTATATTTGCTTAATTTTTTACCTATTAGTATAAGGAAGTCAAAACTTGTAAGATGAAACAAAAACGACATTGAAGTTATATTTTATTTGTCGACGTTCTGCACCGCTGCCTCGTACGCAGGCGTTTTTTTAGATTAGCAGGCTATGAGAGCAAGTGGTTCTTCTTTATTTTCGATTTATAAGGTACCAATCTAAACTAAATTTTTACCACAGTTAATTAATACAATTTTCTTTCCCTTCTTTATTCATCTCTCAAAGTGCACCATGCCGGCTGGTAAAATAAGCGGGTTTTATGTAGGTATATTTTATGACATAGACATAGACATTGTGTGTTCAGTACACGAGCGACCTCCCCCAAGGCTTTTGCAAAGTTAAAAACATTATTCGTGGAATCCAATAACGGAGAATGTTCGCAAAACATTATAATTAAAAGTTTTCTTGTTCTTTACGAAGACATGCAATTTCACATGGCCACAGAGGTTGTAATCTAATAAATGGAGTGGATCACGAAGGTATACGACGGTTGCCCTTGAAAATTTGAATTAATAATGGTATAATGTAGCAAAATAGTAGCTCAATGATTATGCAGTTAGATTACAACTTTGTCGCATGTAACCACGGGTTAAGCCTACATAAACATAGATGTTAGCGTAACCAAAGCCAAACCAAACTGTAAAGACTCATGATATCACACAAGTCTTTATTCAATCCTTACCTACCTTGCCTACTTAGCCAGGTCAATGTACCAATGAACAAAACAACTTTTGCTATAGGTCTAATTCTAAAATCACGGAAAAAAATTACTCTTAGAAATAATGATAGGTAGGTAGCTGATGTGCACACATTTTAATTCCATGCTTAACAAAGTCGCTCCTGTAGACATGGCAAAGTTAAAAGAAACAAAAACTATTTTTTCCTACTTATTCTGCAACCTGGATATCTTTATTTAGTACCTGAGACTTTTTATAACTTCTTTTTATTTTCATATATTATAAGTATTAGTATAATATTATAAGTATTAGTTTAAGTTTTACGTAGGTTTATTTTAATTTTAGTTTAGTTTTTAAATCTTTAATTCATAGTTAGTATTAAAATCTATAATTATATTAAGGCCCACTTGCACCATTCCCTTAATACGGGGTTAATCGGTTAAACCTGGAGTTGCCATGGTTACCCATACCATTTGACACTTGGTTAACGGTTTAACCGGTTAACGCCGGGTTAGTGGGATGGTGCAAGTGGGCCTAAATAAATTTACCTGAGACTTAAAAATAAGAAAATTGTGATATACTTACCAATATGTGCCCAAGTAACTTATATTGTAATATCCACGGAAGAGACCTTTTCTAATTATGTGTTAGACCCAATTGTACTATTAAAATATAATCAAAGAGCTATATAAATATTCCCATAACTATATATTTTGCCTGAAGCGTCGAAACGACCCATTAATGCCATTATTCAAGTTGATTTGCAATAAATCATGTTTACGATTTGCGAGCGACGACGCAACGATGATTGGACGCGTGTTAACGGCTCGATTCGGGAAATGAATTGGATCACATTGGATTGGATTTGAATGATTTGGTCACTAGATATGAAATAGTAAATATATGTGATGTTCCACGGCAAAAGGTCCCATATGGCGGCTGGCGCCGCGATTTTCTATATCGTATCTAATTAATCTCGAATTCATTTCTCGAATCATGCCGTAAGGCTTGCCGCGAACTCACTGGTTGCCACGTGCTGCGGTTGTTATCCAATACTGCTTTCATATTACTGTACGATACATTTTAATTAGTTATTTTCCCAATAATACGCCTAAAGTCATATTTCATGTCTTTACCTGGTAAAGACATAACATTTTGCTCCTTACAGAACAAACCTTACTAAGGTTTTAGACAATATATTTCCAAACAATACGATACAGCTTAAGGGCTCATTTAGACAGCGCGCGAATTTGCATGCTTATTTACCTTGCAGACTATTGAGGTTACATCCAATTCAGCCGACCAGTCAAATACCGCAATGTAATAAAACTCGCATGCGATTTCTCGCACCTATCTAAATGAGCCGTAACGGGTATACCTATGAACCCACTTTGCCATTTTATTTCAGATTCGATATACCATAATAAATTCAGATAAGGCGAGTAACTACTTGGCCAATCCATGTTCAGTCATTCTCTTGCTGATCCTCCAGAACATGAGCGTTTTGCCTTTTAGATGACAGCAAGATTGGCAAGCTCTGTCGTTGCCTAGTAACTAACCCATTTCATGGGATAGGTCTGGGTGACCCTGACGCCTCAGCTGGCGCAGTGGCATGTTCAAACGCAATATTTAACTATATTTCGTTCAACATAAAATATCGTGTACCTTTCGTTTCATTTGCGTTATTTTTAACTTCAAACACACTTTGCGGTAGAAATATCAATGCTTGTGTAACCAGTTGCAATCTAAACGCCTTGGGGAAATTATATTTTAAGAAATGCTTGTTGCCGGCGAGTCTCTTTAGAAATTTCGATTTGAATTGCTTTGGTTTCAACTAAGACACATATGTTGACATTCATACCTATATATTATAAGTACTTATACTTACTATTATTCGTAGCTTTTGATTCTTTTCATTTGATAAATTCTGGTGTAAAAAAAAACTTAAAAGTACTTAGGCAGAAAATCTTACAAGATCATACATGTAGGTATGTACCTACATAATGTTTTTTACGTTACTTTTACTTGTTTCGCATAAACCTAGTTCCAGTCTGCTTACGTACGAACTCATTCCAAAATAAACAGCATGGCTGTCAAATAAACACAAATAGTCAGAAGTCTTAATTATGCTCGGATCATACGCGAAATGATTTGGCTCGCGGCCAGACGTTTGAGATTATATGAGGCCAGGTACTGCAGTCTTGGGGTATACGGGCTTATAATATGGGTTATAATGAGTCAGTATTCGCATTATAATCGACAGGAAACACCGGTTTAGTGACCTCATTGATGAACGTAAGAATTGTTTTATCTTGTCTCTCAATCGATGTGCTAGGATGTAGACATATTTTGTTGCACATCTGTATCTTTTGTTAATTAACTGTCTATTATTTTGTGTATTTTATATATAGTTCTGTGAGCTTGTTGTGTATGTGAATATAGAAAAATACATCCATGTAGATTAGATTAGGTATATGTATTTATAAATTGCTTAATATTTCTTTTCTCTTTTTACAGGTAAGTGGGGTCTTTTGTCATTCAAGAATCAAGATTCTTTCGGCGCTTGCTATGTGAGGTACTTAAAAAAACTTTTGGACATTTCATACTCTATCAGGCTCATAGAGTATGAAATTTAAACATCAAAATTAAGTCTTCATCCTCATCTCAAGTTGAGATGAGGATGGAGACTTAATTTTGACGTTTAAATTTCTCAAGTTGAGATGAGGATGAAGACTTAATTTTGATGTTTAAATTTCATACTCTATGAGCCTGATAGAGTATGAAATGTCCAAAAGTTCTCAACTGCAACAGAGCTGGTAATATAATTAAGTAGACTTAAAGAATATGATTATGATCAAGTTGAAAAAAGTTACAAAACAATCTTACATGTAATACTGATACTACTGATAGGCATTGATAAATGGGAAAGCATAACCGCCCACACAGTTAGTGTAAAGCAAAAGCCTAAACACGACGAGGGACAGAACGACCCAACTCCATTTGTTTCACACACAAAAACACCACTAATTCCTTTTAACTTTAGACCTATAATGGCTTAAACATACACGTGGACTTAGGTCATTATTTCTCTCTTACGATAACGTGGCTTACATAAAGTCTAGAAAGATCTAGCTGGCCTATTAGACGGCACGCCACAGAGCTTAATCTGTAATGAAACGATTCAGTGCAGATACCCGCGTTTAGATATGAGACTATTACGTCAGTGTCTTATATAAAGCTTAGATAGTTGCGTCACTTAGGTGCCCGTAAGAGCGTTTCTTCATTGTCTGTCGTCCGATTCGATATAGGATGTCGGGTGACCAGAAAAGCAGCAGCTAGAAAATGAAATGCCGTATGGCATCAACACCTAATATTTACTCGTACTATTATTTTTACATTAACGCTTTCTTATGGACAATAAACAATATTTTCGGATATAAAATATAAAAAGGCGCATTTTTACTTTTTGCTTCCTTGTAACCGTATTCGAAATCTGTTATATTGCATTCGATATCGGATGTCGCATCCGATGTGAATACGCTCTTACTATCACTGTCATATGTTTTCGTAGTCTGTATTACTAGTCGTAGTTAACTAGGGTAGTGGCTGAATGCGAATAATAATGCACAAAAGATTCCTACAGATCGAAATGTATCCGCAACTGCTCCCAAAATTATAAGACCTCGGAACAAAGGATCTGACCTTATTTTGTGCAATTTAGCATCCAAATACTTTCATTAGTACCTATATATATCATGCATACGAGTACTTAACGTTAAAATAATTACAATCAATTATATACGAGTATATTTCAAATACATTCAGCTTATTAACTCCACCATACACATATGACCTACTAATTTACTTACTTAATGTAGTCTGGGCATTAAAATCCAACCTTGCATCAGACCTATCAAACACAACTAATTTCCACCTCTCAGGGTAGACTTAGGAAGCCTAGGTATTGTTTCGGAAGGCCTTGCCGACTGCCAGGGTCCCGACCTTGGAGGCTGGTCAGGGCACGCGAATTCACACCTAACTAATTCCAAAATGACGTAACTGCTTACACACACTATCAATTTTTATTCGTTTTTCCTTTAAACGCCGAATCAGATCAACTTAATAACGAAAAGACTTAACTACTCACGTACTTAGTACGTTAAGCTACGTTTCGGAAGTAGATGGTGAAATGCTCTGTTTTATAAGAACGATCGTTCCTTGCACGCTATTGGAGCTATGCCGGCATGACACGAAGCCATATTGCAATGCGATGTTTACGGCATCGAGAATTGATTGGCTTGACAAAATTAGAAGACAGAAATCTGATTTCGGGGGTCCAAGTTGCTTAGCAAACATCTGCATCAGTCGGTTGTGATTTGTGATGTGTCATTACCAGTAGCAAAATGAAAATGAAATTTTCATCTCTGCGTCACTCACGTTTGGTCTTGTAAGAAAAGTATATGGAAAAGGAAAACCGTAGTAACTTAGTAGTTATAGTTTTCTTTTTTCAGTCATTCTACTACTTTAATTAAATTCGTTAAAGTAGAATAAGAAAAAAGGCTGATGTACGAGTTGATTTTTTTTAGGGCAACCGAATGTTACCGACTGAAGAGCTCTACAATTAGGCCATCTTAAAAACTAACGATAACAAAAGTTTAAAGCTCGAATTAGGATATCCTTATATGTACCTACATCTATCTATCGGCATTCACCTACAAAACTGTAATATAATGTCTGCCCACACACCGCAGCAGCTAAGTTGAACGAACCAACGCAGTAAACAAGTTAGCATTGGAAACTGATCAATGCTCGGATTATCGTATTTCACCAGTAATAGCTTTGATTTATGTCGCCAGTGAAATAAGACCTAATCACGGCAGCCGTGACCCTGATGCGTAGATTACATGCTTTAGAGGCTGCATTGTGAAAATTATAAATAAACTCGCGCCCATATGGTCACTCTTATCCGTCGCATTGGGCGATTTAGTTATCGAAAAACATGGATGGACTGTGTAAGATAAGAGATGAAATGAAACGAATGCAAGTGAATGATGAGATGGCGGGCGAGAGAGAGGTATGGAAGAAAGAGACACGCTGCGCCGACCCTAAATGAATGGGTTAAGAGCAAGCGAATGATGAGTTAGCCAAAAACATAAACCTGTAAAGAGGTCGTTTTATTAACTTTTAAATTTTTTTTAAATGCCTGGTCTGCGTATGCCAGGAACTCCATTTTTTTACGCAAGTCCGGCGCCGCACCGGCGGGGCTAAGGGCTGTCAGCCTGTCATCGTCACTTCTTAACAACTTAGAGCTGTGCGGTCATGTTATTGCTCTCATCGCATTGTCTGTTGTGCGAATCGTACGTACTATCTAGAGGTAAGATATCTGTACCCTGCTTTTGCCGAATGAGTCAAGCTTTTAACACAATGATGCTATACTTTCGCGATCGCTACAAGGACACATAACGGCTTCTCTAATTTATGACTCACTTATGCCGCCATTTTGAACTTTGATTTCTATTTTGAAGAAAGATGATAGTCATTAGTGTTGTTTGTCACTTTTAATGGGTTTGTATCGCATTTAAAAGTGTTTGTTCTATAAAACGACAAAAGAGATCATATAAGCAAACGACATTGTAGGTAAGTACAGCGCACATATCTATCTATCTAATACCTTTAAACGAGCAATTCTTGTTTACTTATTTATTTATATATATTTCGGGGATCTCGAAAACGGCTCTAACGATTTCGTTGAAATTTGGTATGTGGGGGTTTTTGGGGGCGAAAAATCGATCTAGCTAAGTCTTATCTCTGGGAAAACGCTCCTTTTCTTAGTTTTTATATATTTTCCGAGCAAAGCTCGGTCCCCCAAATATTTATTGTAATGCCGCGCAAGAGGTTGTGACAATGTTGACATACCTACCTATTTTTTTAACCAATCAAAACTTTTATTGACCAATCTCAACTTTTATTTTAATAGCGGGAAATGGTGTGTGTTGCAATATTCAAAGCTGCGGTCGGGGTATACTTACTTATTTATGGAGAAGGGATAACTTTCAGTGATATGTGTCAGATAAAGTGTCAGTCAAGTGGACCGTTTTTCCCAAGGCAAAAATGTACTAACAAATCTTCGTTTATATTAAGTCGCTGATCAGAAAACAATCTGTCGGTCATTCATTACATTACGGCATGGCAGGAAGTATCAATGCAAACAAAAACCAATCTGCTCGCCCGTCAATTGATACGCGACACGAGGGCTCGTCAAATAACCTCACAGAATAGCCACGTGACCACTGAGTACACACGTGTAACCAGAGTAACATAATACAGTCTGCAGCAAAAATTGCTAAGCGAACAATAAATATTTTGGCTCTTGCTGTAGGACAGTCAGCATTAAAAGTACCGTATGAAAATACGCGCCAAAAGAATCTGCCATGCTGGAATATTTCTCTAAATCGGAATGTTTACTTTGAAACGTATCTGTCAGTCTAATTGTTCTGCAGATAGAAACATGTTCCCTTTTGCTACGGTATTAGAGAACGGAGATACTTTTGACGTGTAGTCTGATTTGCTACTTTTGACGCTGACTTAACACTACTGCAAGCAGGCGAAGCCTGTGCGGCAATCTTGCTGTCCGTATGTAAGTATGTTATCTTTCACGACGAAGCGCACATAAAATTCACGCTCTTAGTTACAGAGACGTAAAATCATATAGCTAAGTGTATGCTCGTCGTACAACTTTTTGCAGTTGACTAAAAGCACGGTATATGCAAGCAGGTATACATGCACTTTACTATTACAGTCGTATGAAACTGTTAATCTGGTTACGTTTCTTTACTCTGCGAGTTGATACCGTACGCTTCAGCACACAACACGCTGTAACCTCATACTGTCAGTTCCGTGGATCATTCTCTATTTAATATGCGCTAAAGTCATACGTACACTAGCGATGCTACGACGAATTGCCGACATGGAGACATATTGTGATTGTAATATGTAATTATTTTTCTCTGAATTTGTTAAGGATATGATCTGTCCATGTCAAAAGTTACGTTTCTAGTTGAGGAATTGTAACTTTTAACATAGCAAATCGGCTTTCCAAGTTTTGAATCACATTGTTTGACTTTTACTTTGTTTGACCCGGGCCAATGTCATAGGGTGACTAGATCGATTTCTTACTAGATATCCAATTACAGGCTAATATAACGTAACTAGATGTCAACGCATTATATCTAGCACGTGCCACTAATGGCTTTAAAAATGGCTTGGGCTTGGCCAGTTATTTCCCCTTAAATAACCATAACATTAATACCCTCACTTAAATTCATTAATAAAATGCAGGGTGGCTCAAAATACGTAGACATAAACCAATTCATAGACCAATTCGCACGAAGCGCTTTGCTTCTACTTTCCTTATGCGCACTGCCAAGGAATGGAATTCCTTGCCGGCGTCTATATTTCCGTGTTCTTATAACCCGGCAACCTTCAAATCAAGAGTGAACAGGCACCTTCTGGGCGAGCTCGCTCCATCGTAGGCCACGTCTACGCCTCGGCTAGTCTGTGGCCATGAGTAAGCCCATTCATAATAAAAAAAAAAAACCTAAAATTATTGTATTTTTAATGACATTTTGTAAAATGTGTACAAAATCTTTTTTATGAATAAAATATTTGTAAACATTTTTGTAAATATATGTTTACCTATCCTATAAAAAAAATGTTGCTTTTCGCAATGTAATAGGTATCACATTACAGTTACAGATTAAAATCGCTATAGTACCACTATACGAGCATAAACCGCATGCTGGGCGAACCAGCTGCGGTTTGGCAAGGGTGTTGATGGTTACATGATATAATATACACCGGACTTGCAATTAATCTAACTATATTCCAAATTGATAATTAAGTTTGATTAATAGTATCCATTTAGTGTATAGCTGAAAAGATTTACACTTTCACAACTGCATGCAAGAACGAAATTTTCCATAATGGCAATCCAGGGAGGAAAATGTCTTACCTCCTTATTCATAAACGTTTACTAAAGTTGACAAGCCGATAATAATCGTTTGTCCCGTTCCATCATACCAGTACGTCGGAAAGGGATAAACGATTATTATCGGCTTGTCAACTTTAGTAAACGTTTATGAATAAGGGGGTTAAACTCTACTTGAGTATGTATAACTTGCTATAGCTATACTAGCCCACATGCCCTTCCAATTTAAAGATCTTTATATCTTATTTTCTATTCAGGGATCTCTATTGAATAGCAAGTATGTTTAGAATGCTCCGTGTGTTGTCCCGCACGTGTTATATCGACATGAACGACCCTGAGACGACCCTGCACTTGTGGGGCTGCCGAAGTCTGATAATGACTTCGTGCGAGTCTTATATATGCTTGGGCTTAACGCACTAAGTGTGGTTTAACGACAAATCTACGTTCATCTAATTAGTTGTAGCAAATATTTACTTGATATTGCGGGGTTTCGTTGTTTTTACGCTTTAATTCGTTAATTACAAGTAGGTGTATTTATCTTTGTAAAAACCGTATGATTTCTCGTCGTATCCGCATGAGCGAGGTTATCTCGCTCTCAAAGGTTCTATTTGATTCGAGAAGACAGACGGATGACTGTAAAAAGTCGCCGTAGGTCTGTCAGGATTCAAAAGTTTCAAAACTAATACCTAGTTAGTAGTTACCAACTACTATCATTTTCTCCAGTCTTTGGTCGCACAGGAAACAAATTACCAAAACAAAATGGTCAAAGGTAACAAAGTTATACAGTTAACAGCGAATAAAGACATACAGATTGTTGTCTTATACACAGTAGG
Source organism: Cydia fagiglandana (assembly GCF_963556715.1). NCBI lineage: Eukaryota > Metazoa > Arthropoda > Insecta > Lepidoptera > Tortricidae > Cydia > Cydia fagiglandana. Next base: position 5,913,899 of record NC_085936.1, on the reverse strand, counting down.
TACCTATACTTATTAATGCTGTGTCTATTTCACAGCCGGGGTACACTCAAAGAATTTAATTTCAATGCCATATCGTACCATGACTAAAGTCAGGCCATGGCCATGAAAAGGCTGCAGCGGATTTGATAGCCCACGCAGTTCACGTGTTATTTTAAACGTCAAACTTCTATGAAATTATGACGCATAAATGACACTTGCACTGCGTGATCAAATCCGCTGCAGATTTTCTTGGTCCGACTCTATCAATATAAAAGTCGCTAGGGACTAGAGACCTCATTATACATAGTATTGTCACTGAGACATGCTACTGATACTAAATTCCTTTACCGTACGAATTATTTAAATTACTACCGTATCTTAACTACCGTAAAAGCCATTGAAAAATCCAGTTAAATTTAGAATTACGCGCAAATACGGTAAACAATTGAATGTGTTTTCCTATGTACGTGGTAGATCTAAGATTTAATTTGTAGGCTTGCTAGCTAGAAATATTATTACTAGAATTAAGTACTCACTACATTACAGGTAGAAATGTTAGACATTTTAAGCTTACTCGTATTATAAGTTCGCGAATGTTAGTCACGTTAAGTGTTGCATTGTTTGCTCTCGCCAATTAAGCAATTTCAGTTCGTTAAGGGCACAAAGAGAATCGACTCAGTTTTTAATTATTTAAAATGGTGGTTTGGGACGGTAATTAGGTTGAAGGATTTTTGCCAGAAGTAGTTTAAGCGCGCACAATCGAGTCATCCCGGGTGCAACCACAGATCGCATAGCCATGTTAATCGGTTTACTAACGAATGGGCCAAAATCGTTTCCCAAAGTATCACATCCCAAACTATGTTTCCCAAATTATCATTTCCCAAAAAAATGTTTGGCAAAACAACTTATCGCAAATTTTCAGTTAGCAATAGTCTTTTTTGGCAAGTTATTGTTTAGCAAATAATTACTTGGACAAGTTTCATTTTACCAAATATTATTTAGTCAAATGTATCATTAAGCATAACTTACATGTCCCAAAATATTGCATGGCATACAATTTACATACCAATAAAGTGGAGGCTGCAGAATTTTATTTGTCTAGTATTTAACTGGTCATTACATATATATAGTAAAATGTAACGTCAAAAAAAAACATTCTTACTGCCAAAAATATGTAGTAAATGATCACTAAAATTAAAACTCCATTTTAATGTAAAATGACAACCAAATTTGTTACATCTTGCTATTCTATTAAAGCAAATAACACCAAAGTAATCATTGTAACCCAAAAATAGTAAATAACCACTAATATTCAAACCACATTTTAGTTTAAAATGTCATGCAATTTTTTTACATCTCGTTATTCTATTAAATTAATTAATCCACTTCGATGACCTTTTTTTAGTACATAGAATTTCGTTTCTGTAAGGACCGCAATTCTAACCTAACCTAACCCACTTTTCTGATAGCGGTTCCGTTTTATGAGGATCGCAGTTCAAACCTAACCCAACCCACCCAAATTACGTAGAATTTAACGTACCTATTATAACATAACAAAAAGTACTTTAAATAGAGATGCCTATTTGACAAATTTGCGAAGTGACAATTTTGACCAAACATCTTTTTGGAATATAATATTAGACAATAAAAAACGTTTGCTAAATAAGTTTTTGTCCTAATAACATTTGACAAAGTAAAATCATGCCAAATGATAATTTGACCAAATAAATTATATGCGAAGTGTAACTTTGCTAAAGGTTCCTTTGGGAAATGAAACTATTGCGATAAGTTTGTTGGGAAGTGAAATTTGGCGAAATGTATTTGGCCGAAACGAAAGTACACCATGTTAATCATTTACGCTCTGTAGCGAACGAAACGGAACTGTCACTGTCGCACTAATATAGAAGAGTGATAGAGAGGCACAAAGCGTTTCGTTATCGAAGCGCAAACGATTGTCATCTGGGCTAGGCACCCTGATCTTAAAAATATGTAGAGCAAAATCGACCTGTTCCATGTAAGTTCCAGCAATAGGAATAATAGAAACATGGACTAGGATACAGACTAGTCGGACAGACAGACGGACATGGTAAAACTATAAGGGTTCAGAGTTTACTATGGACTATGGACAAAACAACGCGTTTTTTTACATTCTTTTACTCGTATGTTCCCTTCGGAGAATCGACACAAAATGTGTTCAATCTGGAAATATTGCAAGAGCCCAATAACTAAGCAAAACTAGTAACTTCTACCTATAGGTACCTACTAGTACCAACATAGACCTACACAGTACCATCAGCAACTACGCCGCGCCGTTCGTATTAATGAGCCGGAAGCTACCATTAGAGCTGGATGAGCCATTCTGCCACTGTTACCTATTCGCATAGCCTTACCGAGCTATGCCACCCATTGGCCATTATACACGGTGGCTAAAAAATAATTGCATACTTGTGGCCATGGGAGGTTTTGGGATTATACTGAGCTACTTTAACCGCGAAATCACGAAAAAAATATTTTCCCTCCCATAGAAAATGGACCAGCCAAAATGTATGAAACAGACAATTTTTTCGCGATTTCGGGGTTGGTTCCATAGTAAAAGCTGCTCAGTATAATCCCAAAACCTCCCTGGCAACGGGAATGCTTTTATTTTTTAGTCAACCTGTCGGTATATTATCCGCCTGATTTGAACTTTAAGATACCTACATCTAAAATTTGCTAAATAGATTAAAGATCGGATATGTCAGTCTCAAAAGTGCCGTGTCTTCAAACAAAAACGTCACTTTTGGCACTGACCTTTAGCAAATTTTTGACGTAATACCTACCCCTTAATTCGAATCAGGCCGTATGTCACCTCGAGCTCACAACAACCACGCGTATTTAAAGCTCTGAAAGCCTACCGCAAAAACCGATTTTCGAAAATTACTCTTTTACTCCAATGAAGGCATAATTAGGGTAACAAAGAAAGTCCTGACTATAGTGGAAACCCTGAAATGTAGGCTCGGTAAGCAAAGGCTGTAACGTGCTGAATTGACATGTTGCCAGAATAGAGGACAGTTCACTTAAATAAACATCAAAATTAATATCAACCTTGTACGCGTAGCTTATACCTACATTATTGTGATGTTTTCCTTCGTATTGCAGTCATTGAACTTTAAAACTGTGAACTGTCTAGCTGAGAATGAGTCCTTGTTACATTTTTTAATACCAAGTAGAACTGTGTTAATTATATAGTATGGGTATTCATCAGTTTTATTTCATACTGTAAATAAATCACAAAGTTGATACTCATACTCAATACAGTCAGGAGATGAAGCAAGGCGCCAAAAGTATTTGCCACCCTGAAATTCTATTCCAAATTTATATTTATATCTCTACAGTTCCCGTTCTACCTGAGTAGGTAGGTTAGGTAAGTTAACAAATAAGTTCCAAGACCTGTTTTCTACAAAACCATGTGTATAAACGCATTTCTATAAAAAACTAAATAACAAAGATTCCATATCTATTATCTTAGTTACTATGCCACGTGATCAAAGCCCATGCCGATCCCATACAAATGTTAGCAAAGTAAATTAAATTTTACGTAAAACATGTACTTATAAGTACTCTGCGGACTCTGCCCTGAACTCTATAGAGTCTGAAGCTATCAAGCTGCAGTGTTAATTGGTAATGTAATTGCTAATCAATAGCAATCACAATAGTGGTTCGTTAACTTCCATCACCACCCAATTAATCACTTCATTCCATCGACGACTTCACTTCGACGATTGGTTTTGTAAATGCTCTGTCAATAAAATATAGCTATCGATTTAAACTTTCACGTTTTCTTGAAACTATGGGCATAGTAATAGGCGGGCGTTGGCACATTCGATCCGACACGTGGATAAACTATAATTAAATTCCAAGTTTAGTTTAGCTTATAAATACAATGTAAAGTTTAGACTCATTTATGCATCTTATTCGCCCAAGGCGGCGAGATAACGACTGAGAGCAACGTTCTCAGTTTTTATACATACATATAATCAGTTTTTATATTAGGTCAATATTTGGCTACTGGCTACTTGCTTTTATTGGCAAATGTAAACTTGCACTAAACACTAATTAACTTACCGTTTTATTGATAATTACCGTGATTTTTAAAACTTTTTGTCTACAATTACCTATTGATGAATTTATTTGCCTCCCACAGGTTATAATTAACGCTATATTACATTATTATGCTACAATAGTTATTTGTACAACAAGAGATCAAAGTTGGTTATTTCTTCGAGTGCTTATTTTGAGTCCCGTGCAAGCGAAAGATTCTATAAAAGATTCACGAGCGTAGCGAGTGAATCTAATTTAGAATCTTGAGCGTAGTAAGGGATTCAAAAGCGCACGAGATGTAAATAACTTTGATCTCGTGTAGTACACAAAATTTTTCACCCTAAGCAGTGAGAACTTACCTAGAGGGACAGAGATAATAGAACCCAAGTATATCGAATTTGTATTAGACCCCGCATGTTAAAAATGACATTTGACTATAAAGGTCACTTGAATGACATTTTGTCTCACTCAGTGAACAAAATGCGATTTTGCTCACTCATTTTGTCTCACTCAGTGAGAGTGAGACAAAATGACTCAGTGAGCAAAATCGCATTTTGCTCACTGTTTTTAAGAAGCAAAGTACCCTTGTTCGAGCTGCTGAGGTGAAAAATATTGTTTTTTTTTACGAGACGTCAAATATTTCACAGCCGAACACGCGTATAAATAAATGGCGGCAGTCGAATTGGTACGAACGACTAAATCATTGTGGTTCGGCAATTCAGAACGCAGAGTTAAATCGACGCTTTACCACTTTTGAAATTGCCTTGAATGACAGCGAAGCTTATTTTAGCTGACGTCATGACGTCACGGACGGAGTGACGTGCCACGTGCCAGTGACGTATGGGGCGTAATGGCCGCCTCCATAACCAGTCCGGGCGTCAGCGTTACCTATTGTCATTTTACTCATTTAACAGTTCTAACAACCCTTAAACGATAAGCTAAACATGCCTAGACCATATAGTTTGTTCTAGATATTTTGTTTTCGTAGTAAAATAGGCTAGTTAGTAGAGTACTTTCATAGCACTCGAGTTGTGGAAGCGATCAGTTTGACACCTTGCGTGTCACCTTTTCTTCGAGCATATTTTAGCCATATCACAATCTGTCAATGTACGTAACGAGTCAAATAGGACCCTGGCAACACGAATCCAACTTTTGGGATACATATGTAGGTATGTCACGAGACTAACTAGGTACCTGTTTCAAAAAGTAAAAGGTAAACCTGACATTCATGTAGAAGGTTCCACCTGCGTGCTCAATTCCCGAAAGTTAAAGACATATTAGTTTAGACCAGAAAGCATCGGATGCGTACTTTTACATATACGTGTTTTAACCTAAAGAAACAACTATTGTCTTCCATTATCTCTACGACACGTAAATAATTTAAGGTTACGAAGTTAGATAAAAATACTTACTTTAGTTTAGATAAAAATATTTTAGTGACACAGTGTTTCACATATATATATTCAGTCAACGTGTGATTTAAACAAAAATATTTATACAACTATATACCTACTCCAAATAATAACTATAAAATGTTTATGGATGGAACTACCCGCGATACTAAGAGGTAACTTGAACATAATATCCTCGAAAAGTGGAAAATAGGCCAGCTAAACACCTACTTATTGTGTTCACGGAGATAGAAAAGTCTATTTTTGGACAATCAATATTTCTCACCGTTTTTACTGGAATACGAGTATGGTGACATGTTTTAGACGGACTCTACATAAAATACATAGCGCATTCTAATTTGTAGCCATGTATATTATATACAATTACGATATATTTTATTTCTATATAGACACTAACAATTATCACATACTCCGTCATATTTAGTTACAATTTAAATGTGCTAACTTGCCTAACTCAATAGGTGCTACGCTGACATTAGCATCTCTGACGAGAGCTGCGATCCCGTGCTTTCTTATTTATGGCTTGGTTGCGTCATCAATAGACAAACTATCTTATTTAAATTAACTAATCTAGATAGTAGTGTGTAGATCGGAACTATGAGAATCATATTGATTTCTTGGTAACAGTAAGTAAGTACCTAGGTTATATGTATGTATGTAGTTGGAAAAATCCTAACGATAGTAAAGTGCACTTGTTGCACCTTTCCACTCTTTTTTTGTAGATACGTATTGTGATAATACAAAATACCTATTCGGACTTCGGGGTAGGTATATTAATGGAGAAAGGGTTAAAATTGTCAGTGATGCGTGTTAGATAAGTAGATATCATTCATGTCGACCGCCATTTGAAGTCATAAATGTACTAGAGCTTCGTCTATATTATGACAAGCAATTTTATTTGAGAATAGAAAAGCGTAACATGGCTTCATAATATACCTAAGTATTACAAAGTGTTCTAAATCATTTATTTACATACAATATATATACAGTGGTACAACTAAACGAAATTAATAACTAGCTTAAATCTAAAATAGGCCCCTGAGGCATTGTACCAAGGATGCTGGCGGCATTTCCCCGCTGTATCGCAATACTGATACGTTGTGCGAGGTAGCCGCCAGCTCTTCGGTCACCAGTTACGTCAACCAGACGCTTCGTATGTATTTATTTATGACTACACACTGCCGACTGCGCTCGGGTTACAAAGCCTTTCTTCCTCAAATGCATTCTTTCCTCAGTCTCATTTTGTTTGCCAACGGCATTTTTCTTCCACCTTTCCCGCTTACGACACTTGAGCAAACACAATTAAACCTACATTATCTTTATGGATGTTCTATATTGCATCACGTAAGTACGTTTTTTGGTTATTTTCTGCGTTTACTTCACGTGATAAAGAACAGAAGCCGTCAATAAACGAGTAATTTCATTTGCTTTTTTTTCCTGCCACGTGCAACTTTATAGACAACATGAAAGACTGTAGGTAACCTGTCTCCGAACGTTTAGGAATTCATGTGCGATATTGAAATTTTAGTCTCTACCCCTAGCAATAATATATCGTTCCTTTAGCGGTGCCTTTGAATCCACGTATACTTATGCTATATACTTCAACTTTTTCGTTAGGTCCACATAAGTATCACATTTGCTTGAAAATAAAACTACTCTAAACCTCGTTTTTTTTAGCATTAGAAAAAAGGTAAACAATCTTGATGTGTCTTTTAATTGAAAAACACATTTTAAAAATAAGTTACGACAAATATGTAACAAGTATGAATCTAATACGATCATTTATATTCTTCTGCTTTCATAAGTAATAGTTTTTGATTTTTAAAAATCGTTTTTCAATTAAAAGACATGTCAAGATCGCTTACCTTCTTGCAAGTTCTTTCTAATGCTAAAAAAAACGAACTATAGTATAGTTATATATACGTAGGTAAACCGCTAAGCACGTTTTTCCTATACCGTGCATCTATTTACAAAGAAACCATTATCTTAGCGATTAGGCGTGAGAATGCGTGAAAACAAAAGAATGCCGGTTACATGTTCGATTCGAAAACATATTTCATATTTTATTACGTTTCTAGACGTGTCCGATTGATTCAATAGAGATCTAAATTTAAATTCAACGAATTCATGCTGATTTATAGCGGCTAATTCTATTATCGGTTCTATTGATAGAACTAGCTGGAATTTTAATTCCTGATAGTTCCAATAAAAACGTTTTTTTAGCAGTTAAGTGCGCAGATAAGCGATGAAACTAAACTACTTGGAAAAAACTTCACTATTTTTAACCGACTTCCATTTCATAGAAGGAGGAGGTTCTGTATTCGGTTGTGGCTATTTTTTTTATCTATATACGTTCACCGATTACTCCGACATCCGTAGTCCGATTTGAGTAATTCTTTTTTTTATTTAAGGAAAATCGCATCGTCTAACTAATGCATTAGCTAGAAAATTCAAACTAGTTTTATCAAATGAAACTAAGAATAGAACGCATTTGCTGTTCTTTTGTTTTTGAAGTGAAAACTTCTTTAGCGGCGCTGGGCACTTTTTGAGGTGGGGAAAAATGATAAAATCGAGATAGCGTAACGCGATCACGTGACCGTAACGTTTAGATGGCCACTCATTTAGATGGCATTTAAATCAATAACGAAAAACTCAATGACATTACATGAAAAAGGTTCTAATCTTGTACGGATTGAAATACGAGGATCTCACAGTTATATTCCAACTTTATATCACTCAAATATAATTCAATAAACACACATCACATCTACATCGGCTACATCTTGATGAAATCGCTAATAAAAGTGAACTCTAGCACTGGTAAATAAAACTCAAAATATCATGACCAAATATACATATTTAGATGCGAGGTCTGCAAGGTAACTTTACAATTTCTATTCGAATTTTAAACAATTAACGCTACAAATTTGAATTTCGAATTTTAAACAAGCTCACTGACCAGCAATTTCGGAACTAAAGTTTTTCAATAGAAAGGAGGATGGGTCTTCACTTCTGTTGGCACTTGAGTTTTCACTTCTGTCGGCACTCCCGGAGTGCAACCCGTTGTTTTTTTTATTGCAAGTACTTGTCTGAGTTGTCTGTAATACACAGGCATACTCGCTTTAGAAGCCCGGTTGGGTCGTTTCCGATCCGATCCAAACGCCTCCGGCGGAAATTCAAACGTCGAACCGGAATCTCGGACGACAGGCGGTGCATTTTCATTCGAATTTCTATAATTTATACTGCAAATAGACCACAAGCAGCGTCTGAATATCGTAAAAAGTTCTTGTAGTTCCTCTTGATATATTTCTGCATTCACATGATGATGGCGAATGATTAATTTATTCGACTAATGAGGACGCTTAATGAGCTTTTGAACGCGTCTAAAAGGTCTCGTCGAAAGGACTAGCTCCTTATATTTTGAAAACGTGGACTATTAGTAATTTGATTCCAACATTTGATATCATGGCCATCGTTGGAAAAACACGTCAACTCACACTAATTTTAAGCAGCGATAACTTATTTCACACAAACATTTGGAACTACCTGCCATAGTAAAAAAATTACAACTTATATAGGTACAATTAGAATAACCTATCCTGTGACATATCGCATGTCCTTGATGGTCATAAGGCCCAATTAGCCCACCCTCCTTTACCACTCACAGCATAAAACTCATTAGTTTTCGAACGTGCTCTGTCTATATTCTTTAAATTTAAAATTGGAACGAAATGAAATGTCAACGGGTGTGACGTTGCGCTGCACGTTGCGAGGAGTCTGGTCGGAGGACGTTGAACCTCGTCCCGTTTCCACGCCGCCGCTTCCGACCCCGCTACTATCATAATTACTTTAATATACGTGTTATAGTTATGAATATGTACAACACAATACAAAGAAATCACACTAGCGAAGATAAAAAGTTTCTCATGATGAGCCAATTAGCGGCCTTAGTGGGAGACAATTGAAAATGGTTCTAATAGTTATTTACGATACAAGCGCGGAAAAGAGGAAATTCGAAACGAGTGGCGATAAATTAAAACACGACCGAAGGGAGTGTTTTAAATCGACACGAGTTGCGAATTACCTATTCGCTCGTGTATCGTACAAAGTTTTACAGTAGGTACATATGGCCCTTTAAACTTTTGACATACGCATGAAAAGTGATATTTCACGCACTAGTGCGGAAAAGTAGGACCATATGTACTTACTGTAAATATTTTTATGCTCACCTAAAGTACGAGTAGACCATATTGTGTTTTTGTTTTTGTGTGAATTTCAAAATGGTGTTAAGTAGTTCTATAAGAATCAAGGCAAATCAATAACAATTACCCCCTTATTGCCATGACATTACTTACCCCGATGGCAAAGGGTAAACAACCTCCAACATTGAGCACAGTTATAATGTAGATAAGAAAGAGAAATCTAAAGTGCCTACAGAAAAATTGAATTTTATAAACTGATGTGACTTCATCTCCAGTTCCACTTCATATTATAGAGTAATATGAGTGGACCTCTAGGGGTTGCGATACATTTTTAGAACTCGCCAAAGTGTCAGCGAACATCAGCAAAGAAAACATGGCAAGTATTGTCACATGGGTTAAAATGGTGTGACACGCAGTTCTTTAGCAACAAGGGGCTCCGTAAAATAAAGTATTCAGCAAGAGGTTAACACTGGTGTATAAGAAAGCATAAAGCTAATTATGTGCTCGAAACCTGTTTTGCCTCAAGATACTCGGCAAAATAAGCGCACACTTCCTGTGTCAGTCAATTCAGCAGTCGCGGCTTGTTAGTAAACAATACGGAATCGTTGGACGACGGAAGGTTATGCTAATGCACAATTTACAACTACAACCACAACCTACGTCCAGCGTTTACAGAAGGTTAATTCGAATGTTTTCATAACAGCGCGCAAGATGGCAACCGTGTGACAAGAGATTGAAGAGATGTCACCGGCGACCTCTGACGTTGTTATTTACAAAACTTTAAGGCGTAGAAAGTTGAGGTGGACGAATAATTATGCCACGTCACAATTTCGCACCTCTTTCTTCGTGATTGGTAGAATTGGTAAACAATATAAAGTCAAAAGGTTGAAAGTTTGGAACTACAATAATAGGCAATAGTAATCAGCGTCTTTTAACTTCAGAAGATACCTATATATGTATTTATCTATACAAATATCTTTTAAATGAAAATAGTTGCATTAAACTGGTATCCAACAATGAAGAGACATTCACAGAACACAATAATGAATGATTACCCGCTTCCTGGTGACGACTGCATGTCCGTGAGAAGTTGTATTATCTAATTATGGGGCACCTAGCTCTCCGACTGTCAATACAGACATTCTTGGTCAAGGCTGCACGTGTGATAGACTGAAGTTTTAAAACTGCGTCATACGTTTATTTTACTGGCTTCTGGGTCAACTGACTCATAGTTTTACACTAATATTTTAACCTTAATTCGACGCAAAATGAGGAAAGTTCATGAGTTCAAACCTCCTTGGCGCTCATTAAGTTGGACTGATTCTGGTTCGGAAAAACAAATGCAAAAAGAGGGTCAAAGGTTAATATCTCCAGTATTTTGGGCGTGGTCAAATTAAGGGTTAAAAATTAAATGATTAGCCTAGACAGGTACCTAGTCTGTTAAGTTTTAAACTTTTTCAAGTATGTACTCATGCGTTAATATATTAAGCCCTATTTAGTTTTTTTTTACAGAGAAGGCTCTTTAACGTAGATCATATACATGAAAAATTGCATTGAGCGTTAATATCCAGTGATTACATTGTATAATAAAAAAAAATCAATAAAATTTCCTCCGTCTGTAGCAATTTACGTCAGTGAAAGCCCTCTGTTTCCGCTTTCCAATTACCTAAAAGGGTCCATTAAAGTAAGGAGGGTTACCTACTGACAGTTCATTGACGGACGATAGTAGGTGTAGGTACATATCTCTGTCAAAGTAGGTTTAATTTTTAATGGATGTGGAAATAAAACTTTGTCTCTACCGGCCTTAAAAGCAAGTCGTATAGACCTAACTATAAATAGGGGCAGGAAGAAAGGCCAATGGCATGCTACCTTAAAACTCAATCTGTAGGTTACTAAAAACTCAATATATGCCTGACAAACCAAATTTTCAGTCGAAAAAGACGACAAATTTGATGTATAAAGTCAGACCCTAGCCCACGCAGTGCAAGTGTCATTTTAAACGTCAAACTTCTATGCAATTATGACGTATACATAACACTTACACTGCGTGGGCTATCAAATCCGCTGCAGACTTTGTTTTGGTGCGACTTGTATGTGGCCACAAGGTACCTACGGATCTCCCAAAGAAATTTAGATTTTCTAGTTTCTAAATTCTGATTTGTCAAACACTATTGACCATTTATACCTTGGCTAATAACGAGTACCAACTGCAAACCATAACGACTAGTTGTTGGCGGCTGTTCTCAATATGCGCATGTGATGACTGTTGCCAGCAATCGATGATTTGTTGACATACTCTGTTCTGTTTCCACTTGCCTTTTAAATCATTGATGGTGTTTCTTTTTAATTGTAACATACGAGGGACGTCTGAAAACTTCTAAGCCTAAGATACAAAAACACAATTTTCAAAGGTAAATCACTGTTTATTTTTCGATATAATCTCCTCCCAAATCAATGCACTTTTTACATTTTTTATATAGTGCTTTTAGCCCATTAAAAAAATATTCTTTATTTTGCCCTTCAAAATGCTCCTCTACGGCCGCCTTCATCTCTTCGTCACTAGTAAATCGCTTTCCCCTCAACTCTTTCTTCAAATTATTAAATAGAAAATAGTCGCTAGGGGCTAGGTCGGGGCTGTACGGTGGGTGGTCGATTTCGTCAAAGCCAACTTCCTTCAAAGCACGCCTCGCAACATGAGCGGTGTGGACGGGTGCGTTGTCTTGCAAAAACAAAATTCCTTTCCTTAGTTTACCTCTCCTTTTTTCAACTATTGCTTGTCGTACCTGTCTTACAAGATCTGCATAATAAAGTGCATTTATTGTGGAACCCTTTTCTAAATAATCGATTAAAAGAATACCATCACAGTCCCAAAACACCGTAGCCATTAACTTAGAGGCCGACTTTTGCACTTTAAATTTCTTCGGCGGCCGTTCCCCCTTCTCAATCCACTGCATTGATTCGGACTTACACTCCGGGTCATACTGTCTGATCCATGTTTCATCGACAGTTACTATTCGGGAACAAACTTCGTCTATATTATCTTCGCACAAGTCTAAAAACGCCTGGGAAGTTTCAACACGACGTTCTTTATCGAAGGCAGTAAGCATTTTCGGCACCCAACGAGCACTAACTTTACTCATGTGCAAATGTTCGTGTAAAATTTCTCCGACTCGTTCTTTACTTATACCTAGGACCTCAGCTATTTGCCAAACCTTAATTCTTCTATCTTCCAATACCAACTTTTTGACTTTGGCTACGTTTTCTTCGGTCACTACCGATATTGGCCGCCCTGAGCGGGGGTCGTCTTCGATGGATTCCCGCCCGAGTTTAAATAAACGACTCCACTTTTTGACTGTGGCATAAGAAGGCCCAGAAGCACCGTAAATAATAGCCATTTCCTCAAAAATACACTGCGGTGATTTTTCACTTTTTGTAAGGAACTTAATTACAGCACGATGCTCAATTTTCGTAATATTCGCTGGTAATTCACACATTATGTAGTTTCTAGTTGAATATCTCGAAACAGAATAATAAAAATCTGACATATTGTTTTCTTAATAATTTATTTTTAAATGGCCTTTCTAGCGGCCAGTATCATAAACACATATACAACCTCGAAATACCTTAGACTTATAAGTTTTCAGACGTCCCTCGTAGGGAAATCAGTAGGTGTAATTTTTGGAAAACAAGTCTCACTAAACATTATAAAGCTAATAAACGTAGTTTAACATCAGCACCAAAGCAGCAGACGATATTATAGTCTACGGGAGGTTTATTTATGTTTGCGTATGCATCTCTCGATTATTATCTTAGTAGCCCTCAGAAAGTATTCAACCCAGTAAAACCGTCAGCCCCTCGGTTAATTTTAGTGTGAAATAATAAGCGGGAGCGCTTCTATTTCTATTTATATCCAGACACCGTCGGTTTATTGCTGCCGTCACTCACTTTAACGCAAATTGTGATGAGAGTATCCCATTCACCGAGCATCGTAATAAGGAAATCGTACCTCGTGTATACCTACGTTACGTATCTACTTGTAACAATTTGAGTTAAGGCGAAGCGGTGTGGGAAAAACTAGTTTATAGATGGCAATCTTTGATTGTGTTGTAGATTGCTGCCTGGTGATTGATGTATACCTTATAGAATACATTTACTTTGTACAATTATGTACACTCAACCGCAAAATTGAATGGCCACATTATGAATGAATCAGCTCGTTGTACATATGCATGTTCAAGGAGCTCAGGATTCAGAAAATGCGCCTCCATCTTCAAAGATTTGTGGCTTTACTTTTACTTTATCATATGCATCTAAGGACCAGCTACTTCCTCTAGAAACAGGCTGATGTTTTAACCGGGAACATTTTCTCTGTAACGAAACTATACTTTACATAGATAGTCTAGTTTTGACACCTATTTAAAATAATTCTCGAACGATAGTTTCTTACGCAGAACGGGTTGCGCCAAATGCGTCATAGTGTAAAACTGATTTTTTTGCCAACATTCTGTTTGGCCTTACATACGACAGGATACCGCGAGCGAAGTCACTCTATTCCCCCACACAGCGAACTATTCTCAGCGGCTAATGACGGTAAATTGCCCCCCAGTGCGACCAGAATAACCTATCAGAGGCAGGTAATCTTTGCGTGTGACACTGATGGTTTACTGGCGGCTAATCGTGGTAAAAACGGATTTATAAGCAGAAAAGATGAATGGGCACACGTGCGGGAAACGCGGAAATGAAAAAATATCACAAACATTTCTTTATTTCAATTCAAGTTTTTATTATGTTTACCTAATAATTGTATTTCGTTGTATCAATAAATATTTTTTACCATTTGATTGTATAAATCATTTTAATATCATTGCATTCTGCACGAGTCAAATATAGAGCCGAATTAAATGGGTTAACGCGTTAACACTTCCTTTGAAAGCCGAATGCATCCATCTGAATTTAACGGTTAGTGTTTATCAAAACAAAGAATGATATATAATATTTTATTTCGGTAATCCAAATAATGCATATATTTTTTACATGGTAGAGTATCAGTGGTCAGGATCATTGTCTTTGAGGATTACCATAATCTGATTTGTTTTACATTGCCACCGATACGGTTGGCTGACCAAAATATATTTGTTAAGCAGGAAACTCCGGTATTCGACGAGATAGAAACACGGCCAATTCTTCCGGAAGTGTAACAATAGAGTTCCCTCAAATTCGCGCTCAAATCGAATTTGTCTATGGCCAGCGAATCGGAAACTGTACGGTAATGGCGCCGGCGGCCCGGAAACACCGTTAACCATAAACTGCTGATCAATAGGCGATTGTGTCGTGCACTCTTTTAGCTTTACTGGGATTTAGATGACATAGAAATGGGTTGACGCTAAAACTTATTAGTTTTGGACTGGCAGCCGTAAATAGGTAAATACATACCTACACGCAAAGGTTACGTAAATGGTACAGATTGAATAAAACATGGTTTGAGCTTTTTTATTAGGGGCCTGTAAAATAGCTATTTCAACGACTACTTAGGCTAGCTAGAGCAAAGTACTATAACTTTAATTATCTTGATATATGGCTGAAAAAAAAAGAAAAATAATGGAACTATACAATAGTTTAAGATCGTTATTTCGCTCTCGTACCTAAAGCATTTAAGTGCAGCGAAATTGTCAGATCCTGTAGAATTTTAGAGAATACTAAAAGAAAGAGAATTATAAATAATAGAGGATTGGGCTTAACATATTATAAGCTACCACACCTACCTAAATAACTATCTAAACGGAAGTAACTCCAATTATTTAAATAAATCATTCCTACCTACACTCTTTGTTCTCCATAAGCGGACTGGGTCGAGTTGCTATTGTATTTTAATCATTTTTACGTCTGAGAAAGGCGACGTTTCCTGGTTAATTATACAGTTGATATTATGTGACCTCTACTCCGGTATTCTTCGCTTCAACGGAACGTCAAATGCGAAAAAATACAAAGAAATGACGCTTGAAGGAGCGACGTCAGTAGTTTTGACAACATGACAAGTTTGGGCCTCTGAGGCTGAGAACATATCGCATAATGTTTCTAGTATAAATTACCGGAAAATCATTTTTTGTAGACATTTGTCATTAATGATGACATTACCACACTTTGTGCATACAAATGGCATGCAGTGTAGTTTCGTCCGACTCTAATGCACATTTTCTGTTGCTCTTCCACTTGATTCTCATGTCTATAGGTAAATATCCTCCCGATTTTCAAAGTTCCATTTACAAACCTTCAATTTCTGGCTGTAGGTAAATAAAAACATTCGGCCCAAAGACCTAAGTATATTTTGTAGTCTTGCATACTAAAGTTACTTTGATATCAATAACGATGTTTTGATGTGGTGAAATGTAAGTAAACATTAGATGTTGTAAAGGCGCCCATTATCGCCAATTTCAGGCGTAAACAGCCGACGTGGCACTTAAAAAGCTATTAAATTCTAGTTATAACGCGAAATCAAAATTGATATGTATATGTAGAGTTCTTGTTGGCAATCTGTTGACTAAAATACTTTGAAACAATTGAATTCTGGAAAATAGGCATCAAGTAGCTGCGATGGCTATCTTCCTATCCACTCGGTCAGGCGTGGCTCACTCCGCGATTTCGTCGCTTTGCTACAGGTAGCTAAAAGTACATCCGTTCGGCCCCAATTATGGGGTTTGCCATAAGCCGCGCGTGGCGCTGTCGCCACCTAGCGGCCATATCTGTGCTGATTGTAACAGACG
The DNA here is from genome assembly GCF_963556715.1 of Cydia fagiglandana. Lineage (NCBI taxonomy): Eukaryota > Metazoa > Arthropoda > Insecta > Lepidoptera > Tortricidae > Cydia > Cydia fagiglandana. The sequence continues at coordinate 5,897,465 of NC_085936.1, read as the reverse complement.
CGTTTTGTTAGGGAGTGAGTCTTCTGTACCTAGTACTATTATTTATTCTGTGACTCGGTACAGAGTTATGCGTGACGTTCACAGAATTTTTTTTTATTAAATATAGTTGCGGGCGTTTGTTGCTTTCTACTGGAAAACAAGGTTTTAAAAACAAGGACTAAAACATCGTTTCATCGATTTTGCAATTTAAAAATAACTGAAGTCTTGAATCCACAAATCATCATCATCATCATCATCTCAGCCATAAGACGTCCACTGAACATAGGCCTCCCTCTTGGACCTCCACACGTGCCGGATGGGGGGTGAATGCCATAATCGCCACGCTTGGCAGGCGGGTTGGCGACAAATAAACACAACAAACTACAAATAAATTTATAAATTTATGATTAGGTACATTTCAGTTTCGTAAAATTGGGTTCAGAATGTTAGTACTACTGTGACTGGGCACACAAGCAATTTGGTACTTATAGGTATATCTAATACAATAAAAGTAATTTCTCTTATATCCAGTATCCATCAATCACTAAAAACAACTTACCTACCTAGGTATAATTACGAATATTTCCTTCTATTTATGAAACTGATGTTATAACTGTTATAATATAAGTGGTTTATAGGTACCTATATGTCAATCATTTTCCAGCAAGTGGATTGGTTTGATATTAAAACGAAAGCTATGTTTAAACCCTTACCTATCTTTTTATCGACATGGAATTCATTGATTATTCAAATGCTTGTTTCCAATATTATTCCTTCCTCCTGGTAGGTACCTTAATAAAAAATAAGTACCTACGTAACATCTGTGAATATCGTGAAATATGAACAGGCTTTCGAACGTAATTAAATAAGATTGAAGTGACGCTAAAAACATGCATACACTGTTTATAAATACAAGTACCTAATTGTATAATTTTGAAGACCACATCACAGAATGAAACCCATGTAAGGCTTTTACTTGTTGACAAATAACGCATAAAATAAGATGTACTTACGAGTAAGTACCTATCAGACTTTCTTTGCATTAAAAACAGTGGATGATATTATTATTTAAAAAAGAAGCGCTGATGGCCTAGCGGTAAGAGCGTGCGACTTGCAATCTGGAGGTCGCGGGTTCAAACCCTGGCTCGTACCAATGAGTTTTTCGGATCTTATGTACGAAATATCATTTGATATTTACCAGTCGCTTTTCGGTGAAGGAAAACATCGCGAGGAAACCGGACTAATCCCAATCAATTTATTTTATTTAATCGTATGGCTTATACAAAAATAGGCAGTTATATAAATGTCACAGAATAAAAATTACATTACAATTAAAAATTGGATTAAATGTCAATATTCAGTGCGTTTAGCCACGCAATTGCGTCGGGTGTTAGGCGCAGCAGGTCTTCTGGTGGTCCCGAGTATGAGTGCAGAGGGCATCGCTGAATTATATGCTCCATAGTCTGAACTTCTTCGCCACTCAATAAGACCTAGTCCCAATCAATAAGACCTAGTTTACCCTCTGGGTTGGAAGGTCAGATGGCAGTCGCTTTCGTAAAAACTAGTGCCTACGTCAAATCATGGGGTTAGTTGTCAAGCGGACCCCAGGCTCCCATGAGCCGTGGTAAAATGCCGGGATAACGCGAGGAAGAAGAAGAGGATGATATTATTTCTGCCTAGATATAGGTACCTACATTTTTCAACGACACCTACTCAAACACTCAAAATGAAAACAGTGACCACTGTATGGAAATTTCAAACGCTAAAGTGCGCCATTGTATTAATTTACAGCATTACAGCATAGACAATAAATCACCTTTTGTTTAACTGTCGACCTTTTATCACGACCAGGAGCTTTCCGTTATTCTCTGTTTTACGTGGGTTTTTTACGTCTTCATCACATCTGTTACATGTAGACGCACCATTTGCCGCACTATAAAACACAGTAAACATTACGGTTTTGTGGTATTGGTATTGCGATGCATAGCTCCTAAAAATAACCTCACGTTTCAGAACTAATAAAGAAGACTGGACCGGGAGAAGTGAGAAAATCTTTATAACAGCCGGATTATTTTATTAACCTATTGAATTAATAGTAAAGTGGTCGTGACTGTCAGAGCTGAGGATTTTACGTGCTGCCCACACAATCAATATTATTGTATTGTACTTATAAGAATCTTGAATAATATACCGAACCAACGGCTGAGGGAAGCAACTGGCGAGCCCCACGCGGGCAGATTTCTCGCGCAGAGAATTGCAATCGCAATCCAGCGCGGGAACGCTGCCTGCGTGTACCCGACCATCCGACCAAGGGCACAAAATTTTAATATAATTAGCTTATAGTTATTTTAACTGTAGTTAGTTTTATTACATTGAGTCTTATGTTATGTCGAATGTGATACACTATTGGTGATATTCCTCCAAACCAATATATATGAATTAATAGAGAAGGGGGATGCTAAAGTGCTCTATTTAGTGCTAAGTGCTCGTAAGTTTCTAGTCGTATTACGAAAAGGGCAATGTACCTACCTAATTTTACTTAGGTATAGGGCTTGGCTTTCTATAGCGAGACGGGCGGCGACACATGAGTGAATTTGCGTCTGAAGCGAGCATCAAGCAACTAAGTAATAAATTGATGCGTCAATAACACACTCAAGATTCAAGAATACACCCACTGAGCTGAGTGATGCTTTTGCTTTGTACTTATGGTAGGTATCACCACGTATCACTTTGAGCATGCGTACCCGTGTACCGTGTACCTATTTCCTAATAGGTGTTCCTACATCGAAAGTTTAAAAACTCGTTAATGAATAATTAGACACTAGCAAAAATAAACTAGACTTAGTCCCCCGTACGACATACTCAAGGCTGAGCCAAAATTACAAGACATTTGCTCGGAGCCAACAGTTATGTAATGTCACTTAGTTGACAATGTATTGCAACAAGAGAGATAAATAGACTTAATACTGTTAGACTGTTACTACAGTGTACCTATGTGGATGAGACTTACCCAGAACCAAGATAAATGGCGTACTCATGAAGAGAAGCGGTGTAATGGCTCCTCTACACGATGGTCAGCGCCGGCCACTCCAAGGGACGCATTTATGCGTTAGAGGGAGCAAGTGATATTGCTAACTCATTCTACCGCATGGCTGCGTCCCTTGGAGTGGCCGGCAATGGCCTATCGTGTAGAGAGCCATAAGCTGTACTAATTTCCATTTGTCCCCGCCCCTCGACCGCCACCATACGTGAGACTGGGATAATTGGGCGTGATTTATATGAAAAGTGATAACACCTATTCCCATCTGTGCCCGGCGGAGACAAATGAGAATACACCAGAGAGGCTTGTATTCAGCGGTAGGCGTCAGGGGGCTAAAACGATCGATTGATTGGGTACTGTTACTAGGTGCTTTATATACGTGGGCCGTACTGAAAGTTCCTGGATTCAGATATATTCTCATATTAACGACTTATTTTTTCTAAGTGATAAAGATAAAAGATTTTTATTCGCGTCGATCACAAAACATGTACGAACAACAACAGCAAGAAAAGAAGAGAACAAATAAATGTGCATCACGAAATGGACCCAACTCAGCATAATGCTAGCTATATATAGCCAGCGCTGGTCTTCCGTAGGGCCCCGCCGGGCAATTATTAAGTGACCAGTCCAGGAATTTTCAGTGCCCTAAGTATTTACAACTACATATTAAGCAGTTTATAATAATTATCCCAGTGAATATCGTGCCTAATGCATAAAAAATATGCGAATATTCGCTAACTATCCATTGTAAAATAATCCGTCATTCAAAAAGGTAATTCCTAAATAAATAAGATAAGCAAAAAAATTAATAGAGGAATGTAAGAAAAGTTGAAAAGGACAGGGTTATCTATTCTTCACTCAAACTTCTTTCATTAGAGTTCAAATACCCCAAGTTAAATATGTAGGTACTAAAATTACTTTGTGCGAAACTGTGTATTCATATTAAATAGGTACCTACTAAATAGTAGTAGGTAAGCACCTAATGCATACTTTATTGTTCATCGATCTTGAATTATGAGATTCGCCCACGTCTTAACAAAATAATCTTATTTAGACACTCTAGAGTTCGTTGCCTTAGAAAACTTCTAAGTTGTTATAAAAGTATGTGATGAATTTGTATCGTCTGCTATTTTTGTTAGAGATAAATTGAGTATCTTTTTCAAATTATTGCTAATGGCTATTCGTTAAATTACTTTTGTTTATAAATCTTGTTTCACCGCCAATGTGTGTGAAATACATATTGTGATATTGTCATGGCTCCTCTACACGATGGGCCAACGCTGGCCACTCCAAGGGACGCAGCCATGCGGTAGAATGAGATGACAATATCACTTGCTCCCTCTAACGCATAAATGCATCCCTTGGAGTGGCCGGCGTTGGCCCATCGTGTAGAGGAGCCATTACGCGTAGCAGCTGCATATGTCAAGCCAACGTGGCCGGACAGTATTTCAAATTTAATTTAAAATTACTTAACCGTTTCGCCACTATTCATCACACAAAGATGTCAAACACACTCCAACATAATATATATTCTTTTTTAAATGTATAACGGAATGTAACATTATACCTAGCTTATACTAGTTGTTTGGTGTTTTAAATTATGCTTAAAATAAATTGTAATATAAAATAAAAAAAATTCTCACTCAGATCACCAAATAAGTTTAAAATTTGTGTTGGTTTTCAGACTTGGACTTCTGCACCGACTGGTGCAGAGTTAGCTTGGTCTGACTCTAATACCTCTAACTTTATCCTACTACATACCTACTTCTAGATGTAGTTGCGTCTATAATAATATACAATTATACATACTTATATACTTACATAATAGTTAATATACGTATGTAGTCTATTTACTGCTCTTAATTTCCAGACTATGTGTACTACATTTTAACTATACGTACCTACTATTATAATATTATATTGTCGACCAATTAGCTAAACTCCTACTTTCTTTGCTTCAGGACAACGTCACCTCCAGGCGAGCCCCTAGTCCGAGCCCCTGTGGGCAAGCCAAGATGTCCGCCCGCCATCTCGAGACTGCGCGTCGAGAAAGTTGAGGGCGGCCTGGCGGTGGCAGGCGTCGTGGTCGCCGCCAACTGCCAAATCGTCCTACCCATATTCGGCTTCCTCTTCATGCTGGTGGGATGCGTGCTTACTGGTTAGTCTACATTTCTACAATGTCGATTTTGAAGGTGTATAGAATTTCCACATTTTCTCTACAGTATACATTAAATATGGCAAACAAAGTGAGTCAGTGGAAAAAGGCGCGTTTCTACTGACGGAAATGCCAATAGTACCAGTATATTTACCAACAAAAAAAAAACAAAAATCCTTGGCGACCTTTACGTGGGGTTGAACCTTTTGAATTTGTTTATTTCCCGCGCTCATGAATATAATTTGATAAAATTCATGATTGGAATAACTTTCCAACAGGAAACTAGCCTATTCAATTCGACCAATTGACCGGAAGTAGAAAATTGTGTTTTAAGAATAGCGCACAAATTATCTATGACTGGGTGACCAGTGTATTATTCAAATTACCATTCCTTTTTCTACCCATTTTTAAGTTTGAAATGTTATTGAAGTTGACACTAAAATATAGATGGCGTCAGTAACAATTATGTATCGCAAGGTGAAACGTCGTTTTCAAAAAAGCTTCGTAAAAGCAAAAAGTTAATGAGTGGAGGTTATTATATTCTCAGAAATAAAAGACTACGTAATGACGAATGACTTTTCCATAATGATGGCTTTTGTATAACGCTACAATTAAAATTATTTTTTTACAGCTACGTCGTATCGTGTCCGTGGGGAGAATGAAGAGCAGGATCATTATCAAGAGCGGATTGCATTTACGGGAAACTCTCGGGTGCTCGGCCCCGTTTGCATAGTCGCCGGTGCACTTATGACAATTGCTGGTTAGTAATAAATGTAATAATCAATTTTTCTTCTAAAATATTACGCAAACAGACTACAACACCCTTGAATATCAAATGATATAACAAATTAAATTACGTACGTTCTAAAGACAAATATTATTCTGTAGACGCCTCAATTTATGAAATGAACATCCTTAAAATAGCCGCGTGGTCTATGTATGACATAGGTACATTGGTGGTCGGCTTCTTTATGTAAGAGGTATTTTAATGATTGATGTATATCGGTTTAATACTGAGATGTAAACTATTATCTTTTTAATTAAATTTAACATTAAAATGTGTGTGTGTGTGTGTGTGTGTGTACATGATATAAACAAATTTACTTAACAGCGGTACGTTCAGAATGATTTGATGTCTATGGTGACTACTGGTTTCTGTTGACGTAAATTAATGACTAGACTACTAAGTAAAAACATCACCGTAGATACCAACGCATACGCATATCACGCCGTGTATACTCTTTAGCTTGTATACTAAATACTCAAACAATATCCGACCTAAGACTAAACTGCCCAAGTCTAGCATCGAGCCCATTTAGATTTGGACCGTATGTTGTACTTCGAAAGGTCTAAAATTAAACATTACGTGTTTTATCAAATGTGGTTTGAGTATAACAATATAATTGATTGTTGCAGGTATCGTGTTATGCATACTGATGCGTGCCGCACAGCGACGTCAAAGGAGACTGGCATTCCACTGCCCCATTCACGGCGACTTCTATCCCTTGAGCCCACAAAATAGCAGAAAATATTCCCGTAAGTTACTGTCATGAACTGCTTGTCCATTAACTGGAACCGGTCCCGAACCACAGTCCCGAACATAGCCTGTTCGAGACTGTGGTGTCTATGGACCATTAGTAATTTTACAGTTGACATGTATCAAATATTTTTTATTAATACCTAGACTTATAAAAAAGATAAGGATGATTAAAACATTCGCAAAAACGCCAACGCCGCGCCGCTTCTAAGGCTTCAGCAGCTTCGAGTTGGAAAAGTGCTTTGATGTATTCGATACAATTTAATGATTTATTATTTATAATAGATTATCAATCAGTAATGCTTAGTTGTTTATAATTTTACAGGGAGTCCTAGCGGTATATTGCGTGGTATACGCAGTTGGCTCGGGCTGGTGGAGGACGGTGAATCCCCACGCTGTCCGCGCTCCGTGGAGCCTGCATCGCCCGCCCGCGCTGACGCACCCTGCCCGCCGCCTTTACCTTTCCTTGTGCCATCTGACTCCGTCGTGTAAGTGTCTTTACTGACTTACTCAGAATATGTGTTGGGGGCTGTCCATAAATTACGTCATCGAGTTTTGGCGATTTTGGACTATCCGATGTCAAGACCACCACCCCTAATTTAAAATGACGTAATTTATGAATAGCAGCGGATTTGATACCCCACGCAGTGAAAGTGTTATTTTTAAACGTCAAACTTCTATGAAATTATGACGTATAAATGACACGTACACTGCGTGGGCTATCAAATCCGCTGCAGACTTTTTTTGGTCCGACTCTATGTTACCTCTTTAACATCACTGACATTTCAAATTATAAGTAATGCTATAGCATAATAATGCCTTGTTTGTTCCAGTGGTATGGCGTCAGTTTTAGGAGCTCCGCTAAGCCCTGAAGCAACATTTGGATCTATCAAGTCTCTCGCCATATCCAGAGAAGTGGCAAGCTTCCCTCTTTCACGGTCTCCAACTCCACCCCCTATGAGGTTGGTATTACACACATTATAATCTGGTCAGTCATTTTAAATGTTTAATATGCTTAATTTCAAGGCAATACAACGTGGTCTGTTTTTCCAGTTGTCCACCGTTCAAAGAAGAGCCCATGATCCAGAACAACATCCCGAATGCTGTGACTCGCTCGGACTTAGACTGTGGGTCGCCGACGTGTAACTACAGAGTTGTCGAGTGTAAGCTGACGACGACCGACGAGATATGCCGCGCCCCCGTGCATGCCAGCGTCCACAAGGCCTCAGATCGCACCAGACCAGCCACAGTATCCATCACGATACCTAACGAAGGAAAGGGCTAACCGATCTCAAAGGACTGAAATCATTAGATAATTATATAATTATTATGTTTGATGAGGAAAGTGTGAACTAATTTTGATAATTAGGATGATTGGGCGAGGTCATATTGAACCCGTCTAATCGAGGCATGTTGTAGAGTTGTAGACGGAACCGAGTACGATGTAATTTTTTCCATTAAGCCATTACCTTTGCATATTGATTTTAATGTTAGCTCAAATAATCACGTCTGTCTTCCGTTAGTAGCACCATCTGACGAATTGTCACACTTACTGAAAATAAAATTCACTCTATCACTACTTATATACGTGTTAATAACTAAGTACTAAAGTAAACCCACTTCTGATTATATTGTGTAATATTTTTTGAACCTACCTAAATATAAGTTATAGCCATACGTCGGACTCCAGCGGGCATTTTCGTGGCATGTCAGAATGATAGGTAAGGTTCGCAAATCAATCAATTCACTTTCGAGTACTTGTACTTAGTATTTGGTACCTTGTATTTATAATGTGAAATTCCAAATAGGTATCATAGCAACTAACTGCGTTTTTTATAAACGTACTTGGACTACACAAGTCAAAATGGTGAAAAAGTTCGTTTGGCTTTATCCGTCACTCAGACAATTGCAGCTGTGAGAAAGGAACAAAACAAATGAGTTAACTGGGCATGTCAAGTTCTATGAACACGGCTGTGTTACAAATACTAGGTACATTATAATACTCGTAAGTTAAGATTTTTTTGTAAACCTTACCTTGCCCTCAAACTGCCCCCTATAGTCCGACGTATGGTTATAGCACAGACGCAAAGTATGTAATTATTGTTAACCTATGCTCAGAATGATTACTCAATCAGTTTAACAAATGTCTCAATTGTTATCGTACTTTATTTGCTCTATGTATAGCAATATGTTCCGCCAAATATCGTATGTAAGAAATGGATGTGAATAAGAGATCGAGATCAATTCAGGAATGTGAATAAATGTTATAACAAATTAAAGTTATTTGAAATTAGTTTATGTCATAAAATTGCTACCTATTTTAATTTAATTGACAAATTATTCCTAATTCAAAATTGTTTATAACGTCATAATACTCATAATATGTATGTGAGTATTATGTACGGTGTGTATTGTATTGTGTGAAATGCTCATATGTATATGTATATGTGTCTTAGTCGTAAAAATAGTATGCTTGTTTTCCACCTTAGATTTGTATTCGATGAAATTATTCTCATAACATGAGTGCAGAAAAGAAGCAGAACAAGAATGGTGTTAAAGCAGCCTACTGATCCTGATAATGATTTTGTTAACATGAAAATGCCCAACAAAAGCGGGTACTTGAAATAGTTTTTAATACCTACCTTAGCTATCAATATATTATCGTATTGCAGAAATAACAAAAAAACATGCAAATTTTTAGTAATTCCTATAACGTATTTTCTTTCTTATAGGAATGGTTTTGCTATTTGCTATATGTTACTTATCTCATAAACCAAAAAAACTTAAATGCATCATTAAATTCATTAATCATTAATTTTCGACTAAGGTACTGACAGTATAGTTCGCTCAGTGTCATTTGTAACGTGTAGAAGTTTTTTCTTTGATTTCTTTGTACGTATCTTGGTAACTATTTAAGAAATTAAGTTAAGATAAGTAGGTACATTCATACTTCATACAAAACACATATTACCCCTAGTCGTAGTTCCGAAATGTGATATTTTTTCGTCTATAATGTTTTCATACAACACGTCAGTTTTAGGGTATTTCGCCAGTAACTGGCCACCTGTTACTGGCGTATTAGCCTAAATTTATTTTATAAATCAAGAAAATTAACAACCTACTTATGTATAACATACATTCTTCAGTTATCATTATTTTGGTGAAATTGCCAAAAGAAGTTGCCAAAATTCACAATACATTGCGTTGTTTTTTAACCGATCACCATCAAATGTTTGGTAATGATAATTTATGCAATATGTTCATAAAAATGTTTTAGCATCACACTCAACCATGCTCACAAAAGACATATTAAGTAGGATGCAAAAAGTGTAGTCCAGGTGTATAGTTAGGTATTACTCGTAGACTCTAACAAGTAACATGATTTTTGTGATGAAGGCATTTATTGGCCAAGTTGTTCGAAATCGTAAGGAATGTAATTTTTATAATCCTTAGGTAAGTGCCACGCCTAAGTAACCTATTATTATTGTATACTTAATTAAGCTATTTAATTTTGTTATAATCGTAAGGACAACGTGAAAATACAATTTTGAAGTTAAACTATTCCTTTTTATTTGTTGTAATCTTCTACTACCAGCGACAACCGTCTATATATCTGTAAATTTAGGTATTTAAATAAAAGTAAACAAAATCTACCGTCAAATGTCTCATCACGCCAGTTGAGGGTAGATGAAAACATTACATGATCAAATAATATAGGTTAAAGTCAGGGCGTTCAGTGACTGATCCAGGCGGTATTGTAGTTGGTTGGTTAAACAATAAATGTTATAACTACCCGATAATGTACAAATTATTTGTTTACTTTTATTTAAATTTCTAAAGATACAGAGCATAGTTCTATAGTTCGTTTTTTTTAGCATTAGAAAGAACTTGCAAGAAGGTAAGCGATTTTGGCATGTCTTTTAATTTAAAAACGCTTTTTAAAAATCAAAGACTATTACTTCTGAAAGCAGGAGAATATAAATGATCGTATTAGATTCATAATTGTTACGTATTTGCCGTAACTTATTTTTAAAATGTGTTTTTCAATTAAAAGACACATCAAGATTGTTTACCTAATTTCTAATGCTAAAAAAAACGAAGTATAGGTTATGGGCCATACAATAAAGAGGTCTACAGTCTACAGAACTCAATTTTACACAACTAGCAATCAGCTACACAGCTATAAGTAAGTAGTTACATAGAGTAATATAAATAAAGAAAGAGTGGTAACTCCATACATCAGTTTTCCTACCAAAACGCGCGTTCTTTCGTAGTCGACATCTAGCGCCATGTAGCGGAACTATCAGTACCCCTACTCGATACCAGATGTCATCTGACGAAAAATGTACTATTAAAACAATTTACAACTAGTATTATAAGCAGAAGGGGTTGAAAAAGACTGCCAGTTAATCCGGTTATAATATTAGCGGAAAATTGTTGAGCATTAGAGTTTTCGTTCGCCGAGACATCTATTGTCAACTAACAGTACTGATAAATTCCGCTAGATGTCGACTACGAAATAACGCGCGTTTTGGTAAGAAAACTGATGTATGGAGTTACCACTCTTTCTTTACTTATTATGCTCAATGGTAGAAAAAAATCTAGTTAGAATGGAACTTAACTCAAGTCAACCGGTATCACACCGGAACTATTAATTGTTGTTCTATTCTTAGAATATTTTATTATGTAATAGGCCCCAGGTTATCGGAAAAGACATGTGAACACTGATGAATGCGGCGATGAATTAACAGAAAAGCATTCAATGCGCTAATATCAAGTTAATAATAAAATAGTTTATAGAAGAAGGCGCTGTAATTACTTACCTATATTAGTCTCTGCTTCGAGGGTGATAGGATGACGGCGATGGCGCATGGAAACATTAACCCAAATCGTAGAAAATTATGATTATTCTATGCTATAAGTATCTTCTTAAAAGTCCTTTACAGATCGCATTAATAATACTCTTGCACGAAAATAAATATATACATGCAAACATGAACGCTGAAAACAATATACTCTTTTTTTTGGGCAGTTGTGTAAAAAAAGACCTCGTCAGTAGAAAAACTAGGCAAATTAGGGAATATTACGCGAAATTCTGCGTCAGAGAACGCCACCACCACAATCCAACTTAATCTGGGGGTCTACCGCGAAACAAGAAAATCCAAATTTCATTATTTAACGTCTCTATCACTCTTGCATATTCGAGCAATAAAGAGGCAGATAGCTAAATTTCGATTTTCTCGATTCTCTCGTTTTAGAAAGAAGAAGTAAGAAAGGAAATACATTTATTTACGTCAACCAAACCAGTTAAATTACAAACTATGGAGTGTAGAGTGTAGAAGTACCTCTACCTTCCATATTACAAACTACGGTTTACCAGAGGCGCTAGTGCTGCACTCTGGCGGCAGAACATTGCAGTAATACCCTCTATTGACTTCCCATATAAATTTGAATATTGCGCCTTTTTTAACTGAGAAGTTGTGTGCATCTCAAAACAAATTTCTTTAGGTAGTGACATCTATATTTAAGATGCTGAACTAAGCAGGGGTTACCAACTGGCTAAACCTTTTCATATAAATCATACCATATCATTGATAGAATTATCATACACAAAAAAAAGATGTAGTGGAACAGAAACCAATCTACGATACGCAAATACTTAATTACCAAATTTGATAGTAATTGGCAAGATAAGAGCGTGATAGAAGGATACCTACCTTTTTTATAGATATTTTTTCGCACTGGCAGTCTCTGTTCTCCCACTTTCCTTTGTTAATGCAATGCAGTGGTGGCAGCCATCTTGAATAAAATTTCACGGTGGCGTAAAGTGTAATTCCAAATAAAAAATTAATGTCAATTATAGTGAATGACATACAAAATAAAATTTGTCATAAAAAATAACAATATTTATAAAGGCTAAACCATTTGCAAATACTCATTCGGAGTACGTGAAAATTATTAAAAGATCACCAATAAAACAAATCAGCTGTTATCCGTCAATCGATGTCAACAAAATTACATAATTTTGTTTAGAAAAACAGTGTAGCCTCCGTTTTTGAGTGTCATTTTGATATTAGCAAACATGCAGATTCATATAAATGTTCTGCAGAACAAATTCTTCAAGTAAATGTTTACCCAGAGGGTGCCAAAATTCTCGACTAATTTACGACTTTGTAGAATGTAGTCCACAGTACATTTTTTAAACATGGATCACAACAATATAATTGAGTGTGGTGGATTTTATTTTATACACAATTTTGACTCTGGAAATCTCGGTCATGTGGAGCGAGTGCCTACGGAGCTTATTGGTACGTTTCTTATTGTTTTTGTTTTGCCAAATGACAAAGTCCAATGCCGTTATAGTGATCCAATTTGTAGTGCCAATAAAGCAGGGTTGTCTTTCATGGCTAATGAACAGTTTTGTAGACGGAACGTCGCCCGAGGTTGCGCAGATTCTGAATGGATATTTTGCTTTATATGTCAACAATTAACTAGCAAGAATTAGCTGCTTATACAAGGATTCTTATATGATCACTGTCTCTTTATTAAATTTGTTTCTTAGGCTAGGGCTTTTCTATATCTACAGTTGTTTTGTACTGGTCCAAAAAGGCTCAAAGTTAAAACCAATGACATAGATATCTAGGGACTGGCTTAACAGGCAATAATAATGAGCAAGGATCGGACAAACGCCCGTCATTTGGGTGGTATAACCCTGTTCCGTACAGTAGAGACTTCCTTATGTTAGTAAAAAAAGCGCTGGTGGCCTAGCGGTAAGAGCGTGCGACTTGCAATCTGGAGGTCGCGGGTTCAAACCCCGGCTCGTACCAATGAGTTTTTCGGAACTTATGTACGAAATATCATTTGATATTTGCCAGTCGCTTTTCGGTGAAGGAAAACATCGTGAGGAAACCGGACTAATCCCAATAAGGCCTAGTTTACCCTCTGGGTTGGGAGGTCAGATGGCAGTCGCTTTCGTAAAACTAGTGCCTACGTCAAATCATGGGATTAGTTGTCAAGCGGACCCCAGGCTCCCATGAGCCGCGGCAGAATGCCGGGATAACGCGAGGAAGAAGAAGAAGAAGTAAAAAAATATATTTTATACATTTATTGTACCATAATTTATATCCAAAGAAAAAGTACTTAATTATTAACATTCCTAAAATTACTTTCGCCAGTAAAATAGAATAACCATTACTTTTTCTAAATTTTCTTTTGTGAGCCTATAACGACGTGAATTGAGGACCCATTTATGCGTTGAAAAAGTCCGTTCACAGTCTACGGACGTCATAGGGGCATATGTAATCGTTGACATTGGTATATTGTTCTTCCAATATGCTTGTGCCTCGGAGATAATTTTTTCATGAATTTCTTTCACGGTCACGTAATCAGGATTCCTATTAAATATTGATTGAAATTTTGATATAGCTCTAGATCTAAAACTCCCGGGAATATTTCGTAAAACAGTATGTATGTCTTTAATAATTTTAAATGAATCTTTTATGTGTAACTTCGTCTTTTGTAGTTCAAGAATTTTTTGTGGAATGACTTGGAAATATCTTTTGATGAACAGGAAATCTTTTTTTAGACTTCGGATTTTTATTAATTTCTTAACCTTTCGAATCGCGGAAGATTCGTTTTTTAAACCATTTATCACCCTTTTTATTTGTTCAAAGTATTCTGCATAGTAACATGCGGCTTCGATCCAAGTCCCCCATCGAATAACTGTTGGTTTAGGTGGTAAAGCTAAACCAGGACATTGTTCTCTGAAATATTTAACTCTAGAGTCCGATTTTAAAAATATTTGTTTTATATATGCAATCATCTTATCCGCATTTAAAAATCCATTACGTATTTCTTCACTTAATCGATGAAGGCCATGTGCGAAACAAGTTACATGCAATATTTGAGAATATGCACGTTTCAACAATTTTCCAGCCTTTAACATGTAACTGGCAGAATCCGATGAAAAAATAAATACTTTCCGTTTGTAATTTTCAGCAGAGTCAGTCCATAGCCAGTTCAGTGTATTTTCATAAAACTGATAAATAGTTTCACCATTTACCGTTTCCAAAACCTTGGATGCTATTAAATAGAATCTGTTACCAGCGTTTAAATTCAAAGGCATCAATAGAAAATGTACAATTTTTCGACCCAAACAGTCACGCGTTTCGTCAATAGAAACCCAAAAACTATCAGCCTCTCGTAATTCACTCCTTATATTTTGCATTGTCATTTTATAGGCTTTTTCCAAATAAATTTTACGTATTACTGATTCACTTGGAATATCGCGGACACCACAATACTTTTGCAAAAAGGTATTAAAATGATAGTTGCTCAGTTTAGACCAGGGAATATTAGCACATATCATCATAATTGTCAAATCCATATAAAAATCTGTGTTGCATTCTGAATTACTCCGGTTCTTCAGGTGATTTTTTGACTCAACATGACCCTGAACATCAGATTTCCGGTAGGTTCTCAGGCGTTTATCACAAATACGGCAACGTAATTGAAATCCGTCGAAAAATAAATCTGGATAGGAAGAAATCCATGATCGTATACATTTTTCACTTGCCGGACGTCTGGGAGGCATAATTTGTAATTAAAAGAAATTATATTGCTTAAAGAAAATACGTTTCTAAAGAGACAACGTCAAAGTGTGACAAGTGTGATAGAAATATTACGTATTTTATCTAAATGGCCAGTAGTAAACAATGTCATTAAAATTAAGTACCTATGTGTATGTATTTATCTGGTGTGATGATATCCTATATTAATTAGGTAAATATCGATGAATTAGTAATGCTCAATAGATGATATTTTGTGTTAAATTGTTATTTAATAAATCTTAAAAAATAAAATATGTTAACATCATAAAACGAGGAAGTCTCTACTGTACGGAACTGGGGTATGTTACCTAAATGACGGGCGTTTGTCCGATCCTTGATAATGAGGCATGACAGGGGCCAGTACAGTGGTGTGAAACCGCTACAACGCGATTGGTTGACGAGTACGCATTAGAAGAAAGAAAGAAAGAAAATAAATTTATTCATTACGCCCGCTATTGGTCGCAACTAGTTGCGTTAGACTGTGCGATTGGCTAGAATTCGTGAGTAACACCGGTGAACTAGTACCAATTTTAGTGCCCCATTAGCCTGTCCTTAGATATTATACGTCAATTGTTAAAACGCATTCAGGAGACTTGCATTGACCATGATAATGGGTGTGAAATGTCAGGTTGTATTTTTAATTCATTATATGTGATATAAGGAAGTATCACATCAACAAAGACAATAATATGGAGTATTACAGTGTCATATATTTTGCAGCTCCAACCGTTAACCCAAAAACAAGTATAGCTGAAACCCCGGACTATGAGTTCAACATGTGGACTCGGCCAGATTGTGCCGGCACTGAGTTTGAGAATGGCAACCGCACCTGGTTTTACTTTGGCATCCAAGCCAGAGAGCCCCTTGTTACCGTAAGTATGAGAAATTAAAAAATAAATAAGCCAATATCAAATCTACACAATTCCCACCTCTGCTAGTTTACTTGTTGAAGATCTAAGTAAAAAGCTGGTTGAACCACCTTTATATCCATCTAATAATAGATCTTTATGCATCTAGATCTCATCAAAGATCTGTAGGTATATTGGCACGTCACATCCCTCAAAGCAGAAGCTTTCATTGGTGTCAGGCTAGGTTCATATGTGTAAGATTTTTTGTGGTAAAGTTTTTTTTTTTATTATGCAGCTTTATTTGTTTTATTATTCCAAAATAGAGATTCAATATACAATGGAGCGGAAAGCCTGTTTATAGGGGAGAATAAGCATGGAATCTGTGTTGAGTATTAACACATTCAGTGCCAAAAACCCGACTACCTATCAGGTATTTTATGATTTCGTTTGCAGGCCGGATGACCTGATAGTCAGGATCGTGGTACTACAGCTTTATATGACGAAATTGTTGTGGTCTGGCGCGGACGTCTTGTTTGGCTGGGTGGCAATAAATGTGTTAATGTATGTTTGTGTTGCAGGTGCGGCTGAATCTAATAAACCTGAACAAGCAGGGCAAGATGTATAACCAGGGCATGGCGCCAGTCACACGGACACTGCCCGGGAAACCACAGTGGGAAAGGATAAAAGACCGGCCAGTACATTCTGTGAGTTCCAAACAAAACTTACATGCATTTGCATGAACAAATAACTATTTTACCTTCATAAGAGATGAAAAAACTCCTAACAAAATTAATAACTCCCCTTTAATTAAGTATTAAAGGCGATATTGTTCATGATTTTCACTATTATAGGAATAGTCACCTTTTTTGTTGTTACCTTACAAAAATTTGAAACTTACAAAAGTGGCTGTCACTGAAAGAGTAAGAAAATCCGAGACACAATCAAATTTTAAACTGGCAATGGGAACACACCCAGTGGCCCCAGTGCAGTAGAATGAAGTTTTCTTTCAGTTCAATATGTTTCGTTCTCGCACATCCTTGCACATTTTATTAAATTCTCATAATAAACAAACTAAAATCTAACATCAAAACCATGAAAACAAAACACATTAAAATCCACATATGTGCATTTTAACGTCTGTAATCGATGCGGCAAGAAATAGTCATCGCAGTTGTTGTAGGCTGTAGGCTATACCTCCTCAAAATACCTTCTTTAGTTGCTGCAACTACATATCATCGGCAAAGATGCTATGACCAATGATGATAATGATTTATAAAAGTAAGACAGTAGTACAAAATATAATCATGTTGTCCCTTTCAGATGGACGACAACACATTCACGCTAAGCTTCAAGTACCGAACGTCAGACAACCTGAAGGCGACGACGTTCTTCGCGTTCACCTACCCGTTCTCGTTCGCGGAGCTACAAATAGCCCTCAACTCTATAGACCTCAAGATGCTGCCCGCGCTGTCCCCGCAGTCTCCGGACGATATATACTACTGTAGGGAATGCGTTATATACTCGCTGGAAGGTACGCTATTGTGTTGCTTGTGTGCTTGAAGATAGAGTTGATAATGCAAGCTATTATTTTGTTCGTGTAAGATTGAATTTTATTTTTCATTTAAAAGTAAGTAATCGAATGGAATGGGTATGTATTTATAAAAAAAAACTTTGAAAAATTTAAACAGTTTATTTGGTTAAACGATAACAAACTTTAAAGGCTCACACAGGTGCGTTTTCCAGGCGGGGCGTGAGTCGGTGGCGCCGCTTTTACATATAAAACGCTCACGCCCCACCGCGCCGGGAAAACGCGCCTGTGTGATGGAACCTTAACAGTCCAGATTTAAAAAAATAAACTTTTCAAGCCTCATCGCCTCTTATAGTCCTGAAAATTGTGCATAAAGAAAAGTTATAGGGTATTTTTACCGTATATATCTAAGTGGGTTATATAAAAGGTTTAATATCGAAACATTGAGGCCTTCCATTTAACTTTATTTAAGGTTATAGGTATTTCATAAATTTCTCAAGTGTCAACAACACATTCGGTTTGTTTACAGGGAGACGAGTGGACTTGTTAACAATAAGTTCCCGCCACGGCATCACGGCGGAGCGCGAGGAGAGACTCAAACACCTGTTCCCCGAGAACAAACCTAGGGCGTTCAGGTTCCAGAACAAGAAGGTAAGTTACTCGCGCAAGTCATAGCATCCTATAGATGTGCTATACGCGTGCCTCAGTGAGGAACAAAACATACGCAATGCGACACTAGATTGGTCGAATTTATATGTTGCCCACCATAATCCATACTAAATTTACGGTGGGGAATAAAAAAATGTGAGACTGTGACAAGGACAAATAGCTGTTTCGCTGCTACTCCTGCTGAATGATACATAAGACTGTCCTGTTCGGTCATTTCCCCCCACCTGTCAAGCCTGATCCAGTTATATACTAGATTCATGGCGCAAGTGCACCGGCTGAGTGGCTTCCAATTTAAACGCAGCATGGCGACTAAACGGATAGATAACGTGTGACACTAATAATGGCTTATGTAAAGTCGGTCATACTCGATTGACTTAAGGGATGGCAATGTTTTTGCATGTAGATTTACAGAAAGAACTATACGCTTAGGCTTAGCTAAGGTATAGGGTATCTATTGTTTCCCAAAAAGTTTTAAGTCATAATGTATTGTTTGTCCGCATTTTCGTTCGTCATAATTTGTTTGAACATTTCTAAGCCACAGTTTGGTAACCATTTTACAATATAAACAAAGTTATGAACACACGATATCATGACCGCACCCGAAAATCCGGGGTATGGTGATACTTGTAAATTGCCCACAACTTGTAATTTAATATCTTTTTTGACTGGCTGTTTGAACAAAAGCTAAAAATACTGGTAAAAATGTCCTATAATCCTTCTCCATCTGCCTCGCGTTATCCCGGCATTTTGCCACGGCTCATGGGAGCCTGGGGTCCGCTTGACAACTAATCCCAAGAATTTATGTAGGCACCAGTTTATATAGTAAATGCCCTATAATGCTTTATTAAATCTATTCAGTTTCACCAGGTTCAAAATTTTATCATACAATATGGTCATAAAACTACTAACTAATCTAGCTTACTGTCTAACTTATACTAAGACTAAACTACTTCACCAGGTAATCTTCATATCAGCGCGCGTGCACCCCGGCGAGACCCCCTCAAGCTTCGTATTCAACGGCTTTCTCAATCTTCTACTGACGCGCCACGACCCCGTCGCCATACAACTGCGCAAGCTATATGTGTTCAAGATGATACCGTTCCTCAACCCCGACGGGGTCGCTAGGGGGCACTACAGGACGGACACTAGGGGGGTCAATTTGAACAGGGTCTATTTGAACCCCTCGCTGCTGTACCATCCGACGGTTTACGCGTCCAGAGCTTTGATTAGGTGAGTTGTATTTGGGACTCTTCGGAAAAATTATAATTAATTTCCATTCTAGGATAATTAGTAAGGATGTACCGACTAGTCGCCGACTAGTCGGGATAGCCGACTATCCGGCCTCATTTGTAGTCGGCGATTAGTCGGCGACTAGTCGGCAAAAATGACCGATTAGTCGGCACTTTATAAGTGACAGAAAAACAGGGTAAAAAGAAATAAACTGCAAATATTTAGAGGGGTAAAACGGAGGTTTTTAAGTGCATCTGAACCGAACTTAGACAAACTAATGATATGGCCGACTAATCGGCCATCCGAGCGCCGATTAGTCGGCTAGTCGGCCAAATCAATAGTCGGTACATCACTACTAATTAGCTTCTCTGGCTTTTTAAAGTCAGTCTTACTTTATAAACGAGCTTTCAACTAGAGTCGAGAGCTGGTTAGGTTAGCCATACAGTTTAGCCATGGTTACCTTTGAGAGCGTCTGCCAAGCACTTCCGGCAAAAAAAATACTGACAGATTTCGCTTTTCTGTACCAGTAAATTTGTAACTGTTGCCATAACTATTATTTCGGTAGCAAATGGGTTAAATCAGCCCCCATTTTTCACACCTGAAGTGGCCTTCTTTATTGTACTTTCGACAAGTTCCGCCGTGGCAGACTATCAAATTCGAACTTAGCATCACTTTTATGGGAAACCATTGTGCGTTTCATCACGGTATCAAGTCGGTTCGAATTTTTGCAGTCGGCTCTTGTAGTTTAATTATGGTAATCAATATTTTGGCATTAATTTGTTGCAGGTACTATCATTTTGGCTGTGAAAAAGAAGATACGTTCGACGACGTTAGAAGCATAGCGTCTCGCAGCATACAGAACATCAGTGAAAGTGTCGAGGTAAAAATTGCCTGTATTATAACTATTATATACTTGTAACTTATATACATCGTAACCTTTCGCTAAATCACTCATATCTGTTACCTCTCCACACTTACCCTCCAAATTTAACCCTTTACCAGGCTAAGGGATATATATTTCCCACATACGGCACTTCAAACATATGTTCTATTTTCGATCAGTAAGACTGATTAGTGATAGATTCGATTGTCATTTTTGAACTGTCAGCCTGGTACAGGGTTAAACAACTATAAATATTTTTGGGGTCATGGAAAAAATGTAGTCGAAATCCCAGACACCACAGCGTACGCATACAATGCCATATCTGATTACGCTTTAACCCTTTGAACACCACACCTATCGTGCACGGCGCGTCATCGTGAGCGAGTCATAATGCACGAAGGTTGATATTGTGCCGTAGCCACGCGCGTCTTGACGTATTTGACGATCAAGGGGTTAAATAGACTCCTCTTTCCTCGATGCAATGGGGTTAGAACTAGGGTTGTCAGTTAACAGGAGCCTAACTAAACGTCTTCGAATTTCAACGGTCTACCCCGGTCAAATTTGTACGAATTGTATGTGTCTGGCCTGTTCATATTTTTTTTTTTACTGTAACAACTATATGTACCATGGTTTCGCAATAAACAATTTTATTCTAAAAAAATACTCACGTCTAGCTTAAGTTTAAGATCTGGCAACCCTAATTACAACGCCAAAGTCTTCCACATTCGCATGTCAGACGTTCTCTTCGATCAGATACTCGAAACGAAGAAGAAAAAGAGCCCTCCGTACAAGTCGAAGCCGATCGCCAACAAGTCGTCGAGTACGCTGAAAGCGCGGCAGTCCACCACCGACACGAAATGCGGAGAGCGGTCCAATGAGGCCTCGTTGTTGATCGATCAGGTACAAATCGTAGAAATCGCTTTCGAAATATATCCACTGCCGATCAGGCGTAAGCCCAACCGCTAGGTGTGATCGCTTAGGTCAGAAATCTAACCGGAAAGCTTTACTGATAAAAAGTTGGGAACGCTTGTCCTAAGCTAACCTCCAAAAATACGAGTACTAACTGAACAACTTAAAAAACAAGGGTTTTAATGTAATGTAAAATCACTTAACTATAATCCAAGCACTTCAACATTAAAACTAATCAGAAAAAAAACGTAACAAAACATAGTATAGTTACAGATGTGCCTACTTAGTGCATAATTGTTTTCTATCGTACTTTCTCGGAACGTTCGTACTTTTTGTACCAAGATTGACTGAAATAGCAAGATAATTTCGTACGCTCCTGTGAAAATACGATGGAAAATAATTATGCACTACATCTTTACCAATGTTCTGAGCGGTTTTTTCTTCTATTTATGTCAATATCTTGCCATAGACCTATGATTTTCAAATATGTAAAACTTGAACGAACCTGAACGAAGACAATAGAAATAAAGATATTCGAGTTCATTTTGGGCCACTGGCTTTTGGACTATAGTCGGCTGGTTTTACGGAACTAAACATTACTACATATTATCAAAGAGTATCGTAAGCGTATGTGTTTTTTTTCACTATTAATTCGATTTGCCGTTTAAGACGCTTTTTTGCCAGGTCCCCTCAGAATCGTCTTAAGCGGGTTCTACTGTATTTCTACCTATTATTGTTATTAACACGAATTGGTCTCTATTGTCTTAGGTAATAGATTCGAAAAAGGGTTCTCAGTTGAAAGGGCAGCCCGTGCCGGATAACAAGTCTTCCAACACGCTGAAGCGGCCTTCTACGAGCGATGACTCCGAGCAAAACGTCAAGGCACCGAGCTCTGGAGAGGAAAACTTAAGCGATCAGGTTAGAATTCTACTTAACCCTTTACCAGGCTAAGGGATATATATTTCCCACATACGGCACTTCAAACATGTGTTCTATTTTCGATGAGTAAGATTGACATTCGATTGTCATTTTTGAACTGTCAGCCTGGTAAAGGGTTAGTCTTACTTACTAGGGTAGTGTAGCGATCGGTGAGGCTTTACTTTGTGTGCGAGCGTTTTCTTTAAAAAATCGTGCAAGCGTTCAACACGCTGAAGCGGCCTTCCACGAGCGTTGACTCCGAGCAAAACGTCAAGGCGCCGAGCTCTGGAGAGGAAAACTTAAGCGATCAGGTTAGAATTCTCTTTAAAGTCTTACTTACTAGGGCAGTGTAGCGATCGGCGAGACTTTACCAACTTCGTGTGCGAGCGTTTTCTTTAGGAACAAGTCGTATCATGCGACCGCTCCGTGCACCCGCGCGACGTTCCGGACGCCCTTAAAGGCTTAGAGGCTATAACCAAACGCAGACGCCATGTCTATAATTTTCGGTCCAAAATAGTCTGCCGTTTTTTTACGGGGGAGCGGCACATCAAATGTATTACGTAATGTAAAAATAGCCATGTCAGACAAATGTCAGTCCATACAGTGTGGTTGACCATTGGCCGCCTATTTTCAACAGATCGTTTGGTTATATTCTTTAAGCTTAAATGCTGTAAACAGTTTTGATAACGGGTCGAAATGAAAGTGATGTTTCATGTTTTTGTTCGGAAATTTTACCAAAGTTATTTTGAGTATTAACATACTTTACTGCATATTACACATTGATCTAAAATTAAGTAATAGAGCTTTAGATAAAACTCTAATTTGCCGCGTTACGCTTACTAAACTCACCAAATCAATTAAGGCGATAAGAACGTAATACGTAGGCGTCATTTAGGAAATTAGCTACTTATTTTTCATGGCGTTAATCGATCCTGATTTTTTTTAAAATTTTGGATTAAGGTCAGAAATAAGAGCCAAAGTCGCACTAAGCCTCCGAAACGCTTTAAACTAAATAGACGCGCAATTGGTAGTACGTAGTACCTCTACCTACATGACTGTGTTTCCAGAATTCGATTTTATTGTAAGATATGTTATAGCATCTCATATTACATAATTTATATGGCAGGTGTGCGACATGAAACTCCGAGAGATGACGTCACAGACGATTGAAACGCACTCACCTCGTCCCTCTAACAATCCCTCGCTGCTGAATGACGAGACGCTCAGGTAAGGCACTGTTTATTTGGCAAAAGCCACTATGTTTGTATCTCAAATTAGGCTCATCATTAGGGTATCTCTAACTACTTATAGCAAGCAGAAGAATTTGGAATGTAAGTAATAAAAAAAATGTTACTATAAATCAAAAGGTATATTTCAATTCGACTTTAACCCTTTACCAGGCTGACAGTTCAAAAATGACTATCGAATTTCAGTCTCTCTGATCGAAAATAGAACACGGTCATGTTTGCAGTGCCGTATGTGGGAAATATGTATCCCTTAGCCTAGTAAAGAATTAAGCGGTAGAAGCATGTTCCGGTATAATTAAACCGTGATGGCAAAGATGAAAAGCTCTATTTCAAGTGAATGAAAAGCCACGACAGCACGGCTTAACATTAAATTGAACCGTTTTTCTTTACAGTTATGGTTCAATTTAACCCTTTACCAGGCTGACATTTCAAAAATAACAATCGAATGTCAGTCTTGCTCATCGAAAATAGGACACATGTTTAAGTGCCGTATGTGGGAAATATATATCCCTTAGCTGGTAAAAGGTTAAAGTACGGAACAACATGCTGGTGCCGCTACAGTCGGGATTTGAATTATACCTATGACGCCCATTATTTCAAATTTTTGACTCCTAATTAGCATTTCTCATTTTTTTTACTGTTGCAAAAGACCTCTGTGTTCGATCGAGCTGAGAAGGATCATCCACAACTTTGTGGGATTTAAAGGGCCCAAGTGGCACAACAGGTTCCCATTACTTCTGGTTGGTTAGACAAATTGTGACTGTGTTGCGCCTCGTGGGATGACCTTGCGCTCTTCGTTAACATCTGTTCAAAATATGGCTAAAACCACTCTTCCTAGAGTTTAAAACAGTAGGGTCAGCGACGGAATATATATAGACATCGCTCTTCATAGAAAATTGCCTTCCAAAAATGACCCCAGCCACACTGACACTAACAGCTATTTCTTCCCTATGCATATGTCCCACCACCACGGCTACCGTGAGGTCATTTTTAGGGTTCCGTACCCAAAGGGTAAAACGGGACCCTGTTACTAAGACTTCGCTGTCCGTCCGTCCGTCCGTCCGTCTGTCTGTCACCAGGCTGTATCTCACGAACCGTGATAGCTAGACAGTTGAAGTTTTCACAGATGATGTATTTCTGTTGCCGCTATAACAACAAATACTAAAAACAGAATAAAATAAAGATTTAAATGGGGCTCCCATACAACAAACGTGATTTTTGACCAAAGTTAAGCAACGTCGGGAGTGGTCAGTACTTGGATGGGTGACCGTTTTTTTTTTGCTTTTTTTTTGTTTTTTTTTTTGCATTATGGTACGGAACCCTTCGTGCGCGAGTCCGACTC
The DNA here is from genome assembly GCF_963556715.1 of Cydia fagiglandana. Taxonomy (NCBI): domain Eukaryota; kingdom Metazoa; phylum Arthropoda; class Insecta; order Lepidoptera; family Tortricidae; genus Cydia; species Cydia fagiglandana. The sequence continues at coordinate 5,872,571 of NC_085936.1, read as the reverse complement.
GCACTTGCCCGGTTTTTGAGCTCAAGTCTATCTTCTATAGTTATTCTAGTTCGTTGAGTAGGATAACAGTGGTCGGTTGGACAGATCGTGCCTGGGCTCCGAAGTGCACCTGAGCAATAGCGACGAGCTCAACATCCAGGGCAATAACCCGCTGCTCCCGCTGCGTGACACGCTCAAAAACAGCATCAGCCTGCTCATGGGCACGGCATCTGTCTCGTAAGGGCTCGCTTATTCACTATGCATCGCAGGATTCGATTAAATTCCCTTCATCCGCCCATACTAAACTTGCCAAGACTAAGGGCTCATTTAGACGGCGCGCGAACTCGCTTGCGATTTTAGTTATTGCGGACAGTTGGTTGCGTCCAATTCAACCGACCGATCAATAACCGCAATGTAAGAAAAATTGTATGCGAGTTCTCGTATCGTCTAAATGAGACCTAATGCATTTCGATTTGTCAAAATATAGGTTCCAAACAAAATGGAATATTTGTAGGCCTCTATAATAATTCATTAATAATAAATTTACGAGTATTAATGAATTTCGAACTTTGCCACACTACAAACTTAGCTTCTGTTGCCTTTATTTAAAAAATACTGGCCATTTATTACGAATATCTGCGATGCGTAGCTGATGAACAAAGGCCTTAATAATGTTACATTAAACCTTAGTATACCATAAACATCATGTTATGCGCTGTACATAATTATAATGAGCTTTTATAGTGCAACTGTATCCATTTATTAGCAAGGTATAAACAATGTAAAGGATTAGTGTAAATACGTATGTATAATATAGAATCTAATGCTATTAGTATAAGTAAGGCCTAAAAATGTGTAAATACCAACAGTTCGGCATCTGATAAGTACCTATTTAGTTTAGTTTTAGCCTAGCTTTGACGTACATAATTGAGGTGTTGTTTTCGGAACCGATCTTTCGCTCTATAGCTTCTGGTTCCGATAATATCACCAATAGGCTTGGTCATCTTCTTTACAATTCTTTTTTCTCAGTGAAACGCGCAAAGAAGGCTCAACCGTGCGCATGGGCTGGTGCAACGACTGCCGACGCGCTGTTAACAGACTGCAGGAGAGCATCCCCGGCCTCGCGGGCACTGTGGCTGGCTACAACACCGCCGTGGTGAGCCTTTATACTCTTTATTGAAGCTAGAAATTGTACCCATGCACCATATGGGTGAATAGCCTACGGATGAACAGGATAGAAACAATTACCGTAGGTAGCTAGGTACCCTTTCTCCGAACATTTTTCGAATCTCGCACGCAACAAATGTTTATTCCTGTCTTTCCAGGCTAACTCTGACCTTGTAGAATATATAGTCGGCTACAGTCGCAGACCTAATATCTCCTTCAAAAGGAGTTATGCAGTTTAGAACTTTAGGTATTTTCGGGTAAAGTCGCAAATCCCTTTTCACCTTCCATTTGAGACGTTCAGTTTTCTGCGCAGTCTCGCATTCATTCATACCTCCATAAATGTTTCCCTAGCTAAAACCCACTTTTCCCCACCAGTCCCGAAATAGCAGCCCTTGCCGCTCCATTGCAGAATACCGAGAAGTTCAGAAACAGCAATATGAAGAGCAGAAGACATCGGAGAGAAAGGTTATATGCTTAATCATTGATCAATCTAAAATAGATAATAGAGAGTGTAAATGTAAATTATTATGCATGTTAACAGTCGCAAATTTGACAGTTAACCCTTTATAAGGCATAAGGGTGTCAGGAATTCTGCAAATGTGAACCCTATCACTTTAAGTCAAAGTTCAAAATTAAGTGGGAAATATATTCCCTCTGCCTTATAAAGGCTTAAAGTAAACTGTGCTGGTGCTGCGCCAGACGACATGTGGTAACTGAATTGTTAAACGTCAGACAAACTAGTTACTGTAGTTACCGCCGCATAATGTTCGGAGCCATTAAAAGCCGCTTTATACTACTACACGCGTAGTATTCTTGTATCTGTAATCAGTTAATGATATTTCTTATGCTGATTTAACCTTAGATGCTCGACGTGCTCCTTGCGTCACGTAGTGCAAGCAAACCTTAGCAAACCTTAAGTAACATTCGAAAATTCATTCAATCCTGTACTGTATTCTTGCTCAATAAGTTCTAACTGGCTTTCCAATGTCACCCAGTAATGTATATTCAATGGATTACTCAAGTAATGCTCTCAATGTGCTTAAACCAAAATTAAGAAAAATAACTCTCTATTTTTAAAACAACCCTTTATTTTCATATCTTTTCGATAGATCAAATGATTCGAAAAATGAGAGAACGTATAAAATATGCGCGGCAAACAACTTTGTCAGTAGAAAAAGGCGCGAAATTCAATTTTTATATGGGACAATTACCCTTAGCGCCTATTTTTTTAATTTGCCGCTTTCTACTGGCGGAAATGGCCTGACAGACTTTATTTTTTATTGTTTTTTTTTTGCAGCTTCAAGACGTAGAGCAGGCAGCAACGGACGATACCATATACTTCTGTACAAACTGCTTCAAGCGTTACGTCATCACACAAGATAATGAGGAAATTGTAAGTTTTTTGTTTTATTTTTTTTTATACTGGATGATATATAGATATCTACTCTACTACACCGTTGAATAGTATGAAAAATATGTACAAAATATCAGTCCAAATACCTAACTACAAATACCGTCGTTATAAAGTGAAATAGATTTCATATTTGATAGAAAAAGTGACGAAAAAGTAGAAATTTTAATATTTAATAGGTAACTTGATTGGTTTCCTACTTGTATCAGCGTTATTAATTAATTAATTAAAATACTCTATCTTTAACCTGGAACAATTTGGGATGTAGAAATAATTACAACATTCTGGCGATTCGTATGAGAAAACATGTTAATAAGGAGTATCAGTTTTTAATATCTCGCAATCGCTTGTATAAGTCTGATATTTTAAGAAGTGGCCGAAGGAACGAATAATGTATCAAGTGAACCAAACGGACTCGTATAACTTATGGGCATTGAGAAAGCGGCGATTGAAATAAACGAAATCACTAACACAACACATAGGTAGTGAATAGAACAATTATAATGACTCCGCTGTTAATTTCATGTCTATATACGACTTTTTTGTGACCATAGATACATCTCTCCTCTCTCTACATGTCTATCTTCAAATTAAATAATGAGATTTAAAAAGATGCTGAAAATGTTACATCTATACCTAGCTATAGTCCAACTTGAAATATGTAGGCGCGAGGTGATATTGATTCCTACCTGTATTGGACTTGAATTAATTTGACTTTGGCGCCATTTTCTACTAGATATCGTGTTATCAAACTGCACAACGGGACTTAATCGCGTATTTAAGTTTTAAGATTTACCTCCGACGTTACAACGCCGTCCTCGAAACGTCGGAGGTAAATCTTAAAACTTAAATACGCGATTAAGTCCCGTTGTGCAGTTTGATAATGTTCAATAATCGTGAAAGATATCGTGTTTGTGTTCAGAAATTAGTGTCCGGTGTGTCGACGGTGAGCGTGGCCGTGGCGGCCGGCGACGGCGACAGCGGACACGCGCGGCAACCGAGCGCCAAGCGCAAACCCAAGGTGAGCCACAGATTGTACTGGAGTAGTCCGTCTACGCTAGTTTTGCATTCACACACTTGACACGCCACACTAAGGGTCGGTTGCACCAAACTGTTCGTATCGTTAAAGAGTTCGCTAAATTTTTATGTATGTAAAGTTTCATATAGTTCGTTTTTTTTAGCATTAGAAAAAAGGTAAACAATCTTGATGTGTCTTTTAATTGAAAAACACGTTTTAAAAATAAGTTTTGGAAAATATCTAACAATTATGAATCTAATCCGATCATTTTTATTCTTCTGCTTTCATAAGTAATAGTTACTGATTTTTTAAAAGCGTTTTTCAATTAAAAGACATGTCAAGATCGCTTATCTTCTTTGTACTTCTTTCTAATGCTAAAAAAAACGAACTATAGTAAAGTGCCGGGGCGCGCTGGCTGTGGTTGATCAGTCTGTCAAATGTGGTTGGTGCAACTGGCCCCTAACACTATTCTGTTGGCTCGTTGGGTGGATGACTTTCGGAAAATCGCGGGGCACTTTTGGATGAGACTAGCCCAGGACCGGGATAAGTGGCGTACACGAAGAGAGGTTTATGCTCAGCAGTGGGCGACTGAAGGCTAGAATGATGATGATGATGACTAACACTAGGCGTAAAACAGCCGAGCTGTATACAGTAACATGATATCAAGAGACTATTAAAAGCCCAACAAAATGAATAATGCGTGAGGTATTTTACACCAGCCTTTATAAGGCAGAGGGAATATATTTCCCACATGATTTTGAACTTTATTTCATAGCAAGAGGGTTAAATTTGGAATAATTTCTGACACCCTTATGCCGTATAAAGGGTTAAAATAACGATTTATTTTATTTTCTATGAATTCCACAAAGAATTAAAATTGAAGAGAAAATTGTAAAACCGGCCTTATTAGGTATAGATCACTCTATCAATGAATAAAATTGACTTGCCCGGAGAGCCATTATGGTTTGGAAATTGCTGACGTCATAATTTTATATATATTTTCTTAATTTAATCTGAATTAAATGGTTGAACAAAACCTTGTACCCTCCACAGCTGCGGTTACTGCCGCCACCAACGCCACCCCCTAAAGAAGAGAAGAGCAAGTCGCCGGCGCCCGCGGCGCGGAGCCGCAAGAAGGCCCCGCCCCCGCCCAAGCCGAAGGAGCCCGAGTCGGGGCTGTTCCTGTACATAGATCTGCACGGACACGCCTCTAAGAAAGGTAATGGGGTTTATAAAAAATATATGCATGCATAATAACTACCAAATAAGAATATTAAACGATTAAGATTATTTTAAATTAAAATATGTATGACACTGCAATGCCCTGCCAGGGCCTATAGGGATGTTTCCTCTACTTAAGAGCCCTTATTCCTTAGAGCGTTCACCGATTTTGCGAAATAACACTCGATAGATGGCGTTAGCGCTCGTTACGCGAGCGCCGGCAAAGCTATGCGCGTTTCAACGTAGACGAGAATAATTTTGATACTTTTCAATTTAATTTGCAAGTAAAATTATTTTAACGTTATATTGGCACTCTTTATTTTATTTTATAAGCATGGTAGTAGTCAATAGAGTGTATGTGTTGAGATAATATATAACCAACGACGAGTAAATAATAATGATTGTTTACCTATGTAATGGAATTATTGTGAAAAGTTCATCCATGAAGTCAAGTAACTTATTGTCAGTTCACCGAGGAAGTTGAATAATTAAATGTTTTAAAGATAAGATTATATTAAATAATAGTATGATTATAGTAAATAGTAGTGTGTATGCATATACAGGGTACCCAAAAATAAGTGCATTCCCATTGCCAGGAAGGTTTAGGGATTATACTGAGCAGTTTTTACTATGGGACCAACCCCGAAATGGCAAAAAAAATTTGACTCCTTCATAGATTTTGGCTAGTCCATTTTCTACGGGAGGGTAAATTTTTTTAGCAACCATAAATAAATAATAATATACACCTGTATGCATATACAGGGTACCCAAAAATAAGTGCATTCCCGTTGCCAGGGAGGTTTAGGGATTATACTGAGCATCTTTTACTATAGGACCAACCCCGAAATGGCAAAAAAAAATTTGACTGTTTCATAGATTAACAACTACTGAATACTCTGAAGTTCGCTTTTATGTCTAAAACAGAAGTAAGTATCTCCGTTTTTAGGGTTCCGTACCCAAAGGGTAAAACGGGACCCTATTACTAAGACTTCGCTGTCCGTCCGTCCGTCCGTCCGTCCGTCTGTCACCAGGCTGTATCTCACGAACTGTGATAGACACTACGACAGATAACTAGACAGTTGAAATTTTCACAGATGATGTATTTCTGTTGCCGCTATAACAACAAATACTAAAAACAGAATGAAATAAAGATTTAAATGGGGCTCCCATACAACAAACGTGATTTTTGACCAAAGTTAAGCAACGTCGGGAGTGGTCAGTACTTGGATGGGTGACCGTTTTTTTTTTGTTTTTTTTTTGCATTATGGTACGGAACCCTTCGTGCGCGAGTCCGACTCGCACTTGCCCGGTTTTTTTTTATTTAGTACGAAGTTAATTTATAAGGTTTACTTGATCCTTGTGGGTGGGAAGCAAATGAAGCTTTATTTGTAAGTATAAAAAATATAATAATATTTAATAATCTATCAACCGCATCTAGGTCGATAGTGCTCGTCAAGGCAAATTTATTGAGCCCAAACACGATGGAGTTATGATGAGTAGGTTAGGAGTTCTGGTAACCAACTCCTGACTCCATCATGAGAACCTGGACTTCATCTAGATCGATGGCAAATGGAATGTCGGGGCAAATCTATTGATCCCAAACACGATGGAGTCATAATGAGTAGATAAGGACTTCTGGTGACCAACTCCTGACTCCATCTCATTAATGGAGTCAGGAGTTGGTCACCAGAAGGGTCTCGTGACTCTGGACCTCATCTAGATAGATGGTGCTCGTCAGGGCAAATCTAATGAGCCCAAACACAATGGAGTGATAATGGGTAGATTAGGATTTCTGATGACCAACTCCTGACTCCATCATGAGAACTTGGACTTCATCTAGATCGATAGTGCTCGTCGGGGCAAATCTATTGAGCCCAAACACGATGGACTTATGATGAGTAGATTAGGACTTCTGGTGACCATCTCATGCTGGAGTCAGGAGTTGGTCACCAGAAGGGTCTCATGACCCTGGACCTCATCTAGATAGATGATGCTCGTCAGGGCAAATTTAATGAACCCAAACACGATGGAGTGATAATGAGTAGATTAGGAGTTCTGGTGACCAACTCCTGACTCCATCATGAGAACCTGGACCTCATCTAGATCCGTGGTGTTCGTCAAGGCAAATCTATGGAGCCCAAACATGATGGAGTTATGATGAGTAGATTAGGAGTTCGGTGACCAATTCCTAACTCCATCATGAGAACCTGGACGTCCTGGACATCATCCAGGTCGTCCGGGTATAATAAAAATGCAAACCCTAACCAGAATTCAAGTAACACTGAAAATCTATCACATAAGCGAGAGTCGGTTGTTAAAATTAAATATGGTGTAAAAAATGTACTCCCTAGGATCAAGATTTTCTAATCATAGTATACAACACTTCTCGGAACTCGCTCGATGTTTACGAAGCAACGAGCGCCTGACGGACGAGCACACGTCCATCCCCTAAGCGCGCTCGGCGGAGTATGATCGCGCGGCGTCGCTGCAGCGTGATTTATAGGTCTTTAAAAAAAATATAGATTTACGGCAAGGTAGGTCCTATAGTTATGATTTTTTTTTTATGAGTAAACATAAAGTTATAGTTTAATAAAATTATTTTTTTGTGGCAAAATATAAGTCCAATTTGCGATAAAAAAATGTAATGTAACCCTGTTTTCACCAAAAAAGTGAAGAAAACTCGGAAGGTATTTTATCATTTTTTTTAAATAAAGTTCGACTTTCAAGCATGTCAGCCCCTCGTACAAGATATGGTGAGTTGAATTGTAATCATTCATGTACCAAATGATTCTTGTTTACTGCAAAATTAAGAACCGAAACGACCCTTCTCACTGCAAATTTTGAAAAAGACTCCTAAGAAAACTCATTTATTTTAGGTTCAAAAAGAGAAAATGAAAATTTTAACGTTTTCAGCCCCTAGTTTAAGAAATGATTATTTAAGTACGTTATCAGTTTTTGAATAAATACTAATAGTTACGTCGTAATCTTGAATGAAAAAGGAAGCATTTTGCAAAATACGCTCGTCTGTAGGAGTAAGGACTCTTAAAATAAATTATTTCACACCGTACTCGGAATAAAGCACCAGATAATAATTAGAAAAACATAGACAGCAGTTATTTATTTATTTATTTTAAACTTTATTGCACATACAAAAAGTACAACAGGCGGACTTAATGCCGGTATAGGCATTCTCTACCAATTATTAAGTACAGTTATTTTTAAGTACTATTTCTATTTAATATATCGGATTGAAATATAAAAAGTAGGTGAGTTGACTGTGACGTCACTACATTAGTTTTCATATAAATTCCATATTAGCAAATCGTGTTGACAGTTCTAAAAAAGAAGCTGATTTGACTAGTAGGAATGTAGCCTATTACTCTGAATGTACCTAGTTATTAAGATCCGTACTACACTATGGTTGCAATAAATAAATGACTAATGTACTCTGTACAAGTGTACAGACTGTACAGCCGTCATCAAATAGATACCTAAGGCACTGGTCCCACCGCGAGCTAGTAAGCTATGAGCTATCGGCTATAAACAAACACGGCGATATTTATAGTTACTCGCCCAGCGGTGAGCTGTAAATATCGCCGTGTCTCTTTTATTTACACGGGAGTGCTTATCTTTTGTTCGTGTTTATAGCCGATAGCTCATAGCTTACTAGCTCGCGGTGGGACCAGTGCCTAATGACTGCCAAAATGACCAAATATACCGTAACACACTTTGCAATAGAAATAAAGATGTGTTCCGACTGTACGGACCAATAAAGCGATATCTGCTGTCGAATTCGAAGCACATATTTAACGTTACACATAATTAACATAACCCTTTACCAGGATGACAGTTAAAAAATTAAAATCGTATGTCAGTCTTACTGATCCAAAATAGAACACATCTTTGAAGAGCCGTATGTGGGAAATATATATCCCATAGCCTGGTAAAGGGTTACACTCAACAACTGATATTCCTTAGGTATAGGTCCATGCGGATCGCTCTGCACCACCAACTTGTATGAGAAAGCTGTCCGCGCAGACCCGTCAGCATTACTCTGTAACGCTCCTGTCCTGAACTTAATACATATTGGTCCGGTGCGGAGCGATCCGCACGCACGGTGCGCGTGGCACTAAAATCAGCCTTAGATTATACATTTGAGACAATAATAGATATAAAATTGCACCACAGGTATCTTCATGTACGGGAACCACTTCGAGGACTCTGAAGCCTCGGTGGAGTGCATGCTGCTTCCTCGGATCATGTCGCTCAACAATATGCACTTCCACTTCTCCTCGTGCAACTTCACGGAGCGAAATATGTACCTTAAGTGAGTCCTTCAACTTTGCCCACTTAGGGCCACTTGCACCATCCCGCTAACCCGGGGTTAACTGGTTAAACCTGGAGTTACCATGGTTACCAGTAGAATTTGACACTGGGTTAACGGTTTAACCGGTTAACCCAGGGTTAGTAAGATGGTGCATGTGGCGCTTATAATTTTTAGATTATCCAATTAATCCCGCATATTCTGTTTAGGGTATGTTAAGCAATAGTGCTTGTAGACAAAACATTTTTGGTAAATTGTTTTCCTATTTTCAATAATTAGTTGAGAGACGCTCCAGACTTCGGGCAAACTCAGCTTCTTTCGGCTCGGCATTTGACACAATTTGACGTCCCTTTCCGTGCACGGCCACAGATAAGATAATTGCTTGAATTTTGACAACCCTAAATACTCGAAAGGGATAGGGTCATAAGTTAGAAAGGTATATCATGATTCAACTCTGAATCGCTGTCAAACTTCGGTTTTGTGGGAAGTGTCCTTTCTGTACGGCAGTACTATTACTTAGGGCCAGTTGCATAAACCACATTTGACAGACTAATCAACGTCAGCCGGCGCCCCGGCGCTTTACTATGAAACTTTCTATGCATAAAAAATTTGCAAACTCTTTAACGATACGAACAGTTTGGTGCAACCGACCCTTATTCTGTGACCTAGCCATGTTTACAGCTGAGCAAACCGCTCAGCTTTTTAGTGTTCCGTACAAAACTTTGTTTACGGAACACTTATGGGATCACTTCGGTCTTGCAAATCAGTTAAATACGTTTTTCTCAGAGACCGTTTGACATAGATACCTAAAATTTGGAACAGTTATAGCAATTACCACCACTCATATTGTGAATAAGTCAAAACTGCTTATTTCTTATTAAAGGGGGAAATTTAGGGGGTTGAGAGGGGTAGGCTGAAACTTTTTTCATTTGTAAGAATCGTGTGGGGTACCATTAGAAAGCTTGCAAAAAATTGAGTCGATGGACTGATTTTGACTTCATTTTAGACTGCAATAGTTTCGTCAAAAAATGCATTTAAAGTTGCAAGTTTTCATACAAAAATTTTCACCTCTGTCCTGGCGATTTTCGCGAAAACTATAGCTAACAGGCCGCTGACCAGTCAATACCCAACTTAAAGAAGCATGGAGACGGCGGGAAAATTATCAGCTTAACTTTATCTTTATTAGTTTTTCAACTGCAGCTTGACCTTTGGTTGCTTAGGGCTAGCTAACTGATGCTTACACTGGTCAATTCATATTAGGCGAGAAACATCCTTAGTTAAAACTTTGGCATTGAAATTTATGACTTATGTCTTTGATATAAAGTTTAATTCTGCTTGCTTATTTTTGTGGGATATTTAATTTTATCTCAATAGCCTACTATAAGTATGAGAGAGATCTACAAAATACGACCTTATTATATTGCAAATAAGTTTCAATTTCGAACTGGCTTTCCAAGCAATGGACTAGCATCTCAAAAATCTGAAAAATTCAAATTAAGAATTCCGTTCTTGACTGTCGTTGTGTTTTTTTTTCCACAATAGGACACATAGAGTTAGTAAGGCGTATAGAGATAATAAAGTAATTTAATATTTATGAACAGCTTTGGCCTCATGTATAGATTTTATTGAGAGTATCTGATTCGTCGAAACAATATACACAATATTCCTTTTCATTAAGTACCATTACATTTCTGTATTAATTGTATAATTATAATATCTATAAATTATATTCAGTACTTATGTATATTTTTGAACGGATCGGTGAGCAACAAGATTCAGGGCTATAACCGCGAAAATAGAAGTTCGCAAATTGCGAGCATTTTTCTCTGTCACTCTAATTACGCCTTCATTGGAGTAAAAGAGAAAGATCCCCGCAAATTGCGAATTTCGGTTTACGCGGTAGCCCCTCAGTCCTGTTACGAGAAAATAATTTTGGAAGACATTAATAAATAGTACCTATATGACAGTTAAATATCACAGTTTTTTAGAAACAAAGGTAAAATTGACGAAATATTTAAAGTAAGTCGATCTTGTTTTTTAGCAGTTCTAAATAATATTAAAGTCTATATATATGGCATAGAACTAGAAACAAAATCAAATAAAAAATAATAATGAGTTCTAAATTCAAATTGAAGGAGTTATGTTACATTTTAAGGTATTATAGGCCAAGCGCGCACCACGATATAAATTTTTGCGACACGATTTTAGAATCGCGCTGTAATATATCGCAGAAAATTCACTGCGCGCACTGCGATGAAAATGAAAAAGTCGACCAGTCGCTTGTCATGAAACGTGTCTTTAATATGCGATTGCTGTATGACTGGTGATCCCCGTCTATTTCCATAATTAAATGGTCAACATCTAGCGTCTCATTTTGAGACTCCATTGGAGGTGCAGGTGCCGAGATGTTGGGGTTTGGAGAGCGAAATGCCGACTGAGGTCCGGCCGGGGTGCGATTTTATTATCATAGTGCGCGCGGGGCCATACAACTCCGCATGCTGCAATTCACTTTGCGACAATCGCGTCGCGAACAATTGCGGAAAAATGTGACAAATCACAATTTAAAAATCGCTGCGATTTTTTTGTCGCATATGCGCGCACTAACATATAAACACATACGTTGCATTTTGCGACAAAATTATCGCAGGACAAAAAATCGTGGTGCGCGCTTGGCCTTACTCTAAATTATTATAATACATCAAGCATTCGCGAGATGCTCGACTTCGGTATTCAAACACAAAGCAATAGTACAAGAATCTAACTAAATGCAAAGGCCGAAGGAGCGATTCGAAGATCCGAAGCGTCCGACAGACGCGCGCCTCCCGTAACTTTTCCAAGTATTTTTAAGTACAAGTGTCTAAGTCGCAAAATCCAAAGGCTGAAGTCGCATTGGGCCGAAAGTCCGAAGCATCCAGGAGGTCAGTTCTAAACACAGGTAATTAATACAAGTGTCTAAATGCGAAGGCCGGAGGCCGAGCTCCGCGTAGGGCCGAAGGCCCGACGCCTGCAAGATGTCAGTGGTTAAACACAGAACTGACAGCCTGGACGCTTCGGGCCTTCGGCCCTACGCGGAGCTCGGCCTTCGCATTTAGATACTTATACTATTGTTCTGTGTTTAAGTACTAACATCCTGGACGCTTCGGGCCTTCGGCCCTACGCGGAGCTCGGCCTTCGGCTTTCGCATTTAGACACTTGTACTATTGTTCTGTGTTAAAGCACTGACATCCTGGACGCTTCGGGCCTTCGGGCTACGCGGAGGTCGGCCTTTGGCCTTCACATTTAGACACTTGTACTATTGCTCTGTGCTAAAGCGATGACATTTTGCTAAAGCTCGGCCTTCGGCCTTCGCACTTAGACACTTTGTACTATTGTTCTGTGTGTGTAGTTGAATACGGTACCCTAAAAACAGGCAAACAACCTCTGTAAAATGTAACGATGCGAGCGGTATGGCTACCATCAGTTTGGCATTGACATAAACGCTACCGTGGGCGTGAACGTAATTTACTTTCTATGCATCTCGCTCGTACTGACATATTAGTGCGAAAGAGATATACCTATAGGAAGTAAATTACGTTCACGATATCGTTTATGTCAATGCCAAACTGATGGTAGCCGTACGGAACACTAAATGCCTCGAGCTATCTCGGACTTGGCCAAATTATTTATTATTTTTGTTAGTCTGGTTAAGTGTCCCACCGCAGCAGTGGGACACTTAATGCTGGACAAAGGCCTCCCCTCGCTTCCTCCGCTCGACCCTGTCTTTTGTAGTTTCGCGCCAATCCGGATAAAATGCGTCCAAGTCGTTCCGCCATCTCCTTTTCGGTCTGCCTGCACTCCGGTCAGCATCAGCTATGGTGTTCCGTGGGTCCCACTCCGTAACCATTTTGGCCCTCTCAGTGTTTAACTTGTAATTTCCATAAACTCGTGTATTATCGTCAGGGACCGCCGCGACGGCATGTCGCGCGAGGGCTCCGGGCGCGTGGCGGTGCTGAAGGCGACGGGGCTGGTGCGCTCGTACACGCTGGAGTGCAACTACAACACGGGCCGCCTCGTCAACGTGCTGCCACCGCCCGTGCGCGACGCGCCCGCGCCGCCCAATGCGCAGCCGCTGCCGCCCAAGTACACGCCGCATATATTCGAGGAGGTAATACAGTGCAACTACAACACGGGCCGCCTCGTCAACGTGCTGCCGCCGCCCGTGCGCGACGCGCCCGCGCCGCCCAATGCGCAGCCGCTGCCGCCCAAGTACACGCCGCATATATTCGAGGAGGTAATACAGTGCAACTACAACACGGGCCGCCTCGTCAACGTGCTGCCGCCGCCCGTGCGCGACGCGCCCGCGCCGCCCAACGCGCAGCCGCTGCCGCCCAAGTACACGCCGCATATATTCGAGGAGGTAATACAGTGCAACTACAACACGGGCCGCCTCGTCAACGTGCTGCCGCCGCCCGTGCGCGACGCGCCCGCGCCGCCCAACGCGCAGCCGCTGCCGCCCAAGTACACGCCGCATATATTCGAGGAGGTAATACAGTGCAACTACAACACGGGCCGCCTCGTCAACGTGCTGCCGCCGCCCGTGCGCGACGCGCCCGCGCCGCCCAACGCGCAGCCGCTGCCGCCCAAGTACACGCCGCATATATTCGAGGAGGTAATACAGTGCAACTACAACACGGGCCGCCTCGTCAACGTGCTGCCGCCGCCCGTGCGCGACGCGCCCGCGCCGCCCAACGCGCAGCCGCTGCCGCCCAAGTACACGCCGCATATATTCGAGGAGGTAATACAGTGCAACTACAACACGGGCCGCCTCGTCAACGTGCTGCCGCCGCCCGTGCGCGACGCGCCCGCGCCGCCCAACGCGCAGCCGCTGCCGCCCAAGTACACGCCGCATATATTCGAGGAGGTAATACAGTGCAACTACAACACGGGCCGCCTCGTCAACGTGCTGCCGCCGCCCGTGCGCGACGCGCCCGCGCCGCCCAACGCGCAGCCGCTGCCGCCCAAGTACACGCCGCATATATTCGAGGAGGTAATACAGTGCAACTACAACACGGGCCGCCTCGTCAACGTGCTGCCGCCGCCCGTGCGCGACGCGCCCGCGCCGCCCAACGCGCAGCCGCTGCCGCCCAAGTACACGCCGCATATATTCGAGGAGGTAATACAGTGCAACTACAACACGGGCCGCCTCGTCAACGTGCTGCCGCCGCCCGTGCGCGACGCGCCCGCGCCGCCCAACGCGCAGCCGCTGCCGCCCAAGTACACGCCGCATATATTCGAGGAGGTAATACAGTGCAACTACAACACGGGCCGCCTCGTCAACGTGCTGCCGCCGCCCGTGCGCGACGCGCCCGCGCCGCCCAACGCGCAGCCGCTGCCGCCCAAGTACACGCCGCATATATTCGAGGAGGTAATACAGTGCAACTACAACACGGGCCGCCTCGTCAACGTGCTGCCGCCGCCCGTGCGCGACGCGCCCGCGCCGCCCAACGCGCAGCCGCTGCCGCCCAAGTACACGCCGCATATATTCGAGGAGGTAATACAGTGCAACTACAACACGGGCCGCCTCGTCAACGTGCTGCCGCCGCCCGTGCGCGACGCGCCCGCGCCGCCCAACGCGCAGCCGCTGCCGCCCAAGTACACGCCGCATATATTCGAGGAGGTAATACAGTGCAACTACAACACGGGCCGCCTCGTCAACGTGCTGCCGCCGCCCGTGCGCGACGCGCCCGCGCCGCCCAACGCGCAGCCGCTGCCGCCCAAGTACACGCCGCATATATTCGAGGAGGTAATACAGTGCAACTACAACACGGGCCGCCTCGTCAACGTGCTGCCGCCGCCCGTGCGCGACGCGCCCGCGCCGCCCAACGCGCAGCCGCTGCCGCCCAAGTACACGCCGCATATATTCGAGGAGGTAATACAGTGCAACTACAACACGGGCCGCCTCGTCAACGTGCTGCCGCCGCCCGTGCGCGACGCGCCCGCGCCGCCCAACGCGCAGCCGCTGCCGCCCAAGTACACGCCGCATATATTCGAGGAGGTAATACAGTGCAACTACAACACGGGCCGCCTCGTCAACGTGCTGCCGCCGCCCGTGCGCGACGCGCCCGCGCCGCCCAACGCGCAGCCGCTGCCGCCCAAGTACACGCCGCATATATTCGAGGAGGTAATACAGTGCAACTACAACACGGGCCGCCTCGTCAACGTGCTGCCGCCGCCCGTGCGCGACGCGCCCGCGCCGCCCAATGCGCAGCCGCTTGAGGTGTGCATATACTATACGTGTATGTAACTAGATGTAGAGAGAACATGTAAGTTAGTTTAGTCAGTCTGATTATAACCATCGAGCTAGACTCACGTCTTTTATTCCAACTGTCCACCATACCTCATGGCGACCGTTGACCGTGGCCTCGACGTACCTTGGCGCGCGATGGTATCGGATATCATATAAACAACGACCGACCGCGGAGCGAGCGCGTACCGACCGAGCGATGAACTTTTAAATCAGTGAATTTTCGGACAGTTTATAAATTAAGTGAAAGTGAAAATGGGGCACCAGTACAGTAAACAGGAAGAAAGGGAGTTCATCATCACACAGAATGCAATTGGGAGCAACTATGCAACGAGCTCAAATGAACACACCAGAATCAATAATATACTAGTGAGCATCCTATTTGTCATAATAGCGCTGATTTTCTGCTGTGGACTATGCGTGTTGGCGAGAAAAGCACAAGCGAATTGTGTCAGAAAAGAGGTGCGACGCGAATTCTGGAGCAGGATGCAGACCAGGCTGTCTGGAAGGCGGGCAGCCCCGGCCAAAGTCACCGAAGAAGATGTCTAGGCACCAAGGATCGGAGGCGAAGGAAGTAGCAAGGAGCTTTACGTGATACGCGTGTGTGAAGTGAAAAGCGTTAAGAGTTCAGTGCGTCAAAGTGTGTTGTTAAAGGTATGGATTTAAAATTAAATAGTATATATGAAAAGTTAGAAAAACTTAGAGTTGATCTGCGGAAATTAGGCGAGTGTAGAAGGCAACAAGAAGTAGGATTAATAAAATTTTCTGAAGCGCAATTAATATATGAGGACTATAAGCAGTTAGTTGTTTCTGTTAATGTAAATGACCTGTCAAAGGAATGTTTGTTTTCGGAATTATTGTGTGAGAAAATAGAAGAAGTTTACGATAGAATTTTAAAGTATAAAATAATAGAAAGCGTGTCCGAAAAGCCAGCTAAAATGGCGAAGCAATTTGAAATTAGGGAAGCTAATAGCTTAATTCCAATTTTAGATGATAAGGAGGAAACTGTGGAAAGGATGATAGCGGGAATTGAAATGTTAGATGGCATGTTAACAGATAGTAGCGAAAAGAAGTTGCTGATTTCTTTTGTTTTAAAAACCCGACTTAATAAAATCGCGCAATTGAAGCTAAAATCGACATATGACACCGCTACCCAGCTAGTAGCCGATATAAAAAAATATTTGCTACCTAAGAAATCCGCAAATTCTTTGCTAATACAATTAAACAACATTTCACAAAGAGAAATGTCAATTAGCCAATACGGCGATAAACTAGAGGAATTGTTTATCGGCCTAACAATAGCACAAGCTGACGGGAAATCGGAAGCTTGCGATGTCCTTAGACCGATAAATGAGTCCTTGGCTATCAAAAAGTTTACAGACGGTTTGCGAAACCGCCGATTAAGTACAATTCTAGCTGCCCGGGAGTACACAGAATTGAAGGAAGCCGTCAGAGCTGCTCAAGACGAGGAGCTGGCGCGACCGCAGCCCGAGCCTGTGGTCATGAACATGACCGGAAGAGGTTTCCAGCAACCCCAGCGTTATGGTTGGCGCGGACATGCCTACCAGCCTCGAGCCAGAGCCTACCGCAATCATTGGGTACCGAGCTACCCGATGAGCAGAGGTACTGTACCCACTAATAATTTGTATAGGGGACGCGGACAGCGTGCAAATTTTAGAGGACGTGGTACACAAAGGAACCGCGGCCGTCGAGGAAATGTGTATACATATACACACGAGCCGCAGACCTCACGCAACACGGTGAGTGAAGAACCTTCACAGATGCAGTTTTTTCGAGCATAAAGTTTTGACTATATGTGACGGACTAGACTATGTTAGAGTTTCAGTAGGTGGACAAAATATTATCCTTATGATTGACAATGGTGCAAGTATATCTATTTTACAACGTAGCAAGGTTCCCATAGAATCTCCGACATACGAAAAAGGTACTATAATATCAGGCGTAGGTGGAAAAATTACAAGTAAACATGTGACAGACGCGACTTTAGAATACAGTAATACGATATCGCTTACGCATAGGTTTCATATATTACAGGATGAGGATATGCCATGTCACGCGGATGGCATTCTCGGACTCGACTTCATGCGAAGATATAACGCAATTATAGACTTAATGACGGACGAACTCACGTTACACGATGGGAACGAGAGATACGTGTTACGAATTCAGAGAAGTAGCAATAACGGAACTTGTTTATCACTACCAGCGAGAAGTGAATCATTACATTTAATTAAAGTAAAATCTCTTGACTTGGGAAAGGATTACGTTATAAATTCTGAAAAATTAGCCGAAAATATATTTTTAGCCGGAAGTATAGTTAAAGTTAAACAAAATAGAATACCGGTACGAATTTTAAATACAAGTGACCATGACGTCCAATTACCCATGTTTCTACCTAAATTAGAAAATTTAAATAATTATAACATTTGCAACTTTCACAAAACCGACAACGGAGTAGATCGAGTTAAAAAATTATTACCGTCTTTAAAATTAGACCATTTAAACGATACAGACCGTAGACTTATCGAGTCAATATGTGCCAAATACGCCGATGTCTTTTACTTAGAAGGGGATAAATTAGGAACGTCCAATATATTGAGCCAAAGTATTACCGTGAAACCAAATACTAAACCTATATATACAAAGCCTTATAGATTACCAGCAGAAATGAAATCGGAAGTAAATAAACAAGTTGAACAAATGATTAAAGATGACATAATTGAAGAATCAAATAGCGATTGGAATAGTCCCATACTTTTAGTACCGAAAAAATCAGATGATAACACAAAAAAATGGAGATTAGTTATCGATTACCGTAAAGTAAATAACGTTATTCAAGACGATAAATTCCCTCTTCCGAATATCGTCGAAATTCTAGATTCTTTGTCAGGCGCAATATACTTTAGTCACCTTGATTTACAACAATCATATTACCAAACATCTCTGGATGAAGATAGTAGAAATATCACTTCGTTTTCAACAAGTCAAGGTCAATTTAGAATGAAAAGGCTCCCCATGGGTTTGAAAATTAGTGGTAGTGCATTTTCCCGTGTAATGTCAATAGCAATGTCAGGTCTCTCGTACGAGAAATGTTTTGTTTACATGGACGATTTAGTTATTTTTGGAAGAAATATGAATCAACATAATAAAAACTTAATTGATGTCTTAGAGAGGTTGCGTAAAGTTAACTTGAAAATAAATCCTCAAAAATGTGATTTTCTAAAAAAAGAATTACTTTATTTGGGTCATGTTGTATCGGCGGAAGGTGTGTTACCAGATCCACAAAAAACGAAAGTATTACAAAATTACCCAACACCAACAAATAGTGACGAAGTTAGGCGTTTCGTAGCTTTTTGCAATTACTATAGGAAATTTATCCCTAATTTCGCGGAGATAACTTTACCATTAAACAAATTATGTAGAAAAAACGTAATATTTCAGTGGACCGACGAGTGCGATACGGCGTTTAACATACTAAAAGAAAAACTAATAACACCACCAATCTTACAATATCCCGATTTTTCCATAGAAAACGAATTTATCTTACAAACAGATGCGTCAGCAAAGTCGATCGGTTCCGTGCTATGTAATAAAGACAAAAGGCCTATAGCGTATGCCAGTAGACCCCTAAATAAATCAGAGTTAAATTATCCCATTATTCAGAAAGAACTTTTGGCAATCACATGGAGTGTACGCTATTTCAGACCATATTTGTTTGGACGACGCTTTACAATATTAACAGACCACAGACCACTTCTCTATCTTTTCAGTATGAAAGACCCGTCCAGCAGATTAGTAAAATTTAGATTGCAGTTAGAGGAATATGACTATAAAATAATATACATAAAAGGAAAAACTAACGTAGTAGCAGACGCTTTAAGTAGGATAACAATAACATCAGACGAATTAAAAAATATGAGTGAACAGATTATGGTTATGACAAGGGCCCAGAGTAAAAAATTAATGCAAGATAACGGATCGAGTGACAGTAATATTATGGATCTTAGTATATCCGAAAATTTAAGGTCTGATCAGCCGAGAATTGCGGAAATATTAAGAAAGCCTAATAACTCTGTAGAAATGTTATTTGGGTCAGAAGATGAGTTAAGAATATTGAGAAAAAATAAGTTAATAACCAGAGAAAAAGATTGTTTTGCGTACGTAAAAGATAAATTACGTCTTTACATTAACCTTAATTATACGTCATATTTCACGCGAGCCGTATTTGTGAGTATGTTAAGTGATTTCTGTAAAGAGATACAAGTAGATGAGTTATGTATAATAAAAAATGATAAAAACGCGTTATTTATAAAATCTCTGGTAAATGAAATAAAGTTAAATAAAAGTTGGTCCGGACCGAAAGTAAATGTCCTAGGAAAAATAAACAGAATTACTGACAAAGATGAGAGACGAGTTATAATGAACGACTATCATTTGTTACCAACAAGCGGACATGCCGGCGTTCGCAGAATGATAAGTAATATTAAGTCAAAATACTACTGGCCAGGTTTAGAAAATGACGTTAGGGAATATGTGAAAAAGTGTAGTAAATGTCAAGTATCTAAGTACTCTAAGAACTTAAGACAGCCAATGACTATCACAACGACAGCGACATCCGCCTTCGAGAAAATATATCTCGACCTACTCGGACCACTCGATGCCGACGCGGAAGATAACAAATACGTTCTCACATTGCAGTGCGAACTGACCAAGTACATTGAGGCGTATCCCCTACAGCGTAAGGATACAATTAGCGTAGCAAGATCTCTAGTAAGTAATTTTATATTAAGGTATGGCATCCCAGGAGCGATATCAACAGATCGCGGTACGGAGTTTATGTCAGCTACTATGGACGAAGTATGTAAGTTATTAAAAATAAGTAAATTTAATTCAACCGCATATCACCATCAATCAATAGGCGCATTAGAGAATATGCACAAACATTTAGCCGCATTTATGAGAATACAGTGCGACGGACACCCTGACACGTGGAGTCAGTGGTTACCGTTCTGGTGTTTCGCGTATAATACAACAGTACATACAGCCACAAAGTATTCACCATTCGAGTTGGTTTTCGGAAAGAAATGTAATATCCCTAGTAATTTAACTAACACTGTAGAACCTATGTATAACTCAGAAGATTATGCTTTAGAATTAAAATACAGACTACAATTAGCACATAAAGATGCTAGAGAAAATTTGTTAAAAACAAAAGAATTACGAAAAATATATTATGATAAGTTATCGAACTCAATGACTTATAAAAAGGATGATCTTGTTTTAATTAAGTCAGAAACTGGGAAAAAATTTGATAACCTTTTTAAAGGACCTTTTAAAGTCATAGAGGACGATGGAGTAAATGTTAAGTTAGATATAGATGGTAAGATCGATCTTGTCCATAAAAATAGAACTAAACCTTTTTATAATTAGTATTATATTATGTTTTAATGTTTAGTGTGTAACAATTAATTTTAATGTTCTAAAATGTTGTAGTTAACTTTGCCATTATAATTGTCATTGTAACCTTTACTCTTAAGATTAAAATTTACATATAAAATAAAAAACACATTGTATATTTTTATACATTTATTTTAATACAAAAAAAAATGTAATTTAACAATTAATTTTTTTTCAAAAGCACCCCCCAGGTGAGGTGTGCATATACTATACGTGTATGTAACTAGATGTAGAGAGAACATGTAAGTTAGTTTAGTCAGTCTGATTATAACCATCGAGCTAGACTCACGTCTTTTATTCCAACTGTCCACCATACCTCACGCTGCCGCCCAAGTACACGCCGCATATATTCGAGGAGGTAATACAGTGCAACTACAACACGGGCCGCCTCGTCAACGTGCTGCCGCCGCCCGTGCGCGACGCGCCCGCGCCGCCCAACGCGCAGCCGCTGCCGCCCAAGTACACGCCGCATATATTCGAGGAGGTAATACAGTGCAACTACAACACGGGCCGCCTCGTCAACGTGCTGCCGCCGCCCGTGCGCGACGCGCCCGCGCCGCCCAACGCGCAGCCGCTGCCGCCCAAGTACACGCCGCATATATTCGAGGAGGTAATACAGTGCAACTACAACACGGGCCGCCTCGTCAACGTGCTGCCGCCGCCCGTGCGCGACGCGCCCGCGCCGCCCAACGCGCAGCCGCTGCCGCCCAAGTACACGCCGCATATATTCGAGGAGGTAATATTTTAGAGCAGAGATCTCCCGACCCCGATTCCGACCCGCGACGCGTTCCGATCCGGCCCGCCGACACCCAAAGCTTCCGGCCCGCGGCGGCCACCAGGAGTTCAGCCCTAATAGCGGCAACCGGATACACCCCCCGGGCGCCGACGGTGGCCCGCGCGAAAGTTTCTGAGGCGCAATATGGCCCTCAGGTAAAAAAGCTTGGAGACCCCTGTTTTAGAGGAACTAACAGTCTCAGCAAAGAAACGCTATAGAGTGAGTACTGATGTGCCGTCGGAAAGTGACCACATAGAAAATTTCGGAAACTTATAATATTTTTGTAAGTGGATTGTAATATTCCGTGTCCAAAATTAAAGTTTCCCTTTGCCTATGATTTTTTTTCTGATATTTCTGAGATTTTTTCCAAGTATTGTTAAACTTTCCGAAACTTGCACATCTGTAAGAGTGACAACTTTATGCTTGTTCGTGGGCATTTTCACGTAACCATTAACGGCTGGTTAGAACTAACTTAGAACTCGTTACAAAACTGACGATCAATGTCAAATCCCATACATTTAATCCCACACGTTACTGAAACATGACTTAAGTCGCGCTTTATAAAGTACAACTTAGAATGAAAATGCCCTCGTAACAGCTAAGGCAATCACATAGGCCCAGAAACGCTTGTACCTATAATCTATGTAATCTGTGACGTTTCTTTACTGCTGAGGTTATAGTACTTATAGTAATTGGTAATAATAATAATTGAAGACATCTTGATATTATCTCTATTCTATTCTCTTCTCACTTTCTGTGCTAAAAAATTGCAAAGCACGTACATACTACATACCTGAGTAACTAATATATTCGAAATGTATAAATTAGACAACAAAGCTTCCCAAATAGAACCTGCAACTTTGCCATCAGGTTTTGACATTAAGTACGTGTATTTTATGACCCAAATGAATTAAATTGCTTATTCAAATGAATGGGATCACAATATAATTATGTGAGTGTGTAGTAGCTTTTTATAGCAGTTACTTAGCATTATCCGTGGGCAAAAAATCCGTTGGCAAAGTTGCCACTCAATTCACTGAAATAGTTTGCAAAAGCAATGACAAAGTTTTAGAACCGGTACCCACATTTCAGATAAGGCTCCGCAGTAGGAATCTGGAGAATTCGGAAGATATAGATCCCTGGCAGGTTGGTCTTCTCCGCCGGCTTATTCCCAGTAGCTCAGTGATCACCTGGCAATTTTACCAATGGATACAACTTTGCCCTGTCGTTTAACTTTGTACACCGTAAATTTCTAATTTGGTAAACTTGTCAAGTAATTAATATTAATCTTAAGTCACAAGTGTAATGGGAAAAATAGGAGCTTCTATATCGTAATATTTAGTACACTATATAGACATAGCACAGTACGCTTTAGTAGTCTAATGTCGGGAACAATAATTGCGTTGCCCAAAGTTCTTGGTCGCAATTTCGATTGAAGATAAGTTGTTATTGCTTTCCTTTTTATTAAGAAAATGACTAATATTTACGGAACTTTACTGTTTAGAACTTAACACAAAAGCATTAAAATGTTAATACAGGAAATAATGTAGAAATCTTATATTTTCATTTTGAATCACTTGTGCTTTTTTCATGTAAGTAGTAGATTAGAGGTAAGTTTAAAATATACGTGTTCATGTATCATAATGATCTGCAATACGTCATAGTGGTATCTAGCGGTAGAATTAAAGTACCTATGATAGGCAGAAATCTCTTCCAAATTCTCCAGATTTTTTCATTGGTTGTTAACTTTACCACAGCCGCTTACAGCACAATAGCTTGTTGCTGGATACATGCACTTTAGATTATTGAAACTAAATATAAAACCAAAACTCTGTCAATCGTTTCGTGGTCAGAAGCGGATATGGGCGGTTTTTGATTAAATATTATTTTGTATATTATTATAGTAAATTCGAGTTGCTTTTGAATGTCCCGGAGGTAACATTGCCCACCAAAAAATTATTTTCATCACCTAATAATTTAAAAAAAACTAAGTTTAAGCAAAAATATTTTTTTAAATAATAGCTATTGTTACATACTTCTTTAGTGGGCAAAGTTGCAGATTTTCTAAATCAATATCATTTCGCGTGGACAAAATAACCAAACCTATATTAACTCGTATCTAAACATTAGTCACTTTTCTAATCTGCATTGACATCCAGGTGGGGCGTTCTCTCGGCGCGTCCATCCTGGACCTGACGGGGCACCACCCCAACTCGCGCGTGCCGTGCTCCGAGCACCGCACGCTCGCCTCCGTGCGCGACTGGCTGCGCGCGCACACGCGCACCGCGCGACCCACGGTGCGTATATCACTGTGTTCGGGGACCTGAGGGCCTACCGTGAACCACGTTCGACGAGTTGCCTCTCTGTCGCACTTGTAAATTCGTTTGTAAGTGTGATGGGGAGGCAACCCGTGGAACGTGGTTCGCGGTAGGCCCTCTGATGGGCACCACCCGAACTCGCGCGTGCCGTGCTCCAAGCACCGCATGCTCGCTTCCGTGCGCGACTGGCTGCGTGCGCACAAGCGCACTGCGTCCCACGGTGCGTATATTGTGTTCAGGGTTCAGGGATCCTGATATAATTAGTCTGCCAAACCAATTTGTCAGTAGAAAAAGGCACGAAATTCAACATTTATACGGAAGTACAACCACGCTACAATTTTCGAATGTGTCGCATTTTTCTACTGACAAAAATGGCTCGTGAAACTATACTTGGTATTAATTAGGGCGCTGGTTCAGCGCGATCTTGGACCTGGTGGCACCACCACAACCAGTAGAATAGACATTTGACCCTCAGAAAAACCACACAAAGAAACAAGCTGGGAATGAGTCCTCTCTCCTCTGGCGTCAACACAGGTATAAGGCCCTGGTCTCCTATAAACGCCATCGGCCGCTTACAGCGTCTGCGTCACGATGCTTACTATAGAGATGTACTGTTGTGGTCTGTTTTAGACGTCGACGTCAGCGTCTTTTTTGTTCAAAAACGTTGACGCTGACGCCAGACGCCGCGTACAGCATAAAATAGGAGACCAGGGCCTAAGTATAAAGACGCACAGACTACTCGACAACTATTTTAATATAATATAAATTAAAATAAAATGAGTTTAGATATATCAATGTGATGTGGCCAATTCAACAAAACAAATGTGCTTTAATGTTAAGGTCGTTAATAGGTACCTACATAGGCATTTTTCCCAACACAACATTGTCAGTATTTTCACATCGATATCTTAAACCTTGACTGTAACTTCCCTTATTTATATGTATAAGTATCTAAAGCATTATGTGGGTGACATGACATGACAATTCAGGTTATTTTCATTTTCCCCATTTTTAAAAACCAACTCCGGCTTACGTTTTTGTTGCTTTTTTGTCTTTCTTTTTTTGTCTTTTAATATAACTGTACCTCTTTAATTTTTCAGTGCTTAAATACAACCCACCCAGTCCAACCAAACCACCTTAAAATACCACCAGCCTTTTGTTAATTATTGGGGTAAGAGATTCGCCAAAATCCGAAGAAAATAATCCATCCATCCATCTCTCACTAGTTACTAAACCGATCGGGTGTGTTGTCTTTGCAATGTTACCTCACACGAAACTGGCAAGATTTGGCGGATTCATGTTTAATGTAGCATTTATTGTTTTTCTTTTATGGCAACCTTAGATATCGTAAACCTTTTCGCAATGCGCGGAGGTTACATTACATTGTAATCGTGTGCGATTGCGCGTCCATAGCCGTCTTTAGCGGTAAAACGGTTAGGGCGACTTGCACCATTCAATAACCCGGGGTTAACCGGTTAAACTTGGAGTTACCATGGTTACCAGTGCAATTTGACACTGGGTTAACGGTTTAACCGCTTAACACTGGTTTAGTGCGATGGTGCAAGTGGGCCTTAAGGGCTCATCGTCTAAATAGACGATGCGATTTCATTACATTGCGGGTTTTGATCGGTCGGCTGAATTGGATGTAAAGCCTCCTCCACACTCGTGCGCGAATCGCGGCGCGAAGCCGCGAACGCGAGTGTGGCGTCGATTTTCGCGGACAGCGAAATCACGCGCATAGTCTGGAGGGGGCTTAACAAACAGTCCGCAATGTAACTAAAATCGCATGCAAGATCGCGCGCCGTCTAAATCTGCCCTTAATCAAATAGTGCGGACGCCGCCTTACTAGAAAAATTATCACATAGGTACTGATACTACTGATGTATAGTCGACGTCAAAGATATGTTTACACTTTTGCACCTTACTCCTTTGTAATAAGGCGAAAAATGTAAACTTATCTTTGACTGTACTGTACACGATACTAGAAGTGCCTCATATAACATATTAGTGCCTTTTTATGAGATGCTATTATGATTCCGTCACGCTTTGCTGTTTTTTTATCTATCAATATCTATCTCTATATGATGTTTTGTCTCTATATGATAAAAATTAAAAGATGAATGCTTTATTTCATGTTTTTCACGCGATAAAAGCTATTTAACATGAGTTTAGCCCGAGTAAAATGTTAACAAAGCGAGCTTCATAACGGGAGCATCTTATTTCCAGCTGACCATGTCGCGGCTGCGGCCGAAGACGTCGTCGCCGACGCGCGCGCCGCTGTACGCGCGCTCCAAGGCCAAGGTGTCGGACGCCGAGCGCAAGGAGAACACCTACGCCGGCGCCAAGGCCGACGAGCACCGCACACCCCCCGCGCGCTCCGTGCACGACCTCGCCGCCGCCGCCTCGCGCTACCGCGAGCCCGACCCCAAGCCCAAGGCCCTCGGCAAGCGCCGCAACGTGCTCGCGGTGCGTAAACCCAACTCCAGCAAGACCCAGCTCGCCAAGCAGAAGCCCGCGCGCCGCTCCGCCGACGACGGCAGCCCGCGCCCCTCCATCCTGTCCACCAAGATCGGCGCCAAGCGGAGCTCGAACCGCTCCCTCCGCCCCAACCGCTGCCGCGCCATGGCGTCCTCCTCCTCCGAGGAGATCTCCGGCTGGGAGGAGGCGGGCGAGACGCTGTCCACCCTCTCCCGGGCGGAGTCGCTGTCCGGCAAGCGGCGGCCGCCGGCGTTCGCCGCCCCGCAGCACCTGAAGAAGCTGCGCCTCAAGACCGCCTTGTAGCGCAAGCCGCGCGCGCGCCCGCAGCCCCTCCCCCCCGACCCGTGCGCGCCACACCCCTCCGGCTAATGACCCCACGACTAGTCTTGGACCCGACTAGGCCGCCTAACTCTTGACCGGTGACAGGTGTCTCCTACATTTTGAGCCTTATTTTAAATGTCTTAAGGTTCAAATCGATGTCAATAGAGATTATCTGAGCCGGTTTAAAGCCTGCTATGGCACCTAGGCATAGCTATAAATGCGTGGTATATTAATATTAGCGTGTACCGCTATAGATGACTGATTCGAGGCATAAAACTAAAATAATTATATGCTGAAAACTAGCAAACGATAGCAAGTGGTAGAGAGGAGACGGCCTAGTGCGATCAAGAATGCTAGTCCGCCCCTTATCATCTCATTGGCGTATTCACTAGTGATTTTTCAGCTATCTACGATACGCATCAGCCAGTGGCGGATTTCCCATAAGGCACAGTAGGCCCGGGCCTAGGGCGGCGAGATATTAGGGGCGGCAAATTGAGACAAAAAATTCGCTGATGATAACAAAAAATAACTCAAAATTAGGCCAGGCAACGAATTCTCAAAAAAGGTAATATATCTTTTCGTTGCCTGATCTAAATGTAGTCAATATGATGGGTGCTGATGCTGAGAAAGGGGCGGCTACAAGGCTTGGGGCCTAGGGCGGCAAAGACTGTAAATCCGCCACTGGCATCAGCTTACGCTACTCGTAAATATAAGTAATTGAAGAATTGCCAGCGAAACGCTAGTGTAAACCCTTTAGCAAGTCTGACAAACGGCGGCCGCTCGCGATACGAGTATGCCATATATGTATAAATATAAAGTACGAGTGCTCGACCCTTTTCCTATTTTTAACGTAGATTTATTAAAACGTGACCGGTTTTTCTTTGGATTTTATACTTGCCACGACAGTCGATAGTTTCTGATTGATATCCGTACTATAAGCACTGTATGTTTCCTATCGAAATAAGATATAGAAAGTCTAATAGACTCGTTCCCTTTATCTCCACCGAAAAAAAACGTACCTTCAAAACAACAGGTATATTGTGAGTTATTATTTTTTGTTGCAGTTTTACAGATTTATATAGTACATATAAGTTTTGTGTGATGGAAATTTTATTGTTTTAAATAAAAATAAACGTATGTCTATTGCAAATAGGTACTATTCTCCATACCGTGTGTGTATTTTTCTTTATTTTATGTTTCAAATTATGATAAAATTGTATACATATACACTACAATACTTTGCACTTTAAAGTAAGGCTTTATTAAAAGACATATTAGAAAAGCTATATCCTTATAATATGCTAAATTTGTAAAGTATAGTGTTCCCCATAGGGTAATAGCTCCTGGAGCGGTTTGTAAAATGATTATGATCTCATTAAGAAAATTTTATAAACCTGTGGTTGCTGACGGAAGCGTGTATCACAAAATGTATTTAGTATTTACTTATTTTTGTTCATACCAAATACGTATAGACCCTACCTTGGTGGCAAGTGGTATAATTAATTTTTTACGTTTATAGATTTGTATGTGCACTTTTACCGTTTAGCATACTTAAGGTCAGACAGGGCAAGTTGGGAGAAATACCTCTACCCAATACAACATGTCAAAGTCAGGGGTAGAAAGTTTCCCCTACGGTCTAAAGCAGAAAACGTGCAATCTTCTCAATTTCTGTTATGAAATAAAGGTACTTCATCATTGGCGTTGGACCTGCGGTCACAGAATAAATAATAGTATTGCCGTACAGAAAGGAACTTCCTACAAAACCGAAGTTTGACAGCGAGGGTCGAATCATGCTATCACTGTCTAATATATGGCACTATCCCTTTCGGCTATTTAGGGTTGTCAAAATTCAAGTGATTTTCTTATCTGTGGTCGTGCACGCAAAAGGAAGTCAAGTGGTGCCAACCCTAATAATTTCTCGGAGCAATGCTGAGCCGAGTGCAGCCGAGTTTGGCCGAAGTCAGGAGTTTCGCACCTCTGCTGCGGTTCGGATATATCCGTCGTTGACGTCAAAAAGAATATAATACCTATTCATTGTGTCACCAAGCTACGGTCTAGACGTATGTTACCTTATAAGGCTGTCAGTAGAGTTTGCCCTAAATCGTTCTTGTTAATACTTCTATGATAACAGTAATTTTATACCATGTCTTTTTACGTTTTTTTACATACTTCACTGCTGACAGCCCCAAATAACACAGAAGTAATACATTGTTTAAATGCAGTTTCAAAACTATATATCATATAAATATGATTACAGGCTTCACAAAGATTGCTATAAATATAATAAGACTACATTTACTGATTATCACAAAGTAGTATAGAAGGTGTCACAGATGTATACTGTATGCATTATTATTTGCGTTATTTGACACATTGTGACTGACGTATATAGAGATGTAACTAACCCAAATCGATTGTCACAGCTAGCGATTACGATTGGATGGCACGTAGACTGAGGTATCGAATTGTGACGTATCATGAATTTTTATTTGAGATTTAAATAAAGCTAGAATTATATGGTTTTCCCGCAAGGTAAATGCATTTAATACACCGACCGAGTAGGTCGCACCCATCGTCAAAATCTAAACTAACTGGGGATCTATTTTAAAGTTTATTTTTGTTATTTCTGTGTCAATTTTGTTGTCTGTTAGGTGACGATAAATATATCCATATTTACAGTTAATTATCCACCTTTTCCTTACTTTTATTAAAAGAAAAATGAAAAATTCATATAGATTTACTTAGACAACTACCGAATACCGATTCATAACGGTGGTGTCCGGCCAACCCTAAAATTAAAAAAAAAAAGACGTAGAACGTAAACGTTCGCAGTGCAATTGTTTTCCTTTGTGATTTCGATGTGCAAGACATTTTACGTTGTATTGCTGTTGTGAGTGACAGATATCAAATAACGCAAATAATAATGCATACAGTATAATTATACTCTGGGCAATCCGTAAACCATAGCTGTGCAATATATTGTATAGAAAAACGTTAATAATGATTTTAAGCTAATTATGAAATAATGGAAATTTAATCCTAATGAACTATTGAAATTTTTAGTTGTGTGTAAAGTGTTTATCATAGAAAGTATTGTATGTATATTTTAAAATAGTAACTATTTATTATGAAATGTAATAAACAATTATAATAACAGCAATGTTCTCTCAGAAAAGTTGTATTCTTTATATCCCCTCTTCATTTTAACCCTTATCTAAAACTTCACAGCTATGCTACAATCAACCTTGTGTGGAGAAAATAAAGACAAACATACTCTACGCTTTATGACTGAGCTCCAGAAACCAAAATGTATGGTTTTAGTGCCATCTATATTTCTATAATAGGGTAAATCCTACATACCTCACTGTGTAGAAATCAATTTTTGTGGGGGATTTGTACAGTTGGTACCCAATAAATGTGTGCAATGCTTCTGTGTATTATGGACTATCTAACATTGTGCGTGTGTCAATGACAGGTGAGGATAGATTCTCATATAAGGGGTCATCCATTAATTACATCACACGTTTAGGGGGAGGGAGGGGGTCAAGAAAATGTGACATTGTGACATGGGTGAGGGGGGAGACACAAACTTTGTGACGTCACTTTAACTTCATCAGCAACCGAAAATTTATTTGAATTATTTTATCCGCTGTACATTTAAATAACAAGTTTTTAAAACGATAATCGTTTTTATTCGTTTAATTTTCTTTCCTAAGCAGTTTTGGGTTATAAAATTACTAATATTTATATCGTCAAAAACATTTTGATAAAATATTAATTATACTTACCTAATTCGATTTGACGATTTTTCGTAGAAAAAAATGTGACGTCACACTAGGGGGGAGGGGTTTACCAAATGTGACCAAGTGTGACAAGGAGGGGTCAAAAAACCTAGAAATTCGTGTGACGTAATTAATGGATGACCCCTAAGGTCAATGTGGTGGCCAGCAATTAAAATGTCTGATTTTGGGAAGACAACAGGACAAGAATTCACTTTGTGTACATTTTTTGCTCAGACACAATCAGAAAGAGCTTCGCTTATTTTGCTCTCTGAGGGCCTACGGTGAACCACGTTTGATGTGTTGCCTCTCTGTCGCATTTGTAAATTCGTACGTAAGTGTGACAGGGAGGTAACACGTCGAACGTGGTTCGCGGTAGGCCCTCTGATACTGACCTGTAAGTGGAGTATGCATAAAAACAAGAGTTAGAAGTGATGAAAGAGCTTAGAGATTTATCTTATGAGATATTCTTCCCCACATTGACCTTATAACAGAAACAACTCCCAATATATACTCATATCACTTGATAGCTGGATGTGTCAGTGGTGAAAAGGCAATAATGTATACCTAAGATCTTGATGAAAGTATAACATATTCATAACAAAATAAAACGCAAAATACCGCATACTTTATATTTAAAGTCCACAGTAAGCTTAACCTAACAGATTACAGCCTGCGGCCTCGTCGGCCTCCCTTCCTGCGGGTGGAGTCAGACGGTACGGGGGTGACATCCTCAATACGGCCAATCTTCATGCTGGAGCGAGCCAACGCACGGAGAGCTGACTGGGCACCGGGTCCGGGAGTCTTGGTCTTGTTGCCACCGGTGGCACGGAGCTTGATGTGGAGGGCAGTGATGCCCAGTGTTTTGCACTTCTCAGCAACATCCTGTGAAATTCCAAGTAATGTTTTACAAATTTACACTTGTTACTCAAGCTGTCAAGTCTTAACAGATAGAGAAAATTGCTGAATCTGTAAAATTACATCTATTTAGACAGCAATGGGGTCTTCTCTTGCAATAACATATATACAGTTTATGCCAGATTTTCAAACTTATGCTTTAAGAAGAAAGCTAGTTTCTTTAGATATTCCTTGAATCTAGTAAAACAACTACTTGGTTACAACCAAAAACTCAAAAAACGAACTGTTTTTAGTAATTTTTTCAACAAATTGTTTTCGTAACTTATTTGTGTCTATATTGGCTTGGTAGACACGTCTCTTCTGTATGAAATGCCTTACAGCAGGGTAGTATTAAATAAAAGGACATACTAACAATATAAAATGAAAATAACAGAGGTAGTATTGTAATATTGCATGTATAGCAGGCAAGTAGCGGTCACGTATGATATAATCCGAGTTTACTCGACTCTAAATACTTAGTTTGAAGTCGTTTTCATACATGTTTACATGCTACTTGCCTATCAGAGTTTCAATCATAACCTCAAATTGTAATGCAAGTAGTTTTCAAAGAACAACAAACCAAAATACTGTTTGAAACTCACCTGAGCCGCCAACATAGCGGCGTAGGGAGAAGCCTCATCACGATCGGCCTTCACCTTCATGCCACCAGTCACCCTGGCGATGGTTTCCCGGCCAGACAAGTCGGTAACGTGCACGAATGTGTCGTTGAAAGAGGCGAAGATGTGAGCAACGCCGAAAACAGTCTCGCCTACCAAGTGCTGAGGGCCCAGGGTTACCTGGACCTCCTCCTTCGCAACTTTGTTTTTCCTCGGGGCCATGGCTCAGCCTGAAAACGACACAACACTTAGCACTTTTTTAACCTATAATTATCACAAGAATCCACTCACTAAAGAACTTGTGATGAAGAAGATTGATGATATGTTAAACGTTCTAAAGAAATTTAGTTATATTTCCGCTGTAATTACATATTTTTCAAAGAATTTATGCGAAACTTGAAAATACCTTTTGCTTTGAAAGCTGTCAAACACTAGAAAGAATAGCGGATGCCAGTGTTTCCAGCATCAAAGATTTAAAAATCTTGATCAACCAAAACTTATCCCAAATATTCTTATAACATCAAAGAGCACTGTCCTAAAAGTATTTAGGATGTAACTAACACTAGTAAGTGCCACTAACAAATTTATTACATTTTATCCTAATAAGATGTAGACACAATTAATCACAAAATTAAAAAGAAAATAATGATAATATTTATAAATGGCAGCACACACAAATCCGTCAATTTTTTAAATATAATGCGTTCACAGTAGCTAAATCATTTTATTTTTTCATAAATTTAATTCGTATTTATAATTTTCCGAAAAGAAACAAATACTTCAAAAGTATTAGAGTTACTGTGATTTAAATGATCCTTAAAAATATGCGTAATGTTACTTTATGATCAGATTATTTTATTGTTAATTTGAAACGCGTTAATAACTCTAGACAACCGGAAGTAGCGTACGTCATTCATTGCCAACAGATTCATCGCATAATCAGAGCCAAGTTCCAACATACATTTACCATCAATTAAGAGATAATTCGTCGATTTTTGCGACGTAATTAATTGGAATTAAGTGCGAAACATTGTGATAAACTTCCTCTAGTTTTAGTTAATCTAGTTCAATTTTAATAAGTGAGTATTTTGTTAGATTGGTGATGGTAAATCTGTTCGTAGTTCTACGCGAGTGACGTTCCGTCAGTCGTATTACTCAATTCGATATCGCATTCTTATAATAATTTTCGTGCGCCCCAAACGTGTCTAACGACTCACATGCTGTTTGCTAAGTTATCAGAGTGCTATCCATACGTCAGATGAAACTACGTAATTTATATCAATTGGATTTGCAAGTCATACTCATTTGTGTATTCTTTGTGAAGAAAGGGAAGCTATAATCATCTTGATACCTTCCAGATTCACAATGTTCATCTTGGACTGGTTCACTGGTGTCCTCGGCTTTTTGGGTAAGCATTTAATTTCTGTTGTTGTCCCATTGTTAGTAGTTCTAGTTTAATACATTTTATTAAGATACTTTCCATTATAGTTTTAATCTATTACATTTTATTTATACAAGGCCCATTGTGCGGAATAAGACATTGTTTCTAATTTTATAGGCTATCTGTGCATTGCCCTTGTAGCATATGTACACTTAACAAACTATTCCGCTATCAAACTATTTTGAAACAATACCAGGTGTTGCTTCAATTGGTTGAAGATAGTAGCTTGAGCAACAATTATTATGAATTATTAGCCTGCATCACTAACCTGTATTGTCCCACTGCAGGACACAGGCCTCTCAATAAAAGGTTTCATGTGCCTTTTAAATTCCGTAAAGCTTCCTAACTATAGTGCAAAGCTCCCAACTGTGGTCCAAAATTAACTTTAATTTTTTCATCATGAATGTGACTTTTACTGTATTTTTTGTAGTTCTAATAAGGCAAGAATTATTTATAAATGGAAGAAAAAACTGAGTAAACCAAAAGGCACATTGGTATTGACATTTAATTTCCTTTTGAACTCATGGACCATAGTTGCAGTATTGGACTATAGTTGGGAGGTTTTATGGTTCTTCAGAGGTTGCATGACGTTATGCGCAGGTTTACCAACAATGATTTGCTAAGGGGCTGTCCATAAATTACGTCATCGATTTTTGACCCCCCTCTCCCCCCCAAATCATCCAAAAATCATACTTCGAATGACCCCGTTTCCTCCTACGTCATGCTACCATCATCCAATGTCTGGACCCCCCCCCCCCTAATTTGAAATGACGTAATTTATGAATAGCCCCTAAGGGTGGTGTTCCACTTGTCCAATTTCTATGTCCAATGTCATTGTATCTCACTCTCTCATTAAGCAAGATGTCAGGAATATATTGGATGGAAGACCACCCTAAAGGACAACATTAAAATATTATATATATTATATTTAGCCTCATCGTCTTACCTTGGTCACACATTACCTATTTATTATATTGTCGTTCAATGTCAAATATGATTAGTGAGTATAATCTTCATATAATAATTTGTTATGACAATTTACTGTGAATACTTCTCTCTGCATACTCTCAACCATACTGTTTTTAAAATAAAAAAGAATGTTTAGTGTACATAATTAGTTGCACCAGTAAGGTGCCTTTTAGGGTAGCATATTAATGAGGACAGTGTGCAAGTGCAAGCCATCTAGTATGATGAAATCATTACCACAACACACAATCTTAGGTCACATTTACTGGTTAAGTGGCACTTTATGCCATCCTAAATCCTTATCCGGACTTACAAAAATGACAAAAATATGGGTGAGAGAATGCTTGTGTATTGAAGATTAACAGTTTTGTCACCACCAATATTTTTAACACATTCAGTGATAGTGCAAGCTACGCGCTACGAGTGTAGTCAATAACACAGGATAACCGTATGTAGCGGACAGCGCCTACAAACAGAGAACCCATCTAGCGGGTCGCTGGTAGTGAATGTGTTAACTCTATTATTAACCATCCTCTTGTGATATACTTAGTTATATTCTAATTCACGTCATCATTTTATAATGAAAATGTTTTTGTTTGTACAAAATTTGTGAACATACCAAAAACCCAAATGCTTCACAACTTTGATCATCTGATCTGATCCTAATTACCCTTTGGGTACGGAACCCTAAAAAATCATCTAATTGCTATTTCAAGGTTAGATCAAGGTGAACGCTAAACATGCACTTGAGTTTATTTTAATATTCCTATTATGTAAGGTAGTAACCATACATGTTGAACCCATTCTATTGTTGGTGTACAAAAACAGATTTAACAATTAACCACAAAGGTCACAGTTCTTCATTCATGTTCACCAAGATGTTAAAAAGTATACTCACTTGTCATTCATGATTGCATAAATTAGTAATCGGCGTAAAGTCGCCAGCCTGTCGGTATTCTACAGGTTGCACTTCTGCGAGTGTGCCCAAGAGCTACACGAGCTTATTCCACCGTCCCCATTCTACCATCGGACTTTTAGACGCACGGCCGGTTTCCATCCTTACTTGGTAGATATTCCACCAATTCGCACGAAGCGCTTTGCTTCTACTTTCCTTATGCGCACTGCCAAGGAATGGAATTCCTTGCCGGCGTCTATATTTCCGTGTTCTTATAACCTGGCAACCTTCAAATCAAGAGTGAACAGGCACCTTCTGGGCGAGCGAGCTCCATCGTAGGCCACGTCTACGCCTCGGCTAGTCTGTGGCCATGAGTAAGCCCATTATTAATTAAAAAAAAAAAATCACTTAAAGAAATGTTGTAGCTGTCAAGTATTGTCACACATACTGATTAAAAAAATTGTCATCTATTGCTTGGTTTAAATTAAATTGAGGTTTACTAACCACTCTGACTCATAGGTAAAAACTGTGAAAACAGAACCTATTTTAACATTTATTTTATAAGCACATTTCGAGATTAGTACTAATTTTTTTAATTGATGGTTTGGTAACTATTTTACAATTAACAACTAAATACACTAATTCATTCCTGCACCCAAAACCCCAAGGTATGTTCATGTCTATATGTGTTGTGAGTATGGCAACTTCCACCATATCCACCTATGATTGGTGCCAAGAAAGTCATGTGTGTGTGTTTTCAGGGTTATGGAAGAAGTCTGGCAAGCTGTTGTTCCTGGGGCTGGACAACGCGGGCAAGACCACGCTTCTGCACATGCTTAAGGATGACAGACTCGCGCAGCATGTGCCCACATTGCATCCCAGTAAGTTTTGCCACCTTCCAGTCAAGGTGCAGTTAGTTCGGCCAGCAGTTTTTAAAAAATCGCCATAATATAAATGCAATCTAGAGGGCCTTTTTCTAGTAACTTCATTGATTAGAAACCTGATTAAACAACTTTCGCTTGTTAGAAAAGTCCAGATTGGATCTAAAAGTAACATTCTTAAAATCGTGATCCATGTTGGAATGTATGAAGGTTGATATTCGGCTGTAGCCGCGCGCGTCACTTGAAGTTTATGGAGTTTACCTATATGACTAACACTCAGTGGCGTAGCTAGGGGGGGGCGGCGGGGGCGGTCCGCCCCGGGTGTCACCCATTTAGGGGTAACACCCGACCGTGAACATCAGTAGTGCCACTTATAAAAATTCGTAAAATCATGTAAAATGAAAGCGATGGAGTAAATCCTGAGCTATTTAACATATATTACAATTACTCTTTTTAAATATACATATTTCACTATTTTGATTGAATTTTGGGGTGACGCCCACAATTTCCGCACCGGGTGCCTCCCATGCTAGCTACGCCACTGCTAACACTCTTCTCCTTGTGTCGTCATGACTGAGCATCGCGGCCATATAGTCTTTGCTTTGTTCACCAAGAGACCCAAGAGTCCATTCCTGATAATATACAGAAGTATAGATAGGAATATAGATCCTAGGCAGGCGTTCACTATGTCAAACTCGGTAAATTTCCAGCATGCCGGCCACAATAACTACCACTACTCTAAGGGTCGGTTGCACCAAACCGTCTGTCACCATTAAAGCGTTCGCTAAATTTTATTGTATGGGAAGTTTCATACTACACTGTTGATTGATGTTTATCAGTCCGTTAAGTGTGGTTGGTGCAACTGCCCCTAAGCTTATCCCTACCGTTTCCAGCATCCGAGGAGCTGTCGATAGGCAGCATGCGTTTCACGACGTTCGACCTCGGCGGGCACGCGCAGGCGCGGCGCGTGTGGCGCGACTACTTCCCGGCCGTGGACGCCATCGTGTTCCTCGTCGACGCCTGCGACCGCGCCAGGCTGCCAGAGTCCAAGGTACCACATATTTACGACGACATTTCTTTTTTTTAATAAGTAATAGGAATTTCACTCACTACTTTACCATCTCACCACCATCGTCGAAAACCAGCAACAATTTCAGAGTATTTCTGTAAACACTTTGAAATTGTTGCAGTTCAGCGTAAAAAAATGTGATTCCGTGAGTTGCCAAATACTTACCGATGCTGAGGCGACATGGCGAATATTGAAATTAAAAGACATTCAACTTTCGCTTTTGCTATATGAGAGTGATCAACACATGAAATTTTGATGTATAAAGTTTGTGGTGTACTATTAACATGCCTGACTTTTATTAGGACTTAAAGGCAAGGCGTTAAACTATTCAATAATATAAAAGCAAAGAATGAATGATGCTTTTATTTGAAACACATGTAACAACATTAAAATAGGCTGAAATCTAGGTAAATTTGAAGTTACAGTGCGAGTAGTGTTACGGCGCTGTTTTAAAAACAAAACCGAAGCAGAAGCAGAGCAATGAACCATAACTTTTGTTATATTTCAGGCCGAGCTGGACTCTTTGCTCACGGACGAGACGCTGAGCAACTGCCCGGTGCTGATCCTGGGCAACAAGATCGACAAGCCCGGCGCCGCCAGCGAGGACGAGCTCCGGCAGTTCTTCAACCTGTACCAGCAGACCACGGGCAAGGTATGTCTAGTAGCAGTAGCAACAAGATCGACAAGCCCGGCGCCGCCAGCGAGGACGAGCTCCGGCAGTTCTTCAACCTGTACCAGCAGACTACCGGCAAGGTATGTCTAGTAGCAGTAGCAACAAGATCGACAAGCCCGGCGCCGCCAGCGAGGACGAGCTCCGGCAGTTCTTCAACCTGTACCAGCAGACCACGGGCAAGGTATGTCTAGTAGTAGTAGCAACAAGATCGACAAGCCCGGCGCCGCCAGCGAGGACGAGCTCCGGCAGTTCTTCAACCTGTACCAGCAGACCACGGGCAAGGTATGTCTAGTAGCAGTAGCAACAAGATCGACAAGCCCGGCGCCGCCAGCGAGGACGAGCTCCGGCAGTTCTTCAACCTGTACCAGCAGACCACGGGCAAGGTATGTCTAGTAGCAGTAGCAACAAGATCGACAAGCCCGGCGCCGCCAGCGAGGACGAGCTCCGGCAGTTCTTCAACCTGTACCAGCAGACCACGGGCAAGGTATGTCTAGTAGCAGTAGCAACAAGATCGACAAGCCCGGCGCCGCCAGCGAGGACGAGCTCCGGCAGTTCTTCAACCTGTACCAGCAGACCACCTGCAAGGTATGTCTAGTAGCCTTCGTATTTATCACTCTTAAGTAATTTGAGACGGTAAACTAACTCCCTTATAAAATCTTCTTCGACCTAGCGTTTTCCCGGCCTAGCGCCAGGGTCCGCTTAACTCCCTTATAAAATATCATTTGATATTTACCAGTCTCGTGAGGAAACCGGACTAATCACAATAAGGCCTAGTTTACTTCTGGGTTGGAAGATCAGATGGCAGTCGCTTTCGCAAAAATTCATGGGATTAGTTACCAAGCGGACCCCAGGCTCCCATGAGCAAAATGCTGGGACAGTCAGCAGCAGAAGTTGCTAGGCGGGCCGGGTGTTCATAATGACCTTGACGCGACTTTATTGTTAAGAGAATAAGAGCGTATCAATATCAAGGTAATATTGAACACCTCTCCCGCTTAGCAACTTCTTCTGCTGACTGGAAAACGCGACGAATGATGATGAAACTTAGTGGTTTGGGTAGGAGGTGCAATTACTGCTCGACCTTAGAGTTGTACTATTATGGTATATACTCGGGAGATTGTCTCGGGTGCCACCGTAACAAGTGTTAATGGCGTTAGCTGCAGACATCTATTTCAGCCGGTACATTAACTTGTTCAATATAAACACGCAACGTCATAATGGAAGAGATGAAATTCAGGTTTCGGACTCCGCATTTGTGTCGGCGATCAAACAATAAAATTGACTGTTAAATTGTTCCCCCAGGGCAAGGTGTCGCGGTCGGAGCTGCCGGGACGGCCGCTGGAGCTGTTCATGTGCTCGGTGCTGAAGCGCCAGGGCTACGGCGAGGGCTTCCGCTGGCTCGCGCAGTACATCGACTGAACACCTGCCGTCTCACACTCAACATCACTCCCGTATTCTTCAAACTGGC
Organism: Cydia fagiglandana; assembly: GCF_963556715.1. Classification (NCBI taxonomy): domain Eukaryota; kingdom Metazoa; phylum Arthropoda; class Insecta; order Lepidoptera; family Tortricidae; genus Cydia; species Cydia fagiglandana. The sequence goes on along the minus strand of NC_085936.1, from coordinate 5,833,115 downwards.
TGCTGAAACTTGAACATGTCGGGCATAAAGAAAAAACAAATAACAATCAATTTGTAAGACATTTTAAATGCATATATAGACCTTATTGCGATAAGGAATAGGTCTAGGAAATTGTTATAAGACCTCTTGCCGATCGCAAAAAGAATCTGTAGAGACCATAAGTTAAACAGTGATCGCTAAAATTTGCATAATCTTTATGCCAGATCTAAGAATGCTGCAATAATTATTATAAATCTGTAATCTCGTAGGATATTAATGGTAGCATATTTGAGTTAAATTAATTGGTATAGAATTAAAATTATTAATTGGACTTAATTACGATTACATAAATATACCACCTCACTTGAAAATAGGTAACGATTCTTTTAACTCAAAGCTGCCACCAAAATGCTACTAGATTACCCATGTGTAATAGTGACATCTCCACAAATAATGAAAACACAAACTCAACAGCACGGTAACACTATTTGTTAAAAATATTAAAAGTTAAGAGTGCTTTTGAATTTGATCGGTTCCACTTTCGGCAGCCAGCGACCGCTCGCTTGCGCATTTACGTGTCTTATCTATTCTATTAGTTAATTGATTTAAACATCAAATGAGAACATTTGAATGTATTTGTACATATTCTTGGCGAATATATTGCATATTTGTCGCGAATCGCAAGCACCGTATGGGTGTTAGTGTCTGCGGTAGACTGTTGCCTCTGCCAAGAGACATCGCGGCTTGGAATGTTATCGGGGTGACTCGCCCTCTCACTGGCAATGCGTATACGCAATACTTTATTGTACGAGTATACATGGTGTGACATTTCATTATTAAGAAATATTTTAAATACACAAATTTTAAACATTCTAATTGACATGTTATATGATTTAATATGATAAACTAGAGCAGAAAGTACAAAACTTGTTATTTATCACGTAGCGCACTGCTAGTGGGAGAGGTACTTAGCATATGTATTGTGATTCTGAACTCTCCGGCTCAGCTTATTGTATAAGTTATTTCGTTCCGCTGAAAAACTTAGCAAGTCTAAAAAATATGCTATAAAATATTTTTTGGTCGCAAGATGAATAATGTGTCTATCTAAATATTAAGGTAATGGTGCAACGCGTTATAAGTTGATATTATCGTTTTCGGTGAACCCATTGTGAGCGTCGGCAAATCTCTGCATAAATTATTATTATTTTTCACACATTTACTTATATTCTAATTATAATCTAATGTATTTATTTTCTTATTTTCATTCCAACATGGCGTCGAATTACAATGTCCTATCCTATTTTCATTGTGTTGTACATTTCTAAAGTGAGGATTGTTATATTTTTATATGTTACTTCAATAACTAGTGTGGGGCCGGGCACGGCCCGAGGCGGCGGAACGGCGCGTCCGCGACGTGCGTCTTTTGATGAATTTAAGTATTTCCCACCAGTGTCAAGTTAATGTATATTGTGAATCTTCCATTTACAACTATCGATGCATTATCGAAACTTATTGGATCGGCGCGAGTCGCCCGTGTGGGACTAATCGCACCCGTTTACTTTTATTTTACTCAAAAGCACAAAGCTGATTCAGTAGAAACATAATGTCCCCGAAACAGTTTACTGTGGAAGTACTTGTTTGAATCGAAGTGTAGTTATTGAGCCAAGAAGCTTATCGTATACTTATCTTTGGTTTCCTCAAGAGCTCTTGAACCTTGTTATACAACATTTTATTGCTAAAGTCTGTTGATAATCACTATTTTATCCGTAGTTGTGAAGTGGCGATACTATAAGCTTGTTGGTAGTGGGCGGTGGCGCGGCGGGGCGAGCCGTTTCCTGAATAAGTTGTGATCAACGCGGCTGGTCGCCAGCTGTACTTAGACAATGTTTTTCGGTATATTATTTGCAGTAAGTCCAAAAAAAAACAAAGTTTGTAATAAAATTTATACAAAATATATTCGTGTTTTACTTGCTTAACATTCATTACGAGTCCTGATAATTAATGGCGAATTACAACGAGAAAATGTCAAGAAAACAGACCTTTATGAAATTATGCTTAAGCCCATGCAGCCAAGCCAGGTGCAACCAGCAAACTTACTTGACTTTGTATTGTCAATATTTATTTGATGCTGCCTGCTAACTTTTTGGTGACCTTTTTAACTAAAACGATTTCATTCTCTTTTACCCTATTTCATTTTATCAAAGAGAAACTGCTGAATGCATGTAATATTAGAGTTAGACCAAGAAAAGTCCGCAATACGTGCAATTTAATACGTCATAATTTCATAGAAGAATAAGGAAGATGGACGTTTAAAATAACGCACTGCGTGTGCTATCAAAATCGCTGCAGACTTTTCTTAGTCTAACTCTATGATGAATTGATTGAAAATGAAAGGCGTGTATTTACTAATTAAGGTTTAATGATAGGAAAATAATGCAATAAAAATATTATTGTATAGAAATATTTCTACAGTATTCAATTTACAAACATTGTCATACATAACTCTGAAACAATAGATTGGATCTACTTTTAAATCAGTGCAATATTTTGGGAATGCTTTAAATAAATAAGTCCATAGAAAAGCAATGAGAACATAATAATTGAAACGATTATTGTAGTACAACTTTTAAAAAACTATTTCGCGATTACAATATAAGTAAGATACTACCAGCGGATTATTTACAATCTGTATTCAAGATACGGTATTGCACATTTAACACTTAAAATTAGATTGCATGATTTCATAACATTGGTAGATGGCAACTTCGTGTTCAAATAAATTTCTATAAACTCGAACTAAGATATTATTGACAGAATTCAGCCCGAGCCGGGCGTCACTCTATTGCCGATAATATATCATATCAATATCACTTTGTTTACCGAGGAGAAATACCGTTGTCCCAGGTGAATGACGCAACGCGATGCGACCTCTACACATACGCAAACTGATCTAACATAGGACAAGTGACAGTCACAGCCGGCTTTGATATATCCGTAACGCGTCGCGTCGCAGTTCAGCTCGGACAACTTCACAGTTCCTACGCGATACCTAGCTAATACTAGATCTAAGTCGCCACTACAAAATGAACATGTGACGCCGTGTGAGGTAATATCACATTTGGAAAAATAACCTATATTATAAATTACACTACCTACAGCTCGCGGAAAATTCATTAACTATGTCTTATCAAAGTGCAGTCTATCGTGTGATAAAAATATGATCTGAGACTTAAAATAAATAGTTTTAGTTCATAGTTCTAAGACTGTTAAGATGATTAAATAAAATGTTTGTAAAAGTGTATTTTTAAGTGACTACGTTGACCGGTATCGTTCACTCCCTACCTATAGTAAGAGTGTAAGAATAGTCGCGCGAGCGCTACGCTACATAAATACGTATACACTAGTTAGTATATGTAGGTTGGGTCGGGCGGACCAAGGCGTGCTGTGGTGTCGCGTAACCTACCGTAACGTTAACGTACTACGACGTACAAAACAGGCACCACAAGGCATATGTAATGATACTTCATAAAATATACTCGTGCCTAGTGTACTAAATGCATATTCTTCTATTTGGTTACCTAAAGTACTTCATCGCTGTGAGATTATCAAAACTATTCTACTATTCAATATCGATTCATTATTTTATTTGTATAAGATTCAACAACAATTTAGAAAGTCATCCGTGAAAAAATATATTTAAATTAAAACCAATAAAATGTCAATAGAAAACAGCGGCCACACCGAACGTTCATAGAACACATCAAAATATTAAATTAAAAAAAAAATACTCCAATCAGTACGCTACGAAATGTCACTTTTAAAACATCAAAATTCAATAACAACGTTTCATATACCGATTTAATATTATGTACAAAAAGTGTTCAAACGTCGCGACGTCCACATATAAAATTATAATAAACTATAGATTATCTGTAAATCATTATTCTTACGGCTAAATCACACTTGCCAGCTCGTGAAAGTGAAATCGGTTACCTAAGACTTTTTACACTTAACACTAGGGGTACTAAAATCACTTTGGTAAAAACTAGGTTTCATAGCCTTTTTACACTAAAAGGAAACCAATACGACAAGGATAGAGGTTCGCTCACTAGCTATCTACTGCGAGTGGTGTCCGGTATCCGGTACTCGGTACTGTCCTGTTGGCGTTCAGTTCATCCACTTGCGGCAGTTGGGGGCGCCGCACATGCACATGATCTTGTGCGCGTCGTCTTCGATGTCGAACTTGTAGTCGTACGCCAGCTGATCAAAACAATAAACCACATTATTATTAGACCTTCATCGTTTCTGTACGTCAATTGAAGGCCCGACCACATAGCAGCGTTAAGGCCCCTGTACATATCGGACCAACGTAGGCCAATCCAAGGATCGCATTTATGCGTTAGAGGGAGCAAGAGATATTGATATCTCATTCTACCGCATAGCTGCATCCCTTAGACTGACCTACGTTGGCCCAATATGTACAGGGGCCTTAAGACGTTTACGTTTCAAATGTATGGAAAAACGCTAACGATGTGGTCGGTCTTTTAGGTTTGTATTTGACACGCGAGTATAGATGATCAGCTTATGATAATGAAAATACTTTTAGAATGACCGAGTGAGAATTACATAAATACCGGATATTAGTAGTCATAATGTAGGTTACTTCCTGATCTATTACTTTCTGGTTTTCTATGGATCTCTTTATGGTTTAAGAACAATTGCTTAGAATTTTTGATCCAAACTCGGCTTAAGGGTGCAAACACTGGACGCTAGAGCACCGGCGCGACCAGCGTAGCATCCGGCGTGGTACCTTAGTGCATGCTTCTGAAACATCTTGGGCGCAGAACGCGTCGCTGGTTGCACGTCATTGGCTCAAAATTTTGATACCAAGATGAAAGTTTGTAGGTGGATAAGTAATAGATGTTACCTCCTCCCCGCGCGCGATGCGGCGCTTGGCGAAGATGATGATGCGCAGATGGCGGTCCACCTCGACGGCCTCGGCCACGCAGTTGGGCTGGCACGAGTGGTTGATGTAGCGCGCCAGCCCGCCCGACAGCGTGGCGTCCACCACGCGCCGCTCGTCCAGACGGAACATGTAGATGCCGCGGTTCTACACCACCAAACAGGATTAGGCAAAAATCACAATAAGGGCTGATTTAGACGGCGCGCGAACTCGCATGAGATTTTAGTTACATTGCGGACTGTTGGTTGCGAATTGGACGTACCAATTCAACCGACCGATCAAAAACCGCAGAAACTCGCATACGAGTTCTCGCGTCGTCTAAATGAGCCGTTTAACTTAACTCATGCAACAAAAATTTATACAGGGATGGCCAAAAAATAAGTGCATTCCCGTTGCCGGGGAGGTCTTGGAATTATATGCGATTTCGGCGTTGGTCACATAGTAAAAGTTGCTCAGTATAATCCCAAAACCTCCCTGGCAACGGGAATTATTTATTTTTATTTTTTGGCCATCCTGTATACATGTTTCCCTTGTGGCATAAAAATCATCGATAAATAATTGTTACTTAAATAAGAGAAGTCATCAATGCACGCTGTCAATGGCTACATCGGGAAAATAGCAGATGCTAAAACTTTGATAATTTATAGATCATTTAAGTAAGAAAACAGTAACTTTCCTAAATCAAAAATAAAATGGAAAGGAGTTTTCCATTTAATTTTATTTATGATCTATTCTTAACGATAGTCGATAACTATGCAAAAGAGAGTGTAGAAAGAGAACTTATTTTCCTTACCTTCGCTTCATATTGTTTCTCTCGGATCTCGGACAGCTCGGAGCGGATGATCTCGCCGATGTATTCGATCACCATCGTGTGCTTCTCGATGTCTCTAGCCGCGTACAGACCCAGCCCCTGGATCTTCGACCTGTACACATAATATACGTACGTAAGTGTAAAAATAGGTCGGGAGCCTTAGGGTCACTTGTACCAACCTTTAACCAAGTGTAAAATTGTACTGGTAACCATGGTAACTTAACTTACTTAACTGGTAACCAGTTAAAACCGGGTGAGGGATTGGTGCAAGTGGCCCTTAGTCGGACATAGGATTTAGATGCCGCCTGAAGAAAGCGAGAGAGCGAGTTTTATGAATTTCAGAAAATTCCGAACATTTCAATCGATTTGTTGCCATAATGTTGTTTTCTACTTACCTACCCTCTATATAATCTAAAACAATATTGATTTTGTTTGGAAGACTGGTAAATACAGTTTAAGTAGATATGGCTCATAAATTCAATTTTATTTTTCTTTCTGCGGTTATTATATATGTTAACATTATATGTGACGTCCCAAAGGTATAGGTACCTTATGGCGGTTGGCGCTTACGCTATTATTAACGCCGCTCCAATATTATTGCGGCGCTATGCGATGTAAGCGCCGGCCGCCATAAGGTACCCTTTTCCGTGGAACGTCACCTACTCATTAATGAACCTCCAGGTCTGTTTCTTAAGTATATTAAGTACACTACATTGTACTAAAAATCCATTTGTATTATGTGACTGTTTGTGTTCTAAATAAATAAAAAAAAACGAATTTGTTAAGTAAAATCCGGTTAGTACGACTTCGCTTATAACAACCAACCGCTTATAGCGACGTAAGTATAGGCACTTGTTTGGTTTTAGTACAAGCTACTATGAAAGAACAACCGTTTATTACGACTCCGCTTACAACAACCGACCGCTTTTAACGACGGAAATTGACACAAAATCCGTCCGTCAAGTCCGGTTACAGCGACGAGCGACGTAGTTTTTACAAATAAATTGTTGGTAAGAAGCTTACTCCGTCCCGCTCACCCAACTCCCCTTTTGCCTACACGGAGCAAGATGAAATAGTCACGTGACTTTTCGTAAACTTGCTCTTCTTACTTTCGTAAACTAAATAAAACCCAATTCCCATTATTCATTTGAGCTTAAACTTCACATAAGTACATAATTATGTAAGTTGGGTATCAATGCAATATTTGGTAGGTACCTTCGAGCTGATCTGATGATAGACACAGGAGGTGGCCATAGAAACTGTGTGATAAAACAACGTCATCTTGATTAGATCTCCAAGCATTACGTGTTTTTATTTTACGGGATTCGAGTAATTTGCGGATGACGAGTGAGTACGCGTATATTGAAAAGTGGCTTCTTCTAAACACACAAGTCTCTCCATTTTGACAAGGTGTCGTAATACTAACGTAAAAAACTATTTTAAAAGAAATGTTTTCTTTTTTCTTTAAGTGTCGCATAAGTATTAATAAATATAAAATGTTGTAATTATTTTGATTGAAAAAATATATTGAAATTGGCAGTTTGTTTTGTACGACGTCCGGTTAGTACGACGTAATATCAGCGGTCCCTTGGGTGTCGTTATAACCGGACTCTACTGTACTTTTCCAGGCATAGTACGATTTATCGACCACAGACGCGTAAATAAAATTTCTACTTTAATGTTAAAGTTGCTACTTTAATGTTTAATCGGCATGTGCCGATTTAAGGTTCAAATTAGATTGCATTTTCGGGAAATGTGACTTGTTTTCAAATGAATCATCAAAGCTGGATTAATTCGAATATATTTGGATCTTTTGGGAAAGCCTTGTAAATTCATCATTCAGACCAAGCCCCCTACTCTGTCTGTTCTCTTTCACGGCGCAGCAACTAGTATCATTTCTCTCTCCTTGCTCTTTTAAAAATGCCGTTTGTCAAAAAAGGACAACCATACTGTTGACAAGATGGACTTGAAATCCAAGTGTCCCCTTTTTAGGCGACCCAGGTTGTGCATGTGTGCGTAAAAACGTATATGTGTGCTCTTTTAGGGATGTGAAAAGTCGATTTTAATCATGTTATATATCGATAAACGCTACACAGCGGAACGAAATAGCGATTAATTGAAGCTTCAATATCTTCGTTAAACATAAACACAATTGAAATGCTAATGGATAATGAATATATTATAATGTAATAAAATAATTCAATTATTGCGGACCACCTATTTTAGTAGGTATTTATGTATTTTAATTAAATATCTGAACTTTCCCTTGGTTCTCTCCTGGGGCGTGACTATAAAATTGTGATCTGATAACCACAATAAAGAAAAAAAGCGTTTTTGTTCAGTTTAGGTATAGTTAAACCTTTGAAGTAAAATTAAAATTGCAAGAAATGTCGATATTTTATCGATATGACTTTATCGACATGGCTACAGCAAAGTGGGTCGCTTTGTTAATCGTACACTAAACAAAAAGTGGTCCCACTGACAGCTCGCTTGGAAGGTATCTGTATATTCTTATATCTATGATTCAGACACAATTGCAATATGGCGGTTTGTTTACATATTCGCAAGTTCCATAGAATGACACTCTAGTCAAAAATAATTAGAAGGAATCGGTCGAGTCAGCGGCGGTAGCACGGTCGCATTTTTATCGCTTGTCACCATGCCTGTCACGTTTTAAAGGCGATAAAAATGGAACCATGCTGCGCCGGCAGTAGTTGAAATGTGTCGTCAAAGGTTCAGTCGGGGTCGGTGCGGAGGGTACCTGGCGAGGTAGACGTTGTTGCGCCACTCGGATTTCATCTTCTTGTACTGGCTGCTCTTGGTGTGCACGAACTGCTTGCTGTAGGGGCAGGCGGGCCCGTCGGCGGCGGCGAGCGCGGGCGGCGGCGCGGCGGCGGCGCGCGCGGCCGGCACGCGGCGCCAGGAGGGGTGGGGGGTGGGGTGGAGGGTACCTGGCGAGGTAGACGTTGTTCCGCCACTCGGACTTCATCTTCTTGTACTGGCTGCTCTTGGTGTGCACGAACTGCTTGCTGTAGGGGCAGGCGGGCCCGTCGGCGGCGGCGAGCGCGGGCGGCGGCGCGGCGGCGGCGCGCGCGGCCGGCACGCGGCGCCAGGAGGGGTGGGGGGTGGGGTGGAGGGTACCTGGCGAGGTAGACGTTGTTCCGCCACTCGGACTTCATCTTCTTGTACTGGCTGCTCTTGGTGTGCACGAACTGCTTGCTGTAGGGGCAGGCGGGCCCGTCGGCGGCGGCGAGCGCGGGCGGCGGCGCGGCGGCGGCGCGCGCGGCCGGCACGCGGCGCCAGGAGGGGTGGGGGGTGGGGTGGAGGGTACCTGGCGAGGTAGACGTTGTTCCGCCACTCGGACTTCATCTTCTTGTACTGGCTGCTCTTGGTGTGCACGAACTGCTTGCTGTAGGGGCAGGCGGGCCCGTCGGCGGCGGCGAGCTGCGGCGGCGGCGCGGCGGCGGCGCGCGCGGCCGGCACGCGGCGCCAGGAGGGGTGGGGGGTGGGGTGGAGGGTACCTGGCGAGGTAGACGTTGTTCCGCCACTCGGACTTCATCTTCTTGTACTGGCTGCTCTTGGTGTGCACGAACTGCTTGCTGTAGGGGCAGGCGGGCCCGTCGGCGGCGGCGAGCGCGGGCGGCGGCGCGGCGGCGGCGCGCGCGGCCGGCACGCGGCGCCAGGAGGGGTGGGGGGTGGGGTGGAGGGTACCTGGCGAGGTAGACGTTGTTCCGCCACTCGGACTTCATCTTCTTGTACTGGCTGCTCTTGGTGTGCACGAACTGCTTGCTGTAGGGGCAGGCGGGCCCGTCGGCGGCGGCGAGCGCGGGCGGCGGCGCGGCGGCGGCGCGCGCGGCCGGCACGCGGCGCCAGGAGGGGTGGGGGGTGGGGTGGAGGGTACCTGGCGAGGTAGACGTTGTTCCGCCACTCGGACTTCATCTTCTTGTACTGGCTGCTCTTGGTGTGCACGAACTGCTTGCTGTAGGGGCAGGCGGGCCCGTCGGCGGCGGCGAGCGCGGGCGGCGGCGCGGCGGCGGCGCGCGCGGCCGGCACGCGGCGCCAGGAGGGGTGGGGGGTGGGGTGGAGGGTACCTGGCGAGGTAGACGTTGTTCCGCCACTCGGACTTCATCTTCTTGTACTGGCTGCTCTTGGTGTGCACGAACTGCTTGCTGTAGGGGCAGGCGGGCCCGTCGGCGGCGGCGAGCGCGGGCGGCGGCGCGGCGGCGGCGCGCGCGGCCGGCACGCGGCGCCAGGAGGGGTGGGGGGTGGGGTGGAGGGTACCTGGCGAGGTAGACGTTGTTCCGCCACTCGGACTTCATCTTCTTGTACTGGCTGCTCTTGGTGTGCACGAACTGCTTGCTGTAGGGGCAGGCGGGCCCGTCGGCGGCGGCGAGCGCGGGCGGCGGCGCGGCGGCGGCGCGCGCGGCCGGCACGCGGCGCCAGGAGGGGTGGGGGGTGGGGTGGAGGGTACCTGGCGAGGTAGACGTTGTTCCGCCACTCGGACTTCATCTTCTTGTACTGGCTGCTCTTGGTGTGCACGAACTGCTTGCTGTAGGGGCAGGCGGGCCCGTCGGCGGCGGCGAGCGCGGGCGGCGGCGCGGCGGCGGCGCGCGCGGCCGGCACGCGGCGCCAGGAGGGGTGGGGGGTGGGGTGGAGGGTACCTGGCGAGGTAGACGTTGTTCCGCCACTCGGACTTCATCTTCTTGTACTGGCTGCTCTTGGTGTGCACGAACTGCTTGCTGTAGGGGCAGGCGGGCCCGTCGGCGGCGGCGAGCGCGGGCGGCGGCGCGGCGGCGGCGCGCGCGGCCGGCACGCGGCGCCAGGAGGGGTGGGGGGTGGGGTGGAGGGTACCTGGCGAGGTAGACGTTGTTCCGCCACTCGGACTTCATCTTCTTGTACTGGCTGCTCTTGGTGTGCACGAACTGCTTGCTGTAGGGGCAGGCGGGCCCGTCGGCGGCGGCGAGCGCGGGCGGCGGCGCGGCGGCGGCGCGCGCGGCCGGCACGCGGCGCCAGGAGGGGTGGGGGGTGGGGTGGAGGGTACCTGGCGAGGTAGACGTTGTTCCGCCACTCGGACTTCATCTTCTTGTACTGGCTGCTCTTGGTGTGCACGAACTGCTTGCTGTAGGGGCAGGCGGGCCCGTCGGCGGCGGCGAGCGCGGGCGGCGGCGCGGCGGCGGCGCGCGCGGCCGGCACGCGGCGCCAGGAGGGGTGGGGGGTGGGGTGGAGGGTACCTGGCGAGGTAGACGTTGTTCCGCCACTCGGACTTCATCTTCTTGTACTGGCTGCTCTTGGTGTGCACGAACTGCTTGCTGTAGGGGCAGGCGGGCCCGTCGGCGGCGGCGAGCGCGGGCGGCGGCGCGGCGGCGGCGCGCGCGGCCGGCACGCGGCGCCAGGAGGGGTGGGGGGTGGGGTGGAGGGTACCTGGCGAGGTAGACGTTGTTGCGCCACTCGGACTTCATCTTCTTGTACTGGCTGCTCTTGGTGTGCACGAACTGCTTGCTGTAGGGGCAGGCGGGCCCGTCGGCGGCGGCGAGCGCGGGCGGCGGCGCGGCGGCGGCGCGCGCGGCCGGCACGCGGCGCCAGGAGGGGTGGGGGGTGGGGTGGAGGGTACCTGGCGAGGTAGACGTTGTTGCGCCACTCGGACTTCATCTTCTTGTACTGGCTGCTCTTGGTGTGCACGAACTGCTTGCTGTAGGGGCAGGCGGGCCCGTCGGCGGCGGCGAGCGCGGGCGGCGGCGCGGCGGCGGCGCGCGCGGCCGGCACGCGGCGCCAGGAGGGGTGGGGGGTGGGGTGGAGGGTACCTGGCGAGGTAGACGTTGTTGCGCCACTCGGACTTCATCTTCTTGTACTGGCTGCTCTTGGTGTGCACGAACTGCTTGCTGTAGGGGCAGGCGGGCCCGTCGGCGGCGGCGAGCGCGGGCGGCGGCGCGGCGGCGGCGCGCGCGGCCGGCACGCGGCGCCAGGAGGGGTGGGGGGTGGGGTGGAGGGTACCTGGCGAGGTAGACGTTGTTGCGCCACTCGGACTTCATCTTCTTGTACTGGCTGCTCTTGGTGTGCACGAACTGCTTGCTGTAGGGGCAGGCGGGCCCGTCGGCGGCGGCGAGCGCGGGCGGCGGCGCGGCGGCGGCGCGCGCGGCCGGCACGCGGCGCCAGGAGGGGTGGGGGGTGGGGTGGAGGGTACCTGGCGAGGTAGACGTTGTTGCGCCACTCGGACTTCATCTTCTTGTACTGGCTGCTCTTGGTGTGCACGAACTGCTTGCTGTAGGGGCAGGCGGGCCCGTCGGCGGCGGCGAGCGCGGGCGGCGGCGCGGCGGCGGCGCGCGCGGCCGGCACGCGGCGCCAGGAGGGGTGGGGGGTGGGGTGGAGGGTACCTGGCGAGGTAGACGTTGTTGCGCCACTCGGACTTCATCTTCTTGTACTGGCTGCTCTTGGTGTGCACGAACTGCTTGCTGTAGGGGCAGGCGGGCCCGTCGGCGGCGGCGAGCGCGGGCGGCGGCGCGGCGGCGGCGCGCGCGGCCGGCACGCGGCGCCAGGAGGGGTGGGGGGTGGGGTGGAGGGTACCTGGCGAGGTAGACGTTGTTGCGCCACTCGGACTTCATCTTCTTGTACTGGCTGCTCTTGGTGTGCACGAACTGCTTGCTGTAGGGGCAGGCGGGCCCGTCGGCGGCGGCGAGCGCGGGCGGCGGCGCGGCGGCGGCGCGCGCGGCCGGCACGCGGCGCCAGGAGGGGTGGGGGGTGGGGTGGAGGGTACCTGGCGAGGTAGACGTTGTTGCGCCACTCGGACTTCATCTTCTTGTACTGGCTGCTCTTGGTGTGCACGAACTGCTTGCTGTAGGGGCAGGCGGGCCCGTCGGCGGCGGCGAGCGCGGGCGGCGGCGCGGCGGCGGCGCGCGCGGCCGGCACGCGGCGCCAGGAGGGGTGGGGGGTGGGGTGGAGGGTACCTGGCGAGGTAGACGTTGTTGCGCCACTCGGACTTCATCTTCTTGTACTGGCTGCTCTTGGTGTGCACGAACTGCTTGCTGTAGGGGCAGGCGGGCCCGTCGGCGGCGGCGAGCGCGGGCGGCGGCGCGGCGGCGGCGCGCGCGGCCGGCACGCGGCGCCAGGAGGGGTGGGGGGTGGGGTGGAGGGTACCTGGCGAGGTAGACGTTGTTGCGCCACTCGGACTTCATCTTCTTGTACTGGCTGCTCTTGGTGTGCACGAACTGCTTGCTGTAGGGGCAGGCGGGCCCGTCGGCGGCGGCGAGCGCGGGCGGCGGCGCGGCGGCGGCGCGCGCGGCCGGCACGCGGCGCCAGGAGGGGTGGGGGGTGGGGTGGAGGGTACCTGGCGAGGTAGACGTTGTTGCGCCACTCGGACTTCATCTTCTTGTACTGGCTGCTCTTGGTGTGCACGAACTGCTTGCTGTAGGGGCAGGCGGGCCCGTCGGCGGCGGCGAGCGCGGGCGGCGGCGCGGCGGCGGCGCGCGCGGCCGGCACGCGGCGCCAGGAGGGGTGGGGGGTGGGGTGGAGGGTACCTGGCGAGGTAGACGTTGTTCCGCCACTCGGACTTCATCTTCTTGTACTGGCTGCTCTTGGTGTGCACGAACTGCTTGCTGTAGGGGCAGGCGGGCCCGTCGGCGGCGGCGAGCGCGGGCGGCGGCGCGGCGGCGGCGCGCGCGGCCGGCACGCGGCGCCAGGAGGGGTGGGGGGTGGGGTGGAGGGTACCTGGCGAGGTAGACGTTGTTGCGCCACTCGGACTTCATCTTCTTGTACTGGCTGCTCTTGGTGTGCACGAACTGCTTGCTGTAGGGGCAGGCGGGCCCGTCGGCGGCGGCGAGCGCGGGCGGCGGCGCGGCGGCGGCGCGCGCGGCCGGCACGCGGCGCCAGGAGGGGTGGGGGGTGGGGTGGAGGGTACCTGGCGAGGTAGACGTTGTTCCGCCACTCGGACTTCATCTTCTTGTACTGGCTGCTCTTGGTGTGCACGAACTGCTTGCTGTAGGGGCAGGCGGGCCCGTCGGCGGCGGCGAGCGCGGGCGGCGGCGCGGCGGCGGCGCGCGCGGCCGGCACGCGGCGCCAGGAGGGGTGGGGGGTGGGGTGGAGGGTACCTGGCGAGGTAGACGTTGTTCCGCCACTCGGACTTCATCTTCTTGTACTGGCTGCTCTTGGTGTGCACGAACTGCTTGCTGTAGGGGCAGGCGGGCCCGTCGGCGGCGGCGAGCGCGGGCGGCGGCGCGGCGGCGGCGCGCGCGGCCGGCACGCGGCGCCAGGAGGGGTGGGGGGTGGGGTGGAGGGTACCTGGCGAGGTAGACGTTGTTCCGCCACTCGGACTTCATCTTCTTGTACTGGCTGCTCTTGGTGTGCACGAACTGCTTGCTGTAGGGGCAGGCGGGCCCGTCGGCGGCGGCGAGCGCGGGCGGCGGCGCGGCGGCGGCGCGCGCGGCCGGCACGCGGCGCCAGGAGGGGTGGGGGGTGGGGTGGAGGGTACCTGGCGAGGTAGACGTTGTTCCGCCACTCGGACTTCATCTTCTTGTACTGGCTGCTCTTGGTGTGCACGAACTGCTTGCTGTAGGGGCAGGCGGGCCCGTCGGCGGCGGCGAGCTGCGGCGGCGGCGCGGCGGCGGCGCGCGCGGCCGGCACGCGGCGCCACGACGCGCGGCAGCGCGCCTCCGCGCGCGCGCAGCCCGACGGGTTCACCGCCAGCCCGCCCTCCAGCAGCGCCGACCGACCGAACTTGAACCGGTAGTCCGTCAGCGTTTCTATGCCTGTCGGAGAACGCCGATACGTCACTACAACTCTTACGCTCCCACCGGTCAGTTACAGGCGGTCGCTTAAGATAGATTTCCTAGGATACAACAAATAGGGCTAAATATGGATGTCGTAGTTTTTGTATGGAGACGGCCGCTATATGACGGCACCGCTATCCTAGGAAACCAGAGCATTAGTATAGAGCGAGGGGCAGCACTACTGCCGCGGGTGCTCGGAAACTGATGTCAGTCTATATTGAGGGGCTGAAATTACTTAACCATGAACTAAACACAATGCGGCAAAGTTGAAAAGACGTTGCGACCTGACCATAAACAAGCCTTTGGATCTTGCGACTTAGACACTTGTACTTAAAAATACTTGGAAAAGTTACGGGAGGCGCGCGTCTGTCGGACGCTTCGGATCTTCGAATCGCTCCTTCGGCCTTTGCATTTAGTTAGATTCTTGTACTATTGCTTTGTGTTTGAATACCGAAGTCGAGCATCTCGCGAATGCTTGATGTATTATAATAATTTAGAGTAAGGCCAAGCGCGCACCACGATTATTTGTCCTGCGATAATTACGTCGCAGAAATGCAACGTATGTGTTTATATGTTAGTGCGCGCATATGCGACAAAAAAATCGCAGCGATTTTAAAATTGTGATTTGTCACATTTTTCCGCGATTGTTCGCGACGCGATTGTCGCAAAGTGAATTGCAGCATGCGGAGTTGTATGGCCCCGCGCGCACTATGATAATAAAATCGCACCCCGGCCGGACCTCAGTCGGCATTTCGCTCTCCAAACCCCAACATCTCGGCACCTGCATCTCCAATGGAGTCTCAAAATGAGACGCTAGATGTTGACCATTTAATTATGGAAATAGACGGGGATCACCTTTGTGTTATAAATGCTCAAAGTCATACAGCAATCTCATATTAAAGACACGTTTCATGACAAGCGACTGGTACGAAATCCATGTTGAGAATGAACAAATCGTCGACTTTTTCATCGCAGTGCGCGCAGTGAATTTTCTGCGATATATTACAGCGCGATTCTAAAATCGTGTCGCAAAAATTAATATCATGGTGCGCGCTTGGCCTATAATACCTTAAATGTATACTCCTTCAATTTGAATTTAGAACTCATTATTATTTTTTATTTGATTTTGTTTCTAGTTCTATGCCATATATATAGACTTTAATATTATTTAGAACTGCTAAAAAACAAGATCGGCTTACTTTAAATATTTCGTCAATTTTACCTTTGTTTCTAAAAACTGTGATATTAAAATTATTTTCTCGTAACTGGACTGAGGGGCTACCGCGAAAACCGAAATTCGCAATTTGCGGGGATCTTTCTCTTTTACTCCAATGAAGGCGTAATTAGAGTGACAGAGAAAAATGCTCGCAATTTGCGAACTTCTATTTTCGCGGTTATAGCCCTGAATCTTGTTGCTCACCGATCCGTTCAAAAATATACATAAGAACTGAATATAATTAATAGATATTATAATTATACAATTAATACAGAAATGTAATGGTACTTAATGAAAAGGAATATTGTGTATATTGTTTCGACGAATCAGATACTCTCAATAAAATCTATACATGAGGCCAAAGCTGTTCATAAATATTAAATGACTTTATTATCTCTATACGCCTTACTAACTCTATGAACCTAAAGCGTATATAGTGCGTCAAGCAAATCTTGTCAGTAGCAATGTAAAGCAAACTAAAGTAGGGCAACACTCAAAGAGTAGTATTGCGCTAAGAAAAGCAGCAATGTACAATGTACATCGAAACAAAACTTTTTTTTTCGCTGAGCGCGCCTTGTCACGTACGTCAATTCAAATTGTCACTCGCGGATTCTCTATTGAAAATGTTTGAAATTGTTATTAATACGTATGGACGGACAATTTAAAAGCGGTGTGTGATGTTGATAAAAATGATTAACTAATTTGAAGATCTCAAAATAAAATTGTAAGTGGACTATGCCGTTAAACAAGAATGTATGAATAAAATCATTGCTTCAGCAGGTAGATGTCATACTGGATTTTCATATTTTATTAGATTTTTCAGTTGGCACTGTAGGCATTGTAGGCACCTTAGCTTTAATTAAGCACAGTCTTATTTAATATATTGGTATTTAATGGTAACACAGCAGAAATATCTCTTGAAATAGAATCGATTCAGATTGTAAACATTGTAAACCATTTGTAAACAAACAAGATGATGGCTGTCATTCGCGATCCACATTCCACAGATAAAACACAGATGACACGCGATTTTCGAATTATTAGAACACAGTGTTGCTAACCCGCGATTTTTCAAATTTGCCGCCGTTTGCTACTGACAAATTTGCTTGACCCAGTATATTTACCAATAACAAATAAAGTGATAATAAAAACAACATTAAAATTAAAACTCTATGTGTCCTATTGTGGAAAAAAAAAACACAACGACAGTCAAGAACGGAATTCTTAATTTGAATTTATCAGATTTTTGATATGCCTAGTCCATTGGTTGGAAAGCCCGTTCGAAATTGAAACTTATTTGCAATATAATAAGGTCGTATTTTGTAGATCTCTCTCATACTTATAGTAGGCTATTGAGATAAAATTAAATATCCCACAAAAATAAGCAAGCAGAATTAAACCTTGTGTCAAAGACATAAGTCATAAATTTCAATGCCAAAGTTTTAACTAAGGATGTTTCTCGCCTAATATGAATTGACCAGTGTAAGCATCAGTTAGCTAGCCCTAAGCAACCAAAGGTCAAGCTGCAGTTGAAAAACTAATAAAGATAAACTTAAGCTGATAATTTTCCCGCCGTCTCCATGCTTCTTTAAGTTGGGTATTGACTGGTCAGCTGCCTGTTAGCTATAGTTTTCGCGAAAATCGCCAGGACAGAGGTGAAATTTTTTGTATGAAAACTTGCAACTTTAAATGCATTTTTTGACGAAACTATTGCAGTCTAAAATGAAGTCAAAATCAGTCCATCGACTCAATTTTTTGCAAGCTTTCTAATGGTACCCCACACGATTCTTACAAATGAAAAAAGTTTCAGCCTACCCCTCTCAACCCCCTAAATTTCCCCCTTTAATAAGAAATAAGTAGTTTTGACTTATTCCCAATATGAGTGGTGGTAATTGCTATAACTGTTCCAAATTTTAGGTATCTATGTCAAACGGTCTCTGAGAAAAACGTATTTAACTGATTTGCAAGACCGAAGTGATCCCATAAGTGTTCCGTAAACAAAGTTTTGTACGGAACACTAATAACATACCAGGTAGGCTCTCGAGCACTCGCACGACGGCCGGCTCTGTCAGCCCGAACAGGTCCTCGCCGGTCACGTAGTTGGGCCACAGCTTCAGCACGCCGGGCTCGCCGCGGGCCTCGCGCAACGCTGCCACTGCGTCTAACACCTGGAGAACACAACTAGTGTTTCAAGTCTGTTATTTATATACCTATTACCAGTGGTAACTACTGGGAGTAAAACTTCACCTTAAACCCAGTAGTTACCAGTGGTTAAAGGTGGGAAAAAATTCTCAGTAGTTGCCACTGCTAACAACTTGGAGGGACTAGTGGGAACAACCCTCTAAAATATGTTCAATGGTATAGTGTTCAGTTGTGCAGTGATTATCATCCTGTCCTAGCCGGTTTCGGCCTCGGCGACTGGGTATTCACTGGCTAGTGAGAGCGACGATCGTGAGCTCTCAGGTGGCTGACGTAGCCTATTTTTGCGGTGAATGTACGTCCACACACACCGCAGGTCAGCACCCCTCCGACAAAATTGTAATTTATGACCGCAGGTGGTCGGGCCTTTAACTCGTCGCGCTTCGCG
Source organism: Cydia fagiglandana (assembly GCF_963556715.1). Lineage (NCBI taxonomy): Eukaryota > Metazoa > Arthropoda > Insecta > Lepidoptera > Tortricidae > Cydia > Cydia fagiglandana. Next base: position 5,814,800 of record NC_085936.1, on the reverse strand, counting down.
TCGAGTTCCACTCGCCTCTGCTCTTCAAAGGCTTGCACTTTTGTACTCACTGTATGCATCCACTTGTGCAGTGAAATGGTAGTATAATGAGGTACCTTGGCCCAGGCGGCGCGCGGCGTGGGCGCGCTCATGTCCTGCTCGGACTCGGACTGCAGGCGCACGTGGAAGCGCGGCCGGCCCGCCTCCTCCGAGATCCAGCACACGTAGCGGCAGCGCGCGTTGGCGCGCGTCATCGACCAGTAGAATCTCACCTGACATACAAACATTTATATTAACGTTAACAAATTTATCACATCTGCTTTGGAACATGTTCTTGTCATCATTAATCCCTCAAGTCAGCGTACGGGACTAGGACTAATATAGCTTTTTGACATTTTAAAGTGCTGGGACTCGATCGAGAGTTAAAGAATAAATGGGCAAAAACGCATGAGTTTTCCAATAGTACATTATTGTCGAGGCTCGGAAGTAGCTACTTGCAGGCTGAGGATTCGTTTTAAACGGACGACCTTGGGAGTCCGTTTAATTGAATCCGAAGCCAGCACGTAGCCTTCCAGCCGAGTCATATATAGTGCTTTTCTCAAAAATGGTGCAAGAAACATAAATATCATAGAAATATTTTACAAAAGCAACGTTCTTACGTATATATTTTCACAGAAAAAAGCCCTTGCCGCCTTTTTATTTTTTTAATAAAAAAATAGAAGTGTATTTTTCTGCCGAAAATACGCCAACCTATTTGAGACAGCTAAATAGTCGCGGTACTAATCATCTGTTTGGCTGTTTAATGGGCCTGTGCCTTCATTTGATATGGCCATTTCAACTTTTAAAAAGTTTGGAACTCGAAAAATAATGGAATTTGTATGCAACATTGCAGTCCCAAAATCGAGACTGCAATGTTTTTAACTTTTTAATTTTTGACTGACCATAAACTACGCGCTTCGCGACCTATTTTTTAGACGGCAAAGTCGACTTTGCCGTCCATTTTTGAGAAAAAATATTTGCATCATTCTCTCAGTCAGTTCAAACTACAAGGCGTTTCGCGCCCTTGTCGCCGTTGCAATACGGCGTGTATTATGTCCTACTAAATGGTGTAATCAAATCCCTCAGACCAAATTAAAGTTGTGTTTAGTTTATTTTAAACACTTCGTTCTCTATTGTGCTACTAAATGTAGCTTAGAGCTTCTCACGATCTTATATCCGATAGGTTAGATGTAGTTGGGCGTGTGGAAAGCAACTAGCTGGTGCGGCAGCAGGTGCCCGGGGCTCAGGAATATGAGGCCTCCCACTCGGATGAGGTGGTTGGTGTCAGAGCAACATGACGGGAGCTGTACCAGGAGACAGCACCCGTGGTACTCACGATCTTATATCCGATAGGGTAGATATAGTTGGGCGTGTGGAAGGCGGCCAGCTGGTGCGGCAGCAGGTGCCCGGGGCTCAGGAAGATGAGGCCTCCCACTCGGATGAGGTGGTTGGTGTCCGAGTGCAGCATGACAGACGCGACTTGTCGCTGCTCGTCGCGCGACACGTATACACGACGTTGCACGCTTAGGGTTGTCAGCTCGTTATCTTTTTCGCTCTGAAATATGAATCTTGTTTATAGTTCGTTTTTTTAGCATTAGAAATAAGGTAAACAATCTTGATGTGTCTTTGAATGAAAAACACATTTTAAAAATAAGTAACGGCAAATTCGTAGACTACAAAACACAAGTGGACATTGATGTGCACGTATCAGCTTTAAGCTGCCTGTGTGTATTTACGTATAATAATAATAAATATGTAACAATTATGAATCTAATACGATCATTTATATTCTTCTGCTTTCATAAGTAATAGTTACTGATTTTTAAAAAGCGTTTTTCAGTTAAAAGACGTGTCAAGATCGCTCACCTTCTTGCAAGTTCTTTTTAATGCTAAAAAAACGAACTGTATTAACAACAAACTATGTAGTTACTTTTGGGTTAGCCCCGTGTAAGAGAGGCCTGATTATTAACATTTGTAATTAACAGGTAGTGCGCTACACGTAACCTGCAGCTCAAGCTCAATTTGCCGGCCCAGCTTTTACTACAAATAAAATTATGTTTTTAATTACGATTTATGTTTGAAGGTTTTCTGTTTTTAATGTACTCTGCTGCGGTGTTTAAATCAAACAAAAAGATCCAAGAGTGACTTACCTTGGGTGCGTGTGATGCGCAGAAAGCAGTCTTGTTCTTGTAGAAGACACAGTTGTCTTTGACGGCGCAGCCGAGGTGGTACACACTGCCGCACCGCACCTTTGAATAATTCTTGGAATTAGTCTGTTGTCTCCCAGCGCTATCCCAGCAATTCTTTATTAGAGTAACATTAAGACAGATGATTTAGAACAACATAAAAACTGGAAAAGTTTCTTTCCTCAAGGTACACCCAGCCGTAAATTGCAAGGTCACTTTATGAATGATATTGATTTATGTGTCCATGCAATTTTGCAGCTCAAAGTAAATTATTTGTAAATATTCTTAATTTAACCTCCCCATGGAAATCCGGGGGGGAGGCCTTTGCCCAGCATTGGGACACTACAACAGGCTAATTAGAAAAAAAAACCTCTTGAGCCCCAGGGACGAGAGATATCGCCTCCGAAATGACAATCAAATTTAAATTTATAACTTCAAGATCTCTTTTTGACTGGCAAGTTTAGATCCCTGGGATTCCAGAGGTTAATTTACTGAAAGTTTGCTCTGTTTTGTAACGGATTTAAGATGAACGAGAAAGTTGAAAGATGAGATATAATTATTTACCTTGAAGCAGCGCACGGTGGCGCCGAGGCGGCGGCACACAGCGCACGTGGCGTTAGAGCCGGCCGCTAGCGCAGTCTCCACGTTCATCAGCGCGCCGCTCACCGTCTCGTACACTCCCTCAGACCACAGCGCACAGTTCAGGTGCACCCATCGATCCACGTCACAATTCAGTAGCCTTGAAACACCATCCGCCACTCCGTCGCCCTGGATCCCGCATAGCTCGCAACGTCGAGAATCCTCCGTAGTCACCGGCATTATAGCGACCCCAGTTCTGAATACAAGTTCGGTGAGCTCCCGGTCCGTGGGCCGTTTGTACTTTACGGGCGGTCCGATGCACCCCGGCGACCACGCTTTGTAGCGAATGCCTCTGTATTTTTCCTTCTCTACGCTCTGGTTGCTCTTTTCGTCTGATTCGTTCTTGAGGTCTTCATCTAAGCCGCCTAATCCGACGTCCTCGCCGACTTCTTTCATCAGCTCGTCATTGTCCAGTGAGTCTATGAAGGACAGGTCCATTTTTTCGTCCTTGATGTCCGGTTTGATGTCTAAATCGTCCGTTTCCATGCTCTCTGTGGACGCCGTGTCGAAGTCATCACGGTCTTTAGATAGGTTCGTCTCGTTGTCAGACTTGACGTCCTCTTTTACGGGCGCTTTCGACTTTCCGTCTAGAATGATGTTTGTGGGCCGCCAAGCGAATCGTTCGTAGCATTGCGTGCTACAGAAGTATAATTCTGAATCGCTATCGCACAGGATGTCTTCGGCGTTGCCTTTGTTTGCTGATAGCAATGGGAATTCGGACGCCTTTGCTCTGACGACCGAATCTAATATTACTACATCACAGTGACGGCAAAACTTAGCCGCTCCGTTGAGTATGCTTTGAATGTCAATAGGCGTGCCCTCCTTCCCATCTTTGCCTTTTGACCTGTACAGCCCCAATTTGTGGGATGGTGGCGTAGCTGTTCTTTCTACGATTTGGTAGGAAGTTGGCGGTGGTATGTGTAAGATCCCCGCAAGTTCTTTCAATACGCCTAGTATATCTTCAGCGGCACCGGATGTTAATGTTAGTGTTACTGTTACGTTTTCGTTGCTCTCTGTGCTGCCTGGCGAGTCGACAGTCTTCATGGGCGAGTCTGAGTCGAGGCACTTCAGCGCCGTCGAGCCATCTTCGTCCTTCAAATGGAACAGTGAGACTGGTTTGACTCTGATGGGAACAGGCGCGATGAGAGGTATGATCGGGGACACTTTACCGGACATTGCGGAATCACTGTCTTCATCTTCTTCGTCGTCATCAATGAGTTTTAGACCAGGGAAGCGGTTCGCTGGTTCAATATCAAGGCACTCGGGACTCGAACAGCTCACTATGCTATCTGGAGTATCCGTGTCTCGCTCCTTACAAATGAAGTCCAATTTCTTATCTTCTGGATCTTCATCAAACACGATCGGCTGGAATTCTTGATCGTAGAAGCCTCTTTGAGTAGACGCTTGCGGTTTCTCCGGCAGTGGCTCGTCGTCGCCAAAAGGCTTCGTGTTGTAGTAATCAGCGACATTCGGAATCTTTGCGTTGCCGAATTCTCCAACCAGATCACCCTTCATAATATCGTAGTCCTTGTTCTTTAATTTTGTCAAGTCTCCGGACCCGAAAAGTGGGCAGACTGCAAAGTTAGTAGTTAGGGACGGTTCTTGAATTTGCATTGGCTGCAGTAGCCGGAGCTGAGCCATCAGATTGTCAATAAACGTATCATAATCTTCCTCGTAGCGAGAGCCCTTTCGCGGTCTCTTCTTGGCGTTCGCTGCACTCACATTGTTCTCTGCTGCCATTTTCATGTTCAGTTGTAGTTGTTTCCTCTTCTTCTGTTGATATTCTCGCCTCTTGCGTTTTTTGGCCTCGGAAGGCGTTTCGGGAGCGTTAGCCTCCGCGGAAGGATCCATGTTGACGCTTTCAGGAAACTCTTCCTTCATTGGCTGGTCGAGTTTCCCTTGGTCTGAAGCAGTGGAGACTCCAGAGGTTGCGGATTGCTGGGAGCTCTCATCGAGCAGCTCTTTCTTAACATCCATGGGAGTGAAAGGTCTCATGACAGGGCTTTGTTGTGGCGGCGTGACTTCCTTCTTTATCGCTTGATGGATTTGTTGAGCGTCCATGCCCATGGGGTACATTGGCATCGTTTTTATTGTCGGTGAACTCTCCGGCAACGGCGTGGTCTCTTCTTTAGTCATAATTTTCATACTCGGTTTTCGTACGTCCATGAGCGACTGTGTGGAGGAGTGCATCAAAGGTGACATAGAAGATGTCGGGATGGTAGTCTGCATGGGCATGCCTTGCATCGTCTGAATAGTCTGCATGCTCGGTCGACTAGTGTACGGAGAACTGACTTGTGTATTATGCGTCATGATTTGCCGTGGCGAGTTTTTAGGTATTTCCACTTCTTGTGATAAGGCTAGGGTAGGTGGTGGGATTGAAGGTCTAGCTAGTTGGGCTTCTAGCGAGGGTATTGTCCCTAAAGCCGGTGCGGTCCTTTGAATAGTCATCGTCCGCTGCGGGACAACAGTTGCGGCCGAGGTAGTGGTCTGCAGCAGTTGTTTTAACAACACATTCTGAGACTCATCATTCCTCTGATTGGCTGAACCCTGCTGTATGATTTTGTTGCCAGCGTTGTCTGTAACGATCGTAGAAGTCGCCGTCGGCTCGTCGGTCTCCATTGGTTCCGATTTCACAATGACAGATTCCACGCTATGCCTTTTAGTAGGCTGTATGTGACCTACAATAACTTCTGTCTTGGGTTCATCGGTAGATTTAGATCGTTTCAACGGCGAGGTTAATTGCGTATGCAATAATTTGGAAGACGTTATAAAATTAATTGGTCCCTGGGCAGGTTTCGTCTGCATTTGGTTCATTTGGCTCATTCCTGGGCTAACTAGAGTGTGAGCGCGGACGGTCACATTTGGCGGTGGTTCCTTGCCCATTACAGGTCGCGACGTCATTACCAACGCTGGGGGTTGACTGGAGCTAATGCTTTGAGGGTTGAAAGGGAGATTGCCTGTATTAATTTGTCTCGTGGGCTGAAGTAATGTATGCCCTAATATGCTCGTAGGCAATGGTTGTCCCTTTTGGAATCCGCTGACAGTGGTCGTAATAGTGTTGTTGGAATGCATTATTGACTGCGGCGCGGACGAACTGTGTATTTTAGAGAGCGCTGGCATTTGAATAATTTGGGAAGCTACAGACGTAGCGTTCATGTCTTCGTTAGAAGAGAAACCCTGGTTAGTTATCAGGGGTGATTGAGCAGGGGACTTCATTAAGGTATTTTGCATGCCCACAGGAGAGCTTATGGGAGATGATACTGTAGGGGACTTTCTGTTCTGACCCATTGATGATAGCGTGTTGACGCGAGACCCGAGCATTTGTGCCGCGCTCATGGGCAAACTGTCTGAATTAGGGATGGACGTTATCGGTTTCTCCATCCTCTGCACTGGTGACGGCCTCGAAGCCGCAACTTCAACTTTGGACGACGGCAGAAGGTTCTCGAAATTGACTTGCGTGGGGGCTGTGGCGTCACTATTTTTTCTCATTAGCGATGATACAGTTTGAGCATCCACTTTCGACGTGGCTGTATTTAGGGAAGACATGATGGTCCGCAGTTGTTGGGATACGTTCGCCATGTTAGATTGTAACTCTGATGGCTGAGAGAGCGGGGAGAGCTGAGGCACAGTAGCGGACTGTAAGCTCAATCTGTCCGTATCTCGTTTAGGGAAACTGTGTTGCTCCATTGGTTCCTTATTTTCCGGTTTTGCGGCAGGATTTACGTTAGGATTTTGTGGAGCATGAGTTTGAGGATTCGGTTTAGGATTAGGTTGCTTCATAAACGGTTTAGCGTCATCTGTTATATTCTCTAGCATGCACAGCATGTCTTCGAACGTCTCCACGCGTTTCTGATTACCTTCCACAGTTTCCGCGTGTTCTTGCATAGTGATGTCATTCAAATACCTCTCCTGTGACGGAGTAGGGGATGGTATGGAAATCTGTACGGATTCTTGAGTCATATCAGATGTGATTTGCATGTTGGAATCGATGACCATCTCTTTAGTTTGGTTCGCGATAGCTTTAATGGTCTTTACCACGTTTTCTTGCGCTTGTTTGTCAGCTGCTGACGTATTTTGTGACTGATCTGAGATCGATTTGTTATAAGAGAGTAATAGGTTACTTTGTAGACTGTCTTCAGGTTTATCTTCGTCGTCCCCTTCCATGATGTTGTCGGGAATCTTTTCTGGTATAGGATCGGGGCTTTTTATGTCCGCCTTTCCAAGCAGCAATGGCGTTCTATCAGTTATACATAACGAATGTGGCAGTTCAGTCTGCTGACTGATTTCAGTCTCAATGTCGATATCTTTGCTTGTTTCTTTGATTATTGGAGGTGGTTTATGATCTAAATGAGCTAAACCTTGGGAGGTCATCGCACCCAAATGTTGCGCGGTAGTAGTTATCTGGTGTATTTCTTTGTCCGCGTGGGTGTCAGAGGCAACCGTGCTGTCAGGGGACGCCGCTTCATCTTGGAATATCTTTGCCGGCAATGTCGCGTCATGCGTCACTGAGAGACTAGAGAGCTTAGTGTTAGATAGCGACAAAGCCATTGGCTTTTCAATGGTTTTGACGATCTTTTGTTTGACTTGATGTTGCGTTAGTATCGACACTGGTACTCTGGACGCGCCGGCCGCGGTATTGGACGTGGCGAGCGTAATCACTGGATTCAGGGTTGCCGTTTTAGGTATGTTCGAAGATATAACGCTGATGACTGAGCTGATCGGCTTCGATTGTGGGTGCGTGGACATGTTGATAGTTAAGGGTGGATTATTTAAATTAAGAGGCACTTTTTTGAGCTGAGGTTTCGCACCGGCACCATGACCGCCGATAGGAACGGAAAGGCTCTTTAACACGGGCACTGAAATGGTCTGGTTTGCGATAGAAACAGAAGCGACAGTCGCTTGTGAGACTTCGTTTAGAATCTTATTGTTGGCATGCGGGGAGAGCACGGTGGCGCTTAAGACTGGTAGCCTCGACAAGGCACTGCTTTGTGACGGATTCACCAGCTTGTATTGCTGTACGTTAGGGGAAGCTTTATTAGCAGTGGACAAGCTTATAACGGCTACAGTTTTTGTTGTAGTCTCGGTTCTGGTAGTAGTTTTCTCAGGGATAGTTTCCTCCTCCATTTCGTCCTCAGGTTTCCCGCTGTCGATGAGCTCCTCAAAGTCCTCCTCGGTCGCGATTCGTTCCTCGGGCGATATCGCTCCCGGCTCCACTACCACTATATCGGCGTCGTCTAGGTGTTCCTCGACTATTTCCTCTATATCGTCATCGTCGTCTTTCGCGAAGCCCATTCTCGCGGCGTCGTCGGACATGGCCGAGTACTCTACTCCATCAGACGAGTAGAGTACGAATTCTCTCGTTTCGCTGGGGCTCTGACTGGCGGACTCCTCGGACGGCCGCTCGTCGGAGGTGCCGGGGGCGCTCTTGCCGGCGAACCTCGGGCGTGGGGGTGTTCGCCGCTTTAGTATGGATACTTTGTTGATGTGGGGTGGCCTGCGGCGGTCGTCGTCCTTGTTGGGCCACACGGGGGCGCCGCCGAATAGGCCAACCTGAACAAAGCAAAATATTCAATACATGGTATACATACGAGTGAGAACATAAATAAAATTACCAATAAACTAATAATCTCACAAAGTGGAACAAAACCTGTCTTTAAAACAAAACAATTCGATAAAAATAATTGTCTTTGATAACCTAACCCAACCCAACCATCAAAAGGTATATCTAATTTATATACATGCCATTACCATTATTATTTCGACAAGATTTGTTATAATTCCCGTTTATTTGACGTTGGACTGTACTTAATATGACGTAAATAGGAAGGAAGCGCTTCAACTATACTCTGTATCTTTGTATTTAAATAAAAGTAAACAAAATCTACCCTCAAATGGCTCCTTATGCCAGTTGAGAGTAGATGAAAACATGACACGATCAAATAATGTAGGTTAAAGTCAGGTCGTTCAGTGACTAATCCAGGCGGTTTTGTAATCGGTCGGTTAACCAGTAAATGTTATAACTACCCGAAAATATTTAAATACCTAAAGATACAGACTATAATTTCAAATGCATTAGGTACCTTGAAGTATCTGTATCCGGGCGGGATGGGCGCCATGTGGTGGTGGTGGCCGCCGCCGTGGTCGGCGTGCGGCGCGGGCGAGGCGGCGGGCGACGCGGACGGCGTGGGCGTGCGCACGTGCGGCGAGCGCGACAGCGACGGCGACGGCGGCGCGCCGCCCATCGGGCTGTACTGCTGCCGTTGCAGCATTTGTTGCCGCTGGAATATATGTTACATTACTCGAGTGCACCACGTGAAAATAAGGCTAATTTCGAGGTCTTAGGATCTATGCTCAGTTTAAATAACAATTAAATACAGGGTGGCTAAAAAATAAGTGCGTTCCCGTTGCCAGGGAGGTTTTGGGATTATACTGAGCAACTTTTACTATGGAACTAACCTCGAAATCTACAATGTCGAAAAAAATGTTTTTTATTGCATTCATGACGTGACGAAGAACCACCTCGTTACCTCGTTGTTTTCGAGCTGAACAAGTTACGGTTAAAACAGACAAATAAAATTAAATTAGGTCAGTATTTAACTTATCCTTATCCATTCATTCACTTGCCTTACATACTCGTACAGTCATCAGCAATAGTATATATCTTACACAACTAGGGCCGCAAAAATATATGACGCGCTCTTATTGCGCTCCAAATAAGAACGTGTCACATATTTTTGCGGCCCTAGTTGTGTAAGATACTATTGCTGATGACTGTACGTATCTTACCTAACTATCAAAAATAATCCTCATCCTCATCAAATTCTTACTGAAACGGTTGATGAAGTGGCTAATGGTTATCTAGTAGTAATTTCTAACTTAATTCAGATTAAGTATACAATTTTGACTTCATTACACCACGGAAGATGATGACGATTAAAGTATGGTAACTACTGGTCACTTCATTTGAGGTATACGTATAGATGGAATACTCACCGCCATCTCATTGGCAGGGTTGCCGGGTGAAGGCAGAGGCTGAGGGCTGCCGAGCGGCGACGTCTGCTGCCGGCTGCCGAACGGCACTCCCACTCTCATTCCTGACAAATATTCACATTATATTAAGCAAATCAATAGATAATACATTAAGAGGAATAGAAACCTTAGTATTGCGATGGTTTTATATAGTCTACAATTTTGTTTCTATAAATTCCTCAAAAAGCCGAAAGCGCTAGTTACTTGACGCACGACTAACATTTTGCAACAGGATTAAGGCTCGGAAACCGTATTTGTCAATATTTTGACAGCTAACAAACCGGTTCACAATTCCGGCTAACCATCGATGCATAGGTTATAGGTTCTCGCGGGCTTGGTTTCCGCAACTCGACGTTGCCGCCGACGACTTCTGGGAGAGACCCCGGTGAGCCGAGTTGTGCCCGGTATTCTGCCTCCCCTGGGCATTCGAGAATGACGTGGGCGGCTGTCTCCTCTGCCTCCATGCAAGCTCTGCAGATTGGGCTATCTACCATCGATGCATTACTAGAGAGCGATTTCAAAACTTTGCGTTGCTCTATCCTACGAAGACCAAAAGTAAGCCGAATCTGTTTTATCCGATGCTAGTTTCTTACCTTGCTGGTGATGCGGAGGCCTGGCGAAGCGGTTGGGCAATGGAGAACAACCGGGCGCTGGCCGCGAGAACCGACTCGTCGTATAATCCTGTTACAATACGGAATACAAGTTCGATTTTGAAGTTTAGATACTTCATAGTATTTTATAGATGGTTAGGGCGTCATCTCACTCAACTACTAGAAAAATAGCAATGTAATAATAAGACTCAAGTATTTTTTTGGTGAACACATTAACTGTATAATGAGATTAATGAGTTTCTTACCGACTGCATCTGAGGTGAATGTGACGAAACCGGGCTTTGTATTTGTGATTGTTGATATATCTATAACAAAGACACAGTAGTTTTTTTTAAATATCTCTTTACACAAAAATATCTTTAAGATTCAATCGGCCAGAATGGAAATTACTACAATATAGAGCGTCTTATAGTGGCCACGACCCTTAGACGTGATAATTTGACATACAAGTCTGATTTTATTTTATTAGCATTGACTATTTTCTTAAAAAAGCTGGACCAACTGCTTTTTTTTTTATTATGAATGGGCTTACTCATGGCCACAGACTAGCCGAGGCATAGACGTGGCCTACGATGGAGCGAGCTCGCCCAGAAGGTGCCTGTTCACTCTTGATTTGAAGGTTGCCGGGTTATAAGAACACGGAAATATAGACGCCGGCAAGGAATTCCATTCCTTGGCAGTGCGCATAAGGAAAGTGCTTGGAAGTGCTATGTTTCTTATAAAGATATATGTACTCGTAAATATCTTTGCAATGAGGATTATTGTCAGTTAATAGTGTAAATGACTATAGAAAATTAAAAGACTTACTTGTGGACTCCTACTAGGCGTCGGCAACTGCGGGCTCGTTCTCTGAGCTTGCAACTGTTGCAGGAAATGTTGCGGCGACATCGACGACTGCATCGGGCTCTGCTGCGTGTGCATCGGCGACTGCTGCATGTGCATAGGCGACTGTTGCGAGTGCATCGGCGACTGTTGAGGATGCATCGGCGACTGCTGAGATATTTGACTCTGTTGATGTAATGGAGACTGATGCATTGGGCTCTGCTGATGTAACGAGCCTTGTGCATGCATCGGGCTCTGTTGCGGATGCATAGGGCTCTGATGCATAGGACTCTGGTGCATCGGGGACTGCTGCGGCACGTTAGACTGCTGCACGTGCATAGGGGATTGTTGGGAGTGGAGCGGAGACTGCTGGGTATGGAGAGGTGATTGCGTCGAGGGATGTAAAGGTGATTGCGACGTGTGGTGTAAAGGAGATTGTTGGGAATGCAGCGGCGATTGCATTGGCGAGGTCAGGTGGTGTAAAGGCGACTGTGGCGCTAAGGAATGTAAAGGAGATTGCGAATGTGGGGATTGCACGTGTAGCGGCGACATGGCGGGTCTCGTGCCGGCTGGGCGCGGAGTTTGAGCGCCCGCAGGCATTGTGTTCCGTACTCCTAGTTGCTGCTGCCCAAATTGCACCATCCCGACGGATTGTGGTCTCTCTTGAACCCCGGAAAGCTGCCTGACTAGTTGCTGTTGAGGAGATCCCGTTTGTTCTATCACTAGCGTTCGTCCGCTTTGGAGGATGCGGCCTTGAGCGTTGAGCGGCGACGTCACTAGACCTATCCTCTGCTGTCCGTCTGAGCTTAGGACAGTTTGCTGGTTCCTTATAATCTGTTGTTGCTGAACAGTTCCCTGCAGGCCTATTTGCATCGGCCGGTTGATGGCGGTTTGTTGCATTTGTGGCGATTGAGGAATGCTCTGGTTCTGAGTGTAGACGGTCTGGTTGGTTGTGATCTGTTGTTGACTTATAACAGATTGTTGTGCTAACTGAGGATTCTGCTGGCGTTGTTTCGTCTCGTATTCCTGGAAAATGGTTACATAATGGAGATATGATTTGACTGGGATCATATCTCGTCACATAATAATTGATTGTCATAATGTAATAGTACGGATAAAACTCTTTTCGCATATTTTTTCTACAGCTGAAACAGAAAGTATTTTCTAAAATATTTTGCATAGGTTGTATAGAATGGGGTAGGTTAGGTTAGGTTTGTGTTATAATTTTTCAGAAATGGGTCATTCCATAATAAACGCTACCAAGGGTTCAAAAATGAAAATTGGTTTATGAAGTCAACACTAACCTATTTCCATAGAAAACATACCAAACCTTCATGTCAGAAAAAATACCCGAAAAAAAACCATTTTTTACATGTTTTCCATGTACTTGATCGCAACGTTTTAAATGATAGGCGTAAAACTAAATTTATACAGCGATATTGGCAAGACTAATTAAAAAGAAAATAACTGTAAACTGTTACAAATTTCTCGCAGTTATTTCAGGTAAAATATCGTAATTTTATAATTTGTCTTTAAAAATATTAAAAAGCATGGATTAATTGGTTTTTAGAAGAGTATTCTAGACTGTGGTCTCAAACTAACACCCGAAACGAAAAAGAGATAAAAGTATGTGTAACTTTTCCCGTAATTAACTACAGCTAAACATGTTTTGCCAAAGAAAGGCTATGATGTGAACCTATTCAAATGTGTAATAATTATTGTTTGCGTCTGCTTTAGTCGTATGTTTTAAAGTTTGAAGTTGTGTAACACCCGAAAAGTGGTGACCGTCCGCCTGTCCGTCCCCGGCTTTTCTCCGTGGTGGTTAGTGCTAGAAAGCTGCAATTTGGCATGGATACAAAAATCAATCATGCCGACAAAGTAGTAACACAAAAATTCCAAAAATTTTTTTTTTTTAAAGTAGCTCCAGTACAAAACATTTTTTATTTTTTTTCGCCTTTAATCCTGTGGTGTGGGGTGTCGTTGGATAGATCTTTCAAAATGAATACGTGTCACCATCAACCATTTTTTGATTAAGTGAATATTTTCGGAAATATTCGAATCGAAAGAAAAATAATTATGATATCTTCGAGAAACAGTTTTATTGTTAAGATTAATGTATTTAATACTAATTCAGCATCTATTACTTATGATTTTAATCGAATTTATTTAAAATACAATAATTGCAATAAAATGAGCCATAATTTCGTATAAATCTGTCTTTATTTCGTACTCGTAACACCCGAAACGAACCATGAGTAACACCCGAAACAGGTAATTTATTTTATTAAAATTAAACAAAAAGTGATACTAAGTGTTACTTCAGTGTTTCAGTAGACTATACTAACTATTACTACTTGACATAAATAAAACTGGAGGTTACTTGACAAAATTCGCTAAAATATGCATTTTGGTACTGATGGTCAGAAGGTATAGGCCAATTCGCGTAACGCCCGAAACAGCTACTTTTTAGTGATTCTCTCGTTATTGGTCTTATACTTTAATTATGTGTGTACAGGAAAAGAAAATATTATCAAAGTAGTAGATGAATCAATAGTTATAACCTCGTAGTTCCTGTTACAATATCGATTAAAACCTTATTTTATGAGTTCAAGTGTAACACCCGAAACGGTGGAATGACCCAAATGTTAATATTTCCAGCACAATAATAATTATGAGAAATGAGTTTTATGCGTTATATTACATTAGGAAAATTAATGATTATGCAACCCAATATGGACCCGATTTGACTATATAATAATTAACAAAATAATTGACTTGATAAAGTGGTGCAATTTTTTTTTTATTGAGACACTTGTATTATGGCCGCTAAAAGTTGCAACATAGTGAACATTAAGCATAGAAATCGATGCTTTTTTTCTTTTCGTAACGGTGTAACTTTGGCGCTCAGACACAGACTAGCATTTGAACGTAGTTTCCATACAGTCACGGCTGACTACCCAGACGTGTTATTGTTTCACTTACTTGTATGAGCATGCTGTGTTGGCGGGACTGCTTCCTAGCGGCCTCGAGGTGCTTCTGCAGCGCGGCCTGCTCGGCCGACACCCGCCGCAGCTCCGCCGCGTCGTTCGGCATCAGCTCGTTCCCAGACTTGCGCAGCTGCCGTTGCTTGCTGTTGAGCGACTATAAACAGACCACGACATGAAACGGAGGAAGGGAGCGAGTCGTGAGGACAATCCCCGGTTAGTACATATCATTCGGTTACCACACAGTGCGACCCCCCGGGTGTAACTAGTACCTGCGAATGAGTCGGAGCTCGGAGGAGGCTATCACGCTACTACCGTAAAGCTCACGAACACGAAAGCGGTCTACTGCTCACCTTGCGGATCTTACGGAGCTTCTGGACCTCCTGCTCGTAGTAGCGCAGCTGGTCGGCGGCGAAGGCGTTGTAGGCTTTGAGCCACTGCTCGTAGACACGGCGCTGGTGGTGGTCGGAGTCGGAGGCGGGCGGCGGCGGCGCGGGCGGCGGCGCGCCGGCGTACAGCGGGATGGAGGGCGCGGGCGGCGCGGGCGGCGCGGCGGGCGGCGCCACCTGCGCATGCGCCGGCGCGCCCCACTCGCCCTCCCGCTCCTGCTCGCGCTTCTCCTGCTCCAAGAGCTCCTCCAGAAGCAACGGTTGCTCCTGGTTTACGTTCTGACGGTTAAATGTTTGCCTTTCACGTTTCTGTTATTCGCTATGGTCCCGCTACCGGCGTCGGTGGCGTATCTTCCCCGTCAACATTAGGATGCTTTCTTTATTCTTTACAGATTGATACAATGCTTTTTTTCAAGGTACATCATTCTGAATTTAAACAATGCAAATTGAGATTATGATATACCCATCTCATCTTGGATGAGAGGTCGACTGAATCGATAAAACTTGATTCTAACTTTCTGTATTAAAATTTACAATTACTTATACTAAATAGGAATCTTTAGATCAGTCGACCTCGGTTGTCTACTGGGGAAGTTTACGGATGGCATGTGAGCTTACGTAGGAAGTTTGGTGTCACACACGGCTTACTGATACTGCTTGGCAAGGAGTCAACTAATAGTGTGCAAAATACTAATAGCAGTTCTCTGATAGAGTGAATAGTACTACTACATAGTGCCAGAATATATAAATCATATTTTCTATAACAAAATATGCTAAATACTTAAGTAGTTGTAAAGTGATTTACTATTGCAATATTGTATTTAATATATTTGAGATATTACTGTGATTCTTAAGAGTATATCCGAATGAAAAATATTGAAGTCTCATCTTCATTTATTTAATATTGCACAAATGACAAAAATTCATCGTACTTACAAGACGCGGAGTTTAACAGTCAAACTTCAAAGTAGATATATTGTGGGCTTCGAGCAACACGGAAGGGAGGCGGCATTCGCACTATTTCCCCTCTGCCGAGGTACAAGATTAGCGCGTCAATAAAATCTAGCGCGGGTAATAAAACTAGTTGCACTTGGATTTTTCACTAGACTGAGTCCAGATGCGCGCGTGAACACTGCTGCACAAAAATGCCTGTTTGCTCGGTTTTTTGTTATAAAAAGAGGTCGGGGACATCAAATTTACAAAAAGAAAGTGTTACATTTCACATGTAATATTTTTTTTACATATCATACGTTTAATTACATTTAAATACAATTATTATATTTTAGTCTCAAGTAATTGTTGGATTTATCGATT
The DNA here is from genome assembly GCF_963556715.1 of Cydia fagiglandana. Lineage (NCBI taxonomy): Eukaryota > Metazoa > Arthropoda > Insecta > Lepidoptera > Tortricidae > Cydia > Cydia fagiglandana. The sequence goes on along the minus strand of NC_085936.1, from coordinate 5,798,808 downwards.
TTACTCGCTCAGTACAAATTGCGGATCGGTCGAGCGACAAATCCGACTTCTCATCTCTCAGAATACAATGACATACTTCAAAGAAAATGTGTTAGTGTACGTGTTGTGACACTAGTCACTCATCCGTACACAAAAAGAGATCGAGGTTTGCAAGATTTGTCTTTGACGTGTGTCATTTTCTATGTATTTGTGTCGTCATTACAGAGGGCCTACCGCAAACCACGTTCGACGTGTTGCCTCCCTGTCACACTCACGTATGAATTTACAAGTGCCATAGAGAGGCAACACGTCGAACGTGGTTCGCGGTAGGGCCTTTGATTGGATTTTGTATGTAATTGTGTGAGAAGTGCGACTGTGTGCACCTTCCCCCCGCGAAATATGGCAGAATGATTTGTACGGTGAGATATTGCTTGGGCCCCTCCCTTCCGACGTGTCGGAAGCCGGTGTTGCTCGAAGATTGTGGGCATCTTAGAGTTCCATATTTAAAAATTAACCTGTCGCTAAAAGCTAGTTATTAATTTCGTTTAGTTGTACCACTGTATATATATTGTATGTAAATAAATGATTTTACCTGTCGCTAGTTTTACGACCCATAACCCGACAAATGTCCCACCACCGTGACAGAACAAGATGAGACAGGGATATCCTCGAGGTTTACAATCATAATACAATACAATAGTTTCTTTATATTTTAGTATCGTTTAGTGCTGGTTTATGTACTTATAGTACGTTAGTGTATTAGAAGGGATGCTGAAAGGTAAAGGTTAGTTAGTACGCATGCATGCGGCGCAGGCAAGTTACAAGCAGAGACACGTAAATGTTGCAAGGCCCCTATCGACAGCTACACTCAAAAGCAAAAACGGGTACATTTCGTTATGACTATATAAAATGTACCAGTTTATTACTCTTGGTTTTTAGGGATAGAAAGGATAGTCGGAAACAGGATCTAGGAAGCATTCATTTTTATTCCCAAAGAATTAATTTAAGATATGTGTATAATTTATTTTTTACTGGAAGATTTTACTAGAGTTGGAATCGAAGACACCCCGGATATATTTAAAGAAAACCTAACATTTTAAAAGGGGAAATGGTGATCCAGGAAGCTTCTAAGGTTCAGGTGCATTGTGAATGTCGGGACTAGCCAGCTTATATATCAGTCACAGCAATGCGATACAACTGAACACGACTAAAGTTTTAAAGGACACTTTTGTGATATTTATCGGTAATTTAATTATGATTTAGGAGACATGAGGTGCTTTTTACGCTTCACAAACGAATAATGACGTAACTAATACTGTCACGCTCAGCATAAGAGCAGTAACTCATCTTGTAATGTCATTCAATTGTATACTTTGTACTTGTACGATATGTCTTACAATTGAAACAGATTTTCAAATGAGCTACTGCTCTTATGCTAAGCGCGGAAGAATACTGAACCCTAGAACATCTACTCGTAAGTAATTAGTCGCCGAAATGTATGTAATACATAGCAACTTTTTATCGCGACTCCAGATTAGGTACATAGTAAAAGTCGTTCAGGATGACCCATATGTTTCACATGTAGTATGAACAGACATATACTACTATTGATTTTTTTTTCTTAGTGTACGTAGAAAAACACGTTGTAAAATTATTATAGAAAGGAGTGCATGAAACATATGCTACATAATATCAAACGCGACGGAAAATAATAATCGAGTGCCAAATTAAATTTAAAATAAAACGCAGCGTGTAAATAACAGCTACATGATGCCTCAAGGTGACCGCTCCGGGCGTTGCACATTTGTTAGGAGTGTTAGGACGTCTATTGAAACCACATTTATCAACATAATGTCAAGAATTTGCACTCTATTATTATAAGTTTGTATCTGGGCTAATCTTTGAGCGTTTTGACCGCGCGTTTTGGCGTGTGAAAGAGGCTTATGTCGCGTAAGTATTCCGCCATCATTCAAATGTTAAAATTATATTATTTCGCAGTCATAGAAAATATATGGTGTGCAACTGTCCAAAATTACATCTTAAACACTCGTGTTATAATGAAACTCATAAACCCACACTCATATTTTAAGGCCTCTAATTATGTGTCTGTTGCACAAACTACTATATAAATAAACAATATCTGGGAGACCGACCTCGGAAAACATATAAAAACTCAAATATGCGCGTCTTCCCTAAGACTAGCGAGATCGATTGTTCGCCCCTAAAAACCCCCATATAGCAAATTTCGTCGAAATCGTTACAATAGTTTCCAGGATCCCCAATATATATATGTATATATCTATAAATAAATATATATGCAAGAATTGCTCGTTTAGGCCCACTTGCACCATTCCACTAACCCGGGGTTAACCGGTTAAACCTGGAGTTACCATGGTTACTAGTACAATTTGACACTAGGTTAACGGTTTAACTGTTTAACCTCGGGTTAGTGGAATGGTGCAAGTGGGCTAATGGTATAAGAGTCGTGTTCAGTTGACCGCGTAGCACTACCGTGTGGGATGTGGAGGGTCACAGGACGGGTGGGGTCGGGTGACGGGGTGAGGGGGTGACGGGGTCGGGTGGTCTGACCTGCAGCAGCAGCGGGCGTCGATGCAGCCAGTCGCCCCAGTCCGCCGCTTCATAGGGCACCTGCCCAACAACCATCGATCACCGACATGCAACCAACATCATCGCCAACTACGCTTACGACATACGAGTTTTTTTAACCGCCATCGTAATCCTACTCGCCCCTTAATGTTAGTTGTTTATCGACCTGGTTCGACAGTTTTGACACATTCGTTGTACCCATTTTAATTTCGTGCCAACGTGTTCCTATTCGTCCATTTTTGAAACACATTATAATTTTTACAAGCATCTTAGTTTTGATGAACGTATTTTTGCGCGAGCGTGCCTATTTCTTTTCACCCCTTATTGAAATTTGTTGTCCTATCTAATCCCCTGTTAAATGAGTATAGAACCGTCTACGGCATGATGAATACTTGAGAAAAAGAGAAATCATTTTTTATTATTTTGTTCGTCTTTTTATAATCTGAAACATATTTGTGAGTCTGTTTAGCTAACGGCTAGAGCTTTTGAAGCATTTTATTATAATAAACGTGATTTAATGAATACTTGTGGTTTTGATATTCGTACGTGTTTAACAATCGTGTTGAACTTTCCTGTTAAATTTTTAAATATATATTAGCAAATTACCTTCTCCTGTTTTCCTCATTTGCCAGGACGTAAAGTAAATTTCAATAACTCAGTGTGTCGAAGTCCAATTCGTATAAAAAATAAGCATATAATGACAGCTAGTAAAAAAACTCGTATTGATTAATGGCGACATCAAAATACCCATGCAATATTAGTCTTCTAAGCTTGTCAATGGAACAAGCGCTTTTAAATTTGGAAGTGTATATACACCGTACGAACCGCCACCAATATGTAGACATTTTAATATTGCTAGGGTCTCTCGATCCTCACGTCTGCGATGAGATCGGAACTGAAGCGGACTGAACATCGTCTTTATTGGTTCACATTTAGGGGCGATTATCGTGTGACAGCCAACATAACATCAACAGTGGCACGATGTGAACCCAAGCTAGTACGGCATACACTTAAAGCAATCAAACTTGATTCGACGTACAAAGTACTCGTACTATCAGAAAGCGTCTACGTCGAACAAATTCAATCAAAAACATGTAGATAAAAATATTACTGCATGCACGACAATGTATCAAAATCCTCCAAGATGAACTTATTAATGCTAGCATTACTTCATTAGTAAGTTTTACTGATTCGCAAGTATCATTCAGTTGTAAGTGGAAAATTATCATGTTTACATTTAGTTTCTATGTTATCTAGGGAATCGATTAAGTATTTGAATGTTAGAGTGACTCGATTTGGTGACTGGTTATAGATTGACTTAAAACAATTTAGGTGTTGAACGTCCGGACCGGTGCATGGCTGCGTTGACCGGAGAAGGCTAGATACCTATGTATATACTAGTAAGCCTTACAGGGACACATTAACTGTATAATAGAATGGAGCATAATTATTGTCATCCCATTGTATCATATAGTTGCGTCCTTTGTAAGTAAAAAAACTTCTTAATGTATATCCAGCCTAAGTAAATCGCGCAATTTGCGAGGATTCGCGTTCTGCCGAAATTTTAATACACAAAATCAATGACTACACTCAAGTAAGCCCACCACTTCCAACATTCAAAGAAATTTTAACCTTCTATACAGTGTTTACATTCCATTTTTATAAAGCAGCGCCGCATCAAGCATCGCGTTCGTTGCTGGTGCTTGGCGCTGGCATATAATTATAGAAGATAACCACATTATATAAGGTTTATAATATTTTTATTTGAGTAAAACCCTTTTGATAATAATATGAATCCTAAAAAGATCTTGTCCGCGCAACGCCGCCATACAAAGCTCCGAGTCGTCTTAATTCATAGTTACTAGTACCAGTCAGCAGGTCAAATCACTTTTATATGTTAAGCTAATTGTTTACACACGCTCGCTCATAAGTCATAAATTAGAGTATGGTAATTTGCCAGTAACTGGCCACTTTTAGTAACTGGCCGCCCGAAACTAAAAATTAATTATATTCACCTATAGATAGAATTCATTTTAGTATAAGGTGGCCAGTTATTGAAACCTTTATTCAGGGGCTCTTTCCTCAAACGAGTTGTCCAGAATCGAATGCCGGCGCACACGCTTAGTAAGCCTTGTAATAAAGTAATAAACATAAGAGTCAAGCCTGTCGCACCGACATAAGGACGCCTTTACACTGTTAAGTTTTGAGTATGTAAAAGTTATTTGTTAGAATTAGTGATGTTAATTACTAATTCCACAAATCCCCTTACCTTAGCAAAACTTGCAAGTGTAAAGGCAAAATAGAGGAACTAGCGTCTCCCTAGCGTCGGTGTCTATTCAACGCTACGGCTGCTGCTGGACGCAGCGTTGGAGCAACGGTGCAGTGCCTTTCTCCATAGGATTAGACGCCAGCGCTCAAAAGACGCTAGTGTGGGGTCCCTAAAAGTTGTAGGAATTTGGAACGTGTGCCAACAAATAGCTAAGGCTGTTGTTTGAGGTTATGTTAGGGCACGTACCTGTGGGTACGGCGGCGGTGGTGGTTGTGGCTGACGCAGCGTGCCGGGGTACGGCGGAGGAGGTGGAGGCCGGGAAACGCCAGCACCCACTGTCGCTGTACAGACATTGTGTAATCGTTTAACAATAGCACTATAGCCACATAATAATTAATAGCACTACCGTACAGAAAGGAAACTTCCTACAAAACCGGAGTTTGACAGTGGTTCAGGGTCGAATCATGCTGTCCCTTTCTAATATATGGCACTATCCCTTTCGGCTATTTAGGGTTGTCAAAAATCAAGTGATTATCTTATCTGTGGTCGTGCACGCAAAAGGAAGTCAAGTGGTGCCAACCCTAATAATTGCTCGGAGCAATGCTGAGCCGAGCGGAGCCGAGTTTGACCGAAGTCAGGAGTTTCGCACCCCTGCTATAGCGTAAAGATTTGAGAATCTACATTGGTCTGTTTCGTATCGTTGATTCAGCAGTGGCATTTACTGAAATAGATTTATTGTAATAACAATGAGATAACGAGACGACAATGTAAAATAACCCTAAAGTTTTATTACATATTCCGAACATTAACTGAGTGCTGTAATAATGCCGTTCTGTCCGTTTATGGTGCTTAGCGAACCAAAGACATTGCTGAAGATAGGTTACACAAGTGTCACAAGTCGTGAACATATGAAGACGACCTTATCGAGACGTCTGGGGACCCATAAGGCGAGCGCTCGACGGGCTGCAACTTCAATTCGTGGTTGTTTGCACTTGACTGTCATCTTACAATATTTATTATTATTTATCATTTCAAATAACAAATTGCACCTTACAGCTAATGCCAAAGCGGCACAATTTGTAACACATTAACAACAAAAAGCATTAACATTATTTATAATAATACAATATACCGCTAAGACTCTTCTTAGTCGTGCACTCTTGACAGAGTGGTCGTGGTCATGTCACGGTCGATTTCTGCGCCACCGCAGGTCTTGCGATCCGTCGCCATGTGGCTCTGTTTTTGGTGGAGTGGGAGCAATCGTTGACTGAATTTCCTGTGATAGACTTAATGAGGTCTGTCCATCGTGGTGGGGAGCGGCCACGAGATCTTTTGCCTTCGACTGAGTGATGTGTCCAAAGAATTTGAGACCGCTAAGACACAGGTATTCATTATGGTATGGTACTCTTAGGCATCTCTCTTTCTAATATCCCCTCGCATTCCATCGTCACTCGCCCCATCGCACTCACAAACAAATCGCACTGTGGCTGGATATAAATAGAATGGCGGCACGCCGCGCGGATACGACCGCAAGTGTGTACGTGACCTAAGACAACCCGTACCTGAGTGCGGCAGTGTGTGGAGCTGCACGGTGCGGTCGTGCCGGACGACGCCCACGGCGCCGTCCGCGCCCACGAGCCGCGTGCCCGGCGCTATGTTGCGGCCGGCCTGCATTGCCGCCTTCACCTGTACAAACGGCAACACTCTTTTTTTTTAATTTATTTAGAACACAAACAGTCATAATAAACATATTACATATGTTGTACACAATGTACAGAAACTGAGAGATGATACAAACAGACCTGGAGGTTCATTAAACACAATATTAACTGTACTTCGGTGGACCTTATTACAAAAGGCATAAGGTCCACCGATGGACAGTTAACAGTGTGGGCGATGGCACCATTATTACAATTAATGGCATAAATAAGGCCTTCCCAGTAACTTTCCTGGTTGTGTGAACAGTAATAGTTTTCGTCAGTTACTTTACGCTACACATGAGATAGTTGGATGCGACATGATTTTTCTGACGATAGCCAAGTACGTAGATATGAATTGCAGGTAAAAAACATTATGATAAACATTATGATTTACTTGTTTAAATTTATTTCACCGTTCCATTTATATAGTTGGAAGATTGAGATGCAATTTATTTTTATACTCATTAAAATTCAGACAATGAAAACAACTTTTAAACGCCAATCCTTATTTCCAAATCTATAAAGTACAATTTGTCGAACTAGGTCAACATAGGTCAGACGTAGGCGATAGTAGGCGGGATCAGCCGACGTATTATGGATAGCTTTGTCCATCTTTATCCACGTGACAAAATAACTGTCACTTTTTAATACCGTGGGATAAAAAGTGACGGACTCCGTTTTATCACGCTGTCACGTAGACAAGAACGACTATCATATCCGTACAGAATAGTAATAAGACTAATAAAACACGAACCTGCGCCTGCATGGCATTGACGATGCTCGCCGAGTTGACGCTGCTGGCGCCGCCCTGTGCGGAAACAAAACATTATAAGTACATTGCTGCTTTAGAACTGTTAACTTTGAGACAAAACTGTATCACACTTTTCGAGAGAGACGAGGATTCAGTCGTAATTTGTGTGGTATAATGATGGTTTCCTGACGTAGCAGTAAGGAATCTATTTGTATGACATTTATATTACTGATTCGCGCAGTCGTGTCGGAGAAATTCATTCACTATCTTCTTTTTCGTTACACTCTTATTGACAGAGTGGTCGTGGCCATTATGTAGACTTTTGAGCGACTCGTTTAACGACACGCCGCCATTTCTCCCGTAGAGCTGCTTTCCGTGAGCATTTGCTTACATTCACTATCAGGCTTTATTATATAAACTGGATCCTATTTTACAACTTTTCATTTGACATTTACTTGACCGATTAGATAAGTAACGATGGTACCGTCAATATTGACTTGTTGGACCAGCAATGTACGGCGAAGTGTCACGGTCAGGTGACAATAGTCACCGTCGTGACACAGGGGCTGGTGGTTACCTGTGCGAACTGCATGTGGTGCTGGAACTGCAGCGGGCGCGCCAGCTGCTGGCCCATCTGCGGCGCGCCGGCGAACTGCCCGTGCTGCACCATGCCTTGTTGCTGCAAACGAAGCTTTATTATACGAGAGCTACAACATCATTACTTTATACTTATTCATATACATGAATATTCGTATCATGGTCTCAACCATAAGACATCCACTGCTGAACATAGACCTCCCCCTTTTTTGGGAGGTGAATGCCATAATCGCCACGCTTAGCAGGCGGGTTGGCGATCGCAGTCGAGTACACCGAATTTGAGGGACGCTGCTGCCCGTCCACCGGTGGTCTTGGACGTGGTTTAAGGACATACCTGGGTCTTGAACGTAGTTTAAGGACATCCCGGGTAAGTCCTTAAACTACGTCCAGGACCTATACATTCATATACATATTCATATACATATATTATTTATTGGTAATAATACATAATTACATGTCAACTTACTAAATAGAACGAGCATTGCGGTACAGCGGACAACATCCAATATATATGGAAAATTATAATTTGATTTCCTTTTATGTATTTTAAAATTTCATATCTTATTTATTTTAGCTTTTCGGTGAGTTAAAACATCGTGAGGAAACCTGCATACATGCAAAGAAATTCAAATGTGTATGTGAAGTCCCCAACCCGCATTGGGCCAGCGTGGGGACTATAGCCCAAAACCTCTTGTGCTTGAAAGGAGTCCAATTGTACATAAAATCCTTTAAAAAAAAACATATCGCTTATCAAATACGTTCAACCAGACATGTGCATACATTTTTGCGCGCTGTCTAAAAATAGTTGAAGGTCACCGTCTGTTTGGAGCTCGCCGTATTATTCGGGCGAGTGTGTCGCGGTACACACGCGCGGGCGCCGCCATGGCGCCGGGCTTTAGACTTCTTTGTTTATTACTCATTTGTGGGACAATTATTATTAATGTGGAAACAAAATCTCACAAATCTTCAAAATTGACTCAGCATCCGACGAAACCAGTGCATAAACCGTCGAAACCAGATCATCATGAGTCAAAACCTTCGCCAGCTCCTCATTCACCAGTGCATGAGACAATATCGAAACCAGTGAAGCATACGGATGTGCATGCAACGCAGCCAACAAACAAAAACACAGGAAACCAAGGCCATGGGTATCCAGGCCATGGGCTGTCTGTATCAGTGACTAGTGCGCCGCCTGCCAAACGCGAACACAACCCATTCCCTCAGGAATCTCCAAAACCTGCCGCTCAACAGCCATCGTATCCTGGCGGCAATGGACTCTCAGGAAGTGCGACCAATCATATAAATAAACAAACCGCACCGCAGTCAACACTTTATCCCGGTGGCAGCGGACTCTCGGGAGATGCGACCAACCATATAAATAAGCAAACGGCACAGCAGTCCACACTTTATCCCGGTGGCAGCGGACTCTCGGGAGATGCGACCAACCATATAAATAAGCAAACGGCACAGCAGTCCACACTTTATCCCGGAGGCAGTGGACTCTCGGGAGATAAAACCACTCATATAAATAAGCAAACCGCACCGCAAACACTTTATCCCGGCGGCAGCGGCCTTTCAGGAGGTGGGACCAACAATATAAATAAACAAACTGCTCCTCAGGCAACTTATCCTGGCGGCGGCGGGCTCTCAGGAGGTGGAACCAACAATATAAATAAGCAAACCGCACCGCAGGCAACTTATCCTGCCGGCGGCGGGCTCTCAGGAGGTGGGACCAACAATATAAATAAGCAAACCGCACCGCAGGCAACTTATCCTGCCGGCGGCGGGATCTCAGGAGGTGGGACCAACAATATAAATAAGCAAACCGCACCGCAGGCAACTTATCCTGCCGGCGGCGGGCTCTCAGGAGGTGTAACCAACAATATAAATAAGCAAACCGCACCGCAGGCAACTTATCCTGCCGGCGGCGGGCTCTCAGGAGGTGGGGCCAACAATATAAATAAGCAAACCGCACCGCAGGCAACTTATCCTGCCGGCGGCGGGCTCTCAGGAGGTGGGACCAACAATATAAATAAGCAAACCGCACCGCAGGCAACTTATCCTGCCGGCGGCGGGCTCTCAGGAGGTGTAAACAACAATGTAAATAAGCAAACCGCACCGCAGGCAACTTATCCTGGCGGCGGCGGGCTCTCAGGAGGTCAGACTCAGGCAACAGGGACCAAACCTCATACATATCCCAAAACAGATGGACAATCCGGTGGCGGTTATAAACCAAGCAATTACAATCCATTCCCTCCAACGACAAATGTGGTCCATAAAACAACGTATAATCACATTTACGTCAGAAATCATAACCCTACCAATATTCACCATAACGATGTTCAAACAACATACGTACACCATTACCACTATGAGCCGCCTAGACACGTCTACTATGTACACAATGGTATACAACAACACTATCCGGTGTATAGAGAAAAACTACCCGAATACGTATATGAGTACAGGTCATCTAGAAGTCGATTTAATGTTCTACTGACCGGCCTGGCTCTATACAATCTTGGACATGTATCAAAACATCACGAATCACGTCAGTATCACAATAATTACAAGCCGAGTCAGTACGAAGTTTGTAAATTCGGTGTACAATATAATATCAACTCATACGACGAAATGGATATCGATTGCCGTTTGATTACAAATTTCATAAGGAGTGTGAAAAACACAAATTATGGACAATTTCTATTACCTGATGGTACATTATATGGATCACAGCCGAATCAGGTGCAACCAAATGTGATCCAAGTTTTGCTTTCTAACGGTACGTTGGCTCGGTTAATTTGGAACCCAAGTTACGACGTCATAGTGGATGCCTTGGATCCTCGATTTGACGGGGAGCGACTACATGTAAACGACGGTATGAAATGCTACATGAAGTATTACGACGGTTACTCTTTCCCTACTCCTCAGACGAAATATGTGAGCTGCAAACTTCTTGAAACATATGTCAAAGACTCTTTTAGTTCAGCGAGTAAAATAGCATCGTCTCTACTTGCGATCTTAATACCTATTTTCGTAGCAGCAATAAATTTATAACTGGTGTATATATGAAGATGAATTGTTCAATTTATCAAGTGTTGAAGAGGGCGAAAAACGTGAATAATAACAGTGTTCCAAAGTTAGATTGCCGGCCTTGGCGGTTAGAACAGTATTCAGTATAGGATAAATCGTATGTTAATGGAATTGCAATTTCTGCATTAGTCGTATTGCTGCTGTCTTTAAGATTATATGTATAGCCATATAAAAGTGTTAAGCGAATATAATTTAGTTTAATACAAGTATATAAACGAAAACACCAGGGATTAGCTATAATAATACCTTTTTGCCATTTTTAGTGCTACGTATAAAACTTTTGTGTTCCAAAGCACTTTTGAATTGTTTTGTTTTTTTTAACGATATTTTTAAGGTCAAAAGTTATGATTAAGTACTTGTATGCACTTTGAATGTAAAAAGTAAAGTATCTCGAAAGTGCACAGTCGTAGTCGTTTAAAATGCGTTTAATTATAATGAAATTAGGTATGTTGGTCCCCAAAATAATAATTAATTTTACCCGGAATAGTGTATAATATTCATATACTCGACTGAATCTAGGTAAATAGGTACCCACAGAGTAAAACTTTACTGATCATTGATGCACCTTACATCTTGGTAATAAGGTTTATTTATTGTTAACACTGTAGTGAAGGTCATTGTACTTAAATGTTTATTTAAGTATTAAAACAAATTGAATTCTATCAATATGTATGTAAGTTATATAACAATACTGGTGGTACGGAAAAACCTAACCATTTTATTTTAAATTTAGTATAGTACTTTATGAAACATCCTACCAATATTATTTAAGGATTTGTATTTTTAGTGATAGTGATGTACGCTTTATGAAGAATGCTTTTATTTGAACGTGTGATATTAAATTTTACTTTATAAGTCTGCAGTTTTTATTGGCGGATGCTCAAAACGTAGCATTTTAAAAGTAAAATTGCACCTATACGTGACCTCGTAGCTTAGTGTATGTAAACGCTTCATAACGCGGTGTCTGTGTATAGTATCCGCAGAATTAAGGGCGAGCACGGTCATAAATCATCGGAATCGTGCTATCTCTTTCGCACCTGCACGGCCTTATGGAGCGGGCCGTGCAACAATAGTGCAGGTAGCGGTAACAACAATAGTGACGTTTATGACCCTGCTCGCCACTTAATTCTGCGGATACTAGTGTGTGCGGGGTAGCATACCTGCAGGCGGGCGGCGGGGAAGGCCTGCGGGAACAGCTGGCGCGGCGGCGCGGCGCCGCCGGCGCGCCACTCCGGCTCCGTCTTCACCTCCGAACCCTCCAGCTTCACTTCAGACTTGATCGCCTGCATCGCCGACTGCAACCAAAATGTAGTAGTATAGTTCGCTTTTTTTAGCATTAGAAAGAACTTGCAAGAAGGTAAGCGATCTTGACATGTATTTTAATTGAAAAACGCTTTTTAAAATTCAAAAACTATTACTTATGAAAGCAGAAGAATATAAATGATCGTATTAGATTCATATTTATTACATATTTGACGTAACTTATTTTTAAAATGTGGTTTTCAATTAAAAGACACATCAAGAGACCTAATTTCTAATGCTAAAAAAACGAACTATAGTAGTAGTAATCACTTTATTGCACACAAAACAGGTTTACGTAATATTTACAGAAATAGGCGAAAATGTTTACGGTTAAGCTTTTGAACGCCACTGCCACTGACGCCACGGGGGTAAAATTTAGTTTTGTGAATAAATAATGCCAAGCAAAAGTAGAGTGTTTTTCAGTAGATTTTCATCAATAAAAGGATCGACGTCAAATGCCGTTTTTGGTGTCGTTGTCACGATTTTGCGTTAACGTCAATTGCCGTCTGTGGCGTTCAAAAGGTTAAGCAGGTTCCTATTTTGCGGTAAATAATTGGCGCGACATCAGTGTTAATCTATTTGGCACTCGGGTCTCGCGCTCCATAAACAACAACAAAACTTTTATTAGTCATTATTTTGGGTAAAAAAAGGTAGTAAAGATCAGGCTGGAAGTAATTTCAATGGGGTTGGCCGGTGGAAGTTTTTAGCAGATGGCGCCATCATAGCTTGCCCTGTCAATCCCTAGAATTGTGTCAAATTTTTGTTTTTTTAATACGCTGGATGCAAGCTCTTTAAGCCAAATCTCATAGAAAAAGGGGCAAGCTATGATGGCGCCATCTATGCAAACCTTCGACAGTTGCCAACCCCATTTAGTGGTCATACATTCTCAATAAACAACTAAAAATATAATATGCTTATTTATCAGTTTGAGTAGCTTTTCCTTTTCAGCCCACCAACGGAGCGGCAGCTGACGTTCAACTAGTTATAGACAGATGGAATACCATACCACCCTAAGGATGAAAACATTTACAATGCCTAACCGGTGATGGAAAATAAAAGGCGAATTTGTACTGTACCTGTAGCATTTGCTGGTGCGGTAGCCGCGGCTTGTCGTCTTCCGGTTTACATTGCGATGCCTCGATATTTTTCACCGCTTTCTGCAGCTCGCTGTCCATCTTGGTGTCCGGTTTCTGTTCCGACTCCTCACTGATGAAAAATATAACCATGAAATACAATCTAAGAGTACGAGATACAAGATAAAAAGTAAAGTCTAATTAATAAGTAAGTAATGTACGTTTTGAAGGCGAACAATCTATTTGTATGATTTTTTTATACGATTGTGGCTGCTACTCTGTAATCTGGTAATTATTAACCATACACTGTATATTTCTTGCACATGTAAACGAATTGTCAGCTTAAAAGGGTCGGATGCACCAAATATCATCTTCTTCCTCGCGTTATTCCGGCATTTTGCCACGGCTCATGGGAGCCTGGGGTCCGCCCAACCCAGAGGGGAAAACTAGGCCTTATTGGGATATGTCCGGTTTCCTCGCGATGTTGTAGTCACCAAACCATCTGTTATCATAAAATTTATTGTATGGGAAGTCTTATAGTTCACTGCTGAATGATGTTGATCAGTCAATTGTGATTGGTGCAACAGGCCCTTAGTGAAACTGGGTCTAGTCACTGTCAAGGACATTGCTCGAACAGTATATCTCATTAACTTACATGGGGTGCTCCCTCTTGGCATGCCGCTCGGGCACCTCCTCCAGCTCCAGCCCGTCGAGGATGTGCTCCGCGTCGTTGAGCGCCGCGAGCTCCGGGTCCGCGTACTCTAGGATGTTGAACTGCTCCCCGATTTCGGCTGTCAGTGATTCTAGGAGTTCCTCGTCGTCTTCCCCGCCTAGGCCGGTGAGGATGTCGCCCACCTGCGGAATTAATACGTATGTGTTGTATAGGGAAGCTTTAAGTGACAGAGTCGTGAAGAATCAGTCTGCAAATTAAGTAAGTCAACTAAATATGGCTAATTCTACCTTTTTAAGATGAATACTTAAACCTAAAATAATAAATTAACATACAAATATTTCACCACTAATAGTGAAAATTCGATTACCAACTCTATGTTTATATTTTTAGGCTGACGAAACGTACAGCTGACAAGTTTTTTAACCCTTTAAACGCCACGTTTATCATGTGCGGCGCGTCATCGTAAACCTGCATCATGAAGCGAGTCAGTTGACGTCTTTGGCAGTCAAAAGGTTAAATACTGCGTGTATTTAAAAAAATGTCAGCTGTGCCTGAGTGGTAGGTAGTTATGTTTTGTACGACTGCCTGAACCGAATAATGTAAATGAATAGTAGTAATTATAAATACAAACCTCGCCAATGTTTCCAGCGTCCTGTTCCAGTTTGTCCATATCGCCCATGTCCATTTCATCGTTCCCGTGCTCTCCGGGCTCCTGTTTGCTCTCCCCGCCTTGAGCTACAAACAAAAACGCACCTTAAAAAATACGCATAAGAATCAATTTTGTTAAGATAGTGTAGAAACGCTGGAAGACTTAGGGTCGGTTGCACTAAACCATCTCTCACCGTTAAAGCGTTCGCAAAATTTTATTGGAAGGGGGAGCTTCATAGGTCTCTGCTGCGTGACGTTCATCAGTCTGTTAACTGTGGTTGGTGCAACTGGCTTAAGGGCTTAAACAGCCACTAAGTGAATCACACAAATCCGATAAACCACGAAATCGATAGAGAGAAGACTTGCCGCCATTCTTATAGACTGGTGGGAGACTGTTCAACACCGATATAAGCTGAAGAAAGGTTGCGGGAGAGTGTTACCTATTATCTTTGGGACACTTATCCTCTTAAATAAATAAACAAGTCAGTCCACGCGTATGAGTAAAACCTTTGCCTAAGGGTGGTATTCCATCTGTTTTTCCCATCCATTTGCGTCTCACATTTTGCTTAGTGAGAGAGTGAGACGCAATGCACATTGGACCAAAATATTGGACAGATGGAACACCACCCTAAAGGACTATTAATAGTGATATTAGTTACCGTTGGGTTGTGACATGACATGCGGTTTCTGTTCCACAACTTGCTGTCCCTGGTTCCCGACATTTTGCTGTATAGGCGTGCCATCGGGTGCTACCAGCCGTTGATGCATAAGAACTGAAAATTATACCCATTTGTTAAGTTATGCGTCAAATAGTAGGGGATGAACTGAATACAATGTGATGGGTTTCTGCCCGGTAAGTCCACACACACACACTAGTAATCACGTATCATCCCAGCCATGAAGCTTTAATACTTCACATTTGTAAAGGCTTACATTTTGGTTTACTACCTGAAGAGCTAGCACGCTGGATTGTTTTTATTATTTATGTTTTCTCTATTACCCAATCGCCGCAAAGTCTATCCGTGCCAGCTGAAGCGACATTGGTCAATGATGGTCGTAGTTATCATAACCGCGTTCATCATACTGTCAATCCAGCGGATCCACATATGCCGTAAAACACACTATAAGGGCTGATTTAGACGGCGCGCGAACTCACAATTTTAGTTACATTTCAGACTGTTGGTGACGTCCAATTCAACCGACCGATCAAAAGCCGCAATGTAATGAAACTCGCATGCGAGTTCTCTCATCGGCTAAATGAGCCCTTAGGCTTGTATACATAACTGAGGGTAACACGTACGCCGTACGTTTGTGTTCTACAGCATCGATATACACAAACTTACGGGGATGTTCAGGGCGTTGCCCGGGCGGGAGGGGAGCTCGAGGACGGAGCCCCACAGGCAACGGATGGCGGAACGGCTGCCCCTCCAGACCCGTGGGACCGCCGCCTTCTTCGGTGCTACCTTCTGTAAAGATAATGTAAGGAATAACTGAACGACAGTGGCGGATTTGCCCTAAGGCCAAGTAGGCCCGGGCCTAGGGCGGCAAGTTTTTTGGGGGCGGCAAATTGTTACAAACATTCGCTGATGATAATATAATATTAATAACTAAAAATGTAGTCAATATGATGGGTGCTGAGAAAGGGGCGGCTACAGGGCCTGGGGCCTAGGGCGGCAAAGACTACAAATCCGCCACTGCTGAACGAGTTGTACCTTTAGCAGACCCTCAGAACCAAATCGCTTTAATTAGAATTGTGCGGAAAAGACGGAGTATGTAGATTTGCGTGACTTCAGAGTTGACAGAAAGACTTGCTGGCTCGACTGATATGTTGAGCGCTGAGCCTAGATTACACGTGACAAGTAAACCGACAAGGCAAGCCTTACATCTATCTAAGAAATTTCATTTTCTGTTTCCTTATCGCCCTTGCAAGTTTTGCATATTCGAGTGATGGAGAGGTAGATATCGAAATCCCGATTATCGATGTTGCAAACTTATCGACAGTGCTGCATATGCTTGTAGCACCTAACTTGCAACTTCAACAAAAATAAAATGTCGATAGCTCACATAGAAACAACACGCAACAAAACAAACAAATGTTGGGCGTGAAGTTTCGTTAAATATGAGCTATCAGTTATTCTTCTCCACTCTAAAAACAAGGTGACCATGTCTTAAATCAACTTGTAGAACGATGTGGAGGTCACGACAACAGTTTAGATAGAGATGCAACTGGGCGCGTAGCCAAAGTGCCAATCGTTAACGCTCCGTAGCGTAGTCTTCTCTCTGTATCACTCTTCAACACTATTGCCAGTGACAGTTGCGTTTCGTTCGCTACGGAGCTTTAACGATTGCACGTTGGCTACGCACCTTGGTCATCCGCGGTAACTTGTCCCAATTTTGATTTAAAAAAATATTATATAACCCGCAGGCATACAGTTCACCCCAGCAGTAACTGTCAAGGGAGATCATCCCCTGTACCTGTCACGGCTCATGACGCGTTGCCGGGCACTTGCGTTTCTATGAGTGACATTTACATACCTAAATTCGCGACAAAACCAGATACAGAGACGTATACAGGCTACTTTGAGCTTAGTCGTAATGATAACTGTGAAAGCCATAAGGAACCTCATGTTACTATTGAGTCATGTAGTCTGTGTTAAAGTTTAAATATCTGGGAGACCGAGCTTTGCTCAGAATACATATAGAAACTCAAAAATGCGCTAGCTAGATCGATTTATCGCCTCCGAAAACCCCCATATAGCAAATTTCATTGAAATAGTTAAGAGCCGTTTCTGAGATGAGCTCGTTTAAAGGTATTAGATACTTACGTCCAGGCCACATCTTCTCAGGGTGCCGCTGCAGCAGGTCGCGCAGCTGCCGGTTGATGTTATCATCGTTGGCGTATTGGAACCGCTGGGTCGGGAAGGCGCTGCGAGGGGCTTCGGGCGCTGGTGACGGCGGCGGCTCCGAGTCCGGCGTTCGAAGCCGCTGCATCGCTGCTTTAGACAGACAGGTTCAAGCGGGCGTGTCTAATATTCAGGGTTGGGCAGTATTTCAATTACATGTATTTGAAATACGTATTTGAAATACATTGTAGTATTTTGTATTTGTATTTCAAATACTACCTGGAAAAGTATTTTGTATTTGGTATTTCAAATACTGCACTCACATGTATTTTGTATTTTGTATTTCAAATACTTCAAGCTTCAAAATACATTTCTACAAAATACATTTTATTAAATTCTATGATCCTAAAATGGAACGTTTTTTTTTTAAATATAATGTACAACTTGTACGAGGGCCAATATGTACCATGCGCGAGTTATTCTGCGCGGAACTTTTCGTCAACAGCCAGGGGATAGAGTCATTACAGTAGTTTCCGTCCATGCTCTAGTTTTCGACCACTTGACAGATAGGCAAATAATATATTTCATTTTTAATTTACTATTTGCAGCAATGTAGGTTTATATTCAAATTTCGTCAAGTGGATGAAAACTAGAGCTGGACGAAAACAAGCGCAATGACCCTATACGTTTTTAGGAAAGGATATTCGTTAAACAAACTAAACGATTAGACAAAAAGAATTAAAAGTATTTTGTATTTTGTATTTGAAATACATTATTTTAAACACTGTAATTTGTATTTTGTATTTCAAATACCAGTCACCAAAGTAGTTTGTATTTGGTATTTCAAATACTTTTAAAAATGTATTTTGTAATTTGTATTTGAAATACGTGGAAGCCAGTATTTTGCCCAACCCTGCTAATATTATAGTTTGTTTTTTAGCATTAGAAAGATCTTGATATGTCTATTATTTGAAAAACGCTTCTTAAAAATCAGTAACTATTACTTATGAAAGCAAAAGAATATAAATGATCGTATTAAAAGACTATTAAAAGATATTAAAAGACACATCAAGTTTGTTTACCTTATTTCTAATGCTAATAAAAACGAACTATAGCATTCAGTTTACAAGCTGGCCAAACCTATGTAAAGTAAGGTTTACATAGGTTTTTTTTCCTTCCTTTAGGTTTGGCAATCTCGTAAACGGGGTAAGGGACTATCGATTACAGCTAAACGACTGGAGCAAAAAGACTTGAAGACAACTATTTAGAAAATGTTGAACTGTATGGTATAGAAAATTTTGAAAATATATCCAGAAATTACAATAGAATTATAAAGTCAATTACAGGTTATCACTTATAGAAATATTAGTGACAATACAGTAAATTAGCTATGTAGCAGCAAAAAGAGCCGCCGCTGCCTCTGACGTCCCTACCCTATATCATTAAGACTGCTTGCTATCTTGCATCCATTGGCCATAATAGTCATGTATCCATTGCTTTTGTTGCCATCCAGCAGCGGTTGCCTCTAAAAATGTACTAATAGTGCTTCAGCATTATAGTCTGTATTTTTAGGTATTTAAATAAAAGTAAACAATTTGTAATTTTTCGGGTAGTTATAACATTTATTGGTTAACCAACCAAATACAAAGCCACCTGGATCAGTCACTGGACGACTTGACTTAAACCTACATTATTTGATCATGTAATGTTTTCATCTACCCACAACTGGCTTAAGGAGCCTTTTGAATAGATTTTGTTTACTTTTATTTAAATACCTAAATACAGAGTATAGAGTGCTACCTTGTATCCGCTGATCATGAATAATCTGCTGTTGCTGCTGAGTTTGCTGCTGGCGCAACTGCTGCAGCTGCTTCCACTGCCTCTCCTGCTCGGCCTCCCGCGCGCTGCGCTGCTGCCCGCACGCGCGCTCCTGCTCCTATACCAGCACACTTATTAACTATACGCGTTAATTACCTTTCGCCATGATGTCAGGCTTCGCTGTCTGAACGATCCGTTCGCTAACCACGACCGCTTTCGGAGTTCCGTCAAAATTGGAAACCCTAATATTTTGTCCTTCGAGCTGAAATTTGGAATGTTTACGTGAATTAGTTCTAGTGTAGTGGGACTGATGCAAATTAATAAATAGCTAGTTATACTCATGCATTCCAAATTTCTACGCGATAAGTTATTTTTGTAAATGCTACGAACGGACAAACTGCGTTGACGGAACTCGCATACTCTGAATGAAATTTGCGTGTTCATTCAGACAGCTAAGTCGCTGTTATTATACTACAAACTTGCTGGTCAGATGTTAAATGAATGCAATAAAGAAAATTTAACATGTAAAAAAAAGTATTTTAATTTATTTTTTATTTGCAGGGCCTCTGCTACACTTCGAAAACTGTTTTGTTGTTACCGATTAACCGATTGTTCAAAAAGAGAGTTTCTGAGAGGTTATTTTCATTAGATTCGTCTCTACGACACAAATAACAGCCAAAAGCGGCTTTATCGAAACAATAAGATATTACAAACTATTACTATTTATTTTAAGTAGATACTTAATTTGGAAGTTCTGACCAGCAAATTTAGCAGTTTTTGGAATGATTACGGCTTCAAATCAAATACTTTTTGTTTACGACATGCCTTTTAAAATAACGAGTGCAAAAGCACGTAACCATCCCAATCGTTCATGTGTACGTTACTCTGATGCGCTTCATGTATGTATGTCTCACACGAAGCCACTACCACCTACTTCCATGCGTGTTCGAACTGTTGACCAAGCCAATCCATGTAACATTATAACACCAAATTCATACTATATACAGATGTCTGTACTATAAATATAAACGATTACTGAAATGATATTATTTGACTATGATTATTCAGTATTACAACAATGTGTTAATAAAATGTATTTACAAACATAATCGATTTTTTAGTATGGCTTCCTTAGCTGAAAATTTTTAAAATTTGGCCCTATCCGAAAAGCAGAATACTTTCAGGCATATAGCTTTAACAAGTACAAACAGAAATAGATCTAGAAAGAAGTCGTCAAGTGCTCTAAGTCCTCTCTACCTTTCTGTTTTGCTATTAAATGCAGTTTATAAAACCATTTAAAGCAACTTCAAAACTGTCGATCTGTTAGTCCGTTCTTCTAAAAAAGATTAAATGTGCAATATTATAGGCACGGAAGTATTATACCACTGCCAACTAGACAGTAGACAACTTCTTTCCATTTCTTTTTTTCTACCTGTAAGAGCTACATGAATGTCAAGTTGCATGTTATTTTCCAAATGGGCCATATTTTAAGCTAAGAATTTGTGCTATTTTAACTAAGTTGAAAACTTAAAATCAACTAAAATTCATATTTAATTAAAAATGATCAATGACACGGTTATATTATACTTAAAACTATGTTACAAAATTACCTGCCTTACAAAGCTTTATACAAGAGCGTAACAAGGCAAAATAAAGTAACTACACCGACTGTTAGAATTGTTAGCACACCACATCCAGCCACCGCCCAGTGTTAAAGCCAACTTCTACCAAGGCAAAGCGGAAATAATAAAAAAAACAACATTACGGAAACTGAGGACACGAGTCCGGGAGGCGTTTAGGAGGGGGGGTCCTCAAAAGAAGCTCAAAAGAAATAAAATGTCCACACAGCTTACAATGCTTAACAGCCAAAAATGTTGTTGGGTGATAGGTAATTTAGATTGACTGAGAGGAGTGCTTAGGACCGCGGGGTGCAGCGCGGATCACCCAACAATACGAGCTCGCATACACACTGATGTCTGAATTGTGTTTGTGTGTAACGCTACGGCGCGAAATAAGTTATACTATTCAGATGTGTTCACTCGAATCACTCGGGGAATGAAAGTATTTCATTTATATGGGACTATTTCCACTTCGATACCAAAGCATCAATATTCGAACAACATTATCGAATAGCATAAATTATTTCTCAACGCGAAATGTACCCACAATCCTTTGTCGTTCAAGTACCAGTGAGAATAATGTATTGTTTCCAATCCCCAATTGGACTTCTATTACTTTTAATTAGATTAAAGTTGTGGTTATTGTAACTTCAACCCGTTTGATAAAATTGGAGATCACAAAGCTATCTTTTTTTGTTTATTCATGAAAATAGATATTAATATGTGTAGTTCGTGTATTTTGAAGAGTTATTTTTCGCATGTATACCTACCATAATTACTTTGACTTGCTTGTGAGCAGATTAGTCCTTTCTATTTATTCTTTATTCAAAGAAATATGTATACAGCCTGGCAAAAAAGAGTAGAAATTAAAAAGTGGCAACGCCGTAGTGTCGTCCCTTTCAAATCAATTTATATGTATAAGAGACCGGGACGACACTATAGTGTTGCCACTTTTTAATTTCTATTCTTTTTTGCCAGGCTGTATGTTTACAGCTACTTATGCCAAGACCCTTAATACTGTTAATACATAGTCAGATAGTTAAACGTAAAGTGCCATCGGTATAGAACCACACTAACCTAATTTGTTTGGTGTGTGCGATAAAGGCTCGACTCGATAGTGGCGACAGGACAAGTAGGGTCACTAATACAAGCGTACAACCGCCATCTCGTTCGTGGACATAGAACGACAAATGAAATGAAATTTATGGCATATAGTTACGGTTATTTTGTAGAAATTCTTTATTTGTATTGTACGAGTATAACGGGCAGTTATCAAAATCTACTGCCACTTTTAACCTACTGAGACCCAGAAGCAAATGTTTTGGTTTTGTAATTGGAACCCCTAGTTACACAATGAAAGTTCAAAATAGACTTGGGAGGCTACAAAAATAAGAATAATTTATTGAATAAATGTAACACGAAAGTCAACATTGTATTGCGTCAGGACTCGAAAGTGGTTTTGTTTTTTATACGAAAACATTTAAAGAAAAACTTTGTAGTTAGTTTTAATGATCTTCTACTGGAGAGAAACTTGTGTATTGCTTTATGTGTTGTGTGTGTAGTATGTGTGTGTATGCGAGCGTCACGCGCGTAGTGTACCGTGTGCGGCACGGTGGCGAGGCGCGGCAACGTGCGCATGATCTCGGAGGGCGTGAGCACGCGGATGTGTTGGTCCGCCTCCAGGAGCCCGCCCGCGGTCACCGTCACGTTGGGCGCGCGCACCGGCCCGGGGCGCTCCGCTGGCGGCGTCGGCGTCGTCGGCGCCTCCGGCTCCAAGCTGCCTCCGCTCTGTTGCGCCATCGGACAGCTTAGTTAGGCTTTAAGCCGAGGCACGAGGACTACACCTCTCTAATATTTAGTCTAACACGCTCGCTCTCGATAAAACTAACCCCGATAAGATAATATACCCCTTAAAATTAGTTGGAAGTCGATGCCTCCGCTTGTAACATAGGTATGTAGTCGAAAGTGATACACGGAAAATCAGGAACCGTTCTTACGTTTTTGTTTTTATAAGATAAGTATAATTTTAATACATTTAAGTACAGAGGAATAATAAGGGACGGTTTAAAGAGGTTTATAGGGAAAACAAAACTGATAAAAGTAGCTTTCTTGGTGCCTACAATTTGATGGCTAGTCATCTGTCTGTAGATCCTATCACTTAAATCATCTTTAGACTTCGTAATAACACATACATCATTGATTAAACACAATTGTGATATAAGCTGTGCAATTGCCCGATTCCCTTAACCATAATGTAAAATTGTAATAGATGCTGTAGTCAAGCAAATATGCGGCGTGAAAGAGCAGTTTCTTTAGATGACATTCTTAGGGTCACTAGCACATTTTCTAACTCGGGGTTAACCGGTTAAACCTAGAGTTACCATGTTTACCAGTACAATTTGACACTGGGTTAACGCTTTAACCGGTTAACCCGGGGTTAGTGGGATGGTGCAAGTGGCGCTTAATGTGCGTCTAGATATTGTGAAAGCGCCTTTTTGCATACTCGCTAACTGCTCGCGTTTACTGCGTAGTACGATGTGCAGTGCGCCAACGAACATCGAAAGTTCGTTATCTACCTTTCTATCGCTCTTGCATATTCGAGCGATAGAGAGGCATGTAGACGAAAGAACGACCGAAGCGGTTCGCGATAGGCACTTTGGTGGTCCTTTAGGGGGTTTTAAGATCGACATCTAGTAAGACTATTATGTTCACGGCACGATATACGGTTTCTAGTATTTGTTTTCATATTAATAGATTAAAAAATTAAGGAGACCGAGCTACAAGTACACATAGCTGCAAAAGTGTATACCCAGTTTATGAATGGACTTCATTTGTAAAGTGGGTATGCACTTTTGTAGCTCTCTTTACAGGCGCGCGGGTGACGCTTGAGCATAAGCGAGAGGATCTACAGCACCCGTAATAGCGCATCTTAGCCGGTGATGGCGTGTTTTGTGGTCTTTGACTATCATTTACAAATGTAGTGCATAATTATTTTCCTTCGTATTTTCACGGAAACGTCCGAACGTGTCTTGCTATTGTAGTCAGTCTCGGTAAAAAAGGTACTGAGGTTGACTGAAGCAGCATGACAAATACGAACGTTTCCGAGAAAAGACGATGGAAATAAATTATGCACTAAATCTGTACCCTATTGTGGCAAAGTGTAATTGATTGAAACCTTGTTTGTTATCGTAAAACTCAAACATTTCGGTATATGATTATTGGCTAAATAATTAATATAGACTGCCTCGTTACAACTATCTAGTTATTAGCTATTTTTTATTAAAACTATGGCTATGGAAATGAGATTTTTTAAGTTCTCTCGTGATTTTATATGCCTGTTATCAGTCAGTTATAAAAAAAAAACACTTAAAGGCGCATATTTATTTAGCCAACATCATAATAATATTTTGAACTATGTTGATTAGATCACTGAATACTTATATTGTATAAATGAAATAATCCATCAATATACGAACATTCAAAGTTCTCTAAAAAATTAAGAAATGGCTGTACTGAAAAGTGTAACTAAAGTAAGCACGAAGAATTTTATACATTGACCCGTCATCTATAAGGCACGCACGTAATTATATTGCTGTCCCGCGAGCGGTGCGATGTGCGAGCGGAACCGCAATATAACTATGCTTATTGCGCGGGCGATTGAGATAGGAAATAGCGTGTCAATATAGGAAATTCTTCATGGTTAGCGTCCTTACTTTAACAACTTCCACATTCTTACAGCAGACATGAACAGATTTTAAGTGTGTAAACTAGGATTTTACACTGCCTGATTCGAACTTTAAGATACGTCAATTCATAGATCTAGAAACTATGTGTATCAGATGTGTTAGTGTCAGTGAGGTTTTTGTTTGAAGAAACGTCATATTTGACACTGACATATCTAATCCATATCGTTTCTAGATCTATTAACTGACGTATCTTAAAGTTCGAATCGGGCCGACACTTTGTGACAACTGAGGGGCTACCGCGAAAACAGATTTCGCAAATTGCGGGGATCTTTCTCTTTTACTCCATTGAAGGCGTAATTGGAGTGACAAGAGAAAAATGCCTTCAATTTGTGAACTTCGATTTTCGCGGTTATGGCCCTGCATCCATACAACATAAGTGTCAAAATAAACTTTCTCGCTAAGTGAACACCCTATTTAGCGAACTCCGAAGCTAAAACGCGTCTTCATTAAGACAAGTGGTAAGTGAGTCGGGTTAGCACACACCACACTGAGCACACCACGCGTACGTACCTGCTGTGCTTTCTTCATGCGAATAGCGCTCCTATTGTCCCTGGCCCGTTGTAAATAAGGTGCTTTTTGCTCTACGGGGAGCGCGCGCCATTTCTTTAGTATTTGCTTGCAGCGGTCCGTCCAGTTGGGGAACTCGGTCTTCCATTCGGGGTGGTTCGTGTTCGCGTATAGAACTGCTGATATGGTCGCGGCGGGGCCCAGGCCTGAACATGAGTAGTGTTGTTTTATCGAGTATTAGGACACAAAAGTAAAACTAGAACAGGACATCGTCAATCGTCGTCATCGACGTCAGATGCGTATCGTTAAAGATTGTTTCGTTGATGAGGTTTTTAACTCCCGACGCAAAAAAGGGGTGTTATGTTATAAGTTGGATTGCTATGCGTGTCTATTTGGGGCATTGTAGCTATTAAATCCGTTCATCCGATTCATTGCGATGTCTTTTGTTAATTATGATAAACTAGAACCTCTATGGAAATTTTTAAATATATAAATATAACATAAACATACAATCCTGCCAAATGTCCCCTAAGATATCAAAATTATTGATTTCTGGTTTCAATGCGCGTTTGAAAATCGTCAATTTGAGGCTATGAATTTAAAGACTTGTTTCTTTGGTCACTAGAATATAAAAATGGTTACTTAGCGGACTTTAACCCTCATAGAACAGATTATTCGGATTCGCAATAATAATTGTACGTACAGTCAGCAGCACAAGTTGCTAAGGTGTTCAAAATTACCTTGACGCGTTCTCTTAACAATACAGTCGCGTCAAGATCATTTTGAACACCTCGCCCGCTTAGCAACTATCGCTAACTGTAGTGCTGAGTATAGTACTCACTCTCGTCGGCGCGCATCTTCTCGGCGGAGCGCTGGTTGTAGGAGGGCGTGGGCGCGGCGGGCTGCTCGCCGCCCCACGCGCCGCCGCCGCACTCCGAGAACAGGGGGCTCAGCGCGCTGTTGCTGCTGTACACAGAACGACACGTTACAACTCTGCTAAAGTAGGTAAGCTAACACTAAAAACATCGGCACATGACTCAACCACAGAATAAGTGACTGAAATAGCATGACACGTTCGTATGTTTCCGAGAATATACTTTGGGTAAGGATTATTTACACAATTTTCTCGATTCGGAAGAAATATATTCGTTTCCGAGAAAATACGATGGGAAAGAATTTTTCATCTCTCCTGTTCGGAAAGTTTACTTTCATAAGCTGATAACCGGGTGGAAAATTGCATTTCCCACCCTAGGGTGGAAAGTAACTTTTTTTTTAATTTTTACTTCGAGCAACGGCTAACAGCAATATATGCCGTATTATAAGCTCTCATATCAGCTTCCGCATGACTGAAATTGGCGCCGTTTACATTTTCAAGTGATTCCAGTGACTTATAGTTATGTGGTTTATCTAAATATCTGTTAATAATTTGTTCTAAAGAATTATACTTACCAATAATAAACCTACATTTCTCGTGTTTAACTTTCCTCATAGTGGAAATGAAAAGTAGAGTGTTTAACTCGGGTAAAAGTAACCATCTCACCCTCGAACTAAAATATCTCAGGTGAAATGGTTCACTTTCCAACCTTGGTTAACAATCTACTAATTCACTACACTTTAAATATCTTTTGTGTTTACCTGCTCCCGCCGAAATCGGTGTGGTAAGGCGAGGCGTATTCCATCGGGCTTTGCAACTGCTGCCGCTGCTGCGAGTACGGCGTGCCAGACATGGAGTTCACGTATGATACAGATGATTCTTGAGATTCCTGGCCACATGGAGTCGAATTAATACTTTTTTTCAGATATTACTATTTTATACAATTTTATATGTCTATGCAATGAGCCTTTTCTAACTCGATCCTTGATAATCAGGAATAATAATACTGAGATGTTATTAAAAATGGTGAGTAATTTTTTACAAGTCATAAAAGGAAGAGCCGAATATGTAGTCAGGGTAGTTAATTTCTGATTTTAGCTGTTAGACAGGTTGGGTAAAGAGAAAGAGCTCCATTCAGAGGAGTTGATAAACTTTTCAGTAGAAAGTCAACGAAGTAGAAATCATAAATTTCACTAATTTGAAACGGTGTCTAATGTTGATTTGGATCAGCTTTATACTCCTCGCTGCATACTATGCCTTGCTGTAACACTCGCTTCGCCAACATGTGTAATAGTTAATAGTTAAAACTATTATACCTGTGAATCGTCGGTCAGCACGCCTTTGAATATCTCATCGACATCGTTGCTGTCCATATCGGGGAGAGTGTCTCGCACCATGGCGTCCAGATTGACGCCCAATAGCGACAGGTCATCTTTCGGCGATATCGTCGACGCTTGGGACGATCCGCCAGTTTCTGTGGAAATTTTAACTCTGCCGTAAATAGTTACTGATAAAGTTGGCGTGTAAGCGAAAAAAAAAACCGGCCAAGTGCGAGTCGGACTCGCGCACGAAGGGTTCCGTACCATTACGCAAAAACATCACGTTTGTTGTATAGGAGCCACTCTTAAATATTTATTTTGTTCTGTTTTTAGTATTACAAATACATACATCATCTACAACATCAACATCATCTGTGAAAATTTCAAGTCTAGCTACGGAGCCCATAAAGTAACAATTATACTGAAATTCTAGAGTTATAAACACATCCTGCTGCATAATGTTGCTGCAGCATTTCGTTCGTACAAATTACGTTAAGTTACGTTCTCCTGGGTCACTTTTAAAACAATAGTTGAATGTCATTAACATTCACGAGACATGTTCCTGGCCGAACGGATTGTCATAAATCATATATTTATTTGTAAACATAGGTTTTTATAGATATAATTGTACACTTAAAGAGTACAGATAACAACAATTTCCAAATAACATGAGTCAGTGATCTCAGTTAAGCCAGAAGGCATCTAAAAGAATCCCATAGTTTCAGACTTAGTGCTGTTAAGTCTCTTCAGTGTCTTCAGCATCTTCCGTGACTTGAGTCATGATTTTGGCGCTATCGGGTGACGGGATTAACAATATTGAAATGGTTAGCAACCACTGATATAAAATAATCCCATTACTTACCGCTGCTGATAGTTTCAGTCTTAGTACTGTGTACAGTGGGTATCTCGGAAGGCACAGATGGCTCGCTCTCGGCGGGCTGCGGGCCGAGAATCGCGTTTTTCAGTGCTGTTGAGTCCTCTGTATGCTTCACACCGTCTTCCGTGGCTTCAGTCTTGATTTTGGAGTTATCTGGGTCGTCTTTCTCCACTTTGGGCTTTAGGGTGTTCAGGAGCTCTACTTCCTCCTGTAAATGTGATCAAGTGTTAATGGATTTCCATTTTGAATTAATTCTATTTACTGTAATTCCATTCAGTCCTAAATCAAAGACACGCTCCTATTCATAATGTATTGAAAGACCTTATTGAAAACCTACGTTTTAAATACCATGTCTATATAGCGGGTTGTACTATTTTTGGTGCAATTAAACGCATTAGCACGATAATCCTACTTAATAACGGTATAACTTGTGTATGTAATTTACAGAATTAAAGAATGATAGTATAAGAGCTCTTGTATTACATTATTACTAAGTCTGTGATAGCCCTTGTAGGCATGCATGGCTTTATTAGTAGTTCTTTCACTTCTAATTTGATCTTGTATCAGTACAAGCGCATGCACCACCTAAACAAATCTCCATATTGAAATTGTCTCTGACTGATGAATTTACAATTGACTTTTGTTTACATAGTTAGCAAATTCCATAGAATGACATTTTAGTTAGGTCTAATTCGTCAGAACTCGCGCGCCGCGTGGCTCCTATATCTTCAGTACTTTATTATACTCTGTATCTTTAGGTACTAAAATAAAAGTAAACAAATAATGTGTAAATTCTCGGGTAGTTTTAACATTTATTAATTAACCAACCAAATACAATACCACCTGGATCTGTCAACGGCCTGACTTAAACCTACATTATTAAATTTGATCATGTAATGTTTTCATCTACCCTCAACTGGTTTAAGAAGCCATTTGAAGGTGGATTTTGTTTACTCTTTTTTAAATACCTAAAGATACAGACTATAGGTACTCACGGAGTTGAGGGTGATGATGTAGGAGCTGTCGTTCTCGTTGAAGGTGGTGAGCGCCGCGAGCACCTCCTCGTCGTCGCTGTCGCTGTTGTCGGGCTCCAGACGGAAGTCGCGCAGCTCCCGGTAGCCCTCGGGCGTCCCGGGCCGCGCTAGGCCGCCGGGGCTGGACGACGGGTTGCCTGCAAATGGTAATCATAGATAACTTGTGACCCGATTCAATTCAATTGGGCAGATATTACTGCATCCAGTTTTTGCCATGCGGCATATGTTACCTATCTTTTTATAAGGTATATAATGGACGCACATATCACATTAAAAGCCGCGTAGATCATACAAGTACGCTTGCATGAAGTATCTTTTTTGCTAAGAGATGAGAGCTTGAATAGACTAGAGGCGTGTTTTACTAAGTAGTTACGTATTACGACAAAGTACTATAACAATCTGGGTCTTTTAATGACAAATATACAACGCTCCTGAATAAGTAAACATCTAATCTCGAATTAAACATAACAAATGCCACATAATTTATAGCGTCCTTTCTAGAAGCTTTTGACAGTAGAAAGTGCTTCTTGACACATACGTACTATCCGACAAGACATATTTCATTAAAGTATGTATAATATAAAACAAGAAATAACATACCAGTAGAACTGACAGCCGGCTTGGCAGGTTCCAACAGTTCTTTTCCGAAAAACGCTTCTTGCATGTAAGACGGGAACTGTTCCATCAGTTTGGAGCGCGGTTTGCGACGTGGCTTGCGCTTGTTGCCTGGCGATTCTGTCGTAAAATACAGATAAGGTTATGTTGTTCCAGTATTTACCACTAAATTAAATTAAATAAGCCTTTAATCCATATAAGATGTGAATACAGATTCTATATTTAGTTTGTGAGATGTACATTGTATATGTTATAGAATGTCTCTTAGTGTGGTGTGCCCGTCGGCATAGGCCTCTTCCAACTCTCACCAGTGCTATCTATATACATGTATACTTGTATTAGTAGTAAATACTTCAAGTACTCGTAATATTGCTATAAAATCTGCATGAACAGGGGTTTCCAAAGTTTTTGACCAGGCCATGACGGCTAGGCCGGCGAAGCCAAAGAAGTTCCGCGGGCCAGAAGTACGAACTCGCGGCCGGATATGACCTGTAGTTGGGTAGTAGTTAAGAGACCATTGTGCCAAAAGGTCCATTGATTAAACAAATACATACATACATACATCACTGGCTCAGTGACCCAAAGAGGATCTTGGCCTCTGACACAAGAGAGCGCCATTCTGCCCTATTCTGCGCCACTTCACGCCAGTTGGGTATTCCGAGGGCGGACAGGTCTTTTTGGGCTTCGTCACTCCAGCGGTATCTGGGACGCCCAGACGGCCGTTTTCCGCTCGGGTGCCCCACATACGCTCTTCTCACAGCACGATCCTCTCCCATCCTCTCCAGGTGACCAAGCCAGCGGAGTCGTGTTGCTTTGATCTCGCCAATTATATTAGGCATCGCAACCAGCTCCTCTAGCTCCCTATTTTTTCTACGCCTCCAAGTTCCATCCTCCTCTCTGATAGGCCCCAAAATCTTCCGCCAGATTTTCCTCTCCGCCACTAAGAGCTTGCTCTCTTCTTTCTGAGTCAGCGTCCAAGCTTCACACCCATACATCAAAATTGGTCTGATTAAACAAATATCAGAAACAAATTACTACAATGTGAAAACATTGCACACTGTTCTGATTTTTCTGAACGGATTCCCACTTGATTGTCCTAGATAATATAATAGATGTTTGCAACAGTAAACAAACATGTTACTTTTCTATGTTTAAGCCGACTCAATAAAAAAATTCCCATAATTTAAAAAGCAAGTTGCAAGTAAAAAAAACTTTACGAAATATCGTTATCAATTTTGTTATTTATTTTCTTTTCCTAAACTATTACAATCATTAAAATCTAGGAGTAGCAGCCAAAAGGGCATAACTTGGGTCGATCAACTGGACGCCGTCCTGTTGGTCATCCTAAATACTGTTAGGCAGATAGAGTGGAGGCAGATCTCCGTGAGCTCGGCGTCGGCGAAAGCTGGCGGGATACCGCTCTGGACCGATCAAAGTGGCTTGCTCCTGTGTTGGAGGCCAAGACTCATTTTGGGTCATCGCGCCAACCAAGTAAGTAAAATCTATGAATACATTGAGTAATAGTTACCTCCAGACGCCTGCGTCCCATCACCATCCTTCTCATCATCAGCCTGCGCCTTAGTGTTCTGTCTCTGTCGCACCACGAACCCTCCAATACCCAGCTTGTTCAGGTTCCTCTGTCTCTTTCTCCGTAGTACAGTGAGCCCGGATTCAGTGGTGTAAACGGTGAAGCCTTCGGGCGGGGGGCCTTCGTTTACTACGTTCCAGAGTATGCCCTCTTTGAGGTTCGCGTTTGATATACCTGTGGAGAATGTGCTAGTGAAATTGTGTGGCAAAATAATATTGGTATACGAGAAATAAATCCATACTAATTATTGATATGATTTAACTTCAAATAAGTTTGAAATTATTTTAGCATTCATACAAAAAAAGCAGATAAAGTTTACACATAAGGTATTTAGATTGTACCATGCCAGACAATTCTGCAAAATGAAACCCTGATACACTATATCAATATCATGGTTCCAATAATGTAAACATGGTGCATACTGTGTAAGGTTGGCGCAAACTCTACTTTTGATGCCCCCTCCACACTCGTGCGCAAATCGCGGCACGACGCCGCGAACGCGAGTGTGGAGCGGGCTTGACAATTGAAACTATTCCGAATAAAAATAGGTAAATTTTGAATCAGAAATAAGTAAACTTTACACTTAGCAACTTAAGGTTGGATTACAGCATCAAAAGTCTACAAGAGCATTAATGAAGTCATGTTGCAATAAGGTTTACTTATCAAATGCAACGTAAGGTTGAATATCGTATGAGCAAACATACCAGGTTCCTCCTTAACTTCAGCCGTGCTGTCTGGCTTGGAGTCGTCTGGCATCTCGACGTCTGCGTTCTGAACCACTGTTTCAATAGATGCCATTATTTCTACACCAATCCACAATGCCAGCGTGGACACACAAAAATGCAAGTTAGATGTTTTATATAGTGAGATTATGTTATCTAAACCTTCGTTTTATATCCCAGTATCTGATAGTTTAGTACTAAAACATGATTTGCCAATCGAACTGTAATTTTAATATTTGGGGTGTAAAAACCAGGTTTAGATAGAACTTTGGTCACAATGTATGGGAAGAAGTACCATTTCTGTACAACGTGACGCTGTGCGCAGTTTCACGTGACATTTGTAAACTTTATGGACATGATATATCCTCCTAAGGTCCAGCCATACAAATGAAAAATGCAAAATTTTCCACAGAAATTTGAACCTACAATGCAGGTAATAGAGTTCATTTTGCGTTGTTCAAAAACTGGACGAAACAAAGCAAAAGCAACTCTGTTCCAATCGAATATGATTAAAATTCCATTGAACTGAATAAGTACTATAGGTAGGAGCTTGGGCCTTAGGAGGTTAAAATGTAGAGGTGGAAGTCTTAGTTAGAGCATTTAATAACCGGAGTCACCTTTAAGAGCGAAAACCTTGCATAAAAACTTTTGTATGGACTGACGTTTATCTGACATGGCCATTTGTACGTTACGTATATGGAGTGTAGAAGTAAGCGGGGTCACTACCGACAAGGCTAAAAGACCGTCAAAAATTGGTTCGCGATGCACAGTGGCGCCGCGGCGCGGCCTATTTAATGTTTTTGAGGGACACTTTTTAATACATGAAGATTGTTTTCCTCATCTCTACCTTCCATAGTTACGTACAAATAGCCATACATTTGACGTGTCCTCCGCAAAAATCGGCAGCCTGTTTGGTACAGAAAATGACAGACAAGGCGTTCTCCAGTCACTAAATGCTCTAAGGCGGACGTCGATGGAGAAGTGTTACCGCCGCAGGTACAAAAGGCAGTATTCAAACAAGCTTTAGGCCCACTTGCAACATCCCACTAACCCTGGGTTACGCGGTTAAACCGTTGCCCTAGTGTCAAATTGTACTGGTAACCATGGTAACACCAAGTTTAACCGGTTAACCCCGGATTAATGGTATGGTGCAAGTGGGCCTTAGAGTCACAAACTGACCTTGGTCCTTCTCGGTGGTCTCGTTCTTGAAGCGCCTCTTGCGGCGGGTGTGCGTGATGCCCATCTCGGCCTCGAGCTGCTTCATGTGGTGCGCGCCGCGCTGGCTGAGGCACACGTCGTCCACGTAGTACTCGCCGCCGAGCCCTAGCGCGGCCGCGGTGGGGGGAGGCGCGCGCGGCGCGGCCGGCGCCTCCGCGGCGCGCGCCAGGTGCGGCGGCGCCGTGTCGCGCCCGCGGCACACCACGCAGTTGTAGCTGGGGGGGGGACACGATTAACCTTTTCGTCGCCGTATCTAACACAAAACTGTCACTCGGACGCCACGTCACCGATGTGTCAAAACTGAAATTGAACTTTATGCATATGTCGGTCTGTGGTCTGTGACCGATTAATCGGTCTTTGGCGTTGAACCTGCGGTGCGGATATATTGGACATTGGCCTCCAAAAGGTTAATGGCGAGCTCTGATGTTGACCGACCAGCGGCGAAACCGCGGGAGCGACCGCGGTGCTATTGCTCCGACGCCAATTGACAGAATGAATGATGTTACTCGGCAATTAACTATGAAACTTTCCATACAATAAAATTTAACAAACTCTTTTACAGGTGGCAGGCGATTTGGTTCAACCGACCCTTTCCGTTCCGTGATTCAAATGAAAACAACAGAATGACATTGATGCTTCAACTGCCAGGAAAGAGCACAACATGAGAAACTGAAACGAAAAACAATTCTTGCAAGAGTCTTCGGACCCGACATCGTTTCCGATCGCAAGGCATCCGGCGGTCAAAATTACGATTACATTACGATCAAAATGATTCGCGTAAATATATTGTTTTAAAGCTAGCAGAGGCTTCGCCAAACGCCACCCCCCATGGGGTCGCGAGCCATAGTCTAAAGAACACTGAGCTAGTTGAAGAATATGTAATTGTAACCTTAAGTTACTGTAGAATTTCACTTACCCAGCTCTACAACAAGTTTCGGCGTCCGCCTCACTCCTTATCGAGTCGCAGCAAGCGTGCAACCATCGCATGCACTTTTCGCACTGGATTATTAGTTCTCCGTCCGAATACGGCTCCGAACATACGCAGCACATCACTAGCGACGCGCACGGCCCGCATTCTGAACACAAAATAGTAAATTTAATAAATAACAAGACTTCTATCTTGAGCACTCACGGGACACATTCATACTTGTTAGTAAGAGATGATCTATGCTGCGATATGGGATTGATTTAGGCAATTTTTGTACATAGTTAGCAGCAGTTTAGTAGCAATCAGATGTAAGTTTGTTTTACAAAGCAAGTCGATAAGTTGATCTTCTTCTTCGTCGTTCCCTCATGAGTGAGGATCGTGACCAACAACTAGTTATGTCCCTCCATTTTTCGCGAACAAGGGCTATGTGGGCTGCCCTCTGCATGGAACCACGTGCTTGTTTTATGGAATTCGACCATCTTCTCTCTCCTCTAGCGCACTTGCCTTCAACTTGCCCCAGTATGATGTCACGTTCGACGCTGTGGCTGATAAGTTGATAACTTGATTCAAATGTGTGAATAGATTTATGGGCACCATTTTATATTTTGACCTATTTAGACACTTATTGTTAGTAGTCTTTACCTGTGTAGTTCTCGCACCAAGCCGTGGTCTCTCTGGTCCCGCAAGTGAGACACCTCCTGCAGCGCTCGCACCGCCACGCTCCCCTCGGAACCTCGGCCAGCTGCGGCCTGGCGCAGTAAGTATGCCACGCAGTGTCGCAGTCGTCGCACAGCACGAGTAGCCCGTCGTCGCCGCGGTTGCCGCAGCCCTCGCAGACCGTGCAGTCGATGCAGCGCCAGCCCATTGTTACTATTACTTGAGATACCTGCGAAATGGATTGTGTTAACAACGTTTGGAACAAGCAAGTAGCCAAGTTTTAGCCACGTGAATTAGTGGCTAATCTGCTAAGTATCCTAAGGAAATCATACGGGTAAAAACTACAGTGATAACAAACGACGACAAAGTCGCGTCAGTGACGTCTTTGGCGGTCAAACGGTTAATATGTCAAGTTTACATACATACATATAATCACGCCTATTTCCCGGAGGGGTAGGCAGAGACCACTGATTTCCACTTGCTACGATCCTGACATACCCCTTTCGCTTCCTTCACATTCATAACATTCCTCATACACGCTCGCCGGTTTAGGGTGCTCTTGACCTGGCCTTTCTTCAGGAGTCAAGTCAAGGATTCAGGTTCAGGGTTCAGGGTTGTCAAGTTTATATAATACATAATAATAACCTACCTTAATATTAACACAATACGGATGAGAAGTCTGCCCGCACTGCGAGCAGGCGATAAGGCACCCTTCGGAGTCTGTGCCCACGGCACCGCACATAACGCACAAGTCTTGTGTCAGCACGAACTTGTCTTTACTCGAACAAAGCACCAGCTTGTTCTCTACGCCTGAAACAAACACATTTTATGTAAAAATACAGAAATATACATAAACGAAAAATATGGTTCTTAAATTTTATCACTTGAAAACAAATAATCACAAAAAAAACTCAAAATTCGCTACCATTGTACGCGCGCTGCACATCCTACTATTGGCCTGATGACAGTAACAAAGAACCATGGAAATAATGGTTTCAAAGAAACGTATATGTTAATATGATTCTAAAATATGGCCCAATCTCAGTATAAACTGAAGGATTATTAATATATTCAATAAAATAAAAGTGCGAAATTCTCCACTCGGCCATTTTGAATGAAACTCCAATCAGAGGCGACGTAAGAGTTGACGTCATCAATGCATGACATATTTCTTAGAGCAACATAGACAACCTCATTGACTGTAATCCATTACGTACTCGCTAAAGAGTTTGGAGGTTCAAAAAAAATATTGTTTCGCCACTAAACATTTATTACGTCCAAAAAATATTATTACACGATATAAAGTAAATATTTTTTGATATTATATAAATAAAATGCTAAATAATACGATATTTCCCCAAAAAACTTTTTTAATTATTTGGCTGAATGGAACTATCATTGCCATGTTGGTTGTCGTAACTAGAAAAAATTAAAAATTAAAAAGTAAATCCGGCGCTCGGTGATTTTCACTCAAAATTTACATGTATCTAAATAATTCATCTTAAATTGCAACCGTGTGAGAGTCTTTGTATAAAATGACTTATTGTGAACAATTTTTGTAATGTATTTATCATCCCTAAATTAATATATGGTGCTGAATTAACAATATCATTCGGATTCAAGGGAAATTCGTAACTGTAAGTATGTAAGCAATGTCTACCACCATAATTTATGACGTCACAAATGGCGTGCGAGGCGTTTTCGCGCGAGGTTTAAACTGGCTATAATAAAATGCAATTATTTATGTTAAATCTTATGAGTATAGCTGAAATATTGTGTTTTTCGGAACCAATACAAGTGTACCGACAATATTAAAAGGGATTTCAAAATTTGTCATCAGGCCAATTCCTGCTACGAAACGCGCACTAACATTGAACCAGGGGTCTAACCAAGTGTTAATATGTAGTTTGTCAAACGCCAATTGAAAAGAAAAAAAAATTGGGTGACAAATGTGAACGAAAAATGCCGTAATTTCCTTATTATATTGTTTAATGGGTGATTTGCGTTTTCGATACACAATTGTCATCTTGGCGATTAAGCGAGTTTCCTTTAGGTTTCATACTCTTCCGCTCAAACCAAAATTTAACACCCTCTCACTACTAAGAGACAATCTTACCAGGATCATCCTCCGTCGTCTTATTGTCCGGGGCCTGGGGCCTCTGCAGCCCCAACCCAGGCACTCCAAACACCCCCCGCATCTTGGGTTTTGTGCCCCTCTTGCGACCGAAGTCTAGCACCGATCTCGCGCGCTTCTGGAAGCCCAGTTTGGCGGGGTGCATCCCGCCTTTGAATTTGTAGCCGCCCATCTTCTTTTTAGCGACTTTTGAGGAGACAGTGTACGGCTTGCCCTTGCCGAGGCCGACGTCCGGCTGAAAGGAATTACAGGTTAGTGCATGAACCTATAACATACGAGGTGATATTCATAAAATTTTACGGGTCTGATTTAGTTATATGTTTTATCCCTTTCTTACAAATACATAAGTCAAAATGGCAGATAAAGGCAAACGATTTATAGCTAATTCAGAGCAGTAACTAGGTCATATTGATTCCAATAACGTCGACTCGCTGAATTCAACGAACCAGCTGACTTATTCGCGTTTCATTGTGGTTCGAAATATAATAACCTAAATATTCATTTCTTACGATTATGCAGACATTACAAGATATTAATTACAAAAATTACTACTAAGAAAAATAAATACCTATGTTTAACAATGATTTACGATCAATAAATACAAATACAAAGCTAGCTAAAATACCAGCTAATTATTTCAATATATTTCCATCAAATTTGAACTAGATACCTTAGGTTCAATAGCGAGAGGGTCCTGTTCCTGCTGCGAATTCTCGTCACCGAACGATGAGTCCTGGGACGTAGAGGCCGTGTTGTCATCCTCGAATGCTGAAACAATCGTCACAACAACCTACATTACAAATTTAAACTGTGTAACCCCTTGAGCCCCCTCTGCAGGGCTTGCATGGAGGCAGAGGAGACAGCCGCCCACGTCATTCTCGAATGCCCAGGGGTGGCAGAATACCGGGCACGACACCTCGGCTCACCGAGGTCTCTCCCAGAAGTCATCGGCAACGTCAAGGGTCTGCTAGGCTTCCCGGTAGAGTTGGGTTGGCAAGAATAGTGCCGCCAACCCACCACGCAAAATAGGCGCATTAATGAGACGTCGAGTTGCGGAAACCAAGCCCGCGAGAACCTATAACCTAACCTATAACCCTTTAAACGCGACGTCTATCGTGCGCGGCGCTGCATCATGGACCTTGTCGGGATGTACTTATACTACAGGACCAACCCTGGACTAGCCAAAATGTATGAAACAGCCAAATTATTTTTCGTGAATTCGGGGTTGGTCCCAAACTAAAAGTTGCTCAGTATAATTTCAAAACCTCCCTGGCAACGGGAATGCACTTATTTTTTGGCCACCCTGTATACTTACAGCCGAGTTTCGAGCCGGTAATCTGCATTTGTGTCTTGCAGATGGGACAGTTGTACTCGTACTGCGGGTTCTGCTCTTTCTTCAGCTTGTACAGCTGCGGCTCGGCCTCCGGATCGCACATGCCGTGGACGTATCTAGAATAAGTATACGCAGTTTTAGTTAT
Source organism: Cydia fagiglandana (assembly GCF_963556715.1). NCBI lineage: Eukaryota > Metazoa > Arthropoda > Insecta > Lepidoptera > Tortricidae > Cydia > Cydia fagiglandana. Next base: position 5,760,139 of record NC_085936.1, on the reverse strand, counting down.
TGCTGCTAACAATGCTTCGAGCGGCATTGACTTTATATATAAATTGGTGTGGTTGGTGATTAATGTTTGATTGGGATAAAATAAACAAACTATCAGAACATTACTTTAGGTAAACTTCGTAACACTTGCCGAATTCGAGTATTTAAAAGTAAAGGGCTGATTTAGACGGCGCGCGAACTCGCATGCGATTTTAGTTACATTGCGGACTGTTGGTTACGTCCAATTCAACATTTGATTTGGACGATAAAGACCGATCAAAACCCGCAATGTTATAAAACTCGCATGCGAGTTTTCGCATCGTCTAAATGGGCCCTTAGGAGTGCCAGTCTATGGAAGTATTTAAGGAGATCGGCCGAAGAACGACAATTAATTCACGTTCACATAGCAGCGGCATGCAGCGGCCAACATTGGTCCAAGACCAACATTTAGAGCTGTTCCTGAAGGAACTGCGCCTTAAGTGTTTGTCAGATTTGGAGTTATTCTATCTTCATATATAGAAGAGCGTACCTCTTGCACGTAATACACCGGATCATGTCTCGGTAGGCGGCGGCGCGGTAGGCGCGGCGGCACAGCGGGCAGCAGCTGCCCTTGTTGCGCTGCTGGTAGCACGAGTCGCACACCGTGTAGTGCGCGTGCCAGCGCGACGACGGGCCCGCGCCGGGCGACCGCGCGCCGCAGTCCGAGCAGATGCGGCAGCACTGGAACACGATAGGGGTTAAGCTCTGGTTTCCTAGGATAGCGGTGCCGTCATATAGCCGTAATATAAATACTACTACACCCATATATAGCCCTATTATTTTGTATGGAGACGGCCGCTATATGACGGCACCGCAATCCTAAGAAAACAGCTTTATAGGGTGGAAGTGACGATTATTATTTGTATATAAAAGTCAACATCCTAACGATAAAACGTTCGTGCGCCATCAGCCGATAGTAAATTCCTTGGACATTAAGCTCACACAACGCATATGCGCACATAAACGCTGTCACGCTCATACATCGAAGCGACGTGAGAATTCGCATCAATGTGATAACCGCGTAATGTAATTATCCCCATGACTTAGGAATGATAATGATGATAATGATGATAATTGATAAAACAAGGTGCATGGTTTGATATAGTGAACAATAGGACGCTCACCATACACTTCCAGCCGTATTTAGGCACGGTCGCCATGCGAGGCCGCAGGCACATGGCGTGGTACATCTTGTCGCAGTGCTCGCACGTTACCGCGCGGGAGTCTGAGGCGGGGACGCCGGTCGCGCTTTCTCCGCGGCAGACTTGGCACACTCGGCATGAGCGGCACGACCAACCCGCGCGTACTCCTGCAAGACAACGTTTACGTTAGTTATACGTTTTTTGCGCCTAATATGTTTGGTATATGCGTCGGATAGGACCAAATGTCGGGAAAGTGGGGAGGCCTTTGCCCAGCAGTGGGACACTCCTATAGGCTAAGGGGCTATTCATAAATTACGTCATTTCAAATTAGGGGGGGGGGGGAGTCTGGACATCGGATGATGGTAGCATGATTCTTGGATGACAAAAATTGATAACGTAATTTATGGACAGCCCCTAATAAAAAACTGTGTATTTATACAATTTTTATACCGGAAATATCTTATGTAGGGTCAAATCTTGGAAGTTGGATTTGAAATATATCCTGATGTTTGATTGGGCTCAAATAAGGTATTCTTATGGAAGGTGACAATGCAGACACTACAATAAGCTGCTCTGATGGAGGCCAAAACTAGTGATAGAAACTAGTTGATAAAACAATGCAACCTCATAAATTTGGGTAATAATAGTCGAAATACCTGGTAACTGTGCGAGGCCGACGCAGGTCCCGTGATAATGCGCGCCGCAAGTGACGCATGTCATGAGGTTGAATATATCGCCGATGGCTCGGCACGTCCGGCAGTCAATGTCAGCTGTACCTGGTAAAGAACACCACTGTTAAACACAGCTTTCATTGCTAGTCTAACCTGCACGGATAGCGCGTATTTTTATCTTTTGTCGTGTCACGCGTCACTTTCGCACTTACGCATATTTGATAGAAAGTGACAGGCATGGTGACAGCCGATAAAGAAGCGTGATTGTATACCATGACAAACGTTGTCTCTCTACCTGACACTGTTTGCATAGTCTGTACATAATGTATAATTATTTTCCATCGTACCTATTATCACGGAAACTTACGAACTTGTCTTGCTATTTCAATCAGCCTCTGTAAAAACCGGGCAAGTGCGAGTCGGACTCGCGCACGAAGGGTTCCGTACCATAATGCAAAAAAAAACAAAAAAAAGCAAAAAAAAAAACGGTCACCCATCCAAGTACTGACCACTCCCGACGTTGCTTGACTTTGGTCAAAAATCACGTTTGTTGTATGGGAGCCCCATTTAAATCTTTATTTTATTGTTTTTAGTATTTGTTGTTATAGCGGCAACAGAAATACATCATCTGTGAAAATTTCAACTGTCTAGCTATCACGGTTCGTGAGATACAGCCTGGTGACAGACGGACGGACGGACAGCGAAGTCTTAGTAATAGGGTCCCGTTTTACCCTTTGGGTACGGAACCCTGAAAAAGTACTGACATTGACTGAACTAGCATGAAAAATACGAACGTTTCCGAGAAAATACGATGGAAAACAATTATGCTCTACATCTGTAATGTAATGTCCATTAATTGACAAGTCTAAAATAAAAATACAAGCAAGTTGTGCCTTAATATTTCTAATATAGTAATATGCTTAAATATAATTCTGAAGTAGTAGGAAATGTTAATGAGTGTGAACACTTACAAATAAGTGCCACTTGATACAAGTGGTCCTTGCAAAACGAAGACTTGGTCTGGAAGTCCATGAAACCTCCGGAAGCGAGAACACAGGGCAGATGAAAGTATTTACTGCAACTCATCTGGAAAAAATGTATACTGTAATACATTGCTTCGATAAAAATGTTATATATAGGCGCCCTCGCAAGCTACGTCCACACTAGCGTCTTTTGAGAATCGGCGCCTATCGGCGGCGAGTAGCAGCCATAGAATTGACGGTCAGACATGGCGGTCGTCAGATAGACGTGGCGATCAAAGGGTAATAGTAAAAAGGGAAATATGTATGTCGGCGGCCGATCGTAAGATCAGGCAGATCGTAATGTTCCTGTGTAATGTTTTGACCATAGTCACATTAATCCAAGATATAGGTAGGATAGGTTCGTTAGGTTGCTTCAGATGCCCGAAGGGCAAACTGCCCAGAAATAGGAGCCCGGCGTAGCGGGGCTCCGTCGGCTCAGGGAACCGAGTCAAAGATTTTCACGTTTCACGAGATGCCTAGGAATTTCACGATATGCCTGATCTTACGATCGGCCGCCGACATGTACATTGTTTATGGAGTAGGTCCTTACCTTACAAGGGATGCTCGCACCATGTCTAGCGCAAAAGGCACATTTTCGCGTCAACGCGGTCGTCACAATGCCCCGCACCCGGGACTCTTCTAGTTGTTCCTTATCCTCCTCTGCTGAAGCAGCCACCTGGTTACAAATAATTGATATTTCAATTTCGCAGAAAAATAAATTACACATATGGGAAAAGGCAGTACAATAGAAGATACAAGTAGTCTGGATCTGGACCAGTTGTTTAAGGGAAAGTGTTATATGCGCTTTAAATTGTGTAAAGGTGCAGGTCGAATCACAAGAGCTGGCATGAATGGAACGAATGAGTGAATGAAAATATCTATGTGTGTATCACATTACACATTACAGATGTACTGCATCATTATTTTCCATCATATTGAAAATGGAAAGGTACGAACGTGTCTTGCTATTTCAGACAGTCTCGGTACAAAAAGTACAGAGGTTGACTGACGTAGCATGTCAAATACGAAAACAATTATGCACTACATATGTATGTAACCAATAACCTCTAGCCGCCCAGAGACCTATAAAAAGATCTCCTGTTCCATTCTAATTTGAACATTGTGTTGACAAAATCAAAATTTCATTTTGCTTGGCAAGGTTTGACGTATGGGCGGATAGAGGATAAAACTTTCGCGGCTCTCGCGCGTGAGTTGAGTTGCCAACACGCGACAAGCCCTCAAGTCGCGCCGAATTGTCTCTTCTCGCGCCTGTCACTGTAAGTTATGCTAGAGGTGCTGACTGTATACCGATATAGGTGTCACTCATACAATGAAAGTTTCGTTCATTCCATCTGTGCCAGCTTTGGTGAATAAACACAATTCATACACAATTACTTAAACGAGAGTAAATTCTGACCTGATCATGGAAGGGCGGGCTGAACTCAAGGCAGCAGCGGTGCACGTAGAAGGCCCCAGAGCTGACCACAGCAGGGAGCTCAACGGACTCCACGTGTCCGATGATTGACAATTCGTCTATGTGCTCTAGGTTGTGTAAAGGTGTTCTGAAAGGAAGTGAAGAATTAGTATTGTATTGTAGCCCGGGCAATTTTTCACAACTCGACAACTAGCACATATTGGTGGGGGGTAGACAAGTCCTGATAGCCCAACTCCTAAAGGAATCCTATCAAACCTTTGATGTTGAGTAGGACCTCAAGGAGATCTCTCGGAAGAATTAGTAGACAGCCGCAGGTTGAAAGATAGGTAATGTTTTGTTTTAGTGACTTATCTACCTCTGTCCATCTGTTAACCTTGTGATAACAACATGGTGCATATAAATCTCATTTTTTCAAGAAAATGATGAAAGGAGGCAACTATTTGCAGACAAATTTTTCTCATTCAAACTTCTAAATAATTTATTTTGTACTTCATCATCCATCATAAAATGCAAGGGATCTAACGAAAATTGCCTGACATTTTTGTCCGAATTATGTGTAAGTCCTGTTGCTAGCTTTTCAAAAAAAATATTTATCCATATACTCAATTAAATAAACTTACTTGCACTTATTAAATGCTTTCTGCCTCCTACTCAGCGGCAACGCCAAGGGATGTTGATTAGGGTCCACAAGCTCGGGGGGAGGGGAGGCCAGACCGGGGGTGACGGGGGTGGTTGGGGTACTAATCGGGGTAGGATTGGGAGTGGTCCCCCCACTAGGCACTGTTGGTGTGGTGCTGCCGTCTCCATCGCCGATGTTGCAGAGGAATTGACGCATCTCGCCTTGGCCTAGCTGACTGCGCTCGGTCAAGTTGCAAAGAGCGCAAGCTTTGCCTGGCCTGAAAATAATCTAGTTTTTAGCTTTCAAGTCCTTAGTTTATAGTTTAATAATCCTTGTCTTTTAAAAGATTTTACAAAACAACATGATTTTGATTAATCTCGCACAGCCTTTGATCTTACTGTGAGACTGTTATTGTTGGTTGATCTGTGTAAAATTATGCTGTAATATTTATTTTCATTTTGTTTAACTTGCTAAATTTTTGCTTTCTTGATATGGGAGACCTATTTATAGGCCTCTGGGCGACTAGATGATAATCTTGCCCTAAATTTTATGAACATATCTTAGGTTTTTTTTAGGATTTCATACCTCAAAAGGAAATAAACGGTCACTTGTGTCCGTCTGTCTATCACAGTAAATGTGCTCCGTAACTACTAGACAGATTAGGTTGAAATTTGGTAAGGAGGATTTCCTTACCATTTCTCAGGCATAAAAGGTGGTTCTTCAGGAGCAGGCATGGTGAAGTCGTCCTCATCCATCATGTCATCAAGGGCGTCATCTCGGCTGCCTCGGTGTCTTTTAGCCCCACGGACTGAGCCAGCACCACCGCCTCGGTACCTAATTATATACCTTGATTTATATATGCAGTTTGGGGTTACATAAAAAATTCCATTATTGTATAAGCAGTATTATAGATTATAACTCACTTAAATGGGACTTAATCATATAAATTGAATTGAAAATGACCTCCCAACATTTCAAGGATATGTCCCCAGGGTTTCAAAGAACGTCAAATCAAAATCAGGCAATAAATATGGCATTTTCATCAGAACATAGAGTCTGTTTGGAAAGATAAGAGTCATAGAATGTATTGGGCCTCAATATTCCAGGACTCTTCTCTTGCCGCACAGACTCTAACAACTTTGAATTAATTTAACTACTCAGTTTTGAAATTTCAATATACAGGGTCATTTTTGGACCGTTAGCTATATTGTGCGAGGTGATTAGGTAGGCCATACTGAACAACTTTTTCTATGGGACCAACTCTGAAATACTCTGACTCTGACCTAGATATTCTAGCTTCTTATACAGCTAGATATAAAACAGCTTAGTATATAAAGATCACATACATAGGTAGTAGATAAGTGCACTCTCCTACTAGCTGGGATTATTCATGTCTGCATCGGGACTCTGTTCTCATTATTCTCATTTCTCATTAACTTAAAAATTATACCTGCAGGTCCTTGGAGCCCTTGTCTATATAATTTATTTTAACTTACTTGTATATAAATTAATTATCTAATATTTGTTATTCTAATACAATTAATTCTGAAATTAATGAAAAGTTTATCAGTAATTTGCATGGTTACCTTCTAACAATCTTGCCCTCTCTCGCCAGTTTGGCGCCTTCCTTCCTCGGCCTGCCGGGCCCGCGGCGGCCCGAGGTAAAGAAGGGCCGCGCATACGGCTGGTGGTGGAAGAACGCGGGCGCCGCCGCTGCACCCCCGTGCGGCGACGCGGGCTCCTCGCCGCGCGGCGACGACGCGCAAGAGGTTGGCGTCGACGCCGGACCCGCGTAGAAGTCTAACAACCAACGACGTCATATTAAAAACTGATATACTAGAGTATTATTACGATAGTATATGTAGAAGATAAAACTGTAGCAAGAGGTTGAGAAAGGATAGATAATGACTCTATGACTATGGGGCTTACAGGACTCACCAGAACTCGGGGGCGCTCCTTCTCCATCATCCTCGGAACCTTCGTCCCCTAACAAATCCACATCCAAAACACCTTCATCCGGCACATCCATCTAAAAAACGTAATTAACCACTTAATTCACAATATAACACTTCAAATGCGCCTTCGACGGCTTCCAACATTATTTACAACTTGCTTCGATGTATCAATCAACCACCGCCATAGTGAACGACAAGTGGATCGCGAAGTAAACTTCCGAACTTACCGCGAACTGTCGCGATGGACTGTTATTTAGTTACTGTTATGATAAAACAAACATATAGGGTGGAGAACACATTTTCAATTATAATTTACATTAATACAAATACATAATAACTGAAAAATAGCAATACGACTTTCGCAAGCTAGGTAGCGAGCGAACGAACGAAACGAATGAAAATTATTAGGGAGAATGAATGAGCTAACGACGTAAACGAATGGAAAGATGCGACGCTTCAGTTCGAAACCTACAAATGTAAAAACTTTTTCTGCTGGACGAATTTTTTTTAATCATGATGAAATTATTATTATTGTACATAAAATATTTTAATTAATATAATTTTTTTCAATTTGTATTATTGTTTTAAAATAATAATAATGTAAAATATGTTCCGCTAGTGATGTCCCACCAAAACTCGATACTGCCCATTCATTCATTAAATCGATTACTATTTTTTTTACTCGTAATATCAAATATATCTTTTAATAATTTAAAGTTCTTACATTCGTTTACATATATTTTTAAAGTGAATAAAAATCTAACCTTTATATATGTCATCATTTCAATAACTTACGAATAATACATGAAATAAGCAAAGGTTTTGTTTATCTATACTATATTTTTCAATCCTATTTCACTACACTATCATATAAAATCATAACGTGTATAGTATGTGTAGGTAGGTGTGCGTAAAGAAAAGAGTACGTGTCCGATATCGGATAGGACTTTGTTGCATTTTTTGTTTATAAATATTGATACTTAATTAATTTACCATGAAGTATTACTTAACGACACTGTTTATAGTTGTAAGTTTAACAATCCGTAGCGAATCATCGCTATTCGAAAGTGATTCGTGTTATTCCTTCGGAAGCGGTAATGTTTTTCCCGGCGGTGCCAGGAAAATAGATCATAAATTACAAGTTACAAAAGCCGTAAGTAAGTATATAACTGACGAGCCCTATCTTTTAACTTGTTATACAGTACATATTAAATTATGCTAAATAATACATATTTGTAATTGTAAGTATTGTAACCATCCGCTGATAACATTTAACCTAAGCTTGAAATTAGCTCCAAGTCCAATCACTTTTGATAAGGTGCCATGACAAATTATAGTTGTATGAATAATAAAAAAGTCGATCTTTGTTTTTAGGACATGATTTATAAATCATATATATATATATATATATATATATATATATATATATATATATATATATATATATATATATATATTTTTTTTAATTGAATTATATTATAGCATAATATCAGTTTCCATATTTTTTTTCAGTGCATTTAAATGTAAATTTGATTAATAAAAACAAAAAAAAAAAGAAATGAACAAATATGATAAAACTTTAAAACCTACAGATAAAAACCTGTTTCCATATATTAATAAGCTACTTTTACTATTACAGTTTCAAAACCAGCACCCGAGTGGGAGGCGACGGCAGTCGTCAATGGAGAATTTACACAGCTATCTTTGTCGAGTTTCAAAGGAAAATACCTCGTCTTCTTCTTCTACCCCCTAGACTTGTAAGTGGTAAACAAGTTACAAACTTATTTATCAGTTTATCACAGAACTAGACTTGCACATACCTACCAGAATTTACTAAAACACATTAACACTCCACCTCTCTTTGATCAGTTGTGTAAAAAATATAAACAATTTGGAATCAACAGTAATCTGTGATTTTTACAACAATGAAGTTGGTTATGTTCCAAGTCCAAAAAAATATTAAATGTAGTTTATATAAAATGATTTCATCTTTTTGCTTTTTGTATTTGTTTCAGCACTTTCGTTTGTCCCACGGAAATATTGGCGTTTTCTGAACGGATCGATGAGTTCAAGAAAATCAATACCGAAGTTGTGGCTTGTTCAGTCGACTCTCATTTCACTCATTTGGCATGGATTAATACTCCCAGAAAAGAGGGTGGTCTAGGAAAAATCAACATTCCTCTACTTAGCGATCTCAGCCATTCCATTGCTAAAGATTATGGTGTATATTTAGAAGATCTCGGCCATACTTTGAGAGGCCTGTTCATCATTGATGACAAAGGCATTTTGAGGCAGATTACTATGAACGATTTACCAGTAGGCCGATCTGTTGATGAGACCTTAAGATTGGTTCAAGCATTCCAGTATACAGACAACCATGGCGAAGTATGTCCAGCTGGGTGGAAACCAGGACAAGACACGGTAAATCTATGTGTACCTATACATCCAAAATCTTAAAAGTAAAAAATAATTTTTATTATTTAGAATGGAATAAGCTTACAACATTTCCTTTTTTTTCAGATCATTCCTAACCCAGACGAGAAGAAAAAGTATTTCGAAAAGGTGGCAAAAAATTAAAAACTTCCGTTGCTATGTAGCTTACTGACAACCACGTTAATAAATAGCGTGGTATATTTTTATACTTATCTTACTGTAAATTAATTAATTACTTAATCGGTTTCTGATAAGAAAGATAGCAATAGCCTTTCGGGCAAATAAAGCTAAAAACTACGATATAATCACAATTCGATTTAACCATAGGTGGACATATCTGTTCGTCCTTTTATTAATACGTGAAATACTCATAAAATAGAATATTTTAATGTAGCAAAAAATGACAAGTTAATTTAAATGAAAATATTAATTTTAAAACGATTTACTTTAAATTATCTTTTCCATGTCATCTGATTAACTAATATTGCATGTTTCTGTTTAGAGACTATCCCCAAAATATAACTATCGATAATTCTGTAGAGCGGTTACTATGATATGTATAGGCTCCTGGAATGTAAAGTTTTTCCTTCCACTTTTATCATCACTTTTTAAATTTACGGTAAGACTGATAATGTTTACAATAAATTTATTTTAATAACGTTGCTGTCTTTTTCTGTAATATTATTTGAAAAGAAGATATGAGTCAATCTAAGTTAACTCTGTAACAACTTTTACGTGACAAAGTGTGGCGTGCCACAATAAAAATTACCTACAAAAAAACGGTATACTTACCGTACATATATTATAAATCTGACGTTAATGGTGATTTGTAAACTTTGTCATTTACCAAGTCTGTACAGAGTTAGCTTGATCGGAACTATTAAAAACATGAAATGATATTCCGTAAAAATGAATTTTTGCTCTAATAAACTGTACGTAATTAGATTCAATAATAACCAAATTTTTTTTGTCCTTACCTACTCTAACAAGTAATTGTTATACAGTTCATAATGATATCGTTTTCATTCAGTACGAAAAGTTATAGAATAAATAGAGTTAGACCAAGAAAAATCTGCAGCGATTTTGATAGCACACACAGTACGAGTGTTATTTTAAACATCAAACTTCTGTGAAATTATAACGAATAAAATAACGCTTGCACTGCGTATCCTATCAAAATCGTTGCAGAATTCTCTTGGTCTAACTTTTTTTTCTATACACACGTAGTAAAAAAGAAGTCAACAAATAAATCAATCGATTAATCGATATTAATTAAATTCACGGATTGCAACACTAGTGAACAAAACCCGGAAAAATTGATTGACACTGACAATTTCAAAAAGTTTTCAACTTTCATTTCATATTTCATCTCGTTCAGTTCAGTGTTCAGTACGTGTGAATGGCTTAATGTTATTATTTATTTGTTGATTTTTTTAGTTTGTTTAACACGCTTTGATATCATTAATTTATCACTTTCGTCAAAGTTTATCGGTAAAGAAGTTACTAGTAGTTTTCACTTATTTATTCCATTAACAATACGCATTTTGTTTCTGTGATTTTGTTCCAGTTTTAATTCTGGTTTTTGTGGTGGTGGTTTCGAACACGTATATGTTTGTATTTTCATAATGATATCTCTTCGTGCCGTATCTATTGCAAGAAGCATGACCCGATCCGCATTGTGTTCGTCTGCATGCACCCAACAATACATAAGTACAATGCTTGTTTATTTTTGCACATTTTATTTATGATGTGAAGACTATCCGGGGGCTTATATAAATGCCCTTAACCGCTAGTAATAAACGCTTAGTAGGTATATTATTTGTGACCCCATTTATTCAGAAAAACAGCAGTTACGGGTTATAGCCCCCAATACATGTTTATCAGTTTATAAATTATTCATGAACTTGATAATCAACAAGTGCCTTTAGTGTCATTAGCATTCTTAATGATTACCAAACTTTGCAGTCAAGTCTCCAAGCCAGCAGAAAAGAGGATTTTCATTAAATTCTATAAATATGGTCGACCCAAGGAGAGTTGTGAGTTTCGATGATATATCCAAGTACACACAGCAATCGGACAAGGTGATCATTGACGTCCGTAATCCTGATGAGGTCGCCAGTACTGGAAAAATACCTTCGAGCATCAATATTCCATGTAAGACATATTTATTACAAATCAATTATTAAAATAAATTCAATGTAAAGAATAGTTTATAAACAACTTGATAATTGCTGAAGTGAAGAAGTTAGTTATAGTAGTATGGTTATTATAAAATTAACACCTTTGCTGCAGTAAATAGTGTAACTCATAAAACATAAACATATTAATGTAGTATGAAGTTAACCTTACATTTATGATAAATTTGATTCAATATTTTTAGTAGTGCTCTTTATCCTGTATTTTAAATAAAATAAAGCAGTAATAGTAGAAATAAGGTCTATTTTTATTTATATATTTATTTTATTAAAAAAATACAACTTATAAATTGACATATATATTCTTATCTATTTTTTTAATGTAGTTGCATGTAGTAATTATATTTTCATTTGTTTCAGTGGGCAATGTCGAGCCTGCATTAAAATCGATGTCAGATGAGCAGTTCAGACAGCATTATCAACGTAATAAGCCGCAGCCTTCTAGTGAATTAATATTCTACTGTAAATCCGGCAGACGGGCATGTCAAGCTCTAGACAAAGCACTCCAGCTTGGCTATTCAAAGTAAGTGATAGCTAGACTTAATCCTGGGCGGACACATATTGCGCCCGGAGAGTTAGTCTCTCGAGATCAAAGAAAGATCCTACCACTGTTTGAAGTTGCAGGTTTGGATCAAGAGTTGTAGTAGGTGGCGATCACAAAAGATCAGGGATGGTTGCAGTGATACATAGGCTTTGGAGCTGGAAAAAGTCTAACTATCCAACCTGTACTCTACACAATTATTAGGATAATATCCGGATCTCGACAGTTCCACCTTGATTGAAAAAATATCTTCAGAGACAGTGTAATGTTTTTTATTATCAGATCTGATGATGTAGGTAGACCAATTGAGTTGCTTAACTTCAAATTGGGTAAATCCATCTGTCAGATTTAGTATTAAGAAAAGGTTAGATATTTGCTGAGAGGGTCAAATATGCGTTCACTGGGTCAAATGCATTTATACAATTTGTGGGTGTAATGGGAACTCTATAATGAAACAATTCAACCTTATTTGCTCTACAAAAAATATTTTAGTTTTCTAATCTATTTTCCTTTTGCAGTTCAAAAACTTATGTTGGAAGCTGGGATGAGTGGTCAAGCAAATCAGGACAAAAATGAGTGATAAATCAGTGATAAATTGCTAAGTCTATGTTTTGAATAATCACTTTAAAAAATTATGTCACTTCCGTAAATATACTTTGTGCAATTTTACTCTATAAATATTATATTCTCTAGCTATTTCCTTTCCATTTAATCTATTATTACAGTTCCCTAAGTAAATAATGCCAATGGGACCTTTATTATTATTACCCTTCCAGCTTGGAAAAAAAGAGTAGAAATTAAATAGTGGTAACACTGTAGTGTCGTCCCTTTCAAACCAATATATATAAGAAAACGGGACGACACTACAGTGTTGCCACTTTTTAATTTCTACTCGGGACCCTATTACTAAAACTTTGCTGTCCGTCCGTCCGTCCGTCCGTCCGTCTGTCACCAGGCTGTATCTCACGAACCGTAATAGCTAGACAGTTGAAATTTTCACAGATGATGTATTTCTGTTGCCGCTATAACAAAAAATACTAAAAACAGAATAAAATAAAGATTTGAATGGGGCTCCCATACAACAAACGTGATTTTTGACCAAAGTTAAGCAACGTCGGGAGTGGTCAGTACTTGGATGGGTGACCGTTTTTTTTTGCTTTTTTTTGTTTTTTTTTTTTTTGTATTATGGCACGGAACCCTTCGTGCGCGAGTCCGACTCGCACTTGCCCGGTTTTTTGCCAAGCTGTATCTCCATTCACTGTATTGAGTATTCATGGACAGAAATAGGTAGGTTAATTTGAAATTTTCAGTATGCGAGGTAGCCTTCATGCAAAAAAAGCATTTTTTTGTAAATAAAATATGCAGTACTGCAGTGTTTTAAATCTTACACACCTGTACAACAAATATATCAATGAAAGACTGAGGTGGTTTAGATCATATTTTTTTCCTAGCAACATGTTATCAACTGCTATCAGTTTAATGAAAAAAAAAGATAAAACTATACCAACAGTTTATTAGAACAGTAGTGAAACAACACATTACGTAATTGACTTTGTCAACAAAACAAGACTCAACATAAATTATGTAGATTGCAGGACAAAACAAGACTCAGAAGTCTCGTAACATAAATTATTTAGATTGCAGGACGGGTTGCTATGATATCTATCCTGCCTGTTGATTGCTGGCCCAGTCATTCCAGCTGCCTAGATAATTCCTTGTACTGAAAAAAGAAAAAAAAATCACTGGAGTATATAATTTATCATGTCATTGTTCTGACCTCGTGAATGATAAGGATCTTAATCAAATTTTTAGTTATCTTTTTTAATTTTTTTCAATTATAATTTGTCTGCTCTATCCTCGAAAGACACAGGGCAATTTTGGTGCTTATGAATTTAGAACTTTCTTTTGTTTCTATATGAGTTCAAAACTCGAAATTAATTTGTACTTGTACAAGTACACGGGGACTTACGAGGCTATAATATATGGTGTTGTAAGATTCATAGGCCTATCATAAGCCAGTAGTTATGTTTTATAATTATAAAACTTACTTTTTATACCCTGCGTTGATAGCTTCCTGCTGAGCCTTGCCAGACCTCTTTCCAATCATGCAGTAGAATATGATCTCCGTGTTTGCAGAAGGCTTTGGCCTGTTGAAAGTCTTCTGGAACTGTTTGTCCGACATTTCACCAAGCACTTGTGGAACTGTACCCACTGGAACATGAAACAAGAATGATCAGTTTTTATTGGTAAAATAGATCAATCACTACTAATATTTCAAATGTAAAGTAACTCTGTCTGTAACCTCTTTAAACTTAAACAGCTGGATCAATTTAGTATGAAGATAATTTCAGGCTTGGGGAAGGACATAATAGGATAGTTTTTACAAGCTTTTATTTAACTTGCAATGTAGCTATGTAAGAACTATGTTTGTACGGGCCAAATCTTACAAGTCAAATTAGATCCACTTCCCAGTTTCTGGTGAAGCTGAAAATTTGCATACATATGTAAGTCGGGTGACAATGCAATATTATGGTACCATTGAGCTGATCTGATGATGGAGACAGGAGGTGGCCATAGGAACTCTGTGATAAAACAACCTAATTGTGTTTGGGGTTGTTAGAATTGTCTTGATAAGTATTATTTGTCTGTGGAAAGAAAAGTAGAGTCAACGATAAAAGCTTGAATCAAAAATATCAATCAACATCATTGGATGCGGACAAAGTCATGGACAGAAGCGAATGTTTTTATTGAGTATTCCATCTTTAAATATGAAAGCAAATCAGTAGCCAATCATGATTGACTGAACATGAACTCACAGGGTATATTAATGCTATTTGGTATTTTCCCATGTTCCTTGACTTCATCAGGCTCCCTAACATCAACAATTAAAACAGAGGACTTGGTTGTAGCTTCTTTCACGTAATTGTAATCAGCCGTCAATGTCGGAGGTTCAACCTTTTCCGAATATAAACGCGCGAAATATCCATTTTGTGATCTAAAAGTTCTAGGACATATATCTGGAAAAGAGTCGGCAGATAAGTTTCTAGAATATTAAAACATCATTATATAAAGTAAGGTGATGAATATTATTACAATAAGCAGCAAAATTTGAAAATTTCATTGAACTCTGCATCGCAGTGGCTTTCAGGCAGTTGTAGGCGGGCAGAATAACAGCCCGGCATATTCCACGGGTAAATATTTGCCGAAACATTGTTATTGGGTATTGTTCCTTGAATATGCAATTTTTTTTCCTAATATTACGGCCTTTAAATATTGAAGATATTTATTGTAAATAGTTAAAGAAACAATAAGAATTTGAATTTTGGATTACTCAATACCAAGATTTCCTTACGTTTGAAATGACATTGACGTTTTAGCATAGATTTATAATATATAGAGATACCTTCCAAGCGAGCTGTCACCGGGATCACTTTTGGTTAGTGTACGATTCAAGGGCCCAACGTTTTCAGTTCTCTTTGACGGCGCAGCAACTAGTATCACTTCCCACACCTCTCTCTTTTAAAAATGCCATTTGTCAAAAAAAGGACAACCATACTGTTGACAAGGTGAACTTCAAATCAAGTGTTGCCTTTTTTTATGCGCCCAGGCTGTGTATGTGTGCGTAAAAACGTGTATGTGTGCTCTTTTAGGGACGTGAAAAGTCGATTTTAATCGTGTTATACAGTGAGTAAATCTAATACGGGCGAATCTCTTAACGGTGGTTAGTATAGGACAAAGTAAAGGTAATTATAGATGGTCAAGCAAATCTTGTCAGTAGAAAAAGGCGAGAAATTCAAATTTTCTATGGGACGATATCCTTTCGCGCCTACATTTTTCAAATTTGCCGCCTTTTTCTACTGACAAGATCTGCTTGACCCAGTATAGATAACATATACTTAAAGTTGCAACAATAATTTTGTCCATACAAAATAATTCAGCCCGCAATGTAATGCAAAAACACTCACGTTAAACGCTCGTTGACAGTTACTTTCAAAAACTCCTATTGCGTATGTAATGTCATTAACTGTCATGAGTGGGTAAATAATAAATATGATGTTTTTTATCGGACGAAATTACTACCTAGTTTAAAATCAAATTACATCAAAAAATCTTATTAAAGCAATCATTTATTTTAATAACGACCCATTGAAATTACAACTGAAGTGTACTGAAGTTGCTGAAATACTTACCTAAAGAAAACCAACTAAAAAAGAAAACTAAAAAACACAATTTACAACAATACAAATTCTGAGAAACCTGAGTTTAGTTTTGCCCCCTCCACCCTTCCAGTTACGGGCAATCCTTCGCGAGCTCGCTGTATCGCGTTTAGGTACAATTACTCGAGTGTTTCTTGGTACAACCCGATGAGTGAATCGCTCTCTGTACACAGCTAGCGCTCGATGACCATTTTGTAGTGTTTCACCGTAAATAAAAGTCATGTCCATTAATTCAGGCGCAGTAAAAGTTGTTAAACGAGGCATTTTTATAACATACGATTACTCTTGAATCGAACGACTGACATTGTCAAATCAGAGTTGAAATAAAATAAGAAACTTGCAATTCCACCAAAGAGTTTGCCACGTTTTCACACAATGTACCAACCAAGTTTTGTGGTGTTTAGACGGTTTAGTTAATTCTCGGAATAATTTTGGTAATAACTGTACAACTATTAGGCGGGCCGTATGCTTATTTTCCGCCATCCCGGTATAAAAATCAGGCAAATTAAATACGAAATGAATACACAATAATCACTTATGAGATACTGATGTTAGATGAATTTTCAAAAAGGGTGTGCTATCAAAGGTGCTTGTCTATTGCTCAGATTAGAAATAATCACGTCAAGTGCTGTCATCGTGACTGATTAAAATGAAGTCAGTTTCTTGTTGATAAACATGATAAATAAACAAGACTTAATATCTTTTAACACGCCTAGTAGTACTTCTATCTACCAAAATAACTACAAAACATTAAACGCAGTGTAATGCTAACATGTATTATGAATATTCCTCCAGATAGGTAAGTTTGTAAATGCTATTGTTGTATTGCTAATGAACATTTGACTTTTCGGTACCGCAACCATGTTTGCAGTACATTGCTGCTGAGAAATTTTTAAAAAATTAATTATGGGGTCGTAATGAACTGCAACTTAAAAAAACCTTTTACTTCATGATTACACTAATGAATACTATGTCCGATTTAATTTATCGCCCGTATAAGACTTCCACACTGTATATCGATAAACGCTACACAGCGGAACGAAATAGCTATTAATTGATACATGAATGCTAATGAATAATAAATATATTAGAATATAATTAAATAATTCAATTATTGCGGAACACATATTTTAGTAGGTATTTATGTATTTTAATTAAATATCTGAACTTTCCCTTGGTTCCCTTCTGGGGCGTGACGATAAAATTGTGATCTGATAACCACAATAAAGAATAAAAGCGTTTTTGTTCATTTTAGGTATCGTTAAACCTTTGAAGTAAAATTTAAATTGCAAAAAATGTCGATAGTTTATCGATATGACTTTATCGACATGGCTACAGCAAGGTGGGCCACATTGTTAATCGTACCATCTATGAAATTATGACGTATAAATTACACTTGCACTGCGTGGGCTATCAAATCCACTGCAGACTTTTTTGGTCCGACTCTAATTGGGAATTCCGTAAGCATAGCGCACACATTATATTATTTAATAGTACTACCGTACAGAAAGGAAACGAAACTTCCTACAAAACCGAAGTTTGACAGCGGTTCAGGGTGGAATAATGCTGTCCCTTTCTAATATATGGCACTATCACTTTCAGCTATTTAGCGTTGTCAAAAATCAAGTGATTACCTTATCTGTGGTCGTGCACGCAAAAAGTCAAGTGGTGCCAACCCTAAAGCCCCCTCCAGACTATGCGCGTGAATCGCGGGCGAAGCCGCGAATGCGAGTGTGGAGTCGATTTCGCTGTCTGCGAAAATCGACGCCACACTCACGTTCGCGGCTTCGCGCCGCGATTCGCGCACGAGTGTGGAGGAGGCTTAATAATTGCTCGGAGCAACGATGTAGTAACTATAGATGGCCAAGCTAATCTTATCAGTAGAAAAAGGCGCGAAATTCAAATTTTCTATGGGACGATATCCCGTCGCGCCTACATTTTTCAAATTTGCCGCCCTTTTCTACTGACAAGATCTGCTTGACCAAGTAGGTATACAGGGTGATTCAGGAGACGTGAGCAGGACTAACACTGCGCATTTCGTAAATTATAAGCAACTGTTTCGTATCAGTATTAGTGCGGTTAACGTTAATTTTCTAGTTGTGTTGAAAAAAAAAAGTTATTAATTTATTTACGACATGCATGGTCACCCTACAGTTAGAATACTAAACTACCGATATTCTGTGTCAAATTGAATGTCATCACGGTCTGGTTACTTTTGAAAACTCGTATGTCACTCAAGTTTGACGGTTTATTTTCTTCGTAATCAATATGCTGTCATTGCGGTTAAAGAGGTTTTTTGTTTATTAATTAGATCTTGTAGGGTGACCATGATTGCAGAGAATTAAATTTGCCCTCGCCAAAAATTTAAAAATAGGAAAAAGTGTGCTTGTTTCACCTAAATACGACGGTAATCGATCAATTATCAGTTACTGAGTGTGCAGGATTAGTCCTGCTCACGTCTCATGAATCACCCTGTATTTAGTAATCTGTGGCCGAGCGGAGCAGAGTTTGACCGAAGTCAGGAGTTTCGTACCCCTGCCTTTAGCGCAAACATAATTATGGAATTTTCGTTCCTTGGCCTAAGGCACTGGTCCCACCGCGAGCTAGTAAGCTATGAGCTATCGGCTATAAACACGAACAAAAGATAGCACTCCCGTGTAAATAAAAGAGACACGGCGATATTTATAGCTCACCGCTGGGCAAGTAACTATAAATATCGCCGTGTCTCTTTTATTTACACGGGAGTGCTATCTTTTGTTCGTGTTTATAGCCGATAGCTCATAGCTTACTAGCTCGCGGTGGGAACAGTGCCTAACTCTAATTTCTTTTTCCAGCAATTTGTTTTCGTCGTGGTTTGTTATCGTTAGGTATCGAATATCGTGCTATTTGGTGTTTAGGAGATGATTAAAAAAATACAATTTGTTCCCAAATTAATCAAATATAATATTTATTTTTTATTTATTTATTGACCAGCTTTCAACATTTCCATTAGGCGACTACGTATGATTTTTCCCGTCTGGTTTCTGGGTATTTCCGGAAGAAATATTACGCCGCCTCTCAGATGCATGTATGGTGGTACCTGAAAAACATGCATTTATTTCAAGTTTAGAATAAATAGGGTATTTTATTGAAGTGTATATTTTTCACACATCACCCATTCGAAAAACGGCTTTTTCTTCCCTCCTAGGAGCTCCCAAGCTAGGAGGGATCAAAGTGGCACTTTTATTCCCTGCTAGGTGGGTCCAAACCAAAGTGACAATTTTCTGTTCTAGGACACAATTTTATTTCCTTTTTGCATATTTTTTTTTTACTAAATAATATATTGGAATATATGTAATAATTTCCTCATAGGTTATGTGTAGAGGGCGGAGTACCGGTGGCAAATTTCACACTAAATGTATGGAGTCGCCTAAGTATTCTTATGATTAAATAAATAACGAATAAATGATTAATTTTGCATAATAATTTTTAGGAACTTATAGAAATTATCTTACGAGCATACAAATATAATGTAATATGTTGTTAATATCTATAATACATAATAATATGTTTTCTTATCAAAACATTATCATTAGGTACTAAATACTAGACTAAGAAGTTATACCTGCCAAACGATATATTATTTTCAAGACCATTCAATTACAATTGAGGACTGGAATTATGTGTTCGAGGTCCTCCTCACAATCTACACTTAAGTGCGTATCCATGTTATAAAATGACTGGACTATGGTCACATGTTCCTGGTTTTTCGGAGTGAATCGGTTTCTTAATTTATTGAAGATCCATTTATGAGTGGAAAACGATCGCTCTACATCTACCGATGTCATGGTTGCATGTTTAAGGACTTGTTTATAATTTTCCATTGTAATCATATTCCTTAATTCGTCAGCATCTGGGTTTCTATCTAGAACCAATTCGAGTTTATTTCGCACGGTTTCACTTCCTTGGAGGCTTAAAATACTCCTAACTATATCTATTACCAGAAAACTTTCTTCTATCGGAATTTTAGTGCATAGTGTTAAGTACTTACTTCCAATTTACGAGTAGGTACCATACTAAGTACATTAGGTAAATGAATAATTTTATTATTCAAGCCTAAAATAATAATTATAAAAACGACTCCATACCTTTTGTGTGAAATTTGCCACCGGTACTCCGCCCTCTAGTTATGTGAAAAGCAGTACTAGGTATGTGTCACATGATGGTCACATGTTAGCAAAATAAATAATTTAACGTTAACACTTGAATTCCTCACAACACTCAGGATTCTATTTTAGAATCCCTTGCTAGTCTCGCTACGTTCGGGATTCAATTATAGAACCCTTCGCTTCGTTCAGGAATATTCAGCATTCAATGTAAGCCCTCGCCGCAAATATGTATTTTGCTCCCTAGTGACACAATCTGTAAACAAACCGCTGTAGTTATGTAGTCGATGAGCTCCCGCTCAGAGACGCTGGAGCCGGGCTGTCGGACCACGAAGGCCACCGGGTCCTCGCCGATGTCTCCCGCCGGCTTGCCCACGACGCCCGCCTCGAGCACGCCCGGATGGAGCTCTAGGATAGTCTCGAGCTCTGACGGAGCCGTCTATGAACCGATAATAGTTATTTGTTTTACAAGGGGCCAAAGTTGTTGTTTAACACCTCTTACACCTCGTGCTATATGAGCAAGCAAAAAATTCTAAAATCGATACGAGCGTATTCAAGTGGTTCGAAAATTTAAATCTTGAGAGTTGCGAGGGTATCAAGGCACGAGGGTTAAAGAAACTTTGCTCCCGAGTGAAACACAATTATTTTAAAAAAGGTCACAAATCTGAACCTAACCTAATGGCTTCTATACCTATATAACAACAATTTTCAAGAGTTTAGAAAAAATAAATGCTTTTTGAATCGAATGCGTTTCGGTCAAATGAAATAACGGCACACAACCATTTTTTTTTAAAAAGCGGGAGGATTCCAAAGTCCAAATAATACACCTACCTTAAATCCATCATAGAATATAATCTCCTTCAGCCTGCCGACGATGTAAAAGTATTTGTCTTCATCGTAGTAACCCAAGTCTCCAGTTGGGAAGAAACCCTCTTGGTCTAGATACGTGGCCCGGTCCATCCCAATGTACCCCTTCATAAATAGAGGCCCAACGCGCAAACGTATTTCTCCGCGCTGGTTGGCACCTAGAGTTTCACCAGTTTTTGGATCGATTACCTAAAATTAAACAGATTTTGTTGGCGGACTGCTCGATATACCTATTTACTTGTTACTTGTCAAGATTTGCGCTAACTGATTCGTCGTATACGAATATTGTAAGTATTAACGTCTCGGCTCGTACAACGGTTTGTCTCGACTCGCACGCGCCATTAGTTCAAGCAGACCTAGTGGCTACGTAATTCAGCATTCTGGAAAAGGTGTATCAAGTGCTTTTAATATTACATCTCTCTTATCGCCGGACTCTTTCTGTTAGACTCTTTCTGAGGGACAGTGAAAGGTATTGCAACAAAGCGAGATATATAGCAGAAAGTGTCCCCTGACCAGATCTAGACACGCGGCAGCGTGTCAAGCCAAGTTCAAGCAAAGGAACTGGCTAGCCAGCGCCGAGTGTAATATTACACGAACCACTTGGTGCCACTTTTGACCCTTCTATAACTCAAAACATCTTTGACGTAAACACATTAAACTACGTGTGTTTAATTATATCCATAAAGGATATCTAGAAGCCCAAATTTCATGAAGCTAGCTCAAACGGTTATAAAGGTATGAAGGTCAAAAAGTCGTAAATTTTAAGACTGACTTATGACTTATAGTACCTAAACCTAACCTACTTCCAGATGACCTAGAAGTATGAAATTTGGAATCCAGCTTGGTTATTGTGTGTAACCGTAGGAAAAAATCTAAAAATAAAATAAAGTTAAAAAATAGGGGGGGTCCCCATACAAAAAAAACACTTTTTATTGGGATTGACATATAAGTACCTAAACCTAACCTACTTCCAGATGACCTAGAAGGATGAAATTTGGAATCCAGCTCGGTTATTGTGTGTAACCGTAGGAAAAAATCTAAAAATAAAATAAAGTTTAAAAATAGGGGGGGTCCCCATACAAAAAAACCATTTTTTATTGGGACTGACATATAAGTACCTAAACCTAACCTACTTCCAGATGATCTAGAAGGATGAAATTTGGAATCCAGCTCGGTTATTGTTTGTAAGCGTAGGAAAAAATCTAAAAATAAAAAAAAGTTAAAAAATAGGGGGGGTCCCCATACAAAAAAATATTTTTTTATTGTAGCGTTGGAACCGTTACAAGCAGATATTTGAAACTACCCCAATATATGTATTATTATATTTGCTATATTAAAATAAAGTTTAGTCAAAAAATAAGTGGTGTCCCCATACAAAAAACTTGTAATACGCCCTAAACAACCGGCCAACGGTGTGTCGTCGGCGGCGCGCGGCACCACATAATTATACAAAGAACAGAAGTAAAAACCATACAGCGGAAACACAAGAAAAAACATTAAATCTCAATACCTGCCTAGTTTTCTTTACAAAAAGTATTGATATCCCACCAAAAACATAAATGTAAAAAAGGAGAGCCAAGTTCAATACAAAAATTATGCTTGGCTGTGGGGCTCGCCGCAAAAAGAATGGAGATCTAAATGAGTGCCACTGCCAAGTTCTATGCAAAATCCAAATATGTATTTATAGGAACGAAATAACATTATAAACAAGTATTAAACTCTATTTCTTTGCTTTATTGGATACCTATAACAATTGCTGTTATTTAAAAAAATGTGAGATCTTAAAGTAGGTTAGATTTGGCTTGGCCAGGTTTTATTAGAATTACAATATATATAAAATGATTGATATAATGAAAACTGGCCAAGTCAAATCTAACCTACTTTAAGATCTCACATTTTTTTAAATAACAGCAATTGTTATAGGTATCCAATAAAGCAAAGAAATAGAGTTTAATACTTGTTTATAATGTTATTTCGTTCCTATAAATACATATTTGGATTTTGCATAGAACTTGGCAGTGGCACTCATTTAGATCTCCATTCTTTTTGCGGCGAGCCCCACAGCCAAGCATAATTTTTGTATTGAACTTGGCTCTCCTTTTTTACATTTATGTTTTTGGTGGGTAGTAGATGTAATAATAACTCCTTATCAAGCGCAAGTATAAATAAACGGAATCAATACACTAAATGCAGGAACTGTACCTTTATGTAGGTCCCTATATCACAGATTATATAATAGTTCTTACGAACAGATACTTTTCTCTCAAACAAAACGCAAATACCTACCTTTTTGATACCTACACAAAAATACAATGGAGTGACCTTCAACGCGCCGCTCCCCGCACCGCGCGCACCGGCACAACGCTAGGGTTGCTGACGCTTAGAAATGATAAATAAATACCTACTTAAACAGCGGAGTGAAATAAAAGGAAAGCTAAATCTTAAATTATACCTAATATTCCGATTATGCGTGTTTGCGAAATAGTCATTTTAAAAGCTCATATGTCCCTGCAGTAACCGCAGTGTTTACGCCGTTTTATAAACCGCGCAATAATCCCAGCAAGAATTATTTTAAAACTTCGTGTAATTTAAAACCAGATAGAGATTAATGTTACACAATAAAGAAAAATAATATAAACCCCATGAATACAAGTAATTAATTATAAGTTAACCAGAGCAAAAATTGAGTAAGTAGGCACTTTCCGGTGTAAAGTTAACTTACTGTCGTTAAACTAAACATTTACCAAAATAAATTAAAAATATGCTACCTATTTCAAATAGATAGATATCTAAAACTATACATTTGTCATAAATAATAAACATTACATGTTTAATTAAAGAAATTCAATAGTAGGTAGGTACCTACTACGTAGCTTGTAACTATCGTAAAAAATGACAGTGCGGTGCGGCGCGCGGTGACGTGCGTACGTGAGCGCGTGTGGCAACACTGGCAACCAACTGGCTTGCTTTTCTACCGTGAACGGGAGCGGATTCGTAGGTATTAAACCGAGCTCGCGCGGAGAGTTCCATAGGCCTGCCTATATGTACATAAATAGTTGGTACCTAACTTATACTCATCTATGGTTAGTACCTTCAAAGTTATTCCAGGGTAAACCGAACCAACACTTCCACTTTTAGGTCCTTTAACACCGAATATCTCTGACGTTAAGCAGCCAGACTCAGTCATGCCATATACTTGTATTACATCTCTTAGTGTCGGCAATCTATGAATAAACAGTGAATTGGCAAAAACTCTTGGAAATCATCAAAAATCAAAATCAATGCACTAAGGTAGTCAGTAGTAGGGAATGTAAATCGGTTATTTTTTGTATGGTAATAACCGCGGTTTCGGTTAATAACCGATTATTTCCATACAAAAAATAACCGAAAATAACCGATTTGCATTCCCTAGTCAGTAGGGTTAAGGTACTAAATATACAATATTTCGCTTGTACGGGACTCAAAATAAGCCCTCGAAGAAATGTCAAACTTTGTCCTCTTTCTTTTCCACTAATAAATACCTATCTGATTGATAAGCCTGTAAGTATAATGTGTACCTACCCTGTACCAACACTTTCATTGGACTAAAGATGTAACTACCTACTTATAATCTAAAGATACCACAATGAATTTATGCACCTAAAGTCTAGACACTCTAGACAATCAGTTAATGCCACTTAATGCATTTGAAAAAATAAATAAACAAATGAACATGAAAAAAACATTTTGTAGTATTATAAAAGCTAGTTAATGTGCAACAACTCTACAAGAGAGCAAAGTTGGATTTTGCTTCGAGTAGGTACCTCACTCACTGATCTTGAGTCTTGACCCTGAGCAAGCTAAAGAAGGAAGGAAGATTTTAATTGTGACGTTCCACGGGAAAAGGTACCTTATGAGGGTTTCTAGTTTCGGAGATATGAAATGTTTTGTAAAGAGGTGAAAAAATGCTCAATTTTTTTTTATTGTGTGATCTGAAACCTTAATGCGTAACGTTTGTTTACCTGTTTTTATTTTTGTTATAAGTTAGTTATAAGCCTAGTAATGTCGTCTCAGAGTTTAGTCGAAAAGGTACCTTATGGAAAAAAGATTGAAAATTCCCAAAAAAACTAGTCAATACGGGAAAAGAAGTTTGGTAGAGAACTGTATTAGCATTCTGCAAAACTAATTTGATAATTTCAGTTCTGGTTGGGGCGCCTAGCAAATATTATAACCGTACATCGACCGACATTACAAATCCAAGTAGCCTGCTATTATACCAAAGTTACTCTCGTCAAGTCTTTCTTAACTAGTATAATCTTCATTTAGTTTGGTCGCATGCAATAAATCAGCCATTGGTTTGCTGAAAAATGCCAATACCCGACGCATTACCTTATGGAATATCTGAGGTCATTGAACCTCAATGCCGCTTGTCTTCAATGGCAACCAAAATATATTATTGATAAGAAATAGACGATTTATACCATCTTTACCCCAAAATATTATTAGTTTATCCTAACTGTTCCATCATCATCATGCCTCATCATGTAACTTAACCACAAGGTACCTTTTCATTACATACAAATTATTGGTCTTTTTTAAGATTATTATGACGAAGAACTAATTAAATTTGTGGCAGTTTAATGTAAATTAATATTTTCTATTCATAAAAGATAAACTTCAATGTGATTGATGTTTTGTAGTGATGTATTATTAGATTTATTTCCATAAGGTACCTTTTCGTAAATGTATGGAGCAAATACTGTAATTGTTATGTAAGTTTAAAGTGGCATAAGGGGTTAAATATAGTATTTAGTTGGGGTTTTAGGATTTATTTCATTTGAATGACAGAATTTCTTTCATATGTGCTCAGAAAAATTGATTGTGTGTTACATTAAAAGTAAAAATATTCAATTTTCTGATTTTATATGAAAAAGTCAGAAAATACATTTTCACCTCTAAATCGGTATTGTTTTTTGCTTAAACTGTCTCTCCGTGTCGTTTTCTAATAGATACAATTTAAATCTTGAGAGCTCATTGCAATCAATCGTGAAAATGAAATAAAACTTTATTTTCAAGAGATTGGTTAGTATACACATAAATCAGTCGATATCAAAGGTTTCTATTTGCATTACAGAACAAGTCGCAACATTTTTTTAATCTCAGATATATAAGGCATTATTATTTGTAGTCAACTATGTAACTTACTTCAGGAACATAGTTTTTTAGGCGGCTAAACTTAAAACTTCTCTATCGTAAAGTTGCTCATTTCACAACATTATTTTCAAAAAATCATATCTCTGTAACTACGCAACTTAGAAGGTTGATCTTCTGTGTTATCGATAGCTTATTTATTGTAGATTACTGGGGTATGCATAACTCCATACCCGCCATAAGGTAACTTTGCCCGTGGGACGTCACAATTAAAATGCAATCAAAATGCGATTTAAATTAACTCGCAAACTGAGGACAAAATTGTTGCTATTGCTTGTCGTCGGATCCCGAAAGTTAACTAATCGTTTATAGTCCATCAAATGCCATTAATGCACGTAACACTGAAAATATTTAAATAAAATAAACTAGTGATAACTACCTTTTTTTCAACAAATCAATTGTTTGACCACCTAGAGGAGATGCACGACTAAATATAAATTTTAGTGAACTCAGGTCGTACTGTTCTACTGCTAGTTCTGTTTTAACTAGGTAGCCGACGAGTGAAGGCACTAACATAGCGAGATTAACCTAGAAAAAAATTGAATTAGCGTTAATATTTCACTTAGGTATTGTCCACGACGGCGACATTTCATTATTGCACCTACACAGAAGCAAAATCTTCTTTAAATGAAACAGGTTCTAGGTATTGGAAGTGTCAAAGCATTGTTAGGTCTATACATATATATTTTTCAGTAAAATAACTTCTAAGAAATACATAGCAGATGTAAGAAACTAAAACCCGTTCTGAGCCATGCCATATTTTTCTATTTGTTGTTGTTCTAAATATTTAAAAATGCATAGGTATATACCTTACATAGCTGAATTGCCTTCACTATATTTTCAGATGTAACGTCGTCCACAAATACAATTTTTCTCCCGAGCGTCATGTACATGTAAGTCAGCAATATGTCGTAAACGTGAAACCATTCTCCTATTATAAACATGGTTTTAAGAGACTCGTCCTCAAAACTAAAAAAATGAACACTGTAGTGATACATTATAAAAACATGCAACGACTTCCTACAAGACAAGGCAATAATCATATTTTCTTACATACCCATGTGGCTGGCAGTTTAAAATAAAGTTTAAATGCGTCAGTTGGACTCCCTTTGGCATGCCGGTGGTGCCAGACGAATACAGGATAATTACGGTATCTGTTTGACCCTGCACAGTGGCAGGTTCAAAAGTGGCCAAGTCTGCGACTGTCGGCACCGCCTTTAACGATACTTCTATATCGTCATTTTCGTCAAAACATATGAAGTGTTCAATGAAATCACATTCTTTTAAAACGTTCTTATATGTTTCCCAAAATAGTTGAGAACATATGAAATATTTAGGCCTAGATAAGTTCAGTTTATGTTTTAGGACCGCTGGAAAAAACCAAAATGATCTAATTGATAATAGATATATATGTGTGTTAGCTCAGCAATAAAAAGATTGGAGCTCGTGTCCTTGCCTCCCTAGTAAGCATACATAGTATTATCATACTGACCTTTCCCAGTATCTAAATCAAGCGGAGTATAAGCTGCCCCAGTAAACACCACAGCCAAGGCAGTAGAAATAAATTGTATTCGTTTCTCGCTGCCTATACCAACAGTTTGTCCATTTCCCACTCCCAAGTTTCTCAGAAAAACTGCGACATTCACTGCGTATTCAATTAATTCTTTGTATGTTATTTTTTCTCCGGACAGAGGGTTTTCCTAAAAGTTAATGAAAATTGTAGTCTGTACTGTGTACCTTAACAATAGATCCACAATTTTGATTGTGGCATCGCCTAAAACACGGCGCAATTTTGGGCTGTACCAAAATCGTTCTTAGCATTTTTTTAAACAATTATCATAACTTTGGCACAGTTTATAATCAAAAATAGGTATAATAAGGATACTTTAAAGTTCTTGGTCCGTAATTTAATGGTGTGGTGAAATATAGTTGTTTTACAAGGGGACAAAGTTGATGTTTAACCTCTTTTGCTAATATTGATACCCGAGCAAGCGAAAGATTCCAAAATCGAAAAATTAAATAATGAGTGTTCCGAGGGTTTCAAGGCACGCCGTGGGTTACATAATTTTTTCCACCGAGTGAAACACATGTTTCACTAGGTACACCAACACAAGGAAAATAAATATACTAACTATGAAATATCAAACAAACTCAAAGCAAATCGATTCAAAACGATTGTTATTAAATATTTATCATTCAAAATCATCATTAAAAAGTCAATTCTAACCACATTAAGAAAACAACTCAAAATTAGCATTTGATTACTTTTCCTCACATGTGAATAAAATACAACTTTCTTACGTATCAGATTGCGAACAATTAAGAGAGCCTTTACCAGCTTGAGCTGGTGTCGTGAAAAGATATTTTCTAAATCATGAAAAACCGTACAAACGGCCCGCCTCTGTCTGGACGCATGCAACTTCGGGGTGTCACTTGTGCGTTGTCGGAGCTTTGTATAAGTTTGTACTTTTCATTATGAATTTATGAAGAACCCTATTCACCGGTTCTTCTACAAAACCTTTTCTTTAGTTTTTGTGTTAAAAATAACTCACCACTGCTATTTCGTTACTTTTGCAAAACGACTTTAGCCGATCAAACAGATATTTTCCGAAATTCAAATGTGCAGGCACTTGAATATTTTCATCGCCATATACGTAGAGACTATTCTTAAACATCGTCCTTTTTTATATTGGTACTTTAGGTTTTAGAAAATATGAACTTTATTTGATTTACGTCTTGATGCGATAGTCTATTTTGTAGTAAACAAATGAATTATATAAAATTCCCTAATATATATTTCATTGTTATCAGTTGGCTAAACTAAGTAAATAATAATAAAAAGATAGGTGATTAAGTAAATATGATAAGCTAGGTACCTACATTTTGTTGGTTTCGCTAGCAAGATGTTATGTCGAAGGATGTTTAGGGTTCCGTATTATCAAAAAGAATCTGGCGGTCAGTCTGTCTGTTAATCTGTTACATTGCTAAATATCTCGAGAACTACTTTGAGTTAAATACGCAAGCGATAAGGCCTAAATAAGGGATAAGGGGGAGACCTATGTTCAGCAGTGGACGTCTTAAGGCTGAGATGATGATGATGATGATGATGACGCAAGCGATATGAAATATGGAATAGAGTTCTGTGCGTAAAGAGAAGAGCCGTGAAATGTAGGGGACTAGGGGAGCCCATACATTCTAGTAAGAGCGCGCGACGCGCTCATTCTTTCTTCCGTGATTCTAGTTATATTATGAACAAGGGCTAACACAGACGCCATCGATTTACCGAACTCCGAATGTCGGGACTTTGGGTTCGGCGGAATCCTAAACTGGAATCTCCCCAGTAATATTTTAGTAGGTACGAGTATGTTGTTGTTATGGTTTCCCGTGGTGAAAAGTTGTATGTGCAACATGTTGCTTGCTCGGGGCTCAAAATTATCTCTCGAAACAAATATTAACTTTACTCTCTTCTTGCACAATCACAATAAGGCATTAAGTCCGCCATTTGTAGGTACTTATTTTTACTGTGTTTAAATATTTTTAATAAATAATCTATACTCGAATGTTTTCTAAAGCTACCCATTTCAGATTGCGCGATTCAGAATTATTAGTACATGGAACAGCGCCATCTAATGTACAATTTTTAAACTAAACATAATAAATTGTAAAGATCGATCAAAATCAGTCATACAAATGTATGTCACATACAAAGAATATAATACTCACTAGGAGAAGAACGGTAACTCCATACAAAAAAATGTCCCCAACCGTTTATACGTTTATACTAGTGGCGCCGTCTTTGTGTACCAATGGAACTAAAGTTGACAACCGGTTTAGCCTGGCGGGTATTGGTAGGTAGTAATTCTGTTGATAAACATATTTGTTATCTTCATATCACGAAATATATGCAAGATGCAAATATTACCCCTTGTTTGTGGTATTATCAAATGATTTAAATAAATTATCAGTGGCGGATTTCCCATAAGGCACAGTAGGCCCGGGCCTAGGGCGGCAAGATATTAGGGGCGGCAAATTGTGACAAAAAATTCGCTGGACATCCCGGCGTCAAGCCATGGATACGATAGAGGACTCTCTAAATTCCATTAAATAACCAAAAAAAAAAACAGATGATAACAAAAAAAAATAACTCAAAATTAGGCCAAGCAACGAATTCTCAAAAAAAGGTACATATAGAGGGAAATGCTTGAAACACAATTTTTGACTTCGTATCTAACTTTATTTGGACTACCTCTAGGAGGTGAACATATCAAAAGTCCCCGGCCGTAGCCTTTGAGCCGGGGGGGGGGGGGGAGGAGTTTGAAGGTCACATTTTTCGGTTTTTCGCTTATATCTCGAAAACTGTGCGTTCTAATGACATGATCATTATACAAATGAAAGCTGGTTAAATTTGCTACTAGTACGGTTACCATCAGTTTGTCACTGACATAAACGCCGTCGAGAACGTAATTTACTTTCTATACATCTCGCTCGCACTCGCATATTAGTGCAAACGGGATGTAGCTCAATAGTGGGACCGGATTTTTGCACTATAAGTTTTGATAATTCTAAAGTTGAAAAAGTGATACTTATCTGATATGGGACATATTTTTAAGCATATTTGCAATATATGATGAAAAGTTAGAACGAGCGTTAGATATAAATTAGGTATTTATATATTTTTAGTAATGATTTTTTAATATTGAATTAAAGTGCAATGTTTAAGTTCCATTGTTTATAATATGTATGACGCTTTATAATGTAAAATTATTAGAAATTTTTTTAACGTGCTTCTTTGTCAAACTACAAATTAGCTTATTATTTTGTTGATATTGAAAGTTTAATAAATCCACAACAACATATCTCATTTTTTAAGTTAATAGGCACGCTAAAAAGCTAGAAGAATAAGATATATGCTCTAGAATTAATATGCGTTTTTTGTCCTATAAGATCCAATATTGAATTAGAGTCTGTAAAAATAAGTCTATTACTATAAAATAATATACGCAGCCATATTATGGAAAGTAAGAAATTTCTGCGTGTAGCTTGCATTGTAATAGTAAAATCTAGTTAAAAAGGCGCGAAATTCATACATACGTCGCGCTGGTTCGTCAGTCGCCGGCGCGGCGCTCGAGAGCCTATCATAGCCTACCTATACTTCGCCCCTCGCCCCACCTCCCGCTCAGTAACACTGTCTGTCTTTTCTTATCATTCATTTGTTTGTTTACCGTGCACATATATAAATTAGATGCGGACATTACGTGAAATTAAAATATCTTATTACGTAAAAATACCTACAGCTGGTCAATCAGATCTTGGCAGTAGAAAGAGGCGGCAAATTTGAAAAATGTAGGCGCGAAGGGATATCGTCCCATAGAAAATTTGTGTTTCGCGCCTTTTTTTTGTGACAAGATTTGCTTGACCAGCTATATTTCATTATCTTGACTAATATTGTAATAAAAATGTACAAAATATTCACAACTATTTTTTACTATACATAGTTTGTCAAAGGAATGTCTCATTTCAAACATAGACAGAGAGAATCATCATACTATCTTTGACTTACACTAGTACTAGCACCCAAAAGAAAAGGATGAATATAGTTTTTTTGTTTTTATTTACTGACAAATGGTTTGACCAACTATACCTATTTCTGGTTCCTATTGTCATGTCCTGTCCTATTCAAGGTCAATATCATAATATGTATATTATAAACCAGCTGCTCAATATTACACGGTATACATCCTGAATATACAATAAGGTAAGTGAGGCCACTTACCTTATTGTATATTCCGTGTGGGCCGTATATGCCTATATAGATAGAGCCCACCTTAAATTAAAATGGTTTTTTTTGGTCTTTTGTCAAATTAAAATGGTTTTTTGTCAAAGGAATGTCTCATTTCAAACATAGACAGAGAGAATCATCATACTATCTTTGACTTACACTAGTACTAGCACCCAAAAGAAAAGGATGAATATAGTTTTTTTGTTTTTATTTACTGACAAATGGTTTGACCAACTATACCTATTTCTGGTTCCTATTGTCATGTCCTGTCCTATTCAAGGTCAATATCATAATATGTATATTATAAACCAACTGCTCAATATTACACGGTATACATCCTGAATATACAATAAGGTAAGTGAGGCCACTTACCTTATTGTATATTCCGTGTGGGCCGTATATGCCTATATAGATAGAGCCCACCTTAAATTAAAATGGTTTTTTTTAATAAACAGGATATGAAGTATGAAAAACTCACTCAAATAGGTTTCTCATTTATTTAAGTTTCTTCATTATACCAAAATAGTTATAAAAATATTACGATACTCTTGGAAAATATACCTTAAAAGTCCTATTATGGGCCTTATTGAACACTAGCAGTGTATTACTTAATCCCGCAAAAAATAATCATTTCGACAGTAGGTAATAACAGATTTTATTGTTTTTAACTTAAGAGTTATACATATACAAATAACAATATTTGATACTTCATAACAGGAGGATTTATTTATAATAAGTGAAAATAATTATTTTGGGCCTTAATAACTAAAGATATAAAAATTGTCTAGTTTACGCGAAAATAGTAGGTAACTAAACATAAATCTTTATTACTTACAGTAGTATCATCTTTTAACATCTGGGGGCACGGCAGACGAGCAAAGCATAAGGGCACTATCTACCTTTTCTCGAAGCGCTTCGTCGTGTTTTGGAACCCTCATAACTTGGGGTTGGATTATACCAGATAAACAAAGTTCTCGGACTTATTAAGCATATCAATTGCATAGCTCTTATACTTTAGATTTTATTCATATCTAAAAACTTCGATTTCGTCACTGACTCACTCACTTGATGATCATCAATACCGGGTACTTCCTGAAGTCCTCTAAGAAGCTGAAATTTGGTATGTAAGATAGTTTTAGTACACAAACAACAAATAAATTCAAAAACTTGAAATTAATTTTTTATCCCTAAGGGGATGAACAGGGGGTTTAATTTTGTATGGGGAATCAATAATCGCTGAACCGATTTAGTTGAAATTTGGTATGTAGATAGGTATTGTTATGGGGAAGGATATAGAATAGATTTCAACCTCAAAGTTTACCCTTACGGGGTGAAGGCAGATTTCAACCCCAAAGTTTACCCTTATGGGGTGAAGGGTTTATATAGGGAATCAGTAAGAAGTACATTGTGTAACAGATGCCCCCAGATACTTATTTCAGGATTTTTAATAGTAAATCACCCCCAACCCTTTAAATTAGGGCATGGAAGATTGTCATAAGCATCTTACAAAAAGAAGTGAAATCCCACTAAAAACATTTTGATGTAAAATGTTGCCCAAACGAAACCACTGTCAAAAAGTTATCAGATCTCTTGCCAAGCTTCTAACTCTACAAGCCCTCTAACTTTACTAGCTCTACACCAAAAGTATGTGGCTTGGTCGTTTCGTTTCTACAAGAACTATTGTAAGTATAATACAAAAACCGCCCAAATGCGAGTCGGACTCGCGTTCCAAGGGTTCCGTACATTACGCAATTTTAACAATATATTTTTTTTTTAGAGAAAAGTGAGTAAAATGTCTTTAAAAAACCCGTAGGGATCGGAAAACTAGGTACTTAAGTCCGACTCACGCTTGACTGCACATTTCTAATAGGTTTTTCTGGCATCTATAGGAAAAGAGCTAATATGTGTATTTTTTTCATAATTTTAGACCCAGTAGTTTCGGAGATAAGGGGGGGGAATGGTCATTTTTTGCGTATTTTCTTAAATAACTTCTAAACTATTTATTTTAAAATTATTAAAAAAAATATCTGAGGTTCTCACAATGAGCCCCTTAATTTGATATATAACAAGATATAGTGTTTTTTTCTTCTATTTATCATTCATCTCAAAAGTGACCCCTTTATTTGAATTTCTATTATTTACTTTACATGTATGTTCTTGGGTTATAGACTTACATGTGTATACCAAATTTCAACTTATTGGTGCAGTAGTTACGGAGCAAATAGGCTGTGACAGACGGACAGCCAGACACACGAGTGATCCTATAAGGGTTCAGTATTTTTCCTTTTGAGGTACGGAACCCTAAAAATAATGAATTTAATAAATTTTTCACCTTATGCCCATGTGGCGGTAGCGAAACAGCCAAGCCACATATTTTGACTAAGGTGTAGAGTTAGTGAAGTTAGGGCTTGTAGAGTTTGAAGCTTGGCTCGACAAGAGATCTGACAACTTTTTGACAGTGCGAGTCTTATGGTTTCGTCTTAGCAACAATTTACATGAAAATGTGTTTGGTGGGATAATTTTTTACAGTATAAATATTTATTCGTATCAAATAAGTATTATCTTTTAACATAATTTTGACAGTACATCTGGTGCTACATTACGACACCGGTGCTATAATAAGCACATTAAAACACTCCCTTTGGCCGTGTGTTAAAATTTGTCACTCGTTGCAAAATATCTATTTTTCGCACTTCTATCGTAAATACCTACCTATGTATTAACAAAAAAAGTCACTTGTAAATAGTTACTGCCTTTAAAAAGTATAAGTGCCTCAATGTTATTAGACTTTTTGATTCTATAAACGTCTTTAGGTCAATAAAGCAAGTGATAAATTATTAGAGTTAGACCAAGAAAAGTCTGCAGCAATTTTGACAGCCCACGCAGTGCAAGTGTTATTTATAAGTCATAATTTTATAGAAGTTTCTTCAAATCGACCTTATTAATAAGAGATTAAAAATATTCAAAATTATCTTAAAATATTTTAATCTTATATTTCATCTCATACTTACGTTCAATAAGGCCCGGGACTGGACCTTTTTACCTGCACTGACAGTGGGCCTTCTTAGCAACAAGTACAAATTCAGAATAATTGGGAATAATAGGGAGCAACTGTTATTTTTGAATGCTGGGCCTTGTTACCCGCCGGGCCTCATATGCCTGCACTTCACCTACCTTATTTGTTTTACAAGGGGAAAAGTTGTTGATTAACCGCTCGTGCTAATATTGATACCCAAACAAGCGAAACATTTTTTTTTATTAAATAGAAGGCAAACGAGCAGACGGATCACCTGGTGGTTAGCGATTACCGCCGCCCATGGACACCCGCAACACCAGAAGGGTTGCAAGCGCGTTGCCGACGCGCGTTTAAGATGGGGGTCTTTTAAGGTTTGAAGGTCGTATCGGACAGTTCATTCCACAGTTTGGCTGTGCGAGGCAGGAAGTACATTCACAAATTCAAACATTCTAAAATTGAAGCACGAGCGTAGCGAGTGGTTCGTAAAATTGAACCTTGAGCGTAGTGAAGGTTTCGAGGGACGAAGGTTAAATAAAATTTTCATCACATCAGCTCGTAAAGGCCCTCTTGATTGTTCCAAACGGATAAGAAAAGTGGCATTTAATTTGATGCAAATTTTGAGTTGTTTCCGTAGGTAAATTGGATCAGTTGGTTGGTAATATTGACTTTAAAATGATAAATATCGTTAGTTTGAAATTGATTTTATGATAAAGTAAATATTATCGGAGATGATCGCTCTTAAAAAATATATGGCGCTAGTCATTTATAATCTAAAAGCGCCAAATTACGCAAAATTGTATTGAAATGACACCTGTGGTGTATTGAATTTGAAGAATACTTTAACAAGGGTAGTTATCTGTATGACAATGCACCTAAATTAATTTTCAAATGTATCTATTATTTCTATACTTGACACGATAACGAATTCTACGTAAACGAAACCGCGGGCAATCCCTAGTACATATAGAAATAAATAAGGAAAGGTAAGTTTCCATTAGTGTACTGTGTAAAATAACTGTTTACCATTGATAATAATTTTATAAACGCTTTGCGTATTTTTAAGGTCACCGCGCTAACCGCTAGCCCGCGACCGTCGATCGCTGCCTCCTGCCCCGGCGCACAGCGCGGCGCGCGAAAACGCCGCGCGTTTGAAATGTAACTTAATATAAGCTCGGAATGCATACTTACGTATCAGTATTTAGTGTCGCCGTGATTTTATATTTCTAATCTTTTGTGTGAGAAGTAAGATCTTTATTATGACCGTGTAGTATTAACTCTACAAACTTTAATTCAATATTGGCTATACTGCTTAACCAGAAATCAATATCTAGACAAGCACATTGTCTACATTTCTAACTTTTTACATGTATACTAAGTTGATAGGTAATATCGTAATTTTGCAATATCAGCTACTCTAATTCTGTATTTACATAATAATTCGTGTTTTTACGTTCACCAGAAAGCAGCTGTTCCAGATTTCTAAAAACCGAATATTGTGAATAAATTAAAGTGTTATTGAATATGTTAAAGTTTTTTGTAACTTTAATTTTATATTTACATAGTTATTTAGCAAAAATTGAAATATTTAAATATGGCCGAACGCTCCACCTAGAATTTTCTAACTTTTTACATGAATGTTATTTAACATGCTTACAATAACATATCAAAAAAGAAAAAACTTTAATGTTATCAAAACCCATTTTTGTTCCACCGCTGGTCTAATGTATAGAAAGTAAATTACGTTCTCGACGGCGTTTATGTCAGTGACAAACTGATGGTAACTGTAAAGCTACAAGTTATTTGATATCTTGAGGGCCCTCCACACTTGTGCGCGAATCGCGGAGCGAAGCCGCGAACGCGACTGTGGCGTCGATTTCGCAGATTGTTGACGCGTTCGCGCCTTGTTCCCCGTTTTTAGGGTTCCGTCCCTCAAAAGGAAAAAACGGAACCATTATAGGATCACTCGTGGCTGGCTGTCCGTCTGTCGCAGCCTATTTTTT
This sequence comes from Cydia fagiglandana, assembly GCF_963556715.1. Taxonomy (NCBI): domain Eukaryota; kingdom Metazoa; phylum Arthropoda; class Insecta; order Lepidoptera; family Tortricidae; genus Cydia; species Cydia fagiglandana. Next base: position 5,722,895 of record NC_085936.1, on the reverse strand, counting down.
CCGAAACTACTGGACCAATCAAGTTGAAATTTGGCGCACATATGTATGTTTGTTACCCAAAGATGGGCGTGTAACGTAAATAAATTAATTTTAAATATAGAGGCCATTTTTGGGGGGCAAATGAGAAAATTTAAAATTAAAGTTTTTCAAACTATATCGTGTTACATATCAAATCAAAGAGCTCATTGTAAGAATCTCAAATATATATTTTGTATAATTTTAGGATAAATAGTTTAGCAGTTATTCAAGAAAATAGGCAAAAAATGACCATTCCCCTCCCCCCCTTATCTCCGAAACTCTGGGTCTAAATACCTACTAATTTGCCCTTTAAACTTCTCAGGAATTCGCTGGAGGCCAAAAGAAGGAAAAAAAATTATATGATTATAGGTATAGCAAAAAAAAAGGATTTTCTTGTTTCTTTTTTAGATTTTTTGAATGTTTTTGTAGGTACATTAAAAGTCAATGCTATTGGTCTGTCACTTAAAATGAATAGGTAAGTATTTGCTTATTTTTTTCGCAAAACCTATGTTCCCATGATCATATCATATCACAAGGACGTGTAGTTTCTGAGATATAATAAGCGAAAAACCGAAAAATGTGACCTTCAAACCAAACTCCCCTACCCCGCTCAAGGGGACTTTTGATATGTTCACCTCCTAAAGAGTCCAAATAAAGTTACTAAGTTAAAAATGTGTTCCAAGCATTTCCCTCTATAGTACCTTTTTGTTGCCTGACCTAAATGTAGTAAATAGGATGGGTGCTGATGCTGAGAAAGGGGCGGCTACAAGGCCTGGGGCCTAGGGCGGCAAAGACTGCAAATCCGCCACTGGGCATGTTTATGTTTATAACATTATATATATTATTTATTAAAAAATGTTTTACATATAAAAACATACACTGAAAACTGGCAACTAACTTAATAAAAAAATAGACATTAATAAAGCGCATTCACAAAGTTTTCAGTACCTTTTATACAAATAATATTAGGCATGCCTACCTATTACACTTTACACACAGGTACACTACACTTTACACACGGCATTTTACACAGATTTCCAACTTGTATTCATAAATTTCTTCACGGTTAATTAATACGCTTTCCAGATGCGTTATGACTCGGTTCCTTCTGAACCCACTAAAGTTGTAAATTTCACTCTGGCTGCTTCAACAGCCGTTGCTCCGCATTTAGCACATTTTCTATGTGCATTGCTGTAATCCATGTAGGTACAGACTTACAGTCTTAAGTGGTACCTAGCGGTACACGTTGTATGTATTATTTAAAGAGTTAATAAATAAAATTTTCGTTATGAACTTTAACCACAGCAGTTGGACAGAGTCATTGACAAATATATTTTTTATTATGGTGGGTAGACGTACCTACCCTCCATATATTTTATGAACATTGATAAAGACAGTTGGAAGAAAATATTCATTACAAAACTTAATCGCATGTAATTAAGTTTTAAGCGTTTTAAGTCCCTTTTTATGATTACTATTGTATAAAATTCGTGATAATTTAAATCAGAGTTGGGAGCAATGTTGCTGTAGAAAAATGATTTTATTTTTATTACTCGCAACTTTTTCCCGGAGGCCAACGCACACATAGAAGCTTAAGGCGCACACATGCGCAATTATTTGGGGACATAACTTTCTTAGGAAGTGAACAGGCCTTGGTCACATATTAAAATTAATAAATAATATTGCTTACGACTAACAATGCTTTGAACCAGTATTAGTTAGAACTTTAATTATTAAAGTGTTTCTAAAATGTACAAGTTACTTAGGAATCGTGCTAAAAATACAAGAATATTACAAAAATATATCACAACACCTGTGTACTACATTCAGAACGACAAGAATTTGCTATTCAATGACACTTACGTGAGTGTTGCCAAGTCGTACTATTAATACTATTTTAGTTTTTATATTGACAGCATAATGGCCAGCTAAACTACAAGTTAGAATACATCAAAGTCATCAAATTAAAATCAAAATTATATGAAATACCATAAAATTACATGTTTTAATAAATTACTTAATATTTAAAAGTGAACTTTGAATGTGTTCCCAAATTATATTTTGTTTTAGTAGAAAAATATAATATGTGACTGGTATCACTAATAATTGCCCTGACCCCATCCATCAAAAGTTTATATAGTCAATGTGAAACCAATTTTAAGCTTATTTTTGCTCTTTAAAAACGTTGTGAGTGTTTATTATACATATGACTTTATCTATTCATTGCTATCTTTCGGGAACAGTGCTGAAATTTACTTGAAAACTATAAATAATCACTATGTTATGTGACATCCTTGTCCAGACTTTTGCTTCTTATTGTGTTCTATTTCTATGCTCTTCAACGATGTTTATTATACTAGCGTAACTTATTTCGCTTTCAGATACTAAATGGATAACGTTTGAGAGAAGCGGTGTGCGTTAAAGACGAGTTTAGATGCAGTGCAATATGATTTTGTATTGAAATCTGTTGTTCACGGCACAGAGGTATCATGGGGTCCATGCGACCAACCGGACGATTCCTTTCGTTTACGAAGAACATTCCGAGGGCACAGAAACCAACTGGTATGCGTGTTGTTATTTTGTGTCTCTGTATAAACAAGATTCTTGAGTTATGAATCATGGAATTGATATGATCTTGAATGTCCTTGCTATCTGAATTGAAAAAGCAATTCAGTGTGTTCACTGTCGGTTTAGACTGTGTCGTCTGCTTCTTTGTCGAATAATGCCCAAGATTATGACAAAGTAATAAAAATTGTGTCAGCTTAAACATTTCTTGTTGACTTTCACCTTTAGGTAAATATCAATTTGACTTCGTTATCATGAGTTTACTTTTACTTTATGTTTTTAGGATGTTTAATTTTGTATGTAAATATACATCTGTAACTATAACTCCCTTTGTGCTAACTATGATATATGTATACCCATATGTGTTTTAACAACATGAGTTCATTATATGGCTTGGTTATTAAATTCTATTAGTTTACATTACACATTTAATAGGAAGATTCATTGTTGAAATATATTATTATGTCCTACAAATGTATTTGCATCCTGAATTTGTAAGGAATCACATGATGAATGTCCATTACAGATTACAAACAAACAATAAACCTTTATAAACATAATTAAAATATTTAAATCATTACGCTATTATTATTTGACTCTTCAAGCATGTTAGATTTTAATTTGACTTCATTTCTTGAGTTTAGTACTTCAACTTTGCATTTGTAAGATATTTTCGACCTGACTTGGATAAATCTAAGAAAAGCCTGTTTTCTACATATAAGATTGCCAAAAAGTCTGTATTAATTATAATACTACCTTTCAGTGGCCAGTGGGTTTCCCCAAAGTTTGTCCGGTAGCGAGACGGATGTCTCCACATCGAACGAGAACTTGTCCCGCGAGGAGCGCTACGTGGTGCGCCACACCGCGCGCGTCGAGCCGCAGGGACAGGAAACGCAGACCCAGAACAATAATAATAATAACAACAGGAATTCCTTGAAGGTAATCTAAAATTACTCTTCTATTCTTTTATTCTTAAAATTCTATTTTGACGACCGGTCTGGCCTAGTGGGTAGTGACCCTGCCTGCGAAGCCGATGGTCCTGGGTTCGAATCCCAGTAAGGGCATTTATTTGTATGATGATACAGATATTTGTTCCTGAGTCATGGGTGTTTTCTATGTATTTAAGTATTTGTATATTATATATATCGTTGTCTGAGTACCCACAACACAAGCCTTCTTGAGCTTACTGTGGGACTTAGTCAATCTGTGTAAGAATGTCCTATAATATTTATTTATTATTATTATTTATTTATTTATTAATTACAAAATATTCGATTGTACAGAAGTTAACAACAAATGATAAACTTTTGATTCAACTGTTGATTATCATCACATATTTTTAGATGTTCATACTGTCGCAGCAAAAATGAGTACTAAACCCAAAGGCCTAATGGTATTCTGTACAGGAACATAACCCACTAGTAACAAATAATAGAATAGGCGAAATCCTATATGTACCAAATAACATGAGACGCTGGCCCCGAGGGGTAGCTGCTCCTCGTCCCCTAAAAATTAAGTAAATGTAACATTATGGAACACAAACATACTAACATCTTTGATTCAACACTTGCGACAACACTTCCAGCTTACACCGATCTTTTAGGGTTAGGACACAAGTTAGGGTCTCCCCAGATATATTTAAGCGCATTCGGCAAAAGCCGATAGGAAAAAGCTTTTTGTAGTTTATGAGCGAAAAAGTCGTTGACGCGTCGGCAGGCCGGCCGATGCGAGCTGAGTCGAACGACGACTTTTTCGCTCTTATTGCGCAGACATTTAGGGTCAGTTTCACCAACCACAGTTGACGGACTGACTAACGTCAGTCAGCAGTCAACTATAAGACTTTCCATACAATAAAATTTTGCGATCTCTTTAATGGTGACGGACGGTGTGGTGCAACCGACCCTTTTCTTTTCTTTCTTTCTTTTTTCTTTATTGTATTGCAGTCATGTTCATAATTACATGATTCTCATTCTTATTGAACCTGCACAGGAAAGCGTGACCGGCAGCAACCGCAACTCTCTGAAGGAGTCCGTGGGCGGCGGTAACAGTAACCGGAGCTCCCTCGACGTGTCATCCTCATCATACAACACGCTCATCATACACAACCAAGACGACCCATGGCCGGCGCGGCCGACGCCTATTCGGTAAGTTCTTGGTTTGTTTTGGAGAGTATAGACTATGTCAGTCTCGTATCAGTCTTCTTCTTCGTCTTTATTTTACTTTATTATCTTGTGAAGCAGGCAGGCAGTTGAAATAACTGATAATGAGTGTATCTAGAGCCATCAACCGAGTTTTCAGTGTTGAGTAGAGTTTGCATTGTGCTTATCTAGTTTATTCTTAAGTTAATTCTTAAATACTTTAACCTTCAATATAAAACCTCGTCTGAACTCAAAAACTACTGAACCGTTCATGCAGTTTTCACCGATCAATAGATATTGAGAAAGGTTTAGATGTATGTATAATTTGTTAAGGTTTTGTGTAACCCGTGCGAGGCCGGGGCGATTTATGCTGTAAAACAGTGTGTTACATCGTCTTCAATAGCAGAAAGGACCAGTGATAAAATATATGCGATATTTTTTACTATAGAGATTAGATATGAGCGCCGATAGGCATTTAGCCGGCGACGGCGCGCCGGTCAAAATCGGTCGGCGGCGGCGGCGAATCGGCGGCGTGGCCTTGGAACACCTTTGATTAATGAAAAAATAATTCAAAGCAAAATTTTACCGAAAAAACATGTTTTTGCTGTAAGAAAGTTATAAAATAAGTGAATTTTTAATTTCAAGGATAATTTATGGAATAAAGGTACTAAAATAGTTTTATATAGTATAAACGGTATCGCGCTTCATCAGAGTCGGTCTTAATCTTGGTGAGGCCCTGGCCGGAAGATCTTTGCGAGGCCCTTATCTTTTGTGCTAAGTAAAAAGTAGCGGATTGACTGTATCATCAGGAAAACGTCTTGTCGACATTCTAAAGAGCCGAAGTGAGGAAAATCAAGCTCCGTCGTTAACCAAAATCAACCCAACAAAACCGATTTATGTCTAAAGGTGAAGCCCGAGGCCGAGCTCCACCTAACACCGAAGACCTGATTCCGACGCTTTCCTATGCGAGCATGCGAGGCCAGAGGCTGAGCTGCTGGTATTAAGCATAAAGCTTAGAATCGAACGCCAATTGTGAGCTTGGCTCACGGCCGAATGCCTGGAGCGCCGATTGCGGTGCGCTTCTGTGCGAGGCCGAAGACCAAGTTGCAAGAGAGCAGAGCTTAGAATTGAACTAGTGGTCCAGTGTAAGCAAGTCCGAAGGCAGATAAAGACCGAGGCCATAATGTTAAAAACTTGAAGATGCAGGCGCATTCGTACGAGGCCAAAGGCCGTGCTGCAGTGGAGCTAAGATCGGACAATAACCAATGACCAAGCATTTTAAAAGAGTGGCCGAAAGTTGAGCTCCAAACAGAGCCGAAAACTTGGAGGTTCAGATAGCGGCATTCATGCGAGCGATGCTAGGCCAAAGATTGAGCTGCGAGAGAGCAAAGCTTGAAATTTGAACAATGGCCAAGTTTAAATGAGACCCGTTTCCGTTTCCGACGCCCTTCCGTGCGAAGCCAACGGCCGGACCTCTGAACGTGAAAACGCTTAATATCTGAAATTACCCTTTTTTACACCTTTTAAAAACATTCAACCATGCTTGCAATTGTTAATTTCGCGGTGAATGACGGATGACCTAACCAGCTGGCAAAATTTGTAATTTCATTGTCCTAAGATTAGTAGCGCGGTTACCAGACAGAAAAGTTTGAATTTACCTTCGATATTTTTGAATTATATGGACCTAAACTACCTTTTTAATGTCTATAAGCTATTCAGAGTGGCGCTGTTAAAGATCTAAACTAGATAAAATATATATTATCTGATTCTGAAAGAAGTAGTATTTAACAAGGTCACGCCGATGCCACGCCGATAGCGCAGCGTCGGTGGCGGCGGCGCGAAAATTTCGTCAGCGGCGGCGGCGCGCCGGCGCGGCGCTCATATCTATTAGAGATTCATATAAACTTCTGTCTCTATCGTCGACGATAAAAATCACGAGACGTATAGGGGTTATGTGCTTTGCAGTCAATGTGAACCAGCACTATTTCATCGGGGCTCACACGAGCCCTTTCTTAAATCTCCTTAATGTCATTTTGATTTAAGGACGAGTTTGAGGGTAGACTGCGTTCGTTTGCACAAAACTTGTTTCTCAATGAAACTAACAAATGAGCATTCCGCAGAGAACACGAACGAACCAGCAGCGAAGTGAAGCATACCACAACTCAGTCCTCGCCATACCACACGTTAAAGAAGGCTGAAACTAAGAAGCCTAGCGGCATACCCCTCCCTAAAGTCCACAAGGAACAAGCTGTCACCACCACGGCCAACTACATTGATATTGGTGGGCAGAGGATCTACACTAGTCCACCTGATCATTCCGTTCAGGTTAGTAAAATAGTTTTAGCAATATTACTACATTTTCAGCTTAGTCTAATATGAATAGATGGGAAATTTCCACCAAGTCGGTATTTTGGGGCTGTTAGACTCATTAATTATTTAACCAATATGTCTGCCTGACACTGTTTGCATTGCATAGTCTGCAATAGACTGAAAGGGCTATGATGATGTTGAACTAACAAGGTTGAAGAGGTAGGTAGAAAAATCCAGGGTTTGTTAATACATTTATACAAGGGCATTCTTTACAAGGATTCCTACTGGTATGAAGAAGACTGAATGCTTGGCAACATCATATTTACGCAAGATCTCTACAGTTCGCGAACGAAAACATGGGGAAAATAGAGCTATAGTCAGTCAAAGAAATTTGTCAGTAGAAAAGGCGAGAAATCCAAATTTTCTATGGGACTATAACTCTTCGCGCCTACATTTTTTAAAATTCCAGCTTTTTTATACTGACGGAAATGGCTTGACAGACTATAAACGGGAAGGTCTGTACACCAGATATTTAAGGAAAGGACAATTTCGGCGCTCCTACAGGGTCTCAGGCCTCGTGTGTTGCTTGAAGATGATTACAAAAAGATACGTATAGGACAAAAATTGTAGCTATTTTTTTCTTCACAGGAAATAACCGAGATCCCTGATGACTTCCTCAACCAATCATCAGTCCTCAAACACCTGGCCAAAGAGGTGGCCGGCACGCCGAGCGCGGAGCGCGGGCCCACCGAGCGGAAACCGAAGGGCAAACCCAACAAGCTTAGCAAGGAGAAGCTTAGCTTGAGTCGCTCGCAGCCGGACCTTACTGGGTGAGAATTATAATTTTTATGATATTATCCGTTTTAAAACTATTTTTTTTGAGGCACTAAGGCACATGGCTTTATTTGTTCCTGGGGTATCGCTGTAGAACTTTACTTTTGGCAGTCTTATTGTGATAAGGGAAGGAAGGAGGAAAGGATGTATCTCTGTCACTTCATAGGGCAAGAGGGACAAAGTTTTGGAAATTCTATGTTTGCGGTAGTTCGCAGTATATATATCGTTTAGGTTTTAACGAGCATACAAAGATGAAAATGTTTCGAGTTTTCGACTTTTCCTTTCTACTATTTCAGTTTTCAATGGCTGGTATTTTAAATGATCAAAAAAAAAAGGACTAACTTAACTTAAAAATTAATTGCACAGCAAAACGACGGTATTACGTGAGCCATACTGAAAATTTCTTGATTCTGATATATGAGAAGATTTATTTTTCTAAGTGGCCAGTCCAGGAATTTTCATTTAGCCCTAAGCGGCATAGCAAAACAGTATTCTGCTATGCGATCCGGATTTTTCTAAACGTATTTTTTTTGACTCGTTTTCTATACCTCAGCCACTGAACTTTTGGATAACTGATTCTCTTCCTCCAGCGTGGGCACCGGCGTGGGTGTGGGGGTGCGCTTGGTGCCGGGCGGGTCGGAGTCGTCGGGCTGGTGCAGCGGCGGCGAGGGCTCCGTGGGCGCGCCGGGCTCGGAGCCCGACGACGCCTTCGCCGCCGTGCTCGACGCCCTCGCCGCCGAGAACCAGCAGCTCAAGCGGCAGCTCGGCGACGCGCTAGAGCGCGTCTCCAAGACCAACAAGGTTGGTACCATAACATCAGGTCACGACTGTCCACGACTTACATACGTCCAAATACACATACTTACAAATATGGTATAATATAGAAAGAGCATTAGTGAACTAAACTCCAAAATAAATGTAAGGAGTACAAATCTTAACGTTAGAAAAAAGAAGAATCAACGTTAAACTGGACCATAAGTTGTACCTATGGACTATAGTTACCTGATTTTACGGTAACTGTAACATTTCCCGCAAACTTATAGTATGGCAGCGCCGATGTGTGGTAACTGCGAGTTGTCTTAAATGCATCTTAAAGTTGTGGTGATCCGTTGGCCGTTCATAATTGATGTACAATTTTGTTCCAGTTGGAAGAGGAGGTCGAAAAAGTCCGCTGCGCCCACGAGGAGCTAGTCGGGTCATGTTCCCGCCGGGAGCAACTAGAGCGAGCCGCGCGCACGAGACTGCAGGCGGACTGCCGCCGACTGCACGACCTCAACCGCGCGCTCAAGCAGCAGGTAGCCAATTCGTAATTATAGTCTGGCAAACCATGTGCTATCTTTTTCCATACAACACTTGAATTTCACGCCTTTTTCTACTCACAAACTGTTTGTCAGACTAAATTTCACCGACCTCAACTTATCGTCTTTAAACACAATCCGAAGAAAAATTAATGTTTTTTCCCAAAATCGTATTCTCTTTAGTGTATTCAAGGTCCAATAAGCTTGATTAAAGAGACTGTGCTTGAACTGTAAAGGGGCGGCACAGAAGCATCGTTAGCTTGTAATTGTAATAAAGTAATTGATTCCGATTTAGGCCACAAGGCGGCAGCCCTACAACGTGTACCGTCCCTATACCATCCCACCATTGGCCTTTGCGTCTATTGCAGACGATTTATGGTGTAACATACATTACACCGCCTGGGACGGAATTAAGGAAACGCAGGGATGCGCAGCACCTACATTACCCTCTCGGCTTCAGTCTTATCCCACAGGAAAGGCGAGCATACGTGTCCCAATGTTGTTGAGTATATTGCTATAGGTTTAACGTAAGTTATTATAGCCAGATACTGACTGGTAGAAGGCTACGCTTCAAATAAAAATGTAACAAATAATCTAATTGAATCCCAAAACTCATTTACTTTCTATTCGAATCGACTTCTTTACCTGAGATAAATGGTAAATCTATAATTATTTGTGTTCAGGTGGAGTTGTTGTCAGCGGGTGTACGCGCCGACGGCGACAGCAACGCGGAGGCGCTGCGGAAGGAACTGCAGAACAGGGAGATGCTCATCGCGCAGCTCATTGCACAGAGTAAGTTACAGACTGTCAGTCGTAAAGAATAATATAAGTGTGCAAGTGGATAAGTGCTACGCAGAGAACTGACCTCCCGTGGTCGTGGTGGTACAAACTCATGCGTATCACACTGAATTGATTTCATATTTATGTCAGCCTGTTTGAATTCATATTTATGTTACTTTATAGACAAGGAGCTGGCATGCAGTAAAGAGCGACAAGAGATAGAGATGGCAGCACAACGAGCCACTCTACAAGAACAGCGCACGCATATCGATATACTCGACACCGCGCTCACCAACGCGCAGGCCAATGTCGTGCGCCTCGAGGAGGAGGTATATTTTTTATTTTCGTACTATATGCCTGGTTGATTACGTAACAAATAAATTGTTAAACGCAAAAATGTACTAACACAGCACAGCATGTGCAAATTACTTGTCGCAATTGCGCTTGCGATTCTCAGTCCTGAAAATGTAACTATGCTACGCTGGCACGTCTCTGGATTTGCACACTTTTATACCGTGCTTTACAAGACCTATTAGCCGTGTACTACTTGCGCAAGTTGCACCTTAGGGTAGTATATTCCACGTATCCAATTTCTTTGTCCAATGTGTATTGCGTCGCACATTTTGCTTTAATGAGAGAGTGAGACGCACTGACATTGGACAAAGAAATTGGACCAGTGGAATATCATCGCTATGCAAGAGCATTGATAACAATGATAATGTGTTCATTGTAAAATGTTTCAACGCTTTTTATTATTGTTTAGTGCCGACATGCAAGCGGCTATGTGGAGCGCGTCATGGGCCTTCAACGTGCGTTGGCGTCTCTCCAACAAGCTTCAGACCGCCGCGAACACACCGAGAGAAAACTCAGGGCACAGCTCGAGAAGGAACTACAGACATTGAGGTTGGTCTCATTTGGCAGGGCCGCCATGTGAAGCGTGTTATGTAACTTCAACGTGCGTTGGCGTCTCTCCAACAAGATTCATACCGCCGCGAACACCGAGAGAAAACTCAGGGCGCAACTTGAGAAGGAACTACAGACATTGAGGTTGGTCTCATTTGGCAGGGACGCCATGTGAAGCGTGTTATGTAACTTCAGCGTGCGTTGGCGTCTCTTCAACAAACTTTGGACCGTCGCCAACTCACCGCGCGGAATCTTAGGGCATAGGGCTCGTGCGATGTGCTGTACGGTTTTCTTTAACTAGTTGCAACAGTTGGCGAGCCTTTGGCAGGTGTGGACGCACGTCTATATGTGTTCTCTCAATTCTGTCTTCATGATTTAATGTTTTTGTCCAGAAAACGCGAGTGCAACTGCGGCGAGCGCGGCGCGAGCACCGCGGGCGGCGAGGCGGAACTGCGCCGGCAGCTGAGGGAGCGAGACGAAAGACTCCTCGCGCTAGAGGGAGAGTGCGCCAAGTGGGAGCAACGCTACCTTGAGGAGGCGGCCCTAAGGCAGGCTGCGGTTTCTGCTGCTTCAATACCCAAGTAATACTTTTACCATGCATTATCCACTAATCGTAGCCTTTCTTTCTTACTTGGCATACGGCAGGGTCGCCATGAAGGGGGGGTTTTAGAAAACCACAGTTGCGATGAATCTTATTTGTGATGACATTAGGCAATATACACATTTAAAAAAGTATTATACGTACGCAACAAATTACATGCTATATTCTACACCATAAGTTTATGTCATAATAACGTCGTCGTCGTATTCAAGTCTATGATTATGAAAATTCTTTAAAGTTTTTGTTTTTATTTGTTTAATATTCGTTTGTCAATGTCTTCAGTTTATATGTGTACAGGGACGCAAAAATAGCTGCTCTCGAGAAGACCTCCGCGGAGTCCGAGCGGCTGATGGCCGAGGCCCGCAGCGAGAAGATCCGGCACATGGACGAGCTGCATTTAGCGCAGAAGAAACTGGCTGACCAGGAGAGCAGGTATATTTAATATTTATACATATTTCCTCAAAATACAGGGAAAATATCACAAGCATTTTTTATCGTTTTCTGAAATCTAAATACTCGTTTAGCGCTGCACTTTTTTTATTTTTGTAAATATAAGGAATTGGGCTTATATTTTAACTCCTTCCGCAATTTTAATAAATCAAATGTTATGGTACAGTGTATTTGACTGTATGCAGAATGTATCAGAATAATGGCAGATTTTTGTGTCATTAAGACCAGTGTTGGCCGAAACGTTAATGCAATTGAACATTCTTGACCATTAACCATTACAAATTGAACCGTCAACTCTAACCGTCCGTTACCGTTTACGGTTCAATTTGTACTGGTTAATGATCAATTGCCATTAACGTTCGGCCAACACTGATTAAGACAGATCACATCCTACGTACTTACATAACCTAAAAGAAGAAGATCTTAATGAAGTCATAAAAAGATTAAAACCGTTAATTATCTGCAGGGTTAAGGAGTTGGAGTCGAAGGTAGCGGAGCGCGACGCGATGATCAAAGTGCTGCAGAAACACACCAGCGCCGCCTACGACAGTGGCGCCTCTCTGCGGAACAACTCCAGCCGCGAGGAACTAGGTAATGTCAAATGTGTTTCTACTGTTTCTGTTTTCGTGATCACTGGTGTTATAATATAAATTTAATCTAATTTGTGTAGGATTGCTTGAACCACCGAAGTTAAAAGGAATATTCAATGTTTTACGGAGCCATGGCGTTAAGTTTACTTTTATTTTAAATTTAAACGAAACTACTGATTTTGTGTTTCCATTCCGTAAGTAAATAAGCGTTTTGGTCTTCCGGTGATGAAAGAAACTAACAATATTTTTTTTAATATATATATAAATAAATTAATAAATATTATAGGACAACTTTACACAGAACGACCTAGTCCCACAGTAAGCTCAATAAGGCTTGTGTTGTGGATACTAGACGACGATATATATAATATACACATATATATAAATACTTAAATACATAGAGAACATCCATAACTCAGGAACAAATATTTTGTGATAAACACACAAATAAATGCCCTTACCAGGATTCGAACCCGGAACCTCCTGCTTCGTAGGCAGGGTCACTACCGACTATACTTTAGAACTAGCATTAGAAATAAGGTAAATAATCTTGATGTGTCTTTTTTATGAAAAACACGTTTAAAAAATAAGTCACTGCAAATATGTAACAATTATTAATATATTCTTCTGCTTTCATAAGTAATATTTAACGATTTTTAAAAAGCGTTTTTTAATTAAAAGATATGTGAAGACCGCTTACCTTCTTGCAAATTCTTTCTAATGCTAAAAAAAAGAACTAAGGAGGCCGTTATATGTACCTCGTTTTCAAGTTTTGTTAGGTAACAACGGCCTCCTAGCCTAGTCGGTAGTGACCCTACCTACGAAGCAGGAGGTCCCGGGTTCGAATCCCGGTAAGGGCATTTATTTGTGTGTTCATCACAAATATTTGTTCCCGAGTTATGGATGTTTTCTATGTATATAAGTATTACATATGTGTATATTATATATATCGTCGTCTAGTACCCACAACACGAGTCATATTGAGCTTACTGTGGGACTAGGTTGATCTGTGTAAAATTGTCCTATTATATTTAGTTTATTTAAATGTTTATTTAATCGTTGACGTTTGTGTGGCAGTGGGGCTGTCGTCGGGCGCGTCGTTCTCGAGCGCGGAGGGCGCGGGCGTGCCGGCGCGCTACCGCCACCTCGCGCGCCGCAACTACTCGCCGCAGGACAACTGCAGCGGTACCTATTCTGCCCTGCTAAGCCAAAGAGCGCTATCTCAAAAGAAAATTCATTGCTAACTTATACTTTAGTTTCTATTACTGAGAATTCCATTTTCAAAATCGTTTGTTTTTGAGATAGCGTTATTCGGCTTAGGAGGGCAGTATTGACCTTCCTCTCTCTTGTTTTAGCTCGTCTTATGGCTAGGGTTGCCGGATGGTCGGGATTTGCCGGGATTCTCCCGATTTTTAGCATGTCTTCCCGATTCCCGACAGAGTGAAAACTGTCCCGAAAAACAGCTTCACGTTATAAAACAATAATTTCAAGTTCCGAACTATCGTCGAGCGAGCGAGTGACCCGCGTCGAGCGATGAGCGAGACCGTTCAATATCTCAAAGAATTTATACTATTTTTATATGAAAACGTCTATATGCAGAGCAGCTGACGTAGTGCCAATAATGTTAAATATTGTTGTTTTTATCGCTAAATATTGTGGGTTTTAAAATATAAATTGTGTCTAAAAATAACTGCTGTCTACGTTTCTCTATTAATCTTCTGGTGCTTTATTTATTGCATGGTGTAAAATAATTTATTACAGTCAAATACCCTATTATTGAGCACAAAAAGTCAGTCCTATATATCTCCCCGAAAAATGTTTTTGAATCTGATTGTACCCTCGTTCGTTAGGTTGCGGGTTCGACAGCACGTCGCTGCGGCTGGACGAGCAGCTGGCCGCGCTGGAGTCGCGGCTGGAGCGGCCGCCCGTGCCCGCCGTGAGTTACATGCTGCCCGCGCTGCCCCGCGACGACCGCCCCGGCTACTACTGACCACCACCCACACCCACAACCAACCCTACCCTAACCAAGCACCTAGATCGATCCATCTAAAGGTACCGATAGACTTGGCGGAACATCGAATATTCGCAATTTTTAAGCAGTTTCGACGAACGCTAAAGTAATACATTCTTCTGTTCGCGGGAATGCTCATTACGAGATGCTCAAGTCTGTCAGCACCTTTAACTTTTTTTAGTTTGACTACTGAAACTACTTTTGTCAGTAGATATTTTGCAAAATTCATAAATGTAGGCGCGATGGGTCGACGTCAAATACCGATTTTGAATTTCCTTATTTGAATGTACTTATCCTAACTTTATAAAAATACTGGAGGTTACGCGTAGGACAAAGTGGATTGAAACAAAAATACTTATTCAATGTATTTTCGTAAATTTAATTTCACGACTGCTATGACACCATTTAATTGGCGAAATGTGCCAATGACGGTACGCCGGCTTGCAGTCTCTTTTTTCGGGTTGAATCTAACAAAAATAACAAAGTTTACATCACTTGAAAATAATGGTATAAGTGCGTGATTTTTCACACGCATATTTCTTTGCTTCAACATTTTTTTTTCGTGCTGATGCTCCAGTGTTTTTCAATAAATGATCCTCCATTACCTGTTTCAATAGCTTATCCTTGCAATAAAATAAGTACAATTGAGGACGAAAGTATTTCCGCTTTTCGTCATAGAAACGTCTTATTCACATTCCAAATTCAATGCAGCTATTCACAAATGAAAAGCACAGATGAAAAGGCCTATTATTATATTTAAAAAAACCTTTTTATACAGAGGATAAAAAATATCTATCCAATAAGACGGGAAGAAATTAATATAAAACTTAATTATGACTCTTTTTTCTAAATTATTTGTATTATGTGATTCTGGACTTTATTTGTGATGTTTATCAATCAATCTTCAATATTTGAAGGAATATTCACGGACCGAATATATTCTAACATTCCTATGTACCTCGAGAACACATTCCTTCACTGTCACAGCTTTGTTTGGTGCTCAGTGTGTTTCTAGAAGACTTGACGCTACCGTCACATAACGCTTTTTTAACATAATGCTTCATCAGTTAAATCATCATATAATAATACTTAAGTAATAAATAGTACTTGTGGTCCTTTAATACTTACCAAATTCTATTAAAATTAGGCACTTTATAAAATATATTTTTTACCGATTTTTATTTTTTGCGACTTTGAAATTCGAATTAAAAAAGTGCGATGAACGATTGTGCAGCAGATCGCTATTGGAAAATTGATCAGTAGATCTATAGTTTGTGGTACCACAGTTGCTTTGCAAATACAAACTTTTGTCCCAAAATCGATCAGTCGATCTATAATTTGTTGTACTACGGTTCGGTACAGAGGGGTTACCGCGAAAACCGAAATTCGCAAATTGCGGAGATCTTTCTCTTTTACTCCAATGAACGCGTACTTAGAGTGACAGAGAAAAATGCCCGCAATTTGCGAACTTCGATGTTCGCGGCTATAGGCCAGTACAAGCGATCTATCGAGCAATATTATCGCGACATCGCTCTTTCGAATAAACGTTCGTCGCGGAGCCGTTGGGTTGAACAAAAGTTTATCCATCGTGAACAAAAGTTTATCCATCGCAATAGCGATCTGACGCACGATCGTTCATTGCAAAGTAATTCGAAGTGCAAAGACGCACTCACGCAACATTGTCAAATTATAAGCATTTTTTTTAAACAAACGAGTGCCTTTATTAATGGCCAAATGACCATTCGTGATTTGATGATACATTTTTAAAACTAGTACACTTAACAAGTTTTAGGGCCAGTTGCACCAACCACATTTGACAGACTGATCAACGTCAGCCGGCGCGCCCCGGTGCGTTACTATGAAACTTTCCATACATAAAAATTTAGCGAACACTTTAACGATACGGACAGTTTGGTGCAACCGACCCTTACTGTTTTACTTGTAATACCTGCTTGTTACTAAGAAGCACTTGTGAATTGAATCTTATTCGTAGATATAGCAGAGATGGTCTGATAATCAAGTGCCAATATTGTTATTAGAATCTCTAAAATGATAATTAGTAGTTATCTCCACTAATCTGCACCCTAGTCTCGACGTTGTGCGATTTTAGGTCTGTTGGGGCTAGTACATTCGACATCAAAGGTATGTATATATTTTTCGCGTGATTACAAAGCAGTAAGGTCTGAAAGTTTAACCTCTAGCGCCCCATCATACAGACAGCAGCAGAAGTTGCTAAGCGGACGAGGAGTTCAAAATGATCTTGACGCGACTTTATCACAAAAAATCACGTTTGTTGTATGAGAGCCCCACTTAAATATTTATTATATCCGGTATGAGTATTTGTTGTTATAGCGGCAGCAGAAATACATCATCTGTGAAAATTTCTAATAGCTATTACGGTTTATGAGATACAGCCTGGTGACAGACAGACGTAGAGACAGACGGACAGCGGAGTCTTGATAATAGGGTCCCGTTTTTACCCTTTGGGTACGAAACCCTAAACAAGGCGGCAAATTTGAAATCTCTCATACAAATTTTTAATTTTGGCGTTTTCGTTGGCGTTGACAATAGATGGCCTGGTAGATAGCTTACTATCTCCTATTTATAATATTTTATAGAGAATTGGTTGACTAGCCCCGCAGACCTTATGCTTTAGCCATGCTTTGTATTGGCAACTAAGTTATATAACGAAGTTTGCCAGATCTGTACGCCATGGCAAACTTTATTTTTAGGTGTTTTCGTGTTGTCTGAACAAAAGCGTGTTGTCACAAAATTATGCCAAAGTTAGAATAACATTGTTGTATTTTGGACTCGTGTTTTTGTAAATTAATTTAACATGCGTGGGTTTTGTTATTTAAGATTATCGTAATAATATGAAACTTTGGGTTACAATTCAATGTGAGGTGATCCAAGGCCGATACCAAAAAAAAAACTTCATAACAATATCATAAGAGTTTTGATCTAGTGACATTCCTATATTATTACACTATGTTCAGAGGGCATCAGATATATCGGCCAAGGTGCTCACAAATGCCTGAACGTTAAAATGCAAGTCCAGATATTTTTGAGCGCCTTAGCCGCTCCGATATGTCTAATGAAGTCCCTATAAACAAAAAAATTGTCATGTCGTCCTCGGCTCATCTCATCATAGAGTCTGTACGGAAAGAGAAGTGTGGTGAAATGTATGGGATCTAATACATTTTACGACACTTCTCTTTCCGCGCAGACTGAGTTCTCGTAAAAAAACTATTTATTTCCTTAGCCATAAGATGTAACACCTATAGTTTTGAGTGATTTAACTTTTGTTTGATACCTTTTTTGCCTTTAACATTTTAAAGCTGAAATTATGGTATATAAGCAAAACGGTGCGAGTCAATCAGATTGTAAAATAATTGGTACAATAAAAACGCCTTATCTAAAGAGGAAGCGTCGCTTAAGAGGCTTAAAATAAGAATTATTTTAGATACTAATATTTTACTAATGCTAGATTGTATATAATAAAATATTTTTATAAGATATTTTGTAATCACTGTATTTTGTCGTATTTTTATAAAACGCATGTATTAGAATAAAAAGACATGTTTTGTTTGTTGTGGTTTTCTTTATGGCTTCCTAACTTAGATTGTACCATCGCCCGCACTGTTAACTGTACATCGGTGGCCCTTATGCCTATTGTAATAAGGTCCATCGATGTACAGTTAGGAGTGTTGCTGGTTGTACCTACTCAAGTTGAAAAAGTTTGAACCCAGGGTCTTGAGAAAGTTCCATTATCCAGAATGACCCTTTTCGCACAATAATACGCAAATCCGAGTTTATATTATACACCGTGTGAGCTTTATTAACATAAATTAATGTGTGCTTTTGTTCCGAGCTGACACAAACCTATTATATGCCAGTGACCCAGTTTGATATAACGTTACTACAACAATGCGATCGCTTCGAGATTCAGCCGAAGGTATGTTCAAAACGTTTCACCGTAACGAAAATGAAACTGGACAAATTCAACTCCTCGGTCACACTTAGAAACCATGACTGTAGGATTTTGTGGATTTTGCACCTAGCTGGAATTTTTTGGCAATTACATATAAGTATTTGGGTTTTTTTTCTAATTATGTTGCTGATATTACCCTGGCTCACGGGACAGTATAACAAAATAAAAAGTTCATTCCCGCGTTCATCTTTTTTTGTCAGTACATACTTTCCAAAATACGCGAAGCAGGGCACGCAGATCAGCATAATGGGTGCCGATGCATCTACTGGCGATATAAGCCTGGTAGCTGCTAACCCTTTAATTTTATAACCACAGATACGAGGTCGTCAGGATGTGTATTTTACATGGCACAATCCGTAAAAAAATGTTTTGTCTAAATTTAAAATAACATACTTAAAATAATTATATTGGCATTAAGAGCTGCCTTTTCCAGCTATCAAAAATACATCCCTATTTTTGGGCAGTCGTGTAAAACATGGTGCATCCTATTAAATAGAAAATAAATGTTTCCTGCTGTATAGGACGAATAAATACCAACAATAAACACAAAGGAAATTAATCTAACTCCACGCCAAAATCAGAGTGACCGTGTTATAACTTTCTTCGGCCGCTTCCGTAATGAGGTAAGAATTACTAATTACTTTTAATTGAGTTTGTGATTGACTGTGCTCCCATTGTTCCATTGTGGTAGATTAACACGATAACGTTTCCTAATCACTGTTGCTTAGTTCGAGAAGTGTGAAAAGTTTAATAATAAATAAGAAAAAAAAGGATGTTGATGATTATCATATGTTTGATCTCTATGCAGCTTTATTTAACAGCGCAATACATAATAAATTCTACTAATACCTACCTAAATGCTACATATTTTTTTTATGAAGATTGGAATCTAAAGAAGATTTGAGATATTGCATAATATAAATTAATCTCGGAGCCAACTTACTAGGTCACAGTCCAAGCAAAATGAGATAGGTAACTCAATCTTTATTTACTTCTTATTCCTATGTTTACAGCGCGGCCTCTGCTGCTTCCCCGGCTTGGGCACGGTTGGAGCTCGGGGCACTAATGGCCGCGGTGAGGAAGCCCTGCTACTCGAGAGACAGGGCCGGGCCTCGCAGCAAACCCGCTCATCCAGCCTACCGCCCCCGCCGTCCGCCCTCCCGCGTCCTCCAAGGAAACCCTCGGCCAGAACCACGAGATACGACCGGCTGGAACACACGAACAACAGGAAGGTATGTCCTGCTTGAGAGACATGGCAGGGCCTCGCAGCAAACCCGCTCATCCAGCCTACCGCCCCCGCCGTCTGCCCTCCCGCATCCTCCAAGGAAACCCTCGGCCAGAACCACGAGATACGACCGGCTGGAACACACGAACAACAGGAAGGTATGTGGCAGGGTCTCGCAGCAAATCTGTTCACCCAGCCTTCGGCCCATGCCGTCTGCCTTATCGCGTCCACCAAGGAGACCCTCGGCCAAACTCACGAGATACGACCGGTTGGAACAAACGAAGAACAGGAAGGTATGTGGCAGGGTCTCGCAGCAAATCTGTTCACCCAGCCTTCGGCCCATGCCGTCTGCCTTACCGCGTCCACCAAGGAAACCCTCGGCCAAACCCACGAGATACGACCGGCTGGAACACACGAACAACAGGAAGGTATGTCCTACTTGAGAGACATGGCAGGATCTCGCAGCAAATCTGTTCATGCAGCCTTCGATCGGCCCAAGCTGTCTGCCTTACGGTGTCCCCCAATGAAACCCTCGGCCAGAACCACGGCATACGATCGGCTGGAGCACAGGGTTGTTCCCTGTAGGAAGGTATATGTTGCTTATTTCACAAATATAGGAAATTCTTTATCATACCTGCCATTAATTATGATTAGACATGCAAATGTACGAAATGCATGTGTATAAACAATCAATAAAGTCACGTGGCACGGTCATTCACTGCCGCATTCCGTAGGCAAAACAGATTAGGATAAGATAAGTCCCACATGCCCGGCTCGCATCCATTTCGGAAGCAATCTCGACGATTGAAACGTCCGGTAAACAACATACACATACACCTAGTGAGGGTAAAACCTGCAGTTGACTAGATAGGTATATATAGAGCATTCGTACCGTATTAACAATGGACGAGCGATGTAATAAATCGGATATAGGTAAGCGCGCGACTATTGTTAGCCAGTCTAGGGTAATTAGCGACTGGAACGCTATTATTTCTTTAAGAATACTTACTGATAAAATAGGTAGGTACACTATTTCGCAAATAATGTCGATGGATATATATATATATATTTCGATAAGCAATATACATAACTATTGCCAATTGTTGTCAATTTGTTGCGTCTAAAACAATTATGTATGTATATCTAAATCCAATTACAAACGGTGTTCTGTAATATGTTTAATGGCCATCTCCTTTGCGTGATCGCCATGCAATGCAAGAATAAAATTTAATTGTTAGCAGTGTTGATTAACTGGGCTATCTTCCTTTTATAGCCTGGGCAATATCACAATAATTGAAGATTAACTACATTATTGTAGGTACTAGGTACTGTAGCTGCGGCGTAGAGTATAATAATAGGTATTTAATAGTGTAGTTCATTCAATAAATCAATGAAATTACCTACAGGCTTTTCAAGCGGCCGATACACAATTTAACTATAGGTACAGGAAATTAGCTTTTTTATCGAAACGCGCGAAGGCAATCTTATTGGCTTGTCTAACATAAAATGTTTTTCCACCGATTGGAGTGATAACTAGACCTTGGTGTAGGTACCCAAACACCTACTAATGCATGAACCGTATGAACCTTTTGTTTAGTTTTTAATTAAGTTTGTGAAACTAACACTTGACGACATCAAGGCACGGGTTAGTGACCCGTGGCGTTAGCTACTCACTCACGTTATTTTAGATTGAATATCGTTTGACGTAATGCTTCGATCCATTTAGAGAATTCGTCATCTAGCTTCACCTGCGACTGTGACCTAGCGAACACGTCGTCATCGGCATTGTCAAGTGAGAGTTTACTAAATGAAATGAAAGGAATTACGTGAGCGACTCGATTTACTCGTCAATATTGGATTTGTTTGTGTCACAAGGGAGAATTCTAGTTTAATTCGATGGTTTAAATAAGCACGTCAATTAGGTGCATTCAAAGACAAATTACAGTCTTTGAGATACATCACTTTAGAACCGATTCTTAAAAAAATAAATCGTCATACAAACTCATCATTATCATCATCTAAGCCATAAGACGTCCACTGCTGAACATAGGCCTCCCCCTTGGACCTCCATACGAGCCGGTTGGAAGCGACCCGCATCCAGCGTCTTCCGGCGACCTTAACAAGGTCGTCTGTCCATACAAACTCATTACATCATATTTACTTAAAACTATACTTTTCAGGACTCTGACGGCTCTGGCTCCATCGCCTCCACGGCCTCCCGCAGCTCACCACTTCCCTACGACACCGTGCGCAAGCTCCCCTCCGTGCCCACGTCGGCCTCGCTGCCCGCGGCCGAGTCCCGCGAGTCCCTCGTGCGGCCCCGGGACTCGAGTCTCCCGTCGCCGTCGAAGCTCGCGGTGTACGCGGCGGCGCGGCGCCGCTCCGCTGAGTCAGCGAAGGATAATAAACGGACGCACCATTATCGAATTCAGTTCTAGTCATTGAGTATGTGTCTTTTAATAACGTCTTGGGTAGTCTCTAGTTTTTGACGAAAGCACACTAGTAGAGCCTAATTTCTGGTTGTGAATTTTATCGGCATTTAGTGCTCCTAACATATTACCGTCCATAATACCACTTTACTTTCTGCCACGTTCTCGAATCGCCCCTGGAATGTATAAAAAACATACTCATAATATAACTCGTATAGCACAATTTTACACCAAAGCATTATGGTTAAGTATGGCTTATGATACAGCTTCGCATAGGAAGGGATTCAGAGGGACTTGGGACACGCCTACACCTATGTCCGTACTTATGTCGTACTCAAAACTTGCACATTGCATAAGTTACTGGGAAGATACTCGCAAGATGTGACTTTGTTGGTTACGTTTAAGTGTTTTTGAAGACAATTAAAATAAAATTGTTCTAAGTTTAGTCATGTCAAACGAAAATGTCACAAGAAATATACAAGATAATTCATACAGATTTCTATGTTTCAAAGAAAATAGGTATTTATAGGTGATCAGCAACGAAATATGTTTTAAATATAATTTCGTGTGTATAGTAACAGCACCAGTCATGGGACATTTAAGAGGAAATTTGGAGTATTTATGATATTTCCCTTATACATGTAAATGGTCTACCGCTTAGCGTGTTAAAAGATGAAAGTCCTATCCGTCTTTCATGTTTTAGGCGTGTTGTATCAAAGATACTGCAATTAGTTTCCACATATTTAACAAATTAAAACCATGCTTTTTTTCTCCAGTCATGGACACCAAAGCTCCAGTAATGGGCCCCCGGTAATGGACGTGGATCCAGTAATGGGCCCCCTATAATGGACATTGCTTTATCAGTATAAAATATTGAAATGGGGAATAAGTTACGGCAAAAAAAATAATTTTTGGTATAAGCTTTTATCGCTGAATGTATTTTTCTTTCTACAGCCAATTATTATTGTATTAGATCCATCGAGACAATTCTAATATACCCAAATACAATTAGTTAGGGTTTATTCTGATAAAGTTGCCATGGCCACCTCCTGTCTCCATCATCAGATCAGGTCCATGTTATCATAATCATCTGATTTGCATACTTAATTACGTACTTACACAAAATTTCAACTGAATCGGAAATCGAAAAGTGGCTCAAATTCAGCTACCAACTAATAGGGCAAGTTAAATAAAAGTTTGGACCCACACTAACTAACAGAGCAGGTTAAATAAAAGTTTGGAAAAACGATATTAATTTATCCGAAGTCCGAGAATACCTCCTGATTGACATATTTCGTAACTACATTTTACTTCTGTATTGTTTAAACATGAAATTATGGCATGGCAAGCAGCATTCTGTTAATTGTCCCATCATAGGAGACACACAGTTTTACAGTTCCTATAATGGGATTGGGCCAAATACCACTATTTTTTTTACATCTGTGGAGTCACAACATAGTGTGTTGTATACCTTATCTCATGGTAAATGCAATTAACAAAACACATTCTAGTTTTCATCAAGTATTAATTAATCAAAATTTAATAAATTTACTCACCTCTCTTAGCGAAGTTGTTAAGAATTCGTAGTGGTATTTTTTTTCAGTGACACGACAACTTTTGGGTTGGCGCCAATTTCTTAAAAAACAACCAAATTTAATGAAACTTCAAACTGAAGCAGCTCTAGGACTCTTATTTATGATAATATACAGCCAGTGTTTATAAACTACTTTTAGATACTTATTTTAGAGGAAATATGTTTTTTTGTCCCATTACTGGTTCCACGTCCATTATAGGGTATACTACTATATAGCAGTCACAGATCCTTTGAAAATTATTAGGTCTACCATTTAACTCACTGTGGAGTGTTTTTTTTTAGTAAAAAAGTGGATTAGGTCATCTTACCAACCGCCACAGTTAAATGTTAGACAATTGTTGTAGCAATGTGAGTATAATATGGTATTAACTTGCATTTAGTGTGCCACCTATTGTTTTGTATATCGCCCTAACGGCTCAAAATAACTGTATGGACCTACCTAGTTGTGAACTTAGTATTTCTACTAATGTATGTTAGTTTCAGACACTTTATTCAGTCACTATATTAAGTATAAACAGAGACGTATAGATTTTTTATGATTAATTAATTGTAAGAGAAAAAAAACACAAAATAATGTAGAAACTAGTGTGTGTGTAATAACTTTTCATCGAGTGTAACGTTTGATACAATGTTCCATTTTCTCGGGTATTTTTTAAAATTAAATTTCAGACTAACTTACGATACTTACTTAATTCTAAACCTCTGTAAATTTTACTGTGTCGGGTTATAAAATGCGTTACATTTGATAAAAAGTACATGACAGTCTTGTTATGATGATACCCTCAGAAAGTCGTTAGTGTTATAATCATGAAACCACCCCTAAGTATAAATTTATTTGGCAGACACAATATAATGGTTCGTTTTCACGTCACGTCTTTGTCAGTGTCCATAATATATTTGCATGGCGACCCTGCAGGCTGCATCGGATCGATCGCTAAACAAAATGTTTAAACTTTTGATTGCGCTTCGTTATTGCCAATAACGTGATCGAACTCGTGTACCTACCTATATAAAACTCGGTAAAAAATCGTTGCATCTATTTCGGTTGGAAATTGCTTGTATCACGGTAATATCGGGTTTAGGAAAAGTCCGAGCTGAAAACGATTTGAAGAATCAACGGGGTTTACATCATGCAAATGGAAATGAGCATAATAAATGCTCTAAATTAACTAATTAATGTTGACGCGACACTGAAGCGAAACAACACGAATATTTTTTTCTACATTCTACTACCTATAGGTATCTACTACTATTGCTACGTAGGTACTACGGCGTACAATTTACTCTATTTGAGCATGGTTAACTTTATGTACCTACCTAGAAGATATTTGTATGGTGTAAACCTTCGTACGGGACGTAAAACGTTTTAAAGCTCTGGACAGCTGGTGTAATGTTTGAAAATGTTTTATAATTGGTTCATTCCACATCTTTTTCGCTGAATACAATACACATTTTATTTATTCCAAGCTTTTTATTTCTATACTCATTGAAGTGTATTAGATACCTACTTAACCTTGCTCTATGAGCATTTTGCTAGACAGCGTGGGATGTTGACAGATCTTGATGGTAATTGGTAAGTAAAATAGTATCTGCTTGAGAAACAATGAAATTTTTTCAAGGATTATTAAGTACTGGTCTGTGCACATTTAGCGTTAAGGGTCGCGAACTCCAGAGATATATCCTATTTGAAGAAGTAGGTATTCCCGAATAGCAGATATTTATGGTGCGTTGTTTCTGCAATGCTGACTGCAAAGAAAGCGCTTTAAATGAATATAGGATGATTCGCGTTAGAACGGGCCATGTCCGAGCCGGAGCTTCCTTTTCAAATGACATGTCAGGCGATCACGTGTTGTGATGCTTTCCATAGAAAACGATGCACCGGAAGCTCCAGGCCGGACGCGGCCCGGTCTAACGTGAGTCACCCTTAAAAAGTAATAAAAACCGCTTATTGTAAATAAACTAAGCCTAAACGGCCAAACGGCATTCAAAATCTTGCTGTCAATTTCGTAACCAATGTTAGGAAATATAGTATGCGCAATCTACCGACCTTGATCCTGACATTCGCTTGCGAAATGAGGGCGAGGCGACTCACGCTCGGGTCCTGAGCAGCACAACTGGCTCAATTGCGCTCAGTTTTATTCATTCATTGATGTTATCGGGTGACGCAAGTAATTAAGCCGGCTGTTTGATTTGGCACGACCGATGGATATTGGTCAGTACCTATTGAAATAATGGTCTTTTATTCTGTAAGTAGGTCACTAAGGCGCCTAATTTGTAAGTCACGTCAGAAGTAGGATAGAAATTGGCCTGCTTACATTTATAGGATTTTGAGAAGGGCCAAAATTCAAAAAGATGATGAATTTACGTGAGAAGTAGTGAGCGTATGGGCTCGTAACGTACGAGGCTAGAAACATCAAAGGAACTCAATCTTCAGTCATAAGTTGACCGTTCTTTACTTAGAAGTTATTTTTGATAGACTAAATAAATGTTTCAGTTTATAGAAACCTAGGGTTTCCCATTGTTGACAAGTTGGCTCTTTAATAGTAACCGCAACTTAAGTAAACAACGTTGTAACTATTTTCTCGTTTATTTTTAGATGTAATAGCTCGGCTACACTACAACCGCGGGTCAGCTAAATATATCTTGATCAATACTGAAGAGGAACGGTTTAAAAGGCCTCAATTTAGCACTTGACAGAATGGCCAGTTTCATATTAGGAACTACATACTCCATGTAAGTATTACTTAGAGAATAACACCGATCGGTAAACTTTTTTCTCTTTGTTATCTAAGAACAATAAATTCTCCGTTATCAACTTATCATTGATGGAACTAGGGATGACGTGACGGCATCAAATATTTTAGTAACCGGTTGACTGGATTGGAGCGAACTTTTTTTAATATGGTTAGTATGAAACCTATTAAGTATTGTCCTAACATTCTAACATTAAGATATACCTACATACATACACCTACATATAGCTTAGTGTTGGAATGACTCGTTATATCACGTAATTACTCATGTAATTAATAACAGTACCTATTTGTGTAGGTACTTGCGATCGATTCACTATTTATAATATAATCACGAATGCTAGCTAGAGAAACTATACCTATTCCAGTTAAGATCGATTATTGTTCAAGATTAAATAGCATCTTATTTTATCCTGTCCTTTAGGCACGGAAAATCTTAACCTCGACTCAAAATTGTTCCTCTTTAAATAAGACTAAAAAGTCGTGAAAACTGTATTACGGAACCTTATTAATGAAATATTTTATTAGGTAAGTTTGGTTTTACTAAAATAAAACGGAATGAAATTAATTTTAAAATTGATCTAAAGACAACGGGTTTGCGGTTTGAGATGTAATCCATTTACATTTTACAGGTGAATAACCACCCGTTGAAACCGCAACATTCTTGCTTCGTACGCAAAACGAATGCGTAACTCCACGCGGAGCTCGGAGTTTTTTCGTAAATGCCTGCTGTGAGATTAAATTATCTCTTCATAATTGAAGACACCAGTATACAAATATGTGTATGTCCTTTATATATTTAGGCATTCAATTTAATAACGTAAGTGAAGGTGTTGAGATTATTTTCCGGCTGGAGAAAATAACGAGAGTTGAACAATTTTCACGCGTATAATAGGCTGCGGAACGCGTGCATCCAATGCGTGCATTAATCACGGATGAGCGATCGGCGATCATCGATAAATCGAGCCAACGTGCAAATTAGGTGCTCGATCCGCCATGGCGATAATAAACTGGACGAGGGATGCAATATTATTTATTATATAAATGGAAGCTGGATGGTAACGAGCATGGTTTGCAAAAATTGAAGTTAAAGTCCGCCCGTAGTGCGCAGTTTGATCACAAGTTTCTTTAGCACGCATTGCAGGTGCCCTTTAAAAAGCAGCAGACACTGCCTGTTTACAGTTCGATTCTTTCAACGTTACTGCTTTTTACGTAAAGTGAATAAATGTAAAAACTAACTCGTCATATTATGTACCTTAATAAACAAGACGAAAAATGCCGTGTGAGAGGTCTTTGTCAATCAGCATCATTAGAATAGGTACTAAAACTAGGTTATTTCAACAGTGGCACTTCAGCGATATTGAGCGTTTCATCTTTCTCCATTTGTAAAAGAAAAAATCTAATACATACTACCCTTCGTTACAGCGAATAGGTACTCGCGGATTATTTAAACCAGCGACTCTGAGCTGTAGACCTCGAATCCCCATGGCTTCATCATTTTGTTATGCTACCAAAAACTTTGAACTATCGGCCCTGCTCGAAAAGTTTCACCAAAAATGCAAGTAAATGCCAGACAGACATTCGAAAAGTAAGCATATGTTTTTTCCCAGCTGAAACGGAGATGTTGAGGTGTTCTTATTTGTTATACTTACTTAGCTATATTTACTTATGTTGTTTTGTATCTAAATGAACACTCTTCTTGGTGGTAACAGACAGATAAAAATCAAAATTTAAGTAGATATTTCCTTCTTATTTTTCTCTACCATTCTGTACACTCTACCTACCCTCATCTAGAAAAAAACAAAACTTTTTATCTGTTCATAATTCATATCGTATTAATTCTCCTCAAGCGTCTCAGATTATAAACCGCATTCAGTATGAAGCCGAAGTGCTCCGCTGAACGGCCGGCCTCGGGCCACGGTACTCGGTATACCTATCAAACCGGTCGCGCGCGATTTTTTGCTGGCGCGCGCGCACGCAATCATGTAATCGTGGGTGATCGCGGAGCCTACTTTCATTCGTGTTACCGTTTCCACGGTAAGCTGGTAAGTGTTGAGCTTCAGAAGATGGAAGTGCTACTTCAGATTCTGCCATTTACCAAAAATGTTGTACATATGGAATTTGTATTTCGCTCCTAACTCTTAAATATAACAAAAAAAAATCGCAAAAAGTCAAACAAAATAGTTGTATTTAATATGAATCAAATTGTGCAAAAATATAAGTATGATGTCAATATTCAGAGAGGAAAATGGGGTCAAAGTTTGTATGGAAAAGCGGCCGCGTCGTCCACTTTCCTCTTACTAATTAATAATTATAAATAGTCGAATGTTTTTGCAGTATGGGTAGTCTCTCTGTCCTCGTCGCTCTCATTTATAATAGTGTAATAAAGCTCAATTATTTATGTTTATAAGTTGGATGCTTATTATACAACGTGTCCCAAAATTCAACGATAAGCTGGCACCAGAAGATGGACCTGCTCATGACTACTCGAAAACATACTAAAAAAAATTGAAAAAATAAAATAAAAATAAAATTGTAGACATAGGGAATTGGAAGGAATTGTAGGGCTGTCGATTTTTATTTTTTCTTGTAATTCTATAATTAATCTAGATATATTTTTTTATTCTTTTTTCGAGTAGTCATGAGCAAGTCCATCTTCTGGTGCCAGCTTATCGTTGAATTTTGGGACACGTGGTATTTATCAGACATAAACGCGAGCTAAGTCTGTAGTTCTGTTCCAATTAGGACAAAAATGTTATAAAGATAATAAAAAAGTTGTAGAATTCGTGGAACTGAAGATGAAACATGGTCGGAAATGCCGAGCTTTATTAAGTTCGAGTCACATGTGCTATGAGGCCCATGAGTCATAGTCTCACCGTTGAATCCCTTGCAAGTCTTTCGTGACTTATTTAGACCAAACTTCCTTAAATTCTCCGTAATGCTCGTGTTAACCTTCTACGAGTGTACCTCTACCTTGTGTGTACCTAACCTTTACCTTGGAAGACGATTATACCAGTATTTGCTTCAAAACTTTATAGTTTTACAAGCATTGCTCATATTTACTTAACAACCCTACCTTCTTTTATCGTGTTATGTGCTTAATGTTTACAGTCTCTTTGGTAATAGACAAGCTTGAAAAGAAGAAAGACAAAATACTATCTTAATTAGGAGGTTAGCTGGAGCCCTTATACTTATAGGGATAAGTTTCTCCTTAATGGGGTTGGCCGGTCGAAATTTTTAGCAGATGGCGCCATCATAGCTTGCCCTGTCAATCCCTAGAATTGTGTCAAATTTTTGTTTTTTTTAATACCCTGGATGCCAGCCCTTAGCCAAGCCAAATCTCATAGAAAAAGGGGCAAGCTATGATGGCGCCATCTATGCAAACCTTTGACAGTTGCCAACCCCATTTCTGTATAGTTTTTTTTAACCTGATGTGTTGTATTGTAAAGTGATTACTACAAGGGTATTTAATCTATTAAGATAATGCACATCACTGTTTTTTTAAAACGGTAGAGACCGATGGATGACCTTTCCAAGCTACAATAGAAATCATGTTAAAATTGAATCTACTCTTCCTTAAACTCCATCAATCCGTTTCACAAGTCCATAAGCAAGCAACGTATGGCAACGGCAGGAGCAACTTTCACTGCCGGACGGAGCTTGGCTTCTCTCGTCACCGTCAGTTCTCGTCACTCCTTGGTAGTGAACTTGTGACAGACTTTCGGCGCGATTCGAACTTTAAGATATCGCGCCGGTAGACATTCACTAGATATGAAATAGTAAAGATATGTGACGTTCCACGAAAAAAGGTACCTTATGGCGGCTGGCGCTTACGCTTATTATTAACGCCACTCCAATATTCAGTCGGGGCAATGGTACCTTTTGCCGTGGAACGTCACATATCTTTACTATATCTTATCTAGTGCATCTCTATTTCATTTCCCGAATCGCGCCGTTTCAATATTGTGCAATTGTGTTATTAATTATGCATCTCGTTATTCAGTCTTCCGGCATCGTGGTCGGAAAACTTGTCTCAGTCGGTTTTGATGTACAGTCGCCATCAGATATATCGGAGCGGCCAAAGTGCTCGCAAATATCTGAACACGCTTCAATTGCCAAGGCGTTAGAGTACCTACGTTTTCATATATTTTTCAGCAAGGTCGCTACAATTAATGTCTCATGGCGACTGTACTTATTTTAGTTTGTTTGTACTCGTGTGTTTAAGCATTAGGGGTCAATGGGAAAATTTTCTATTTATTCGCCTATTCGGACCATAATTTTCCGTCTGACCGACAGAGGTTTGGCGGTTTCTGTGTTTGCCGACACAGATGCCTTACTAACATGGATAGAAAATGGTGTTAGTTAATAATCTAATGGTAAAAATAAATAAATTTAACAGCCAATAGAAAGTCTTTGAAGCCTATCCGAAGAAATATCAGAACCGTTAGCGAAATAAACTTGACCTATTTTCATAAATAAGATAACGAATCCTTCAACATTCTACTTAATACTGCTTGAGCCACTTTTCTTACTTTTCTCGGTATTGAGAAAATAATGAGGATAAAATTAGCAACTTTAGAGGATCAGAATGTTTTTTAGTATGTTTACGAAATAAAATAAAAATTCTTCTGCCAATATTCTGAAAATAATTTTACAAGCCCGCCCGCCAAAGCTCAAAATATTTAAAAAAAAGGTCTCTTATGTATGTTATTTTACTCTGGTGCTTCTGTGTATTCTATATGTATGTATTACACATTTTTTATCAGAGTCTCGTAAGTACTGAGAGATAACTAAGGGTACAGCGTAAAAAATACTTTATAATTTTCTTAACTTTGCCATGTCTTCAGGAAAGACGCGCACGAGTTAAGCACATACAATAAAATGTATACGACCCATTTATGCCTTTTTCCTCGTCTGCTGCTGCGGTGGTAGCACGGTCGCATTTTTATCGCTTGTCACCAATGCCTGTCACGTTCTAAAATGTATGTAAGTGTTAAAGTGACGGGCATAGTGACAGTCGATAAAAACGGAACCTTGCTGCGCCCAATACCGCAGAAGAAATAATAGTACTACCGTACAGAAAGGACACTTCCTACAAACCCGAAGTTTGACAGCGATTCAGGGTCGAATCATACTATCCCTTTCTAATATATAGCACTATCCCTTTCGGCTATTCAGGGTTGTCAAAATTCAAGTGATTATCTTATCTGTGGTCGTGCACGCACAAGGAAGTCAAGTGATGCCGAGCCGAACGGTGCCGAGTTCGACCGAAGTCAGGAGTGTCCCCCCACTGCCAATACGTAGCTATACAATGTAAGTAAGTTTAAGCGCTAGTGACCTTGCATTTTATTTAGTGTACAAGCTGGATGCATTGCATAACACTGCACGTCCACGTGGAGGCATAATCGATTCCTCTTGACCCAAATCCGGCGGGTCAAAGCCGTGTCGCGGCTCCGCCAGGCATCATAATAGACCTAGCACATGTGCTAACTGATGTTACGGTGGACCGGGGCTGTTATTAGCGACGGTGGTGTTTGACTCGGTATTGAGGACTTAGGGCCACATGCACCATTCACTAAACACGGGGTTAACCTGTTAAACCTGGTGTTACCATGATTACCAGTACAATATGACACTGGGTTAACGGTTTAACCGGTTAACCGAGATAGTGGGATGGTGCAAGTGGCGTTTAGTGTAATAAACATTATATAACCTAGATATTAGGTATGTAACTTAGTCCTATTTTGAAGCGCTGGTGGCCTAGCGGTAAGAGCGTGCGACTTGCAATAGTTGCAATCCGGATGTCGCGGGTTCAAACCCCGGCTCGTACCAATGAGTTTTTCGTTTTTTTTTTAATACACTTATGTACGAAATATCATTCGATATTTACCAGTCGCTTTTCGGTGAAGGAAAACATCGTGAGGAAACCGGACTAATCCCAATAAGGCCTAGTTTCCCCTCGGGTTGGAAGGTCAGGTGGCAGTCGCTTTCGCAAAAAATAGTACCTACGTGAATTCTTGGGATTAGTTGTCAAGCGGACCCCAGGCAGCCAGCGAGGAAGAAGGCAGAATTTTTAGTCCTATTTTGCTTGTATACTTACCTAAGGATTGTATGTAGATATACCTTAGAGTAGAACAATAAGTCTTTAAATCTCAAAATATCGCTAGTAAAAACACTGTCTACAACATTTCCGTGTAAGTTACATTAAAATTTAAAAAGAAAATATTAATTTGATATAAACGTAAAAAGTTTCCTTTCTCCTTTTAAACTTTGGGCAACAAGCGCGCCAGATGCACTTAATTAAAGTATGTAAGTAATTAATACGTAATTAAGGAAGTGAGAACATCGTGGGTAATTAATGTAGGTATATAAACTAGGTAACTATTGTAGCATTTACTTAATTACTTATAAATCGTAGAAACTTGTTTGTAGAGGGAGGGGTCAGTTAACTCTGCTGAAGAAGTTGATGGCATGTTTAGAGATTCTGTTCTTCTTTATCAGACAATAGACACCGTGATTAAGATTTACTGCAACTTCTACATATATAATTCTGTAATTCTACAAATAGTTAATTTACAAAAGACATTGCACAACTGGTAAGGTAAACGTACTATTAGTGCTCGACATGCTAATGCCCAATAGATGGCACCTTGCTGTCACCTATATTGACAATTACTTAAGTTTCAAGATGACATGTACTGGGACCGAGTCGAGCACCAGTATGTTTAGTTTAGCTTACAGGAAATAACATAATGTATGCCTGGTACCGATCTATCTTTAAATGTACTCTCACTCTTTTTAATTCTAATTATTTCTAATGAAAATTCTCTTGTGTCAATTTAATTTAAAATACCCACACTCGTATTTAATTATACGCGTTATGTTAAACATACCTCATCTATGTCACAATCCTGAGCAGAGAACCTTCACACGTTTAGTAGGTCAAGAGCAATGTCGCGGGGAGCACGAAAGCGAATTATTTACGACGTAGAACATTTCGTGAAATGTTACCTGGTTTATGAACATACCTAGATAGCCGATTATCGGTTTTCTTTTTGTATAAAATTGCATGGTATTTTTTTATTGACTTGCCATATTTGGTAGTGTGTGCGGTGCCCCCAATACATTCCACGACTCTTCTCTTTCCGAACAGAGTCTATAATTGTAAATATTATGAGTATTTTTTAAATTTGTCTCCTTAGTTTTTTGTAGGGTCCAAGAAGCCTGATGCCCGCTCGACTATTACTGATTTAAATAACAGATATAGTGTTAGATATTATATTAACCACTAACGTAAAGCCATCAAAGTCATAAGTACCTACACCAATGGACTATCTGTTGCCGATACACCTTGCGTAATAGAGGATCGACAATGTCCAAGTGTCATGAGGTTACTATAACTAAATTAAAAAAGAAACATTATAGGTTTAGGTGAAACACATAAAGGTCATAATGAACAATTTTTAAACTACATATGTGATAAACCCCGAAAATACACCATATACACAATAGCACAGTAGGTAGCCTCTATGCAGAACCTTAACCCTGCAGGCGCAGCTCGCAGCTCACAGCGTAGTCGCACGCGCAGCGTAACCCAATTGTCAACTTTCACAACGTTGCGTCACTAGGTCCCTTCCATATCACAATGGCAATATCGAAAGGTGATCGGAAAGTTGCCATGCGGATTTATCGAACAGTTCAGGGAGTTATAAGTTTATATCTATGGAAGTTTATATCTATAGGGAGTTATGTTATCCTTTTAAAATAAATCTTAACAGAGATGTAATCGTTGCCATCTTGCCATTGCAACAGGTGAACCAATTTGGTTTAAGGTACGTAAGTTGAGTCAGGCCAAGCTGACTTGTCAGCGATTTTGACAGCAGTGGCCTATTTTATAAAGCTACAAGTTACAATTTACAAGCGGAAGTCTCGTTCTAACACATAGGGTTAGAAAGAGACTTCCGCTTGTAAATTGTAACTTGTAGCTTTATAAAATTAGGCCCAGTATGTGCATGAACAAGTATGAAATTTAGCTTGGTCTGACTCATAGATTAATATATGTTATTTGGTCTGACTCTAGGCAAATAGTATATAGGTAAGAAAAATTACGGTTTTTCTTGCTGTTTCGGCTGCAGAACACGCCAAAGGAGAAATATCAAAACACACCGGCATTCTATAACATTACTCTCCCTTCTCCGTCAGTCGGATAAAGAGAGTAAAAACTTACTTGTGTGAACTTGTTCATATCCGGCTTACACGATGACATCGCGGCTCTGCAGTCTGCACGAAAGTAGGCCGCTCGCGACCAGTTTTTTTAACGAGTCATAATGTGATACAGAACGAGTACTGTAAACAGCGTACCAGTCCTAATAGATATCTAAAGCAATTCAGGAGAGAATTTTATGCCAGCAGACAGTGGATTCAGCTAGGATAGTAAATAAAACTAGGTCGCCATAATCTTTCCCTAATTTTTATGATCGGACACGCATTGTACGTAAATATGCGTAGACGCATTTACATACCTATTAATCGTATTTCGTAATATTTATGTATTGATCTTTTTGACTATTATAGGGTACGTAAGGTACCTACTTAAATAGGTACTTACCTAATTAAAACCTACTTTACGCTTGAGTAACACGATCAGCCAATCGGGTGAATAACGAAGTAACGAAATTTCTTGGTAGCTTGACGACGTCTTTGATTATGATTAAGAGAAATATCTGCACAACACGAGTAGGTACATATATACCTATAACTTGCAAAAGTACTATTCTCAGCAACCTCGATTATTGTACTTCCTAGTACGCTAGTATCGACATAATGGGTTTATCGGATTCTCATCAAGGATGCTTGCTCCACTTCTCATTAATCACATTGTCGATAAGTTGCGCGAGCTGTATCCACTATCCACCACAACATGTATAAGTTTAAGTTATCTAATATATACATATTTAGGTAACTTAAACTTTAAACTATGGCGACGTAATATATATAATATAATATATGAATATGACGGTCACGCACTGTTTGTCTGTTAGGGTTCTAACTGTCCAACTTCTTTGTCCAATGTCATTGCGTCTCACTCTCTCATTAAAGCAAAACGTGAGACGCAATACACATTGGACAGATGGAATACCAGCCTTGCTTAGTTTTCGGTTTCTAATTGTGGTTTCTAGGGCGCAAATCGTAAATCCAAAACTGGCAGTCAAGAACTTATTCTGTAAAGTCGATTTAGGACAGAATTTTTTGGATAGGTTCATATAACAGATTCCAGAAATGATAAGCAGTTTTGAAATTCAAGAAGGCAACTACACAATTTTTGGTAAAGGCATCATCATCATGGGATTAGAAATGTTGCTCTGAAGGTCTCAGGCGCGCGACTGCACTTCCTAGTAAGGCAATATGGTAATCGATCTATGGGATTCTAATTAAGGACACTAGCTCCACTTCTTATAGGCCTTAAGCCAATAGGTAAGTACTTAAGTTGCGCGAACTGTGTAAACAATGTTTCACCGGTTTATATAATTACTACATAATATCTTCTGTTCGTTCGCGTTTAGGACGTTAATTAACGGATTTAATAAATAAATATTATGAGAATCTTCCTACCTGACCTCGTCCTACAGTAATCTACATAAGCCTTGTATTGTGGGTACAAGACGACGATATAATAATCTATAGATACTTAAATACTTACATAGAAAAAAACATTAAAGAAAAGTAAAGCGAACGTAGTTTTTCCTCAGGCGAGAACGTTATGTACTTATTTGTTTAGTTGTTCGAACTCGTCCGATAACCCAGTTCGCGGTTGACTCACTCGATTGACTGAATAATGCCGGGTCATTAGGAGAAATGGTAATTAAGTCACAACAATTCCAATTCAATGAGGAGGTTTATTTTATTGAGTGTAAGTACTTTACTTCGCAACATGAAATCGAATCTTGTTGCAATTGCCATATATTCCTAACTTTGTCATAGAGTCTTATTCATCTTAATGTATATATCTGCGGCGATGTTTTCAACAAAACAGTAGTTTTTAATAGTACCATTGCCCACACTGTTAACTGTACATCGGTGGACCTTATGCCTTTTGTAATAAGGTCCGCCCATGTACATTTAGGAGCGTTGCTGTTTGTACAAGTAATTTAATCGGCAGCCCTGCTCGTATGAAATGTGCCGTTATCAGGAATTTTTCCCAGGCTGATAATTTTCCGGTAGGTACTATGTGCCCGGTTTATTCTATAGGTTCGTACGCATATTTCTATAGAATAAGTATTCCAATATTTGCTATTATAATAATATTTATATTGGTTTTCCGTGAGTGGTCTGCAATTTATTTTCAATCAAGAATATTTCAATATCGTACAAGAAGGTAAGTAATGTATAATAATCAGCAATCGACAATGTGCTGTATTTTTTCCCAGGCTAATAATTTTTCGGTACCTACTTTTATGTGCCTGGATTTATTCTATAGGTATGTAGGTATATTTCTATTGAATCGGTATTCCAATATTTTCTATTCTTATATCGGTTTTCCGTGAGTTAATGTAAATACATTAAACTAAAATGTCCCTTACAAACCAATCGTCTGCCATTAGCATCATGAAATACTCGTATGGATTTCAATGTCCATGGGAAATATTTTCAGGAAGGGGCGATTTCCAGCGGCACGTCAATAAATACGAGCCTTAGGAAGGGTTGTATTCCAACTGTCCAATTTCTTTGTCCAATGTGTATTTTGTCTCACATTTTGCTTAACGAGAGAGTGAGACGCAATGACGTTGGACAAATATATAGGACAGGTGGAATACCACCCTAAGTCCTTGCCTGCGGGCCTACCGAAAACGTCGAAAATAGAATAGGTATTCGGTATTGGCTCTATCACTCGAATATTCAAGAGTGATCTATGGGCAGATGAGTAAGTGGTTCACGGTTATACGTACTTAGCTGTGGTGTTAAAGAGGAGTGGTTATTTCTCCATACAAACGTACTAGACTCATTCCTCCGTTGTTTTTGACCCTAGCTAGAGCAATCATTTTTCCTGTTGTGTTAAGAAGGGGCAAACGTAAAACTGTAGTTATTTTGAATAGTTTGTTTTTGTGTTTTTAAAAGGCGAATGGTATCACGAAAAAGATTGCACACAAAATCTTGCTTAGTAAACGTTGGTTCGATAGAAAAATCATTCATACCACAGAAGTATAAATTTAAATTAGCCAAGGGTCATGACGTTTATATTCAGAGTTATTGAGGTAAACGCCCGTGTACTAAATTATTGTCTATCCTCCTAAGTCCCTGCGTACAATTTTTTGTACATATTCCTAAATTTATTTTGAACTTTTATTGTGTCTTTAAGTGTCTTTGAATTTTTTGCCAATTTAGAGTTTAGTTTAATATAAATATGTATTAAGTTTTCAATAATAATATGTACATATTGAATATAAAATAACTTATTGTGTAAGTAACTAAGGGTTCTTTCAAAAACAAAACAATTACTTCTAGGTCTCAGGAGGCTATAACATTATTAGTACAAATCCACATTAGGTAACTGTATCAATAAAATTGTCATAAGTATACTTACTCCGTGCGCAAAGACGAATGTAAATACCTGTAACTAACCTTGTATCTTGGCCTTGCCCATCCACATTATACAAATATCTACGACAAACCTGTGATAATAGATTATCAGTACCATGTTACTACCGTCGCCTCGTTTTATTTCACGGTCAATAAGCAACGATACATGTAAAGAAGTAGGTATGTGGCGTATTAAGGACTAAATCATGAATACAGCTTCTGTCTACTATCTTCATCTTTTTGACTTCGGAATTGCGGTCAGAAAACACTAAGGATTATGAGTCTGGGGTATAAACAACTATACTCTGGCACAACCCACTTTTTAAGTAGAAAAAAGCGGCAAATTTAAAAATATAGGTGTGAAAAGTTGACTTCCCATAGAAAATTATAATTTTGCGCCTTTTTCTACTGACAGAAGAGCGCTGGTGGCCTAGCGGAAAGGGATCATCCATTAATTACGTCACACGAATTTTTAGGTTTTTTGACCCCTCCCCCCTTCCTTGTCACACTTGGTCACATTTTGCAAATCCCTCCCCACCTGGTGTGACGTCACATTTTAGGCAATTTTGTTTTCAACGACATCGGCAATACTAACTCGGCATTATTTTTTTAATAAAAAAATATTTTTTGGTAAATCATTTTATAACACAAAACCAATTAGGAACGAAAATTACCTAGTATTTCCAAAACCTCATTATTTAAATGTACAGCGAATAAAAAAATATAAATTAATTTTCGGTTACTGATGAAGTGATGAAGTTAAAATGACGTCACAATGTTTGTGACGGGGCCTCCCCCATGTCACAACATGTCACATTTTCTTGACCCCCTCCCACCCCCTAACCGTGTGACGTAATTAATGGATGACCCCAAAGAGCGTGCGACTTTTAATCCGGACGTCGCGGGTTCAAACCCCGGCCCACACCAATGAGTTTTTCGGAACTTATGTACGAAATATATAATATATATAAATCATATTATGATTTGATGTTTACCAGTCGCTTTTCTTTTCTGTGAAGGAAAACATCGTGAGGAAACTAGACTAATCCCAATAAGGTCTAGTTTATCCTCTGGGTTGGAACGTCAGATGACAGTCGCTTTCGTAGAAACTAGTATAGGTAGGTGCCTACGCCAATTCTTAGGATTAGTTGCCAAGCGGACCCCAGGCTCCCATGAGCCGCAGCAAAATGCCGGGACAACGCGAGGAAGATGATGATGATGCCTTTTGCTACTGACAAACTGGCGGGCGTGTCTGAGGATACATTTCATCATCATCATCTGTCGTTCCCTCAATGCTGAGGATCGTGACATCATGTCCTAATGTTGCTGACCAGTATCTTCCATAGGCTTCTATCACCCGCAACAACGGTATAGTAACTTGTGCGCTCCATCTAGCGGGTGGTCTGCCGCGAGTCCTCTGGCCCTCAACTTTGCCCGTCATAGTCGTCATTTCTAGGCTACCAGGAGAACGTCGTGAGAGGTGGCCAAAATATGCAAGGATGCGGTCTTGACATATGATCGACAGCCGGCGGTTTATGCGTAGCTCTTCTAGAATGGACTGTCCAGTCCATTCTAGAAGAGGATACATTTATGTGTGTTAAATTTATTTCGATCCATTCTACACCGTGTTTTTATTGAATTCCGTTAACTTCGGGGTATGGTTAGGTACGTTTAAGAGAACTAAATGGCATAGTTAATTTTCGACAAAAAAATTTTTTTTTGTTTTTTTTTCCAAAAAAAAATTATGCGTAAAAAGTAATTAAATGTAGCATATAGCGTTGTTGTATCACGGGCATTACATTTAACTTAACCAAACAATTGAAATCTGTGACATATCAATGTCATTTCGAACATCGATCGACCGAGATTGTACATAAATTTAGTAGCAAATGTATGAGCTCATTCTAAACACTAATCAATATGTAACCCGGCCCTAAGGCAAGTGTACATGCTTTTAGAGGCCTTATTGGAAAAAAATAAATTATTAATTATCTCCGAAATGGAGTTAATTAGAACATCAGTGTCTTTGAGAAAGTTACTTGATTTAAGCTCAGGAATGCACCCTTGAAATTAACGGAAAACAAAAAAAAAACACGGTGTATATGTCGTTTCCTCTTTATGATATATCACACTTCCTTTTGTAAAATATCACACGCTGACAATGACAATAGGGCTTTCAGCGATAACCGCAAGGTTCTAGAGGAAAAACTTGCTACTTACGCGGGTAAAGCCGTGGGAATATGGTAATAAAGTAGGTATCAACGTGGCTCAGGGTCAGTCCTTGTCTACAGATCATAAAATACGATTTCACTCACGCTTATTTGTTACGTACCTAATTAAAATAAATGTTGAAGTAATGCATTTGCTTCCTGTATCAAATTCCGACGAACAATAAGATAAGTAGTATACCTACAATAATAAGTGTTAAATGAGCCATAACGCATACGTTGTTAAGTATTATTCTACAATAAAATTATGGGTTAATTTGGAACAGCCATATTACTGGAACAAGGAAAATATATTTGTAAGTTTGGTACCTAAATAATAAATACTTATTGCCTTTTAATGCAATGAAATACATATTTAGGTATTGTGTGGTAGAGATGGTAAATGGTTGGTTAACTTTGGCTATTATTAGGCTCTTGAAAATAATCACTATACAAGTCAAAAAGTGAACAAACTGTAGGGAGCGTTAATAACTATACCCCTGTTTTATCTGTTTATCTTTATTTAGAATATAATAGGGTACTTACTCGTTTTAACCTAGACTTGCAACATTGATGTTTATTGAAGCTAACTTTTCGTACTTACAAAAGGTGGATTGGTGAATTTATTTCTAAGGAATCTTAAATAACAGAGGTAAGTTCAGGGCAAAGTTATAAATAAAAAGTTAGTACGGAGTAAGAAATGTACGTACATACTATATACCTATTTAAAATTAACATTAAAAGGGAAAAATGGGCTCATCTATTTGGATTACGGTACCGATAATTAACTGTCTCTAACTCGATTATTTTGTATCACAACTAGTTAGGCGGATGACGTCAGCAACGATGTACGTCAAAATAAACTAGGTAAGGTACATAAGGTAGGTATATGAGGAACACGCAGTCTAAATAAACTCGTTCGTCAAACGTAAGCGAGCGGGGTGTACGACCGATTACGCTTGTTTAGGTGCAAACGTATTTATAGATCCGCGAACCGCCAGTCGAAACCGAGCGAGCACTTTGTAAATGAACATTGAACACTGCCAAGAGTGCATCACTCACAGGAATGGGAGGATCGGCCTCATCGGAGCTTGAAACGTTGACACGACTTTTACGCAGCGATATGTTCGAGTATGTATGACGATTGTTCGTTCTTCATTGAGGAAAATATGGAGCATTCACTTTATTTAACGAGTTCCGGCACCTGTAGCATGATCGAGATTTTATAAACGACAAATCTGGGGGGCTACCGCGAAAACCGAAATTCGCAAATTGCTCTTTTACTCCAATGAAGGCGTAATTAGAGTGACAGAGGAAGATGCCCGCAATTTGCGAACTTCGATTTTGGCGAATCGTAACAACAACTTTGAAGTTCTAGACAAGTTGAAGTATAAAACGAAACGAAAACTAATTTTTCTAAAACATAAACCTAGATTAAAATCGATTTTCTGAGAGCATTTCAAATTCAGGGAATTAGTAGTTAGTATGTTTATTCGAGTAGGTACCTATTGTCATAATTATTCATCCGTGGATAGTGTTACAGTGCGAGCTCTAGTGACCTAAATTGGTTGTTGTTGTTGTTCTATTGTACTATTTGTAGTTGACGTTTAGTGGCATTGTGTAGGGAATGTTTGAAAAACAACCTCCACGTTTTGACAACATAGCAATCAAATCACTTGTCATGGTATCGAGCCATGAATGATACCGTGATATTTAATAACGTTTACGCCTAAAGAAGTAATAGACGCCTTGGAACATTGTAAAAAACAAAAATGGAGATGGGCTGGACATGTAGCACGCATGAGCAAACAGAAATGGACATACAAAGTGACTACTTGGCCAGGACCACAACATAAACGGAAAAGAGCAAGACCAAGGCAGAGATGGCTAGATGAAATAAATAAAGTAGCTGGCAAAGACTGGATTGAACAAAGCTAACGATAGAGATGTATGGAATAATATGGAGGAGGCCTTCACTCGAAGAGAGATCCTCAGTTCAAACGCCTAAAGATGTAATATTCCGGACAAAAGTCTTTCTTAAAATCCATACAGTGACCAGTCCAGGGACCAAATTCGACATGTATGTGCAACTGTCAGATTTCGCACCCACGTCAAATCAACAGTTGACTTTATTTCATGTTGATTCTATCAAGTGTTGATTCTATCAACGGTGCATATAGTTAGACCGTAAAAAGTCTGCAGCGATTTTGATAGCCCACGCAGTGCAATTGTCATTTTAAACGTCAAACTTCTATGAAATGATGACGTATAAATAACACTTTTATGGAATTGTCGGTCCGTGTTATTAGGGTTATTTCCAAGGTCTGTAGGTATACCTACTAGGTATGTTAATATAAGAACTGGAATCAAGATTGTTGATCCCAACAAGGGAAGAGACACCATACAAAAATAAAAGTTCATCCTTAAGTATGAGTAAACATTGTTAAGTATGAGTTGCTGTTAGTTACGTTACACGCCTTACCTAAATTATGAAATAAACTGACTTTCAAGCATAATTTTCGTATTTTATCCTTCTCCTGTTAAAACCTTATCTTTCTAAAACTCGTAATATTCACAGGAAAAACGCCGTTTTTCCCGAAAGTGTTTGACCCACCTACATTACCAGTTTATAGCCCCTAGTCGTAACAAGGTACATCGGATGCCAAATGCACAGGAATGTGTAAGCATATTGATTGTTTATTTTCGTACGTGCGACCACGTGCCGCGCAAATTGTTAGCTACGAATACATGCGTGTCGCTCTCCAATAAATTGTCACGTTTATGAGAAATACAGTTGTTGTGATCTGGTAAGTAATCGGTTTATTGCACGGTTCTAACTAGTATCTGTCCGAAACCGGATTTTTGCCGAAACCGAACTTTCGGCCGAAACATGATTATTTATACCGAAACCGAAACTTCGGCCGGACACTACTGCAAAAGTTTCGGCCTATCGCAAAAACACGTTCGACATGTTGCCTCCCTGTCACGCTTACGTGACGAATTTACAAGTGCGACAGAAAGGCAACATGTCCGGCCGAAGTTTCGGTTTCGGCATAAAAATCATGTTTCGGCCGAAGGTTCGGTTTCGGCAAAAAATCCGTCATTCGCGT
This sequence comes from Cydia fagiglandana, assembly GCF_963556715.1. Lineage (NCBI taxonomy): Eukaryota > Metazoa > Arthropoda > Insecta > Lepidoptera > Tortricidae > Cydia > Cydia fagiglandana. The sequence continues at coordinate 5,679,511 of NC_085936.1, read as the reverse complement.
CTATTCTGAAAACTATTTCAGGATAGACGCGAACGAGTGTCTCAAACTGTCTAAATGTGTAGTTTTATAATTGATTTGTCGGTTAATGTAGAGTTGTTTCTAAATTTCGACCGTTAGGTATACATGAATTTGTTTTCAGTGGCTAGATCTACTAGGGATCATAATGCGAACGGATTAGAACGTCGCATGTCAAGATATTGGATCTAAATGCAAAATGCAATTGTAAATAAAAACAATTGTTAGGTACTTTGTGTTTACATACCTATTCCTCCCTTCTCATCTCGCTCTTACTCGTCTCGTCTCGCATTTCTCCGATTTGGTCGGGTTTTTGCCGAGACTCACGGCCCTATTCGAACTTTAAGATACGTCAGCTAATAGATCTTGAAACGATATGGATTAGATATGTCAGTGTCAAATGTGACGTTTCTTCAAAGAAAAATGTCACTTTTGACACTGACACATCTAATTCATATCGTTTCAAGATCTATTAGCTGACGTATCTTAAAGTTCGAATAGGGCAGTCAGCGAGAGGCTCCCAACGAATATGTACCTACTGCGTACAGCCGGCATTACTTACATCATGTAAGTAATGTAAGTTACATGTTACCAGCGCGAAAGGTTACGATGCTAATACTAATAATACTTATGGTAATTATGTGTAATAAAATATGGTAATAAAGTAAGCACATCAAAATACAGATAATACCATGGGGGCGACAATTATCCCCACTAAAGAACTTATTACTGAAGCAAAAACTCCGGGAAACATCCCAAGGCAAAACGTCGCAATCATAAACAAGTTAGGGTCGCATGGAACACGGAACAAAAACACTTCAACGGCTTCTAAATAAAGGCAGTAAGCACCTATAGGTTTCATATACGTTTACACCGGTCTGTGGAAGGCCGCCGGAGTTTCCCAGCGGTACAATGCATCGGAAAGTTTGCGAAAATTACTCGCACGAAGTATCTGTGAAGAAAGTAGCTCTTCGAAATGCGAGCGGTGCACGCGTGACTGCATCAGAGATAATAAGTAATAACAAAGACGTAATATATAGTCCAATAGTGATTTTATAATAAAGCTTTCGTGATTTTCCTTTCATGGTTGAAGTTGCATAGAGTCGGACCAAAAAAAGTCTGCAGCGGATTTGATAGCCCACGCAGTGCAAGTGTCATTTATATATACGTCATAATTTCATAGAAGTAACACTTTCACTGCGTGGGCTATCAAATCCGCTGCAGACTATTATTGGTCTGATTTTATTTACTTTTATATTTAAAATTAAAGGTGTGGGTGAAATCAACTTTGTATAATATACTTTTCATGACTTTGTTTTGCTTGTGTTAAGATTAAGATGAGGTGCACCCAGGGTGAAGCCAATAATCAGGTATCTACCTAACAATCGAGCGTATATTATCATAATCAAATCTATATAAGTAATTTACGATATATAGATTGTAGGATAGTTATCTTTAGCACTCTTTCGTAAGATAATCATCGTCTTATACAATACGATATAGACATGTCAATTGAATCCGCTAAAGTAAATTTCATACATCTTTACCTACAGAACAGAGTCATACCATGTGACAATATGATAGATAGAGTCATTTAGTGCGATTACGTGTGCGCCTTTGCTTTGCATTAATTCATTTTGGTATGTATGTAGATAGATAGGGTAGGTACGTAGAGATATTGGACATGTACCTATGTGTTAGACTAACCTAACCATGATTATGTAGATTACGAGTATTACCTATAGTCTAGGTCCTAGATGGATTTAGTCAGAAAATAGTTAACTTTGTATAATTTGAATTGACTGTCCAGCTTTCTGAACGCGCTTATAGCAGCATCATGACATTCACGACTGTGGTATTATTATGTTTACGTACATCGTACATTTGTTTACATCTTCAACAGAGCCGTACTCAATCAATATAGCTGGGTTGTTGTGATTATCACGCATGGCAGCGAGCTATCTGCGGCGCGGCGGTGCATGCGTTGCACCGCAACTTGTAGGAGGCCAATGCCGGAGGACCGCGGCGTCGTGTCCGCGCCCGCACGTGCACGCCCTCCCCGCGGCTCCCGATACCGTACCGACATAGCGGGTGCTTCTCGGCCGGCTTCGGAGCCCCTCGGCCTTCTTCGCGCCCCTACTCGGACGTGATTGCGAGAGCGGAGCGCACAAACCAGACCGCCCCCCTTCACCACCCGCCCGGGCCAGTCTACTTACGACAAGAGCCGTAAGCGGACGCCCTGTCGGTTCTCCGTGCGTTCTGATCCGTCTTCAATTTCGTGGATTCTTTGCGGAAAAGGATTAACGTCTTGGAACTTTCGTGCTGATATTTGACATTTGGCCCGCCCAGGACTGCTGTGAAGTGACTAGAGAGTGATTGTGAGAAATTGGTGACAGTGAAGCAAGGCTGGTCGCGCTACGTCGCCGAGCCTGAGTTGGCGTCCTCCCTCCGATTCTCGCGAGGTAAATGAGACTCCTACGACACCAATCGCATACGTGGACGGAACCGGATTACGTTGTGCTTTATATAAAATTCGCTCATTGAACTATCAGAATTTAATAGGAATAGTTTTTGTTCGGTTGCGCTCCAGTGGATCGGAGATGAATGTGGTTCAAGTCAAGACTGTACCGTTAGCCAGTTAGCTGCGTCGCGGTCGGCGCTCGCTTTAAAATGTGCTCAAAACTTGTTAAGAATGAATTCTAACAATCTCTTAGTAAGAATACGTTTTCCTGTTCAGCAACTAATAAAATACGGAGTTGTTGGGACATCAGTGCTAATAGCAGACGGCGAAGTTGATAAAGAAGTTACGTATGCGGAAACGTTCAGGTCTTATTGTTTCTCAATAATGCGGCTGGTAAAACTGGCTTTTGTTCTTAGTGTAAACAAAACATCGTATCACTTAGAAGAGTTGTGAATGGGACAATTGATTGCTTGGATTACAGCGACTGCTAAACTTTAATTGCTTATCGGTAATGAGGTCCTTTTATTTAATAGAGCATACATGCGATCAAGTATGATGGGCGTGGCAAGCATCAAATGCTTCAAGGCTGCTACGACTGGTTTTTAAACCACGCGAGACCACTTGAGAAATTTCGACATCACCAGCGCTCGGAACTTGCAAGAACCTCTTTAATATCGACTAAGATTGCCAGATGGCAAACTTGCCTTCTCTATGAACTTAGAGCATGAAAATCTCACCAATCTCCGATTAGAAAGTTATGCGATTGAGGAGAATTTGACTAGATGGTAGGTGCCTTCAGAATTTTTTATAGCTTTCTAAACCGCCTCTTTTAGATACATCGCTAGCAGTTTCGGTTGGCTTTCTTTGTCACAAAGAGGTCATTTTATGTGATTTTTACCTGCAGCTGCAGGTGTTATTTGGCCTAACCTTTTCTTTGTTTCTTCAGAGTTGTCATCGAAAAATAAACTTAGTTTAGGTAGCCAATTAGCGTCCTAGCACTCGGCAACTGATGGATAATCAGTAAAATAAATATAAAACCTACACGCTAGCGTTTTTATATCGAAGACGATTGTGTCATTATCTCACGGCACCGGTTCCGTTATATTAGACGAAGATTTACTAACGCGCTTTGGTAAGGCATATCTTTTTTCTGCTGTCTGATTATTAACGATATGTCAAGAATGATTTAGTAACCTGTTACCAGCAATAATGGTTATACCCAGTGCGACTGTGTAGGTTGTTGTTGACTTTGGGCAAAAGCAATGATTGTTCATTTTCGTCTTATTGGATTTAAAACAACTAGTCGTGCTACTCGTGCTCTATCAAATTTTAAATGAAACGGAATGGCGGATAATACTTGTAAGTACTTAGTTTGTCTCTTTTATGGTCTTCTATTTGTCGGTTTGAAACACGAGCATTGTCCGACTTCCTAGAGGAGTACGAAAGCGTCGAAACTATGGGCGATGCTGTCTGCCTAGTGCTTTCTCAACCCGGCTATTTTTAGAGCGCTATGCTCGATGCGCGCGGCGGGCGCAAGTAAGTAGGTCGCGATATTTGCTCTACCTGACTACACGCCACTCAATGCCACTAAACAAATACGAAGGACAACATATTGAACATTATTTGCTCCAATTATACTCAGATAAGAGTGATTTCACTAAAAGATTTGGAAACTCGAAGAAGTTAGCGACTTGACATAGGACCGATATTTAGATATTGCTACATTTTGTATTCCTAATTGTTATCAGATGCAAGGAATTTTGTGGTTTCAATCGAAGGAAGAGATCTTGGAATGGTCATTAAGGGTCATTGTGGCAGTTCACCGTCCACTTGGCGTAGTTGCCACAAAGAATGTATATAATTTGAACAGGTATATATAGGTACCTATATATTGAAATTATACGCATTTCTTGAAATTATACAGAATTCTTTGTGGCAACTATGTCAAGTGGACGGAAACAGGCACTGGACCTCAGATTATATAATAGATACTGGACGGTGAACTGACGCAATGACCCTACCCTTTGTAAAAAAAAGTGCCGGCGAAGTTTGCGTGGCGTGAGTCAAGTTCCTAATGTTGTTCCAATCCGGGTTATCTTTTCCTACTGCTAAATTATTGGATTGCTCTTCTTTCTGTTTGCCATTACATTACGCTGTTAATAGGAATTATTAATGTTTCCTTTTCTTTCTGCTGTTTCGAACATAAATGTTGTTGTTATGACTTTTGATTGTTTTTATTAGAATTATTAGTATCTGACTAAAACCGAATTTTTAGCCGAAATCGAAGGTTCGGTTTTGGCTCAGTTTCGGGCGAAACCAAAACGTTTATAGACGTGTTATTCGTGTTAATATCGTTGAAAGAAAATGACGGTGGTGTCCTATCTTTTGACGAAACCTGCTGAAACCAAAGAAAGCCGAAGCCGAAACTTCAGCTGGACACTCCTTTCTTGTCTTCGCTAAAACGAATGTGCTTCCGTCAAGAGCCGTATTATTATCGAATAGAATAGATAGACGATTCAATAAAGAACTAAATCATTTGAAGATGATTGATAACTGCGCAGTAAGCATTGAATGTTTTACAACCGGAGGTTTATGCTCCTTTGATTAATCGGCGGAGATTCGGAGAACCAAATAAAAACGGGTCAGAGCACCAGAATAACGAAGCGCCGGATGCTACTGATTCACGCTGATCGTTGCATTTCGTTTTATTGGCTTTGGTAAATATTTGAACAGTATTGCCAAAAATACGTCAGGCATTCTGTTAGTGTTAGCGATTAGGTATTAAATATACCGGGTGTGGCCTGTAACATGAGCAAAAAATTAAACTGTAGGTTGTACTCCTCATTCTGACCAACATTTGTTCAGCAACTTTTAAAAATAACTTGTGGTTTGATTTTTAATACACTTTAAAGTTTATTCTAAGACGCAATGTATTGCGAATTTTGTTATGTTTAAGGCGTGACAAGCAACGTCAATCATAATGATAATGGCGTGGCGATGGCGTCCATTGAAGATAATATTTATTTTGTATAAAAAATAGGGAGTCTAAATGCTTCATAATTTTTTAAAGTTGTGGAACAAAAGTGTCACCGTTTGAGGAGTACAATCTATGTTTTAATTATTTGCTCGTGTTACAGGCCACACCCGGTATATGTGACGTAGGAACTTGAAGCGAAAATATGTGATCCGATACGTTATACAACTTCTTTGTAGTTTGGAATGGAACAATATTATTATAAATATGTATGATAGGTATGTACACTCTTCTGGATGTTTGCAAAAGGTTTAGATATTATTATGATTGGCTAATATTTCTCTTGTCGCGTGACACGCCATTTCTCTCGCCTGAAGATAAATATGTAGAGCACTTATAATTTAGGTAGATGTAATTGCTGTAGTTTTTACCCGTGTCTGTGTAGAGTTCGTTATTTCAGCAATTTAGGAAATATTTTGCGGAAAACGTTAACCGCGTAGATATTTTAAATAAAATTAGATCTCTGATTACACAGAGATCAAAACTACGGTCACAGGAATTGTTTTGTGTATTATTAGATAGCACTGATGGCAGGCGACAAAACAATAAAGACGTTTCAAAACGCCCAACAGCATGCAAAAGGTTTTCTACGGCCATGAAATCGTTATGTTATCCGAGCAATGCTCCCCATAAATATGAACGTTTCTCGAAATGCCAGTGAACGCCATGGATGATAATGTCCCCACGGCTGGGCCGGTGTCGTCAGCTGATAGCCGGGGCCAACGGCCTCGACTTTGTCTCGTCCGCACTTATCGTACGCCGAGGTCGATGGGTTATCGGACTATTTTTTCGGCTTGATTTGCGATTAAAAACGTCAATAAATTCTTTGTATGGATACGAGTAATTGAGCGAATTCCTTTATGTAAGCGTGGTTAAATCAACAGAGAAGTAAGAAGTGAAATTAGGTATTCGATAGGTTATTCAGGGCATTGCACTGATCACACTAATAATTATTGTATTTATAATATTGGGATCATATTCTGAACTCAGCTGTATATTTATTTTATAAAATGTACTAGTACCAATTTACTAACTTAATTCTAAAATTTACGCAACGATTTGACTCATAGTTGATTAGTTGCCAATGGGACCCCAGGCTCCCATGAGCCGTGGCAAAAAGCCGGGACAACGCGAGTAAGATAATATGACTTATAGTTATGGTAGTGGAGTGCATAGGTATGTAACATCATAGAAAGCAATTGGAAAATAAGGTATATAATATAACAATATTGCCGCAAAAAAGATTGACACAATCACCTTTGATGTCGTGTGCCCTTTATCAACGGTAACTAACAAAGTTAAAGGTTACATCAAGGTCTGAGCAAAGTAATAAGATATTGAAGGCGACCTACGCAGACCTATTAATAACACATCTTATTGGGACGTAATCCCATCGCTCTGGAAAATTGAGGCAACCAGAGCCAATAAATTGATAAATTGCTATTTACGGAGGTCTTTCATCTATGCTTGTCGGCTTTCAGGGTATTATTCCGAGACAAGTTGTGACGACAGAGACCATTCTAGAACATACTTCAATTTTCGTTCTAGAGTTCTCTTCCTATAGGATTATAAGTAAATTCCTAGTTGTCATAAACTTTATAAACTAGCAAGGCGACGACGTTGGGCATACACTCGTACAGTGAAATCCCTTTTCATAAACCTCAATAATGAAGAGCAATAGAGATAAAATAGTCCTTTAATAAAAAAAAATAGTTCCATTGTTTCACAATGTGACTACACTCTTTTCCTCGCTTGGGGCTCTCCGCTGTCCGGTTACCAACCTTTGGCGATGGCTTTCTTCTTTCAATTCGTCCTCCTCAGATGTATCTGCTACATGGTCTGGTGAGTTTAACTATGAGCGGCACAACTAGAATTCTACGGCGGTGCAATGCATTTCGATTGACGCATAGGTAATGTACCTATATAGTTCGAATAGTTTCTAAAAAATTGCAAATGCCAAGCCATGCAAGAGGGGTTCCCTTTCTCTCTAGCTTATGTAACTATAAAGCAAATTAAAAAAAATAGGAATATAAGCGTTGTAAACGTAAATCCTTCAACAGACAGACGTCGATGACATCACAATAGTACGAATTTGCAAGGTTAGCTTGTAATTGGCTAAGATTGCCCACACTCGGCCGTGACGTGACTCATTGGTTTTGAGCTAAGTCGGCACTTTAGACGATTTATATCTTTGAATAATAAGCGAATAAGTTGAGGTGAGTAAGTGCGCAAGATTTGCCTTTCACATCCTTCCCACACAATAAACCACAAACTAAAATTAATTTTTAAAAGATAGAGATAAGAAAAGTGATTATTTCGAAGAAGAGCATTGTCAGAAAGTGAGGATAGTTTATCTTGTCGTTATCGCCGCAATGAGCACCATATATAAGTCCGTAGGACTCAAGTGCGTGCTAAGCAGCTACACCACTATATTACATAGGTACAACGAGTATAAACGTGTAATAAAAGGTAGATGTCCCATGTCCCCGTTTCAAAAGTGCGAATGGGATTTCTTGATCCCAGGAAGAGATACGGGACAGATAAGGTTGATAAGAAAAACGCATATCTGATACTAGAAGGAAAACATCCGAGACTGACTATCTGCTTTTAATCTGAACGCGTTTAAAGAATCTTGATTTACATTCGAATAACAAACTGAATAAAAACAAAAGTATGTTTATGAAAGTAGCGTGATTAATTGGGGCTTAGCAAACCTGCGCTTTTAGTTATAGTAGGTGTAGGTGTATACTGCAAAACGTAATTCAAGACCAAAAAAAGTAAGACAATGTTGCCACTGCAATAATTTGTTTGTAAAATAGTAAATTCCTTTTGATAAATAATCACGCTAAGATAATTTATTTATTAGTAATTTTACTCCTGCGATTTAAAAAAGTAATTTTATTTACTTATTTTTACAAAGACGCGCTAGTAAAAACGTGGCAACATTTCTTACTTTTTTGGTCTTGAATTACGTTTTGCAGTTTAGGATGTGATATGATTTGTAAGTTTTCCATTCTATGATACCTATCCAATGAGACGTAAATGACATTGGACAGGTGCAATACCACCCTTAGACCCTTGCATTGTTCAAATAATTTTATATAGGTAAGCACGACTAAAAAAAGCAAAACAACGTAAGTTAAAAGCTTTTAAAATGTGTATGTACCTACCTTAAACAAGCAGAAATTAATCTACTTATGTATACCGGTGGTTAATTCTCGAATGAAATGTGACGTATTACTCGTACATTAGATACGAATCTAATCACTTGGTGGGAGGTGGGAGCCGAAGCCGATTCCGCTAACGCGAAACCTGTGCAAGCAAAACGCCCGGATAATCAGATTGAATCGACACTAAAATACGATAATATCAGAATCAGGGCCCTGTTTGCTCCCAACTTATAATTGTGTTGTCGGCATAGCAACGACATGCCGGAGTAATTCCATTTAGTTCCCCTTTGATATCAAGACCAGTCTGCGGGGACTGAAATTGATTACTTTCTTTAAAAGCGTTGTTACTTTACCTACACATAATTAAACTTCGTCTATGTTATTAGAAAACACTAAATAATTACCCGCCTTAAATTCTTCTTTCTTTGCATCTTTGAAAACTTAAATTTATCTCCCATGCCTTGTCATTAAATATTTGTTTCCATTCTTGATATAAAAACCGGTAGCAAGAATTCCAGAAGTAGGTACCAAGTCGGTTTTATGTTGTGTTTATACGGTTGTGTCAGTTATGGAGTTATGACTCTTTTCTGCGTAACTTTACTTTTGTTTTTTCGCCCTCACTAAGTCCGAAAACAATATCTTTTGTGACAACATGAGATGTAAAACTTGCCTATATAATAGTAAGTATGTAATGTAGGTACACGAATTTCCCATTCATTCCATTTTGTATATATATCATGTAGATAGGTAATATTAGTATTGTGTGGGTATAAGCGATTTTGAGATTCAGTGACACATTAACCTAACCGTGAAATATGTTATACTTAGACCTTTTAGAACTAGCTGACCTTTGTACCACCACGAGTTGCTTTGTTAATTTACGGAATAGGAAACAATTACACTACTTATAACGACAATAAGGGCAGAAATACACACTTTTAACCTTTTGGACGCCAATGACTGATATATCCGCATCGCAGATCCAACGCCAAAGACGGATTAATCGGTCACAGCCCAACATAGACCTCCGTGCATATGCATAAAGTTCAGTTTCAGTTTTGATTGAATTCAGCGGGTACCTACTGATACCGCATCGACTCCTGTACTCTGACATAAAGTTCAGTTTCAGTTTTTACCATAGAAGGTAGCATCCTATAGAAGTGGTATACGCGTGCCTCCGTGAGGGACAAAACATACGCAATGCGACAATATTAAAAACACGTTTTAAAATTCCTGACAACATACCAAAAACAATCTACGTAATTCGGTCGGGTTATTTGTTGCCCACCATAAACCATACTAAATTTATGGTGGGGAACAAACAAAAAGTGAGACTGTGACAAAGACAAGCAATAATACGGCTTTCTCTGCTACTCCTACTGAAAGTTCCATAAGTGCATCTCGTTCGGTCGTTTGGCCCCTCCCCCAAACGGGGGACAAACGCGAACGAAGATGAAACCATCTCTATATTATTGTACCTCTATGGTTTTGACACGTCGGTGACGTGGCGTCTGAGTAACAGTTTTTGTGTTTGACACGGCGTCGGTGACAAAGGTTAAAATGCCTCGCGAGAGATCAAATCCACGCAATGGCACCTGAAACATTTAATTTGAAATGAAACATTCCGATTGTGAAAGTATTGCAGTGTTTGTAGCAGCAGGTAAAAGGGCTCCAGACTTCTGCGGATGACCTTGGTGAAAATGACTGACCAAGATGAAGACTTCAATGGAGACAGCATTTCATGAATGTTATTAAATTGATCAAGGATATGATATTGCCTTATTTCGTTGTTGCAGTTGCAATAGAAACGTAACCGACCTGCCAGATGTGTTACGTTGCTGGTGTACACGTGTACGGTCAATAAAACTATTAGCTTAGCACTCCCGCATTTGGCGTCCCGTCGCGTTTCAATAGTTCCATTCCATCTTATCAAACTTCGCAAGCTTAACTGCAAATCCAAAGTTCCTAGTTTCAATGAATTGTTTCTCTCTCCCACTTGTCTAAATTGCCTTCGCTCGAGGAAGCGGACGTAACGTCACGAAGTTCAATCCTCGTTTACGACTTCCGCCGCAGCTAGCCACGGAAGAGTGACCTCGATAGTCGGGGCAGGGTCACCAAATTGAAGCTCACGTGTCCCTGCTACGAACCTGAATTCAGCGGGTACCTACTGATACCTCATCGCCTTCTGTAGTCTAACATAAAACGATTTTTATTGGGATTAATCAAGGTGAAGGACGATTACATACTTCTAGGAATATTATAGGTCTATGCTTCTAGGGAATCAAGGGCAATCCACAATCCGGAATCATGTGCTCCACTAGGAGGTTACGACCCTCAGCACTGAGGAGAACGATGCAAGGAGGAGGGACTCCTCCCTCCTCCTTGCATCGCCCTAGAAGCATCCTCCGATGCTTCTAGGGCCTAGGGAGTCTAGGCCATGCTGAAATGTAAAGAATAATCAAGGAATTCTAAATAAAAGTTTTAGTTTACTCAAAAATCTCAAAATTACGGTTTGACATTTAGACCTTTGGTTTTTATGGTAGACATATGTATGTATTAATACGTAACTCTTTTCTAGTTAACACAAATCTTATTTGTTTCAACAGCGAGTAATCAAGGTTGCGTATGTACCTAGGTACTGAATTATATAAATACCTTTTTGATTACGTTACCTTTCTGGAATCTTCATCTTAATTACCTAACTAAACGGTTTGGCCTCATTAATTTCAAGTCACTCAAGTATCTGCCTAGGTCTGGTTGCTTTAGTTCTCTAACTTCAAGGTTCATTTATTAAACTTCCATTTAAACAAATTTGATACGAAATACAATAATTACGAGTTACGTCAGCGTCAAGGGACCTATTTTATAGCTATCCAATTATTTATTTTTAAGTATTTAAGTCGATCCCTACGTAATAGGTAATTCGAATTAATCATATAATAAAAGTCCTTTAAAAAAAAACAAGTTTTATATCAGTCTGCGCTACGACCATGACCATGGTCTTGAATGTAGATTTTAGCTTCCGAATTCAAGAATAATTTTCCTTAAGCACAATTTTACTAGGTACACAGTAACAATACTAATACATAATTGCAATAACATTGAAGATGAGATAACCTACTTTGTTAATCAGTTTGCCGCACATACGTAGGTACTTATTTATATTCCAAATGGATGTTCTTCTCGTCTCTACAATCAAACTTGTTTTGAACTGACGCCAAAACCCATTTGTCTCTTTTTATAAGCATGCAAATCCTTAATTTCAAACTCATTAAGTAATTAGTCTTTATTAATTAAGGATGTACCGTGCTCGTTATCGCTAAAACGTCCGTTAGCCGGAGAGCGGCCACCGGCATCGGCACCACTGGCCACTTTCACCGCCCGCCATCTTGTGAGCGGCGGCCATGTCGTGCGTCTGCCGGCCACCGATCATTGAGTAATTGGCACGTCTATTGTTATGCCTTGCCTCGTGGTATGACGTCATGTACTGGTAAAATACACGTATATTTGTTATATTAGTTCAAGATGTTTGTAGTCAAATAGAGCAATGTCGCGTTAAACCTTGCCCTTGATCGTCAGTTATCTAGCTACTAATAGTTACATCATCAATCAACGCAATCGTTTGTTTATTGAAGACGGGATAAGATTAAGTAGTGAATAATCGATCTGACCTTAGTCTATAGTCCACATACATGAGAATAATGTGCCCAATAAAGTGGTTTTATTTATGTTCCCTCGGGAAGAAATATAAATCCCTTTCAGAGAGTCCCATACAGACGATTTCCATGCGGTTATGCGAAAGAGAATCGTCTCGATGATGGGTCGGCTTAGGAGCAGTACCAACAGCATTCTGGATGTCATTGCAGAAAGGCCTGAGAATCCTATACTGGCGCATTGGATTCGCCAAGTTATAGGCTTTCTTAAATTTAGAAAATAGATTAGGTTATAGTTTAATGTATGTACATATACTAGGTGTAAAAATTAACATTAGTTCCTAAGTTATACTAACAAATATGGATGCAAATCTGAAATAAATATTTTCAATTCAATTCAATTCAATAAATCGTCACAAAACAGCTTCCAATGGAAGCAGTGAAGAGGAACAAAGACGGATAGAATCTCCTACTCGCCATTTAACATTACAAATTTTGGCTATACGAATTTGTTATTTATATTATAATATAAAACAAGGAGATGTAAATATTACATCAATGAATTTTCAATTGGTGTCTTTTCAATATGTATAATAAGTGCAATTTGCTTTGTGTAAGGTTGTTTCGTGTACCTTCGTATTCCTAAATTATTCTTTAATACGAGTAGCTAGGTCTTGTCTGTGCTTTAGGTTTAGTTTAGGCCGTTTAGTTAATACCTATATAGAAAGCTAATAATTTTATATCAGTATAAATACTAAAAAGATTTATGTACAAACGAATACAAAAGTCAAAAGACATTTAGAAATACATATATTTTAAAACAGTCAAGTCATTTTATAAACGACACGATCATGAGATCATGATTAAATCCACGCCGTGCTTTCCGGCTTTCACAAGTTTGTGGCGAGCAATCTTCGAGACTACTTCCTTGACTTTGCTACGTCGTAAGCAACAGTATTTGGCGGAACTACGTCTTTTAACTTTCCATTAGTTTGCCTACATTAGAAAAACTTTTTCTAATCGTTTTCATTTTTTGGAATCCTTTGTTCCGAGAGTGGTCCCGACTGGGAATGGTCCAACAAGGGATGATAATAGTTTCAGGTTTTTCGTTATTTTATCTCCTTAAATTAAATCTGCCACAATATTCTTAGCTGAGATTACTCGTCATCCTAATATAATCACACCAGCATGGCCGATTGGCTATCACACTTTACCGCAACATGCGCGATTTTATATTTCAATTTGTGCCGATCCGTCCTTCTTTTTCTAATAAAACCCAACCCATACTGACACATTCAGCCTTGATAAAAAAATGTTCTATATTTATATTCTTTTGTTTCAGAAAACGTTTGACATCTTACGACGTCCTTCAAGACATATAAATACTGTAAGTACCATTATGTATGATACTGTGTTTGGGTTATTTGTTGTGTCAGTTAACTCGAACAATGGCCGGTGTTTTGGCCTAGGCCTACGAATAAGCAGCTTTGTGTTGCAATTCCGCATCGTACAACTTCAACAACAACAAATTATGATTTTCATCTCACGCTGTCAACAGATAACTCTCCAGTCTCCATTCTTTTGCAAATTATATTGATTAATAAGATGATATCATTGTTTGTATTCCTTAAGTATCAAACATGTCTTACCAGTCCTATAACGTGCATAAATTTTATCAAATTATAAGCTATAGTATATAGCGGAATATGCCTTATCTGCTTTTTAGTGTTCTACCTATTTATTTTCGATTCACTGCGACCCGAGGAGGTCGCCGTCCAGAAATAGGCTGACATTTAGAGGCCACAGCGTTATCAGACACCTTAATAGAATTGGTGATTGCAGCCTTGTATTTTGAATCATTTAATTACTTGCAAATGATTGGTATCAAAATTTTAAAGCCTTCCTATATGCGTCCAAGTCCAAGGTCTTATTTTTTCTGTGTATCCTGAGGGCCTGCCGCGAACATCGAAAATATAAATTTCGTCTGTGCATTCGAGCGATAAAGAGGCAATAGGCGAACGAACCAATGAAGTGGTTCCACAGTGGTTCGCAGTAGGCCCTCTCATTTTCCAAGGTGAAAAGTTAGTAAGAAAAAACTAAAACACTTCGGAAATCCCGCAGCATTAGAACCATTGACCGGGCTCGCGATTTTCCATGTGTAACGCGACGCGATACAAACGTATCGTGACGAGGACAACGTCCGGCCTTCGGGCAACTTAAATATTAATGACGCGTACCGCAGGCTTCAGTCATTCAGTGTACAATTAGCGACGGGACAAATGCGAGAATATGCTGATTTTAAAAGTATATGTATTAAAATCTTAGGAACTGCCAGGGCCGTCTTAAAATATGCTGGAGCCCTTGGGCATATCAGAAATTGGAGCCCTTTTGGAAAGTAAAAAAAACGAATTAAACTAAGATTTTTCTACTATGATCTTGTATTTATTATGAGTAATCAAATATAGCTGTTACTGTCTGTCCTTCGGGGCCCTGGTCTGAGGATGGGGGCCATGGGCACGGGCCCGTGTGCCCTTATGGCAAACACTGTACTGGGACCAGCAATTACTAGCGATCATTATCTGATGCATTTGAGCTTGATGTCACGGCTATAACCGGGAAGTCCGGGAACCACTTTTCGTTCTTCTATTTACGAGTACCTCTCTATTTCTCAAATATGTAAGAGCGGTAAAGAGGCAGAAATTGAGATTTTTGATGTTTGCGATAAGACCTCAGTACATTAGGTATTATAACTTGAGCAATTCTCAAAGAGTTTGTACATTTCGATCACATCTTAGATTTCTATAAAAATTGGTATGCTGGTAAAGTACATGTGAAGCTGAACAACTTCCACCATATTTCCCAAAATGTCCCAGAAAGTTTTTAAGAAACATTCCTTTTTTGTTACCAAATGTAGGAAATCTGGTTTACTTACTTACTCACATAATGTTTATTCACTCACGTCACAGTTTAAGCTTAGTTAGAAGTTGCATTCAAAACATTTTCTTAGCCCACGATTATTTCCGTATTTCACGTCGCAATTCGAACTTGACCTATTTTAGTCTGTCAGTAGTATTTAAATATATGTTGAACTACGAAGTTTTTTACTAATTTTAACAGATTTTTATGTGAGTTAAAATTGCTTATGAGTTTGACAGTGACATATAAATAAATAATATAATCGTCCAAACTGTCGATGACGACTGTTCGCCGCCCACATATGTGTAAGGCAGTGACACGTCGTCACCTTGGGGTTATTTCTGTAACTATTATTCCTACCTGCCTCTATACGTTTTACATTGCAATATTTGCAATACAATATGTTACTGTAATAGTAAATTGACAAGATTTTAATTTTCAGTCAGCTCGTGACTTTAATCAACAAACGATGTAAGTCTTTAAAAAATTGAGCAGTATACCTACACAGTATCTACTACATAATTTAAGAGCTGTTTGAAATCTTTTTACATTACCTTAATTTTGGCTTTGCCTTTAATGTCTCTAGTCAAGAATTAAAAGAAATGGTGATGAGCTCATTTATAAATTTATCAATAAGTAAGTTGTAATTATCATACATTTCGGCTTAAAAATTAACTTGAAAACCGTAACACAAAATTTAGAAGCTGAACTGACGTCATACTATTCAAAACTTAAATGTGGCATCCCGGGGTTGCTATTCAAGCATATGCCTTTTTTTGGTATCTTTATAGATTTTTTTTCAAAGAGTTATCGAATGATGTTTATTATATAGAACAATACATTCGCAAAATGTATAAGGGGAAGAACATAACCATTTAAATATCATTATTAGTCATAAATTGTTAACGAGACTTCCTCGTCCATACTTAGAAATGTATAAATATTGTTATTCATAAATTCGTAAATATTATGGGGAATATGATTCAATCGTAATGGTCTTGTGTTTACACAGCTTGGAAAACCAGACCATTCAACTTACGGCATACTCGAACTCGAAACTTGAAGCTTATGTGTCAGGTTTAACCATGCAGATTTTAGTTGTAGGTATGTATGTAATATGTATACAAGTAAGAGTAAGAGTTATTTCATGTGTATTATTTTATTTTTATACAATTTTAACGGACAATGAGCATTCATTCATTTCATAATTCCAATGACATACCTAACCAGTATGGATATGATGGTCGTTCTTGTTTACGTGACAGCGTGATAAAACGGTGTCCGTCACTTTCTATCCCACGGTGTTAAAAAGTGACAGTTATTTTGTCACGTGAATAAAGCTATCCATAATACGCCGGCCGATGGATAGCTTTCTCCATCTTTATCCACGTGATAAAATAACTGTCACTGTTTAACACCGTGGTATAGAAAGTGACGGACACCGTTTTATCACGCTGTCACGTAGACAAGAACGACCATCAAATCCCTAGCAGACGTTAATTTATAAACTAATTTTGCTGTTAACCTAAATTATATAAATACGCTCCATAAATATAAAGGAATACCTATGGCACTCTCTAACTTTCTTTGTCTCATATATAGGTCGTTTTTTTAGCATTAGAAAGAACTTGCAAGAAGGTAAGCGATCTTGACATGTCTTAATTGAAAAACGCTTTTTAAAAATCAAAAACTATTACTTATGAAAGCAAAAGAATATAAATGATCGTATTAGATTCATAATTGTTACATATTTGCCGTAACTTATTTTTAAAATGTGTTTTTCAATTAAAAGACACATCAAGATTGTTTACCTTATTCCTTATGCTAAAAAAATCGAACTATATAAGTATCGCAATATGTAGTTTAGATCTACGAATCTATACTGGGTCAAGCAAATCTTGTCAGTAGCAAACGGCGGCAAATTTGAAAAATCGCGGGTTAGCAACACTGTGTTCGAATAATTCGAAAATCGCGTGTCATCTGTGTTTTATCTGTGGAATGTGGATCGTGAATGACAGCCATCATCTTTGTTTACATTCTGAATCGATTCTATTTCATGAGATATTTCTGCTGTGTCACCATTAATACCAATATATTAAATAAGATTGTGCTTAATCAAAGCTAAGATGCCTACGGTGGCAACTGAGAAATCTAATAAAATATTAAAATCCAGTAGTAGGACATCTACCTGCTGAAGCAATGATTGTATTCATACATTCTTGTTTAACGGCATAGTCCACTTCTAATTTTATTTTGAGATCTTCAAATTAGTTCATCATTTTTATCAACATCACACACCGCTTTTAAATTGTCCGTATACCTATTAATAACAATTTCAAACATTTTCAATAGAGAATCCGCGAGTGACAATTTGAATTGACGGGCGCGCTCAGCGGAAAAAAAAGTTTAGGTTCGATGTACATTGTACATTGCTGCTTTTCTTAGCGCTATACTACTCTTTGAGTGTTGCCCTACTTTAGTTTGCTTTACATTGCTACTGACAAGATTTGCTTGACGCACTATAGATACACGTTAAAAGAAGATAAATTTAACCTGTATCTGAGCTAAAATGGAAATTTCTTGTAAATCCGCCTCCCTTGCTGGTAACAGGGCCCGCAAGGCAAGCCTCCGAGTTTTACGATTATTCCACTTATAAATATTTTCCCGCAATACAGCGGGGTGAGCGGGCTAAAGCCTTCTCGAGTTCACTAGAAAGTCTTCGTGGTAAATCTAGAAAGTTCAAGAACTTAGGAACTGTGTTTTGAGTTTTGCATCCTTATTAAATCTTTGAATATATTTATGTTGACAATAACTTAGGTTATAATGTAGTTACATTAAGTGTTTTTTGGATACCTACAGGCCAACTTTGAATACACAATAAACAAATAATAATCATTGAACGACGAAAGAGGTGAACGAACATCTAGACATAAGAAAGTATTTTTTCCCAAGCTGAACCGGATACCTTTGCTAACGCTCGGTCAATAACGCCATAATTTATGTATTGCCTTCTAACACCATCCCTATTTCACTTCAAAACGTCTTAGCTCAGTATAAATTAACCACATCCCGTCGAACAGGTAAAGGGGAGACTGGGGTAAAAAGGCCCCCGACTAGTCATCTTTAAATAATGAACTTGACCCAGTTGGGTCGGACAGGGCTGCTCGTCTGTCGTCTTCGACCTTCGCTGAACTCCAGACGTGCCCGACTTCAGCTTGGAGAACAACGGTTGACGTTTAAAGGAGTTCTCATTAATATTACGCTTATGAATATTTTTTTTATATTAAGTATACCTACATTTAAATTTAATACCTATACCAAAACACCTATTAGAGAAAGAGACTTTGAATTACAAGGTGCGTAAATTATGCATGGTTGTTACGAGTATTATTTTAATTATAGATTTATGCAACTACGACAATTATTTGCAAATTATAGCAAGAATAATATGACGCTGAAAATAATTAAAAAAGAAGCATAGATAAAGGGTGGAGCGCGCTTGTATGGGAAAAATTTTTTTTTCGTAGATTCAATTCTAATAGTGCGGAAAAGTTGTCTTATTGTGAGAGTATATTGTGGGATTTTTTATATTTTTTTATGTCGTCATCTTGTGCCTCTGCATCACCTACAAAATATATGAAGAAGTGGAAAAACATGACACGCGTGTAACCATCAAAAATGATATAAAGCTTTATTTCCTGCCTAAATATTTAATTATACAGTTATTGTAAGCACCTAAGTAAACAAATATTTAATAAAAATATAAGTATCAATTATAAAAAAAAAATATTGCTTGATGAAATGGGCCTTGAAAATCCATTACGGGCAGCATCAACATCGCTAAAGTGAAAATAACTGAAATAAAAAAATACAACATGATGTGTATGTATTGATTATTGTATATCATAAAAATATGTTTTCCTTCTTCGATATTCTATATCTATTTTTCGGTTAAATAAACTATAATAAATGGTTTCAAATACCTATGAAGAAACTACCAACACTACCTGAGTGCAAACAACTTTTACTCTCATATGTATGTGTTAAATATTGTTTTCCTTTGTTTTTAAAAGGTTCTTACTTTAGATAAATATGTAGATTGGAATACATTTAGGTGTTAAAAGAGCTTTTTCTTTTATTTTTACTTTATAAAAAGTTCTGCAATATATTTGAACCCACTTCAGGACGACAAGATATTAAACGTGATTAATTACAATAAAAGTATATACAACGACAAACTAAGTGTCTTCTGAAACATAAATAATCAACTTTGATAAATAATTCAGAAATATAATATTTAAAAAAATATAATTGTGTATTTATAATATTATAATCAATATTTAAGACCAAAGCGATATGTATCCCTCCTCCACTTAATCATCAGATAGAAAACTGGAATTCGCAGGAATTTTCGTCAAATTGGTATTTATATTTTGCAATAACATGGATTCACTTGCATCGCTGATGTAATGAAGACATAAAACATACATTTTGACCTCTACTGGGTCAATTTGACTATATTTCAATAAACGTCAATGCAGTGTATACGGCCCATATTTGACTACTGGTTTAATCAATAATTACTATAGAAGTGAATGCCTGATTGAACTGTTTATTCACCTAAAATAATAACTTTAAATAAAAAAGAATAATTAATAAGTAAAAAAGCTAAATTTGTCATTTTAAATCCAAATAATCCTTAATCAAAGTTGGTGCTATATACAGGACAAACATTTTTCATACAAAAGTTCATTGACCTTGCGGAGGCACTTACTCCCTTTTGATAGTAAAGTCGTCATAATAACTTCTTATCTTAAACCCTAAAGGCAACTTTTTGTCACTATTAGAAAACCAAAATCCAAAAAAAACAATTTCGCTCCACCCTAAATTAGATAACCTATATACACACAGCAAAGGAGCATGGCCACTTTATCAATAAATTCCATTAATGTGTCCATTCCAAGTACTTAATTTTGCAACTCGTTGTACATTAATACAGAAATAACACAAAAATAGCAAGCACAATTGGCCTGAAAACGTTTCACCTACCATTATAGGCAATTAATCGTTCTAAAATGTTAGCCAGGTATGATGACCTGGTTGATTTTAGGTTAATGATTGCGCTGTTTGTTGATCGAGTTAAACGTCACGAGGTCATTGGAATGTTCAGGTGTATTTAACTTCATTTCATACATATTCATCAGTTTTCATGTGCCTATTGTTATCATAACTTTTATGATCGCACTCGTACGGACTTTGTAGAAGATATATGTATAAACGTATAGCTCAGTGAGCAAAGTTAAACTTATAAACCGCTACGTCCACGTATGCAGCCTTGCTTATAGCTCTTTAAAGTTACAATTTAATTCTCCGCCAACGAGTTCCTGTCAAACTTTCGCAAAAACATCTAACAACAAATTTGATTCGCAGTGCGCGATACAATGAAGTTACGGTTCGCGCGGGTGTCGCGAGTGGGGGTAGAGGGGGACCGACAGGTCAATGACGTCCCTCCGTCTGGGCTCCCCGCTCGCCCCTTGTGAACCAGTTCCCGGCTCACCTAGGGTTACCATTTGTCAGGATTTAGATTTGACAGCTAGAGACGATAACTCTTGAAGGGTACAGCGTTAATACGATCGAAATTTGCTCACTTTGTGACAACAGGAGACTAAAATCAATATTAATATTAATTTGCATCATTTCAAAGGCAACATATCATACTTACAAATTCCTAATGCTTCTCAACTCAAAACAAATGTGTTTACTAATTTCAACCTTTAATAGGCGAGCATTTTTGTGGTTTCACTTTAATTAGTTAACGCTAATTAATATTAAAGTTACACCATGTAAAAGTAGCAGAATTTGCTAACCCTAACGCAGCCAGTCTATCTAGTTTAGACTCAGGTACAGTACTCTTACTTGCTTACCTGCTGAACATTCCTGTTAGGTCACATTCTGCTTGGATGCGTATCAATAACAAAAAAAGAAATCTATTTCCAACAAACCTAAGAATTAAACTTAATAACTATAGCAATTTGATGTACTAGTTAGACTATAATGTATAAATAATGTAGTAGGCAAGGCACAAAATAACAGAATTAGCATAGGAAATTAAACACAAACAACTTAGGAAAATGCTTATTAAGCACGGTGCTTAATAAGCAGTTTCCGTAAACATTATTTACGAATAAGACGAGGGCTGTAGCTGTAGCTGAGAAAATGAAAAATAAACATTAGAAACAACTACGCCAACCGAAGCCGTAGGAATACGATCGAAGTAAATTGGCATCTAAAACACAATATGTTTTTCGATTTCGGAAAGGGGAGAGTGGGGTAACGTCTCCCCTGCTTGGTTCATCGAATTCGCGCAGATAATGCGATGTTATCGCACGAGCTGTCGGTGTCAACAGCGCGATCATGGCGCAATGCAACGCTTTCGCAAGTCTGTCGCAACGGACTACTACCGAAAATAGTCGAAAGTTTCTTCGTAATATTTTTTTGTAGGCTTTTCACGCTTTAGAACGCGCGTAGTATTCCATGGAGGAGTTTTTATTATGTTTTACAGTGGGTAGTTGGGTACATCTTGTGCTACTTCTGGTAATAAGCACATTACGTAACTATGTCGAAAGTTTAAAGCGCCTGTACTGTACTGTACAATGTTGTACGATACACGTGCGAATTGGTCATTCGCAACTTGTGTCGATTTAAAACACTCACTTCGGTCGTGTTTTTAAATTCGCCACTCGTTGCGAATTTCCTATTTTTCGCACTTGTATCGTAAATAGGCTATTATAAGTAAGACACAGCCTTTATTCAAACCATTAAATTACCACATTTTTACGGCCAATCAAGTACAAAAATGCAAAGATTGTGTCTTTAAAACATTAACAATTCCACGTTTTTCAAAACACTAAATTAAGCCTAATTTTCAATACCTCATCTCATGTCCTGAATAAGTTAGCCGGTGGTCTTAAAAAACGGTAAAACGGCGACAACAAAATCTCGACAAGTCACGTTTGTTGCGAAAGTAACCTAGCTCCCGTCCCGTCTCCGGCGACCTTCGCTTCGCTAAAACCGTGAGATTAGCTGTTTATGTAACTCCTCATAAATTCCACTTGATCGCGATGAAGGCAAAGAAAAGCTCGTAAAACGATTTAGGTCGGCTTTATATAACCGCATTTTACTTTTTGACAGGTAACGATACTAAGAACAAATTTATTTACAGAGGATTAGATACTAAAATTTTACATGAATATTGTGTGCAGTACGGATATGATGGTCGTCCTTGTCTACGTGACAACGTGATAAAACGGTGTCCGTCGCTCTCTATTCCGCGGTGTTAAAAAATGACAGTTGTTTTATCACGTGCATAAAACCATCCTTAATAAGCCTGCTGCTTTTATCTCTGCATTCAATAACATAACAAGGAACTAATTAATTCCACAATGACTAGCTCTGTTACTGTTATCAACAATCCTGATTCCACGTTTCCTTCTCAAGTAAATGTACAACGCTTATGTCACTTTGTAGCGGGAACCACAACGGTATCCTGTTTCTGATGGCTGCTCCTCCTAATGACGTAGGTATAATGTTTATATCTACCGTTGTGTCGGTTTAATAGCACCTACATTTCACCAACTTGCTCGAGGGAGTAATAGATAATATTAACCACACGTAATCGAGTATTGGATTAAATTCAAAAGATACTAGGTAAATCATTTCAGTTGCTAATTTTAAGTCAAATATTTTAATGTGCTTATCATATGTGTGAAATAACTATATATACATCTGTATTACACATTATCAGCTCGCAACAATGCCCAATAAAATATATTCCTACTATTGTAATGCAGAACGCACTACCAACATCAAAACATTGAACATCAAAATCTTAAAATAAATCTAAATGTCAAAGGCTAAAGAATCCACAACTTTTTGTTATTATCACAATCACGATACAAAACCATATTCCGGAATGTCTTTTGTAGGTCACCTGCAAAATAAGCCAATTGAACGTCATACATAATAAAAACGATAAAAGCATTGACCCGGGTGACTTCATTTATTAGTAACACCAGATTTATTATCAATTTATCATTAACGAATTATTACTGCCAATGATTTGCTGATGTGATATTTAGAAGCACCTCCCACGTGCCAACCTCCCAAAAAGGTGACGTACATCGTACATAGCAAGCAAAAAACTGTGTTAGCACAAGATCTCCGACCCTAGAGCGCCTCTGCGTGGTGATCGAGGGTCAACGATTCGCGATGCTGGGGTGTTCACCTCTGTTCACACTTTACATACGACCGCGATTATCATAGAGAGATTTAATGAGAATGACAATTAATATGACATTAACAAAAAACCCAATGTCACATTGTGAACAATAGAACTCTCAAGATCATCCGGGCACCTATTTTCTAAAATAACAAGTGTGACAACGACGATTTCGTGCGCCAATATAAAACATGGAGATGTATTGGAAACGGATCTCAAGTTTCTTCTGTAAATATTGTTGACATTTGTCATGTTTGTGACAAAACCTGATAGCTACGCTGGGTTCTTCTAAAAACCACGTCAGTGTAAAGATATTATTACTAATAATATCAAATAACATGCTGCTACTCCGTGGTAGGTACAACTTTTCACGCTCCAAGAATCCATGTAATTTACACAGATAAATTACCCGGTTTGTCATAGTATTGTTTTTGCTCCTAATTACATCTCTAAACACACTATCGTTACTTAATTGGTTTATTTTCTCGAATTCTCGCGTGATTAATTTATTATATTGAGTTGCTGGTTTCTAAAAATAAACTCATCTTGATAATCAATAACCTTAACTCTCGACATTTTCGACGCCAATTTAATGCGCAGAATCAAGTTTTTTTGCAAATTACGTTGATCACCTTGCCGAGTGCCTATTCTACCAATAAAGGTTATTGCAAGTCACAAAAAAGTTGAAGTGGCTCGCTCAACTTCGACAATAATAAAATCATATGGCAACGTACTTTCAGGGGCAAATGGACGATAACATTTCAGAGTTCGATGCCTAGGTGCTGACCTAATAAAAAATTGTGAGCGTTAAAAAAAAATATGTTTCACAAAGTGTATCTGTTATTTTTTATTCTAGTAGATACTTCTATTACTTTTACTTAAACATTTAAATTAATTGTAGAAAGAATTTTAGAGTCGATCGCGTTGGCAAGGCAACCTTGCGGCGGGTGCGGCGCGGGCGCACGCAGGTCAGATTTTTCGAAGGTCGATGACTCGCCGCCTGTTATTGCTACGAGTTATTATTATTAGCGCATCCCGAATAGTACGGACGAACAAAGCCGGAGCGATTCAGAATCACGCACGATTGGGTACCTACGATCTTTTTTTTTTCATTGTGACATTTTCTTGCGTACCTTTTATCAGAGGCGTAACTAGGGGGGGGTTGGAGGGGGCACGTGCCCCGGGCGCCGTCCAAGGGGGGGGCGCCAAAATGGGCAAAATACCTCCCATAGAAAATGGACCAGCCAAAATGTAGGACACAGCCAAATTTTTTTTTCGCGACTTGCTCAGTAGGTGTAATCCCAAAATCTCCCTGGCAAGGAAAATGCAGTTATTTTTTAGCCAACCTGTATACAAGATGGTCCAAACCTTGACGTCCAAAAATTTTTTTTAGTATCGTCGTCGTGGGTTATCAGAATATATATACCCCATGATTAGCCGATTTTTCGTAGTTTACGAGTTTAACTTTTAACTTTTGTTAAGAAATTCCGGGGTGAAGCTTCGCTTTGCTTTTATGTCTTCTAATACATGTTCGTGGTATTTGCACATATAACATGAAATAGCGATGGGGAAGTGACACCATAAAATAATAGTAGAAATAACAAAAGAGGACTTTTTTAATGAATTACTAATTTGGAAGCTTTCCACCTCAGTTCCTTTGACCGGCGACTCTGAAAAATTAGGACTATTAAGTATCACTTTTTTGACCTTATAAAAAAACTTAGGGTCTAGCAGTTTCTAAAATAACAAAAAGTCCTTGAAACCGCTTGTATTTTATCATTATTTATTTTTTATTTATTTAGGTAAGGGCAACATCTAAGCTTGAACTCAGCTCAACTCAGCCAAGTAAGGATGCTGTTGTTTTAGCAACTGCGCCGTTGGTCAAGGATTATGTTACAAAAAGAAACAATAAAGTTCAATAGTTTTTTTTTTAATTAAATCTTCACCCCAGAATTTCTTAACAAACGTTAAAAGTAATAAAAATCATAATTCGAAAACTACGAAACGTCGGCTAACGTACATATTCTGATAGCCCACAGCGTGAGAAATTAAAAAAAATTATGGATGTCAAGGTTTGGACCACCCTGTATAAGACATGCCGTGATAACATCGCTCGTTCTGTGATACTAGAATGTCGTGAAAAACCTGTGTCAGGTTTCGATGTGGGATCGGGACAATCTAGTCCAATTCAATCCCACCAAGACTCAATTTTGCGCGTTTAGGGCTAAGAAAACCTCATTTTTCAAGGCACAAGCCTTCCCATGTCAGGGAGTATTGGGAGCCTCGGTGTTGAGATCTCCATCAGTGACGTCCAATAATTTCATAGCCACCTTGCTGGGTAGGCTGCGCTCGTATCCAAAAATAAAACTCGGTGTGCTCAATAAAGAGAGGCGATACTTTACTCTGGGGTAGACAGATCCCATTTATTGAGTACTGCTGTCACCTTTGGGCAGGAGCATCTGGATGCCACCTTGGACCCTTCAAATCAGTCCAAAGGCGCGCTGTACCTGTGAATAGTCTACGATCCCAAACTCACAAGCGATATTGAACCTTTAAGTCTAAGGAGATCTCCAAAAAATAAGTGTATAAGTTTTAAAATGGTCGGCAACGCGCATGTGACCGCTGACCATCAGGTGGGTCGTAAGCTTGTTAGCCACCGATGTACTAAAAACACTTTTTTGTCTCAATTAAAAGTAAACTGTAAGTAATAAGTAAAAAAGTAACTCTTTCGTTAGTTCATTTCGTTTGGGGGGGGGGGGGGGGGGGGCGCAAATTTGGTGCCTGCCCCGGGCGCCATATCCTCTAGCTACGCCTCTGCCTTTTATCACCAAGTTACCTGCTGAAGTTACCTTGTAAATCGCCCACGGGTTGAATTTAAATGGTTAACTTACTTTTACTGCGAGCAATACTTTTTTATTTCCTGCTGTATGTATAATATAATAATAAACTTTGCACCTTTGTAATATCGTTAAAACAAATAGTTGTAATACAGTGGACGGCAGTAAATTTTGTTTTTAGCTTTTTTTCAACACGGCACAACCAATTGGAAACCAATAAGCCCCAGCTGTATGTTAATTCAACCACATATCAACATCATTTTTAAAACATGTCGCGAACGATAACAAGGTCATTACATTAGATTGAAAGTATAAAATTCGATATTTATTGGTGGAATGTATCGGTTATTTTTTTGCACGGTATTATAAAGGCAGCAAATAATGAAGCTATTGTTGCATTTGCATGGCACCGCGTCGCCCCATCCTCCCCGCACATGTTGCGCAAGAGACAAGTGTCAAATAATTTACGTCCGCACAATGCAATTGTCCATCATTGTTGTGTCGCTAGGGTTGCTCTTTGGCAAAAAAATACTGCAATTTTTTTAAATAGTTTAAATACACTGACACTATTAATTAGGCGGCATAATATTCGTACGGGGAAAAGTTCGCGACGCAGTAAACTGTGGAAAAAGGATGTTATTTTCGCGACCCAGATGTAGTGTAGATACGTTTTACATTTTTCGATATAACGCCATTTATAGTAAATATTCACATATAAAGTATCAACACAGCATATCGAAATCAGACATACATTGTCTAGGTACATACATATGTAGCTTGGATATACTAGTTACGTTTGTAGGATAGATATAGATAACGGAAATCAAAGAAGAGGTATAGGCGTCGGATCCGATAATCGCATAATGCGAAGCGATGATATCCGATTGCATAACCAACCTAGATTCACATTAAACATACGGTCACGTCGGTCACGATATTATCCTACTGTCACACATTAAACGTGACATCTAAGAACAAGTTTATGCTAGCTTAGCTATCATATCATTTGGGTGCTAGCCCTAGATCGGGCACGTATGTCACTAATGCACCTGAGTAAGTTTTTATTACCTTAAATTAGAGCCTAATTTCGAGTAATCCTTGTGCTGCTTGGTCAGTGTTATGTTTGGGAGCCGTCTCAACATCTGGCTATCCGGTCCAGACGTACAAAAAATTAAGATAAATGGCCCAGTGACGTTTACAATTGGTATTCGGAATATTGTGGACGTAGGCCATTTAGAACGTCCCCAATCCCGATTTTATGTGGCTTTACTAAAAAATGTTTAAAAAGTATGTTTTCGTTTTGAGAAAGAAGTCAATTTGGCATTTCCTGATAAGTATTTTCAGGAAAGCTACAAAAAATATTTCCGCATTCTTAAAGCAGAATGTTATTCCAGACGACATCGTTAATCATATTATAATCTTTAGCATTTATGTAATGTACCCAGTTTGCATTATGAAACGTAGTATAATTTATTATGTACCTATTTTAAAACAAATAACCGAGACGTGCCAGTGGCAGGATTTAAGATGAGATATGGGTCGTGCACGATATATCAAATCTTAAATTTTAGGTAAGCATTTTTTTAAGTCAATATAAATAAAATAAATAAATAAACGTTTATTCACGAATCGTGCTTACAGCTTCTTATGTACTTATACATTTTTAGTTCTTCTTCCAAACCACAATGTGGTTTGTTGGCATTATTATACATTGTACCATATGTACATGTGTATGTTATAATGTATGGTAATGGTCCGGAAATTAAAACATGCTATCATTATGATTGGTTTCACGATTACATACCAAAGTTCGATCCGAAAATTGGTTTTATAGAATATAGCGGATATAAAATACACAAACATTGCTCTTTTATCGTAGATCGGATAAAGAAAATTACAACAAAATACTGTAAATAAAGTAAGTAAGTACCAGACAATCTTCTTACTTCTGTACAATGATATAAGGGGTCATCCATTAATTACGTCACACCAATTTCTAGGTTTTTGTACCCCTCCCCCCCTCCTTGTCACACTTGGTTACATTTGGCAAACCCCCTCCCCCCTAGTGTGACGTCACATTTTTTCTACGAAATCGCCAACTCGAATTAAGTAAGTACCTCAGTATTATTAATATTTTATCAAAATATTTTTGACGATATAAATATTAGCAGTGTTGGGCATTCAAGAATAAAATCATTATTTGAATAAGAATTTGTAAGAATAAAATCATGTTGATTTTATTCCCGTCAAAATTATTCAAATAATTTTTGTCGGGAATCATTCGTATGTGAAAAAATTGAATAAGAATAATCTTATTCTTAATCAAATAAATGTAATCATGATTTTATATTCTAAATAATATTCCTGGATTAAAAATCTAGCCTGAGTGCGTTTAGGGGTTACGTATAGATAGAAGTAAATAATAGTAGTTTCTTCTCTAATTTATAACTATTTTTATGGAACAAAATCTTACAAATTTAATTTACTGCCACATAGTCTTGGTATTGGTACCCGTATTGCTTTTAATGTGATAACTAAATCATCAGGTACAATTTAGCTGATCTGATCGGATGGTGGATAGCGAAACTCTTGAATGGCTCACTGTAGCTAAAATAATGTAATAAATAAAAAACGATGTTTTTAAGGGTATGATGAGGAATGGCTCGATATGGTGTATTCCTATTTCTCCCAGCCGGCACAAATTTGAATAGGCACTTCATTAAAATCATTCCCATATGTCCTTGTCCCCGCCTCATGTATCGCGGCGGTCACGTGGGGCAGGAACAAATGGGGAATACACTCATGATTTTTTGCTGTTTTCGAATTATGTTTAGTAGTTTCAGGGTCCGAGTTACTAGAGTTAGACCAAGAAAAGTCTGCAGCGATTTTGATAGCTCGTCACAGTTTTAAATGTCAAACATCTATGAAATTATGACGTATAAATAACACTTGCACTGCGTGGGCTATCAAAATCGCTGCAGAATTTTCTTGGTCTAACTCTACCGAGACTTATGGTGTTTTTAAAAGTTCTAATATTTAATATTTGCATTTATCATCAGACAGAAATGAACAGTAGGTATTGAAATCGTTTGACACACCGCCTGCCGCACGTGTTTAGCAAATGCTGCAATTCACCACGCCACGACTTAATCCTATCGTTATTGCCAATGAGTAATAATTGACGGTCTGAAGTGGAAACAAACACGCCAAATAATACAATACAATCATGCTGCGACCTGCGACTTTCTGCAAATGTAGCGATAAGCGTAGGACTCTTTTCTTACCTGCTGTAATTTACTATCTCATTCATTTTCCGTAGGTGTGAAAGAGATAGCATACTTAAGAGCAAGGGTTATAGGTTGGTAGGAGTAATATTTAAATTACTAGCAAAAAGGCGCATATGTTTAGGAAGTGTTAACAAAGAATTCAACAACCACGACTTAAACCTATTGTTATTGCCAATGGCGGTCTTAAGTGCAAACACGCCAAATAATACTACATACTCATGCTGCGACTTGCTACAAATCTAGCGATAAGCGTAGGACTCTTTTTTTACCTGCTGTAATTTACTATCTCATTCACTTTCCGTGAAAGAGATATCATACGTAAGACCTCAAGGCTTAAGGTTGATAGGAATAATAAACTAAATATGTACTTAATACGCAAAGGAATATACATTGAACCATCATAGAATATCGCAGTTTACTTTCTATGTAGCTTCATTATCAAATTTTTATCACCGTTTCGAAGGCTCCAAAAAAAATTTACCTTTCTATCAAAATAAAATCTTTTAACGCTAAAAAAATTCAAATCAATCCGACCATTGAAAAGAGGGGTGAAATTCATTTTACAAACTATAACCAATTGTACTACAAAAGTTAACTTAATTCAGAATAACATTTTAATTGAATAAAACGTTATTTAAAATAATACTATAACTGCAATAATTATTTCGTTTTTTATTCTTAATTTAAAATAAAAGTGGCATGATTTATTCACTTCAATTTTATTCTAAAATAACGAGTGCAAGAATAATTCTTATTCAAATCGATTGGAATAAGAATACAATTTCTGTTTTTATTTTTATTCTTATTCAAGTTAATTTTTGCCCAACTCTGAATATTAGTAATTTTATAACCCAAAACTGCTTAGGAAAGAAAATTAAACGAATAAGAACGATTATCGTTTTAAAAACTTGTTATTTAAATGTACAGCGAATAAAATAATTTAAATAAATTTTCGGTTACTGATGAAGTTAAAGTGACGTCACAAAGTTTGTGTCTTCCCCCTCCCCCATGTCACAATATGTCACATTTTGTTGACCCTCTCCTACCCCCTAAACGTGTGATATAATTAATGGATGACCCCTAAGTACTCGTCTAACGCTACGTCTTACGTAGGCGAACAACGCGCGAACGCGGCGCGGCGCGGCGCGGCGAAAGCGGCCGCCGCCGCGCCGCGCCGCGCCGCGCCGCCTGACATTCGCGTGCAAATCGCGCCGCACCGCGTTCGCAACGAGATCGCTTACGTAGGACACTTCTATGGGCATCAAAGGATTGATTTCGCCGCGCCGCGCCGCGCCGCGCCGCGCCGCGCCGCCTGACATTCGCGTGCAAATCGCGCCGCACCGCGTTCGCAACGAGATCGCTTACGTAGGACACTTCTATGGGCATCAAAGGATTGATTTCGCCGCGCCGCGCCGCGCCGCATTCGCGCGTTGTTCGCCTACGTAAGACGTAGCGTTAGTTCCCGTGTACTTGTATGCTGTTTACTGTCTAGTCTACTGCTACAAAGGACAAAAGACTTAAATTGCGAACAACGAGAAACATAATACGAAATTGAAAATGTTATCCGATTCGATTCTTATTCTAAAAAACGAATCCTTATAAGTTAAAGTTATTCGGGTGCATAAAAACCACCCCCTCAAATAAAGAGTCATCTACCTGCGAGAATTGATAATAGAATGCTCAAGGGTAGGGGACCGAATTTATGCTTCCCTTGTAAAAAAAGGGACATGGGTCCCAGATAAGCGTATGTAACCAAAAGATAGGAAAGCGAAACCAATAGATAATTTGTACGTTTAGGAATTTAAATATTGGAAAGTTGGCTGAAACCGGGTTTGTATACTAAGACACGTATTGGTACATCATAACATATTTAATTATTTGCTTATATTCTTTTGAATACTTATTTCATTAAAAATAACAGAAAGTTTAGCTCGCTTATGCTTAATGAAACTCATGAAACGATAATACTACCTACAGTTTTGTAATAAATTACGTAAATATTTCTCCTTCTGTTCTAATCGGAGCAATCTTATCTTATATTAAATCAAGTTCTTCCACTTCAAGATAAATTCAATCTTTGCCTCAATAATCAATAAAGGTAATTTTTTTAATTATAATAGTTTTCTTCTTCATAATTTAGATATTATGTATTTATTTTCTTTATTATATTTTGTTCAAAATTTATTCCCATAATTTAAGTCAGCAATCTTTGATGCCATCTACATTTTTTCTATATAAATGTCAAATTCATAAAAAACCACAAGGTTTGGCAACGAAGTACAATGTTGAGGTAAAACTGCAATGGCACCTGAACGCGCAAAAAGCGCGAAATGCCCGCCCCACTGACCCAAATGCGGCGTCCGTGGTCGCGGTAAGGTCGTGCTAACTCCGTCAACGTACATCAAAATGCTATTAGATTGGGTAAAACGGTCTTAGGAAACCATGACATGTAGGTACTTGCGCACAACAATCATATCGATACATAACCATGAAATCTCTATTCATTCGTCATTCGAAGATTCGTCCATGAAATAATTACGATTAACTTATCTCCATACAAATTTGACGTAACAGTAGACCGCCCTACTAAACAGCTTATATGCCAACGTAATACATGGAAAATTTGTTTTTCATTTTGTCCCCGTGGAGAGTTTCTAAAAGATTGGATGCAACCATCAAGGGTCTTATATTCTAGCTAGAATATGCATTTGACGCATCAATATTATATCAAATACATGTTGGTTGCGTGCCTTATACTCGTAGATACATTTAAATCATAGACACATGCACTCTCAAATCGAATTCGTTACCTTATCCCTCATTTTCTAAAGTCTAAAGGATTAGTTATACATATATCTGTGCTACAATCGCACCGACCTTCGGCGTTTTGTTGCACTTTTACTGTATATCCGGTTTGAAGGACCATTCATGAATAGATGAACATTGTAATGTTGCATTGCGCAACTATTCATCGTTGCATTGCACAACTACAATTTTGCGATATATGATGACAGCTGTAACGATACGTTTTGATCGAACTCATTTATGGCCAAACATTCAAATACATATAGTAGAGTTTGCCGATCGTATTGGATTTGGGATTTCGCGGTTTTGCGAAGTACATTAATTTCAATCTGAAATTGGCAATATTCCCGAATGTGTCAGGGGATCGTATCTTATCACAGTGTCTGCAAAGTTTTCTCGATTTCATGCAAGATATAAAGACCTAGGATCTTTACAAAATAAATATACCATTTTGTGAAGAAATTCATTATTTTTGACGTAGGTACCATAAACGCGTCCGGCTTCATGCCTCATTCATCAAAAAAAAAACCATCCTCGATACATCAAGCTCGCATCAAAAACAAAAGTTAACTTCAAGTAATGCAAGTGAAAGGTACCGAAACAATATGTATAGTGTATAAACAATTTCGTCGAGGCTTTGTCATTGAAGGGGGTGATCATATTAACTTCGCAAATAAGATTTATATTGTTATTGAAGCTCAAATGTCCATGAGTAAGGTCTGACTAATGCTCAAGCTGCAAAACATAGGCAATTAATTAAGCTCCAATAGATTCAGTACGTAGGCGAAATTCTCGGGTTACGCTGCCCCAGACAGTCTGGCTCGAACAATTAGAAGTTGACTAGCCGTATCATATGATATTACAGGGGTATACTTGAATAAATAATATAGTAATGATATATGAGACGCGAACTAACGAAAGTGGAAAGTCTCGACAGCGTCGGGCGTTCACGCGGTGCATCGTTAGGCAGAAAGTAGGTACCTACCTATGTATAATAATATGGTTATGCAAATTGAAGCAGCATAAGGAGCGAATAAATGAGGTATAAATATTAATAATGCAGATACATCGTAAGTCATGATAATACGAGAATTGGTCCTAAAATCACGTTTCCTAAAAATCATTTTACAACACCTATACCCTCGTATGTGACTATGACATCTTTATATTGCTATTTAAATTCGTAAAATTACCGCTAGCTCCATTAATTACCAATGCACTTTGGCATTTTGGTAGAATGTTTTCGGTATGCAACTAGTGGAATTAATTCCGAGGCCGCTTATTGGTCCTATCCTTTACATTCCTTCTCCTCTTCATTTCGGACCTTCATTCTTTAGGATCATTACGTACTGCGTCGGCCGACGTAGCCTTGACAGTAGGTATATTCATCTCCATGCTGCTTTAACTGAAACTTCAGTCACTGCACTGAATTTCCAGATTCCGCTCTTGATAAACGATATATGTATCTGTTATCCAGAATGATAATGTATTTACTTTTTCCTTACTTTTCTCTAAATTGTTACTTCACGGTAACTATAGTCAGTATCTAAATAAAAGTAAACAAAATCTACCCTCAAATGGCTCCTTATAGTACAGTCATTATATCCAAAAAACCGACCCTACCCGTGAATAATTAGTTCTTGGATTTTTTTTTCGTAGGTCCCTCGGGGGGGTCACTGGGAGTGTAAATTCAAAAAGTAGGCTCAATCAGGCTCCTGCGTATATTCGAAAAATGGTTTTTTTCCAAAGAAACGGTTTTTCTTCAATAACTCGGCCATTTTTGATTTTACAGTAAAACCGTAAGGACAAAAACTGTAGGAAATTTGATTCTCTACAAGTTAGTCCAGTCATTATATCCAAAAAAACCGACCTTTCCCATGAATAACCAGTTCTTGGATTTTTTTTTGTACGTCCCTCGGGGACGGGGATCGTCACTGGGAGTGTAAATTCAAAAAGTAGACTGAATCAGGGTCCTGTGTATATTCCAAAAACGGTTTACTTCAATAACTCGGCCATTTTTGATTTTACAGTAAAACCGTGAGGACAAAAATTGTTCAGAATTTGATTCTCTACAACTTTGTTTCCCTTCATTTATGCCGTAAAGCGTGGAACATAGGAGATAATGATAATATTTTGAATTTGTCGCGTTTTTCAGGTTTAATTTCTAAAATATCGTTTTTGGGGGAAAGAAGGTGGGAACCAAAATTGTTCAGAATTTGATTCTCTACAAGTTTAGTCCCCTTCATTTATGTCGTAAAGTTGAAAATAAACGAGATGTTGAAAATATTTTGAATTTGTCGCTTTTTTTCAAATTTTATTTCCAAACTATCGATCCTAGAAGAAAAATTGTGAGGACCAAACTTGTAGAGAATCAAATTTTCTAAAATTTTTGTCCACACGGTTTTACTGTAAAATCAAAAATGACCGAGTTATTCAAGAAAAACCGTTTTTGGAATATACACAGGACCCTGATTCAGTCTACTTTTTGAATTTACACTCCCAGTGATTCCCCCGAGGGACCTACGAAAAAAAATCCAAGAACTGATTATTCACGGGAAGGGTCGGTTTTTTGGATATAATGACTGGACTAACTTGTAGAGAATCAAATTTCCTACAGTTTTTGTCCTTACGGTTTTACTGTAAAATCAAAAATGGCCGAGTTATTGAAGAAAAACCGTTTTTTGGAAAAAAAACATTTTTTGAATATACGCAGGAGCCTGATTAAGCCTACTTTTTGAATTTACACTCCCAGTGACCCCCCCGAGGGACCTACGAAAAAAAAATCCAAGAACTAATTATTCACGGGTCAAAATCTATAATGACTGTACTATTAATCCAGTTGAGGGTAGATGAAAACATTTCACGATCAAATAATGTAGGTTAAAGTCAGGACTAAGGTCTTTCAGTGACAGATTCCTGCGGTTTTATATTTGGTTGGTTAACCAATAAATGTTATAACTACCCGAAAATTTACAAATGATTTGTTTACTTTTATTTAAATACACACCTAAAGATACAGAGTATAGATGAGGTCAGAGTTTACAAATTGCCCTCGCTTTATGAAGAGACATGTGACAGTAATGCAATGTTAAATCGGAGCGGACGTATAATATTGTAGCACTCCTCCCTGTTTCTGTACGAGTAACACACTCATATTTAGGTCGGCAGCGCGTTTAGATACGCACAATACAATGTTCTAGAGATAAGGAAGTCACTGGACGCTGGTTATTTACTTGACAGATAACTCTTATTTACCGTTTGCGATATTGTTATGATAGGTAATGACGTAAACAGATAAGCTGAGTTAAATAATTGTGTATATGGAAACAATCAGTATAAGCGACGACTTAAATGAGACTTTACGAGTAAATTATCTTAAAGAGCGTTATACTCACACAATTTTAGTTTGTGACAGCTCGACGGATGGTTTGTTGATATGTATTTGATTTTCTACTTACCAAGTATATTATATGCCAATTTACAGTTTGTGTTACTGTGGATAAGGTAGAAAACATGTAGATAGAAAACGAAGAAAACATCTGGCATCAGCATCATTAACTAGGCACTCACTTACCTAAGATATTCCTCTAAAGTTTATGTCTGTGATGGCTGTCTGTCTGTCTCGGAAGACTTAATATAGCAAACTCGATTGTTTATTATTTCTTTCAGCTCCAAAAACATATTGAATACTTAATCACGATCTTGAGACATCAAAGATCCACTTGATACTACTGTTAAACCTATATCGCCAATTCAGCAAATTCCA
This sequence comes from Cydia fagiglandana, assembly GCF_963556715.1. Lineage (NCBI taxonomy): Eukaryota > Metazoa > Arthropoda > Insecta > Lepidoptera > Tortricidae > Cydia > Cydia fagiglandana. The sequence goes on along the minus strand of NC_085936.1, from coordinate 5,643,289 downwards.
CGTATTCTATAGTTTAATATTATAATTCGTGTGTTGCGGCACGTTAGTATGCGCGGACGCGAGTAGCGGCGCCGGCGTTGACCGTTCGGGTAACGGCAAACGCTCTTATTATTCTTTTATTACATTCCACTGATTCGGCAAGTCTGGCAAGTGGCTTCAAACTGCTTAGAGTGCTTCCTTAAGTTATTTGACCCGCAACGGTTTTGCAAGCTTTTGTAGAGCAATCCACACGATTCAGTCGCGACTCGTGATAGGATATTAATAACTCAGTTATCTCAGTTAACTATCTGAACCTAAATGCCTACATTATACTTATAATACTTAGAAATTATAGTAAAAATAAACATAATAGAACTTAATTTCATAAGTATCCGATATGGATCTCTGACACACCTACCCAGATATTTTATTCCACAATAAATAGAATAGGAAAGGTTATCATTGACTATTATTACCGCAAAGATAACTCTTATCAGCAAATACCAAAACTGTAACCGGAACTCGCCGGTTCCAACTAAACCAACATGCAACAAGCAACAATCTATACAGTGCGCATTCCGAACATTCGTAAACACATTCTAGGGAACCTCCGTAAGACGAACTTTAAGTTTGAATCTTGGTAGGTGATGATAAGGTTGGATTTGGTATTATAGAGTCGGGAGAGATATGAGGTTTTGAGCTTTGAGGGTCAAACTCGGGCGCGCGGCCGTTGCCGTGACTAGTGAACCCCTGCAGGACATTGACTCGCCCCCTGAGCCCCTGACCGGTTACCCCCCACGCCCTCTATAACAAACCGACTAACTGCGGCAAACTCGTGTCTTGGTAATTAAATACGCAGTCTATTCGCAAAACAAAATAAAAAAACGTGTTAACTCAACGTGTTTTTATCGTTCCTCGAAGTCTAATTCAGGGCTGCCAGATCGTATAATAGGCTACGAAATTCGTATAATGAAATTATTTTCGTATACATGTCGTATAGTTGGTCAATCGGTATAATTGGATACGAAAAAAAACACCGATGTTAAACTACTGTCAATGCTTCAAAAAACCGGGCAAGTGCGAGTCGGACTCACGCACGAAGGGTTCCGTACCATAATGCAAAAAAAGAAACAAAAAAAAGCAAAAAAAAAACTACTGTTACACGATTACTGTTACTGTTATACGATTTAATGGAACGGCAACTACTTAAATACACGTCAACGCGGGCTATAACCGCGAAAAACCAAGTGCGCAAATTGCGGGCATCTTTCTCTGTCACAATTATTACGCTGTCATTGGAGTAAAAGAGAAATATCCCCGCAATTTGGGGGCTTACCGCAAAAACCGAAATTCACCAGTTATTAAAAAATCGATTTAAAATTATAGTTTTTTTTTGTACTCGTATAATGCAATCGAATTTCGTATAATTGCGGCCACAGGATCGCATAATCAAGATTTATGTACTGGCAGCCCTGGTCTAATTACCTACAGCGAAATCTTAAAATCAATTCTTTCTTTATACGACTGTAAAATAAGATCGCTGAAAAAAGTTTCCTTTAGATACTCTAATGAATCACTATAGTGTGTAATCACACACTATAGTGATTCATTAATGGGATATTGAGAAAATATTTTTGCACGTGATCTCATTATTTTTAACACGATCTCTAATGTAACTAATGCAAGTATGTATATACACGTCAACGCGGGCTATAACCGCGAAAAACCAAGTGCGCAAATTGCGGGCATCTTTCTCTGTCACAATTATTACGCTGTCATTGGAGTAAAAGAGAAATATCCCCGCAATTTGGGGGCTTACCGCAAAAACCGAAATTCACCAGTTATTAAAAAATCGATTTAAAATTATAGTTTTTTTTTGTACTCGTATAATGCAATCGAATTTCGTATAATTGCGGCCACAGGATCGCATAATCAAGATTTATGTACTGGCAGCCCTGGTCTAATTACCTACAGCGAAATCTTAAAATCAATTCTTTCTTTATACGACTGTAAAATAAGATCGCTGAAAAAAGTTTCCTTTAGATACTCTAATGAATCACTATAGTGTGTAATCACACACTATAGTGATTCATTAATGGGATATTGAGAAAATATTTTTGCACGTGATCTCATTATTTTTAACACGATCTCTAATGTAACTAATGCAAGTATGTATATGACTTCCTTCGCCTTCATTTCGATATCCGCCCGTCCGTTACTAAGTCTCATCCGACCGTGATTATCTGCTTATTACCGATATCATTATACCACTACCAATTAGTAATGTAAGTGTTTACGACTCGATTACATAATGAGACGGTTTCCCGCCTCAGCACTAAATACAGCTTATTATTTTGTTACGTCATTCTTATTACAAATCGCTGCGTTAATATCGTTCTGCACTGTTGATGATATCCGATTACTCGGTTGACATGAATACTCTGGCTCAAAACGTGGGTGTACGGAATGCCGAACTTATGGTCGACCTGGTTGCGCAAAGCGCACGTAACGGTAGTCCCGCGAACGCGCAGACGGAGACCCCTTGGAAAGTAATCGCAGCGGTCACTTTCTCTAGAACAGGTCCCAGTATCCAATCGACGGCCGTGTGCTGTCACTCGCGCGCTTGAGAGTCTTACGTTTTAATATTAAGTACTTACAATAATGTTGATAGTCCTTTGTGATTCTTAGACTTGACATTGCCCCACTTATTGCCTTTCTTACCAAGTCGGGCATCCTCACTCCTCAGACTAAATTGTTTATTGCTGCCCGTAGTCCAAACGAAACTTGAAATACGTCCGGCTAGAGAAGCAACGGACTAAAATCACAAAATACTTACTCGGCGAACGTGATAAACGCTAAATGTCCAACGGGCAACCATGCCAGCGTGTTAATGTATGCGCCTGCCTTACGTGCGGTGCAGATAACCTTGCGACTGCCGATGTTGCAACAATATTGCTGACGATTTCGCTCGCGCAATGAAAAGAACTTGCATTTGCGAGCTTCAAATCCAGCAAACGATTTTCTTTTATCAAATTGAGAAATGGAACCTTGGCAATCGAGTTAACTTTGCAAATAGTTACAGAGTCAGCATTTCGCAACTGGCGAATTTTATGAATTAGATCAGTGGTGGGCAAAGTACGGCCCGCGGGCCAGGTCTGGCCCGCGAAAGGATTTTTCTGGCCCGCCGCCGGTCATTTGAAAAATGTATAATATAGCCAGCAATATAATAAAAATGCATTTTTGCTGTAAATCTGGCCCTCCTCTGAAGTTTCTTCAAGTTTCGGCCGCTCATGAAGAAAGTTTGCCCACCGCTGAATTAGATCATTGGCGGCCGTGAAAGAAACATTTAAAGGTCCCTCCAGAATGGTGAAAGAAAATCGCCAACTAAGATAATTAAAATCATTCTTGTTATTCCTATATGATGAATTGATGATAATATATATGACGTCTACAAAATAATAATTCATTCGCAGAAGTATTTATAAAAGATTAATAATACATAAGAGTTTTGTAAAAGGTTTGCTAGCGGCGACACGGCACTCGACTGCGTAAAAAAAGGAATGGCAGGCAAGCCGATGACTCGGCGTAGGGAACAAAAAACCAACAAGTGCGTTACCCCCTCGAAGTTATCGTAAGTATACATAGTTATCTCGCCAACTTACACGCTCGAATAGTGAACGGGCAACCATGTTTATAACAACGACTTGGATTTATGTTGATGATTTTCCTTTACCGAGTTCAGTTTATCTTGACGTAATTTTTGTTTACTTAGTCAACTTTGGTTTAGTGTCTTTACATTTGTTAATTTGTCTAATTTCGAGGTTAAGAGTTCATTAAACTGCAGATTGTTAACACGTCCTGTCGGACTGTTAACACGTAAATTTAAATTACAGGCACGAAGTTAATTAGTATTCTCGAATACTTTGTTTCGATACCAAGGTAAGGTAGTTATTGAAATTACTTTGTCATTATCAGTCTGTTGTATCTAAATTAGAAAACCGGCTTACTGTGCCTTTTCTCAAAGATATTTTGTGAACTACCTACCGTGTCATTTACTACACTAGTTTAAAATATTATTAAATAAAGGTCACGATACTGACGATCCTTACAAAGTAATGATAATAATTATCTATACGACATCAAAAAGCATGAAGACGAACTAAGCTATAATACATAGTTGATATAGATATGGACACTAACGTAATACGTCAAGGTTAACACACTTATTTGTAATACGTGACATAGTAGCTATACATAAGTAGGAAGTTGGACTGAGCATTATCTGACGAATAAAGTGTGAGATGAGATGACAATAACGAAATTATTATAAATAATGGGAATTATACCACAGATTTTAAAACGATTTTGTAGAGGGTTTTATCATTTCCCATCCTTCCTCCAGTCTAGAGTCAGTATGGATTTGAAAACAAAAAGTAGTTTATATCAGTACTCCAGACCAGATAAACAATATATACTTAACTAAGGAGTCACCTTTAAAATAAATTAACAAGAAAAACACGACCTGTCATGGTTAAAAATATAATTTTATCGCATTTTTCGCATTATCGCACTTCCTGAAGTTGTTCTAGATCAGTTTTTACTAGAATTTGTTGATTGCCTAGCCCGGCAACAGCGAGATGACCTTTACGGACGAGCGCGTGGCCATGAGAATCTCCTGAAGGTTGCGTGTTTCTCGGATGACCGCCCAACACCGTAGCCGGTATCTAACGTCCTGAATGTGCTAATAGCGTTCCTTTAAGGTCTTACTTCCATCAAGTTATCTATGCATGCGAATAATTTGTCTGGGTTCTCAGGAAGACTTCTTGCTTGTGCGGCATTGTCGCGCAATTATTTCCTGCTGTAAATGCGGCTTTACCGTGTTGGTGGATGCCAATAGGTCGACCAACCAGTCGGTCAGAGGCCCTCCCTCCCTCTATCTGTCCTCCCCCGTCCATCTGCCTCTCAGCCTGCTCTCTCCCTCCCCCCGAGCCTCCCCACTGCGCTAGCGACAGCCGTCCAATCCAGTCAGTCAGTGTTTGGCCGCCCGACCGAATGTACGTCTCTAAAATTGTACCACGGACTTTTTACGTCACAGTTTATTTTGTCCTCTATTTAAACGTTAACGTTGGCCAAGTACGTACGTTTATCATTCCGTTAACAGTATTCATGTACATAATCGTGAATTTCAAGATGTACATGAAAAATCATATAACTCAACTACCGCTTTGTCTTGTTACAGGTACCTGCCTACTTGGAACTGGGCTGGGTGTGAACTCAGATACGCTGTGTGAAGTTTTATGTAATCGTTTTCTTCTAATATTGAAGAAACCTAAGTGGAATTTGTGTGTGGAACATCAGACAACATTTTGGCTTTGCAGTGGATTTGTGTTTAGTAAATAAAGTGAAGTGTGCGGAGCAATTAATGCCCGATTGTTATGCTCTTTAAACAAGTGATTAGTGTTATTACTCGTACATTATTGGATTGTTATCTGTTTGCTTGGACTTCTAGCAGCTCAATGGCCGCTGTAAGTATTTTAATTTTATTTTATCAGCTTCGCTAGCATTTGTGGCTTATTATGAGTTTCAAATTTGGGACATATCGTAGTCGAATAAGTAAATCCAATATAAATGAGAAGATTTTACGGTATTAAATTTGTCTTTCGTGACCTTATAAATAATAATCTTAAAAATCGCTTCCGACGGCTCAATGATTTGCGATAACGGCAACAAAATATTTTAAAAGTCCTTTTAATTTGAGAAAGATGAATTCCATATTCTTGAATAGGTTTAGTTGGGCGCACACACACACTTCCGATAAAAATTGAATCCAGAATCACAATCACATGTGCAGTTGCTTGAATATTCCGCGAGTTCCCACGCGCAGAAGCAAAAATGCTTTGTTATTTGAGGCTATTCACTAAACCGAATCACTCATTATGAACAGCAAGGTTGTAAAGCTAACTAGAGTACTAAGACAATTTTGCAAAGGTGCTGATGGTGTACTGTCGCCATCTTCTCGCGATCGGCTGACGCGCGCGACGACCTCGTGTACAAGTTCACTAAATTTAGATCGCCAGTGACAGTGTGGACAACTTGCGTGCGTTTTAAATATCGTAACATCGATTGTCGGACAATCTAAAGTAGATCGTAGTGAAAAATGAAAATAAAAACGCCTTTTCGCTAAAAGTTATTTGATACCAAGGTATCTGAAGCTCCAACATCCATTAGGAAAAGGACAGACAAATAAAAAACGAAATCAAAGTTTCATAACATAACAGACGATAGCCGCGAAGAGACTTCTACAGGTGATTTCTTTAAATTAGGCGATAGTAAAGCCACTTTGCAAACATGAAGATTAAAGATCAATAATCACATTATGATGAGCTAGGTATTGCTATTACTGTTTAACGGTTTAATGAAGATATGCACATCATTGCTAATATTAAAAGCATTCGGGAGTGTTTCGTGTTTCTCCGATCAAATATCCAAAGCCATACTTTACAACGATTTTGCTAGTAGATACGTGATGATCGCAGTCTAGCCTTTCGAGAGCTCGAATAAGTATGCTTGTAAGTATAGACGAAGTGGGTCAAGGCGCGAGCGGCTGCGTTTCCTACTAGCTCAGTCCGCCGCGATGCTATGAGGAAGACACTCGTTATGCGCCTCTATCAGACTTTTATTGAAATAAACTGCCTGTTCAAATTAGTTCCCGGGAGTAGCGGATGTCGAGATTTCTGAATGCGTTTGTAAATGTCTCAATGATGTGAAAGAAAAAAAAATTAAAACAGAGCGGCATATAACGCTTCGTATAACCATATAACCTAACCGAATAGACATGCAAAAGAACGCTAACGGAGACTGTAATGAGCTGGTTATTCAAGTTTCGAAGAATCCATCGTTTTCTCACGAGAACGTGCAAGTGTTGCTGCAATAATTTCTATACTTACAATGTGTACTTTCAAGACAATATAAAAGGTTTCTGTACTGTGCGAATATAGGTACGTCCTTATAAAATCCGTTTTGTCTCTTTTTAACTACACAAATATCGAAATAACCAAACAAAGATCAAGGGCTTGAGACGTTTATGAACGTAGCCATGGACTTGGTTGTAATACCACAGAATAAGTAATAGGTAATACCGAAATAATAGCATTACCTATTTGTAGATACTAAACAAAGACTTTATGTGCAGAAATTAATTGCGACATTTGCGACACCTATAGATATCTAGTTTACAATTGCTGATACAAGTTCTTCCGAATGTGGGTCGTACGATTATCTATTTCTATTTAGGTCAAGGATTTTATTGATAAACGTAATCATTATTGTCATTCGAATACAATTTGGACTGTGCCACATTAACGAAATTAACGAGCTTCTTGATTTACTTACTCTTGCTAGAAGTTGTGAAATTGAGTCACTAGAATGTGTGTTGTAAACAAAGAAAGCAAACTAACAAGATAGCAGTTCGCGCTAGAAGTTGCCGGTTATGTGCCTGCACCGACCCACTTAGATACTGGTGGTATCTCTATAACAGTTACGATAAAGACGAACCACTTTCTCTAGCACGCTCTAATTTCACAATTACAAGTACTTACAAATCATGTGAATTGATAGATTTGACGCCGATAATTATTACAAATGTTCAGTGACTTTCGCAACTTTCTAACTGTAGTCAAGTTATTTATAAACAACAAACAAGTAACAACCTCTTCGCTCTGACCTTTTAGCGGGCTACATTAACGTATTTGTTATTGGCAACAGCTTCAGTGGCGGCGTCAGTATCGGCTCACTGTCTTCCTATATTTTACTGTGCGTCCACTTACATGAAACTTCGCAGTTCGCGAAATGTAAAGCCGGTCATGATGATCAGAAGTGGTATCATCGAATGTAACATTGACTTTCACATTAGTGTGGTGGGTCTGATGTAACGCCGAGGCCTCGCGCGCGCCGGGAGCGATTAGGTAAACGTTGCGCGCGCCGCTTTCACCCCACTTTCACCTCTATTTCCGCATTACTCTGCACATTGGTGCACATTTATCTATCTATAATTGCCATTAAATCGGCTTATTGCTAGAAATAAATGTACAGTGAGCAGCGTATCTATCTAATACCTTTAAACGAGCAATTCTTATTTCTTTATTTATATGTATATTTATATATATTTTGGGGATCTCGGAAACGGCTCTAACGATTTCGATAAAATTTGCTATATGGGGGTTTTCGGGGGCGATAAATCGATCTAGCTAGGTCTTATCACCGGGAAAACGCACATTTTTGAGTTTTTATATGTTTTTGCATCATAGCTCGGTCTCCCAGATATTCTTATATTATATATATGACTTTATATGCGTACATTGCAGTTATTGAAGTGAGATATTGCCAAGCTAGTGAATATTACGAATTACGTAATATGAGTTAATGTATCTTTGAAGTCACATAAAGTGAGTACTCGTAATGTTACGACAGTTGGAGATTCACAAACGATCAATTCTCAGAATCAGGTTCGTTTTGTTGACGAAGCCATATGAATCACATATTTTTTGTCGTCAGAACTGTTACGATGTAAAAAGACGATGTTGATTTCGATAAGATAAAATTCTAGGTAAGATTTTTTTAGTTAGAATTTCGTATAGTCTAATATTTGAAATATTATATAATCGAATTGGAATTTCTAAGAAGAATTGTTACAATCTGTTTGTTGATTGATTAGTTATAAATATGAGTTATCGTATCGATTCGTAAATCTAAATATCGGTCGAGAGAGCGGCCGGGCTGTGACACTGGCCTGGTGACCTACAAACTGAGTGTTTTGCCGGTTCACCCACTTCGCATGCACAAATTCGTCTGTATCTTGTGTTACGCGTTGCATGTGATCATCAACCTAGTTACACTTGCAGTTACGTCTTCAATGTAAGTAATAAAAGCGCTCTATTAGCGAGTTGTGTCTGTGATGTTACATCATCACTTAAGAGTTTCGAAATTGTGTATTATACGATTTTACTGAGGCTTATAATGTTTGTAACATGATCACTTACTTGGTTACTGTTTATAGAATTTTGATTCGTATTTATTTCTCCGTAATTTGTTGGACTAATAATCTACTGATTTGACGAAGAAGTTTTTATATCCCAGGTGGATTTTACGGTTACAGAAAAAAAACCCGAAACTAAGTTGTTCAACGGAATGAATTCGCTGTTTAACAACTTACAAAACTTGTTTCTCCTATAACCGTTTAATTTGGTTAACATACCCAATAACCGCTTCTAAACAATGGCCTCAAGAACCCATAAAGTTTCACGGGCGAAAAAGTTTTTCCGTAACATAAACATTTTACGAAGGTTTTTCCTTCACCATTTTCCTTCCTGCATCCGTAATGGATGTTATGATGGGAAATGTGTTAGATGTATACAAAACACGGCCAGCACCGGCGCCGCGCGATTTGCACAACGCCTGCAGCTATTGACCCACTGACACAGAAACTGCTGGCGAAGGATAACGGGTCGGTTGCATGCGACACGAGTTTCAACTCTTCGCGCAACACAACTATGATTTTGGAGAAACGCATTAACAATAACAATGAATTTGCAGTTATAGCTGAGTTTACCTTATGAGCAAAATAAGAATTTTCATTCATTGGTCATAAACTGAACCTAAACTATTAAATCGTAAATCGTAAGATCGTAACTATAACGATATAACGTTTGAAATGCGTAGCAGTTCGATCGATAGCACGTATTCTCAGGTAGTTAAATTGCATTTGCTCGTATTTATAATAAAACAAAAGAGTATTCTCAAGTAAATGTTGGAATGATTCCAAATGGATATACTCTAGTTGTCACAAGTCTTTAAATAGATCGAGGAGGTATTTCGTCGCATTCTATTTGCATACTAACAGCTGCTGTACCTGCATTGGTGCATCAGGATGTCATTAGTAAAACGAGAAAAACGACAGTGACAGACGACTGAGGGGATTCCGTTAGTGTACAATGGAACAACTACAAAATGTCGATGAAGAATTAACGAGGCTGTGACCTGTGACATAGTTCTTTAGAGAGTACCAAAGTTGGGCTCTGATCTCGTATCTGTATCTTGAAAGAATCGTATGGGAGTGGAGACCTTATTTGGATCGCACAATTCAAGTAAGATCATACCAATATAAGCTATTATAGATTATAGGTTATTGGAGCAAATTATGTGAACGCGTATTGAGAACACAAAGGCAGACTCAACGTGGAATCAGATTGAGATGATTGCGAAAGGTATTTACTATTGCCTATGGAAGATGGTAACGGGATCACAACAAGAAACTGTTCTGATAAATCACAACTTGCATTTGATTTGATCAAGTGCTCTAAACAAACATCAAAGTAAATAGGGCAATGCCTATTATTGAACTAACAGCAATAACTCAATCGATCAACATCCTTCCATCACAGAAAGTCGGTTTAGTTATTAGTGCGATTGCGACATTCAACATTCCAATTTTTCAATGTTCGAACTGAGCGCTGAAAACATCGCGGAAAACATTATATTTTTTCAAACGAAATTTACGGGTATAGGACAAGTGACATTGACTGACTGTCTTTGATATTGTCAGTGTCACTGTCACGTTTGTCGGTTGAGTTAGGTTAGGGCTGGGTCATAAGCTGCCTTACACGCTGCACAGGATATGCATAAATATGCAGGCATTGCAGCCCTTGTCTTGTTAGTCAGGCCTCAGTTGAGTCTTAAGACTCTTTTAACTAAGTGTTCATTACCTGCTCAAGGCTTCAAGACAAGGAAAGCCTGCAGTTGAACAAGGCTGAATACGGAATCATAGAATTTGGCAACAAAACAGTTCCGGTCGTCGGATTAAACATAATCTCTTAAACTTTTAGGAATACGGTGGATTTTGTGAGGAAACTTTGTAATTCGCTTTGTAAATACGTGAGTAGGCAAAGGCATGTTGTGGTAGTCTTTGTAAATTGATATAAAAATGATAAAGAAGTTTCTGAGTATTTCTACTACATTCCTATTCAGTCGTTTGGTTGCATACGTACTTGGAAAGTATACTTCCATAATATATAAACGTTGGCATCTTTTAAAACTAACTGCGTTCACTTTAAGTTTAACTATCATTATTATCATTAAATTGAATGACGACGAAAATAATGTCCATTATTTTAAATTAAAACGTTGTATAATTAGTAAAATGTTTACCCTTTTCAAACTAATTACTCTTGAGTTTTCGTAATTCAGGCCAAGACAGCACCACATTGCCCTTGATACAATTATGAATAGTGTTCCAAGAACGCATAGTGCTAAATGTAATGTACCGATTATATTAGCGATAAACGGGAAGTAAACGTTAACTGAAACAACAGTTTGCCGATAAGTCGGTCGCGAACAACAAACAAAACTAATAATAGATGGCGTTGGCAATATGGAACGTGAAATGTGTGCCACAGCCGCTCCGGCGCATGACACCTACGAGCTTTTAAAACATCGTAACTTCTCAGGAAGTTCTACGCAGTAATTCTATTTTATATTTTATTTACTCATTCATGACAGTCAAAAATGCTTCTATTTGTATATTTTTCTTGATTTATCTCGACTGTCTTGTCTGTCAATGAGAGGAATAAAGATATCACGACCTATTTACTGAATTATTTATGGCCGCTATCTACTAATAGAATTACATAGCGGGAGTCCGTTCCGTTCACCAACTACCTACGTCTCATGGACTGAGGGAAACACACTATGATTGGTCGGTGAAAAATATATTTACTATATGAAGTATTACAGCATTGTTCTGCGGACACAGTGCAGCACTAGTGCACATAGCCATAGAGTAACTTATACATACTAGGCCTTAAACAGTTTTTTGACAAGTTTTCACTATGAAATTGATGCATGCAAGGCGGTTTGTTTACATGTGGCCTACCGTGAAGTGTAAAAATCGAAATTTCGTTATCTGCCTCTCTATCGATCGAATAGGCAAGAGTGACAGAGGGGCAGAAACCGAACTTTCTATTTTCGTGCTTCGCGGTAGGCCCTGTGACTATGCTAGTGACGCCCTCTACGCAGAGTTTTGCTTGTATTGGATCAAGACACCAATCTGATCTATTCCCTTAATTAATTATTTGTGTTGATCAATTGCTTGGAAGACCTGACTAATAGGTTTGACCTATTATTGTAACTTTCCCTCATTTTAGCGCCAATTTAGAAGGAAAACAATTAATGTACCCTCTTTTATGGTAATGGCGGTCTGAACGAGGGTATTGTTATTGGTGTTCCCCCAAACTCAGGACGAGTTGCATCTAGGGTTGTCAAGACAGATAATACTTGGTATCCGCCTCGGTTCTTACGTCATTTATGGTGTCTAGACTGGGGTAAAATGCAAATTATTTACACAATATGCTTTTTTTACAAATACCAAATCGACAAGGGGCATATCTGTAATATGTACAACAATTGATTGTATGTTAATAAGTATATTTTCCTTTTCTATTGTGGGACGTACGACATTATTACAATCTATAATTTGCAAATACAGAATATGTCAATCACAATGAAAACATACAACACAATTACATTTACAATTGATTGTATCAATACTAATGTCAGATCTTCAGCCCTTATTCTTGGAGCCCTTCCTCTGTTACGCGGACGTCACCTAAGACATTTATGCTCAATCCCCAATTATGAGAACGGGATGCTGTTTAGCAAAAGTGTGACAACCCACATTAATTATGCAATAAAAAGTAAACTATAAGCGTCAATTTGAGTTGACTTCTTATTGAAAAAAATGAATGTGAGTTGACACATTATTGCTTATTATCCTCTATACAATACATTTGTCACTCGTTCCGATATTTTTTTCAGACATTAATGTTTACCATTAACATTTTGCTGAAATTACATTGATTGACAACCCTGGTTGCAACGCACTAGGTATTATACATATTTGTATTAGAGCGATTCTGATGCCTTTTACGTGATAAATGGAACATCGACAAGATTTAATATCAAATGGTCTTCGATATTGTAGAATCATTATTTTATTTGTATTTGCTCACAGAATATTAACTGTGTTGGAAAAACTAGTTATAGCTTTGTTAGGTACTATAAGTACTAAGCAGTGATAGACATCAACAAAATATGTATATACAAAACGTAATTTATGTTATGTATCTTGTAAGCTCTGCTTCGGGTAAGTACCTAATTAATTTTGGATTAAAAGACTCGGCTGAATTAATTTCCCGGTCACGTAAAAAGCTTTAATTTAATTGGGATAGGTACTTTAATTTATTGTGAACAAGCAAGAAAGGAAAAGAAATATTTGTACCTGAATATTAGAAGAAGCCTGAAGATTATTTGTGCCTTTATAATTATTATTACCTACATCAATACACACAATTTTACACGGAGGTCAGTTACATGTGTAAAAAACAAAAAACGAAATAAACCATTATGCGAATCAGTTCGTTAACACGTATCAGAAGCTAATGACAGTAGTGACAATAACGTAAAATCGTAAAAACAAATATCACTCGAACAAGCGGAACAAGCTTTAAAAACATTGTTAAATACCTAAGTAATGAAGTAAGCCACTCTAAAAGCAAGTTAACACGTATCGAACTTTTATGATAATTACGATAAATTCGCAAACACAGTCGTAAAAGACGACCAATCGAAGGAAGAATAAAAACCAGACGCGCGAGTCACCTTGTTTCGCGGCGCGGGACAATGACCCCGCACAGCTGTGGGTACGGCAACACACACTGACGCAATTAGGAACTATGTGTGCGTGAAAAAATATTTTCGGACGTGGATAGTGTAAGATCGATATATTCTTGTTAACATTTTGGCACTTTTTTTGGAAATTAATAGGTTGGTAGTTAGGTAAGGATTTATCTTATCATTGTTATCGTTTCCTCTTTATCTAACCACGATAATACACCAATAATATGCTTGTTGAGCAATGAATATTTAAAAACAAACTACCTTTTATACCTACCAACACATAACAACAATATTTACCATTGTTAACATCGTTATTCATGTTACAACATGGAAAACAGTGTCTGCATTTTTGTGCTATATGAGTAAATATTATGGCATATTATTTTTGTTATATGTATTATAAACTTATACAATATTCATATTCATGTAAGTAAATAGAAAAAAAACTACTGTTTATTTGTAGGCACTTGTTTTGTTTGTCGATGTTTGACACTTTAAGCGAGTCGAATTATAATTATAGGTGACATCATCACCATCGCTCATCAAATTACCTACATACATCGAAGTCATCGAACTACCGTTAGGGTGTGATTCGACGCGCTTTTAGCAGCACGTGACAGCAAATCTAGTAAAGTGGCCGTTGTATGATCGTTTAAATTTTATATAGTAATGCGTAATTTGACAATTCCACAAAACACATAACGTTGTCGATCCGTCACGAGTCACGAGTTCCCGAGGTGCAACAAATAAACACTAAACAGTCAACCGTAGAAGTTGCTAACGCTACGTCTTACGTAGGCGAACAACGCGCGAACGCGGCGCGGCGCGGCGCGGCGAAAGCGGCCGCCGCCGCGCCGCGCCGCGCCGCGCCGCCTGACATTCGCGTGCAAATCGCGCCGCACCGCGTTCGCAACGAGATCGCTTACGTAGGACACTTCTATGGGCATCAAAGGATTGATTTCGCCGCGCCGCGCCGCGCCGCGTTCGCGCGTTGTTCGCCTACGTAAGACGTAGCGTAAGCGGGCGAGTTGATCTTGGCGCGACTTTGTTGTTAAGAAAATACAAGCGTGTCAATGTAATTTTGAACACCTCGCCCGCTTAGCAACTCTGACTGAACATATCCCAAATACACTTTGAGCGATGACCATAATCCTCCGACATGTAATTATCGAAGATAAATCAGATAAACTATGTTATTTTTAGAATGAAATAATGTCGTCATAGTCGCGCCTCCATATTGGAATTATTCAGCCGAACCGTTGTCTGCTTTCTTATTCATCAAAATACATTTCCATTTGAACGAGCGCTTTGTTTGCATGGTCTCACATTGAATTGGGTCAATGTCTACTTCAATCATATAAATCTAACATTTGCATAACAGATGTTAGGTTAGGTCTAGAATAAAGTTTTCGGAGTCTATTTTTGTGTAGTAGGTAGGTCTGATCTCACGATTTCTCATCATAGTAATCAGAAAATAGATACTTACTACTATCTTATTTGATTGTTTTGTTTTACAAGTTGTTGTAGATAGTAGGCTGCTAATTGTGTTAGGTTGTCGAACTCTTTTAGAGTGCAACCAGTGAATCCTGTCTTCAATTTTACCTCCTTTTTTGGAAATTCTTCTAAAAGCTTTTAGATAGGAGATAAGTTACTCTCTATGTTTCTATAGTAAGGGTAAGTGTACCTAGTGTAGGGTGTGTGTAGTTAAGCCTAGACTAGATCACAGTAGTGTAGTTTTAGCAAATATTCACCATCTTTTTACCTTGTTTCAGATCGCATGGGAAGCAAATACATAGTCATGAACGCGATAAAGGAGCACTCGCATCAAGCAGGGTAGCTGTTCACAAAGGTAAGTAATTCATTCGATCAAATACTAATTAATTATTAATAGTCTAATATGCAGTAGGAAATAGGAATACAATTACAAATTAATACAATGGAGAATAGGAACGTAGGAGTGGCCTAATACTATTTTTACCATAACGTTTCGAGAACTAAATGCGAGGAGGCGGCGAAATTTTCACCTCTAGGCTCCAATCCATTGCATAGTACATATATGTATGATGATCACAAATCACGACACTTCTTTTGTCCTTAAGTCTTGGATGTTTTGCCTATTTATCTGAAATACACACGTCAAACTTGCATAGTTTTGGACTAGGTAGATTTGTGTTAGAAGATCTTTAAATAAAAAAATGCCCATCTAATATTTCATTCAGACTGAAAGTGTTTAGAAAATGTTCCCCTGCTGAAAGTACACAAGTAAACAAACGAAACAATGTTATCTGCCGCGGTGCGTGTATATTGTATACATCAGATCTCCATAAGTAAATATTTATAAGACTGACGTATAACTGAATGCGAAGTGACTGGACATCTAAATTTAAACCTGTTCCCTTCTCGCATCCCGCTTGACCGACTTTTCCGATAGGTACACGTAATTAATGAAAGCTTATTTAGAGTTTAAAGGACCAACAGGAGTGGTCATTTCTCCATACAAACGTACTCGACCGTTTCCTCCGTGGGTTTTGAAGCTAGAGCAATGTTTTTTTCAACACAGGTTAATATTGTCAATATCTGTGTCGGACCGTTTAGCTTTTTTTGATATTTTTGTTTTTTAAGGCGCTAGAGCGCTTAAAAAATGGCCAAAATGGCCTAATTGTCTATACCGCAATGAGAGGCGTGGTATTCAAAACTGATATCTCAGCTCCTATCTTAAACTGTCCTTATGTGCCGAAGCAAGATTGAATTCGTTATTCATTTATTTTTTGCATTCCATGGCACATATTCAGTGATACACATACCTTATGGTACCACGTGGGCCTTGAATAGGGTGTATAACAAATACAAATAGAACTGTCACTTACAGAACTTTTTCTCCGAGGTCAGGTTCAACTAACTGGCAGGTTTTTAATTTTTAACTTTAAGCGTCTTTTGGATTTCTCTCTCAAATAATGTCACAGCGTTCATTATTCAGTTCACCTTATACGACCTGTCTAGACTTCTAAGTCGATTGCCGAACGACAAAGACTTTGCGGACGGGTTCACCTGTCTAGGCAAACAAACCAGACGTTATTCATAATGTCGTTATGCTGACATCTTAATAAAATTTAAGTTTAAATTATGAGTATCTTCAATCGAACGGATCAAAGTGAGTTTATTACATTACCCAAGTTAAGGTGGAACGCATATACAGTCGCCATCAGATATATCGGAGCGGTCAAGGTGTTCACAATATCTGAACACGCACTCTAACGCCCTGACAATAGAGGCGTGTTCAGATATTTGTGAGCGCCTTAGCCGCTCCGATATATCTGATGGCGACTGTACAGCAATACGCAAAGTAAATACACAGTTTACGATACCAACTTACCTAAGTATATGGTTATACGTACATCGTAGCAGTTTTAATAACAGTGTTTGCTCTAAATGCGGGGTGCTTAAGTGCTTGGTAAAAGTATGTTTTCCAATGGTTAAGCCTCATAACGGAAGCCGTGCAAGTGCATGCATAATTGCATCTTGCATACACGCAACCGTCTGGTAGAGTGGTAGCTCGCGTGCGAGACGGGTTGAATATTGTTGTTGATCGATCGTTGCTAAATCGAACAACAATGATGAGAATGTGAAGCTTTCTTTTTAATTAATGATCCGAGCAACCGAGAGTTAATAGTAACACAACAGTAGGTACAAATATTTATCACCTTCTAGTATATAGTTGATTACGCAACATCCTTGTGTCATAGGTTAAAACTGAAACTAACAAACGTTATTGTAAACTTTCGTACTTAGTATTTTAGACAAGTTTTAGCAGCAGGAAAGAAACAAGTTGAAAACCTATAATTAACATCCAAAATACTTATTAAATTAAACGAATTAATAGGATGATTAAGAAACAAATGGTGTGTATTGTAATGACTTTTTTAAGTTTTAACGCAATTGACTTACAAAGTCATTCGATCCAAGTTTTAACAAAGAAAAATCGAAGTTTACTCTCGTTCGTAGTAGTGACTGTCAGGCAAGTCGATTTATCTTTTACTAAATATGTAAAAAATGTTTCAGAGTTTACTCTAAGTAAATTACTTTTACTACAGCCCGATTTATGTATCAGTTATCAGAAACATGCAAATCGTAGGTATAAATAAGCCTTTGTTGTCCCGGGCGGGAGTCGTTCCGGTGCCCTATCGATTCGTTCAGCACAAGCGCGCCTCCATGACAACGCTGGGGCTCCAGTTGCGTACAGAACGCGGGCAAATGTTACGGCGAACCGATGTAAGTACATTCATTAAACTTCGTATGCATATTTGACAAGCCAAATGTACCTTCCTACTTATATAAAAATATTATGGCCTCACTTAACTGAAACTGATTTTAAGTTACTTACATAGGTGTCATGATGCTGGATATATCTTATTTTGCTGAAATACACACCATATCTCGTAAAAAACTAACATTATAGCAAACAAAGGAATATATTAGGTAAATGCTAGCGGCCTTAAATATGTACGTGAATTAGAAGAGTAGGTTCATAAATTACGTCATTTCAAATTAGGGGGTCTGGACATCGGATGACGGTAGCAGGACATCGGATAGTAGGGAGGGGGGTCAAAAATCGATGACGTAATTTATGGACAGCTCCTAGGTAGATATATAGGTAGTACCAATGTACTCGTACTGCATTCAACTTATTAATTATTAACTAGGTCGTAGTTGGAAACAAACCCATGGAACTTAGAGAACCCGCAGACATTTTTGCTGTGAAAAGATGGCACGAATTAACTTTCTTCCTGATCCGTGAAATACTAAACGTTAAAACTCTGCGATTACAAGAATAAAGTACAGTCACGTGTCAAAAAGGATTCGGTTATTTATTAACACTACCGTTTGGAGGTCAGTAAACTTGTTCACAACTAAGTATATACCTAGTCATACGGAAGTTTCTGTGCGATACAAGTGTGCGTATAATACATATACGCGATAATTATATACGCTTGAGGGCGAAGTACGCTCAAGGGCAGCCCGCGGGTAACGACCCCATCGCTCCTTCGGCAACTTGTCTTCGACATTCACGACTCGCGACGATTAATGATTTCCTTGCCATTTACAATTACTCCCCTTTTATGGATGTTTTCAATTTACTTTAAGGTAGGTACGATAGTTTATCGTGTATTAAAGTAGCTCTTTCGTTTCAGGTGGTGATCCAGCCGGAGGATGGACATCAATAATGTACTGGAAGGGACTCGCCAGTACTTCATGGGTCTCCCCAAGCAAGCGCAGGCGGAAGGCAGCGGACAGCCAGTGTGGCCCGCGGGCGCGCCGCCTCATGAAGAGGGCGCTCCAGGCCAGTCCGGCGCCCCCACGCCTACGTCGCGCCCGCCGTCCGCCGCGGCCGCCCCGCCTTCGACACCTGCGCCTGCCGCCACCGCCGCACCTCCGCGGCCGCCTTCCGAGCCCCTGGAGCCGGAGCCCCACATAATACATAAGGCTACAGTGATGCGCGAGGCGGCCGAGAAG
Organism: Cydia fagiglandana; assembly: GCF_963556715.1. Taxonomy (NCBI): domain Eukaryota; kingdom Metazoa; phylum Arthropoda; class Insecta; order Lepidoptera; family Tortricidae; genus Cydia; species Cydia fagiglandana. Next base: position 5,624,071 of record NC_085936.1, on the reverse strand, counting down.
CGGCGCGAGCTGCCCGAGCCCGAGGACGAGGAGGAGCCGATGGACGCTCTGTCACCTCCGACACACATTATTCGCAAGCCGCCGCAGCGCACCCTGCCGTCCCCCGCGCCCGCACCGGCGGCGCCGTGTCCGTCCCCCGCGCGGCCCCCGTCGGCCGCCCCGCTGCAGCCGCAGCCGACGCCCGAGCCGCATACCGAGCCCGGCACGGCACAGTACCGCGCACCATTGCATCGCGTGCAGACACCTACGGCACGACCCGTCGAGCATTTAGCTTCTGGCCGCCCTCCGGATCATTATACCGCATCACGTCCACCTGAAGGTTACCCGCGGTACCACTATGATTCAAATATGACAGACCCTAGTAGAGGTTCCCACGGGCCATTGGTAGCGTCGCCTCAACCGTCTGCGCCGCCGCGACATAGCAGTCCTCAGCAAACCTATGCGCGGCTGTCCAGTGCGGTGCCGCAGCATGCGACTTCGCGGCTACGGGAAACGGCCACGCAAAGTCCTCCGGCAGCACGTTACGCGCTGCCAGCCGTGCAGCCTCCCGCACCGCATCCGCACAACGACCGCGTGCCGCCCATACACCACCCGCAAACATTTACAACGGGTGATAGACGGTCGCCACAAATTTATGCAACGCTGCCGCGTCATGAATCTTCGCATTTTGCTCGGACGCCAACGCATTATGAGCGGCAGCATGCTATTCCTCCAAGAAAATACGATCCCCAACAATCATATCCTGGGTATCGACAAACACAAACCGCAGCACAAACTGTGCCGAGTCAACGAACAGAAGTGTTTAAAGAGCATTATCAAGTCCAATATAAGCATCCCTCAATAGATGCTATGAGTGCGCACTACGCCGCGAGGCCACCAGATCGCGCACCTGCACCGCACCCTCATGACTCAGCGCGTTTACCGACGCAACGGCCTGTAGATTATCCCAGCAGCAACCGAACGGTAGACGCAAGGAGTAGTTACCTGTACCAGAGTCCATCGACTTCTTCCGTGCGCTATCAACCGACGGTGCCGGTGCCTGTAGCTAAAAATCACCAGCAGGCAAGGACTGGTCACCGACATTCAGCGGCACCTAAACCTTCGTATGAATATCCCACGTCGAATCATGTACAATCTAGTGCTCGACCAGCAACAAAGCCAGGCTTCCCGAGCCAACAGCAACGTATGACTGTGTCAGTGACATCGTTGGTCAATCAAATGAATCAAACAAAACAGAAAAAAGAGTCTCCTTTAGATTTATCTGTAAAAACTGTAAAAAATTCAGCAGATTCTTCTACAACCGTAGACGATGCTGTCGACTCAGCGTCGCTTGAAAATAAGAACTTGCCATTACAACCGCGGCAATTGCCTAACAGTCGACACGTTCCTCCTCAACACGTGCCACCATTTGGTGCGTCTCACAAAGTCGACTTTGCGCCTGACTTTACTCAATACAGAGAAACTAACAATAACCATAGCCCCGCCGTAGCTCCTGGCCATCCACCGGTACGGTACAATGGTACACATGAAACACCTCGGCCCATCGTAGAAGCCTATCCACCGGATCCCCGTCACCAAAGGTATCATGATCGCACTAAATACAGTATTCCGATTGCTACTCGACCTGAATACGCAATACCTCGAATAGATCTCACCACAACGATACCTGAAGAACGTCATCTTGAGAATAGAATCCGCGACGACCGGCACTTTGTAATTGAGGAAAGGAAGCGGCCCGCGGGACCCATTGTTAGCAACATTCCGGAGAAAATTGTCAGGTATGAGACCTGGACAGCCGACAGTCGGATATCGGACCGGTCTAGTCGCTCGGCGCGGGAACAACATGAGCTAGCTAGCCAACCTGTTTACAGTTACACTGCTCATAAACGTTACGAGGCTTACCCGGGTGATCATAAGCGACCGGTCACATCAAGTGTCTATCATGAACACCGTCATGTAAACCATAGGTATCCCTATCCAGCCGAGGTTCTCAGCAGAGATGTAAGAGACTATCACCCACAGTATGCTCCAGACAGAAATCCGTCTAGTAATAGCCGCCAAATTATACAAAAAATTCCGAACCATAGAGATATGCACGCCCATCCATTAGATCCTCATAGTGGAGTACCAGCGGACAAAAGAGTTTTAAGCATACTAAGAAATAGTTTGGAAACGAAGCATCCGGAAGTCACTAGACAGAGGCCAATACCAGAACTCATAGTCATAGATGATGTAGATGACTCTGAGGTTGAAATAACAGATTTGACAAAGGAAAACGATATTGATTTAGTAGGAAGAAATGGCAAATCTAATACTAATAAAATAAATGCTCCCATGGGACATCAAATACACATGCCTAAAGCTATAGACTCAGTGTTAAAAGAATCAGATTATCAAAAAGTGGATCCAACTAATTTAGATCCAATGAGTAAATCTCCAGAAAATGATGTAGCTTCGAGGATACGAACGAAGGCAGAATTAAAAGTTATGCCTCCATCTCAAGATGGTCATTTGAAACCTGAAACAAAACTTGGTATACCTATAGGAAATCATGAAAATCTAAAGCCTACTCCAAAATCACAAAAACAACATCTTTTCAATCAAATACGAGAAGATCTTAGGTTGGAATCTGTTATTAAGACTGAAAAGCCAATCACGTCGTTAATACCAGATATAAAATCTGAGCCTATGAATATAGAGGAGATAGAAAAGGATGCAGTGATATCAATTAAAACTGAAAACTTTTTAGACACCGAGTGTATTTCTGAAAATAATACCCCGGAAGACTTAGATTGGGCAAGCGCTTGTGATAACTTTATGGAACAATTGAAAACAGGATGTCATAAAAAGAAGCCGCGTAGGAAACGCACTGAAACGATGGAACAAGAAACTCCAGCTAGAGATGAGAAATCTACAACTACAATTACAACGTCTGAAATAACTCCTAGCAAACCTATTCCCAATATTGTAATTAAACAAGAGCCCATAGATGCTGATGAAGTGGAAAACCAAATAGTGGCTGAAACTATAAATGATCTAAAACACCCTATCGACAATTCCTCTATACCTAAACCTTTGACCCAAAATAAACCAGATTTGAACAAAGTACCAGCTATTAGAGAACCTATTGTAAATAAACCGGAAATTAAAGATAATATCGGAATACAAAAACAAACTAATTTAAAAGAACCAATGGTCAATCAAAATTCAAGAAAAGATAATTTATCAAAATCATCGGTTACAAAAGATATTGAGAAGAGTGATAAATCTAAGAACAACAAAAAACATAAGGATGGCGAAAAATTCACAAGATCGCCCTTAAAGCGTAAATCAATGTCGGATAAAAGTGAGTCCTCTACATCTACAAGCAATACACCTATGAAGCACAATTTAAAACAAAAAGAACCACTAAAAACCGTCATAAAAGAAGAATCAGAGTCTACTGACGACGACGTACCGTTAATTAAAAGCAAGATGATAAAAGAAAAAGAACGTAATGAGCGCCTTAAATATGCTATGTTTAAAGATATGTCAGTTTATGTTAAATTAGAATGCTGTGATGTAGATGTTAGTAAATTTACAAAAAAGAACAATGATACAACCATAAACGATAAAGAAGAAAAATCTACTAAAGGCAAAGTAATTCGAAAAAATTCAAGATTGAAAGGGAAATCGTTATCTACAGATAAAACTAAAAATGATAAACGTAAGAATGATACAAGCTCTGAAAGTGAAGATGAAGACCTAACCGTAGCTAGCAGGCTGAGAGTACGTAAAACTATTAAGACAGAAGAATCCAAAACAACGTCTGTTAACAATAAAACTCCCGTAAAAGCGTCTCCCACGAAAAAACAAGATAATAATATTAGCAGTAGCGCCTGTTCTACTCCAGCTCGAAAAGCAGGTTTTGGAGATGGTTCCGATTTCCATCCAGGATGGGAAGAAGAGCTGTATAGATATAAGCGATCACTTCGCATGCCAAGCAGACTTATTGCTATTCCTCGAGGACGCTCCGGTGGACCTTTCGTTAAAGGCGCGAACACGTTATTTTCAAGGGGCTCTACTTCATTGCCTGACTTAGATCCAGCTCCACTTTCCCCAGCGCCGTCTTCGGCCCCCTCTGCAGCAACCGATGATTTGTACGCCAGACGTCCTGATAAGTCAACCCTAGACAGTGATCTTGATTCTAATTCTAGTTGCTCAGTTGTTCATAACAATAGACTCCATTCTGATTCTGAAGCATCCACCTCTACAGGGTTCTCGACGAAAATCAAAAAGAAGGGAAGTTCTATAGTGGATGTTCTCATGGAAAAGTATGGCAAGAAAGATGATAAGAAAAAATCGAAAGATAAAGAAGACAAACTTAATAATACACCTAAGATCATTCCGAAAAGTACCAACCCGACTGAATTACTACCGACACCTAGCTTAGGTCTCATGAAAAGCGGTACGAGAGGAATTTTGAGTGCAAAGAAAGAGAAATTGATGGAAGACATTTATTATTTGGGTGCATTTAGGAAAGAAACTGTGTCACAATTTAGAAATGCGTTTATTAATAACACAGATGGTCTTATGGGGGCTACAGAAGAATTTGCTCCGGTTGTATTAAAGTCTAGGACAAGAACAGAAAGTAGAGTTATTAAGCAACGAGCAACGATAAAAGAAGTGTTTGGAGATGAAAGGCCAGCATCAGCGCCACCGTCCTCGTGTAGAGACGAGGAAGAAGATGAAGTTAAAACAGACAAACCAGTAGAAATTAAGAAAGAACCAGAAACTAAAGCAAAAATCAAGCCTAAGAAAATCATGAAGGACAAAATGAAACGCAGATCTAGTTCTATACGAGACGGACTTAGGAGTACTAAGTCACTGAAAAGAAACGATGCTAAAGGTCGTCTCCTGCGCTTGAAGAAAAGAAATAATTTAATGAAATCTTTAGCAAACAAGAGAGTTAAAGATATTTCCACTCCAAAGATCAAAAAAGAAAAAAGTCCATCTCCAGACGACAAGGATGATAAGGATACCTCCAAAGAAGAGGGTAGTTCTCCGGGCACTACAGAAGGAAGTAGTAAAAGGCGGTTGAAACGTTTGTTTGGGAGAAGAAAATTCAGTTCTGGATTTGATTACATCCGCAAGAAGAAGAAAATCATCCGAAGAGACGATTCGATCAAACAAGCGCGCCGGCCAGCGGCGAAGCCTAGTCCTGAGTCAGTCCACGACATCCAGAAAGAGATCAAAGGCTGGTTTATTAACAAGAGCATCGGAGAATCACATCTTCACCGCGCAGCGAGATTGGGTTATACGGTAAGTTTCTGTTAAGTATAAAAATAAATGAAAATGTTGTTCAATTAATATTATTTGAACAGAGTAAAAAATTAAAAAGGGCTGCAGTATCATACAAGAAATACATTTTCTTAAGCAAAAAAGAAATCAACAATATTCTTGAAAAGTTCCTTCCAAAATTATTCAATCCAACCACATTTAAAATTTTGAACGATAATGTTCCATATCTGAATGTTTATCTTTGCATTTCAGGATTGCGTGGCGTACTGTCTGGAAAAGCTAGGGGCGGAGCCGACCGCAAAAGACAACGCGGGTTTCACGCCCTTACATGTGGCTGCCGCGAAGGGTCATGTTCGGATCGCGAGGCTGCTGTTACAATACGGGGCCAACGTCTCTGCTGCTGCGCAGGGAGGGATTAGGTAAGGCACATGACTATTTTTCTTGATGACGCCAGTAGCAGTATTAGGGGGATAGCTATAAGCCTTCGGCCTTAACCTCAAGGCTCAAGACCAAATTCAAGCCCCTTCCACAACGAAATCCTGGATCCGACACTGGATGACGCAGTAATCTTTGAAGTTGTTAAATAATCTAAATATAAGCACTATCTTTCTTGTACAACTGTTTTAACTTTCCGCTTAAAAGCCAACAAGTTTTTTTTGGTACACGTAAATTGACAATTTTTGTATCGAAGCCGACTACCTCATCATTATAGGTATACCAGTATTTCTCTTTAAAGTTGCAATTTATATTTCCAGACCTTTACACGAGGCATGCGAGAACAGCCGCATAGAAGTAATCCGCCTACTGCTTTCTTACGGAGCGGACCCCCTGCTCGGAACGTATGCGGGACAAACGCCTGAAGAGCTCGCGGAGGGACCAGCGGCCAAGCTTCTTCGACTGCATATCGCGGACGTTCAGGGCACGGCCTCGGAGCCGTGGGTGTTCCCACCACCGACGGCTATCATTGGTTAGTTACCATCATCCTATATGGCTGAACGCCTATTTTACTAATTAAATAAAAAAGGCTTTTAGCCTTTTAGGCGTCAACAGATGAGGCGAGCCCTAAAAAAGAGCTAATAGGGCTTGAGTCTTTTGGATCACTAAGCAGACCCCCTAAATACTTTTATCATCACATATCATAAACATAATAAACTAGCATATTGAGCTGTTTTTAACAAACACAACAACATAGATGGGGGCATTAGGGACGAAGCGATTATCCAGATTTGACAAACGTTTATGAAAAAGAAAGATGATAACGATTTGTGCAAGATTGCCCCATTTAATATCTATTTATTATTGCAGACAAGGAAGAGCTCGGGTGCGACGCGCTAGCCTCCCCGCCGCCCGCGACGCCACCGCCGCCCCCGGACGCGACCATCGAGATCCAATGCACGGAGGCGCCGTTGCCACCGTTCTACAGTCTACGGCCCGCGCCTGGCCAGCAGTCCGACGGGCTGTGGTGCCTGCTGCAGGACATCACCAACTTATTACAGGTGTGTATCTATGGTTCTAAATGTTATATGCTAAAAGGCTTGGCAGACTTATCAATTCATGAATTATGAATATTATGATGTAAAATCATAAAATAAATTTAAACAAGTGGTGTAAAACGTTTTTGTATATAAATAAATAAATATCTACATATTAGCGAGAATTATGTTCTTGATACAGTCAGTTCATTTATTGTCTCGTTGTCAAACGAATCATACAGTTCTACATTATATATATTATAATAATAATCAAAATTGAGGTAACTATAATGGTAGTATGTACCTACTGGTTCCCTATAATTTAGAAATATTCCATAAAAAAGTTACAGTTGCAATCGACGTGTTTTTTTAATGCATTGCGTCTATTTCACGTTTGGCGTTTTCTGCACATTTCACTACTTTGTGTGCACTGTATTGTCCATTGTAGGGGTACCATCGTTATAGATGCGTCATCCCTGGCATTGTCTCTCTTATGCACAAACACAAACAGAAGAATGTTTTTCAAAGTTGCTAATTTGCATCATATTATTTACAGATAAAATCAAAAGACAGCCTGCTGAAGCAGATCCACTGCGGCTCAGGATCGCCGAAGGAACTGCTTCGCGAGATCAGAACCCAGGAGTTTCTTGAACGGGCACAGTGCCACCAGCTATTGTGCGCGGGCGAGAAGGTGAACGTGCGAGCGAGCAAGGTGGCCCTCGTCAGGGTCACTGACAAGCTGCGACAGCTGCTCAAGGTCGAGACTGTCCTTGTTAGCTGACACCATCAGTGCTCGCAGAAGTGCAAGTGTGTAACATGAGCATAATTTACCTACCTAAGACATGCAGAAAAGACGAGAGTTCAAATGGCATGCTGGTAATACGCGTAGCGGAAGCGTCTTCGTAAGGAGAGAAAGCGGGGCATATGTATGCCCTCAGTATTGCACGCAGGAACGTTTAAAGCAGGAAAACCAGCATTATAAGATAAATAAGCAGGAGCAGGAAGCAAAATTCGCGGTCACTCACATGGCGGCCGCGCCAGCAAGGTTCACCCCGCTATCTACAACGCGAGGTGCAAGACATCTGCCTGGTTTCGTCTAAAGCACTTAAGCCATTCACGTCCTTTTAGAGGACCAAACGGCTCAACGAGATCTTAATACTTCGACTGATTATTTTAATCTTAACAAAGCTGTATCTCATTTAAGAACAAATAATTTCTTTAAATTAAAGTGTAGGGCAGCCGTTAACTTATAATTTGTGTTCGTGGTTGTTTAGTTATTCTAATTAACAATGTGTATATAGTGTATATATAGTTGTAGTAATTTGTAAAAAATTGGTGCTACCTACTCATAAAAACATATGTGGTGAATGGTGTATATTGGACTAGATAGATAGGTAAATGAAGTGATTGAAGCGGAAGTTTGATAATAGTTAGAATAATATAATTTTAAAATAATATAATACTTGAAATAACGAAATAAAGTTACCACAGTCTAGGATCAGACATTAGCATATACCTATCTTAAATGTGTGTGCAATAATAATGCTTGGTATATTATTAATATCTGTAGGCTTGAGTGAGGATTTGGTGCAGAGGTATCAGTCACAGGGTTGGATAAAAGCCTTAGCACATGATTGCTGTACTTAAAATACAAAGGACATTAGCAAGTGCAATTCATAGGTATTGTATGCGACTAGATAGGTTGTGAGCAGCTCCCGCCCTGCAGTGTCCACTGTTTGGGGCTTCCAACACTTTACCCTTGATATTATTTGACTAATACATCACTGACACTGTTATATTTTTAAAATGTTAAAATTATAAATTAAAATCATCATTTATTATTATGAGATTATTCTATTAATTTCTTTTCAATAGTGAATACATTGTTATGTTTGCTATTATTATAATAATATCCCAATATGTTAATTATTGTACAATTAATTTACAATTACTTGTAACAGTTATGTTTTTATTTATACAGTTCTGTAAGATATTAGGAAAATTTATTAAAGCATATCGCAAAATATTAAGTCTGTAAATAAGATGGATTGTAAACAGAATACCTATTTTTAACTTATTTTGGAGCTCTATCTTGTCTGAATAGAACCAATGAGAGACTATTTGGTATTTATTTAGCCTGGAAATAGTATTTTGGAACATTGTATGGATGGTAGCAGTTTTTACTCTGTATTTTAAGACCATGTTCCGCCCTATCTACTTATTCCTTGGAAATAGTTGAAACGAAGAAGTACATGAATAATCTGTGATGAAACTTAGAAGGACTAGTAAACGCGGGATTTGGTATGAAAACTAAATGTAATAATTGTAACTGACAATTTCTACAGTGTGTATACTTTTCTGAATGGATACATTAATACCTGTCTGTACCTACTTTAAGTATTATTGTAATTATTGACACCGTCTGGTTGATAACATAAAAAATAAAAATGTGAACAATTCAGAATAAAAGGTTTTTCATTTTCATAGGTCAATAATTAAAAACAACAGAGGGTTTAATTTACAAACGAAGGGGTAGTAACCTGTGGAAACCGAATTTGAATAAATTTCCCTATAAATATTTTAAAAAGTACAAGTAAGTAAAGTAAAAGTTAATACTTATAAAAAGATTTTCTCAAAGGTAAGTATTGCGACGGTAAAATATTAGGGTTATGAGTTTGGATTTAAACCTAAAAATGTTCTTGCCTCGCAAATATTTAAAGTCACATGTAATTTGAGCATTTAATAGAAATGAAACGATAATTCTACTTACAGTTTACAAACAACGCAATAGAAGTTGCGTTTCAGGCCTTGTCGTTATCCTCTCCATGGTGGACTTAACTTCTTAATACACTTCGCGGTGTTATTAAATTAAAATAAATAGTTCTCGTATTCCAGAATATATTTATTTCATTTGCAAATTAACGATAAACAGTAACGATAAATTTAAACGTCTGAAACGTCATAGCGCAGATGATGGTCATAGTGTAGTGTAGGCGCTGGGCTACAATCGCGAAAATCGAAGTTCGTAAATTTTAAGTAACAAGATCGTACCATTTTGGGTCACTCACAACCAACTCACAACACAGCTGCGTAACGTCAAAAACAGCTGATAGAAATGTTCTGTTATGGTTCTGTCATAAATTTTCGTTATCCGCCTCTCTGTCACTCTTGACTATTCGGGCGGGTCGAATTTTTAATGATGATGGTTATAAGTTAGGTCATAGTGTAGTGTGTATAGGTAAATACTAAATTAAATAATAGACTTGTAAGAATCTTTGTTTGCCTCTCTTTCAATCGTGGTTGCTAGAAGCGGAGGGAAACATAGATTATGGGTTACAAGTCCTTTTTCAAAACGCGGCCTAAGTTACATATAAATTATAATATAATATACAGCCATATGGAGTTAGACCACGTCGACCAAGATAAGTCTGCAGCGATTTCAATAGCCCAGACTGTGCAAGTGGTATTTTAAACGTCAAACTTTTAAGAAATTATTACGTAAAAAAATGTATAAATACACTTGCACAGTAAAACGTAAATGTTCCTGGAGATAATGATAAGTATACTCTAGCACACCAACTTTCTCAGTGGAAAAAGGCAGCGAATTAAAAAAAAGTAGGCGCAAAGAGGTGAATTCCTGTAGAAAATTCGATTTCGCGCCTTTTTCTACTGAGAAAGTGTGTGTTTGAGTTAATATCATATAATTATATGATACATATGAAAATGAAACGTCGTAACGAGTTGTTGACTGTCTCAAATTCTCGATGAATATTCGAATCGATACCACGTGAATGAAATGAACGAACTCTATAAAAACATCGGTCGCATCACTAGCGATACTGTCAATGTGGATGTTTTGTCTCAATGGTGTCAATTGAGAGATATCCGGGTTCTAACGACTGCAAACGATTATAACTTGTTTTCAAAGTATAAGTTAAAAATAACGAAAAAATCTAAACTATTTCCTTATTACGGATACTTTCTACGAAATGAAAAGTACTGCGATTACAATATAAAGAGTATATAACGGACCGGATGGCAACCAATTTACCATGTTGGTAAATGTAATGTTGCCAGTAAAAGGACACATACTCAAGAAGGAGGTAAAATAACCCCGAATAATTTTGAAGTCAAGACGGATTTTGCGTACAATACGTTTTCTAGAAACCATTTATAATAAAAACTGATGGTTAAAACTTTATTGTACGTAAGACTTTAGTTACTTATTTTTTATTTCTTTGTTTGAGTCAACATTGGAGTTGACAAATTATGTGGAGCTGAATATAAATTTTTGGCAACACAGCTCGTTACCGTTGATGACGGAATGGGCGAGGCTTGAGTTTACCTTGTTATGTTTTTGTAAGTTCTTTTAATTTTAACAGTTTTTCTAAAAAAAACATGTGTAAATAAGAAGGAAATATTTTTAAAGGTTTTGAGGTTTTTATTGTAAGTTATTTCCTAAGGTGAGAAAAGCTCGTTTTTTGTGATGGGTTTATGTTATGTTTCTTGTTTATTAACCGTTGTTTTTGTTCCAGCAGAAAATGAAGAATATATTGTTACTGTTAGCAGTAACGAGTTGCGGTTACGGGCAACTGGATCCTTATAACCAGAACTTCCCGCCGCAACAATTTCCCTCTGACAATACGCAGAACGGCACATATCGTTCTAATCCTCAAATACCGTACGGCAGTTTCCCAGTCAACCAAGATTACCAGCAGTCACAAAGTACGTTTTATAACGAAGGCTTCGACTCGGACCCCTATCGTGATGGTGACAATGAAGTGGACCCGCAGAACACCGCTAGTTACTACGCAGGTTTAGACTACGAAGAGAGGTACAAATGTCCTCCCAATTGGATTCGATTTAGAGAATCTTGTTACCGCTTTACGAAGTCGCCCAACCGGCCGCGGAACGACGCCCGGAAGATCTGCCAAGCTTACGAATCAGACTTAGTAGCAGTGAATACTCCAGAGGAACATGGATTTATCATTACTACTCTAATGAAAATAGATCCTCAAAAGGGTTCCTGGTATGTTGGAGCGCACCAACAGTCACCGGGATACTGGTCTAATGATTTAGATGGTTCTCAGCTGTCAGGTCTTGAAAATGCTTTTTTTGAAGATGTCACATCCATTTACAACAGCTACAATTTGCTGCCCCGGGATTACTTAGTATACAAGTTCTCCCAACATGATGGTCGCTGGGGTCTATCTGCTGTAGAAGGTACTCAATATTATCATTTTATTTGTGAAGGTCAGCCTCAAAGGTTAAAGTTTCTAATGGAGGATACTAGATCCTTTACCTATGGCTTAGATGTTTATGATCCAGAGAGAATTCCGAGGGGACCTTATTTTACAAAAGAGCCAGTTGACACAATATATGACCCTCTCCGCAGCAACTTTGTGCAGCTGACTTGTGTGGCTGGAGGATATCCCACTCCTGTGTATAAGTGGTTCAGGGAAGACTACCAAGTTGACAGCCCTGTATTCACTGAAATCAACCCACTGGATGATACTAGATTTATTGTAAGTGGTGGAACATTGATGATTTATTATCCAGATGCGGATAAAGATAATGCAAAATATCATTGCACTGCTTCAAACAAATATGGTGTCATCCGCTCTGAATCGGTCCGACTCTCATTTGGATTTATTAGAGAGTTTAATCAGAAAAGACCTATGGAGAGTGGCAAACAATACTGGGGTAAAGTCATGTACTGTGATCCTCCATCTTACTATCCGTCTGTGAATTTCTTATGGGCTCGTAATTATTTCCCAAACCTTGTAGAAGAGGACAAGAGAGTGTTTGTGTCTTCAGATGGTGGAGTATACTTTTCTGCCCTCGAATCTATTGATAACGGCAATTACAGTTGTAATGTCATGAGCAAAGTTTCAGACATGGGTCGCAATGGGCCATTTTTCTCACTGTCTGTGTTTCCCCATTCTGATTATCAGCAGCTTAAATTCCCCAACAATTTTCCCAAGCTGTTTCCGGATGCTCCAGTTGTCGGTCAGGAAGTTAGATTAGAATGTGTTTCATTTGGATATCCAGTGCCTTCATACAATTGGACCAGGAAGAATAGTCCTATGCCAAGGCGAGCAAGGCTAAGTAATTACGATCGCGTTTTGACTATTTCCAACGTCGGCGTAGAGGATGAGGGAGAGTACATTTGTGACGTCAGCAACGACCGGGCGCGCATATCTAACAGCGTGTTTTTAAAAGTACAGGCAGAACCTAACTTTACTATACCATTAGCTGACAAGCATGTTGACAACAAGGGTGAGCTGCATTGGAATTGTGAAGCCTTTGGTATCCCAGATGTCAACTACACTTGGTGGAAAAATGGCAATAAACTTTCTATGGAAACTTTGGACTTAGAAGACAGGGACCGATATATAATTCAGGATAATGTGTTAACTATAAAGCACTTAGATCCTGCAAGGGACCCTGGAATGTACCAGTGTGAAGCAAAGAATCAGTTGAAAGCGAGATATTCCACAGGGCAGCTGAGAGTATTATCATTGAAACCATCATTTAAGAAGAGACCCCTTGAATTAGAAACATATGGCTCAGAAGGAGGAAATGTCACTTTGAGATGTAATCCAGAAGCGGCACCTAGACCATCATTTACGTGGAAGAAAGATGGAAATGTAATAGGTGCTGGTGGAAAACGATTTATCACTGAGAATGGGAATCTGATCATCAGACAAATTTCCAGAGATGATGAAGGAATATATACTTGTGTTGCCAAGAACCAGTACGGGTCTGATGAGAGTAGAGGAAGACTGATAGTTTTACGCGCTCCCCGATTCCTCGTACGTCTACCTCCGCGCGTAACAACGCAAGTTGGTCAAGTAATCTTTTTACATTGTAGCGCTGAAGTTGATACACTCTTAGACACCGCTTACCTCTGGAATCACAACGGCATACGCATGAAGGAAGCAGCCGATCTTTATGCTGACAAAAGAATTAAAATTGATGGTGGAGAACTCACCATTTATAATGTCAGTCTTTCCGATGTCGGCGATTACGAGTGCATTGTTAAAGCAGCTATCGGCCGCATATCCAGCCACACACAACTGCGAATCGAGGGTCCGCCAGGTCCTCCGGGCGGTCTGCAGATTTTGAACGTTTTGAAAAACACTGTGACCCTCGAATGGACCGACAGTAATTCTAACGGGCGACCGATCACTGGCTACGCGATCACCGGTCGCACCAATTGGAACTCTACATGGAATACCATTGCGGAAAATATCGCCAACGTCATGGAGGTAGATCGTTACAACGGGCGCAAGCGAGCGGTCGTCCCCGTCACCCTGCATCCGTGGTCGGTTTACGAATTCAGAGTTCAAGCTATAAACTTCCTCGGAATCGGCAAACCTTCAGCACCCAGTCCACAATTTTCGACGTTAGCTGACAAACCTTATCAAGCACCCGCGAACGTCGGTGGAGGTGGAGGCAAAATTGGTGATCTTACAATCGCCTGGACTCCTCTGCCGAAGCATTTGCAGAACGGACCGGGAATACATTATAAAATATTCTGGCGTAGAAACGGATCCGAAGTGGAATTCCAGTCCCTCTTGCTAAAGGAATATGGGAATGTTGGCAGTCATGTCGTGCGTATAGTGCATCAGTATTTCTACACTCCGTATGATGTTAAAGTACAAGCTTTTAACGACTTGGGCGCGGGTCCTGAGAGCGAAATAGTTACTATATACTCTGCCGAAGATATGCCTCAGGTTGCTCCGCAGTTGGTATCGGCACTTTCGTACAACTCTACGTCACTCAACGTGACTTGGAGCCCGATAGACCAGTCTCGTGAGAGGCTTCGTGGCAAGCTCATCGGCCACCGTCTGAAGTACTGGAAACAGTCCAACAAGGAGGAGGAGTGTATCTACTATTTGTCCAGAACTACGCGCGCCTGGGCCCTCATTGTCGGGTTGCAGCCTGATACATACTACTTCGTAAAGGTATGTACCATCACGCTCCGCGATTGTTGCGCAATTTAGGGTCCTGGCTAAATTGGTTATTCAATACTATGCTGTAGAATATCCAATTTAGCAAGAACCCTAAATGGCATAACAATCCCGTGTAGTGACTGTACCTTGTGTACCTATTTAATGAATCTAATAATAACGTTAAATTCATATTTGAATTATTGAGCATTGATTTATTTGTATGTTCGATAACCAATACAGTTCAACAGCCCATATTTCGTTTTTGGATATAGTACATTGTAGGAGAGGACGGAAAATCGCTAAAAGATGGACGAGTGAGTTCGAGGGCCGACACGTTAGTGGAGGCACTCGAATAATACGAGTCCATCTTTAGCGTTTCCGGCCGAGGCATTACATAGTGCTTTTCACGACTACTGCGAGGAAATAAGAAAACATTTGCATAACTATAAGTACTAGCCCGCGATTTCTCTGGTAGCAAATTACTAGCCATTGCCTGTACTGTCTCTTGAATTTCGGTAGGCGTAAGAATATCATTTTCTTCACTAGAAGAACTCGTTTTTATAGCGAGCGTAGATACGAGTTTCTTATATTTTTTAGTCAAACATAATTTACACTATCCAATTCAGTAGGTATTTTCAGATCCCGCCTTTTTTTACTTTTTTTACCACTTTTAAGAGGCGTTTTTCTGTTATTTGCTTCAAACCGACTCTAAAATTAGAAGCGTTTTTGCTAATAAAACCACAAACAGCTACAAAAGTAAAAAACGCCTTAAGCGTGAACTGAATGGATAATTGTTAAAAAAAATGAAGTGAATGGTTTTGATATTTCTTTTTTTTTTTAAACAAGAAATTGGTGCTATAAATAACCTAATTTTATTTTTGAAGGAAAAAGTTGCGCAAAAAAAGACCTTTTATTGATTTTTATGTTTTAAATGATACTCATTGCTGTAGCGAACTGTCACCAATGACAGATGATGACAACAATGAAACATTGTAGTAGTGGTGCTTCAGGTGCTACAGCTATTGCCTACTTTCCAGCTTGGTTTTAGACCATCTATTGCCAAATTTCCGAACAGTGGCGTGAAAATATATTTTTAAGCGCTTTCAGAAGCGTTGTTGGAGGCCTAGCGTTAACCCCTCGTATGCTTAGACACGGATCCGTGCGTGTGAATTTAAATATATTGTTTTAAATGCCAAGGTCACTTTTTCAATGATTATAATTGACAGGCCGCATACGAGGGGTTAAGGCTTGTGACGGGCCCGGGCTTCTGTAGAATTCAACGAGAAAACGCTAGGATTCAGAGAAATAATTTTGTTTTGACCTTCTTTTGTTACGGATGCACCATTAAACTTCCAACTTGAGATCTTGTTACGTAAGAAAAACGAATGTCTGATATTGTTTTAGGTAATGGCATTCAACTCAGCGGGCGAGGGTCCGGAGAGCGAGCGCTACCTGGAGCGCACGTACCGCAAGGCGCCGCAGAAGCCCCCGGCCTCCGTGAACGTGTGGGCCGTCAACCCGAGCACGGTGCGCGTTGTGTGGCGTTACGTGCAACCCACGGATGAGGAAGAGCCGCTTATTGGCTACAAGGTCTGTATCTCTCCCCTCTCTCCCCTCTCTGCCCTTTTCCCAAAAGACAGTATTTTGACTTTCGAGGTGGAGCCTTTTTGCGCTTTTGTAGCCAATAGATGTTGTGGTACGCGGTTTATTATCACATTGATGCGGGTTCTCACGCTGCAAGTTGCCGTTTTCCATCAGGCGAGCCGTAGGTATGCTTGTGTTGTGTGCTACCATTGTAGTAAAAAAAAACTCAAAATGTCGAGCGACCGCGGAGTTTCAATACCGCTTCGAAATAATAACCATTATTATCATCGTTACACCACCCGAGAGTCGTCAACATACAGATGTAGTGCGTAACTGTTTTAACATCGTATTTTCACGGAAACGTACGAACGTGTCTTGTTATTTCAGCAGTCTCGGTACAAAAGTATTGAGGTTGACTGAAGTAGCATGACAAATACAAACGTTTCCGAGAAAATACGATGGAAAACAATTATACACTACATCTGTAAGCTTCTACGATGATCGGTGCACTGCTTTCATTCAATCGTTCCCTGCGATCCTGACCAGATTATCCTATCAAGTAATGGACTGAGCTAAATTAAATGGGAGCCAAGTCCAGACGACTTAATACACCTATAGGTACTTGTGGTTTTGTCAACCTGAGCTAGCGTGTCTAATGTCACTGTATCCTCATTGGCTGCAAGGTCAGTGCGATTTATTCGGCGATTAGTTACCATTGTACTCGGTAAACTGATCATTTGCAAAGTAAACTTTATGTCAATGGAAAAAGGTCTAATATTTATCACTTATGGCCTAGTGGCCATAAGTGATAAATATTAGTTATAGTTATAGTTAAACAACTGTTTAGTTCGTTGATTGAGTGAGAAGTGAGATTTGTCTAGCAAGGTGGGCGCCTAACAAACAACTACACAGAGTATTTCTAAATTCGTGGTCTTATTTAGTGCGTGGATAAAACGACCGCTTTTTCTTTAATAATCTTAAAATGCCCAACCTCTCCTCACTAAAGTTGTAAACCATGTATTGGATGGCTACATGTATTCAGTATACACCGTGTCCAATAAGTTCGAATACAGTTATGATCCTTAATAAAATAAATTTACGCGTAGTTTATGTTATGAAAATTATATTAAATGAAAGCCACATTTATATACAATATTTACAACAAATGTTTTGGAATAACTCCACCTTTAACTTTTTTTACAAGTTTCAAACGTTTCTCAAAAGAGTCACAAGCGGCACGCACCGCATCCATCGGCATATCGTCCCATATTTGCATGATAACCTTTTTAAAATGGCTCAGGTTTGCGACTTTATAATTATTTAGTTTCGAGAGCATGTATGACCATACGAAATAATCTAGTACGTTTAAATCTGGAGAACTTGGTGGCCATTCAGTTTTCGGCAAAAAATCGGTCAAATTAGCCTTGCACCAAGCTTGAACAGCGTTTGCCGTATGCGACGGAGCTCCGTCTTGTTGGAAAACATAATAATCGTCTCCAAACATATTTTTTAAATTTGGGGCAACATTTTTCTCCAAAACCTCCGATTTATAGTATGCCGCATTGATTTTGACGCCTTTATCAATAAAAACTAGAGGCAGTTTGCCCCTCTTACAAAGAGCACCCCAAACCATCACTGATGGTGAGCTCTGGAACCTAGGCACATTCTTTTCATACTCTGGAATGTCTTCTATCCGTGCTGCCCACAACCGGTCGTTCTGGGCGTTATGAGGCTGCTCTAACACAAAGAGTTTCTCGTCTGAGAAAACAAATTCGTCACCTGCGTGCCAAGAAAGTATGGTGCTACATCTTTCTACTCTCTTTTTCTTGGTTGCATCTGAAATGCCATGTACTTTTCGTTTTTTATAAGCATGACATCCTAGATCTTTTTTCAATATATTATGTACAGATCCCCTGGAAATTTTCAGATCAGCAGCTAATTTTCTAATAGATCGGTGTTTTTTCCGCCGAATTCGCTCTCTTATAGCCTGTACCACTTTTTCAGTTCTAGCTGAGCGGGGCCGACCGGATCTTTTCCTGTCCTCTGTAGAAGAGATCTCTTTATACCTTTGTATAGTAGTATAAACCAGATTCCGTTTAATTCCATGCGGTTGTAACGCCTTGAATATAGCACATGGCCTGTCGCCTTTAAGGAATTTTCTAATAATTTGTTCACGAACGTACTTCATCGTGTATTCAAGCCAAACTAAAAATACGTGACTCATGAAATTATAGTACTATGTTTATGTCAATATACTTTTTAAATTAAAATAAGAATTTTATAGCCAGCGATCCGTATGTCTATACAGCAAGTGCTAAAAGTTTGTATTCGAACTTATTGGATACGGTGTATAAAACAAGTAGACATGCAAAACCGAAGAAGCAAGAACGGATGAATGCTATCTGACAATAAGGGCCCCCCTATCTCCTCTGACGGGACGTCCGAAGTATTGTGTGTTGTCTAACTGACCGAAATCCATATATGCTATTATTATTACAAATAGCTGTGACCACACGAGGTGAATTGGAGTCCACCCCAATTAATAATGAGTTTCACCGAAGGTACGAAACCCGAAGCGCGCGCGCCGGAAAATTACCCCTCATACCATCCAGACTTGCGAAATCAAAAAAACTCGCGCACGTCATGGGTCGCAAGGTTTATAATCACCTCCCAGGCGAAATAATTGCTGCTCCTAGTGCGTCAGTATTTAGAACAAAATTGAAAAACTGGCTTGTCGAGCAGGCCTTCTATAATCATAACGAGCTATTTTGCTTTAATGTAGGATAAGATTATACATATCCTGTTGTACTGTATTTATTTTCTTGTGTTAAATTGTAAATTATGAATATTATATACATTATGTACATATTATGTACTTAAGTGTTAAATGTATCGTGACATGTAATATGATATTACCAATAAATATGATTATGATTATTATGAAGTCTTCAAATTAAAATCTGCATCCGTGTCTGATTGGTTCCTTATCATTTTCCAGGTGCGAGTATGGGAAACCGACCAAGACATGAGCACAGCGAACGACACCATTATACCCGTGGAGCACAAACTCGAAGCATACGTCAACAACCTCATACCCGGCAAGACCTACAACCTCCGAGTCCTGGCCTATTCCAACGGAGGTGACGGCCGTATGTCCTCTCCTCCAATAACTTTCCAAATGGGTGATTACCACAGCGACTCTCTAGGGTATTACGTAAGGGGCAACTCTGCCCACAAAACAAGCTTAGCTTTAGGATCTCTTTTCTCAGTATTTCTAGGTCTCTCGGCCTTAAGATGGCTGCTATCGTGATGTCTATTCTGTCCTTATTTTGCGTAGCTGTAGTAATTAAGGTCTGATTATGATATTATTGCAATAGACTTATACCTATATTTTTACATTAAAGTTTTAAGCTATATTTTTGTACTGAAAGACGGAAATTGATAAATATTTCTTTATTTGCACAACTTGCAAGGTTGTGAATTATCCCGCCCATTTTACTCGACATTTTATATATTTTAATTTTTTTTATAATTTACTCTTTTACTGCTTTCTTAGCTTTAAATAATTTAGTCTCTCATGCACTATATACTTTCTAAGTTAAGCTAGAATAACTTACTATTTTAACTAACATTCCAAGTCGATTTTCTATTGACAATAAGCCAGCCAGGATAAAATCTCACTACCTAATGATCTAAGACTAATGATATTATGTATATGGAAGTCCATATCACAATTTTGATTTAGATGTAAGAGATGTATGTAAATATTTTGCAATGTGTTGTTTATACATTTGTTTAAAAGAAATGCATTTTCGCTGCTACGACGTAGACTGTCAAGTTTTAATATTATTATTTTTTACTTCTACAATCCGAGCCATTTTCTTCGTTTAGGATATAAGCTATTTTCAATTCAGTTACACGCATAATGACATATTTTCGCGTAACGTCACCCGGTCCCAGTATCTACATGGGGTCTCTATTGTTTCCCAAATAGTTTTAAGTCATAATGTGTTTGTCCGAATTTTCGTTAGTCATAATTGGTTTTTCTCAGAAACGTGTAATATTTCAGGATTGCCATAAAACAAACCTAACCTAACCTAACCCATCTATAGAATAACCTTACGAAAATCCTGAAAAGTTAGCGGTTTCAGTTTTATGACTAACTATAATATGTCAAACAGTACATTATGACTTAAAACTTTATGGGAAACAAAAGGACCCCATCTACATGTCATCCGCAAACTTTCATGTCATTAACAATAGAGGTGACAACTGGGTGTCATCTATTGGGGATTAGCATGTCGAGAAAGTTGAGCACTGGGACATTACCTTACGCTAAACAACACCTGTCCACGAAATGCAGTTTAGTGACTATTGCGTATCGTGCCGCGTAGTCAAAATCAAAATATTATCATTATGCGTCTAATTGCCTTTTCTATAATAATTATGGTCATATGTATAGTACAAACTACAAAGTGATGAAGCGAAGCTTATTTGTTACGTACAGTCAGAATCAAATGAGTGGTGATCAAATATAATTGCAACACATCGTTATGATCCATAATTCTTTGATATGTAATGGTGTGTTGCAACATTTTTGGCTACTTTAGCAGTCAATTCATTTGACGCTGACTGTATCAGGAATTACGGAAGGTTTTTGTTATCAAGAAAGAAAAAAAAACAAATTTTTCATATGCTAAAACAAAACTAAATATTCGCAACTCTAGCTGGAAAGGCCACCCCAGTGAACACTGCTTTTTTCAACTTAAAATATAGATAAAGAATGTAATTAAAAATTGCCTTAAACATGTTGAAATCTTTGTACGTAATGTTTAAAATTAAAAGTTTCGTGAAATAAATGTTTTTATACTTGAAACTTTGTTTGTCTTTGAAGATAGAGTTAGACGTCATCAACTCCAAGCCACAAATTGCACGTAAACAACCCGTTGGGATAACTAACATATCAAGTCGTAGCGTGTGGGGCACGAAATGTACCTATGTCTTTATATCAAGTCAATCGCGGTGAATATGGCACCAGTAGGTATACTAGGTATTCAGTACCTACTATGTATCAGCTATGCACTTATCAGTTTACATTAGGGTGGTGTTCAATTCCATCAAATTTCTTTGTCCAATATGCATTTCGTCTCACATTTAATAATGGATATATCCGCCAATGACGGATATCCGCACCGCAGGTCCAACGCCAAAGACGAATTAATCCGTCACAGACTACAGAGCAACATAGACCTACGTGCATGCGCATAAAGTTCAATTTTAGTTTTGACACTTCGGTAACGTGGCGTCCGTGTGACAGCTTTTGTTGACACGGCGTCGAAAGGGTTAATGAGAGAGTGAGACGCACTAACATTGGACAGGTGGAATACCATCCTTAGAAGCGAGGTAACGGTAACCAGTAATAAACTTTGGGTTTTCCGGTAATATCAACCGGTACGGTATTGTACTGTAAGGTTTTCTTTTGTGCAATGATGGTTAAATAAATAAATTAACGTTGTTGCAAAAAAATTCCTATTTTAGCTTTCTTCAAATTAAGAATAAATACTCATCATGGGTCCTTGTTTATTACTAATGCCGATACCTAAGGGGCCCGCTGATTAACAGTCCGCCGGACGGTATCGGCCTGTCAGTTGTTCGGAACTGTCAAAATTTTGTTCTGACAGGCCGATACCGCCCGGCGGACTGTTAATCAGTAGGCCCCTTATTCTTTTATCTTATAGTAAATGTAAGGAAACCCTTTTATTTCTTCAAATATGTATTCATCTAAAAACTAAATATAATTATTGTAGTTTCTTATATTTAACTTTACGTTTTAAACAGTTGGCATCCACATTAAGGGACAAACCTCCATCCAAAGATTTTCGCTTTAACGCGCTGTCTTCTATAGGCTGCACATGCTTCAAAGGCAGGAGACCCACAGCGTACGGAATGTCATCATCTAACGTGGAATCTATTGTAGACTCATTGTTGGGTTCATTTTCTTTATTCATGTCGATTTTATTCTCATCTTTCCATCCAGATGTTGACGGTGCTGTGAGATCAATAACTGCATCGTTATATCTGGATTCTGGTTCATGATTATCATTAGTTTTTGAATCGCTGTTGTTCACGTGGTCATTTTCAGTTTCTTGGGCGTTCATATCCATATTATCGTCCCATTGTAAGCCACTTGAAGTTATACTGGCAGTAATATCATCTGGAGGCCGGGTATTTTCAACAGCCACCTCATTGTCTCTAGTTTCGTTCGGAAAAGCATTGCTAACATTCAACGCATCGCCGTCAAATTCAGCTTTGTGATTTGTTTCCCCCCTTTCAGCTTCGTTCACGGAATGGTCATTGTTTGATGTGATACCCATATTCTTTTCAATATTCATTAAATCGTTCATAATTTCATCTCTCCCTGGACAAGGTTTTTCTAATTGACTGTTAATGTCGAAAGAACTATTATTCAGACTCTGTTTAGGAGTGGACATTAGGCAATCTAAACCATCATCTTTAAAGTCGCTAGCTTGAGGAAGCTGAAGGCTGAAGTCGTAGCAATCTTCGTTTCTTCTTAAGTCCTCTTGCAGATTAAATTGCTGACTCATATTTTCATCCAAGTGGGAGTTTTTCGTGTCAAGCAGGGACATGCTAAAACTAGTGTCCAGAGCGGTGCTCGTAGGGCACAGCTGCTCCATTGCTCTCGCCTCGTTGAGGTGTTGTTCTTGATAATATTTTTTGACATCATCACTCATAGATTTCGTGAAGAATTGCATGTCTCCCTCGATCCCCGAAAAATCGTGTGACGGATCATGATCCATAGAATTATTATTCTGCATACGTTGATCTAGAACTACATAATTCTGTTGGTCACCAAACGAGTCTAAATTATCTGGCAGGATTGCGTTCAGACTGTTTATAGAATCTTCGTGGTTGCTGAATTGTACGGCATCTTTTTCAAATTCGGCTCCCGAATAACTCTTATTTCCGGACATCAACTCTCCTCTTTCTATAGATTTGGACAAATCATCGATACTTTTGATTTCACTCGGATCCGCAACCTTTTCAATGATGTTAGGCTGCTCGATAACTTCATATTGAATCTCGCTGCTCTGTACCATGTCAAGAAGAACTTGTTCGTTGACGTTGATATAGGATCCGTCTCCGGATTCGAAGAGTATGGGCAGATCGGTGGGAAGTCCGGCGCTTTTTAAGGCATCAACGTACTGGGACATGGCATTATTGATGTTGCTGTTGGAATCACTGGCAGAGCTTGTGGTCGTAGTGTTGACGTATGAGGAGATTCCCTCTGACCGCATGGGGTGTTCTTCAGGGTACGAGATGGTAGGATCTAAAACGTTGGAGGAGACAGTTTGGTCCATGTACATGAGGTCGTTGTCAACGCCCATGTAGTTGTGAGCGCTGGTGGATTCAGGGCCGCAGATGCTGTTAACCGCCTGGGAAAGCGTCACCCTGTCCATGTAGTCCTGGAAATTAAACAGATGAAGTTATTGTCGAAATATTTGCCGATGGAACGTAACGCCTAGTGATGAAGGAAGAAACGCAGAGACGTATGTAATGTGCGTTTTGCGGTTCAAGCTTTAAAGGTTAAAGTAATGTCAGATGCATTGGCAGTGAAACGATATATAAACAACTGTTACTCTGCCGGATCATCACATAAAAATTTCTTGGATTTGGGTAAAAGTCGATCGAATGTGAGCATAAACTGCAGTCTGAAGGTGTAGTTATATAAAAGACAAGAACGGTCTAACCTGCATGTGCCTGGTCTGTAAATGCTTGAGCTGGTGTATGGCCTTGCGCGAGTCCTGCTCGCGGCGCAGCAGGGCGCGCTCGGCGGCCCGGCGCAGAGGCCCAGAACTCTCCCAGCCCCCGGTGCGCTAGAACAGACCACGTCATTGACAAAGTGCCTAAAAGTCACAAGAAAACATTGCAAAACCCTACTGACCCTAAAAAAATTTAATAAATTTTAGATAAATTTTTGAAAATTGAAAAAAAGGTACCTGTTTATGAATCGAGGATCTCAAAATCAATGTACCTATCATATTAATACTTTAACTCCCTATGGGACTTCATTGTTTTTCCTTATCAGTCCATGCAATCCGGGACATTGCTGCCGTTTTTTCCATCTTCCTGCTTAGTAAATAAACTTACTCTCACACTGGGTCGGCCTCGGCGGGGCTTAATGGAGCGCGGGGTGTCGCCGTAGTCCATGCCGCCAGGGGCATTGCTGCCGTTTTCGATGTCGAAAGGTATGCGAACCACCATGTCCTGATGAAATCATTTATATATTTTTTTTATTGTGAACTGGTGTTAAAACAGGCAAACCTTTAAACAAAAACAATTTTGTGATAAAAAAAGCAACACGATAAATAATTAAAGAGCTAAGTTTAACCTTGTTCGGGCGTCCCATATTATCCACTGGCTGACCCGTGTTAGGCGTGGAAAGGTGCTTGGGGTCACTGCTATCCTAAAAATATAAACAAGTGAAGATTATAAATGCGCTAAAAATAGAAATAAAAATATATTCAACGATTATAAATGTCACTGAAGTTCCCCTTCAACGCTAAGATGTTTAGGAAGGATGAGCGAAAGCTTTGGCGTCACGAGTGTCATGACGTCAAGAAAAATTTTGTACGCTGAAGGCCTATTCAGAAATTACTATCTGAATAAACCTGGTAAGTGAATAACAGGCCAATTCGAACGTAAACTGATATCAAAATGATGCTTAAATCATGTTATTTAGTCATCGTGCCCGCGAGCGAAATGCACGATAACTGGATGACATCAAGTTAGATGTCGTTTGATTTCATTGTACGTTTAAATTGGCCTGTGTGTTCGAATGATTCCATTTTCATTGTGTAGCGACAATGCTACGGACTACGGCGTAGCACTCGTACCCGTAGCACATGAGGAGGGTGCTACGCGGGAGCAATATGTAAAAATTCGAAAATTCGAAAGCAATATTTTAGCATGTGAATTGAATTACATTTATTTATGATTTTGACAACATGGCGATAGGAAGAGGAATAGTGATAGTTTTTTTTTCATAATTTTCTTATCTTTACATGAAAAGTTGCGTAATCCTAGCATCTTCAACACTCCACTCCCACAAAAGAATGGAATATTACAATGTACAATATTTTTACAACAAAAAAAGTGTAAAATACCTGTGTATGCATATCTATTAGAGACTGTGGCGGGCGATTGATGACAACAGGAGGCGTGAATACCGGGAGCTCGCCTGTAAGATTAAAATGTATTTAGGTACCTATTTATTGGAATCTGGTATTGCACTTGTTTAATTCCGTCACACAGGTGCGTTTTCCGGGCGGGGCGTGAGCGTTTTATATGTAAAAGCGGCGCGCCCCGCTCACGTGCCGCCCGCAAAGCGCGCGTGTGTGACGGGGCCTTTATTAGGCAGATTAGGCGATTTAAACTTGTTTGCGTGATTTTTGCGTGATGTTGCGACATACAAAAGGGTTAATGCAAAATTGTAGTATTTATTTTATTTTATTATTAGGTATACATACATTAGTATAACGATGTCGTGCCATAGATACCTACTTGATGTAGCACTTGGGGTGTATTAGTCCTTACGTAAACGTACTCTATATAGGTAGGTATTTAGATAATTAGAAAATAATTAAATATTACTTACTATGATTATTAATGCCCAGTCCTTCTTTCGTTACCTTCGAAAGACCCTTAATTTTTAGAAATTGTGCTGCCGAAACCAGTTCATCTAAGTTTTCTTCCAAGCATTGAGTTTTGCCACAATACATAAACTCTACGAGCGATTTGAGAACGCTAAATCTCATTTTCAATATGATCAACGGCTCACCATTCTGTTTCTGCAGAACTTCCTAAAAACAAGACGGTTTAAATACCTAATGACTTAGCGTTTACGTTTATTATACTTACTTACCTACAATATTATAGGCATGTGTCTCCTACAATATATCGTGAAATCTTAATAAATATAAATACCTGAAAATAAGCACTACTGGCCGCAAGAACCGCTTTGTGAACACGCAAAGTGTGCGAACTACACATTAGTGTCATGTCCACTAAAGATTGCATTTGTAGCAATTTACCAAATCTGGACATTAAGTGTTCCGAGTAATCTTCATAATGAAGACTGTAACGTATTGGAGCCATTATAATTACTTTTGCTCCACTGTAAAACCGTCTCCATTGATTTCAATTTACTGTATGACAGTCTATCGACGTTCAGAGTTTGACAAAATCTTAACAAACGAAAAACGAATAAGAATAATTTGACTTTATTTTAATTTAAAACGACAGCCATTTTATGTCTGCCAGTCAGTCGGTTACCATTGGTAAAGAGGTTAAAAGGCAAAATCTATATGGCCGCCACGGCGTCGACCTACCTAATTGTTGTCTATGGTGGGTTTTTTATTCGATAAAAAAAATTTGGTACCACATGTAAACAAATCCACAGGACTTAGTCATTCAGCCAATTCAGCCATTGTAAAATAATACCTAACATGACAATGACCTTTCCGTTTTGTAAAATGGGTAATTTTATTTAAAATTACTTCATACACTTTGAAGTACATACTTATTCATAACTTCAATTTTAATTAATATGTTATTTCTACTCAGAATAAAAAGTGACCAATCTTTTTTTCAATCCCAATGTTTCATAGACTATGGCGATAACGGAATGGAAGAAATGTAAAATGCAATGCACGTTAATTTTGGGACATTTATTTCTCTTATTGGGATTGAAAGGGCTCTTAATTCTATACCTAATATAAAAAAAGTGCAATTGTATTTTTTAAACTCTAAATAAAAAGGCACACAAAATTAAAACTTTTTTATTATTGTAATGTAACTTTGTCATGATTTGATTTAAAATTATTTTTTCTCTATTTTGGACTACTAAGCCACAACGACAACAAACAAGTAAAATATTCAGGTAGGTAGGTATACGCTTAGCCTGGCGGCATTGCTGGCGGTACGGATACATTATTACAATAAAAAAAATATGATTTTGTTGTATTCTTTTAATATTTAAAAAATGCAGAAAGAAATAGTAAATACGTTAGAAAATGAATTTATTACAAATTTGTATTTAGGTATAAGCCTTAATTAGAACAACAGCGAAAGTAGAACATTTGTGTTTTATTCGGCAGAAAAATAAGTGAAACCGAAAATCTATCACAGACTAACGTTATTTAAGTACTGTTGGCTACAGAATATATTTAACGCTAAATATTATATTTAATTTGCATCAGACCATAATTCCAGTTCATAAATACATTATAAATAAAATTGGAGGATACAAGTTAAGGCAGTAAAAAAAAACTAGTTGTTTGCTTTCAGGTTGGATTTGGAATGTATAGTAGGAATGCAACGATTTGTTCATAAGGCACTTGGAACAAATACAGCGAGATCGTGGTCAGATGTGTCCATTAAATCTATGATCGAAACATTTAAACGATTTCTATACAGAAAAATTAAAATTGTAATGAATCTTTTCGATACACATCTGAAACTACTATTAGTATCATTTATATATAAACAAGAAAACCATTACATAGTTCCATATAATCTAATCACATTTATCTTTTATAAAATGCACAATTAACACATACGATTATAAGGAAGAACATCAATAGAGCTACGAGTTGAAACAGAAATATAGCGACAGGCGTCGAACAAACTCTAAACACAACCCATGTGGATCATGCGGACACAGATAACGCAACTTCCACATCACCCACACAAGAAACATTAAAAAATACAAATTTGTAACATCTCCAATACTTTTAGTATCATCTTAGAAATCCATTTCTACACAATAGTTTTACGTTTTACCCTTACCTTACCTCCCTACGACGAAGCTCATACACGACGGGCCGCGGCCACAAAGCTTTTGCGCCGCACCGCACGATTCGCATAAATACCGGAACACATTCTGATAAATATCTGAGATAGAAAAATGCACTTAATTGTGTACTTCTATTCGTTATTCTTGTGGTATTTATGTACTAATAATTCCGTTTGCAAAATATATTGATTTCCATTTCACACTTTTTGGATCCTACTCTTGAGACCATAGACAAAACTCCTTATGAGAAAATGGTCTGTACATTTTAGGCGGGACCTAAATTAAAAACAAAAAATAATAATTTTGTATCTAACATCTATAATAGGATAATTATCAACACTTTTTAATGTAATATACACTACAATATTGTCGTACTAATACGTTGAATTATTAAAGTGAGATTCCATCCCAGATACTGCAGAACACAATAAGTAACCAACTGAAATAACAGCCATGAGTTCGCTTATTATCTAGGTATGACAATACATTTTTTATTTGTCTGTTAGTTCGTGTTAAATCCAATATTAATAAAAAAATAATGTACTTATTAATAAAACCTTTTAATTATGTGTATAATATTAGCATTTGGACGTCGATTTTGTGTAGGATTCAATAAATATCCACATATACATTTCCTGAACTTTGTTGCGTAAGCAGATACAGGTAGTCATGGCCAGTATTATTCCTAATCCGAAATAAACCAGCAAGTTTGTAATATTAGTGAACTTTTTTGATTGCAAAGCTTCTAACTTTTTTTTTCAAAGTAATTTAATGCCTACGGCTGATCTACTTGTATTAAAAACGGTATCATAAGAACAGCATAGTATCTATCCGAATGGACGATAAAGAATCCTACATAAAGTTACGTTAAGTAAATCTTTTTAGACATAGATATTTTTATGGGAGTTGAATATCTTAATCATCTATTTTAATGTCGATTGATAGATTGACTGGTTAATTGACGGCTATCTAAATTAACTGCATTGGCGCTAGATTAGCTGCAAGAAAACCCTATCATTGTACTAAGAATCATTTAAACTTCATAATTTTGTCGGAGATTTCTTTGAATTAATACTGCAAGTAAAATTACACAATGAAATTATGTAAAGTATTATAAAATATCCTTCAAATCATCGTATATGAACACTTTACATAAGTAATGAGTAATTTTTTACAATACATAGCATGTAGAAAAAATAGAGATTCATTTTTAGAGATCGTCCAGTGAAACGAGACTATCGCTAGTCTACAATCATTTCGACGGTGCTACGATCACGAAGTCGTCATTTAGTTTTAGAAATTCACTAAAAAGTAGTACATATTCCAAGTAGTGGTCTTCGAGTAGACTGAGTGATAATTCGTTTCAGTGGCAGGTTACATTAAATCTAATATTAAAAGCAAATTACAATATTTACACCTGCCGGCGATCACAACTAGCTAGCGGCTCGGCTAACGAAAATCGAATTCACTAGATAGAAGTACTTCGACACTCAAGTAGCATCACTCGTCAACCCGGTGGATACAACTTTCTTAGCCAGACTACACGTCGATAGTTCGTCCGCACGTATTTAAAAATAGCTGCACCGCGTCACAAATTTTTCACTCCACTCAATTGTCAATGATTTTCAAGAAGTCTTCGTCGGAGGGGTCCCCCCGGGGCTGGGCGTCGGGCACGGTGTGCTTGAGCTCGCCGAACGTGTAGTTGCGCTTGCCGTGCCGCGCGCGCTCGCCGTCCAGGCTGGCGCGCTGGCTCCAGCAGAACTGCGGCCGCGGCTCCGCGCCCGCCGACATGGGCATGGCGAGCTGCACGCGCGACCCGCACAGCTCGTTGGCGCTCGACTGCCGCTTCAGCTTGTCCTTGCCGACGACGAGCTGGAAGCCGCGCAGGTCGGCCCGCCCGAGCTCGTTCTCGCTCATCTGCCGCTTCAGCTTCGCCGCCGAGGGGCACCGTTTGTCTCCCAGGCTGGTCTGGCGCTCGTTCCGGAGCCGGCTCCGGCTGCCGGCCGAGCTGGCGGTGTTGGTGTCGCTGGTGTCGGGGCTGCGGCGGAGCGTGTCGACGGTGTTGTAGAGGTGGTCGAGCTCGCCGGTGCTGTTGTGGCGGGAGGAGCCGCGCTGCGGGCGCAGCGGGGGCTGCACGCGCGGCAGATGGCCGTGGCTGGCCTGGCGCGTGATGGCGGCGGGCTGGCGGCGCGGCATGCTGCAGCTGCGCGGCGCGAGCGCGTCGTGCGCCACGTTCTCGTACACGTGCGCGCCGTCGTCCTCGTGCGTGATGAGGTTCTGCC
The DNA here is from genome assembly GCF_963556715.1 of Cydia fagiglandana. Taxonomy (NCBI): domain Eukaryota; kingdom Metazoa; phylum Arthropoda; class Insecta; order Lepidoptera; family Tortricidae; genus Cydia; species Cydia fagiglandana. Next base: position 5,593,620 of record NC_085936.1, on the reverse strand, counting down.
GGCTCTCGGTCGTCTCCTTTCGCTGCCCGACCGAGTTGCTCTTTTTGTGCCCCGTATTTTTCGCTCCGGGGACGTTCTTCACTAGTTTGCAGTCGCTTGCGCTACGGGGCAGAAGATTCGCATATCCGTGACTCTCCTGCTTTTGTGGCCTATCCGCCGGTTTCGGACATGTCGGGGCGGCAGTCTCTACCTGATTTTTAGTGGAATTGGAATGTTTTAGAAGTTTACTTTGGGAAGGATTCGATTTGGCTTGGTCCGCGCCGGAAGTCGTCTGTGGGGTCGCCTCCTGGCGTTTTCTGTCGAGGTCGGGTTTGGAAGATTTGTCGAGGACGACTTTAGTTTTGTCGCTCTTGCAGATTTTCACGCTGAATCTGAACGGCGGTTTGAAGACGACCTGCAGGCGAGCTTTCTCGCCGGACAGCAGATTGGTGGCGCTCTTGGACGGTCTCGTTTTTCGTGTGCCCTTTTGCACTTGTCGATGCGTTCGCTCGGTGAGTCCTAGGGGTATAGACTTAGATTTAGGAATGGCAGTAGGTTGTGGTGAGCTCAGAAGCCACTTCTGAACTTTCGTTAAAGCTTCCGTATCTTTAGTGGGGGTGGATGGATGTTTCTGCATCGAACTATAGTCGATGGTTTCTTTCTTGATTTTGGATTTTCGTTTCTTTATTTTTGCTTTATGTTTTGACAGAAGGACATGTTTTGGAGACTTCCCCTCCGCATTCGTCACCACTACGGCACTTTCCTTCGGTACTTTGGCGGGGTCGTCCGGTTTCGCCGGATGACTTGGTTTCTGAAATAAAAACGAAAACGTTACAAACTTTTTTATCACCTTGGAAATAATATTCCCAATGGTATTTTAATAAATTTTTGCACATTAATTGGTTATAAAAGTGTCAACTTACCCTCGTTTTGGCGGCGTGTGCCGGAGATGCCTTATCTTGCTTATTTTTATGATCCTTTTTATTGCGGTAAGCTTTTGTGCGGAGGGCAACTTTCTTCTTCAGAGGAAGTTTTGATCTGAAAAATGAACACGTAAATTTCGGTCATTTGATGTAGATAAAGGGGATAAAGGAAGGAAAGAAGAATGTTTTTAATACATAACAATGACTTTTATATTTAAAAAAAAACGGACGCGATATTGCACACGTGACTTCATACAAATGCATACATATTTAAAAACCTTTGACAAGCGCCACTTGCACCATTCCAATAACCCGGGGATAACCGGTTAAACCTGGTGTTACCATGGTTACCAATACCATTTGACACTGGGTAAACGGCTTAACTGCTTCACCCCGGGTTAGCGGGATGGTGCAAGTGGGCCTAAGACGCCTTTTCCATTTCCCTCGGCTCTCAAGGAGTTAAATGTAATGTGGTGAAGTCATAATATTCACCTGACAGCCGTGTGGACGATCAGCCCCCCGTTGGGGTCGGCAGCGTCAGGCAGACGGACAGTTTCGGTGGTGGACGAGTGAATGATGGTCACCGACTTCAGCTTCTTGCCGTGGCGGCCCAGGAAGCGCGTGCTGGCCACCTGGAATGTTGAGTTTAGCGTTAATTATATCTATACTTATCTACTAATTAAAAGTAAGTTAATCTTTAAACCAACTAATGAAACTAGCGATACGAAAACGGTAATATCAGAAAAACTAATACCTACCTAACAAGTATTACTATTATGATCCGTATTTAGATTTTGTACAAGTATTATGATTTATGAATAATTTAAGTTGCTTATAGGAAACTAGCCTATTCTTCTGAAAACTGAGCTGATATAAATCACGTGGAAAGGGGACTTAATACTGGGATTACCAAGATAAGATGAAAATCGGTATTCGACACAGTCGAAAAGTAAAACTGTTTGACAGGTCCGACGAAAACTCACGTCGTCATCATATTTTGTATTTTGATTAGCCTTTTCTAATATTTCTTTCCTATAGGCCTCTCATGTACTTATTTGCAATTTAAGGCGTCCGCTAGCTAGCTGGCGTGGGTGCATGGAGCGCACGCATTCGGGTGCTGAGTAGGTAAAATCCAGTTACCGTTGCTCATACCTAAAATTTTTCGTTAATCCACTCACCCGCTCTGTGCAACTTACACACGTGCCCTTAGATTAGAGTACCTATACTATAAATTAAAGGTAGCATCCTATTTAAATCTAGCCTTAATCTTAGCATACAAAGTTCCTCACTCGTCTAGCGTTACAGTACACACAGTAGTTAGATACAACACGATACCTCGGCTGTAAGACGCTAATACTTGTTAGCGTCTATCTCGAGATCGATTGCGGAATCTAAGATGCGGCAACATCGCTAAGGAACAATCAAATTAATAGAAAAACAAAAATAACTATTTAATTTTATTATGTGATTGGTATACGGTTTGTATAAATATTATACATTAAAATCTTAAATAGTCGTCAACTTCAGAAGTTGTTTACTCAACGAAATCTTATGTTTCGTTTAACAAGACCGCTATACTGTCTCACTGTTAATATTGTCACTATCAAACATAAAACGCTTGTCATAAGACAGATTCTTGCACGTATCATCTCCGTTTCTCCCTCCTCTTCCGTGAGGTGGTTCCGGGAGGCCTAAGCACCTCAAAGAAGTCGTCACCAGGACATCAATTCAGGCATTGAATAGGTCTCCTATGTACCTATGCTTATTTTCACTGTTTCGCAATATTTGTCCACAATAAATTATGCTTTTTTAAGTTAGAACTTGAGGAGAAATATTCTAGGAGTTAAGAAATATGTAGGAGGTAGAAAGGCAATAGACAGTACTGACTCTCCAGGTGGGTGTTATGCCTGGGGACAGAACCGCTGAGAGTTGGTCGGAAGATATATACTTATATAGCAACTGACATTTAAAACTCCGTAAGCGCGATGTAGGTCTCTTACTAATTGCGTTACTAGCTCCCTAACGCCATCTGTTAGATTATTATGGCACGACGTTGGCAGTGACAGCTAGAGGAGACGCCACAAATATATCTGTTCGTGACGAATACTTAGTTTAGTTGATAACTCACCAACAAAGCGATGACGGCCAGCAAGATGAGCAGCACGGCGTACCAGTGGCGGAGCACCCAGCGCTTGAAGCCGGCAATGCTCTCGTCCGAGAGCAGGAGTTTCCGCAGAGTGGCCAACGGACCCGACGGGTCTACTTCGCGACAGCGTTGGAACACGTCGCAGTACCTGCATCAGCAATATTTTAGTAATTAATGTGTTTTACATCCATTACTTGTGATTGTGATATAAGTAATTGTTAGGACTCTTAAAAAATTACGAACGTTTTGTAGCCCTGCTGGTAAAAATGGATGCAGAGCACTTTGACTAAAAGCTAAAAGATTATCGATGTAAGTAGTCAGTAGCGAGAAATATGTAGACGAACCAATGTTTTTGTGCCATGCCGATCTATACACTATTAACGATCGATCTAACTAAAGACACTTATTATAAATATCTATCTGTAACTAGCGTAACTAGATATATTTTTTTATTATGTGTTCCGTACTCCACATCGGATATCTTCATTGTTTCATTGAGAGAGTAACGCGATCGTTGACCAATGATGCCGCTAGCGTCTATGTAGTCGCTCCGCCCCACGCCGTGACGTAGTTCCGCTTCCACTTCCTGCGAACCGTTGCTCGCTTCCCGCCACTCGCCACCGCCATGACATTGTTTCGTCGACCGTCTTGACCGATGGTCCGCAAATATTTTTTGCGTATATTTTTGCAGCATGGTGCTTTAACATTTCCGATCCAAAGCTCGGTCGATTAAATAGTGAGATATGGCAGAGATCGCCACTATTAGTCTTTTGGCGGTCTCGCGATCGAAGTCATCGAACGGTGCTTTTCGATTCTACCCACTTTTTTTCTTGCTAAATTAATTTTCACATTCCATGCTGCTAAAATCGTTACCGTTAACTCGCATTTTCGAGATCGAAGTAGGAAGTGCGTCAGTGGTTTTTGTTAACAAGTGGTAACAAGTCGCTCCGCATCGGAGAGGGAACGCGCGGTCATCGTGCCTGCGGCGGCGGCGGCGGCGCCCGGGCGGCGCGGCGGCGGACGGCCTGCGCGCGCTGCTTTCGGGCGCCGCGCTTCGCTGATAAGGAGGTTTGGATTGTCTCGAACCATCCGGTGAGCCAGTTTAAGATATTCTAATTTTATTGGCGTTCAGAAGTTACTTCGTCACTCGCGGAGGGTTCTCAGGCAGTAGCCTGGGAGTACCTCGTGTTGTTAGTTGCGGCGCGACCGGGGCGCCCCGTCCCCCGGCGCGGGGGCGCGGGCCCGGCGCCCGCCCCCGCCCGCGCGCGCCGCGTCTTTCTTCTGCTGTCGTCCAAGGTGACTCCGAGACACCGCGACGCTGCGGGCCACGGTGGACGCCTCCAGTCCGCAGGACTCGGAGAGACGTCACACGCCCGCTCCTGTTGCTGCAGTCGCGGTGCGGACGCCTCCAGTCCGCGGGACTCCGAGAGACGTCACACGCCCGCTCCTGTTGCTGTAGTCGCGGTGCGGACGCCTCCAGTCCGCGGGACTCCGAGAGACGTCACTCGCCCGCTCCTGTTGCTGCAGTCGCGGTGCGGACGCCTCCAGTCCGCGGGACTCCGAGAGACGTCACACGCCCGCTCCTGTTGCTGCAGTCGCGGTGCGGACGCCTCCAGTCCGCGGGACTCCGAGAGACGTCACACGCCCGCTCCTGTTGCTGCAGTCGCGGTGCGGACGCCTGTCGCGGTGCGGACGCCTCCAGTCCGCGGGACTCCGAGAGGCATCACACGCCCGCTCCTGTTGCTGCAGTCGCGGTGCGGACGCCTCCAGTCCGCGGGACTCCGAGAGACGTCACACGCCCGCTCCTGTTGCTACGCCCGCTCCTATTGCTGCAGTTGCGGTGCGGACGCTTCCAGTCCAGCGGGACTCCGAGAGATCCGCGTGGCTCTGCGAGACGTCACACGCCCGCTCCTGCAGCTGCGGGCGCATCGCGGGTGGATCGCGCCAAGGTGAAGGCGGACCGCTTCTGCGTCCCGACTGCTCGAGCGGAAGGAAGGTAAGTTACGTGTAAGCAGTGGAAATGCTACGAGTACAGCGACGATCGCCGCGTTGGTTGCCGGCCGTCATGACGTCGCTGGTGACCTACGCGCCGGTGTGGCCACCACGATGGCACCGCCGAGGGCAACAGCGTCGCCGTGATGATGCGTGCAACTACGAGCCTAGCCATCGGCGCCTCCCGTGCCGGTAACGTCCGTCACGCGCACCGGCGCCTGTCGAGCTGGCCGCCACGACGGCGCCTCTCGCACCTGAGCCTGGCGACGGTGGCCGCCATGATGGCGCCGCCCGCTCGATGACACCGCCTGCCCCCCGAGCTGGCCGCCACGATGGCGCCTCTCGCATTACGCATCGACGCGGTGGCGGCGGCTGCCACAATGGCGCTGCCCGCCACGATGATGCCGCCCGCCACGATGGCACCACCACCTGCGCACTGGCACCTCTCGAGCTGGCCGCCACGATGGCGCCTCTCGCCTCACACCAGTGCCTCCCAGACCAGCCAGCCAGACGGCGACCGCCTCATTCACCGGTGCCTCCCGAGCTGGCCGCCACGATGGCGCCTCTCGCCTCACGCACCGGCGCCTCCCGAGCCGGTGGCGGCGGCCGCCACGATGGAGCCGCCCGCCTCACGCGACAACGCCTCTAGAGCGGGCTGCCACTATGGGTCCTCGCCTCACGCACCAGCGCTTCCCGAACCAGTGGCGGCCGCCATGAGTCGCCCGGCCTCAGGCACCGGTGCCCCCCCCCGAGCCGGCCGCCACGATGGCGCCCCTAGCTTCACGCACCGGCGCCTCCCGAGCGGCGGCGGTTGCCACAATCACGCCGATGCTGCCCACCGATGCTGCAACTACGACGATGTCGTCCCTTGCTCGCTGGGCGCCACAGTATCAGTTTTGTCCTGTCCACATGGTTCCATTGAGGTACGCAGGCGCCTATAGCTATGGTGCAGGTATAGGTATGGTATGGTACAGCACGAACAGACCGCTAAGCTCTTGGTTTCGGTTAAAGAATCCTCCGGCGACGGCAGACAAGGTCGTAAAGAGCCCCGTCCTAGCGCGGCTCGACTGCCCGGAGTTGAAAGCGGTAAGATATGTCGATACTCAGAGGAAAATACGTCGTGTTCCCGGGCTTCATAAAGGTGCTGATCGACTTCGCTGTGTCGCTTCGAAGCTCCTACGACTTCTCGAGGCCATGGAGTGGTCCAACCAGAGAACAGCTAGCGACAAGGCCCTGTGCGACCGCTCGAAACCGAGGTGAAAGGCATCGAAAAGGTCTGCAGACTTCACATAATTATCTCTGCTTGCTCGCGCTCTCCAGCTTAAGTTCCGTCTTACAAAGACGAACTCGTGCGAAAAGCCATAATAAACAAAATGGGACAAATAAACCCGCTGCGCCTGAACAAGCTTGAGTTTCCGGTGCTAAGAGAAAGGGGCCAGGAGGACTCTGTAATAGGCGGAGCGCCGGGGTGGAAGGGACGATTCAGTAAACACAGTATAGCTAGGTAGGGCTATGAGTGGATCAGAAGGTCGCAGAAGTAGTTGAAGTGAAACGCTTGTTGCTATGTACAAGAATGGAATATTTATTTACAAAAGTCACGGTATATATACACAATTAGAAGAAAAGCAAGAAAGAGAAATATTTATAATAGAGTGAGATGGAGAATAGTCGGTGCGCGGGCGCGGGCGCAAGCGAGAGGGCGCGCGCGTGCCACTGCGCAGGCGCGGCGCGTGCCGCGCTGTAATAAAACTGAGTTCGCCGACGGCGCGTGTCCTTTCGCTCGCCGGCCGCCGTGGAGTTAACATCGTGTCGTCGCATCGCCGTGCCTCGCTCCGCTGCTACGTGCTCGCTGGTTGAAGACACGACGAGATCGACGAGGATGCTGCGGGCTCCGGATATTACACTGTCCTTCTCAGGACAATATAAAAGTGCTCTTTTCTGAGCACGCAACTGCCCTTATCAGGGCAACGTAAAATGCTCTTCTCAGAGCAACATAAAACTGCCCTTGTCAGGGCACGTCATGTTTCTCTGTTTAATCGCAGAGTGTCAGTCGATCGCAAACTGTTCTTTTCAGAACAATTCCGTGTTTCTGCCAAAACACATGATGTCAGTCGAGTGTTCCCACAGGGTTCCCCCTCAAGCGAAGCGTACCGGCAGGCGAATAGGGCGGCCTCGGCGTGTCGTGCTCGCGCTAGTAGGAACTTGCGTGGTTGTGGTTGTGTCTGGTTCATTTCTTCGTTTCAGGATGCCTTTTTTCTGTTGTTGGTTGTTGTTGTTTTGTTGTGATGTGGGTACAGTCGGTTGCGTAGTTTTGTTCGCTGTTGTAGCTGTAGGTAGACTCGTAGTTGTAGCTGTAGGTATTTTCGTTGCGATCGTTGTACTAGTCGTTGTAGTTGTAGGTATATTTGTTGCTGTCGTTGAAGTTGTAGGTATATCTTGCTCGGTGTCGGCGATGATGAATGCGGGTTTTAGGCGGTCGATCGAAATATTCATCTGGCGATTAGGTAGCTGCAGAGTGAATATTTTATCGTTGCGTTTTAGTACTCGGTAGGGTCCGTCGTAAGGTGCTTGTAGCGGCTTCTTTACGGCGTCGACTCGTACGAATACTTGTTCGCAGGTTTGAAGGTCACGATGCACGAAGATAGGTTTCTTGTTGCCATGCGGGATCATTGCTGTCGGTGTTAGGCTGTGTATGGTCGCTCGTAGTTTTTCGACGAAATCGGAATCCATGATGACGTCATCGCGCGTAGGTAGTAACAGTTCGCCGGGTAATCGTACACTGCAGCCGTAAGTGAGTAGGGCTGGGCTTACACCGGTGTCTGTGCGTAGTGCGGCTCGTAGTCCAAGTAGAACGCTAGGTAATGTGTCGATCCATGACTTGTCGTTCTGTAGCCTGGCCTTGAGTGCGGCCTTGAGACTTCTATGGAACCTCTCAATCATACCGTTCGCTTGGGCATGATATGGCGTAGTTCGGGTTCTTTCGATGCCGAGTAAGCGGGTGAGTGACGCAAATACTCGACTCTCGAATTGCCGTCCTTGGTCGGTCGTGATGGTAGCGGGGCAGCCGAAGCGGGAGATCCAGCCTTCGTATAGGGCTTTAGCGACGTCTTCGGCGGTGATCTCGCATAATGGTGTTGCTTCGGGCCATCTGGTTGCGCGGTCAATCATAGTAAGTAGGTATCGGTGTCCGCTGGCGGCAGTAGGTAGCGGTCCTACAAGGTCGATGTGGATATGCTCGAATCTTGTAGTTAGCGGGAAACTTGAAATAGGGCTTGCAGTGTGTCGCTGGATTTTCGCACGTTGGCAGTGAACGCAGACTTTTGCCCATTTGCCTACATCGGCATTTAGTCCGGGCCAAAAGTAGCGTTGAGCGACGAGTTTGCGTGACGTTCTGATTCCAGGATGACTTATGTTGTGTACTGCGTTGAAAGCGGCACGGCGATGCTCTTCGGGTACGTAAGGTCGTAAGTGCGGCGTCGATGTTTCGCAGTAGAGTTTGACTGTAGTTCCGGGAATTGTGACTTGTTTCATGGATAGGTTGTCTTGCTGTGCGAGTGATTGGATGGTGTCGCTATCTCGCTCTTGCGCTCTTGCTAGTTGTTCGTAGTCGATAGGAGATGGACATGCGATAGCTTCGATGCGAGATAGGGCGTCTGCAGCGGCATTTTGCGTTCCGGGTATGTGTCGTATATCGGTAGTGAATTCACTGATATATAACAGCTGACGGGTGCGGCGCGGTGATTCGTTGTTATTGCTTGTTTTGGTGAATGCGTAGGTGAGCGGCTTGTGGTCGGTGAATATTATAAGTTCGCGTCCTTCGAACATCTTCCGGAAGTGCTTCGTAGCCAGGTATATCGCTAGTAGTTCACGGTCGAAGGTACTGTAGCGGGTCTGGGCGTCGGAGAATTTCTTGGAAAAGTAGCCAAGTGGTTGCCAAGCTTCGTTCACGAATTGGTTTAGCGATGCTCCCGCGGCTCTGTCGCTCGCATCGCTAAATATTGCTAGCGGGGCGTGGTGGGAGGGGTGCGCGAGCAAAGCGGCGTTTTGGATGCTCGCTTTGCACGCGATGAAAGCTTCGTCAGCTTCGCCGTCCCAGCTGATTTCGGTCTTGTCGCGCTTCTTCGCATTGTGTAGGTATTTGCAGAGTGGTGCTTGAATTTGTGCGGCGTTTTTTATATTTTCGCGGTAAAAATTCAGCATGCCGAGGAATCTTCGTAGTTCATCGATGTTTTTCGGCTTAGGGTAGTCGATGATTGCTTGAACTTTCTCGGTAGGTGGTCGAATGCCGTCTTTGCTGACTTCGTAGCCCAGGAACTTGACCGATGGCTGTCCGAATACGCATTTCGACGGGTTGATAGTGATACCGTAGTCTTCGAGTCTGCTTAGTACGGCGCGTAGGTGCTTCTCGTGCGTAGCTTGGTCGGCTGACGCGATAAGTAGATCGTCGACGAATGGGAAAACGAAATCGAGGTCGCGCAGTACTTCGTGTATGAAGCGTTGGAATGTCTGCCCGCAGTTTTTTAGGCCGGGGCACATTCTTGGAAACTCGAATAAGCCGAATGGTGTTATGATGGCGCTCTTCTCGACGTCTTGCTCTGCTATTGGTAGTTGTTGGTAGGCGCGGTTGAGGTCCAAAGTGGAGAATATTTGCTTGCCGGCGAGTTGGTAGGTAAAATCACGTATGCGTGGGATTGGGTAGCGGTCGGGCTTAGTGATTGCGTTAAGCCGTCGGTAATCGCCACACACACGTAATTCACCATTTTTCTTCGGTACGACGTGAAGAGGTGATGCCCAAGGGCTTTTGCTTGGTCTGCATAGGCCCTGTTCCATCATGTTGGCGAATTCCTTCTTCACGAGTTCGTAGCGGTGCGGTGCAATCGGACGTGGTCTGCAGTGAAGTGGTGGTCCGGTTGTTTCGATGAAATGTTCGACGTTGTGTTTCGGGCTGAGCTTCATGGAGGTGAGGCGAGTTGTACCAGGGTAGTCGGCAAGTATGTTGTGGTACGACTGTTGCACATCTATACTGCGCACGGTAGGTATGATTGCCACTTTAGCAAGGTAGGGCTATGAGTGGATCAGAAGGTTGCGTGTTCAAATCACGTCGGGGTCACCACTATAGCTAGGTAGGGCTATGAGTGGATCAGAAGGTCGCAGAAGTAGTTGAAGTGAAACGCTTGTTGCTATGTACAAGAATGGAATATTTATTTACAAAAGTCACGGTATATATACACAATTAGAAGAAAAGCAAGAAAGAGAAATATTTATAATAGAGTGAGATGGAGAATAGTCGGTGCGCGGGCGCGGGCGCAAGCGAGAGGGCGCGCGCGTGCCACTGCGCAGGCGCGGCGCGTGCCGCGCTGTAATAAAACTGAGTTCGCCGACGGCGCGTGTCCTTTCGCTCGCCGGCCGCCGTGGAGTTAACATCGTGTCGTCGCATCGCCGTGCCTCGCTCCGCTGCTACGTGCTCGCTGGTTGAAGACACGACGAGATCGACGAGGATGCTGCGGGCTCCGGATATTACACTGTCCTTCTCAGGACAATATAAAAGTGCTCTTTTCTGAGCACGCAACTGCCCTTATCAGGGCAACGTAAAATGCTCTTCTCAGAGCAACATAAAACTGCCCTTGTCAGGGCACGTCATGTTTCTCTGTTTAATCGCAGAGTGTCAGTCGATCGCAAACTGTTCTTTTCAGAACAATTCCGTGTTTCTGCCAAAACACATGATGTCAGTCGAGTGTTCCCACAACAGTATACCGGTTGACAGATGTAATACCTTCCAGCTTGTACACTCTAATCTCCTAATACTTGTTATACTCACATTATATATACTTATTCTACGTGATCGAAGAGGAAATCCCTTATCGAGTGGAGGCGCAAGATCTACATTAAATGTGCTGATCACTCAATATGCACAGACGTGCCAATATGAGTGTCTGCCTATCGCACCTCCCCTGAAAAGGTAGGGGGTTCCCTCCCCTGAAAAGAACACTATCGGTGATACAACTTTACTCTATTCTTATGTACTAAATAATCTGTATTATTTTTAATTACCTTTAAATTTGACCCTATCATTTATTTTATTTAATATGGTCCTAAATATAGGTCATTTAATTTATTGTAACATTCATTCTTAACTAATACTAAATCACCTATCTTAAAATTAACAATGTTTGACTTATAATATAATATTTCATATGTTTGATTAAAAAAAACTATTTCTAATACAAACATTGCATTTCACAATTAATATTTCACATTTCAAAGTTATAATATACTTGTCTTACATCCTGCAGAATACAGAATACAGATTTTTATTGGTAAAAATACAAGTACATTTTACAAGTCAGAATAAAATACAAATTATACAAGTGATAAAACAATTATAGTTCAATATAAAATAACAATAACAAACAATCATAATTTTCGTTTCACAGTGTTGGGTCTGCTTTATCCAAGTCCAAGTAATCTAAAAAAAATGCTTCGCAAAAGATGTTGTAGCTGTGATAGGTAGCTATAATTATAGAAAGATTATCTCTCGACAACCGTCTACAGCTAAAATCCTGCTTATGAGAATCTATACTTCGTTTTATATAATGTAGTTTTTCCAATAATACTCGTACTCCTAGATACCGTCAATCCGTTTAGTACTACCAGCATGTCCACTAGTTAGTAACAATAATAATCCTTTAGTATAACTTCAATCATTTCCCGATCGGTAATTTTCGTTAACAACGAAATAATTCATACATAACCTAGGTAATTCATCTTGTCCCGCGCGAAAAACCTTACTTAGTTCACCTAGTAACATACTTTTTATTTGAGCTCATTTTTAATATATAACAACTCTACTACATTTAACCTTTTCCACAATGAGCCATAACCCTAATGTCTGCATTGGGACCTTCCCATAACATAATCAAGTCTCGTAACGATACGTCTAAGCGTGCCTTCGTTCATGGAGAATCTTGATTTATATAAATTGTAGAGTTCACACCAACACCATTATCAGTATCATTTTTACCGGTTCGCTATTACGCATCTTCCATCAATCTCGTCATTATTTACTCGCGCAAATTATTAATTCTGTATCTTCCTGTGTCCTATTTATGATATCTACTACTCTAGGCTGGCCAAGCTTTAAAGACGTAGTACCAGAGTGTCGTGTCCAGTTTATTTGTTTAAGTTTAATCCTTCAGAATCCTAAACTAGCAACTCTTAACTCATATCTGATAAATTCCTTATTTGAACAAGTTACCACTACGTGATTACTAGTATTATAAGACCACATATTTACATAATCTTCGTCAGACACGAAAAAAAAAAACAAATTAATTACGTTTGTCATCTAAGTCACGTGCTGAATAACATTGACATTACACTATCCATGTTACCTACAGCAACTGTTTGATTTCTGCCTACTCGCGCAAATACACCCGTCCTCGACCTTGCTGATTCGCACTAATCGTACCGCGATTATAGTTTGAGTGTGCAAAAATAAATTCGTTACAATCATTTTCAGAATGCAAAGACGTCTTTAAATAAAAATCGGTAATTAATTATCCGACCATACTATTACCCTGAATCTCCAAGAGTAAATACTCAAATCTTTCTACCGTTTTAAACGCGATTTTTTAAAATCCACAGCTGCAACTTCTTTACACCAACCTTTAACTAATAAATTCACTTATCTCCTTTAAAACACGTAATACTTCTAATAAATCCTTAAAGTTAACTAAGTAGAAAAATAATTCACACAGATAAAAAAAACAGAAAACACGCAAAATTTTATACCCTTAAAAATGTCCACCTCGCTCGACGCGACGCTCCCAGCACCCGGCAGCAATGCGTAACCAGACCCAGATGCGTAGCCGACGACATACATCTCGGACCTCCGTCAAATCCAAACCCGCTGAAGCCAATGAAGCGATGTTGATACTGGCCACGGTCACTATTATGACCACATTCTTCAGTTTATGAACTCTCATTTTGGTACTGTTGATTACCAATTAACAAGACAAATCACTGGATAAGTTCGACGCCGCCGCCTCGTCCTCAAAGTCCTCTTCACTGTCGTCGTCCATGATGATCTTATACTCGCAGTATCCTCACGCAAAGTCCTCACGTGTCACGGTCGCCATGTAATAGGCGGAGCGCCGGGGTGGAAGGGACGATTCAGTAAACACAGTATACCGGTTGACAGATGTAATACCTTCCAGCTTGTACACTCTAATCTCCTAATACTTGTTATACTCACATTATATATACTTATTCTACGTGATCGAAGAGGAAATCCCTTATCGAGTGGAGGCGCAAGATCTACATTAAATGTGCTGATCACTCAATATGCACAGACGTGCCAATATGAGTGTCTGCCTATCGCAACTCCAGCAGTTTCCATCTGTCTGTATTCGACTTTATCGAAACAGTTTTGTTACGCAAAGCGCCAAAATCGATTTTAGACTTGATTTCATCAGTTCGATTTCCTTAAAAGCATGCTACTAACTCGATGCCCTATACTAACTCGATGCCCTATACTAACTCGATATAGGGTGTCTCTTCGGATAAAGCGAATTAGACCATCACGCTCCTAGACATCACGTGGGACACGCGGCACAACACACCGATTGAAAGTTTTCTTTTTCGCGACATACAGGCCTGCCTTGCTGCAGAGTTTCTCGCAGAAATGAGACTCAATGCCTTCTGTTCAGTCTCAAATTCGCAAACTTTAGTTCATGGAGGAAGGTGAAGCCTTCGCAGTCCCCAGCAACACGGAGCTGCCGAAAGCCTCGCACCACTTTCTTCCTCATCTTATGCAAGCAGTCCGTTACAATCTCCAATATTGGTAGACAATGTACGAGGTAAGGCCCTTTCAGCGAAGAGTAACCGTTAACGGGCCGCATCTGCAGCGCTGACGACAGAAGTGTAAACATACAACCGCACCGGTACAGTATACATAAAACGACGGCGACACTACATCCCTTCCGTTACTACGGCTGTCGCAAAAACTGCTGATGCCAGCAGATCGTCTACAGGTCGCGCTGGTTGCTTGCTACTTGCCAGGTCGGTACAACCCCCGAGGGCAACGGTTTATCAAGAAGTCACTGCGCGCCCGAGTGGCAGCTGCGCCCAGCAGCCGCCGAGACTGTCTTCACCTGACAGGCGCCTTGTTGGCCGGCCTCCGCTTTCGAGAGCCCTAGCTCGCACTGTGCCACGGTATTTCTTAACAGACTCATTGAACTGCTACCACGACCTTTGACAGCTGCCTGTGAGACTTGGCATGGATGTCTCCACCTCCCAGCCTAGTCTGTGTACTGCGACGGCGTGATAAGGAGTCTTAAAGCAGCTGTGGTAAGCTTGCAATTTACTGGCGATCCTAGTGAACACAACGTCAGACCGCCCTCCCTTACGAGTCAACGACCTTAAGAATGAGGCGTAGCTCCTGTCAGATAGGACGCTCCAACACCGAGCTGGCGGGATCAGGAGTGACGTCCGCTACTGGCGTGACTGGCGCATGCATATAACATGCCAAGGTCTAACGCTACGTAGCGAACGAAACGCAACTGTCACTGTCTCACTAATATGGAAGAACCGGATATTCCCGATTCCGGTACTGTGTTTGTATAGAAAACAGTAACGGGAGCCCCTAGATCGTCCCCTTGTCTAGGCTGCATGTACGGCCACAATGTAGAAACGGTCTTTATGGTGCATCAAAAATAAGATCAACTGCCAGGTACCTCTATCCAGTGAAGTAGCGAGCTATCTCAGACGTCTATTTCTATTATCCATGTTAGCTTTCAGAACGATACTCGTTCATAAGCCTCTTACAAGTGCTGTGTATGAACCACTATCGGACACTATGCCTTCTTCCAACGCCATTAATAGCGAGACCAGCGCCTCCCAAAGCACCAGCTTGGGACGCGAGACATCTACTTGCCCTAATTTAAATAGCCCTACAACGTTAGGTACGTTAGAAGAAGTACGATAGAATAGCTGCCGCACTTTTGCTGTTAGCATCAGGCAGCAGGGTCAATGACCTTACTCTACTACACTGTAGCCCGGGCAATTACATAGATAACTTTAACGCTATTATTTTGTGTCCGAAATTCGGCTCTAAACCAGATAACGTGTCTTACCGACTGGACTCTTAGAAGCTCCGGAATAAAGTATAGACCCAGTATAAGTAGGTAGTCTGGGTACGTCACCTTGCGAGAATTACACAAAATGTTAGGGGACACTTCGCTTATTTCTTTCAGCCACAGTCTCATCCAAGCCGGCCTCGCCTACGATTGCTTTTGATCCACGATGTACTTAATAACTAAATTGGCTGGAAAGCTATTCACTTAGCGATATTTTCGCTTAAGTTAATTGGGAACATGACTCGCCGAGATTCTGCGGATCGGATGCGATTTCGAATGAGAATTCTCTTAGACCAGTTTCGAACCTGAGATTACAATTTCAATTCTCAATTTCCTGTAATTCACATTATAACGAGTCACTGTGATTTCATGGGTTGCAATATGGTGTATACATATTTATTCGTTCTCTGAGTTCTATGACAGTAGGTGTAGCCCTATCGCTTGCGCGCCCGCTAACTCGCCACCAGGAGATAATAAACAGGTCTCAATGAAGATATCCGATGTGGAGTACGGAACACATAATATAAAAATTTTACCTTCCAATAAAATTATTATTATGTTTCCTATCCACATCGGATATCTGAGTAATGCCTTCCTGGCAGGCTACTAGGCTACTTTTATGCCGACGGTACTTCTCCTCAACAATGTCATGGCGGTGGCGAGTGGCGGGAAGCGAGCAACGGTTCGCAGGAAGTGGAAGCGGAACTACGTCACGGCGTGGGGCGGAGCGACTACATAGACGCTAGCGGCATCATTGGTCAACGATCGCGTTACTCTCTCAATGAAACAATGAAGATATCCGATGTGGATAGGAAACATAATAATAATTTTATTGGAAGGTAAAATTTTTATATAATTTCTCGCTTGTTATTTCAGACAATGATAAAAAAACAGTAGGGACAAAAACAAGTCAAAATCATCTCTGACCGCCGACCTAACTGCAGATGGATAACATCGGCACATAGTTTTGTTGATCGGTTAATGGTTGCATTAGAAATAGGCTTACCCGTTGTAGTCGTTGCACGGCGTGCCCGGCTTAGCGTACATGTCGGGCACGTCGAACGGGGCCGCGTTCCAGTGGAAGGAGGAGACGCACGGGCCCCCGGGCTTGCGGCAGCACAGCTCGCACGCCGAGCGCGGGTCGTCCTTGCGCGGCGCGCACTGGCACGACTCCAGCCCGTACGCCAGGCAGATAGAGCCCGTACACTCCTGGAATATACATTACAGAATTAATACAAGGGATAATGTACGATTTCTGCTAATGGGGCAACATATACGTATACGGCCCCACGTACGTCTACGCGTACACCATCGATGTTTGAGGGTATAAAACATACGGATGACAATAATTAAAGAGAAATGGAGTTGTATGTTTATGCTGGAGAACCGATGAATGATGAATCAAATCTATGAACGAACTCTGCATGCACTGGTACCAACTATACGTCGGTGGACCTTATGTATTTGGAATAAGGTCCACTGATGTACAGTTAGGAGTGTTGCTGTTTGTACATGAAGACTGCGTTAGGTACGCAGTAGCGCAGTACCTACTAAAAGTACAGCTAAGGGTTTACACAAGTATATAAATCAGGAGATAGAGGAGTCAGTCAGTGTTTATTTTGCAGTTCAATAACAGACTGCAACAGTGGTTGAAGATACAAAATGTCACACAAAGGCTACTAAAGACTTTATAAATTACCCCCATGAAGCAGACCAGCTCCTTGTCGCAGCGCGTCTTGTTCGCCTTGTGTCTGCTCGCGGGGCAGGCGGCGCGTTTCCCGTCGCAATGCGCCGCGTCGCGACAGCCGTTGTCGGAGCGACATTTGTCGCCGAACTTCAGTGTGCATGAGGCCGTGCAGCATGGACCCTGTAAAAAAATAGATTTCAATGGTAGCCATAATTAGGTATACTTATTCAGTAGCCTATTACAGAAATCTGGAACCTTACGTGTGTGTTGATATGTCAGCTGTCAAATGTGACATTGCTGGTTCAGAAATAGGGTCATTGCATCAGTTCTGTAGCAACTATGCCAAGTGGACGGAAATAGGCACTCGACGGTAAACTGACGCAATAAAGGGTCAGGGGGAATGGGGAGAGTCCCTACTCTCCCCAAGATTAGAACACAATTAGGGTAGAGTAGGGACTCTCCAACACACACACACTCATAATTGTGTTCAGATCAAATCCATTTTTCATATTATTTTTTTTACCGACTGCGCCATGTCAGGGGATATACAAACGACCATTCCCGAGCATAGACTACTTTATTCAAAAATTGCTTAGCCTACCCACATGATTGTGATTATCAGGATACCTACACATACGAGTATCAGATTTTATTATTTTATATGGGTCGTTCTACCGTTTCGTGCCGATTTGCCACTTTTTTGGAGATTTTTTTTATTTTGAAGTTACAGTGTAGATTTTGATATTGTGGATGTGTATACGTATTGTGTATATTATTTTAAGAAAGGCACCTATATACTAGTTATACTTTTGGAAAACAAATAAGGAAAGCAATGAAGGCACAGATGGAAATGAAAAACTAAGGGAAGGTAATGAAACACGAATAGAAGTAAATGAAATTATATTAAATATAAATTAACTTTATTAGTCAAAATCAAAGTGATAATATTTTAAACGATGGAACCATAAATAGCTTGGCTTTTAAAAAGTATATCTACCCTGTTGACCTGTTTCATATAATAACCTACTTTTTAACAATACTTTTTACGATGTTTCAGTATTTCTTTTCGGTCTCATTATTTGTCAGAACTAGAAACATATAATAATGAGATTCGTAATGTAAAAAACTGCTTACATAAATTAAATTAAAAAAGC
Source organism: Cydia fagiglandana (assembly GCF_963556715.1). Classification (NCBI taxonomy): domain Eukaryota; kingdom Metazoa; phylum Arthropoda; class Insecta; order Lepidoptera; family Tortricidae; genus Cydia; species Cydia fagiglandana. The sequence continues at coordinate 5,575,603 of NC_085936.1, read as the reverse complement.
TTAAATTATCTAGAAATTGCTATAAAAAACAATCGTTAGTTTTGATATTATTCGGGAGAGAACTGCGGCATAATTTTAAACTTTCTAGTAGGTAAAGTGACTTAGCCGTCTTTGTAAAGAGCAGATGTTGTTTTTTTAAATAATGAAGTGGCCAGATATTAGATTTAGGACACTACCATGATAAGTCGTTTCAAAGGGAACGGCGGGCCAAAGTAAGGCTGCAGGACAGCAGAGCTTGGAGACGAACAAATGTGTATTAAAAAGCAAACTAGCGGACCGCAAACACGATGTTGAGCTCTAAAGCCGTTAGATGTCGAAGAGCGTACTCTACGAAACATGAAAACCCTGTGTGGATAGAGGCCAAGGGCCGAGTACGCCCGAATAATCAAAATACTTATTATAAATAACAAACTCCATAGGGTTGTAGACTCAACAAGTCGCACTTTCGAGGAAAAATGCAAAGGTCAAGCCGCAGGAGGGTCCGAGATCACATTGGTTAAATTTCAAGCTCTCTTAGTTCTCAAGTTAGGTCTTCTATGGAAGCGCAACGTGATCAGACGGACTGGGCTTTCAGCGTTTATGCGGATCTCGGCCTTTGGCCTCACTTAGCAAAGTTCTGCACTCTTACAGATTGATGTTTGGCCTTGTACGGAAATGTGCCCCTATCTGAAGCTCCCCCGGGCCGTCGGCCTTGCTTTTTAATACATTCGGCTATTGGTTCTTGTTTGAGGTCAGCTCCACTGAAGCTCAGTCTTTGACCTCGCACGATTGTGCCCGCTGCCAATAGTTAAAAGAAATTTTGAACACCTCATGCGGAGCTCGCCTTTCGGCATCGCTTGCATTTCGGCATTGAAACAATTTAAAGTCTACTCTCCTGCGAAAGCTCGGCTTTCAGCCTTGCAGGAAGGCGCGCCACAATCGGACGCTCCGAGCTGCCTGCTCTTTCTTTGTGGAACTCGCAGAAAGGGGTGGGAATGGGACGCTCCTCTCCAGTTCTAGATGGTGTTGAACCATTGTTTCATGAACTTTCTGGATTTTTGTAAAGCTTGGCCTTTAAACGGTTACAAAGTTACAAGAAATTTCCCTGATACGGCCAACCCGTATTTTTAACTTAGCACAAGAAGAGGCTCCCGGGAGCAGATCTTTGTGAGACCCTCCTCATAAATATCTGCCCTCGGAGGGCTCGCTCTTGAGCTTTATTCCAGGACTATAAAAAGTTTTCAGTATGTTAATTAGCAGATAAGTTAGGCATTAGATAAGTTCCAATAGGTTCACCTGTCCAAAATGTTCCGCATTTATAAAATGTTGGAAATATGATGTATCTATTCGATATATTTACAATATTTGCCATGAAAAAAGAGACTAATTACGCTTGCGCGCCTATCTGCTTATTTATATGCAATATCCACAACCAACAGGATTCCCATGACATAGTGTCGGGTATAGGTAAGAAAGAACCTATACCCTGAAACTCTGTCAAACGGTCTAACGAAGTCGAAAGAATGCGACATACATACGTTTCAAAACATGAGAGTTATGATTTGAGAGCCTATGTGTGCATATAACTCTTGGGCTGTGGGCTAAAAACATAAAAAGGTATCACATCTGTCATACAAAATTATTGTTCATTTCCTTCCAAACTGGTTCATTTCCTTCACCCGAAAATATTGGGAGAAATGGAGAGGAATGAATTGGAGTGGAATGAACTTTCAACGGTTTTTTTAAATTTCTTTATCGTCTTTAAGGCTAGAATGTCATCAAGTAAAAGTAATGAAGATATGCCAAAATGCTAACCGATTATTAACAAGGTGATTTTTTTTTACAATATATAGCACCAAATTACTTAATGGATGGAAATGACTAGTAACCGTGACAAAGTGCCTTTCCGGTGAGGAGAACCAAAATTACTCGTAAATCAAGAGCGCGAAACCTCCTTCGTTGACGTATTGCGGTAGACTAAGGTAGTAGAAACACGTAGCAATCACAGGTATTCGTGAATAAAGGCGCGTTTAGATTTGGCATGAGTGGCAATTTTTTAGAGCGAAAATGAAGTCTTTCGCGTGACAAAATTAAAAAGTGCGTTCTCTCTATGATAATTTAACTTTAAAAATACGTACCATGTACCATTATAATACTGATTATTTGCCTATTTATAAACAATAATGGAAAGTAGGGATTATCTGCAAATAATAGTGTTTTTAAATTTTTGAACCCAATGGTACGCCATTTTATGTCGAGGGAAATGAATTTTTCGCATGTTTTTAATTTTTATTTAATAGATCATTAGGTTTAGCTAAATTCCAAAACTGGCGCATTTTCCGTACCACATAAACATACCTTTTAAAAATAACCACATGTAAAAAATTATAATTTTAAGGCTTGATGTGGGCTCGGACACCAAATCGGCACGAAACGGTAGAACGACCCATATATAACACCTTAACTGTACCTGTGTTCCACAAATAAATTTTTACTTTACTTTACTTTACTTTACAAGAAATTTAAAACAGAGAAGCAAAGTGGAAGAACAAAATTCGTTAAATTCAGACGTGACAGGGTTATTTTTGCTGTAATTTTGTCAATCACTGCCTTACACATTACACTCAATAACAACAACATAATCAAGTGGCTCACCTGACTAGGGCTGCACACGCTGTGTTCTGTAAGTGTGCAGGGTTTGTAATGAGGCCTGGCCGCTTGAGGCCGGCAGCACACGTCAGTACACTCCGAGGCCCAGCCGCAGTCGCACTCCTCGCCCTCTTCCACGACGCCGTTGCCGCAGATCGCTGGTTGGGGTTCTGACGAGAAAATTTGTTGTTAACAACATATTTACAATATTTTATCAAATAACAATCCGTCCGACCACTTGGCACGGCCTCCGCACATTATACATGTTGGTTGGTTTGAGCTACAGTCCCCACGCATATTCATATGACCACTGATTACCAGTCCGCCGCGCCGGACGGTATCAGCCTGTCAGTTGTTCGGAACTGTCATAATTTTGTTCTAACTGACAGGCCGTTACCGTCCGGCGGACTGTTAATCAGTGGGCCCCTTTACGTATTTTTTTACTGACAGCGTCACGTTGTATGGGAAGAAGAAATTTCTATAAAACGTGACGCTATAAGCGTCGGGTCAACCGGATACCAAGGCCTAAAAAAACTTTTTATTCTAAGTTAAATTTTGATTCTAAGTATTTATTTTGCGTCGTGGCATTGGAGCAGCAGTTACAAAATGCAAATGGGATAAATCGATGTCTATTTCAGGTTTGATCACATTTAAATTAAAAATAAGTTGAACTAACCTGTGAAACATCCTTTAGGCGATCGTGCCTTGTTGTTCAGCACGGGATCAATGGCCCTGAGCGAGCACGGCGAAAACTTATTGTTGTTCTTACGGTCCCCGCTGGTCGCTCGAGCGAACATGATATAGTTCCCGTCGTCCCCGAACGGGGTGCACACCTCTGGGTCGTGCTGGAATGAAAAATACCATCCTAGTTCTACTGCAAAGTCCAACTGATGAAGGTCCTGGAGCTACAGAGTTAATAGTTTGCTACCGAAAACGACATTGAGCTTGATCTTTTAGATTTAGAATTGAATTTAGATTGTCATTTCGTACGTGACATGGCGTCCTAAAAACCTCTTGCTTGCATGCTTGCTTGACAATAATTTTGTGGAAGATTTTCGCTTAATAGGTTATCCATCTATGAATCTAGTAATGCAGTTCAATCGAAGTTGGAATGTACCTGACTTATCAACTATGGTCGTGTAAAATTTGCCTAGCACTATCACATACGAAACCGAACACTATCACATATCAAACACATAACCGAGAGCACTGGAAACGGGTTAGTTTGTAAAACATACATATGTACTTCGTACCCATTTTAATTAGTCTTGAGTGCAATTTTATGACATTTAATAGTACTCACCGGCGAGCCGAAGTTGTGTCCTATCTCGTGCGCGAGCGTGACGTGCGAGACGGCCGGCGGCACGTGCTTGCCGTAGTTCAGCAATGTCACTATGCCCGTGTTTAGGGACTTCATGCTGCCCCGGTAATGCTGCAAACACATTGGTTATTATAGAAAAACAATGGTGTAGAAAAATAAGTAAGTATTTCTAAAATGGCGGCCGGTTTGCGACGACTCCTGCCTGGTGGTGAACGAAGCAGTTGATCACGGACGCTAACTATCCCCGAGGTATTCTCTTCGAGATACTCGTATGCTGTGTAAACGGCTTAATAAGTAAATACGGGTCTATAAACTGACGATAGAAAGAGACGAATGTTTTGTTTTGCATGACAAATGTACCTATGTGTAATTATCATCTCTTTCACACACATCTGCTAAATAACGGAATAACTGATCTTACCCCATTCTTTTCGCAGACTCCGCCTGCGTTTTTAAGGTCACCAGTCCACGCTAGACCCAAAGTACCCATTTCAAAGTCTCGGTACGTAAACATGTACGCTAAACAAAACGCGTCGTAGTCTTCCTCTGAAAATAATAATCATTATCAACGTTATTTTTCTTCTATGGTAAGTGTTTATTAGTTTAGGAAGGTAAATAGGCATAGGCAACAACTTTTTATTTAATTGAATTCGATGGATTCCAAAGTAAAATTTTAAAAGTTCTCGATTTTTCTTGTTTACAAACAGTAAAGTTACTAGTTTCAAACGCTGGACTAAGTACTTTAGAAAGTATTTACGTGTTTTTCAAATGTCTAAAATACTCAACATTAAAATCTGAAAAACTTATTTGATTAAATTGAAGTCCTTCAAAATGTTTTATCAATATCATGTCATAAATTTCACTTTAGATAACGAGAAATGCAAATAGAACGTACCTGAGAAAAGTTCCAAGTATTTCTCAACACCGTAGTTGTTGGGAAACCTGTAGGCGGGGTCCTTCATAGCGTCTAGCGTGTGTACCTTTATCCGTTTGATCATAAACGTGATGTTGTCTGGCTTGCCGTCTTGGTTGAAGTCTGTAAAAGGCAATAACATTATGTTTGCATGCTCAGGGATCTTAGTGAAAGTAATACAAAGTAAATTTCATTTTCTAACCTGTGACTTTATAAATGGCGTTGACTTTCTGTACATGGCGAGTCATGACTTCTATACAAGCTTCTTCAGATCCATATCTTTGATAGAACATGTGATCAGCTTGCAAATAGACTAGACAAGTGGTCTTCCTGGGATCGACAGTTGCTCGTTTGTTGACGTGTCTACCATCGTCGCTTCCATTTCCACTCAAGACTGTATATCCTACGGGCTCCTTCTTAACAATATCCTTACTAACCGTTACGACCCCGGCTTTCGTCTTTATCACTTCGACGTGCGTCTTTGGCTTCGACGGTCTCGTTTCCTCAGAATCGAGCCGGACTTTAGTAATGAGGTTACTCTTATCGATTTTAATTTTCGGCTTTCTCGTACTTAATTTTTCGAAATCGCTGTTACTAGTGTAAGGAACGTCTAAGTCTAATGGTAATTCGGGATTTTTCTTAGGTTCGTCGTCTTGCATCTCGTCTTCTGGAAGCCATCGTTTTTTGCGTCTATGTATTTCTTTGTTTAAGTCTTCCGTGTTGTTGAGGGAGTCATCTAGAGTTAGGTTGAATAGTTCAGCTTGGCTTCCGTGTAGTCTTTTGAGGTGTAGTTGGTGCGAGGCGCAGGGCGCGGGCTGGCCGTCGTTGGGGTGGTCTACGTCGGAGCGGCGGTACACCACGCTGTGCATGGAGGGGTGCGAGGCGTCGTACCGGGAGAGAGGCTCCACGTAGTACTCCTCGGTGGCCGTCCAGATGGTGCCGTCGAACAGCCCGTCCGCCGTGATCACGCCGTATACCTCCGACGTGTCATCATCTGGAATAAAACATTAATAAATGTCAGTGGACGATTTCACACAAATGGATAACGTAAAAGATAATCATGCAAATATTTCTCCTTACTGTAATTCAAACACGGATAGATTAGCAGGCAATTCGCTTTCACTCAAGACTAACTCTATCATCTCATGATAGCTAGGTACCTATATCGAATTATCCTCCCACACATATTATTTAGTCACATACTTCAAAGATAAATACAAGCTCACGTAGGCGTGTAGCTGTGACTGCTGTGAGTAGGCATACTAACTCAATAGGTAACTCCAAATTATATTTAACGTAGTTCGTAGTTCCCAAAAGGAATAGCTAAACATTATTTGTCCATGATTAATTAAATTGGTGGGCGACCGTTCACTATTCCGAAACAACCTTTGAAATACAAACGGGCCTGGGACACTTGGGGCAGGCGATATTTTATGAAAACTAATTCGAGGTGCAAAGAGCCTCGGGCATCTGAATGAATAAAATCACAGCCTGCAGTCGCAGTCGAGGGATAGAAACCGCCCATAAATAACGGTAATTACTACCGCACCTTCCTATTCCCCCTTCATTCATTCCCTGATAAAAGAAAAAAATCAACTAAATGTTAAACAAGCTCTCTTGAAAGCCCTTGTAAGAGGCGGGATATCTAAGAAACGGTTTTAATGAGGTTTAATGTCTTCTTGGATTTTCGGCTCGGAGCGGGCACTTCTAAGCCTCGCGGAACGCCTCGCTGAAACCAGATTAAAATAAACGAGGTATGTAAACGGTCATACGCAGCTTGCACATGACAGGACGAGGCTCACGAGGCTCCTCAGTAAATACATCATATAAATACGTACAAAATAGGGTAAATACGTACAAAAATACGTAAATTGCGCATATTTTTATAAGTCGTTGACCGAATAAAAACGGGTCAAGTGTCTGAACAGGGTGCACATTTAAAAGTAGAACGATTACGGCCGCGGTTAAACCGAAAAGTGTTTATACGGACACGGAAAGTAACCAATAAGAAACTTTAAGGAGCATTTACTCAATTAAACTTTTGAATTAATTTCATCAAAATTAACTTTGTCTCCGGAAGCCAGATGGGTCTCGGCATATAATTCTGTTTTATTAAGTTAGTCACAGACTGTTGAAGTTTACTGGGATCGTGTTTAATTGGTAATTTCGGCAATTTGGGAAATTTATATAACTGACTTAAGGGGTCATCCATTAATTACGTCACACGAATTTCTAGGTTTTTTGACCCCTCCCCCCTCCTTGTCACACTTGGTGACATTTGGCAAACCCCTCCCCCCTAGTGTGACGTCACATTTTTTCTACGAAATCGCCAAATCGAATTAAGTAAGTACCTAAGTATTATTAATATTTTATCAAAATATTTTTGACGCTATAAATATTAGTAATTTTATAACCCAAAACTGCTTAGGAAAGAAAATTAAACGAATAAAAACGATTATCGTTTTAAAAACTTGTTATTTAAATGTACAGCGAATAAAATAATTTAAATAAATTTTCGGTTACTGATGAAGTTAAAGTGACGTCACAAAGTTTGTGTCTCCCCCCTCCCCCATGTCACAATATCTCACATTTTCTTGCCCCCTCCCTCCCCCTAAACGTGTGATGTAATTAATGGATGACCCCTAAGATCACTTATAATCCATCAATTATAAAACAGCCAAAGTCTTCTGGCCATTAGAGTTAACAAGAGGATTCATTACAGACAAATCGATACTGTATTACTGTGTACTATTAAAATGTTTTGAATAGGACACTGTAATTTTAGATGACTATATATAAAAGTACCTAATTATGAGCAATTGTTAAAAGGGTATCGTCTTGGGTCGTCCCATTCGTTTTTCGTCAAGTTCTTAAATTAGCCCTATTCTGCTTTCGTCACCCTTTCTACATTCGTCACAATCGTCGGTGGCTTTCAATGTAGAATGAGTGACGAAAGTAGAATAAGACTAATTTAAGAACTTGACGCAAAACGAATGGGACGACCCAAGACGATACCGTTAAAAGATTTGTCTAAAAGAATAAATGCTATCCCTACAAATTTAGCACACCTAAATAGTTTTTCTAATTTTGCAGTAGGTAGCTGAACTTTTAATTTTAATTAAAAGAAACCCAGTTCGCGGCTATAGACCGGTTTGAGGAAACAATTTAATTTCCGAGCCCCGTCGTTCAATTTATGAAAGGCTCAAATAAAAAGCTTAATTGGAAAGTGCCAAAACGGGAGTTTACGACTGATTCTCCAGATATTTTGCAACGGGATAAATTCTATAAAAATTTACATCACGCCGTTAAATAAACGGTAAAAATGTGCAAAATAAAATGAATGGCTATTTATTAACATATTTTTTTTACTGACTCGCAATCAATTGACTGACACAAAAATGAACATAGTAAATGAATATAAATATACATAATTATATACAATACCATTTATTGGAATTTTTAGTTGAAAGTAGTTCTCTTCCATGTAGGTATATAGAATAGAAATAATAGAAATACATTTATTTATGACAAACAAACACAGATGACAAAAACATGTTGACAAATATACAATGTATAACATTTAGTGAAAAATGCCATAAAAGGGTCACGACTCAGCATGTTGCTGGCAAAGCCAGCGCTGTTCTTCCGTTGTAACCCAGGCGTACGCCGTTCGACGACGAGGCGGTTATGCTATGATTTACTAAACTAATTAAAAACTAGAACTATACCTAAAACATAAAATTGAAACTAAAACTATTATATACAACTTCAACATTGCGGCAATTGCCGTATCTGGAACAGGCCTGACAGCCAAGTGACAGCTGGCCGCCACGCCATTGCCACGTCACACGGCACGACACCAGCACGGCCATATTTGTGCTATGACACAGCTATCCACGTGTACATTTTGTGCAGAAAACTTAAAAACTTCTAGTCGTAAAAGCTTTAAACAAACCAAACTATATATATATAGCAGGTTGTACAGTCATCAGCAATAGTATCTTACACAACTAGGGCCGCAAAAATATATGACGCGCTCTTATTGCGCTCCAAATAAGAACGTGTCACATATTTTTGCGGCCCTAGTTGTGTAAGATACTATTGCTGATGACTGTACAACATATTCTCAATATTTTTTCAAACTTTTGTGAATTTTACGCGACTGCCTTAAGAGGCCCACTGATTAACAGTCCGCCGGACGGTATCGGCCTGTCAGTTAGAACAAAATTTTGACCGTTCCGAACAACTGACAGGCCTATACCGTCCGGCGGACTGTTAATCAGTGGGCCCCTTAAGAAAGTTCGGTAATTCTGAATAGGTACAACTGAGGGCTTACTACATATTTCTCTAACACCATTATTACGCCATAAATGGAGTAAAAGGAAAGGGAAGGGAATTGCCAACTTCGGTGTTCGCGGTAGGCCCTCTGGCACCCACAAGTACGATTGAGTCGTTTAACTTAAAACTCGGGTTAATCCATCTATCATATTCTGCGATTTTGGTATTTAGAAAAGATAATAGTGTAAATATTTTCTGAGAGGGTCAAATGGATTGATAGATAGATAGATAAATCATTTATTGTCACAACAAAGGCTATAAATACCCGAGTTTGAAGTTAAGCGACACAATTTCACTTGATTGGAAATGACGATAAAGCCAAAGATTACTGGTTCGATAATATTCCAATTAATTTTTGCCTTGGGAATAGGTACCCACAAAGACAACGGGCGCGCATTCCATTCCTTAGCATTAGAAAATATGAAGTCTTCTTCCTCGCGTTATCCCGGCATTTCGCCACGGCTCATAAGAGCCTGGGGTCCGCTTGACAACTAATCCCATGATTTGACGTAGGCACTAGTTTTTACGAAAGCGACTGCCATCTGATCTTCCAACCCAGAGGCATTAGAAAATATGAAGTAAATTGAGAAATTGAGAGCGAGTAAATTCTATAGTAATTGGGTGAATCAACTTTTAGAACACTTGATTTCGTGTGCCTAGACTCCTTAGGAAAGAAAAAACGATTTTTCTAAAACCATGTGGATATTTTTACTTTTTTGTTTACACGGGCATTATTAGATCCATAAGTATTTAATTAACACATTAAAATTAACAACTTGATAAGATAAAAGTTACATTTCATTTTGTACGGTAACGCAGCAGAAAAAAGTTTTCTCCCATACAAAAATCAGGGACACATAAATTTTGCCTATTTTCTGCTGCGTTACCGTACTAAATGTAACTTATATCTGATCAAGTTGGTAATTTTAATGTGTTAATTATTTATTGCAGATTAAAAACTAATACTTTACAATATCATTAAAACTAACTATAAATTAAAGATTTAAAAACTAAACTAAAATTAAAATATAACTACTTAAAAATTAAACTAATACTTATAATATTATATAAAAACTAAAATATAATAATAAAATATATGAAAATAAAAAGAAGTTATAAAGAGAATACACCTTCTAAAATCTCTGCCTGCGGCATTGAGCCCATAACGCTGGCTGCGTTACCTCTCTGTATTGCCAGCGATATGCGCTGGGAGAGGTAAGCACCAGCCCTACGGTCCCCCGAGGCGTCGACCAGCCGTGCCGACAGGTCCCCCATGAAAGTTTTCATGTCCGCCGACCAAGGACCCATTGTTTCCACTGCAAGCGCCGCAAACTCATAATCCTGCAGTAAGGATGAGTATTTGCGGCGCTTGAGTAGTTGGGCCTGGTCGGCAGCAGCGCCAGCTTGTGCCCGGGTAGCCTGGATGTGGGACTGCGCAAAGGTGTCTACGCATGTCGCGTCCCACACCAAAGGCCTACCCAGTCTCCACGGCACCAGTGTGGCTCCGTCCGGTCGCTTACCATCGTCTCTCGCCATACCTGAGGGTTCTAAAGTAGCAGGCACAGAGACGGTAGCAAGCGACCGCCGAACCAAATCATTAATGGTGCCGTGGCGATATAAGCGGCCGGCGCTTTTAATGCAAGAGAGGCCATGTCGACCCAGCTGGTCCACGTCCTTGCCGCAAGCACAGGTATGGGCGGAGCATATTTTGGCCCCAATTCGCAGGCAAACTGATATTCTCAGCGTGTTTTTTTCTAAAACAGTTCCAATATTGCGTGACGGTAAGGCGTTCAGCCAGTGACCCGATTCGTAACTAGAGACAGCTAATAGGCGGGCGCGATCTGAGTCGTCCAGACTATTTTGTATGAGAGACGCGTGAGTGGCTTTAAGGCCGGGGATATCCCAGGCTCTCTGGACATGTTTTGTGGCCGGGACGGTTACCCCTGGGCACTTGTCACACCAAGCGGTCTCAGCCTCCGCCAAGCTCGCTATCTCAGCGCCGGAAATCTGAGGGAGATTTAAGATTTTACCGACGAGAGACAGCGAACAGTAAGCGGAAGACAAGAAGGCAGGCAAGGCGACGCTGGTCGAGGAGCGAACACCCAGGCCACCAAATCGAACAGGGAGAACCGCCTGGGTCCATGATCTGAGGTCAAAATTAACATTTAAAATCTTAGATAGAGTGGTTTGGAGACTGTTGTCAATTGATGAAAGTATGGCGGGGTATTTCCATATCGGACAGGATCGAAGTAAATACATAAATTTTGGAGTGAAAAGGCAAAAACGGATGATGTAAAGGGCCATGTGGGGATTAATTTCGAATAACAGATTGGATGTGCAGTTAAACAGATTTAATTTGCAATTAATAACAGGGTTGATGGCTTCGTCGAAAATTGGCGAACCTAGAAGTGTAAGAGATGAATTGGAATGAACAGAGAGGTTGGGCAGGATGGCGTTAAAGTTTGTAAGTATTTCGGATTTTCTTTCTGTTGGAAGGTGACTAGGTATGAAAATTTCACATTTTGAAAAATTTAAGGAGAGGTCTATGTCTGAAAACTTGTCAATTATAAATTTTAAATCCTGTAGGACTGTAGCGGCGTCTCCGCCGAGGGAGCCGTCGTCTAAATACCAAAGATTAAATTTAGAATTTAAATTTGAAATTATCGGCTGAATTGCTAGACTGAAAATCGCCGGTCCAAGAGGGTCACCTTGTTGACAACCTGTGCTTGACAAAATGGTTCTATCACCAAAGAGTAGTTTCGTAGGTGCCCCGTAACATTGCCATAAATACGCGTATAAATCTGGAAGATTTTCTTTTATTTCTGTTAGGAGGGCACCACGGTTAATCGAATTAAACGCGTTTTTAACATCTATTTTCAAGAACACTTCACAGTCCGGACGACTCAAGAACGACCGAGCGGCGTGTACGGCAGCTTCACATCCGTTCTTGACTCTTGTGTTAATTAAATATTTATGGATCTAATAATGCCTATGTAATCAAAAAAGTAAGAAAATCGACATGGTTTTTGAAATATCGATTTTTTTTGCTCGGGAGTCTAGGGACACAAAATCAGTGTTCTAAAAGTTGATTCACCCAATTATGTATCAAACGCCACCGTACTTATAGAAGTTGCTACTAATAACGCCTTATAGTCCGATTTTACAACGGCAATTAATTCAAGCATCATTAAACAAAGTAAGTTTGCAAATTATCAATTAAAACCTTGGCTCTATAAAAACCTTGTGATATTCAAGTAAATAGCGCTGCATTGAACGTTTCTCGAGCATTATATATGCAACATGTGTGCCTAATTGCCACCGCATTCTAGTTATAAAAGAAAAAGTGCAAATTAATTCCAACTAGCAGTTTACCCCCTTAACTAGCTTCCTCGTTATAACTTCCCCGTTTAAACCCGGCATTACAGAACAATGGATCTAATAAATAGGAGTAAGTACGGTCAACATTAAAATAACAAAGGGAAACTGTAATATTATTACTATAAATTAATGCGTCTTCTTCCTCGCGTTATCCCGGCATTTCGCCACGGCTCATGAGAGCCTGGGGTCCACTTGACAACTAATCCCATGATTTGACGTAGGCACTAGTTTTTACGAAAGCGACTGCCATCTGACCTTCCAACCCAGAGGGTAAACTAGGCCTTATTGGGATTAGTCCGGTTTCCTCACGATGTTTTCCTTCACCGAAAAGCGACTGGTAAATATCAAATGATATTTTGTACATAAGTTCCGAAAAACTCATTGCGAGCCGCTTACGAGCCGGGGTTTGAACCCGCGACCTCCAGATGGCAAGTCGCACGCTCTCACCGCTAGGCCACCAGCGCTCATACACCTCATCATAAATGAATGGGTATGCGGGGTATTTCCTAACAAGGAACATGCTATGTTTTCAGTTAAATTCATCCACTACTAAATGCAAAACATTGAGTTTTTTTAGAGTTTTACAGATGCATTGTACCGTAAAACCATCCACTATGGTCCCGTGTTACAACCTTCAAACTATGGTCCCGTGGTACAACCTTCAAACTATGGTCCACAATTTCAACGCGTACCTCCAGCCGCTTCTCCGTACAAACGTAGTCCCCATTTTCCTCTTTGGATATTGACATTATGGAAAACATTTTTACATATTTTGATGTATATTAACCATAGCTATGCCCCTACGTTTGACTTTTATCGTTTTATGATTGTAATAGGTGCGAAAAACAGATTTCATATAAATATTTAAACGCTCGCTCCTAACTATGTTATCAGTGCGTCGCGTTACACATTTCTTTAAGTACCTGCTTCGTGCAATTACGAGTATATTTTAAGCAAATACGCTTTGTTTTGACTACAATTCCATTATTACGGACCCATTGGACCCATCCCCAATCCCTATCAGCCTGACATCGGGTCGGACGTCCCTTTCAATGTATGAAATGCCATCGACCTGGGCTTTTGCGGCTCATATTACAGTAAGTTATACATAGTTTATAAGTGAAGGTCTACATTTCAATCGTGTGAAGTTGCGTCGACTCTCCGTATAAAAAAGGGCTTAAAAGGCTGTAGTTTCCTAGCAAGATCTTCTCTTTTAAATAAAGACTAGTGGTAGAAGGGCGAATGAATTGGTGCAAACGAGCCGCGGGATACGTGACTGGCTTTTGTTAATAGTTCCTAACTAGGGTTGCCACAAAGCGCTTTCAATAATGAGAAAATAGTACGTAACAACGTTGGCCATTGTAAAAGCCAAGTTTAATTGGCAATCTATTAACACAATAGCCTTTTCGAATCAGTTCTCGATGTTTGGTGGTGCTTTCTGAAGACCAAAGGGGTTAACCAATTTGACGTATTTGGGATACGAATCAATTTAATTATTTGACTAGTCCAGGATTAAACGTTCATCTTAGTTGCATTTGTATTATTTTATTATGTTTTTTATTTTTTTTTTGTTGTATTTTACATTCGTTATGACAATTTATAGATTATATAGCTTTGTCGTAGTGGCATGATGATCACGATTGATAATAATTATACTGTGTCCTTCGTCGGATCTGAAACTATCGCAAACCAAAACAATTTTCATCTAAATCGGTTTAAGCGTGAAGAAGTAACAGGCAGACAGATCGACAGAGTTACTTTAGCATTTTCTTATACTGCCCTAGATTATTCAGAGCGACAACCCTGCTCGCAGTCAGCCAAGTTGCATAACTAATGTTTATCAGATGCGGTGATGTGATTATGTGAATTCTTTTCATTGTGTTGCTATCTTCGTGTCCGTGTATCGCTTTAATTGTGCACTTAGTGATGGGATGCGGGAACGTTCCCGGAATGTTCCCATATAAGGAGACACTGAAGTATAACAACATAGATAATTCAAAATTGTGTTTTGTTGACACTACACTTACCTAATAAGAGAAATGAGAAATACACTTTCCTTACAAATTACCATAGAAAGGGACACTCCTCGATATTTTTCTCTACAACAATGTATTTTGTGTTGTTAACACGTCTACTTAGACGTAGTAGGTACTTACATCCCTTTAAAATATTTTATTTTAAACGGGTCTAAATGATTTTTTGATGATGCTTCATAGTGAAAGGGTTTCAAGAAATTAATTTAAAATACTATTAAATAATAATTAAATGGCGTACTATAGATATATATATGTCTTTTTAGGAAAACATTAGAATAATCTTAAACTTAATGTACCTCTCTTAGATTCATATATCCTCGATAGCGAACTCGAAGCCGTTCGAGTTACAGAAATTTTCTCGGTAATAATACCGGGAACAGCACATCCCTAATTGTACTGCCTGTCCTCATAATCCGACTATAATTAACGAAAGGTTACGAACGGCGGTAAACAAACCTGTAACAATAGAACCATCTTTGATTAGCATCGATGGAGTATTATTTTCAAGTAAACTGACGTTAGTCGGCCGTGGGAACTCTGCAGCTGACGTGATATGTTGCACCGATTCATTACGGATGAAAATTTGTACAATTTTGCTTATAAATTATTCCCGTAACAGGTTTTCCTTGCTTTGTTTATATTTTCCATAATCTGCTTGTGTTATTGTTATTATTGATTGCGCATATTGATGATCGTCAAAGGGACACATTACATAGTTATTAGACAGATACCACTGTACACACATGTCAAATAATATCTGCCTCGGCGCGTCTAACATATTCATCGGCAAGTCAAATCTAACTTGGCTTTCAAAATGGGTTAACAGTCTGGCAAAATTGATGCGTGAACTCATTTTCCTAACGTAAAAAAAGGTACGCTGGTGAGGAAGGATATTGATGTCTCGCCGCTTTACCTACGAACTTTACATTTTGCCACATGGAGCGCATCTTTGTTTTAGTTCGCGTAGAAGAAGCACGTTCGCACATTGCCAAAAAGCCAATAGTTTAAAGATGGGCTTATTGTCGTAAGCCTGTCTATGTTCAGATGGAATTATTTCGATGTTCGGCGCGTTAAGCCTATTGAATATTTGAATTCGTAGGTAGTGACTTCTGAACAGCACTGGCCTAAGGCCTGAGTTACACTTGTAAGTTTTACTTACGTAAGTAGGGACAAAGCTATTTGTTAGAATGAGATAACGATATTCATCTCTCATTCTGTAGTATAGCCGTGTCCCTACTTACGTAAGTAAAACTTACAAGTGTAACTCAGGCCTAAGAGTATTATTGTGTTAGTGGGTAATCATTTTATTCTCTTTAGCGCCACTTGCACCATCCCACTAACCTTGGATTAACCGGCTAAACCGTTAACCCGTGTCAAATTGTACTGGTAACCATGGTAACTCTAGGTTTAACCGGTTATCCCCGGATTAGTAAATGGAGCAAGTGGCCTATAGTAAATATGGACAGCTCGCGAGTCCGATGAAAATTTCTTCCAATTTAATTCAATATAATTATCCGATCTCACATCGAAATCAAATAAAACAGATTTGAGTTTACCGAGCCTTTTTAACGGCTTTGAGAATTTGTGACCATTTAAAACAAAAGCTACTTTTTGAACTGAGCTTTCAAAGCTACGCATTCTATTGTCTGGCAAGTCATCTTTGTCAGTAGAAAAATGCGGCAAAAAATTTAGGTACCTACGAAGGATCGATCTCCCATACTTGAGTTTCGCTACTTTTTCTACTGACAAATTTGGCTTGCCCGCGTATAAGTCATATTCTGTTAATCTGGCCACACCACGGGCAGTTTCACAAAGAACGATCCTTTAGGACACTGGCTGCGTGGTCAAAATAGCATTGTATAGACTAAGCCGGATTTGCAGAGCTCTCGTTCGCCGGTCGTTATTTAACGGACACAATAACCCTCAGACGTTCTAGTAAATACTCCGTGGAGCAGCTCCAGTTTATCAAGAGTGGCCAGGCACGAGTGTAAATGCAATCCAATTTTGTTGGGTTGGTATTCCGCTTTGGTTGTGTACTATCACTACTATCTACTCCTTTGAAACACTAATTGTGTAATCGGAAACAAGATAAACCATCGTGAACCTAATTAGCAGTAGCAACACTATATTAAGGGTCGGTTGCACCAAACTGTTACGAACGTTAAAGAGTTCGCTAAATTTTTATGTATGGAAAGTTTCATAGTAAAGGCGCGGGGCGCGCCGGCTGACGATGATCAGTCTGTCAAATGTGGTTGGTGCAACTGGCACTTAGTGGTCAAATATGAATTAGAAAATGGATTAGAGCGGAGAAACGCGCAAACTTACTTGTTCATCTGTTCTGAAGGTAAATAAGAAGACGAAATAGATAGTGTGGGAATGCGGCCGAGACAGTAACATTCAGGTCCAAGTCTAATAGGCTGAGTGCGAGTATGCGATAAGCACATCATCATCATAAATGTACATACTTAAACAAAAGATCGACGGCCTTAATTTTCAGGCGTCTCTAGGTCCTCACTAATCATAATCAAGCTTATAATAGAACTTTTACGGATCTCCTGGCCAAATTTATACTGGTCCGGTTGAGGTGAAGCGCTGAGCCGATTCGAATATCGCTCCCGGAGACGGTTGACAAACTTCCGAATGGCTCGTTCAGGACAGTCGCGTCTTTGCGCAACGGGTATTGGAGTGGTCGGACGATCAAGTATATCCAAACTTTTACTTTAACGGACTTGAGGCGTCGCCATTTTAGTTACGGAGAAGCTAGATGGGGTTTTCTACGAGAGTGGGATAAAGTTTTCACAGGTCAATGCCCAGTTTAGTTTTATCTATCCCGATTATATTAGGTAAAAAACATCAAATATAGTTTGTCCAATTTCCCGCCCAATTTATTTACAGGGTGTCAATGGTGTCAGACACTGCGTATGCAATCATACTGTACACAAAATGCACAAAAACAAGTTTCCCCTAACGGCCACCGGTTCTCCCGCATATTTGGCGTGCCGACTGCCACTTCAGCTTGCTAATTCGCTGAACTATTCGTATAACCTCGTTCCGGATTCGATTCCCTGAGAGAGACTCCGAGCGAAGCTCTCTCCATCGCTCGTTTGCAATTGATATAACTATTTATTATGTAGGTAGGAGCCTACCTTCCTAATACACATTGAAAGAAAACGCCCCGCAAATGCGACTGCGATGACTGCTAGATTAGTTCACGCGACGCCAGTGGCCACACTTAGGGCCAGTTGCACTAACCACAATTAGAGACCGATCAACGTCAATCAACAGAGAACTATGAAACTTTCCATACGGCTTAATTTAACGAACGCTAAAACGGTGACAGACGGTTTTGTGCAACCGACCCTTAGCAGTGTTCGTTTTCACGCACCTTCCAGCTTGCCCGTGTAGACCTGCGCCGTGTAGTCGAGCGGGCCGGCCGACGAGTGGAACTGGGCGCCCTCCGCGAACACCGAGCTCGTGTCCGGCTTCAGGAGCAGCGTGAAATCCCTGCGAACAACAAATAAACCAGTTTAATTTACCATTTACAAGGATTGCTAAATCCTGGTCACGGCACCAATTAAAACAGTTGAGTTTAGGATGGTGTATGAGCGCGAGAAACGGTAGAGTTTATAATTATCATGGCTCCTCTACACGATGGGCCAGCGCCGGCCACTCCAAGGGACGCAGCCATGCGGTAGAATGAGATAGCAATATCACTTGCTCCCTCTAACGCAGCGGTCGGAAACAAGGCCGCATGCGGCCCGTGAACTTCTCCCTTGCGGCCTGCGAGCTTCCCTGGCTATTTTGTATGTAATATTGGCAAACGACAATGTCATAAATATTAACTAAGTGCGGCCCACGTTAACTTCGGAAACTACTATTTGGCCCTTGCTAAAAGGTTGCCGACCGCTGCTCTAACGCATAAATGTGTCCCTTGCAGTGGCAGGCGCTGGCCCATGTAGAGGAGCCATCAAACGTGCATGTAAGGGATAATATTATGTATAGTCCGTTTGGATTATAAAAAATTAAAGTAGCTGACCATAGTTTAAGAAGTGAATATGTCGGTAGGTACTGAACAATTTTTACTAAAGCGCCAAACTCGGAAACTTGAATACCTAATAAAAGTTGTTTTAGTATAACCTACATATTCACCCGTCAGAGTATGGTCAGAAAGAACAAATTCATACTTTATAACTTCATAAAGTACAATAAGGTTTTATGAAACGTTTATTTTTAGGTTAAAATATGAATATAAAGAAAATATTATATTTTAATAGAGCGTTAGCAATGGGAAAAGTTCCTACGAGAATCAGTCATTTTTGGAGTTATCCCGAACAAAACGTCGCACCGACGCCCGTTAGTCTAAAATGAGTAATAGCTTCTGGAAATTACGTCTGTTAATAACTTTGGAGTTCAGATCTGCAAATGAGGATGGACGGTGAATGTGGGCCAACTTGCGCCAACTTACTCAACTTAGTAATAAAACTTGAGCCGTCGGATACTTTGTTTCCATTTAAAGGGCTCCGCTGTTAAGGGGCACCATGCGTTCCAACTAGGGTTGCCAACCGTACTATATTATATAGTATTGTACTATATTTTGGCTCTCTTTACTATATACTTTTGGAAAAATATATAGTACGCTAAAATACTATATTTCCGATTAAACGTATACTACACTCATGTTTAGCATTCTATCTAAAAGTACTATATTTTTTTGTAATGTACTATATTTTTGATGCCTTACCTATTCTGGAAAATACTATATTCCACCAAAAAAAAGTTGGCAACCCTAGTTCCCCGTTGGGGGTCTCTATTGTTTCCCAAAAAGTTTTAAGTCATAATGTATTGTTTGTCCGCATTTTCGTTAGTTATAATTTGTTTAGTTCAGAAACGCGTAACTTCATATATACTTATTCATTTGTACAAAAGTTATATCGAAATATATTTTTTTGCTGAAACAGTTAAAGTTAAATGCCATGTGTCACAACGATAGTGAGTGTTGAAGTAAATAATTCGCCGGTAACTGGCCACCGGCCAATAACTGGCCACTCTAAACTCTAAATGAATTCTATTCACCGATAAACAAAATTTATTTTAGTATAAGATTTCAATAACTTTGGCCAGCCTTCAATATCTAGCTACTTTATACTAAAATGAATTCTTTTTATAGGTGAATAGAATTCATTTTTAGTTTAGGGTGATGACAGTTACTGGAGTATTACCTTATTAAGGCCCAGTTGCACCAACCACATTTAACAGACTGATTAACGTCAATCAGCACGGTAGTATGAAATTTCCCATAAAAATAAATTTAGCGAACGCTTTAACTGTTACAGACGGTTTGGTGCAACCGACCCTAAGTCAATATGATATGCCATAAAACATAAAAAAATTGTAGGACAAAGATCGAAGGTCATTGTGACCAGGTTGCCCCTTAAATCGACGGCGTCGATCCGACCTGAATGTTCGGGCATTAAGGAGTTGAGGACTTGCAACCGTCTCGGGGCTTTGTCCTTGTGTAGTACTTAGCAAGCGGGTTTGAAACGTTGTTTTATTCTTGTCACTTCCTGTTTTACTAACCATACGAACTTATAGTACATGAAAAATGCTTTTGAAATTTTAAGCTTTTATACGTGCCAGATAAAAAATGAGGAGCACCAATTTTCTGGTAAATTTATAAACTTTTTAGACACGCATCATGCCCTTACAGTACTTACGCACTGTACCGTTTTAAACTTATGTACCTAGGTAAAATCTGTGAAAGAACTCTTAGGTAAGTAAATCTGTTCAAAATGGAGACCGCAATACGTGAAAGAAACGATACCTATAGTATAAAACTTAATCCATGGGTTTATAGTATAAAAAACATCTTTGAGGGAAAAACATTGGCTGATTCTGTATGAGATGTTTTTACATTTGTTTTAGTTGTAAGATTTATTTAATCAGCCAATACAATATTTTTACTTCGCTTTTTAACGAACGTCAAACTACTCAAATTTAGTCCACAACAAGTTCAAAAGCTCCCAGTCACAGCTATATGTTTCAAAATTAACTCCAATATGATTTCAGGAATGATTATTATTTGAAAGCCGCACTTAGAAGACAAAAGATATTCGTGAATGAAAGAAAGAACCTAGACAATACCATTTCTGGTGTCTGGTCTTTCGACGATTGGTACGAGTAGGTAGGGTGGGTAGGGTAGGTAATTCGTCAGTAACTAACAGGTGCTAGTAGCTGGCCACCCTAAACTAAAAATGAATTCTATTCACCTATAAACAGAATTAATTTTAGTATAAGGTGGCTAATTATAATTATTGAAGGCTGACCAGTTATTGAAACCTTATACTAAAATAGAATAGAACTCGTTTTTTTTAGGGTGGCCAGCTATTGGCCGGTGGCCAGTTACTGGCGAATTACCCTACTGATACTTAATTACGCGTTGAACTAGTGGACCTTAGTCATAATACTATTACTTATACTGTGCCATATTTGCAGTAGGTACTGGACTATAGTTGCCATAGTTGGGTGATTTTACTGAACTTATTCAGCGAGAAAACCTTCTCCGAAGTAAAGACAAGTAATTGCCTTAGATCTCGCCAACTTCCTCGGGATACGTAGTGTTTTAATTGGATTAGTATATATTTATTATGTCGTCGCGCTCCTGCCCTCATACAACTTAATAAAGACTGGCTAACTTCGTTATATGACTCGCCCCGTCTAAATATAGCTACAATGTAGCTTCCTCGCACTTGGCTAATCCTTGCTTAAGAGTAACACGAACCTAGCCGCCGACATATACACGGTGGCTAAAAAATAACCGCATTCCCGTTGCCAAGGAGGTTTTGGGATTATTCTGAGCAACTTTTACTAAGAGACCAACCCAGAAATCGGGAAAAAAAAAATTCTCCCATAGAGAATGGATCAGCCAAAATGTATGATTTTTTTTTATACATAATATAATCCAAGTTAACGCTCTCATTTTAAAGCGACCTTCGGTAAGAACACATGAAACTTGACATGAACATGTAGATGTAGAGTTAGACTAATTGTAAGAAAAGTCTGCAACGATTTTGATAGCAAACGCAGTGCGATTTGACATTTAAAACAGCACATGGACCAAAATAGTTGCCGACTTATCTTGGTCTAACTCTGACAAATATGTGTCTGTAGTTTTTGTTGTTAGACATTGTAGCGGCAAATAAATTAGAGCGATGAGAAGTTTTAAATACATAACTTCTGCTAGTACCATCAATTGTTTTGTCTGTGTAGAGTGACTGCTATAGTTATTGGCCACTACATAGTAATTGGCCACTCCTATAGTTCGTTTTTTTAGCATTAGAAAGAACTCCGCAGAAGCAAGCGTGCAGTTTTTATCAGGCTCGTTAATTGTTAATAATTATGGAATTATCTAATGTAGCATGGTCAATACATATAATTTACTTCAAATAGTTGACCCTGCCTGCGAAGCCGATGGTCCTGGGTTCGAATCCCAGTAAGGGCATTTATTTGTATGATGATACAGATATTTGTTCCTGAGTCATGGGTGTTTTCTATGTATTTAAGTATGTATTTGTATATTATATATATCGTTGTCTGAGTACCCACAACACAAGCCTTCTTGAGCTTACTGTGGGACTTAGTCAATCTGTGTAAGAATGTCCTAAAATATTTATTTATTTATTTATTTATTTATTATTTTATAAATAGTATGTATTTGTATATTATATATATCGTTGTCTGAGTACCCACAACACAAGCCTTCTTGAGCTTACTGTGGGACTTAGTCAATCTGTGTAAGAATGTCCTAAAATATTTATTTATTTATTTATTTATTATTTTATAAATAGTTACCGCTAAAAGTGCCAGATTTAGAACCACAAGCGAACTTCTGCGAAGTTCTTTCTAATGCTAAAAAAAACGGACTATAACAAATCAGAAAGAAACAATATTATTTTTAAGAGTGGCCAATTACTATGTAGTGGCCAACAACTATATCAGTCACCCTATTTAATGTCGTCAATGTTCAGAAAGAAACAATATTATTGTTAAGAGCCCTTCAACGTGCACACTAGCGCCACAGCTAAATAATCGGGATTATTTATATTTAACGAAAGATATTGAAAACAGGGGGCCGCTACGGACTGTATTGTGTATTTAAGTACCTTTCGAATACATCAAACTAGTTTTTATGTTGCTGGTTTCGTCGATCTAGGAACTCAAAACAAAAACGGCCGTTTTAACTTTGGACGCATAGATTGACAAATCCAGCAACATAAAAACTAGTCTGATGTATTCAAAAGGTACTTAAATACACAATACAGTCCGTAGCGGCCCCCTTTTTTCAATATATTTCGTTAAAAATAATCCCGATTATTTAGCTGTGGCGCTAGTGTGCACGTTGAAGGGCTCTTAAGAGTGGCCAATTACTATGTAGTGGCCAACAACTATATTAGTCACCCTATTTAATGTCGTCAATGTTCAGTTCGGGCCAACAACGTCGCTTATTCACTAAGGGCCACTTGCACCATCCCACTAACCCGGGGTTACGCGGTTAAACCGCTAACCGTGTGTCAAATTGTACTGGTAACCATGGTAACTCCATATTTACCTAACCGGTTAATCCCGGGTTAGTGAAATGGTGCAAGTGGCCCTAAACTGGATTTACTGACTTGATCAGCAACAGAGGGGCTACCGCGAAAACCGAAATTCGCAAATTGCGGGGATCTTTCTCTTTTACTCCAATGAAGGCGTGACAGAGAAAAATGCCCGCAAGTTGCGAACTTCGATTTTCGCGGTTATAGCCCAGTGTGTATGCGACTTCGGTGTTCGGTCTCTATAGACCACCTACACCAATAGTACAGTCGTCATCAGATATATAGGAACGGCCAAGGTCCTCAAAATATCTGAACACGCATTCTAACTCCTTGACAATAGAGACGTGTTCAGATATTTGAGAGCACCTCGGCCGCTCCGATATATCTGATGGCGACGGTACACGTAATTAATTCGTTAATCAAGTAAGGTATCCGATTGCCACACAATAGACGTGTATACGAAATATCGTTGATCCAATTTCATAACAAAGTATAGGGTTGAAATAATTGTATGCTTCGTGGAGCATATTCTATACTTAGTTACTTACTTTTATTACCTTAGTCAGAAACTGGTATACGATACAGACAGTCAATAAAAAAAAATATATAAATAAATAAATACATATTATAGGACATTTTTACACAAATATATAGGTAGGTATTTAGGTAGGTAGGTGGTAGGTAGGTAGGTATAGGTTTTTATATAGGTAATAATGTCGTCAAAGGCTTAGAGTGCTGTTCTTGAGAACGTTCTCGAGAACGGGACAGCTTTGAGACGGGTTATCCGCAGATGGTCTATAACGCAAAATGACTAGTGTGTTGTTTTGCCTAAATCGCAATTAGTCTACATCGCAAACGGTCTAGAACGCTAGCAAATTTTTGACGTATCTTAGTTAAAGTTCGAATCAGGGGACCGATTTTTGAAATTCGACCACTCGATTTCGTGTATTTCGTTAAATGATATCTCCACTACTAGGCGTTTAAATTCTACTAATAGAATTGAAATCGAGTGGTCAATACCACTAGATTCCAAATTTCGATCACTCGTATTTCAAAAATTAGTATTTCGCCGTTTTCCACCGATTTTCGAGTGACAAAATCGACCGATCGAAATTCAAAAATCGGCCCCCAGGTCGTTAATCAGTCTTTATTATTCACTTATCTTTCTTTCCTCGCTGTATATGAAGAAAACACACGTTTCTGCTCGCAGTAATCGAGTTACTATTTACTGTTATTGTCTATGATACTGCCTGAACATAGGTACTTTTATTAGATGAAATAGAAAGAGAAAATACGGGGATAGCGCACAGCCGTGGCTTCGCTCACATTGGCTTTATTTGATGGAATCCGAGCAAGTTTGCCGGTAACGAAGTTAGACCAAACAAATAAGAAGTCGTCTGGCTGTCTATGGTAGGGTTGCCATAAATATGGACGTCGACTGGGACATTTTATCACATATTTTAGCAAAAGTAGAGTATAAAAAATATTTTAAACGGGTTAAGGGGCCCACTGATTAACAGTCCGCCGGACGGTATCGGCCCGTCAGTTAGAACAAAATTTTGACAGTTCCGAACAACTGACAGGCCGATACCGTCCGGCGGACTGTTAATCGGTGGCCCCCTTGAAGGCTCTCGACTGACAACAGATGACGGCCAACAGGCCACCGGCCGGCTATCTGATAATGTGTGTGTAAATTGGCCTGCAGGCCACGGACTGTCCGGCAGATATCTGTCGACGCTGACCGGAATCGACGAGCCGTAGTCCGAATAGCCGTCAGTCCAAAATCTGAAATAGAAATGTTAATGTGTGGCCTGCTGCGGTTAACTGACAGGCTAACATCGTCCGGCGAACTGTCAATTTGTAGGGATCTGTCAAAATTATATCAGACTATTGCCGGCAGGCGGCCGTACGGTGGAAAAATGACGACTCGTCTGTAGTCGCAGAGGTGGCAGCAGACCATTGCCGGCCGGCAATAATCGCTTATGTTTGTGGACGTTATTGGTCTAGGACGGCAGGTCGCCCGATAAGGCCAGAGACTGCAGGCGGACTGGTAATCAGTGGGCCCCTTAAGGATGACTCACGGTAGACCGGGCCGTGGCGTCCGACATGGCATTTTCTACGACGGCTGATCAGTGGTCACGTGGTACTTTCCATAGAAAACGAAGCGCCGGTAGCTCCTGGCCTGCCCCGGCCCGGTCTAGCGTGGATTATCCTTTACTCACGTAACACGTTAGAAGTCGAATGTTACTATTCATTTTTGAGAATCTTCGACTTTAGTTAATAATTCGTGAGTAATCCGTTTAAAATAATTTTAATTTGTTCGAGTCTCTATGTGTTATAGATTAGAGTTGAAAAGAAGTAGCTCGTAAGCAGGTTAAAATATTTAGGTAAAGTCATGCAAAAACCATTCATTTTAGTTTTTCATTCCGGCAAAAATATGTCCCATTATTGCACCAAGATTCAAACCGGGACATGTCCGACGTAGGGCGAACCTAGTCTAAGGATATACTCGCACTCGCCTGGGTAATAATTGGAAATTCTGGTTTTTCATCAATGGATATGTCAATGTAGGTAAAATATTTGAAAAGTTGTTGAAACCCAAATGGCTTCACTTGATGGAATCTGCGTAAGTTTCCCGGTAACGATGTTATACCAAACAAATAAGAAGTCGTCTGTCTGCCGTCTAAACTATAGATGCATGTAACGACTTGGAATGGGGAGCTTCAGTTTTTCACCATAAATTTTTATTGTTGGTAATTTTTATTCTACTCAGAAATTGTCCTAATAGGAGAAAAGAATTCTCAAGATTCACCGTTTTTCATAGACTTTGTGTGACGGTAAACGGAATGGAAGAATTGAAAAATGTACTTATGGAAATTTCTGGATACCTACTCTTTTTCTCCTATCATTGATGTTGATTCTTTGGAAGCCGTTAAAATGTTACCCTCGCGCCCTCGCATTTGGTTAATAAGATGCCATTTCGATTAGGCTTATGTAGATGTTTCGTAAACAAGAGAGAGTAAACCTTATAAATGCAAAGCTAGGTCACGGTAAACAACATTGTATTTTTATACGTCGCTGGCAAACACGCATACGGGCCGCCTCGTAAACGATCACATGCGCATTCCTGTACTTGGATATAGTATAGGTAGGTACTCCATTTTTGAAGAACCCCACAGTAATCCCATAGTGTCCCTCGAGAAAACATCATCATATCCTAAGTAAGGAACAGAGCGAATACCGCGAAAACCGAAATTCGCAAATTGCGGGGATCTTTCTCTTTTACTCCAATGAAGGCGTAATTAGAGTGACAGAGAAAAATCCCCGCAGTTTGCGAACTTCGATTTTCGCGGTTATAGCCCCGTAACGCCAAACAAAAAACGACCCGAGCGTGCGACTACGACGGGGCCTCTGTAAAACAAAATATTTCATCATATCATTATAAAAATATTCATAACGATAAACTTGAGGTGTAATATTTAAAAAATATCTATAGGTACATCTTATAAAACAAAGATAAAGATAAACTCAAAAACTACTGAACGGTTTTTCATGCGGTTTTCACCTATCAATGAGTGATTCTTGAGGAAGGTTTAGGTGTACGAGTATAATTAATATTTACAGGGACATCACAGTGACATGAAATATTTAGCAACATTTATAAAAACATTAGGGGGATTTTGAAAGTAGTTACTCTTCTATAGATTTACTTTACTCCTATTACAATGGTGCACATGTCCTTGCTTAGATTATTCAGAAAGAAAAGGCCCTCTACGTGAAACAAGCAGTATTAATGTTGGCGAAGCACGTAGGACGTTAATTATAATTTAGCACCTTACAGTTGAAAGAGACAACGAAATAATGAAGACTGTCTAGAATGAACAAGATTGCCTGTCAAAAATCAATGTGCGACGAAAATCAGAATGATGTATTATTTAAAGTGTCATTAGAAGTATTGAATCCGGAATCACAGAATAAATAATAGTACTAGGTACAGAAGACTCGCTCTCTAACAAAACGCGTCTCTGTTACGATCAGCACAGATATGGCCGCTAGGTGGCGACAGCGCCACGCGCGGCTTATGGCTTTCCCCAAAATTGGGGTGGAACGGATGTACTTTTAGCACCTTTTAGCTACCTGTAGCAAAGCGACGAAATCGCAGAGTGAGCCACGCCTGCCGGAATTAATATACTAAGGTGTCCCCACCCGACACCCGATATATAACCCGAACATTATAGTTTATTTTGCTCGGGGCAAGACAAACAGTAGGAAGATACCATACAAGTATTTTTATGTCTGTATGTCTTCTTTTCCATGATGTAATGTTGTCAATACAGGCGATAGCTGCCCTTTTGCACATATCAATTATCTTTAACCGTACCTAAGTGTCATTCAATATCTGTGGTCCGCCGATAGAGTTATTAGACGATGATAGTGCAACCATCGTATCCTTACTTATACCACAGAATCAATATAAGTACTAGGTACAGAAGGTTCACTCTCTAACAAAACGCGCCTATTACGACAGATACGACCGTCCCTAAGCGTCCGTTCCGTAGCGGTGCGTGGCAACTACTACAGATAGACACCAAAATTGTTGTGGGCCGTATGTACTTGTAGCGACGCGACGAAATCGCGTAGTACGTCACGCCTGCCTTTATCAGTTATTTGTCTCTGCCTAAAGTGTATTAAAATGTAGAAGAGCAGGGCCGGCGGTCTATAAATCAGCCATAACTCTGATATATGAACGGCGAGCACGTCACCAGCAGTTCACCACTTTATGATTTTAGTTAACTCGCGAACTAGCACCTGCTTAAAGGATAGATAAAAGTTACGACGCAGTAAAACGGAGCAATCTCAACTTTCAACAAACTATTTAAGTATCTGCGAGTAAGTACTGTAAGTAAACTTGGATAAGTTTTCGACAGCTACAAACTATCGTTCATGTATCATATATCCTTAGGGTAACATTCCATTGCTGACCGCAGCTGCACTAGGTACTAGTACGAACGCGTCGGTGTTATTGTCAATTTTCATAGTAAAATGAACGGTAGTACTTGTGTCGTAGGAAATGGACTGTCACCTTTACGCTGCTTTTTCATTGTCGATATCTTTCGAATACTCTGGATACGGTATGATCAAACTAGGCGGGCAAGGACAGTTTCTATGGGCACTTGGAAAAAGCGCTGTTACCTAATTAATTAAATAATGTCATAAAACAGTTTATTATTCTTTGGTACTATTATAAAAGTATAGAAAGGTTGCCCAACTCTTGGAAAATGGGTTTATCTTGATGTCAAAGATATTTGCTTAAAACTTTATGGCTCCTCTACACGATGGGCCAACGCCGGCCACTCCAAGGGACGCATTTATGCGTTAGAGGGAGCAAGTGATATTGCTATCTCATTCTACCGCATGGCTGCGTCCCTAGGAGTGGCCGGCCTTGGCCCATCGTGTAGAGGAGCCATTAGAACTTTCGTCGTGCACGAGTAAGCCATGTGAAAAATACTGTAGTAAAATGTGAACGAAATTTTGCAAAGAGACGTTTTACAAAAGTGACGTAACACATCCTAACCATTCGTAGCACTTGGGTAGGTGAGTTAAAACAGACGTAAGTTGAAACAGCGTGAATAATGCAGTATTTATAATCGTCTTGCTCTTGAGGCAAGGACGCATAATGAGGGACTAGCGGGTGGTAGGACGCGGCTAAGCATCGTTTATTCCAGCACGATATCAGTCATATATGTCTCAAAAAACCGGGCAAGTGCGAGTCGGACTCGCGCACGAAGGGTTCCGTACCATAATGCAAAAAAAAACAAAAAAAAAAGCAAAAAAAAACGGTCACCCATCCAAGTACTGACCCCTCCCGACGTTGCTTAACTTTGGTCAAAAATCACGTTTGTTGTATGGGAGCCCCATTTAAATCTTTATTTTATTCTGTTTTTAGTATTTGTCGTTATAGCGGCAGCAGAAATACATCATCTGTGAAAATTTCAACTGTCTAGCTATCACGGTTCGTGAGATATAGCCTGGTGACAGACGGACGGACGGACGGACGGACAGCGAAGTCTTAGTAATAGGGTCCCGTTTTATCCTTTGGGTACGGAACCCTAAAAACGATATTGTTTCGACTTACCTCTGTTTTAACTCGCCTTGGTCTCCCCTATACTCAAAACGTCCCATGACTAAGTCAGTATAATAACGTGTATATCCATCTGCTCAGCGTCGAAAACTTCGCCTAAACTTCACAAATTGTCGGGTCTCTTTAAGCCACAACTGGGAACTACAATTAAACTTGCGGCCAGTTTACCATCCACCTGACCCCTTTCTGACCCCCCTCCCCCTCCCTGGTCCCCGAGGGTCCCTGGGGATTCCCGCTTGACCTCTTTGAGATACAATCGAATCAAAGATATATGGGCCCCGACCGCTTATTGGACACCTCCGCCATTACGAACGGTCCTCTAAACATCTTGTCAATCGGAATTAATTGGGTTATATGTACGATTACAGCTACATCAAAACACAATAACACATGTGTTGATATATGTTCCTACTAAAATACTAGTTAGTAAGGTATAAAGTTATTTTGACTAAAGTTTTAAATATTCTATGTAAGCGCCTGGAAAGTCTTAAATAATTTTCTGTTGGAAAAATTGCGCATCAGAAAATTCATATTACATTGAAAAACTTAGAGGCCTTTTATATTCTAAAGTGGAGATATAAAACAATTATTTAAATATGTCTGAGCGTATCACATTGTCATTTGGTCCAAAACGCAATGCATCCAAAGTTCAACCCGCACTACGTAAAACAAGTATTTGGACCAATGAAGCATTTTGACAAACGAATTACGAGTACATAATATACTTATATAATCCAACTCTTACTGGAATCAGCAGGCATATTATGATTGGTTTTAACCACGTGATAAAACAACTGTCACTTTTTATCACCGCGGGATAGAAAGTGACAGACACCGTTTTATCACGCTGTCACGTTGACAAGAACGACCATCATATCCGTACATATTTAAGTAGATAAATCGCCATATAGAAGAATACACGAACGACATGCGTACTCGTATTTTGGATTAACGAGCAACTTAAGTAGGGAGACCAAGGTGAGTTGTGACAGAGGAGAGTTGTGACATCGTTGATTTTTTGGAAAGTATTAACTAAAAACAAGGTCGCAATAGCGCGTGTTTGTTAGTTCAAGTTACGAGCTAACAAACGGACACTGTTGCGAGCTCGCTAACAGTAATTAGATTCCAAAAAATCGACAATGTCACAACCCTCATCTGTCAAAACTCACCTCGGTCTCCGCCACTAGTGTGCTCGCCTAGGTGTAAGCGAAAACAGGTAAAGATTAAATTCCCTTGTTTGTTTAATGTTTATATACAGTGGCCATATCCCGTACACACAGGGGCACTACGTAATCTCAAAAGCTCGGCTCCGCGCGATTAAAATTTTAATGTAGACACGAGCCGCGGCGCGAATTAAACTTTTATAAAAAGGTGTGACACATTCATGACAGGCGTGGCTCACTCCGCGATTTCGTCGCTTTGCTACAGGTAGCTGTACATCCGTTCGGCCCCAATTTTGGGGTTTGCCATAAGCCGCGCGTGGCGCTGTCGCCACCTAGCGGCCATATCTGTGCTGATCGTAACAGACGCGTAATTTCGTTAGGGAGTGAGTCTTCTGTACCTAGTACTATTATTTATTCTGTGTTCACGATCCAATTTACTTTAGAACGCTGATGATTCTCGCCGTTAATTAAAGTCACAAAGGATTTCAAATGTTACATGACTAACGGCCCGATTCAATCTTTAAGATACTTTAATTCAAGACAACTTTAAAACAAGATCAATTAATAGATCTAGAAACGATATGGATTAGATATGTCAGCATGAGCGGGAAAAGGCGAATGAGCGTGTTAAATCATCAGTGAGTTGAAGAGTGAGCGTGTTCAATCAAAAGATATAGTTCATTTAAATCACTCACTCGTGAACGACACATGTCTAGCTAACAGTCATGGTTTATATTGTGTCGAAGACAGGCCGCTATTAGGCATTAACTTAGAGAATATAACCAAACGGAGTGGTCATTAATAGGCGTTCCCCTCTGTCGAAAATAGGCGGCCAATGGTCAACCACATGTCAACCACATGTATGGACATGGACTGACGTTTATCTGACATGACGTACCTATACCATTGATGTGCCCCTCCCCCGCAAAAGACGGCAGATTATTTTGTACCGAAAATTATAGACATGGCGTCTTATAACATCTAAGGGCATTAACGATAGATATAGAACAGATAACGTAAAGGTTAAATATATGATGAATTTGTGCAAGTATAAGTACTTAGGTACTTTACCTATTTACTTTACTTTAAGTAGTTTAACGAAACCAGACAGGGCTCCTATTTTCTGGTCCACAGCGCTCACAAATCAGGTTAAAATATAAAGAAAGCTGACCTGGAGCTTTTAAATCGAGGCTAGCAGGAAGTAGAAAATGAAATGAAAATATCTCTTACGTACAATGTCATGTTTTCACAAAACTGAAATAAGTTTAAGAAATAACGTTCTTTGTATTAAAGTTTATTATCTAGCTTACTGAACTTGTTATTTATTATAAAGAAAGTATTTTATCATCCTCCAAGACACACTTTGGGTCGCTGCGCCAGAGTAGTATATAGTAGTAGTAGTAGTAGTATTTTATCATCCGTGTATGTGCGGTAAAAATTCCAAAACTATCACGACACCTATTTTACATTCAAAATATGTGACACGCTCTTATAGCTCTATATAGGTACAAATAAAATCGTGTCAGGTTGTTTTGCGGCCTTCATTGTGTACATTTTATTGCAGGTGACTGTACTTATATTTATTTAACATCAACCTTCTGCCCGCATTTTGGTCCCCGTGGAAGGATGATGATGATTAATTAAAACTACCCTATGTCATTTCCCGTGCCTCAAACTATCTCCATACCAGATCTAAATCGGTTCAGCGGTTTTAGCGTGAAAATAACAGAGAGACACACAAAAGATATTTTTGAATTTATAATATTAGTAGGGATAATGTCTGCGTCAACATATTTTAAGAGCATTAGTATTATAGTTCGTTATTTTTTAGAATTAGGGAAAAAGGTAAACAATCTTGATGTGTTTTTAATTGAAAAACACGTTTTAATAATTTTTAAGAAAAAAAAACCGACTTCTATGGGGCCCGGTGAAAGATTATGGTAGATGCACTATGAGAAGGAGGTAAAACCAGTACCTACTTTCTAGTAGCATTTCGTTTCCGTAAGGGTCGTAGTTATCTAGCCTAACCTAACCCACTTCTCTGATAGCAGTTCGGTTCTGTGAGGATCGCAGTTCAAACCTAATCAAACCCACTTTTCTAGTAGCATTTCGTTTCTGTAAGACTCGCAGTTCTAACCAAACCTAACCCACTTTTGTTCGGTTCTGTGAGGATCGCAGTTCAAACCTTTTTTTTTTTTTTTAAAGAGGGGAAAATGCGTTGCGCATACCACCGGGGCGCGGGGACGGGCCCCAGTGGTTATGTGGGACTCCCGTGTGCGATTTACCCACTAAAAACCCCTCTGTTTGCCACCTCTACGCTCTGAGGCGAGGTCACAGGGACACCGAAGCAAGCTTCCGCAACCTCGCCAGCGGCAGTCCGAATTTTCGGACCCGACTTGGGAGGAACTGTTCCCCCGTTCCTCATTGTGGCCGCACCGCAGGAGCGGCACGCCTGCCCACACAGGGACCCTTGTGTAGGCGACAGACGTCCCGAGTCTATCACCCACAGGTACCTTTAAGGGGGGAGACGGCGATCATACGCCAACCGCCGCTGCCCTACTCGCTTGCGACGCATAGGTTGAGAAGCAGGGTCAGCTTCCCTTTCGCGCTCCGCCGTTTCTTTTTTTGACATTACCGCTTCGCAAAACTTAAGCACGGCCCTCCAAGACGCGTCACTGTCCACCATCCTGCGGACTACAGTTGGTAGGGAGAGGTCGCTCCCCACTGCAGCCATAAGCGCACGGCGTTCCTCATCCCAGGCAGGGCAATGCTCCAGCGTATGCTGGGCGCTCTCCTCTGGGCAGTTCCTGCAGTGATGACATTCTTTAGTCAGTTCCCTCCCCGCTATTTGGTGTAAATACCATCCGAAACAGCCGTGTCCCGAAAGGATCTGTGTCAACCGGAAAGTCATAGGGCCGTGGTCCCGATCAAGCCACTGTTTTAAGACCGGGCGAATAGCCTCGATGGTTTTATGGCCCGCACTAGCATGGGCCAGCCGATGCTCCCAAATCTGTATCATTTCAAGGCGGATTGTGTCGCGCCATCCTTCGCTCTCTCTTGGTGCTCGTGAATCACCTCCCTCGCGTGCCTCCTCGCGCCAGCGGTAGACCGCTGCGAGGGCTCTTGCATCGAGGTCCCAGGGAATAGACCCAGCCAGCACGCATGCTGCTTCAAAAGAAATCGTTCGATACCCGCGTACGGTTCTTGTGGCCATAGCTCTCTGCGGTGCTCTCAAGAGAGATATTTCCGCCTTCTTCAGTACATCACCCCATACTGGTGCTCCATATAGGGCCATGGATCTCACGACTCCCATATAGAGCCGTCGACATGACGCCTTGGGCCCCCCCGTGTTCGGAAGTATACGCCCTAACCTAATGCGCCAGCTGCTCCCAGCAGTTTCGGCATCAGGTGTTTGAAGTGAGCACGGAATGTCCACCTGCTATCGAGCACGAGACCGAGGTACTTCATATTGGACTCTATGCTTATCCTGGATCCACCTACCACTATGTTTGCATCTGGTGGAGGAGCATTTCGGGGCCCATGGAAACACAGAGCTTCCGATTTATGTAGGGCCACTTTCAATCCCAACCGCTGAATTTGGCTAACGACATGCGCGACTCCTGCTGTTGCCAATATAGCCGCTTGCCTAAAATTGGCTCCTCGAGCTGTTACCAAGGTGTCATCGGCATAACAGGTGAGATCTATGCCATTCAGAGTTGCACCTCGTAGGACCCAATCATACCCAATATTCCACAGAAGCGGCCCAAGGACCGACCCCTGTGGAACACCGCGGGACATCGGGCATCTTGCCCACTGTTTTGGACCCGGGTATGTGATATACCTTTCAAAAAGGTACGAGTCGATTATCCGCCACATGTATTCTGGCACCTGGTGATATCGCAGCGCCTCCTTAACGCAGCTCCATGGCAAGCTGTTGAACGCATTTGCAATATCTAGCGACACTGCCAAGACGACTTCTCCTCGGGACACCGCTTCATCCGCCAGGGCCTTAACACGAAGAATGGCCCCGACTGTAGAGCGGCCACCACGGAATCCAAACTGATTGTCTGCGAGATCAGGCCCGACACGTGTAAGATGCTTGATGAGGCGGTTTGCTATAATGCGTTCAAAAAGCTTTGCGACTTCATCAAGTAGGATTATTGGGCGGTAGGCAGATGGAGATTCTGCCGGGCGCCCTTCCTTTTTTAACAGGACTAGTTTGCCTGTTTTCCACTGCCGCGGAAATCTGCTTTGTTGAAAGCATGCTGAGAACATTCTCAGTATTCTCGGTTCTAGAGCCTTGCTGGCCAAGACCAAGGCACGGCCCGGTATGCCGTCCGGGCCCGGGGCTGTATTTTTTGCCTTCAGCCTTAGCACAGCTGCTCCGAGCTCACCTTCGGAAACATCAGGTACTTCCTCCTCTTCATTTCTCGCTGCGGATGGTGATGCCATTGCGGGGGGCACAAAGTTATCGCTGGTCGGAAACAGTGCTTCCACCACGTCTTGTAGTAACTCCGGCTCGAGACTTCGCGTTAGGGGAGGAGACCAGGAGCGGAGTTTGCTTCGGACCATTTTATATGGTCGCCCCCACGGGTCATTATTTAGCGTCTCTAACATTTCACGGTGAGCGGCTTCCTTCGCCTGTTTTATTGCAAGCTGAAGGGCTTTTTTACGCTCTTTGTACAGTACATACAGTTCTGTCTCCCGGACTGTATCTCTGAGCCTTCTCCTTCGCTGATGACTGTATAGACGCCTCGCCACGACGCAGGACTTACGAAGCTGTTCGAGCTCCACAGACCACCAATAGACTTGTCGTTTAGGAGGGAAGGGCTTAGACCGTGGCATAGCTGCATCACAGATGTTTATCATAGCCTCGCCAAACCACTGCGCCTCTACGTCCACGTCTATTGGATCTCCTCGGACCGGGTTCCATGCCTGAACTTCAGCGGCAAGAACGAGCGCATCTCTGTCCAGGCGTTTTAACGCCCATCGTGGTCCATCACCTGGTAGCGACTGACTAATCGGCCCACTTGGTGCATCTGGGAGCGCGGAGACCTTGTATTGGACGTACCTGTGGTCCGACAAAGTCTCCACATTTTCGAGCACTTGCCAATCTTGGACACGTCTCACTAGGGCAGCGTTGGCGAACGTCACGTCCACGATGGAGCCCCCGTGTTGTCGCACGCATGTGTCAACCGACCCCTGGTTAAGCACAGCTAGCCCTGTTGCGATTGCCCATTCCTCCAGTTCGCGTCCACGAGTGTCCGTTGACGGCGATCCCCACGCCACGGATTTGGCGTTTAGATCGCCGGCAACAAGCACGGGGCGTGGGTGGTTTCGACCAATAACCATCCCCACATCTGCCAAAAAGGATTCAAATTCAGCCAGGCTTCTATTGGGCGAAAAATAGACACCGACTACTGTTATGCCGCCGATGAGCCCAGCCACGAAACCCTTTCCTTTCTCTAGCTTTTCAAAAGGTGGTGAGCCAGCAGCTGTTTGCGTGACTATCGCAACCGTACCATCTTGGTCCCCAGCCCAAAAGTCTCTTTGAGGGATAAAGTAGGGCTCGGAGACGATAGCCACATGTGCCAGCCACTGCGCCATGCTCTGGAGCAAAAGGTCCTGAGCTCGTAGGCAGTGGTTGAGATTCGCCTGCAAGAAATTTAGTGCCATTATATTCTTTCCATTGACACTGCCATCTCAACCCCGGCCAAAACAGTGGGGGGTGGGTGGACGGATTGCGAGGGTCCCCGGGAGCCATCGCCATTCCTCATCCCCTTCTTATTATTTTTGGAAGCAACGCACATTTTGCTTCCGATCGTGTGCCCTGCTGGCTTGTCGACCGCTGCACATACAGCGCAGTGCGGCGTGGCAGAGCACGTGGCCGCTTTATGGCCAGACTGGCCGCAGCGAAAGCATAAATCGCTTCGATCCACCTCAGCCTTACACTGCGCGCGCACGTGACCCGCTTCGAGGCAGCGGAAGCAGCGCATAGGCTTTTGGTCCAGCAGCTGTACCCTTGCCGAGACCCATCCTACAAGTAGGCGGCCGCCCTCGGTTAGTTTTTTGGCCGCCGTAATTGGGCAACGAACCCATACTGAGCCAAGGCTAGAAAAATCCTGTCGGATTTCACCACACTTGATTTGGGCTAAGGTGCAGCCACCCACTTTGGCCACGGTATCCTTAACATCCTCAGGCGTGACAGAGTCATCTAGTCCCGAGATTCGCACTTCAGCGCATTTTGTCGGCCTGGACACTTGGACAATGTCATTATTTAGTTTCTCCCTCAATTTGTTGGCAAGAGCATCTGCTTTGTCGCCGCTGGTTGCTCCGGGTACCTCTAAGATGATGGCTCCCGTGACCGCCCTCTTAAACCGCACTCCCTGGATTTCCAGCTCTGGTTCGCAGTTCAAACCTAACCTAACCCACTTAACGGCGCATGCGGTGCGGTGTACGGGAGTTTGGGCGGGAGGGGTTTGGCATCATCATACCCACATTTTATGGTAGGTAATCATAGTGGTTGATTTAGTTTAGGTATCATAGTGGTTTTCCGGGTCAAGGTCCGGGTGTCTGAGTCAGAGTCCGGGTCCGAGTCCCGGTCCAAGTCCGGGTCCGGGTCCGGGTCCGAGTCCGGGTCCGAGTCCGGGTCCGAGTCCGGGTCCGAGTCCGGGTCCGAGTCCGAGTCCGAGTCCGAGTCCGAGTCCGGGTCCGAACCGGATCCGGGTATGAGTCCGGGTCCCAGTCCAAGTCAAAATCGAAATTCGAAATCACCAAACATGTACTATATGCGTCGTTGAAGAGTTCTGTTCTGATCATCATCAGCAGTTCCACTTCATCAAATGCGACAGTTTTTAATGTAAATGCTTGATTTTATGATGAAAATACAAAAAATTCTATACGTATGCCTTTAAGATTTGAGGAGTTCCCTCGATTCCTTATAGATCCCATCATCAGAACTCGAGCTTGACAGAAATGTGGCTTAAAAACTAAACTTGCTTAGCAAACATAACGAAGAGGACAAATCGCCAAACGTGAACTATGCGTCGTTGAAGAGTTCCGTTCTGATCATCATCAGCAGTTCCACTTCATCAAATGCGACAGTTTTTAATGAAAATGCTTGATTTTCTGATGAAAATACAAAAATCTCTATACGCATGCCTTTAAAATTTGAGGAGTTCCCTCGATTTCTCATGGATCCCATCATCAGAACTCAAGCTTGACAACATTGTGGCTTAAAAACTTAACTTGCTTAACAAACATAACGAAGAGGACAAATCGCCAAAGGTGAACTATGCGTCGTTGAAGAGTTCCGTTCTGATCATCATCAGCAGTTCCACTTCATCAAATGTCACGTTTTTGAATGTATATGCTTGATTTGTTGATAAAAACACAAAAATCACCATATGTATGCCTTTAAGATTTGAGGAGTTCCGTCGATTCCTCATGGATCCCATCATCAGAACTGGATTTTGACAAAAACGGGACCAATCTGTATGCATATACATACAATCAAAAAAATAATTTTCAAAATCGGTCCAGTAATGACGGAGATATGGAGTAACAAACATAAAAAAATAAAAAAATAAAATAAAAAAAAAACATACAACCGAATTGATAACCTCCTCCTTTGGGATTTGGAAGTCGGTTAAAAATAAGTCACACCAATAATTTTTCAATTATGAATCTAATACGATCATTTATATTCTTCTGCTTTCATAAGTAATATGTAGTTACTGATTTTCAAAAAGCGTTTTTCAATTAAAAGACATGTCAAGATCGCTTACCTAAAAAACTAATTCTAAAAAATAATGAACTACAGTAGTAGAAATACTTCTGCAGCCTGTAAAATATTGCACACTCAGGAACGCTTTAAAACCACAAAAGTGGCAAGTACTCGTAAACGCTAACTTTCAAAAACTTCAGCCTGATTGTGAACTCGAAGACAAGCGAATAGTTCCAAGGGAACTTGCTAACGAAATTCCAGAGTTATTCAATAGTAACTAGTGTAATATAATTTAGTCACTGGTTATGAGCGTCCGCTAGGTGGCCTCATGTCATGCCATTATAGGTAAAATCCGTCCCACGCCACGCCCTTAGTGTAATTTAATTTCCTATACAGGAAAACAGACAGTAACCAGCATAAGTAGTATTAATACACTAGAGGCGGACTAAGCTAACTATGCATGGCATTGCAATGACAAAGTGTGGCAATGTTACTATTCATGTAAAAAACCTATGAAAATATGACGTTTATAATGCAACTCCCATACTTTGTTCGGTTTAAGTCGAAGCAAAGCTAGCTTCAGACGGACTCTAGAAGCAAATGAAGTGCTCAAAATATTACAAGTTACAACTTAAAATTGTTACTGGTTTGCACGAGCAAAAATGATTGAAATACTTTACCTACACTTACAATAAGCGTGTGGTATATGTTTTGAAATATCATGTGTTTCTAAAATATATACCTATAACTTTTATTAGATCGCAAACGCAACCGACAACTCATAGGTATTTTATGTTTGTTTTTATTCGCATATTCGTTGAGACACTTGAGATGTCTTAAATGAGGACAAGCACGTCATATTTTTAATTATATTTATGTAAAACCGATATTGAATTATGTACGTCGTGTAGCCTTTCTTGGCATAACCTGTGGCACGCAATTTAAATTTTACCACCGTGCACCGTCTTTTTATGACTTTATTAACATTCGCGAACGGCACTTTACGCGCGTCCGGAACGTCTCGGCTTATAAACGATCTTATATGGCGCGGCATATTGAAACTATAATAAGGGTTTAACAGCAGAGCCACAGAATAAATAATAGTACGTACTATTAGGTACAGAAGATTCACTCTCTAACAAAACGCGTCTGTTATGATTACGACAGATATGACCGCTAGGTGGCGCAAGCGCCACGCGCAGCTTGTGGCTACTTGGCTAGCCACCAAAATTGGTGTGGGACGGATGTACCTACTTGTTGCGAAGCGACGAAATCGTGGAGTAAGCCACGCCTGGCCTGGCAGAGCCAAGCATTGGGACAATGTGGGCTCATTAATAGAAATATCGGTATTTGTTGAAGTATTCAAGGAATAACGATATTTGTATTTACGGGCCCACAGTGTCCCGGTGCTGGTCAAAGGCCCCTTTTCTTCCACTTATTCTGTGAGTGCTGGTCAAAGGCCTCAGTCTTTTTATTCCACTTATTCTATCAAGTCTAAAGGGCTTAAGTGGGTACATTACCTGAAACCTAGCCTTTAAGCCGAAACATGACATTTATCCCGAAACCTGCCGAAATCAAAAGTAAAACTGGGGCCGAAACCCTAACTTTGGGTAAATAGTAAATACTATTAAATATAACATGACACTCTTGAAAAATAGGATTTGACTTATATTACTTATTCAGAGGCGTGACCTCACGATGTGGAAGTAAGTATCGGTAATGTCATTTCGTAGTTAGAAAGTTTCAAAGAACATTTTATCCCGTGAAATGAGCCAGAAAATTCGAGACAGTTGTCTCGCAGGTAAGTGCTACGTAGCTTTAACTTCATTACTTCATAACTCGTAAGTATTTTGATGTAACGATAGTCTAAGTACTTATAGAGTCCATCGGTTTCTCTCGAATATTCTGATCATATATCCCACCGATTGAAGGGTTTTCTTTACAGATAACGTTTTTCCTACAGGTCTCAAGGGAAAAATATGACAAATTAGCTCAGGGGGTCTAGCCAAGATAACAATCGTACATCAACAAAGCAAAACGAAATAAAAATCGGAATGACAGACGCTACGAAAAATCATGTGACTGTCTCCCTCCATACATTACTTAGATTTCGATTGGCGTTTTCTCTCAACGATTGTCACCTTAGCTAATCCCCCTGGTTTCCGATTCGGTATGTTGGCCGCTCACAAGTGTTACAGTAAAATCTCAAACCCCTAAACTACCATAGAAACGAGCTAACTCTCACGATCTACATCTAAATAGGTGCAGCGGCATGTAAGTTAAGTACGCAGTTCCGAGATTATGAAGTTCCGCCATTAGAACTGTTGAATATGTAAGCGAATATCTGTTTGGCAGCTCCGAGTGGATGGGCTGAATGCACAGACTACACAGGCACCGTATTATGAAGCGTTTACAACGAGCATAAGGTTTACACATAGGTTCAATTTTACTTGCAAAATGCTACGATTTCAGCAGCACAATCG
This sequence comes from Cydia fagiglandana, assembly GCF_963556715.1. Lineage (NCBI taxonomy): Eukaryota > Metazoa > Arthropoda > Insecta > Lepidoptera > Tortricidae > Cydia > Cydia fagiglandana. Next base: position 5,534,884 of record NC_085936.1, on the reverse strand, counting down.
TTGTATTGTACACCACCACACCATTCTATAATAGCCCAGTTACACCCCCTTAATGCTATTATTCGTTAAAATTGTGGACACAACTGATATAGAGTTACAGATGTAGAGCATAATTGTAGTCCATCGTATTTTCTCGGAAACGTTCGTATTTGTCACGCTCCTTCAGTTATCCTGAGTACTTTTTGTACCGACTGAAATACCAAGATACTTACGTTCGCACGTTTCCGTGAAAATACGATCGAAAATAATTATGCACTTTAACTATCTGTAACTACACCAGCTAAGTTGGCAGCGATTTTGATAGCCCAGACTGTACAGGTGTTATTTATATGTTATAATTTCATATTAGAAGTTTGAAAATTGCTGCCAACTTGGTCTAACTCTAAATTTTAATGAATGAATGAATATTCTTCATTTCAGACCAGGTCCATAAACATTTAATTTAAAAAAGTAAAATTAAATTAAATTATAACATTAATTAAATTTGTACGGGAGCGCTTATGTGTGACTGTGGTGACTTAGATTGTCTTATGTGCTCCGTCTGCTGGAGGTGATCTGTGGCTGAATGCGACGGTTGCTCGATTCGACATCAATGTATTCCGTAATCTCCTTACTGAAATACGCGAATAGATCGCGTAAATATACTATTTATAAGGATTTAGACTTGGAAATATGTGTACGTAATTAGTACTGTCGTGAAATTACTGAGAAGATGATTAAGTAGGTATTGTGTTTACTCAAATAGGAATGCTGAAATAAAAGTGTTACAAAATTATGTCAGTTTCTAAATCAAAACTTTACTCAGCGAATAGGGCACAGGGGTGCACTTAAGTGTGGTTTGCGTTTTTTATATAACTTGGAATACTTTACCACAACTACAAGTACAAAGACGGCGATAAAAGCAGTTCCAAAATAAACTGGCACCTATAAAAACACCTATACATATACACACCTATACACCTATAAAATAAGGTTTTGTTAGGAAGACCGTGACGAAAAACGAACATAAATATTACGAACGACATATTAAGAGAAAGACAAGCTACAGAATTTACAGACTTACAGACAAGTTAGAAAAAAGAACGAGTGACGAATACAGAATGATACGAAACATATGAAAAACTACTGAGACGACCGATGATGATTGTACCTATTAAACCCCCACCCCAACGCTTTACACCAATGCTGTAACTGAACACACTTAGGTACAGTCGACATCAGATATATCGGAGAGGCCAAAGTGCTCATAAATATCCGAACACGCCTTTATTGCCAATGCGTTACAGTGCGTGTTCAGATATTTTTGAGCGCCTTGGCCGCTCCGATATATCTGATGGCGACTATATGTATAAGTACATGAATAATGCAAATTATTGTATTTATTGTAACCATTGCGCTCTCGCAAACGCTAACAACAAAAATGCAAATACGTTCCGCGAACCAATAATACTCAAACGAAATTAACTCTAACAACTACAATTAAATAAAACAAAAGCGTCCCGTAACAAGAATCGGCAATCATTAGCTTAAAGTTAATCGTCCCATTTGGCTAAACGCTTGCATTTAGTATAACCATTTTGTATTCTGTGTTTAGCCAACTCAGTTAAGCTGGGTGATTTTGTGCAAACCGATTTTAATAATTCGATATTTTCAACGTTTTTGACACGAAAAAAAGCCGCTATAATTATTTTTTTTACTATTTTTTTGCCTCCTAGCCTAGTCGGTAGTGACCTTGCCTACGAAGCATGAGGTCCAGGATTCGAATCTTGGTAACGGCATTTATTTGTGTGTTAATCACAAATATAAGAAAATATTACTCCAAGGGCCTACCGCGAACCAAATTCGACGTGTTGCCTCCCTGTCGCAATTACGTACGAATTTACAAGTGCGACAGAGAGGCAACACGTCGAACGTGGTTCGCGGTAGGCCCTCTGATACAAATTGCTCGCCCATGGAAATCGTAGCAGTGCTACGAGTACAGCTACGGGTCGTAGCCATTACTACTGCACCGTAGAACTCAAAACCCTCCAAGAGGCCAATTCATTCATACTTACATTTAGTTGTAAAACGATCTCTAAATGAAAGAAACGTCACTTTTGACACTGACAGGTCCCATCCATATCGTATCCAGAACTCGTTTTTGACGTAGGTGTATTAAAATTAGAAACATGTCGTTAGAATTTGGCTTCGTAAGTCGTAACTGGTCTATTTCTGGGATTTAAAAAAAGCCCAAACACAAACACAAAATTAATTTACTTTACAGAATTCACTCGTAGGAGCTTAGTACACAACCAATGTGTTAACGCAATTGCAAATCTAAGCTTAACTAAATACATCGAGAACAGAAATTCACTACATACAGTCACGAGCTTTAATTTGGAACCCACCTAAGGTTGAATATCGTGTAGCAAACTGACGCTATTTAGATGTAATATTTTAACGCAGTGTCATAATTCATCGACATAATGTTTACCATCGACATTTACTTACGTTTACGTTTCTAGGGGCAACCACTCAATTATGTCAATGTGAAATAATATATTTGAAAATGTCACTTTAAACAGATTATAAAACCGGAGTGATGAACCAAACATCGGTTTCTTGGGGGCAAATTGTATGACGGATAGGGATCCCGTAAAGAGTAAGAGTAAGTAAGATTTGATCCATTGCAAAGAGGTTATCTTTTCAAGGGTCGCTTCGCTATTACTTTTAAATGTCTTAATTTGACATTTCAACACCATCGAACTGAAGTTTCAACCTTATTGTATTACGAATGTTCTAACAACATTTGATGGAAATGGGTCCCAAATTAAAGCTCGTGACTGTACTAGAGTCGGACCAAAAAAAGTCTGCATCGGATTTGATAGCCCACGTAGTGCAAGTGTCATTTATACGTCATAATTTCATAGAAGTTTGACGTTTAAAATAACACGTTCACTGCGTAGGCTATCAAATCCGCTGCAGACTATTCTTGGTCTGACTCTATTAATTAGTACCTAATGTACCTATGATAATTTCAATAAGTAATCACTCATCTTAAACTAACTTTAGTACGTTTTTGTTGCACTGAAACTCTACAAAAACACTTAAAATAAATACTCGTAGTTCGCAGACAAAAGAACAACTTAATAAATATACACAGAAAATAATCGAGCATAAACACAATTTGCAAATGGAAAGAGGTTTTTCATGGAACAAATATTTGATTTGATAATTTATTTATTCTTGTTAGTGCCGAAGCGGGTTTACGTTCATTTAGTTATTATAAAAAGTATAAGAGTTTTTCTGTTCTATCTCATTAAGATTTTCTGTATTATTTTTGTTTTCGTATTCTTACAAGGTTTTCTCAGAAATATTTCTCGTCGAACTAACATTTTTATTATAAATAAAATTGCTAAATGCGGTAATAAAATTAACTAACTAACACTAACTCTGGAGGTGACTGTACATAAATGCCTGTCGTTTTTTGTTACGAACGAAACTCGCGGACTGTTGGCGATCGTCACCACGATGTGTCCAAATGGACACTGTTTTATACCAACCTTTTATACTGTCAACCTGTCTTGAAATAGGTTAGGTTAGTATAGTATAGATATGTAGCTATTGATGGGGCACTAATAATCGGCTAGTTAACGTACTACCTATAAGTATGTTGGTAAGTCTAGCCGTACTGTATGTATGTACTGTATGTACCACAACTTTAAAAGCTTAAACTTGTATCAAATGTTAACGAAATTGTCAACAAAAAGATATTTTAAACTCTCTTCACACGTTCAACTGTAAAGGATGAAACGCCGCAAACTTGAGTTTCACGGACTTTACGTACACATGTAGTATTAATGCAGCCTTTAGTAGTTAGAGGAGTTGCGGTGCGCCGGGGGCATGCAGCCACCGATTACACAAACAATGATAGATACAACACACTTTTGTGCGCGGTCTATTATGTGCCTTCGGAAAATTTCTAAAATTGCGATATTTCCACAATGAAAAAAATCGGAAGCTTCTCATATTTTTGTACGGGGATCGAAATATTAATTTACAAAATGAAAGTTTCCTTAACTTCCTGTGAAATTTTCCCGAAAAATTTTTATTTTTTTTAACTTTCCGTAATTTATACATCAGGGAGAGCGGGGTTAAACGTGCCGATTTTCATAAAATACAAATTTGATCTATGAAAACAGTGTGAATAAGGTATGTAGGTTGCGCTATATTAAATAATGATTATTTGCGTTTCTGAGTAGCGATATTATTTTGTGCATCGTTACACAGTTTTTTTACCAGAATTTTTTTTATGAGATAGGTCGGAACGGAACAACTAACCCCGCTATGGGGCGGGTTGTCCCGTTGCTAAAATTTATAACTTATCCGTCAAATATTTAAATCTCAGTTTACACACGCTAAAAGAGTATTTTGCAGTTCATCGAAATATATGATAATTTGTTGTGTACTATCAACAGATAGTAAAAAAAATCCAAAGTAAAAATATGATTATCCGTGGGGTTCGTTGTGCCCTCGTTTTTTATTTATTTTCCATAACTACTATTCTACTATAATGAAAGCAACGAAAACGGCTCCTGCAACCGCATAATGGTCTGACTTTTCGCGACAAACATCATACGAATCGCTCCATGGTTTACTTGCGTTCCTATTCCCATCGGATCAACTTACCTCCGGCACGTTTAACCCCGCTCTCCCCCACTAGCATTGCACATGCATTCTCATTTTTGTGTGAGCAATTATACACACAGGCATTTTCTTGGATACTGTTCTGGATGTATTTGCTCTTTCCCTTGTCGTTCAAGAAATTAGGAACTACAAATTTTATTAACTATATTTTTTGACTTTTTTGACACTCGTGATATGTTTACATAAGGGTTTCATGGTTCGATAATGTAGAGCAATTCATTTCACATTAGTTAGTGACATACGTGACATATTACGCGTGGAATTTGGTGTTAGCCAATACCGTTAACGCGATCTTCTGTCACGGCGTAAATTTTTGCTATGCCAGTTATAACGCCAGTTTTTGTATGACAGTGGCGTATCGGCATCGGCAGTAGTATTATGTAATCTATACTGTAACTTATTTACCCCCTAAGTAACTTCTCCCCGCAGGGCCGGTCTAGTCAAATACGGCGGAGTATGGTCAAGTCTTCCATTCATTACGATAATTACGTTGAATTAAAACGTTGACATACATGAGGGCTCATTTAGACGATGCGAGAACTTGCATGCGAGTTTCATTACATTGCGGGTTTTGATCGGTCGGTTGAATTGGACGTAACCAACAGTCCGCAATGTAACTAAAATCGCATGCGAGTTCGCGCGCCGTACAAATCACATATTTAAAATTCTTATACGTAAATTATAAAACAGTTGACACTGACACTAACCGACACCGCACAGCCAAATATTTAAGGTAGGGACTTAAAATTTTAAACATAATTATATTTCAGTTAAGCGCCACTAAAGAATCCATTTTTGGAAATTCAACCCTTAACTCGGGCAAAGTAGCTAGCGAAGGCTAGTCGTACACGCATATATTTGATTAAGTACAGGCCTTAATGAGCATACTTTTATGGGTTTTATTAAACATGTATGACATTTTTTCCTCATAAATGTATTCAGCACGCAATGTTTGTTTTCATTAAAAACGTCGCACGTACTGACGCAACGTCACAAGTGATTAATGTACATACACAATAATTACTGCACTTACAACACCGACATACTGTCCGTTTCTAGCTTTAAGATACGTCAATTAATATATCTAGAAACGATATGGATTAGATATGTCAGTGTTATATGTGACGTTATTGCGAACAAAAAACAAACAGCTCTTAAAGTTCGAATTGGGCCGAATGAGTAGACAACACGCCTGTGCACGCGACTTCGTCTGCATATAAAGGTCATTATTAAGTCGTTAGATTGTCCCCCACCCCCTCCTTAGTAACTCTCGTGCTAAAATGCAACCTTCATTGCACTTATTAAGGAATTCTGGGATAAAAAGTATTTATTCTGCAATTAGGCCTCAAAGATTCTTTTTATCTACAAGTCAGTAGCAAAATTTATACTTATAGTTGCTCAAGCCATTTCCGTGAGTAGAAAAAAGCGGCAAATATAAAAAATGTAAGCGCGAAAATTTGAATTTCGCGCCTTTTTCTACTGACGAAGTTGTTTAACAGACAGAACAGACTATACATAGGTATAAATACAGCGGCCAATACTTGAGTAAACATTATATTACACTCTTAAAATAAATAGCTTTAGCAATATAACAGAGATGTATATGTAGAGATGTATAAGTCTCTAGAGTAAATTTATTCATTAAATTTGGAGATGTAAAAGGTATACGACAACAGATGCACTAAACATACGCTAAGCTTTTTGTTAAATACCCATAGCAATTTGTCCGAGTGCAGTCCGAGTGCAAACAAACCACGAAAGCAGGTTTTACGGCAGAGCCATAAAGTTTTCAATAGTTAATTTCCTAATCACAAAGCAGTATAAATAAGGCACGCTGCCCACCGGCTGTCCGCTGGAAAACGTTTTAATTAAGGGAATGGACCAGTAGTGTCATGATGTTCTAGTCGGTGCCAGCAGGGAGTCGAATTGAGAGAGGACCAGAGTAATGAGAGCTCGAATAACAACTATAGTTCGGCAAGGCAAGGGTCGCTTTGTCGAGGATCGATGATAGAAAACGCCATCAAAACATAAATATATTATTAATACCTATATAAATAAAATTAACTTAATAGCGTCGTTCGCAGACGTTTCTGCTTGTTAAAAATAATAAAATAGTATGGGTAGCACATCGTATCTGGTCAATTTCCAATATGACTTGGAATACCGGTGGCTGTTTAAGAAGTGTAACTCTTACGATAGATGTCGCTAGGGTTCCCTTGATATGGTGGAAAGATTTGCTGGCTATGGATGAGGTTTTGGTGGCTCTGATGGCAGGCGCTGGAGTATCGATCCAGAGGCCGTGTTCAAGTTCCATCCAAGACAGTAATTTTTCCACTTTTAAATTTATTTTAAGCTTACTAACCTATATGGTCTCCCACTGCTGGGCAAAGGCCTCCCCGCTCTCCATCTGTCTCGGTTTTGAGCAATCTCTTGCCAGTCGTTGAGATATGCGTGCAGGTCATCCCGCCATCTCCGCCTAGGCCTGCCAGATCCTCGTCCATCTTGTTTCCATACATAAATAATGCATGGAAACGATCCCGTCACTTTTCGTTGAATCTGTCATCGCGAATATCGCGATATAATATTTTTACTTTGCTTTTGCTGTCAAATCAAAAGTGCGACGAAAATCATTGGAAATATTGAATTCAGAATTAATAAGTGACTGGGCAAATTATTTACGTATCTTCTGAATGCAGCTTTTTGTATTTTCCTGTCCGCTGACCTTACATTTTGCACATTCAAGCATATGAAGCTCAAAAATGTTAACGTTTTTGTCGTAACGTTTAATTTGTAGCAGCAGAGGGGTTACAAGTGCGTTGCCGGTTTTTAAGATTAAGCTCTTTTCTAAGGTCGTAACGGTTGGAAATACCGCGGGCGACAACTCATTCCCCGTTTAGCTTTGTACGAGGCAGGAACACCTTGCTTAGCGATCGTTCGGAATAACACCCCTGCGCTCCATTCGATGGTCGATACATTTACAAATGAACTGTATCAAATACACAACCTCTTATCTATCCTACAATAAACATAGCAAAGTCAACCTTGATGAGGTTGAATAAAGTTGATATTACAAGGGCAAAAGAAGTGAAATGTGATGTTGATATTGCTTCATCAACATCACATTGGAAATGGAATTAGTTCGTACATTGCGATGAGTTGGTTAATGCTATAGGTAATAGGGGTGGTTGCTTATCAAATGCTATAATAAGCAGTTTCTAGGGAGCCTATTTCGTAGGTGAAAGGTAAAAAAGAACTATACACGGTTACCTCCAGTTTGTCAAACTGCAACTGGCATATTCGCTAGCGTGTGCGTTACTTTCTATGCATTTGGCTCGTACTCCTAACCTTTTTTACTCTAAGCAAATTGACTCCAATGGTTAAAATTGTTTGGTACTCGTACATTCATGAAGTATTAGATAAATAAACAAAAAAACTAGCGACCCACTGTTAAATAACCTACATATTTAGCTGAAATATCTAATAATACCTATATTAAATTTATATTTATACCGAGGAGTGTGGAAACCAAGTTATGTTTTTTCATACCCAGCCCGACGGTTTGTCGACGGTATTGGGCCATCAATCATCGGAAAACAAATATATACAGGCAAAAACTCAAACGTTGCAACTGATTATGACACGCTGTCGCAGTCGCGATGTATGTTGCTTGCTTCAGTTTAAAAAAGTTTAAGTGCTATGATTTGTACAGTCACCACTCGAGATTGTTATTGCTAAATTGGAAATTCTGTAGTGTAAGTATTGAACGACCAATTTAGCTAGGACTCTAAATGGCGCAACAATTGCGGAGCGTGATGGTAGTGATGGTGCAAACTGCACTTTCATAGTAGATTATGTGACTGCTACATAGTCTACATACTGAATTGCATTTAATGGTTATACGAGTGTGGGTTTATTAAAAGAGCTGACAGCGAGTTTGCTAAAAATATCACATGAGTCTTTTTTTTGCCTAATTATTATGTACATTTAAATTCACTACTTTATCTACACACATACTTAACAAGCTCTCTATGACATCATAGAGAGCTTGTAATGTGTGTATTTGTGTCTAGATAAAGCAGCTGAACACATGTTCAGGACCGCATGTCACGACTAGACCGTCATTTGATCACAAATTCAATAAATGTAAAATGTCACCTCAAGTAGGTAATAAATATTTTTGGAAAAGACCCTCAATTTCAACCTAAGTTTGGGAGCCAAGTTTCGGAGTCTGTTTGGTTTGCGCGGTATTGCGCATCAATCATCGAGGAACAAATATAAACAGGCAAAACCTCAAACGTGGCGATTGATTATGACGCCGATTTGACGGCGAGGCGGCAAGTGCGCTAATAAATCGATTTTTGTAATAAAATACTAGCCTGTTATAAGTAAACACCCTTATGTATATTTGAAACCGTACCATAATGAGACTTAACATAACTAAACCACAAATCATGTAAAACTATCGGTTATGTAGCATCCGTCTAGGTCTTTCCGTGACCCCAGCCGGTGCAACTCAGCTGAAACGTCGGAATTAAAGGTAAAAACAATGTAATTATATCGCGGTAGACCCGTTTGTGTAATTAAATATGTGTACAAATCGCGAGAGTTTATAGTGTTATATGTAGCATAATTTCTAAAATCATATTTCCTAAGTACGAAATTCCTAAAACAGAACATCGAAAATCAAAATGTCTCATGTCTGTATGAAATAGGTACCTAAAGATGCATGCGATTACCTGTCATGTGCGCGGAAGGATAGGCGCAGGGTGCTGGGCAGTTTGGGCGCGTGCGCGGGCGCCGAGCGCCGCCGCCGCACGCGCTCGTATGCGGCCGGCTGCCAATGCCGTACGAACGGTGTTAGTTTCACCCCTGTAACAGAATTGTAAATAATCAATAGATGTATGGGAGAAATACTACCTACGGCGCGATTCGGGAAATGAATAAGAGATTTACTAGGTATGAAATAGTAAAGATATGTGACGTTCCACGACATATGTGAGGTACCTTTTGCTGTCGAACGTCACATATCCTTACTACTTCATATCTAGTGAATCGCGCGGCTAGTCTTCTAATCGAAATAAAACTCGAGAGACAATATTTTAAACTGTTATTTTATTTTAAAGTCTACTTATTCATTAACACCGTGTTTAAGTACCTATAAAATATATTTGAATACTAAAATATTTCTGAATCCAACCCAAATCTCGAATTTCCCTAAAACCTTTCGCTATAGAATTCGTTTGATAAAAAACAAAAAATCAAGCACCAAACCACACCAGCTCAAAGCGAATTCGTTTCCAAAACTCGTTTCAAAAGTATGTAAACTAACCATTACTGCCCAGTTCAAACGAATCGTGATCAAACAGAATTTAGTTTTTTCTTGCTAAATTTTATAATCGGAAACTATATAAAAACAAAACCAAGCTCTAATAAGGTTTTTTAAAGTTTAAACATGTAAATTTGCCCCAACAACTCTGTAAATATAGTCGTCTTTCATTTTTCACCAGTAAATTTGCGTTGTTGGCCGTATCAATTTGGGAATTTCGAATACTTCATAAAGCCATTGCGATACCGGTATTTCTCTAAAACTCACCTTCACCGCGAGCAAACAAGGTTGATTTTGCGACTGACGATTTAATGAGATACAAAATCCACTTCGTAAAAAGCTCGGTCGCATTTTTGTCGGTGATTGAGTGAGACTTTAATCGGTAATAATTGAATCTGCGAGAACGGAACGGCGGGACAAGTGAAATTCTGTCAAAGGACTGTCTCATTTCAATCATAGACAGAGAGAATCATACTATCTTTGTCTTACACTAGTGATAGCACCCAAAAGAAAAGGATGAGTATAGTTTTCCTGTCTGACAAATTGGTTTTACCAACTATATTTAAATACATCGGAAATAGTACAGTCATTATAGATTTTGACCCGTGAATAATTAGTTCTTGGATTTTTTTTTCGTAGGTCCCTCGGGGGGGTCACTGGGAGTGTAAATTCAAAAAGTAGGCTTAATCAGGCTCCTGCGTATATTCAAAAAATGGTTTTTTTCCAAAAAAACGGGTTTTCTTCAATAACTCGGCCATTTTTGATTTTAAAGTAAAACCGTAAGGACAAAAACTGTAGGAAATTTGATTCTCTACAAGTTAGTCTAGTCATTATATCAAAAAAACCGACCCTTCCCGTGAATAATCAGTTCTTGGATTTTTTTTTGTACGTCCCTCGGGGGAATCACTGGGAGTGTAAATTCAAAGAGTAGACTGAATCAGGGTCCTGTGTATATTCCAAAAACGGTTTTTCTTGAATAACTCGGTCATTTTTGATTTTACAGTAAAACCGCGAGGACAAAAATTTTAGAAAATTTGATTCTCTACAAGTTGGGTCCTCACAATTTTTCTTCTAGGATCGATAGTTTGGAAATAAAATTTGAAAAAAGCGATAAATTCAAAATATTTTCAACATCCCGTTATTTTCAACTTTACGACTTAAATGAAGAGGACTAAACTTGTAGAGAATCAAATTCTGAACAATTTTGGTTCCCACCTTCTTTGCCCCAAAATCGATATTTTTGAAATTAAACCTGAAAAACGCGACAAATTCAAAATATTATCATTATCTCCTATGTTCCACGCTTTACGGCATAAATGAAGGGAAACGAAGTTGTAGAGAATCAAATTCTGAACAATTTTTGTCCTCACGGTTTTACTGTAAAATCAAAAATGACCGAGTTATTCAAGAAAACCCGTTTTTCGAATATACACAGGACCCTGATTCAGTCTACTTTTTGAATTTACACTCCCAGTGATTCCCCCGAGAGACGTACGAAAAAAACATCCAAGAACTGATTATTCATGGGAAAGGTCGGTTTTTTGGATATAATGACTGGACTAACTTGTAGAGAATCAAATTTCCTACAGTTTTTGTCCTTACGGTTTTACTGTAAAATCAAAAATGGCCGAGTTATTGAAGAAAAACCGTTTCTTTGGAAAAAAACCATTTTTCGAATATACGCAGGAGCCTGATTAAGCCTACTTTTTGAATTTACACTCCCAGTGACCCCCCCGAGGGACCTACGAAAAAAAAATCCAAGAACTAATTAATCACGGGTAGGGTCGGTTTTTTGGATATAATGACTGTACTAAAAGCCGTGTTTGCCGGCGCAGTTTATTCGGTTACTGTGGAGGTAGTTTGATTAATAGGGTATGTTTCACTTGTGTTTATTTTACGGGAATCGGAAAGGGTCGCGTTGGACGAAGTCCTCAACGTTAGGTTATGTGAGTTACTACGAATTAGAAGTTGGGGGTTTAATGTTTAAGTATATGTACATATGGAAAGGACGGTATTTGCACAGGCAGAACTAAATGATCCGATCAAATGGTGTTTTGGCAACCCTTAATCATAATGTAAGGTAATTTTCTAGGTGTCAACTATCTCTGCAGCTCTCTGCAGATTGTACTAAATTGTGATAAAAATTTGCAAAATTTTTTGTAAGTATACATAATTACATAGTTTCACTTATTAAATTTGTTCGAAGTTTTCCAGAATTCTAATGCTTTCAGAGAAGACATAAAAACGGGAAATTACGTCGCAATACCAAGTAATTGCTAGAGCAACCGTTTATTAACTAGAACAGCGCAGAAGCCTTATAATTTTGAAACTTAATTCATAACTTTAGTTTCCCGTGTATAGAAAATAGGAAATGTCTGTAAGTGGCAGAGAGCAGAGTGAATGATTAATTTATGAGCGGTCCCGCCGCATTTCCATCGAATGATTAGTGATGTGATGAGCCGTTACCGGAAATATTTTTTGAAGCGGGAATGTTACCGATAATACTGTCTACTTGAGGAAATATCTATAAATCTAGAAATTTCAAGTGTGATATTTCATCAGAATTCATAGGTTCAACACATTGAACGTGGTAACGTGTATAAATAAATAAATAAATACTCTAGGACATTCTTACACAGATTGACTAAGTCCCACAGTAAGCTCAAGAAGGCTTGTGTTGTGGGTACGCAGACAACGATATATATAATATACAAATACTTAAATACATAGAAAACACCCATGACTCAGGAACAAATATCTGTATCATCATACAAATAAATATGTAATGTGTATGTATGTACGATTTCTTCTTCTCTCTTCTTTCCATCCTGCTACCCCCTGCTGGGGTGTAGGGCTCGATTTGGGTTGGCGCAGCACGTTTTGTCACTTTCATACCTATCTCTCACTCGTCATGTCGTCATTTGCCCTCTTTCGTTCTCCTTCCCACGTCCACCTTTTCCTCGGTATACCTTATTTTTCTCCCGTCCAAGGAGTATTTGCGAAAGGTACCTAATTGCCTAATAAGGAGTATTGCCACGTAAAATTAAATAGAGTGAAGCCCGCTTAATACAATCACGTATTCAAGGACCCGGGTATGTCCTTAAACTACGTCCAAGACCACCGGTGGACGGGCAGCAGCGTCCCTAAAATTTGGTGCCCGCCCCACGCCTGCCAAGCGTGGCGATTATGGCATTTACCCCCCATAAGGGGGAGGCCTATGTTCAGCAATGGACGTCTTATGGCTGAGATGATGATATTGATGATGATGATGAATCATCGCGTATCAAGTTTCTCGCGTATTACACACCATTTTACACTAATTCCTGCTACTATTTTCATCATTCTTCATGGTTAATACATTTTCCCGCTTAAGCCGCGTTTTTGGTACGGTCCCTTCTTTTCATAAACGTTATTTACTTACTGTATTCCCACGGAACATCACTAAAAACGATCGTTAAAACGCAGCGGCCATTTTTAATTAAAAACTCCAAACGCCTAAATACAGGTACCTAAGTAAGATTGATGGGTATTTGAACAATGTAGATGGTATCCATTAAATGCAGATGATTACCGAGCAGAGCAACAGATGAACGTAAACGGTTTTATATTTTTAATATACCGCAGTACGTAGACCCTTGAATGAAATGATTCCTTAAGGGCATACTTTGATACTCTACGTTTGTAGCGCATATGATATTATAGACTAGCTTTTGCTCGCCACTTCGTCTGCGTGAAAACAGTAATCTGAATAAAGTGTATAGTTCGTTTTTTTTAGCATTAGAAAGAACTCCACAGAAGCAAGCGTACATCAATTATCAGGCAACTCATTAACTCTCTCAATTCCATCCCCATTTTCACTCTCTTTAGGGATGATTCCCGATATAAAACTATCCTATATATGTCCTTCCTCGTGACTCAAATTATCTTTATGCTAAATTTCAACCAAATCGGTTCAGTTCAGCGGTTTAAGCGTGAGGAGGTAACAGACAGACAGACAGGCAGACACACTATCGCATTTATAATATAGTATGGAAGTATGGATTATAGACGACAGATTGGTATCATATTCTACAAACCTAATTACGCCTCCATACCGGACAAATTCCTCCCTAGTTAAACTTCCCACATGCCGAGTAACGCGACTCGCCAGCCGCAAAGGAAATATGAGGCCAAGTTGCAGCTAATTGGGAATCGCGGCCGTACGTACAGCACCCCGGGGAGCATGTTCGAAGTCTAGAATCTGCCTGGATTAGGGAGGGATGCTATTCCCATTCGTTTATAGGACTTAGGGCCGCCATACACGGACTGCTTTGAGCAGTCAGTGCCAACAGCTTCAAGCGGTCGCCGTTGGGTGATCTGCAGTTTCAATACAAAATCGTCATTCGCAATATACGAACCGCTCAAGCAGTTGCAACTGCTTCGGGCGGTTGGTTGCGCGGTGAAATTTCATCATGCGGTCAAGCTGCAAAAGCAGTCCGTGTATGTTGATCACTGGGTTACTGCTCGAGCAGTCCGTGTATGGCGGCTCTTAGAATAAGGTACTGATAGCATGCCTGCCATGCCGCCGACGAACAAAATCCTCTCTTTAGCGTTTTTCCATATACTGCTCATGGACCGTGAGTATTAAGACTATTTTATCGTATTTTTGTGTTAAAACTATTATTGCTATAATTTTTTGTATACAATTTGACGATCTTTTTGTGAATTTATGCAATGTTTATGGAAAAATAAAATGTAAATTTTCAATGAGAAATAAATATTATCTATCTATTGCGGATGTACCTATGTAATACAAGGGACGAGTGTCGCTAATATACAACTAGGATTCCGTTATCTGCCAATATCCTTGTATTTAGGGGCGACACAAAAACATTGACAGATATCTCTATGCCCTTTTATGCCAATCTGCCATCAGTCGGATCGAGACGTATGTGCAGTGAGATTGTAAAACAAAAGATGAAATATACACTTGATATCACGTTTTTAGAAACGGCCACTATTGTTACGCTGGTCCATTGAGCGATCAGCTCGCCCGCATTCCACTAGCAATAGCAATACAAATCCAGGATTTATAACCGCTGAGCGTCACTTCGCTCGGATTTGCTCGTGGCTCGATCCAGTGTTTGTGCAAATACCCTGGATGCAGTTCAATCGACATCGATTAGTGAGACGTCAGCGCCATTGTGGGGAGAAATTTGAATTTTAAATGTCGGGGGATAATCTTACACAAATGTGCCAACTAGGTTAAAGCTGATGCTATAGTTTAAGGCTGGAGAAATTATTATAAAATACAACATTAATACTAGTGACGTGAATAAAATTAAATGCACACTAATGGCGGAGATGTCGGTCATATGCGATAGGAAAGTCGTTTATTTGCTTTTTTTCGATATCGATATGGTAAAAAATAGATCATAAAATTGGCTAGATGGCGAGATATATGGGCGCTCCGGTAACAAACATACCTAAATACTTTAGTGAAAAGTGCATAAAAATCGCATTCATTAATTTAGCACTTTCCGCTTGCTGACTTGATAGGATCTGTTCTTTATTATTTAGGAAGGTTAAATTGTACCTATCCAAAAAGCAAGAAGTCAGAAAAAAATGTGTAGCGTAGCCAATGGCCATACAAGTAGAATATAGAATGTCATGTAAAATATACTATCAAACTAAAAAAAACTTTTCCATTGCAATCGTTTATTATTACAGCTTTTATTGACTATTTATGTTTATTCTGGTGGCTACTAATGTTTGCGCAAGCCTTTTACCGACGGTCGTGTCGTTGGATTTAAAATTACGGTTACGTAAAATAATTCAATTCGAGTCAAATCAAAACTATTTATGAAGAGCCAAAGCAATTTGTTATATAAACAGTAAACACACAGCATTCACATAAACACTAAACAAATATTTTCATGAAAAAGCAACAACTAATAATATTACAAAAAAAAAGTAAGTATAGTAACAGCACCAGTCATGGGACATTTAAGAGGGAATTTGGAGCATTTGTGATATTTCCCTAATAAATGTGAATGGTCTACAGCTTAGCGTATTGAAAGATGAAAGTCCTATCCGTCATTCATGTTTTAGGCGTGTTGTATCAAAGATACTGCAATGAGTTTCCACATACTTAACAAATTAAAACTATGCTATTTTTCTCCAGTCATGGACACCAAAGCTCCAGTAATGGGCCCCCAGTAATGGGCACTGCTCTAGCAGTATAAAATATTGAAATAGGTCTTCAGATCTGGTCCATGTTATCATAATATTGCATTATCATCCGATTTGCATATTTAATTACGAATACAAAATTTCAACTCAATCGGAAAGTGGCTCAAATTCGGCTACCAAGATTTGACCCACACGAACTAACAGGGCAAGATATGAAAGTTTGGAAAAACGATATTAATTTATCCGAAGTCCGAGCATACCTCCTGGTTGACATATTTCGTAACTAAATTTTACTTCTGTATTGTTTAAACATGAAATGATGGCATGGCAAGCATCATTATGTAAATTGTCCCATTATAGGAGGTATGCAGTTTTACGGCTCCTATAATGGGATTGGGCCAAATACCACTATTTTTTTACATCTGTGGAGTCACAACATAGTATGTTGTATACCTTATCTCATGGTAAATGCAATTAACAAAACACATTCTAGTTTTCATCAAGTATTAATTAATTAAAATTTAATAAATTAACTCACCTCTCTTAGCGAAGTTGTTAAGAATTCGTAGTGGTATTTTTTTTCAGTGACACGACAACTTTTGGGTTGACGCCAATTTCTTAAAAAACAACCAATTTTAATAAAAATTCAAACTGAAACAGCTCTAGGACTCTTATTTATGATAATATACAGGCAGTGTTTATAAACTACTTTTAGACACTTATTTTACAGGAATTGTGGTTTTTTGTCCCATTACTGGTTCCACGCCCATCATAGGGTACACTACTATATATCTTTATTAAGAAAATCTTCAATCGAGTAATGGAGTAATACAATTTATCAATCAATATTTTTTCTGATTTGTTTTTAAACAAGAACTATGTAGCTTAATTTAAATGTGTTTTATTTTTATTTTTAATTTTAAATACTTCTACGCGGACTAAGACGCGGGCATAAGGTAGTATTATAATATTGCATGAGGTTTTCGCGATATTAATTATTAAATTATTCCCTCGTGTTATCGACTGAATAGGAATCTCATTACCTGCAGGTTTGCCCAATAATTGAAACCATTCATATGTAAATTCCGTATATAATTATTAGTTTGCATAGTTAATTTTGGCATAGCCATTTAATTATGAAAGCTATTTATTGTTATTGTATTAATAACAATGGCGCCGGGCCTAACCTATTGGGTATAATATTTCAGCCGTTTCAGGACACATGGTTTATTCATTACATACATCGAATTAAACGAAAACATTCGTTAGTCATAATAGTGATGTTTCCTGAGTTTAAAATAAATTATTTCACACCATGCACGAAATAAAGCACCAGAAAAATATTAAAACTAGGTACATAAACTACGTGTATGTGAGGTGTGCAATAAAGAGTATTGTATTGTATTGTAAAAATACCTATAACGCAGGTATGTTCA
Organism: Cydia fagiglandana; assembly: GCF_963556715.1. Lineage (NCBI taxonomy): Eukaryota > Metazoa > Arthropoda > Insecta > Lepidoptera > Tortricidae > Cydia > Cydia fagiglandana. Next base: position 5,517,265 of record NC_085936.1, on the reverse strand, counting down.
GACACAATCGCTATTTAATAAATCCGAAAGTACAACACGACCGTGACGTCATTGTTCTGTATTTCATAGAGGTTTCATAGTACCGTAAAATGGGGTGAGTAGGGTCAAAACTGAAATTCAAACCTCGATAGCATTTTATTTTTACATATGGTGTAGATAATGGGATGAGAGGGGTTTTCATACAAAGGTGATTTTGGAAGATTGTTGGATTGATTTTTTTTATTATGCGTACTATAGCTCCATTTTAAACTGGAATACATTATTTCTGTAACAGTAGCCTTAAAATCCCTTCTCACCCCCCTCTCAAACCTTCTCTCCCCATTCATAGCCCACCTCTCCCCGCGAAACCTACTCACCCCGTTTTACGGTAGCTTATCGTTTTGATAGTTTAAAAAAAGAAACTGATTTGACTAAGCAGTCCCAAAAAATACCAACGCACAATTTTGAAAGTGGGCAACCGAAACGTAATCCCCATTTTTGTACCTGGACATTGACATTATGGAAAATATTTTTACACAATTTATTGTACATATTTTAACCATAACTATGCCCCTTCGTTTGTCTTTTTTTTATTAGTACAAGCATATAGCATTAATATCGCAGTCCCGTGACCTCGTCTTCTTTCCTCTTATCTTAATTAATATGACATTTGATATTCTCTATCTAATTACATTATAAGAAGAACGCAATATGGACCCAGGTGAGGGTTAGGTAAAGAGCACCTCTCTCCCCTCCTTCCCTCTAACCCCGCTACATGCCTCTAATTAACCAATTTCGTAAAGTCATGAGCAAATGTCAAAGTTATGCAAATGACACAAAGTAGGGATTTTTCGTTTCATTTTAAAGCGACGCTCATCCTTTTCCGAAAGTAATAATCTACATAACAAGATGAGCTCGTGGAAATTCTGCTTTAAAAAACAAATGTCGTATGTAGATTTCATATTCTTTTTCTTTCAGCTGTTTGCGTTTGGAGGTAAAGAATCTTCACACAGACATGATATCTAAATAGATATCGCATGTATCGCGATATATGTGCACGAGAAGCACATGTTAGTCGGCCGATTTTTATTGCGTTGTAATTTGGTTTATGTTCGGTGTTAATTCACCGTAAAAATTAGATTGATATTTACAAAAACCTACGAAACTACCTAGTCTTTAGCCCTTTGAAACTTTAGTATGGGTCATTTTTTCGTTTCAAAAAATGTAGACTACCTATTATCTAATCTGATAGCGCGTCAACGCGTAGCCTAAATGTGCCTTTTATGAGATTACCATTTAGCCAGCTACCTATGTTATTTTAATGCACAGTCAGCAGCAGAAGTTGCTAAGCGGGCGAAATGTTCAAAATTACCTTGACGCGCTCTTATTCTCTTAACAATAAAGTCGCGTCAAGATCATTTTGAACAACTGGCCCGCTTAGCAACTATTGCTGCTGACTGTAGGTAAGTGAATGAACGACTTTAAGAGACTGTATTTAATTCTCCTGAGATGTATTGCGAGTTATTTGTAGGCACCTTACAGTTTCTCTGCTAGGGTTAGACCAAGAAAAGTCTGTAGCGATTTTGATAGCACACGCAGTGCAAGTGTTACTTTAAACGTCAAACTTCTATGAAATTATGACGTATAAATAAACACTTGCACTGCGTGCACTATCAAAATCGCAGACTAGACTTTTCTTTGTCTGACTCTACTTTCAACGACCCAGACTACATGGGTGTTCTATACCAGCAAGCCTCTGTGCTCCCGAGTACATTACGGAGCGCTCGTGTGTGCGGAGTGGAGCGTATAATTTTGCGCGCCATTTGCGAATGGACGTGCGCGGCGTCAGCCTGCCTCGACGTGACCTCCGTCTGCCGCTCCTGGTTGTATTACCATTGCCGGTCTGGGCAGGGAAAAGTAGAGCTTCCTAGCTAACCAGTGTAACTGGAACTCGGAGACACAAGTCTCTAAGTGTCAAAACAAGTACTGAAGAATCAAAATCTATACATATAGATACTTATAATTAAAAAAGAGCAAGAACAAAATGAAGTTCTAGCGTGAGTAGCGTCTTGTTTCCTGCAGCGGTATCATAGTCGCATTTTTATCACCTATCATGCCATGCGCCACTTTCGCACTTACATATTTGTTAGAAAATGACAGGCGTGGTGACAAATGATAAAAAGCCGACCATACTAGCCCTACTGCTTTTTCGAGCTTGGCAAGCGTATGGAACACCCATGGTACTTCGAACACATTTTTATATGAAGTTTTTGATACTTACTAAGTACTCGAATCTCGAGTTCCATCGCTGATCTACTGGCGGTTGGTAATAATAATAATGTATAATATAATCGACAACTTATGGTGAAGTAGTAGGCAATAGGCATATCACTCTGAGGTAGGGCGAAAGCTTCTCTAGCCCTTCAAGTGGCGGTCAACCCGTGAATGGTCGATGCGAAAACCAGTAATCTGTCGGATGACACCAGTGAGTGGTTAATGAGGTGTTGCCGTATTTAGAGGTGAAATTAAGCACGCAACGCAACGCGCGTGAACGCATTTAAGTATAGTTACGCTCTTCTAGCGCCCAAAATTAGGTATTCGTCGATTTTGTAAAATAATCGTCGAATTTGTAATTTTTTTCTAATTTGCGCTGACCACCCACCGGGGCCCCGCCACTTGACTACTTTTCGCGTTTTCGCTGGCGCCACTTGAAGGGCTAGTGTCAAATTAAATAAATAAATAAATATTTAAAAACATTATTACACAAATTGACTAAGCCCCGCAGTAAGTTCTATAAAGCTAATGTTGTAGGTACTTAAGCAACTAAGTATATAAATACTTTAATTCACAAAACTACTACACAACTATTATATAGGTACTAATTCACCCGCCCAAACAATTCAAACTCTCCAATACACGTATGTAAACAGAAGGCCCCGACATTAAATGATTACTATGAACTGCCTCGCTAAGACAGGGTCACAGCTGCTCCTAATAAATGGCTTGCTTCATAAACGGGCTTAATAGGACAAAGTCTCATCTCGGCATGGGTGTTATGCTGAGATATTACTGTTTCGCCGGCGGGACTGGAAAAACTTGAAGGAGCCGGATTAAATTATGCGGGGTATTTTATGGAGGGATACAGTTTTATAATATGGCGGGTGTCTGAGTACTAAGGCAGCTTTTGTAGCGGATTATAATTATATAGTAGTAATAGTAGTAGTAGAAGATATACCCAAGGTAATAATTTAAAAAAAGATTACGGCCTTTATGTTGATATAAAAAATGCATATGCACTGGTTGTTTGCATTATACAACTTCTGTATCGGCGTTATACTACAGTATGGGTAGGTACCGTCAGCATTAATAGTAAAGTAATTTATTGCACCATAAAGTTAGAAAAATAAATACAAAAATCAAATAAAAAATATAGAAAAAAAAGAAAGTTAATTAAAAAGTATGAAATAGCGCGCCATAAGTATCTGCTATCCTGGAATACTTTTACAAATATACCTTTAGCGACATCTTAAAACAGTTCGCGTTCAAAAGTATCTATTACAATCTTATTATTTTATATACATACAGAAACGTATCTCTTTTAAGCTTCGAATAAATTTAAAAGTGGAAAAATTACTGTCTTGGGTGAGACTTGAACTCACGGCCTCTGGATCGATACTCCAGCGCTCTGCCATCTGAGCCACCAAGACCTCATCCCTAGCCAGCAAATCTTTCCACCATATTATAGGTCAAGGGGACCCGTATCTCTTTTAGTTAAGCTCTTAGATAATACTTTTTAGAAATAAAATTAATTCATAAAGTGTCCATGCACTCTTGCCGCTCGCTGGTACGTAAAGCGCGTGGATTGAGAAGTCATGCAAACTTCATTACAATAGGTAGTAGATACCTAACCTATACTCTAGTAGCACCATAAAGCAGTTATGTATAGGTAAGTCGCCGTTTTTTATATCACCACAAACGCCGTAATCTTTTCTTTAATGGCTGCTCTTGGATTCTGGTCGACGAGGCAATGCATGCCATTCCCAAACACATTCTGCCCAAACTAATCCTAGTCTAACCTAACCTTCAAATCCGTAACAAGTATACTAAATCGAAGATCTTTAGTAACTGGTTTTGGTAAGTTTTCAGAGAGTTGTGAATAGTAACAGGTACCGTTTGGAAGCAATCGCGGATCGTTCTGTGGCTCAAGGGGGTTCTTTCCATGCAAATTCGAACGCTGAAGCAATATCGTACCGCTTGTGGTCTAGAATCGTAAAATAGACGGCCGCACTAATACCGTACCTTCTGGAATACGTACCTGGGATGTAGCCAAGATGACAATCGAATAACGCCAAACGCCAATCGAATCTTAGAGGACATATCATCATCATCATCTCAGCCATAAGACGTCCACTGCTGAACATAGGCCTCCCCCTTATGGGGGGTTAATGCCATAATCACCACGCTTGGCAGGCGGGTTGGCAATCGCAGTCGAGTACACCGAATTTGAGGGACGCTGCTGCCCGTCCACCGGTGGTCTTGGACGTAGTTTAAGGACATACCCGCAGAGATGTGACTTATTTGAAATACTTGTATTTAAAATGCAAATACAAAATGCAAAATACCTATTTTGTATTTTGCATTTAAATACCTTTTGAAGAAAACTATTTTGTATTTTATTTGAAATAGTTTTTGGGACCTATTTTCTATTTTCAAAATACAAAATACTTTATAGTAGGTAGGTAATGTAGGTAGGAGTTACAATCTCTTCTGATGTTACAATCCTGGCAACTCTCTCATTCTTTTAACATGTAACTGTTGAATCTGTTTAGTATAGTAACGTCGCACATGACCACAAGCGTAGCGAGTGGTAAAAAAAGTGGAATCTTGAGTGTTGCGAGGGTTTCAAGGCACGAGAGGAGAACAAACTTTACTGCCCCGGTGAAACACAAACGAGACGTTTTCATCACACTAACGAGAGGCATTATACTAGCTGTAAAACATTACAAATTAATGCTTTAAAAGTTGGCCGTTAAAAACCATCATCCATACCTACATCCTACTGGTTAATATGAGCAAACAACTAGAAATTTGCAGTTTAGATAGATGATTGATTTCAAAGAATAAAGAGTCTAAGTCTTTCCAACTCGGAAATTCAGAGTAATACTTTTTAATTCAGACTAGGTATTCACTATTCAGTTCATAGTACCTTTTATCGCAAAGTATTTGTATTTTTAAAAAGTATTTTGAAAATACCTATTTCGTATTTTGTATTTTGCATTTGAAGTAGTATTATCAAGGAAGTATTTGTATTTTGTATTTAAATACTTTTTATAAAGTATTTTTCACATCTCTGCATACCCGGGTCCCACGAGAGGATATATCGCAAGACTAATTATACCTAGTAGGAGATCCGATACGTGTCGTGTATATGGTCGACTTTCACCGATACGTCTGACGGATGAAACTTATATTTTATATGAAAGAAAATATCTGTGGCCCTAGTGAATAAGGGTACAAGTCTCGGACAGCGCAGTTGTAAAAGGACGTAGGTTCCAAGTAACACTTATGCCCTTTTACACCTAAGCTGCGCGAGACTTGTACCCTTTTTCACTAGGGCCACAGATATGTTCCAGAACATAAAAAATAGGGTTGCCAAAAGAAATATGATCATTGGTTAAAGCTATTTATAAATATTTTTTTTCAGATCCATTCTAGATACGTTAAAGTTTAGATATCAACTAGTTCTCTTTTGCAGCGCAATTCCGGCAACCAATGTCACTTTTACGTTAGATAGAGTAAGATATCTATTAGATGTGAATTAGATCTCTAAGTCATATCCTGTAGAAATCGTTCAAGAGTATCTCAAGAATCGCGCAAATGTCAAATTTGACAGGTTAGATCTTAAACATATCGTTATCGTATCTATTTCAAAATCCGAATCGGGCAGTATGTTGCCTGTCTTTTTCCGGTCACTATTATGTGGTTGCCGTGTTTGAACAGGTGAGTTTATATTGATCATTGCTCTCGTCATCTGTCATATTTTCTTTCATAAAATATAAGTTTCATCCGTAAGACGTGTCGGTGAAGGTCGACCATATTATATACCTGATCTTAGACTATTAATTCTACGCATTCTTAAAATAGTTCAACGTGGTCAATGTTCATAGAAAATTTCCCAAGCATCAGATCTCATAAAAATGGAAAGTGACAATTATCATGTCATGTGTCAGATTAAAGCGTATAATAAAATTTCCACTCAAAAGAAACCGTTGAATGGAAAGTGAAATGAAAGCACAATGGCGTTTAACGAATATTAATAACTGGACACGGCGGCCATTGAATAAGGAATGACGGATTGTCTCACGGACAAGTTTAAAACACAATGTATCTCATTTAACTGAGTGTGTACTGTCTCTTCCGAAAATCGTTTTTACCATATTGATATTTTTGCCATTCGCAATTTTTACCATTTAACTTTTTCTCGATAGCTTCCTTTTCCGAAATCATATTTAACCATTCGCATATTTTCCCATTATTTTAATTTTACAATAGCTTAATTTTCTAATAGGTTTCTTAACCATTCGCATAATTTCCCACTATATTTCATTTGTTTACAACCATGGAATAGATAGGTGCGACGACGAGCGAAGCGAGTAGGAGTGTGTTAGGTGAACTGCGAGCAAAACAGTGCGCGAAGCCGAGCGATGTATTATGGATGTGACTTTATCCAAGTGATAAAATAAGTGTCACTTTATAACCGCGCGATTGAAAGAGACACACTGCCCGATTCGAACTTAAAGATACGTCAATTAATAGATCTAGAAACGATATGGATTAGACGTGTCAGTGTCAAAAGTGACGTTTTTGTTTGCACATTTGACACTGACATATCTAATCCATATTGTTTCTAGATCTTTTAATTGACCGTCGGTCTTATCTTAAAGTTCGAATCGGGCCGACAGACCTACCCCTTCGTAGGCAGGGTCACTACCGACTAGACTAGGAGCCCATTAAAAAACAACGTTACAAATACATGTCTTTCCTGGAAGGGCTCAATTAGGAAATCGATCTGTTACTGTTAGTCACAGGACATTCTTAATGCTTTTTGGCCAAACGGACAGTCAGAGGCAGGAAATCCATTGGTTTGATCAATTAAAGCCTGTCACACTCCCAAGGCAAGACAAGGCAAAAGGAAGAAAATCGGAAGCGTAAACAGTGCTATAATGCATTAAATAAGGCTTGCCGAACAAGGCCCATCGTTATTTTTTTTTATAGCTTAATATGATTTTGTCGTTTTGTCTATTATGATTACAGTGGGCATGGGCAGTGAGCACGCAAAATTTGAACCCATTCACATGTCTAAAAGTATGACATTTTGAATATTAGCTTAAAAATCGGGCCTTGATGTTTTGTGCACTGTAACTTAACGTTACTTTGGCAGGTTTCAATACTTCCAATGAACCTATGTAGACGAATACAGTGAAAGGTCCCTAAGTAGCGCAGAAACGATGCCACAATATAAACAAACTTAGATACTCGCGGGGAACAAACTCGCATCGACAGAAAAGACGCTGACAAAAGAAATTATCTCTAAAAATATTTTAATATTGTAAACAGATCTCCGTTACAGAGAGAGGGATAACAAAGTAAGACATTCTCGGAATCTCAGCGTTTTCCCCTGTAGCATCTATTTATTAATGACATTGCTTACTTCATTTATTTACAATGGCCTTATTGCTAAATGTCCAGAATTACGTTACGGAAATTTAGAGATATGTATTTTTCTTTTAGATGCTTTTTACTAAAGCTGTTACTTAATTGGTAAACGAATTTTAGAAGTTGAAAACAATAAAAAAATGTAATCCTTGATTGGTGTAAGTACTCACTTTTTTTTTGAAATCCCTACTAATATTATAAATGTGATGATAATTGTGTGTGTCTGTTACCTCTGCACGCTTAAACCGCTGAAATAACATTTGGTCTGGAGATAGTTTGAGGTCCGGGAAAGGACATAGGATAGCTTTTATCAATCATCATCAAGTTACGCAAACGAAGTCGCATGCAGTAACTAGTAGCTCATAAATTAAGTAAAGGAACATACATCGTAAATATAAATGTATAGCTACCTATATTAAAATAAATATCTTTTCTTTACCGTCACGTCAGTCAGATAAAAAATAAGGAGCTTTAACCGAAAGGCAAAATAAAGCAACTACTGTAAGCAGGTATCGGTGTTAAAGGGATTTTGTGGCAGTCCTTTTATAATTGCGGTCTGACTTGTCTTTCCAGCCGCCGAGCGAATCGAATAGCTTCCCCAGTATAAAGCGCTCTTAGATAGCCCACAGTTTTTATGGGTCTTAAGGTCTTGTTTCGCTTGGCGACCGAAAATTCAAATTACCCGCGCCGCGTCCGCTCAATCAAAGGGAATACGCCAACGACAGGACAAAGAGAGCGATAGTGAGGCTTCTTTTGAAATCCCACTGAACGGCGTTTTGAGGCAAATTTACCGTTTATTAGACGGGCTGAATAAAATCAATAGCCTTGCTTAATGAAAGCTTGAAGGCTGCTGACGGGGTAGCGGAGATGCTTTGTCAGCCTAACGAGTCATATTCGAGATTAATTCCAGTGCTGTTATTCTCAATGCCGAGCGCTCTCTAGTGGCTGACTTCTGAAAGTTTGATTAACTACATCAACAGCAGAACTGTTAAGTACTGACAACCGGGGTGAATAGGGATGGCTGGGGTGAATAAGGACCAAACTCAAAATTTGATTTACCTGACAATTCCTTTATTATTTTTATTCCAATGATACAATTTGTGTGGGTATTTTATAAAAAAAATTCAGGTAAATCACATTTAAAATCAATCAATCATCAAACTGCACAACGGGACTTAATCGCGTATTTAAGCTTTAAGATTTACCTCCGACGTTTCGAGGTGCGCAAAACGTTCAAACTGATAAACAAGATCAAGTGCGGGTAGTTCGAAAATCTCGCGCGGCTAGAAGATGTTGATTTTGAGCCAGTCTTCTCCGAGACCACGGGGACAACGCCGTCCTCGAAACGTCGGAGGTAAATCTTAAAGCTTAAATACGCGATTAAGTCCTGTTGTGCAGTTTGATAATGTTTAATAATCGTGAAAGTTTAAATCAGTGTTTCACATTTAAAATGTTATCTCTATTCACTACAGCCATCCCTCTTCACCCCGGTTTACGGTACTGTCTTATTAAAATCACTAATTTTGTGCAGGCTCCTGTCAGATAATGTATGATTATCAGGTTGTCGTATCTTTTGCTAAGAATTCTAAAGAGCTTTAATGAGTTTGTCAATAGTTCGCGGTCAATAGTTTGAGAGACCATCTGAACACTGCCACTAAATCTGTGTCTGTTTTGTCACTATCATTATTCTAATTATTGAGTAGTAAACGGCCAGATCCATCGATCGAGGCGTCATCCATCGGTGTTTGACATCACTACGATAACCGACAATGTCACATCACTAGAGGTGGTCGTCCATCTTAGATTGGTTTTACGCGAGAGCGTCCTCGCATATTATTTTCAGATCTATACTCTCATATATGTGATTCCCTAATAAATATTGTTAAAAGTGGTGCTCTGGTGTTTTTACTCTTACAGCTTCAGAAGTGCGATGTGACCTTTTCGCCTACTACGATATATTTTGTCGGAAATTGTCAATACAAAATTAACCGGGCGTAGTCCTTTCTTGTTTCATTGTTATTGAACGTTATCGTTATATAAAATAATGAAACTGATTGTAATGAGTAAACGCATCAACACCACTCATCAGTTAGGGATTAAAATATACAAGGTCTTACCGTCTAAGACCTACAAGGATAAACTTACAAAACTAACCTACTAAACTACTGCCGCCTATCTTTTCCTTGTGTTGTGTTTGTATTTACTTTCAGATACCTATTGCAGTTATGTTGCAGTGTATGTGTTTACGTTGCATCATGACTGTCTAAAAAAATACATATGGACAGTGTAATACAGCTGACTCCAAGATGATGATGAATGATGATGATGGAGATTGCAATGTTCACAGCGGGGAAATGTAAGACATAGACTGACAGTATGGTGTAATGTTGGTACTTATGAATTAAATAAATCCTTGGGATTACAAAGTAAGAACCAAAGTTAACTCAGGTAAGAAGTCGTTGATCCAACACCTAAGAATGCTCCGGGGTCATAGTGGTAAATATTCACTGCTTCTCTTATATGTTGTGTTATTTTTGTGATTCATGTGCTTTCAGATACATAACATAATGTGATTATATACACCTGACACATTAACACAATGCTATAATCATTTTCTAAGGTTTGTATTCCGGTGTGAGAATTATATTCAAGTAAAAGTCATACAAAACAATTTTGGTAATGTAAATTTAGCCTTGATTGATACTATGTGTATGGTGATATTATGCTTTCACAATTAACAATGAGTGCTACTTAATACTTTCCCTTTACAGTCAAATTAAAATAGATTCCAAGTTTTCAAAGACACAAACCGGTAAGGAAAGTGAATTGTTGTTTCACATATGTGTGTGTAAAACATGCTTATTGCAACTGAAATAATGCTTTGTTAGTATGTTTTTGAGTTGTGTAATTTCCAGAAATTTGACAGCAATGATTCTTGAAGTGAATTACCATACTGTTGAAGGCATTAGAGCGCCTATCAGCTCAGACCTCTATAATGAACCCAAATCGACATGGATAATATTTCAAAGTTAGTTGGTTATGGATGCCAGTTATATTATGTTCAAGTAATTCATTATATGCAGAAAATGTTGATAAGTGACTAATCTCTGATGTCATGGAAAATGAGGTATTTATTTAGAAATAAAATGATTGTTCATGTTTTACATGGATACTAATGGTTAGTATGTGTTACATGGACTGGGTTGGTAAAATGCGCTTTGTGAATAAGCAAAAGGAATTATTGGCATCTATTTGTAGCTGGTTAGTATTGTCTGTGACAGGTTTAGTCACTCCATGTTTCCGGAGCCTCCTCGGGCTGAATATTTTAAAAAATGTTCCATATCTCATATAACCTCATACATCCTTGCAATTCCTATTAAGTTGGAGACATACTGATATAGTAAAAGGCAGTATCTCAGTAAAAAGTGTCAAGAAAATTAACAAGGATAATTTCTGTCTGTACATATTATAGATTATGAATTTATGAATAAAATGTCTATCCAACCATTGCATACAATATATAGTGTGTTGACATGTTGTGATTGTTGTTTTGTTCATGGGGATGTTGGTTTAAGTTGAAATTGCAAATATTTTTCACAAAAGTCATGTTTTAAAATTAACCAAAGACATATATTTAAACAGACTTACCAAACTAATGAAAATTTTATTGGCATGATATTGTCAAGTGTTTGAGTTATTGACAATGATAATCATTTGTGTTCTAACAGTATTTTACAGATGCATTTCCTTATAACGAAACTTGATTGCTGGTGAAGTTTTGATCATAACTTTATAATAATTGCACCGGTGAAGTATGATTACAGGAGTTTTCAAGGTTTAAATCTTATGAAAGAGATGGACATATTGAACTAGATATTTATTTACTGAGCTGAATATGATACTAATAAAGCAGGTTGTTGCTAATGGTAAGCGAGGTAAATACTTTCAGGAGTCAATATGGACTTTGACGGTCTACATAATATACATGTCTTTTACATGCAAGTGCTACTGGACTCTAAACCTACCGGTCAGTTAAATGTTAAATGGATGAATATTAAACGAAGGTAAATAGCTTGGTTAAAGCTTTCTAAGTAACTATTTTAACCCGTTCACTGCTGCTGAACATTGACCGAAGGATATCATGTCATCATGAGTTACTGTTTGAAGTTATTAATGGTTTTCGTCTGAACTTGTAGTGTGTTATGGTACTGTTTGCATTATAAAACAGTACACTTTTATTGCTTCTGGGTTTCATAAATCAGAAGTTAAAAAATAATAATAATAATAATGATTCACAAATTTTGTGGGTTCACTAAGTAATTGTGGTTTATTATGTTATCATTTACCTTAAAATGTGTGCTTGCATGGCATTTAACAAAATTATTTAGATTTGTGCAGGTACAAGTTAACCTGGAGAATTATGTGATGAGTTACCTACACATAAAGTGCACATATACAGCTGAAAAAAATTAACCATGTGTGCCTTGGGATTGGAAACTTTATGGTTTAAGCATATGTGCCATTGATTCGGCTGATTGATCATTATCAATATACACTTTCATGATGGTTGAAAAATGCAATTTGTGAAACCTCGGTAAGGCGAACCTGGGTAACAGAGGAACCTCGATAACATGAACTTCTGTTCAGGGTCTACTGTAGTTCAACCGTGGTATAGTAAGAGTGTGGCCTTTATTTAGGGGCACGGAAGAGGCACGCCAAGTTGCACATGATCATTTTACAATGGGTTGCATAGTAGCAACTGCTTATTATTTTATGTTTTCAATGCTAAAGGCAAATGCTGTTATTTCAGGTACTGTTTTCAGATTAGAAACTGACTATATTCTCAGACTAACAACTGAGTTATAATTTTATTAAGAACTCGGATTGAGATCTGAGTTTTGATTTTATTTATATTACTTACTCTCGGATTCGGAACCGAGTTGTGATTTTGTTTTATTCCAGATTTAGAACTGGGTTACTGTTGTCATACTAATATGTTTTGTTAACGGGTTTGTCGACTAATGAAGGCAAATGCTATTATTTCTGGTACCGTTTACAGATTAAGAACTGACTATATTTTCAGACTAAGACTGAGTTATACTTTTATTAAGAACTCGGATTGAGATCTGAGTTTTGATTTTATTTATATTACTTACTCTCGGATTAGGAACCGAGTTGTGATTTTGTTTTATTCCAGATTTAGAACTGGGTTACTGTTGTCATACTAATATGTTTTGTTAACGGGTTTGCCGACTAAATCTAGAAAATAAACACATTGTGCTTGATTAAATATTGTAGTAACCATGGTAATGCTTGCGATATGTTATTTATGCCACCCCACTGTTAGCCATTTTACTCTAAAGGCTGGTTCATAATTCTACCGGTTGCTTCAATGTCTGCTATAGAGCTTTAATTATTGTGTGCTCTTTAAGAAGTGCTATTACTTTTGTCTTGGCAAGGGATGCTATCCTTAAGAGGCTAGTTCCTGGCGCCGGTAATCGCAACAAAGGCTTAAAGGAGCGGTCTGTTGCTTGTCACTATCCTTAAGAGGCTAGTTTGTTCCTGGTATCTGCAGTGCAGGCCTTAAGGGGCGCACCGCTGTATGTCATATAATACTATCCTTAAGAGGCTAGTTTGTTCCTGGTATCTGCAGTGCAGGCCTTAAGGGGCGGACCGCTGTATGTGATATAATACTATCCTTCAGAGGCTAGTTTGTTCCTGGTATCTGCAGTGCAGGCCTTAAGGGGCGGACCGCTGTATGTGATATAATACTATCCTTAAGAGGCTAGTTTGTTCCTGGTATCTGCAGTGCAGGCCTTAAGGGGCGCACCGCTGTATGTGATATAATACTATCCTTAAGAGGCTAGTTTGTTCCTGGTAACTGCAGTGCAGGCCTTAAAGGGCGGACCACTGTATGTGATATAATACTATCCTTAAGAGGCTAGTTTGTTCCTGGAATCTGCAGTGTAGGCCTTAAGAGGCGGTCCATTGTATGAGTTATGAGATTATCCTTAAGAGGACCATTCTTTCTACTACCGATAACTGTTTTATCTATATCATACTATTTGTTGTTGACCTTGAGAGGTTGGCTTGAGACTTTGTTTACAAAATGATATTTTAATTACCTTAAGACTGATGATCTCAAGGTTACCTTGAAAGGGTTGCTTGCCCAAATACCTTCTAGAGATCGCTAGCGCAGTTCCGGATCTAGTTGAGGTTGAGGTAGTGCCTGTTCAAAATGCCCAGTAGAACGAGTGCGTGCAGTGGGCTCCGTGACAGCCTTATCGTGAAGGGCTGACTTCTACGTTCGTTGCCCCTACAAGGGCACTGTATTCTAGCCTGCATGTGGTATTTTAACACGGTAATGTTTTCTTTTTGTCCAATAATCAAATCTGTGGTTATCTGCCATTAGTCACGATGCTAGAAAGCGGTGACATGAAGTACCTACTTGATAACGTCGCCATTAAGGGTGATTATGTAATTTATTAACAATGTTGCTAAAGAGCGCTCATGAGTTCTGTCCAATAATTAATTTTATGGCTATCAAGCCGGACCTGTGATCAAAGGGTCTAACTGTGCCATTTGCGCATTAATATATCGTCCAAATCTTATCATGATTATTTTGAACTACATTGTGGTATACTAATGTCAAAGCCTGTCGATGGCACTAGTTCTAAGGGTGAATTATAACACCTTATTATACTAAGGAACTGAGGCTTTCACATGTATGTTATAGAGTTTCGTGAATAAGAGTTTGTACTGTTTACATGTGCTGTATCGGAGGGCACCTATGCACAAGCATGAGACGTGTCCCACGTTAGCCTCCCACCAGTTGAGGAGCCAACTCAACGGAGGAGCCAACTACCGCCACCTGGTGCAGGCCCAGCTTGCTGCACTGCGTTGGCTGCGGTAGTCTTCAGTGGCGGCCTTGATAACAGTGACCTGACGGGACGTAGGTCGGGTCAGAAGATGGCCGAGCTAAACGGCCAGATCCATCGATCGAGGCGTCATCCATCGGTGTTTGACATCACTACGATAACCGACAATGTCACATCACTAGAGGTGGTCGTCCATCTTAGATTGGTTTTACGCGAGAGCGTCCTCGCATATTATTTTCAGATCTATACTCTCATATATGTGATTCCCTAATAAATATTGTTAAAAGTGGTGCTCTGGTGTTTTTACTCTTACAGTAGTTACACTAGTTCAATTGTTTTTTTTAGTGGTGAGCCGTCAGCCTGTAGTTTGATCTTATTATTATTACCCATAGTTTTTTCAAATCCAGGGGTCACAAACCCCGACGTGTTTTAGTCCATTGGGCCAATTTGAACGTACACTTCGACATCAAAATCATGCCATTTGGTAGTCATTCGCGACTAGCAATGCACGCACGAGAACTTTCCAAAGTTGCGAAACTTTCCACATGAGAAATTCTCGGTAACTTCTGAGAATGTTCTCGAGAACGAGAATTTATTTATTTATCGTAGTTTATACCATGAATATTCACGATAGTTTAGGTGTAGTCCTTTCCCCCAGAAAATTCCGACTTTTGGTCGTCCGCTTCCGGTCAGAAAAATGTATGACGGCCCGGCCAAACGGTGAGACTTAGGTGGAGGGTGCTCGACCAAATGTCATAGAGGGACCCTGGCAGTTTTTGACGCCGCCATTTTTTTTCAATATGGCCGACTTTTTTTTAAACTTTTTGAATTTTGTCCTAGCGCGCTGAAATTTTGGTGACGGAATTTCGGGGTCCCCTAGATACCTATGAAAATTTTTTTTTTGGAAAAATGTTACAATTGCGGGAAAACTGGCCACTTTTATTTTGTATGGCAACTTTTAAACGGTGCGTGATAGGTGGGGGGTGCTCGACCAAATGTCATAGAAGGCCCCGAGACAAAACAAACTGCATTAAAAAAAATCAAAATGGCCGACTTTTTTTTTAATTTTTTCGAGTCGGTCCGAGCGCGCTGAGATTTGGCATGGAGGGAGATAGAGGCTTCTAGATTCAAATGAAATTAAAAAAAAAATTTGGAAAAATTTGTCGAAAGTCGAAATATTCTCTGATATAAACTGAGAATTTAAGCAACTTATTGGTAAATTTATCACATCAACAAAATAGCTAACTCTAATAGACAATAATATATGCATAATAACATTTAGTTTTAAGTTATGCCTATTTAAACTTTATTTCAAGTATATTCTCTTGTTTAAACAATAATTTCCATGTTGCAGGAATGTTCTGAGAACATTCTCGAGAACGTTTCCGCTTTTTGGGAATGTTCTGCAATTTGTACATTGCTATTCGCGACTGCATTACCTATATATACCTATTTGTCCGTACATACATATGCGAATGCGAACACGCAGTCACGCATGCGAGGCGAATGAGAACAAAATTACATAATTTAGATAACATTTTGATGTCAAAATATAAGTTTTAATTGGCCTCCATTTCTCGGCACGCGGCGATCATAACACAGTGGCGTCACGATTTACGTCCGATACAAACAGAATGTCTCGCCGTCAAAGCCCCGATGAGTTTCGTAATTTCCTTTTGAGTCTCGAGTTGATTTTATAATTGCGATTCGAATAAGCCGAAGATTGCGGTGTCGAGTGACTCTCGTTAAGAGCCAACAGGAGTGGTCATTTCTCCATACAAACGTAGTCCTCGTTTTCCTCCGTGGTTTTTGAAGCTAGAGCAATGATTTTTTCAACACAGATTAATATTGTCAATATCTGTGTCGGACCGTTTTGCTTTTTTTGATATTTTTGTTTTTTAAGGCGCTAGAGCCCTTCAAAAATGGCCAAAATGGCCTAATTGACTATGCCGCAATGAGAGGCGTGGTATTCAAAACTGATATCAATTAGCCAAAAAAGCAAAACGGTCCGACACAGATAATTTCATAATCATTTAGATTTCCAAATTTGGTTACGATTGGTTAAGTTTTGGAGGAGGAAAAAGAGGAGTACGAAACCTCGATTTTTGTCATTTTTACGCAGGATTTTTCGCCTCAGCTGCAGTTGTCCCTATCGCACTAATTTTAGGGGCGGAGTCAAGTTTCTAAATACGTACACAGCCAGAAAAGTGATGGGCAATAGTCGACATTTAATGTCGATAATCTAGTGATGTAAGAAGTTATCGATAAACCGTCTTGTGTGAAAATATCTAGATCCTCCTAAGACACAAGGGGTTTTGCGTTGAGAGGGAACACATTTTTGTAGTTACATAGGTACAATATATTTTGAAGTTTTTGATTCTAATATTTCAAATTAGAAATCAAAATCAAAAATATTTTATTGCATGGTTATGGGTTTACAAAATTTTTAGGTACAGTCACGCTCCGTAATTGTCGAGCAATTTAAGGTCCTAGCTAGGGAATGCAATCTCGCACCAAGATTGGCGATTCGAGATCTCACACGAAAAATCCGAATCGAGATTGGGTGTTTCGAGATCTCGACAGTCAGATTTTCGGGATCGAGATTAATATCTCGACGAGATCGAATTTGTCAAAGTAACTAAAAATGTGTTATTTTAATCAATAATCTCTAAGAATTCCATAGATATAGACATCGTAAAATCGGGCGTATCGAGATATTCCTAGGAATATAATGAAACGCCGACATTTCATGATCTGCCTAGCGAACACCAGCCATTTTGCGCAAACCTCAAGGTGTGATATTCTGATATTCCTATAGTCTATAGGCAAATTAAACAAAAGTCGTCTCCTTCACGATTTTCGTCGACATCTCTTCTAAATACCTAAAACTGGTATGGACGTGTTCCTCGTGGTCTCCAGAATATGAATAAACCGGTTTTTATTTTATGGAGGGGGGGGGGGGCGTGTCGAAAAAAAGGAAGGAAAAAGTGGGCGGCCGACCAGCATTGATATTTGTTCACGTCTTTAGTCCTATGGGACCGATCGGTTCGTGTGAGATGTCATTTGAAAGAGTATTAAACGTGCAATTATTGTTTTATAATAACCGTAGTCACGACTGTAGTCATTTACAAAATATTTAAAATATATGATTTTTTACCGTGCATGGATGGCATAAGTACTGACAAAACATGCGTCTAACTCAATAAATTATAACTTTACCGCAATTAATGTTATTATAAAATATACGAAAAATTTCATTAGCTTTCCAAAAACATAAGTTTTATTGATGTATGATATTATACATATAACAAAGTAATGATGAATTTTGTTCCGTCACGTAAATGGCGGGCGACCGACCTCAAATGATCATTATTTCTCGGGTTCTATTTTACTGATCAATTGGTGATGCATACCATTAGAAAGAATATTAAACATACTATAGTTGGTTTCTAATAACCGTAGTCATAACTGTAGTCATTTACAAAATCATTGAAAATATGTATATGATTTCTCGATCAATTATTTTACAATGCGCCCGCTATGAAGCTAGGAATATCAAAGAATGCATTGCTCTGATGGATCTGCCGTCTCTTTCATAAGGAAGATCGTGATATGCCTGGGTTAATATTAGATCAGGAAATGGTGGCGTTTCATGATACGCTAAGGATTACGATTTTACGATATGCCGCCGACATACTACTTATTTAAGGTACCTCATGTTATATTTTGAAAATAACAACAACAAATTAAATATTTAACATAAAATCAATTTTAATTTTTACTTTACTTCTATGAAATGCTATCGATGTTAAACCACTATTTACCTTTACTTAGAAACTGCGTAACAATAATAGAGCTAAAGCCGGACACATAATAGCACTGCCTGAACAACATGAATCTAAGGTCATATATTACTTAAAACAAAGTATTTCACTTTCAGTCTTGTTCGAGATCTCGAATATATTAATCGAGATCTCGACAGAGATTGCATATATCGAGATTTCCTGTCAACTAGGTTAAATTTCTAAAATTCGTGCGAGATCTAACGAGATCTCGAAATTGCGAGATCTAGATAGCATTCCCTAGTCCTAGCTGAATTGGTTGTTTCATACACTTACTCTCACTCTATAGAATGTCCAATCCTGCCTTACAAAGACGTTAGTATTTATATTTGTCATGTCTATACTTCGTTTCTGAGCATTATTGAAAAAAAAATACTTACTTGATACTAGTATTAACCACTAAGTACATAAATAGGGTAATTCGCCAGTAACAGGCCACGCCAAACCAAAAATGAATTCTATTCACCTATAAATAGAATTCATTTTAGTATAAGGTGGCCAGTTATTGAAACCTTATACCTACTAAAATGAATTCTGTATAGAGGTGAATAGAATTCATTTTTAGTTTAGGGCGGCCAGTTACTGGCGAATTGCCCTATTCGATATCGAGTTCCGTAAACGTAAGCCGGGTAAGTAAAAAAGTTCAATCGCAATAGGGTAATTCGTCAGTGGCCACCCCAAACCAAAAATGAATTATATTCACCTATAAATAGAATTAATTTTAGTATAAAGTGGCCAGTTATTGAAGTTATTGAAACCTTATACTAAAATGAATTCTGTTTATAGGTGAATAGGATTCATTTTTAGTTTAGGGCGGCCAGTTATTAAAAGTGGCCAGTTACTGGCGAATTACCCTACTTAGTAGTAGCAGTAACAAAAAGTGGCAATGCAAATTGCAATCAGTGAGGTGCGCGCCAGCGCGAGTACGGGCGCACCGCACGCGTCTGTGTGCGTGCATTACACATACAAATACAGTCTCTCACGCCGCGGTTACGCCCCGTCAGAGCGACGGGTATATTCAGCTTGAAATCTCAAAATTGACTTTTAGCTCAGCTCCCGTTTCGTCTTAAAATTTGAATCGTAATCATTTGAATTCGGTCGTTTGCAAACAAAATGAACGTTTCGAATGTCAGGAGTTTACGATGGAATTTCCTATTGCTTAATTGATTGCACACAGAGAGGGTAAACAAATAGGATTTAAATTTAGAGTGAAAATAAGCAATTGTTAAAACAACGGATAAAATTGCATTTTGCTAAGTAAATAAACTGTTTTAACAAAGAAAAGTGCACACCATTTTTATGTGTAAAGGTATTTTCAACCTAAGAGTGGCAGACAACAAAAGCTTCATTGAATAATACAATGAGTCGCTCTGGTGTGTGCGGTTAGTGCGAGTATATTATTTCTTTGATAAAACACAAGTCCAATAGTGAATTGAAGTCTTTATTAGAATAGTTTCATCATACTCGATATGATATGAATGTTGTAAGTAACAGACTTTAAAATATGTCGTTAACAAGATTAAAGGTTGCCTGGGCCTTGTTTAATTAATCATAGTTTGACATGATTGATATTTTATTCTTGATTTATTATTTAATGGTATGGATATAATCAATTTAACTGATGTAGGTATTCCTATGCTGTTATTTATTTTATTCTATTACAAAAAATCTAGTTGTTTGGTTTACCTATAGTATAATGAAATAAGGTTTAGCAGTAAATAAATATTGATACGCATAATAGTACATTGTGCAACATGGGGGGTAAGTTGAATATTGCAAACGAGAGTAAGTTAAATCGCGCCGGCTTGCCGGAGCGATTTATAGACTCGAGTTTGCAATATTATTACGCCCCGAGTTACACACAATGTTTTTAATCACACTTGCGATACAAAAATTAAGTATAAAGACAAAAAACTGTTAATTATGGCACTAGAAACTTCATAACTCCCTAGGGAGAACGCTTTTTCTATAACTCCCGCTAAACCTGCGTGTAATTCCACATTTACTGAGCGAGTGTGATGAAAACAATATTGCATGAAAGCGGGGGAAATGGGCGCAATATTAAACACGTTAAACTTAAATATTCGAACATAAATTTAGCTTTAAACTTAATGCAAGAACAATGCGTAAATAAGTTAGAGCCTTGCTTTGCAGCATAATACTTAACAACATGTGTTGTTTAGTTTATGCTGCAAGCCAATGCGTCAATTTATGCCTCAACCCGAACCCAAAACTTTGTGTAACTTCTGCTACACCCTGTATAGCGTTGATGGGAGAATGTTGAC
The DNA here is from genome assembly GCF_963556715.1 of Cydia fagiglandana. NCBI lineage: Eukaryota > Metazoa > Arthropoda > Insecta > Lepidoptera > Tortricidae > Cydia > Cydia fagiglandana. The sequence goes on along the minus strand of NC_085936.1, from coordinate 5,496,565 downwards.
GATCCCGCGCGGCGTGTAAGCGACACGTCGACCGACACGTGTTCAGACAAACTTTGTGGACACGGCTTTACTACATCGCATCGAGACTGCGATACACACACGTTGATGCACGCCTGCATTGACTTCTCAATTACACACACACATGTGGATACTGTATCTTAAGTATTGGCCGCTGTATATGTAGTGTTTGTGGGTGAATGTTCACGATCCCGGCGTGAAAGCGACGCGTCGACGCAATGCGTGTTCAGCCAAACTTTGTGGACACGCCTTTACTTCAGGGCCTGGAGACTGCGATACACACACGTATTAACTCTGATGCTCGCCTGCATTGGCTTCTCAAGTACGTCACACGTGTGTACAGTATCATAAGTATTGGCCGCTGTATGTATAGTGTTTGTGGGTGAATGTTGACGATCCCGGCGTGAAAGTGACACGTCAAAACAACACGTGTTCAGCCTAACTTTATGGACACGGCTTTATTTCATCGCCTCGTGACCGATACACACACGTATTAACTCTGATGCACGGCACGCCTGCATTGAGAAGGTGCACACCGTACCGTAAGCATTGGCCGTTGTATGTATAGTGTTTGTGGGTGAATGTTCACGATCCCGGCGTGTAAGAGACCCGTCGCGTCTTCGACACCACACGTGTTCAGTCAAAGTTTGTGGACACGGTTTTATTTAATTCCCTCGAGACTGCGATACACACACCTGATGCACGCCTGCATTGAGAACGAAGTGTGCTGTCGCCATCAAATATATCGAAGCGCCCAAGGTGCTCAGAAATATCTGCATAAAGCTTCTATTAGTAAGACTAAGTGCAAGTTCAGATACTTCTGACCGTGACTTGAGTATCTGTATGTATGTCGTGTAGATGGTGATATGTTGATGACAGCTCAGTGTTCAACGTAACTTTGTGGACACAGCTTTACTTCATTCCCTTTATTAGTAAGATTATTAATTAAATAATATTAACTTGCATGTTATAAATAAAAACCTGACAAGTCCGAGCCGGACTCGCCCACCGAGGGTTCCGTACTTTTTAGTATTTGTTGTTATAGCGGCAACAGAAATACATCATCTGTGAAAATTTCCACTAGCTATCACGGTTCGTGAGATACAGCCTGGTGACAGACGGACGTACGGCGAAGTCTTAGTAATAGGGCCCCGTTTTACCCTTTGGGTACGGAACCCTAAAACATATTATGTTTAAAATTATGTTATATAGAATTGATTGCCTTTTCAAAACTATTAAACAAAATATTTATTTTATTCTTATAGCGTAATAGTATTCAGTGGAGCCACCGTTTATTGCACTGTGCGCTATTGATTATCGCTGCGGACTAACTTCCCTTCTGAATATCATGAATATGAAATAGATGCAGTAGCAAAATTCACGTAAAAACGTCTGCGGTACATTGCTATTGCTTACACCAAAATAATTCTAGCGCGCATATTAAAACGGTTCTACAATGAGCCAACATTGGCATTTACGTTTTATCAGTCAAATAAATTATTGGCAAATATACCTGAGCGGCTACCGCGAAAACCGAAATTCGCAAATTGCGGGGATCTTTCTCTTTTACTCCAATGAAGGCGTAATTAGAGTGACAGAGAAAAATCCCCGCAATTTGCGAATTCGATTTTTGCGGTTATAGCCCTGCTTCTGATAATTCCTCACTACGGTTTTGAGCGTTCATGTCTTTTATTATCTAGTACATATTACTAGCTGCATATTTCATTTGTCAATAAATATCATTATCAAGATAATGATGATATTTATTGTGAGCTTTTCCTACAATTTATATTGAAAATAGTTCAGTTGAATGAAGTTAAGTGCCCAAGCAACCAACACGTTAATTAACTAATTAAAAATCTTGTGACATAAATAAAATTATTCCTTCTTGAGTGAAATAATAGAACAATAAATTAACCTATTCACCTATTTAACTCATCCCTTAACTATTCCAACTAATTAAGTTAAGAGAATGATACTTTGAGAATCGTGTTATCAATGGAATAAATCCTATCCGTCTGTTTAACTGGAGACTGAAAAATCGGCTCTTAGACTAAATTACGTATTATCAAATATTTATTGATATATTTGATATGAAAGAAGTGTAAACTCTAAGATAAATACGTATCTCGAATGTGACTCGTGAATCTCGTGATAGATGGTATTGTACAGGGTGTCCCAGAATTCGACGTCAAGCCGTAAACGGATGATAGACCAAGTCATAACAGTTATCATAAAAATACAAAAAAAAAATCCAACTCATGTTCTTTAAAAATTATGGTCACTTTAAAAATTCACTAAAAAATCCACAACCTGTAATTATTCAAGATTACACAATAATAAAAAAATTAGAATAAATTATGGAATTTGTAGTAACAAGAGTTAAAGAACCATTACAGGGTGTGGATTTTTTATTGAATTTTTAAAGTGACCATAATTTTTAAAAAACATGAGTTGGATTTTTTTTTTGTATTTTTATGATAACTGTTATGACTTGGTCCATCATCCGTTTACGGCTTGACGTCGAATTCTGGGACAACCTGTATGTACTTACTTACGTACGGAGCCGATAACTCTTGTCAGGCGTGACTCACTCCGCGATTTCGTCGCTATGCTACAGGTAGCTAAAAGTACATCCGTTCGACCCCAATTTTGGGGTTTGCCATAAGCCGCGCGTGGCACTGTCGCCACCTAGCGGCCATATCTGTGCTGATCGTGACAGACGCGTTTTGTTAGAGAGTGAGTCTTCTGTACCTATAGTACAATTATTTATTCTGTGCTCTTGTTGTCAAATGTTGATATTTGACAATTCAGCGACCACCTGACCACTGAACATTGAACAAGCCGCAGCACAGCGCCATTGGTTTCGGATAACTATACTCATATTTATCTTATCCCTCTATTACTAAAATCAATACCTCTTCGGTATTATAAAGGTATATAACCTATACTTACGTGTATGAGACGCCAAATAAAATCATATTTCTCAGTTCAGTGGGCCCTGTCGCTGGATGCTATTATGGCGAATGCATTAGACCTAAGAGGATACTAACTTCGTTTTAAAATTGAATTTATTTCACTTTGAAAGTTTGCTCGGTTCAGAAAGATAACTCTTTGGGCGACCACAAAATTTGGTACAAAAAGACTTGTTAAACTCATATTTGTTCTTTAGAAATAATTACGTATTACGTACTCGATATTTTGTATCCAAAGTACATATTATAGGGTTGGAAATTATTGGAGGAGGACTCGATATTTTGTATCCAAAGTACATATTATAGGGTTGGAAATTATTTGAGGAAAATATTGAGTTTACCATCTTACATTACTAAATATTGGTATAGTTTGCGACATCACCTTTTCTAGATACTCAATTTTATTAAGGAAATTTCCAGTGACCGGCCCATCTCAACGCTGCAGCGGTAACATTGTAACAGATTAGGTACTGCTGCAATCGATATCCGAAGACACACTTTTAAATGAAAATGACTATGAAATATATATTTTCCCTTTAAATGACTTGATAGTAAACAAAATTAAACTTGAAGCGACTTTGTACAGTCAACTTCTAGACAAAAATCAGTTTGGCTTCCGTAAGAAACACTCCACCACATTAGCTGTATACAACTATATTCAAAACATACTAGATTGTCTCAAAAATAGAAATTACGCTATCGGGTTAATGTTGGACATGTCAAAAGCTTACGACAGAGTCTCGCATCCAATCTTATTAAATAAGCTGTACGCAATTGGTATCCGCGGAAACGCTTACAATTGGATTAAATCTTACCTGAAAGATAGAAAACAGTGCGTGGAAATTAAACACCTCCAGGAAGACTCCGGACAACTACTGCAAACGTCGCGATCAAAAACGGTGACTGTCAACAGCTCCATCCCACAGGGAAGCGTCTTGGGATGTGTGCTATTTTTAGTGTACATTAATGACCTCCCTAAGATTACCAACCAAAAGTGTGTACTATTCGCTGACGACATTTCGCTGCTGTTTAGCCATCCCAATAACTCTAACAATTTCACCGTCATTAAAGAAACATTTAGTAGATTCTCCGAATGGCTACAAGACCATAACCTAATAATAAATACGAATAAAACACACATAATACAATTTAGACCATACCAAAAAAGTTCTATCGACTTAAAACCACTGCTACAGGAGATCAAAATCAACGAAAAGACAGACGCCACCTTACTCGGATTCACAATCGATTCACACCTTGACTGGAAAAATCATGTAGCCAAAGTCAAAACGAAACTATCCTCTTTCCTCTTTGCATTAAGCATACTAAAGGCCAACACTCATATAGAATGTGCTCTCTCTGCTTATCACGCATACGCCCAAGCTTGGTTACGCTATGGTGTCATGCTATGGGGAAATAGCACTGACGCACATGACATATTTTTAATGCAGAAAAAATGTATCCGCATACTTGCAAACATACCACAAATCGTTAGCTGCAAACCACACTACATAAACTTCAAAATTTTAACTTTACCCTCTTTATATATCCTAGAAATAGCCACTTTTGTCAGAAACAACCTCCATTTATTTAAATTCTATAATAGCGTTCGTCGGAATGATAAACTCATCCCGCCAGAACCGATACTAAATATATACAAAAAAGGCCCATATTACAGCTCAATAATAATATATAACCAAATACCGATAAATATACGAAATATCACAACCAACAACTTATTTTCTACAAAGTTAAAAACGCTTTTAATTCAGAAAGCATACTACTCTGTTGCAGAGTTCCTGGAAGATCAACATCTATAATGGCAAAATTGTTATCGCCCCATTGCATTAGTTTTAAGAACTACCTAGCTTTAAGAACTATTTTTAAGAATACGTGCTATGCCCTGTCAGGGTCCATGTGACACTTCAATAATCTGTAACAACATATGTACCATGGTTGGCAATAAACGATTATGATATGATATGATTATGATATGATATAAACAATACTCTTGTCAGGCACAACAACTATTTACCGAACTTTCTAGTCAAAGAGCCAACTTCAACTACAGGGTACTCGTAGCATATTCTGTGGGCATCATACGTCGCACACTTGTAGAATGTTGGAAAATTGTTCTAGTAAACGCTAGGGTTCCCTAGAGAACATTAAATTTATGTGTGTTGTTTTCAGGCAAACTGCTTACGTCTAGTTTGAGATTTAATAGTTACAGTCCCACAGTTGTGAAGCATATTTCAGTGGAAACACATTATTTTAGCCGAATATTAAAAGATTACGAGAAACGCTTGATTGGTTTGCAAAATGCAATGCAAATGAGACCAGCCGGACAGACATACGTAAGCATTTTACCCAAGCTGGGGGCCTAGCCAAGATGAAAATTGTCAACAAACGCCAATGAAAAGGAAAATGTATCGGAATGACAGATGTTTTTTGGCGTTATCTTTTAGCGGTCTCTTTGGCTAATAGGGCCTCTGAAAAAGACGTTTTGCGCTCGCTTGGTCAATGAAGACCGAGCGATGACGATGACGATGTTGAATGACTTTCATAAATAAGTTGTCTGCCATCCTTTAAATTGGCAGAAAATATCTCCGTATTATTCAGCAAAAGGACTGCACAATGTTTGATGTACGAGTAGATTGCCCCGGTACAGTGGAGGGGACAAGTTTGATTAAATAATAAAGATCCCCCTCACCCGTTCGTCAGTCGTTAGTCCGTGTCCTGTATAGTAGTGTTGTTATAGTCGCTTACAGAACGCGTGCAAGTCTATCGCTCGCTTACAGGATATAACCAAATAGCCATTAACAGGCGCGGCGTTCCCCTCTGTCGAAAATAGGCGGCCAATGGTCATACAGATCTGCCGAGGCAGTAGCATCATAGCATGGCAAAAAGGAAATGGCGTTACGACTGTGTTTATTTTTGTCAAAAGTTAAGAAGTATATAATAACTGTTATAGCATAGTTGGTAGTTACTTTTCCTGCAAATTTGTGTTCTATAAAGAGCTTAAAGATGACTGGAAAGACCTGCATTTAAAAATCGTCGATCGATAGGAAAACTTACCAGAGATACACACAAAAACGAAGTACGGTCTCGTTTTGTGGCGATGGAAACATGCGAAAAAGCCGTGACGAGTAGCGGATGACAGAGGAGGACTTTGTCGAGCAGTGGGACACAATGCAGCCTATGAAACGTCCACGTTATCCATTGCTGCGCCGATTTGTGCAATCTTGAGGTTAAGATATATTCCTTAGAACCAGAACCACAGAACTCTACATAAGTATTCGCCGGCGCTCGCGGCACTAATAACAATACAATACCTTTTTAAAAATAAAATAATGGGTATATATCCAATTGGACGCATAAAACAATTAATTCGGGAGGCAAACAATGGAATTACAATTAATGCCTTTCCGCTCACAAATGGTAAAAAAGATATTCGCGTGTTTATAAAATAAATTTACGACTTGTTTTAATCTTATTAATTGTTTACAGTTACTGCTTTCAGTTATTTTCGGATAGGGGAGATCGAGGTGAGTTGACACAGCGTCCATATCTCGCCATCCTTTAAACCTTTTTTAACCAGTGAATAGAATCAGGCGTTACTTTGCGGAAATCCATTCTAATTAAAACCGAAATATTACTTTGCTAATCCGCGAAAAGGTAACCTTTTTTTAAGGTTCGAATGCCGCTTCAGATGGGATGAGATGTGTAATCAATTAGCGCTAGTTTGGGACTAGCCTGCCGCGGACATGTTTCCGGAGTTTATCAAAACTGACGTTTTTGTTTCAATTCGGGGCTATTTTACTTTATCTCTGTCATGTTACAAAACACACTGTGTTATATAAATATAACACTATGATGTTAAAATCGCATGAGCAAGTATAGGTACTGCAGTTGTAACTTAATAAATAAATATTTGCATCGCTATTCACCTACATTATGTTTTGTTCTCCAATACATATTTTCTAATTATTTCCGCAAACTCAAAACTGAAGGCAATTAATTTTCCCTTATGAGAATATAGAATAAGACAGTAATTAAATAATTTAATCTCCGCATTTAAATAAATGACTAGAACTTTATTATTAAAACCGCATGCCTTGTTAATGCAGGCTTAATTGCATTCATTTTAATTACAGCAATTGTCCCGAACACGTGGGGAAGACCGGGTAAGATGGATCGCCGACCGGACTAATTATAGCTGGGGCAGTGTTGCCAGAGCATTGAAAGCTAAAGTAACTAAAGATTTTACCAAAATAAATACAGTAATTTATTTTGTTCCAAAATAATATCAACTAGCACAAGTCTTTTAGAAACGGGTGATTTTATTTTAAATAATAATTCACTAAAACTACATTAGTACGCAAACGAGTACAAACATACTAAAACAATAAAGTGCAATAAAAAAAAACCTTGATTACATTATTTTTTCTATGCCATTTTAAGTATAATACCCTATTTTGAACCGCTCATACATAAAGGTCGTAAAATCGTGTTAAAACGTACTTAAAGGACATTAGAGTACCTAGGTACGATTTTGGGTGGTGGTTAATTTTTACTTTTAGTAGGGTCTGTGCGGAAAATAAGAGTCGTGGAATATATGAAAACCAAAAACCAATGCATTCCACGACTCTTCTCTGTCCGCACAGTCTTACGTAAAATCATACTAAAAAGTAAGATCTGGCAACACTGGCTGGGGTTTCGTGGCATTAATTAAAACGGTGCATTGTCTGATTTGCGAGGCTTAATAAAGCTGTGTTGGTCTTTTGGCCAGTACGAGATATAACGAGACACCTTGTTCATGATTATGAATAATAAAGAACAGAGAGTTTAGGCAGGTTGTTTATTTGTTTTTTTATTAAAACAGTTAGGACGTTACAATGGACGGTACCTATATTGCCAATTATCTCAAGAATGGGGGCGACTGATTTACGCAAGTGATCTTGTGATAGATAAAATCTCATTAGATGCAATTTTTTTAAAATCTCTAATTCAGTCTTATTTTGTTAAACCTGCCTTACCTATTTACGACTAAACCTTTTTATTCAACCTGCTATTTTATTACCCTTGTCCAACGCATTAAAAACAAATCGCATTAAATGTATCATACTCGACTAACCCTTTTATTTTTAGGTTTTCACTTGGAATATTTATTTATTTTGAACTTCTGAATAAGTACTTACTGTTAACGCTTTTCAAATACGTATATACCTTACGTTTTATATTAAGAATAAGGCTCCTAGTCGGATCGTCCCAAACATATACCTACTGTTTATTCATCGAAACAATTTTCCTCTCCCTTTTACTTTGTTTGCAAAGGCAAAGGCGAACGTAAAATGGACATGCCTTTGATACGCGGCTAATTCGACGTGAAAATGTCAGGGACAGGGCCCGTCTAAACTGAATTGTTAATATTTACGTTGATTCTCCGATGTTTAAGTTTATTGTAAGGAACCTGGGGAAAATGTAGGTATTGATGTTTAAGGAGATTTACAGAAGTAACTAACTGCCTCACAGAGCTAAACTGTGGTATATGAACTGTCACCCGCAGTATTTCTGGACCGATATCTTAAAATCCGGCACCGCTCTGGTATTGCAGGTGGGCGATGCTGGTAATTGCTTACCATCAAGTGATTCGTCGAATCGCCTTCTATACTTATCATAAAAATAAACTTCACTAGTTTATAGTATATGTCCCGACCTTTTGTGTTATTTGCCTAAGACAGAGAACAAACCTCTGTTGCCAAAAAAATTACCAGCAAGCTATCTTCTCAATAAAATCTAGATTGATGCGAGAGGGTTTGAGATCGGAAACTAATCCATATTTTAACCTCATTGTCTTTACCTCAATATTTGCCCAATAACAGCTCCAAAACCCATTCAATGGAACGACAAATCGTAGACAGACGTAAACCGGTAAACTCACGGTGGTTCACTTGGTAAACAATATTAAAGCCAGGAAAATTAAACCGTTTTTTACGGTAATAAACCCGATCCGCTTTGGAATTGTGTTTAAACCGTCACAAAGCGCTGTCAGTTACAGTTTTGTGACACGGAACAAATTAAATGAAAATCGCGATATGGAAATGAGAAAAAGTTATAAAAAACTTTTCGAATTTCCATATCGTTTTAATTAAGCCTTCTATTGTAAGATGGAAATAATTAATCTAATATTTCTTCAACCTGATTAAGTGATTATCTACATCTACGTATACAATGTGTCGTTTTTACTACCGGCAATATTTTGCTATGTGAATAGGTATATAGTTAGGTCATACTGAGCAACTTTTACTATGGTGGTCCCATCTTGAAAGTTGTATAACCTATATCTTTACATCGCAAAATATTGCCGGGAATAAAAATACAGCCTGTATATGGAATACAGATGCATAAAGTAGTTTAAAAAAGCTGCTTTAGACAAGCATCATATTAAATGATGAATGCGCTATTACCGTCTTGCTCCTATAATATATATTTGATCACAAGAGATAAAATCTAGCGTTAGTTATAAAAATCACCTTTAATATACGGCTGATGCGAAACAGAAGCCTTGTAGTGCCTTTTGTAGTTTAACGTACCTGAAAACGAAAGAAACGTTTGTTAGTTATATTTAGGTTTGTAGCTATTTTCGTTTGATGTGAACAAAAAATCTCTGCTATTCTGAAACTTTATGCTATTCAAAGGAATAGATTGGTAGGTAACGAAATATGTCTCTGAAGGCCTTAGGTATCTTCTACAACCATGAAAATAACCGTTGTTAATAATTCGTTAATAAAGAAACTGCAGCAATACACGCCATAACGAACAAATCACGCTCTGTGGTTCCAATTATGGAAATTTCATGCTTACTATTACTCTCGCCATGTTTCAGGTTTTCACTTTTACTTGGGTTAATTAAATACTCTTTATCGAAATGTTTTTGATTTACTGTCCCATCATAACAGCCGTAAGCCATTGTAAAACCAGGAATTCGAAATTTCAACTCCATACAGTTCCAATTTTCGTTAGTTTAGAAGAGCATTCACAGCAAACCGTAAGCTACTGACTAAGCGCCACTTGCACCATCCCATTAACTCGGGGTTAACCGGTTAAACCTGGAGTGACCATGGTTACCCGTACAATTTGACATTGGGTTAACGGGTTAACCCCGAGTTAGTGGGATGGTGCAAGTGGCACTAAGTAGATAACTATTCACACTGGCGCCACAAATAGCGGCGGTAGTGTGACAACAGCTTAAGTGAGTTTAATGGAATGTGCCCAAGATGAACCGCAGGTAAATAGAACACAGATATGTACCACAATAAACAAGTACTGAAAACAAAAGCAGCTCGCGTAATAAACAATGGAATAAGGGCGCTGACCCTACAGGGGTTGTGAGCTCACACTTAATAAAGTGTCCGGTTCGCAGGTACAGTCGGTGACAGTTTAGGGAGGACAACGCTCAAAGTCCACACACAACATAAATACGGAACTTGACGCAAAGTATGCCCAGTGACATAAATTTTACTAAATGGTGCGTCAAGCTCATTTGAGAAGAGGTGTTAAGGCGAAAGGCGACTACCCCTTCTCCATATCAACGTAGTCTCCATTTCCTCTCGGATATTAATATTATATGATAATGAGTTTTTTAACATAACTCTCGTGGTTTTAGTGCGTGATCGCTTCAAAATCAGGTCTTGAAATGGAACAAAAACGCTGAAATTGGCAATCAAAAGCTATCTCTTAATGTGAAAATGATAATTTCCTATTCGTCTTATATTCATCAAATCTGCCAATTTAGAAAACCTCTGTTAAAATTTGTCTCTTTCTAAAAACACAATGCCAGTTTACTAGACGAGGGCAAGCGATTATCACCGACTTAAATTGACATTCCATTTCCAACTGCAGCTGCAATACTGTTCATTTTACTATGGAAATTGACAATGACAGCAGCGACGCGTTTCCATAGTAAAATGAACAGTATTGCAGCTGCAGTTGGAAATGGAATGTCACTCTTATTGACTGACGTTTATGAAGCAACTTAGCATGTCAAGATTAATGTCGATACATTCAGGTCACAGTGGCAATGTGTATTCCTGGATATCAGGTCATCGGTATATTTTCGGGTTGACACTAGATATTGACTGTCTTGACTCTATTTATATGCTCAAGACTCAAGTAAATGCCAAGTAATTTTTCTAGGATCAATACAAAAATGAAATGTACATTTAGTAAGGATACAGGGTATTATATTTTTAGAAATATATCGTTTGGGGAGCGAGAGAAAATTACATGAATTCGCGGACAGACTTATCTCAGCCACACGAGACGGTTGAAATGAACGTAGGTCTCCCCCATCGATTGGGACGAAATATGATCTTTCCCTGCCTATATCCACCTGCTCCAAGCCATCCTTAAGAGTTCGTCCAACCAAGGGGTCGCCATGCAGAGAGACGTTGTTAAGTGCTGCTATGCGGATTGCTATCCCTGATGACTTTGATGACAATTACTCTAGGCTTTTAATGCATTCCTAGGAGCTGTATCGGTCTCTGGCTAAAATGTCTGACTCTTTTCCGCAGAGTAACCTCCGACATATACATACTTAAAAAGTAACCTCCGACATATACATACTTAGCTTTGGTATACATACTTAAAAATGAAAGGTGTCCGAATAGTCTCCTTATCTGTATAAAGTGATAACAAAATGGCAGTGTGAACACCAGCGGTCGACAGTACGCGTTTATAAAGAGAATAACCCAGAGATGACAGCTACAAAACAAAGCTTGACGTATTGCCGGCGAGATTACACGCCCAGGCAAATAAAAAGACGTAAACCAAATGAAAGCGAGCGTGTTTCAACTGCTTACCGAGCAAGGGTGAGGTAGAAGGCACCGCCGAACCAGTCTCAGTTTTTTTAGTCTGCCGTCTTAGGCTACTTTTGGGGCCTTTCGGGAAAGACCAATGCTTTTCATCGATATAATTAGATTTTTTTATTTACCGTTTTTACAGTTGGATTTATTAGTGTGAATAAGCATTAACTGCAAACGTATTTACTTGGTTTTTATTTTACATAATTCGCATAACGAGAGTAATAAGACCGGCAATACCGATAACATCTAAAAACCAATGATCTCTCTTCCTACACGTGTCAACTTAGGCCCCGAAAAGTCGGCCCCTGGTTTATTACAAATCGAAATCACATAATTCTTAAGTTTCAATCGGTCCGGTTCCAAGTCCGGGAGACAAGGTTTCCGACTTTTCCTCCTCCACCTCTAACAGTCTTCAGTATGCTCTTATAACAATCATATTATCCCTTGCAAGGTCTCGATGGAATGACCCGGATGGATCCGGGGATGGAATGATCGAATGGACCCGGGTATGTCCTTAAACTACGTCCAAGGCCACCGGTGGACGGGCAGCAGCGTCCCTCAAATTCGGTGTACTCGACTGCGATCGCAAGCGTGGCGATTATGGCATTCACCCCCCATAACGGGGAGGCCTATGTTCAGCAGTGAACGTCTTATGGCTGAGATGATGATGATGATGAAGGTCTCGATAAACTGGGTCGCCGTGAAACTCGAATTCGCACCGCTATAGGACCACACCGCCGCCAGATAAGAGCCGGTACAATTCGGGACACTTTACAGCCAAGTGTTCTTGTTTAAGCGGGGACTTTTGTGGCGTATTAAAGGCCTTTGTTCAATTCTTGTTGACACAGAAACCTTAAATAATTACGCACCTACACCTACAAGTTTGAAAAGTCCAAGGGGAAAATTATAATAGCTTTAGAGATAACATCACATTATTAAGGCTGTAGAGTTGCTAATAACATCAGGAGCTATTATTAAAACAAGTCAATAAATATCACGTTTCTTACCTGAATTTCTATATGTCAGCGGCCGATCGTAAGATCAGGCATATCGTGAAATTCCTAGGCATATCGTGAAACGTGAAAATCTTTGACTCGTTCCCTGAGTCTGGGCAGTTTGCCCTTCGGGCATCAGAAGCAATCTAACGCACCTATCTTACCTAATATATTGGTTTGATGTGACTATCCTCAAAACAATACACAGGAATCTGCCTGATCTTACGATCGGCCGCCGACATATATAACTAGGAACGTATCGTTCGTTGGACATCGATAATTCAGATAGGGGAAACAATAAATCTTTACAAAACTAGCGCCGCCAATTTTCCCGAAAAACCGTACATTTACCACAGGCATTCGCCACAATACCCGAGGCAGTGGCGAGGCAAAGGTGACAAACTAAACTGGTGCCCTAGCCATATAAGAGGCTAATACAATTGTTAAGGACAAGTCGAATTTATTCCCTAAAGAAATTCAACTATAAAATATCCCAATCCTAAACTTCTCTACAATTGGGAACCCGTAGGCTTTATCTGTGTCGTATTGGGTGTCGACAACAAATCTCGACCAACGGCGCGATTCGGGAAGTGAATTAGAGATTAACTAGATACGATATAGTAAAGTAAGCTAAAGATAAAGTAAAGGTACCTACCTTATGGCGGTTGGCGCTTACGCTATTATTAACGCCGCTCTAATATTATTTCGGCGCTATGTAACGTAACCGCCAGCCATCATAAGGTACCCTTTTCCGTGGAACGTCACATATCTTCACTATTACATATCTAGTGAATCTCTAATTCATTTCCCGAATCGCGACGCCAGCCACTATAAGGTACCATTTGCAGTGGAATGTCACATATCTTTACTATTTCATATCTAGTGAATCTCTAATTCATTTCCCGAATCGCGCCGCAAGTCTCCAATTAAATACATTGAAGTATGTAACAAAGAAATTCAGTAGGTAGCCGACCTAGATGACGCCCTGATGACGCTCTAGTTATCTCTCATCAATAATTCTCAATCTAAAGGCTGTGTACACCACATTGCCCGGGGAAGCCGGGGATAATTGGCGCAGGTGCGCTCATCGACTAGTGTCACTGTTCCAATTTCCTTCCCCCCACGTTTTTATTTGATTTCTTCGCAATATTCCTTGTTGCGTAGGGGAGGAATAATTCGCACGGGACTTCGATTACGTCCGCTTCGTTTATTTTCAATTTTATTTTTATATCCATTTTTATCATGATGCTCTGAAGGTGCCATGTTTTTAAGGTATGGGAGAGATACTTTTTTAAGACTTCTAATAAGAATTACATACGTCTATGCTTATTCGAAAAACAATTTTGTCATGATAAAGGACACTGATGTTTCTAAACTGCTTTCTACTATGTATTAATATTGTTCAAGGAACTGGCCGCGTAGCCAACATGCCAATCGCTTACGCTCCATAGCGATCGAAACGCAACTGTCACTGTCACACTAATATGGAAGAGTGATAGACTGCCGTATTCGAACTTCAAGATATTCACAAGAGACGACACGTACTTGATACGTTATACTTTAGATATCAACTAGTTCTCTTTTGCATCGCAATTCGGGCAACCAATGTCACTTTTACGTTAGATAGAGTAAGATATCTATTAGATGTGAATTGGATCTCTAAGTCATATCCTGTGGAAATCGTTCCAGAGAATCAAGAATATCTCCAGAATCGCGCAAATGTCAAATTTGACAGGTTAGATCTTAAACATATCATTATCGTATCTTGGTGATCTCTATTTCAAAATCCGAATCGGGCCCAGAGAGACACAAAGCGTTTCGTTTTCGATTGTCACCTTGGCTAGGCCGGCTGGGTCGACGGCTGAGGGAGATGAGTAACGGCCCCCGTTCTGGGTCTTGGCTTGCCCAACAAGTCTCCATCGCCATACAGCTGACACTAGTGTAGTCTAATGGCCACTCGATTGAGCCTGGCGTTTATTTCCGCACCCTTCATCCCTTTATATCGACGCGTCATTGAAACCAAGTGCCTCATAAATCTTAATGGCCCTCACCATACACCGTCACACAAAATGTTCTGAACAGAAAGTGCACTAAAGAAAGGAAGATTATCACTAGGAATACCGTACATTGACCCGCCTGTTTCTCTATCGCACAGTGTCATTGACCGCCGTCATCATGTGTGGGGCAGGAATATAATTACGAGCGATAGAGATAGGAACAGGCAGGTCAAAGTACGAAATTCCTTGTGATGAGCGTCCTTTCTTTCAAACCACCTAAGCAATACGCCAAAGGCAAGACAGAAAGATTTCCTTTCTTCCATTCTTCCTTAAATGTATGTAGAAAATTGTCTTAAAATAGGCAAGCCGAAAGGAAACGAGTCCCACTGCTACGGCGTGATATGAAGCGCAAAATATAGATGCATGCATGCACGCCTTTACACCTAATCGTAAATCATTCAAAACTGTTAATATGAAAGTCGCTAGGGATCTCGTGTATGAATACTATTGCCACTACTGTAACGAAATGTTACTTTAGATACTACTACGCTACTACTAAATTAATTATTTGACCGTATGAACTGATCCCTCTGCTCTATCCCTCTGTGCTCATGTAATCCAAGAGTAGTATAAACATTAAACAGTCCTACACATCCTTTTACGAATTTTACGGCTCCCAAGTTCATAAATAAGCAATCCTGATGCAGGGAGTTAGCTAGATAAGAGCTGTAAGGTCATTGGGGAGGTACATACAGCGAAAATCTACAACGTGTTATTTGAAGCTATTTAAAAGATTATGTTAAGACGCGTTAAATTATATATTTTTCTCAAAGATGCAATGAAATATTGATGTTATGTTCCTTATAATAGGCTGCGAAGTATGACGTTTCAGGTGCGGCTAGGACAAAAGGTCGTTAATGGAATTTCATACGAATCTTGCAGGCCTAGGCCGGCAAAGTCCTCTTTTTTAATTTTCATTTCACAGATATTTGTAACACAGCATCGTGGCATTCATCCATTAAAAAAAATAGAGGCTGTATTTGCTTTATGGTTCGTAGTGACACTGCCACTACGCCTATAAAAAAAAACAATGTTTGCTATAATTTGCAGTTTTATTTGTATAAAATCAACATGAACTTAATAAATAATACATTATTAATCAAATTCTATAATTTTAAATTATAAATTTAACTACACAAATAAAAACATTTAAAATATTTCATCTAAACGTTAGCGGTAAAAAGGTCTACTCAAACACGCGTTGTTATTTTTTTTAATTGTTATGGAGGTAAAGTTGAAAAATTTTCATTCTGTTTTATTGGATTTATGGTGCGTTTTTGAATTTTTTACTTTAATATGAGTTCCGACGAAATAACGAAATTAATATTAATTGTAATCGTAGGTGTTGGAATTGGCAGCGTAAGCAGAATTGATTTTAAATAACTTGCTGCCTCTGCCGCCAAGTAGAAGCGCAGAAGTATGTATATGGTTGCTTATGGCAATTTTATTATTTGAGAAACTAAGAAAAATGGCTTACAGTTTATTAGAAACAGTTTTGTGGCATATTTTAAATGAATGTAACTGCAAATTCGTCAACACTGTGGAAATTATACTTATTTACTCCATGCATAAAGCAACGATGTATGTGAAACATGATATCAACATGAAAGACTATGTAAACTTATGTGACGAAAACGAGGACGAAAACGACAGTCAGACGGATACAAGGCGAAAAAATCAAAGATACATGAAAATATACGGGTAGTAAAAATACATGACTCGTGTAAAACATACGCGTGATAATGATATAGGTACGTGTTGGTTATATTTTGGGTGTAGTTTACTTTTAGTTTTTTCTATAAATAAAACTTGGGTTTCGTGGATTTTTTATTTTATTTATTTCATTGCATGTTTGAGAAAAGCACTATACATACCTCGGCGGGAAATGGGGTTGCCCGCGCTCAGACCTATCCGGCCTCGCTTCGCTCGGCCGTCTATATGTCTTCGGCCGGCAACCCCTTTCGTTCCGGCCTCTGTAGTAATGTACTATTACTCCGCTGTCAAAATGTAGGTAATTACAGTTCAATTTAAATCAACATTTCAGAAAGACTAATTTCGGCTTAGGAGGGCAGTAATAAAGCATCTAATTGGCCAGCTGAAAACTCCCGCTATTGGTCAAAACTGACAGGTAATCTGACAAACACGATCGGAGCTAATCAGCGGCGAGCTTACATAAGTGCGTTACGTAAAGTTGCGCAAAGACCTTTGTGACAACGGGTTATATCGGGAGAATAAACTGTCGGTGCCGATACAATCGTGTCGGTAATCGCTGGGGTGTCATTTGGCACAGTAATGTCGTATGCGACTTGACAGGTGAGAAGGCGTGATGAGAAGTTATCTTTGACAAACTTAATATAAAACCGGACACGAGTCCGGTTCCGGGTTCCGTAGTTTTTAGTATTTGTTGTTATAGCGGCAACAGAAATATATCATCTCTGAAAATTTCACCTGTGGTCTAGGTTCAGTTTTGAGAGTGACATAATGTCGAGCAGTACTACAACTACTTTTTGGTTATAATTTTAAATATAAATAAATAATAGCAGATACGAAATAATCTTGCTTTGCTTTGCTGCTTGCTTTGTTAATATCTAACGGTGTGTAATGCATGCCCGCATTACCACGAGATTAATAGTGATATTATTTTTGTCGTGCTACCGAGCGGTGTCAGTTTATCTTATCACTATCACGAGCATCGCGCGATAAATGCTACCTTGAACATCAGGCTTACAGCAGCTTCGGGTCACGTCGCGTCGGCCGGATCATAAGCCACTGTTATTATCAAGCGATGTCAGACGGCTTTATTTATCGTGTCATTATCGCGATATAAGCTCGCGTCTCGCGTTCATATGCCTACAGATATGTCACATAAGTCACTGTTATTCTGCCATCGGCGCCCGCATCTATCGGTTGCCGTTCATTCATGCGCTCACGTTTTAATCTCACTGACATATTTCATGTACAAAAGGCAATTCACGGCGCATTTTTTTAAAAGATTGCTGTTTAGTAATAAAGATATTCTGGTATGAAGGAGAGAAGCAGCTGTGTGCACGGCATGAATAAACCCAAGAGCGATATATGAAAACAGATGGGAAACGGTACGGAAGATCTTTAAAAGAGTGACCTGTGTTTTTATTACTGTTGTACATGTATTTCAATAATATCTATACGACAAGCTAGATATAAAGATAGTATTTTACAAATATGTTCGAGTTAACATAATATCTTTCTCGCAGAATTAATCTGTTAAACACATGTTGGTGGTCGCGTACATTATGCTTCAAAATTGTGACGTATCATCAAAATGTTTGAACATTTCAATCATATCATTAATTACAGTTTTCAGATGGAAAAGCGTAATACGGAAAGCTATTGAAATCTCTATACAACGCTAAATAGGCCTGACGTTTACTGGGTCAGGAAACGCCCTGATTTATTGTTATTATAAAAACATCCTTGCAACTTGTTTCAACTTCATAATTAAACAACAAGTCGCTATTGCAACTGCCTTGAGTTTGCTAAAATCAGGACAAGGCTACACATACCTTGACGATTTTAAGGACACGTCGTATTGACACGTCACATATGAGTCCTTTCATGAGCATAAATAATAATAAATAAATAAATATTATAGGACATTTTTACACAAATTGACTAAGCCCCACGGTAAGCTCAAGAAGGCTTGTTTTGTGGGTACTCAGACAACGATATATAATTATATATAATATACAAATACTTAAATACATAGAAGACACCCATGACTCAGGAACAAATATCTGTATCATCATACAATAAATGCCCTTACTGGGATTCGAACCCAGGACCATCGGCTTCGCAGGCAGGGTCACTACCCACTAGGCCAGACCGGTCGTAAAAGCATACATGAAAGGAACAGTTAATTAGTTCAAACATACTTACTTAGTATAAATTACGCCAGTTATCAATTTCATGTAACATAAACATAGAGGTTCAACTTCTAAAATAATATACATAACCTAATAATTAATAGTATTGATTGAGAATGAGTTAAAATACAATTTAGGGTTGAGTATGTAATGGGACACAGAAAACCCCGAACGTAAAATGAGGCGGGTATACATCACACATCAGTTCAACATGTATCTGTATAGGTATCTATGGATGTTCCTATAGGTATCGTAGCCTTTAACTCATTCATTGCCATGCGGCGTGGTCTAGGAACAAACTTGTATGACGGTGAACGCATATATATTATGTGCGTTGGTGGCAATGAATATATGTTAAGCCGATAAACCAATTTGAGAGTGAGTTTCTGTAAAATATATATAAATAATTTTATTGGCAAACAAACGAGACAATTTACATATAAGAAAAATATCGACTAAAGTGCGAAGAAACTATATACGAAGTCTAAAGCCCGTATAGGCCAAGCAATAAGAAGATATAGAGGGGAAAGCTAGGAACAGAATTTTTGACTCCGTAACTTTGTTTGGACTAGTTAGGAGGTGAACATATCAAAAGTCCCCGGCCGTAGCCCCGGTGCTGGGGGGTAGAGGGGGGAAAGAAGGTCTCATTTTTCGGTTTTAGTAGTTATCAATTTAATAGCAAGAAGAAAGAAACATAAATCTTAACTACACACGCGCTCGGAATGATAAATTAGTTAGTTGAATTCCCAATAAAGTACTGAACGGCAGGCGTATCGGCACTTTGCCTAATAGGACGGCCGGGTTTGTCAGCGCACGCACTTTTCCGCACAAGGGAGCAAATTAAGCATTATAGGCCGGTTCGGAAATACGTAAACCGCTTTCAGTACGATTGGTGTCTTAAATTATTCAGAGATTATTGGCTGGGACGCCATTTTGGCCTGTATTTGGTTGTAGACATAAGGCTTTATGTCAATTCCGACCAAAATTACGTTATGTGCTTGGAGTTGGATTGGAAGGTTCTTTTCGGAATGTAATATGCACAATCGTATACAATTTTAAGCTACTTATGATAGTTCAACAATAGGTACTTACTTAATATTATGAAAACATTAATTTATCATTTCACCTACAGGTAAATATAAATATTCATGTTTAGGTAATAACTTCACCCTTAAGGGGCCCACAAATTACCAGTTCGCCGGACGATATCAGCCTGTCAGTTGTTCGGAACTGTCACTTTTTGCGTTTAACTGACAGGCTGATATCGTCCGGCGGACTGACGATCAATGGGCCCCTTTAGTGGTTAACACGCAGCATTTTACCGTATATTTGTGCCTACAAACCAATTATAACATGAAACATGCATGTCCGACGGTATATTAGACATGCTGTATAACTCAAACGCTTCAAGTACGATTCGTGGCGTAAATAAATGAAAAGCTGTAGTTATAACATATAACTAGCGACTAAACGTCACGTTAAAATTACCTTCTCCTTGTATATCTCGTTAATTAAATATATTACATATATTCTATATTCTATATACAGTCAACAACCCTATTGGACTTTAACCTTATTATGTAACCTGTAATAACCTTTTTTGTTTTCTCTTTGTTCGATTTGTTGCGAAAATAAATGACTTTTTATTTTATTTATTTATTTATTTAAAAAATACTTTTTGATAAAAGAAAACATTGTGTGTAAACCCGACCCTATGATATGTTTCTACTCAGGGCAGTGGTAAATCATCATCATCATCAAATAGCTGAATGATTTCGTAAGAAAATACCATCCGGCCCATCCTTTCAGCCAAGTGCTGGATCCCGAACTCCTTTAGCATGCAAACGGGACCCGCCGAAGATGAGGTTTACTTTACCCACATAACTAGTGTTGGTTAAAACTAGACTCCTTCGAGTAGGTCTGCAAGACTCGACTCAGTTTTTCAGACTAATAATTTATTATCTAAGCTCGAGCACTTTTTAATCTGTTAGAAAACAAGGGCCCGTTCCTCAAAGGCTTGCAACT
The DNA here is from genome assembly GCF_963556715.1 of Cydia fagiglandana. Taxonomy (NCBI): domain Eukaryota; kingdom Metazoa; phylum Arthropoda; class Insecta; order Lepidoptera; family Tortricidae; genus Cydia; species Cydia fagiglandana. Next base: position 5,475,729 of record NC_085936.1, on the reverse strand, counting down.
TGTAATACAAGTGGGAGTCCCTTTCTAACAAAAGCTGTCAAAAAGTGACATCCGCTTGTATTACAAGTAACAAGCTTTTGAGAAACGGGCCCCAAGTTTCTTGTAGAGAATTGAGTCATCATGATATATTTAAGAGTATAACTCTTGTCGGTGGAGCAATTTCCATGTTTAGCGGTCCTCTGCCTTCTCTTTGACAGCCCGATAAGACACGACGTTGATCTTTTCCTTTATTCGATCCATGTACGTTCTCCTTGGTCTTTTGGTTTTTGGTAGAGAATTGAGTACTTGTCAGATAACTCTTAATTTATTTACATGTAAAATTGATGTGTAAGATACACAAATCATACAGTAACGTTCTATTTATTACTGTTGACAAAACATACATTTTGTTGAGGGGAGTCTTTATTTGGACGCTCGAGTATTTTTGAGTCGCGCTTGAGAAAGACTCAATAAAGGACTCGACTCGGAACTTGAAAGACTCTGATGTTTTTTAAGGTGACAGTCCATTTCCAACGACTGCTGCATTACTGTTTATTTTACTAACTATGGAAATTGACAATGACAGCGACGCGTTCAGTACTAGTAGTGCAGCTGCAGTCAGAAATGGAATGTTACCATTAAGCGATGAGCTTCGTAAAAAACGGGTCGAGTTCTTCAAATTAAGACTCAAAGAACGACTTCCTACCAACACTACACACAGTGGCATAAAGTTCGAGTCACGCACTTTTCCGGTCCCGGGGAACAAAATTAAACATTACAGCATCGGAGACACATAAACCGCTTTCAGTGCGATTGGAGGCATAATTTATTCAGCCCTAGCCGGGACAGCCATACAGGCCAATTCGAACGTACACTGGCATTAGAATGATATTTGAATCATATTATTTAGTTATCGTATGTTTCGCCCGCGCCAACACGAGCGAAATGGAAGGACAAGAACGAGCGAAATGCACGATATTTGAATGACATCAGTTAGATGTGTTTCTGATATCAGTGTACGATCGGATTGGCCTGATAGCCACATTATTCGTCGGCGGGGTTATTGCTGTGCTCTCTGCTTCTTTGTGACTTAGAAGTAGGTATGTTGGGCGTTATGAGTCCTAGTCCCGGTTTTGATTAACTAATTAACTAGTTGGCTGCCATCGTCATTTATATTCACTGATACTAGTTAAAATAACAAGCACTCCTATCTCCTCTAAAAGTTATTTATTTTCAGACAATTACAGTCCATAGTTGTTAGTATTAACTTACTTAATACATCGCCATGATAATGTTGTAAGCATTTATTGCAAATAATAGACAAAACTAACCTCGAAGCTCAAAATGGAGGCCTGTCGAGTCCTCTGTAAGTTTAATTTTCTGAATTAGCTGTAGGTATCAAATTGCCAGTGGAATTTGTCGTTCACAATCGACAGCCAGACGATATTTTCCAAGATGGCCGAACGTAAAACGCAATTACCTAATAAAAGGTATCCGAGGTATTCCGCCATGATAACACTTTTTTAGTCTAGCAATCTATCTAGACTGATGGTTATTGTTATTGGATAGAAATGGTAGAGATTGTCTTTGGTAAAAGCCTTCATTCGTCCCTCAAAAAACCAAGACTGAGGACATTTAGATAAACCATTTAAAAGTCTTTAGGCTTAGTTTTAAGAGGTTATTGATATTATAGGTAAAAGATAAACATTTATTCTATTTAAATCTTTATTTTTGAACAGAGATAATTTACGTACACAAGACGTAGTTCTAATCTTGTACAGTCAAGTGTAAAAATATGGGTACACACAGCCCCACATCTTACTCAAAAATAATTATGCCCCATAGCTCTTATGTCGGCCAATTAAGACCTATGGGACATATTTTTGAGAAGGTTTATGCAACCACACATGACTATACTTACACCCAGGCGCAAAATTGCATGGCTTCTTTATTAATTAATTTATTTATAATGTGTCCTTGCAATTTTGTACTAGAAAGCTATCAATATTGACAAACGAGTGCTTCCATAAGTTTCGCCCGTTTTGTTTAAAAAAATAGACTCTAAACAATAGAACACAAGATCGCTTTTCTAATAGCAACGTAGAGCAAAATACGAGGTTGTAGAATCAGTCCCAATGACCCTCAGGTGTTCTCGCCTCGACACAGTCTTTAATGTTTAATTATGTACAAAGTCGAGCCATGGGAAGCTCTTAAGCATAGAACAATATATTGAGGTTATTATTTTATACTATTAGTTCATTACATGATTGTAGCTAGCTTATGCCCGGGGCTTTGAACACGTCGGACCGTTTGTAGGTAAGTTATTACATTTGGTATTCTCTTTATATTGCTATTTAGGTCATATTGTATGCTACTGGCAACATACAGGGTTTCAGCAAGATGACTGTAATGACTTTTGATAATATAGGTAGAAACGGTTAATCTTGACATTCTTGACACAGCAAATGTAGCCATTGCTTGAAACATTTTCTCGATATTGATATATGTATGGATATGATATGATTTTGTCCTTATGATTGTACGTCGCACTCTAAAAACGGTTTTTTTTTAACGTATCGTTAAGGGGGAGGCCTATGTTCAGCAGTGGACGTCTTATGGCTGAGATGATGATGATGATCGTTACTTTCCCACCAGAGATTAAGAAGCAGTGAAACTCGTTTTCTAACGAAATGCCTTGGTGGCCCCCAATCGTAACATAATTCATGAAAAGTAAGCTCCAAATCAGTTATCACCTAGTATCTAGTACCTATCAACCGCGTATAAGATTTGTTAAATAAAATATATCTTAACCTATCCATACAACAGCGGGGGTCTTGATCCCCGCTCCGGATCATTCCTGGTCCAGAGGTTATCCATTGCGATTCAACGCGGAAACGCAGCGAGCGTGGTGGGAACTTTTGCGCCTGGAATGACTCGGGGTGGGTTATTTGATTAGTTTGGTATTATGTGTTTTTTTTTAATGATTGCTTGTGTTTTTGTATTTTATGCCTATTTGTATATAATGTGTATGTATGGTTTTGTTGTGTTTAGTTTTATGTTATCCATACATCAATTTCTTACAACTGCCTAAAATCATAACTCCCGCCTCAATCAACATAAAACACAATCCGTACTAACGATGTATTCACGATTCTAGTATTACCCCGTTCATAAATAATGGATGTGACCCGATTATTATGGTAACGAATGCATGGCGCCAACCTAGACGGCGTTACGGATCTGATTCAATACAGAATTGATCTCGGTTGAGCATTGTACCTAAAGGTGACGCTCGGACTCTCAGACTGAAAGTATACCAGTGACATCGCTGTAAACTGCATTACTGCAAGAAACGTCAATATGACAATTTAACGAGAAATTTATAATCAACTGCTCTGCCCAACTCCAAACTTTTAGCTAGCTTCTAGCAGTTAGTTGATGAGGTTTCTAAAAGAACCCTAAGGGCCGGGACCCGACTGCAACTTGTATGGGAACTGCACGCCGACGTTGCAGTTGGCGTGCAGTTCCCATACAAGTTGCAGTCGGGTTGCAGTCCGTCTGAATCGGCCCTATTACTCGTCCAAATCCCCCGCTATCCTGACAAAGTGTAAACGCACCCTTAAGCCCTCATTTCGTTTTCTTTCGTTTTGATTATGATACGATGTTGGTAGTGTGGTATTTATTTAGCAATTTCTTCTTTTATTCATTAGCGGACTGCTTCGAAAATGAAAGTAGGAGAAAGAATAATGGCGAATTCGATAACACTATCTGAAACCTATTCCTGACCGTGTGGTAGGTATTTATGTATGTGTTGAAAGTCTGTACATACTGTACGCGTTTGTATATATTACCTCTAAGAATACGAATTCTCCATTCGTTTTGCCTCTGTAAATCGAAACCTTACTTACTTTACTTTACTTAGTTTTTATTTTTTGGCCTGTTATTTTTAGGCAACAAATTAGCAATGTTCTTCTTTTATGGAACAGTAGGTAAGATGGAGAGCCCATGTTACAAAATAACTAATGATCCGCTAAAAAAACTTAGAGGTATATAAAACAGTACTTTCTTATAAAAACTTAGGTACATACTCGTATATTATGTTTATAAAACAGTAGGTACTTATAAAAACTTAGGTATATAAAACAGCTTCAGTGATTAGGTAGTAGCTGCCTCTAGCAGGGGTATTTTATTGGCTACTAAATCAGTTCCGGTATTTTATTATCGTACTTATCCCGGATTCTTATTTATTCGAATGGCCATGGTGCCAATAATGTCAAACCACGACCTTCACCATTCTTCTCATTGTAAAAAAAACAGTTTACGTTTGTACTCCAAAAACGCATTGTTATTCTGATTCTGGAGTGCATCTTTGTATTGGTCAGTCTCAGAAAATAGGCTCCGGAAAAGACACCAAAACAACATTTCTTGGCAGCTTAGTTATACTGCATCATCTCGTTCCAAGTTTGAAATAGTATCAAAAAAGGATGTAAGTCACAGACTTTCTCCATGAATTTGCTCCGTTATGTATAAAGAAGAAAGCATCTGCATTGTAGCAGGCGTCGGCACTGGATTTCAAGGTCACACGTGTAGGGTCAGTTGCAGAGATTGTCGCTGTAAACCAAAGAATATAATACTCACTAGGAGAAGAACGGTAACTCCATACAAAAAAATGTCCCCAACCGTTTATACGTTTATACTAGTGGCGCCGTCTTTGTGTACCAATGGAACTAAAGTTGACAACCGGTTTAGCCTGGCGGGTATTGGTAGGTAGTAATTCTGTTGATAAACATATTTGTTATCTTCATATCACGAAATATATGCAAGATGCAAATATTACCCCTTGTTTGTGGTATTATCAATTGATTTAAATAAAAGGCATGTTTATGTTTATAACATTATATATATTATTTATTAAAAAATGTTTTACATATAAAAATATACACTGAAAACTGGCAACTGGCAACTTAATAAAAAAATAGACATTAATAAAGCGCATTCACAAAGTTTTCAGTACCTTTTATACAAATAACATTAGGCACGCCTACCTATTACACTTTACACACAGATACACTACACTTTACACACGGCATTTTACACAGATTTTTCCTTCTGAACCCACTAAAGTTGTAAATTTCACTCTGGCTGCTTCAACAGCCGTTGCTCCGCATTTAGCACATTTTCTATGTGCATTGCTGTAATCCATGTAGGTACAGACTTACAGTCTTAAGTGGTACGTAGCGGTACACGTTGTATGTATTATTTAAAGAGTTAATAAATAAAATTTTCGTTATGAACTTTAACCACAGCAGTTGGACAGAGTCATTGACAAATATATTTTTTATTATGGTGGGTAGACGTACCTACCCTCCATATATTTTATGAACATTGATAAAGACAGTTGGAAGCAAATATTCATTATAAAACTTAATCGCATGTAATTAAGTTTTAAGCGTTTTATGATTAATATTGTATAAAATTCGTGATAATTTAAATCAGAGTTGGGAGCAATGTTGCTGTAGAAAAATGTTTTTATTTTTATTACTCGCAACTTTTTCCCGGAGGCCAACGCACACATAGAAGCTTAAGGCGCACACATGCGCAATTATTTGGTGACATAACTTTCTTAGGAAGTGAACAGGCCTTGCTGTAAACGTTCCTGTATGTTGCCATTATAGAACGTTTAATGGTGGTGTCACCACCTGATGTAAACGCAAGATGCTGTATTTGTACACGAAGATACGAAATAGCCGGAATGGCATTCGAACTCTTAAAAACATGTCTACATTTAAATTTTAATATCAATTTGACATTACCCGATGCATCTCGGTAGTTCAAATGTATTTGTGCGAGCGAAAAGCACTATCAAATCAATATAAGATTTCGGTAGTTCGAAAGCACCAAGTATTTCATCTGCATTGTGGTGAGGTCAGCAGATGTGAGCTTGTCATGGGGCTTGCAAGGTTAATTGCCGTTTGGCGACGCGCCAACCTCGCGCTGGGGTAGCATGAATTTGTAAAGCGGTAATTACTAGCCTAGTGTTATTTAGTAGAAAACTAGCTGTGATACAAGGCCTGTGAAATACACACGACAACGACACACACACAGACACAACATACAGGTGGTAAGAGACAACATACGGTGGGGGGGGGTATATACTTAAATACTCCCCGTATTTAAGTATATACTCTGGTTTTTTTTTTATAATTTTACATTTTGATGATTAAATGCCTTTAAAATATATACTTCGTCAAAAAGCTTTTTGGAAACCTTTACAACATATTTTTAAAGACCTAACAAATAGTGTGGCACGCGTTCATATTGCCTAAAAATTTTATTTTCACTTTTAGGTGACACGAACATTTTTGGAGATATAATTATTAGAGTTAGACAAAGCTAAGTTGGCAGCGATTTTGATAGCCCAAGTTGTGCTTGTGTTATTTAAACGTAATAATTTCATAGAAGTTTGACTTAGCTTGATCTAACCCTATGAAAGAAAGCCACATTTCCAATAAAAACTAGCGCTCAAACTATCCCACAAAAACGCCTGTATTACTAAGCTCACAACAATATGGCCATAACCTAGTTCCTAGGCTATGTACTTTATCCTAGCACCTAAAGTTATAAAAATAAGTCTACCCAGTAATTTTTACGTTTCCCTTGGAAACTGCAGCTTCGTGCAAGTATAAATTAAGGCCACCAACTATGTCTAGAATAAGGTCGATGCGTTTACTTTATTCACGAACAGATGTATAAGATACGTATCTACTAGCCTGTTACGCCCTTTTAGGTTTAGATGGCAGATTAGTGGTACACCTCGGACCACTTGCAGTAAACTGTGTTAGGTTAGGTTATTGTAACATAGGCTATCTATCTGTTAATAGGTACTACATGCGTTAGTGGTCGTTTAAGCCGCTTAAGTTCTCTATCAATTTTAAGTAGGAATGTTATCTTATCTTATACCTTTAAACGGGCAATTCTTGTATATTTATATACATATATATAGGTATTTCGGGGAGCTCGGCAACGGCTGTAAAGATTTAGATAAAATTTGCTATGTCTTAACCCTGGAAAAACGCGCATTTATGAGTTTTTATATGTTTTCCGAGCAAAGTTCGGTCTCCCAGATATTGTATATATCTATGCCAAATTTCAACTAAATCGGTTCAGCGGTTTAAGCGTGAAGAGGTAACAGACAGACACTTTCGCATTTATAATATGAATAATAGTATGGATAAGGGCCCATAGACGGTTCAAGAACTTAAATGTGATTTTCGTTACATTGCGTTTTAAAGCCGCTCTCGCGGGGACAAATGTACGAAATTCGTACAAAGTTATGTTGGGATCTTTCCAGACACGATATTTTCACACTTATTTGCTATGGATTAGATAGACGATAATAATATGGATTAGATTTAGATGTATTACCATGTAACACGAAGACACCAATGTCAATGTTTAATGTGTACTATTAAATTATACCATTGTTCTACCCGCGCGGATTAGGCCTAACTGACGCAATTAGTCCAACTTAATGACCTAATTCCTGCATGTCTGTGCGATGCAGATGTATCGGAGCTTCAGAACTAGATTAATCATAGACAATTTAACTCAATCCCGAGCATCCCTAATATGTCTGGTTAGGTAAATGCCAACATAACCAGGGTTATACACGTACTGAACCAGCTAATTGATTGTAGGATATATAGTTCAAGTCTATTAAGAAATAAGCGTACAAAAACAAACGTACGTACGCGTACGGTACGTAAGTACATCGTGTCAAACAAGAGTTAAGGGCTGAAACAGATGGCGCTGTGCGCCGTATGTTTTGTGGTCGCTGAATTGTCAAAATTAAACTTATGACTACAGAAACCGCATATTGTATTAAGCCGTACATGGTCATCTGCTACTGCATCACTTGTCAAATTCCTGGCACGAATTTGTCTGACTTTACACATCTTACAAAATCAATGTGTCTTTGGTATTAACTTTTTTTTTGTTAGGAATATATTATATTTATTAAAACAGATATTAAATAACAAAATAAATAAATCATACATCTATTAGCTTAGCTTTTAATCACGTCTAAGTCCAAATACCAACATAAAATGGTTTTTGTGAGAAATGAGCTGATAATTCGACGCGAGAGGTATGGGCCAAGGCCTGTAGCTCTACTATGAGTTCCGTGAATGACAGTGAGAAGTGAAGATAGTGAGAAAGTTAAGGAAAATGTATGGAGTAATTGTACAGTGCCTCTACCGGTCACGTAAAGAACTAAAAATTTCAATTTGTACCATGAGTTACAAACGTTTTTACGCGAGTTTTCCATACTTGCCTAACTTCACACCTAAAACGCTCTCTTTCTAATTATATAATGAAAACTGAGCCAGAATTATTCTGCGTAAATACTTTACGCGAGTAAACGTGACAGATGTTATGGAAAAATACGTGCGTTTCCAACGTGACATTTCTGTCAACTTGTAAACACAACAAATACGCAGATTTTTCACGAATATCAATGCAATTTTCAACGTAATATGTATAAATTTATAACAGTATGTGAACTTCAAGCAAAACTTTAAGGGATAAATCAATTAATAGTTCGATAAAAGGCTGATTTAGTACAAAGGTAATGAGTTATACTTGACATCATATTTTCCTATTTCTACTGCTACATTTGCGAAAATCACATTGCTTACGAGCAGTTTTTGGTTTTAGGCAAGAAGCTGATTGAAAACAACATTTCCATGAAAACCCGGATTGCATCATGTATGCATGCGTATGCATGTACAAGTTACATATGTATTAAAAATTAAGGCTCAATACAAGGAGCGGTACATAGACATGATGCTGTTTTTGTTGCTGGGTGCACATAACACATAGTAAGAATAAGACATACCGCAATACCTATTATAATATTTACACAAGAATTGCTACGTATTTTATTAAGCATTATTATCTTATATAAAATAAAACATACAAATGTTCTGTGGGTTTATTTATTTTTCTTTACTAAGTAAGTATTATTTTATTTTCCGTTGTTCAAATTATTGTGTTTGGTACCTAGGTAATCGTTTTTCATGTCAACTTGGTAACAGGAAATATAAAACTTTCTTCAAAAACTTTTGCTGGTGGTTCTGAATCTGAAAATTTAAATAAGATTTAAACACATTTATTGCCAAAAACCCGCTGCGTGGGTTCATTTTGTATTGGAAATGGGGCGCTTGGCACTGAAATATACTCGAGATCATATAGGTACTATAAAATTAAAATCGCTATTAAGGTCATACGTAGGGTCTGTGCGGAAAGAGAAGAGTCGTAGGTATAATGTATGGGCTCCCCTAAATTTCACGACTTTTCTTTTTCCGGACACTCTATTAGATAATGTTACTTAGCAGTAGGAGACGGCCGCTGTCATGATGCGGACTGAAGCGGACCATTATAATACATACTTATTACTTACCTATTTTAATATTTTAAGATTTCTTCTCATGTGTGTATTATTTTCATCATAGGTAATAAATATGTAGCCAAAAGTAGCCTGTATAATCGCGCCGTATACTTTGCTTCCTATTTTTTAACACGCAATGTCATAATTTTAACTCGATTATTAATGATGTTTACGTAATTATCATATTTTGCAATTTTTGTCTTGAATACAATTATATTTTAATTTATACACTGTTTACTAACATTGATGTGTTTATTATTTTCGTAACTATGGCAACGTCAAATCTTTAAAAAATTGTAGAATGAAGGTTGAGTCAGTAACAAAGTGACAAAACTGGTCTTAGAGCATTTAATAACTGGAGTGGCCATTGAGTGCTTACTGTTAGGATTTAGGATTAGGGTTCCAAGCAGGAAAGAAAAGCTTGTTTTAACACCATATAGGTAATGTTTATTAATCTCAAGCAAGACTACATAGTAATGGCGTCTCATACGAGAAGAAAGAACACCTACGTTTGTTTTATATTGACAACCGAATAAATCAAATATCATAGTCGTAGTAGTCTCGAAGGTATACTCTTTATTTTTTTGTTGACATTATTACTTACCCCTCTGCCGAAAAACTTGCACAATTGTGCAAACTTTTGTATGGACCGACATGGCTATTTGTACGATACGTACAAATCATGTAGAAATAGCAATACATTTGACGTCCCCTCCCCCGCAAAAATCGGCGGACTGTTTTGTAAAGAAAATGACAGCGATGACATCTCCCTTCTAAATGCTCTTAGTGGATGGTAGAGGTAAGGAATACAATCTCCGTGTAATTAATAATGAAAAAGTGTCCGTCAAAAACCTTAAGAGGGAAGTATACTACGTAATCGTCCATACAAAAAGAGAAAACGTTTTTCCACTTGTATATAAATACGAGTATCTTCCATTCTCCATGATTTTTAGTACGGTATTGATACAATGAAAAACTAGGTTTATGGGTTTTCTTTTTTTCGCTACTCTGGAGAGATTTAGAAAAAATATAATAGCTGACAGCGTGCCCAGTTTTTGCAAATATTCTCCCTTAAAGGAGTTTTCTCATAAAGTCATAAAGGATTCTCCTTACCTCTAACCTCTATATTCACGACTACCATCAGTATATGTAACATTACTTTCTGTGCATCTCACTTGCACTAATATGCGAGAGCGAGATGCATAGATAGTAAATTACGTAGACGTGAGAAAATGTGTCAATTTTGTTAGTTAGTTCCTTAGGTGAATCCTAGAGGCGCTGTATAAAACTCCGATAACTCTTGCTCTGTTTTTTAGTATACTTAGAAAGGGACAGCATCGTTTGGAGTGGAGTGAAGTTAGGTACATAAGACCGTAAAGAAACGTAAAACGTGACTCACGGCACGTTTATTCACTGAAAGTAAGTGAAAAATACTCTGCCAACTGATAGTAGAGCTACTGTTGTAGTGTAGTGACTATACGATTCAGGATTAGTTACCAGGACATTGTATATCAGAATAAATGAAAACAAAATGTAATTAAATAGAAGGACTGAGTCGGCTACAGTTTTTGTCGAGTATTTTGTACTATTTGTCCGTACATTTAACGCTGGCGGATTAAATCGCACTCTTTCGGGCTTTGGGCGGATTTTGGTTATTTTCAATTGCAATGCGAGTCCAGAATCATTGAATAGATTTATGTCAAAAATTAATACCGAAAGCCTTTTATAGAGATTATTTTTATAGTTATCAAGAAGTGTGTATACTGTCTCTTCTCGGTCAGATATGACTGGCTTTGTTAATAATAAATAACTACTTACGTCGTTTTTCCTAGTTATCTGAACAAAGTACTAACTCAATTTTAATTGGAAACATAACATAACCAGGAGGCCAATTCAAAAGACATTAAAATTATTGCTTCTTATTATCATTTGCCCATGCGTCTCCGAGCGAAATGCACGGGCGAATGATAACTAAATGACCTTATTTAGATATTTTAGATATCTACCGAGCTAGCAGATGATTGGCGCGACAGTATCTCGCCGCGACATATACTACCCGTCCCTCTTTAATTAATACACGTAGAAAAAGACGGGTATTATCTCGCAGCGAGATACTGTCGCGCCAAACATGTGCTTGGCCTATAGAATATACGTTCGAATTGGCCTCCAGTGCCCTATCCCACAAAACTTTACAAGTGTACAATTCGACAAAATTGTTAAATTGTAAACAAAAAAATGTACCACAATAATTACAAATATGTATTCATTACAAGTCTGCAGTATACAAATATGTAATTTTTGCTAAAGCGTATCACAAAGAATAAAGGTATGTCACGACAGCTACATAATTGTAGAATTGTTGATTTGTAAATATACGAGCGAAAAATTGTAATGTTACAACTACAAATATGTAATAATTTATTTTGCTTCTTTAATGTTGAAGGTAGTTTCACTTTATACGCAATACCCAAGAATTACATAAATTATATTTATATAGTGATCTTGATCTATCTACGAGCATCTACATACTAACTGACATTACAATGGATTTGCAAGCTAAACTGACCATTATATTATAAACCTCATAAATGAAAACAAAAACTTTAGTAAATTTAGTGATAAATTGATGCACACTATGTAAAACAAATGGAAGGAAAAAGCGCAAAATTTAAATGATTTAGGAATAATAGAGAAAGATTGGAAATACTTACGGCACACTATGTGGCAAAATTGGAAAAGGCGTACGAAGATAAGCTCAATTTGAGTATATGTATTTTTTTGTCCAGTATATATGAGTATGTCGTAAATTAAATTAAAGCTAAGTAAAATTGGGATTATATATGTATGTAGGTATATTTGAAATTCATGACACCTAGGATCACTATCACTGCTACTTGAACTAAATATTTCGTGGTAGGTATATATACAAAGGGTTGGAATCGCTAAAAATGATAAAGATACTACTGCAATTACTAGTATTCGTATAGTAGCAATTGTAGCAAGAGGGTGCGACACACGCTTAGAGAATTGTTAAATTGTAGGTACAATTCTACATATATGTATAATTATTACTACAATTTAATGTAGCACAAAACAATAGTCAGCTACAAATTTTTACATTTTCCGGAAAAGCTATGTAGCGTATGTAAAGTTTTGTGATACAACAAATTGTAGACTTTTGATACAATTTACATATTTGTAAGAATTTTCCACTACAAATTTGTTACTTGTGGTACGCACATTTGTATTATTACAAACTTGTAACTTGACACTTGTAAAATTGTAATTGTAAGTTTTGTGGGATAGGCCACAGGTGTTCTCGTGTTCTTATACGTACCCGTCATCATTCATTCCCACGCAGTTGCTTAATACATATTAAGTAACTTCGTGGGAATTTGCTTTTAAGTACCTATGCTTTACTTCGACACGGAGTCTACACATTATAGGTCGTCGGGTGAACCTGGATCGGTTCCAAAGGTCAAACAAGTTGTCCTAAATACAATACACATTCCAACGAAGTTTATACAGACAGGCAGCTAGACCAAATTCTAGATAGATAGACATAAGTCCGACCTTGGGGTAATGGGGCCTGGATTGCTTCCAACAGAGCCGAGAGGTCAAAATAAGTATGGGCCAATTGGAAATTGCCCAAATATTTCGGCCATAACCCCTACATAGTTTTGTAAATGGGATTTTAGGGCAATTAGCACTGAATCCTTTAACAGCGATGCTCCAAACATGACACTTAAAGTATGTATATGACACCGTAAGATTGTAAACCTGTTAGTTTACAATCTAACGTAGGTTAGTTTGTAATCTTCCTACCGTCAGTTTATATTTTAACCAGCGAGATTGTTAACTGACGAGTGCTTGCAAACTTACGGTGTCATATGGTAGCGTACACAGGGCCGCATCGGACGCATCGCACGCTACGGATTTTAAGTATTCTTTGTACTTACAGTATGTATCAGAACAAAAGGCCAAGAAAGAGACCCATTCATGTTTAGGTCATACTGAGCAACTTTTACTATGGAACCAACCCCGAAAACGCGGAAAAAATACTGACTCTCCCATAGGAAATTTTAACATCAGACCAGCAAAATGTATCGAAACATCCAATTTTTTTCCGCTTTTTCGGGGTTGGTGCAGTAAAAGTTGCTCAGTATGACCTAAACACCTACCACTGCCCACTACCTACTACTGTTTCTGTTTAGCCTGGTGGTTGACTGGTAGAGAATGCCTTTAGGCATTAAGTCCGCCATTTGTACTTTATTTGTTATATTGTGCAATAAAGATTAAAATAAATAAATAAATAAATAAATATTAATGGGTCTCTTTCTTGGCCTTTCGTTCTGATACATACTGTATATGTCACCGTAAAATTGTAAACACTTGTCAGTTTATAATCACGCTACTTAAATTATAAACTGACGTCAGTAAGATTACAAACTAACCTAACCTGCGTTAGATTATAAACTAACGGGTGCACAATCTTACGGTGTACCAACATTGTACGGTGTCATATAGAAATTAGAAAGTCACACAAATGCGTCCACGGATCCACTACCGTGGACGATCCGTTGCGTGCGATGCGTCCGATGTGTGCGATGCGACCTTGTGGACGTCTACCTTTATACATACTTTAAGCAAAGACAGGATGGTGTCTTGCGACAATTTTAAATATATCAGATATGAGCCAAATGCGCTGCGCATGATGACAAAACGAGATGAATTGGTAAAGTTGGAATACCGCATTAGGGCTCGTAGCAGGTCGTTTATTACCCGAAGCTGTGTCCTTGGCACCAGGAGTGGGAAGCTGCCTTGGCCAACATCCCGGGGCCGAGCATCGTCCTAGTTCGCATGCAACGAATATAGGTTGTATTTCAAGGCCGGAGTGCTTTATCTTCTAGTGCTGTATTCGAATAATTGTGTTAACAGCTCTAACAAGTAAATGTCTAAATGTATATAGGTCTCTCTTTAAAGCGTTATGCTTTTTCGACAAACTGTTTATGGAATTGGACGCCCCAGGGATCGCTGGTGCGACATGGTGGTGGCGAATCTGCGCGAATTTCTAGTCAACAATTGGATAGAGATCGCACAGGACCGAGAAAAGTAGCGCTGTCTTGTGTCGGTGGCCAAGTCTCATTTTTGATTGCTGACAACGGAGTAAGTAAGTTTATGGAATTATTTCACAACGTTCAAGTCAAAATCCTCACTCCTGTTTTCAAAAATCTATGAATAATCATTTGAACAATAATAAATTTTTCAATGTAATTAAAATATAATTAGGTACAGACACCTAAAGAATGGCGATAAAATTTTCAATAGTTTAGTATCTTCAACTCATTGGTCGGCTTAATCTGTAGCGCTACGACGTAGCGCGTAGCTTAGCAAAAGTTTATGAAGTTCGAATAGAATACAGAAAATTTGAGTTCAATTCGATATTCTTTTGATTATTGTAGCGAATTCCAGATTAGAGCCGCCCCACACTAGCGTCTCCGAAGCGTCGGCGTTTAGTCAACTCTATGGCTGCTGCTTGACGCTACGTTGGCGCAACTGCGCAGCGACGACCACGACGACATTTTCCATAGCGCCTACTATTTAAATGCCGACGCACAAAAGACGCTAAAGGCTGGCCTAGAAAAAAAACTTCGTAAAACGAAATTCTCAATTGAATACAAAACTAAAGTAAGTACAATTTATCTAATAGTTGGTCATTTCTAAATTCCAGTGCATTTCCAACCAGTTTTTCATTTGATTGGTATAATAATTATATGCAATAATAATCATTGAATCAATTAAACGCATAAAATAATACTTATTCGAAAATGAAAGAGAATATTCAAGCACAATTATACATCGGCAAAATGTTAAAATGATGGGATGTTTCCGATAATATTAAAACGGTAGCTTTTAATATTAAAGCGTTGGTTGCGGTTGGCGCAATATATCCGCGGCAACCATGCACTGATTTCTAAAATAACGTAACTAACTGATTCATCGTGTTTTTGTTTAGTCTGTAGCTTTATCATATGTATCGCTTCATATACTGAATGATTTTGGGATCGTGATCCCAAATGTCGAAAATGGTCATACTAAAGAAGGTTTCCGATGAGCCTGACGTAATTTTCATATTTAAGCTTTTGTGCAAAAGTTGTTACAAAATTTTAAGGTGCATTTTTGATCTATTTTCGTGATTTTTCTATTGAGCGAAAGTCGAGAAATCAGGTTCCGAATAGAAGAAGTTACTAGAGAAAGGCATCAAGATTACTGGTTAAATTTTTGGCAACCGTATTGTGATCTAAAAAAGCGCTACCATCTTTCAATAACTCAGGCAGGCTGAACCTAAGAGCAAACCTTTTAATCTTCAAACGAAACACAATTGCGAAAATAATAATTGTTGGTACCTATGTACCTAAGTGCCTGAGTGTTTAGTTTTTACGGAGTTGTTTCGCTGACTCAAGGCATTTGCGGAGATAGTACCAAAGGCTTTAAACCAGGGGTCTTATTACACTTTAAAAGCGAGTCCAACGGCCAGGCGAACTAGAACTAAGCAGGAGGGCGTTAAAGCGAGAACGGAACTCATGCTAGCAGGTCTGACCCTCTCACACGACTTGTGTGTTTGGTGGGGGTATAAAGGCACCACTTTTCAGTCTGGCAACATCGGGTGTCTTCAAGCCTATAATTCGTTTTTTTTAGCATTAGAAAAAAATCTTGATGTGTCTTTTATTTGAAAAACACACAGTTGCAGTCGAGACTGCAGGACCTTTGGCTGTGGAGGCTAGGGACTTTGTGAGGGATTTGGGTCGGCGGCTGAGGGACAGGGGGTGCGACCCTCGGTCCGGGTCGTACCTGGTCCAACAGATCTCATTGGCCATTCAGCGCGGTAACGCTGCCAGTGTAATGGGGACATTTGAGCCAGGTACGATTCGTGACGGTTAAATATTGTTTAACTTAGATTTTATAATGACGAAGCCTGTTGCGGATATCATCCTTGGTATGTTTGGGACGAGGCATGTTGCTGATTTGCATTTGTAGCCACCGGACGAAGCCTGCGTTGCGGATTTCTTATTGCAAACATATGCAAGTACATTAAGTTAAATAATAATAAATTAATTTAATTGAAAAACACATTTTAAAAATAAGTTACGGCAAATATGCAACAATACTGGATCTAATGCGATCATTTATATTCTTCTGCTTTCATAAGTACCAGTGGCGGCGCGTCAAACATATCCATAGGCAAGCCGGGGCTAATTTGGCTTACATATTTCCTTTACAACTCTGCTCAAACGTCCAAAAAACAGGCAAGACGGTGGGAATCGGCTTTTATGGACGCGCCGCCACTGATAAGTACCTACCTAATATGAGTAGTTACTGATTTTTAAAAAACGTTTTTTAATTAAAAGACATGCCAAGATCGCTTACCTTCTTTCAAGTTCTTTCTAATGCTAAAAAAAGAACTATAGGAATACCACTATACCTACAAGTACTCGGAAGTCAAACATAATTATGTCGGGGTGTCAAGCGAGTGAGTCTTCTAACAGATGATGAAGAGATGTGTTTATGTGCCAGACTAACGAACTTAATTTGCAGTTATTCCAGAGATCAGTCAACTACATTGATTTTCCGGAGCGTTCGACTCGCCTATACTGACTAACCGATGGAGGCAGAGGGGCGTTTATGGCCTAGGCCGTAAACACATGCTGCGGTCCGCCACCGATAGCGACCCTCGTAAAAGACACGCCCTCTGAAGCCGTTGTTCACAACGCTAACCACTAACGGCCACTTGCACCATTCACTAACCCGGGGTTAACCGGTTAAACCTGGAGTTACCATGGTAAGGTACCAGTACAATTTCACACTGGGTTAACGGTTTAACCGGTTATCCCCGGGTTAGTGGGATGATGCAAGTGGCGTTAAACAGTGACTCGCGCTTGAACATCAACTGTGCATCTAGTTCCTAAAACTCATTGGTACGAACTGGGGTTTGAACCTGCGACCCCCGGGTTGAAAGTCATCCGTAGCCGCTATAGCCTATAGGCTATCAACGCTTTTAAACTTACATATACTTATTTCAAGATGATAATTTTAAAATATGAATGCTGCTTTTAGTCACTAATAAATGGAGACAAACAAATGGCGATGATGTCTCTAGGTGAAACGAATACTCAGCAAGTTACTATCGTAAAGATATCACAGGAAGATCGTAGATCTTGTGACATTGGAGTAAGAACTACAATTCTCTTTTATTCGCCCTTTGAACCTCTAGAGACTTGCCCACAAATCGCAGCACGGGGATGACGGATGGACGATCATTTACCTGTAACAAAGGAACTTTTGTGAGTAATCGTCGTCAAAAAATATACCTGTGGGCACAAAGTTGACTTACAACTAGTGTCTTGTTTTGACATCTACTAACAGAAAACTTGAATAACTATAGAACTCTAATATGAGAGCTCAAATATGACCCCACGTTGACCTTTTCTTTTTAATGAATACGAGTATACTTATGACCTTTTAATTAATGTAATTACTACGAAATATCAGAGACAGGTTGCAAAAAACGGGCAATTTATATAGAGGGGACATATAAAGCTCATATTACCTTCTGTAGGTAATTGGAATAATATTATGAAGGAACTTTGTATTAATGAAGTAAATACAGGTTTATTTTGTTATGCCTACTCGTGAGAGGTAAATAAATAGCTGAAACATTACAGTAGGACTGACACCCGGAAACACGAAGAAATCTGCTGTTTCATTTCGATGATGTTTTCTATGGAACAGCACACTTAGTTTTCGCGTTTTTAGGATTAGTCCTATAGTAAATGTTCCTTGAACGATATCTGTCAAAACCAAGAACTTCATGCACATGTCAATATCTCTGTCATAACATAAGCTAGCAAATACAAACCATATTGGAAACGTTGAAGGTTACTTTGATAATGATAACGTACGCCATATCACTTAATACGCGATTTGGGCGCGACTTCTTACGACGCCTTTAAGGGTTCTTGGTGTTAAAGGGTTAATATTCGTATAAGGGCCTATTCCACCAACCACAGTTAACAGACTGATCAACGTCACGCAGCAGAGATGTACCTATGAATCTCCCCATACAATAAAATTTAGCGAACACTTTAACGGTGATTGACTAGTTAGATATGAAATAGTAAAGATATGTGACGTTCCACGGCAAAAGGTACCTTATGGCGGCTGGCGCTTACGCTATCTAAAAAGCCGCTCCAATATTCAGCCAATGCAATGGTACCTTTTGCCAGGGAACCTCACATATCTTTACTATTTCATGTCTAGTGAATCTCTAATTCATTTCCCGAATCGTTGGATGGAACTTGTTTGAATATAAATAAACATAAATAAACAGCATATTTATGCAGTGAGGTCATCAAAACAATTTCGTTCACTCTCTGACATTTGAAACTCGTACGGAGCGAACAAGTTTAACCTTTTAGAGGCACACGGCGCCATCGTAAAGATCTATTGACGCCCAAGTGCGAAGTCCTTCGGGGGAAGTTACTGCTTTTCCTATTCACTGTCGGATGTTTACGAGATATATCGTCACTGCTTTGGAAATATCTCGTATCTTACACTGCTACTCAAAGTTAAAATGCAGTAAGTATACATCCCATACATAGTTATCACATTTTTCTTATGATTGACAGAACAAGATGCGAGTTTTTTCCAAAGTTAGTCAAGATAACTATGTGGCTTGATATACCTATGATACTTGAGGGATATAAATGATATACTTAATCCTTTAACTATCTGACCTGATCCTACTTTGCGCAAAAATTGCTTTATAAATACCTAAGTTTACTACAATTTTGGTTTAATTCCCGCAAAATTTCTTCGGAATGTCAATGCTTATGAGATTTGTAGGCTTTGCAAAGAAAAGAAAATTAGCTTGTTTAATTTTTACTGAAGAAAATCCGGTGCAACTAACTTCTAAGGCTGTTTTTGGTTAAGTCTGAGGTTGGGCAATCAGGTATTAATAAAATTTAAATAAGTATATTTTTGTGTTGCATATATATTCGTTTTTTTTATAACGGATATTATACGTTTCAAACCAACAATAAATCAAATAAAATAAGTACTATTTAGTACCGATGTTTTTAAAACTTTCTTTAGTAAGTAGTGGTTTGCATGGCCCTATTGACTTTTGGCACAATTGGCCAACAGTTAGTATTGGAAAATTTGTTAGATAGTGTGTCGCGCCTTTAAATCGGCCCGTATAAAAGCCATACCGGGCCGATCGGATCCGAGTGGATTTGCCGAATAACGCGAATCTCCACTCAGTTCTCCTGCAGGACGAGTGCATGGTGCATCTAGCACAGCATAGCATAGATCACACAATTTGGATGCATATTTGTGCCATCAGAGTAGCGTAAATATTATTTGTTTAGATAAATACCTACTTTAATATAATCTGAAATAGGTAGGTATGTATACCTACACAATCTGTACACCTGCAATAATATGACTTCGAAGGCCGCAAAAATATCTGACACGCTCTTACCTCTTATGGCTCTACAAATAAGATCATCTCAGATATTTTTGCGGCCTTCTTTGTGTAACATATTATTGCAGGTGACTGTACTAATCACCCGAGTTTAAATAAACCAAATACCTATTGTATGCTGTAATTTGTAAAATACGTACTTACCTAAGATAAAACAGTATTACTTTGCTTGTTCTCAGTAAATAAATATTTGATGCCTCTAACGCTTTCACTGCCAGCGGGAACTACGAGGTACGATTGAACCCGATAACACGTTTTTTCTGCTTCTTAGATACGAAACGAACAGAGAACCCGCTTGGCGGGTTGCTGGCAGCGGACGTGTTAAAAATTAAAATTGAAAATGCTTGATTGCCACAAGAGAAAAATAATAAGATAGAAAGAAGAATCTAAGTAATTTAAATTCGACTACCATATAAATGTAACTTTATTTTTAAATATACATATGATCACTATGTATAGTATGTAGGTATTAATATGTACATACAAGTGTCAGTTATAGATTTTTAAATTCGTGGAACGTCTTATTAAACGTTGGTATTTATATTTTCCACGTGTCAGTTTCTCTTGTTTTCCATTAAAACAAATTAAACAGCTTTCCAATTGCTACAGGCGTTTTATTACAGATAAAACAAATTGGTCCATTGAAACGTTTTTGTTAAAAATAAACTGTTATCATTGCCTTATCGTCTCCATTTAATTTCGATATAAATACGGGTGTTTTGTTTCCCTCTTCGAACACTTCCATTGCGTTCCTTTATTTTTCCTCATTGATTAATATTATTTCGGCGTGACAGAGTATTTGATGTCAGCCATATGATAGGCAATAAATATATACAGGGTGGAAAGATAAGTCGGGCCCTGGAGGAAAACTACCTTAAATCCTTAAACAGGCTCATTTTACTTGAAGGAGACATTCTTTTATTTTTAAAAAGAAACAAAACTGCATTCAAATATTTTCTAAAACTTGCTTGCCTCGCCCGGGACTCGAACCGACAAAAAATTCAAAAAAATAAAAACTCGCAATTATAATCGATACAGTTAATGTTAATGATAACATTTCTCCAAGAAACATTAGGTCTTACACTCGTCTGTCGTACAAAATATCCATAAAATCTAATATTTAGTACTTAAGATTTTTTTAGACAAGCCAAATTGAAGAAAAAAAGAAAAATACTTTGAATGCAGTTTTGTTTCTTTTTAAAAATAAAGGAATGTCTCCTTTAAGTAAAATGAGCCAGCTTAACGATTTAAGGTAGTTTCCCTCAAGGGCCCGACTTATACAAATACAAATACAAATGCATTTATTTCATTACTTTTTACATCAGTTCTTAGGTATAATATCGTCGGTATACTTCAAAAACATGATAACTGACAAAATGATCAAAAATGAGTTGTTTATACAGTTTTGTTCACATTTTATTGTTTTAAATATATATATGACTTTTTTTTATTTATGTTTATTATTTACAAAGTTATAGAGTGTAAAAAAGTACTAACAGACAGGAAATTAAATATAGTGTACACGTAAAAAGTAATAAGGGTATTTAAAACAACATATCTCATAAAACTGGTCATGCAAAATATATAAAGTTACGTTAACATGTTTTGCCTGAATGTATCTATAATTAAGAAGCTAGTTATAGCAACTGGTAAAATATCATAACATTATTCATTATTATTTACCTGTAGGCATTTCTTTCAATACGCGATCTATTATACAACTAGATAATATTAAATTCACTTAAAACTGATTTAAGTATGCTCGGTAAACGCTAACAAAATCAGTATCATAATTTTTTGAAGTAATTTAGTTAATAAGGAGTGTATTGTCATATGTTTCTTCAAGAAAGGAGAGAAAAGTCAAAAATTTTAATATTAGAATCACTTATAACTGTTTACCTGTAAATAATTACACGTTGCATGTAATTTATTACTTTTTATTTCTACGATAGTTTTTAGAATTTGCTTATAATGCCGTGTGAACTATTATTTTTTATCACTGTCATTTTTTTTAATTATATACAATTATTTTTTATAGGATTATAAACAAATACACAAAAATCAGTCCATTTTTTATACAGGTAAAACATGATAACTAACACATGCCATGTTTTTGTCGGCAAATATTTTATATTTTTCGGTTTAAAAATATCACTTTTGTCAATTAATAGACAATTTTAATATCCAAAAATTTTAAGTGTGAAAGTAAATTTGTCAAAACGCGTCTCTAAATTCCCTTATTTGAGGATCAAACTTTCAACTCGCGTTTTCTCGAAACTATGTTTCAGGTAGTTATCATGTTTTAGAAGTATACCGACGATATATAATAGTTAGGTAGGTAATTAGTCCATCTTAGGTATATGGAGTAAGTAGGTAAGTATTTATCTAAACATTATGCAACAAATTGTGTAAGTAATGAAAAACTTATCTTTCCACCCTGTATACATTATTATACCTTCAATGAATTAAGGTGAAAAATGTATAAAATACGATGAACGATATGTCACGAGAGGGAGCCAACCGCAAGTAATGGATGGATCAACGTACATATTTAAAACGTTTTCACTGAAATATGAACCTATACGTAGTGTTTAAACACACATATGTGCGCAACGCAGTTAATATTTATTCATAATAATGTTCGTTGTACACCTGCAAATCCTGCAATCCTACCTATCTTGCACAAGTTGCACAATACCCGCCAGAATATATGACACGCTCGGCTGTACGAATAAGCTTGTGTTATTATATACTTATTGTTTCGTACATACAACAATGCACAAAGTTTCATCATAAATTTGCCAAAGCTGTGTTTTTATCAACGAACTAGAATAAATATAAATAGAAGTCAGAATAGAACGACTCCACGTGTATTCTGCCGCGAGCGATTCAGCTGTAGAGCGATACAGCTTGACTTACGGCCCAATTCGAACTTTAAGATACGTGAGTTAATAGATCAAGAAACGATATGGATTAGATGTGTCAGTAT
Organism: Cydia fagiglandana; assembly: GCF_963556715.1. Lineage (NCBI taxonomy): Eukaryota > Metazoa > Arthropoda > Insecta > Lepidoptera > Tortricidae > Cydia > Cydia fagiglandana. The sequence goes on along the minus strand of NC_085936.1, from coordinate 5,452,770 downwards.
CAAAAGTGACGATTTTGTTTGAAGAAACAAAAACACACAGAGTCACATTTGATACTGACATACATATCTAATCCATATTGTTTCTAATTTCTATATCTATTAATTGACGTAGATTAAAGTTGGAATCAGGCAGTATGTAAAATATTGTATTGCTGCGCGGTAAGGATCGCAAAGGTGAACAATTGAACATACATATGGTAAAAAGTCAAGCTGATCAACAAGTTTCAGCCTTTCTGGCTATTTATTGTATTAACCGTTTGATTTACTTTATGTAGCTTTGGTAAAGCAGGTACTTAGCTTAAGCCTTAGTTGGGACTAGATAAATTCTCGGCTAAATTACCCCGAGCAGGATTAAAAAGTACGTCTTTTTACGCCGAAGTTCGCGAGGAACGCGAAGTTTGCCTGAATCTTCGCAAGTTCAGTTTGCTGAGCCAACTTGAAATATTTATCAGCCAAATGAAAAAAAAATCGTTTTTTTACACGGGGTAATTAAGAGCTCTTGTTTAATGGATTAAATTTTACAAAGTAACGTAGAGGAACCCGTAATAAATATTTAGAAACCATAAAATTTCTACACAGTTTTACCACTGTTGTTTGTTATTTTGCCGTTACCATGAAGTATGAAGTTAGCTAGAAGCCCATAAAACGCGTGGTAAAAATTCAACTAAATTTTGTGTGATGTCATAAATGGACGACCCCTAAGCTTTTGCTTGAAGTCTGCTCTTGCTAATGTAATCTAGTTTCTGTGTGATTTTATTCATGGCATTTGCCTTTGTAAAAACGTGTAGCAATTCAATATAAAAACTAAAATTTTCCGTTTGCCCCCTCTAATGAAGAACCCTCTACTGGACCCTCTAATGGAGCTAGAACGCGACACATTTGTGCACCATGTTCGTATAATATTTATAAGATTGCGTTTTATTAAAAATCGGGGTCGCGACCCACTTTTTCTAGTCACAAAGACGATAACTCCGTTCACTGATTTGTGTTGGTAACCCCTTTCTATCCCTCCTACCCCTTTCTATCCCTTTATGGGAATAGGATAAGGACGTGTTCTTTGTGATGTGTTGGGACATTTTAATGTCAGTCTCATAAACCCTTACTGAGGTACAAATTACATGTAGCTATTTGAGACTCTTTTCATATTTCTAAGTATGGATGATCCCGCGGGAAAAAGCTAGTTAAAGTTTGTACCACATTAAATTTTCCAATTAACCTATCAGAATTCATAATAAGCATTGGAAAACAACAACTAAACTAAATTAACTAGTTCCCTTTCAATACGAAATTGAATACAAACTAGGTTATTTTCACGTCAAAACAGTTTGAATCAAATGAAAACACGCCTTTGTTCGACACGCATTGTTTCGGCAAACAATTTCATAACTACGGTTACTGGTGGGCAGATTCATGGTTTCCGAACATCTGTGGTACAGTAGTCGCGTCAGGAGCAGTATTTTGGGTTGAACTTTAAGACGAAACAGGAGCTGAGTTTTAAATATTTTAAGCAAATAAACCCGTCTCGCTAACGGAAGCGGCTCTTAAAACTAGTGCGATAAGGAAAAGGCGAAAAATCCCGCGTAAAAATCTCAAAAATCGAGGTTTTTTACTCCACTGTTTCCTCCTCCAAAACTTAACCAATCCTAACCAGACTTGAAAATCTAAATGATTATGAAGTTATCTGTATCGGACCGTTTTGTTTTTAGGGTTCCGTACCCAAAGGGTAAAACGGGACCCTATTACTAAGACTTCGCTGTCCGTCCGTCCGTCCGTCCGTCCGTCTGTCTGTCACCAGGCTGTATCTCACGAACCATGATAGCTAGACAGTTGAAATTTTCACAGATGATGTATTTCTGTTGCCGCTATAACAACAAATACTAAAAACAGAATAAAATAAAGATTTAAGTGGGGCTCCCATACAGCAAACGTGATTTTTGACCAAAGTTAAGCAACGTCGGGCGTGGTCAGTACTTGGACGGGTGACCGTTTTCTTTTTGCATTTTTTCCGTTTTTTTTTTTTGCTTTATGGTATGGAACCCTTAGTGCGCGAGTCCGACTCGCACTTGCCCGGTTTTTTTTGGCTAATTGATATCAGTTTTGAATACTACGCCTCTCATTGCGGCATAGTCAATTAGGCCATTATGGCCATTTTTGAAGGGCTGTAGATAGCGCCTTAAAAAACAAAAATATCAAAACAGCAAAACGGTCCGACACAGATATTGACAATATTAATATGTGTTTAAAAAATCATTGTTCTAGCATCAAAACCCACGGAGGAAACAGTCGAGTACGTTTGTATGGAGAAATGACGACTCCTGTTGGCTCTTAAATACTGTTTTTCTTTTGGATTTATCCGGCTCGACAGTACGAGTACAAAGGTGATAGACCAAGCCAAGAAAAGTCTGCAACGATTTTGATAGCACGCACACAATGTGAGTTTCTATTTATTTTCATGTTTTAGGTTTTTTTTATCAAGCTTTAAAATCGGAATTTTGCCGTTGCCCAGCAGAGATTACTTTGTAAGAGTCGCGATGACATCGGCGATATAATATTATGCGTCATTCATTTATACATTCGATGCAATTTATATTTGATGGCAATCCTGTCAAGTCACAGTAGTTGCAATGGACTTATACTTAGGTATATGCAACTAAAAGTCCGCTATTTGCTTGTTAACATTACGTTTAAACAAAAAAAGTAATTTCGGGTACTATGTTAAAGCAATTGCGTCAAAAATCAGTGTAGAATCGCACCCCAGTACCGGTTTACTGTAGGTGTTCCGAGGTGGGAGTCATAATTAATTTATAACTGCGGCCGCCGCCGGCCGCTATAACTTGCCCGACAATTTTCCCAATTCGGATTAGTAAGTTGCTAAGTTGAATTTACTGTGACAGTGTGGGAAATATGTACTAGGGCACTAGCGCTTGCAACTTGTGAAGTTATAACACACGGTGGGGTAATAAGATGGCTAATTAGTTTGAGAAATTTGCATGTTGATAGAATTGCATGGTACAGTCAGCAGCAGAAGTTGCTAAGCGGGCCCTGTGTTCAAAATGATCTTGACGCGACTTTGTCGTTAAGAGAATATTTATAGAATAGAATAGAATAGAAAAACGTTTATTGCAAAAACCATCTACATACAGCACCACACATATAAATTAAAAAAAAAAAAAGAGGATCTTATACACTAAACAGTTAAAACTATTAGTAGCTTAACTAACATGCAATAATAGTCGTAGTCTTGATGCTGCTATAGAGGCTACAAATGGACACCACTCAGCATATGCTCTAACATAATATATATGCTACAGCGCTGTTCTTCCGTGGAGCCCAGAGAAGAGTGTGTCAAGGTAATTTTGGACACCTCGCCCGCTTAGCAACTTCTACTGCTGACTTTACGATGAAACATATTTTACCTACACGGCGCTTAGCGGTGAAAGTTTTATTTTCAAAGTTGTATCTTGAAATAACAATACTCTTTCTGAAAAGGCCATATTGAGAGGAGAATAATATGGAAGTCAAACCGAACAACTTTAACTGTGGAACCAACCCCGATGTCGTAATTAAACTCAGAAGTTACTATTTAAATAGTGAAACTATTAGCAAATAAATGGAAATAATTGCGGTCAGTAATCATTTATTTGTACACAGATCAATTTACTACAGTGTAATAACACTTTAAACTCTGGCGTTTTGTACATTTGCTGGAACGTCAGTCTTTCCGTGACCACAGCTGGTGCAACTCAGCGGAAACGTCTGAATTTAAGGTAAAAACAATGAAATTATATCACGGTAGACCCGTTTGTGTAATTAAATATGTGTAGGTACAGCTTATAAATTATAACTATAACTTCAGTTACAATAACTCCAAATATTATATCTAAAACATGATATTTGCTTCTTTTTCAGATTTATTTACTGGCACAGAACACAGGCCTCGTGCGCCTAATCTCGCCCGTTGAGGAGTTGCGTTTGGTCCTAAATAAACTATACGGAGCTCTAAAATGCTACTATGGCTCATATTTCAGCGTGAGAAGTGACAGCGGGACCGTGCACGCTGAGAGCCAATAACAAGGAAATCGACGTTTATAGAGAAACGGTGTGCCATGTACGTATATCTTTAAGCTACCTGCAATACCTAGGCTTCTAAATAGGAAAGTAGGAAGTCAAAATTCAAAAAGGTGCCCCGTTGGGGTAGCTACTGGACTCTTGTCTACGTCGCCGCACACAGTGAACAAAAAATCATAGAAGCATACTATGGAGTGTAGACTGTAACTTTTCGTGATGAGGGGTTCGTTGGGTGAAGCGTAGAAACTCGCCGCTGGAACGCGCTGGCCGTCGTGCTGTCTCGAAGTCCGCTATACCTCCATTTACCGGAATATGTGTTGTGTGAAATAAAAACACATATATCTGAGTTTATTTACTGGAGAGTGTTCAGGCAAGTGATAGAGTTAAGCTCTCTGAGTTCTCTGAATATGCTACAAATGGCGCGGGTTTATATAGGAATGGCCGGGCGATTTGTATCTCTGAACTAGTGGGTATTATATGCAGAGTAAGTTTTATTTATTTCTGCCAATCTCGTTAATTATAAGCACGTATGAAAGGAGCACGAATCCTAGACTTATAAATAGATACAATATTAAGCACGTATGAAAGGAGCATGAATCCTAGACTTATAACTAGATATAAAACATTCCACGCAATTCATTTGACATAATATGTGAGCACAAAGTAAAACATAATATACAAAAGTAAAAATAGCAACCTAAACGTAAAGACTAATCTAACACATGCATGACCCTAATAGCTATTTACGACACATACACTGACAGTGAACAGTATATGTAGTTCTTTTGGCGTACGATTCACTTATATGGAAACATTCCATTTCTAGTTAACCGCAGCTGCACTACCGGTACTGAAAGCGTCGCTGTCATTGTCAATGTCCATAGTAAAATGAACAGTATAGTGCAGCTGTCGTTGGAAATGGACTGTCACCTATAGTTTTATTTAAGTCAATATGAGTCTTATTAAGGCCCATTTACACGATACAAGATTCTTGAACAAGAATCCGCAATAATTGTATGCAAGTTTTGCCGTGCAATAATTGAATTCAAGAATTGAATCAAAGTGTTTACACATAAGCAATAACCAAAATCTTGAATGCAATTATTGTATACAATTCTTGATGGGCAATATTCTTGACCATATTTTGTTTACACCAAAGACATTTATTGAACGGCAATAATTGCATGCAAGTCTTGACAGGTCTAAACTTCAAGTTGAATCAAGTATGATGTATTGAAGCCATATTGAAGCAAGAATTGAACCGATTTGCATTGGCAGATTTTCATTCAATATTGAATGGGTGGTAAAACTGATAAAATGAGCAAAAATTATTTTAAATTAGGTAGTTCGGAGATAATTAAATTCATAGAAATTTATAGAAGTCATCAATGTTTCTGGGACACAGAGGATAAAAATTATAAAAACTGCGAGGCTCGCGAGGCTGCCCTTGCAGATTTTGCTATAGAATTTGGGGTAGAAGGGTTTTGGTCCCAAATAAATAATGAAGAAACTTAATAGCATAAGAACGCAATATCAAGCTGAAAATAAGAAAGTGAAGGATTCAATGGGAACTGGATCTAGCAGTGCTGATGTTTTTCTCGTAACACAGTTGCTACTATAGCAGCGACTATGAACACACCTTCGCGTACGGAATCCATGTCGAAAATAAAATATGGATTGCATAGACCTAGTATTACATAGATGAGCTATACGCGTGCCTCCGTGAGGGACAAAACATACGCAAAGCGACAATATTAAAAACACGTTTTAACATTCCTGACAACAACCAAAAACAATCTACGTAATTCGGTCGGGTTATTTGTTGCCCAACATAAACCATACAAAATTTTTGGTGGGGAGCAAACAAATAGTGAGACTGTGACAAGGACAAGCGATAATACCGCTTTCTCTGCTACTCCTACTGAAATTTCCATAAGTGCATCTCGTTCGGTCGTTTGGCCCCTCCCCGTATCATCTCTATATTATTGCACCTCTATGATGGATTGGCAATTCTTGTATTCAATTAACTGCACTAGGCTTCGTTTACACGTATGCCAGTATTGAATTGAAGTTGCTACTTGAATACAAGAATGTCACGTATGTTTAGAGAGTACAAGTTTTTTGTTGCCTCAATTTTATTGTATTGAATGTTCAAGAATCTTGTATCGTGTAAATGGGCCTTTAGGTAATAAGAATCAATACATGATTGTGATTGCCACTGGAGCTACATATTTTTTTTTTTTGGCGACCTAGACTTCCTGGACTATAAATAAAACAATATGATTGGTAACTTGTGTGAATTTCCGTCAATGTCGCGTGGAGTAGCTGTGTTCACTGAAACGCGTGGGCTTATTGACTTTGATTCTTGAGTCGAAACACGAGTAGGTATAATGGATTCAAAGAATCACTGATGCATACTGAAATCTGAGATTCACTGTCTGATCTTTATTCAAAACAAAATATGGTAATACTATACTTGGTATCTCACTATACGTCGCTAGTCACACAAAAAAATATTGTTAACAATTTTGGTGACTGGCCAAACCTCAATATGGTTTTATTTTATTTTTATTTATGATTTCAAATAATCGCTGTACGATTTCGGGTTAAAACTACAAGATATGTAAGGTAAAAAACTAGAAGGTAGACCTTCTAGCGACAGAACGCAAAGCTATCGATACACTGTTTACGTGAAAGCCTCCGAAAGGGTTCTATTCCAAAATAAATCCTAGGAATGAATATAGGAATGGAATTCCTTGCCGGCGTCTATATTTCCGTGCTCTTATAACCCGGCAACCTTCAAATCAAGAGTGAACAGGCACCTTCTGGGCGAGCTCGCTCCATCGTAGGCCACGTCTACGCCTCGGCTAGTCTGTGGCCATGAGTAAACCCATGAATAATAATAAAAAAAAAAAAAATCACTTCCCAAGAGACAAATGTAAACTCAGTGCAGTTTACACTGTTGAAAGCGACATCGGTCACAAAGACCCGAGCTACATATTAAGGGCCCGGTTTCCATTATCCCTAGGGCTCCAAGGTCCTCGGAGATGTTGCGAGGAAAAACACGAAAATGGAAAATCGCCTCGCCACTCGAAATGTCCTATATCCCACACTTTGGACGACACAAGTGCTGTTTCAGAATAACAAGGGAATAGTTCCCGCACTTTGGATTTGATAGCAAAGGGTACTTTACAAATTATTATACTTGCCAGTATAAAAGGGCCGCATTTGAATATTTTTGTAAGTTTGCGGACGTAGTTATAACGATATATACCTTTGCCTTTGGTAAGTTTACTAAAACTGTTGCAAAGCGAGTGTAGATGAATGACGAATTCCAAATGATTAACGATTGTTGATCGTCTCATGCATTTTTTTACAGGTATGCTTTTGATACCGGGTTTGTATTTGTTTCTCAAAATTCCCACAAATTGTATATGTACAAAGCCAGTGACAGCAGTAGGCCAGAGGCTAATCGGACACTGAGCAAAGGATTGTCCTCGCATATTCTAGTAGAGACATGTACAGTTGTAGGTATAAGTACTTAATAGAAGTGTAGCTTAATAAAATTGCATGTACCCGCTACATACCCGTATACTCAATACTATCCCAGTACATGTCATTTTTATTTTCGACGTACGCCATTAGCAATAAAGACGACATCAGGTTGTCAACTAGCTTTCGCCAACTGGGACGTTCAAGTAGTATCTAAGTTTAGTTCTTCAAATTACCATATTTTATATCCTCACAACACGATAACAAAGACGAAGGGAGGACCGCCACGTCCATTAGTGTAACGCAATTTGTGGACATCCCTCGTGACTGCTGCGATTTTAATCGGAGCACTCGAAACACGCATGAAATTTAATGATACTTCATAACAAGCTTGGGATATGCCACAGTGGTGTAAACTCCAGTTCCGAGTACTGGGAATTTACTTTTAATGCCATTGGGACTTTAGAATTCCGATCTTGATTTGAAAATACTCGTAGCGCATTTCGTGCCCACCATTATTATTAGGATGTCCACTTATGTCCAGCGGCAGATTTCCAAAATCGAATTCAAATAATTATCGAACGCCAAGTGCGAAGCAGCGCGGAAAGTGTTTTAGAGTCGTGAGACTCGTGAGTGTTGCGGATTGATTAATGACAATGGATTGCTGACCAGCAGAGCTCCGTGGATATTGGTATTGAGTGCAAGGCGTAAGTTTTACATTAATTTTGGAATATGCGAAAAGGTAGGAGGAGGTGCACCTAGCGAAGTTAGATCATTAGAAAAAGTAATTAAAAATAAAATCAGTATTTATTTACTTTTTAAATCATATTTTGAAATTGAAATCTGTCGATGGACGTTGTCGTCGGGACAGTTGCGGATTTGATTCAGTCATATGCGTCATTGAATGTACACAATGACAAGTCATTCTAGAATAAACTGGGCTACAATTTCTAGTTAGAAACGCAAGAGTAGACGCTAATGAACGCTAATTAGCAGCTAGACTCTACTCGCAAACATGGCGTCTTAGAGTTGCGAGTTCATGGCTTTACTTTGATGTCAGTATACGGAGTATACCTCATTACAGTCCAGTATTTATGTACAATCAGCAATACTATTAGCTGAGCACGTTAGCATACAAACTTCCATGGAGGGGGGTACCATTTCCCTGCAGCTGACTGTACCATCGCCCACACTGTTAACTGACAACCATATTGTAAAGCAAGGGCGTCGCAGCCGATGGATTAGGAGTGGGAAGGTTGATATCGCTGAAGATCTAGCGGAGTGGGGGAGGCGCCTACATTGTATGTAATATTTGTATGAAATACTATCTCTATTCTCTTATTCTGTAGTACTTAATACAAATAAAATACAGAATAATAAAAAGAAGCATTTGATTCATTTATTTTTATTTCCCCGTAATCGTTATCTCATGAAAGCCTAAGCGAGTTGCTAATGGAACCCCCGGAACATAAACCGGCAAATCCATGCATAAATTCCTTTCTTTTACTACTCTTTCAATACTGCCGATGCCGTAAACCCCGCCCTTTTGCGATTGTGAGATACTTACAAAACATTATTCCCATAAAGAGAAAATGAGGCCTGCCTTCTTTTACATACAAAAGTTTTTGAGATTCTGCTTTAAATTGTTTCCTACCCAAAAATGTAACATCGAAAATATTTTATGTTGTACTTCTATATCGGTTTTACTTTATCTTTGTCTGTTTCTCATGTGTGTCACCTGATGTAATAATACCTATCTTGCACAACGAAGCGCGGAAAAATATATGACACGAATTACGGAAAGTCTGATATTTTACGCGCTTCCTTATATATTATTGTAGTTGACTACATTCAATTCACATAGCTTATGTACGGTAACAGCTAGAAATGACTCAGATGACAGTTATTCAGCGTAGGTACACAACAACTAACAAACACTGCACCTTATAAAACAAAGTCGCCTTCCGCGTCTGTCTGTGTGTTTTTACGTTCGCGATAAACTCAAAAACTACAGAACGGATATTAATGCGGTTTTAACATATCAATAGAGTGATTCTTGAGGCAGGTGTAGGTGTATTTGTTAACCCGTGCGAAGCCGGGGTAGGTCGCTAGATTTAAAATGAGTACCACAGCGTACAAGTGACCAAAAGTCTTACCGAGTGCATCACTTCAACAGGATCCAAGTTGGTTGTGATTGCTTTAGTTTTTACGGCTTCCGAGTATTTCATAAAGTTTCGTTCACCCCGAAAGCTCTGAAAGTGATAGGAACACAAGCCTATTTAAATGTAATCTGCATAATTTGGTAAAAAGGCTTTCCATTAAGCTTGTGGATAGTGCGGACTTTATTCCATTACGTTATTGTGGGTAAATCAACGCGTGCACCGTCCTGTTTGCTCTTTAATGAATAACTGGGAGACCGAGCTTTGCTCGAATAACGGGTCCATATTGGGTCGCATAATAATTGATTGTCCTAATGTAATGTTAGGCATAAAACTCATTTCGCATAGTTGTTATTGTGCTGGAAATATTAACATTTCTGAAAAATTATAACACAAACCTAACCTAACTTACCCTATTCTATACAACCTATGCAAAATATTTTAGAAAATACTTTCTGTTTCAGCTGGAGAAAAAATATGCGAAAAGAGTCTTATGCGTAAACATTACATTATGACAATCAATTATTATGCAACGAGATAGTATCCCTCGAATAACATATAAAAACTCAATAATGCGCGTTTTCCCAGAGATAAGACCTGGCCAGATCGATTTTTCGTCCCCGAAAACCCCTATATAGCAAATTTCATGGAAATCGTTAGAGCCATTTCCGAGATCCCCGAAATGTATAAGGATGTAAACAAGAATTGCCCGTTTAAAGGTTAATAGATGACACATGCGTTGCTCCGTGCATCTAGAGTAATACCTAAGTTTCTACTTACATAAATACGACGTCAAGCAACCATTATTTCATTATTAAGCAAGAACGAATGTAAACAAACGCCATTTTCCCAAAAACTCCCACTAATGTTTACAAATGCCCCCAGGCGTCATCGTTCAATAAACACAGGTAATAAATAAGGTATATCCGCGGCCGAAAAATAAAGGAAGCGAAAGAGAGGTAATCCTGCCCTCGGCGAATCAATGAGCGACCTTGGCCGGATCTTGGCACAAGTTATGTAACAGAAATACGCCTCTCTCTTACGAAAACGGGAGTTACTGCTATTATTGTTAGCCAGCGGCATTGTCCGGATACGGCATCGGAAATCGTTTGAGTAGGTATCTATTAGGAGAACCGTTGATAAGAAGTTATTATGGTCAGCCACGGTTAAAAGCATGGCTGCATGCTGATTTGTATTAGGTTAAGTTAGTAAAAATGTAATAAGTATATACAATAGTTATAGACCATATGTCTACATTCATCAGAGCTCAGAAGTAGAGGTACCTAGGTAAAGACGGGTTCTGTACAGTCAACGGTAAAAATATGGGTGTAGACAACTTACTCAAAAATATGTCCCATAGTTCTTAATTCACTGACATAAGAGTTATGGGACATATTTTTGAAATGATTTGTACAGCCATATTTTTACCGTTGACTGTACATAGTACCGCTTTAAAAGACCAAAGATACAAATGAATTGGCTAAAAACCCAGTGATTACTATTCATCTTAATACCTATGCGACATGCGTTACGATTCTACGGACGATTTTCGCTACAAAGTACAAAATACTATTACGGGTTACAGTGTACGAGTAGCTGGTCTCGGCTTTTGCCATTATCACTACACCTTATAAAATAAAGTCCCCCGCCGCGCCGCGTCTGTCTGTTTGTGTGTATGTATGATCGCGTAAAACTCGAAAATAGCTGAACAGGGCTATAACCGCGAAAATCGAAGTTCGCAAATTGCGGGGATTTTTCTCTGTCACTCCAAGTACGCCTTCGTTGGAGTAAAAGAGAAAGATCCACGCAATTTGCGAATTTCGGTTTTCGCGGTAGCCGCTCAGATTTACATGCGGTTTTCACCTATCAATAGAGTTATTCTTGAAGAAGGTTTAGATGTAAAATTTGTTAAGGTTTTGTGTAACCCGTGCGAAGCCGGGGCGGGTCGCTAGAGTCCATTAAAATATGAATATTTGAGCCTTAACACCGTAATGAAAAGTAGAACAATGCCCGTTGATAATGGGAGATGGGAGTAATTTCGTCGGCGCCCATCGGAACTGCACTAAACAGGACGGCTCCCTTAATTACCAGAGCTAATCTGCCTGATCAACGCCTTGAGCAAATAATATGGAGGCCACTAGGGGTATTACTGCGTTCTGCCGCCAGAGTGCAGCACTAATTGTTTAGTAAACTGTCGTAAATAGCTATTAGGGTTCATGCATGTGTTAAATTAGTCTTTACGTTTAGGTTACTATTTTTACTTTTGTATATCATGTTTTACTTTGTGCTCACATATTATGTCAAATGAATTGCGTGGAATGTTTTATATCTAGTTATAAGTCTAGGATTCATGCTCCTTTCATACGTGCTTAATATTGTATCTATTTATAAGTCTAGGATTCGTGCTCCTTTCATACGTGCTTATAATTAACGAGATTGACAGAAATAAATAAAACTCACTCTGCATATAATGCCCACTAGTTCAGAGATACAAATCGCCCGGCCATTCCTATATAAACCCGCGCCATTTGTAGCATATTCAGAGAACTCAGAGAGCTTAACTCTATCACTTGCCTGAACACTCTCCAGTAAATAAACTCAGATATATGTGTTTTTATTTCACACAACACATATTCCGGTAAATGGAGGTATAGCGGACTTCGAGACAGCACGACGGCCAGCGCGTTCCAGCGGCGAGTTTCTACGCTTCACCCAACGAACCCCTCATCACGAAAAGTTACAGTCTACACTCCACAGTTTGGTCCTTTTGAAGCCGGATGAAGATAGAAAAACGTACGCGCTGAGTTTCAAGCGACATAGCTTAATTCAGAATCAAGAAAGAAACACGTACGCGCTGAGTTTCAAGCGACATTGCTTAACTCAGACGGCAAGAAAGAAACAAGTACGCGCTGAGTTTTAAGCGACATTGCTTGACTCAGACGGCAAGACTGAATAAAGAACGCGCTGGGCCTAGAGGTTCGCTTCGGTTCAGACCCAACCCCAATACCTTTCCGTAACCCATTTACCGGCTTGCCGGTCGGACCGTGCAGCGTCGTAGGTCGTCCTCCGCTCACGAGTCCTGGCAACTTTCGTTGCATGTGTCACATGGTTGATACCCACACACTGCTTTCGAACGTTCTAGGCATAGCACTTTGCCATTGCGGGAGATTCAGTGCCACGAGGGATCCACGCTACGCTTAGGGCACTGACGTTGCGCTCAGTAACGGTCAGTCATAGGTATAGGCAGGTCAAGTTAGGGACCCCCGCGTGTGTTAAGTGAAGTGAAGTGGTTCCAGCCAGAAAGATGTCCGAAAAGGAAGCAAGGAGCCTACGACCACGCACCAAGGGCCCGCCTGCGCCCGCAGCCAACATGGACACCCCTACCCCCTCGTCCGGTAAGACTACGTCCGGCGAGACAAGTACGTGGAGCAAGGGCACCAGTGGCAACCCGAATACTACCGGTGGAAACGAGTCGGTACACTCGGAAACGTTAGATGCCACGGTAGTAAATCGTAGTAGATTAGGTACGCTAGTGAATAAAGACATCGATGCGCCGCCATCGCCGTCGCGGGCGCCGTCTAATCGCGATTCGCATAGGAGTCGCAAATCGGTTAGGGAACGCGATAATCAATTGGCCGTGCTAATGGCCGAGCTCGAGGTTCGTAAAGCCCGTCTAGCCGTTGCTAAGACAGAGTCCGACACTGCAAATGTACGGCTGCAGATTGCGCAATTGAAGGCGCAGTCTGTCGGCAGCAGTGACGCGACCGTCGAAGCTACTAAGACAAAGTCCGACACTGCAAATTTACGGCTGCAGGTTGCGCAACTGAAGGCGCAGTCTGTCGGCAGCAGTGACGCGACCGTCGAAGAACGGACTAGAAGTTGGGTAGAACGACAAGCTAGGTTACAGCACGAGATCGCAAAGGAAAACGTTAAAATCCCGCCGCCGAAAGAGACCGCGCAAACGCAACCGCCGCCGCGTGCAACCGTCGATCGGGCTAGCAGACCACCCCCGCGCATTGTAGAGGTACCGCACGGTACCTACGCGCCAATGTACCATAAACCGCCGGAATTGCCTACATTCGGCGGAGATATCACCGAGTGGATATCATTTAGGGCAGAGTTCGAAGATACGTCGCCCATGTTTAGTGCCGTCAATAACGTCAGTCGGATTAGGCGCGCACTTAAGGGCGAAGCTCGGACGGCCGTAAAATCAATAATGTACACGGTTCAGGATCCGTACGAGATAATGGAAGCGCTGGAACGGCAGTTCGGCGACCCTGAGGAGATTGTTCTTACGGAAATTCATAACGTTAAACGCATGCCGCGTTTATCCGAAGACAATTCTAATATAACCTCATTCGCCGCGCATGTAGCGAATGCCGTCGCCACCATTAGATCCTTGCGTCAAGAGAAATACTTGCACGCGCCTGAGCTCGTGAATAAAATCGTGGATAAGTTGAATCTGATAGTGCGCTATGAATGGGCCAAATACAGGCAGTCTAACGTAGAATCACCCGGGTTAGTTGCGATTTCCGAGTTTCTTAACGAAATTAGCACTGCGGCCAAGCGCATAAACCGACATAAGCCGTCTAACAGGTCACGGAATGCAGTGAACGCGGTTTCCTCTGTGCGCGAACCGAGCAGATCGAGCCAAGCTCTCTCTGGGTCACGCGCCCCCGCGTTCTACCGTGACACGTCTGACGAATCACGGAGTGCAGTGAGTGCGGTTTCCTCTGTGCGCGAACCTAGAAGATCGAGCCAAGCTCTCTCTGGGTCTCGCGCCCCCGCATTCTACCGTGATGCGTCTAGTAGATCGCGAAGTGAACGAAGCGCGGTTTCCTCTGTGCGCGAGCCCAGTCGATCGAGCAGCGCTCTCACTGGGTCCCGCGCCCCCGCGTCCTTTCGCGACTATAGTTCGGATTCGGAGTCAGATTCCCGCGAATCATACACACGTGATACGAGAAATAGATCGCGTTCTAATAAATCGACTATAGCTCAAGTAAAGCACCGCGATGGTAATTTAAAGAAAAAGCCAGCGTCAACCAGAGCTCAGCCCAGGCAGCAGACATCGTCTGTCTCTGTCTCGCGCGATGCGTGCGCCATATGTAAGAACGGCAAAGAACACAAAGTTAGTGAGTGTTCGAAATTTCTAGCCGCGACTATATCTGAGCGATGGGACTTGGCAAAGGGTGCTGGATTGTGCTGTAGATGTTTAGGCGCGAGTCACCCTAAGCCTTATGGGTGCCAATATATCGCGTGTGGCATGAATCAGTGCGAAGCCGGACATAATAAACTATTACACGGTCGAAACGCGGCCGCGTCCGCGAGCGGTAATAGAGTCCCGGCAGCACCTGCAGTACTCAATGTTAGACTGCCGCAGACGTGTCACAAAGTCATGCCTGTAGAGGTGTCGGAACCGTTAGGTACCGTCCAAACCCTCGCGCCACTTGACGAAAGCGCGACAATGACTTTGACGCTACACGAAACTGCGCACAGAATCGCGCCCGCGGTACAATTGGTTGGGCACGCAAAGTCTAATACCGCGGACGACGAGGCCTTACAACTTGTGAAACGGCATTCTGAGGTAGAATCATTAGGCGTTTCGCAAAAGTTGCCTCGGGTCGACCCCGACCAACGTGCGCTAGATTTACTAGAAGCCACCTGCGAAAAGATACCGGGGGAGCAAAGGTATCGCTCGGGCTTACTTTGGCGGTCAAATGACGAGAAACTCCCCAATAACCAAGCGCAAGCATTGCAACGGCCGTACAGTCTAGAACGAAAGCTAGACCACGATGCGAAACTTAAAGCCGAATATGCAAAGTGTATGTTGCTTGACAAAGGTTACGCGGAGAAAATAGACTCGCCACCGCCCCCCGAGGCACCCCGGACGTGGCCTCTGGCGCATTTCCCAACTTTTCACCCGCAACGCGGCAAAATGCGATTAGTTTGGGACACGGCCGCCACAGCTTGCGAACGTTCGCTTAACAGCGCGCTGTTGGCTGGCCCCGACCTGTTAAAGTCACTTTTTGGCGTATTAATGCGCTTCCGCGAAAGTAAAATCGCGGTGTTAGCCGACGTCAAACAGATGTTTTTACAGATCGAAATAATAGAGCAAGATCGCGATATGTTGCGTTTCGTTTGGCGGACAGGGATCGATTGGGACAGGCCTATATCCGTCTCACTCGCACCCGCGTGGCGATCGTTCATTGATAGTGTACGGTTAGTTCGCGCCACCGCTGGTAGTCTGGTTGCCGCCGAGGTTTTCAAAGCCGTATTGCTCGCTAAGAAAACGTAAAGAAACTGCATGAAGGTGACGTAGTAACGAGGAACGTGGCCCAGAGGCGTAATCGCCCAGCTATATCCTGGCCTGGATGGCCATTGTTCGCACACGCGCAGGTGACGTCCGCCGCCCAGTTTCTAGACTCATCCCCATTTACTCCGCGCATGAAGACGGTGTTAACACACGTGGGGGAGACTGTCGTAAATAGCTATTAGGGTTCATGCATGTGTTAAATTAGTCTTTACGTTTAGGTTACTATTTTTACTTTTGTATATCATGTTTTACTTTGTGCTCACATATTATGTCAAATGAATTGCGTGGAATGTTTTATATCTAGTTATAAGTCTAGGATTCATGCTCCTTTCATACGTGCTTAATATTGTATCTATTTATAAGTCTAGGATTCGTGCTCCTTTCATACGTGCTTATAATTAACGAGATTGACAGAAATAAATAAAACTCACTCTGCATATAATGCCCACTAGTTCAGAGATACAAATCGCCCGGCCATTCCTATATAAACCCGCGCCATTTGTAGCATATTCAGAGAACTCAGAGAGCTTAACTCTATCACTTGCCTGAACACTCTCCAGTAAATAAACTCAGATATATGTGTTTTTATTTCACACAACACATATTCCGGTAAATGGAGGTATAGCGGACTTCGAGACAGCACGACGGCCAGCGCGTTCCAGCGGCGAGTTTCTACGCTTCACCCAACGAACCCCTCATCACGAAAAGTTACAGTCTACACTCCACAGTAAACCATAGAGTAACATACAATATATTATAGCCTTAGACAGTTTTTTGACAAGTTATCACTAGCACTATTGAAGCACCAAGGCGGTTTGTTTACAGCTGGCCTGCCGCGAAACGCAAATGTCGAAATTTCTTTATCTGCCTCTCTATCGATTGAATAAGCAAAAGTGATAGAGGCAGAAACCGAACTTTCGGTTGTCGTGTTTCACGGTAGGCCATGTGATTGACGCATGATGTCATTGATGTCAATGAGGTTTGATTACTGTATGTGCTAGTGGTGCCACCTAGGCAGAGCTTTGCCTGATATTCCCTATTCGAACGTACATTTTGGTATCTAAATGATGTCTATGATTGTTAATTTTGTTTGTACCTATAACAGTAAGCTCGCTTTGTCTCCACGTCCTTTCTTTCCTTTCCTTCAAGTGAAGAATGTTATTACTATACTCCGACGAATTTCCTCGCTGATTCTGCCTTTTCATGTAACTCTCGAAGAAACGAGATTTATTGGAATTTCCAATCAAATACCTGGATTTTAATATTCTCTGCGATATTCGCGATGGATACTTATTTCAGTCACGAGCAAGACTGATTTTGCAGGAATTTTATGTGATAGAGTTGATAGACCATTTGAAAAGAGCGTCTTGATGAGCTGTCTGGCGGCTTATTCCTGACAGCAACGTCAGTCTACTAACTAGAGAAAACTACTCAATGATTGGGACTATTTGGGACAGAAATATTTAGCAGGAAGGTACCTGTGAAAACGGCTACATTCATGAACTTACATAGTAAACGTAACTTGCAAATCTTGGTTATTTAATAGAGTATAATTGTTAAAAAGTACGGAAATAATGAATCCTCTAGACCGAGTTTAGAGCAATATTATTTCATGCAACCGATGATGCCAAAAATGCGGGAGTGCGCGGGACGAGGTGAGCGAAGTCCCGTGCCGTGATTGGTCCGTTCAAAGACACTTTCGACTCGAACATGGAGTAAAATTACCGTATGCGTGGCAGAGGGGGTAGCGCGACTATGCTACGTCTGGAGGATGTTTTGTCTGTGCCTACAACATATCTTGACCAGTGAAGCGCGAAGATATGTGACCTGACCCTATGTGCAGAACTGTTATAAGTAATAAGAACACTAACAAAACCATTACTAATAAACTTTTAATGTTATTATTCAACGCTTTGCAGTCTTTATTACTTATAAACATTTATTACCTAAAGCAGGTACACATTATATTAAATATATTTAATTAAATCACATCAAGGCGGAGAATCAACATCAAGAGAAAGTTTTAATTAAATTACATTTGGAGTCTTTTGTTTACCACGTGCATACAAGTACGAATGTATCTCTATGTGTGTATGTATGTATGAATGTGGTTCTCGTATGTGTTTTACAATGTTCCACAAATACGGTACTGGCTCAAAATATATGTATCTATAGACCTATAGAAGGTTTGCTGTGAATACATTATGTCGGTATTTGACTTTACCAATAGCGCGTGTGTTAAAAATACTTTATACGGATTTCCTGTTTCATATACCGAGTCAGGCATGGCTCACTCCGCGATTTCATCGCTTTGCTACAGGTAGCTAAAAGTACATCCGTTCGACCCCAATTTTGGGGTTTGTCATAAGCTGTCGCCATCTAGCGGCCATATCTGTGCTGATCGTGACAGACGCGTTTTGTTAGAGAGTGAGCCTTCTGTACCTAGTACTATTATTTATTCTGTGACCGAGTCACATAGACTGTGCAACGTTAAATGGAAAATCGATTTTACTATTCATGCAAAACTAATTATGTACTACATCGTTTTAAAATTAGGTGATAGAGTTATTTATCTGAGACTTGATTTATTTGTAAGCAGTGGTGCGTCTAACCATCCGGACTGATGGTTATTAATTATTTAATTTGAAAACGAATGTACAGTCAGCTGCAATAATATTCTTCGAAGGCAGCAAAGATATGGGACACGCTCTTGTGGCTCTACAAATAAGATCGTGTCAGATATTTTTGCGGCCTTCGTTGTGTACCTAACATATTATTATTGCTGGTGACTGTACTTAACCATTATGCTGTCATGTTTAACTAACAGCACATCATTTTATTTGGTTACCTATAAATATAGATACCCGATATTGAATTATCTGAGCTGACGTCAGTGAAAAATAGCTAACTATACCTACAACTAATTCAAGATGAAGCCATATTTTCAAGTCAGGCAAAACCTAAGCTAATAAACAATGTAATGCTTCTTTTTTAGGGTTTCGTACAAAATCTCAAGGTTTCGTGTACCTAACTGACTTGGCGTGGCGGGAATTTATCAACTTAAAGGCGGTTAAAAGAGTCTACACAAGGAGCATTGCAACGGCTGTCCCATACAAACGCATTTTATTTAATACTACAACTTTTTCTTCGGCGTTTAAACCCGACGGTTATTTTTCTGTGCATATTTCAGACCTATTGTCACAAAAAAAGAAACTCCTATACCTACATACCTATCTTCAGAAAATTCGCGTTTGTACGGGACAAACGGTGGACAATTTCGTGGAATCCTCCATAAAACATGAAATAAGTAACAAACAAGTTAGAAAAACTGTAATCAGACTATTTTTTTGCTGTGTGAATCTTAATCGGTTTCAGCTAATACGACGATACTGTGAAATACATGCGCTGCTAAAATAACCTTTCCCATAATAAATAATAATAATCAACAGGGGTACCTCGTGCAAAAACGGTTGGAGCTCTTACTTCAAAAGATTTTATAAAAAACTAAAATATTTGCGAGAATTCTGCTTTAAGTAAATATAAAAATGTCGAACGCGTAGCCAGACAAATTACTGCACACTCCCAAGTGCCGGGGTTTGAAAATAATTAAAAACAACCCGCCATGGAAAGTGTAAAGCATTTTTAACATAAAGGCTGTGGCATACCACAGGCAGACACAATGAGAACCAAAAAGACCAAGAATAGAATTCCCTTCAACGACTCCAACAACCTTCAAGTGCAAGTGTTATTTCTTCGTCATAATTTCATAGCAGTTTGACGTTTAAAATAACACATGCACTCCGCGTGCTATCAAATCGTTGCAGACTTGTCTTGTTCTGACTCTAGGAGTTAGGTATTTTTGCGTAATAGAAATTCGGAGATAACGCATTGTTGTTTAGTTACAAGTTGAATTAAATTATAAATGAATTCTTGCTGAATGGATTCATAATGTGCCCATGCAATTTTGCAGCGTTCTGTACATTTTATAGCCTTTTGTAGGCATTATGCATGCATACTAAGAGCGGAACCCTCGATTCTTCAATGCGTCTAATATGATTTTGTTAAGGTACCTGCGCCAAAGAGGGCCGGGCCCATCGTTTTTTTCTTTCTTATATTTAAGATGAACTTGCAGTTTTGTCTAGCTGCTATCTAGATGGACTAGCTGGTATTTGAATTTTTGAAAGTTGGCAAGCTTAAGGTTCTTAAGGGCCTTCATTGGCGCAGGTACTTTATGTACTTAGAACTCAGCAAAAACAGCACAGCGAGACAACCGCATTTAGTGTGCTCCAGGCTTTAGCTTTACACCATTCCATATAGTAATGAACGACCTAAATTATACATATAGTTGAACAAGTCTACCTACACTGAGACACAAAGGTAAGGTCACCCTCGAAATGTACATGAAATTCATACCCTTTTCATATCTTCATGAATACGTTATAGGCTCAGAATATGTAATAAACTGACATGATACATATAATTGACGTATTAAAGGTAAATAATATTATTACAATACTAAAGTGCAAACGATATCAAAGGGCTTTTGTTTATTACCTATTTATTAGAGCCATTATATTTGTAAATTGGATGTAAGTATTATGTTTTAATTAGCAATTGGAGCCTAAATTAAATAATGGAAGCAGATTTCGAGAATTTATGTATAAGCTGGGATAATTATTGTATTAAAGTGCTGTAATGATTTTGCGAAATAATAAATACTAGTTTTATTATTTATTACGTATTTCTTATAATACTTAGAAGTAGCAATAGCACCTCAAAGGTTCTCAAAGTGAACTAATGAGCAGGGACATTTTAGGACAAACAAAATGTCAAAGAATGTGACATTCGTGACATTGACTTGTTAATGTCACTGTGGCAAAGATCGCATTGTAGTTAGTTGTTGGAATGAGAAATGAATACGCAGTGGCGGCGCGTCCATAAAAGCCGATTCCCACCGGCTTGTCTGTTTTTGGACGTGTGAGTAGAGTTGTAAAGGAAATCTGTAAGCCAAAGTAGGCGGCTTGCCTATGGACATGTTTGACGCGCCGCCACTGTTAAGTATTATCCTCGCACCGACGCATTCTCATTTAAAATAAACTAAGGGATATGCTATTGCTTTGCAAAAATTAAAAGAAACTCAACATTTTAAAAACAAAAACCGTGAGAAGAAGTTATGAAATTTTACTCTCTACTAAATAAAAACCGGCCAAGTGCGAGTCGGACTCGCGCACGAAGGGTTCCGTACCAATAAGCTAAAAAGGGCAAAAAATCACGTTTGTTGTATGGGAGCCCCACTTAAATATTAATTTTATTCTACTTTTAGTATTTGTTGTTATAGCGGCAACAGAAATACATCATCTGTGAACATTTCAACTGTCTAGCTATAGCTATCACGGTTCATAAGATACAGCTTGGTGAAAGACGGACAGATAGACAGACAGACGGACAGCGGAGTCTTAGTAATAGGGTCCCGTTTTTACCCTTTAGGTAGGTACGGAACCCTAAAAAGCGATAACTACTTGTATTACTACTTATACGAGCAGTGTCGAAAATATTAACAAGCGGTCTTCGTGCTAAAAGTGAAGGAACAATTATCGTTGCCCTAGAATTTTTTAATTACGAAAAGACAACGAATCACTTTCGCATGGCGCTGTCGTGCTAGCCGCCAATTATCCGTGTTACTGTTACTATTAGACATTTTCACACAGTACCGTTATTCAACAGCATTTTAACTTTATAATAGTATCTTTAAAAACGCCGTCCTGTTGGTCATCCTAAATACCGTTGGGCAGATAGAGTGGAGGCAGATCTCCGTGAGCTCGGCGTCGCGTCGGCGAAAGCTGGCGGGATACCGCTCTGGACCGATCAAAGTGGCGTGCTCCTGTGTTGGAGGCCAAAACTCATTTTGGGTCATCGCGCCAACCAAGTAAGTTAAAACGCACATTTGACATCCCAGTAGTTACACGCGTCCATAGGCTAGCATTAGGTTTCCATTAGATGGGTCAAGTTCTTGTTTTCTATCGCCGTCGTATACAACAAATCTGTTGCATCAAAAACAAAGAAAGATTTTTCATAAATTAACTAAACCTTCTAGAAGGTTAAGTATACAAGAATAAATACATAATATATCTACACAGATAACTATGTGCTTAAATATAACGTCTTCAACTACATCATCACTTAGCTGTGCTGTACAAAATAATTTCTGCAGAATTTTATATTCGCTTACCCGCACTGTTTATACCTGACACAACTTAAAAAACGATAAATATTTCGGATATTGGCGATTCTGGAATGAAATTCCTTGTAAATGCGACAAGAATTGCATAATAAATATGCAAGATATGAGAAGTATTCGAACCCGTCCACCCGCCGGGTGCACATGCATCGAAAAACGTCGCCAATTTGATATTATATTTGGTGCTGCTATAAAAATGTATTGTGGGTTCATGTCATGCAACAATCGGGCGATTGTGGCAGTAAAATAACTGTTATACGAATAGTACAATAATTATAAGAGGAATGTACGAGTTGACTTTATTATTCCTATGTGGATATAACAAGTATACCGTGGGTTAATGATATGACCTTATTACGGTCGCAATACTCATGACATCTTTTGTCATCGGTATCAAAAAAATTGCTCCATTCATCGTTCTTGCTTCGGTGGTCTGACCTGTCCTATATTTGACGTTTGCATTTTTGAACATAAAAATTTTTTGAAGTAATTTTGAACCGAAACCAGATATAATCGATACCAAAAGCTAGTTCCAGCTTTTGACAATATTATATTTTTCTTCACACTTGCTCGTAAAAGGTGTTATATACACGTAAGCGATGTGGTCCGTAAATCTTAAATTTCAATCTAGAACTGTACTGTAATGTGCGTACGAAATTAGGCAGAAGTTACGAACTCGTGTTAATTAAGCCATCGCCTTGGTTTCGAGCTTCAGTTCACACTCGTTCGTGAATTCTTGTTTATCGCCTTTAATATAATACACAATTTAAGGTATTATTACAATGATTCCATGCAAACCTAACAACAGTGCAGTGCAGAATCACGCGCGATCGTGTTGCGAAACCGCTAGGCATAGATCTTAGTAACAATCGTAGTTAATAACCGTGGAGTCGCTCCCGTTCTCATCCATCACACTGGAAAAAATGTACAAAACAGAAACGTCTTATGCGTCTACACCTCCCATAGCTTTTAGGCCGTTTATATCCCGCAAGATTAATTAACTTAAGGTAAAATAAAGGCGTAAGACAGCATTAAGTAAATATGCAGTCAAGTCGTTTTTGAATCGAGAGTTTGGTGTGCCGTTGTTGCGAGGTTCCGATAATAGTTTTTGCTTAACTATATGCGCTAAAGCTAAATGCTGACTATTATATGACGGTATATTGTAAATGTTGCGGTTATTTGCGGGATTAACGTAACTAAACTGAATGCTAATGGCACAGAGCGAGCGAAATACGCTTCAATTTTTGAATTGAACGCAACAAAAATCCGTATACCTACTCTGACTGATGGGAGCGCAACTCTGTATATTTATAAGCATCGTGTTTCTCTAATCTTGTTAGTTTTTGAATCACTTTGGCGGTGTTTGATTACAATTCAATAACCTCTATAAACTAACGTAAATATAGTTTGATCATGAAGGAAAACATCGTGAGGAAACCGGACTAATCCCAATAAAGGCTAGTTTACCCTCTGGGTTGAAAGGTCATATGGCAGTTGCTTTCGTAAAAACTAGTGCCTACGTCAAATCATGGGATTAGTTGTCAAGCGGACCCCAGGCTCTCATGAGCCGTGGCGAAATGCCGGGATAACGCGAGGAAGAAGGAGTTTGATCATGAAGTGGGAAGGTGGAAAGTTATTACCATAACTTGTTAACGACAACTATTCATTATCGAAATCTCCTATTTCCACTCTACGGGCTCCAATCGCACTGTCAAAATTTGTAGAAAAATGACCCAAAAGGCGACGGCAAGATTGCCAAGTCATATAACCCTGCCCTCGCTGGGCCCATTCATTACAGTGCGCGATAAAGCTGCGAAAATTTATGACCTCGGAATTGGTTTATTGGAGCGGTGACGCGCGAGTGACGTCTCGTTGCGTTGATCAATGGGCTGGCTCTTTCCGGAGCCCTTATTCACAATGGATGAGTATAGTTTGAATCTAAATATAGTTTGGCAAGTCGACATGTCAGTAAGAAAAATTTGAAAAATGTAGGCGTGAGAGGTCGATCTTCCGTACAAAATATTTATTGTGAGCCTATTAATTGGTTTATTGGAGCGGTGACGCGTGAGTGACGTCTCGTTGCGTTGATCAATGCGCTGGCTCTTTCCGAGGCCCTTATTCACAATGGATGAGTATAGTTTGAATCTAAATATAGTATGGCAAGTCGACATGTCAGTAGAAAATTGTGACAAATGTAGGCATGAGAGGTCGATCTTCCGTACAAAATATTTATTGTGAGCCCATTAATTGGTTTATTGGAGCGGTGACGCGCGAGTGACGTCTCGTTGCGTTGATCAATGGGCTGGCTCTTTCCGGAGGCCTTATTTACAATGGATGAGTATAGTTTGAATCTAAATATAGTTTGGCAAGTCGACATGTCAGTAAGAAAAAAATTGAAAAATGTAGGCGTGAGAGGTCGATCTTCCGTACAAAATATTTATTATGAGCAAATTAATTGGTTTATTGGAGCGGGGACGCCCGAGTGACATCTCGTTGCGTTGATCAATGGGCCGGCTCTTTCCGGAGCCCTTATTCACAACGGATGAGTAGAGTTTGGATCTATAAATACAGTTGTTAGACTTGTTAGGCAAGTCCTTTTAAACTTTCGAGTCAGACGTGTGTCGGAACGGAAGAAAAGGCGCAGCATTTTTTATTAAACTACATATTGTGGTGCCTGGTACGGATGTTTGTAAATTTTAGTAAGTAAATAACAACTTTCTCGAAATAATCTCGAACGATGTTGCCAAAGTACGTCAAAATATTTTAAAATGACTGCTTTAAGGCGAGGTATGCCCGAGGAAAATTTTCAGATTCTGTCAAATTACCCCATTTCACACACAAGCACACTTCACGCACACTACCTCACTTTACTGGGACAGGTCAGTGACCCATCCTGTTTTTTTTTTAAGATGCAAATGAGAGTATTTTGAGTTTCGTGTTAACCACTGGCCTCCTTTGAGGAAAATAAACTCTACAAAAGTTCCATTAAAAGAAGGAAGAGACTTATTAAGTCTTAAACATATCGATGCGTGTACAGTCGCCATCAGATATATCGAAGCGGCCAAGGTGTTCACAATATCTGAACACGCACTCTAACGCCTTGATAATAGAGGCGTTTTCAGATATTTGTAAGCACCTTGACCGCTCCGATATATCTGATGGCGACTGTACAATACAGACATGAATTAAAAACAACACCGGCCTTTTCCATTTTACAAACTATTTGTGTGCTCAAATTATATCAGGAGCGTGTC
Source organism: Cydia fagiglandana (assembly GCF_963556715.1). NCBI lineage: Eukaryota > Metazoa > Arthropoda > Insecta > Lepidoptera > Tortricidae > Cydia > Cydia fagiglandana. Next base: position 5,427,246 of record NC_085936.1, on the reverse strand, counting down.
ACGTGAGTAGCCAACTGCATAGGCAGCTGGCAATGATTGCCAATAAACTGCGTTTGAATTTTATTGTCATTCATGTGTCTATTTTGTCCGCGTTTCAAGACTTCGTTAGCATTTTTAGTTGCACATCGATTCGCCAAATGGTTTAATTGATAGATTTCAGTGTCGTTTTTCTTCGATTGACGTTATGAGTTATTTATTTTCAAAGGACTACAAAGAACAAGCTTAATATTAGCGAATAATGTCACTGCTATAGTCAGTTTTTTTGTAGCATTAGAAAAAGGTAAATAATCTTGACGTGTTTTTGTATTGAAAAACACTTTTGAAAAATAAATCACGGCAAATATGTAACAATTATGAATCATATATGATTATTTTATGTTCTTTTGCTTTCATAAGTAAGTTACTGATTTTTAAAAAGCGTTATTCAATTAAAAGACACGTCAATATCGCGTAGTATTTTTCTAATGCTAAAAAACGAACTATAGACAGGAGACCCATGCTGTGTAGCGTGCAACGTCATGGTATCATGTTTGTCGCTATAATTAGGATAAGTACCTAATGCAGGCCCTTAGCTACATATGTGCAAGCTGTGGTAAATTTCCGAAAAGTTTGAAAAGTTCTCGCATAATTCCAGAGTTTCATAAGTAACAAAGAAAGTTTCCACTTTAAAAATGGAAATTTCATTCCACTTTCAAAATGTGCGAAATTTCCTAAATTATTTCATGCCCAAATTTCGTAATATTGGAAACATTTTAAGAACAGAATAGACTCACTCCGCACTTCGTATTTTATAATAGATGTTTTTTTTTCTAAATTTGGGATTAATTGTAAACTGAAACTGAAAACAAAAAAAAATCATAAAATAAATTGATTTGTTCCCTAGTTGGAAAGATAATGAACCAAAAAATACAAATAGACAGTTAACCTGAGAAATATTTTTCCGTTTGTTACCAATTAGGCATCGTTAAAATTTGTAGAAACCGGTACCCCGATATCTATCTCACGGATGGGTAAAGGTTAACGCATACTTATTAACAACTCGAAAGTTTACCAGAGAGGAGACACTGTTTTATGAACAGTAAATCGAATAGCACTGGAAGATTGCGGGTGCTTAAAAACCATGTCGCAAATTTTTATATGCTAGTGTATATAGTATTATATTTATAATATAAATACTTAGCAGGTTAAAATCGATGATAGCAGTAGGACACCTTACCTGAAAAGAGACAAAATAATAGTTAGATTACAACCGAATATTTATCCTTAAATCCTAACCGATACCAAAAAGCCCTGCTGCAACAGAGCTGGTGCGTTCTACTACCGTACTTGCCTTGTCGCATAAGGACAATCTCTTACATACGTAGATGTAACGTGGTATGGTGCGTATGACATACAGATTGTGCAAGTTGGAAAAGTTGGAAATGTTTTCGGAAATTTCAGGGTAATCTTATAGGAAACTAATTTTGGAAACGGAAAATATCGATTCCCATACAAAAGCATAAAATGTGGAAATTTCACAATTTTGGAAACTTTCCGACGGCGCATCAGTAATAGGTAAGGTTAAGTGTTCCTTAACCGTTACCGTAAGCAACACGTGCCTACCCCCCTTCATCATGGAATCAAATTTCCAATTTACCGAGCCTCCAGTCAAATCGTAAATGCGGTCGTAAAAATGTTAATACCTGAATTTGCGACAAATACCATCTCAGTTTTTTATTGCGGGGAGTATGTGCCTATACATCCACGCAATGCCAATTTTCCATTTATGTATGTTGAAGATGAATGTTTTTGGTAGTTTTTTTCCACAGTAGTGCAATGGCACTAGCATCGGATAATGTCATATATTAGGTACGTCATATGATGGTAGCGTTGTATGGCCGTAAAAATTCTTAAAGTGGTAAGAATTTTTAAGATTTTTTTTTTTGTGTGTCTTTAGTGAAAGTAAACGTGTACATTTCTACCACTTGACAACACGGCAATAATTAAGAGGTTATTAAAAAAAATAGGTACACAAAAAGGTACTAAGGTAAAGGAAATCCAACCGTAGCTGAGTTGTATTTGTATCTACCTCCGCATTAGGATTGGATTTTTTATTGTTTCCCAAAAAATGACATTATTTATTTAAATTTTATTGCACAAGTAAAAAAACAGTACATATGGCGGACTAAAACGTAGTGTTCCCCTGTAGAGCTCCAATCATAACCATGCACCATGAGTCATGCATGATATTTCGTTTTTTTTTTTCACCCCTAATAAAAGAAAACCGGGCAAGTGCGAGTCGGACTCGCGCACGAAAGGTTCCGTACCACAATGCAAAAAAGAAACAAAAAAAAGCAAAAAAAAAACGGTCACCCATCCAAGTACTGACCTCTCCCGACGTTGCTTAACTTTGGTCAAAAATCACGTTTGTTGTATGGGAGCCCCATTTAAATCTTTATTTTATTCTGTTTTTAGTATTTGTTGTTATAGCGGCAACAGAAATACATCATCTGTGAAAATTTCAACTCTCTAGCTATCACGGTTCGTGAGATACAGCCTGGTGACAGACGGACGGACGGACGGACGGACGGACGGACGGACGGACAGCGAAGTCTTAGTAATAGGGTCCCGTTTTACCCTTTGGGTACGGAACCCTAAAAAAACAAACTGAAGTTCTAAAACACAAACTATTCAGCTGGATAAGTATCTCAAAGTCAAAAAGTCAAAGCTATCGGCGAAATCACTTCACTGTAATTTTACGACTAATATAAAACCGTTTTGGCTGGATTGGATTTAGATTTTGGGTTTGAACTTAATCTACGCATGGTTAACTTTGTAAAGTAAGCTCTTTTTGGGTTTACTGCCCAGATTGTAATTCAAGCCATTTTCAAGTTTTGTTCAATGTGTATCTAAATAGGATGAACGTTCAATGTAGGTAACCCTTACATTATATATCTATGGTATAAAGAAGTTTCTCCATAATTCCGAATATTTTAAGGCTTTTAAGCCATGAAATTAAATAATACGATTTTTTTTCCATAGCATGCATCAAATGCCTTTACCAAAAATTGATGACCAGTAATCAAATATTAGAATCAATAATATTAAATTTGTTCATATGGGTGTATGTATATTGAGTAAGTATATGAAGTGAATCATTGATTTCACCACATTATAGTAAAATACAATAAACGGTCTTTTATTTTTTCTACAACATGTAGGCGATAAGAGAATTGACCTGGTTACTCATAACAATTTATTAAAATGTCATTGAATAAAGTACACATCGTCCCATTGTGAAAAGCCATGTGGGTGCATGTGAATGAACTATGAGGCTGATATGAGTCCGCACACGCCTGAGACAATGATCTTTATTACAGGTGAATAAGTGATAAATTTCTTAAGCATATATGATGAGGGAACTACGACTTACCTACAAACAGCAACACTCCTAACTGTACATCGATGGACCTTATTACAAAAGGCATAAGGTCCACCGATGTACAGTTAATAGTGTGGGCGATGGCACGTAGGCTTGCGCGTAGCACACACTCGGAGTAATTAACAATGGAGCCGCCATTAACAGGCGTTCCCCTCTGTCGAAAATAGGCGGCCAATGGTCAACCTCATGTCAACCATATGTATGGACTGACGTTTATCTGACATGACGTACCTATACATTTGATGTGCCCCTCCCCCGCAAAAAACGGCAGACTATTTTGTACCGAAAATTTTAGACATGGCGTCTCCGTTGGTTATATCCTCCAAGAGCACACACGGAGACGTACCTACACTAACATGCGGCAACCGAATTAAGTGACCAATGATCGACTTTATCTCGTTGGAATAAGATTAAGCTACAACCACCGATGGTACCCGAACAGAATCAAAAGTACGAGTTACTATAAAAAGAGCCTAAATCATTACAGCACCCGTCGTTAAAGTTTGAAGAGTTCCATCGATTTTCAGACCCAACTTTGATGGTCAACTGTACAGTACCGTTTAAAATAAAGAATATTATTTTTCAAGAGGCCATCCATGGAGAGCTATCTTCGATAAATCATTTCGTACAGGGAACACTGGGAGTCAGCAGGTTTATTAATGAGTATAAATACCTAATAAATTCCTTTTAAGTTCAATTACCTACAGTTTGAGAGCTATATTTGGTAGCTATTTTGATTTAAAGGCCTCTATGTGTACATTTATTAATCATAATGTCTGAATTTGACCACAATGTTAATGCGTCATGACCGCATTGTTAATTCCAATACATATTTAATACGCAGACTTTGTACATTATTGATTGCTTTCATTAAAATGAATGGCATTGGTTTAAATTCAAATAATAATCGAGCGGTTAAAATACAGTACTTATGGCTCATACCGGGTGTGGCCTGTAACATGAGCAAATAATTAAAACATAGATTATGTACTCCTCAAACGGTGACACTTTTGTTCAACAACTTTTAAAAATTATGGAGTATTTAGACTCCCTATTTTTCATACAAAATAAATATCATCTTCAATGGACGCCATCGCCACGCCATATCATTGTGATTGACGTTGCTTGTCAAACCTTAAACATAACAAAATTCGCAATCAAGTTATTTTCAAAAGTCGCTAAACAAATGTTGATCAGTATGAGGAGTACAGCCTACAGTTAAATTTTTTGCTCATATTACAGGCCACACCCGGTATATTAATCTAAATTCTAATAGGTACTTGTGGTAGGTTAAATAGGTCACAGCTTACGTATCATGATACGTAACGCAAGTAATTTTTAAATCTTTACATATTAGGAAACATTTGCAAACTCATGTATCTATGGATTGTCTCGACATCTACACATCTTGCCAATAAATGTTTTAGCTGATAATATCACCTTTTCACTTTAAAAGTGACTCAAAATGTGATTAAACAAGACAAAAGGCCCGATTCGAACTTTAAGATTAGCCCAAAAAAACATCACTTTTGACACTGACATATCTAATCCATATCGTTTCGAGACGTAATATTTGAGCTTAAAGTTCTATATAATATTTTAAACTTTCGCGTTTTGAAACACAGGTCGGGTTTTCGTCGGGTAGATGCACAAATCTCTGTTTTGACATTTTGCTGGGACATCAGTCAGCCCCGGGACCCGGGACCCGGGTATGTCCTTAAACTACGTCCAAGGCCACCGGTGGACGGGCAGCAGCGTCCCTCAAATTCGGTGTACTCGACTGCGATCGCCAACCCACCTGCCAAGCGTGGCGATTATGGCATTCACCCCCCATCATGAAGGGGGAGGCCTATGTTCAGCAGTGGACGTCTTATGGCTGAGATGATGATGATGATGATCAGTCAGCCGCGACCACGACCAGTGAAACCTGTGTCGAAACGTCGGTAAATTAGGTAATTGAATATAATTCGCGTTATACCCGTCTATAATGTGACTTAAAGTTCTAATCGGGCAAAAACAGACTATTCACATTCTTTGCTACTGGCAAAGTATTAAGAAATCATATCATCATCTCAGCCATAAGACGTCCACTGCTGAACATAGGCCTCCCCCTTTTTTGGGGGGTGAATGCCATAATCGCCACGCTTGGCAGGCGGGTTGGCGATCGCAGTCGAGTACACCGAATTTGAGGGAGGTCCTGGACGCAGTTTAACACGTTCACTGCAGCAAGCCAAAACCTTTACCTAAAATGTAGTGCGTTACGAGGCCTAATCCGCCCCGTAGTGGTTTACACCTTGGTGCGTTACGGGTATAAAAGTGCCCCGTACACCCAAGTCTGTTAAAACTGCTATAAAGTCCTGAAATATTTTATTGTAATTTTTTTTTTCTGTCAAACTTAAAGAATATGAAATTACCTACGCCATGTTCCCTTCGCACGTAGATACGATAAAAACATATGAAATTATAGAGAAATCAAAGGACGGGGTTATTTACTCCCCGTATCGCACTAAAATTGAAAAACTACGGGGCTTAGCAAACCCCGTAACGCACATACCTTATTTATGTCGATAAATTAATAGTGATGGGAAATAAAACAAACGATATTTTAGCGCTTACTATAGCAATAATTAGACATCGTTTTTCAGGTAGAAACCTAAAGTATTAATATTAAAAACGTCACTTTCGGACACAAATTATCTGGAACTGATTGGTGTGAAAACTGATTACTGAGCAGCCGTCAACAATACGTAACAATCAGTGATATGATATCTCGTGAAGTATATTACTTGTTTTAAATTATACCAATTGTTAACTACATTGTTTTTGCAATAACACCATTCTAGCATGCGTCCTAAACGCATTATTTTTAATTTATCGATAAGAAGTCTTGCAATGCTGACTGCACTATTGACTTTGTGGTCATAACCCCGTACGGGCCAGCTGAAATCTATACGGGGTTCACTGGAACCCTTATCGCACTAGAAGGCGAAATTTGTTCCCTGGTCGGTACGGGGTTCCTGAGACCTCGTATATTTTGAATATACCACTTGGTTATACTTTTGACAAGAAACTCATATGTATATTTGTCTTTATCATAGTCATAAAAATATCCAAGATACAGCTTCCGCACCAGCGAGTAAACACGATTTTTTAGTCTCCGCACTGAATGATGACATCGTACGGGGCTTAAAAGCCCCCGTAACGCAGTGAACGTGTTAAGGACATACCCGGGTCCAGAAAGAAGAGTCCGGGTTAAGAAATCATATAATAGAAAAGAATCGCTCTGTTATAGCAAGTCCGCAAGAATATTGAAGTGAGTAAAGTATCCGGGTGTCGTATGCATAGTTTGTGAAATCTCGCGACGACGGCCGGAATCGGTCCCGGGGGGGATGAAGCGTGGAGACTAACATGCTGCAGTATCATATGTGATACATTATGTTGCTAGCTTTTGCCTGCGACTTCGTCTGCGTAGAATGATGATTTATGACAGACATTAAAAAGGAACTGTGTTTTAAGGATAAACTATGATGAGGCCAAGATGCGCCCAAATAATACTGGATGATTTTGTGGTAGTGATCCCGAATGTCAAAAATGTGTTAAGATGGTGGGATGGATCACAATTTTTCCCGTGTGACTGTGACTGAATAAATCTCCCTTGAGGGCCCGAAGTAGACAAAATGTAATGAACCCAGGGGTACGTATATTTTTTTCACGATTTTCATATCGATCTCATGGCAAACTTTGTTCAGTACTATCTCAATATATTTTTGACATTGGGGATCGCGACCTCGAAATCACCCAGTATATTTCATATAATGGGGTTTTCGGATAGTGCCATATGACGCTAGCGAGGTATGAAGTCAATATTTAAAATTCAAACGACTATTTATGGAGAAAATTCATACAACATTTAACATCACATCATACTTCTTACATATTAAATAAAGGATTTTATACATTTAAACACTGAAAATGGACTTAGCGTAGCGGGCGATTCATCTGACAGCCGCCAAGTCACAACCAGCCATTAAAACGCGTGGAACATTGCCCCAGTTTGTTACAGCCGTATTCGTGGAATGTCGCCACCATTATCATACGGTTTACGACAACTTTTATAGGCCTGCGGAGCACGCAGGCAATCTTCTTAGAAGCCTGCGTTAATTTCACTTTGTAATTTGAAGATAACTCTGTTTATCTCTAGGTAACCAATTTCAGCTTTTAGACTTACAAAGTACACAATATTCTGCCCTCCGAAGCCCAATAGCGGTATCTCAAAAACAAATGATGTTGAAAATAGAATTTTCAGATAAAGAATGTCAGGTATATGTCGCATTAAATTTTTATTTGAGATACCGCTACTTGGCTTAGCAGGGCAGTATTTTATACTAGCGACCCGCCCCGGCACGGGTTAACAAATTATACACTTAAACCTTCCCCAATAATCATTATATTGATAGGTGAAAACCGCATGAAAAACCGTTCAGTAGTTTTTGAGTTTATCGCGAACAAACACACTAGTTTTAACACTAGTGATTCCTAGAAGTAGTTTAGTTCCTGTTACATCTTCTGTAAGTATAGATATAGCCAACTCGAAATTTCATACAACATCGTTTTAAATATTATACCTACTTTATTGTTGAAGATATCTGTATAAGCTTTTGAGTAAGGTACATGCGCCTAATAAGGCCCACTTTTAATTTATTTTTTTATTTTTTTCATTTTTGATATGAACTGGCAATTTTGTCTATGGTACCTACTAACCAAACATGGGCGAGAAATTTAAACTCAATTACACTTATAAAAGTATGAAATTTTGAAATTGAGCAAGCTTTAAAACTGGGCCTTATTAGGTGCAAGTACCTTAGATGTAATCGAGGAGCAAATGAATAAAACATCCCAACTGATCAAAGTATTATACCTATCTAGAATATATAGCTCCTTCCCCCACGGCGTTTTTATCACTCACAGGGAGATTTTTTAGGACTTACGGTGAAATTCTGCTTATATTGTACAAAACAGAGAACTCAATTTATTCACCAAATTTTATCTAAACAACGAAAAAAACGACTACAAATTAAAAATCGGCCCTTTAATTAAGATGCCTTTACTTCGTACCTAATTTAACCATAAAAACACAATTTATCGCCACGTGCCCAAAATCATCGGCTATTAGACTCAATTATGAATATTAAAAGGAATCGTAAATCTGAAGCCATTTTTCTTAATTAACCCTATTCAAAATTCAAGGCTTCGGCAAAATAGGCTAACCATTAGTCATTCGAAATTGACGGAGCGATTACTTTCGGTTTTCGCGCGGTGGCCGACGGCCGACATTATGATCCGGGAACAATCTTTAACGTGGCACCCACTCAGACTTAAAAAATTTAAAGAGTTGTGGGGATCTGGGCTTAACCCGTGCGTTTCTTGACGTTTGCGTATTTTATTTTAATATTTTGTGTTGACGAAAATACAAATAACATTATAAGTATGCCTATCTGCCCGATTCCCACTTTAATACGTCAATTAATAGATCTAGAAACGATATGAATTGTGTCAGTGTCAAATGTGACGTTTCTTCAGACAAAAACGTCACTTTTGACACTGACACATCTAATCGTATTATCTTAAAGTTCGAATCGGGCCGTATATGATTTGCGCAGTTCCCTCAATTCCTCAATAATAAAATAATTCCTCATGCATATAAAATACTCGGAAGTTTTTTAAGCGCAAAGCCTCGTATACACGAGTCGAGTATACGAGGCCTTCAAATACAGGGTGAAATTTAAATCACTGGCCAAATTGAAACACCCGAAAGAACTCGAAAAAATATTAAACACGTGTTTTTTCTTTTAATACCGCTCAGTACATTTTTTTCGAAATAACTCATCATCAAGTTGTCCTAAAAACCTCGTACGTTATGGTGAACCGACAACTACCCACTACACCTGCTTCTCTCTTATCAGTTAAGGTCATTGACACCCCGCCCCTCCCGCTGTTTGTAATCGCGTCACCAATTATGAACCCTATTGCAGCGAGATAAGACGCTTACCTACATAAGTTGCTAATTTTTCCTTCATACTTTAACGGGCTTAGAACCGTCAAAATGCAAAGGCAACCCATTTTTAAGCTAAAATGTTATTTCTGACTAATGATTATTAACAAAACGTCCGTGGCTTAAAAACAATGAGTAAAAACTAGGTCAGGAATCTTTGCATACAGGCGTATTTAAAAAATTGAATCAACTATGTACAGTCAGCGTCAGAGAGACGTGACCCCCCTAGTATCAGTATAGAAACTGTACAATAATTTCGTCATCACACGTAATGTTTGCGTAGCTGTGTGGTTTCATAAGCGGACTTAAGATCCTAAGAAACCGGGTTCGAGACCGATCCAAAGCGTTAGAATCTTTTTGGTTTTTTCTTTGTTTTGTTAAGTTCAGAACTATTGGAAACTAAATACGGGTAATATCAAATATTATATGTAGTAGAAAAAGGAAAAAATAAAATAAAAACAATCTTAAAAACACTGTATTTTATTGGTATTTTATCTTTGCATAACAGCTGCATTGTAAACAACAATATTATAGTGTGAGTTAATTAAAATTGTGGTATGTTACATAGGCTGCGATTATAGCTGTCTTAATAAGTAATAGCAAGTAATAGGAGGGAACCGGAGGGGAAATCCCTAGGATACTGTCTATTGAATATAGGCTGGTGGCTGTATATTGTCTTTGCCTTACACCATCAGAATGACTGAGTCATGAAAGTCCAGACAGGATATATTTTGAATGTCGAATCGCGCGAGATTAGTAGTTACTAATATCTATTATGCAGTTGCATAACAGATAACTATATATAAATATTGGGTTTGATTAATAATGGGTATGTATAAAACGCGAAGATATTCTAACCTTGCGAGCCATTAACTACGTTTCAGAGAGAAACAGCATGTTATCGGCCAGCGATAACAATATTCATCTCCTGTCACGTTACCACAATTTTAGGAAACACAACACTTACCTACTCGTATACCTTGTTTTTAGCATTAGAAAAAGGGTTAACAATCTTGACAAGTCTTGTTATGGAATAACGCTTCTAACAAAAAGTAACTATTATTTATGAAACCAAAGTAATGTAATACCTATATATCCTTGCTACATAACTGTAACATATTTACTAACTATAACTTATTTTTCAAAAGTGTTTTAAATGTAAAGACACGTTAAATGCTTCTCCCAATCGAAATCCTAATATTTTTTGGCAAAACTAAGACGATCGTCGCGATGCTTATTAAACAAACTTATTTTTTTTGCTGGTTTATAATGGTGTATCTGGGCAGCGTGCAAATGTCTTCTGACAGTGCTAAGAGATGACCCCAAATGTCTCAGCTGTTGAGCGAGTTGTAGTAAATGGAGCGTCGGTATGAATTTGCACAATACTACGGTGCCGCTGAGATTCCTCTGTGTAGGCAGAAGGACGAGGGCCTTGCCGATCTTCTTTAAAGTCACCCGTTCTTTCATACCGCCTTAGCCAATTTGCGAACCGTGTTCCTCTGCAAATAAAAAAACACAATTTAAACTTAATAGGTCTATTAACAAAACATGGCCAATGAAATGGAGTAAACTCTAAATAACTCACCGCTATTTTCATTTCTCGTGCAATTTTTTTAATACTCTGGTTTTGTTCCCGAAGCACTACAATTTTCGATCTCATAAAAGAGTTTAATCGAACCATTTTAAAACTCAGTTGACACAAGTTTTCGGACAAGTCGAGAATAATATGTAACAACGTTACTACTTCGGCACACCTAGAATAGACGTAACGATGACGGTAATGATTTGCGGCGGATGCGAATTATTACAAAGTTACCCTAAAACTCAATTGTAATTTAAAAAATGCGAAACGGGATAATCATACTAAATTCAACCTAAACACATATTTAGTTAAAGATGTTATTACTCACTTTCGGATTCGGATATGAGGGTAGAGAAATAATAATAAACAAAGACAAGACTATATTAAGTATCTATGACTAAGACAAGGACGCATCGACATACGAGTAACTTCCACCTCTACGATTTGACGATAGTGATTCATATTTTCGCAAGTAATAATATGTGTTCGGTGGCTCAATGGTATAAGTGACGGACTAATGTAAGAACATGATGTAGTCTTAATAACAGCCGCGAGGTCCGAGGATCGATTCCCAACAACGGTTGGAGACAAAAGGGAAAAATGACTTTTTGAAATAATATGATGCTTGATACAGCTGTGGCGATGTTGAACTAATGTTTCGACGTTGCCGTGTGAGCTATAGTTTTAAAATCAGGGGGGTCACGTTTCTCTGACGCTGACTGTACTTACATTTGATTAAAAGTCGACGCAATTAACGAAAGTCCCACGAGATGGTACTCTTGGATTCAATCCTTGTCTGCGAAGGCGTGGAACTGATTCCATTTCGTATAATCTTTGTGCACCACGTAAACACTCACCACTTAATAAATAACACCGTACCATTTCGTAATATTCCCGGTTCGAAATCATTTTTTTAAACCTTAGTACGCGCGCGATTATTATTTTAAGGTTGGCGAGTGACGAGTGACTAATCATTTATGCTTACCGTTATGTTTACCGCTAGCACGGAATGGTTTAGACTACCCTCGCCGTTAATTGATAAACCTGCCTACCATCGCCAACACTAACTGGGTGGACCCTATTGCAACGATTATAAGGTTTAGTGTAGGTCAGATAAGGGTTTTGCTGATGTTGTTGTTAAAACCTACTATTAGGTTTGTTTACATTTGTGGTAATAGGGTGACCACGACTCGTGGAAAATATTTAAAAATTGAAAAATGAAAATTAAAAAAAAATGTACTCTTTTTTTTCGCTAAATAGATTCCTTAAGTGTAACCTAGTGCCGGGAATGAATATGGCCAGTGATTTAAATTTCACCCGTATAGACTCAATTGACTCGAAATCCTACCGCACTCTATATTCTCTATAAGTACAGCCAGATCTCCGGGCCTTGTCGCAGGCCGATTACTATCAACAAGGCGACGTCATCCCCAATCGCTGCCAGCCCTTAATTAGTTTCTTTGTAGGGTTGTCACTCGCTGGGCTCTAATTAAATGACTTATGGAACTTTCTGCAACAAGGGCCGGGATTAATGGCAAGATGGTGACACTGACGCTGACCAATCGCAGCGCAATACAGTGGAGTGTTAGATATTAATCATATGGAGATAAATGCTTAGAGTATTTTCGTATAATTGAAAATACGTTTTATTGGAAATGAATGGTAATGTGTATCGTTTACTTTGTCTCCACCGACGAAAAGGAGCTGCGTTACATTGACGAACAGACAAAAGGAGGATCCATACTTAGCATAGTCGCGCTACCCCCTCTGGCACGCATACGGTAATTTTACTCCATGTTCGAGTCGAAAGTGTCTTTGTGTGCCGTCCATGTCTTTGAACGGACCAATCACGGCACGGGACTTCGCTCACCTGGTCCCGCGCACCCCCGCATTTTTGGCATCATCGGTTGCATGATATAATTGCTCTAAACTCGGTCTAGAGGATTCCTAGTATAGTATATGCATTAACGTATTCTGTGTTCAGTTTTCAACTCACTAGATGGTGCTGATTTAATTTTTATCAGAGGCTATTAAATTATTATTCAAAACATCGCTTTTATCTAATATTTTTTTATACATAATACCTATATTCTTCTTCTTCTTGGCCTGTCGAATTTGATCATTGAAAAAGTGACCTTGACATTTAAAACAATAGATATTCACTCGCACGGAAAATCAGTGAAAGAATAAGGATCAAAGTCAAATGGCGTTCTAACGGTTTTAATCTTCTGTCGAAAGATGGCTGCAAATTTACGGTGGCTACATAATTTACTTTGACAATCCGCCTCTATTTCAAATTCTCTTTGCCATTGCTTATCGATTGTTAAAAACAAAATGGCTAACGAGCCAAATTGACAGTAGCTTATTTATTATTAACAAACGCCATCCAACCAAAAGGAACTTTCGACTGGCAGTTTGTATGATCTATTTTCACTTTGCTAGACCCTCAGAGGTTATGCCAATACGGGTTCTGAGGCGACTATTTGGCAAACAATCGTAATGCCAAGCTTAAAATTCTTCAAGTGCCCTTGGCATTGACTGCTTAGTTTACAAATTCTGGCCAAAGTTACGTGAATGAATAATTTGCCCGAGACCTCAAGCCCGCAGGCGACTCCTATTAGTTCCATTATAGAATGGCGTGAGTGAATAACGAATAATAAAACAAATTAGAAAATGTCTTAATTGCATTTGTATTGGAAATAAGAGAAATGGTACTAAATGTTACTTCTGATAATGCTAAGAAATGAATTTATTTTTCGGCTAATGATATGATGTAGATGTATTTCAAGCCTTTTTGAGCTTACTGTGGGACTTAGTCAATCTGTGTAAGAATGTCCTATAATATTTATTTATTTATTTATTTATTATTTATTTATTTTATTCATGACTTGAACCCAACAACAATTTTTTGATAGGTACATCTGATAACTTTAAAATCTATAACATAAATTGCTTATTGCTTTTATTTTTGAGTTTTTAGGGTAAAAACGGGGCCCTATTACTAAAACTCCGCTGTCCGTCCGTCTGTCTGTCTTTCCCTAGGCAGTTGAAATTTTCACGGATGATGTATTTCTGTTGCCGCTATAACAACAAATAAAAAACAGAAAAAACTTAAGTGGGGCTCCCATACAACAAACGTGTTTTTTTTTGCCTATTGCGTAATGGTACGGAACCCTTCGTGCGCGAGTCCGACTCGCACTTCTCCGGTTCTTTTTATTAGATTAGACGATAAATGTACACATTTATTAATAATAACGATAAAACTAATTATATTTCATAAAAGACGAAAGCCACAAGTGATTTGTATAGAACCGTAGGTACTTATATAAGTATATTATCATGAATTTCCACGAATACAAAAAAGCTGCCGCCATTATGTGAACATGAAAAAGTACCATTCCCGGAAATGGAAAATGCCAATGTTTTTCCCCACAGCTACCTACAAGATGTTGACGTCAACTTTCAGGCCAATTCTAGTTTTGCTTAGTAGATTTGTTTCCAATATTGGAAACAAATCTACTAAGCAAAACTAGAATTGGCCTGTTTAGCCAGTCTTTCTTCGAGACTACCGGGACAATGCCATCATTGGAACGTCGAAGGTAATTTTAAAACTTAAATACACGATTAAGACCCGATTTTCTAAATATTAACGTGTACAAATCGTGAAAATTAAAATAGATGAAATGCAAACATTGCCAAAACAATAAACTACCATTAGTATTTTAGCCTAGTCAGCGGCTAATGCATTATTCCGCGTAACCTGAATTAATGCAACAAGTTACTAATTAATTAAGGTTTACAAGTTCAAACGAGAATTACAACTGCATAATGGAATAATAAATTTATCACATTAACACATGTGATGCTCATGTATGCAAACGAATTACTGTTTCCAGGGAAGTGCGCAAAATAAGCTTCTATTAAAATATAATTAAATAAAAAAATTATATAGCCTATATACCCCACTGCTGGGCACAGGCCTCCTCTCAAGCACAAGCAATGCGGGTTGGGGACTTCACATAGGTACCTTTGAATTTCTTCGCGAATGTAAGCAGGTATGCAGGTTTCCTCACGATGTTTTCCTTCACCGAAAAGCTAGTGGTAAATATCAAATGATATTACGTACAATAAAAAATATGTATTTATAATTTACCATTAGCTTATTTGTTAATTGTAATAGATCCCTACTAATATTACAAAATGTGACAACAAACCGCTGAAACCTCTGAACCGATTTAGGTAAAATTTAGTAAGGAGATATTTTCAGGACCAGGGAAAGACAGTAGTGATAGTGTTTATCAATCATCATCCACTTTTGCATGCAGCTCCTGGATGACTGAAAAAAAACCACAATTATTTTTATAAAGATATATAAAATGAACTTACTTTATATACATTTTCTTCTTCTTAATACTAGCACTGACAGTGGATAAGACTGTAATATATTCAGGACATGATGAACGATACGGAATTTATAACACAGATTATACGATAAACAATTACACAGATACGCCATTCTGAAAAATACCAAATTCATTTTTGGGCCATTTCATTTTAAAATTGTACGAGTACACTACACTTTTTATTAAATTTGGGATTTTTTATGTTATACCGGGTGTGGCCTGTAACATGAGCAAATAATTAAAACATAGATTGTACTCCTCAAACGGTGACACTTGTGATTCACGAGCTATGGGAGAAAACATGTGTCCCACAATTCCCATAATTTTTTCGTTACTTTCCGTTACCGTCACACAGTCTATGAAAATTGATAAGGGAATGGAAAAACATCTTGAGACACTTCTTTTCTCCTATTAGGATCGAAAGCTTTAGGTACAATTTTACTGTGTGAAGGGATCTTTCCAAGATGAATCTCGACATCTGTAATTCAGTAACAGTTTCAATTGGCATTTTCTATCAACTATTGTAAGTAAGCCGGTAAGTACGTCAAAATACTCAAAATGAGTATCAGTAAGACAGAAGTAGATTCAGTATTAGACGCGGTCTCTCTTATCGGTCGATTTAATAACAATTTCTATTTCTGGGTAAGTCTGCTGAGTCTGCTCTAGCATTATATCATCTGTACCTTAGCATCTATCACAATCTCGGCTGCTAGGAAAAAATACCACCAAATTTATATTCACCAGGCGAGATGAATCGCGACTAAATTGCTCGGAGGCTACCTTTGTCAGACCAAGTAACTAAAATCCCATCAAAAACATAAATGTAAAAAAGGAGAGTCAAGTTCAATTATATTTCCCGACTTCCTTCTTCGCAATTAGGTTTACTATTTGTAGCTGGTATCCCACGCTATAGCCTTACACGGATCTTAACCCTTTACCTACGGGCTATTGAATCGCTCCGTCACCGCCCAATACGGGCATGTTTTGGCGAGAGTCAGCGGTGAGGCATAATTTCACTTACTTGTAACTTATGAAGTATTACAGCTTCACACTTGAAACTTCACACACACTATAAGTATAATGTGTTTAATCAATAAATAATCACTTGGAGTAATAATATTTACTATTTTTTCTGCTATCAAGCAATATACCAGTCACTAAGTAATTGAAGATTTTTAAGTTACTACTCGCGGATTTCACAAGTTTACGTTTAAAAACATTAGTTTATAATATACTTAACACATATAAACACTTAAAAAACGATAATTATGAAAATAAAGCATAAATATCAATCACAAAAAACGTTGCACTAAAACAATTTGCCACTCATGGAAAATAGTGATGTGCATCTATCGACACATTTGTCGATATATCGATAACCTAGTAAATGTAAAACTGAAATTTAACAAGTTATGATTGTGGTAAAATTATTATTAGGTACAATAGTACCTAATAATGATTTCATAACATGTTAAATTCCAATATTTGAAGCAAAAACGGTAAAAAACACTAATAATAACACTCTAAACACTCCCACGCCGTACTCTCATATCGACAACAAGTCGATGAAATGTGAAAACAACACTATTGTCCGCCATATTGAATTCAATTATTTGCATCTCTGCAGTACGGGTGTCAACTCCAGTTGCCAGCAAAAAAGCGGTAATTTTAAAATTATGTTTATGTCAGAGCCATCTACCGAAATATTATGATATTTTTTTCTTTGTATCTATACTATACACAGTGCATAATGTGACCGCTATTACCAAGCCACAAGGTCTAGTTTTGTTTAAAAAAAATGTTGAACTCGACCATTACTTCGATCAACTATAGTTGACACCCGTACTGCAGCGGTGTTGCCTTACTGGCAACTCTGGTTGACACCCGTAGGTAAAGGGTTAAGAGGGTAATTTAAAAAGTTGAAATGGCAACACTACCCTCACCACCTTCGGGTCCCGACGGCCCGCAGCCCTCATTCTGTTTTTTCCGTGCATAGCCTTAACACGTCGTATCGAATATTCAAGCGGTTCTCAAGATGGCGCATAGGAAGAGGAAAAGTGATTTGGATTCAGAAGAAGAAATACGAGAAAAGATCAGAAGACTAGAACAACAACTTTCGCATAAAAAAGATCGTCGTCGAGTTATTTTTACATCGTCATCGGATGACGAAGATGAACAAGGTTAGTACCTGTGGATTAATCTACCCACATTGTATATTTTTTTCTTTGCGATTCGATGTAAACTGAGTTTTACGTAAATTAAATATGTATAGATAACGAGTATTACGTTCTTCCCGTATGGGGTAGATACTTTTACTCAAAATGTTCTTTTATGATGCGAGACATCTGAATGGGATGTCTTCTTCATACAATATATAAGAACGTTTCGTACCTACACGCATGGTGGTTTAATTGGCCACTAAATATGAAGAAATGTGTTGCGTTCGTCCTGTATGGGGTCGATACTTTCACGACTATACTTCTTCGTTAAGAAATGCCGTTTTATGTTGCGAGACATCTGTATGGGATGTCTTCTTCATACAATCATAAGCACGCTTAGTCCAACTGGGGCTGAGATTTACCTAAAAGAGCATTCGCCTATCGTTGCAGAACAAGTCTGTACTCGTTCGGCTGGAGCGGCGCGCACCGACGCGGCGCCGTCGACGGGATCGCGGGATTCGCGGGACGAGGTCGCGGCAGGAACGAGCGGCGTGTCGGCGGAGCCCGTGGCCGGGCCCCGAGCGGCGTGTCCATGCATCGCGCGCGCGCGCCCCCCGCGTCCGCAGCACCGAGCCCCGCGCCGGCACCAGCGACGGAGGCAGCGCCTGAGGTTCCTTGCACGTCAGAGGTCGCCGACCTTGCGCTTAACGAAGACGTTCTTTTATTACTGGGTGACGCGCCTGAACCGGAAATTGATTTCGGTAAACCCATACATAAGGATATAGCCTCCAGGTGGCAGGAAATCCTTATCAAGGGCCTACCGAAAGAAGTAATGGACAAATTGCTAAAGGAATATTTAATTCCAAAAAATTGTGAATATTTGGTCTCTCCTATTCTTAACCCGGAGGCTAAAGTAGCCTTATCAGACTTTATGGTAAAAAGAGATGCCGCATTATCGGCAAAACAAAAACAAATAGGTATATTGCTTTACCTGCCTTGTCCCAAGCGGTTGAATTGGTGATAAACAAGGAGACTTCGTCACAAAAAATCCTGAAGCCATTGGGCGACGCTTGTCGCATTCTTTGCGATAGTCATTTTTGTGAAACAAAAACCCGTCGTGGGTTCGTTACTGCGGCCATTAATGCTGATCTTAAAGATGTTATTACCGAAAGTCCACGCGACAAATTTTTATTCGGTAGCAACATAACTGAGCAATTAAAATCTGCTAAAACTATTAAAGAATCAGGATCTGTTTTAAAGCAAGCTAAGAATCAAAAATCTCAGAAGTTCAATATTAATAACTTCACTAAACGTAAAAACCACAATAGCAACCAGTATAGCAGCCGTTTAAACTGGAGAGCATCGCCGCGAAGAGCCCCCAACAAACAGGAGTACCGGAGACATTCGACGCGGCGTCCTGCGACGAGAGGGAGCTTTCAACAGCGGGAGAAGTCGGAGCGGTCACCGGCCCGGAGGTCCAGGAGGCGCTAGAGCCCGAGGTAAAATACTGCGGACGACTCAAGCATTTCGTTACGAACTGGCTTCGAGTAACCGATGATCCTACAATCTTATCTTGGTTAAAAGGTTATAAAATACCTCTTACCTCCACACCTGTTGACAGCTGCAAGCCAGTAGTGTATCCTAAATCGTCCCAAGAACATTCGGATTTTATGAAAGCCATTAGTTCTTTAATAAAAATAAATGCCATAGAAAAATGCTCACATCGTTCTGATGAATTTCTGTCTAGTATATTTTTGGTTCCAAAACCTAACGGCGACAAACGGTTTATTTTAAACTTAAAACGCTTAAATAAATATGTCGCTACAAGTCATTTCAAAATGGAAGATTATAGGACGGCTGCTAAAATAATTACAGAAAATTGTTATATGGCAAATATAGATATGAAAGATGCTTATTTTTTGGTACCAGTTCATCCTAGTGATAAAAAATATTTGAGATTTAAATATGACGGTACATTATATCAATTTAATGTACTCCCTTTTGGGCTTTCAGTGGCACCTTTTGTGTTTACAAAATTACTAAAACCTGTTATTGAATACCTACGATCTCGTAATATGGTTTCAGTAATTTATTTGGACGACATTTTTTGCATTGGACGAACTTATAATGAATGTTATCAAAATATCTCAAAAACAATATCGCTATTACAAGATCTGGGTTTTTTAATAAATTACGAAAAAAGTTGCCTTGTGCCTCGTAGAGAATGCAAGTTTTTAGGTTTTATGTTCAATTCAAGGGACATGATTATGACCCTACCTAAAGATAAAGTTATAAAAATAAATAAAGCTTTATTAAACTTCTCGCACCTTAAAAAATGTAGGCTCAGAGAATTAGCAAAATTTATAGGACTTCTCACTTCTACCTGTCCTGCCATTCAATATGGATGGCTTCATACAAAAAATTTAGAGCGTTATAAATATCTTTGTTTGCTAGATAATCCTAACTACGATCAAAAAATATCGTTACCTCAATATTTAAATTCAGATATATCTTGGTGGTTACAAAACATTCAACATGGTCACAATCCATTGCGTCTCAATGAATTCAAAAAAGAAATTTTTTCCGATGCTTCTGGAACTGGCTGGGGTGCTTTTTGCAGTGGCCAGGAAGCATCAGGTTTTTGGAAAACAGAAGAAATCAATTTACATATAAACGTACTTGAGTTAAAGGCAGCTTTTTTCGCATTAAAGGTCTTCGCTGATAATATGTCAGACTGCGAAATTTTGTTGCGAATAGATAATGTCACTGCAATATCGTGTATTAACAGAATGGGTAGTATACAATACCCACATCTCAACAAAATATCCAGGGACATATGGAAATGGTGTGAAAGGCGTAGAATAATGATATATGCGTCTTATATAAATACTAGGCATAACCATGAAGCAGATTTTTTGTCGCGAAGAAAATTTACAGATACTGAATGGGAATTGTGTAGTTCTGCGTATAAAGATATTGTGAACCATTTTGGAAAACCAGATGTTGATCTTTTCGCCAGTCGGTCTAATGCGAAGTGTCACACGTACATTTCATGGAAAAATGACCCTGATGCTTGGGTGGTCGACGCTTTCACGGTTTCCTGGTCGAATTTGTCCTTTTACGCCTTTCCACCGTTTTCAATGATTTTAAAGATGTTGCAAAAAATAATATCAGATAAAGCTGAAGGTATTGTCGTTGTACCATTTTGGCCTACCCAACCCTGGTTTCCGTTACTGCAAAAATTAATAATTTCTGAAACATTACATTTTGGACCAAACGTAAACCTTCTGACGTCTCCTTTCAGGTCTGCTCACAGTCTACACGAGACTCTTATCCTGGTTGCCGTCAAATTATCCGGCAAGCATTACTAAAGCAACAGATGTCTCCTAATGCTGTAGACATTATGATTGCGTCCTTAGCGGAAAATACTTATAGACAATATGATTGCTGTATACGTGCTTGGGTAGATTATTGTAATTTGAAAAAATACGATTATTTTGATTGCTCTGTTATAACTATAATAGATTTTTTGACCCTTAGCTTTGAAAAAGGTGCAAAATATGGCACTATTAATTCATATAAATCAGCTTTAGGACTTATTCTAGGCCCTGTTGTCAATGATGAAAAAATCAAACGATTTATGCGAGGTGTATTTAGATTAAGACCTACTGCTCCAAAGTATTCTTTAACGTGGAATCCAAATATTGTTTTGTCTTATTTAGCCGATAAATGGCCAAACGAATGTCTTGATTTGCAAAATCTGTCAATGAAAACTTCTACTTTGTTAGCATTAGTGACCGCGCACCGCGTCCAAACTTTATCTTTAATTAAACTAGATAACATACAAGTCTATGAGGATTCGGAAATTATCATAAAAATCCCTGACATCATAAAAACATCGAAAGCTAATGCTTTACAACCTGTGCTCAAACTCCCTTTCTTTAACGAAAGGCCTGAGATTTGTCCAGGTCGAGCTCTTGTATGTTATATAGAAAAGACAAAGTTGTTGCGTCAACGTAGCCAAAACTTCTTGTTTGTCAGTCATAAGAGACCACATGGAAAAATTTCGTCTCAAAGACTTAGTCATTGGATAAAGGACACTTTGCATAACAGTGGTATAGATACTGCTCTATTCAGCGCCCACAGTACCCGGCACGCGGCCACTTCTGCGGCAAAGAAACTTGGTGTTAATGTAGAAACAATCAGAAAAACTGCCGGTTGGACGATTCGTCATCAGTTTTTGCAAAATTCTATAATAAAGAAATCATTGATGATCCTAATCAATTTGCAAGGTTCATATTGTCCGGCAATGATAATGATGTTGATGATACATTAGAATAAATTGTTCGCTCGTTACTCGAACTAAATTTGGTGTTAATTAAGATTAAATTCCTCATATTTGAGATATAAGAAATAAAAGTTTCTTTCTCCATGTACATTTTTTTTTTGTTGTTATATCCTCTCAACATCCTACAAATAGTAAACCTAATTGCGAAGAAGGAAGTCGGGAAATATAATTAGTGATTAAACGAACTTACCTGTAAGTGAAGTTCGATCACAATTATATGACCGACTTCCTTCGAAGCAATTAGTAATCACCCTCCTCATTCCAGTATACATTATGTATGCCCAACCCTAAACAAAAAATAAAAAAAAACAGAATGAGGGCTGCGGGCCGTCGGGACCCGAAGGTGGTGAGGGTAGTGTTGCCATTTCAACTTTTTAAATTACCCTCTTAAGATCCGTGTAAGGCTATAGCGTGGGATACCCCTAATAAACCTAATTGCTTCGAAGGAAGTCGGTCATATAATTGTGATCGAACTTCACTTACAGGTAAGTTCGTTTAATCACTAAGTATTAAACTCTATTTCTTTGCTTTATTGGATACCTATAACAATTGCTGTTATTTAAAAAAAATGTGAGATCTTAAAGCAGGTTAGATTTGACTTGGCCAGTTTTCATTACATCAGTCATTTTATAAAGTTATTCAACATATATATTTTGTAATTCTGATAAAAACTGGCCAAGCCAAATCTAACCTACTTTAAGATCTCACATTTTTTTTAAATAACAGCAATTGTTATAGGTATCCAATAAAGCAAAGAAATAGAGTTTAATACTTGTTTATAATGTTATTTTGTTCCTATAAATACATATTTGGATTTAGCATAGAACTTGGCACTCATTTAGATCTCCATTCTTTTTGCGGCGAACCCCGCAGCCAAGCATAATTTTTGTATTGAACTTGGCTCTCCTTTTTTACATTTATGTTTTTGATGGGATATCAATACTTTTTGTAAAGAAAACTAGGCAGGTAGATTTAATGTTTTTTCTTGTGTTTCCGCTGCATGTTTTTTACTTCTGTTCTTTGTATTAATTATGTGGTGCCGCGCGCCGCCAACGACACACCGTTGGCCGGTTGTTTAGCGCATATACAGGATTTTTGTATGGGGACCCCCCCTATTTTTTTTTATTTTTTTTTTTTTAGATTTTTTCCTACGCTTAACACACAATTACCGAGCTGGATTCCAAATTTCATCCTTCTAGGTCATCTGGAAGTAGGTTAGGTTTAGGTACTATATGTCAGTCACAATAAAAAAGAAATTTGTATGGGGACCCCCCCCTATTTATTAACTTTTTTTTGTTTTTAGATTTTTTCCTACGCTTACACACAATAACCGAGCTGGATTCCAAATTTCATCCTTCTAGGTCATCTGGAAGTAGGTTAGGTTTAGGTACTTATATGTCAGTCACAATAAAAAATGTTTTTTTTGTATGGGGACCTCCCCTATTTTATAACTTTTTTATATTTTTTGATTTTTTCCTACGCTTTCACACAATAACTGAGCTGGATTCCAAATTTCATCCTTCTAGGTCATCTGGAAGTAGGTTAGGTTTAGGTACTATAAGTCTGTCAGTCAGTCTTAAAATTTACGACTTTTTGACCTTCATATGTTTATAACCGTTTGAGCTAGCTTCATGAAATTTGGGCTTCTAGATGTCCTTATGGATATAATTAAACACACGTAGTTTTATGTGTTTACGTTAAAGATGTTTTGAGTTATAGAAGGGTCAAAAGTGGCACCAAGTGGTTCGTGTAATATTACACTTGGCGCTGGCTAGCCAGTTCCTTTGCTTGAACTTGGCTTGACACGCTGCCGCGTGTCTAGATGTATGGAGAATATGCTCATTTTAGCTTTTAGCTTTTTTTTATTATGATGTAGGAGGTTACCGAGCAGATATACAACGCTTGATGGTAAGCAATTACCGTTGCGCATGGACATTTGCAACGCCAAGGTGTTATTAGTGCGTTGCCGGCACTTAAAATGGGAGTAAGTACGCTCTTATCTTGAAGGTTCGAAGGTTGTAAAAAGGTCGTAAGGTTTATTTTAGAGTAGTTTTAGAAAGCGTAATTTATATTAACAGAATATCAACCAATAATTAAATAATAAACTCTACTCTCTTTCTGCTTATTGCGACGGATACTTATAGTTCGTGCCATTCACAATGAGGCGCAGATTTGTCAAATCTAACCTTTAGTAACATGACAATACGAGTCAAGGCACGCGTCTTCGTGAATGACACGATATATATATATATATAAAGGTGTCTGACATGTAACACAAGGCATGTGCTTTAGGTCGTTCCAAAAATATAGTGACGCCTTAGTAGAATTCCAGTTTTCGCGCCGACTTTATTAGATTTTTCCAACCCCCGGTTATCAAGAATTCCCATCGTTTCCAAATAAGTAACGACATTTCTGAATTCAGCAATTTGCGTCCTTTGCCGCTCGCGATTTCCCTTCTTTTATGAATACAAAAGATCTTTATCAATACGACAAAAGGATAAATGAAAATGCAGCGAATGAAATTCGGGGTTTTCTCTCTTTTGCGGGCTTTCAATTTTGCTCCTGTTTTTTCGAGTGTCAATTCGATCAATCAAAAATTGATTTTAATCTCAGATTAAAGCTTAGATTTTACAATTGAGACCATCGTAATTCTTTATTCCTGTGTGGTCAAATCGCGCGCATCTCACTGTACTATTGAGATTATTTTGAGATAAAAAGTAGGATCTATTAATGACACAATACCACTACTGACAAAAATCGTTTCTATTGGCTGGCAATTAATATTTTTTTCTTTATTTATGTTTTCCTACTCAGTGAAATAGTTTGATAAGAAAATACTGAATATAAAAAGAGTAGAAATCTGCAGTGGAAGCACACTACGATTATTAGTGCATAATACTCACAAGTCTTTCAAGTCCTCTTCAAAATGAAATAACAAGATAACGAGATTTCCGATCGCAACATCCATTTTCCCATTGAAACGTTAACTCCACAATGTATTCACTGCATTCTCTCCAAGGATGCTTAAACTCTTCAGTGTGTAGCGGCGTACTATTGAAGTGCCTCGGTTAATTAGCAAGTTTTATGCAGCAGGGCACGCCGAGATACCACTCAAACGTCATGGAAGGCTCGCGAATGAAAAATATCCGCCAATTTTGTTAAAACATGATAAAATACTCAATCGGTACGTGAATTTTTAACGAAATTGCAGCGCCAGTCGGCGCCAGGGTTGGAAGTAGACTATTTTGTAAAAAGTGACTGGATATTTTATAAATAAAGTAAAATGAATCATCAATCAACTTTGTAAAAGGCAGTATCTCTACTACTTCATTTTTGTGATTTCATTTTGATGCAACAGGCTGCGAATTCCTACAAAATGCCCAAATTATGCTCATGAGTGCTAAGGAAATTAATCTAGCATGCGGTTACAGTATAGAGGTAGTATAAAACATTTTGTGGAATTATTACGATACAAGTGCGCAATGTAGGAAATTCGCAACGAGTGGCGATAAATTGAAACACTGACCGAAGGGAGTGTTTTAAATCGACACGAGTGGCGAATTATCTTTTCGCACGTGTAGTGTACGACGTTTTACTGTAAATACATATGGCTCTTTGAATTTTCGACATATGCACGTATACAAGGTGGAAAGGCACGACGATCCTTTCCGGAAATGAGAGACAGTTTAGCCTAAGCTCTATATTTTCTCCATAGAAACTATGTTAATATGGGCAACCGTTTCTAAATTATGGCCTTTTAAACATCCATGCAAAAACTACTTTGTTCTAAGCCTAACAGGTGACAGGGTCAATGAACTTACTTGTAAACAATCAGTATACGACAGGAAATTATGCTAATTTGTTGCCATCTAACCATTTTTAGGTCTGCTTACAACACGGTAAGAATCGTTGCAGGATTTTCGGTTTCTTAGTGGTTCCACTTGTTCAATACTTGAATGAAGTAGTTATGTTATTCCTTAATATTAATAATACTAACTACAACATTGTTTACAACGACAGTTCAAATGGTGACATTGACAATCACTCAAAAGTACGCAATCGTCTTATAAATATCTCTGGTTTCCTTGACTGATAAAAAAAGGTTTTAGTTTCTTAACACGTTTCACAAAATTATTTTCGAATAATTGGAAACTATCTAAAATAATAAAAAGATATGTTTTTATTATAAGCAGGTTGTGTTAGATGCAAAAAATGTACATGTAAAACAGAACATTAGAATAAATCAAGAATAAATACTTCTTCAATACCAAACTAACAAACCTTCTTGCGTGGTAGGAAATAGACAAGACGTCTGATGTTTGAAATTAAATTTTCATTGAACTTTACTTATTGAATGTCATATTCTTCAAATAAAAATGTTAGATGCTCGTGGCTATTTAAATTTGTGGGGCTGTGTAAAAGATAGGGTGTACCAAACCAAACGGAATGTGAAACTGCGGACGAAATGAGACAAAGGCTAATTGGTGCTTTCTGCGAAGGAAAAATGATGAAGAGCATACACTATGTCGCATGTGCATCGACATACTCGGGCACGGGCTGCGGCGGCGTTGTAAGACACGTAGGTACATTTGAACACCGTATGTGAAGAGAAGATAGTGTTAAATATTGGCAAAAAGTAATTATCTAAGAAAGTAATAAAATTGTTTGTAATATTTTTGCAAGCATTTGATTTATTTGACATTTATGCGTCATTCATACATCATTGCGATACTGTCAACGATCAGAAAAAAGTGTAAAGTCCCGAGCTTTCCCGACGGAGATCCTTAATCTATAGCCGTGATGTGCACATGCTATAGGGTTATCACCACAGTTAAAAAGTAGTATTTTTGCTATTTTTATTTTTTACTCAATTGACGATTCTTACCATTACCAATCGTCTCTGTATCACTTAAACGACCTAATACTTCCGGGAAGGATCGTCGTGCCTTTCCACCCTGTATAATATATGATTCTACAACCAATCTCCGGCTCAGTCTTTTCGTCGTTGGATTTATCATAACTTATATCGTTAAAATGGATCAATATTGTAAACGTCTTCTACCCGTTATAACTGTCAGTCATTGTAACCAGACCAACTCTTATTTTGAAAGCGGACCAAATTAACCGTCAAAACGAACAAGGCGAAACAAAGGCTCGGTACCAACAACTCCTGATCAAATTAAAAACGTCTTATATTAAACGAATCAGATACTACTTACGCCGATTCAGAAGAGGTGAGCGTGGCTTGTAGCTTGTCAAAAAGTCGTATTACAAACGAAATCTTATGTCAGTTAAGATGTTTTGGAAGAAACGCAGAATGCGTTGGCCGTGATTTGGAGAAACAGCGCAGCGGGCAAAGACACAATGCCATGAAATCACGCTTCGAATATGCAAATCAGCGTGATGCTGCGGATCACGCGGTAACAAGACACAATCCCGATTAGCGTGTACGGCACGCTCGCATAACAGAAGTGTCTTGTACGCATTACTAATAATTCCCTGGGAATTGTCCAAATCGTGTAAAAAAATAAGTCTCAAGTCGTCACGATTCGACGAAATCTAATAGGTCCTGTACCTAAATCATAATACCAACTGATCTCACGAACTGACCGCAATCAAAATCGTGTTCTGGCAATACAATGTCTCACAACTCAGAGGTATCGATTTACTTACGTACTATCAAAAAGCCAAAAAAATTGGGTTATTCCCACTAGTTACCACCAGTGGTAAGTAACTACTGGGAAATAAATTCACAGTAGTCATGTCATCTTTGTGTATTTTGGTAATTTTTACCCTACCAAACTAATTAAGCCGCTATTACGTTGACGAAAATAACGGCGTACGTCATTAAGTAATAATAACTAAATTAAATTCTCCTCAATAGTGTGTATTATAAATATGTATTATAAAATGACTTAATGACTACTATGACTAGTTTTTTTTACTATTATTTTCTCTGTATCGTTAAACTGGGGTTACTTTAAATCGCGGGGAAACATTGATCACCGATTTTAAAATTACCTATAAGGAATTGGTTTCTGAACGCATTCGTGTATTTGCGTTAAGGTTGCCAACCACATCATAAAACTTATGCTTGCGTTCAAAAACAAACTCATTTTTCAAAAATATACTGGTAAGTGGTACATTTTAGAATATTATATATTGTACTTGATCGGTACAGCTACAATATAAAATCGGAAACGCCTGAGCATGAAACAGGAGCTTATACAATAAAGTACCTAGGTATGACTTGAGATAATTCTAAAATGATCCTTCTAGGTAAAAAGTATATATCTTCTGGTAGGTACCTATTCAAAACCCATGATGTAAAAAGGTCCTTAACATTGAAATGTTAGTTTAGTTATTTTCACAGTGCGTTGCCCGCTGTTGACTCACACTTAAATCACTTAACGCCCGCGCGTGGTTCAATGCACAGAGTTCATTCTACTCGTACCTGTTGCCGAAAAAATATATAGGTATCTAGTTAAACAAAAAAAACATCCATTTAGTAATTCAAAAGTTTGACGCGCGCTTTTTTTTGTGCCTAATAAACCTGAAAATGCAACCGTACTTACCTATTTGAATATATTACAAATATGGGGCATTATAAATGAAAAGGGACATTATTGTCGATTGCGCTTACGCCGCACAGCGTCGCGCGGCATTGTATTTATATCGGAGCATCGTTAAGCGTAGGTAGCGTAGGCGTAAGCGCCATCGACAATAAGGTCCCTTTTCATAGATAATGTCACATATGTTTAGTTATTTACGTACCTACATACGAGGCTACGAGCCTACCGGGGATTCTCCAATTTCAAGTAGATCAAGCGTGAATGATCGTCAGCTTACCTGCAACAAATAAAAGGTCCATAAGTAATCGTCATATACAGCTTGGCAAAAAAGAGTAGAAATTAAAAACCGGGCAAGTGCGAGTCGGACTCGCGCACGAAGGGTTCCGTACCATAATGCAAAAAAAAACAAAAAAAAGCAAAAAGAAAACGGTCACCCATCCAAGTACTGACCCCTCCCGACGTTGCTTAACTTTGGTCAAAAATCACGTTTGTTGTATGGGAGCCCCATTTAAATCTTTATTTTATTCTGTTTTTAGTATTTGTTGTTATAGCGGCAACAGAAATACATCATCTGTGAAAATTTCAACTGTCTAGCTATCACGGTTCGTGAGATACAGCCTGGTGACAGTGTCACGTGAATATTCCTAGCCCGGCTGTGGGCTTAACCCTGAGGAAACTCACAGACAATTAAAGTTACTAAATTAACCAATCTAAATCTTACCAGAAACTCAAGCAGGTGCTTACACTTATTTCCATCAACTATACAGGGGTTTCTAAAGGATGTCAAAATGAAATGTTAGTTTTGTGACACATAATTTATTTCTATTCTCACACTGGGGAAGTTGTTCTACAAGTAAATCATTTATAAAGCTAGCATTAAGCACCTTATTCTATAATGTCAGGCGATAGAGCTGGGTCGTGCCAAAAACGGTTCTACAATGATTTACAAGCAGACCTATCTAAATTTGTTAGTCCCTAAATTATCATTTGCCATCACATATGATTTATACTAAATTTACTTATTTAAATACTGTACGTACGCTCCTAGGATGGAAGGAAAAGGTACACCAACCTCGAGACGATGCTACCGCCAGTTCAATCCCGACGTGCCATCCTCTGCTGTGCCGGAGCCAAGTGCAGCAGCAGGCAACTGACCAAACACCGCGGAGCACCGCCGTAGGACTAAAGCCTCAGCTTGGAGATGACTTCTCCTCCATCCAGCAGAAGGACGAAATGCTCATGGCGAACTGCTCACCAGATAGCAGGAACATTGCAGTAATGTAACATAACAGTCACTTGACATGACATAACAGAACAGAATATTACATAGCATTACATTACAGCACCCAGTCAGCTGAAAGAAAACATTTCAACATTAACAACTAGAAACATGTGGTATCTTAACCTTTCAAGGGACATTATTATATTCCAAGTTTCTTACCAGCTGGAAATTCCTAGAGTGGATTCATCTCACAGCTCTGACAATCCCACCCAACCACATTGTTTCACCAGCAGACTGGAAACAAAATGAATGGTCAAATATGCAGGGACAAGGATTCAACAAAGGAAATAAACCTGAAGACACTATTACATTCTACTTACTGTTGATGGCGAAATAACTATAATCTGAGCTTCCTAGCTCATGGATGCAGCGGCTGCTGCCTAACCAAAACTCGGATCGATGCTACCAGAGCATGATGTATTTAGCTTCACTTTCTAAATTAAAAGATGCCCATCCAGGGCGAAAGCCAACCAGGAAATGAATCAAGCCTAACTGTCCCTGGGATAACACAATCAAAATAACAGTAACTAATGAAATTCATGGAATAATTTTATATGTAAGTATAACTCAAAGAAATAAATCATATTTAATTATTTAAACATATTTCAACCTATTTTGTATTTATAAATTACGATTTGATTTAAATATTTAATTAATATTATTCCATAATTTTAGGATTTATTTGAAGTAGCAACACCATCCGATTTAATTAGTTTCTAATTGGCCAAATGGCTGTCATTCGTTTTGTTGCTACATCAATGACCTTCTTGCCATGAAACAAAACTATATTATATTCGAGACAATCCTAAAAACGTTAAACTGAATTACACATGCAAAGTGCCGTGTCACAACAGACGGACGGACGGACGGACGGACGGACGGACGGACGGACGGACGGACGGACAGCGAAGTCTTAGTAATAGGGTCCCGTTTTACTCTTTGGGTACGGAACCCTAAAAAGTTGCAACACTGTAGTGTCGTCCCGTTTTCTTATATAAATTGGTTTGAAAGGAACGACACTACAGTGTTGCCACTTTTTAATTTCTACTCTCTTTTGCCAAGCTGTACAATACAATACTTTATTGCATTCCTCATATGAATATAGTTATTAGGAACTTTGTAGGGTTAGCCATATTAGCCATATAATAAGGCCCTTAGCTTAAAATTATCATTTGAAATCAAAATCAAAAATAATAATTGTAAGGCAATAAAGATACATACCTTACAGACCAACATACAAACAATAATTATAATCTTAAATCTAAAAATTATTTTTCATCACACTTGCTCGGAAAAGATATATTTACACGTAGGGCTTGCGGGCGGGAAATTGAAATTTTCGCCCTAGGGCGGAAAAAATCTTTTCCGAGCAAGTGTGATGAAAAACACTTATTTACACGTAGGGCTTGCGGGCGGGAAATTGAAATTTTCGCCCTAGGGCGGAAAAGTGTTTTATACAGAAGTTTGTTTTTATTAATTCTCCTTTTTTTCCTTACAAGTGTGATGAAAAACATTGTGTGTGCCACGGGCGGTAAAGAAATTCCGAACTCGTGAACATTTTAAGCCCTCGCTTCGCGTCGGGCTTAAAATTGACACTCGTTCGTAATTTCTTATTTCCCGCCCTTAATACACAATGTACTATTTCATCACACTTGCTCGGAAAAGATGTATTTACACGTAGGGCTTGCGGGCGGGAAATTGAAATTTTCGCCCTAGGGCGGAAAAAATCTTTTCCGAGCAAGTGTGATGAAAAACACTTATTTACACGTAGGGCTTGCGGGCGGGAAATTGAAATTTTCGCCCTAGGGCGGAAAAGTGTTTTATACAGAAGTTTGTTTTTATTAATTCTCCTTTTTTTCCTTACAAGTGTGATGAAAAACATTGTGTGTGCCACGGGCGGTAAAGAAATTCCGAACTCGTGAACATTTTAAGCCCTCGCTTCGCGTCGGGCTTAAAATTGACACTCGTTCGTAATTTCTTATTTCCCGCCCTTAATACACAATGTACTATTGGCGACCCTATATTTATTTGCTGTGTCACTTGTTTAAGTGTAGGTTTCGGGGAGATTCCCACGGAATCGAGGAAATATTTACTGCTCGTACTCCTCTTTTAAAACGTATTTTTATTACTAATATGTCACATTTCTTAATAAATATTGTGCTAAACTTCCAAAAAATGTCTACAAACATAGCACAGCTATTCCATATAATAATTTACTATCCTAGGGAACATCATTCGACGCGAGAGTTATAGTTATGAATATGGTGTGTTTACTATAATTTCCAAGTTGTGCGTCACGCGACTTTTTGCGCGGTATGTTTCTGCGGTTATTGAATACGCATTACGTGGCCCGCCCTAACATCAAACACGCTGTTTCGCAACAACACGCAAATTATTCTTCTCCCACGCGCAAAAATACTTACACACCCGTCACTGAAAGCACACCGCTGTATATTACTAATTTACTTGCAGATACATACCTAGATAGACCACGCAAACGCAACGCATGTATTTGAAAAAAAAATCCCGCCTCCTACGCCGGTATCACGTTAGAAAGTTATTTTAGATAGTCCACTTACGTGTATTATATTGTGTAGTTGCTTTATATTATATATCTTATCACTAATATACACCTTATAAAACAAGGTCCCCCGCCGCATCTGTCTGTTTGTGTAAGTAAGTAAGTAAGTAAATATTCTTTTCTCAAACATGCAATAAAATATTGATGTTATGTTCCTTATAATAGGCTGCGAAGTATGAAGTTTCAGGTGCGGCTAGGCCAAAAGGTAATTAATGGAATTTCATACACATCTTGCAGGCCTAGGCCGGCAAAGTCCTCTTTTTTAATTTTCATTTCACAGATATTTGTGACACAGCATCGTGGCATTCATCCATTAAAAAAAACTAGAGGCAGTATTTGCTTTATGGTTCGTAATGACACTGCCACTACGCCTATAAAAAAAAAACAAAAAACAATGTTTGCTATAATTTGCAGTTTTATTTGTATAAAATCAACATGAACTTAATAAATAATACATTCTATAATTTTATAATTTTAAATTATAAATTTAACTACACAAATAAAAACATTTAAAATATTTCATCTAAACGTTAGCGGTAAAAAGGTCTACTCAAACACGCGTAGTTATATTTTTTAAATTGTTATGGAGGTAAAGTTGAAAAATATTCATTCTGTTTTATTGGATTTATGGTGCGTTGTTGATTTTTTGACTTTAATATGAGTTCCGACGAAATAATGAAATTAATATTAATTACATGTAATCGTAGGTGTTGGAATTGGCAGCGTAAGCAGAATTGATTTTAAATAACTTGCTGCCTCTACCGCCAAGTCAAAGACGAAGTATGTATATGGTTGCTTATGGCAATTTTATTATTTGAGAAACTAAGAAAAATGGCTTACAGTTTATTAGAAACGGTTTTGTGGCATATTTTAAATGAATGTAACTACAAATTCGTCAACACTGTGGAAATTATACTTATTTACTCCATGCATAAAGCAACGATGTATGTAAAACATGATATCAACATGAAAGACTATGTAAACTTATGTGACGAAAACGACAGTCAGACGGATACAAGGCGAAAAAATCAAAGATACATGAAAATATAGGGGTAGTAAAAATACACGACTCGTGTAAAACATACGCGTGATAATGATATAGGTACGTGTTGGTTATATTTTGGGTGTAGTTTACTTTTAGTTTTTTCTATAAATAAAACTTGGGTTTCGTGGATTTTTTATTTTATTTATTTCATTGCATGTTTGAGAAAAGCACTATACATACCTCGGCGGGAAATGGGGTTGCCCGCGCTCAGACCTATCCGGCCTCGCTTCGCTCGGCCGTCTATATGTCTTCGGCCGGCAACCCCTTTCGTCCCGGCCTCTGTAGTAATGTACTATTATTGCACCAATAATTATACATCTTACATACATGTATATTTATATATGTATATTTGTGTGTGTATATTTATGTTCGCGATAAACTCAAAAACGACTTAACGGATTTACACGCGGTTTTCACCTATCAATAGAGTGATTCTGAGGAAGGTTTAGGCGTATATTTTGTTACGGTTTTGTGTAACTTGTGCGAAGCCGGGGCGGGTCGCTAGTAACTCAATATACGAAACAAATAAAAGGTACCTATAAAAAAATATATTTTATAACAAAAACACATTTACAGATTCCTACAGCGAAAAACGAAACTCGAAAAACGTTTATTGTGACCCAATCGGCGCTGCCTTTTCACACAATTGTGTGAAAAGGTGCGTCTTCTTATTAAAATATATATCTGTAAAATTACTTAATTTAATTGTTTATTTCTGTCAGACGTATCAAAAGTTGAGTCGCGGAAAATCCTGGGATTATGTTCCGTTTTAAGCTTACTGGATTTAGGGAAAATGTTAAGTAACACAATCAAGCCCAGTTTTTGTTTACTTTAGGCTGTTACTATAGTTTAAATAGGCTGAAACACAAAGTTCTATAAAGTCTACCTGTAGAAAAATATCTATTTTTGTTAAGTTATTAGAGAATGACGCGTAGTCTGATCTAAGTATTACTTTTGAGGCTGACTGTACCTACCCTACCCATAACATACAGCCGTATTCGAACAATGAGATACGTCAAATAGTAGATATTGAAACGATATGGAGTAGATATATTATGTCAGTGTCAAACATGTCAATTTTGACACTTGTTTGACACTGACATATCTACTCCATATTCAATTACACAAACGGGTCTACCGCGATATAATTTCATTGTAGTATTGGTAGTTTAGTGTTGTTTTATTAATATCTCCGTTGACATTTGTTGGGACGTCAGTCTTTCCGTGACCACAGCTGGTGCAACTCAGCTGAAACGTCGGAATTAAAGGTAAAAACAATGAAATTATATCGCGGTAGACCCGTTTGTGTAATTGAATATGTGTACAAAACGCGAGAGTTTAAAGTGTTATATCTACTCCATATCGTTTCAATATCTAGTATTTGACGTATCTCATTGTTCGAATACGGCTGATAGTCATTCCCGTCCCCGTTTGTCAACACACGGTAATCATTCCCCTACAACGGGATTTCCGCTTCCTTCAAAAACGCAATATTACTAAGTGTCCCGCAACCCTTTTTGCGTGAGCTGGTATTTTGCGTGGAATGGAACGCAATTTGTATAACTCGAGCTCGCGACGCTATTCGAAGTCAAACGTACTTATATGGGGCATTATCTATGAAAAGGGACCTTATCTTCGATGGCGCTTACGCCGCACAGCGTCGCGCAGCATTGTATTTATATGGGAGCATTGTTAATAATAATGGCGTAAGCGCCATCGACAATAAGGTCCCTTTTCATAGATAACGTCACATATATTCGTCTTATGACAATAGAGTAAGGAAGGAGTATACTATGGTAGGTTTAAAAAATGCTTGAAGGCAACTGTATACATATACTCGAATAATGTTTGAGTACCGTAAAACGGGGTCAACAGAAATCGCGGGGTGAATAGAGAAATTTTGAACTATTTCTTTCAAGTTGTTATATTTAAAAACGTACTTCTCTAAAATCAGATTTTTTGGAATAGTTACGTATATAGTAGACTATTTATTCTCTACATTGATACCAAAAGAAGTTAATCAAACTGCCTAAAAGTTAGATTTTTTTTACTCTAAAAGAAGGCCTCACCTAGGTAAGAAATGAAGCCTGTCTGAACCTTGTTCTAGTGGTAAATGTAGTGACATTAACCCTTTACCTACGGGTGTCAACCAGAGTTGCCAGTAAGGCAACACCGCTGCAGTACGGGTGTCAACTATAGTTGATCGAAGTAATGGTCGAGTTCAACATTTTTTTTAAACAAAACTAGACCTTGTGGCTTGGTAATAGCGGTCACATTATGCACTGTGTATAGTATAGATACAAAGAAAAAAATATCATAATATTTCGGTAGATGGCTCTGACATAAACATAATTTTAAAATTACCGCTTTTTTGCTGGCAACTGGAGTTGACACCCGTACTGCAGAGATGCAAATAATTGAATTCAATATGGCGGACAATAGTGTTGTTTTCACATTTCATCGACTTGTTGTCGATATGAGAGTACGGCGTGGGAGTGTTTAGAGTGTTATTATTAGTGTTTTTTACCGTTTTTGCTTCAAATATTGGAATTTAACATGTTATGAAATCATTATTAGGTACTATTGTACCTAATAATAATTTTACCACAATCATAACTTGTTAAATTTCAGTTTTACATTTACTAGGTTATCGATATATCGACAAATGTGTCGATAGATGCACATCACTATTTTCCATGAGTGGCAAATTGTTTTAGTGCAACGTTTTTTGTGATTGATATTTATGCTTTATTTTCATAATTATCGTTTTTTAAGTGTTTATATGTGTTAAGTATATTATAAACTAATGTTTTTAAACGTAAACTTGTGAAATCCGCGAGTAGTAACTTAAAAATCTTCAATTACTTAGTGACTGGTATATTGCTTGATAGCAGAAAAAATAGTAAATATTATTACTCCAAGTGATTATTTATTGATTAAACACATTATACTTATAGTGTGTGTGAAGTTTCAAGTGTGAAGCTGTAATACTTCATAAGTTACAAGTAAGTGAAATTATGCCTCACCGCTGACTCTCGCCAAAACATGCCCGTATTGGGCGGTGACGGAGCGATTCAATAGCCCGTAGGTAAAGGGTTAACGTAGTTAAAGTTAGCTAACCTGGTAATATAGTATCTGTAGTACCTAAATAATAAATAATATCACCAATTTTCTCTATAATTAAGCATTTTTTTGCAAAAAACTATAAACAAGCATTTTTACGTGAAAATGGGGTCAGTGGACACGCATATGGGGTGAATAGTCACGTCATAGGGGGTGAATAGTTACATCATAGGGGGTGATTAGATACCACAAAGGGGTGAAAAAACACGCCTTGGGGATTAAAAGACACGAAAAAATATTTTTGTATCAAATAACAGTTTAACAGATATATGTACTATTTGCCAATAGAGTATCAACATAATAATGACCAAATTCGATGCCTATGACAACTAAAACTTCGTATTTATATTCACCCCTTTCGTGTGTCTATCGACCCCGTTTTAAGGATATGGAGAAAACAGACAGTTTTCTTTGATTTTCTCTGAATTGGGTGGATAAAAATTGATTTCACAAATGCAAAATTGAAGAACTAACCAAGACTCATAAAATGATGTCAAAATTTTTACTTTTATCATTTGGATTATTGGTGAAAATCGTCCTTGAAGTTGAAAATCGTGTCTTTTCACCCCGTTTTACGGTACGTTATTTATTCAAGCGCGATTCCACGTTGTTCATTGATAGCTTGTGATATTCCGAATAGATTAATCTATGGAAACATTTGCTGTGTGAAATAATACAAAGTTACTTAACTTAAGTTTACTTTCTATTGTTTCATACAGCAAATGTAACGTTAGCCCCTTTTTACGGAAAATAATTTCAAATATTTTAAAACTATTCTTATTTGCAGATGGTTATGTTATTTTCATGATTAACTACTTTATATTTATTATTATGTTTCGTCATAATAATAAATAAGTATGAAGTTATGAACGTGTGAGTACATTTCACAATAAGGTCTACTTTGTATAGGGGACGTGACGCAAACGTGCAGAAATATGTTTTTTTTTATTTATTATTATTATGAATGGGCTTACTCATGGCCACAGACTAGCCGAGGCGTAGACGTGGCCTACGATGGAGCGAGCTCGCCCAGAAGGTGCCTGTTCACTCTTGATTTGAAGGTTGCCGGGGATTGGGAAGGTTGCGGGGTTGTATTATTAATATTATCATAACTATTGAATTTACAGCTAAGTTGTCAAAGGTTATCATGCCAAATATTGGCTTTTTAATGCAGGGACACACTCATCCCAAGAAACGCAACGTATGCAATGGACGCAGTTATGAAATCTGAATCCAGAAAATTGTATGCTTAGAAACATACCTACTTGTCGTGCGTTGCGTACCTACCTATGACCTATGACAAGATTGACAAGTATGTTCCTAAGCATTTCAGGATTCAGCTTTCATAATGCATTGCATAAGTACGTTGCATACGGGGGATAAGTGTGTCCCTAGCTAGGTTTAGCTTTATCAGAAGTTTTCAAAAAATAACGTCACGTAAAAAGTACCCGACACTTTTACTGGAATGCCCCTGATGATACAGCGATATCACTAGCATTAAAAGACAGTGTCAAATATCTCCAGCCCACTCACTGTCTGTACGTGTTGACGTAAGTAATATAACAGTTTCGGTCTTCTGTAAATCGACTTAGGACAGTATTGATTTAATAATGGTGGCCTTACACGGATTTCGGACGTTACAGGTCATTCATTCATTATTCAGCTTGTTGGTAGACTTTGGAGGCCCTCAAGTTCATGATATACTTATGTACCTAATTAGACATTTATTTAGACGATCTCTCTCTTACTCGTCAATAATCTGAATAATCATAAGCAATCACTAAACAAACAATTAACCAACCTCATTGAGTAAGTACTTCAAAAAAACCGGGCAAGTGCGAGTCGGACTCGCGCACGAAGGGTTCCGTACCATAAAGAAAAAAAAAACGGAAAAAAATGCAAAAAGAAAACGGTCACCCATCCAAGTACTGACCACGCCCGATGTTGCTTAACTTTGGTCAAAAATCACGTTTGCTGTATGGGAGCCCCACTTAAATCTTTATTTTATTCTGTTTTTAGTATTTGTTGTTATAGCGGTAACAGAAATACATCATATGTGAAAATTTCAACTGTCTAGCTATCATGCACGGTTCGTGAGATAGGTACAGCCTGGTGACAGACAGACGGACAGACGGACGGACAGCGAAGTCTTAGTAATAGGGTCCCGTTTTACCCTTTGGGTACGGAACCCTAAAAATTACTGAACCTAAATAAATAAATTTTAATCAATAGCCTATCGACTTTGTTGATACAAACCAACCTGTTGGCTGGTGTATTCAGTGAATAGTTGGTAATACTATTCACTCATAGTTTAATTATTAAACTAATAAGTATGTTCAAGTATCTTATTAAAGTCAGACCGAGAAAAGTCTGCAGTGATTTTGATAGCCCACGCAGTGCAAGTGTCAATTTAAACGTCAAACTTCTACGAAAATATGACGTATAAATGAAACTTGCACTGCGTGGGCTATCAAAGTTCCTGCAGACTTTTCTTGGTCTAACTGTTAAATAGATATAATTATATATAGGGTATATCAGTCAACTTCCCCGTTTGTTCGAAAATGACGCGATCCTATCAGTCAACTTCGAAAATGACGCGATTATTTCTGTAGATTGGGATTAGGCCAGTTTAAACCGTCACAAATATTATGATATCCTGTTTTAAAGCACCGTTTCATAAACATCTATTGTCAAACACGCTGTAGCATAATGCAGCGGGTCACGGGACATAATGGCGGCCGCGAAATTGGCTCGTTATTTAATAAAAGCGGCCGGCATTATCGCGACCGGCCAGTCATTCACTTATAATACGTATAAAGGCATTGTAATCGGTAATTTATCCGTAGATTTTGATGACTACATTATTGCAGCAGTTTTGAAATGAACAGTTTCTGTTTCACCTTGTTTTAATAGCCAGCGCCACTTGTCCATCCCACTAACGCGGGGTTAAAGGGTTAAACCGTTAACCCAGTGTCAAATTGTACTGGTAACCATGGTAACTCCAGGTTTAACCGGTTAACACCGGGTTAGTGGGATGGTTTTCGCTATAAAATAAAAGCTATATAGTACGAAACTTCCCTTATGTCAAT
The DNA here is from genome assembly GCF_963556715.1 of Cydia fagiglandana. Taxonomy (NCBI): domain Eukaryota; kingdom Metazoa; phylum Arthropoda; class Insecta; order Lepidoptera; family Tortricidae; genus Cydia; species Cydia fagiglandana. Next base: position 5,387,589 of record NC_085936.1, on the reverse strand, counting down.
ATTCTATGTCTAATTATGACCAGCATACACTTTAACCCAGGGACACTTTTTAGAGTTTTTAGTTTTTACTAAAAAAATCATTAAAAAAATACATATTATTTTTGGCCAAATGGCCATGTACATTTTACACGATTATCTCATTTTATACTTCAAAATCTTCAAATAGACTAAACTGTTCAATTGGAAATCTATTGTATATCTAAGATGCATTGAGATGACTTTGAAAGGCGGTAATTATGAAAATTGCTGATCTGATATCTTTAATCTAATAAACTAGAAACACTTTCTATTGTAAGCACAGATAGTAAGCAAGATACCAAGATACGCGCAGCAGTAGCGTAAATAAGTATTGCTAAAGTATGAAGTGCATCTGGTTTACTAGATGTTAATCATTTAAGTAATCTTTCTTAGTTGTACTAAACTCAATAAAAGTCAATAACCCGACTTAAAAAAGTAAGGCACTTAGAAATACGAGGTAGCCCTAACCGTAACAATGTAAGTTCCCCCAACCGAGCTGTCTTTGCATTTTCACAAAACAAAGACAAATCCCCGTTCAAGAAAATTTCAACCGTCCCGAGATTCGATACGTTCCGTTTCACTCAAAGTTGGATCGGTCTGTCGGCAGAAATAAATAGCATTTTCGCGTAATTTGGCGGGAGTATTCCACGATTGTGCCCGACGATGTCAACTCTCACAAATTGCAGGGCGCGCATAGGGTTACCCAGCGGCAGATTTTACTTCTGAAATGTCAGGGATTTAATATCCAAGTACTATTAAAAAGGAGTCCGTCAACTAGTTTGTATTGTATGGTACGGCCGCGATCGTGGCCCACAAATGGTCTCGCCGGAAGATCAGCGCTGACTTTCGGGTCAGTGTTATGCTGAGGCGAGCCCATTTCGTGGTAAACTTTAACGCTTATCAATTTTATGAATATTTCTAGATTTTAGTTATACTCTTGTATGTAATTTTAGTTTTAAGTTTATCACGAATAAAATACTTGATTCTGATTCTATTAATGTAAAAGAGAATGAGTAATTCAATTCAATGTGAATAATGACGGACCCTAAAACACTGACCTTATGTAGTTTCCGTGAGGTACATAGTTCCTTAATCTGCCCATTATTGATAAAGACAGGTTATATCTTATCCTTTCGCCGGACACTTTCTTGCTATCTTACTGCTAAGAGGGGCTTAGCAAAATTGTCCCAAAAAGGGATAAATGGAAAAAAAACCCAACACAATTTTTTCATTGTACTACAATAGCCGCTTTACTATCTACGCATATGCCCTTCGGAGACGATTTTTTTTAAGAATCAGAAACTTGCATCAATTACATTCTGGTAACCCTGGGCACTGTAAAACGAAACACAAAACTTCACTAGTCCCGTCTCGTTCACTTTATTGTTAAACTTCCAAGGATGAAAGAAATGCATCAGGAGTTTCAGGACTTTCAGGTTTTGTTTTAAAGGGTAATGTAGCTAGCTTTGAAAAATGTTCTTTGCAGGTTCAACTACTTATTCAGCCGACTTTTTACTCATAGAAATGCCCCCCGTGAATAACACTTATTTTCTTCAAGTTGGCTGTTCGCTCCTTTGTTTGAAACGTCCGCGTAGTTGTGAAACCACTCCTAGTGAAAAATGCAGCAAATTGGCCTGGATTCTTTCTGCATTTTCGTCTAGTGCATTCGAACTTTTAATTCTCAGCTTGATTTTGTTTGACTCGCAGTCGATCTGGCTCGAACTTACGCGTATTTGTTAGTTTTTCCATATTTTACTTTATCTTTTTTTTTATCTTTTTATTATGCAAAATGTATTCAAAATTGAATTGAATATTAGTGCGAACAAAATGTAAAATTAATACCTGAATCTATATTTAAGATGTTTCAATACTTGGAACTTTATTCATAAATAAAACTTCCAAAGACATAATGGAAACCTCAAATGCCAGAAATATCTTGTTATTGCAATAAATGCGTCTTAAGGCCCGCAGAAAGCAGAAAAAATCTCTTCATTTTAAAAAAAAATAACTTGGTGCTCTACTATGCAAAAGAGTTTAAAAAAGCGTTCCTCAAGCCGTCTTAAGATGCGGCAAGGCACTTGACACAGCAGATAAATATGGAAAATTGTGGAAAATCTGCAGAAACCAGAGCCACAGATAAACAGACTAATAACTGAATTAGACCACGCAAAAGAGTAATTTTTTAGGCCAAGCGTATGCCGAGACGCAAGCGACGCAGTTCACGCAGCGCAGAGCAGATTTATTAAAGTATAGAACGTCCTTTAGCTACGCACGCTGCAGCGCCAGGACATTCCATACTTTAAAAAATCTACTCTGCGCTGCGCTGCGTGAACACTGCGGCGCCTGCGTCTCAGCATACGCTTAGTCCTAACCTCTTGTCTGTGTATGATAAGGATCCTGACCGAATTTTAAGTCATTGTATTTTTTCTGAGAACCATGTTGTCTCCTCTATGCAGCCTCGCCAAGGTTTTTGACCACCACATACTCATGTATATGAAAAGTTAAATAGGTACGTCGCGTGCAATTACGTGGTGAAAATGAATTGTAACATGTTCTAATATTAAATAAAAACTTTAAGTTTCTTTAAAAATAATATATAATAACTACACAAAACATGCGTTGCATTACTAGCATTTCATACAAATCGCAGTACATGCCACGTCTAATTAAATATATGTCTGCGACAGAAGCCAACGATCTTAAGAAAAATTCAGCCTCGAAGGAGCTTAATTAAATAATAATTCAAAAGCTATTTAATAAACTTGTGAAGGACTCGGGTCATAAAGCCCGACTGAAACTCGATATACAAATAACATTCAAAACTTTACAGACGAAATATTCGATCAAATTACTTTAATAACTTTTCGTAATATTTTTAAATATGTCGCACAAGAATTTATAAACGTTAATCATCAATTAGCTGACGGCTCTCTGTACCTACTGGAAGCATATTTGACATATTTTAATAACTTGTGATATGGCGATATAACATAATATGTATGTTATACGTACCTACCTAATATATAAAACCGTTTTCATTCCTTAGAGTTTAGAATCTCAATATTAACAAAATCTACTAAGAGTTCTAGGTAGAATCTACATTTCAAGAATACGTACTTTAAATAAGTAATTAATATTTTGTCTAAATCTGTCATTTAGCCATATATATTTGTAAGAATAGGTGTATAAATCATAAATTCAACAATTGATCTGTGCATTTTCTGTCAAGTGCTAAGCATCTTAGTGTCGGAACAATATTATGTATTGGGTCCCATACATTCCACGACTCTTCTCTTTCCGCACAGAATCTACACCAATAGCTTTGGAAACAATATACCTAATTGTAGCATTATACAAACAAAGGAGTCGCGGCCGCGACTGAAAGAAAGTATGGAATTAAAAGTCGCCTTTCTGAAAATAATAGAAACCAATTGAATGAACATGAAAGGGCTTGCGTTTCTTCGAATTGTTGTTCGTTTCTTGATTCTAATGGTTTTTAGAGGAAATATTGAAAAGAGACCCTTGTCTTACTCGGTTGTGCAATAAAGATTAAATAAATAAATAAGTTTGCTAAGAAAATGGTGTGTTGTTGTAATGAAACAAGTCTGGTAAAAATACCGGTCAGCGCGAGGCACTAAACTTAGCATCAGTGCCGATTCAGTGCTCTTTACGACCTCCTGCAGTTACCTACAGGCGCACCAGTATATTGATTTCGTATTTTAGATTCACTGTACAACATAGAGAGTGGTAAAAGTCTAATAGAAGCCCAACGTAAAGGAAACGATGATGAATTTAAATTGTAATATCCTTACCCTTTGAGTTACATACGTTTTTATCACCCTTACAAGGAAACATATGTCTATATTATCTTTTGTTAGCTTTTGCTTATCTTATCGTTTCCGTTCTCAGCTGCTGTTTCGTAACACAGGGCCAGTTTTCTGAATTTTTCTCTTCCCCTTGGTACGGTCTTCGACATTTTCTCTTATAAGACCATTTACAATTTTGCACGCAAGTCAAATGCATAGTTTGGGTGTCTTTCAATCTGTGATGTCAATTTGTAAAAAATATTTGGTGGATAAACGATTTGTATTCGTTTGGGTTATTTGCAACGAATTTAATTTACGCTGACGATATAGCGTTAGTCGCGCAGGATCGCAATATAAGCACCACTGAAAACCGCTTAGAACATGACCTTGCTGTCATGGACGAGTACTTTACTCGCTGGCGCCTGTCCCAACGCCGCGAAAACTGAAGTGTGTTGCTTCCATCTGAACAACCGACTAGCTACCAAGAAACTCAGCATCTCGTTCAGGGGCTCCGTGCTCAATCACAACCCGTCTCCCAAATACCTAGGTGTTACTCTGGACCGAAGTTTGACTTACAGCTCCCACCTCACCAACACCGCAGCAAAACTTAGGACCAGGAATAACATTCTACAAAAACTAACGGGGACAACGTGGGGAGCCTCGGCTAGCTGCCTACGAACATCGGCCTTGGCTCTTGTATACTCAACAGCTGAATACTGCGCCCCCGCATGGCTCAACAGTGCCCACACGAGCGCCATTGATACGCAGCTAAATGCTACAATGCGCCTCATCACGGGATGCATGAAGCCCACCCCTGTGCACTGGCTCCCAGCTCTAAGTGGAATTGCGCCTCCTCACCTCCGCCGCAAACACCACCTGCTCAGAGAAGCTGACAAAGCCCTTGAACGCCCGGAACTACCCCTGAATAGAGACTTGGCTACGTTCAGGTGCACAAGGCTGAAGTCCAGAAACCCACCGGCTCTCCTTATCCACCAACCACGCTCCCAGTGGAACCTGAACGACGCCTGGTCCGAAGAATGGTCGCAGGCAGACGTTCCATCTGATCTCTTTGAACTAAACCCGCGGAGCCACGCGCCTGGTTTCAATGAATCACGCCGTACCTGGTGCATGCTCAACCGCCTGAGAACAGGAATTGGCCACTGTGCCTACCTCCGGAAAAAATGGGGATGGAGCGACCAAGAATGCTGCGAATGCGGTTGCCCAAAGCAAACTGTTCGGCATATTGTTTTGGAGTGCCCACTCACAAAGTACGACGGCCCAGTGGAAGATTTTAAGACCATAACGAGTGCAGCCATCACCTACTTGGAAAAATGTAGATTTAGATTATAAATTAGCTATGTAATGAATGAACAGTGTAATGTTAATGCCATACGATAAATAAATAAATTTGCAACGAGCTAGGAGGACCTATTTTGATTGCGTCATTAAGCTGAAGTAGATGGCCTGCGCTATTGCCTCCCGGCAGTTTTGGGGTCCCAATACCACGCCCAACAACATACTAATAATTGGTAACGGTTACCGGCTCTGAACTATTTTACTTTGAACGTTTCCCGTCGGGCATATGACTAGGGATAATCTTCTTTCTTTCATCCAGCCCAGGTTAAGGCGTCCTATTCACGCATTTGTTGCCTACGTAATAGGTATTTATATCTTAAATTGTGACCATAATAATGAAAACGATCCATTGACTGTGACCGAGCTATCGCTACATCGACATTAAACCTGCCAGTTTCTGTCATAAAAAATATTGTCACCATTTTTAACAAGCTTTTATTAGGTCGACCTGTATGTAACTAACTATGTAATGGAATCTAAGGTAACTAATTTAACCATCTTCCAAGGATCGTAACGTCATGAAAATTGGCAGCTGTATGTTGTTCTGATGGCAATACAATAATATGGGACTGTCGAACTGATCTGATGAGGGAGACAGGAGGTGGCCATAGGAACTCGACCTGTATGTAACTAACTATGTAATGGAATCTAAGGTAACTACTTTAACCATATTCCAAGGATCGTAGCGTCATGAAAATTGGCAGCTGTATGTAGTTCTGATGACAATACAATAATATGGTACTGTCGAACTGATCTGATGATGGAGACAGGAGGTGGCCATAGAAATAACTCTGTGATGAAACAACGCAACCTAATTGTGTTAGGGGTTTTTAGAATTGTCTCGATGAGTATTCGTTGTCTGTCGTAAGAAAAGTACAGTCAGCGATAAAAGCTTGTACCAAAAATTAAATTTTTGCCAAAAACTTTTGTATTGCCTTTTAAATCTCGTGATTTAGTTTATTTTTAGTTTCGCTTTACGAGTGCATTTCTATCTTCAGCACTGTTAATAGATTTATGTATGTAAAAATAAAATAAACCAAATGTTATTAACAGAAAAAGTTATTAACGAACTTTTAATCTTATATGGGCATTTTGAACTATCGGGTATTTATAAAATTAAGACTAGAATATTTTTTAGCCTTTTGTTTACTTATTAAACCCTGTTTCAGAGTGTCTATAGGCGAGCGTTTTACAAAATATAATCATATAATTGTAAATAGAAAAAAAAACAAATAAATATCAATGTCAATTCGAGAAAAAACAGAGGTTTGAAACGGATCGAGTTGGTAACGCAGAACGCATAAATCTATAAAAAGAACAGCTTTTATTTACCGTCCTTGCCTACATTATCTTATGATTAACACTTGTTTACTTTCAAACAGCTATTTAGGGTTAACTTTAAGGTTCCGTGGCAATAAATAATTCCTAAATAAACGTAGGAAAGATGGTTTTTACGGCCACTGTTTTACGGAGCCAAACTTTTTACTGTAACTTGAGTTACAACACTGCTGTTTATCTCAGAGAATAGCTTCGAGATATTTTATGAATACTTAAATTTACAGCGGGCATTTAAAAATGTTTAGACAAAGTACTTTTAATGTTAGCCAGATTAATAAAACAGGGTCATATATTTTATCTTAAGTTCATTCATGGCTGTAGGGCGAAGTAATTTAATATTGTCTGTGCATAAGCTCCTTAGGCAGGTCCATTTTCAATTTATGGTCGAAATTAATCGAAATTAAACTTACGTGAGACATATTTTAAAGTGTTTAGACGACATCGGTTTCACTCACTTGAATTTTTAGTCGCTATTGGCGACATGTTTCGTCCGAATTTATGGCATTAATCTAATTTTACGGAGAGCCTATGTCTCCATTTATAAGAGCTATAAGTGCAGCGGTCACTATGCGCAACACGTTGGGCGCCCGATGAGTCAAATACTATTAGTAAAATCATATTTCATAAAATAAACAGATTTTATATCCTAATTTTTATACTTTATCCTTATATGCATGTTGAAACCTCTCTACTTCCTGAAATTTGTATGATGATTCTAGACTCGTTAACTTTTGTTATGTCCACAGAAAAGACGCCGATTTTTCTAACGTTTTTGACCCATGTCAGTGTGTGTGCGTAGTCGACTTGATTAAAAGATATTACTTAGTCACATTAATTTATACTTATGTCAAAGAATGGATACGTATTTTTTTAGTCCTGTTACAACTTACCGACTTCACTTTTACTTCTATTTCTGATGTTCAAAACGTACTTATAATATCACGAACATTATTTGCATTTCGCTTACTAAGTAACACGACTTTGTGGCTCACAATATTTGGGGAAAATGCTTTCCTAATTTGTCATCCTACGAGGAAACTCAGAAAAAACTCCCGAAGAAACCCGGCGCAAGACGATATTAATTGTTTCGTATCCAATTACGCAGGTAATCCTTTTCAAATTTAACCCACAATTTAGGGTTTTGCCGAGAACGTTCGTAATCAAAGCCGTGCCGCAGCAATGTTAAATAGATAAATTAATGATGCCGCCGAGTAAACTCCATGTAATTAAGCCCTGTTTTACGTGAGGTGTGTTTTACCACTTGTACTGTGATTAAGAATAAAATGAGGACGATGAGATTTGGAGAACTTAAGTCTGGATCATAAAGCCTTTACGGTTTACGCTACATATTATGAAACCATCACGGCAGATAAGTTCACGATTTCGAGAATAGCTCCGCTAAGAGAATCGATAGCATATTATTTAAGGTAAGTACCCCTATTAACGAGCCCATTAAAATCGGCACTGATTACCGCGCTATGTACAAAAAAGCGTTTTATAAGAAAGCCTATTGACTTTTTTTAAATTGAAATACACACAAATAAAGCCTTCTCTATGGACTGTCGAATAAGTATAGCACTAGAAAAGAAACACAAAGTAAATAATTCGAAAACCGTAAACTAACTCATCGGGGGCGCAGGATTTGAATGCTCCATAGTAACGCGCAACATCTCAAGTAAGCAAACGCGTATTTTATTCAGTGATTTTCATAGTAATGGTGAATATTAAAGAAAGACTAAGATTTTATATCAATTCTTAATTATGATATTTATGGTTCCCTAATCCTCAATTTGTAAATATTTGCTTACCAATAGTAAAAAACAGGAAATTAAAAACCTCGGTGTTGAGTTCCATTTTTTGGTGTGGTTCCTAATTTCGAGGTGTACCTCGGTAATAGCGGAAACGGTATTTTAAGTTCGAAGGGTCATATATTCATATGTAAATACAGATTTCCTTAACTCTTGATATTATTGAAATATTTAACCATCTATAAAGCTAAATAGCTATTAACGTGGTATGAAATCTATTCAAGAACTCTTAATTTTGACTACAGTTTTAAGCACTTAACTGGAGGTTTCCTTAGAAACCATTATATGAGAGTCTTGTTTAAATATTGATATAAAAACAAAAGCATGGCTGTCAAGTCTGCTATATACAATGTTTTGTAATATTTAGTATCTTCCATTTTGATTGTGTTCAAAATATACGCGATCTTTATTTATTTTTATTACTCGCAAATGAGTTTTACAATAATGTGAATTAAACCGTTTAGCGATGGTAACAAAAGACATCACTCGGTAATAAGATGTATGGGAACCCAATACCGGTCGGTACACCTGCAACTTTGATAGGAAATAAATAGGTTTATAATATAATTGTTATAAAACCTATTGTATTATTTTAATTAGAACATATAATACACCAACATACAATCGCAATCCAACGCGACAACGCAGCGAGCGTGATGGGCACCTTTGCGTCGGGGGCAGCCCGGGACGGGTTTCAGTAGGTTGTTTATTTTATACGTATTTAGTTTATATTTAAGTTACGTTTCTGATTAATTTAAAATTATGTTTGGATTGTGTGTAGTGTGTACATACTACATAATAGATGCAGTACATCCAAAATTAATTTATTTTAATATTTGATTTCACATATCTTGTATCATTGGATCAATTTGATGTTGATGGGCATTTATTTGCGTGATGAACACAGATATTTGTTCCTAAGTCATATATATTATTATCTAAGTGTAGTTAGTAGGTGTAAGTAGACTCAAAGGAATTCACTTTCATAATTATGTTTTACTAAAAATTCTCTTATTTTTCCTTAAAAGCCAAAAAAAAATTAATTGAATCTTATGATTGGAAATCTGATTAAGTATAATACCTACTATATATTTAACTACTATTGTTAAATGTAAGAACTAAAAATGCGATGGGTTTATTTACCCTCGTAAAAAGGAACCCTTATCCGCGGTATTTGGGTAGCAATTATCAATTACCACGGTAATAGGCGATTTCGACGTTTTAGGTTTAATAATTATTTTTTTCTATATAATTGGCCAAAACAAGTCCAAAAACGAATGAAACATACATTTCGATATACAAACTATCATAAAAAAATATGTCATTGTCCATATAGAGCCAGCTTATGTCTCATTTTTGGCTGTCTTTGTAAAAGTTGCTTAACCCCCTCGTTAATAGGGGTACTTACCTTACCTACGTGTGCTAAAAGGGAAATAATAGACTGTTATCTACAAGTACGTGTCAGCACAACGTATCAACTTATTAACCAAATTGAAGACGCCGCTCCGAACAATTCCCTGAGTTACATAAACTTACAGCAACTCAATTCCTCGTGAAATTCCATTAACGGAACTCAACTCCACGTGTTAGATCAGCGTGAACTTTGTCATGGCTGACGGTTAAAAGACGTATTAAAAGCATCGAACAAGTGAAAATAGGGAACTTTCGGTTTCGACGAGTTTTAACGCACTTTGGGAATTCGGCAAGCAAGCTGTTTGAGTAGCGGTTCATTAAAATTCAATATTAGCGGAGGATATCGATCGCGGCGTGCGTGGAGCCCAGGGATGTTACGCGTTTATGTATATGCACAAATAGTCAAGAGCATAAAAACGGATCACTAGTATATTTCTTGAATTTAATGCGGCTAACTGTCATTTACATTCCCTATAGGCCCCGTGCATTAACTATAGAGGGCAGCAATAGGAGCCGTCAGATTTTTAGCACGAAACTTAAATGTGTCGTTTATGCTTCCGATATAGCTCACTAGATAGTAGAACCTACTATGCACAAGGAAACGTACCCACACCGTAGAACGGCAGATGGTAGCACTTGCTTTGACAATGTACATGTGCACATATATGCCTTCATCATATAGGTTGTAAGAATCAAAATGCTTGAATATACCTGTAAGGGACCAGAACGGAAATTAGGCTTTTAAGTGTATTTATTTCTAATATATAATTATTGGTGCAATAAACAATATTTACTTACTTATTTCATGATGTACACAGAAGAGACACCTTATCCTTAACTCATACTAAAAAAAAATTTGACCCAAAAATAAAAAAAAACACTAAAATTCCCGAATCCGAATGCAGATTAATTTCATCCCTAACGGCGACGCGGCGGCGCGGCGGCGAGGGCGCGTAAACAACGCACCGGGCCCCGTGCATCCGGGCGCTAATGTTATAGCAATCATAGTATATTACCTAGTCGAATGTTAAGGAAGACCAGTATAAAGGTTCCCTACCAGCGATGATGGCCCCGATATCGATAGCAAAGCCCCCCTTACACTTTTTGTTCCAGTATCTTCTATTCTATATAATGTATAAACTATTTGACTGTTGTTTGGACTGTGTCAACAATAGCACCACACGACTTGTTGGCGCCCAACGTGGGGCCGACAGCCTACAACCGATAAACAAGGAAAACAGCTTAGTCATGTATAATTGAATGCCAAATGCTAAACACAATGCAAAGGCTGTAATATAGAAGTTGAAGCTTAAATAACATAAAAACATATTTACACTGGTTTACGTGTTAGATTGGACTATCTTAACAATGGCACAACACGACTTGTTGGCGCCCAACGTGGGGCCGACACTGCCGACAGCCTACAACCCATAAACAAGGAAAACAGCTGACTCATCTATAATTGAATGCCAACTGCTAAACACAATGCAAAGGCTATTATGGTCAACGGAAGTTGTAAATTGAAACTGTTGTTTTAAGAAACCCATGTATTATGATGCGTGAAGTGTTTCTCAAGGGTGTAAAATATTCTGAGTGTCCCATGAATATAAGGATTCCAGGTACCGCCAAACCACCCAATTATGATTCAAAGGTTCAATACATAATTATCTGATTATGTATAAATATCAATCTTTTTTCCAATTTTGTTGTCTGAGTTTTTTCTACCTCAAAAATACATTAGAACTGCGTCTTCCAAATAACAGTTACATCTAAACGAATATATAAGTGGGCTTTGAACAATAGTAAAATTGGGAGTTGAACTATAGTTGGATGGTTTTTACAGTACATTTATAGTAAAATAAAAGTTGGTAATTAACTATATTGGCTGGCACGTGTATTGACTGTACACAATACACGTGCATCAGCGCAGCTCCACGCCCAGCGAGCATTAAAACAACAGGGCTATAACCGCGAAAATCGAAGTTCGCAAATTGCGAGGATCTTTCTCTTTTACTCCAATGAAGGTGTAATAAGAGTGACAGAGAAAAATGCCCACAATTTGCGAACTTCGATTTTCGCGGTTATAGCCCAGCAATCGACTAGTACTACAATGTTTCAAGCATATCAGTGACAGAGTTTAACGTATTTGATATTTATTGAAATCAAATTTTACAGCATTACAGCTAGCACTGTAAAATTAAGTAGTAAAATTAAGTAAGTATAAATATATACTTAATGCCATAACGACAGAAGTGACGAAGTCTCGTTATTACCTGAAAAGAGACAAAATAACATCATTAAATTAAGGTCCGTAGTAATTAATTAGGCTCGGGAAGATTATGACCACCACAAAACATAATTAATCAAGGTGAAATGCTTATTAAATAGAGATTACTTTATCAACGACGAAGAGTGACTACATCATTATCATTTGAAAGTTAATTTAGACTTTAGAGAGTTAATGGAGAGACAAAGATTTTATCAATATGAATTGTAATAATGTGTTACACACCTCTTATATTATAATTATATTTATACACATGGAAGATCATATAATTAGTATGCAATTATGCATACTAGATACATTTTATTCGTGCATATGTACAAAAGAGTTTGTTCAGATTGACTAATCAAAGTAGAGCCGAAATCGAAACTACTATTACCAGAATTGTATTAATACAATTCAACTTCATCATGGACAAGAAAACAAAGCGAATATTTATACAGTGTGTTAAAATTTTATGTGGAGATGGCGAAATAAGCAACTTGAAACATCATTCGTAAATTATTGGGGGGTGATTTTCTGCAAATAAAAAAAAACATTTTTTATGCAACAATTTCTGCGACTCCCTTTTACATGTTCTTATTATTTTGTGACTTCTAAATGAAAAGACCCACTCGTAGCTCCAGAAAAATGAGTAACCCCGCGCAATTTTGGATCCCTTTTCCTAGATATATGACTTGCGAACTAGGTTCATTTTGGGTAGTAATAAACGCGCCATCTGGACATAATGCCCACTAGGGCAACTGTCCGAAAACATTACACTAACTGGACCGATGCTCGGCCTTGGTTTATTACAGATAGTAAAACATGATCTTCTATAAATTCGTTTTAGATTTCATGATTTGTCATGTTTTAAATACATGGCATTTTGTCGGCTTTATACAGCCCAAACCTAGGGGTCTGCCGCCAATATCGAAAAATTAAAAATCGTTATCTGCCTCGACTGCCTCTATATCGCTCTTGCATAATTAAAGCGATCGAGAGGAGAGGTAAAGGCCGAAAGGCAGGATTTAAAAGACAAGAGAAGAAGAATTACCTAGAATTACTCATCTCAGCCAAATGAATAAACTCCACTCCACCGACAAGAGCAAAGCTCTTAAGTTATGATGATGATGATGAGAGATGCAGATATTAACATTGTTGTCACGATATTGGTGGTAGCCGTGGTAGGCCCTCTGTTCCAGAGGTAGCGTCATGTACATATGCATAGGTAATAAGAAACTGCTGTCGAACGTCGGTACGATTTGAATCGCCATAGGTATCGGTTCTCCATTTGGACTGCAGTCTGTTACAATGTGGTAGTGAAATAGCTTACGTATTGATTTCTAATACACTTGCGTTGTTTCGGGGAGTCATACAATCGTGTGGTTTGTGGTTCTGTCGGGCTTACGGTCCCGAAGCGCGATTACATAATAATACTTTAGATACGCAACTGACGAAACAAGAAATTTTAATTTTGTTCAATTTTCGTTGTAAGAGGGAGCCAGTAAAATTCGCTGCAATGGCTGCTAGAAGTAAAGCACAGGTAGTGATATTATTGTGTATATTTTAAATTTGTTTTTATCGCAGTACCAAGGAGAATTGCGATTTCATGGCAATATTTCATTTCTTAAGGCCACTGAAGGACATCTTATCTCAGTCATAGATGGATAACATCAAACCAAATTGTACCCGTCGTTGTCGTTGTGTCGTGTGTTGGAGTGTGGAAATAATATGCTAAGGCTATAATGAAAATTAATGTTTACTTCTATACGAATAAAAAAAACGGATTTCGGATCTACTAAACAATTTATTATAATACCTACTTTGCTGAAAATGGCATATCTGTTACCTACACTCTTAGCATCTATATCCGAAGTAAAGCTTGGTTAGTTTCATCAGAGTGTAATTTATTTATCGGACCGCAATAACATTTGCCGGCAATAACCGTATGAAGTCGTCGAGCGGCAACGGCAACGCAGTAAGCCAGTAACGTTCGCTACAATGCCTGCTGGAAATTGCAAAGCACAGTTCCGATATTATTGGCCATATTTTAACTTCCCAGGTTTATTTTTATCTTAGTACAGAGGTGAATTGCGATGCATGGCTATATTTCATTTCTTGAAGCTACTGGAGAATGTTTTATCTCGGTCGTAGATGGATACCGGCGGTATAGTATTTTATTTTCATTTTGTTCGTATTTCGTCTCATTCTGTATTCATTCTTTCTAAACTTTCTTCTTTTTATTCTTCTTTTCTTGATTCTTTTTAACCTTATTCGGTATTCGTCATTGTGTTTTTTGGTCAAATTCTGTAACTTGTCGCTTTCTTATTAGTTTTTCATCGCAAACAATACCTACCCGTTCATCCCAGTCAACGATTCAGCGTTACACGACTAGGCTTATTCTGATTGCAATAACAGGATTTGAATTTGTTCTGAATTTGTTACAAATTATAACAATCACAATAAGTCTCTAGGTACCCGGTTAATAATAAAATCCTAAATGATAATGATGAATGAGGCGTCTTTAATGTTGTTGGTCTAATCGTAAAACGATATCTTGAAACAGTAAGATATTAACTGCGGTATTCGTACTTCAAGATATTCACAAGAGACGACACGTACTAGATCCATTCTAGATACGTTATAATTAAGATATCAACTAGTTCTCTATTGCAGCGCAATTCGGGCAACCAATGCCACTTTTACGTTAGATAGAGTAAGATATCTGTTAGATGTGAATTAGATCTCTAAGTCATATCCTGTGGAAATCGTTCAAGAGTATCTCCAGAATCGCGCAAATGTCAAATTTGACAGGTTAGATCTTAAACATATCGTTATCGTATCTTGGTGATATCTAATAGATGTCTATTTCATAATCCGTTTCGGGCCCCAAGGCAAGAGAAACCGTATGAGAAAAGTCCTTCTACGTAAGTATTTTTAAGTTAATTTTATTTATGCGTTAGTTTCATTAAATTACATATAGTTTCTCTTACCCCACCTAACCTTATGTGATTAAGCTACAAATACCGGGTGTGGCCTGTAACACGAGCAAATAATTAAAACATAGATTGTACTCCTCAAACGGTGACACTTTTGTTTAACAACTTTTAAAAATTATTCAATATGTAGACTCCCTATTTTTCATACAAAATAAATATTATCTTCAATAAATAAATAAATAAATATTATCGCCACGCCATATCATTGTGATTGACGTTGCTTGTCAAGCCTTAAACATAACAAAATTCGCAATACATTGCGTCTTTGAATAACTTTTAAAGTGTATTAAAAATCAAACTACAAGTTATTTTTAAAAGTCGCTGAACAAATGTTGGTCAGTATGAAGAGTACAGCCTACAGTTTAATTTTTTGCTCATATTACAGGCCACACCCGGTATATGGATGGTATTTTAATCACAGTTAAAATACTGGCACATTAGTGTCGTGGAGGCGATGCTGATAGCGCGATTTAAAATAATTACCGACTTTGGGGTTTACTCCAGTGAAAAGGCTTCGCTAATGGACGCTCGCTCACACCGCCTTCATTGTTCTGTGCTCCTAGTACTTTTCTCAAATACTACTTAATGTTTAGGTTATAATACAGTAAAATTATACATTTTGCGTTTGCGTCAAATCCGGTAGTTCTGATTTTTTGCAGGCTTGTTTATGATGTTGGCCCAATGAATAATCCAAGTTTGTGACCTCGAGCGCCGAACGCAACTTTGTCAAAAATCGTATAAACCGCAATTTTTTTTAGATTTAGGCGATTATAACCCTAAAGTACTAGTTTTTGATAGTAGTAGTTCCTAGGGCGTTTTTAAAGTAGACTAAAATTGCTACAATAAGACACTAGAATTGTCTCTGTACACCTAATATTTTCCGAGATAAAGCCTTTCAAAATTTTATAATTTTACATCAGTTCTTAGCTATAATATAAGGGTTAGGTAGGTAATTTCTATGGAATTCATCACCGGCACGTTCTACAAAATATTTATTTTCCATAAAAAAATGTATGAGTGCCTATTTTGAAAAAATATTTAAAAATATAAAAATTTAAATATAAAATTTTGAAAGGCTTTATCTCGGAAAATATTACATGTACAGAGACAATTCTAGTGTCGTATTGTAGCAAATTTAGTCTACTTTAAAAACGCCCCAGGAAGTTACTACCAAAAACTAGTACTTTAGGGTTACAATCGCCCAAATCTAAAAAAAATTGCGGTATATTCGATTTTTGACGAAGTTGCGTTCGGAGCTCGAAGTCACAAACTTGGATTATTCATTGGGCCAACATCATAAACAAGTCTGCAAAAAATCAAAACTACCGGATTTGACGCAAAAGAGCCAGGTTACAAAATTCGACAAAGTTACTGGATTATTAGTAAATATTGGGTTATTTTACAGCACTTTTTTGTATAAGTGGCAGGTTTCGATGACGTTTTACTTATACCTATAAATACAGAAATTACAGCACATTTACCGCGAATTCCTCAAAAATAACGCGCACTAAGAGATACGTGAGTTTTTAACATATTTATGATGTCTGTGTCTCATAAAAGTTGTGTGTGTTAAATATTACTTATCATTTACTTTCTAAAGTCTTCAGCCATAATGCTTGGAAGACTGGGTTTATAGTTCCAGCTACTGTAAGGCTTTCAAGCTAAAAATTCCTAGTCGTTACAAGACACAAAGTAGCACAATGGAGCCCGGAATTTTTGATCTAAACTAAGGCATTTTCTGTTTTGTACTACTATACTCACCAGAAAATACTTTATATTGTATAAAAAAATGTATGGCAACTAGGTATATAGTTGCTAAAAATAGTTGCCATTTTGACGCTGAAATATTCTTGTCTTTCATACTTAAAGACGGGTAGGTACCCTTAAGTAAAGAAAGTTTCGCGGGTTGTGTTTGATCGTCATAAACGATGTGGACGTACTTAATAAATAAAAAAATAAAATACCGTTTTGAATTTTGTATTGCTTAAATGCTTCAACAGTTTATTCCAAATTGATACCATTAAAAAAGTTGTCATCTTGTCAAATGTAGAAACTAAAGTACCTATGTACATATATGTTTGCAATGAATTGTCTTTTGAGAGCCCACAAATTATGCACCAGTTCCGTTATATCAGACGGACGTTCAGTCTGTCAGTTGTTCAGAACTTTCAGAACTGTCACCTTTTCCAATTAATTGACAGGCTGATATCGTCCAGCGAACTGGTAATCTGTGGGCCCCTTTAGGCTTTGGGAGGGCAGTAGATATATTAAACCCCTTTCACTTGTTTTATTTAACATGTTCAGCATATTCACATGTTGGCATAGACAAGACATCCTCCAGACTGAGCATAGTCGTGCTACCCCCTCTGCCACAAATATACGGCAGTTTTACTCCATTTTCGATCAAGTGTCTTTGTGTGACGCCAGTGTCTTTGCATGAACGGACCAATCACGGCACGGCAATGGCTCACCTCGTCCCCCGCTCCCCTGTATTTTTGGTAGCATCGGTTTCATGAAATAATTGCTCTAAGGTCCGTCTAGAGGATGTCTTGTCTGTGCGTGTTGGCAGACCCTTCTTCAAAAATACCTCTCATCACCCATAAACTCAATATCAATATAACCTTTCCAATTACCTTAATAATTCAGGTACGGCCACGTGTAACGAGGGTTTTTAATGTAGGTAATTAATTGCTGTATTTTAAGCGGATTATTTACCCGCGTAAAATAATTAAAGACAGCTTAATTAATGTTTGTTAAAACTGTTCAATGTTCATATACTTGACGTAAACAGTAGGGTGGGTCATTTTTACTTTTTTTTTATTTCATAGGGGGCACAGTTAAAAAAAGGTGCCATTTGGTGATTAATTATTGCACATATTTTTATTTTATTTTTAGCTTTAATTTTACTGCCTCCGGATTTTAGTCAAAGTTTTTGCTAAATGTATGGACATTATGAAAAAAAATGTTTCTTTTTGAGTACTTTTTTGGTATATTTATTGGCTCTGAACCTTTACCATGCTATTTCGAGCTAAAAATGGTATAACTTTTTAGCTAAAGTTTGAATAAAGAGACGATACATAAATATACTCAGCAGACCATACAAAATATAACAATATTTATATGAAAACTTTGAAATCGATCCGGAGGCAGAAAATGAATTCTGATTACAGAATAATTTGAAATACTGTTTATTGGCATTATTACGCAAGTTTTTGTAACTGTGCCCGAAGGATAACTAATACTTTTTTTTTCTCCATAAACGAGTGACCCACCCCCCATATAACCATTCCAGTCGCAGAATCATCGAAGTGGTAACTAAATGTCAGATGTGTCGTAACAGAGTCCACACAATGTGTCTAGAATTGTTTCGAAACAAAGTGTCGTCGCCGTGTGTACACTTTTCCGTAACGTTTCTCGTGTGCTTGTAATTCTAGTAAGTCATCATGGGCGATGCGAATGATAAAAATCGACCAAAACCATATAAACACCCAACACCCGTCAACCTTTTACAGAAAAGTTTTTAAAGAAATGCAATACGCTACTAGGTCAGGCAACGAATGCTCAATAAAGTTGTAGAGGGAAATGCTCGGAACACAATTTTTGACTCCTTAACTTGGTTTGGACAAGTTAGGAGGTGAACATATCAAAAGTCCTCGGCCGTAGCCCTTGAGCGGGGGGGAGAGCGGGGGCTTTGAAGGTCCCATTTTCCGGTTTTTCGATTATATCTCGGAAACTATGCATTTTAGCGACATGGCCACTTATACAAAATGAAAGTTAATTAAATTTATTACAAGTTTATTAAATCAATTTTTTCGATATGTTGAATAGTTTTTGAGATATCCGCTCTTGAAAGTTTATTTAGGGCTCTCAATGTTATCTTGATATATTACATCAGTGAAGGTGCTAGGCCGTGTATGGTATCGTTTTCGTATAAATCTGGGTTGCTGAATCCATTTAAGGTATCACATTGACACCATTCCACAAAATTAAAAAAAATCTTTTTAGGGTTCCGTACCTCAAAAGCAAAAACGGAATTCTTATGGGATCACTCGTGCGTCTGAATACACAAAATAGTTCTTTACCTATAGATGACAGGAAAACCTATTAGAAATGTGCAGTCAAGCGCGAGTCGGACTTAATGTACGGAACCCTTAATACGCGAGTCCGACTCGCACTTGGCCGGTTTTTTTTAAACTCCTCTTGACGCTTAACCGCTGAACCGATTTCGTTGAAATTTGGTATAGAAATAGTTTGCGTCCCGGAACAGGACATAGGATAGATCTTATAACCAAAATCATCTTTTGAAGGTGTGAAAAGTGGCGTGGAAATTTGTACGGGAAATCAATAACCGCTGAACCGATTTACATTAAATTTGGGATGGTCTGCATCTTTGATTTAGTTAAAAATGATAAAAAAAAACATGACTTCAAACCTAAACTTAAACAGTATTAACTTCAAGAAGTCAATTCTGAATTCCCCTCTACACCTCATTTCACACCTTTAAAGGATGATTTTTGAGATAACTTATTATGTCCTGTCTCGGGACTCAAAATATATGTGTACTAAATTTAAATTAAAACTGTTCAGCAGTTTAAGCGTGAAGAGGAGTTTAAAAGAAAGTAAGTTTATATGTTTTTACTTTGGAATGGTGTCAATGTGATACCATAACTAAATTTGGTACTGCGCATTTATACGAAAACGATACCAAACATGGCCTCGTAGCTTTACTGTTGTAGGAGTCAAAATAAAATTGAGAGCCCTAAATTCTTATTACTTGACCAAACTTGTGTAGAAGGAAAAGGAAAAATAAAAGTCTTCGGCAGGAATATAAGACACAAATATAATTTTTTTTTTGAAGAAAGAAAGAAAGAAAGTCATTTATTGTAAAAACCTTCTACATACAGCGCCACTTCATTTATAAAAGAGAGAGAAGAACTTACTCACTAAAACACTTAAAGCTAGTTACAGGGTAATTTCTAAGGTAAATGTTACACAGAAATAGACAAGTCCACCAGCAACGTGAAAAAAAGAAAAGAAAAAAGGAGTAAGATAACTACAAAAATAAAATTTGGCGCCGCTATAGTGGCTACAAAAGGACACCACTCAGCATATGCTCTGGTATAAATACCACAGCGCTGGTATTCTGTGGAGCCCCAGGCCGGAGGGTAGTTTAGAACAATTACCTAACGGTAGTGGCAACCAGACAATATTGCAAAATAAACATATTAATATGAAAAATATATAAAAATACTGATAATATAATTACTAATAAAGTTACAAATTGGCTTAATTGTTATGATGGTAAGGATAGGTATTAGGTATATATAGTATAAGACATTTTTCGGGGTTGAGAGGTTGAAATATAAATATAACTTATAGTCACATTCGGAAAATTCGAAAAATTGGTTTAAATTCATGTAAAACTCTGGCAAATAAAAATAAAAACTTTTAATTATGTCTGACAATTTGAGAAATCCATGGGACGCAACGAGCACGACAATTGCAGGCTAAAGAGATATTTTCTAAACTGGAGTTTAAAAGAGGATAGTGTCTTGGAGTAACGTATAGGCGGGGGTATGTTATTCCAGCACTTCGTGGCAGAGTAGCGAAAACTGCCACGAAATGCAGCAGAACTGCCGTGTCTCGGACAGATAAGTCGAATGGCTTCTCTAGTCGGGCGGGCGGAAAACTTTAATTTGTTAAAGAGGTACAGAGGTTGTTGAAGATGGACAACACCGAAAAGCAGAGACGCAAAATGCAACGAACGTCGTGCATCCATTTTTAACATCCTACCACTATTAAGATAGGGAGTCACGTGAGTCCGTGGAGGGATGGGGAAGCAGAACCGAGCGCAGGCATTTTGGATGCGTTGGAGGAGTGTCTTAGAGCGAGCTAGTAGGCAGCCGTTAATGACAGTGTCGACATAGTTAAGCCTAGATAATATAAGCGTGTCACATAATTTTATTCTAATGTCAACACTAAGGTATTTACGGACCTGGTAAAGTACTTGCAGTCTATAAAAACAGCTTTTAGCAGCTTGTAGTACATGTTGTTCGAAACGTAGCTGTTCGTCAACGAGTAGTCCGAGATTACGTGCTATGGTGACTCGTTCAAGGAGATCCCTACCAAGTAAAACCTTGGGGTCTATACCGGTGACCTTCTGAACTTGGCCTTTAGTACCAAGCACTATATATTTGGACTTATTGGGGTTGAGAACTAAGTCACAGTGTCCGGACCAGTCGACGATACGAGCAAGATCTTGGTTTAGCAACTCAACGGCAGCTTCAGTCTCTCGGGGAAGGAATGTTTTGTAGATTTGCAGATCATCTGCGTACATGTGATAGTTATCATCTGCGTACATGTGTTTTGCGTTACTATTTCAATCATCAAATATTTAAACATACCTTGTTTATATTATTCTAGTGAGATCCTCATAGATAAACAAAAACATTTACTTAAAAAATTACAAGGTCGAAATGTCACGGAACTTGTGAGAGTAATATGTGAAAAATAAAAACTTTTATGACAAAAAAATCTGGACACAATTTAAGAAGCATCCAATTGCGTCGAGGAATCATCTGTATTTTTGCTTGTTTCATTACCTCCTCGCTTCTTTTTTTGTCCTTTGTATTCTGTAGCAATTTGTTAGATCTGAAAATAAAGATAACTTGCGTCGTCACGGATGTCGATTTATAGGTTTTAGGGAGTGCAGAATTCGAAAACGATGATTATTTATAATCCAAGATGGCGGCTGCGTATTTTGTCATAAAAGTCGTCATGAATATCGTTTTATAGATTTTAGGAAGTGCCGATTTCGAAAATGATGACCAGTTTGGAATCCAAGATGTGTGCCGTGCACTTTCTCGTAATTCTCATAAAAGTCGTCATGGCTATCGTTTTATAGGTTTTAGGGAGTGCAGAATACGAAAATGATGACCATTTTGGATTCCAAGATGTCTGCCGTGCACTTTGTCATATAAGCCGTGAGTAAATGATGACCATGACCAACAAAACGACATCCATGTCGACTTTTAACATAGTGCATGGCCGCCATTTTGGATTCCAAAATGGTCATCATTTTCGAAATCAGGGCCCCCTAAAACCTATAAAACGACACCCATGACAACTTTTATGACATAGTGCATGGCCGCCATTTTGGATTCCAAAATGGTCATCATTTTCGAAATCTGCGCCCCCCAAAACCTATAAAACGACACCCATGACGACTTTTATGACATAGTGCATGGCCGCCATTCTGGATTACAAAATGGTCATCATTTTCTAAATCGGGGCCCCCTAAAACCCATAAAACGACATCCATGACGACTTTTATGACATAGTGCATGGCCGCCATTTTGGAATCGAAAATGGTTATCATTTTCGAAATCTGCGCCCCCCAAAACCTATAAAACGACACCCATGACGACTTTTATGACATAGTGCATGGCCGCCATTCTGGATTCCAAAATAGTCATCATTTTCGAAAGCGGGGCCCCCTAAAACCTATAAAACGACATCCATGACGACTTTTATGACATAGTGCATGGCCGCCATCTTGGAATCCAAAATGGTCATCGTTTTCGAAATCTGCGCCCCCTAAAACCTATAAAACGACACCCATGACGACTTTTATGACATAGTGCATGGCCACCATTTCGGAATCCAAAATGGTCATCATTTTCTAAATCTGTGCCCCCCAAAACCTATAAAACGACACCCATGACGACTTTTATGACATAGTGCATGGCCACCATTTTGGATTTCAAAATGGTCATCATTTTCGAAATCGGGGCCCCCTAAAACCTATAAAACGACACCCATGACGACTTTTATGACATAGTGCATGGCCGCCATCTTGGAATCCAAAATGGTCATCATTTTTGAAATCTGCGCCTCCTAAAACCTCTAAAACGACACCCATGACGACTTTTATGGCATAGTGCATGGCCGCCATTTTGGATTCCAAAATGGTCATCATTTTCGAAATCAGGGCCCCCTAAAACCTATAAAACGACACCCATGACGACTTTTATGACATAGTGCATGGCCGCCATTTTGGATTCCAAAATGGTCATCATTTTCGAAATCTGCGCCCCCCAAAACCTATAAAACGACACCCATGACGACTTTTATGACATAGTGCATGGCCGCCATCTTGGAATCCAAAATGGTCATCATTTTTTAAATCTGCGCCTCCTAAAACCTCTAAAACGACACCCATGACGACTTTTATGGCATAGTGCATGGCCGCCATTTTGGATTCCAAAATGGTCATCATTTTCGAAATCGGCACTCCCTAAAACCTATAAATCGACACCCATTTCGACTTTTATGACAAAGTGTTTGGCTACCATCTGCATGCAAGACATTTCTATTATTTTTACGTACAAAAATGGCCCCCTGTCAACTTCCAACCGAGATTTAATCGATAATTTATTCGATTAATGTTCAGATTAATTCAATTTCAATCTATGTTAGGTCGACTAAACTAATCGTGATTAAAATTTGAGGATTAACTTTTTTTATTCCATTAATTAGTCGAATAAACAGTTAATCTATTAAGTCCCATCTCTGACCACGGCATTTTTACACTTTGAGAATATCTGAAAACAAATGAACACAAGGAGCCATTTTGCAAATCCAGTAACTTTGTTATTACTTTTGACAGCGCGTGTCATGTGTGTACACAGAGTCGACACAAAGTCGAAACATTTGCGACTACTTTGTGACTGCAATATTTCTCAGCCTTAAACCATATTTATACATCATAATTAACAAGTTTCGTAGTATGTAAAGCGTTATTTCTGTTATTTAAGTATAGTATACGCATCGAAGTACTAAAAATGCATCAAATAATATATTTATGAACACAGGCACTGAGAAGTAAACAATTTCATTTCCGGCTAAACTAAAACAATATGGTGGCGCGTTGATTATATTACACTTAGTTTATCAAATCACTCGAGCAGTTTAATTCCCCATAATAATTTAAGTCCTATTGTAATATAAATGCAAACAATATATAATTACGTCTTGTAATCCGTTTTAGAGATGGCGTATTAATGTCACTTATTTTTATTTAACTATTTTTCCATCTGACAGTTTCCATTTGACAGGAACAAAATGAACGAATGAACGAATGATTTTGGCATAAAGTAGTCGCAAACTAGTAACAATGTGTGCACACGGCGACCACACTTTATGTCACTTTGTGTCATGTGTCGACCCTTCCCCATTTCTGGTAACTGTGTCGACACGGCGACGACTCTGCGACTGGAATTGTGACCGAAACAGACGGTGTCGACACAAGATGTGTCTACACGGCGTCGTAACGGCGACTGGAAATGGTTGTATGGGCCTAGAAACAGGGGCGATCTATTTTAAGTTACAGGGGTCGAGGTTATAATTTTAATAAGAAAGCGGAAGTATTTTAATGTTAATTTCTAACTATATCATTTACTTACTGGATTTTCGATTGTATACTCAAAACCAATTAAACGGATCTCATTGTATGCGGCAAAAACATGAAAGGCACAATAAAAAGCAAGGAAGAATAAATTATGTTCTAATACGGCACAATAAAAAAAGTTACAAACGATTATCAACGGCTTGATAGACTTCACAGATTATAAATAACGCAATAATACAGCAGAAGAAAGAACAGTTTGCTAGCTGATGACGATGATCATGATATCCTGTTATCCCTCATCAGGGACATAGGGCTCTCAGAAGGGATTTCCATTTTTCGCGGTCCAGCGCGGCCTCCTCAAGCTCCGCCCAGCCGTGGCCAACTGATGCAGCCTCTTTTTCCACCTCTTGCTAGCTGATAGAAATGAAAATACTTAAAAAATGTTCCGCATGAAATCCTGAAGAAAATGTTATTGCGATAAAATAAACGAGCACAACGGTAGTGAAAATGTATGGAGAACCAAACATGAATTCATATTAGAACATACTTTTATCGGGTCTATTGCTCAAGGCTCAAGATTCCACTTTTTGAACCACTCGCTACGCTTGTGGTTGAATTTTGGAATATTTCACTTGCTCGGATATCAATATTAGCACGAGAACTTTTAAACAACAACTTTGCGCCCTTGTAAAACAAATATTAAAGCTCTGCAGAGAGGATCTTGTAGACTAAGTAAGATAACTACTTACTTTAAGACTAGACTATATTGCATTTTCGTTCATCCGAAAAGGTTTATAATAGGTACTCTTAAATCACAAGCTGCCACGTAAACACAGATAACCTTTCATAGACTTTGCATCTTGAGGCACACATACGTCGCTTATTATAGGTATTCAATTTCAAAATCGTCAAATCCGTGGACTAAATATATAGGAATATCATCATCATCATCATCTCAGCCATAAGACGTCCACTGCTGAACATAGGCCTCCCCCTTATAGGAATATAGAACCTGGCCACATAGTCGACGAAAGAGAACAGTCGACTAAATAGCAATGAGGACATTGAGGACGTTTCAAAAAGGTGACCAAATAGAACTATGGACAAAGTCGCCCCGAGCCGCATATGAGTGTCAGGCGAAGCTCACTCTGCGATTTCGCGACGAAACGTTACTTAGTACTTAGTGCTTAGTGCCGGGCACCGCTATGGAACGGACGCCTGCTCGCGCTTGCGCCGCCTTGCGGTCATATCTGTCGTATAATAGACGCGTTTTGATAGAGAGTGAACCCTCTGTACCTAGTACTGTTATTTATTCTGTGCTCATGTATATACTCTGTCCAGTGGCGAGAAATCTGTGCGCACAAAGCGCCTTGCTTGCGAAGCAGATTTGATGAAATTCCTCGCGTTTTCTTCTTTATTGCATTCGTTGTACTTGAAGTACTTACCTACCTTTTACAGCGCAGCGATAGTGGACTCTAGTCTTTAAACTCTTTGAGAACTGCTGTTTACTGGACGGACAGAGGTAATTGGCGGATATTCTAACCTTATTTGCCGTATCTGAGCTCCGAGTATACATTGAAACTATTTTCCGTTTCAATCTGAAGTAAAATAGATAAATAATCTATTTAACCTCGATCGGTCGATTATACCTATTGTCCTGTCCTACTTAATTGATTTTGATGCCTAATGGGTTTAAAAACTCAGTCTTACTAATCGTCGTGATCATTTCGTTGTAATACCGCTGACAAACCATTTAGTTCGAACTTTACATTTCGTCCATGAAATTCTAAATGTAGGTACTTTTCTTTTTAACGAGCCTGTAAGGTGTCCCACTTGCTGGACAAAGGCCTCCCCCCTAGACTTCCAATCCTCCCGATTAACTGCAGCATCCGTCCAGTTGCTGAGAAAAGTGTACAAGCGTCCCGCCATGTCCTCTTAGGCCGACCCTGCCGGCGTTTACATTGTGGCACCCACTCCGTGGTTAGTTTAGCCAATCTGTGGGTGCATACGTCATACATGGCCTGCCCAGTCCCACTTTAGGTGGCGGTTTGGACCCTAACGTCGACGATGTCTGTTTTGGTGCGCAACGTCACTAAGTTGCGCACTTAAACCCTGCATTTTTGAAGTCTAAATTCTTCATTAATAATTCATTTAAGATATGTCGAATGTCGATATGTGATTAATACGCGACCAGAACTAAATTAGGCTTCCTGGTATTATTTTAACCCATAAAATTAGCAATTGACAACAAGGATCGATTCATAGCCTTACATCGTTTGCTTTAATGACGATATCGTGTCGCGTTCAGTATGAGAGCCGCAAATTCTTTGTTCCTAAAATAAAAGCTTTGGAGAACAAAGTTTGCGCATAAAAGTGCCACGAAGAGGCCTGAGGAGAGTTATTCCCCATGTGGATTCGCCTCATGAGAACCAGTATCATTGTGATCTCCGATGGAAGAAAGAAAGAAGCCAAGAAAACGACCGTTTATACACAAATGCCAGATTTAAAAAAGTATCGGGGTGATAGATTGGAAGGGTGGCTCAATATTTCTTGTTGTCAGCCAGGGGACAAAAGTGACACAGTTATTTAGAATAAATCTTGAATCATCAATATCGACTATAATTTGTCAATAATAGTGTAGTACTTATTCCGTGCTTGAACAATGTGAAAGTAGAAGTATGTGGTTGTTACGATGGTTTGTAAAGGCGAAGGCTCGGTAAGAGAAGAGATGCGAACGAAGGGGCTGTTAAAAGCCGCAAGCGAGGCCGATAATGAGGCGTTACCGACTTTACTAGCCCAATATAACGTCTACACGAACATGTGGAAATATTCATGACCGTACCTGGTTGGTCGTGTTCACAAATATCTTTACAAACCAACGTTGCCATCTTGGCTAGGCCACTGGGCCGTTTAGCCACTTCTGCTGCTGATTATACATAATTTTCTGAAGTTCGAAAATTAGTACAGGCCCATACGTAAAAAACTATCTGAAATTCGTTTCAGTAATGCAAATCACAAACCATAATGCTGCCAAATTATAATATTTCTTTGGAACAGGGATTGTCTACCAAATAGCTTTCTTTTATCTTCTTCAAAGAAAATAGTCACTAATTAACTTCAAAGTTTTAGAATTTCATACCTGTTGAGTAAAAGTTACATCAGTCTGATTGTAAAATATCTGAAATTATAATTGTATTATTTGTTAATTTATCTTTAGATTAGCTCTAGGCTATATTTTAGCTATAGTTCGTTTTTTTTAGCATTAGAAATAAGGTAAACAATCTTGATGTGTCTTTTAATTGAAAACCACATTTTAAAAATAAGTTGCGGCAAATATGTAACAATTATGAATCTCTAATACGATCATTTATATTCTTCTGCTTTCATAAGTAATAGTTTTTGATTTTTAAAAAACGTTTTTCAATTAAAAGACGTGTCACCTTCGCTTACCTTCTTGCAAGTTCTTTCTAATGCTAAAAAAAACGAACTATAAGTAAATAGGACTAGGACGCTGTGTCGCAGTCTTTACTTTATGTTAATAACTAAAATGTATCATTACGAAGCCTGCCAAGGAAAGTGTATCTAACCAAGTGGACCGACGACGATCTGGTCAAGATTGTAGAGCGAACCGATATATATAAGCTTGGGGGTAATATAGATTCAGCCGTAGACGTGCCATACCTGATATATTTTAAGGAGCCCACTGATTATCAGTCATCCAGACGGTATCGGCCTGTCAGTTAGAACATTTTTTTTACAGTTCCGAACAACTGACAGACCGATACCGTCCGTCAGTGGGCCCTTTAGGTTGTTAACGCGGACCTTTAGAATTAAACGGGAAAACACTAAAATGAAGAGCTGATATAAGTGATATGTTTTAAATAGCATACAGTATTTTGATGATCCCTTTTCACACGGAAAAAACACAAGCTCCTCAACGCGACACAATCCATTATAATTAAATTTCAAAGGTTCGTAATAGGATTAAACACACCGCAGATAGTAAAAGTTTACAGGATTTTAAATGGGCGCCGATGGGCCCTTATATACACAAGGGTTGAAATTCGTATGATCAATGTAGAAACTTACATCCTTGTCGTGGTAATGATACTGTTTTACGCTTAATACGACGGTAGTGTAACGAATTATGTGAGTTATTATATATGCTTTTCCCATGTACCTGTGATTGCTCCAAGTTTTCCATGTGAAAATATATAAAATGGGAATAAAATAACAGTAGAGTTCAGTAGAGTCCTTTCTCAGTAACTGGCCAGAGCAGGCGCTATGTCGGGAGTCGTGGAAGACAAGGGGAGAGGCCTTTGCCCAGCAGTGGGACACCTTAATAGGCTAGCAAAAAAAAAATGAGTTCATAAATGTGTATATTTTTTCACCTTAATCCATTACAATAGGGTGAGAAAATGCAGATATACACATTTATGAACTACACTCAACTACACTTTGTGAATAGGTGCTAGTTTTGACTACAAACAGCAACACTCTTAAGTATCCATCAGTGGACCTTATGCCTTTTGTAATAAGGTTTACCGATGGACAGTTAACAGTGTGGGCGATGTCGGCGATGGTACTAGTTTTCGCCAAGCTATTTCGGAAAATTTTAACTAGTTTTTCACTTAAACCGGTCACGATAGCATTTATAATATGCGGAGCAAAAGCTATCAGTTAAACGGTAAGTCTTAGCTTCATTTAAATAAGAGTCAATCATAACTGTCAAAAGTTAATTCTTACATTAAACCTTTATATTATTTATTACATCTACACATATCGGGACTGTTTCATATATTAGAAGAAGAAAATAAATTTATTCAGGACGCATACAGTATTGCTTAAAACTAATACAACACTTTTATAAGTATACAACATAAACGTCACTGAATAGGTATTATGTAGGTATATTTAAATTACGATGATAATGTATGTATGCTTCACTTAGTCTGAGTCTTGAACAAACACTTTAGATTCATGCAGTAATTATAAAACTTATGTGTCGCTTACACTTCCATTCCAATTTGCAAATGGAACGAGCTCAGTCATCCATCACTCAAATTTTATAACTGGATCAGCTTGGAAACTGATAATTCGAGTACTTGGCGGAAAAACGTGTTATGAGGATGTTTAACTTATGGAAATATACGTTAATTACTTTTACAAGGTAGACGTGCAATAGTATATTATACAATATTATCTTTAGAGCCATAAGAGCGAGGCTAAAAGAGAGGGCGAGAAGATGGCATATATTTTTGCGGGTGGGACAGGGAAAGTTTTTTACTGAAAAAAAAGTACTTGGGTTACAATATCTCAAACGTTTTGCTTGTTAATGTTATGTCAGTTACATTAGGTACACATTTTTCGCAAATAACCCAGTGTAAGACTGACTATAACAGGCAATTTATTGTCCAGATTCATCAAGATCGCGAGTAAGTGCTCCTTTGTGTCCGCGGCGCCGCCGCGATTACTCACAATTTGGCGCTGATGAGGTCGCGGCTTTCGCGGGCTGCGTTAAAATATTATAAAAATACTGAGACATTTTATCATATATTTTGGGGCGAAGCTGTAGTGTGTTCGCCTCGGAAAGTTATACAGCCTTCCACCTATTTACCTTTCCACTCAGAAATAAAAAAAATGCAGCAAAGCATTATATATATATATGAGTTTTAATTCTTGACTAAAACTCTTGATAGTCTAAATCAGCCATTCTCAAAGTGTGTTCCGCGGAACCCTAGGGTTCCGCAAAGCCTCTGTTGGGGTTCCGCGAAAATACTTGTAATAATAAGAAAAAAAAAATAGGTATATCTGGTCGACAGTGACGAAAGAAAATATTTAATTTGGGGTTCCGTCAAATATTTCGCTTTCCAAAAGAGTTCCGTCACCAAAAAAGTTTGAGAACCGCTGGTCTAAATACTCTAAATAGTGATAGTCACTATAACTATCACGACTTTTAGTCGAGATTTAAAACTTCGACATTTGAATTAAAGCTGCTGTACTTCTAGTGTTAATTCATTCGATAGCGTAACGTGACATACGTTACGCTACGTACATACGTTAAGTGTCATTTTGTATGGGATTTTGAGTTTCCAAAACGTCCCGCTTGGCGCGCTGTTCAAAATCCCGTACAAAATAGACACGCAAACGCGAGCGCTCGTCACGCTATCGAATTAAATTTACACTAGTAGCTCAATAGTGGGACCGGATTTTTGCACTAAAAGTTTTGATAATTCTAAAGTTGAAAAAGTGATACTTACCTGATATAGGACATATTTTTAAGCATATATGCTATATACGATGAAAAGTTAGAACGAGCGTTAGATATAAATTAGGTATTTATATATTTTTAGTAATGATTTTTTAATATTGAATTAAAGTGCAATGTTTAAGTTCCATTGTTTATAATATGTATGACGCTTTATAATGTAAAATTATTAGAAATTTTTTTAACGTGCTTCTTTGTCAAACTACAATTAGCTTATTATTTTGTCGATATTGAATTAAAGTTTAATAAATCCACAACAACATATCTAAATTTATAAGTTAATAGGCAAGCTAAAAAGCTAGAAGAATAAGATATATGCTTTAGAATTAATATGCGTTTTTTGTCCTATAAGATCTAATATTGAATTAGAGTCTGTAAAAATAAGTCTATTACTATAAAATAATATACGCAGCCATATTATGGAAAGTAAGAAATTTCTGTGTGTAGCTTGCATTGTAATAGTAAAATCTAGTTAAAAAGGCGCGAAATTCATACATACGCCGCGCTGGTCCGTCAGTCGCCGGCGCGGCGCTCGAGAGCCTATCATAGCCTACCTATACCTCGCCCCTCGCCCCACCTCCCGCTCAGTAACACTGTCTGTCTTTTCTTATCATTCATTTGTTTGTTTACTGTGGAGATATATAAATTAGATGCGGACATTACGTGAAATTAAAATATCTTATTAAGTAAAAATACCTACAGCTGGTCAATCAGATCTTGTCAGTAGAAAGAGGCGGCAAATTTGAAAAATGTAGGCGCGAAGGGATATCGTTCCATAGAAAATTTGAATTTCGCGCCTGTTTTAGTGACAAGATTTGCTTGACCAGCTATATTTCATTATCTTGACTCTATCATTATCGGGAAATCAATAATCGCTGAACCGATTTAGTTGAAATTTGGTATGTAGATAGGTATTGTTATGGGGAAGGATATAGAATAGATTTCAACCTCAAAGTTTACCCTTACGGGGTGAAGGCAGATTTCAACCCCAAAGTTTACCCTTACGGGGTGAAGGGTTTATATGGGGAATCAGTAAGAAGTACATTGTGTAACAGATGCCCCCAGATACTTATTTCAGGATTTTTAATAGTAAATTACCCCCAACCCTTTAAATTAGGGGATGGAAGATTGTCATAAACAACTTACAAAAAGAAGTGAAATCCCATCAAAAACATTTTGATGTAAAATGTTGCCCAAACGAAACCATAAGGCTCGCACTGTCAAAAAGTTATCAGATCTCTTGCCAAGCTTCTAACTCTACAAGCCCTCTAACTTGACTAGCTCTACACCAAAAGTGTGTGGCTTGGCCGTTTCGTTTCTACAAGAACTATTGTATGTAAGTATAATACAACAACCGCCCAAATGCGAGTCGCACTCGCGTTTCAAGGGTTCTGTACATTACACAATTTTGAACAATATATTTTTTTTAGAGAAGAGTAAAATGTCTTTAAAAAAACCCTTAGGGATCGGAAAACTAGGTACTTAAGTCCGACTCACGCTTGACTGCACATTTCTAATAGGTTTTCCTGTCATCTATAGGAAAAGAGCTAATATGTGTATTTTTTTCATAATTTTAGACCCAGTAGTTTCGGAGATGAAGCCCAATCACTTGACTGCATGTTTTCGACGTGGTGATGAAACGTAGTAACTGCCTTATCCGGGGTCTTAAATGTCAAACCCCAAATTAAGGGTCAATTTTCAAATAGGCATTTTTTGCTGTCCCACGGCTAAAACTCGAAGTCCATAGGACTAAAAGACTGGCTATGTATATATTTTCATTCAGTGTATTATAAGCTTTAAAAATCATGCACAACTGTACCAAAAATATTATTTGGTCCAGACAAAATCGCATTTGAAGTTCCAAAAACGGCGAAATTTGCCGTTTTTCGCGTGTCCCAGTGGCGGCATCGCGCAATAAAAAAAAACATAACTTTGGATGTAGGCAACGTATTATAAACAGCTTTGTATTTCTATAAAGAGCATTTTCTATAGAATTGATTTAATCATATTCATAAATTAATGCGTTATTTAATCAAACAAGGGAAGCCTTTTTATCGCTGTCCCGCGCGGCACCTGTTTTGTTATGACTGAAATATACCCCCTATAATCTTCTTTGTCTATTGAATAACGGTTAGATTAAATTTACAACGCAATAGTGCGGTTAGTTGGGCATCGATTGACATCAAATGTAAACCCGGAAACAGATTAATTTATTTAAAAACAGATAAAAATCTCTTTCGATATATTTTGGTACGACTACAACGACATTTGTATGGACGCTGAATACGTTGGTACATAGTTGGAATAAAAATGTTTCTTTTATAATAATAGTTGCAAATATAGTGTTAAAATATATAGTAAAATAAATAAGTGAATCTGTTGTATTGTGTAGGAAATATCGCTAAAAAATATTATTGGCGACATGTCGCGACATTTGTATGGCGACATTTATACGGCTATTTTGACCGTATAAATGTCGATTGTGGCATACAAATGTCGACATAGTGCCATACAGATGTCGAGAAGGTGTCATACATATGTCGTCAGGGTCTTATAAATGCAACAAAAATAATAAATAGTGGTATACACATGTTGATACTGCCATATAATGTCGAAAAAATGCCGTATACATGTCAAAAGCGCCTTACAAATGGCTAAATAGTGTCATACAAATGTCGATCTTTAAACGTCCATATCTAGCTATCTATAAAAAGTACAGAGGTGCCTCCTACAGTATATTTTTTGTTGTTAAGAACCCTTCCTAAAACGGTGATTATAAATCAGATTTTTCAAAAATAAAAAATTGCCATACAAATGTCGAAAAAACACCCTCTTCAAAAATTTACCCTTAAATCCTTAATTTTGGGAAATAGATAGAAGTCACAGGGTGCAATGTCTGGATTATAATCCGTATAAGAGACATTTTCCACGTTTTCGTAATTAAAAAATGTTTTTGCCTTTATTGCGGTATCGGTGGACGCATTATTATGACGCAGGAGCATGCGGCTTCTCGGTCGTCTCTCGCGGTCTTTTTCAATGACTGCGGGCACAAAAATGGTAGTGTACTACTCAGTATTTAACGTTCTTTTATTATTTAAAAGTACGGTACAAAAATGTCGCGTTAAAAAAAAAACAGACGATCAAAATGTTTGGCAACGCTTTTGGCTTGTTGAACTTCTATGGGCCTCCTGTCACCTTCGAAAGACTCATTGACTGGACTAATGCCTTTTTTCCGGATCGTAGCAGTAAATCCAGGTTTCATCTCCTCTAACGATGTTATATACAGCATTTGAACTTGCTTGCTTATACTTACGCAGCATTTCTCGGCACCAGTCAAAAAGTACCTGTTTTTGGACTGAAGTTAATTCGTGAGGAATCCAAAGACAACAAGGCTTCCCGACTTTTAAATATTCTTGTAAAATCTTTTGTATTTGTCTCATACCTATCCCTAATTGTCCTCAAATTTCGTCATAGGTGATTCGTGGGTTTTCTTCAATGAGTCGTCTCACAGTAGCCACGTTTCCTTGAATGATCGCCGTGGACGGTCGACCTTCACGAAAATCATTATCTAGAATAATATTGTCTCTACTAAATTCACCATACCAACGCCTCACGATGCTCAGATGTGGTGCTTCAATCCCAAAAGCATTTTGAAGGCAAGCACTACACTCTTGCGGAGTAAGCGAACTTTTAAAATCATAACAAAATCATAGCTCTAAAAATATTTTCGCGTTAAAGCCACGTTCAACGCACTGACTTACTTTGACAAGCCATTAAAAACAAAAGACGATCGATTTGTCGCCAACATTTGTCACATTCCATAATCAAAAGCCTGTATTTTTTTTAAATATACAATTCATAATTTAAATGTTTACCAGTGGCCAGTAGTGTAAAACATTCAGTGTGGCCTATGTAGTAGGAGAGAGGAGGAGTTTGTTAAGAACTATAGACAATAGAAGAGGAAGGATGCTTGGGCACCTGATACGACACGACGAATTTATCAAAAATATCATAGAAGGGAAAGTTGAAGCAAACAGGAAGAGGGGAAGACCAAGGAGAGCGTACATGGATCAAATAAAGGAAAAGATCAACGTCGTGTCGTATCGGGCTGTCAAAGAGAAGGCGGAGGACCGCCAAACATGGAAATTGCTCCACCGACAAGAGTCATACTCTTAAATATATGATGATGATCGTATATACCTACCTATGTATTAACAAAAAAAAGTCACTTGTAATTAGTTACTGCCTTTAAAAAGTATAAGTGCCTCAATGTTATTAGACTTTTTGATTCTTTAGGTCAATAAAGCAAGTGAAAAATTATTAGAGTTAGACCAAGAAAAGTCTGCAGCAATTTTGACAGCCCACGCAGTGCAAGTGTTATTTATAAGTCATAATTTCATAGAAGTTTCTTCAAATCGACCTTATTAATAAGAGATTAAAAATATTGAAAATTATCTTAAAATATTTTAATCTAATATTTCATCTCATACGTTCAATAAGGCCCGGGACTAGACCTTTTTACCTGCACTGACAGTGGGCCTTCTTAGCAACAAGTATAAATTCAGAATAATTGGGAATAATAGGGAGCAACTGCTATTTTTGAATGCTGGGCCTTTGTTACCCGCCGGGCCTCATATGCCTGCACCTCACCTACCATATTTTTACAAGGGGAAAAGTTGTTAATTAACCGCTCGTGCTCATATTGATACCCAAACAAGCGAAACATTTTTTTTTATTAAATAGGAGGCAAACGAGCAGACGGATCACCTGGTGGTTAGCGATTACCACCGCCCATGGACACCCGCAACACCAGAAGGGTTGGAAGCGCGTTGCCGACCTTTAAGATGGGGGTCTTTGAAGGTTTGAAGGTCGTATCGGACAGTTCATTACACAGTTTGGCTGTGCGAGGCAGGAAGCACATTCACAAATTCAAACATTCTAAAATTGAACCACGAGCGTAGCGAGTGGTTCGTAAAGTTGAACCTTGAGCGTAGTGAATGAAAAAAGGTTAAATAAAATTTTCACCACATCAGCTCGTAAAGGCCCTCTTGATTGTTCGAAACGGATAAGAAAAGTGGCATTTAATTTGATGCAAATTTTGAGTTGTTACCGTAGGTAAATTGGATCAGTTGGTTGGTAATATTGACTTTAAAATGATAAATATTGAATAACGTTAGTTTGAAATTGATTTTATGATAAAGTAAATATTATCGGA
This sequence comes from Cydia fagiglandana, assembly GCF_963556715.1. NCBI lineage: Eukaryota > Metazoa > Arthropoda > Insecta > Lepidoptera > Tortricidae > Cydia > Cydia fagiglandana. The sequence goes on along the minus strand of NC_085936.1, from coordinate 5,351,693 downwards.
GATGATCGCTCTTAAAAAATATATGTCGCTAGTCATTTATAACCTAAAAGCGCCAAATTACGTAAAATTATATTGAAATGACACCTGTGTATTGAATTTGAAGAATACTTTAACAATGGTGGTTATCTGTATGACAATGCACCTAAAATAATTTTCAAATGTATCTATTATTTCTATACTTATATAACATGATAACAAATTCTACGTAAACGAAACCGCGGGCAATCCCTAGTACATATAGAAATAAATAAGTGTAGGTAAGTTTCCATTAGTGTACCCACTATTAACAATATAACTATTTACCATTGATAATAATTTTATAAACGCTTTGCGTATTTTTAAGTGCACCGCGCTAATCGCTAGCCCGCCACCGTCGATCGCTGCCTCCTGCCACGGCGAACACAGCGGCGCGCGAAATCGCCGCGCGTTTGAAATGTAACTCAATATAAGCGCGGAATGCATACTTACGTATCAGTATTTAGTGTCGCCGTGATTTTATATTTCTAATCTTTTGTGTGAGAAGTAAGATCTTTATTATGACCGTGTAATATTAACTCTACAAACTTTAATTCAATATTGGCTATACTGCTTAACGAGAAATCAATATCTAGACAAGCACATTGTCTACATTTCTAACTTTTTACATGTATACTAAGTTGATAGATAATATCGTAATTTTGCAATATCAGCTACTCTAATTCTGTATTTACATAATAATTCCTGTTTTTACGTTCACCAGTAAGCAGCTGTTCCAGATTTCTAAAAACCGAATATTGTGAATAAATTAAAGTGTTATTGAATATGTTAAAGTTTTTTGTAACTTTAATTTTATATTCACATAGTTATTTAGCAAAAATTGAAAATTTAAATATGGCCGAACGTTCCACCTAAAATTTTCTAACTTTTTACATGAATGTTATTTAACATGCTTACAATAACATATCAAAAAAGAAAAAACTTTAATGTTATCAAAACCCATTTTTGTTCCACCGCTGGTCTATAGGGGTTCTGATTTATAAGCAAATCCAAGCCAGAAAGCGTTTTAAACATTAAAACAAACATGTTCAAACCGCCGAGACAGAAAAACAAATACATTTAATCAACTTCATTGGGTTAAAGTACTTGTCGCTGCGGGTAAAAGGTACTCAATGTAAGATTTTACGATACAGTACGTTTCAATCTAATTCAGCGTGTAAACATTACTTCAGAATATGAATTTATAATTTCATAATGTGCTTATCTTGTTTTTAAGAGTGACGAGTGACTGATTAATTAAGTAGGTACTTACAGCTATTTGATTCGGTCAAATTGTGTTTTTTGAAAAACTAATTATAGCCAGCATTCTATGAATGTAGTATGATACCTTTGGGTATGGTGCTTCACGCACACTAGCGTCCCTCCCCCTCCCCCTGACGCAACCCCCCCTTTTAGCTTGAAATATGTCCCGGTTGAGAGTGTTTTTTGTTTTTTGGGGAAAGTATACAATATAGGAAAAAAGTGTCAATGAAAGAAATGTTCCCTATTAAATTCTTAACAAAAAAGGTTATATTCATTTTTTTTATACGACGCACCATATTGATGTTTTAGCTAGATGAACTTCGACAAAATTTTACCGTTGAAAAACTTGTTGAAGTTCAATATAACATAGTACGTGACAGTACTGAAAGAAATCTTCACGAAGAATAAGCTTGCAAGCTTATTCTCCGTATTAGTTTTATTTCAGTACTATCACGTACTAACTTATATTGAAATTCAATAAGTTAATACATGAATATGGTGAGTCTCACCAAAAAGTTGTATATAACCTTTTTTGTTTAAAATTTATTAAGGATTATTTCTTACCTTGACACTTTTTTCCTAACTCTAATACTTTTCTCAAAAATAAAAAAAAACCGTAAATTGGGACATATTTCAAGCTAAAAGGGGGGGTTGCGTCAGGGAGAGGGGGAGGGACGCTAGTGTGCGTAAAGCACCATACCCAAAGGTATCATACTACATTCATTGAATGCTGGCTATAATTTGTTTTTCTTGCCCATACATTAGAACATAATTTAACCGAATCATATTGGATATTAACAAAGAGAAGGTTAGCTGCCCGGAATTTGGATATTTGCGGCAGTAATGCACTCGGCAGTAATCTCGCGCTGCACTACTGCAGCAGTTCGTAATGCTGATGTAGTTTGAAGCCGACTGGCTCGGATGGTAAATGGGTTGGTTAACCAACAATCGAGTAATGCCTTTTCTCTCCAAATTAAATTAGGTATTTTAGTACTTAGCGTGATGATGATGAAATGCGGCAAAGGCGACAGAAAATCCCGTCATTACCTGGAAGAAAACAAGATTACATTTTAATTAACGTTTTAGGAAGGACAGGCTGGCACAAAAAATACATCGACACGGATTTTTTTACTGTGGACATTGATGAAAATTTTAACAAATATAAACACATTTACTTTTTTTTATCGAAGCAACAGGAGAAAATTTTAAAAGAATGCGGATTCTTTCAATAACCTGAATGTAAAAAACGAATCTTAAAAAAATTGTCAATTTAATTTTTGGTATGTGCCGCGGCATGCACGACTGCACGTGGTAGGAAAGGAAATCGAACAATTCCCCAGTATTCAATAATACAAGTGACATACGCACCAATATCGGATCGGATCGAAGTTTATTACGGACCGTGTGCCGTAAAGTCGGATCCGAGCTCATAAACCCGCGCAAGAATACAAAGTGGCCGATAAAAGAATACCCTTATTACATCGAACCTTCCGGGTCCTAGTTTCGGCGACCACCATTTTAATAGCAACTGTCAGATTAACTATCAGAAAAGTGGACAATTTTATACATTGTATACATTTAGTTGTAGATTGTACACTACACTTATTTTGCATATTTGGGATTATTTATATTATTTCGACTCGGAACCACTTCACAAAAACAATACAAAAAATCCAAATACTTATAAAAGTATACTTAGTGTAAATTTGTACAAGTTTTAATAATTGGCGAATGTGTGGGGTGTTTTAAAGTTTACTTTTGTGATGTTAGATCATATTTAATCACTTTTGTCAACACAATACTTAGAAATCGCGAAAGAAAAGGAACAGGAGGAGGTTCTAAATTCGATTGTAGGTATTCTGATATATTTTCTTATGCCGTCGTTGTCGCCACCTGCATCAAAATATTCCTCTCATTTCTTAATTTAGCTGAAAATCCTAACAACCCCAACTATATTTTATTGAATTCCCCGTTCAACGAATTAATTATTATTCTCAATAAAATAAAAAATTATTATTAGTGCACCGCACTCTTTTTGGGCGTATCAAATTCAAATAAGTCGTTTGCACACGCGAGAATACTCCCATTGAGCTTTGGTTTGGGATCTCTGTTGGATTGATTCCTAATGAGCAATAAAAACAGCTACATAAGATATTATATCTTATGTAATATAATATTATAAATGTAAAGTAATATAATATTACTCGAGTTTAAATCCATTTTTAATAGTGTCTTTATAAAATAAATAGCCATGTCATCACACTTTATACTCTCGCGTTTTATACACATATTTAATTACACAAACGGGTCTACCGCTATATAATTTCACTGTGTTTACCTTAAATTCCGACGTTTCAGCTGAGTTGCACCAGCTGTGGTCACGGAAAGACTGCAACTCAGCTGAAACGTCGGAATTTAAGGTAAAAACAATGAAATTATACCGCGGTAGACCCGTGTGTGTAATTAAATATCATCCTCAATATTTAAGAGCTATGCTCTTGTCGGCGGAGTAATCGCCACTATTCTCTTTGCAGGGCGAGCCTTTTAACTCACAACACGACAGAGTAAGACACGACAGAAACTCTATCTTTTATATCGCACACATACATTTTCTATGCAAAAAACAAATTAACGTTAAAAAAAACAGATAAATAAGTATTCTGTGAAAGCGGGGAGGAAAAAAATGCTGTAAAATCCATCAATTCATTAACTTTATGTTATTAGGCAAATGATGTTCAACCACATTCGTAAATTCCAATAAAAATGAAAAAGTCGACTAGAGAATGGAGAAGAATTTAAAAATTAGATGCACTTTCTGGGTGTGGTAGCTAATGAAATATGTATGAACACAAAAAGAATAGGGGGTGGGAAAAGGCAGTCAGAGTACAGAAGTACAGAATTTTAAAAATTTTGCATTTCAAATGCAAGTGACTTTAAATCAAGTTGCGTTGTTTCATTTTCACGTAAAATACGAGAGGTACCTATGTAATTTTTTCCATTCGATATCCGTGTTACGTTGAATTAGATATATGAAGAATTTTAAATTTCTAGCCACTACTAACTACGAGCTGAGCGCGGACTTTGTACTTAGGGTACAAGACTTGTGCGGACACGTCGGCAAACTATCCAAACAATAACGGCGATTGGCCATAGGTCAACGTTCTAGCCACTACTATCCTAATAGACATCTTGGTACAACCTACGAGCTGAGCGCGGACTTTGTAGAGTACAAGAGGTGTGCGGACACGTCGGCAAACTATCCAAACATGGCGGTGCGATGGACCACAGACCACAGGTCAACGTTCTAGCCACTACTATCCTAATAGACATCTTGGTACAACCTACGAGCTGAGCGCGGACTTTGTAGAGTACAAGAGGTGTGCGGACACGTCGGCAAACTATCCAAACATGGCGGTGCGATGGACCACAGACCACAGGTCAACGTTCTAGCCACTACTATCCTAATAGACATCTTGGTACAACCTACGAGCTGAGCGCGGACTTTGTAGAGTACAAGACGTGTGCGGACACGTCGGCAAACTATCCAAACATGGCGGTGCGATGGACCACAGCCACAGGTCAACGTTCTAGCCACTACTGTCCTAATAGACATCTTGGTACAACTTACGAGCTGAGCGCGGACTTTGTAGAGTACAAGACGTGTGCGGACACGTCGGCAAACTATCCAAACACGTCGGTGCAATTGGCCACAGCCGCAGGTCAACGTTCTAGCCACTACTATCCTAATAGACATCTTGGTACAACCTATACGAGCTGAGCGCGGACTTTAGTACAAGACGTGTGCGGACACGTCGGCAAACTATCCAAACATGGCGGTGCGATTGGCCACAGGTCAACGTTCTAGCCACTACTATCCTAATAGACATCTTGGTACAACCTACGAGCTGAGCGCGGACTTTATAGAGAACAAGACGTGTGCGGACACGTCGGCAAACTATCCAAACACGTCGGTGCGATTGGCCACAGCCACAGGGCAACGTTCTAGCCACTACTATCCTAATAGACATCTTGGTACAACCTATACGAGCTGAGCGTGGACTTTAGTACAAGACGTGTGCGGACACGTCGGCAAACTATCCAAACATGGCGGTGCGATGGACCACAGGTCAACGTTCTGCCACTACTATCCTAATAGACATCTTGGTACAAACTACGCGCCGAGCGCGGACTTGTAGAGTACAAGACGTGTGATGATATTCATGACAGATAATACGCTACAGAAGTACAGACATGCATTAATTTCAAGAGTATCACTTCTTTTCAAAGCTACTCAAACCTTTCAAGCCTTTGCTTAAGACTTGTCGCTGCTTTCTCCTAACTTCCACGATTCGACTTTTCCCACTGCATCCATTTTGGATCTATCGACTGGATCTAAAGAGAATGATTCCCCACCCCCTGTCGCATCATGACAGATAACTTCGACAATACGCTACAGACATGCCTTAATTTCAGAGTGTCACTGCGTTTCGAAACTACTCAAGCCCTTCAAGCCTTTGCTTAAGACTTGTCGCTGTTTTCTCCTAACTTCCACCAGCCGCCCCCTGTCGTATCATGACAGATAACTTCGACAATCCGCACGCGACACACAACAATTAATTTCAAGTAATTACGGTTTAATTACATCCGAGTAAAGGGCTGATTGTAATTATTGGACATGTCGCTGCAACATGCAGTTTGATTAGTGTTGTGCACGGCGTGCATTAGTTTAATTAAAGGAGATAACAGTAATGACTAGTAAGCTATCTGCGCTATGGAAATTAGATCAGATTAGATTAAGTATAGTTGAATATGCTGATGCTCTTGAAATCTCGAGATCCCGTGCCACTCTCGAGCTAAACCTCTTTATTCATAAAACTTAGCAACCTCTTACAAACCTCTGTTAAATTTTGTCTCTTTCTAACTAACAGAAATGTCAAAATAGCGATAGGGACGGTTTAACGGTTTGTTTGACTTTATAAAAGTGTAACGAAAACGTTTGGAATTTTAGTAATTCAACGCAAAATTAGATTTTTTTTTCAAGGTTGGGATTTCCTGTTTATTCCGCCTAAAATGGTTATACCGCGATATAAATTCAAAAACAATGAAATTATATCGCGGTAGACCCGCTTGTGTAATTAAATATATGTACAAAACGCGAGAGTTTAAACTACTTTAAACACTCTGGTAGTATACGTATTAATATATGTTCTCACTTTTCATCCTACACATGGCGACAGTATTTTATCTAGCATTACATAGTGAATGTCCTTAGTCCTTGTTATATAAATACTGTCATGTCCTCAAATTTTTATAGTGCGCTAGGGTCTCATTCACAATTGTATCTAAACTATGTTCCCCAGTGTAACCTGACCCCAGGATTCATAACAAATATGCGTAATATGAGAATGCATTTATTCTGGTTCTTGTGAAGTTGGTTGCTGAAAGCCCTGGCTTATTACGTAGGCCTAATGAGACCACTTGGCGCCTCGGGTCGCTCTTGTAAAATAACGTATTCATTTGTATTCATACTTATTACTTTAATATTTTTTTATGAAATAAATGTATGAATGTACATACTTATTATTAAAATTTTCCGTTTGGATCCTATCTTGCTATTATGAAACATGTTATTTCTTTTTAATTTTACGTCTACTACGTGTACAGTCACCAGCAAAAATATGTTACGCAACGAAGGCCGCATAAATATCTGACACGATCTTATTCGTAGAGCCATAGGAGCGTGTCAGATATTTTTGCGGCCTTTGAAGAGTCACATATTATTGCAGTTGACTGTACATCGCGTTTTGTCTTTTATTTCTAGTTGCATATGACAGACATACCTAGATTTTAGACGTTTAGATTAAATGCTAAAAATATTGAATCTAAACACAAAAATGTTTCACAATTTGGTCTAAATATAGCCTTTTCTTATTTATTTGACAGTTATATTCTTAACCAGTTTAGTTTTATTTGCATTGTTTTAATGAATGAAACAAAATGCCACAGACGCCGTCGCCACAGCTGTTCATTTCGTGATAGTTTTAATTAAGTCTTTGTATTATAATGGAAATCGTAAGTTCATTGCCTGAATTGCCTCATTAAGAGAGGCTACAGGCTACACTATTTAATTGTCAGCAGTAAAATAACTTATATTGGTGATGGAAGTAAACTGGTTAATTAATGTAAATTATGTTAATTAACAGATTATGAGAAAATATTGAATTAAACGTTTTAATTGGACAAGATATGGAACTCTTGGGATTGAGATAAATGCAGAGAGAACTTACAATTAATGACCGAGCGTTAGCGAAGTCCATTAGCATGGACAAAAATGCTTTTGTATGGGCTCTACAGGTCGCAATTCTCAACCGATTCTCGTGAAATTTTGTGAGCAGGATCAATGTTTTTTTATGTTTTTTTTTTTTTTTTTTTAATTTATTGTTATATAAAAAACACATACATACACAGTAACAAAAATTTCGCCAAACTGTACAACAGTTTGTTGGCGGTGCGCTCTTATATTTTATCTTAAATCAACAGTTAACAAACTCAAATAGAAATAGAAGTGCACAGAAAGCAAACAAGTATAACTAGATACCAGCAGTTCACCTCGATTTAACTACACTATAAGTAATAATAATGCTATGTACTGTACCTATACCTATACTAACAGTGGTTTTTAGAATAATTATTTAACAATATTTCTTTAAGCTTTGCCTTAAGACTACCTATTTTTAATTTATTTTTTTCCAGTAAGAGAGGGTATTTATTACAAATCTTGGGTGTTACATATTCTTTGGTTCGTTGACCGTAATAATTTTTAGCCGTGATTTGACATAATTTTCTCTTTTTAGATGACCTAGTATTATAGTGGTTAGCAGATCTCTCAATCTTAAAATCTTGGGTATAGTAACATTCTATGGCATTAAGATATTCTACTTTACATGAGATCGGAAGGATTTTACAAGCCAAGAACAATTTTTCATAATTAGTTCTACATTCATTTCTTATGTTTTTGCTAACTAAGTATTTCATCAGCCTTATCTGCAATTGTTTAATTTGATCCAAGTAGGTTTTAAAAGTGAGTCCATAACAACTTAATCCGTAGCTCAGCAATGAGTCGGCAAGGGCATAGTAAACCATGTACAGGGTGCGTTTATTTAATATTCTATTTAAATGATAGAACTGGCCTAAAACTGATCGAAGTCTATTACTTACTTGATTTATGTGCAATTTCCAGTTAAAATGTGTATCTATCATTAAGCCTAAATATTTAAAATTCTCCACTACCTCCAGTTTATTACAAGTACAGTTAATCTTATTATTATGTAGGCATTCATATGTGTGACCAATTATTTTAATTTCATCCGAACTAACATTTTTTGCCTTCCTATTGTGCGGCGAATAAATATGCATACATTTTGTTTTACCTATATTTAAAATTATCCCATTGTCATGAGCCCATTTATTAATGTTCTCAAAATCCTCCTGTACATTGCATACTATGTCCGCCATATCTTTCCCGGAGAACAATAGGCACATATCATCAGCGTACATATACACCTTGCAGTTACGGACTGCATTCGACACACTGTTCACATGCATAATATATCCTCGTCGATATAGTTTTTGGAAATTTTTAAGCCTTAAGCTATGATCGCGAGGTCTACAGCTCACAGAGCCACTAGTTAAGTTTAACTTAAATATTATAGTAATCTCAGGACTTCAATCTAGAGATGCACCGGATATCCGGTTACTATCCGGTATCCGGCCATTATTTAACTATCCGGCCGGATACCGGATTTCGACTTACTATCCGGCCGGATACCGGATAGTAACATTGCTTGATTTCGGAGTAAACAAATTGGATTTAAGAAACAGACACGGTCATAATCGTACTTGTTTATTATTTTAAAACAATTTAATAATTCCATTGACTCGCGCACTCAATTCAAACCTAGAAATGTAGGTATAGTTCCGCTGGCCGAATATCCGGCGGCCGGATACCGGATATTCGGCTGATGGTCAGGCCGAATATCCGGTATCCGGTATTCGGCCAAACAACTATCCGTTGCACCTCTACTTCAATCACATAGGTATTCCAGAGGCCAAAAGAAGTCAAAAATGCTATTATTAAATATTGGTCACGTTATTAAACAAAATGTTGTACAGTCAACAACAGAGCTATGAATACAGGCAAAGTGTCAAAAATATGTATACAGTACTTTATTGCCTGTACATTAAGGCCGTGTATACATATTTTTGGCACTTTGCCTGTATTCATAGCTCTGTTGTTGACTGTACATGTAAAGTAAATTGTATGTATAAAGCCATCCCATAAAATTCACGTAATGATAGTGCACAGTATTCTATGCCATATTGATATCTGTCAACAAGAATATTTTGCCTTTACCTTATAGCAAATATAAAATGTTAATAAAAGTACAACATCTAGGGTAAATACTCAATTAGCATAGTCCAGAATTTAAAAAAAACCTGAACCAGACATTTTAAGTCTTGCACTTTTCAACCCTGTTGCCGCCATTTAATTTTGGACGAGAGTCCGCAAGCGAAAAACTTAAATTATGTACTTTTCCTTGAATTTTTACTGAACTGGCGCTGTCATATCTCAACGGAGTGGACCTCGAGTCCTCCCAATGCGAAAATTATGCAGCCGGGGACGCCCATGAACCCACACTACCTACCGGCGTAATGCGTCACTATTCTACCGTCCTTCTAAGGAAAACCAGGACCCCTATTCGACAAGCGACGTTTGACGTATCGTGTTGATCTCCCGTTGATGTGGGAAAAATCATAAGTTCTCGAATACGTACAATGTCAAAATTTGAGATTAACAATCCACAGTTAGGGTGACAAGCAAACCAAACCGAACCACCCTTAGTTTAGAGTGGAGTTTTAGTTGTACCAAATGATATTATCCACCGTTGATGGAATCATAACTCAGTATGCGATAAAATCAACTGTTGATTTGACGTGGATGCGAAATCTGACAGTTGTACGTCCCGGCCTTAGTGCATATGAACTCCTAGTAAAATCACCGAGTTTTCCTGTGGATTGTTTCTTAAGAATTACTATGTATTGTATGTATATTAAATATATTAAGAACGGGTCACTCACGTATTTTAAGTCGAAAAACGCTCTACATGTTTCACTCCGTACCGAGGAGTGTCATCAGAAGCTTGCGTTTACGGTGACGGACCGGCGCAGACCGTTCTTAGTATATAGTTAATATGTCTGTGTCTCACGAATGTTTTGTGATGTGTTGTATCGTTATACTTATAAGTCTGCGGTTCCATCATAGCTGTGCGAGGACGTGTAGCGAGGAATGTGTTTTGTCATGAACCAATAGGAACACTTCATTTACCTATCCTCGCTCAGCGCAGCTCTAGTGGAAACAGCTCAACGGAGCGAGGTTTTTAGAAATGCAAAAACCCGGCCAAGTGCGAGTCGGGCTCGCGCACGTAGGGTTCCGTGCCGAAGAACAGCAAAAAAATCACGTTTGCTGTATGGGAGCCCCAGCCCCACTTAAACATTTATTTTATTCTGTTTTTAGTATTTGTTGTTATAGCGCCATTAGATATAAATCATGTGTGAAAATTTCAACTGCCTTGCTATCACGGTTCATGAGATCCAGCCTGGTGACAGACAGACAGACAGACGGACAGACGGACTGCGGAGTCTTAGTAATTAGGGTCCCGTTTTACCTTTTGGGTACCTACGGAAACCTAAACACAAGTGAAAGATGTGTGCGAGTACCTAATGTGTTGCGAGGAATGTGTTAGGTACGAAAGATGTGTTACGGGGAACTGACTCGAGACAAAAACATTAAAAAGCTCCGTTCATTTGTACAACTGGACGCGTCACGCGTCGTATCTACATCGATGGTTATAAGTTAAATCAAATAGGAAACCAGACCGCCAGTACACTCGCGTGGCAGCGTGACACGCGTCAAAACTCAATTATACACTACCGACTACGAGCGTTCCCCCCCCCCCCGCTCGTCTCACACTGCCCGATTCGAACTTCAAAATACGCCAATTAATAGATCTAGAAACGATATGGATACGATGTGTCAGTGTCAAAAGTGACGTTTTTGTTTGAAGAACCGTCCGCATTTGACACTGACATATCTAATCCGTATCGTTTCTAGATCTATTAATTGACGTATCTTAGAGTTTGAATCGGGCCGACACAAGATGTTTACGCTGTCAACTGCCGAGTGCCTTTTTAACGATTCAAACACGTAAAGTAAATACACGGTGGTATAATAACATAAATACAGGTATAAGTATGCAGTGCAACCCCGAATAAAAATGTCACAGTTTGTTTGCGACACTTGATCCGTGTTGAACACGGATTTCTGCTTATTAACTACTTATTTAAATTAATTTGTTTGGTAGGTTTTTTTTAATAATGTGACTGCTCTGCCAAGAGTAATTCGACGGAGAAGAAGTCAAATCCGTATAAGAAACTTAGGTATACGGATTGAACATGGTCGCGCTTATGGTCTATGTCATTTCAGTCACCAATTTCGCCCTTACATATCCTCGATGCCAGACGGTAAAAGCGTGACCATCTTAGGTACGCTAATGAATTTACCTATCAAATAACAAGAGAGGATTGTTATGTTGTTTCGAGCGGGTGATGGGAGTAGAAGTCAAACACCTTATGTGTGATGTGATAGTATAAGAACTTAAGAACGTTTATTCTCTAAATGCCTGCCTATATATACACGTTAGGTTGCGCTTACACAAGCAATATGCGTTTATGTCGCAGTAAACCAGAGTGTTACTGTTAAATACTAAAAGTGGCTAATTGCCATATTACACCTATTTATTTAGTCTTTTTTGTCTTAGGGTGGTATTCCACCTGTCCAATTTCTTTGTCCAATGTCATTGCCTCACTCTCTCATTAAAGCAAAATGTGAGACGCAATACACATTGGACAAAGAAATTGGATAGGTGGAATACCACTCTTACTCGTAGCGTCATAGCCTAAGCAAATTAAAGCTAAGGTAACTCACAACTTTTTTTCTTTCAGATCGATTATTTCCGAAAATATTAAGTTGATCAAAAAATGGTTCTAGAAGACCCTTATTCGTTTTAAAAGACCTATCCAACGACACACTATAGGCTGGAACCGAAAAAAAAAATTCATCCCCACTTGAATGTAGGGCAACAACCATAAATATTAAAATATATAAATAAAAAAAAAAGTACCTTCAACCCCCCTCTACACCCCCAGCACACCCCCTACCCTCGAGGACTTTTAGTATGTTTATCTGGACACCACAAGGTATGCCTGTACCAATTTTCAAAACTACACGAATTATTTCCGCAGCTTGCGCAAATTCGGCTTAATTTTACGTGGCTATCAGGTGATAATGTAGTCAAATGCTTACCAATTAAATATCTATAAAGACTAAAAATAACACCCTGTATACGTTACGAAACTCTCGTGTTATGTTATGCCCCTCGCCTGACAAATGTTTTTAGAGTCGCACAGAGATACTAAGGACTATTTTCTCTCGCAATAACCGCTCGCTGACCCCAAAGGGGCTTCCCAGAGGACCGTGGCTTAATTCGGACCCCAGGAATATTCAGACCCTGCCTAAATTACTCGCGACACGTACGAAATGAGGTCACCTCCCGCTGAATAGTTAAATTCAGGTTAACGGTCAAATCCTCAAAGTTTGAGAACACATTGTCAGTAATTTTAATGGGACGAAGTTTGCGGTGAGGCTGACAGCGGATTTGAGGTTTAGCCGCGATAGTGATCTTTATGATATAAATGCAAATTGTTCTTTGGCAAATTTTAGGGATTTCGGAATGGAAGTTCTGAGGAGATATTAGCACGTTTTTATTGGAAAAAGGGAAGAGGACGTGAGAATGACACAAGTACAGGAAAACTCTGTTGTTTTGCAAGGGACATAGAAACTCCCAACCGTCCAACAAAAAAAGATAAATTTCGAAAAAAAGTGAGTCTTGGCTTTGATTTTGGACGTAATGAAAATGCTTTCATATGTCCGGATGTTCTCTACTACAAGTCACAGTCTCAGCCGATTTTCGTGAAATTTTGTGAGCAGGCTCAATAATTAAACAGCATTTTTTGTCGATACAGTATTTGGATTTTTTTCAAAATGGCGGAGCCACAATTTTTATTCAGTTTTAAACTATGCTCGCGATGTCTACAGCTCACAGAACCAATAGTTTAGACGGGGTCAGTACCGCGACAACCGAAATTCTCAAAATTATGGGGATCTTTCTCTTTCACTCCAATGAAGGCTTAATTAATGTGACAGAGAATCATGCCCGCAATTTGCGAACTTCGATATTCACGGTTATAGCCCAGAGGCGGATTTTTGAAATTCGACCGCTCGATTTCTTGTATTTCGTTGAATAATATCTCCACTGCTAGGCATTTAAACAGAATAGAAAACAAGGTCAATACCACTAGATTCCCAATTTCTATCGCCCGTATTTCAAATATTAGCATTTCACCGTTTTCCACCGATTTCCGAGTGACGAAATCGTACGATCGAAATTCAAAAATCGGCCCCCAGTGCCGATACTAGAGCCAGTGAGTGGCGAGTCAGTGACTCGCGCGCACTGGCCGGGAACGGGAGAAAGTCCGGCTTGTAAACAACGACGGGAATGCGCTGGTTTCATTTTCTAAACAATTTAGGTTGCGAGATTAACTGATAAGCGTTGTAATTATTAGTTTTTGTTATGCGGCTGTTAATTCCTTACTTATTGTACGTGTGTGATCGACAAGCAATGTTTTTGTGCATGTTATACCAGCAAAATTACACCAGGTTTAATTTTATAATTGTACCAATTTGTTAGTAATAAAGGCTCCAAAAAGAATCCGATTCGAGTAAAGTAGTCCAAATTATTCTCAAACCCAGTTCCAACACTTCCAACCTATGGGTCATCAACACATTTATACATATATCGACACACAAACACTGTTACTTGTACTCTTAAAGATTTTTTTCATCAACCTTTGATAATCGATGGTGGTCCAACTTAATTCCACAATTGAGTAAATCGACATTGCCAGGGTTAACGTTCCCCTGGCCCTGGACAGCTCTAAAAACCCTGATTTTAGTGTATTTAAATTTGGCTGCTATTTAACTGATCACCAGATTTAATAAAATTTAATACCAAAAAAATCTACTTTACCACCCTAAAATAATGAATGGTCACCAAAATTGTAACACCATTTTAATGTGAAATGATTACCAATTTTATTACATTTTACTATCCTATTAAAGGAAATGACACCAAATTAATCATTATTAACCCAAAAATTTTAAATAATTACCAAATTTCAAACCCCAATTTAATGTCAATTGAGAACCAAATTTTTACATCGTGCTATCCTATTAAATAAAATGACACCAAAATAATCATTGTAAACCCAAAAATAGTAAATGACCACCAAAATTAGAACTCCATTTTAATGTAAAATTATAACCAAATTTTTAAATCTTGCTATCCTATTAAAGCAAAGCAAAATTTTCTAGTAGCATTTCGTTTCTGTATGGGTTGCAGTTCAAACCTAACCTAACCCACTTTTCTAGTAACATTTCGTTTACTGTATGGTTCGCAGTTCAAACCTAACCTAACCCACTTTTCTAGTAGCATTTCTTATCTGGAAGGGTCGCAGTTCAAACCTAACCTAACCCACTTTTCTAGTAGAATTTCGTTTCTGTGTGGGTCGGAGTTTAAACCTAACCTAACCCACTTTTCTAGTAGCATTACGTTTCTGTAAGGGTCACAATTCAAACCTAACCTAACCCACTTTTCTAGTAGCATTTCGTTTCTGTAAGGTTCGCAGTTCAAACCTAACCTAACCCACTTTTCTAGTAGCATTTCGTTTCTGTAAGGTTCGCAGTTCAAACCTAACCTAACCCACTTTTCTAGTAGCATTTCTTTTCTGTAAGGGTCGCAGTTTAAACCTAACCTAACCCACTTTTCTAGTAGCAATTCGTTTCTGTAAGGGTCGCAGTGTTAACCTAGCCCACTTAACTGATAGCAGTACAAACCTAACCTAACATACTTTTCTAGTAGCATTTCAGTATGCCTACCTAAGTTATGCGGTGCGGGGTACGGGGGTTGAGCGGGAGGGGCTAGTAATTTTGGCATCATTTTACTTTATTTGGTAATATGTATAAATTTTTTGGTATCATAGTGGTTTATTTAGGTGAAAATATCGCATTTATTTGGTCTTCAAGATTTGGTGATCATTAATGATTTTTGGTAATCATTCAATATATTTGGTATTCGAATACAATTTGAAGTGCAGTCGTAATTAAAATGGTGGTACATTTGTAATTTTAGGCCTTATTTTTTTGGTGTTCAGTAATTTTTTTTGGTAAGCATGATTTTTTTATTTAGGGTACCAAAGTATTTTTTGGTGGTCATTATATTTGTAGCCTTTAAATTTACCAAACATGCATTTTTGTGGTAGTTATAAGACATTTCCGTAATGGTCCCATCTAGAATATAGAACGTGATACATTTCTTCTAACAAAATGAACCACCATTGTCCCTTGGACAACAGGACCGATTATACTCGTAACAACACAAAAAAAACCGGGCAAGTGCGAGTCGGACTCGCGCACGAAGGGTTCCATACCATAATGCAAAAAAAAAACAAAAAAAAACGGTCACCCGTCCAAGTACTGACCACTCCCGACGTTGCTTAACTTTGGTCAAAAATCACGTTTTTTGTATGGGAGCCCCATTTAAATCTTTATTTTATTCTGTTTTTAGTATTTGTTGTTCTAGCGGCAACAGAAATACATCATCTGTGAAAATGTCAACTGTCTAGCTATCACGGTTCGTGAGATACAGCCTGGTGACAGACGGACGGACGGACGGACAGCGAAGTCTTAGTAATAGGGTCCCGTTTTACCCTTTGGGTACGGAACCCTAATTACCAACATTATTTATTTATTTTGACTTTATTGCACAAAAGAAAACCTTAACAGTATGAAGACAGGCTTAATCAAATTAATCAAAAGCCAAAGCCGAGAGATTCAGAGCGGTGCTACTTCAAGAACATATCAAATAAATCTTTATTATGGGTTTTTCTTACTTCGTCAAAATTGTAGAAATGGAACACTTATAGTTTCGTAATTACATGAAACCGTATCTAGTTACAGGAGCAGAAGCAAATGTCAAAATATTGCCAAAGGCAGGTTTATTCCACAACCCGACCCTCAGCCAGTGAAATACTTAGGCAACATAACTTGCAGAAGAGACACCTGATGCAAAAACCGGGCAAGTGCGAGTCGGACTCGCGCACGAAGGGTTCCGTACCATAATGCAAAAAAAGCAAAAAGAAAACGGTCACCCATCCAAGTACTGACCCCTCCCGACGTTGCTTAACTTTGGTCAAAAATCACGTTTGTTGTATGGGAGCCCCATTTAAATCTTTATTTTATTCTGTTTTTAGTATTTGTTGTTATAGCGGCAACAGAAATACATCATCTGTGAAAATTTCAACTGTCTAGCTATCACGGTTCGTGAGATACAGCCTGGTGACAGACGGACGGACGGACGGACGGACGGACGGACAGCGAAGTCTTAGTAATAGGGTCCCGTTTTACCCTTTGGGTACGGAACCCTAAAAAGACTCTCCTCCCAATTATAGTTACTTGTTCTCGCTAAACAAGTCACAGTATAAAGCTACAAATAGTCTCTGTATCGTATATTCATAACCTCATAAATAACAAATACGTTATGATGAATAGCAGAATATTTTCGAAATGAAATACGAGATATGATCACGAAAAACACGTGTCAATGATTTATCGCCGAGTTCGAAATTGAAAGTGACGGATAGGTGCGGGTGCGGCGGGAGTTTGCAAATAATGTACAAGCCGTGGACATGCAAGGAATACATTTTTCACTAACGTGGTTCAGGAAAACTACATTCCTGGCATGCTATATGCGAATTTTTTTGCTTGGTGTTAAAGATTAAATATGCATGATGGATAAGCTAGAAAAATACACAAAGTGCTATTATTTAATAGGTACGTATGTTTTTCGTTACAAAATGAATCTATATCTAGACGAGTTAAGCACTTAATTTAGTACATTTTTATATTTTTTTGTTTAAAAAATAAACCCTCCGTACATTAAAAATGTACGTTACTTAATATTAATTTAAGGTTCAATGCTTTACTTTATTACCAAATGATATAAACCGTTCCTTTTTACTTTTTTATTTTAAACAATAATAATACATAACGTATTTGCCACATAGCGTGAACAATAGCTTGAGCACTCACGAGATCAAAGATCACATTAATAAACACATAGAAAGGTCAGAGATTGAATATACTAGATAAAATATGGGTCAATCTCACCTTGACCGGAAAGCAAGCGTCACTTTTGTGTTATCAACAGAATACCTAAGTCTACTGAAAAGGGTAGATTCCGGTTTACGTTTAGACTTAACGTAGCTTTAAGGATTTTTACGTCCTGGATAAAAAGGGATCTGGGCTATAACCGCGAAAATCGAAGTTCGCAAATTGCGGGCATTTTTCTCAGTCACTCTAATTACGCCTTCATTGGAGTAAAAGAGAAAGATCCCCGCAATTTGCGAATTTCGGTGTTCGCGGTAGCCCCTCTCACGCTTACGTGTCGACGTCACACATGTTTGTGCGTCATTGCTGGCGTAAGCGTGAAACGCTGTACGGCCTATTTTTTTGTTTTTTCGTTAGATTTGGACAAAAGGCTGGTTTGAAGAGCTCCTCACTCTGGACGGAAAAAATATCCCAAAAAAACAATTATGTATTTTCCCGTATGATTAAAAAAATCCCGTAATTCGTAACTCAGTGAAGATACACATACATAAACATGGGTAAAATAGCGCTTGCGGTAAAATAACACACACACGGTAATAATCAAAAGTATTAACCTTTGAATTGCGATTATGAATTCTCTCTAATTTAGTATGTATGAATTCTACATACATCTTCTTCCTCGCGTTATCCCGGCATTTCGCCACGGCTCATGAGAGCCTGGGGTCCGCTTGTCAACTGATCCCATGATTTGACGTAGGCAACTAGTTTTTACGAAAGCGACTGCCATCTGACCTTCCAACCCAGAGGGTAAACTAGGCCTTATTGGGACTAGTCCGGTTTCCTCACGATGTTTTCCTTCACCGAAAAGCGACTGGTAAATATCAAATGATATTTCGTACATAAGTTCCGAAAAACTCATTGGTACGAGCCGGGATTTGAACCCGCGACCTCCAGATTGCAAGTCGCACGCTCTCACCGCTAGGCCACCAGCGCTTCAATACCTACATACATACCTACTAAATTACACCTAGACGCTTATTCCAATTGTAATATCAGGTTATGAATTTGATCTGAATTTGTTATGATGATACTTACTCCTCCAAATACTTAACTTCTTTATATACAGGCGGGTTTTCCAAGCGTAAACCCTGCATTTAATTAGTCAGCTTGAGGTATTTGAGAGCGTAAAGGAAACACAGCAGTACAGTCGACGGTCCGTTTATTACTGATTGATACAAGGGGTGCGCGGGGAGCGACACCGCGCCGGTTTGCATGCATATTAGCGGAGTCAGTTATGAAGTTGACCCAAAAAAAATTTATTAAGCTATGAGCTTCATCACATATGATCTTTGAGTAATTCTAAGCATTTCAAGCCTGGGAGGCAATAAGGGGAGGGGGGTACAAAGATGGCCGCCACCCGTCATCATTCAAAAAAATCTGTTCTGGTCCTGGTGGCTACTAGGGCAAGTTTGGTATCATTTTCGTATAAACCGGAGACGTAGAATTCATTCCTGATATTTGTTTTTTTCAGCTTCATAGTAATTTTACAAGAAAAACGTAAAAAGATGAAAATTTAGGATGGAGGTTTTTGCTTTGAGAGCTAATAACTTTTGTATAGTGGCCAAAAATATCATATAAAAAATACTATGATAAAGCGTAATTCATGCAGATTCTAAACATATACACGTTGAGTAATATCCTACTGCAAAAAGATGGTGAAAAAATTATTAAATGACCGCAGCGCGGGTAATTGGACTTTCGTTTATCTTGTGGACCGTCGTTTATCTTACAAAATGATCGAGTACGAGTATCTACGTAGGTATGCTTACTTTGCTAGATTTTATGATGACGAATAAAATACTTTCATCCAGACATAATTCATCATACAGACATAATTTTATGCACTTTAATTTTAATGCACTTGCAACGATTTGAGTGGGGCCTAGTGTTATTTGACCGGTGTTTTCTGTAAGCTGGAGGTAAGCACGTACTTCCCCAGTTGGGCTCTGCTCGGATAGATCTGGAATGACATCCGCTGTGCTGTGCCCTACCACACAAAGCGAGATGACATTCACAGTGCCCATACCTCTCTTTTGAACGTAGTTTAAGGATATACCCGGGTCCAAAATTGGGTCCGAGAAATAACTATTATAAATGAAATTATTCTAAAGGTGCCCACTGATTAACAGTCCGCCGGACGGTATCGCCTGTCAGTTGTTCGGAACTGTCAAAATTTTGTTCCAACTGACAGGCCGATACCGTCCGGCGGACTGTTAATCAGTGGGCCCCTTAATAAAATAGCGCTCTTATTTTTGCTGATAATATTAAAACACTATTTATGAGAGAAATTGTACTACTTAGGAAGAGGCAAAATATTTATTTTCACGATAATTTTCATGTTATAACTCACTTTAAGTAATTTTATAGGAACTTACTTGTTGTTTTTAATAAATAACTTCAACCTGCACATAACATTCATTTGGATTTGATTTGGTTTGATTTTGTTTGATATTTTACATTTAATATTTGCTTCAGGTTGCTGTGGTGAAAAATTCTGTGTTTCACTCGGCGGCAAATTTTGTTTAACCCTCGTTCTTTGAAACCCTTACAACGCTCAAGATTCCATTTTTCGAACCACTCACTACGCTCGTGGTTCAATTTTGAAATCTTTCGCTTGATCGGGTATCAATATTAGCACGAGCGGTTAAACAACAACTTTGCCCCCTTGTAAAACAAATAACTATTATGCGGAGAGCTTACATTTATAAATCATAACAGCTATGTATATTTGTCATACTAATATAGGTTATGCAAGTATGACTTGGTGACAAACCAACGAAGCCCTTCTATTTTCTGCTCTGAGTGATAAAAGGTAACTAACGAACCTAACCTAATCCAACCTGAAATTGCGGTTGTACATGATCTTATTTGTTAAGCGAGCCCTCCTCTTTAGACATGGGGATACCTGTGTGTATTTTTGTAACCTATACCAGAATTATGTCTGTGTACTGGAAACTGCGGACATTAAATATACAGAAAGCATTTTATTCGTCATCATAAAATCTAGTAAAGTAAGCATAGTTACCTACGTAGATACTCGTACTCGACCATTTTGTAAGATAAACGCCGCCTAGCGAGAGTCCAACTACCCGCGCTGCGGTCATTTAATAATTTTTTCACCATCTTTTTGCAGTAGGATATTACTAAACATGTATATGTTTAGAAGCTGCATGAATTACGCTTTATTATAGTATTTTTTGTATGATACTTTTGGCCACTATACAAAAGTTATTAGCTCTCAAAGCAAAAACCTCCATCCCAAATTTTTATCTTTTTACGTTTTTCTTGCAAAATTACTATGAAACTGAAAAAAACAAATATCAGCAATGAATTCCACGTCTTCGGTTTACACGAAAATGATACCAAACTTGCCCTAGTAGCCACCAAGACCAGAACAGATTTTTTAGAATGATGACGGGTGGCGGCCATCTTTGTACTCCGCCCTCCTGGACTAGACGCACGCTTCTTATCGCCTCCGAGGCTAGAAATGCTTAGAATTACTCAGAGATCATATGTGATGAAGCTCATAGCTTAATAAAACATTTTTGGGTCATATATGGCAGCGATCCGTAACTGACTCCAGTATATACTACATTCCATTGTTCTAAAACTAAAAACCTGCACAGTGGGCCATTTACAGGCAATCCTAATTAGCCCGGGAATGTTTTTGCCGACTCAATTATTCGGCTGAACGCTCCACTAGGCATGCGGTGGAAGGATGAAGGGTCATAGTCACTGATCCCCAACTATTACTAGATAGAGCATTATGTGGCTTATGGATTGATCAACTATTTGATTCGTTTTCAAGCAAAAGGTACCACTTTGTCGGTTACCAGAAGGGCAAAATTTGCTAATATCTTAATACGAATAACCTGTCATAGCGACCTTATACGAATTTACAAGTGTGACAAGGCAACACGTCGAACGTGGTTCACGGTAGGCCCTCTGTGTAAGTCTAACACCACTCAATGCAAATAATACTAAAAGAAATATCTATAGTCATTAGGGATTATGTTCATTGTGAGGAGATTAAATTCCAAAGTCGGACCGAATGTAGGTCACCACGCGAATCATAAAATGGATAGTCATACAACGGATCTACCATATTAAATATATTAAGAACGGGTCACTCACGTACTTTAAGTCTAAAAACGCCTGAAAAGTCCTGGTGACACTCCTCGGCAAGGAGTGAAACATGTCGAGGGTTTTTCGACTTAAAATGCGTGAGTGACCTTTTCTTGTCTCTCACGGAAGTTTTGTTATTAAATAAAATGGATATAAAATTGAGAATACGGGCCAAATTCTAGACATTAGACGGTTACCAGTCAACAATATATCATCTTTAAAGTTCGTGAAAAATGTATCAAATGTATCAGTTATTTTACAGGCCACGCAATCCATTTTCATAAAGAAACAAACCAGATTCGATGTTATCAGTGAGTATAGTCACATTAATGTAAATGTATGTACAGTCACCTGCAATAATATCCCAACTAGCAAAAAAGTCTCAGATTGCGCACTTTATAAGAGTAGTGAGCTTATAGCGCTCTTATTTTTGTTTTGAACTTGTCATCGCTCTTATATTAGTCTTAGACAAGCTAATACGCACTTTAGTAAGTTTAGTCTTATTACCTAGTCTTATATATGTATATTAGAGCATTTTATAATACCATTATAAGCCTCTCGCTCTTACAATAACATTTACTAAATCTCATTGAACTTGAGAGTACCTGGTCTTATATCCACATTCTCTAAGTTCATTTGATCTTATAATAGACTTTCTAAATGCTATTATAAGAATGTAAGACTAATATCAACATGGCATAATACTATTATGAGCCTCTCGCTCTTACAATAACATTTACTAAGTCTCATTGAACTTGAGAGTACTTGGTCTTATATCCACATTCTCTAAGTTCATTTGATCTTATATTAGACTTTCTAAATGCTATTATAAGAATGTAAGGCTAATATCAACATAGCATAATACTATTATAAGCCTCTTGCTCTTACAACAACATTTACGAAGTCTCATTGAACTTGAGAGTACGTGGTCTTATATCCACATTCTCTAAGTTCATTTGAACTTATATTAGACTTTATAAATGCTATTATAAGAATGTAAGACTAATATCAACATAGCATAATACTATTATAAGCCTCTTGCTCTTACAACAACATTTACGAAGTCTCATTGAACTTGAGAGTACGTGGTCTTATATCCACATTCTCTAAGTTCATTTGAACTTATATTAGACTTTATAAATGCTATTATAAGAATGTAAGACTAATATCAACATAGCATAATACTATTATAAGCCTCTTGCTCTTACAACAACATTTACGAAGTCTCATTGAACTTGAGAGTACGTGGTCTTATATCCACATTCTCTTAGTTCATTTGATCTTATATTAGACTTTCTAAATGCTATTATAAGAATGTAAGACTAATATCAACATAGCATAATACTATTATAAGCCTCTTGCTCTTACAACAACATTTACGAAGTCTCATTGAACTTGAGAGTACCTGGTCTTATATCCTCATTCTCTTAGTTCATTTGATTTTATATTAGATTTCTAAATGCTATTGTAAGAATGTAAGACTAATATTAACATAGCATAAGAACACTGTAAGTACGTACTTTTCTGATCTTACTAAAGCTATAATAAGATCAACAGCAGCACTTTAGTAAGATATTAGAGTGATATAAGATCAAGACACTTATATCACAATAGAGAAGATCAATATCAGATGGTTTGATCTTAAATCGTTTTTGGGAACACTATTGTTAGTATAAGTAATTCAACATGGCCACATCATTTGTATTCAGAATGCTTAAAATACTCTAATAGTGCGCTTGAAAAATGCACCTACATCAATGGCTGACTATCAATACAAAATAAAGAAATAAAATAATTATAAAAATATTCAAATACCATATTTGAGTAGGCGCATAAAGTTTGAAGTGTAAAACAGGGTCTACTTTACAATAAATAATATTTTCCCATGTGAATACTTACCCTGAAACATAAACAGACGATGATAAACAGCACGTTATTATATTTAAACATAATTCATAAAAAGTATGATAAACACTTACACTAATATGTTTTTGTCACGTTGCAGTTAATTTCACCCGTATATTTATACTTCACAAATAGAATGTTTCAAACCAAAATAAGCTTATTTAGGCTTACAAGATTCTAACGTTCGACCAATATAAGCCTATGTAGGCTTACAAGATACTTACGTTCGACCAATATAAGCCTATGTAGTATGTAGGCTTACAAGATACTTACGTTCGACCAATATAAGCCTAGTAGTATGTAGGCTTACAAGATACTTACGTTCGACCAATATAAGCCTATGTAGGCTTACAAGATACTTACGTAAAAGCGATATTAGCCTAAAGCAGCTTAATATAGTTTTGAAAAAGATTACTGTGAATGCAAACAACATTCAATTAGACTGATATTAGAACGATATTAAAATAAATACGCTTATGCTTTGTGCCCAAACCCGGGCTTATACGATGATATAAAATCAATATAAGAGCGACAAAATTGTAGTCTAGAGACTGTTGTTAGCGTGATTTTGCTAGTTGGGATGTATCACAATGAAGGCCGCAAAAATATCTGACACGATCTTGCTTGTAGAGCCATAAGAACGTCACATATTTTTGCGGCCTTCGAATAGTAACATAATTACAGGCATGACTGTACATACACACCTATCGTGAAGGATTAACCTTTATTTTATGTATTTATATTTATTTATTATAAGCCTATACGGTGTCCCACTGCTGGGCAAAGGCCTCCCACCTTGATTTACATTCGTCTCGTTTTTGGGCAATCTCCGGCAATCCCCCTATGAAATGTCGAACTCCCCGTAACCTTTATATTAAATCGTTATTCCATTATACATTAAAAGGTTAATTTCACCTGCAAAAACTACATGATCGAAAAACCGGTCATAAATATCTTTTTTTATTATTTTTACTATAAACCGCGCACTATTAACGGTCATACATATTTCGTGTGATGAGAGAACTTTGTCAGACTTGGTTGATTTAGGTTTGGCAGAATTTAGAAGCAGGCATTTTAAAGAAAGGTAGTTAAATGTGTAAAATTCTAGCTGCCGACCCAAATCATCGAAAATAAATCTCGTAGAATAACTGTGATATTAAATATATATATATATAATATATATAATATTCATATTAAAAAACAAAGGTACATATGGCATATGTATTAATATATACAGTGTGCTTGGCAGTAAAAAGATATCGTTTGACAGACCACAACGAGACTTGCGTTCTAAAAGCCCCCAGTTATCCCAACAGATGCGTAATTGCGTAGGTGTAGCACTTGACCGTCGTGAAGATAGCCGCACAAATCAATGCTAACTTCGTCGAGGACCGACGTTCCAGCCGCCTTCCGTGCACTGGCGAGGCAGGCTCTAAGCAAACCACAGGATGGTTTACTGTAGGTATAGTTTTTATTAGCCTTTCAGAGTGTCCTACTGGACCCCTATTCGACAAGCGACGTTTGACGTATCGTGTTGATCTCCCGTTGATGTGGGAAAAATCATAAGTTCTCGAATACGTACAATGTCAAAATTTGACATTAACAATCCACAGTTAGGGTGACAAGCAAACCAAACCGAACCACCCTTAGTTTAGAGTTGAGTTTTGGTTGTACCAAATGATATTATCCACCGTTGATGGAATCAACACTCAGTATGCAATAAAATCAACTGTTGATTTGACGTGGATGCGAAATCTGACAGTTGTACGTGTCGAAATTGGCCCCTGGTCAAAAGCCTCCCCTCTTTGGCCCTATCCAATGCACACTTCCGTCACACTTTACAAAAATGGATCAAGTCGTCTTACTATCTCCATTTTGGGTTTCCTCTGCTCCGAGTTTACATTATATAATATATAGAATATTTAAGAAAGAAAAACCACCAAGATCCTAGTGGCGTAGGCGCGGCCTACCTACATTTGAATTGTCCGCGAATTTCTAAAACTACTGCACAAAATTTGATGAGCTTTCTTATAAGTATTTTTATTTCGCATAATCCTTGATCGCATGAAGTATACATTTTTACGTGAAGAATTCACGACTAAGTGCCAGTTGCACCAACCACATTTGACAGACTGATCATCGTCAGCCGGCGCGCCCCGCGCCTTTACTATGAAACTTTCCATCCATCAAAATTTAGCGAACTCTTTAACGTTCGTAACAGTTTGGTGCAACCGACCCTATATCACACAAATCTTACGTAACAAAAGTTACGTTACGTTACAAAGTTGATCGTTACATCGTTTTCGTGCCTATTGCGCTTAAACGAAGATTATCAACAGATTTTGAAATTTCTACTTTGATATGTTGGTTTATAAAATCTGTATCTCACAGTCAGTTAATACTGGTTCACCCGTCTCCGCCCGCGCCTACACTGTTAAAAATTATGTAATTTTACATGCAAAAAAATTACATAATCCTGTAAAATTCCCGAAAAATCTGGGAAATTTACGGAAAAATATGACATTTTACGTAATTCTCGTAAATTTTAAATTTTTTCGGTAAAATCAATAATTTTTATGTAGTTTTACATAAAATTTATGTAATAATCACTAAGCCATGAATATTTACATAAAATCTGTAAAATTACATGGAATGTTCGGGATAAATACATTTTGGCATGTATTTTTTACGATTGAAGAGGGAATTTTACTTAGAAATCTCGCAATTTTACCTATTTTCGTGAAAAATACATTTTTATGTAAATTGACTTACGTCTTATGTAATATTCCGTAAGATATCAGTAAAATTACAAAAAACATTATGAAATTTCCCAACATTTCTTTAATTTTACATATATTCTGTTCAATTTACTGTTTAAATGGTCTTTTTACATAACATATATGTAATAATCACTAAGAGATGGAAGTTTACATAAAATCTGTAAAATTACATGGAATGTTTGGGACAAATACTTTTTTTATGTGTTTTTAACAATTAAAAAAAGAATTTTACATAAACATCTCGTAATTTTACCATTTTTTTTTTAAATTACATATTTGTGTAAATTTACTTACGTGTAATGTAATATTCGGAATAATGTCAGGAAAATTACAAACAATATTATAAAATTTCCAAAAATTTCTTTAATTTTACATATTTTCTGTAAATTTACTGTTTAAATGTGTCGCTTTACATAATAAATATATAATAATCACTAAGAGATAGAAGTTTACATAAAATCTGTGAAATCACATGGATTGTTTGGGACAAATTCATTTTTTTATGTGTTTATATCAATTAAAATGGGTATTTTACATAAAAATCTCATAATTTTACCTAATTTTGTGAAAATTACATTTTTGTGTAAAGTTACTCACGTCTTATGTAAAA
The DNA here is from genome assembly GCF_963556715.1 of Cydia fagiglandana. Taxonomy (NCBI): domain Eukaryota; kingdom Metazoa; phylum Arthropoda; class Insecta; order Lepidoptera; family Tortricidae; genus Cydia; species Cydia fagiglandana. The sequence continues at coordinate 5,324,593 of NC_085936.1, read as the reverse complement.
TTCCAAAAACTGTCATTAAAATCACAAAAAACATTATGAAGTTTCCCAACATTTCTTCAAATTTACATATATTCTGTAGAAATTACTGTTTAAATGGTATTTTTACATAATAAATATGTAATAATTACTAAGAGATGACAGTTTACATAAAATCTGTAAAATTACATGGAATTTTTGGGACAAATACTTGTTTAATGTATTTTTTTAACAATTAAATCGGGAATTTGACATAAAAATCTCGTGATTTTACCATTTTTTATTGAGAAACACATTTTTATTACAATTTACTTACTTCTTATGTAATATTCCGAAAATAACAGAAAAATTACAAAAAACATTATGAAATTTCCCAACATTTTTTTAATATTACAAATTTTCTGTAAACTTCCTGTTCAAATGTGTCTTTTTACACGATAAATATGTAATAGTCACTAAGAAATGCCCGTTTACATAAATATCTGTAATACTACAATTGATTTTCAACAATTGGAACGGGTATTTTACATAAAAAACTCGCAAATTTACTATTTTGTTTGAAAAATACATTTTTATGTAAATTTACTTAAGTCTTATGTAATATTCCGAAACATGTCAGTAATATTACAAACAATATTATGATATTTACCAATATCTTCTTAATGGTATACCTATATATTTTCTGTAAATTTACTGGTAAAATAATAAATAATATATAGGACAATTTTACACAAATTAACATAGTCCCACAGTAAGCTCAATAAGGATTGTGTTGTGGGCACTTTAGGTATATATATATGTATAATCGATAAATTCTTGAATACATAGGCAACATCCATAACTCCTGAACAAATATACGTGATAATAGACATACAAATAAATGCTCTAACCAGGATGCAAACCCGGGACGTCCTGCTTTATAGGCAAGGTATCACTATCAACTAATAGGCTAAGGAGGCCGTGAATATGTTTTTTTTTACATATTCAATATGTATTGTATAGTAATCACTAAGACAATGGACTTTTACATAAAATCTGTAAAATTACATGGAATGTCAGGGACAAAAATAATTTTATTATGTACGTATTTCTATATTATATAGCTGCAACACGACTGACTGATGACACAATTGTTCTCCCAGAAGGAGGTTCGTGGTGTGTTAGACTTCGACAGTTTCATATAGAGGGCGGTCTCGTGATCTCCAGAAAATTCCGACTTTTGGTCTGACCGCTTCCGGTCAGAAAAATGTTAGACGGCCCGGCCAAACGGTCAGACCTAGGTGGTGCTCGACCAACCCTTTGGGGAACTTTACATAATGTCGTGTGTCGTGATACTTTCGTGAATTTTTTTTTTATGTAAATTTATTTATCTTTTATGTAATATTCAGAAAAATGCCAGTAAAATTAAAAACAATACAATGAAATTTCCCAACCCTTTGAACGCCAGACGGCAAAGGAACATGCCGACACCAGTCGATCGCGAATATTTAAGCGAAATTGAACTTTACGGAGTCTCCCGTAACTCCCTGTTGAATTGGCGAAGCTGACGGCTGTAGCCGTCGTTGGCGCCCTTGGCAAAACTTTCCAATGACGTCCACAGCCGTCTGTGGCGGTCAATGGGTTAATTTTCTGCAAATTTACTATTTCAATGTGTGTCTTTACATTACATTTTTATTTATTTTAGTTCAAACAAGTTAAACAGCATAAAAGGAAAAATACCAAACCACTACTTAACTAACTTAGCTTAGCGCCACTTGCACCGTCCCACTAACCCGGGGTTAACCGGTTAAACCGTTAATCCAGTGTCAAATTGTACTGGTAACCAAGGTAACTCCAGATTTAACCGGTTAACCCCGGGTTAGTGGAATGATGCAAGGGGCCCTTAGGGTGGTATTCCACCTGTCAAATTTGCATTCAATTTCTTTGTCCAATGTCAGTGTCTCACTCTCTCATTATTAAGGTGTGAGTGATAACAATAAATAAGTACTAAAAAGTACGGAATCCTCGGTGGGCGAGTTTTTTTCACATTTATGAATTACTAGCTATTGCCCGCAAGTTTGTCTGCGTGGAATCAGTAACAGCAGCTACCAGCTAGTGTAAGAATAGCGCCTGAAGAAAGTGTAATAGCAATCATTCAATTTGAGCATAAGTTTCATTCAATCAGTGATCAGGCAATTCATTAACTCTCTCTCAATTTCATCCCCCCTTTTCACTCTCTTTAAGGATGATTCCCGACATAAAAACTATCCTATGTCCTTCCCCGTGACTCAAAATATCTCTATGCCCAATTTCAACTAAATCGGTTCAGCGGTTTAAGCGTGAAGAGGTTGTTGACAGACAGACACACTTTCGCATTTATTAGCTTTAGCATTTATATTTATTTTATTTATATATAGTATGGAAGTATGGATATGGATTCCCGAAGAAATTATTTGAATAATTTTGACGGGAATTAAATCGATATGATTTTATTTTTACGAACTCCTAACTACTAGGTATATGTATATATTCAAATAAGTAATGATTTTATTCTTGAGTGCCCAACACTGGTAACATACGAGTACCCATTAAGGGTGACTCACGTTAGACCGGGCCGTGCCCGGGCCGGAGCTTCCGGCGCATCGTTTTCTATGGAAAGCATCACGTGTTCGCCTGTCATGTCATAGGAAAGTACCTAAGCGCCGGAAGCTCCGGCCCGGATGCGGCCCGGTCTAACGTGAGCGTGAGTTATCCTTTACCTACATACATAGAATAGAAAACAAACTACTTAATGCCTAATGGTAACATTCCATTTCTAACCGCAGCTGCATTACTGTCAATTTTACTATGGAAATTGACAATAACATCGACGCGTTCAGTACCGGTAGTGCAGCTGCGGTTAGAAATGGAATGTTACCATAAAGCTGCTAACAGTGCTAACACATTACCGCACCGCACCAAGGACATTGTCAAGGTTGTTGTCAAGGTCTTACTTATGGGTGCGTCGCACAATGACCTTGGTGCGGTGCGGTAATGTGTCCAATGATATGTTTGTCCAATGTCATGGCATCTCACTCTCTCTCTCTCAAGCAAAATGTGAGACAAAACACACATTGGACAAAGAAACAGAAACTGGACACGTGGAAACCCTAATACAATTCCATGAACAAGTTTTAACCTGCTGAGAATGCCGCCCGTGCGCTGGAAATTAAGAAGGTACTAAAGGTACTTACTTACTTAGTAAGTAGGTACTTACCTAATAAATTTTAGGCAAAATCGGTTTGTGCTCACACCACCCCGTTACTACTAATACCTACTTAAAGATAAATAGATTCATTAATATTATGTAAAGATAGAAATACTTAGTTACTTAATACGAAATCTACAATCTACATACATACCTACGTAGGTACCTATTTATTTGGGTTCGTCTTTGACGTCTCTAAAAATAAATATGCCAAATATTCATATCATGGCTCCTCTACACGTTGGCCAAACGCTCCGCCAACGCTTGGCCCATGAGTTAAGGCTCCTCTTCACGTTGGGCCAACGCCAACGCCAACGAGGGACGTAGCCATGCGGTAGAATGAGATAGCAATATCACTTGCTCCCTCTGACGTATAAATGCGTCCCTCGTTGGCGTTGGCGTTGGCCCAATGTGAAGAGGAGCCTTTAGCCGTGCCTTGGTCGGAACGCTACTACACGATGGCGACTTTCAGTTGTGATCTGACCGGTTTCCAAGGTGGACGTGGAAGCCAGTTACAGCCAGGGTTCAGCATCAGCTCTATTTGGGTACTGCTCTCCCAAGTGCTCACCTAGGCGTGTCGGATGACCAAAACAGAGTGTGTCTATTGTTGCACCAAACCTGAGTTCCACTAGGTACAGCGAGGGTTCAGCATCAGCTCAGCTCTATGTATACTACAACCTTCTCTAGAATATAACGAACACTTTTATGAAAACCGCATCAAAATCGGTTCAGCCAAACGCGAAATAATCGCGAACAAACAGTATGTATGTACGTCACTTTATTGCACATAACAGGTAATACATACAGTCAGCAGCAGAAGTTGCTAGGCGGACGAGATGTTCAAAATTACCTTGACACGCTCTTATTCTCGTAACAATAAAGTCGCGGCAAGATCATTTTGAACACCTAGCCAGCTTAGCAACTATTGCTGCTGACTGTACAAACATATAAATAAGTAAAACGATATTTTTACCTTATTTTTATCCTTGTGGTGTTTATATGTTTGGGGTTCCATATTACGCTTTCTCCCCTATATAGCTCTAAAAATTTTATATTTTCGTGGGGCGGCCACGTATTCGTCATTTTTAATTTTAAAAAACACAAAAACATGAACGTCCACCCTCGACCGCGCACTGCCGATAGTGCCGATTGGACCACGCTTGGCCAATCCCTTTAGGCTCCTCTTCACGTTGGGCCAACGCCAACGCCAACGAGGGACGCAGCCATGCGGTAGAATGAGATAGCAATATCACTTGCTCCCTCTAACGCATAAATGCGTCCCTCGTTGGCGTTGGGGTTGGCCCAACGTGAAGAGGAGCCTTTTGATGTGCGGCCGAAATGGACTATATTCCAATAAAAGACTAATATTTTGTAGGTTTTTACAAATACAAATAACTTTATTTTGCATGAAATATGGTACAAAAGATGGTCAGACAATATTGGGTAACACATCACCAGCATCTGGCATGCAAAAAACTAAAACTACAACTAAAACTAAGTTTAAACAGTCATAAGTCATAATAGTCGAGGCCTAATATTATATTATGTCACCCACCTCAGTCAAAAGATGCCATGTATTCCTCGATGGAATAGAAGGCCTTTTGTACGAGCCATGCTATTAGTTTCCCCTTAAACATTTTCAAAGGCAACTGTTTGATGTTATTATCCAGTCTATTATAGGTTTTTATGCTCATACAAAAAGTGTTTCTACTATATGAATCTGTTTTTTGCAAGGTATGGCTATAGCCTATCAGGGTACCAGGATTTTGTCAATCCAATAATCCTTTCTATATGGACATGTTTACTTGCAAGTTGTCTATCTTTTATGATTGTTAAACCTGGTATCTGTGATTTTCCTTTCATAAAAGTATATATGTTGCAGTCAAAAGTGTGAACTGGTCAAAAGAACTTTTAACCGATAAAAACGGGCTCAGGTAAAACTACTTTTGACCAACATGCTCAGTCAAAAGCAGTTTTGCCTGTTTTTGTCGGTTAAAAGTTCTTTTGACCAGTTCACACTTTTGACTGCGATATATATATCTTTACAGTAATGTTTTTGTCTATAAACACATCTTGTACTGTAAATCCTCTATCTGCTAGTACACTGTCACCACTTTCACACTTTGACACTAGACCACTTCGTTCAACTGTCTGCCTGTCACTTATAGATCCAGCATTATGCTTGTGAACAATACAATAGTAATACACATGGTGTTGCTTCTACTAAGACCTGTTTGACATCTTTAAACAGTTTTCTGTGACTTATTTTTTCATAACGCTCCTGCCGTTTAAGCGCTTCTGGTGTTACTTGTTTTATTTTAGTGAAACAGAATATGGTTGGTACTGCAGTCTTTTTTAAGAACTTTGCAACTGGTTCATTGTCTGAAAATTAAAAAATAATGTTTAGAAAGTACAAATAGTACTAATACTGAGCCAGGTATGTATTAACTAGGACACATCACATCACCTCATATCAGTTGTGCCGCTTAATTTTAAACTCAGGTAAATTAATTCTACTCTAAGGTTGATTATTATTCAGATTATTATATTATTTTTTAAATAACCAACCTTACAGCAGAATAGATTTACCTAAGTTTGAAGTTAAGTGACACAGTTTATGTTAGAATTCAAGACAATTATGCCGAACTTACTAGCATTAAAGTTAAATTGTATTTCATTTTGTGCTAATAAAGATATTCTATTCTATTCATTTATTAATTTACTTACCTGTATATCTACTTTTTCCAAAATAATCATCTTCCTTAAAATGCATTGCACATAAGCGGGCTGAATCCCTTGCCCTAAAGTTTTTAATACGCAGAGCAGTTTCCCAACGTTTTCTTCGTGTTGGGTCCTTGGGAAATAAATGAGCTCCTCTGTTTGTACAATTTGGCGCACTACATTCAGGCATTTTTGAGAAAATTGTACAAGTTTAGAATAACTTACTTACAAAAAACAAAAAATGTATGTGGTTTGACAGTTTTTATGTCAAAGCGAGGTAAAATCGCTAATTCGCCACCAGGCTCCTATTTCACCAACGTGACAGGTCCGACAATTGACGACATCACTGTTACTGACGTCACAGGCCTCCATAGGCTACAGTAACCGCTTACCATCAGACGGGCGGTGTGCCAGTTAATAAGTACTTATTTTGCGAAGCTAATGACAATTGTCACAAGAAATACGATACGACAATTGTCACGAAATTCCGTGAAATAGGGGCCTGGCGGGATAAAAAGTTAGTTTTCCTCCCAATTAATTTTTAAGTAAATATGGAATAGGGTAAAATGCCCCAATTAGAAAAAAGGTAATCGATCATGACGTCCTTTTTATAAAAAAAAATACTTTTTAAAAATAAGTCACAGCAAATATGTTACAAAAAATTATGAACTAAATAAAAACTACATAAAGCTACAACTAACTACAAGATAAACTAAAATTATAAATAAAAACTTGGCTCCAGCTCTGTGCCTTTGGGCAGGGTGCCAAGAAGGCTGGCGGCATTGCCGCGCTGTCCAATTGTATTTTTCCACAGTTTTGTCTTTTCTAGTTCCACTAGGTACGGCCAGGGTCAGCATCAGCTCAGCTCTATGTATACTAATACCTTCTCCAGAATGTAACAAACACTTTTCTGAAAACCACATCAAAATCGGTTCAGCTAAACGCGAGATAATCGCGGACACATACACCGTGTAACATTAGGAAGCCGAATAATTTTAACAGCGTATTCCTGATCATATTTAGAGACAAAAATGTCCTATAAACTTTTTTGAAATTCGCCTAGTTTCAGAGATAATATTATTAAAAAAAAAAACAAGTTTTTATTGTTACAAGTTGTGTGATGTTGCTGCTATGAGACGTAGTCTAAATATCCTTATTGATAGATGTCCAAAAGTGACAAGTAAGAGTGACATTCCATTTCCAACTGCAGCTGCAATACTGTTCATTTTACTATGGAAATTGACAATGACAGCGACACGTTTCCATAGTAAAATGAACAGTATTGCAGCTGCAGTTGGAAATGGAATGTCACTCTAACACTTTGCAAAAAATAGGTTTTACGAAAAAAAATTTAAAAATCAATTTTAAGTGAAAAGTTTACCAATCAACATCAAATAACATTTATTTATTATGTACAAATACATTCAAAAAATTTAAAAAACAAAACAAAAAAATTTTTTTTTTGGCGAGGTAGACCTAAACTGATATTACATTTTTTCTTTCTTTTGACCTCAGAAATGCGTGGTTAAAGTTATTCGGTTAAAGTTACGGTGTAACATCCTCATGTTACACCGTGTATACATACAAACACCGTTCCGTGTAGTTTTGGACATATTATAAAAGTTATTCAACGATTAATGCAGGTGGCTGGTAATAGGGCACTTTACCCTATGATAATAAATCTTCCTATCCCAGCTTTTTGCCACAGCTGCTCGCAGCGGGTCCGCTTGGCAACTAATCCCGGGAATTGGCGTAGGCACTAGTTCTTACAGTAGCGACTGCCATCTGACCTTCTAACCCAGAGAGGAAACTAGGAAACTTGTTGGAATTAGTCCGGTTTCCTCACGATGTTTTCCCCTTCATCGAAAAGCGATTCATCACCATCTCGACCTATATACGTCCCACTGCTGGGCACAGGCCTCCTCTCGAGCGCGGAAAAGCGATTGGTAAATATCAAATGATACCCATTTCGTACATAAATTCTTTTCAACTTTACCGTATGATAAGCTACAAAAAAAAAATTAGAAAACTAAGGGATTCAAATAGGTCATTCATTGGCTCCAGGGAACCCCTTAATGTAAATTACAGCATCAAAGTTGGAAACAACAAAACTTACGATGTTATTATGTACCAATGTCAGCAATTATTATTGATAAAATTGTGTACCTAATTATTAATTTCGAAAAATAAACTATAAATCTTTTTAAGCACGGCAACCCCAAATATGAATTCATAACCGTTAGCACTCGCGGATTGGACGAATTTTGTGCGGCACTGGAACACACCCAATCACGGATCACTATTTTTACGCGCGCGAATGGCGCGCAAGCTACATGGATCACGCGATCGCTAGTCAAGCGCACCATGAAGCGCACCCCACGCCACGCACCTGAGGGCTTACCGCGAACCACGTTCGACGTGTTGCCTCTCTGCCGCACCTGTGAATTTGTACGTAAGTGTGACAGGGAGGCAACACGTCGAACGTGGTTCGCGTTAGGCCTTCTGCAGCTGCGTTGGTGCGCAGTTGTTCACTTCAAAATGGCGCTCGCTGTGCGTAGAAAGTAGTACTCGTGTAAACGTGTAAAATTGGAGATAGCATAGAAGAAAACTGGTAAATATAAGTATTAGATATACCTTTACTTTCTTTCATCGAATATCTAGTGAAATCTGCATTAGACCTCAAAGCGTTATGTACTTAATGTGATTGTTCCAGAAAGGGTTCGCGGTTCAACTTTTTCTAACGGTTTCCTCAGCGTCCTTTACGAAGTTCAGTTGATATCGTGTCCACGTCCAGGGTAGATCAGACCAGATCTGCAAATCTTGGAGCACTCGTCGTATGCCATTAAAAAAATGTAAGTATTTACTAGCTACATCTAAATTTAAAACGATATTAGTACATGCTTGATTTTGTAGGTTAATTGTGTAAACGTGTAAAATTGGAGATAGCATAGAAGAAAACTGGTAAATATAAGTATTAGATATACCTTTACTTTCTTGCATCGAATATCTAGTGAAATCTGCATTAGACCTTAAAGCGTTATGTACTTAATATGATTGTTCCAGAAAGGGTTCGCGGTTCAACTTTTTCTAACGGTTTCCTCAGCGTCCTTTACGAAGTTCAGTTGATATCGTGTCCACGTCCAGGGTAGATCAGACCAGATCTGCAAATCTTGGAGCACTCGTCGTATGCCATTAAAAAAATGTAAGTATTTACTAGCTACATCTAAATTTAAAACGATATTAGTACATGCTTGATTTTGTAGGTTAATTAAATAGTCACCAACACTAATAAATTGTGTTATTCCTTCACAGTAAAACATGCCTGTTATAAAAATTTGGTCTGTAGATCAAAAAATCAAAAAAGCGGTTCAAATAATGGACCCAACAATAGAAAATGTTATTGAAAATGGTGAGTAAATCTAAATTAATTTGACTTTTCGTAATGAAATATTTTTTGTGTAATTGTAGAATGTAGTGTATTGTAGAATAGACTATAATTGGATACCTATTGTTAAGCATTAATGTGCTGACTCAAACCACATTTATTTTGCAGTAACATCGTTGCTTATCATGAACAGTGGTACAACTAAAAATGAAATGCTATTTATTGCATTTAATATTCTATCTTTTACTGGTAAGATTTAAAGTCGTGATGTCAATTTAAAAATTAGACGCTTGAAGTTGACATATTGCAAAATCAATGTGGTTTGACATATTAATATTTTTGCTAAACAGTATCCAATTAGGTATGTAGATTGTAGATAGAGGCCTATTTTCTGTCACTTAATTAGATCTATTCGTGCCGATATACCTCTATGTAAATACATACAAACTTGTTATACCCTCTCTCATATATCTATGTGAATGGTAGTAGAGTCGCACCAAGAAAAGTCTGCAGCGGATTTGATAGCCCACGCAGTGTGTTATTTATACGTCATAATTTCATAGAAGTTTGACGTTTAAAATGACACTTGCACTGCGTGGGCTATCAAAATCACTGCAGACTTTTCACAGTCTGACTCTATTAAGCAAATATTTAATTACATTGTACGCCATAGCGCTAACTTGAAAAGTCACACTTACATACAGAAATTTGTTTAACATATTAAGTAATTAGTGATCACCTGATCGGTTACAACATTCTAATTTACATGTATGTATGACGACCGGTCTGGCCTAGTGGGTAGTGACCCTGCCTGCGAAGCCGATGGTCCTGGGTTCGAATCCCAGTAAGGGCATTTATTTGTATGATGATACAGATATTTGTTCCTGAGTCATGGGTGTTTTCTATGTATTTAAGTATTTGTATATAAAAAAAAACTCATTTATTGTAAAATTTATATTAATAATACAAAACTAAAATTAACTAAAAACTAAAGCTAAAATTTAAAAAAACCTATCAAAATTTTGCGCCCTTGGTAAGGTGCCCATCACGCAGGCAGCGTTCCCACGCTGGATTGCTATGGACAATCTTTGCGCGAGAAAGCTGCCCGCGCGAGGGTCACCTGTGGCCTGCCTTAGGCGTTTGCTGAGCTCCTTGTGGAGCCCCCGTGCCCCCCTACCCCACGGACCTATATATCGTTGTCTGAGTACCTACAACACAAGCCTTATTGAGCTTACTGTGGGACTTAGTCAATCTGTGTAAGAATGTCCTATAATATTTATTTATTATTTAATTTCATTGCAGCGTTCATATAAAGGTTATTAACCATTACCAATAATTTTAATGAACCTTATTTGACTGTCTCCTTCAAAATTGTTACTTTCCTTTAATGCAACTCTGCCATACTGCCATGAAATTAAAACTTTGTTACCGATCACTACATATTAATGCCGGTTTCTAGCAAATTGACTACTGAGTTAACTGACTGCGCACTGGTTTCAATTGTTTATTTCTAGAAAAAAAATAAACATATTACTGTTTTAAATTTTCTACAGACAAAAATGTCTTGAGTGCTGGGGCCCGTTTCTAAAAGCTTGTAACTTGTAATACAAGTGGATGCCACACTTTTTGTGTCACGCAGCGATTTTGACAGCTTTTTTTAGAAAGGAACTTCCACTTGTATTACAAACTACAAGCTTTTGAGAAATGGGCCCCTGGTGGTAGTTGCTATCTGTAATTTTATGTCTTTAGCAATAGAGGTGACATGAAACATAATGTGCTTTTAGTTTCTGTAGTAAGGGGTCATCCATTAATTACATCACACGTTTAGGGGGAGGGAGGGGGTCAAGAAAATGTGACATATTGTGACATGGGGGAGGGAGACACAAACTTTGTGACGTCACTTTAACTTCATCAGTAACCAAAAATTTATTTAATTATTTTATTCGCTGTACATTTAAATAACAAGTTTTTAAAACAATAATCGTTTTTATTCGTTTAATTTTCTTTCCTAAGCAGTTTTGGGTTATAAAATTACTAATATTTATATCGTCAAAAATATTTTGATAAAATATTAATAATACTTAGATACTTACTTAATTCGATTTGGCGATTTCGTAGAAAAAATGTGACGTCACACTAGGGGGAGGGGTTTGCCAAATGTGACCAAGTGTGACAAGGAGGGGGGAGGGGTCAAAAAACCTAGAAATTCGTGTGACGTAATTAATGGACGACCCCTAAGCTTGCTTTTAGACTCTGCAAAATTGATGAGCTGCCCCAGGAGACTGCAATGCCTGCACTGTATCAAATAGTAGCTAATAACCTGCCACAAAACTTAGTAAGTTCGTTATATGTATATTTGTGACGTTTCACAGTGCAGTGTTTATAGAAGCCAAAAAAGTGACATCCTCATTTTATTGCAAATTACTGAAGTTTAGATCATTACAAATGCGAGACTAAAACTCCCGCGTGTCTAATTGGCGTAGTTTTTGTGTAATAATTTTTTGAAAATCGTGTTTTAGGCACCCGGATATTACGAAAAACTTAAAAAAAATTGCAAATCGTTTTATGAACTTTCCGTTGTTTAGTACTATTGGATAAACCGTTCGAAGACGCAATTTTAGAGGCAATTGTGACCACTCTAGGTATATTGGTTACAAAGATATTAATGAATTTATTGTTTTTGGTTTTTATTTTTTTTCTTCCATGTTCCGCCGTAGTAGGAGCCCATATTTGTATGACAGCTTCATTTATACGTCTTCTATCTACACTATTTTTTACAAGACCTAATTCCGTGGAAGATTGAATTAAAAGCCAATTATAATTTTCGGTCAGGGCTGCCACTACCAATATCCGGGTTCACCCGGATATAATATTAACGCTGTATACACAGTATAGCACTTTTATGGGTGGTAAAAATAAACTTTAATATGTTAATAAAAACCTACACATATGAAATAATAAGTTTTTTTTAAGATTTAGTAATTTATTAGCTATAGATAACTTACAAATTCTTCCTCTTTATAATTAGGGTAGATAATATTTACATTTTGGTCGTTAGCTGTATGAGAAAAACTTAAAAAAAATTGCAAATCGTTTTATGAACTTTCCGTTGTTTAGTACTATTGGATAAACCGTTCGAAGACGCAATTTTAGAGGCAATTGTGACCACTCTAGGTATATTGGTTACAAAGATATTAATGAATTTATTGTTTTTGGTTTTTATTTTTTTTCTTCCATGTTCCGCCGTAGTAGGAGCCCATATTTGTATGACAGCTTCATTTATACGTCTTCTATCTACACTAGTTTTTACAAGACCTAATTCCGTGGAAGATTGAATTTAAAGCCAATTAAAATTTTCGGTCAGGGTTGCCACTACCAATATCCGGGTTCACCCGGATATAATATTAACGCTGTATACACAGTATAGCACTTTTATGGGTGGTAAAAATAAACTTTAATATGTTAATAAAAACCTACACATATGAAATAATAAGTTTTTTTAAGATTTAGTAATTTATTAGCTATAGATAACTTACAAATTCTTCCTCTTTATAATTAGGGTAGATAATATTTACATTTTGGTCGTTAGCTGTATGAGAAAAACTTAAAAAAAATTGCAAATCGTTTTATGAACTTTCCGTTGTTTAGTACTATTGGATAAACCGTTCGAAGACGCAATTTTAGAGGCAATTGTGACCACTCTAGGTATATTGGTTACAAAGATATTAATTAATTTATTGTTTTTGGTTTTTATTTTTTTTCTTCCATGTTCCGCCGTAGTAGGAGCCCATATTTGTATGACAGCTTCATTTATACGTCTTCTATCTACACTAGTTTTTACAAGACCTAATTCCGTGGAAGATTGAATTTAAAGCCAATTAAAATTTTCGGTCAGGGTTGCCACTACCAATATCCGGGTTCACCCGGATATAATATTAACGCTGTATACACAGTATAGCACTTTTATGGGTGGTAAAAATAAACTTTAATATGTTAATAAAAACCTACACATATGAAATAATAAGTTTTTTTAAGATTTAGTAATTTATTAGCTATAGATAACTTACAAATTCTTCCTCTTTATAATTAGGGTAGATAATATTATATACGAGTTGGAGTTGCACATTGAGGATCCGTGTCATCGTACACTGTATGACATGGTAAAATTTTTTTAGACCCTTCGTATGCGAACCCGACTCTCACTTGCCTGATAGGTACTTACTAAATCAGTTCTCGAAGCAGTGGGACCACATTTTCTTCCATATGAACTCGAAACCAGATATCCCCAAGAAAATGGCGTATAAATAAAAATACCGAAGTGCCAACCCTAGCGGCCGGATAACCCGGATATAAAGTGTTTCGATGATTACTAGAATGTTCCACGGAATTAGGTCTTGTAAAAAATAGGGTGGATAGAAGACATATAAATGAAGCTGTCATACAAATATGGGCTCCTACTACGGCGGAACATGGAAGAAAAAAAATGAAAACCAAGAACAATAAATTTATTAATATCTTTATAACCAATATACCTAGAGAAGTCACAATTGCCACTAAATTTGCGTCTTTGAATGGTTTATCCAATAGAACTAAACAACAGAAAGTTGACAAAATAATTTGCAAATTATTAACGTTTTTCGTAAAATCTTAGGGCCTAAAACACGATCTTCAAAAATTTATTACACAAAAACTATGCAAATTGGACACGCCGGACACGCGGGAGTTTTAGTCTCGCATTTGTAATGATCTAAACTTCAGTAATTTGCAATAAAATGAGCACTTTTTTTTGGCTTCTATAAAACACTGCGCTTTCGGGAAAAATGTTGATACCTTTTTACCTTTTTTAACCGCCTTCAAAAAAAAGGTACTCAGTTTGACCCGTATATATGTATATTTGTTCGGGATTATTTCGCGTTTGGCTGAACCGATTTTGATGCATTCAATTAATGTAGTATGATACCTTTGGGTATGGTGCTTTACGCACACAAGTGTCCCATCCCCTCCCCCTGACGCAACCCCCCCTTTTAGCATGAATGGTGAGTCTTACCAAAAAGTTGCATGTGACCTTTTTTGTTTAAAATTTATTGAGGATTATTTCTTACCTTGACACTTTATTCCTAACTCTAATACTTTTCTCAAAAATTAAAAAAAAAACCGTCAACCGGGACATATTTCATGCTAAAAGGGGGGGTTGCGTCAGGGGGAGGGGATGGGATGGGACACTAGTGTGCGTAAAGCACCATACTCAAAGGTATCATACTACATTACATAATTTGTTTGTCTTCCCCATACATTTGAACACAACTTGATCGAATCATGGGGCGTTTCTTTGATTATAAAAAGTTTCTTAGACACAACGCCCCTCGCTGTTATGCTAAAATATTATAATTTATTGTAATAATAATTGTAATATGTTCTAACCATCCGTAGGTTCTCATATTAAAGTTATTGCTGTATATTTTTTGTTTATGTTAATTGTAACCATTTTATAAAAAAAAAACATCTTTATTACAGCAAATGAAAGGAATATATACGGATCAAAGATTTTTTTGATTGATGGCACAGAAATAGAAGACAATGAAGCTCTCAAAGAACTCCAAAATGAGGTTATACTTATAGGGGATAACTGGAAACCTGATCAAAGCGATAATCAAAGTCGCACAGCAACAGCGTCTACAATCACTGCTCCTAATTCACCAACAACAAGCATAATTAGCAATAACAGCGACACAAGCATAAATAGCTTTGCGTTTGACATTCCCTATAACAAACTTCCATCGTCGCTTTTGACAAAATTAAATGATTGTAAACCGATTTCTAATACCGAAGTCAACACTATCGTGAGAACTGTAACAGATGAACTCTTCCAGGAAACAAAAGCATCAAGATCAGCTTACAGAGTGGTTGCACGAGATTTGTGTGACAAATATCCACAGCTTTATGACAGAGATGCTGATACAAACGAACTCATAGGAACAGGCTACCACACCATTTTTAAAAAAGTTGAAGAGAGAGTTCATTATCTACAAAGGCCGAATAAAATGGATACCTTAGGATCAAGAAAGAAATCTCGAGTCGTTAAAAATTTGAGTGCTGGCTGCAAAGAATGGCAACCCAGTGATCCTGGTAATGTGGATCTTGAAACTTTAGATTCTAAAAAGGACTGGCTAAAATCGGTTTCTTCCATAAAGGAAAGAGATGAATCAAAAGTTGAATTCTACATGAACGAGACCTATGCACAGCAAAGGATATTTCTGAACTCAGCACCTGCCGTAACACATATTCTTAACGAATGGCCAGTATTGTTAGAGGAGAAATATATGATTTCGCATTTTGATCGTCTTTGTGCCTTGAATTCTGGCCAGTGTATGGATGCATTTCAAAATAAAACGACGGCATTGAATGAGCGGTTGAAAACTTTGATCACGAAGAAAAAAAATAAGACATGCACTGTTAATGACAATAACTTGAATTGTAACCTACAGATGGTTGCAACTTATTTCAATGAAGATATAAAACTCATATACCAAGCACATGAGGTATCTATATATATATATATATATATATTTCATTCATAATCCATTTTCTTCCGGATGTGGTTCCATTCTAAATATAGTAGTTCCATTTACTAATCTTATTAACTTTTTCTTTTCCAGAAACCATTAACCAGGGTTCAAGTTGCAGAGCTATCCGAAATAGCTGCGCCTAACATTGTATTTTTAGGTGAGACTTAATTATTATTACAATGATAAAATGCCTTACCTGCGAAGCACCACACTGTATGTTTCATATAATTTATAATATGAAACATACAGTGTTAAAACGTAAATGTATTGAATAAACCTGTGGCCCTAGTGAAAAAGGGTACAAGTGTCGCGCAGCTTAGTTTTAAAAGGGGCATAAGTGTTGCATGGAACTTATACCCTTTTAAAACTGCGCTGCCCGAGACTTGTACACTTACTCACTAGTAGTGCCACTTAATGTAATACGATAAATTATTTTATTTGAGGAGGAGGTATAAAATTTGGGAGCCTATTATATTTCCTGTTTTAACCATTTTGTTTTTTGCCCACAGATAATGAAAATATATATTACTTGCTGGTAGAAAAAACGATTGTTAGCGAAACTGCGAGTCTGTCTACGTCGTTACAACTACTGATGGCGGCTTACTTCAACTTGAATATGGAATATCCAGTGCACTGTCAAAACACATTGGAATTTCTTCAAAGGTTTGTGTTTAAAATAAACCCTAAAGAAGGAAGTAAAGTCCGTAAAGGACGCACGCTGAATAAAGTGATTAGTTTAATCAGTAAAATCCAGTAATGGCATTTACATGCGGTTATTGTGGCGAGAATTTCTCCACAGTAATTTCGTACAATAACCATCAAAAAAGTCACAGGTTCTGTAAAAATGTAAAATTTCCGTGTGTTGATCCTTTGTGTAAGAGTGTTTTCAATAATTATGAGTCTTTTAGAAATCACAATTTTAGATTGCATCAGCCTGGGACTAGTACTGATAGTCCACGAGTTGACATTAATTCAACCTATTCTAAGTGTACAGAATGTAATCAGAGAATATTGTTAAAAAATGTCGAATACCATTCAAGAACTCATGATATTCAATCCGGAAAAGCAGTAACTTGTCCATATAATCTTTCATCTGAAACAACTTCATGTGGTTCGTCTACTTTTACTAGTATACCATCATTAAAAAGTCATGTGTATCGCAATCATTTTAACTCTGTTTCGAATTTGACAGATCAAGATTTTTTAAACCCGAGTAGCCTAGATCACGTTCAGCCTACTACTAGCGATATTCAAGATTGTAATATGTCTGACGATTTAGAAGTCAATACGGATCTTAATAACGAAACTGATTTGTTATTTTTGAAACCATTGCTGTTACTTTTACTCAAGTTAGAGGCACGAAATTTTCTTTCTCAAGATGCTATTTGCAGTGTGGTAGAAGGTTATTCAGATGTCCATGAAAATTCTTTGAAAAATATTAAAATTAAATGTCTACATGCTCTTGAAACTTATCCAGATTCTAAAGAAGCTATGGAGAAACATGTTTTCAATTCGACATATGAAGATAGTATGAATGGCAGTTGGTCTAAAAAGTTGACAAGCAAGTACTTAAGATTTAAACTTTACTCGGAACTTTGTAACATTGTGTTACCAATTTCTATAATGTTAGGTAGAAACAATTTTAACAAAATGTGTTCCTTACAATATATACCAATCATAGACACCATTAGAACGTGGTTTGCAGATAAGACATTTCTTGAACAATTTCAAAACCCAAAAAATAAAGTAAATGATGTTTTAAAAGATATAACATGTGGCTCAAAAATGTGTAATAACGAATTCATAAATAATCCAAACACATTAAAAATAATACTGTATCAAGACGCCTTTGAAGTTTGTAATCCCTTGGGATCATCTAAGATCAAACATAAAATACTAGGAGTTTACATGACGCTGGTAAATGTTTTTCCTTATAATAGGTCTAAAATAGATAACATGAAACTGGTATTATTGTGCAAGGAAAAACATTTAAAAGAGTTCGGTCATGATAAAATTTTTGGTAAATTAACGGAAGACCTTAGAAGCTTAGAAACACGTGGAGTGTATATTAAAGAGTGTAATCAAATTATTTATGGCACTCTTCTGACAATAATTGGTGACAATTTGGGAAGTCATACCATTGGTGGTTTTGTTGAAAACTTTAATGTAAAATATTTTTGCAGGTTTTGTTTAATTGAGAAAGAACCTTTTGCGCAAAATCCAATACTGTTAGGAAAAAAAAGAACTATTGAAGACTATAACGAAGACGTAAAAATCTCTAACCAATTACATGAGGATGGTAGTTCATCGGTTCATAATCGAGGGGTTAAACAGGACTCCGTTTTTAACCAAATCGAAAACTATCATGTCATTGACGGTTTGCCTCCGTGTTTAGGACATGATTTATTTGAGGGTGTTGTGCAATTTGACATCGCTTTAGCTATCAACTATTTCATCAATAACAAAAGCTTTACGCCAAATTTTTTAAACATGAAAATGGAACGTTTGTCGAAAATGGAAAAAAAAAGTGTGCCACCACCCTTTAAAGCTGGCTCTGTTAAAATAGGGGGTCAAGCTCTTGAAAACTGGCATTTTCTAAATTATTTGCCGCTAATTTTATTAAACTCTGTAAATATTCACGACCCTGTCTGGCAAATGATAATAAAGTTGCGGGAAATAGCACAACTTATTTGCGCATATGAGATATCTATTGGTCAAACAGCTTTATTATCATCTGGCACAAAAGAATATTTAATACTTAGGAAACAGTTATTCCCTAATACTCCGCTAAGACCTAAACATCACTACCTATTACACTATGGTGAATTGACGAGAATTCATGGACCGTTGATCTATTCTTGGACGCTTAGATTTGAAAGCAAACATAGGTTTTTCAAAAACGTTGTCCGACACCTTCCAAATTTTGTCAATATCACACTTTCACTATCAAATCGTCATCAACTACACGAGGGTTATCTTTCTCAGGGTATTCGGTATGATACCAAATTATTTTCCAAACATTCTCGTGTACACAGAATCGACGAACTACCATCAAGCGTTAGGTGCTTGATTTCTAACACCACCCCTGGAACAATCCTCTCGGCTTCGCAAATAGGTTACAGGGGGATAAATTATGCAACAGGCGATTACCTTCTCTATAAACATGAAGAAAACGTACTGAATTTCCTTGAAGTAGAGATGATTCTATTTAGTGATACGTATGAAAATCCATATTTCATTGGATGTAATCATAAATTTCAATATAATTCAGAAATAGGCTTATGCCAAAAGCTTTTTACACCTCAATCAGATCTTAATGAAAAAAAAATATGTAGTGACTACCAAAGCTTGCTACATTTTAACACTTATAAAACACATATTATTGACAATTGCCATTTTATATGTCTGCATCATGCTTATTTAGATTTGCTTTAGAAACTTCTAGCTAGGTTTATCGAGTTTCAGTCGCAAGATCAATGTGTGACAAAATTCACGAATTGGACCAATTATTAATAGGTAGTATACTTTTTTTGTACCAGAGTATCTGATTGTACCCTTTTGAAATAAACAAATTAATTATGCCTTCAAATGTCCGTTAATTTGCCAAATAATTTATTACAATAGACTTCCGAACACTTTGGAACCTTGGTTTCGCTCAATAGTCTCTTTAATACGGTTAGTAGTAGTAGTAGTTAGTGACAAAATTAAATGATTGTAAACCGATTTCTAATGCCGAAGTCAACGCTATCGTGAGAACTGTATAACAGATTAAAGGTTTCGTCACACAGGCGCGTTTTCAGGGCGGGGCGTGAGCTTGGCGCGCCGCTTTTACATATAAAACGCTCACGCCCCGCCCTGAAAACGCGCCTGTGTGACGGAACCTGAACTCTTCCAAGAATCAAAAGTAACACCAAGATCAGCTTGCAGAGTGATTGCACGGGATTTGTGTGACAAATTTTCACAACTTTATGACAGAGATGCTGATACAAAAAAACTAATAGTAGGAGATCCCACATATGGTCGACCTTTACCAATCTGTCTGACGGATGAAAGCATGAAAATATGAAAAAAAATATGTTCCAGAACATAAATTAATAGGGTTACCTAAAGAAATACGGTCAAGGCTATTTTTAATTTCATGTATTACAGCACGCTACATTTATACTATACTATTTTTACTGTTTTTATAAGTATTGAATTCTAACAATATTTAGGTGGTAACTACTTACTGGGAATAAAATTCCACCAAGCCGAGTTAGTGGTAACTAGTGGGATTTTTTTTCCCAGTAGTTACCAGTGGTAAAAGGTGGAAAAAAAATCCCAGTAGTTACCACTGGTAATAACTTGGTGGTATGTAGTGAGTTTTTTAAGCACTATTTTCATGTTTTTTTTTGAAAACCCTATTTATTTTAAAACTCATATCAAATATCATCTTACAACACTGGTATCAAACGAAAAAACAAGAAAAAAAATGTATGTAACCCTATATCGAACTAATCGTTTAGAAAAAAAAAACGGTTTTTCCTTCTAACTTTTGAACCATCTGTCCAAATAATATGAAAAAAATGAAAATAGTGTTTAAAAAACTAAATCAAATAAAATTAAAACAAACTTGATCAGTTAAGCCGTTTATGAGTTATCGCTAAAAGTCTTCCCTTCTTATTTTAATTAAAAGCCTGGCAACCCTTATTTCTGACCGGATTTTCGCAGGCAACCCTGTTTACTTTCCATTGAAACTTATTTCGTTCGTCAGACAAATCGGTGAAATTTGCCGAAAATTTTTTTTTTCAAAAATTTTATTAAAATTAGCCTTGACCATATTTCTTTAGGTAACCCTATTTATTTATGTTCTGGAACATATTTTCTTTCATATTTTCATAGTTTCATCCGTCAGACAGATTGGTGAAGGTCGACTATACAGGGTGATCAATCCAAATGGGTCAGTATAAGTCAGAAACTATGAGAGATAGCGAAATCTGTTCTTAGGAACCATGGCTTCGATTTTAGATTTAATAATAATGGCATTCAATTTTTTTTTAATCTATCACACATATCCGGGATTCGAACATGGTCAATATTCTTGTTGTTTGTTTGTATGGCAACTTTTAAACGATGCGTAATAGGTGGGGGGTGCTTATACAGGTTGATCAATCCAAATGGGTCAGTATAATTCAGAAACTATGAGAGATAGCGAAATCTGTTCTTAGGAACCATGCGGCGAGCCTGGGGGCCCAAAATTAGCATGTCAAAAAAAACATTTTGGATAAATCTAAAATGGCGGCGGACACGGGCAAAGTCAAATTACCAAGTAGGTTAAGCGAGCCCGAAGGGCCAGCTTCAGGCCGGGAGGCTGAAAGCCGACCCCGGCAGACAGCCGAAGGCCCGGAGCCTCCACCCCGACTCCCAAAACGCGACGCTCAATAGGAAAAGTGTTGGGTCGTGTTTAAGGCTCCGGGCTAAGGCCTTCGGACTCGCTTAACCTACTTGGAGATTATTTGACTTTGCCCGTGTCCGCCGCCATTTTGGATTTTTTCAAACAAAAATTTTGACATGGTAATCTTGGGCCCCTAGGCTCGCCGCATGCCAAATCTCAGTGCGCTCGTACCAACTTGAAAAAATTAAAAAAAATGTCGGCCATTTTGATTTTTTTTTATGTAGTTTGTTTTGTCTCGGGGCCCTATATGATATTTGGTCGAGCACCTCCCACCTTATCACGCATCGTTTAAAAGTTGCCATACAAACAAACAACAAGAATATTGACCATGTTCGAATCCCGGTTATGTATGATAGATAAAAAAAAAATTGAATGCCATTATTATTAAATCTAAAATCGAAGCCATGGTTCCTAAGAACAGATTTCGCTATCTCTCATAGTTTCTGACTTCTCCATACTGACCCATTTGGATTGATCACCCTGTATATGTGGGATCTTAGACCATAATAGGAACAGGCTACCACACTATTATTAACACACATAGGTTTCCGTTATAGGGGTTTATATACCTATACAGGGTGATTTCGGGGTCGTGGAGCAAGAGAGCCAGACATCATACAGAATCCAAAGATGAGCTTTTTGATGTTGTTAATTATTGTTTTTCACCAATAATGATGATGATTTTCCAGATGACAAGTAGGAAAAAACATTTTTGCATACAAGTTGGTGACCCTACTCAATGTGACATCTTGTCGCTTTCCATACAGCGTATGTCAAAAGTCATAGGGTGACCATAATTACTTAGTATAACAATAATTTTACTTGAAAAATAAGAATAATTAAAGTAATTATCTTTTAATCAAATACTACCATACGATAATGTGGATCATTTACAGAGTCACAAAAAGTGGTTCTGGATCACGACCCTGAAATCACCCTGTATATATTTTTGAAAAATGACTTCATAGTTGATATAGTACACACATCTGTACACTCTTTTTTAAAGAACATATTTTTCCTAATTTATTTTCGTGTCGAGTAGTACATACCCATCAATAATAATTTATTAGGCACTATATATTTTACGTGCTACTTAAAAGACTCATAATTATAAACATATATATGACTCATAATTATAAATATATTGTAAGGCATATCTTCGTCTAAAAAATCGTTGCTTCAAGCATCACTGGGCCATTCCTTGCAGCCCGTACTCATTATTTCGATGATTTGAATTCTTTCTTGATCCTATAAGATAAGGTATCGTCACTTGTCACGTAATACTACCTCTCTTCAATATTTTATTAGGGCTTTGTACGTAATGAACTATTGATGTAACGGATAGTTGTTTGGCCCGATCCCGAATACTGGATGTACGGCCTGACGATCGGCCGAATATTCGGTCTGCGGCCGGCGGAAATACACCTACATTTCTGTTTTTCAGGTGCGCATTTGTGCAGTTTTCGACCTGTTTTGTAGTGAACTTTCGCGCGGACTCATTTCTAGGTTCGAAATAAGTGCGCGAGCAAGTGAGTGGAATGTTTAAATTGTTCTTCCATAAATGATTCCGTCAAGTTATGTTGGGTTATTCCCACTAGGTACCACCAAGTTCTTACCAGTGGTAACTACTGAGAATTTTTCCCCCACCTTTTACCACTGGTAACTACTGGGAAAAATATTTCTCCGTATATAGTTACCACCAACTCGGTTTGGTGAAACACTAATCAATTTATAATAATTGATTAAAACATAAATTTACTTAAAAATTGATGTTGATATTTGTATGGGAGAGTCAATTTTTTTTCGCCTTTGGTTCCATAGTAAAAGTTGTTCAGTATGACTTACATCCCCGTAAATTAATGCAGGTGACTATAAAAAAAACAACCTGTATTTTATACTGTACTTTTATTAGTATTTAACTCTAACAAAATTTTGGTGGTAACTACTGGGAAAAAAATTCCCAGTACATAGTTACCACTGTAAGAATTTGGTGGTAACTAGCGGGTATAACCCGTTATGTTCTAATGTATGGGGAAGAAAAACAATTACAGCCAGCGTTAAATGAACGTAGTATGATAGCATTGGGTATGGTGCTTTACGCACACTAGCGTCCCCTCCCCTACCCCTGACACAACCCCCCTTTTTAGCATGAAATATGTCCCGGTTGATGGTTTTTTTTTTAATTTTTTGAGGGAAGTATTAGAGTCTGGAAAAAAGTGTCAAGGTAAGAAATAATCCTTAATCAAATTTGTACAAAAAAAGTTACATGCAACTGTTTGGTAAGACTTACCATATTCATGTATTAACTTGTTGAAGTTGAATATATGTAACATAATAATACGTGATAGTACTGCAATGACAGGCGGTCTAGCATGAGTTGTGTTCTCGTGCGCGATTTCAAGTATGGACTCGCACGCGAGAACGCAACTCATGCTAGACGGTCAGAAATCGTATGGAGAAAACCAGCTTGTTGAACGGTAAAATTTTATCGAAGTTCATCTAGCTATAACATGAATATGGTGCACCATATCAACAAAATGAATAAAATACCTTTTTTGTTGAGAATTTAATAAGGGTTATTTCTTTCATGGACACTTTTTTCCAGGCCCCTCCCCCTGATGCAACTCCCCCTTTTAGAATAAAATGTGTCCCGGTTGACATATTTTTATTTTTTGGGGAAAGTATACAATATAGGAAAAAAGTGTCAATGAAAGTAGGGACACTAGTGTGCGTAAAGCACCATACCCAATGGTATCACACTACATTCATTTTCAGCTGGATATAATGTGTTTTTCAAAAAACACAATTTGACCGAATCAAAAGGAGAGAGATAAATCACTATATAGTTGAATTGTATATATATATGTCGCAGTAAGATAGATAAGGCCGTTATATAGTTATAACTCTAGGGATATAATTATATGACGTAACATAGTTATATGAAAGCGATTCATTACTATCTTAATAGGTATATAACTATAATACGGCTTTAGTTTAGTGATATAGTTATATTACTGGATTAAGTTTAGTGATATAGTTATATTACTGGATTGAGTTCAGTGAAATAATTGTAGGTAGGAGTGCAGCGGTGCGGCGGAGGTATAGTTATATCCCTAGGGATATAGTTATATGTCGTATAATACTTTTTTGCAATATTACGTAAAAGTACAGGTCGATTCACGAAAGCTGGCGCGAGATTTCTACTGAGTGACAGCTATTTTCATTGAAATTCTGTCAAATCTCGCGCCAGCTTTCGTGAATCGATCGCAATGCCTCATAAACCCTTAAAAATAGCAGCATGAAAATATATATAATAGTTATCTTACTAGGAATATGATTATAATACGGCATATAACTATATCCCTAGGGATATAACTAAACCTCCGCCGCACTGCCGTACTCCTAATACCTACAATTACTATCTTACTAGGAATATGATTATAATACGTAGTTACGTACTATACGGCATATAACTATATCCCTAGGGATATAACTATACCTCCGCCGCACCGCTGCACTTCTACTTACAATTATTTCACTAACTTAATCCAGTAATATAACTATATCACTAAACTAAAGCCGTATTATAGTTATATACCTATTAAGATAGTAATGAATCGCTTTCATATAACTATGTTACGTCATATAATTATATCCCTAGAGTTATAACTATATAACGGCCATATCTATCTTACTGCGACATATATATACTCAGAACTCGACACGTCCTGCCGTACTTAACACATATTCTTGACGAGTGGCCAGTATAGGTATTGTTAGAGGAGATACTGAATATTCGGCCGATGATCAGGCCGAACATCCATTATCCGGTATCCGGCCAAACAACTATCCGTTGCATCTCTATAGTTCGTTTTTTTAGCATTAGAAAAAAGGTAAACAATCTTGATGCGTCTTTTAATTGAAAAACACGTTTTAAAAATAAGTCACGGCAAATATGTAACAATTATGAATCTAATACGATCATTCATATTCTTCTGCTTTCATAAGTAATAGTTTATGATTTTTAAAAAGCGTTTTTCAATTAAAAGACATGTCAAGATCGCTTACCTTCTTGCAAGTTCTTTCTAATGCTAAAAAAAAACGAACTATAATTTTATTAATGTCAGTAACAAACATTTTCAGACAATTCGTTACTTGAAATGGTATAGGTTTTATTGCGTGATTCACATAGGCCTTATTAACCGAAACTTTTATAAGACTAATGTACATAAGATATAATTTATGTACTGGATTGCTGTTAGCTTTTAATTATATCATTTTATATGTTACTGTAATAACCAGGATGGTTACATTGTTGAAGTACATTATTCTGCAGGGCTCGTGTTGCCCGCAGGTGACACAGCTCACACACCAGGTTTGTAAAACTTATAGACCATTTAAGCTGATATGCGGGTCCGCCACCAATTTTTTCCCACATTGGCTTTTAGAGACTAGTAAATATAAAGACTGCCTTCAATATCTAGTTATATACAGTGTCGCATTCCTTTAAAATAATGAGCCTGCGGTAGATACAATTATTATAGGTAGGTAGGGGTACAATTATTATAGAGAGGTCTCTGTACCATTAATTTCGTTTGACACTTATAACTAGACGTCTGCTTAACACATTGGCACCGTCTGTAGGAAATTCATTGAGTGCATATTATTATATTATATTGTGTTAAGCAGTACAGAGCGCGTAGCCAATGTGCCAATGGTTAACGCTCCGTAGCGTATCGTAGTCATCTTTCTCTAGCACTAGTGCAACATTGACGGTTGCGTTTCGTTCGCTACGGAGCGTTAACGATTGTTCGTAGGCTCCGCACCCAGATACCTCTCTATAGTGAAACTAGCTACAGCAGGTTCATTATTTTAATGGAAACGCGACAATGTATAGACATGGGGCCGTATGAAAAAAAGTAAATCCTTGTGATTATAGGTATAAGAAGTCACTTCAAAAGAAGGTATAAGCTAAGCATTTATACTTTATTCATCTATGGATATCCTTTACCTTCTACTCTGAAGTGAATTACTGCGTTTGAAGCGAATGCTTTGGCTGTCATTCGAGTACTTTATTCATATGATTGAAATGAGCAAAAGGCCCGGAGTAAATCGTTTTGCTTAGCTTTAAACTTTTAAAGTATTAGCATTTGACCATGTATCTTTTTGTCAAATTTGACGCATTTAATACGTATAGAAGTGAATGCTTATACTTTTCTTTATTCATACGGCCCATTGGCAGTCTTTATTTTACTAGTCTCTGCTTTTAAGATGGCCAATTTCCTAGACCATGGGGTATGGGCAATCGCCGCCCTTACTGCCTAAAGGTGGCACGTGATCGCTCCGAGAAGCGGGGTTGATCCATTCACTTTTTTTTTTCTTGAGTTACCAGTATAAAGTCGGGCTTTGCAACATAAGCGCCGCATACAGATAATCAAATGTTATATGTATTATAACCTATTATAAGGTGTTAGCGAACGGGCTCCTAAATACTTTAGACTGTTGAAAAACAGTCTGCCTATCTGTACATGTGTGATACACTGTAAAAGCTATAGGTATATCACTCAGAGGGGTACAATTATTATCACAACTGTTATATACACTCACGTGAATTATTTGTCGCTACTGGCGGCGGCTGCACTCCGTGCACTGCGCACTGCGAACACTCGAGTCGATGAGGGACCCCCGAAGGGCCCGAAACATGTCGCCAGTATAGCGACAAATAATTCACGTAAGTGTATAACCGTTGTGATATAAATATTTTATAATATATTATGTCTCACGAAAGTTTAAATTCGATTAAGCATAGACTATTGACGATCCCCTTAAAGTAAACTACTTGAAATCAAACAATCAAAGCTTTTTCGCACGTACTTAGCCGGAGAGCTAGCCACGGAAAAAGGTATGAAATTTATAGAGCAACGAAATCCCTATAGTTAGTGTGCCATACTATCATTATTAATTAATCCGGGCAGCTGTTTAGCTGTGGGTGCGGGAGTGGATGGGAAACAAAGGGGTTGTAAAATCAATTGAAGGTGTGCAATTTATAGAGCTCTGTGTTTGGTGTGATATAATAGCTAATTATGTATTTAATTCAAATATAACAATGCCAGGCGTTTTATTTGGAGGAAAAGTAGTGCCAGATGATGAAAGTACACAATCCTTTGTGCGCCTGTCGAAGAGCACGAGCAATTTGCATCTAACTCACAATTGCTTTACGCATAGTGTCGTATGTCTTCTACTTTTTGTACTCTGTCACAGAATAAATAATAGTACTACACTGTTCAATTACGCCTAGGTAAGTGTTAGGAAAAAGTAGAAGACTCAAGACACTATGCGTAAAGCAATTGTGAGTCAGGTGCAATTTGGCCTGGCACTTGGCACCTGGCACTACTTTTCCCCCGAATAAAACGCCTTGCTTTGTTATATTTGAATTAAATACATAATTAGCTATTATACCTATCACACCAAACACAGAGCTCTATAAATTGCACACCTTCAATTGATTTTACAACCCCTTTGTTTCCCATCCACTCCCGCACCCACCGCTGAAAAGCTGCCAGGCGCCCGGATTAATTAATAATGATGGTATGGCACACTAACTATAGGGATTTCGTTGCTCTATAAATTGCATACCTTTTTCCGTGGCTAGCTCTCCGGCTATAGTACGTGCGAAAATGCTTTGATTGTTTGATTTCAAGTAGTTTACAAATTAGTGTTAAGTTAATCTAAGTTAGATAAGTGTTTAACTCGCAATGTTGCTATAAAACTAATAAAATTCTGCGTGGTATGTGTGTTTATGCATGTAGATATGCATGTAGACGTGTGCTCTATCATTTTAGTGCAAGAACTTCAATAAATTTATTTCTTTGTAATTTTGTTTTTTATTAAATAACCTCCAAACTGTAAATTGCTTGTTGTTTGTATATTATGATAAAATTAACTGATAACTGATAAAATTAGTTCGTTTTACATGTTATTAGGCGATATTTCCTAAAGAATTCTATACAAATTTTGTACATTCACATGCTATCGATAATTCTCAGGATTTTGCTATTGGCAAGTTGGTATTTGTTTTCTTATGTATTTTAATAAATGCAGTCTGCAGACAGGCTGCATTAATTAATTACATAAAAAAAAACTAACTAATTAATAACTAAATCCGGAGAATTACCGTAAATGTACAGAATTTGTATTGAATTTTACAGAAAAATATCCCCTAATAACATGAAATATTACCTAATTTTACAGGTAATAATACACAAACAACAAGTAATTTTACCTTGCCCATATTTAAAATCACAGTTTTCTTATGTAAAAATACATAAATTGTATCATTAATATTACCGAATAAAATGGAAAAATACTCAAAAATCATTAAAAATACATAAAGTTTGTGGTTAATTCACATACGCAAACTGTAATAAAACACATAATAATTCTGTAATATTACTGAATAAAAAGTAAATATACTTAAAAAAACATTAACAATACATAAAGTTTGTGTAATTTTACAGACGAAATCTGTAACAAAATACATAATAATTTGGTAATATTCCCGAATAAAAAGGAAAAATACTTAAAAAAAATCATTAATAATACATGTACTTTGTGTAAATTCACATACGAAATCTGTAATAAAACACATATTAATTCTGTGATATTACCAAATACAATGTAAATATACATAAAATATCATTAATAATACAAAAACCTAATGTATTTTTACATACGAAATCTGTATCAAAACACATAATAATTGTGTAATGTTACCGAATAAAAAGTAAAAATACTCAAAAAACATTAATAATACATGAAGTTGGTGTAATTTTACAGACGAAATCTGTAACAAAATACATAATAATTCGGTAATATTACTGAATAAAAAGTAAATATACTTAAAAAAACATTAACAATACATAAAGTTTGTGTAATTTTACAGACGAAATCTGTAACAAAATACATAATAATTCGGTAATATTCCCGAATAAAAAGGAAAAATACTTAAAAAAATCATTAATAATACATGTACTTTGTGTAAATTCACATACGAAATCTGTAATAAAACACATATTAATTCTGTGATATTACCAAATACAATGTAAATATACATAAAATATCATTAATAATACAAAAACCTAATGTATTTTTACATACGAAATCTGTATCAAAACACATAATAATTGTGTAATGTTACCGAATAAAAAGTAAAAATACTCAAAAAAACATTAATAATACATGAAGTTGGTGTAATTTTACAGACGAAATCTGTAACAAAATACATAATAATTCGGTAATATTACTGAATAAAATGTAATCATACATAAAAATCATTACTAATACACAAACTTTATGTATTTATACATACGAAATTTGTAACAAAACACATAATTACTCTGTAATATTACCGAAAAAAATGTAAAAGTACGTAAGTGAAATTTTACGTATATGTAAAATTACATACATGAAATTTTACAGATTATGTAAAATTACATAAGTGAGATTTTTACATATCTGACAGCATGATTATGTAAAATTACATAAATATAATTTTACATAACCGTCAATTTGTTTGATTATGTAAAATTACATAAATGTAAAATTACATAATAATGAAATCAGGTCGATATGTAAAATTACCTACGCCTTGTAAAATTACATAATTATGTAAAAATACAGAAAAGTTAGGGCAACGAAAGTTGCCCTAAAATTATGTAAAATTCCCTGAATATTTTTAACAGTGTAGCCGCTTTTAGAACTGGCATCTCGGAGGACCGCTCTAACCCAATTTGCACGAGGGCTTTCAGTATCCGATAGTGCTCCGAAACGTATATCAAATTCGATTGGAGGATATTTGCGGAAGGTAGGCCGGGTTTATTTTGTTTCTGACCGCAGATTATACTGTAACACTTATGCCTGTGACTTTGACCGGTTAAAAATCGGTGATTTTCCATACAAACTTTAAACCATGCGGAAGTAATAAAAGCGGGCTTCATATTCAAATCCAAACTTTATAACAGTAACTTGCATAAAAGAAGACGATAACTTGATTAACCACATCACATAAGTAGGTATAACTTGTGTGTCAAAACTTGGCTTCGCGTGTCCAGATTTAGCCATTTTCTTAGAAATACGACTGCAAGGTTAAACTTAAAGAGCAAAAAATTATTAAAAACAAATGAGAAAAGATGAAAGATCTTCTTGCTCACATTAAACGAGCATTTTCTAATCATTGTCCCCCAATATCAAAGAAAACGAAATCGAAACGATTCAGGGACCAACATATTTTCGTCTAATGTAATTTATTTGAAGATATCAAAGGAAACTTCACATTTACGTAAGAAAAACAAGTCGAGCAAGAAAAGCGTCTGATTACAGAAAAGGACACATGTTTTTTGTTCCGTGAAATGTGCTTTGCTCCAAATTACAAAATTTTAACTTTAGTTTTTTAAATTGTTAGGTATATTGTGGTATGTTGATATACAATGCTGATTAACCTTTTAACCGCCAGCAATTTATGATCGAGCGTGCTCGTGTCGCTACCGACAGTAATTGTACCACGCAAAGTAAGGTTGGCATAGTTACGGGAGTTATAAATGTGCTGTAAAAACCAAATCAGATCTTTGTCTTATTTATCAGACTGTGGCGAAATGAGCTGGATATGTAATGTCTTATATATCAGACTGGCGGTTAAAGGGTTAAGTAATATCAGACCATCGCTGTTATCTTGTTGTAACGCTTAAATGAAAACAATGATAAAGTTTACGTATAAGGTGGTGGTACTGGTGCCCGACCCGGTCCCAGTACATGTCATCTTGAAACTTAAGTCATTGTCAATAGAGGTGACAGCAGGGTGCCATCTATTGGACATTAGCACATCGAGCACTAGTACCACCACCTTATGTAAAAACACTGTTAGAGCACAATTACCCAGTGGGGATTAAGGCTAAGTAAGCCCGAGAACAACGTCCGAGCAGGCAGGAATCGCGACATTACCTGGAAAAAATAACAAGCCACATTAACAAAAAATCTTAAAGTCATATCAATAACAGATATAACTAATGTTGACTGCCATCAGATTTCCCGACCCGAAGGGAAGTTAGGTCTTTTAGGAATTAGACCTGTTTCCTCGTGTTTCATTTCTAAAACCGTATTTGTTTCTATGTTCTACACCTAATGTTATAAAATAAGTTTTTGGCAAAAATTTCTTTTTTGATACCTACAAGCTTTTATCTCTGACTCTGTTGAAGAAATACGGAATCGTAATAAAAACTACACATTTATAGTTTTTATTAAGGTATTATAGATAGGTAGGTAATAACATTAGACTTCTCGAACAAGTCGGCGCTCTTAGAAACTTTTATTAATATCGCAAACAGCTGTAACAGATACTGTACACTTGCACTGGAAAGTTATGGGTAAGTGTTTGGGCAAATAAATCCGAGTCTTGGCACTTAATGTGCCTCAAGGATCACTACCACTAGATGAGGCATATAAGACGACCCACGGTTATGATTTATATAAACACTTGTCTGTCTATCAAACTGATGAACCGATTAAAAATATTTTTATACAGACAATTTGGGCCCCGGAGAAGAACATACCGAGGGTAGTTTTTATCATAATAATTCCACGCGGATAAAGTTGCGGGCAAAAACGAGTAAACTATAAATTACTACGTCTAAAGGCGCTCCATTTAGCATCCGAAACTGTTTTGTAGCCCATGTAAACTATTTTGGAGAAACATTTGGGCAAACAAGTACGAGCAGGAGCCGAAATATAACCCCGTTTCCATCATTCTCCCGCGTCTGATAAATAACAGCTCCTTCTAAACCCACGGTTTCCAAATTCGATATGAAATTGGCGCTCCGCGTTCTGCCTCAGTGTTCTGTGCCAGTGTCGCTATGTGTGACATGTAGTTGCCACTCCCCCTTCCTACCTCAGTGGCCATCGCATGTGCGATTTCATCATCATCATTAACATTTAAGAGCTATGCTCTTGTCGGTGGAGTAATCGCCACTCTTCTTTTTGCTGGGCCAGCCTCTATGCGCTATGTGCGATCTAGTGTGCGGTAATCAGCGGTGCAAACATGACGCGTTCGCTAGTCCTAACGAGTTGGCGCCCAGCGCTTCGCGTTCCATTGTGACGACTGCGAGAAACGAACCGTACATGAATAGGCCAGGAGCCAACTACAAATAGAATAAAGTTTTAAATACGATTATTATCAGTCCTCCTCATTATTTTCGATGACGGCGACCCTAAATAAACATTATGAACGCTGTCTAGCGTGAGCCCTTATGTAGCTGGACTTAAATACTACACGCGTGACAATAAGTTGGCCAGCTGCTTTGAACGTGTACACGTTGAAGGGCTTAGGTCTCTCTTTTTTTAATACGATTATAAATATTAGTTACAAACAAACCCTTTATTAATTTTTTTTTTTACAATATTTTATTAATAATTATGTGTGGTGTGGTGTGAGATTGCAAGATCGAATTAGGAACAGTGTGACAAGGGAAAAGTGTGGACTGAATGTAGATGTAGTGACAAAAATTGAGAAAGGTATGTTGAGATGGTTTGGACATGTGTGAAAGAGTGAGTGAATGAAGGCTGACAAAGAGAGTGTAGGTATGAGGAGAAGCGGAAGTGGGAGTTGGAAGACCTCGGCGGACTTTCTCTGATCAGATCGGGGAAATTCTGAAGAAAGGCCAGGTCAAGAGCACCCAAACCGGCGAGCGTGTATGAGGAATGTTATGAATGTGAAGGAAGCGAAAGAGGTATGTCAGGATCGTAGGAAGTGGAAATCCGTGGTCTCTGCCTACCCCTCTGGGAAATAGGCGTGATTATATGAATGTAGTATTAATAATTAATGGTAAATCGCATAAAAAAGACGGTCTAAAAGGATACGCTAACACATCACTGTTGTTATTATTTTGTCAGCAGCTCTTAGTCTATTTTAACCTACCGTCACGGAACAAATAGGGGCTTCTCGATAGACACGAGTGTTCGTATTCATTTATTTGTTACTTTTCTACACAAAGAACACCTCTAGATCATGTTTTTCGTATCTTGTATGTATAGTAAAAAGATAATGATAATTATGGTCATACACTTGGCTCACGAGATAACCGCCATGTGGGATGTTGACTCGACGATCATTGTTCCTAGATTCGTGTCAGCGAACGGTCTCATAGGGAAGAGTCTCGACCAACACCTAGAGAGACTCGCTGGGTGGTCGGATCAAGGGTCAGATGCAGAAGGCGGTAATTTTGGACACGTCGCGTATAATACATACGTCGATTCCTCACTCTGCGGCCCTGACCACCGGCAGCTTGGGCCTCGCCCCGCTGCCGGCGGCATCCTAGGTTAGGTTTTTTATAACGTGTTTATATGTATTTTTTATTGTTTTTCATGTGCTTTTGTATTTTACTTTTATATTCATGTTATAAACAACCTAACTTAAGATGAAAAATAAATAAAGGAAATTATGGTCACGGTTGCCATCAAATATATCGGAGCACCGTAAGTGTTCACAAAGCCTCTATTATCAAAACGTTAAACAGAATGCTTAGATCGCTACGATATAGACATATGACGTGGTGTCCTGCATGTACCTTTTAACGTACCATCGCCCACAATGTTAACTGACAGTTTGTAATAACAAAAGGCATAAGGTCCACCAATGGACAGTTAAAGAGTGTTGCTGGTTGTACCTGCTTCAGGATTTACATTAAAAGCGGAACTAGATTGTTAATACTTCCGGCGCCTCGCTGGCGAAAAATACATTCGCAAACGAAACACCGTTTGCGTAAGTATTAAAATAGCAAAGAAAACGTAGCGTTTATTAATCCGCCGCAGCCTATAAATTATGAGGGGGCAAAAATGGAAATTGCGTCTCCAAATATTATTTCAGTTAAAATATTCTTCCGCCAGAAACTGGAGCGGCATTCGAATGTAAAAAAATAGGAACAGAAAAATATTTCAACTATAAATAAATAAATATCTGGGGACATCTTACACAGATTAACCTAGCCCCAAACTAAGCAAAGCTTGTACTATGGGTGCTAGGCGATGATATACATACTTATATAGATAAATACATACTTATATACATAGATAACACCCAGGACTCAGGATCAAATATTAGTGTTCATCACACAAATAAATGCCCTTAAAGGGATTCGAACCCAGGACCATCGGCTTCGCAGGCAGGGTCACTATCCACTAGGCCAGACCGGTCGTCAAAATTCCACTATACTCCAAAATTCGAAATTTGAAATCGTATAATTGAACTGACATCGCCCTTCCACACATCGATTGAAACCCCTTTTCTACCCTACATATGTATTATCTAACCCTTTGTATATGTATTACTTTTAATTGTTATAAATCCGTGGTCTCTGCCTACCCCTCCGGGAAATAGGCGTGATTATATGTATGTATGTTTTAATAACTTTTAACTGACATTGAATTGAAATTACTTTCAGTGCAACTCGCAAAACAAAGGTAAGTAAATACTCTAATCATTCATTACAGCGGAGCATTGTTGCCAACTGCATTGCTACAAAAATGCTAAATTCAATATCAATGTCCTAACAAAATAACAGCATTGACGACAGTACCTATCAACCTTTATGTTCTAAATCTAAATAGTTCTGTTGACGTTTTAGGTATAAACGTACTTCACTCATACGGCGTGATTCGGGATGTGAGCGCCAGCCCCCATAAAGTACCTTTTGCCGTGGAACGTCACATATCTTTACTGCTTCATATCTAGTGAATCTCTAATTCATTTCCCGAATCGCGCCGTTTGTTTAAAGTCAGTTCCCTACTGAAAAACATTGTTGAGTGGAGATGCTATGTTAGCGTTCAATGCTTTTTGCCACTATGTATTTTGTTTCTTTCTTTCAGATCAAGATCAGATTTTTTAAGTTTTAATGACGGTCAAAGAGTTTCTGCTCGATGTTAAAAATGTATGATTAAGTTTATAAGTTTTGCAAATGGCGGCCTGACGGCGGGTTCTTTTGGGAGCAATCAGGTCGAGTAGAATCGGGAATGAGCCACGAAGAGCCTTTTTGACGGCCTCCTGGCCTAGTCGGTATTGACTGCCTCGGAAGCAAGAGGTCCCAGGTTCGGATTCAGGTAAGGGAATTTATTTGTGTGTTTATCACGACTTATGGATGTTACTTGCATCGAATTTTAGGGTGCAACATTTTATGACACAGGTAGGGATTTACTATTCGTATATCGAGCAGTGGTGGCCGAGTGGATATGACGTCTGACTTTCAAACCGGAGGTCGCGGGTTCAAATCCTGGCTCGTACCAATGAGTTTTTCGGAATTTATGTACGAAATATCATTTGATCTTTACCACTAGCTTTTCGGTGAAGAAAAACATCGTGAGGAAACCTGCATACATCTGCGAAGAAATTCATAGGTGTATGTGAAGTCCCCAATCCGCATTGGGCTAGCGTGGGGACTATAGCCCAAGCCCTCTCGCGCATGAGAGGAGGCCTGTGCTCAGCAGTGGGACGTATACAGGGTGGAAAGGCACGACGATCCTTTCCGCAAAAGGGGGGTTGTTTAGCCTAAGCTCTATATTTTCTCCATAGAAACTATGTTAATATGGGCAACCGTTTCTAAATTATGGCCTTTTAAACATCCGTGCAAAAAACTACTTTGTTGTAACCCTAACAGGTGACAGGGTCAATGAACTTACTTGTAAACAATTAGTATACGACAGGAAATTATGCTAATTTGTTGCCATCCAACTATTCTTAGGTCTGCTTACAACACGGTAAGAATCGTTGCAGGATTTTCGCTTTCTGTGGTTCCACTTGTTCAATACTTGAATTAAGTAGTTATGTTATTCCTTAATATTAATAATACTAACCACAACATTGTTTACAACGACAGTTCAAATTGTGACATTGACAACCACTCAAAAGTACGCAATTGTCTTATAAATATCTCTGGTTTCCTTGACTGATAAAAAGGTTTTAGTTTCTTAACACGTTTCACAAAATTATTTTCGAATAATTGGAAACTATCTAAAATAATAAAAAATTACAAGTAGGTTGTGTTTGATGGATTAAAGAACTTGCAAAAATGAAATACTAAGAATCAATCAAGAATAAATATTTCTTAAATACCTAACTAACAAACCTTCTTGCGTGGTAGGAAATAGACAAGACGTCTGATGTTTGAAATTAAATTGTCATTGAACTTTATTTATCTAATGTGATAATGTCATATTCTGCAAATAAAAATGCCATGTAAGATGCTCGTGGTTATTTAAATCTGTGGGCTGTGTAAAAGATATGGTGTACCAAACGGAATGTGAAACTGCGGGCGAAATGAGACATTAAAGGCTAATTGCTGCTTTTGACAATCTACGGAGGAAAAATTACGAAGAGCATACCTACACTATCGCATGGGCAATGTGCGCGGGCTCGGGTGCGGGCTATAAGACACCGTATGTAAAGAGAAGATAGAATTAAATATTGGCAAAAAGTAATTATCCAAGAAAGTAATAAAATTGTATGTAATATTTTTGCATTCATTTGATTTATTTGTCATTTATGCGTCATTCATAGATCATTGCGATTCTGTCAACGATCGGAAAAAAGCGTAAAGACCCGAGCTTTCCCAACGGGGATCCTTAATCTAGCCGTCATGTGCACATGGTATAGGGTTATCACCACAGTTAAAAAGTAGAAAATTTGGTATTTTTATTTTTTACTCAATTAACGATTCTTACCATTACCAATCTGCTCTGTATCGCTTAAACGACCTAATACTTCCGGGAAGGATCGTCGTGCCTTTCCACCCTGTATAGGCTGAAATGATGATGATGATGATGATGATATCGAGTATCAGTCACGTAACACGTTTGAAAATATTTTTGGATGTTTAGCGCATTAATTAAAAGTACAACCAAAAGAGAATTGATGCAATTGTTTGACACGAGAGCTTAGAGCATTTAGTAACTGGAGACGCCTTGTATTTTGTATACAAAACAGTCTGCCGATTTTTATGGAGGAGGAGAACGTCAAATGTATGTCAGATAGACGTCAGTCCATACAAAAGAATGCAATTGTGCAAGGTTTTCGGCAGAAGGGTAAGCTCTTAAAGGCGACTCCGGTTATTAAATAATGCATGTGCGAGAGGTACTCGTATAATTGTCAGTTTTTTATTGGCAACCTACATTAATTTCTGGTACCTCAATATTCTATCCAAAATTAAACCACTAATGTATATATTATATATAAGCCTACGGACCACAAACACGAGGTTTAAACTTATCGAAAATTGAATCATGGGTGGAGGTGTGTTCAAGTTTTTAAAATATGATTTTAATTTTATATTATTATATAAAATTTGATTTTAAATAGTGCGTGTTATTCAACTTATTGTTAAATACTATCACGCTGCTTGATATTATATTTATTTTACACTACACTGAGAGAAAAGTACAACAAAACACACTTAGAATTACAAAAATAAACTTAATCCGGGGACTAGGAGAGTTAACTAATAGGAACAAATTGACTTTTGTAATTTCTATTAGTTCTTGCAATTTCTATTATCTGTTTGTTGAAATTATATTTGGGATTACTGAGCTGTTTGTAGAAATAAATAAAATTTACAGAAATACGTAGAAACGTCCATAATTATTACTAAAACTTCATTTTTTCCCCCAGTACAGAACTGTTTTTTAATTCCTGGTGATGATTTTGCTCTCAGTGTAGCAACCCGCCTCGGCTCCGCACGGGTAAACCTTAACAAATGGAACACCTAAACCCTCCTCAAGAATCATTCTATTCATAGGTGAAAACCGCATGTAAATCCGTTCAGTGGTTTCCGAGTTTATCGCGAATATACAGACAGACAGACGCGGCGGGGGACTTTGTTTTATAAGATGTAGATATGGAGAACCAACTGCTTAAACTATGCTAATAGTTGTACAGTGCAATAGTATGTTGCACAAAGAACTCCGCGTAAATATCTGACGCGATCTTATTTGTAGAGCAGTAAGAGCGTGTCACATATATTTGCGGCCTTCGAAGAGTCCTTCCTCGAAGAGTCCGGTCCTTACCATATGGCAGTCACAGTATATAACAACATACCGTTAGAACTAAAACATATAGAGAAAGATTCAACATTCTTCAACAAGCTAAAAAAGTTTCTGGTTGAAAACTCATTTTACATTATAAAGGAGTATCTTAATTACAAGTCTTAATTTATGTTAATTGCTAGTGTGTGCTGGTTTTTAAGTACTAGTTTTTAAGTATTAGTTTTTAAGTCTTTATGTATATTGCTGTGCCCCAACGGGGTTTATGTTTGGAACATGTAAATATTTTAACTCCTTGTAAAACCCACAAAAGCAATGAATAAATTATGAATTAACATATTATTGCAGGTGACTGTACGCTCGGTGTATCCCTTAAATCTCATTAAATTGTCAATAGGGAAGCTGTTCCGTAATGTAAAGACAAAAACAATATCAAATTAAAATCATATTTTCGAAATTCGAACACGCATATCCATCATCGGAACTCGTCGCATGTCGTTTATATCCCCATTGATTTACGTTATCGTGGCCGGTTAGGCAAAGCATTATTTCCTCGCTTTGCCAACGTGTCACTGGCAAAATAGTTATTTACGATACAAGTGCGAAAAAATAATTAATTAAAAAATTAAAAAACACGACTGCTGCATTTTAAAGCGAACTGAAAAGCTAAAAATAATGTTCATATGTTAGTTATATAACTTTATGAAATCTAAATTGGAATGTAAATATACACTCACGGTCATTTACGGTCACGGTTATGCTCATTTATGACCGTGAATGTAGGTACGTGTACATTTAATTTCTATTGCAGTCGGGGGACCTTTTGAATGAGATGCACTTAGGCACACCAAGGTCCCCCTATTGTAATTGAAATTAGATGTACACGTACCTACATTCACGGTCATAAATGAGCATAACCCTTAGTATTTACTGTGAATGACCGTGAGCGTATATTTACATTCCAATTTAGATTCATAAAGGTAGTCATAAAGTTGCTCGCCAGAAGGTATCTTTTGCCGTAGAACGTCACATAACTTTACTATTTCATATGTAGTGAATCTGCAAATCATTTCGTAAACTCTCCTCGGGAAAACCCTGAGATCGGCTACGAGCGTAGCGCTACGCAATGAATGTGCTAAGCACATTCATTTATATTATGCAATGCAAATAAAATTAAAAATAAATTTTATTATGTTTTAAAAATGTTATAAAATAAAATGATAAAGCAAACACACTCCATGCTTAGTGCGCGTTGCAATCACTGGAAAGCACCGCACGTAGCAATGTGCTACGCTTCGTAGCGCTACGAAACATCTACGCGTCTACGGTTTAAGCAACTGAAAAACAGTGGCGTGCAAAAGGCCGATTCTGATTTAATATTTTGTTAAGTTTTTGATCTTGTAAAGTCAGACCTAGAAAAGTCTGCAGCGATTTTGATGGCCCACGCAGTGCAAATGTTATTTATACGTTAATATAATAGAAGTTAACATAATTTGATAGAAGTTTGACGTTTACAACAACACTTGCACTGCGTGGGCTATCAAAATCGCTGCAGACTATTCTTGGTATAACTATAACTAAGTATTTGTACTGTGAAGAAAAATGGTTTTTTGCATTGTAGGGAATGATTCATGAAACTAAACTTTCGCACACGTTTTACTGAAAACTTTTCGCGCGTGTTTCGTTTCATGCACCGGTCTGTGACAAAAGTTTATATTAATACCTATGCACCGCGGACATGACTTGAAATTAAATAAGTTTTTGGCAAAAAAAATATTTTTGGTAGAAGCTTTTATCGCTGACTGTACTTTTCTTACGACAGACAATTAATACTCATCGAGACAATTCTAAAAACCCCTATAACACAATTAAGTTGCGTTGTTTCATCACAGAGTTCC
This sequence comes from Cydia fagiglandana, assembly GCF_963556715.1. Classification (NCBI taxonomy): domain Eukaryota; kingdom Metazoa; phylum Arthropoda; class Insecta; order Lepidoptera; family Tortricidae; genus Cydia; species Cydia fagiglandana. The sequence continues at coordinate 5,284,314 of NC_085936.1, read as the reverse complement.
TATATCGCCATCTCCTGTCTCCATCATCAGATCAGCTCGATGGTACCATAATATTGCATTGTCATCCGATTTATACATGCATGCAAAATTTCAGCTCAATCGGAAACCGGGAAGTGGATCAAATTTAACTTGCAAGATTTGGTTACAGACAGACAGAGTGACAACGGTCAGGTGAAAGTAAATAAAAGCTTGTAATAAAATCTTGTAAAAAATAACGTACAACCTACGTAGCGTATCCTAAACACAAAAGTAATTGAAACATTAAACTTATTAAATTTTAAATCACACCGAAGAGACGATCAGAGTCGCTATTAAGGTGCCAGTCCATTTCCAACGACAGCAGCACTACCATTCATATTACTATGGAAATTGACAATAACACCGACGCGTTCGTACTAGTAGTGCAGCTGCGGTCAGAAATGGAATGTTACCCTGTTACCCTGACTCACGAAAATGGCAACGTTTCCGAAATGCGAGGTTTCTGGTCACGCGGGGTACGGCACGGTGAATTATTGGCCCATTTGTCTTTAAGGCTAGTGGCTCCGTCTGGTGGTGAAGACGATGCGTCACCAAACCGCATCTTGTGCCAAAAAATATTAATGCTATGATTCAATGTGCCATTCTCAAAGAAAAGGGTACTTATTGTCGGTTCTCAATAAGGCGCTATTTCTATAAAGTTTTAGTGTGAAATCAACCTTATCGACAACCGACAATGTGGTATCTTTTAGTTAAAAACGTCACAAATTTAGGCCTTTCATACAAATTCCATAATGGCTAATTGTTTTGACAGTTCGGAAAAAGCCATTGCCAGGGCTAAATACGATTTCGTCGGCAGAATTGGTGAGAAACTAGCGGGCTATCCCACTGGGAGTCGCGCGTTCTGGTCACTTGCCAAAGCTGCCGAGGGAAATTTTTGTCAGTCGTCTTTACCACCACTGCGGAAAGCTGATGGTGATCTGGCCCACAGTGCAAAGGAGAAAGCCGACCTCCTTGGTACTCTTTTTGCCTCGAACTCGACCCTGAACGACGACGGTAGCGCCGTGCCGCCCACCATCCCGCGGTGCGTATACTCCATGCCAGAAATCTCATTCACGCAGAGGGATATTCGGCGGGAGTTGCTATCCCTGAACGTCCATAAGTCGAGCGGGCCAGACGGCATACCAGCTCTTGTGCTAAAGCAGTGTGCTCCTGAGTTATGTCCCGTGTTAGCGCGTCTTTTCTCACTCTCTAGCGACAAACGGCATGTTCCATCTTCGTGGAAGACGGCCCTTGTACACCCTGTGCCTAAAAAGGGCGATAGATCGGACCCATCGAATTACAGGCCTATCGCTATTACCTCCCTTCTCTCTAAGGTCATGGAGCGTATAATCAACGCAAAGCTCCTGAGATACCTAGAAGAACACGATCTGATCAGCGACCGCCAATATGGTTTTCGCCACGGTCGCTCGTCTGGTGATCTTCTAGTGTATCTCACACACCGCTGGGCTTCGGCCATTGAGAGTCAAGGTAAGGCATTGGCAGTAAGCCTAGATATAGCGAAGGCGTTCGATCGGGTCTGGCATCGGGGTCTCTTGTCGAAGTTACCATCTTATGGATTGCCGGAGGGACTATGCAAATGGATCGCTAGCTTTTTGTCCGGCAGACGCATACGAGCCGTAGTAGACGGAAGCTGCTCCGATAGCATGGACATTAACGCTGGCGTTCCGCAAGGTTCTGTGCTATCCCCTACGCTGTTTTTGCTGCACATCAATGACATGTTGTCTATCGATGACATTCATTGCTATGCAGACGACAGTACTGGGGATGCCTTTTACACAGGCCGTGCCAATATCCCTCGCTCTGTGGTGCTGGAGAGTCGTGAAAAGCTTGTGTCAGACATTGAGAGCACTCTATCCAGAGTTTCGGTGTGGGGCCGGGACAATTTAGTGCGATTCAACCCCACCAAGACACAAGTTTGCGCGTTCACTGCTAAGAAAACCCCATTCACTGTGGTCCCACAGTTCCAAGGCACAGCCCTTACTATGTCAGGGAGTATTGGGATCCTCGGTGTTGACATCTCCAGTGACGTCCAATTCGGCAGCCACCTGGAAGGTAAGGCTGCGCTGGCATCCAAAAAACTCGATGTGCTCAATAAAGCGAGGCGATACTTTACTCCGGGGCAAAGACTGCTGCTTTATAAATCGCAAGTCAGACCCCATATGGAGTACTGCTGTCACCTTTGGGCAGGAGCACCTGGATGCCAGCTTGGACCCTTCGACTCAGTCCAAAGGCGCGCTGTGCGAATCGTCGATGATCCCAAACTCACAAGCGGTATTGAACCTTTAAGTCTAAGGAGAGACTTTGCCTCCTTGTGTGTGTTCTACCGCTTGTACAATGGGTTGTGCTCTGAGGAACTATTTGACATGATGCCAACGGCCGCTTTCTATCACCGCACCGCTCGCCGTCGGCAGGGTGTTCATCCTCACACCCTAGAACCTAAATGGTCGCGTACTGTGCGATTTAAGAGGAATTTCCTCCCGCGGACGCTCCGGCTGTGGAATGAGCTCCCTCCCGAGGTTTTCCCGAGGGTCTACAGTATGGGGTTCTTCAAAAAAGGAGTGTACAGGTTTTTAAAAGGTCGGCAACGCGCATGTAACACCTCTGGAGTTGCAGGCGTTCATAGGCTACGGTGACTGCTTACCATCAGGCGGGCCGTATGCTTGTTTGCCACCGATGTGGTATAAAAAAAAAAAAAAAGAAACTGATTTGACTAAGTAGTCAGTCAGATATACTTTCACCCTATAAACTTTGATTTCGTCGCAGCGATATGTAGCGTCACGTTGTGTTGGTCGATTTTAATAAGAACGATGCCAAACTGAATACTTGTGTTGAAAATTATTGTAACAGTAAAATATATTGTTTTCGAGCTTTCCAATGTTGTCGGCAAACTATGTAAAGTAATCAAAAGTAAGATAAACAATAAACAAAGGTAGGGTAAATATTAAACAAAAGCAGGGTAAACATAAACAACGCACTAACTACCTTGTTGTCGTCTAAACAAATATTTGGAACAAAATTGAGATTGGATACAGACGATTTCTAACGCAAATTATTTATACAATATGTAATGAAAAAGAACGTATTTTTCTGTAAGGTCAATAGATGAGACATATACTAGATTCCAGAAAACTTTATTGACTTTTTTATCTAAATATTATTAGAAATCGTTCGTTGTCCTATAGAAATAAGTATATATTTTTTATATGAAACAAATGTTTTTTTTTTCATATTGATAAGTTGCAGTGGCGGAGCGTCCATAGAACTCGATTCCCATCGACTTGTCTAATATTCAGGCACTTCGGCCATTTTCTTTAAGCTTATGAAGAAAAGGAAGGGCAACTCAGCTACGGCTTGCCTACGAACAATTTAAACGCGCCGCCGCCGCTGATAAGTTGATCGATATAATGTACATACTCACCTTGCAGAGTATGGCTAATTATTGAAGAAATATCCCGTATATTTGACGTTGATTGTACCTATTAAAAGAGTTTAGTCAAGTGTACAAAACATGGATGCGTCCAAGCAGCTAATTTATTTCCCTTGCATACATTAAATATAATGATTACACCTGCAAATACCTTGTACCCGCTAGGTGCACTGATGTATGACATACAGTAAAAAAGTATCTCTATCTATAAAGATTATCTTTTAAACGAGTTAAAATGTACATATTAAATCTACATACTAGTTTATAGACAAAGCAAAAAATATATATGGGGAACAGCGCGACGCATTTTATTTTATAAAATACAATTTGCAATAACATTTTTAGCGCCAAATTGGGTTCGGTTTCCTTTTTTTAAAAACAAAAAGAGAAAATTTTTAACAGCAAATTATGAACGTTTTTCTATTGTTTTCTTCTATTCTAAAATATGTCCAACTTTTCTCAATTTTGGGACCAATATGCCTTTGTCCGCCACGACCGTGGCCTTAGACGAGGCCAACACACACTGAATTTTCAATACGTAATGTACTATACAAGTTTCATCATCATCATCATCAGCCTCATAATTTAAGAGCATGGCTCTTGACGGTGGAGTATGCGTATGCGCCAGTTTTCGCGGTCCTCGACCAGGTTCTTTAGGTCCCTGTATGACACGACATTTGCTTTTAGTTGTTGTGTTTCATCATCATCTAGCCGTTTTCGGCGACTGCTGTTCTACCGTTAAGAGCGCGGCTGGTGCACTCTCATACTGACGTAGCCAATCTTTGCAGCAAATGTGCGGCCACACTCGCTGCAGGTCAGCACCCTCCGACGTAATACGTGATGGCCACAGGTGTTCTAGCCTTTAGGTCGTCACGCCACACACCTCGTTTTGTTCGTCGTGACAAGTTTAAAAGTCCTAGAAAAGAGAATAGGTTACAATCTCCGCTGAAAGAAACCTATTATATTTCAGCTTCACCTTAACATGAAAACTGAAATTTAAAAATTAATATGAATTTTAGACGAATATCCTTTTGATTGCCGTAGTTAATTAAGGCGATGCTCGTCACCGGAATCCTTAATATGTTTTAGGGTTGTCAGTCTTCAGAAATATTTTCATTTCATTTGTCATGTCAACGAGCACATGAGATAGCAATAACACGGAGTGGAGATAGGACAATTAAATACGAGGTTGGGAAGATGACATCACTATACAATCATTTAACTAAATACGCAAAATATTCTCCTATCGCTTTACACACACAAACGCAAACGTTTATTAAACTTATCAACATTGTGCCGCAGTAAACATTTTTGCCAACTTATTTTTGGTTCACCCAGTCAGGACATTTGAAATTAGCATTTGGTGGTAACCCTAGTCCGGCCTCCGGATCCCGGATCAGTATTCGCGGAGGCTGCGTTAATCACGTCTCCGGACACTTTAATGAGATTTCTTTTGGGATCGAGGCTTTTGTTAGGTTCCTGTCGGATCTATTTAGGGTTTACTTGTAAAACTAGCCAATGATACGACGTGTTTCCTGATTACTTTTGGGGATTCTTTAAGACTTATGGTTAGCGAAATCCTAATGTTACTTACTTCTGTACTCCAGTTGTAAAATAAACAGTAAGAACCACGTTATACCTATATACTTTAGCGTAGTAATACCAGGGTACTTTTGCGTAGGTAATAAACGGCAATTTCAAGTATTTGACACGCTGTTATGATGAAAAAAAAACGTTATAATTAGGTAAATTTCGAAAGCCGAGTTAGTAGAGTAATGGGCTGGTATCACAGAACTGCGAATTTGATTTTTGCCTTAGACATTGTTCCGTTTAATTCATTAATTATAATTTACTTAATAGACGGCTTTGCTGACTACAAAAATTAATTAATAATAATTTACCTTCAGCATTACCCCGGACCATTAAATTTAATCCCACCAATTCCATTAAGAGGTATAATTTTGATGAAAAGCTTAAATTAAACTAATCACGAAGTCCTAAGGTCATATTTCCCGGTGTTTAACTTTATTATCGGGTAGAACGGCAGAGCCGCGAATCTGAGTGTTCGGCCTAATCCCGCTTAGCCAAATTCACTCGCCAGCCTGCTTAGACGGCTTAAACTTTGATTTGTTAGCTTTATAAGTCTAGGTACAGACACAGACAGATACATATTATAGGACAATCGAACACAAGCCAACCTAATCCCACCTCCCACCATCAGCTCAATAAGGGTTATGTTGTAGCCAAAAGATGACATTGACATTCATAATTCGGGAACAAATGTCCGTAATAAACACACAAATAAACACCCTTACCAGAATTTGAACCCGGGCTCTCCTGCTTCGTAGGGCAGGGGCAGGGTCACTGCCGACTAAGCTAGGAGGTAGTGACATGAAACACATTTGTACTTACTTTAAATTTTAAAAAATCTGAGCAACTCTAACCGAAATTGTAAAAACACGCAATACACACTTCAGAATTAATGAAATTTCTAGACCCTTGTTGATATTAAATCCAAGTATATTATAAGTATAGAATTATATTACATCTTTGGAAACTGTATTCAGTCTAGACTTGATAAACTAAGTCTTTTAAATTATAGCAGGTATTTTGGTGGCACAATTTAATATTTTCCGAAATAAATCATACGCAACGCGAAATAAGCAGATTATTCACAGAACCTGAGGCTAAATTACACTCGAAATCTTCAAATTAAATTATATAACCTTGGAAAATTAATAAGAACCCCTTGATCCACCTAACCGCGGGGGATTACTTAAAGAAATTTTGCTGGTTATTCGTTTCGTATTTTTTATTCTTTACATAACGATACAATACAAGGTATGCGAATAAATGAAAATATATCGTAACTCAACAAAAGTCTGTTTCTAGATAATCTTAATGATATAAGCCGTTGTTCAAGACGATTAATCAGGACCTTTTGCTAATACATATTTCCCAAATTATATGACAAAATAGTTAGGCTCCGAGTGGCGTTGTGATGGACGGACACAATAATGGTTCTTTCTTCGATTTTATTAGACTAGATTGAAGATAGGCCTTAAAGAATATCGATCCCTGGTATATAAGACGTACATAGCTCATATTAGAAACAAGTGTTCAAAAGTACGCGTTGCTTGAAATCGGTTATCTCAATTATCACCGCACATCACATGGCAACCCCGCCACTCCGGCAATCTCCTCAAAGCAAAAGCTCTATTACCAAGTTGATACACGAGTTGTAAAAGTAATATCATAGACGGAAAGTGTCTCTTTGCAGCAAACAGACCTGGCGGCGTATCACGGTCGCATTTTTATCCCTTATCACCATGCCTGTCACGTTCTTACAAGTATGTTAGTGCGAAAGGGACGCGCATAGTGATAGTCGATAAAAATGGAACCGTGCTGCGCCCGCTGGGCACTCGGGTTTGAATAAACAGCAATATGCATTAGCATCCAATTTAACGGTTGGGCGTCCGCTTGCTGAGTAGAGATGAGCGCTTTCCGCAACTGTGTCGAATAACTGATTGTGAATAACAGAAAAACCAGAATTGATGGCTCAAATGACCATATTCAAAATAATTTTCGTGAAAAGTATTTGTCATACTTTACTCTCTGCGGTTTTGTAAATTGTAATATTTAATACATACGTTTTAAATAGCATTAAAATATATCTAAAAGCTTCCGAATAAAATGGCTATGACATTCAGACAGACAGACGGAGGGACTGACGGACATTACGAAACTATAAAAATTCAGATTTTATTATTTTGGCTACGGTACTCGAAAAATGGTCTCCCAAAACAGTTTTTGCATAAAATAACGGTAACGTTTCGTTTCTTGGAAAAGTCCAAACGCCCAACTCTAGCGTTACGCCGCGGTGCATAGCTGGGAATTAATCCTTTTTACAACTTGACACAAATGTATGGCTGCTGTGTTGTGATGACGAGTCTTGATGTAGAAGGTTAGGCTTTAAGGTAAATAGATAAAGCTCTTTATCCAGTGCTCGTTTGTTTTAGTGCTGGTGTAGAATTAGAGCAATTACGTTTATCTAACGTTTTTAGCATTAGGAAATTTTGTTACAGGAAATTAAATAAATCAAATGTTGAATTTAGTATAAAACTGTAACTAAAAAGCGCTAGACCTGTACCCCTGCCGATATGAGGAATATTTTATCTTAGGGTAGAGTAACAAAAAGGAACGAGGCCAACACTTGTTTGGTATAATTTTAATCTCAGCTCAATCGAATAATGGGAAGTGGGTATTATTTAGCTTGCTAGATTTGGTATCGTCTTGGGTCGTCCCATTCGTTTTTCGTCAAGTTCTTAAATTAGTCCTATTCTGCTTTCGTCACTCATTCTACATTGAAAGCCACCGACGATTGTGACGAACGTAGAATGAGTGACGAAAGCAGAATAGGACTAATTTAAGAACTTGACGAAAAACGAATGGGACGACCCAAGACGATACCCTAGATTTGACCCGGACTATACATACAACCATTGCAAGTTAAATAAAAGCTTTTAAAAAAAGATCTGAAGATAAGACTAAGAAAAAAAGCTAAGTGGGCAAAGCGCAAACGGGCATTTAGGTCATGTCTTTCCAGGTCCAGGTGCAGAGATATTTTTTAATTCGAGACACGGCGTAATCCCTGAAAGTGTTACAAAGTCGACGGTAAACGCGGGTCCCAGCCAGAGGGGATTCCGGAACGCCTCTCGAGACTTTCATTAAGTCCTCGCTTAAGAGGCGGTGCGGCTGAACAGTGACATGGTTGTTCGCGACTGAAGAAATTAAAATTATATTTATATCGTTTAAAGAATAATGAAAAAGTTGTACAATTTTGATTTTATTGCCACTGCGAGGAAGATCATCTTATAGAAATGTTTCATTTATCTGGATGATTTGGGCGTACCGGCGTAGATACTGTAATGTAAAGCTTTGATTGAAAATTATCTAAATTGAAACAATCGTACACTTTGTATATTTTTCATTAGGTTTTCCAATTTTATAAGAACTGCTTCTAGGAAGTAAAAACCGGTGCTTAGTTTATTTTACCTCTCTTCTCAGAATATTCTGGAGACACGCCATGTTTCCCCTTAAGTCCTCACTTAAACGCGACAAAGCGCCGGCACACTTTTATACGCCGTAAGTAAACGTAACGTTCAGAATTAAATTGCACATGTGCCGTGTACAGTCAGCTCAAAAAGATATTTGAGAATATTTGGAATTATTAAATTGCTATCAAATTGCATAGGCAAACTGTACTTGACGGAATATAATTTGTACCAATCTAATGAACAACTTTTCATTGAAAATAAGGATTGGCAAAATACGGACCAGAAATTAGTTTTTATTACTTAACTTCGCCTTAACAAGCATTAAATCATAATTCCACCATTATTTGTATCATGGGCGTTTAGTAGGTAATTCAACATTTAAGTTTTGGAATAAGTTTTAGTATAAATTTCAGAACTAAAAAAATACTAGGCAAAGTTAGGAATTTTCAGAATTTGTGTGTTTTTTTTACTTTATTTATTTTTACACAGCTCTATTTATTCTAAAATCATGGACAATCTCCTCCATTGAATTCAGAATACATCTTGGTAAAAACATTAAGGTTAAGATAATATTCCCGGCTACATTAGCAATATTGATAACGAGATTTGATATAAAAGCTGTTCAATAGATCGGTACAAATTATATTTCATCGACTATAGATCTCTGACATATGAAGCCTACTTACATTATCGACCACCGGTGGCGTAGAAAGGGATTCAACACTTGCTGCTCTTAAGATCGAAACTTGTATGACAGAAACCACGTTCCACCACAGATATTAATATTAACATAGAATAATTTGACGGTTTAATGTTAGTATGTCTCACAACTAGGGTTTGCACGACGGATCCGAAATGTATGGGAAGATCCGCGGATCCGGATCCAGATCCGGATAATTTCATACATATCGGATCCGGATTGCAAACCCTACTCACAACAGTTTAAATTCGATAATATTACATAGTTCCACTACTTACAGAGCTATTATGAAATGAAGTCTACTGATTCTCTTTACAGTACGCCTACTGTTTCAGAATGCTAATACATTATTTATAAACAAAGCACTTAGCGTGACTTTGAACTGCCCCCAAACGGAATAAAAGATATAGGTAGTTTGGTTTTTTAGCATTAGAAAAAGACTACGCGTTCTTGAAGTGTTTTTTAATTGAAAAACGCTTTTTAAAAATCAGTAACTATTAACTTATGAAAGAAATGGAAAGTAAATAATCGTATATGATTCATAATTGTTACATAAATATTTGCCGTGACCTATTTTTCAAAAGTGTTTTCAATAAAAAGTCACGTCAAGATTGTTTACCTTTTTTCTAATGCTAAATAAACGAACTACATATATGCCTGTGTTCAGCAACACCTTTTCAACTCAAATAAAATCAACGTGAATTGGCCAAAACGGCGCCTAGACTGAGCTCGCCAACATTGCACTAACTTGGCAGTAAGAATACATTACAATATCCCTATAAGCTCCATATTCCATACTTAACTTCGCACTTGGCATGAAATCTTACTTTCAAAATTGTTTCTTTACCAAGTAACAGTTTTGGCAAAAGGGTCTTCACGCGTGGTAACCCTACTGTCGCAATTGTTTGTTGATTCCGACCCCGGCAAGTTAAACCAGACAAAGAATTACTTTTAAACAAGAAAATAGTTGGAACAATTGGCCGCCATGTTATTGTTAGTACAACAATACATAGTTAGTTCCCTTTGATGATAGAAAGAGTTGATGGCACTATACAACCCTTGTGCGTCTTGGGATGACTTCTTTTGATGTTTAAAAAGCTACTGTACTGAATACGTTTCTTTTAACGTTTTAGGCAATTTTCTTTCGATAAAATAGGTTTCACTGGAATGTCATTGACAATAGTTTGCGATCACAATAAAACTCTCTTCTCCCGGAGGCCAGATATGATTGACATCAAAAACATATCTAAATGGGTTCCGTACCCAAAGGGTAAAAAGGGACCTTATTACTAAGACTCCGACGTCCGTCTGTCCGTCTGCCTATCATCAGGCTGTAACTCATGAACCGTGTAAGCTAGACAGTTGAAATTTGATGTATTTCTGTTGTCGCTGTAATGACAAATACTAAACCCAAAAAAAAATAATATTTAAAAAGTTGGGCTCCCATACAACAAACGTGATTTTTTGCCGTATAATGCGTTATGATAAGGAATCCTTCTTGCGCGAGTCCAAGTAGCATTTGGCCGATGTTATTTAAATTAAGAAAACCGTTTTAACAATACTCGGCCCACGCTTTTTTCTTTCTAACCTTAGTTAATAAAATAGACATTAACTATCTATTACTATTAACTACTTTACCTTACCACACTAGCTACTTTTCTGCGAATCAGTCACAGGTGGGCAAGATCAGATGGAAACTTCGCGAGTAGAGTTGTCATTTGTGATAAATCTTGACAAGCAGTGCAATCAGTATTTATATCCTTACCTGAAAAGAAGACAAACAATATCAGTTAATAATGGAAATTGTTAAATTCTGAAAAACTAAATAATCAAGAGAAAATGCTGCATTAAGCGTCGACCGTCATGGAGTTTATCTTATAATCTAATATCGGATCGCACAATGAAACAACGCTCTAACTAATAAATAACTCCTGCCATTCCTGGTATAAAATACGTCCAATGTAGTCAGATTTAGTTTTGCTACTCAGACTTCTGTGAATGTAAAATAAACGAGCAAACTACAGCATTTACAATTAGCATACTCGTAACTCGTATGATACGAGTGAACGAATCCATTCTCGGAATAGCCGTCAAGCAAATTGCGACAACATCAAGAAATACCTCGGGCGTCATAAAACGACTTTGTATTTCGAATATTCAAATGTATCTATGTTCATTTGCCACTAGGAATTTAGCTGTAGGAGATTTTTCATAAAGATATTGTAATTTAAATGTAAAATAAGGGACGTATGTTACGACCACAGACTTACAGAGGTGTCGCTTTGAAATGTAAAATGTAAGGAATGTTAAACACGCTTATATTTAAAAGGCAGCCAGCGAAGGTACTATCTTTTGTAGTTAACATTACTTTTTATAGGTACTACCGACCCGCCCAGCTTCACAAAATCTTAACAAATTATATACCCACACCGGCCTCAAGTCAAGACTCATTCTATTGATCGTTAAAAACCGCATGAAAATCCGTTCTGTAGTTTTTAAGTTTATCGCGAACATAACAGACAGATGATGATGTAGTGATATGGCATAGGACAAACTCTTGATTTGTCAAGATGTACCCGCTCCATGAGATTTCCTTAAATATTTCAAGAGTTTTCTTCTAAAATTTTAAAATAATTGTAACTTGTAACAATTGTAACTAGCATAACATAAACGTTCGAGTAAGATCGTCTCTTTAAGGTACTTTTATTTAACGATATGTTGATTGTTGATGGATCGTTTACGCAGCAAAATATACTCGTAAAATAACTAAGACACTTCACTGCGTGTATGCTGCGCGAAAATTCTGATACGATCGTTCCTTTATTTATTTATCCCTCTGTCCAATATATTTGTCCAATGGCATTGCGTCTCACTCTCTCAGTCAATGTTGACAAAGAAATTGGACAGGTGGAATACCACCCTAAGCAACAATCCTTTCCAGGATGTTTAACATGTGATAAAAATAAAAAGGCCTATCAAACAGTCCGCAATCCGATAGTTTTCCGGTACGAATGTTTCGGCCATTTTTGCGTGTTCCGAGCGCTAATCCCTTTCTTTTTATTTAGCGCACGTGTTGGGTGCGGATAAAGGGCCACATACATTCATATAAGGGGACTTAGTTCTTTGACCTTGGCAATCAAATTACACATGTGTTTTTCCTTCTGGAGTCCCATAGGGTATTTGACTGTATTTAATAGTTATTTGTTTTACAAGGGGGCAAAGTTGTTGTTTAACCGCTCGTGCTAATATTGATACCCGAGCAAGTGAAAGATTCCAAAATTGAACCACGAGCGTAGCGAGTGGTTCGAAAAATGGAGTCTTGAGCGTCGCGAGGGTTTCAAAGCACGAGGGTTAAACAAAATTGGATCTATATCTGAATCCCTAAAGTTTTTTCTCCTATCTTTGCATTCCCTAATATTGTTTGTCATAATGATCAGTTGTCCTAACACTCGTATACCCTAATTTTGGTTTCCCTTTTATCGACTGGCCGATTTTTTTTTGTCCTAATATGTTTTTCCCTAATGGCACTTTCCATATTGGATATTTATCCTAATGTTATGTAGCATAATTCTTTTTTTGCCTAATTATTGTTAGGCCTAAAAATTATATATCCTAACCATCATGTTACCTAATTTTACTTAGCCTATCGTTTCTTGACCTAATACTTGTATGTCCTAATTTAAATTTCCCTCCTAACCTAACCAATGGCAGCATTACATTTTTTGCGAGGATCGCAGTTCTAACCTAACCTAACCCACTTTTGTGACAGCAGTTCGTTTTTTCGAGGGTCACAGTTCTAACCTAACCTAACCCACTTTTGTGGCAGCAGTTCGTTTTCTTGAGGGTCACAGTTCTAACCTAACCTAACCCACTTTTGTGGCAGCAGTTCGTTTTTTCGAGGGTCACAGTTCTAACCTAACCTAACTCATTTTTGTGGCACCAGTTCGTTTTTTTGAGGGTCGTTCTAACCTAACCTAACCCACTTTTGTGGCAGCAGTTCGTTTTTTCGAGGGTCACAGTTCTAACCTAACCTAACCTAACCTACTTTTGTGGCAGCAGTTCGTTTTTTTGAGGGTCACAGTTCTAACCTAACCTAACCCACTTTTGTGGCAGCAGTTCGTTTTTTCGAGGGTCACAGTTCTAACCTAACCTAACCCACTTTTGTGGCAACAGTTCGTTACCATTCATTATGGAAAGTAATTGTTATGATAATTGATCAATAGGAAAAGTAACTGTTATGATAATAGATCATTAGGGCAATAGCCATTAGGTCAAAACAGTTAGAGCATGTTATTTTATGCCAAACATTGTTAGGGATTTCGAAAATATGGTAAAATACTTTAGGGATCTTGATAGTTATGGTATAAATGCTTAGGTCAAATGATTCTTAGGCTAACCATTACATTATGGGAAATAATCGTTATGACAATTGATCGTTAGGGCATGTGCCCATTAGGACAAACCAGTTAGAGCAAGTGACTTTAGGACAAACGTTGTTAGGGATTCAGAATGACACCCAACAAAATTTGCCCCCGAGTGAAACACATCATTTTTCACCACACCAACCCGAAGCAAATATTAAATGTAAAATATCAAACAAAATCAAACCAAAACAAATCCAAATGAATGTTATTAAATATTTATCATCCCAAATCTTCATTTAAAAGTAAATTTTACCAGCAAACGTAAGAAAACAACTCAAAATTTGCATTTGATTACTTTGTCTTACATGTGAATAGAATGCAACTTTGCTATCAGTTTTTGAAGTGCAAAGTAAGCCTTTCCGAGCTGGTGTGGTGAAAAATAAATTATTTTACACCATGCATGAAATAAAGCACCAGAAGATTAATAGAGAAACTTAGATAGCAGTTATTTTTAGACATAATTTATATTTTAAACCCGTATAAAACTATAAAGAGTAGGGAATTGGATTGTGACGTCACATGCCAGTGTTTCATATAAATTCCATAGTAGCAAAATCGATTTGGCAGTTCGAAAAAAGAAACTGATTTGACTAAGTACCTAGTCAAATACCCTATTCGAGCGATACTTAAATGATGTCATTTAATTATCATTGCGCCTAAAGCGACAATATCAGTTACATATCTTATAAAAGCTTATTCTAAATTTATACAGGCCGTTTTTTTAACTACCGTTCTTACCGTGGAAAAACTGGAAACCCGTTCAAAAAGTACTAAAAACGAATAAAAAACGGCAAATGTTACTGAAAGTTCATCAATTAACGTGTGTTGGACCCTCGTCCCACCGGCTCAAAACTTTGCTCTTAAAATATTCGCGTGTTAATGAAATGCTAATGGTTATCCCTAAAACCACAGATTATCTCTCACAGATTCTGTATTATGAAGCTTTTATGAATACTCGCTGTTAACTGTCATAGATGCTCTTTTACTTGTATTTAGTGCTCTTTTCGGAATTCCGCACTGTTTAATCGCATCCTATTTCATTTTTAGTGTTCCGTACAAAACTTTGTTTACGGAACACTTATGTCTTGCAAATCAGTTAAATACGTTTTTCTCAGAGACCGTTTGACATAGATACCTAAAATTTGGAACATAGCAATTACCACCACTCATATTGTAAATAAGTCAAAACTGCTTATTTCTTATTAAAGGGGGAAATTTAGGGGGTTGAGAGGGGTAGGCTGAAACTTTTTTTTATTTGTAAGAATCGTGTGGGGTACCATTAGAAAGCTTGCAAAAAATTGAGTCGATGGACTGATTTTGACTTCATTTTAGACTGCAATAGTTTCGTCAAAAAATGCATTTAAAGTTGCAAGTTTTCATACAAAAATTTTCACCTCTGTCCTGGCGATTTTCGCGAAAACTATAGCTAACAGGCAGCTGACCAGTCAATACCCAACTTAAAGAAGCATGGAGACGGCGGGAAAATTATCAGCTTAACTTTATCTTTATTAGTTTTTCAACTGCAGCTTGACCTTTGGTTGCTTAGGGCTAGCTAACTGATGCTTACACTGGTCGATTCGTATTAGGCGAGAAACATCCTTAGTTAAAACTTTGGCATTGAAATTTATGACTTATGTCTTTGACACAAAGTTTAATTCAGCTTGCTTATTTTGTGGGATATTTAATTTTATCTCAATAGCCTACTATAAGTATGAGAGAGATCTACAAAATACGACCTTATTACATTGCAAATAAGTTTCAATTTCGAACGGGCTTTCCAACCAATGGACTAGGCATCTCAAAAATTTGAAAAATTCATATAAAGAATCCCGTTCTTGACTGTCGTTGTGTTTTTTTTTTCCACAATAGGACACATAGAGTTAGTAAGGCGTATAGAGATAATAAAGTCATTTAATATTTATGAACAGCTTTGGCCTCATGTATAGATTTTATTGAGAGTATCTGATTCGTCGAAACAATATACACAATATTCCTTTTCATTAAGTACCATTACATTTCTGTATTAATTGTATAATTATAATATCTATTAATTATATTCAGTACTTATGTATATTTTTGAACGGATCGGTGAGCAACAAGATTCAGGGCTATAACCGCGAAAATAGAAGTTCGCAAATTGCGAGCATTTTTCTCTGTCACTCTAATTACGCCTTCATTGGAGTAAAAGAGAAAGATCCCCGCAAATTGCGAATTTTGGTTTTCGCGGTAGCCCCTCAGTCTTGTTACGAGAAAATAATTTTGGAAGACATTAATAGTATATGACAGTTAAATATCACAGTTTTTAGAAACAAAGGTAAAATTGACGAAATATTTAAAGTAAGCCGATCTTGTTTTTTAGCAGTTCTAAATAATATTAAAGTCTATATATATGGCATAGAACTAGAAACAAAATCAAATAAAAAATAATAATGAGTTCTAAATTCAAATTGAAGGAGTATACATTTAAGGTATTATAGGCCAAGCGCGCACCACGATATTAATTTTTGCGACACGCTTTTAGAATCGATTTTAGATTATATATCGCAGAAAATTCACTGCGCGCACTGCGATGAAAAAGTCGACGATTTGTTCATTCTCAACATGGATTTCGTACCAGTCGCTTGTCATGAAACGTGTCTTTAATATGCGATTGCTGTATGACTTTGAGCATTTATAACACAAAGGTGATCCCCGTCTATTTCCATAATTAAATGGTCAACATCTAGCGTCTCATTTTGAGATGCAGGTGCCGAGATGTTGGGGTTTGGAGAGCGAAATGCCGACTGAGGTCCGGCCGGGGTGCGATTTTATTATCATAGCGCGCGCGGGGCCATACAACTCCGCATGCTGCAATTCACTTTGCGACAATCGCGTCGCGAACAATCGCGGAAAAATGTGACAAATCACAATTTTAAAATCGCTGCGATTTTTTTGTCGCATATGCGCGCACTAACATATAAACACATACGTTGCATTTCTGCGACAAAATTATCGCAGTACAAAAAAACGTGGTGCGCGCTTGGCCTTACTCTAAATTATTATAATACATCAAGCATTCGCGAGATGCTCGACTTCGGTATTCAAACACAAAGCAATAGTACAAGAATCTAACTAAATGCAAAGGCCGAAGGAGCGATTCGAAGATCCGAAGCGTCCGACAGACGCGCGCCTCCCGTAACTTTTCCAAGTATTTTTAAGTACAAGTGTCTAAGTCGCAAGATCCAAAGGCTGAAGTCGCATTGGGCCGAAAGCCCGAAGCATCCAGGAGGTCAGTTCTAAACACAGGTAATTAATACAAGTGTCTAAATGCGAAGGCTGGAGGCCGAGCTCCGCGTAGGGCCGAAGGCCTGAAGCCTGCAAGATGTCAGTGGTTAAACACAGAACTGACAGCCTGGACGCTTCGGGCCTTCGGCCCTACGCGGAGCTCGGCCTTCGGCCTTCGCATTTAGATACTTGTACTATTGTTCTGTGTTTAAGTACTGACATCCTGGACGCTTCGGGCCTTCGGGCTACGCGGAGGTCGGCCTTTGGCCTTCACATTTAGACACTTGTACTATTGCTCTGTGCTAAAGCGATGACATTTTGCTAAAGCTCGGCCTTCGGCCTTCGCACTTAGACACTTTGTACTATTGTTCTGTGTGTGTAGTTGAATACGGTATCCTAAAAACAGGCAAACAACCTCTGTAAAATGTAACGATGCGAGCGGTACGGCTACCATCAGTTTGGCATTGACATAAACGCTACCGTGGGCGTGAACGTAATTTACTTTCTATGCATCTCGCTCGTACTGATATATTAGTGCGAAAGAGATATACCTATAGGAAGTAAATTACGTTCACGATATCGTTTATGTCAATGCCAAACTGATGGTAGCCGTACGGAACACTAAATGCCTCGAGCTATCTCGGACTTGGCCAAATTATTTTATAATACAGAAGTCCATGTTTATTCCTGGAACGCTTTTATTAGAATACTCTTTGCAATTTAAGGGGCCCACAGATTACCAGTTCGCCGGACAATATCGGCCTGTCAGTTACACTGAAAGTGACAGTTCCGGCCAACTGACAGGCTGATATCGTCTGGCGAACTAGGTAATCTGTGGGCCCCTTTAGGACGGGGTCCGTTTCAAGAAAGCTAGTCATTGTAGAAGTGTTTTATTAGAATGGAACTTCAGCTCAGGGTTTGCTACCTCTAGCGCAAACTCTCATAATTAAATTAGTATGGAAACGCCGATATTTTGTGGTAACTACGAGTCATCTTAACCTAAGGGGAGGGGACATGTAATCGACATAAAACACGGTAGATCGTAAGTTCAAACCTCGGCGCTCATTACCATTACCTAGTTGCAATGATTCTGGTTAGACACAGAATCAAAGAGGGAATCAAACTTTTTGTCCAGTTTTTTGGACGTTGTCGAGTTAAGGGTTAAACGCACCATCTAGTATGTAAGTGATCTGTATTAAATACCTTCGAAAGGAGTGAAATTACATGAAACTCGCTTATCCAAATACCTAAGCCGGCAGGTACGCCATCTAAAGGATATTATAAAATGGTTTGAGGCTTAGGTATCTGCGGAAACATTAAAATTTTAGAACAAAAGTTTCCAAAACAATTTTAGGCTTTGATTCTCTTTAAAAAAATGGAATATGACTGTGGTAGGCCGGTTATATTTAATGATGGTATATTTAAAAGTTGGTTTGTAGTTAAATTAGGTTTGTAGTGATATGTGTCAGATAAGTGCCAGTCATATATGTGACGTTCCACGGGTAAAGGTACCTTATGGCGGTTGGCGCTTACGCTATTATTAACGCCGCTCTAATATTATCGCGGTGCTATGCGACGTAAGCGCCAGCCGCCATAAGGTACCTTTTTCCGTGGAGCGTAACATATAATGTTTTCTAATGACTCCTCTACACGATGGGCCAACGCCGGCCACTCGAAGGGACGCATTTATGTGTTAGACGGAGCAAGTGATATTGCTATCTCATTCTACCGCATGGCTGCGTCCCTTGGAGTGGCCGGCGTTGGCCCATCGTGTAGAGGAGCCATAATGTGCTGTGAGCTTCGTCTATGTATATTCTGTCGCTGGTCCAAATGCGCCTTGAATCGTGCATTTTCACTTTATCAGTTCCCTTTGTGCGCTCGCTTTGTGTATTTATTCAGCATTTTGCTTCAAGGAATCGTACAGGTATATTTGCTTGTCCTGATTTCGACGCCATTTAAGCGATTGGTAAATAATTGTACAAAGAAATGTTGATATAATGTTTTGACCTGGATTTGTTTGTTGTCAATCATTTTGTTACGCTTTTCTATATAGAGTTTAATATTTTTACTCGCGAGTTTGATTCATAGAAACAGTGTGACTACCACCAGTTTGGCACTGATATAAACACTATCGAGAACGTAACTTATTTTCTATGCTTCTCTTTTGTATGAAAGTAAATTACATAACGTATACGCATATATCAGTATTGACACTATCAGTGACTCATGGTACGAGTACAGTTGAACGCCAGATGGCGATGTCGCGAGCGCGGACTTGAAGCCGAAGTGGTATTTCAGCGGTTCCGTGGGAATCTGCCGAATCCTATACGAGAACAGTAGGTGACGTCGCTGCTGCGTGTCGCCAAAAAAATGTTATTTTCTAAGTTTACAATTATTGTATGTATGACTATTGACTGTACAGAGTATGTACATATTTATGGGCTTTTGTTGGCTGACTAGATTTGATTTGATTAGGCCATTCTGTATGAATGTTTCCTTAAAACATAACACGTTTTCTCTTCAGCGTATTTCACCAGCTCATTGTACAATAATAAATAACCTCAGACATAAAGCCTTTGACAGTCTCGTCGCTAAGGAAGCCTGTTGATGTAATGCAATATTGCACTTACAGCGCCCGATTTACACTCATCATCATCATCATCTCAGCCTATATACGTCCCACTGCTGGGCACAGGCCTCCTCTCGAGCGCGAGAGGGCTTGGGCTATAGTCCCCACGCTAGCCCAATGCGGATTGGGGACTTCACATACACCTTTGAATCTCTTCGCAGATGTATGCAGGTTTTCTCACGATGTTATCCTTCACCGAAAAGCGACTGGTAAATATCAAATGATATTTCGTACATAAGTTCCGAAAAACTCATTGGTACGAGCCGGGGTTTGAACCCGCGACCTCCGGATTGCAAGTCGCACGCTCTTACCGATAGGCCACCAGGGCTCTCGGTTCACACTGCGAGTGGATATTGAAGGGGATGCAATAAACAGGACCTTTAGATGCACTTTAATGACGCTACGAGTGCATCATACACATCGGAGACATTTACGTGGAATAATACTTGCTGGCTCCAGATATAATTCTATTTTCATTCAAATTGAATCTAATTACAAGACTATATTTGATACAATTTTCACCCGACTTACATAACTATAATTTTTAAGAAAAAAAAACCGACTTCTATGGGGCCCGGTGAAAGATTATGGTAGATGGTGCACTATGTAGAAAAGGAGGTAAAAACAGTAATACTTTCTAGTAGCATTTCGTGTCCGTAAGGGTCGTAGTTCTAGCCTAACCTAACCCACTTCTCTGATAGCAGTTCGGTTCTGTGAGGATCGCAGTTCGAGCCTAATCAAACCCATTTTTCTAGTAGCATTTCGTTTCTGTAAGGCTCGCAGTTCTAACCAAACCTAACCCACTTTTGTTCGGTTCTGTGAGGATCGCAGTTCAAACCTAACCTAACCCACTTAACGGCGCATGCGGTGCGGTGTACGGGGGTTTGAGCGGGAGGGGTTTGGCATCATCATACTTTATACCTACATTTTATGGTAGGTAATCATAGCGGTTTATTTAGTTTAGGTATCATAGGGGTTTTCCGGGTCAAGGTCCGGGTCTCTGAGTCAGAGTCCGGGTCCGAGTCCCGGTCCAAGTCCGGGTCCGGGTCCGAGTCCGGGTCCGAGTCCGGGTCCGAGTCCGGGTCCGAGACCGAGTCCGAGGCCGGGTCCGAACCGGATCCGGGTATGAGTCCGGGTCCCAGTCCAAGTCAAAATCGAAATTCGAAATCACCAAACATGTACTATGCGTCGTTGAAGAGTTCTGTTCTGATCATCATCAGCAGTTCCACTTCATCAAATGCGACAGTTTTTAATGTAAATGCTTGATTTTATGATGAAAATACAAAAAATTCTATACGTATGCCTTTAAGATTTGAGGAGTTCCCTCGATTCCTTATGGATCCCATCATCAGAACTCGAGCTTGACAGAAATGTGGCTTAAAAACTAAACTTGCTTAACAAACATAACGAAGAGGACAAATCGCCAAACGTGAACTATGCGTCGTTGAAGAGTTCCGTTCTGATCATCATCAGCAGTTCCACTTCATCAAATGTCACGTTTTTGAATGTATATGCTTGATTTGTTGATAAAAACACAAAAATCACCATATGTATGCCTTTAAGATTTGAGGAGTTCCGTCGATTCCTCATGGATCCCATCATCAGAACTGGATTTTGACAAAAACGGGACCAATCTGTATGCATATACATACAATCAAAAAATAATTTTCAAAATCGGTCCAGTAATGACGGAGATATGGAGTAACAAACATAAAAAAAAAATAAAAAAAAAAAAACATACAACCGAATTGATAACCTCCTCCTTTGGGATTTGGAAGTAGGTTAAAAAGGAGAGTAATGTTAGAATTCATATCATGACCGAAGTGTAGAATTAAGTAGTAGTAGTAAAACACTTTATTGTACAAAAAACAAAACAAAACAGGAAAAATAACATTCGTCATTAGTACAAAGGCGAACTTATCCCTTTAAGGGATCTCTTCCAACATTAAGAGTTTTAATTAAGAATTGAATTGAAATTAAGAATTGAGACTTCTTTTCAGAATTAAGTAATGAAAAAATATATTTGCAATCAATAAACCCACAAATTAAAAAACTGGCAAAGAAAACAAAAAAATAATTATGTGCATCACGAAATGAATACATTGAAGCTAGCGCCGGTTTTCCTATTCGTATGATCCATTCGGTAATGTCACTACAGATGCCAAACAAAAGTACCTACCGACCTACATATGAAAACATTACCTACATAAATAAATTTCCAAGAAAATATAATTAATATAAATTCACATTTAATGAAAATGAATACTAGTTATGTCATATCATATGCTTTCGTATTTATATTTTACGCTATCATGAATATATATGTCGGCGGCCGATCGTAAGATCAAGCATATCGTGAAATTCCTAGGCATATCGTGAAACGTGAAAATCTTTGACTCGCCCCCTGAGTCGACGGAGCCCCGGGGCTCCTATTTCTGGGCAGTTTGCCCTTCGGGCATCTGAAGCAACCTAACGAACCTATCTTACCTATATATTGACTTGCCATTCCTTGTAAAGACCCACCATGACATAGTATTGTTTGCAGACGACACCTCACTTATTTTCAAAGTCAAACGACAGCAACAAGCGTACAATGATGTAAACGATGCTATTTCAAAGGTAGTAAATTGGTTCAATGTTAATAATTTATTGTTAAATGAGAAAAAGACTAAATGTATTCAGTTTGTCACTAGTAGTAACGTAAGGCATGTGCAAACAAGTGTCATTGTGAAGGATGAGGAATTGGAATTAGTTGATAGTACAGTTTTTCTTGGTATAACTTTAGATTCTAAACTTCAGTGGGGTCCCCATATTGCTACTCTTTCGAGTAGACTGAGTTCTGCAGCTTTTGCAGTGAGCAAAATCCGTCAGTTAACTGATGTGAAAACAGCTCGATTAGTATATTTTAGTTACTTCCATAGCATTATGGCATATGGTATTTTACTGTGGGGCGGTGCTTCAGAGATAAATACCATTTTTGTTCTGCAGAAGCGGGCTATTCGAGCAATATATAAATTGAACCATAGAGACTCACTTAGAGATAAATTCAAGGAAATTGACATAATGACAGTGCACTGTCAATATATTTATGAGAATATTCTGTATGTACATAAAAATATTGTTAATTTTAGGAAAAATTGTGACATTCATAATATTAATACTAGAAATAAACATAAGCTCGCAGTGCCCTTCACACGGCTCCATAAAATTAAAAAATCATTCATGGGTAATTGTGTAAGATTTTATAATAAACTTCCAAACCATATTACTGAATTATCAATTAATAAATTTAAAAATTATGTAAAGCGTAAACTTATTTCTAAAGCTTATTATACCACACAAGACTACATGAGTGATAAAACAACGTGGGATTAATGGTGACTCGAAATAGATAATTCAATGTATGTACTTCTTTGTTAAGTTTTATTGACATTTAGATTTTATTCTAGAAACATTCTAGACTAGTATTTTTTACACAATTTTTTTTTTATGTTTGACGATCTTTTTGTGAAATTCTTAGTATTAAATTTGATCTGTATAATAATCCAATATTACTATGGAATAATATTAACTTCAATAAATTGCTCTGATAATTAGCTTAAGATAATATATTATTATGTAAAACGTTCATAAGTGCTTGTTACTAGGCCTACATGAATAAAGTATTTTTGACTTTGACTTTGACTTTATTGGTTTAATGTGACTATCCTCAAAACAATACACAGGAACATTACGATCTGCCTGATCTTACGATCGGCCGCCGACATATAGATACCTATGTGTACGAGTATTCTATATTTTAATACGAATAATGCAACACGAATACAGTGTGAAAGTCAATAGGGAAATTGTACTTTATTTCAAAGTGACACCAGTGATTTTCCAATGAGCATGTAATCGTGTCACACAGTCAGATTAAAACTAGCTATGATATTAGCACAGTGCGTGCTTCAGTGGGCAGATGGGTGACCGCACGTTCTACATATCCACTCGGTTCACTGTGTAATGGCTCCTCTACACGATGGGCCAACGCCGGCCACTCCAAGGGACGCATTTATGCGTTAGAGGGAGCAAGTGATATTGCTATCTCATTCTACCGCATGGCTGCGTCCCTTGGAGTGGCCGGCGTTGGCCCATCGTGTAGAGGAGCCATAACGTGTTTTCTCGGTAGAGGTGAGATGTACAGTCACCTGCAATAATATGTTACTCTTTGAATGCCGCAAAAATACGTGACAGGCTCTTATAGCTCTAGAAATAAGATCGTGTCAGATATTTCTGCGGCCTTCGTTGGGTAACATATTACTGCTGGTGAGTGTACTAGGCAAAATGAATAACTGTATCTTGCGAGTACGCGTCCATGAAAATACTAGATCCGAAGACCTGTTCCAAGTACTTACGAGGACAGTCAGCACCAATACTTGCTAGGAGGCCAGGTGTTCAAAATGATCTTGACGCGACTCTATTGTTAAGAGAATAAGAGGGCGTCAAGGTAATTTTGAAGACATCGGTTTTCTTATGGAATAATTTGATCATAAATAACAGTTATTTTGCAAAGGTTTTTAACGCATGATAATGATAATATTTTACGGTACGCTAAACGCATGATAATATATTAGATGAATATTATCTACATACGCAGTGTGGCTAAAGCTAACGCCAAATTTCGAAATACAGTCATTTAAAAAATATACATATACGATAAGAGATAGACCTTGAGAGAACGGATGAAGATCGGAACGTGAAAAGAGCATACCTGGGCCGTCCAGCAGGAAGACGTCCTATCGGACGCCCCAGATATCGCTGGTGCGACATGGTGGAGGCGGACCTGCGCGAACTTCGAGTCAACAATTGGCGAGAGGTCGCACAGGACCGAGAAAAGTGGCGCTGTCTTGTGTCGGAGGCCAAGTCTCATTTTGGGTCGCTGAGCCAACGGAGTAAGTAAGTAGTAAAAGATAAACATAAGTCTATTATTCAACTGGTCATTACGACCATCAATACCATCATATTGTCCATATTTTACAATAATAAAGTTGCCACAAGCAATCACAAGCATAACCCACATTCTGCCATTCCAAAATTAAAAAAACCGGACAAGTGCGAGTCGGACTCGCGCACGAAGGGTTCCGTACCATAAAACAAAAAAAATGCAAAAAGTAAACGGTCACCCATCCAAGTACTGACCACGCACGACGTTGCTTAACTTTGGTCAAAAATCACGTTTGCTGTAGAGCTCCACTTAAATCTTTATTTTATTTTGTTTTTACTACCTATTTGTTGTTATAGCGGCAACAGAAATACATCATCTGTGAAAATTTCAACTGTTCGGTTCGTGAGATACAGCCTGGTGACAGACAGACGGACAGACGGACGGACAGCGAAGTCTTAGTAATAGGGTCCCGTTTTACCCTTTGGGTACGGAACCCTAAAAAGCATTGGTCGCTCAACATACACATTACACAAAGACTTACGTCCTTTATCTTCGGACACGTCTGGCATCTAGTCATGCGATATGCGACCTCATCAGCAGTCCATATGAGTAATTAGCAGAAAATGCTAATGGAAGGCATGATGGCAGCAACCGGCTTTGCACATCTGCATAACAACCGTAATGGCGGAGATTACGCTATGCCAGTGGGCTGGGTAATCTGTTTACTTTTGTGCATTAAATTACTGTATAATTTAATATTCAGGCAGGAAATAAAACTTTATATGATATTTTTATGAATTAATGATGAAGTACAAGTCACGAATCTCCACTTTTTAATTATTTTGAAGATGACGTCATAAAAAATATGAAAAATCATACAATATACTCACACGTAGATAAGTAATAAGAAATGGCTGCTATTTAACTGATCACCAGATTTAATAAAATTTAATACCAAAAAAATCTACTTTACCACCCTAAAATAATGAATGATCACCAAAATTATAACACCATTTTAATGTGAAATGATTACCAATTTTAATACATTTTACTATCCTATTAAAGGAAATGACACCAAATTAATCATTATTAACCCACAAATTGTAAATAATTACCAAATTTCAAACCCCAATTTAATGTCAATTGATAACCAAATTTTTACATCGTGCTATCCTATTAAATAAAATGACACCAAAATAGTCATTGTAAACCCAAAAATAGTAAATGACCACCAAAATTAGAACTCCATTTTAATGTAAAATTATAACCAAAATTTTAAATCTTGCTATCCTATTAAAGCAAAGCAAAATTTTCTAGTAGCATTTCGTTTCTGTATGGGTTGCAGTTTAAACCTAACTTAACCCACTTTTCTAGTAACATTTCGTTTCTGTAAGGTTCGCAGTTCAAACCTAACCTAACCCACTTTTCTAGTAACATTTCGTTTCTGTAAGGTTCGCAGTTCAAACCTAACCTAACCCACTTTTCTAGTAGCATTTCTTATCTGGAAGGGTCGCAGTTCAAACCTAACCTAACCCACTTTTCTAGTAGAATTTCGTTTCTGTGTGGGTCGGAGTTCAAACCTAACCTAACCCACTTTTCTAGTAGCATTTCGTTTCTGTAAGGGTCACAGTTCAAACCTAACCTAACCCACTTTTCTAGTAGCATTTCGTTTCTGTAAGGGTCGCAGTTCAAACCTTTTTTTTTTTTGTAGGGGGGAAAATGCATTCCGCATACCACCCGGGTGCGGGGGGTGACCCGAGTGGTTATGTGGGACTCCCGTCTAGGCTAATGAGGCCCACGGTATACCCACTAAAAACCCCCCATATACCGCCTCGCCGCCCTATTGGTGGGGTTACGGGGACGCTTGCGTACTCATCCGCGACCCCACCGGCGGCAGCCGCCCACGAGCGGCTCCTTCGCAAATGCCCGAAGGCCCTTCACGCTAGGCGCGCCAGATGGTTCGACGCGCCTTCCTCCTCCGCCTCCGTTCTGCACTGTAGCGGACCCCCCCGAGCCCGCCACAAGGAAGCTACGGGCGCCAGAAAGTTCTCCGGTGCCCGGCGACAGATCAGGTCTATGGGTCTGTCGCAAAACCACAATTCGGCTGCAGAGGACAGGGAGAACGGCACATCGTAACACCGACACTCCTCTTCCTCTGCAGCCCCACCAACGCCGCTACAGCGGAACGGCACCGCCAAGTTCGCAGGGGATAGGGCGAGTGGCGATCGTAATACCATCACGCCTCTTCCCCTGCGATCCCACCTCGGCCGCCGAGGATAGGGAGAACGGCTCACCGCAAGACCGACACTCCTCTTCCTCGACGGTCCACCTCCAACGCGTCACAAGCGGGCTTAACAAGCCCACTTGGAGCGTCCTCCTCGGGCCAGCCCGACCGTCAAACAGGCCGGCCCTGGTTGCCGCTTCGCTTCACCGTGGGTGACCAAGCCACGATTACTAAGCCCCTCCACCACGACAAGGTGAGCAACCCGCGGGGGGTCGCAGTTCAAACCTAACCTAACCCACTTTTCTAGTAGCATTTCTTTTCTGTAAGGGTCGCAGTTCAAACCTAACCTAACCCACTTTTCTAGTAGCAATTCGTTTCTGTAAGGGTCGCAGTGTTAACCTAGCCCACTTAACTGATAGCAGTACAAACCTAACCTAACATACTTTTCTAGTAGCATTTCAGTATGCCTACCTAAGTTATGCGGTGCGGGGTACGGGGGTTGAGCGGGAGGGGCTAGTAATTTTGGCATCATTTTACTTTATTTGGTAATATGTATAAATTTTTTGGTATCATAGTGGTTTATTTAGGTGAAAATATCGCATTTATTTGGTCTTCAAGATTTGGTGATCATTAATGATTTTTGGTAATCATTCAATATACAGTGAAACCTGGTTAAGTGGGACCTGGATAAGTGAGAAACCTCTATAGCTGGGACTCATGGTGCGGTCCCGACACTTTAGCACTGAATTACCTCTGTTACTGAGAAAAAACGAACCTCTATAACTGGGATTCGTTATTGTGATTTTATAGTCACATTTACCTCTATAACTGAGACAGAGAGTGTATTTTACCTCTTTTACTGAGACTATATTTCTAAGATTACATTTGCCTAATTGTTTTTTGGAATTTTATAGGGAATTGACTTCTGTATCTGAGATAACGTCAATCTATGACCTCTCTAACTTGGACTTCATTGAACAATTTCCGTATTCTTACTAACTCTTAGTCAATCCACAAATTCCGCATTTGCCTAATTGTGTCTAAACAACTTCAAGTTTGATTTAGTTAATTTATGTAAGTAGTTAAAACTATCGAAACGAAAGCTGAAATTTTGATAAGTAACACGAAAAAATAAATTTTCATTTATTAAATTTCTAATACGCATTGAAGTCCATATCAAATTTAATTTAATTTTGAAATATCTATTCTTTGGAGAATCATTCAAAATTAATTCAAGGAAATATTTAACAGACTAAAAAAATATTTAGGGACAAGGATTATTTTACCTTATTTATTTTTATAGATAATTACTAAATACCATATTAGCCACCTCTATAACTGAAATATACTCTATTCTCACCTCTATTAATCGAACCCTCTGTAAATGAGACAGAAATTTATTTGTACCTGGCTAACTGGGAGCCTGGGTAAGTGGAAAACCTCTTCAAGTGAGACAAATTTGCTCGCCCCTTGAGATCTCACTTATCCAGGTTTCACTGTATTTGGTATTCGAATACAATTTGAAGTGCAGTCGTAATTAAAATGGTGGTACATTTGTAATTTTAGGTCTTATTTTTTTGGTGTTCAGTAATTTTTTTTGGTAAGCATGATTTTTTTATTTAGGGTACCAAAGTATTTTTTGGTGGT
Organism: Cydia fagiglandana; assembly: GCF_963556715.1. Classification (NCBI taxonomy): domain Eukaryota; kingdom Metazoa; phylum Arthropoda; class Insecta; order Lepidoptera; family Tortricidae; genus Cydia; species Cydia fagiglandana. The sequence continues at coordinate 5,255,976 of NC_085936.1, read as the reverse complement.
CATTATATTTGTAGCCATAAGAAATTCAGATTGGTACGAACCGGAGTTCAAAGTCCGAACCCAAGGACTACGGTTTAGAAGCACGGCCAGAGGGCCTACCGCGAACCACGTTCGACGTGTTGCCTCTCTGTCGCACTTGTAAATTCGTACGTAAGAGTGACAGGGAGGCAACACGTCGAACGTGGTTCGCGGTAAGCCCTCAGGAAGCCAGCAGGAGCTTGACCAACCACCAGAGGTCACAAAAACCGAAACCGATACACAAAATACAGGGTGGCCCATTATGATCGGTCAGTATGGGAAAATCTGAAACTATAAAACATACGACGACGATCTCTTCTTCGGAACCATATCATCGATTTTAGTAACAAAAAAAACTGCATTTTATTTTTATGATTTAATAGAAGGAATCGCCTCAAGTTCAGCAATTACCGTAGCTCATGGACACCCGCAACACCCTCTGGCGTTGTAAGTGCGTTGTTGCCGGCCTTAAATAATATTTATTGAATCACCAACAAAACCTTAAAAATGTTATTTTAACCATAAATTTATCAGCTGTTCATGAACTTGTGTACAGGAAGGTTTGTCATCTGACACAGTTTCGTAGTCTATTCAATGCCACGGTTACACCCATCCTAATCGCTGTGTACCTACAACTCAGGGCTGCCAGATCGTAGAATTGGCTACGAAATTCGTATAATCGAATTTTTTTCGTATCCATTACGTATAATTGGTCAGTCGGTATAATTGGATACGAAAAAAACACCGATGTCAAACTACTGATATGCTTTAAAAAACAGTGTGCCAATACTGTTTATAAGATTTAATGGAACAGCAACTGTCAACGTGGGCTATAACCGCGAAATTTTAAGTTCGCAAATTGCGGGCATCGTCACTCTTATGACGCCTTTTTTGGAGTAAAAGAGAAAGATCCCCGCAATTTGGGGCTTACCGCGAAAACCGAAATTAGCCAGCTTTTAAAAATCGATTAAAAATTAATTGTTTTTTTTTTGTACTCGTATAATGCAATCGAATTTCGTATGATTGCGGGCACTGGATCGTATAATCAAGATTTATGTACTGGCAGCCCTGGTACAACTTCTAGTGGCCTTGTGTAATCGGTGATTAGTGATTACTCATTACACTGATGATTAACTATTTGTACTGTGTTAATTTTTTTCGTATAAATGCCTCACCCAAATACCTAGGTGGGTATATTAGTATATAGTATGTATATAGGGGGCTATATTGAATGATTTATACATTTTTACAATTGTGTCAATTCCCCAAATTCGAATGAGACAAAAACGTTCGGGAATACTTTCTGAAGACATTACAAAAGTTAATGATTTAGATTTTTTTTTTAAGAATTTCATCATACGAATTTTAAGAAATAGAAGATTTTAACATACAAGGATAAAGTACAAAAATTAGGCTTTAAAGTCCTTTTGTGATATCCACAAAAAGTCGCATAATAACTCTTCCTAAAAAGCTTTTTGACCGGAATATGAGAAAATAACTGTCAACTACAACTAAAGAGCAAAAAGATATTGATCCGACACAAGACCAGACGACTCAACGGAGCCACGCCGTTTTGTCGCCTAAATAGTGTTAAGTTGTTTTAGTTTATAAAAATATAAAATGTTAAATAAATAAATAAGATAAAACTATTCACACTTTCAAATCTAGCTTTAAAGGACCAGACAAAATGGCACATAGCAACACCCATTCTAAACATGGAATCACCTTGGCATTATCTCCGTTGCTTTTTGCCCCATCCTTGCGTCCGCTAAAAAGGTGCGGTTCAAATCGTGACTGTGTATATTTATTTAAGGAAAGGTTAAACGTAACGTAATGTAATCATAACATGTGCACGAATCGGGTAAAGGAAGAATGCTTGACCCAATTTTCGTTGGGCAAGTACGTTAACTATTTGTCGTTGGAGAATTTCATTTGGTGAAAAGAATAGGTCTCAATGGTCTCATAAAACCACCCAATTTGGTCGAAAGGTTCAGTTCCTGACCAAGTAATCAATATCAATGTGGTTTCCGGTTTTGACTGAGGTTGTTCTTCCATTTATGAAAATTATTTTACCTTATAACTGCGTCTTTCAAATAACATTTACATCTGAACGAAGATACTCGAGTTAGATTTGTAACATAGTTGGGAGATTTAGGACTATAGTTGAGTGAGTGATTTTACGGATAATATTTATGCGTTATTTAAAAAGTCTCTCAAATATAATAAATCTAGAAAAAGACTAGCTAGCTATGGTTGGCATGTTCTTTGGTAGTTGATACCAGATATCGACGAAATCGATTAGTTTGTAGCCGATAATATTTATAGGTATAACTTTTTACTTATTAATGCCTTTTGATTACCAAGTCAAACCACAGTCCACTTTATCGGTTGTCAATAAATTATATAAAATATTCGAGTCGTACTTCAAAACGTCCCAAACAACCCATTTCATTTGATTTCCTACATTACTCATCATAAATGCTACTCAAGTATAACTTCAATGGGACATATTAAATACATATCACGTCAGTAGTCCCCGGAGATATGTAGAATAACCTCTAGCCGCCCATACGCCAAACCCAGCCAAGCAAAATGATATATTAATATTGTCAACACAAAGTTCAAATTTGAATGGAACAGGAGACCTTTTTATAGGTCTCTGGGCGGCTAGAGGATAAATGAGAATCGTCGTGCTTCAATCAAGTTATTTAGGTTAGAGGTTCATTTAATTTAAATTATAGAAACCCGTAATATAACATACCGTATAATAATGATGTGTATTTATACCGTGTCAGTATATCGCGATATGTGTATGGTTTACACTACGTTACTAAAAATTGTATCACAAAAATATTAGAGCAAGGGGAAATTATACATACAAAACTCATACATATCTCGCTCTAATTACTTGTATAATAATTATCAGCAACGAAAACGTGTACCTACCAGATATAGATACAGATATAGTGTATAATTATTATCCATCGTTTTTTCACGGAAACGTACGAACGCGTCGTGCTATATGTATTCAGTCAGTCTCGGTACAAAAAGTACTGAGTCTGACTGAAGTAGCATGACAAGTACGAACGTTTCCGATAAAATGCGATGGAAAACAATCATGCATGACATCTGTAGATATCTACAGCTTGACAAAAAAAGAGTAGAAATTAAAAAGTGGCAACACTGTAGTGTCGTCCTGTTTTCCTATACAAATTGGTTTAAAAGGTTATTTATTTATTTATAAAAACAGGGACGACACTACAGTGTTGCCATTTTTTTATTTCTACTCTTTTTTTTTCCAAGTTGTATATGTAACGTAAATATCGTTTCAAAATGAGAGCGTAACTTCAATTGTATGGGAGCGGTTTATTGGTCCGGTCCTGAGGTCCGGTTTTGATAACCCCGAGTAAAATTGTAAATGAAATCTCAACTTAATCCTAAGGGTCCTTAAGGACAAGTGGGGTCGGCTCTAGACACCTCGCTCCATCGAGCCTTAAGTAGCTTTCTCAAAACACTTGAGATAACTGAAGCGGGGCCGATACATAAGTTTGGGGTAGATTGATTAAGATTTTCCTACCTTTTACCAGGACTGGGTTCCGATTTCCCGATTGCCTTGTTTTAGAAGCAATGCTAATTATACTACTGAATTATCTTAAGAACCTACCACTCCGGAACTGGATACAATGTTTAGCATGTATTTTTATGACATTAAAGTTCAATCTGGTCCACTTGGCATGTACAATTGTACATGTTTGAATACGTACACACGCCGCGTTATAACATCGGTGGGAACGGGAACATAACTACGTATTAATAAGTAATAAAATACTAAACTAATTAGATATCGTATTTACCGACATCAACATCACCAACCATGATTTTATTACAACACTGACAGTTATTTTTCTTCCGTCTTATACCACTTCTTATACAGATATGATTATACTCTTTGCTTCCGTCTTTTCTTAATGACAGTAATAATCGGCTATAAATTTTAACGTAAAGGTTGTTTAGATTTGCTTATGCTATTATTGCCTTTTAATAATATCAGAGATATATATAACTCCGTATAAGATAAATAAAGTCTAAGAAAAAAACGTGCCTCGGACGGCCAAGGAAAAGTCATTCTCGAATAGATGGCGCCATTACCTTTGGCCTATTCTCGGCTAGATGGCGTTAACGACACCGTTTGGTATTTAACAATTTTAACACATAATATCAGTGAAAGAACATGGGTTCTATACTATCTATTCTTTTTGATAATATAAAGATCTTCAAACTTAACTTCTTTTCATGTATTAAATATGTTAAGTTTTAAATAGTAAGTAATTTGTGTTGCATTGCAAGGGATCCAAATGATATATTTCCGTCAAGGGCGTACATTGAATCCTGAGCGTAATGAGAGATTCAAGTGTTAACGCCCAAGACGAAATAATTTTGATACCGTGTGACACATACTGCTTTTCACATCTTCTATGAGGGAATTATGATGCTTAAACAGATTAATTAAATTAAAAAAAATAATGAGCAAAAAAATTAAAAAAATAGTGTGCTAGAACATAAAAGTGTTACTTTGATCCCTCCTAGCAGGGAAGAAAAAGCCCCTTTTCTAATTGGTGATGTGAAAAATAATTTGGCAAAAAGCAATGGTTTGCAAAATACTGGAAGTTATAATAACGTGACAAAGGCATTGTCATATGCCACAATTTTGTTGTGCTTCTAATATAATACTAATATTTTGCATGACAGCCCACACGACAGTACTAATAAGGTGAAAAATAGATATTAAACACCAAGTAACTTTGAGAAGTAAATTCAAATCATATTTTGATAACATTGCGCCATTGGCAGCGACACCAATTAGAATATACCTATAGGTACCTATTATTATAAAACCTGTATGAAATCATATGAATCTAAACCTTACAATCCCTATGACGTCTCTATGCATATTATTGTAGAAATAGAATATCAATTAGTGTCGATATCAGACTTAAGTACTATATGTATAGAATATTCATATCCAATTACCTGGCAAGTTGAAGCACTATTAGACAGGGAATATAATAACCAATTAGAAACTAACGAGGCAGACAATAATAAATATGTGTATATTGTGTATATATATATATATATATATTTTATGTGACAGCAAACGAGGAGACTGTCACCGTCGCCCATGGACATAAGCAACATCGGAAGAGCCACGTATGCGTTGCCGGCCCATGAGAACCCAGAACACCCGGTTCTTGCGGAACCCCTTGTCGCAGCGGAAAGGAAATACCTCAGGAGGTAATTTCCGAATTCTGTACGTTCTGAGAAGAAATAATCTTTACGCAAATTGACCTAGCTACAAAATAAACAAAGCTCATAGCTCAGGAACAAATTTAATATTTGTGATTCGAACCTAGGACCTCCTGCTTCGTAAGCAAAGCAGAGTCACTACAGATTAGACTATAGGAGACCGAATGTAGGTAGACTATAATTAAAAATATTGAAACTAATTAGCTTTAGATCTCCACTTGTTACATGTAATTGAATTTCAAACCTTTACAAACGCAGACTCTCTTATCTTATCTTTTCGGGGGCCCTTGCCATTTCGACCCATAGGGATCTTTTGTACAATTATGGTAACATTCCATTTCTAACCGCAGCTGCACTACCGGTACTGATGAACGCGTCGCTGTCATTGTCAATTTCCATAGTAAAATGAACAGTAGTGCAGCGGTCGTTGGAAATGGGCTGTCAGTACCTTTACCCCCCTAGGAAAGATCCGTCAACTACTCAAGAGCTTCTCCCACTATCTCCATGTGCCGGATGATGGAACTCATGCCTCATGGGTAGCGTTTTAAAGTCCTTTGGTTCCAGATATCCTGCTCCAGTCCTTCATTATTTGTCTGGCGAGGGCGAGGACGTAGACGCTCAGAATTCGGTATTCAACAAAATTTACGTAATTTGCTCGAGCTGAGTGTTTGAATTCGGTTGGTAAAGCATTTTTTTTAATTAAAAGCGGTTTGGGCCAACTTTTACGCGGACCTTTCCGCTTCATCGATGTCAATTATTTTCAGGGGCGTTGTTGCCATACTTGCCGAACAATCGTTTTTGAGTCGGCCCACGCTAAGCTTATAAACTAAAAGGGCCCACTGGTTAACAGTCCGCCGGACGGTATCGGCCTGTCAGTATATAGTTCGGAACTGTCAACATTTTATAATGATACCGTCCGGCGGACTGTTAATCAGTGGACCCCTTAAGTGACGTCAAGTATGGGGTTTATAGATAGGTATAGGTAGGTGTAGGTTTGTAGGTAGGTATAGGTATCCGCCACGGCTTCACACTGGTAAACTACACCTTAACCAATTATGCACCTAAACCTTTCTCGAGAATCACTCTATTGATAGGTGAAGACCGCATGAAAATCCGTTCAGTAGTTTTCGAGTTTATCGCGTACATACACACAAAGAGACAGACGCGGCGGGGCGACAGACTTTGTTTTATAAGGTGTTGTAGTGACACTTATACTGGATCACCCAAGTTTTTTTAGCGTTGGGAATACGATTCCAGCCTGCCCACTTAGTTAAAACAAAGAACGAGTAAAAAATTCTCTGTGCAGGCTATATACGCATGAAAAGAGTTATAATCAAATTTTGAATGAACAAAGTAAAAGAGGAAGTTTCATAATTATAAAATTTTCTAGTCAAATTCTTTTTCACTGAAAAAGGACGTCCATTTAAGAATAAGGCAAATTTAAACACATAAAGCAGCCCTTTCTCATGATACATACAATAATATCATCATCATCATCATCATATCAGTCAGAGGACGTCCACTGCTGGACATAGGCCTCCCCCAGAGAGTGACACAATGACCGGTCTTGCGCCACCCACATCCAGCGGCCTTCCGCGACCTTTACCAGGTCGTCAGTCCACCTTGTGGGGGGTATACCCACGCTGCGTCTTCCGGTACGTGGTCGCCACTCGAGAACCTTTCTGCCCAACGGCCATCGGTTCTACAATAGTATAGTGTGTGTCAATTGGCATCTCACGTGCAACAATCCTTTATGTATTTCATATATTATAGGTACTACTAATGACACAGCTCTGACAGCATTCAGCGCACAGTCGTCGCCATTAGATATATTATATCGGTGCGGCCAAATATCAGAACATGTACTAGATAATAGAGGCAATGTTCAGATATTTGTGAACATCTTAGCCGCTCCGGTATTCTCATTTCTGGGTGTCCTAGGGACACTACACTGATGAGAACTGTTCATCAATTAGTGCGCGCAATCAGAGTCGTGTTATAATTATGGAATTACATATTGGCTTTATAAAATGTAAACTATTACTTATCCGTATTCTTCATTGTATCAAGAGGCAGAATTGATCCGTGTAGGTACTTTACTAAAAATATCTCTATGTTGTAGAAGGAAAACTTGAAATCCGAAATCTCAAAACCCGTAGACGGATTTGTGTGGACACACACACCGACAACAAGCATGAATAGAGATATCTCTCGGGTGAAACATCACCACACGTGTCGGAGATACAAACTTGATAAATGGGACGTCGCCGTCGGCGAGACAATTCATCCTGTCCGGACAGACGGGAATCGTCGGGACACGTCCGGACAGGGATCACTGTCGCTATGACGTGTCATGAGGGACAGGACAGTGCCAACGCCAACACACCATAAGCTCAATCCTTATGTAGTCATATTTTATGAGGTAGATTTATAGGTCAATACTTTTACTACGGAACCAACGCCGTAATAAATAAATAAATATTGTACCTACATCAAAATAATAATTAATATTTTGAAACACCTAAAATTTATTAATTTCCGCTACCTAAAGGTTTTCTGAAAGATATTGGTTTTTAGCCATAAGACCGCATGTTATTATTTTGTGTGTATTATTTTCTGTACTTATTGTATATATTGGAGCGGCCAAAGTACTTACAAATATCTAAACACGCCTCTATTGTCGAGGTCGAGACGCAGACGTTAGAGTGCGTGTTCAGAATTGAGATAAATTTTGAGGTCCTCGGCCGTTTAGATATATCTGACGGCGACTGCACAACCTACATTCATATATTAATGCCTTTCATTATGTAGCGTAGTAACTTAGTCAAATAAACTTACATATTACTTAATTTTTTATTTTGTTTAGAGGGTCTTTGCTTTATAAAGCTGGCCCGACTAGACAGATGCCACAAGTTAACGGCAAATGTGACGTTTCCGAGTCGGACGCATAGTACGTGTCCATAGATCACCGAGAGATGAACGGTCCGGAGTCCGGCCGGACACGTGCCGGATGCTGCTCACTATTAATCCTGTGTCTGCAGTTACTACTGTTACCCCTACATACTACCTACTTCATAAAATATAGTAAAGTCATGTTAACTGTATAATACTTTGAAGTAGAGTCCGACCAAGCTAACTCTGCAACGACTTTGGCAGAACAGTCTGGAAGTGCCGATGTAAACGACATATTTTCATACGAATTTGACGTTTATGCTGGCACTTTCATAGTTTATCACTAAATTCTGTGCAAAGTTAACTTAGATAGATAGATAGATAGATGTCAATCACAATGAAAAAATCAACGATGATCAACTCTGGCCAACGTGAGTCTTGAATCCACATCCTTGGATTGCCGGATTGGATTGGTATATCCCACAATAAAAACGGAAAAATATATTAACATTTTAAAGTTAACTTGTTTTGACTCTACCTGTTATTAAACATTGAGCGCAATAATAACATAATAACCAATAAAAGTCATCTCGATCAAGGTAGAAGACGCTATAATTTATATTAGAACCAATTTCACTGTTCGACTAAATGTTTTGTGATTTAGATAGGCTGGAGAGATATCATGTATAACGGCGTCTTCACTAAACTCGGAGTGAAGCCTCAGGCAAACCTAACGTACGTTGATCTTTGCTGATGAACTTTTTCGGGCACAGTTCATTATCCTGCCGCTTATTCATCAGTCGATCAAGCGGCAATAGACTTTGTTCCATCGCCTTAAGAACTTTGAAATCTCGACGCTGTAACGGTGCGCTTGCTTAATTATTATCTCCTAAAAAGGCTGAACAGGTTGTCAAACTTGTGTGTTTAGTCCTTTTGTCTCGGGACCAACTGAATCATCAAAGATTCGACCTACTTACGCCCACATGCGTAAGCTGTGTTATTATGTAAATATATTTGTGATATGTCTTTATTTTTTTAGCATAAGTGTTTGAGAGTAGTAAAGATTATAGTGCCTTTTAGAATACACTCTATGTGAAGTTACTTCCCCGTGAGCATGGGTCAGTGGCCTTTTCCGGTGTTATGAAGTGTAAAAAGGGTAGACAATATCCTTCGCAGGTTCACAAAGGAACTATTACTTGAACTGGGATAAAAATAAACGAGGTACATTTACTTATTCTCACTGGATCTAGACGGGAAAATGTTATTTGATCTGCTGAAGCGTGAGGTCTTTGATCTGAGTATTTCTACTGGTAGAAAATGCTAAGACCTAACTGAAGCGTAGACATTTCAATTATTTCACGAAGATTGCTTAGGGCGCCTGCTAGATGGCGCGGGTGTACGGAGCGGGCGCACGCCGTGTGCCATTGTATTGTAGGTAAAATCCGTCGCACGCGTCCGCGCAAGTTAGACGGTTATCAACTTTATCAGACTGCTCCGCACTTCGGAGCGGCGTCTGGTCCTACGGTTTTTAACTTCGTACTGTAGAATCTTGATATGTATGGAAAAACCGTATGGTATAACAGCTAAGCCTCTCCGTGCGAAGGTTCGAATCGCACGACGGTTCGCGGAGATGCGGTGCGGGCCGCAGGGTAAGTATGCCACTGAGCTCCGTAGTACATACATACTTTATGGCTCCTCTACACGATGGGCCAACGCCGGCCACTCCAAGGGACGCAGCCATGCGGTAGAATGAGATAGCAATATCACTTGCTCCCTCTAACGCATAAATGCGTCCCTTGGAGTGGCCGGCGTTGGCCCATCGTGTAGAGGAGCCATTACATAATAATACCATGGCACTTTCTTGCCTCGCTCCGCCACTTTCAAACTTCCAAACTCATAGTATATTCCGGTGTTAATAAGTTAATTTTTAGTGCGAGTTGCATCGTGGCGCGGTAAAGTACCCGCTACACATTGTTTATTAAAGGGTGTTATTGCCATCGCTTACCTAGCGCGGGTGAGTCTCAAATGATACCTATTAGATTAATCTGAGAGGTACGTAGGACGGATTTTTGGAGGATTCAAACTGGTTTGTATGTGAATCCGAAACGCCAGCGCTTGCTGTGTCAATAGGAATGCCAAGGTTGGTGTTTTTTCCTAGACTGTTCGAATTGGTTATCGAAAAAAAAAATTGCGTTAGGCTATGTTAATGTTAAGTATATGACGTGGCAATATGGGAAAAATTGCTATCGTGAAGTCTCTGATGCAGGGGTCCCCAACATAAACTGCTTTGCGACCTGGGCGTCTCAAAGGCGTAAGGAACCGGCAGTTTTTGAGCTATGCGCAATGCGCAGATATATTCATAAAGGTCTCAAAGTTTGGGAATCCCTGCTCTAATGTATACGTATTCTAATAACCAATAATCAATTAATAAAGACTAGTAGTACCTGTAGTATAACGTCCATTTCCTATAACTACCGGGTATCCGATGACAGCGACAACTACTTACAAACCATTGATGGTTGTATGTACCATTAGCGGTCATCCATCAAAACCGGTTCTAGGGCAGGTAAAGGGGAATACAGAAATCTTTGACAAACTATTCCGATTTCCAAAGAAATTAGAGCGATTTGTAAGAAATATTATATAATATATTTTTGTATAAACGTTGAAAGCTTCTGATTGGATACGATCAAAATTGTTCACAAAGGTGTCTTGTGCAAAACTTGGTGGCGGCGGCGGATTTTTAAGGAATCGAGGGTCAGCTACTCCTGCTGCATGGTAGGTAGGCCTCGCTTCCTTAAAAATTCACCGCGAATGAAACGAAATAAAAAAAATGAAATATCGTCAATTTCTTTCGTCTAAGAATTATGGTCCCTGAATAAAATGAATGTATTGTGAAAAAAATTTATACTTTACAAATTGCTTATTACATTGCAAACGCCATTATTTCGTTATCACCGCCTGTAGGTATTATACGCAATCCCGTCTTCCTTATCAACTTTTCAGATAAATTGGCTAGACGTGTCCTTCCAAGATGTCCTCCCGTAAGTAGCGTCGTATTTAGGTACCGTATATTACCGCCAGAGCTTGTTAGGCGTGACCCGGCGTCAATTTTACCGTACTTCCAAAAAGTCTTATCTCCATGGAATTACAACGACTATACCGGGTGTGGCCTGTAACATGAGCAAATAATTAAAACATAGATTGTACTCCTCAAACGGTGACACTTTTGTTCAACAACTTTTAAAAATTATGAAGCCTTTAGACTCCCTAGATTTTTCATACCATCTTCAATGGACGCCATCGCCACGCCATATCATTGTGATTGACGTTGCTTGTCAAGTCTTAAACATAACAAAATTCGCAATACATTGCGTCTTCGAATAAAGTTAAAGGTGTATTAAAAATCAAACCACAAGTTATTTTTAAAAGTCACTTAACAAATGTTGATCAGTATGAGAAGTACATCCTACAGTTAAATTTTTTGCTCATATTACAGGCCACACCCGGTATATGCCCTTTTGTATGATTCTGGGCTTCATTGAGTCAGTGAGCTAATCTTGCTGGCGTACGTAAATAACTAAGATGACTTCGCCTACGTTCATGCAGTATTGCAGGTTGTTTCTGAAACCATCGTGAATTACCGGCCACCCTAAAATGAATAAATTGAATGAATGGTCCTGGTTAAATGAATTCTATTCACCTATAAATAGAATTCATTTTAGTAACATAAGGTTTCATTAGCTGACCATATTTTTCGCTAAGTGAACAATCGGAAAGTAGTCCCTTGGTTATAAGATAAAAATGAATTCGACATCTGCCTCTCTATCGATCTTGCATATTCGAGCGATAAGAGTCAGAATAAGATATGTCGATTGTCGTTTATCGCGGTAGGCCCTCGGCCTTCGGCTTCCCTGTCTGCGGTGAAACATGACAGCCAAATGGGCTTCAGCTATAAATGACACGCAACCCCGAACGATACAATTACAAAGACAAATTAATAGCCCTTTAACGAGACAACTCTAATGGCCCAATTCTGGAGAGAACCGCAAGGGCTAAGTAGACTTGTCTTAAATACGATATGGCAGTTTTAAATTGGATTTTGAGAAAAAAAGTGATGGCGGTTCGGTAGCGTTTTACGACAATCAAATATGGTATTTAAGGGTTTAGAAAAAGGTCATTTCTGTGGACAATACAACGACTCTGCTACATATACCAGCTCCAAACCCCGGCCCGCGGTTTAGAGTTTAAAGTTTAGAGACCCCTGACCTGACATATACTATATTATATCCGTTTTTCTTGAGTCTCAATTAAGTACCGAAAAAAATGTATCCTACCTGTAAGGGTGCAGCGTAAAAAATTGCTCCAGTTTTCCTTAACTTTGCGATACGAGTATCCACAGGAGAGACGCGAACGAGTACAATAACATGTGTATGATCCTTAATCGATTGATTTTATAATCTTTTGTGCTAACAAAATGACGCAAACTGTATTGAAAAGCATAAAAGGGAGATCTTCAGAGCGGTGGAATAGATGTGCAACTTGTGGAACATTTCGATAAAGTTTGATAAAATGTCGGAAACTTCAGGAAAATTTCACAGGAGACAAAGGAAACTTTCAATTTGGAAATAGAATATTTCGATTCCCATACAAAAATATAAGAAGTTACGAAATTCCATATGGAAATTTCGCAATTTTGGAAACACTACGACGTCACTTTAGTAGTTACAGTCACGTGCAATAATATGTTACCGTTCGAAAGCCGCAAAAATATGTGACACGCCCTTATGGCTCTACAAATAAAATCGTGTCAGATATTTTTGCGGCCTTCGTTGTGTAATATATTATTGAAGGTGGGTGTACTTAAAACTATCAAATTAATGACTAGCCATTCTGTCCGTTTTAAGCATTGCTCATTCTGTAGCTAGACACCTACAATTAACGTTTTTCGGGCTCGGACGCAAAGCGGGCCATTACTTACCGGGACCGGGAAACAATTAGGACAGTCCGTCGACGTTAATGCGCGGCCGCAATTTTACACAATTTGCTGAACATAGGAATACATAATTACTGGCGAAGGACGGGTACAGTTTGATAAACTTAATTTTAGGTTTGATATTTTATGTTGTACTTTAAAGCTAAACAGGTTAGAATCACCCAAGTAACACACAAGCAGGATAATAGAGTAAAATTATCATCTTATTCAAATTAAGATTGCATAAATTTTGTGTACGTGCGGTGGAAATTACTAAATTCGGAATAAGAAAATATGTGGGCCTAGTGGGGCCTTTATACCAATAAATGCTGAATAAATTTTGCATAGTATCGGTTTTGCATATTAAAGCTGAATAACACTTATTTCTTACACAGTTACTTAGACATTATTCAGCTTAAAGCATTTGTGGTTACTAAAAGCTGCATAATAGCAGCATTAGCAGCAATTAGCTGTATATATTCTGTGTTGTATGATTTTAAGCAGACAATATTAAGAAAAATGTGATAGTGGCTACTAAATGCTGAAAAGAAGCGTCGGTGAAGACTTTCAACTGTATAAAAGCGGTTGCAGTTTCTGTTTTAACGCTAGTTTTTGAATAAAGGTGGACGCTATTACTGGAAGCTGTAATAAAATCCACATATTATTTGTTATTCAGTAGCTGCATAAGTATATGGGTTAATTATGGCTTTTATTGACATAACGTCTGAATAATAAATACTAAAACAACACTTATAGTTAAGTTATAGCGATTTTAAGTACACATATACTATATTTTCTTGCTAAAAGCTGCAAAATGAACGCAATGAGAAACGCTATTCAAACTACTGCTTAGTATCAACAAGTGCGCAGTGGAGAGGGTTCCGTAGCTTTATACACGGTCAACAGTGTTACTTGAGTCTGATTGATTTGAGCTTGAGCGTGTTTTTATTTTATTTTGAACGCATCAAGAATAAATACGCATATTCTTTAATCCAACCATTATTTAAAAAATCGAGGTTTAGTTTTCTTAACAATTCTCTTCGATTGGTTATTTTACACAAGATACATAGTCCTTTTAATTAGAGATGCACCGGATATCCGGTTACTATCCGGCCTATCCGGCCACTATTTTACTATCCGGCCGGATACCGGATAGTGACCTTCTATTCGGCTGGATACCGGATAGTAACATTGCATGATTTCGGAGTAAACAAATTGGATTTAAGAAACAGACACGGTCATAATCGTACTTGTTTATTATTTTAAAACAATTTAATCATTCCACTGACTTGCACGCGCACTCATTTCGAACCTAGAAATGAGTCCGCGCGAACGTTTACTAGGAAACAGGTCAAACCTGCAGAATGCGCACCTGAAAAACCGAAATGTAGGTATAGTTCCGCCGGCCGAATATCCGGCGGCCGGATACCGGATATTCGGCCAGTGTCCAGGCCGGATATCCGGAATCCGGCCAAACAACTATCCGTTGCATCTCTACTTTTAATGACGTAAAACAATTGCTAGTTACCATCGTAAACACTGTTAACTGACCATTTTCATACCTTACTGCAACGAGATAAAGTTTACCAATGGCCATTTAAGGTTGTTGTTAGTTGGCAAACAATGTGTCAAATGCTAGTTATTTATATTGTTGCATTAAAAAGTTGTAGACTGGACTGGGTATGAGAAAAATAAAATAATCACCCTCATAACGGAATCGATTCTCATACATAAACAATACTGCCCATATCAAACTATACTTAATTGTACTTATACCCGTGATACCCGTTACTAATATGAATGAATGAATGATATACCCTCACCTTCGCACCTATACCATATTCATATTCATACCATACTCGTAACCATACCACTCATACTATATACATCTTCGTACTCACGTCGTACATCTTTGCGTTACCTTTACCTACTACATATTTGTCGGAACTGATAACGGAAAAAATAACTGTGTAAACTGCCGTGCCCCCAGATTTATCATATAACTTATATATTATATCGCGTTTATAATATTAGTGGGAAGTAGGATTGAATATTGCCCGTGTTACATACCTATAATGTTTTATCATCAAAGTAGTGAGGATCTATGTGGTTTTTACTATTTGTGTATAGAACCCTAATAGGCTTTAAGATTGAGAAAACAATTACTATTATACTGATGTTATTCAAAACTTGTTGTGTTAAGACCATTATTATCTAACATGTTGCTTAGTAACGCGAATAACGTGAATGCTTATTCAGAAATTAGCACAATAATAGCTGTGGCAGCAGCTTATATTCAGCACAGTCGGACGCCATTACGGTTGCTCACTTTCTAACCTCTACAATTATATAGGAATTGAAAATGAACTGAAAAACCCATTTTATTCATTTATAAAACTAGTTTTATCGTAGCATAACTTGTTAAAGTACATTTTATATCACTAAAACATCTAAACACCGCAGAAAAATTACAAATTTAAATGTGGAGTAGTAAATTTTCTATATTTACTTTTGAAACGGTGCATTATTTACGCGGCGCTTTAAAATTTTAAATAAAATGCATATATATATTAACAGTAAAGTCGCATGCGCAATGAAATTGAAGTTATGTAAACATCAAATAAATACATGGGTGATGTCCTCCTTATTTTGTAAGTTTTCACTGCAGAAACTACACTTTGACACGAGTTCACAAATTAAAATGGAAGACAAATCATTGATTTAACACAAATATCTGAATATATTTTCTGTAAAAATGCACTTTGGAACCAAAAGCTTCATAACGTGTGAATAACTGATTCATTGTGTACAAAGCTGGATAACTTTGGTTTAAAAGCGGTATATAAGCTTTTGACAGCCTCTATACAAGTGTTATTCAGCGATTCAATGTGTGGGCATACACTTATATAGCTATTACATTACTGTTATTCAGAAATAAGCGGCGTGGGCACTGCCCACTTTGCGCCCAAACCTTCTGTATAACGTCTGTATAACGCTTATTCAGCTGTTATACAGCTACCTTATTCAGCATTAAGTACGGCATGCTCTATTATTCAAACAATATTCAGCTACGTTGTGTTACTTGGGGCATTACTGTAACTGTTACAGGATTTAATAACTGGAGTCACCTTTAAAGGGGCCCACTGATTAACAGTCCGCCGGACGGTATCGGCCTGTCAGTTGTTCGGAACTGTCAAAATTTTGTTCTGAGAGGCCGATACCGTCCATCGGACTGTTAATCAGTGGGCCCCTTTAAGCTTACCCCTCTGCCGAAAAACTTGCACAATTGTGTAAACTTTTGTATGGACTGACATGGCTATTTGTAGATACGTTACGTTACGTACAAATCATGTAGAAATAGCAATACATTTGATGTCCCCTCCCCCACAAAAATCTGCAGACTGTTTCGTACAGAAAATGACAGCCATGACGTCTCCAGTTACTAAATGCTCTAAGCTGTACCTATAGTTATATCACGGATGGAAAGTTCGTGCACGTCCAATAATGAAATGGAATGAAACACATTAAATATGTACTTAATTTTGAGTAATTAGGTATTTGGAACTTGTTCCTTATAATGTGATAGCAGTTTTTTATATCGCTTCCGGAAAGATGTACGAAATACGACTGTTTGTTTTACCTCGTGAAAAAGTGATCCTCAACAATTTGGTTCAGCAATTACCGGGCAACTCAAATGTGTGCTTTGTATAAAAAAAATCCCACAATTGTTCCCGCGCCCGCCGCGCCACAGATGTTCTTTGCGCACAGAGGAGCCACTTAGCTTAGTTGCTCGTAAGTTGCGTCGCACGTAGATTTTTACAACATAGAGAAATCCTTATTCCTATGTTTTCCGAAAAAATACATAGGTATCCAAACCAAAATTCTAGAGCCCTTCTTGATATTTCTCCATGCCCCTCTAAGAGAGCCAATTAAGAGAGGCTTATTACAACAGTTGAATACTTACAAAAAAGAAAGGAGCAACGACTGCCCGTGATCTACTGTTTTATAGGATCTAAACCAGATCGTCAGAGCCATTTGTGCTTCTCTTACTGCATGAATCTCTTATTGATCGACATACTCTTGCTAGATTTCTGGCGTAACAATCCTAATAAATAATAAAAAATAAAAAAAATTGCCTATAAATATACGTCCCACTGCTGGGCACAGGCCTCCTCTCAAGCACGAGAGACATCAACAACAATCATAAACAAAATTAAAAATGAACTATCTTCCCATCACTCCTCTATAGGCCAGTTATTGTAAACTGTGAGAACGCACTGGAAACAAGAGCAGCAATAACCGGTTACGCAACGCGACGCGAACCGTACGCGATTGAGCAATTACGGTTTTACGGTTCCCACCGGTTTTTCACCGATACCGCGCGATTCGAACCAATTTGAGGCTAATTTTCTTTAATTTGGGTATTGCATTCGCAAATGGATGTTCATTAGGTTCGGATTTCGTTAAAATTGAATTGGGTTAATTTAATGACTGGTTAGCTTAGGTGCTTTATAAGTTATTCTTTTTCTTTTTTTATCCAAATAAATATTTTTTAGACAGATACAATTACTTACGGAAAAAGACGCGCGAATTTACTCTCGGAGTCATCGTTTTTAGAGCATTGTTGTTTGTGTTGTATAATTGTATACACTGTATTCTGTATACACACCTGAAACAAAAATAAGTCGATATTAATTCTATGACATTTAATTTAGTAGGTAATAGTTAATGGACATACATTAACATTATTGCTTCACTTATATCCCTTTACATATGAAAACTTCAATGAGCTTTTAAGCTAACGTCCTTATAAGTTAGTTTTGCTTCATTTGCTTCAAACTACCTTTACTTTTAAAAACCTCACCGTTTTTGGAAGAAAACCTCGGCAGGGCTCATTCCACCATTTCCACCGGAGCTATACTTAAACATAATCCACAACGAAGCCCCACAATGCTTTATCCAATATGTTACGTAGCTTAAGCCTCCCACAGTCGGTTTACTTACGTAACTGTTACACTATAAACTACAAGCAATCATGCCGAGAAAAAACCGTAATTATACACCAAGATTAAAATTAAGTCGACGCAAAACGACCACAACTTGAAATGTACGAGGCACTAGTAAAAACATTGCGTAACGGCGATTCAGGTGGAGATAAGAATAAAACAACATTCTTATAGGTGTGTGTGTACTCGTAAATATATGCCCCGTTAGGAGACAGCATATCTAGGAGCCGTCAGATTTTTGGCGCGATGTCTCGTTTATGCTTTCGATGTAGCCCACAAGATCGCAGAACCTACTATGCACAAGGAAACGTAGGTACCGACCGACGAGATCGGTAGATGGCAGCACTTGCTTTGGCAATGTACATGTGCACATATGTTTCCGATTCAGGTTACAAGATGGCAGATCCTACTCGTACATCGCGCACGGTCCCTATTGTATTAAAGTAATCGAATTTTATTAATACTTTTTACGTTTTGAACATCATAAACAAATCGAACTATCCGTTGTACGTAAGGAACACACTGTCTGTTTATATTTTACCTCTTCACGCTTAGGTACAGTCAATCATCATCATGGTAGTGGATAGTGGATGAAACAATGCGCCAAAAGTATCTTCCACCCTGGAATACTTTTCCAAATAGAGATAAATCTCTACAGTTCGCGTTCGCAATATGCAAATTAATGCACATTATTAATAAGTAAACAAGGTCTGCAGGTATCTGTGCATATCAAACTAATGACGGAGATCGGACTCGACTCGAGAGGTGACCTCATGATGAGTCACATTTTAAAACATGTTTAAAATGCTAGGCTTGCATTAGGTACGCTACAATCAATATTTTATTAGATCTTAATTTAATTATGCTCTCATTTTTTTATGGGCTAATGAAAACGAATGCGTACGAACAAAATGCGATTCATCCAGTCTCTAACTTACAGAGAGAAATAAAATACTTACGCAGTCTCACTACCCAGATACCTAAGGCCTGATGATATGATATCTGGATTTAGCTAGTTTGCCTTGACTAATGTTAACTCGTTATGGTATCAGATTTTATACTCTATGTAAATTAAAGTTACGTAAGTTTTCAAAGTTCTATTCTTTCTTACTTGTATACTGGGTATTTATAAAAATGCCTGGAGCGAAATATATTTTGAGACAGGTTACTTCAACTGACTATTACTTTAATAAGCGTAGGTGGTTTTCTCTTTTGGTAAAAAATATCATAATGCTTTACCTCAATAATGTTTCATTAAACTTGGAACCCCGACAGTAATATTAGCCACGGGCTTAATACTGTTGACCAACGCTTCGTTTGCAAAGCCGTTATTTTAATACATTAACGAATTAAAGGCAAATGAGGTAAAGGTAAATACTGTTCCTGGACTATAAACCGTACAATGAATGCATGTAAACTCATGTCAAACCAGCGAAAATAAACCTTATGTACACGAGCGGTTATGTCGCGAAACGTCGAGTTTGTATACGTTAATCGTTGAAAACGGCATAAGCGCGTGTGTCACTAATATTCAATTTTGTTTAACAACATGTTTGTATACGACATTTAATGACCCGAATTCCAAAATGGATCTTACGTAATGGTAATATTCTGGCGAGCGTTCTGGTGCGATAGGAAAACCTCATTATAACGGAGTGTAGATATTACTGAGAGCGCTGGTGATAATATGATCGATCACATGTCTACGTGGCTTCCTGTAATACCGCCTACTTGATTGCATCCCAGGTTTTCATCATTAATTCCTTTGGGTGCCAAGAACATTTATTAAAGGTAAGTAAGTTAGTTAATTTTATACAAAAACGTGCGAGATTCGAACTCGTAACTCCGCCGTTTTAATCCATTCCGAGGCTCCTATACAGGGTGTGGCCCTTAATAAGAGCAAAAAATCTAACTGGAGATTCCTTGGAGTACCCAAAGTTACCACCAAGTGGTCCCGATGGTTCAAAATTCTTAATTTAGGAGAAATTTTAATTTAAAGTCAAGTTTAGCAAGCAATGGATTTTAACATTGCGTTACGGTCGCTTATCTGTCGTAAGATGTCATGGTACCGGGACGTCTTGGTACGCGCCTTTTAGTACAATTTATTTTAAAAATAATACAGAGAAAAGTAGCTCTTATTATTAGGAAATCAGAACTCTATCAATATGCAATGCCACGTTATGTTTTGTTGACGAACTCAAAAAACTTTTTTTGCTATGTAATGGAAACAGTTTTTAAAATAATTTATTCTCGTAATAAAAACCTCCATAATACACTTACTTCATTATCTACCTATTTGAAAAATGCTTTGAACTTTGTCAATATTGACAACTGTCAAGCATGTGCATAACAATTAATTAACAGCCACTGGGTAGAAAGCGGCGCACACCTCTCGACACCCCTGAGCCGCTCACACCGATGTTGCTCCTGGTCGTCTTCGCGACGACAGTTTCAGGGGCCCATCTAGTCAGCGGCAAGTCACCACCTGCCTCGATAACGTGTTTTAGCATTGTTATGGCAGGTGTCCGGACTTCTCTACAATAGCCCAGTCTCATTGTCCATCCAAACTTCAAATCCATAGACCGGTATACTAATCACTTTTTCTGCAATAGTCCCAATGCCTGCTGCGACCGGTTCATGAGTGTTTATTGTTGCGCCTGTGAACGGGTTCCAGCAGGCGTTCTACATGACATTAAAGCTCTCCAAGGGGCCTCTACGTGTTGGATCTATATCCCCACGCAAGCCTATCAAAAGACCGGGATTTGTAGGCCCGTGAATTCCAAAGTGGAGAAATTATGTAATTCAATCTAAACAAGATGACTGAATTACATGATTGAACGGTGGAGCTAGAAGAAGTTCAAACCAAGCTGTTGCACAGCAAACGATTTCCCGATCGGAAGCAGACTGACAGTGTCATCGTCAACTTTGAACCTAGTGCCACGTTTGCGGGACAACAAGCCTTCCCGGGGCTCGGGACGGCGCGCGGCGGTGCATCCTATCAGCCAGCGTGCATCAGGCGGTGATATTCGAGTCTGTTGTTGGCGGTATACCAGAGAATACTCCGCAATTTTCGACAACCACCAGTATCAAAATATCAGAACTATGTGTATTCTATTGGTCTAACCCAGAAGTCGTCTAGAGGAGAAAAAATACCTCATTCATAATAAAGTCATTTGATAAAATATGGGTACCTAATGATACATCACATCGAAAATAGAAAAAGCAAAAAAGCAATCGGGTAAGATTGAATAGAAACTGAAAAGTGTTATTCTTGTTTGTTAGTTGTGTTAATGTAAGTACTAATGTTATGTAGTTGCTTAAGATTAATAAACGCAGTAACTATAAGTTTTTGTTCATTATTTGGGATAAATAGCTAGGAAGAGAGAGAGATAGACGTAGCTACGACGTGGTCCAAGTGATCTTTGTATGAGAAATAAAACTTTCCATTCCAAAAACTTCTTAGAAACTTTCACTTTCCGCAACTTCCTCATCTGTACTGAACATGGCTCTGAAGCGGCCAACCAACCAAATTGGTTGGCTGTTTTTTAGTGTTATCGAAGGTACTTTATCACTGAAAAGAACAGAGGGCTGAGTTCGCGCCGTAGCGAACAAAACGGTTATCTCTCTCTCTATCTCACTCGCACTAATATCACTCGTCGATATTAGTGCGACAGTGAGAGAGAGAGAGAGAGAGAGAGAGACATTAGCGTATCGTTCACTACGGCGCAAACGATTGGCATCTTGGCTAAGCACTCTGTACATATTTAGTACTTTTACAAAGACTGCATGTAAAAACATCAAGTACGTTGCTTTTTATTATAAGTAAAGTTCATAATTATTATCTCAAACTGTCTCAAACCTTCACGACGATGATAGAGATAGCGACAACAGGATCAGAGATACACTTGTCTCTATTATTGCCAGTTCATAGAAATAATAAAGACAGCATACGTTAACAACAGTTTGTTTAGACTTTTTTCTATCACTGTTTTCTACCGGAGTGCGTCGCCTTTCAAAAAGTTCATAATTGTTGTATTAAACCTTCACAGTCACAAGACATAAACCACGCATTGCAAATTTTTCAGTTTGTTTACTCTATTACTAGGTACATAAATGACAATGTACGTCAAGTTGCTAAATCAAAATAAAGAAAATTAGACATAATAAAATTATAAAGTTAATCAATTATGCACGTTAAATTATGTAACACAGTAATAACGAAACAAGAGTAAATGTTCACCGAGCTTTATTGTTAACGCTCCGAGCTACGAATTTGGGTGCACCAAATATGATTGTGACCGTACGCCGTTGTACAGCCAGATGAATTAGCTGTGAAATTCTTCGTTCGTTTTGAGACTTTTGAGAAGGCCTCACCTGCATATGACCTGTGCATATGTCGATGTCGTGTCGGAGCGGAGTCAAACGGAGAACAGGTTGAACTGCCGTTCGTAGTCGTTGTCGTGAAAAGGAAACATTCTTACAAAATTATAAAAGTGTAGGTAAGTTTTCTCGTGAATTGTGAAGTGGTTATCCAGTAAGATTGACATAATTATTATCAGTAAGTAATTTTATTAAAGTGCACTATTTTAGTTGGAACTGCTTAATAAATAACTCAAGTTACTTTATTAGCATTTTACTCATTTCGTCCTTTTGCCCATCAGGTCTATTTGATAAGAAAACTGTTAAGTAATGTTGAAAGATGTGACTATTTCATTAGAACTGCATGTTTAAAAAGCAATATTAATGTATTTAATAGGTTTTTCAATATTATTGAGAACGATCGTAAATGTCAATGTCAAGTAATCCGACTGGACACAATGTCTGCAGTACATTGCTGGATCGATTAATTTTGTTAGAAAATAATAAAAAAAAATTTTTTCATTTTAATTAATTGAAACTATTTGGACTTGATTCCTGGTTAGTTAAAGGGTATGTACTTTAATTTTTTGCTCTTATTACAGGCCACACCCTGTATAGTCATAAGGCGACTGCCCATGTTAAACCCAAGTTTCATGGGATTTCTACTGAAAACAAAACTGATTTTATTTTAAAGCTAGGTACAGTCGCCATCAGATATATCCCAGCAGACAAGGTGCTCACAAATATCTGAACACGCCTCTATTGTCAAGGCGTGCGTGTTCAGATATTTTTGAGCACCTCGGCCGCTCTGATATATCTGATAGCGACTGTACGTACAAAACCAAAGTAACGGAATAAATTCTCACACAAATTTCCAATGAGCATGCAAGCGCACGTAGACTTGCCAAGCGAGCCAAAAGGCCAACACAATAATAGTTAAAGATTTAGCAATACCAAGATACTTATTGAGAGTTAAAGTACCTAGCTAATGAAGCGAAGACGTCTCAAGCTGTAAACCTTATACGAAACGTGCTAATAGAACACAATTACTATTCAAGGTAAAGATATGAGACTATCCACTCAATAACCAGTCGTATCTCCTCTAGATAAGGTTGTGATTGTAAACAACATTGTAGAGATGCGCGAAACATTTGGTAATTCCCTGTTCGATATTCTGCACATCGTCGTTTTATTATGTTGGTGTATTTGAATCTAAGGTATTCTTCGCTTACTGCGTGAAGTGTAGTAACTTACTGAAGGTGGAGTATTAGAAATATTTGTGTCTGAAAAAAAACTGTGCAAGGTGCTAGTGAAGTGAGGTTATAATGAGGTACTTATAAAGCATAACAGTTTATTTAATATCCATGAATTTATTTGGAAAAATAAATGCTAGTTAGCATACACACTAGCTCTATACACACAATCACGCCAGAAATATTATACTGTTCCCATATAGTTTAATAATTCCTGATAGACTAAGGCAGCGGTCGGCAACCAGCGGCCCGCGAACCTCTCGCTTGTGGCCCGCGAGCCTCCCATGTTATTTCGTATGTAATATTGCCAACGACAATGTCTGCTAAAGTCATAAATATTACCAAAGTGCGGCCCGCGTCAAATTCGTTAACTAAGTACTATGTGGCCCTTGGCTGCTAAAAGGTTGCTTGGCTGCTATATCAATTTTGAGCACAATCAATTCCGAGGAACAGAATAGACAGTATTTCATGTGAATCAAGCATTACAGAAGTCAAAGACAGCATTAACAGGTGAAGATCGCGGGCCATGAAAGGTCATGGTCATGGTCATGGTCACGCGTCACCATAGGGTTAGGTTTATATGTAGGGTTGCTAGATGGTCGGGATTTGGCGGGATTCTCCCGATTTTTAGCATGTGTTCCCGATTCCCGACAAATTGAAAACTGTCCCGAAAATCAGCTTCACGTTATAAAACAATAACTGTCGTCGATCGAGCAAGTGACTCGCGTCACAGACATTTTTTTTTGTTTGTTCAAGATGTCAGAGAACTTATACTATTTTTATATAAAAACGTCTATGGGCAGAGCAGCTGATGACGTAGAGCCAATAATGTAAAATATCGTTGTTTTTAATAGAATTACTTTAATATGACTTAAGTTAAGTCCGAAAATTCCGATTTTTTTTTTCCCGATAATAGCGCCTTTCGATCTGGCAACCCTATTTATATGCCACATTATAGACACGCTACACTTAATATTAATACTTATCCCTACTTAGAAATATTATGAATGCAAAAATATCTCTGTCTCTGTGTCACGTCTTCACGCTTAAACCGCTGAACCGATTTATATGAAATTTAATTGGTATGGAGATAGTTTGAGCCCCGGGAAAGGACATAGAGTAAGTTTTTATCTCGGAAATCGTCCCTTAAGGGGGTGAAAAGGGGGAGGGGCTGGTATTTACTATGGAGACGAAGTCGCAGGCAGAAGCTAATATCGTCATAAACCTAAAAAGGTCTGCACATTGCTCCGATGATCCATCCTGGCTCAGTATGCCAGATAGCAATATAGCTATTTAATCAAAGCCAGCCTTAATTGGCTTGTGTCGAAATAATTAGACGTAGGGCTCCGACATTGAATGCGGCCTTGTCTTCATATGAAGCAGGTTCTAATCTCGTCGGAATTAATCCTGTTTAGGTGCTGCGGGGGTAACTCATGTTCTCATATATCGTGTAATTCGGTAGTCGTGGAATGAAGAATCTTGGAACACTTATTGGGTTCGAATAGGTAGAATAAATATGGCTACAAATATAATGACCACCAAAAAATACTTTGGTACCCTAAATAAAAAAATCATGCTTACCAAAAAAAAATACTGAACACCAAAAAAATAAGGCCTAAAAATACAAAAGTACCACCATTTTAATTACGACTGCACTTCAAATTGTATTCAAATACCAATTATATTGAATGATCACCAAAAATCATTAATGATCACCAAATCTTGAAGACCAAATTAATACGATATTTTCACCTAAATAAACCACTATGATTACCAAAAAATGTATACATATTACCAAATAAAGTAAACTGATGCCAAAATTACTAGCCCCTCCCGCTCAACCCCCCGTAACCCGCACCGTATACCTACCTAACCTAAACTACTTTTCTAGTAGCATTTCGTTATGTTACTAGAAAAGTAAGTTAAACTGCTATCAGTTAAGTGGGTTAGGTTAGGTTAGCACTGCGACCCTTACAGAAACGAAATGGTACTAGAAAAGTAGGTTAGGTTAAGTTTCAACTGCTACCCATACAGATACGAAATGCTACTAGAAAAGTGGGTTAGGTTAGGTTTGAACTGCGACCTTTACAGAAACGAAATGCTACTAGAAAAGTGGGTTAGGTAAGGTTTGAATTGCGACCCATACAGAAACGAAATGCTACTAGAAAAGTGGGTTAGGTTAGGTTTGAACTGCAACCATTGTAGAAAAGAAATTCTACTAGAAAAGTGGGTTAGGTTAGGTTTGAACTGCGACCCTTACAAAAACGAAATGTTACTAGAAAAGTGGGTTAGGTTAGGTTTGAATTGCGACCCATACAGAAACGAAATGCTACTAGAAAAGTGGGTTAGGTTAGGTTTGAACTGCGACCATTGCAGAAAAGAAATGCTACTAGAAAAGTGGGTTAGGTTAGGTTTGAACTGAGACCCTTGCAGAAAAGAAATGCTACTAGAAAAGTGGGTTAGGTTAGGTTAGAACTGCGACTGTTACAGAAATAAAATGCTACTGGAAAAAGGTGACGAAGTGGATTATTTAATTTTCTAATTTAATAGGATAACGATATATTAAATGTGGTTACAATTTTTGTGATCATTTACTATTTTTGGGTAGGTACACAATGATTGTTTTGGAATCATTTGCTTTAATAGGATAGCAAGATTTAAAAATTTGGTTATCATTTTACATTAAATGGAGTTCTAATTTTGGTGGTCATTTACTATTTTTGGGTTTACAATGATTATTTTGGTGTCATTTTCTTTAATAGGATAGCAAGATCCTAAAATTTGGTTATCATTTCACATTAAAATGGGGTTTGAAATTTGGTAATCATTTACTATTTTTGGGTTAATAATGATTAGCTTGGTGTCATTTCCTTTAAAAGGATAGTAAAATGTTATAAAATTGGTAATCATTTCACATTAAAATGGTGTTATAATTTTGGTGATCATTCATTATTTTAGGGTGGTAACATAGATTTTTTTGGTATTAAATTTTACTAAATCTGGTGATCACTGATCAGTTAAATAGCAGCCAATAAATATTATGAGGATTTAAAGCTATTGTGTACGTTATAGTATAAACCTCGTACGCGTTTCTTCCTCATGTCTTCATTATTATGTATGTTAGTTTGTAAGGTATCTATGGGCCTTAGTTGGCTGATAAATTGATAATAAATGATATTACCCGGGACCCGGGTATGTCCTTAAACTACGTCCAAGACCACCGGTGGACGGGCAGCAGCGTCCCCCAAATTCGGTGTACTCGACTGCGATCGCCAACCCGCCTGCCAAGCGTGGCGATTATGGCATACACCCCCCAAAAGGGGGAGGCCTATGTTCAGCAGTGGACGTCTTATGGCTGAGATGATGATGATGATGATGATGAAATGATATTTAATTTAATTTTAATTTCATTTAATTAAGGTTAATTAATAACAACTAACAACTCTTTAACAAGACGATACAAATTTCACGATGTGTGTCTTCAAGTTTTCAGCCCTAGAAAGTTATATTGCTAATTAGTGTACCTAAATAATGTCGGCAACGCGCATGTGGTACTTATAAAAAAGCTTCATTGACCTTTTCTTTTACTATTTTTTTTTTTTATTATGAATGGGCTTACTCATGGCCACAGACTAGCCGAGGCGTAGACGTGGCCTACGATGGAGCGAGCTCGCCCAGAAGGTACTATAATACGCAATAAGTGTTATGCTTTTTTTTTTGTTAGCCTAGTTTGGTATCCCACTGCTGGGCAAAGTCCTCCCCTCCTTTCCTCCACTCAACCCTATCATTTGTACTTTATAAATGCGTCCAAGTCGTCCCGCCATTTTTAGGGTTCCGTACCCAAAGGGTAAAACGGGAACCTATTACTAAGACTTCGCTGTCCGTCCGTCCGTCCGTCCGTCCGTCCGTCCGTCCGTCCGTCCGTCCGTCCGTCTGTCACCAGGCTGTATCTCACGAACCGTGATAGCTAGACAGTTATCTAGATTTTTTTGGTATTAAATTTTACTAAATCTGGTGATCAGTTAAATAGCAGCCAATAAATATTATGAGGATTTAAAGCTATTGTGTACGTTATAGTATAAACCGTCTAGCTATCTTATCCTATCTTATCTTATCTTATCCACAGCAATCAATGCACACCTACACACCTCCATCTGCCGTGAAACAGGAAAGAAAACACTAGCTAACAACCGGATTTCAATTTGAGGTGTAATTTAACCGCAAAAAGCGGAGGAGACAAACGCGTCGCACAAAAAATAAATTGCCCCTCTAATAGCTGTTCATTTTTTTAAATAACCGAATAACCGGCAGACAAAGGCCGCGGCTTGATGTGCCAGTAAGAACGGAATCCTCGTTTTTTTAGGGTTCCGTACCTCAAAAGGCAAAAACGGAACACTTGTAGGATCACGTTATCCGTCCGTCTGTCTATCTATCTCGGGAACGTGTGGAGGAATCGCGTTGAAAAAAGCTCAGGTCTACGGTCCCTTGAAGCTGTGAAAAAAAAAACTTGTAAGTTATCGTAAAAAAAAGTTACGGCCGTTTGTTTATGTAGCAAAAAACCTATATTTCGACACTCTCGACCTAGAACTATGAAAAACTCTTATCGTCTCACACTACAAATACAGGGGAAAATCTGAAAACTGTTTTTTGTGAAAAATAAAAAAATAGTTCTACGAAACCCTCGGTGGGCGAGTACTGGACGCACCTGGACGGTTTTTTTAAGCCGATGCGTGCTTTGGTGGAGGCTGCGAGGCCCGGGATGACGAAGGCAAAGAACTAACAAAATGACATTCCCAACTATGGAATTCTTTTTAATAGCCTATTTTGTTTCGCATGCCATGCAAATGCCTCCTTTCACCACTCATCACGGTTTCCACGGTTTTCCGTTTTAAAGCAAGCTTAATAAATCCAGTAAACCCACAAAAGGTAAATGTAAATAAAATAAACCGAAATTATTCTCTCTACTTACTCGGCGACAGATTCATCCGCTGAAGAATTTAATCAAGATTATAATTTACTCACTCACTCTGGAAACTAAAATAGTTAAATCTCACGAGTGCCTGAAATTCCAGTAACGTCATGAATAGACTCAATTAATTCATGAATTCATTACTGGCTGTGGAGGAATTTAATAAAAAAGCAATGAATGTTGAGCAATTGACTTTCAAACGGGCTCGCCCTTTGTCGCCGGGCTGATTGAGCCTGGAGCCAGACGGGACGCGGATTACGATCTATTGCTACTGTCTTATGGCTCCTCTACCCCATGGGCCAGCCCCGGCCACTCCAAGGGACGCATTTATGCGTTAGAGGGAGCAAGTGATATTGCTATCTCATTGTAAGTACCGCATGGCCGCGTCCCTTGAAGTGGCCGGCGCTAGGCCATCGTGTAGAGGAGCCACAAGGTATTTACTGACCACTAGCCTGTTCCCGCGATTGTCGAGTCACCTGCAATAATATTCGAAGGCCCCAAAAATATGTGACACGTTCTTATGAAGAAATTAAAAGACTGGCACAAGAAAGAAATGATTGGCGATTACTCTACCGCCAAGATGATGATGATGATGACCTCAAAAGGAAAAAACGGAACGCTTGTAGGATCACTCTGTTGTCCGCCCGTCTGGCTCTACAAATAAGATCGTGTCAGATATTTTTGCGGCCTTCGTTGTATAACATATTATTGCAGGTGACTCGGAAGGCATCTAATAAGGTTGGTGTAAGTAATAGAGGTGACAGCAGGATGTTTTAGAGTCGTACCTCAATAATAGGATACAAATTACAAAGCTAGGTCAAACGAAAAGCAAACCTTGTGAAGTGAAATACGGAATCCCACAGGGATCTATTTTAGGACCATTGCTGTTCTTAATCTATGTAAATGATATGCATAACATTGGATTAAAGGCACACCTAACATTATACGCGGATGATACCTGCCTGTTCTACTTTGGCTCGAAAATAGAAACTCTGATAGAGCAAGCACAAAATGATCTAAATTTACTCCACAGATGGCTTCTTTGTAACCTATTAACGATTAATGAGTCTAAAACTAAGTACATCATATTTGCTGCAAAAAATAAAGTTGTTGAAAGTCATGATCCCGTAGTAATAAATGATGTAACATTGCAAACAGTAGAACAGGAGAAATACCTTGGCCTTATTCTGGACAATAAGCTATCCTGGATACCACATATCGACTCCCTACGTTCCAAAATTACATCACTGACGGGTGCATTGCGAAAGATTGTTCGCTGTCTGCCAAAAAAGGTTCGTTACACCATTTATAACTCACTCATTAAGCCTAATCTAGAATATCTGATAGAAATATGGGGATCGGCCTCCAAAACTAACCTAAAACCCTTACAAATTTCGAAAAATAAAATAATAAAAGTATTATTTAATTATAAGCGCCTTACACCTACTAGCACTCTATATAAGGAGACGAAAATACTAAATATTTCCCAAACTTATGTATACAACACGTGCATCCTTGTAAGAAAAATCATAAATAAAGATATACATAGCCATATAACGTTCACTAAAAGATCAGAGGTACAAAAAAGATTGACGCGACAAGCTAATAACATACTCCTTCGTCCACCCAGAACATTATACGGGAAAAAGAATATAATATACGAAGGAGCTCAACTATACAACAAACTACCAAAGGATGTCAAAGATGCCAAGTCAATGACGGTCTTCAAAAGAGCACTAAAACACCACATATTAAATAATAAATCTAGGTAGGCCGTCTGTTTATACGCCAAGTACTTATTATCAATTATTTATTTTCAATATAATCTTATCAAACATCTCTTAAGGCTTTTTCAATAATATTTTACCAATAGATATATACTTACATAATTTTTAAACCACAATTAACATACTTTGCATAACAAGTTAAACCACCCTATAGTTAGGGAGGCGAGGTAGCTAAATGGCGTAATTCAACGGCGCCGTCGAGACCTATCAAAATCGAAAGATAAAATAATTTCGAAAAGAAAAGCTCGTATGGCAAAAACCATTTTAGCGGTGGGTTTGGCGTGTACGGTTTTTCAAAAATGTTAAAAAAAACAGTTACTTGGGCATTCTCGAGCGCGTCAGATATTCATACTACGTATGCCCCGAGTGCCTCTGATAACAACGGTATACTAATCTGCCGGTTTGCGTGGTGGGGGTAGGCAAATAAAGTAGTCAAAAATGCAAAAAAAAAAAATTTACTCGGGCGCGTCAGATTTTCGGAAGGGGTGTTAAGTAGGCCCCAAGGAAGCTTCCTTTAAAAAAACTGACGATTTCGGCGTGACGATAAGTTACGATGAATTTTTGAAAATGCAAAAAATAAAAGTTTTTTTGTAATACTCGAGCGCGTCAGATTTTCATAGGGGAGGTTTATCTCGGTATCCTGAAAGCATATTTTTTTAATCTGACAAAAATGTTGGTGGGTTCTCTTAATCTGACCGATTTTATGATGCTTCAAGTCAAAAAGTTTTAACTTTGGACAAAAATGTAAAGAGACCTTTTTTGTGTAAAATAAAATTACCTTTTTTGTTTATTTAAACTTTTTTTTTGTAAAATGTATCGTTCGCGACTTATATGCCGCAACGCGTTCTTAGGAAGACGAAATGGCTCCTCCACACTTCCGGTCATGCGGAAACCGGCAGATTTTGTATTTTTAGTAAGTTTTAGATTATATTCTTCAAAATAAAAAATAAAAAAATCGCGCTCGAGAATACCGGATTAACGTTTTTTTTTTACAAGTTCGCGACCCTATAACTCGGCGGCGTCAAGGACTTATCGTCAGATTAGTTAAATTTAGTCTTTAAACACTAAAATCAACCCCCAATATCTTAATCTGACGCGCTCGAGTATTTCAGACTATCCATTTTTTTTTACTAATCTGATCGTCTATCCTAGGCGCGCGTCACTACATATAGAGCTAAATACTTTACAAGGTTGTTCTATTAGGTCTAAGGTATCTCTCATATCTTAAACTGCCACGCTCGAGTATTGCAAAAAATTCCCCTATTCGCCTCCCTAACTACTATAACTAACCAGTCGTCACACGTAGTAGTTCGGTTTAACTGGACTCAACGCACCGCATAACATATTTGCACCGCGCTTGTTGTTGCCAAGCGCCTTTGTACTTAAGTCGTTTACCGTTTTTGCATGCTACCCTCTCCTATTTAGATTTAAGGAATTGTCTCTATGGGTATTAGTTGCCTACTGAAAGAAAAATATAGTTAGCGATAAAACCTTGCATCAAAAATTAAACAAACAAAAAAACTTATTTATTTCAGGATTATGCAAGCGTCATTATAAGTATATAATTTTCACCACAATGCATAATTTCCATTACAATATGCATTGTAGAAACCCACAATG
This sequence comes from Cydia fagiglandana, assembly GCF_963556715.1. Classification (NCBI taxonomy): domain Eukaryota; kingdom Metazoa; phylum Arthropoda; class Insecta; order Lepidoptera; family Tortricidae; genus Cydia; species Cydia fagiglandana. Next base: position 5,223,793 of record NC_085936.1, on the reverse strand, counting down.
CCCAGTATTTACAATACCATGGAATTAGCGAGAATAGCTAAGAGCCGTGTGCTTAATAGCTTTTATATAAGTACTATTAAACAATGGTAGCCTATGAGGATGCTAACCTGCCTAGCTAGGGCAGGTTAGCATTAAAAGTTAATGTTGAAACAATGCAGTTCAGGGGGCCGATTTTTGAATTTCGACCACTCGATTTCGTGTATTTCGTTAAATAATAATCTCCACTACTAGGCATTTATATTCTACTAATACGATTGAAATCGAGTGGTCAATACCACTAGATTCCAAATGTCTATCGCTCGTATTTCAAAAATAAGCATTTCGCCGTTTTCCACCGGCGATTTTCGAGTGACGAAATCGAGCGATTGAAATTCAAAAATCGGCCCCCAGGGCTTTTATAGAAGTGAGTATAGAAAATAAAGGTGCTGAATAAATATTATGTAGGTACAGTCGCCATCAGATATATCGGAGCGGCCAAGGTGTTCACAATATCTGAACACGCACTCTAACGTCTTGAAAATAGAGGCGTGTTCAGATATTTGTGAGCACCTTTGCAGCTCCGATATATCTGATGGCGACTGTACAATATGCTCTATCTATAAAATTCTCTTCACTGTTTCAGCTTGGGCAAAACAAAATTCGTATATGTCCGCATCTTCTGTAGGTACAGTCAGCGTCATATAGTAGGTAGCATCCAACGTATTCAAATAATTCGGTACACCATATTATTTGTATGGTGTACCAAACTATTTGAATACTTTGGATGGTTCCTACTATACCACGCTGACTGTACAGGTCGCTTTTCTCAAGCAATTCTCGACAAAGTACAACATTTTACGAGAATCGATTATTAAATTCAGTTTTCCTAACTATGAAACTCCCGTAAGACTCGAACTCGACCATTTTTTTTTAAACGGGTTACCCACGTATATAGGTACATACCTACCTATTATTAAGTCGAATACACAACATGTCTCGATCCGTTTTTCAGGATCTTAGACTGAGAGCACCGATACTACCGCTACTACCCTACTACTGATTTAGCGCGCGAATTCAGTTTTAGGAAAATTGACAAAATTATGGATTGCAAGATCTATTTACAGCTGACCTCAACAGACGGCCGTATTCAAACGATGCTTCGAAGAGATCACTGCGGTACGATAACAAACTGTCAGTGCCAAGAGTGACACAAAAACGTCACTTTTGACGCTGACAGATCTGGGCTATAACCGCGAAAATCGAAGTTCGCAATTGCGGGCATTTTCCTCTGTCACTCTAATTACGCCTTCATTGGAGTAAAAGAGAAATATCCCCGCAATTTGCGATTTTCGGTTTTCGCGGTAGCCCCTCTGTATCGTAGGTACCGCAGTGATCTCTTCGAAGCATAGTTCGAACTGGGCCGAAAGCCACTGTTATCTTATGATATCATGCATACATGTTTCAGCGTGCCGCAGTCTGAACGCCATCAGGCACACAATAACCGAGGCCGTACAATCGCCTGACTGCGTTCACACTAATACTCGATTGTCCTTACATAATAATATATTGCCGTTTTCTACTTGATGTGGCTATTGTAAGGTAGCCTTACACAATAAATTGATTAGAAGTAACTATTAGGGACAAATAAAGACAACTAAAAAATACCTATCAGAGAAATTTCCACAAATCGATCCAGTCACACGGCGAGCTCAATAAGGATTGTGTTATGGGTTCTAGACGATAAAATTTTGTATTAAGTAGAAACGTCTGCAAACGATTACTTGGATACTTTTAATAGGTAAGTAAATGTAACGAAATGATCCCTTCATTTAGTCATTACATCTCATGCAGTAAAATCCGACGTCATTTTGAATACATTGTGGGTATAAAAACGGTTGCAAAGTTCATTTTTAAGTTTTGCTTGATTTTAATGACTTATAAGCTTATAACGTTTGAAGATTTGTGATGATCAAGACATTTTCAATCGCCAAATGACATCTTAAACATCAATAGCTTTGTCTAAATTTATAAATCCAAAGCTACAATACCCACCCCGATTGCTCTATTATGCCGACCGTCCAGACCGCCTATCCAGAGCACTAATAGGACCTAGGTATCCTATTGTTGCCTACGGATACTATATGAGCTACGTTACCAAGCTTCCTAACGGAAGGCGCCATCCGTTCTAGCTCCTAGCAAAGGCTGAACAAGTATATAACTATTATAGGTATAAATCTAGAGATTGCTTCCTACTAAGTCGAGCATAACTCATGGACGCGTTTGAGCTCTAGTTATAAATGTTATATTACATGTAGCTACTTATACCAAACGCAACTGTATATTAAACATTCTCACACACTCATTCACAACTCGAAAATTGTGCTCCAAACTTTGTCAGGAACAAATGACCAAAAATCCTAACATGTCAGGGACTCTTACCTGCAGGCAAACTGTAAATACAGTTTTGCAGGGATCTGTATAGATTAAAGCTCTGTACTGTGTATTAATAATAAATAAATAAATAAATAGGGAAAATCCTGAAGTATGGCTACCCTAGGTGAGCGGAACTAGTGGGAGTCATTGATTGTGCTTCATGCCAGCAGTGGTTCCCAAAGTTGACTGGGTTCCGGACCCACCTAACACATACTGCCAAATTCGGGACCCACCTCTTGGCAGTTTTAAAAATGGGGCATAAAATGTTTTTAGGTACGCTCAGATTCCCTAGTAGTTTCAGGGCCCACTAAATATTCGCTCACGACAGTCGCGACCCATAGATGGGAAATGCTGCTTCATGTTATCATATTGCATTATCTTAATGGAGGAGTGGGAGTCGGGTCTGTGGCTACAAGCCCTACCCTCTCCATCCATAGGGACCCTATTGGACAACACCACCTTCAGACTGGCGACTTGTTTGCGCATAGGGACTGTAACAAACGTCCCCCATCACTGCCGTTGTGGTGCCATGGTGGACAAATTTGGACATCATGGACTTTCCTGCGGCAGAAGCGCCGGACGCATACCCAGACACGCCAGCATCAACGACGTCATCCGAAGGGCGTCAAAGTCCCGGCCATACTCGAGTCCGTCGGTTTGGCTAGGGACGATGGCAAGAGGCCCGACGGTATGACGTTGGTGCCTTGGAAGATGGGACGGCCTCTAGTCTGGGATGCCACATGTGTTGACACCCTCGCGCCGTCCCACCTTCCGGGCACCAGCAGAGATGCTGGTCATGCCGCGTCCATGGCAGAAGACCTCAAACGCCGCAAATATGCCACCCTTGGCAGTAGTTATATTTTTGAGGCGTTTGGGGTCGAAACGCTGGGGCCGTGGGGGCCAAGCGCGCGCCGTATATACAGGGCCTAGCGCCTTATAGATGCCGCAGGAGACCAGAGGGCTGGCCAGTATTTTGCTCAACGCATAAGTATTGCCATACAACGTGGCAATGCGGCCAGCCTTCTGGGCACACTGCCCATCGGCAGTGACTTGGGGGACGTTTTTTATTTATAGGCTTTTTATTTTAAGTTCATTTAGTTTAGAGATAGTTTGTATTATTATTTGTAAGCTAATTTAATGTTTTATATTTACTTAATTATTGGAGGTAATCTTGTTACAAGTACAAGCGGGTATATTATCAGAGCTCAGTGTCTTCTTGTCTTGCGAGATCACAGCGGCGAAACTACCTTCTATAAAACCTACGAGGATGCGTATCAAGGGGACCGGTGAGACCGGGCCGTGTCCGAGCCGGGGGCCGGAGCCTCCGGCGCTTACTTTTCTACGACATGACAGGCGATCTTCCAGAAGAGGCTTTCCATAGAAAACAATGCACCGGAAGCTCCGGACACGGTCCGGTCTAACGTGAGCCATCCTTAACTGAGTCCGTTTAACTGCGGTCAGTAAGAATTTCTATTTCAACACTTTTATTTTCTTTTTTCGTTACCAATAAGTTATACTCTGGCACACCGACTTTGTCAGTAGAAACAAAGCGGCAAATTTAAAAAATCTAGGCTCGGACACACCACACGACTCCGCTGACTTGGTCACCTGGAGAGGATGGGGGAGGATCGTGCTGTGAGAAGAGCATATGTGGGGCACCCGGGCGGAAAACGTCCGTCTGGGCGTCCCAGATACCGCTGGAGTGACGAAGCCCAAAAAGATCTGTCCGCCCTCGGAATACCCAACTGGCGTGAAGTGGCGCAGAATAGGGCAGAATGGCGCTCTCTTGTGTCAGAGGCCAAGATCCTCTTTGGGTCACTGAGCCAGTGATGTATGTATGTATGTATGTATGTATGTAGGCTCGGAGAGTTGGCTTTGCATAGAACATTTTAATTTAATGCCTTTTTGACAAACTGGGTGTGTGACAAATATATTTAATTAACGCTTAAATATCTACTAGCAACTCTAGAATGTTGTTCAAACCGCAGTACTGGCAACCTTTACAGAAAACTTTGTCTAGAGGAGCGAACGGCATTATTTAATCTGCGCTATTCAGAATAAAGTTAGGTACTACTCCATTTAATTACGCTGATAGTGGCTATGACGGCGAGGCAAACCGGAATGAATTGCTAGTTAAACACGACGGCCGCCATTTATAATACAGGGTGTTTGGTACATCGTTTGCCAAATTAAAACGGCAGATAGCTTGAGTCATTTGCTATCTTCTCATACCTAGAAAAACAAAATTGGCCATGGTTTTTTTTACTACTACGCAAGTAAAAATTAGAAATTTACGAAAAACTGTCATAGAAGTGAAAAAAAAATGTTTGCACCAAATTAAAAATTTCTAGGCCTGAGAAGATATCTATCTACCGTTTTAATTTGGCAAACGATGCACCAAACACCCTGTATTTTGGCAACACAAATCTAGAAGGTCGATCGTGTCACATTTATATTCATAAATTTAAGTTAGACCAAGAGAAGTCTGCAGCGATTTTGATAGCACACGCAATGCAAGTGTTATTTGTAGGTCATAATTTCATAGAAGTTTGACGTTTCTAATAACACTTGCACTGCGTGTGCTATCAAAAGCCTTGCAGACTTTTCTTGACCTAACTCTTGCTTATGTATATATATGGGTAGCAAGCTCCTAGTGAGTATTATATTCTTTGGTACCAAGTGTGAAGCTGCGAAAAGTCTATGTGCATGACAACGTATGTCGCTACAAAAAACAGATCCGTCAACGAGTTGTCCAAATTGAGTTCAGCCAGACCGGTCGCCTGACTCGTCGGCCAAGTGTAAAAACACATAACGGCACTGCCCACGCCCTGACCCGCCGCAAACTGAGTTGTGATGCTTTTAATTAAGGAAAATACCCGTTTAGATTACAGTTTTACTTTTCCTAGTCGGCATATTTTAACGACGTCATGGCAAATTTAAGTGTGGTTATCGTCAAAAAATGGCATAAGTGCCTTAATCAATTCTTACTTAAGAAGACAGAAACCGTCATTCAGACTTTAAGACTATCTTGATTCGATATTAATTTAATTCTCGCTCATAAGTACTTACCTGTTTTCAAAGTGAGAATTCCGCTCACGGACAGAGACAGGAACCGCGCTCAGCGCTCCGCACTTGAATATGATTCAATTATAGCCACGTAACAATGGCGTACGGGCAATTGACCGCCGCACGCCAACATGACATCCTATGGAAAATACCTAAAAGGAAACTATGAAATCATAATTTTAGCGGGTGTATCGCGAATTTATTTTGTTTACATTCATTTTCGATGTTTCGACCTGTGACCTACATCGAAACGTCGGATATAGGTTTGGTCGGACACTACCGAAAATGTAATCTTGTTAGTTTCGGCGTGACCGAAAGGTTCTTGTTTTTTGGACGAAACCGAACCTTAGGCAACAATTTTTAACCGAAACTTAGGACATTCTTTATTACCATTACAAATGGTTTGGAGCAACCAAAAACGAATAACAAACTTGTTTAATATAGTATCAAGAAAAATCATTTGAATATTAAATTTGGCTTTAGAGGAAGGCATCATGTTTATAATTTTTTAAATCAACCAATCGAGGGAATTTCTAAACCAGCAATCCCATTTTTGGGTGGCAAGGAATAGGCACCTACTCAAAATGTTTAACAGGCAAAAATAAAACTCAAATTTTCATAACACTTACTAGAAGTCACTAATAGGCCAAGATTCCAAGAATCCTTATAAGTGAATTAAGTTTAGTCGAGTTTTATAGATTGCTTTTATAGTAATTCTAGCAAGGCGAACGCTAGTGACCATACCGTCTTAACGATAGTTTTAGTTCGGAACTTGTTTAAGTTAACGGTCGAAAGGACAGCACAGGATAATGCCGGCGAAGTTTAGTTTAAACTTTTATTTTCAGTTTTTATCCAAGTTTGATAATAAGACGAAGTGTTGTGAACTAATCAAAAGAAGAAAGTTTTTAATTAGGCTTACGTCCCTGAGTATAGCAGGCAAATGAATGTAATTGTCGGTCGTTATCGATTTTGACTTCCGATGTTTAAATTTCTTGTTGGGCTAAGTTTTCAATCAGTTGCGGCATTGTGAATATTTTGGTACCAGTACTTAGTAGTAACTTGTGATAAACTTTGGGAATAAAACATAATCAGGGTTAATTACCCTATGGTCGACACTCGGCACTCAACCAATGGAGGGCAGGGCTCGTAGATTTCCAGATATACTCAGTTTTCCATTTGTCCTTTTTGCTATCGTTTTTTGGCGTTTACAAACGTTATGTAATTTACAATGAAATTTGTCTCCTAATCGAATTCGTGACTGTTCACTTGCGATGCAACCTTTTGTGACTGTCGATTAACGTCCAGTCACAACCGGTAAAAAATAGACCGAGGACACTTATTGTCTTCTAATGTACGAATTCCGATTGAATCGAAAGTTTAATACAACCAAATAATCAATATCCTCAAAGAGACAAAGAAAGAATAGTAGAATAGTAAAGTTAACGTTCATTAGACTTTATAATGTTATATTTAGGACATTTTTTAAATATTGACACTATTACAGTTCGGTTTTTATAGCATTAGAAAAAGACTACGCGATCTCGACGTGTCTTTTAATTGAAAAACGCTTTTTTTAAAACCAGTAACTATTAGGTACTTATGGAAGCATGTAAATACTTAATCGTATATGATTCATGATTGTTACATATTCACCGTCACTTATTTTTTAAAAGTGTTTTTCAATAAAAAGACACGTCAAGATTGTTTACCTTTTTTTCTAATGCTAAATAATACGAACTATGTATAACAACTTCTTCACTGTCGGAACATTTGCTGAGCTTCGTGACCATCATAAGTCGATCTATGTTGTAGTGCTTTCCCTTTTGCTTTCCATCCCGGGCATATTTTGTCCTCCCTAAAACAACCTGGAGTAGCCATACGAGGAAATATCGGTGAAAGTAATATTAGTTTATTTATACTATATGCCTACAGGACAATACAAACACGCGTGTACGCATACAAAAAATAGAAATTGTATACATTCAAAACCAGAAGGTATCGCTGCATCTCATCACGAAGAAAGCTCTCAGATCACTATTTGGCTAGTCGCAATTTGAGTCTTACAAGATTAGTCATAGAGTTCAAATTCCCCGTGAACCTTGAATGTAGTTGATACCTTTTTATTGTTAGACGATGATCTGTCAAGGGCATTGTGTCCGATCCGTCACGGTGTCGGCGCGGTGCACGAATGATTCCAACGACCCGGAACTTTGAAAATATACAGACCTATGACTTCCGTAGCGGCAAAATATCCCTTTTCCCGTTTATTTCACTGATACATAATATACATCATAAAGTATTAAAACAAGAACGTAGGTTTATGAAACGAACAAAGCGAGTTACATAATAGGATCAGACTAGTATGTACACAAATCATAAGTCACACAGAGCTTTCAACTTATCTGTAACTCTCATTAAGCTCTTTGAAATATATTTCAATTAGGTAGTTTGTATAAAATTAGTTGAATTGTTGTTTATAAACTAAAAAAGTAATTACAGCACCACTTTCATGTAAAATGAGCTATCAAGATATTTCGGATACGCCACCTGACATCCGCAACAGAGCAACGATGCCGCAATGTCGGTCGTAACAGCTTGAAGACATCATAGAGCTTATAATATGTATAAATGTAGATATCTGGATACCTCTTAACTTGTTATAGACAAAGTAGTCAAAGTTCTGTACCACCGTTCTCTGCGCATTCATGTTTTAGTCATGTTTCGTGACGACGAGTGATGAAATAAGGAAGAGCCGTGAGATACCTACTGCGTTATCTGTGCTGTTAAATTGAAAAGGCGTTTACAAAGTAGGCTTCGTTTACATTCTTGCAGACTTCTTCATTTGCTTAGTGTTCGCGTGTTGAGAAGGTACTCTTAACGGGTTGGCTTAAACAAATGAGAATTTTCGTTTTCGAAAATATAAAAAAAAGACAATAATGGGTTTTCGAAATTTTACAATGATAAACAAGAGCATATTTTAAATTACAAGAAAACATTATATATACAATAACGTCTCCCACTTCCGATTTCTCATAACTGTGTTCAAACCCTCTGCGTCATGCTTTGGACAACGTTTTATTCACATTCCATAACTATTTTATTGCCGTTAATTTTAATTATTTCACAATTGCTAACTGACTAAAAATTTTCATGAAATCTGCAACTGATTGATATTTAGAGAAAATTGTTTATGTATCATATTTTGGTAAAATGTATGAAATGACGTTTTAACTGGTTTTAGGCTCTCGCGGAAAAACGACTACACGTTTCCAACCCTAGAATATCCCCAAGACTTAAATCAATCGAAGAATTTTGGCAAATATTATATACTCTGATATGTATATTGCGATAGTAGGCAAAAATATTATAGAATAAAATAAATTTTACCGTGTAATTACAAAACGATCAGTCAGAGAGTACTTGGTAGTTTGTCCAAAGTGAAAAGCAAACGGTCAGAAGCATGTTACGTAAACTAACACAAGGGAGGCAAATTACTTCATTCTTGAATTTGGTTCTAATGTTGGATATTGCATAGTTCTTCAGTATAACATCCAGAAATCCATGGCCATTGTCTTTTTGTTTTTATGTCCGAAAACAAAAATTCTCATTACTTTAAGCCAACCCGTTATGAATAAAAAAATACAAGCGAGTTAACTTTATTCATTAGCATACAAGTACTAACGAGTTATAATATTAAAACTTGACCGCTTAGCATAACCTGCATTGTCGCGCGTGACTCCATGCTTGAAGTCGAGCTTGACTTATAGAGTCGCGCGCGAAAACGCATGTCATGCTAAGCGGTCAGACACACCACTATCATTAATGGAGATTTACTCGGAAAGGAGCATTGTAGACTCGTTTGTCTTGTCCCTTCATTAGAAAAGTTTTTTTGCGGCGTGTTTAAGTTGTGACATCTAGAAGTAGGAGTTCCTAGTACAGATGAGGTGGCTACACTTTTATCATATGGTATTGTGTCATGCGTCTCGCACTTATATATGTACTAGTTACTCACAACAAAATCGCGACCATTTGGTACATGAAATGTTCAAAAGTATAACAACACGAATCATCTACATCTTTATATATAAACGCGAGCCGCTTTAACGGTAGACCTAAATGAAATTATGCTCAATCGAAAGAGCTTGAAAAAATATCACTTTTGAATCGAGAACATGTATCCGCAAAATTCGTATTGTCGAGTATTTTGCATTTAAAAGTGAAAAAATTTCGACAAAGAATGCAAATGTTCAATTTGTTGATTGTCATTTGACAGCGTTTGTTGCGTTTAGAAACTGCAAACATGCTTACAAGTTAGGTTGGTCGTTTTTTTTTTTTTAATAAAAAGCAAGACGAATATTACTGTTTATTTGATGACTCCGGTATGTATAATGGTTATTATTTACATTAAGTTTCGTTTCATATGGATATGTATACCGGTATAATTATTACATAATTTTTTTTTAAGCCAGAACGTGCGATAGTCTGTTACGGCTTTTAAGACGATTGCAACACTGCCTAGACGTCAAACCATTCGGCTTTGGGGTGTTTTGAATTACTAATTTATTCGAAAATACGTGATAAAAACCTGTTAAATAGTGTATTGTGTGTGTTAACAATAAAAAATAGTCACCGAACATAGTGCAAAGTGCAAACGCCATCGTAACGTAACGAGATTTGAACTTCAAAGCGTTCCATGGGAGTATTGTGTTTAGTATAAACATCGGTCTCTCAGTTGTATTTTAATCCCATCAAAAACATAAATGTAAAAAAGGAGAGCCAAGTTCTTCGGTTCGCCGCAAAAAGAATGGAGATCTAAATGAGTGCCAAGTTCTATGCAAAATCCAAATATGTATTTATAGGAACAAAATAACATTATAAACAAGTATTAAACTCTATTTCTTTGCTTTATTGGATACCTATAACAATTGCTGTTATTTAAAAAAAATGCGAGATCTTAAAGCAGGTTAGATTTGACTTGGCCAGTTTTCATTACATCTTACATCAGTCATTTTATAAAGTTATTCAACATGTATATTTTGTAATTCTGATAAAAACTGGCCAAGCCAAATCTAACCTACTACCAAATCTAAGTAGGTTAGGTTTAGGTACTTATATGTCAGTCACAATAAAAAATGGTTCTTTTGTATGGGGACCCCCCCTATTTTATAACTTTTTTTTATTTTTAGATTTTTTCCTACGCTTTCACACAATAACTGAGCTGGATTCCAAATTTCATCCTTCTAGGTCATCTAGAAGTAGGTTAGGTTCAGGTACTTATATGTCAGTCACAATAAAAAATGGTTTTTTTGTATGGGGACCCCCCCCTATTTTATAACTTTTTTTAATTTTTAGATTTTTTCCTACGCTTTCACACAATAACTGAGCTGGATTCCAAATTTCATCCTTCTAGGTCATCTGGAAGTAGGTTAGGTTTAGGTACTATAGGTCTGTCAGTCAGTCTTAAAATTTACGACTTTTTGACCTTCATATCTTTATAACCGTTTGAGCTAGCTTCATGAAATTTGGGCTTCTAGATGTCCTTATGGATATAATTAAACACACGTAGTTTTATGTGTTTACGTTAAAGATGTTTTGAGTTATAGAAGGGTCAAAAGTGGCACCAAGTGGTTCGTGTAATATTACACTTGGCGCTGGCTAGCCAGTTCCTTTGCTTGAACTTGGCTTGACACGCTGCCGCGTGTCTAGATATTTCAGAATGCACTACTAGCTACCTGGAAACGCAACTTTGAAGCAGCTGTGATAAACTAATAAGTGAGCGAGATGAAAATGACGTTGTTCAAAGAAACTTTGAGTTTAAGCGCCAGCTGACTGAAAACAGTGAAAAAGCTACAGTGTATTGTGGACATATTTAATAACTGTGCTTTAGACTATGAATCAAATTTTAGGTGTATCGGTGAATTGGAAAGTGAACTAACTGCATAAAGCTAATAAGTTATCTCCGGAGTCAATGTAAGTTGAATATAAGATTAAATATAATAAGATACATAGATAGTATATATGTCGCAGTCAAAAGTGTGATCTGGTGAAAAGAACTTTTAACCGACAAAAACAGGCAAAACTGCTTTTGACTGAGCGTGTTGGTCAAAAGTAGTTTTACCTGAAAATCATTGGTTAATAGTAATTGTGACTGTTACTATCAGTCAAAAGTACTCTCAGAGATAGGTAGGTTAGGGTTTTTTTTTTTTGCTACGCTCAAAAAATGAAACTGTTCCCAGAGTTTGGTAGGTTAGGGTTATTTTTTTTGCTACCCTCCTTTGCGTCGCGCAGTCGGGTAAAAAGGGGAAAGATCGAGGTTTTAATAAACGCATAAGTATAAAGTTTTCGGAGATGGGATAGCTAACCGCCGCCTTGATAAACGTTTAGTCTAAAATGAAATAATTATTTAATCCAAAATGAGTATTATCTTTTATTATACCCGAGCGAAGCCGGGTTCTTATCTAGTATTCTTATATTTTCAGTTCGCGGTATAGTGTCAAGTTCCCAGCATATCATTACTAGTTCCCTTAGAAACCTTTGAATTCACGGGGATTGGATTACGCCTGTTAGCTCGCTCAAAGGCAAGATAACGATGATTAGTGAAGCGTAAGGATGTCAGAACACTGACAAAGGTAGGTTTACTACGAACACCTAATTACCTACCATTAAAGAGAGACCGTTGCTATGAAATAATAAGTTGTCTCTAAGATTATTCGTAAAATTTTACAACCAAAAGGCTTATGATAGACCGGAAGACGTAAGTTTACCGCTCAGTAATTTCTAAAGCTCTGGTTTCCTAGGATAGCGGTGCCGTCATATAGCGGCCGTCTCCATACAAAATATTACTCCATCCATATTTAGCCGCATTATTTTGTATGGAGCGGGCCGCTATATGACGGCACCGCTATCCTATCCTATCCTAGGAAAACAAAGCTAACAGTGCGTCGTGAAAACCACTCAAATCTATATATGGAATTAATGTGAGAAAAAACTACTGCACATATGTGTGTGTGTGTATTGTATATGTATTTCTTTGGGCCGTGTTTCGTCCAGTCGCTTAATTAATTCCATAGTGTTCAATCTTTTCTTGCGTATTTGTGGTCAATTAATCAATAACTCACTTTATTTTGACATCATAAATAGGTACTAAGGCGGAGGAATTCACAATATGCTATGGTGTCATTAACCTCAGATAGCTAAATTCTACCAAGTTTAATATTTTTAAGGACTTAAATGTGACTTAGATGGACATCTAATCTATACGCCATTCCAAATCGAAAAATTTCCCATAGAAAATTGTGAGAAGCTATCGAAAATTTTCCATGTTAATATTTCGCAATTTTAGAAAACTTTCGACGGCACATCAATAATGATGTTCAGTTTATATTGGCTAGTTTATAATAATAAAAAAAGTATGAACGCACGTTCGATAGTGTCGGTCCCGTTAGCCGGATGCCGGTTGTTATGCAACCGCGCCGCTTTGCATCCGTCACGTAACAACTGGATGTGCAGGAAACCTTTTTGAACAGTCTACAGCCTATTGTGGCCGCTGCCAGTCTTATTGAGAAATTAAGTAATATAGTGCGTCAAGCAAATCTTGTCAGTAGCAATGTAAAGCAAACTAAAGTAGGGCAACACTCAAAGAACAGTATTGCGCTAAGAAAAGCAGCAATGTACGTCGAACCAAAACGAATATGATTTTTTTCCGCTGAGCGCGCCCTACGTACGTCAATTCAAATTGTCACTTGCGGTTTATTGAAAATTTTAGAAATTGTTATTTAATATGGACGGACAATTTAAAAGCCATGTTAGTCAAAATGATTAACAAATTTGAAGATATCAAATTACAATCAGAAGCGGACTATGCCATTAAACCATTCTGAGAGAACTCAAAATCACCAAACGACTTTCAACAATCTGCCAGGAGGGGGCTCTCAGATTCTTTGGGCACATAATGCGGTCGCCACACCACAGCCTCGAATGTGACATCATACTGGGGCAAGTTGAAGGCAAGCGCGCTAGAGGAAGAGCCCCTGCAAGATGGTCGGATTCCATAAAATCCATGCAGAGGGCAGCCCACATAGCCCTTGTTCGCGATAAATGGAGGGACATAGTTATTGGTCACGATCCTCAGTCACGAGGGAACGACAAAGAAGAAGAGATGCCATTAAACTAGAATGTATGAATAAAATCATTGCTTCTGCAGGTAGATGTCCTGGATTTTAATATTAGATTTCTCAGTTGGACTTAAATTTTAATCATAGCAAAATAGAAACTGTGGAATATTTGATACTTACTATATAATATGCCACTTGTTTATGTAAATTAGTGTACTTTTCTGGATCAACATCACATACCTACCTATGTAATATTTTTATTGGTCTATATTGTACAATATACCTACATAATAAAAATAAAACAAATGATATTTGGGTGCTTATTTAATTTAAATGTAAGAGAAGATAAGGGTCACTTTAACTTACCTACACTATAATTCAGGGTCAAAGTTGCTAAGCGGGCCAGGTATTCAAAATTACCTTGACACACTCTTATTCTCTTAATAATAAAGTTGCGTCAAGATTATTTTGTACACCTGGCCCGCTTAGCAACTTCTGCTGCTGACTGTACCTATTTCTAACAAGTATAAACTAGGATTTCCCATAGGTATATATGTGGAGTAGCTGAGTGCATGAAACAAATTAGCCTAAATAATATTGATGACTAACATAAGGACAACTTATACAAGAATAATCTATTCCATTGCTCTCAATATTTTTGTTACATTTTTAAATAATAAATTTATTTTTCGTCTTGGTTGCGCTGTAGGCACACGTACATAAACCGCCGTAGGTAAGTATCGTCTGAACTTCTGAGGAGAAACTACCTACTACAAACGCCTCATTTTGGGCGAGATTTAATCCTGCAACAAACATATGTAAACATATGTAAGAATTAGGTAATGTTGCGAAAGAACGGCGATATAATCAAGGTTCTTAATACTGTTTTAAAAGTTTACCTTTCTAAATATGTAGTCGAATCAGTCGCTGAAAATATTGATATGTGGGCAAATGGACGGTTTCCAGGACACAATGTGTGGTCTTATTGGATAGATTTAGGCATACGTTTTAATTTGATTAATGCCTTTTGACCCTAAAACAAACAAAACTGCACATAATCTTAAAAGTTCCCAAGTTCTTCCAACGTTCTTCCAGTAACTACTTGTCATAACCTCGAATTTTAGTAATGTTCACTATCAACGAGCATGATTGTACATTGTAGGCTTAGCTTTGCTTAAGGTCATGCACAATCTTATTAAATATATTGGTATTTAATGGTCACAGCAGAAATATCTCTTGAAATAAAAACGATTCAGAATGTCAACAAAGAAGATGGCGATCCGTATGCCACAGATAAAACACAGATGAGATGACACGCGATTTTCGAATTATTCGAACACAGTGTTGCTAGCCCGCGATTTTTCAAATTTGCCGCCCTTTTCTACTGACAAGATTTGCTTGACGCAGTATAGATTATGTTGAGATGATAACCGATAAGCAAACCAAGGGCCCATGTACAGTGAAGTGTTAAAATATGGGTGCATATAAGGTAAAAGTACTAGTGCTCGACGCTGCACTAGTATTCGACATGGGCACTTCATGTCAAAGTGACAAGGATTAAATTTGAATACAGAAAAATCTTCGTCGTTCAAATTTAACCTATATTACTTTGACATAAAGTGCCCATGTCGAATACTAGTACAGCGTCGAACACTAAGTACTTCTACCTTATATAACTTCTCAAAAATATGTCCCATAGTTCTTAATGCGCTGACATAAGAGCTATGGATTAAATTTTTGAGTATGTGTGCACCCAAATTTTTACACTTTACTGTACAATCAATATATTAAATACCAATACGGACAAAGTGCCAAAATAATGTACACACTACCTTAATATATGGGCAATAAGGTCGTGTACATACACTCGGCGTCAAAAAAATCGCACCTCGCCAAAAATTAGTTTCAAACAAATATAGCTCTTATCTAATGCATTGTACCCTGTCAATATTAGTATCATTTGAAAGAGCAATTAATGAACTTTAAAAAGATAAATCGTCATTGTCAGTAAAAATAACCATCGCCGAACATAGGCGTTTTGTTTAAAAAAGGGCCGAGATCCAATTTTAATCGGTCCGTTGTTGTGCAATCCGGGACGGGTATAAAATGGAGGGTAAAGGTTAGTTATGAGTTATTCGCTCTTCAGAGGTCACTGAGGTCACTAATGAACCGTTACAGCAAGAAAAATCTCTTGGACATGGATACCAGGCCAGAAGGAGCAGCTCAAGAGGTGGCATTGCTGCAAACAAGACTATGGCAATAAGAAGTTGCTGAAAGATTTAACATAAGCGGTTTCCGAGTGCGTAGCGTCTTGCTGGGGTTCCAGGTGACTGGTGGTTACATCCGGAGGCTTGGACCTGGAAGACAACACTGCTCTTCCGCTAGAAACAACCGGCACATTGTATCGAACTCTTTGCAGAACCGTTTCTCCGAGGCTGTTGACCTGCAGCAGCAGCTCCAAGCAGCTCAAATAACAGCAGTAAGCATCTCTACGATCGGAAGAAAGATGGAAGAGAAGATGATGTTGCCCCGTAGAGCTGCTACAGGCCCCTAATTAAAGCAAGATCATCGAATAGCCTGGAGGCAATTTTGCCGACTGCATGAAGATTGGAAGTTTGAACAATAGAGGAATGTCCTCTTTTCCGACAAGACGAGGGTGTGCCTTTACACCAACTACAGGTGCAGGGGGGTGTATAGGAGGCAGGGAGAGCAATTCACGTAAGCCTGCATTGAAGAAACCGTCTGCTAAGGGCACGGATTTCGCATGTTCTGAGGCGGCATTTCGATCGACGAGTAAACTGATCTCCTGTGCATTTCCCGCACTGAAGGTGGTCACAGCCAGGGATCCCTAACTGTTCGGCGTTACATAACGGAGTTCTTGAAGGAACACGTGATCCCATATGATGGTTTTGTTGGACCCAACTTCCAGTTTATGCATGACAACGCCCGCTGTCACACTGGGTTGTTTGTGTGAGACTAACTGTGGGAGGTTGGGATCACCGTAATGGAGTGGCCAGCAAGGAGCCCTCACCTGAACCCAATCGAACATCACTAGGATCAGCTAAAACGGTGGGTTCGGTCGCCTGATCCTGCTCCTGCCACTCTCGACAGGCTTCAAAACGCCATTATTGAGGTGTGGAATAACTTTCCTCAAAAACGCATCGTGGCACTCATGACAGTCATGACTGATCGCATGGAAGCTACTCGGAGGGCAGGAGGAGGCAGCACTAGGTTTTAAGTTTAGTTTTAAGTTGATTTTTTCTGTATCTGTTGATTTTGTAGTGTTTTTATTCTTTGCAATTTTAACCTCAATACACGTTGATTCGTTTTTCCTGAAAATTTTCTTTTTTTATGGGGTAGATCGTCCATTTTACTACATTTTCCAATAGAGGGTTTCATAACCTTTCAAATAAGGCCCCATGGTCTTATCTTGCCTTATATAATATAAGGTTTAAAACCGCTTAAAAGAAAAAAGTTAAGATGTGCGATTTTTTTGACGCTGAGTGTATTTTGATTATACATATTTGATGATTGTCGATGGTAGTCATAAGAGCTGGCGCGAGATTTGTACTGAACAGTCAACATTTTCATAAAGGTAAATAAAACGCGCGTCAAAATCCTATAAAATATTGAAAAAAAAAATTGTACTGTTCAGAGTAGCAATTGACTTATATCTGGATATTAATTGCTATACCATCCTGAATAAATCGGTGCATACACTTTTCTATAAACCTACCCTAAAATGTAACGAAGCAAAAGGCATACTTTTTATATTTCTACGTGAAAATGACAATAAAGAAATGTGCCGCGTATTCAATATTTTCGTGATAAGATTTAGAAGGACCTCTAAAATGTATTTTAGCAAACACGAAGTGAATTCTGGTAAGATAAGGTAAAGCACTTAAACATAAAAGGTTACGCAGCTTAGGAGCGGTTAACGTTGTTCAAATCCCACAATTTGTTTTCAAAACAATATCAGAGATAAATATTAAATACACCTACAACAATCTTGTTTTACACTAATGAATAATGGATATTTCATTAACTAAGAGCTTACTGTAATGAATTATTAAGAATGCTGCCGCATATAGCATATAAAAAAGTAGACCATACAAGAAAAAAGCAGATTTCCATTTGAGGCTTAACTCACCGTTTATGTCTAGACCGTGTAGCGTTAAGACCTAAGCAAAAATGGAGTAAATACTGGTTCGCGAGCATCCGGTATGCAGCACAGGTGCTGTGAGCCAAAATAGGAGAAACGAGTGCCTTATTAGCAGCAAACCTGTCCGCCAAGCTGAGCTGCGATACCGTATATGATATGCAAAAACATATATCTTATAAAACTAGAAATATATCCTCATTTAAATAAGCTCCACGATAAGAATTAATCGGATACCGTTGCAGACTAGTTTGTCCTATCCAACACGTATTTAGTGTATAAAAACTGAGCGCATCTCGCCATCAAACGTAACAGTTTGGCGAGAATATAAACGTTTGGTAAGTCAATTTTACTGTAGATTTAAACATATAACCTCAGCATAGGTCCCTTCTTTCACGGCCGAAAACACGCGGATATTCGTATTTATCAAAATACTTGTGTTGCATCTCAACGCCGTGTTACAGGGCAAAGTGGAAGGAGAAGACAAGGACGGTAGACCCCACCATCAGATTGGAATAATAAATACCAAAAAGAGTCGTGTTTCGTGTTGCATCTGAACTGGCGGCTAACCTTGAACTACACACGATACAATCTCATAATAAATGATAAAATCCGTTCCACAGGTCAAGTACATCGATCACATCCAGTCCAGTGACAACATGCCCTCTGATACTAACCGACACAAAGATTAATTACACCCGCATGTCTCCATCCACGCCATCCATCCTGGGAAAGACCTGCGTTATTCATTAGTAAAATCTCGCCACGGAACACGTCCTTTTAGGCCGTGACACGCGATGTATGAGAATATGAAATTTTTATGAGGCAACCGATTCGACACACGTATGCTCTGCGTTAAGAATAATACCGCCACGCAAATTGTATCTATCTACCAGGTATTGTTAGGCAAGAATCAACGTCAAGTTAAACCTTTGACGAGACTGCAGTAAACTATGTTCATTGCTTGGCATCTTAAGTGTGTTAATAGTTTTAAGAGCAGTGCGGTTACGAGAAAACACAGTAATTCCGTGATGAGTAGTAATTTGTTGGAGCCATCACTTACGAAGCCCTGCGAAGCTATGGCCCGGCGCGTCACGCATACTGATCAGCCGTCTGAGTCCGGGACTAAAATTGAGTCACGCAACAAATTGTTCATGGATCGACCAAAAAAACAAACTTCATAAACATTGGATACAGTTTACGAACTTTGAAATCCGCCAACGCGTGACCGTGCTAGCGAAAATTTCGGGTTAAATGTTCCCGCGACATTTTTCAAAGGTTAGCTCTCCGAGTTGAATAATGTTGCTCAATCAGTTACATAAGAACGTCGTTTGGTATGCATTAGCTCCTATCGGTTTCAAAGGCCTCTGCGTAAAAAACATTGAATGAAGGATAACCAATTCGGGGAGTGTTTTAAACCCAAAGTGGAATGCCATGGTGCGAAACCAATCGGCATCAATCGGTATCCCGAATGAATTACCATCTGCGCCTTTATTCTCCAACAAATTATATTGAGCCGCGCCGCAATAGCGAAGCGATTTCCTTAACGAGACCGTAACAAATTGAAATCCGAGAACCGAAAATACTACCCAATGTAGATTAGAGAAGAAAATGAGAAACATTCCTTAGCGTAGCGAGAACTAATGTGCGCGCTAAATCGTAGAAGGCTGGACCGATAGATGCCAGATTATCGTCTCTGGGAGCAATTTGTGGGGATTTGTGGCCGACCTCTGGCCAAATAAAGCGATCGTCCATCATTAGGTCTCCCGCTAGACCAATTTAAGATGTCTGACGACGTCTGTTAGGTCCAGGTAGGCCTGCGCCGCCATTCCGTGAGCCGAGACGGCTAAGGCGGATTTACAAAATTAAGTTTCTGGTAAGCTTCTGTAAGGCTAGCGAAATTGGACGCGACTTTTATTGAGTAAGACTTTATTATTTACATGAACGGGACGTAATCGCGTATAATTAAGCTTTAAAATGACTTCTCCATCCTTATGGTCTCGAAGAACGACTGGCTAGATTTGACATCAACATCTTCTAAATAATAATGTATAAAATCGTGAAAGTTTAATCCTTTATAGTGCAGTAATCGCAAAAAAGAACATCCTATAACATCATTTAGTATTTTTTCTTGTAATGAATTTAAGGGCTATAGATTGGCGATGAGGCTTGAATTCAGCATTTTATCAGTCTTGCCCTTAAAGCAGTGTATCAAGTTAAGTTTCTCAAAACACCGTCTTTGTGTGACTTAAATTGCATCAGCGTAACATAATAAAGAAAACTGTTAGCAATCACCTAGATAAAAATTAATTATCATCAAATGTAGTCATAACAAAAACTATTTGGTTAGTTGTACCTATATTCATACTGTACTTAATATCGTCAGGTTGTCACCTGACGAGATTGTGAGCAATAGTCACTAAGTACTATCAAAAAATTAAAGTAACAATGCACTTTATTACACTTGTAACACGGTTTATTGTACAATAATTTCAATGGTGTTAGTTAGTGACTTTTGTCACCCGACGATATATGTGTAGCTAATAAATAATGTTCCTTCGAGTTCAGTCAACTGTGTGTTTAATAATATTTGCTAGCGTGACTTTCATTTTTGCCATTTTATTATCCGAATAACTGTCAATATAACTATCTCTACCTTCCATAAATATAACATTCTTCAAATGTCATTTGATTATTTTAAAACTTTTTGGCTTTGGTAGTAATAATTAATTGTGTAACATACATGTAAACCCTTTTAAAGTCAGGTACAGACTGACTGCAACCCGATTGCAAGTTATGGAGCATTCCACGGGCTGTCCTGTACAAACCCATTTTATATCCTGTGTTGCGACTTTTTTTTCGACATTTAAAGCAGGCGATTATTTTTCTGTGCATATTTTTGAACATTTGTCATTCAAAAGGAAACTCTTATACCTGCAAATCTTCAGAAAATGCGCGTTTGTACGGGACAAACGGTAGACAATTTCATGGAATGCTCCTATATGGGAATTCCCATACAAGTTGCAGTCCGTTTGTATCAGCCCTTAAGGTGTGCTCCCCAGAGCTTCAATGACCACATTTAATATAATCTTATAAATGCAAAACACAAACACAGCCATAGTACTGAATCACAGGTCAGGGTATAAGAGCACAAGTGTAACAAAAAAATTGTTTGAGCAATACTTTTGTTCAACCAAATTAAACTAATAATTGACATGTAGTTGAAAGCAATCTGGGCTTTACAAAATGCTACTTATTTAAGGGGTACATGAAATAGAACAGTCAAGGTATTAAATATTGACATGGAATAAGTCCCAAAAATATATACACACTACCATTATGTACAGGTAAAAAGGCTGTGTATATATGTTTTGTTCACTTTATCGGTGGTGATATTTAATACCTTGACTGTATTACTAAATAAAAAAAAAGATTGTTAGTAAATACTGTCATTAACTAAATACTCTGAGCACCATGTACCTTGCTGATTTGATTATAAAGACAATTCAAGAGTGAATTTAATTGAATGAAATGAAAGTTAATAGTCATTCAAGCCATTGCAATTTGAATCATCTAGTCCTTGACCCCTGAATTGTTGGTCTTGTACAGACATGCCTGTTTCCACAACCTGATTAGTATTAATTTTAGCTTTCCTAGCTGTTAGAATACATACTACTACAAAATAAGGCACATGCGTTCAAGCGTACAAGTTTATTAAAACATAAACAAAACTTCCATAACATAAAAGTTTAAGTAGCTTCCACGAAATCACTTTCAATGACAGAAAAAGTATTGTGTGACTTGTGCAGTAGCGCATGCAATGTTAACGAGAGGCATGAGCGGAGCAGGCTCGGAGGTAAGCGTAGGTGGCAAGGTTCTTCCTCTCACCTCGCGGGACGGGCATCTCGGACTCCAGGGGAGTCGCGGCCACAGCTGCCACCGCCGCGGCCACCCACGCCATCCACACCACCCCCCGCATGTCCCCGAACCACATCACAACACTCCACTATCTCATTATTGGCACAACATTCACACAACTTAACCAATACCAAATCCTAACTATGCTAACAACTCCTATTGGCACGGTCATGCTTTGGGAAAATTCATGTCGCAATACCACGGCGTATCACATCATACTAAATACGATCTATCACAACATTTTAACTAACAATCTTCTCGAAAACTATACGAATGTTGTTGAAACAAAGACAGTTGCTGCACGTCATAACATCTCAACGCAGAACATGAGACCCGTCATATTCTAGCAACGTTTCGTTTTGCACTAGTGTTGTAAAGCTAGGTAGGAGTGCTTCGATGCGAAACGAAGTGACCCGACTTGTTTGTGATAACGTTCAGAAACTTGAATCATCGTTTTTAATCGATTATTATGATTCATCGATAATATAAAAGCAATCGAATATAAACCGATAAGATTAGCAACTAAAAAGATGGAATTTCGAAAGAAAGATCAGAATTGATTATGTTTGCATAAGTTTGCCAATAAAATAAAAACTATTTATTTGTAAAATCGGGTACTTCGAATTACTTTCGGGGATAATTTAAGCCGTTTACAAATACACGGAGTATAAGATTCAACTTTTGGTAACGTTCCCTGTTGCATATTCATGCACAAACGTGCCATATCTTCTAAATATGGTAATTTCATTTCTGGATCTTTTGGCATTAAATAATTATCTGCTGGTAACCACTTTCCATTAACGTAATGCGCCGGTTGTGAAAAAGCACCATCGAATTGTAAACCAAACGATCCTGAAAACACAATATAGGTCTAATATGCCATTACTTCAAGTAATATGTTGTACTCGTTTCACCTTATTATTCTTAGTATGCCGGTCATTTGTATACCTAACGCCTAAGAGAGATTTGATGATTAGAGAACTTGAAGAGACTTTATAAAACCTTATAGTCAGGGGACAACCCTTTTTATTGAATGCAAATGTACCGAAATACAGTTAGCCGCACTGGAAACTGGAATTCATAAATAAGGCCATACATGTAAGTACTATATTTACCGTTACATTTGATACCGAGACAAATGATCTCGTCAGGTTGAGCACCAAATAGCCAAAGTTTAACCACGTTAACTAGACTGATGACTTTATTAATGGGAAGTTGTGAAAAATTTGCTTGTTTCTGAAAGAATTTAAAAGCAAATTAAATAAGCAGCAATAAATATTATGAGTCTGGTAACCTGTTACTTTCAATGTCCGTATATTATTAAGTATACCCATTGATTAGAGACAACTTGAGAACAAAGTTTAATTCATACACTTACTCTTCTCTCCAGGACCTTCGTCCACAAACTATTATCAAATATCATTAAATATTCCATTGTTCGCATTTCTGGAGTAATAGAACCTATATTTAAGGTTGAATTTCTCACTCTCGTGTATCTCTGGTATGGCTCGAAGGTATTGTATTTATGTATTGTATTTCTTATATCCACTAAATGATTAACTCCCACAAAACCCCACACGGGAGGACAGAACATGTTTCTCATAGCCACTTCAGCAATTTCCGCTGCTACTGGAGCTACCTCCAAACCCAAATCCGATGTAGCTACTACTATGTTATGTTTTTCAATGTTCGCCGCTTTCATCAGAATTGTTGCATTGTAACATGCTGGGCCAAGATTAGGTAATAGGATACGTATATTTCGCTTTGCTGATGCATTTAGCATTAAAGCTATTTCTTCCATTGCATGTTTGTTTGCTTCCAACCAATCCCCAATGGGTAAATCCATGCTGAAAACACAACATAACATAATATTAATAATAACATCAACCACACGCATGAACTAGAACTTTTTAGGCTCTCTTTTAAATTCCTTTTAGATATACAGATATTAAACCATCTATTCGTTTGCCACAATGCCACATTACTTTTGCTTTTGATGTGTTTGGCTGACCACAGTTGCTGCCTTCACTCTTTATACCTAAAGTCTATTCCAATAGAACTTGCTAACTATGTAAACAAACAACCTAATTTTGTTTTATCATTGTTTCTCTTTGAATTTTCACACCACCTCATCAAATACCATTGAAACCATACACATATACACTATTGAAACGGTCCGTTCCGTAAAATACATAAATATGTAACTGTATCTTGGATATTTAATTAAAAGTTTAAAATGGTTTCATACGTTAGGTCATTAGGACCTGATGGAATGGCGGTTTTGTTTCTTTACTTTCTTTTAAATTCTACAATTGTCTATGATGGGTAGTGTTGTGACTAAAGTTTGTAATATAAACCTGCTACACACTACCCAACCCACGCTCTGTACCTATCGCCACGGTTATAAAATACATCAATAAATCATTCTTAAGTACTAATTTTATTTGTCTTCTGATCGTGATTAAACAAATTAAAAATAAGTAACTACTTGTTTTTTACTTTTGGTATTTTATTATTCGATATGGTTTGACATTAGTAAAGTAGTAAGTAGGAGTCTTGCCCATCACTAGTAAATTGATCATACAGAGACAATTTCAATATGGCGGTTTGTTTACATATAGTGCGTCAAGCAAATCTTGTCAGTAGCAATGTAAAGCAAACTAAAGTAGGGCAACACTCAAAGAGTAGTATTGCGCTAAGAAAAGCAGCAATGTACAATGTACATCGAAACAAAACTTTTTTTCCGCTGAGCGCGCCTTGTCACGTACGTCAATTCAAATTGTCACTCGCGGATTCTCTATTGAAAATGTTTGAAATTGTTATTAATACGTATGGACGGACAATTTAAAAGCAGTGTGTGATGTTGATAAAAATGATTAACTAATTTGAAGATCTCAAAATAAAATTGTAAGTGGACTATGCCGTTAAACAAGAATGTATGAATAAAATCATTGCTTCAGCAGGTAGATGTCATACAGGATTTTCATATTTTATTAGATTTCTCAGTTGGCACTGTAGGCATTGTAGGCACCTTAGCTTTAATTAAGCACAGTCTTATTTAATATATTGGTATTTAATGGTGACACAGCAGAAATATCTCTTGAAATAGAATCGATTCAGAATGTAAACATTGTAAACCATTTGTAAACAAACAAGATGATGGCTGTCATTCGCGAGCCACATTCCACAGATAAAACACAGATGACACGCGATTTTCGAATTATTCGAACACAGTGTTGCTAACCCGCGATTTTTCAAATTTGCCGCCGTTTGCTACTGACAAGATTTGCTTGACCCAGTATAGTTAGCAAGTTCTATTGAAATAGACTTTATCCTATTCAACCTTAAGTTAATAGTTTGGCACATTCCGAAATACTTACTGAAAAGGTACGTGATCCAATACTATCAATAGGTCACAATACGTCAGAGCAATACCAATTTTTTCAACATATTTCACTACTTTTCCAGAATAGTTCGTTTCAATGTAACTACATTCATGTTCTATCTTGTCTATCGGTGGGTTAGGACATTCGCTATCATAGATAAATATTTTGGCTATAGTTTTAGTGCCAACCGATAGTTCTAATAATTGTGATATTAAGTGTTCGGTCAACTGAAATCCAGCACCTGATATGCATACAACATAATCATTTTTCGGTAGACTTTCGGTTTTTGTGACCTTTTGTTCCGTAGATAATTTCAACTGTATCTCTTGGTTATCCTTTTTAATTTTTGTTCGGTATTGGTTACAGTTTTCAGTTATGCCTTTAAATTTAGAATCTGCCATAAAATAATCAAATTGGTAATACGAATGGCAATAATCTAAAAATTCTGGGAGGCCGCCAATGTAATAGGGTTTACTTCCTTTCATCAACAGTTCTTTCCAAACTAAAGGAGATCCAATGTGATGCCATTTATATTTCTGATTTATCTTTAAAAGCCAAGTCTGAAAAGGAATATGGTTATGTATAATAGTCTACTTCCACTAGCTTATAACACAGAATTAATTGCTGAATTATACTAATTACTTTCCATTCCGGAATACTCTTTTCTATACGTTCATAACAAAACTGGGGTAGATTTTGAGAGAGATGGTCCACCACCAAGTTTAGTTGCGCAAACTTTTCGCATTGGGATTCACCCGCAATAATTATTCGAACAACCATATTTTTTTCGTGCTAATACCGAATATTGCAATATACTAATACCAACTAATACTAAGTAGCAAAAATAGTACTTTTGTCTTGATTTAAATAAATCTGACAAAATACAATGATTTGACTTAACAACAGGACATGACATGAGTGAAGTTGGTATAGTCTTTAGAAAAAAAAGGTTGAATAGGTAAAATTACCAGTAATTTACTAGTGTTTACTAGTATTAAAAAACTATTTTAGATTAAATTTATCGATTCGATGTATCGATTGTTAGTATATGAAGAAATTCCGTACGATTTCTGAACGAATGTCGCAGCTGATACAGTGACACTTCGATGACATTTTTTTGACATTAATAGCAACACTCCATTTAAAGCAAAATCTGAAAAATTAAGCTACCGAACTAAACATTTTGTTATTCCTTTATTCAGTTTTATAATATAGGTATTAGATACATTTTTGCTTGATAAATACTGAAATATATCGAGATACTATATGCAAACTTCAAAGTTTTATTGAGCACTGTTAAGCGTTCACACAGCAATAAAAAATTTGCTTGAATTGGAACGTTAGGTAGTTTATAGGTATGTACTTTCTTTATAACCTAACGTTGTGTGCTCGTATTGTTCCTTGTCATAATAAACACCAATAATTTGAAATAAGCACTTAATATCTTGGAAAAATATGGCATCGACAAAAAACTGGGGTTTCTGTGACCTATCCCTCAGTAGAAATTATGACCTCAACAAGTTATATTTCTTAGAGAGACTTGGTTACAACACTGTTGCCCTTAATACAAATGTTGAAGAACCCAGTGAAGAGCCTAAGAAGAAAAAGAAAAAAGGTGAAGTTAGAGAATCTCAAGACTACATACCTGCTCCGGTAGAAATTCCCAAAGACTTAACAGAAAATTTAAAGCTTAATATTCTTCAACGAGTAACAATAGAGTTCTCAGAGTCTAGCATTGCCCATAAAATTAACCGCTCTGAAAATATCAAAAAGTATGATTTTGTCGCTGTAGTGCCGAAAACGTTGCAAGCCTTTCAATACGCCTGTGGCACTTTAGATATTGATATAATCAGCTTTGAACCTGAGACTAGAATTCCTTTCAAAGTTAGCCGTAAGCTTTACCGACAAGCAGTAGACCGAGGGATTTTCTTTGAGCTCATGTACTCACCGGCTATCAGAGATACAACTGCGAGGAAAAACATTATAAGCACTGCGCACATGTACCATGCAGTTGGCAAGTCTAAAAACATCATTGTTACCAGTGGAGCGGAGGACTCCACACAAGTACGCGACGTGCACGACGTCATCAACTTGGGCTTTATTCTAGGGCAGAACAGCAACCAGAGTCTTGAAGTTATCCGAAGCAACACTAGAAAGCTTATTGTAAAGGCTGAGGGAAGAAAGTGTGGGAAATTGTATATGACTGTTAGAACTCTAACTGAAGATGATGAGAATAAAACACCTGCCTCCTGAAATCGTTTTTTTATAAAATTATGTAGTCCAATTACCTTTTAAAAACTTATCAAAATTTATTTCATTAAAATCTTATTTTTCTACAAATACAAATAGCATCACAGTTAGGAAACATTTGTACACATTTATAGTTATTAGAAGTTCAACTCTTGATCTAAGAATG
This sequence comes from Cydia fagiglandana, assembly GCF_963556715.1. Taxonomy (NCBI): domain Eukaryota; kingdom Metazoa; phylum Arthropoda; class Insecta; order Lepidoptera; family Tortricidae; genus Cydia; species Cydia fagiglandana. Next base: position 5,196,322 of record NC_085936.1, on the reverse strand, counting down.
TTGTCCGAATTTGTTCAATCATTCTGACTTGTCTGGTTCAATCTTCTCAGTTATAGTCAAATCTGCTGATGCTCGCGGATTCATTGCAGTCAACTCTATTGACGGGTCATCTTCAGGAATTGTAAATAACTCAGCTACCCATTTGAATCTGTATAATAAAATATAAAAGTTTGAATATAGCCAATTGGGAACCTAATGAGACTGAATAACGTATAAGGGCAATACTTAGGTGGTTATCACACTGGCGCTGCTTCTAGAAACTGTATCTGTGTAATACCTAACCATCTTAAAGTACAACTTGTGTTTAACCCTTTGACCGCCAGACTTCAACTGACGTGTGCGGCTTTAGCCTTTTATAAACCTTCGTGCATCTGACAAGATTTACGATGACGCCACGCACGTTAAGGGGCCCACAGATTACCAATTCGCCGGACGATATCAGCCTGTCAGTTGTTTGAAGCTGTCAAATTTTGCGTCTGAGAGGCTGATATCGTCCGGCGAACTGGTAATCTGTGGGCCCCTTAACGTACGCTCCTTTAGGCCTGCAAGATTGTACCTGACATCCAAGCATGACTTGCGTTGCCGCGCGCGCCTGCATACTTAAAGTTGCTCGTGACAACGCAAATCAAGCTAGGGGGTCTGGGATGCAGTCTATATAGAGATAAGCAAATGATTTTTTAGTTGTGTTATTTTTGTGATAATACAATTGTATTTAGTTGTATGGGTGAAGCAAAGTGAATGAGTGCTTGTCCTAGTCACTGCGTTGGATGGGTAAAATAAAAACATATCTTAATTTTAATTAATGTATTATTTTCAAATGCAATCTCAACGTTTGGTACAGGTAATACAAAATGTATAAAATATGCACACATTAGAATTTAAAAAAAATAATATTCACAACACAATTTTCACACAAAACTTACATAAGCAACATCCTAGTGACTGCTATATTTAAGAATATAATATAATAACTTGTTTTGAATGCTTACATTACTTTCAAGAAATACTTAGTTGGTAGCACCACTGGCTTTATTTGCAGACTACATGTAACTTCTAACAATAGAATAGATATTTTTACAACATTCCTTTATATAATTCATAGTTGCTTAAAATATTTCATTGTGATATACTCGTAGATAGATTTTATCAATTACATTATGATATTATTGCTGAGTTATAGATTACATTATCTCAGGCGATCTAGGAAGTACAATGCCTAGATTTACAGCTACAATGTCTTATGTTAACGTGAATACATGTGTTAGTAATGACAGCAATGAAAAGCTTGTTAATCCACAAAAAAACGTCAAGCCGGGCTACAAGAAACCCTCCCACTCTGAAAGGAGATTCAACTTGACTAGAAAACAAATTAGCCTCCAAATAAAATGCTTTTATGTTTGAGCAAACTGAGAACAGTCTTTAAATTGTCTTTTTTGTTTTATATTTGCCAGATGTCGCTTAATGCAAGCACTTATCTACTCTACAAGTAAATTTGTGGCATTCCGTTGTGTCAAATATACTAAATATTTGAATTCATTCATAATTAAAATACCACAAAAGATAATGTCATGGCAGAAATTAGTAACTCATGTTCATAATACAATTAAAACTAAATTTATTTACTTACAGCAAACAATCCGCACAATGTTGAATGCATTTAGACATACTAATAACAAAATAAATAATCTCCACAAAATTAATCACACCTATTTAACAAAATTCAGTCTCATTGGTCATAAAAACAATTTATTACCTAATGTGTCTTTCCTCAAAAACTTAAAATTTAATAAAATACATGTGAGTTAATAAAATAAAATTTGTAATCGTGGAATAGGAATCAAATTTAAGAGAGACCCCACACTAGCGTCTTCCAAGCGTCAGCGTGTAGTCAATTCTTATGTCTGCTGCTCGACGCAGCGTTGGCGCAACTGCGCAGCGACGCCGTTTTCCATAGCGCTGACTAGACGCCGACGCTCAAAAGACGCTAGTGTGGTGTGTCCCTAAAGACTAAATGCGTGGGTCTAAACATTACAGCATCTATATTAAATACTATGTAGCAACCGATTGGTTTCACTAATTATATTGATAAATTATCAATGATAATATTTTTCGCACATATCAAATGCATTCGTTTTCGTATAATTTGAACAATGATTACGCAAAGAAGAGTAAATAATAAAGATTTTAATCCCCATGCAATGTTACGTTCCTCCAAAATCTCACGACTCAGTCCCATGTATTTTTTATGGCGCTGGGACCTCACTTTATTTAAAACATCATTTAGTTACGCAACTTTGTATTGATATAAATAGTGATTGTTATTTACTTCCCTCTTTTTATAAGCTGCCTAAAGTGTAAGATAGAAAGATCAGGTGGGGTAAGATTAAGATAAGATACATTCTCTTAACCAACTGTTTCCTATAATAGCCATCACACACAAGCGTCTACCAAGCGTCGGCGACTAAGTAAGGCCTGAGTGGACGCTTGAGTTGAGCGTGCAACGGCGCGTGCGGCGTGCATGTTAAACAAATGCAAACGTATAGGAGCGGCCTTAGTGCACGCTGCTCAAATCACTTGTGAGCCCGACGCCACGCTGCACGCCCCGCCGAACGCTCCGCTCCGAGCGTCCACTCAGGCCTTACACTAAACTCTATGGCTGCTGTTCGAGTTGACGCGTAGCGACACCATCTTTCATATTAGCGCTGACTAGACGCCGACGCTCAAGACGCTAGTGTGAGGTGGCCCTAACACACACACGTTAGGCCATTCAGTCTCATACAATCTACTCAGTTCGATTCATTGTTCTTAGTTTACTGATACGTTTCACATCTACCACCTACCATCACACTACGTAATATCACGTGTTGAAACCAGTCCTTTACATTACAATATGCCTCAACTTTTGGCTTGCGCGACCGAGCCTTTAAGGCTTAAACCGTTAAGGCTAATTTCTTGTAATCTAAGCCTTGACGGTTTGAGCCATTAAGGTCAACCCTAACTCAAAACACTACCGCTTCTTAGCAGTCTATCATTACAATGATAGTTAGAGAACTGACGCATCTATGATTGATTTATACAAAAAGTACCTAGTGACATCTTAATTAATAATTACTACATATTATGTTAGTATGAAGTTCTGTAATAATTTTAAATAGCGGCAAGTGGCTAGCAAATGTGCCCACCCTTATTACTTGGCTCGCTTCTCTAAATTTCATTCGTGAATAGCTATATAAAAGCCGTACCTACAGTCAGCATTATAGTGACTGTAATAGTCTTAGAGAATATAACCAACGGTGTGGTCATTAACAGGCGTTCCCCTCTGTTGAAAAAAAGCGGCCAATGGTCAACCACATGTCAAACACATGTATGGACTGACGTTTATCTGACATGGCTAGTTGACGTTACGTATACATTTGATGTGCCCCTCCCTCCAAAAAACGGCAGACTATTTTGTAACGAAAATTATAGACATGGCGTCTCTGTTGGTTATATCCTCTAAGGTAATAGTGGCCAAATATATCGTAACACAGAATGTGTCCCAATATAATTGGCCACTTTGGTCTTCACTATATTTGATACTGACTGCACACTACAAAAAATAAGGACGCGAAACACGGTGAATTTCGTACATTGACCCGCCATTTCCTATCTCTTTCGCACGCACATAATTGACCGAGCGTTAGCGAAGGTCTCCGTTTTAGCTTGGGCAAAAATTCTTTCGTATTGTTTGTATGTCCCAATTTTTCAATCCATTCTCGTAAAACTATGTAAGCAGGTTCAATGATTAAATAGAGCTAGACCAAGAAAAGTCTGCAGCAATTCTGATAGCGCACTCAGTGCAAGTGTTATTTTAATCGTCAAACTTCTACGAAATTATGATGTTAAATAACACTTGCACCGCGTGGGCTATCAAAATCGCTGCAAGCTTTTCTTGGCCTGACTCTAGATTTCTCCACTTTTTGGATTTTTTCCAAATGGCGGAGCCATACATTCTTCAGTTCTAAGTTACGCTCGCGAGGTCTACAGCTCACAGAGACACTAGTTATACTTATTGCCGTCTCGCTCGCAAAGTGGCATGAACCGCCTATAAGGCCATTTCCATCAGTAGAAAAGAGCGGCAAATTTAATAAATGTAGGTGCGAATGGCTGTCGTTTATCGTCCCATAGAAAATTTGAATTTCGCGCCTTTTCCACTGACAAAGTTGTTTGACCGGCTATCTTCTTCCTCGCGTTATCCCCGCATTTGCCACGGCTCATGGGAGCCTGGGGTCTGCTTGACAACTTGTTCGACTGGCTATAATAAAACTAGCTTTTGCCCGCGACCTCATCTGCATGGAATTTATGATAGCAGCTAAAATAGATATAGCGCCTGGATAATGCTAATAGCAATCATTCAATTCGCGCATTGCTTACTTCAATTACTAGGCAATTCATCAACTCTTTCAATTTAACCCCCCTTTGCACTCTCTTCAGGGATGAATTCCAACGTAAAAAGTATCATATGTAAAAGTATCATATGTAAGTATGTATATACCAAAGTATATAGTTTTAAGGGGGGGTTGTGGTTTTTTTCAACTATATCGGTTCAGCGGACCGACAGGCACACTTTCGCCATTATAATATTAGTATGGATAAAATAAAATTAAGCGCGTGCGAGAGAGATTAGAAATTGCGGATCAATATACGAAATCCTTCGTATATTAGCGTCAACCGTTTGAGATGTCACTAGCCACTATAGTTCGTTTTTTTTAGCATTAGAAAGAACTTGCAAGAAGGTAAGCGATCTTGATGTCTTTTAATTGAAAAACTCTTTTTAAAAATCAAAAACTATTACTTATGAAAGCAAAAGAATATAAATGATCGTATTAGATTCATAATTGTTACATATTTGCCGTAACTTATTTTTAAAATGTGTTTTTCAATTAAAAGACACATCAAGATTGTTTACCTTATTTCTAATGCTAAATAAAACGAACTATAGTATGGATAAAATAAAATTAAGCGCGTGCGAGAGAGATTAGAAATTGCGTATCAATATACGAAATCCTTCGTATATTTGGTATATTAGCGTCAACCGTTTGAGATGTCACTAGCCACTAAGTCAGTTGTTGAGAAAAGACACGCAGTGCGCGACCGTATTGACGTTCTCCACCAACCTGTTGTAGAGCTCTCGCCGGACCGAGGCCGTGAACTTGGACACGAGGCAGAGGGTCGCGATGCCCGCGAATATCGCGTTGTAGAGCATCACCAGCTTGAAGTTGCCGAGCCACTCGATGCGGCCGAACTCGCCGAGCAAGTCGAAGTTTGTTATACCTGGAAATTAAAGTGCACATAGTCAGTGGCGGATTTGCCCTAAGGACAAGTAGGCCCGGGCCTATAGTTCGTTTTTTGAGCATCAGAAATAAGGTAAAGAATATTTATGTGTCTTTTAATGGAAAAATATATTTTAAATTAAAAATATGACTACGTATTGGGGAATTTAGGTACACTCACGCGGAGGCCGAGACTCAACCCCGTCACGGACGACACGTAGACGTATAATCTGTCTCTGTCTCACCTAGTATCTTAGCCAGCAGCGGCATAGCAGTAGATATGGCCAGCGACACCCCACACAGAGCGATGATCCGCGGCAGCGGCGTGCGTCGCGCTCGCGGCGTCACGCCCAGCGCGCGGAGGCCGAGACTCAGCCCCGTCACGGACTACACGTAGACGTATAATCTGTCTCTGTCTCACCTAGTATCTTAGCCAGCAGCGGCATAGCAGTAGATATGGCCAGCGACACCCCACACAGAGCGATGATCCGCGGCAGCGGCGTGCGTCGCGCTCGCGGCGTCACACCCAGCGCGCGGAGGCCGAGACTCAGCCCCGTCACGACGACACGTAGACGTATAATCTGTCTCTGTCTCACCTAGTATCTTAGCCAGCAGCGGCATAGCAGTAGATATGGCCAGCGACACCCCACACAGAGCGATGATCCGCGGCAGCGGCGTGCGTCGCGCTCGCGGCGTCACGCCCAGCGCGCGGAGGCCGAGACTCAGCCCCGTCACGGACTACACGTAGACGTATAATCTGTCTCTGTCTCACCTAGTATCTTAGCCAGCAGCGGCATAGCAGTAGATATGGCCAGCGACACCCCACACAGAGCGATGATCCGCGGCAGCGGCGTGCGTCGCGCTCGCGGCGTCACACCCAGCGCGCGGAGGCCGAGACTCAGCCCCGTCACGACGACACGTAGACGTATAATCTGTCTCTGTCTCACCTAGTATCTTAGCCAGCAGCGGCATAGCAGTAGATATGGCCAGCGACACCCCACACAGAGCGATGATCCGCGGCAGCGGCGTGCGTCGCGCTCGCGGCGTCACGCCCAGCGCGCGGAGGCCGAGACTCAGCCCCGTCACGGACTACACGTAGACGTATAATCTGTCTCTGTCTCACCTAGTATCTTAGCCAGCAGCGGCATAGCAGTAGATATGGCCAGCGACACCCCACACAGAGCGATGATCCGCGGCAGCGGCGTGCGTCGCGCTCGCGGCGTCACACCCAGCGCGCGGAGGCCGAGACTCAGCCCCGTCACGGACGACACGTAGAGGTAGAGGATGAGGAACGTTTCTAGCGTCGCGCCCGCCCAGCCCAGCTTCGATAGCGAGGCTATGCCTAGTGTGAATTGTTCCAACTGAAAATAAAACAGTAATATGTATGTGTTTTAACTTTCCTGGTGCAATCGGAATTATACTAAAGATACTATCTATTAGATACTAGACGCCAATATCTACAGAAGCTATTTTTCATAAGGCGAAAGACAAACATTACCATATTCCCAAAATCAACCAATTCCCAATGGTACCTAGGTATAAAGTGTAATTTGGTACAAAATTCTCGATATGAGCTAAAGGTTAAGGTTTTATCCAAGTTTTCAAAATTTCATTTTCGGAACCATTACTAATACGAAATTGGATGTTAAGCTACGCTTGTGAAAGAGAAATGCTATGGTTATCTATACCCATTAGCCTAAATGCCCTAAATAGCTTGTGGATTAGATAGGTTATCTAGATTGGCTTCGACAAACCTTCTATTCTAGTCTAGACCGTATTCATTTAGATGACCTTTAGGATAAAAGTAATTTATTTTCGTATAAATACCTATATCACCAAAATAACCTATATCCTTCTGTCAAAGTCCATTAAAGACGCACAACAAACACAACTAACGTCACTGATTATTTTTTTGTTGACAAAAAATAAGGATGTGTGAAATCAATGTTCAATGTGCAAGTGGTAAGTACCTACTTTAAATAATATCTCGGACAGCGAAGCGTTCAAGATAAGATATCAGAGGGCCAAGGAATACCGAAGTTCGCAAATTGGGGGCATCTTTCTCTGTTACTCTAATAACGCCTTAGGCCGCCCCCCCCCCCACATCTAGCGTCTTTCGAGCGTCGGCGTCTGGTCAGCGCTATGGAAAATGACGTTGCTGCGCATTTGCGTCGACGTTGCGTCGAGCAGCGGCGATAGAGTTGTAGACGCCGACGCTCGAAAGACGCTAGATGTGGGGGGGGGCCTTAATTGGAGTAAAAGAGTAAAAGACTACCTACCCGTGTACTCAGCGGCAGCGCCTTGATCCCGATGAGCAGCTCGAGGGTGTTCTGTATGACCATGAGGACGGTGATGGCCGTCAGCGCCAGCAGCAGCAACATCGCCAGTGGGTACACGACATTGCGTTGAAACGACGACGTCTTGCGTTTGTTCTCCACTTCCTAAGGAATAACAATAATTAAAAATGTATAACAAGACAAGATATGTGAAACGGTAAAGATTAAAAATTTACGCCCTTGTGCTGTTTGGCCTTCGGCCATTTGAAGATAACTAACGAGCATACCCTAGTGATATAAAAAAGTTGTCATATTGCGTTCTAGACCGTTCGCGATGTAGACTAAAATATAGGCAAAATATTACACTAGTCATTTTCTACAGATGAGGACATTCGCAACAAATGCAGGGCCTTCACCATACACTAGCAATCTTCTAGACCGAGTTTAGAGCAATTATTTCATGCAACCGATGATGCCAAAAATGCGGGGGTGTGCGGGACGAGGTGAGCGAAGTCCCGTGCCGTGATTGGTCCGTTCAAAGACACGGACGTCACACAAAGACACTTTCGACTCGAACATGGAGTAAAATTACCGTATGCGTGGCAGAGGGGGTAGCGCGACTATGCTCAGTCTGGAGGATGTTTTCACCTGCCTATTCAATTGACCATAATAATTGTGAAAATACTCTCCCAATTTGAAACCGAATCGACAATGGCCTTAGTTACATCAGCTTACTCGTCTAAAAATGTAAACTTACAGCGTTGCAGTAGCTTATACCTATAATATATATATACATTTTGAAGATATGAGAGTAATATTTTCATAACATTCAACTTCATGTGTTATGTCATGGAATGCCAAGAGGCATTATTTGCCTACAGAATGGCGAATAGCCTTTGTAAGATAAAACATGAAATGGTAATATTGTACATTCCTTTAAGATGATGAATATAATAAACAACTGACGCTTGTTGTGTATTTATGTAAAAACCGGCCAAGTGCGAGTCCGACTCGCGCACGAAGGGTTCCGTACCATTACGTAAAAGACGGCAAAAAATCACGTTTGATGTATGGGAGCCCAACTTAAATATCTATTTTATTCTGTTTTTAGTATTTGTTGTTATAGCGGCAACAGATATACATCATCTGTGAAAATTTCAACTGCCTAGCTATCACGATTCATGAGATACACAGCCTTGTGACGGTGACAGACAGACGGACAGCGGAGTCTTAGTAATAGGGTCCCGTTTTTACTCTTTGAGTAAGGAACCCTAAAACAATAAATTACATATTTATAAAATAACCTTGACTCGAACTCAGCAATTAGCCAGTACCCACGTAATAATTACATTGAAAGTAAACAATCCATTTTTCCTAATTTTTCACGTCACTCGAGTCTCAAAGAGAGAGAGCTCCACAATATAAATAGAAACCTACAAAACAAATCCAGAACATGTTTATATTTATATGCACACAGAGTTATCACATTCGCAATGGTCGGTGCACGCTTTGACTGATAACTGTCTTGTTGTACTACAAAGGAAAACGCGCCGAATATTAAACCTTATAGCATAGCATTAAGGTTTAGAATTAATTGGTTGTGTTGTAGGTGGCACTTAGATCTAATTATAGTGCAAGTCAGTGCTAACTAACCATAGGTTACCGACCTCGACGTTTTCACTCGGTTTAGTTGACAAGTTGTTACATTTTATGCACTTGGACATAGCAGACCGGCGTTTCTCGACAATGTCGTTGCGACGGTGCAATAGAAATTCATCGATCATTTTAGAGCCAGTCCAAACTATATCGGTAAACGATAGAGCAGTGGTTCCTAACCTTTTTAGTCCAGTCACCCCCATGACTAACTAGGGAACCTGATTTTACCCCTCCTCCCAATGGTAATAAAAAAAACGTGTACGTTTGTTGTATTGTTATATGTATTAGGTTAGTTTATTTACCCCTGTAAAATACCAGTTTTACCCCCACGGGGGTAATTACCCCCAGGTTAGGAACCACTGCGATAGAGTGTGTAAGTGTTACCATAACCGACAGGTTCCTATTACAATACCTATGACGTTTATATTTGGACGGACTTTGCAGCCATAAAAAGTCACTAAGTGCAGAATTAGGTTAGACAGACTATTTTTTATCGATCTGCAATAATCTAATGACAGAGAATGAGATAGACGAATTTAAAAGTACGGATTTGGTAGCTGAATATCAAACAATAGTATTCCAAGGGCAATGTCAGTGATATAACGACCCAATTCTGTGATTGGAGTCCTTAATTCTAAAACGGCCCATGTCTCAATGATATCATACTGACTGTTGTCGTATTGAAGTTAACAGACACAATTAAAAGTGCGACGTATATTGCGTTAACGTACGATATATATTGTAGGATGGTATTGAGTCAATTATTGAGTGAGTAAACTGAGTTGCCTAAGATTTTGCCTGCATAAAATGTTCTGGAATCCCTAAAACTAAGAAATACATACATACTCGTATTCTAATATCGTATCAGTTTCATTGAGTTTTTTCACAGTCAGAAAAAAAGGTTTAATTCCATAATGAAATGGACTTTCCGCACAAGTAGCCTAAAGACAGGATTCCACCAGTGTGCGGCACTGTGTGATGGTACAAGCATATTGAATACAAAAATGCTTGCGCCGCACACTACGATTTTAAGGTAATAAGTACTGCTCTAAAACAAACTCGCCAAAGCAAATATAAATGGTAAATATATATCCCGTTTTCAATAGTAGGTATTTATTTATAATATTTAATGTAATGTTCAAATATTTGCGGTAGACACAAGATAATAAATCTGTAGCTATTAATAATAGTCATATTTAACATACATACGTAAACAGTAAACATACACTTAATGGAATACAAACTATATAAATAATATATAAGTAGATAAGTAAATGTTTGATCGTACTTGTATCATTGACGTTCGAAGACGACAGATTCCTGTGGTCTGGGTGCATTGATTTGGATGGTATAATACAGTATACAGATATAGTTCATAATTATTTTCCATCGTTTTTTCGACGGCTGAAATAGCAAGATACGCACGACGTTTCACGGAAACGTTGTTGACGCTCGATGACAGGTTGCAAAATCTAAGGAATAAAGCCTACCTTTCTCATAGCGACGATTTTCTTGAGCCTCTCGTTGAGGCCAGCCTGTAAGGCTCCGTTTCTCAGCCGCAGCAGCGGGGTGTCTTGGGAGTCCTTCTTCACAGAGTCGATGCTTGATGATGACACGTCGCCACGGTCTGGATACATCGGCTCGGGTGATATGTAGCCGATTCCTGTAGAAACAAGAAATAAAAAAAAATGTACAAACTTCACTTTATACATGCTACTTAATAGTGTTTAACAGAACACAACAATATTACGACTAATTTGACTTGAAATCTCAGAAGAACTTTATTTTATAGACTCAATAAGTTGGCATGAAATCAGACTAAAAAGATTGAAAATTTTCATACGGCACCCATTTACATTGCAGTGTACGGGTGTTGTCGAGACTCGCTGAGATTTTGATTGAAATTTGGTACCGTTTATTTTAATCTGAACTAGCGACCCGCCCCGGCTTCGCACGGGTAAACCTTAACAAATTATACACCTAAACCTTCTTCAAGAATCCCTCTATTGATAGATGAAAACCGCATGAAAATCCGTTCAATAGTATTTGTGTTTATCGCGAACATACACAAAAAGACAGAGCCGGCTTTGTTTTATAAGGTGTAGTGATATGCCTTCTAGTGGATTGAACTGCATAATTGGCTCACTGCCGTATTCGAACTTCAAGATATTCACCAGAGACGACACGTTCTAGATCCATTCTAGATACGTTATAGTTTAGATATCAACTAGTTCTCTTTTGCAGCGCAATTCGGGCAACTAATGTCACTTTTACGTTAGATAGAGTAGGATATCTATTAGATGTGAATTAGATCTCTAAGTCATATCCTGATGTGGAAATCGTTCAAGAGTATCTCCAAAATCACGCAAATGTCAAATTTGACAGGTTAGATCTTAAACATATCGTTATCGTATCTTGGTGATGTCTAAATCAATCTTGTTTTGTGTTCGATCAAACTGGTTTCGAAGGTTTTTGACTCAATAACAATATTATTAATTTTAGAAGCTGCTTAACCTGTTCGGGTAAGTGAACCCATCGAATTAAGACTATGCTGGAAACAAAATAAAAAATTCTCATTCCCACTGCTACTGTGAGAATTAATTTTTGACTATTATGAATACTAATATGGCTATAGCAATATGCTATAGTTATTGGCCAGTATATAGTCATTAGCCCCTCTTAATAATAAGGTTTCAATGGGCTTGTTTCTTTGTGATTTGTAAGGAGTGACCAATTACTATATACTGGCCATTAACTAATAGCAGGTCACCCTACATATACATATGAAGCAATCAGTTACACGATAGATCTTAGTTTTTTATATGTAAGGATCAATTCATACCTGTCAAAAGATTATACAACTTGTTTACTCGTTTGTTAGTATATGACGTAAAGCTCAAAACAAACAGCGGGTGAACGCAAACTCCCATTGTTTGTAAACGTCGCTATTGTTCGCAAGTGTGATCGGTCGTTGTAATCTTGGAGTGCCGCCTTTATACATTCAGCTGTGAAAATCTGAAACTTTCATCCATACAAAAATGGATCTCCCTAATGAAAGTAATGAAGTTTATATTTATCTGCTGACTGTACATACATTGAAATAATATCTGATAGGACAAAGTCCTCAAAATAATTTAATAAACTGTATAATGATGTAGAGTATTGTAGAGCTACTAATTAAAACTTATTATTACATGTCAGATATCACTTATATGTATGTAAATGTATGTTATTGCGAGTGACAGCTATTTTACCGCACTGGTGAAGTATGTATCTACTTACAATAGATATTTTTTTTATTTCTAACTTATATTTCGTTATCCTTCTCGTTTAATAGTTTAATTTTTCTTATTATGATGTGCAAAGTGTATATCTAAAATTTATAACAGTTATATATTTTTACTTGTTCCGCGTATTCGCTGATAGGGCTCGTGCGTATGTGTATTTAGATAGTATCAAGATAACATCACTCAACATTGCATTCTCTTATATTTTGACATATTTTGATTGGCTATCTAGATCCAAAACGCATAATAAAACCATGTTTGTTTCATCATCATCATCATCATCATCTCAGCCTATATACGTCCCACTGCTGGGCACAGGCCTCCTCTCGAGCGCGAGAGGGCTTGGGCTATAGTCCCCACGCTAGCCCAATGCGGATTGGGGACTTCACATACACCTTTGAATTTCTTCGCAGATGTACGCAGGTTTCCTCACGATGTTTTCCTTCACCGAAAAGCGACTGGTAAATATCAAATGATATTTCGTACATAAGTTCCGAAAAACTCATTGGTACGAGCCGGGGTTTGAACCCGCGACCTCCGGATTGCAAGTCGCACGCTCTTACCGCTAGGCCACCAGCGCTTCCATGTTTGTTTAACTAAGTGCAAATATCATAACGCTTCAACGATATGACGTGGAAGCTATGTTAGATAGGTACATATAACAACAGATTTAGTCGGTATATGAAGGTCAGGTGCGTTGCGAAGGTCGCAGCGATCACGCGTATGAGCAGAAAAACTGCGGTACTAGTATTATGGCGTGTATATCCCTTTCATTGCTTTAGAGAGGGACCATACTTACAAATGTACAAGACAGCTAAAGTAGTGGCTAATAGATCATGTTTTTTACTATTTAAATGAGTATTTTTTATTTAAACTGTGTAATCTTAGAATGGACATCGGATGATGGTAGCATAATGTTTCCTTCTACATTATGCTACCATCATCCGATGTCCAGACCCCCCCCCCCACTAATTTGAAATGACGTAATTTATGAATAGCCCCTATGTATTATTATAACATCTTGTTTGACACGGTAAACAATAAATTAATTCTTATTCTTATTCAGCTGGCCATCACCACAAATAAGCGCAACAGTATTAGTATGGGATTTGTATTAGTTGCGTCCACGTTTAGTATCTGTGTGCCTATTAGCCAAGACGCCAATCGTTTGAGCCGTAGCGAACGAAACGCTAATGTGTCTCTGTCGCACTAATATGTAAGTGCGATAGAGAGAGATGACCGTTATGCAGTGTCTTTTTAGTCTTTAGCCAAAGTCTTTAGACCACTCAGGTTTCAATTAATTTCAATTAGACCGCTCTTAATTCTTGACCTGAACGTTCAATTCGCTGAGCTGGTTGAGCGAAAAGAATTAAGCACAGTTCCGGCCTTTGTCTTTTAACTATTTACAAAAAACATTGAATAGATTTGAATCCTTTTCTAGACAAACAAAGACCTCAACACACGTAATCATGCAGTGCTCTTATACGGATAGAAACGTTTGGTCGTAACCAAATTATGATAGCAGAAATTGAACCTAACTGTATTGATACAACACCATTCGTCACTCAATACCGCAACGAATGCGTTGTTGAAAATCTAAAAAGACCACGGTCCAACTCTAGATACAATAACACTGTAGTTTACATATGTAATTCGTTCCACCTTTCTACTCTTGATTTTGAATAAAAACTATTTTAATATTTCCAGCTTCATGTACTTAACTACGTACAGTACCGGCCAAAAATAGGTCATATCACCTTCAGGTTTCTACCGCAATCCTTTTTAGAGCGTCTAGTTGACTACGAAACCCTAAATTGGTTAGCCGTAAAAACCTGAAATTGATATTTTTGGCCGGTCGTGTAGGTAACATGTTATATGCATTGTAATTTGGTAATCTATTTTTAGCGAATGTAGATTGGTATATTTCAGCTGCCACGCCACTAATATTATTCAATCAAGTGTGGTGCGCCCCTCCAGAGCTGTCCTAAATATGCAAACCATTCTGGATCTTATTTACCAGACTTTAAGTATTTATTACTATGTTACTGCTGTGTAGATTATGCAGTGCGTGTTCTACTGGTGTTAAATAGATAAACTGCACAAAGTGACCATGTACAAATGACTAGCTCTTCCTTAAACTAGCGCTTCTGCATAATAAACACCTTTTTTCGTGCATGCACCCGCGCCATTTTATCGATATTCAGTATCAAAAAGGTTTGATTAATTACTTATCATAGTTAATTATTATCGAAGGTTGCAGCGACGTAGACTCCGGCGACCACGTTAAGTTTATTCAGCTTGTGAGTAGACACATATTCCGTAGGAGAGCCATAAACAACATAGCGTGGTCTGACTCTGCCACACAATTTAAATTCTTCGTTCTGTTTATTAACCTAATTTAGTGTCCCAGTGCCGGGCAACAGCCACCCCTCGTTTCCTCCACTCGACCCTGTCTCTACTTTCCCACCAGTCTGGGTTGAAAGAATTCAAATCATCCACCATCTCCTTTTCGATCTACCTGCACCATCTATGTGTTCCATGGGACCCACTCTATTTTTTAATTCTGTGTTACAATCCTAAAATTTGTCTTTATAATGCCGGAACTCATACAGCTGTCAATATTTTAAATAAAGTCACTAATGCCAACACATTAGTTATGCATCAGCATCCATGTGCTATTAATAATCACGAATGCAATTACTGAGTGCGTGCATTTATTCGGATTAGCGTGACTGTGTGTACCGGTTCTTCGTCATCGGACACAGGTAGTTTTGATATATCGAAATTGTATAGTTTAAAGGAAGTATAAATCGATAGGTTAGTAACTATATCTTGGCCTTCGACTGTCTATATTATGTTTAAATGCAAACGGTGTAGTTACTATTAAGTATCAAATATTGGAGCTAATGGAGGCCTAACGTCCGAAACGAACGAAAGCGGCCATCATTCCGATAACATTTAGGCCCTCCTGCCATCACAATTTAGCATGCTCTCCACTCCAAAACAAATGGTATAAACCCCGTTAAAATACCACATACCTGATGAAACAGCGTTGTTCATCCTCCGCCTGACGGTCTCCTCCTCGAAGGAGTATACGTAGTACTCCTCATTGAGGTCTTGGAGGAACTGGGGCTTCACCAGCACTCCCCCGACCACGCCGAATAGATGTACGAAGCCGAGGGGGGTGAATACTGAAAACGAAAACTTGGTTACGTTTTGTACTAGAAAACCAAATCTTACTGATGATAAATATATCCTAACACATTAAAAAGGCAAATCTAGTATTTTTCCACGATTTTGGCAGTACATCTGCAACCCGCTAGATGGTAAACCGTAGTCAATGGACGCTTGCAAGTACAGGGATCGCCCACCCTTTAAATAATAACTAAGCCATCTAGTCTACGAGTTTTTTGAGGGGCAGGGGTTTGCATACGGCAGTCTTTCATGTTGCCATTCCTTACTACGCTCCAAAAAAGGTTAGTATAAATACATGGAGTGAAGTTGAAGCCTAATCGATCTTTGTTCATAAGTTTCATAACATCGTTTAGGCTATCCTAGGATAGAGGAAGGATTGGTACGGTACACATGGTAACTTTTGTGCAACCTTAGCAAATAAATAATTAATTACACATTAATTATGATAAAAACTCAATACTTAAAATAATTCACATTTAATAGTTGTTTTTATGCGTATCTTCATGTGCAAGCATTGGCATTGATTAGTTATCTTATTAATCTTATTATCTACTATTAATAAGACCCAGTCACGTTTTCATCGGTTACGACACATCATGTACTTATCAGTCGTATCTGTATCCTTTTATGGTTAATTGATATGTCCTTTGTCGGTACTTAGGTAGGTTTCGCTTTCAATGACCCACTGTGATGTTGATAAACTATTACAGAAATAGTAGATTGACGAGCGCATATACTAATCAGTCGGGTAAGTCGGGTTTCACATTGATGCTGTTGCCGAAAATAGTACAGTGAGGGTGCGCCACCATAATAGTAATTTCTTCTGATTTTCAAAAAAGAGGTAACGTGGTTCTGTATGAAAAGAATCCATAAGCGGGGTCAATGTTTTCAAAATGTTTAGTAATTTTAAACCAACAAGATTGTGTATTAGTATAAAAACTCAGTAATAAATCACCAGTAATTACTAATTAATAATAACCTTATCGATTATCAACTTTCTCGAAATGATTCCGGCTCGATTGCTACTAGCAGTAATAATCTGATCCGGTTATTAAACCTTTTTACATCACTAGCGTTAACATCGATAAAAAAAGTTATCTTGACAACCGTCGCTAAGCGCTGTTTTGTCAGTATTGAGCTATCAACGAAGCGATTGGTAAATAAACAGAAAGAAATATTAAACCCGCAATAATGAGTTTAAATAGAATCCTATCGAATCCAGCCTTGAAAGATAAGAAGGAAATGGAGTTGAACGAAGAATGGAACAACTTCGTGAAGAGAATAGGGGAGGTGTCAGGTCTTGTCAAGGATATGGCGAGCGGAGACAAGACGAAAGCTGATGCTGCAGCCGCGCTGGCTGACCAGTACCTTCAGGGGAAGGTCATTGTTGATGAAGACGTGGAGATGAAGGTCAAGTGTGATCGTACTGTCATTAATAAAAAGGCGTTTCGGAGTATGCAGAATGAGAAGGTGTGTTGTGAAGGGTTTAATTAATAATTTTAATTAATAAGTATTGTAATAAGTATATGGCATAAACTTCTAAAAACATCTGCATAAACAGAAAGATGTTCGTGACTCTTGCAACTTCACTTACTTTTGCGAAAAAACGTGGTATTAAAAATTATTTACGACGTAAAATACCTAAATGTATTTTAGCGTGACGATTTCTAGAAGCTAAAAATATGCACCTTATGCACACTTGTACAGTCACCACACGGGAATGTTACGCCATTTCGGGTTCTAGCTAAATTGGACACTCCATAGAGAAAGTATGGAAAAACCAATTTAGCTTGGACCATAAATGGCGTAATAATCGCGGAGCGTGATGGTACATAATATAAGTAGATTAGCCAATAATATGCATGAATTTTATTTACTACAATCACGAGCAATGAAACTGGTTATTTTAAAATGAACTGAAACACATATTACAGAAAAATATGAATAGGCAACCAATAGGTACGCATTATGTATAGGTATGTATGTAAGTTACAATTACTGTTTAGAATTTTTAGATAAGAAAGAAGAAAAAGTCGGCAATTTCTAAAGGTGCGATACTATTATAGAGTACAGTACAGAATTACGTACCTTAATATAGGTATACCAGATTTCAGTATATTATGTCTATATTGTCATTTTTGATTACATCTCTTGATTCTCTTGAATGTGTCTGACGGCAGAATTAGCTAAGCGGGTGAGGTATTCAAAGTTCTAAACAAACACATTCCTCGCTACGCATCCTCGCACAGCTCTGGTGCAAACGCAGCCTTATTTTGTTAATAAAAATTTTTTTAAAGTAATTTTTGAACACCTCAGCCGCTTAGTGCTGCTGACTGTTTTTATAAACCTTCACGAACAATTGAATAACTCAACGTTATTTATTAGTGAAAGCGATTTGGCACGTGCAAAGTACATAAATAAACAACCAGATCGCCCTCGAATATCGTCCATCTATTTGCAGTACAGTCGCCATCAGATACCTATATCGGAGCGGCCTAGGTGCTCACAAGTATCTGAACACGCCTCTATTTTCAAGGCGCTAGAGTGCGTGTTCAGAAATTTTGAGCACCTCGGCCGCTCCTTTATATCTGATGGCGACTGTACACAATTAAACAAAGCTAATGTTCGACACAGGTGCAGTTTCAAAATTACGACATCATAATTTTGTACATTAAAGTCCATTCGTCCGTTATACTTTTAAACGTTATAGGACTTACAACGTTTACGTTCTGAGATTGCTTAATATTGTTGGCACTGCTTATCATAATCGGCGTTACGATTAAAACCTTATCATATGTTAAACTCTTGATATAAATATTATTTAGTAATATTACAGGTGTGCAGACGTTGAAAAACGAGCCGCATTAAAGATCAGAACAGACTATTATGAGAGGTCTATTTTCGAACGTTACGCAAGATTTATAAAGGCATCTCGGGCATCTGATATCAAGACACTCTTTGTTAGTGTTCAATTAGCCAGATCGAATGTATTATACGATGTGCTCTGATGAACACGAAATATTTAACCTCTAGCCGCCCAGAGACCTATAAAAAGGTCTCCCGTTCCGTTCTGATTTGAACATTGTGTTGACAAAATAAAATTTCATTTTGTTTGGCAAGGTTTGACGCATGGGCGGCTAGAGGCTAATATGTACTAACTTAGGGTTTAGCGATGGCGGACAGGTGCAAATTACGTTATAAACTTATATCGACGGTGATGTAACCTAGTGAAACTAACCGTGAATCTTTCAAAACTGTTACGTTATAATATTACCAAAGTTTGACATATAGCCACCCATTAATTATTAAGTACAGTCAAAGAATCCTGGCCCGTTCACGATAACGATTCTAGAAAGACACGTAATCTCACCACAGAGGCAATCAATCTAAGAAAACTTTCTGTTAACTGGTCTGCCCATTAGGGAATTCTTACGTGTATGGAAACTATGGAAAGCCTCGAGAACCGGCTTTAACTTTTTTATTAGCCACTAATAAGGGCCGTGTATAATTCTATACATGTATATGTGTATTTAGGGGCGATACGGACGGACTGCAATTTGTATGGGAACTGCACGCCGACTGCACGCCAACTGCAACGTCCGCGTGCATTTCCCATACAAGTAGCAGTCGGGTTGCAGTCCGTTTGTATCGCCCCTAAATCGTACTATTAATTATTGGAGTCTTGGGCAACTAAATCAATTTTAACATTAATTCTACCTGTGTACCATCGTTGACACAGCTAACATACCATACATATTGCAAAGAGAAAAAGCTACCAATGGTCATGTTAAGTGTCTCGTTCGCCGTCAGGGTTGCCAGGTCACCTAATAGCTGAGCTTTTCAGAGGACAACAGGGCTATAACCGCGAAAATCGAAGTTCGCAAATTGCGGGGATTTTTCTGTCACTCTAATTACGCCTTAATTGGAGTAAAAGAGAAAGATTCCCGCAATTTGCGAATTTCGGTTTTCGCGGTAGCCGCTCAGTTAGCCGAGTCGAGCCGAGACTCTCTTATGAAAGATATTTGAATGCCTTCTGGCATTAAGTTCGCCTTTTGTACAATTTTTATTGTGCAATAAAGTTTAAATAAATAAATATTTTATAAATGCACTGTTGTACTTATATCAATTAGTGGCCATACCATAAATCTAGTTCGTTTTTTTAGCAGTACGCGATCTTGACGAGTCTTTTAATTGAAAAAGGTTTTTTAAAATCAGTTACTAATGTTACTATTAGTTATGAAAGCAAAAGAATGTACATAATCGTATATGATTCATAATTGTTACATATTTGCCCTGGCTTATTTTTAAAAATAGTTTTTCAATATAAAGACACGTCAACATTGTTTACCTTTTTTCTA
Organism: Cydia fagiglandana; assembly: GCF_963556715.1. Lineage (NCBI taxonomy): Eukaryota > Metazoa > Arthropoda > Insecta > Lepidoptera > Tortricidae > Cydia > Cydia fagiglandana. The sequence goes on along the minus strand of NC_085936.1, from coordinate 5,176,238 downwards.
ATGCTAAAAAAACAAACCATTATTCTCGCTCTCATATATCAACTCATCATCGGCACGCTTGTCATTTCTATGATGACACAGAGATCGGCATAGTACAGTCATTATATCCAAAAAACCGACCCTACCCGTGAATAATTAGTTCTTGGATTTTTTTTTCGTAGGTCCCTCGGGGGGGTCACTGGGAGTGTAAATTCAAAAAGTAGGCTTAATCAGGCTCCTGCGTATATTCGAAAAATGGTTTTTTTTTAAAAAAAACGGTTTTTCTTCAATAACTCGGCCATTTTTGATTTTACAGTAAAACCGTAAGGACAAAAGTTGTAGGAAATTTGATTCTCTACAAGTTAGTCCAGTCATTATATCCAAAAAACCGACCCTTCCCGTGAATAATCAGTTCTTGGTTTTTTTTTCGTACGTCCCTCGGGGGAATCACTGGGAGTGTAAATTCAAAAAGTAGACTGAATCAGGGTCCTGTGTATATTCGAAAAACGGTTTTTCTTGAATAACTCGGTCATTTTTGATTTTACAGTAAAACCGTGAGGACAAAAACTGTTCAGAATTTGATTCTCTACAACTTTGTTTCCCTTCATTTATGCCGTAAAGCGTGGAACATAGGAGATAATGATAATATTTTGAATTTGTCGCGGTTTTCAGGTTTAATTTCTAAAATATCGATTTTGGGGGAAAGAAGGTGGGAACCAAAATTGTTCAAAATTTGATTCTCTACAAGTTTAGTCCTCTTCATTTATGTCGTAAAGTTGAAAATAAACGAGATGTTGAAAATATTTTGAATTTGTCGCTTTTTTTCAAATTTTATTTCCAAACTATCGATCCTAGAAGAAAAATTGTGAGGACCAAACTTGTAGAGAATCAAATTTTCTAAAATTTTTGTCCTCACGGTTTTACTGTAAAATCAAAAATGACCGAGTCATTCAAGAAAAACCGTTTTTGGAATATACACAGGACCCTGATTCAGTCTACTTTTTGAATTTACACTCCCAGTGATTCCCCCGAGGGACGTACGAAAAAAAAATCCAAGAACTGATTATTCACGGGAAGGATCGGTTTTTTGGATATAATGACTGGACTAACTTGTAGAGAATCAAATTTCCTACTATTTTTGTCCTTACCGTTTTACTGTAAAATCAAAAATGGCCGAGTTATTGAAGAAAAACCGTTTTTTTTGGAAAAAACATTTTTTGAATACACGCAGGAGCCTGATTAAGCCTACTTTTTGAATTTACACTCCCAGTGACCCCCCCGAGGGACCTACGAAAAAAAAATCCAAGAACTAATTATTCACGGGTCAAAATCTATAATGACTGTACTAGCACGTGTATTGTCCACATTCCCAATCTATTATTAAATACGGAATCTAACCAAATCAATAACCACCTTGTTCGCAGCATAACAACTGCGTCCATTCATATTGGCATTTGGCACAACTTTCTGTTGACTTGAATAATACATCTTGTATTTACGAACAATGCATTTTCTGTTTTCTTATAAATGTATGATGATTTCATATACCTAAAGTACACTCGAACGTAGCATATGATAGTAGCTAAGGTTTGTTAACATAGGATAATAATACTAACATGTATCTGACATATCTCTGGACAAGCAGGATATGGCAGAAATGAAGAAATGGCTTAAATTTTTGTCGTTAAAAAAAGGGCAGTTGTTTTAAGAGCGGTAGATAATTAAAATAGAGCCATCTAGAGAATAAAATGCTATAATAGACCCTTAATTTGGCAGTGTATGTACCACGATGTAACAGGCATACGGCATACATAACCTCTGACCCCCTTTTTGTAACTAAATCATTATGGGACTACTGAGCGAAAAGGAGGTTTGGTACCTTGGTATATTTGTGCCAAATTAAGGGTTCACACAATGGAAGTATCATGACGTTCAGGTTAATATTTATTAGAAAACTAGTAAAACTACGACAGACTTTTTTGGTTTGTGGCGTCAAAGATCTTAATCAATTCTCTTTCAGGGTGAAACGGACAAAGACGCATGGATGGCAGAAGTGAGCAAGGATGCTGAGATGCGTTTCCAAGACAAAAAAGTGCGCCGCGAACGCGCCGACACCCTCAAGACTCAAGCCGTAAAGGCTTTTAACAGAGGAGAGTACGAGAAAGCCCTGTCTTGCTACAATCGGGCTTTGGAGCAAGTCAGAGACAACCCTATGCTGTACTGTGATCGCGCGCTTACTAATATCAAGCTGGGGAATTTTCAAAAGGTAAATAAAGTCTGATTATCTACGTAGGGTACAAATAGGCTGAAGGCTCGAGCAATGGTGGTCTTGCAAGAGAAAACCTTATAGTCAGACCGTAAAAAGTAACCGTAAATTTTGATAGCCCACGCAGTGCAAGTGTCATTTTAAACGTCAAACTTCTATGAAATTATGACGTATTTATACATAACACACTGCGTGGGCTATCAAATCCGCTGTAGACTTTGTTTGGTGCGACTATATCTTAGTTAGCCAAGTGAAGGCTAAGACTTGGGTGCATTAAATAAAATAGTCGTATGTATATGAGTTCTGACACTAACGACATGTAATCAGATAATGCGGGCTGCCGACAGGCTTAAGACAAATGTACAATACGATCAGTCAAAGAGAATTCGTGCAGGCATTGTCCTATTGGAGGACAAAATGACAAGAGATACGGCCATGATGGCAGCAAATTGCAAATAACAAAATAAACAAATCATCGGTCAGAATGCTCAATCATGTGACGTCGGAAAGTTTTCAAAAATACGTTTCGTCATGGAAATATTTCGGAATAAAACAACATTGCAAACGGCAACAAAACTGGAAAGTATTTCTTGTGGCAATTTCCATAATTTCCGAGATATTTTCAAAGTTTTTGGAAACTTATCGCCTCTTGCACATCAGTCATGCTAAAGATGCCAGTACCTAAAAAGCCACAACACCTTAACCTAATCTATGATGAAAAATCTAAAAAAAAAAACGTTTCTGTCTATGTAACTTTAATTAGGGGTCAAGGGCACTCCTAAGTCGTACAATATCGTGATATTGTACATGACCTCTACAATATCAAACTAAGAAACTTCCAGAAGGTAAAGTGGATTAAAACCGTCAACCGTCACCCCTATTAAGCCCCTAATCAGCTGAGTACTTAGCTAAGTAAAGTAATAAGTCTACTCAAATATGTATAAGATAGCCAATGAGTCAATATTTTTATTTGAAGGTCAAAAGCAACTTTCTAAGTGACATGAAGATAGAGGATCGATCGATTTTATGATAATACGTCTAATCCTACCTAATTAGAAAATTAGTTGTTGCCCCGTTTAACTAATCAATAAAGGAAATATTTAAGTAGTTACTATAGGAAATACCTAGTAAAGTGTAGTTCCTGTAGTCAATATTATGCCTCGTCCGACTTTCTAAGAGATAAACAGATGTAAAATAATTATTAGCATTTACGAGATGCAAGCGGTTGTGGTAGGTTAGAAACCGCATTGAATACTATTTCTTCACTATCTAGTGTTAGTGTGTCAGTCACCGATAGTTTCTACTATTTGTGACGTTTTCAGACGAAAGTTACAACTGTATTAGCTGTAGATAAGGACGATTTCTAATTGCATCTTTACGTCAAAAGCGCCCTATTATTAACTGACCCTTTGGCTGAGTACTACTCAATTATAGGTCGATCTGTTAGGCAATTGAACTTCGGACCGAATATAATTATCTTCACATTGACATTATAATATATTTAGACCAATGAATACTCGAATGTGTCACAACACTCTAATAGATCAATACTACTAGTACAGAGATACACGTACACATGATAAGCGTGCGTAATTTAATTTACCATTCTTATCCTAATATTTTGTAACTTTCTCGCAGTTGCGTGTATTAAGCAATCGTTATGTCATGATAATGATAAAAAATAATCACGAAGAGCGGAACAGACTAGACAAAAAACAGATTAATTTATCAAGTATGTGACCAGTCACGCACGTTGGCACCAAATCCCTAAGAAAAACTTATGTGATGTACAGTCGTGGAATACAACGGTTGACCAGCCCGCGTAGCCAAGATGCCAATCGCTTACGCTCCGTAGCGATCGAAACGCAACTGTCACTGTCGCACTAATATGGAAGAGTGATAGAGAGACGTAAAGCTTTTCGTTGTCGAAGCGATAGCGATTGTAACCTTGGCTAGACCGGCTGTTAATCCTTCGCGGTAATAAAATAGAGTCTAATTGGGAAATATATTGGTACGCTTGACATTTAACTTTTACTACGATAAATATGAAAGGGGGTGTCAAACGTGGAGGTAAGCCCCGGTTTACCAACAGCGTACACTTCATACAAACCCGCATATAGACTAGACATAAAAATTCAAAATCGCTCTCCTTCTTGATTCGACTGGCAAATCATATTACTTTTTGGCAACCGCATTTTTTAACCTAATTAGACCCCGCTGAATCCGAATTTGCCGGTTGCTCGATCGAAATCTTGACCGGAAGTGAGATATTTGACATTAAAGGTCCTTTTTTTTAGTTTTTCGTAAATAACTCTTAAACGGTGGCGCATAGCAAAAAATGTTCTATAACATAAGTAATCTGCATAAAATCGCCTACAAGTAAGATTCAGTACAATTTTTCGCTAAGATCAATATTCAAAGAGATATTAACCCGGGAAATTTAATTATAATCACTTCTAAGGTCCCTTTTTTTAGTTTTTCGTAAATAACTCATAAACGGTGGCCAATATCAAAAAATGTTGTTAAACGATAATAATCTACACAAAATTTTGAACAAAAAAGATTCAGTACACTTTTCGCAGGGATCAATATTTAAAAAGATAATAAAGAGGGAAAGTTTTAGTATAAGGAATTCTAAGTTTCCTTGTTTTTATTTATTCGTTAATAATTTGAAAAGTATGATTCATAGCATTAAAAATCTTATATATAAATAATAAACATAAAATTTCCTACAAGAAATATGTAGAACACTTTTCGCTAAGATCAATATTTAAAAAGACAAAGCAGCGGGTAAGTTATAAATAATCAATTTTAAAGTCCCTGTTTAGTTTTTTGTAAGTAACTCGTAAACGGTGTCCCATAGCAAAATAGGTTTTCAAGAATAAATTATCTACATAAAATTTCCTCCAAAAAATATCTGGAACACTTTTCTCTAGGATCAATATTTAAAGCGATATTAAAGGAAGAAAGTTAATTACAATCAGTTCACAGGTCACTTTTTTTTAGTTTTTCGTAAATAACTCGCAAACGGTGGCCCGTTGCAAAACAATATTGTACATAAACATTAAACAATAAATTGTCCACAAAAAAGGTTCTGTACACTTTTTCGCTACGATCAATATTTAAAGAGGTATTAAAGGGGGTAAGTTAATTGTAATCAATTTCCAGGTCCCTATTTTTAGGTTTTCGTAAATGACTCGTAAAATAAGGCTCATAGCAAAATAAGTTCTTAATGTTCTTGTAAATAAATAATCGGCATAAAATTTTCTACGAAAAACATATGAACACTTTTCTCTAGGATCAATATGTGACACGATATTAAAGAAAGAAAGTTCATTACAATCAATTCACATGTCACTTCTTTTTAGTTTTTAGGGTTCCGTACCTCAAAAGGAAAAAACCGGCCAAGCGCGAGTCGGACTCGCGTTGCAAGGGTTCCGTACACTACCCAAATTTCAACAATGTATTTTTTATATGTGAAACGCGAGTAAATTGCCTTTAAAAAACCCGTAGGGGTCGGATCATAAACTAAGTAATTGGTCCGACTCACGCTTGACTACATATGTCTAACAAAACTTACAAAATAGTTTTTTTTAAGTAAGAGTTTCGGAGATAAAGGGGGGGGGGGCTCTCCGAAACTACTGGGTCTAAAATTTTGAAAAAAAAACATACAAAATAGTTCTTTACCTTTACTTACTTTATAGGTAACAGGAAAACCTATTAGAAATATGCATTCAAGCGCGAGTCGGACATTACTTAGTTTTTGAACCGACCCCAACAGGATTTTAGAATAGGGACCTGGAAATTGATTACAATTAACTTACCCCCTTTAATACCTCTTTAAATATTGATCGTAGCGAAAAAGTGTACAGAACCTTTTTTGTGGACAATTTAATGTTTAATGTTTATGTATAATATTCTTTTGCAACGGGCCACCGTTTACGAGTTATTTACGAAAAACTAAAAAAAAGTGACCTGTGAACTGATTGTAATTAACTTTCTTCCTTTAATATCGCTTTAAATATTGATCCTAGAGAAAAGTGTTCCAGATATTTTTTGGAGGAAATTTTATGGAGATAATTTATTCTTAAAAACCTATTTTGCTACGGGACACCGTTTAGGAGTTACAAAAAACTAAACAGGGACTTTAAAATTGATTATTTATAACTTACCCGCTGCTTTGTCTTTTTAAATATTGATCCTAGCGAAAAGTGTTCTGCATGTTTCTTGTAGGAAATTTTATGTTTATTATTTACGTATAAGATTTTTAATGCTATGAGTCATACTTTTCAAATTATTACCGAATAAATAAAACAAGGAAACTTAGAATTCCTTAGACTAGGACTTTCCCTCTTTATTATCTTTTTAAATATTGATCCCTGCGAAAAGTGTACTGAATCTGTTTTGTTCAAAATTTTATGTAGATTATTATCGTTTAACAACATTTTTTGATATAGGCCACCGTTTATGAGTTATTTATGAAAAACTAAAAAAAGGGACCTTAGAAGTGATTATAATTAAATTTCCCGCGTTAATATCTCTTTTAATATTGATCCTAGCGAAAAATTGTACTAAATCTTTCTTGTAGGCAATTTTATGCAAATTACTTATGTTATAGAACATTTTTTGCTATGCGCCACTGTTTAAGAGTTATTTACGAAAAACTAAAAAAAGGGACCTTTAATGTCAAATATCTCACTTCCGGTCAAGATTTCGATCGAGCAACCGGCAAATTCGGATTCAGCGGGGTCTAATTAGGTTAAAAAACCCGGTTGCCAAAAAGTAATATGATTTGCCAGTCGAAATCGATTTTATGAAAAATAAAACCAGACTAATATCATCCTTAGCGATATATATTCTGATGTTGCGTATTCTTGCTACCTACTACTTGTAATGTCGACGTCAAAGATATTGCATCTTAAGAAGCCCACAAATTACCAGTTCGCCGGACGATATCAGCCTGTCAGTTGTTCTTAGCTGTCAAATTTTGCGTTTAACTGACAGGCTAGGATATCGTCCGGCAAACTGGTAATCTGTGGGCCCCTTTCCTTTGAGTCGTCCAACATATCTTTGACGTCGACTTGTACACTAATATGATACTAATACCTTTTGTTCAAAGGTATTCAAAGACTGCGAATGGGCCCTGAAGCTAAACGAGAACAGTTTCAAGGCGCGTCTCTACACCGCTAAAGCTCACAAAGAGTTAGAAGAGACAGACAGACTGGAGGAATGCCTGGCAGAACTGAGAGAGAAGTTTCCTCAGCATGAGGACCTGGTGCAGTACTTCTTGGAGAAGAAGGAAGGTAAACAGGAGGAAGAGGAAGATGATCAGTAATTTTGTTTGGAGTCAGCCCGTTAACCGTTAAGGCTAAGGAATGCTCTGTAGTAAGAATGTTTATTTTAGCCTTTACGGCTCGGGTCTTTTAAGGCTCGGCATTGTTCTTACATGAACAAGAATCTAGTTTAGACAAAGATAACTCTGCATTGATTTTGATAGCATAGACTGTGCAAGTGTTATTTTAAACGTCAAATTTTCTATGAAATTAATATTATGACGCACAATAATACAGTAAAATTATACATTTTGCGTTTGCGTCAAATCCGGTAGTTCTGATTTTTTGCAGGCTTGTTTATGGTGTTGGCCCAATGAATAATCCAAGTTTGTGACCTCGAGCGCCGAACGCAACTTTGTCAAAAATCGAATAACCCACATTTTTTTTAGATTTGGGCGATTATAACCCTAAAGTACTAGTTTTTGATAGTAACTTCCTAGGGCGTTTTTAAAGTAGACTAAATTTGCTACAATAAGACACTAGAATTGTCTCTGTACATCTAATATTTTCCGAGATAAAGCCTTTCAAAATTTTATAATTTTACATCAGTTCTTAGCTATAATATAAGGGTTAGGTAGGTAATTTATATGGAATTCATCACCGGCACGTTCTACAAAATATTTATTTTCCATAAAAAAATGTATGAGTGCCTATTTTGAAAAAATATTTAAAAATATAAAAATTTAAATATAAAATTTTGAAAGGCTTTATCTCGGAAAATATTAGATGTACAGAGACAATTCTAGTGTCTTATTGTAGCAAATTCAGTCTACTTTAAAAACGCCCTACGGAAGTTACTACCAAAAACTAGTACTTTAGGGTTATAATCGCCCAAATCTAAAAAAAATTGCGGTTTATTCGATTTTTGACAAAGTTGCGTTCGGCGCTCGAAGTCACAAACTTGGATTATGCATTGGGCCAACACCATAAACAAGCCTGCAAAAAATCAGAACTACCGGATTTGACGCAAAAGAGCCAGGTTACAAAATTCGACAAAGTTACTGGATTACAAATACACTTGCACGACTATTTGTGCTATCAAAATCAATGCAGAGATATCTTGGTGTATTTCTGTTTATTTCCAATACGAACCATTCAAAGAATGCCAACTCATTTAGTCATGTTCTCATGTTTATATACCGCCTATTCGAAATGAACCTAATTAATTCTTGAATTGAATGTAATGAATATGTTCAAAACTTAAATAAAATTGTACTAAAACATTTTCACATGTAATAATTCAGAAGATAGAATTCTTAGTTTTTTTAAAACTTTTACTGATATGTGACAGATGTTAATAAACTACTTGATTTGTGTTTGTATGCATTCTATTTAAATACATTACCTAATTTAAACAGGATCCTCAATCGCGGTAATTACCTTGTGACGATGTTATTAAGCTATCATTAATTCAAGTATCTACTGAGATAACGATAAACGATTCATTTTAAGGCGAATCGGATCCGGTAATGAATATACATAAATGCACGACAACGACAAAAAACTATGAGCATAAAATTGTAAATTGGTATAGTCTGTGCGAAAAGAGAAGAGTCGTGGAATGTATTGGGCGCCATACATTCCACGACTCATCTCTTTCCGCACAGACTCTAGTCATAATTGACACCCAATTCGCCTTGATTTTAGCGCCAGCGACAGTACAGTTAGCAACATAACTTGCAGCACCTAACGCGGTCATCGACATCCAAAAACAGGGTCAACGTGTCGCCTTGCGCCGGCGCAGTGGCAATGCCACACTGACCCACGAATCGCGATTAAATTTATCGAGTCGAACCTATAACACTACATGTCGCGGGCGAGAAAAACTAGCATTTTAGGACACATGTCGCGCGCGATAATAACTAGCATTTTAGGACACATGTCGCGGGCGATAAAAACTAGCATTTTAGTTCACATGTCGCGGCGATAAAAACGAGCATTTTAGTACACATGTCGCGGCGATAAAAACTAGCATTTTAGTAGACATGTCGTGCGTGATAAAGATATTATTTTACTCCGACACAACCTAAAGTAAAGTAGATAAACAACTTTCACACATAACATACATTAGAACATATTGATTAGTGGAGAGATGTTTATTTTACAATGGATTATAATCTGTGTTTCTCAATGTTAACCCTTTGAACGCCATTGTACTGCTTTACTTTACTTATATTTTCGCCCAGTAATATTATTGGTACTTTACCAAAGTAAGATAGAAAAAAGTAAAGCAATCGAACTATATTAACAATACGCAGCGGTGACCTCATTAAAAATGGCTTAAGATTTCCGTCCAGCTAAACATCGAAATCGATTTTGTCGATGGTGGTAAGTTTTTCAATATCGACGGTGTATAGTTTTACTACTTCTAAATACTTACCTAATACTTTCATCGGTTTAAAGATTGAGGCTTTCTCAAAAGTAGCCACGATATGCAAATAGAAAGTGTTACGTTAGCGAAAAGTGCTAACACAATAATTTACTTCGTTACAAAGAGGCAAAGCTTAAGCTTTTACAAAAATGTATTAAGATTTTAGAGTAATGCTGGAAGGCTAAGAACAGGCTATACCAGTTATATGACACGGAAAAATGTTTCTGTTCAGATTTGGACACTTACTTGTAACATTGTAGGTATTTCACGAAGTTTGGTCAGGAACCAAATTTTACTACTAGGTGGTATTTTACAAATTTCAGAGCAGATGAAATCAAAATGTACTCACCCAATAGCATCATAACACCGACGAAAGACACGCAGGAGTACAAGAATGGTAGATAAGTCCATAGATCTGCGAACAAAAAACATATCATCAAATCGAGATGCATTGTTCATTAAACTTACTTTAGATGAGTTTTTTAATAACTAGTATGGGGGAAAGCTGGAAAGAAAAGTAACGCAGGAACTTGTTAATAGTTCTAATTTTTTTTATTTGATTTTTGAACTGGTTGTGGTGCTGACGTTTCTGCACTGTATATACAGTCAGCTGCAGAGAAAAGTGTGACCCCTCGCCCTGCATAGAAGTTTGTATGCAAAGGTGTTATGCGAATATTATTGCCGACTGTACATAAAAAAACAAGAAGTAGCGGTAACAGGGACATTGACCGATATATGTACTGACATTCGCCTTAATGTCGAACCAAGTTATTTTGGAGCCGCAATGAAAGTGATAAACGGTCAAAAATTAAAAATAGTCAAATGATTGTCCAAATGTACTTAATACTGCCAATTTATTTCTTACCTGTAGGCCTTATTATTTACATATGATTTCAATTATTTGCGAACATAGGAAGTGAATTGAATTTACATATTATGTAGAACATGGATGTTATCTATTTTCTTATCATGTGGCTATATTTAGCTTTAATTTACTTAAGTATTGTTTTCTTTCGTACAGAAATTAGTTTAGACATCATTTAGCAATAGTTTATTACGATTTCATCTCTAGTTAAAATAGCGTTGTTTCCAGGATACAATAATTTTTTGTCGAAATAAAGAAATGCAGTACGTGTCGGAAGCCGGTGTTGCTCGAAGGATACCATTAAAATTGGCCAAATTTAAATTTAAATTGGCATTGGGCGCCATTTTATTAAAATATGAAACTAAACTAAAATCAAACGTTCTATTACGGCTAACTCGCGTAAACTTTGTAGGCTGTATACATATTTCCTTTGTTTAAAAAAAAAGCAAATATATAGCATCACATAGCGCACAAGTGTTGAATATTAAGCGCGCAGTTTGGCACTACGACTTATAGTTCGTTTTTTTTAGCATTAGAAAGAACTTGCAAGAAGGTAAGCGATTTTGACATGTCTTTTAATTGAAGAACGCTTTTTAAAAATCAAAAACTATTACTTATGAAAGCCGAAGAATATAAATGATCGTATTAGATTCATAATTGTTACATATTTGCCGTAACTTATTTTTAAAATGTGTTCGTCAATCACATCAAGATTGTTTTCCTAATTTCTAATGCTAAAAAAACGAAGTATAGCTTAGACTTATGTCAGGAATACTGATTGCGAATAGATTAATTAGGTTTTATTTATGAAGCCAGCTGTGTCATGAAGGCAGACAAAGACAATTATAGACAAAAAGACAACAGCGCAATATTCATCAAAACTTTACTTTCAACAATAGTGTATTATATACTCATCAAGCCTATCCTAACAAACACAAACTCAACGAAGTTATGTTGTTTTTTCACCTACTTATTGTTAGTTCAACATTTCCCAAACTACGGATGGATCGCGAGCGAATAAGTAATCCCCGAAATTATTATAGGAAATCTGAACGTTACCAATAATATGTTATGCCCCCAAGACGACCAAGAGCTGGACCTCATAAATTGCAGTTTTTGTTAGGTAGGTTGGAGCCCAGTCAACTTTGGGAACCACTGACCTAGTTCCTACAGCCATCATCGGTGTCCATCATTAGATCAGCTGGATGATCATAATATTGCATTGTCACTGGGTTATATTTTATTTTATTAGAAGACCAACAGCTTTAATAATACTAAACAAACCTATAACTAGGATACAATCATGAAGCCAATATTAGGTCTCCCTAACAGTCAACGAAAATATTACGGATTTGCTTAGGTACTAGGTCTTTTTGATCTGAATTGGACAGTACTCAGAATTTACCTCGTAGCTAATAAGTATAACCATAACTAGAGAATCACATAGCGGTCGCACGCGAGTAGTCAAACATAATGAGTTTGCGCCCAATCAACATAACAATCTTTCCGTTTGGAATTGTCTGCTGTGCGGCGGCATCTATTATTCGTGGTTAATTGTGTGTGAAGAGCGACGAGTCTCGCTGAATGTTTTATACCGGTTTATGGACTTTATCAACATATGTGTCGTCCCACGAGTAAAGGTACCTTATGGCGGTTGGCGCTTACGCTATTATTAACGCCGCTTCAATATTATTGCGGCGCTATGCGACGTAAGCGCCGGCCACCATAAGGTATCTTTTTCACATATAGGTATGAACAGAGACTTCCATAATGCCGTCTGCCCTAAAAAAAGAGCTAAAAGGCTCGAGTCTTTTGGATCACTAACCCTGAGCGTTATCATTCCGATATCGGATGTCGGATGACCTTTGGAGAAAAATAGTGCTAGAAAATGCCCTCAAGTTAATTTATTTTTGCATGAATGCTTTCTTTTGAACAACAAACAATAATTAAATTGTAGATATTACTACACTTTATAAAACAAAGTCGCCCGCCGCGTCTGTCTGTTTGTGTGTATGTATGTTCGCGATAAACTCGAAAACTACTGAACGGATTTTCATGCGGTTTTCACCTATCAATAGAGTGATTCTTGAGGAAGGTTTATATATATAATGTAACCCGTGCGAAGCCGGGGCGGGTCGCTAGTAAAAAATATAAAAAGGCACTTTTTACTTCTTCCTTCTTTGTATCCGACATCCGATATCCGATCGTACAATATGAATACGCTCTTATTCCTTATATCGCGCGAGACGCGCCCTACAAAATCCTACCCACGTACCTATTAGGTTAGAATATACAATCCTAAATCCTACGCTAGCTTGAATACTTGAATAGTCTAGGTATCTTAAGGAATGCCGTCAGACTGGCTAGATCTGGTGTTACTGCAATAAATATATCGAATGCAATTATTTGCTGTTTGAAGGATTTGTTAACATCACATCGACATACTTGTTAAAATATTATGACATTGCCACAGACAAAAGTGACAAATACGCCAATAATACTACTAGAGCCTAAAAGTATGTCTTTAACGGCTGAAGAAAGTTTTTTCTTTTACCAAGAATTTGACCACGCGCACACGAACGACTACCCCCAATTTTTAGGTAAAATTAAACCACACTTGACCCGAACTTCATACTTCATTCTCTTAGAGAATATAATCAAACGGAGTGGTCATTAACAGGCGTTCCCCTCTGTCGAAAATAGGCGGCCAATGGTCAACCACATGTCAACCACATGTATGGACTGACGTTTATCTGACATGACGTACCTATACATTTGATGTGCCCGTCCCCCGCAAAAAACGCCAGACTATTTTGTAAGTACCGAAAATTATAGACATGGCGTCTCCGTTGGTTATATCCTATAAATTCACTCTAATTGCAACATAGCAACCCCAAGTTACGCAACCAACTCCATAAAGCCGAAAGGAAGGTACAAAAATAAAAAATAACGTAAAAATATACTTACTAAGCAAAGCATCAATACTGGATCGGTCCCCCTCCAGCCACGCAGATATGACGTACGCTAACCCCAGCATGGCGACCCCGAGTAACGCCAGCACCAGAAAGGTTTCATACACGCGCCCTCTTAGCCCTCTGTAGCCGGGGAACCCAGAGGACTCGGAGAAGAGGTAGGCGAAGGGTAGGAATACGAAGAGGGAGAGGTTTGAGAAGAGGAATACATGGTTCCATAGACCTGTAACAAAAGAGATTACAATTTAGAACTTAAGACATATATTTAATTGAAACTGGAGACAAAAAAAATTGTTAATATTCTGTGTGGGATGAAAGCAAAACAGTCCGGAGCTGTGTGAAAAGTTTTCTTACGTTTTTTTACATTCTTTTACATGAAAACTGAGGTTTTCACCATCAAATTAATGATGCTATGCATTACACTTCACACACTAACCGAATTCTCATTGTTTTCTAATTAATGAAATTCATTAAGCTTTTGGTTTTGTTGAATGGCAATGAACTGTGCCAAATTTACATCAGCAAGACAATTGTTGCAACAAGGTCAATACCAGAATAGATATTTAACTAACTATATAACTATTGTGTGTCAACATCATTAAAACTTAACATTAGAGTTTTAATGATGTTCATTGTGTTTTGAGTTTTTTTCAGGCTTATATAAATTTACCCATTTGTGTCTAGTATACACACTTAAGTACCTACTGTTAATTTTATTGAAGCCAATTAAGTACATTTGCTGGAATTGGAAGTAATGACTTACTGGGAAAACATGGTATTTTTTAACCTCTCAAGTGCCAGGGGTCTAAATTTACAAGCTTAGTTTGAAATTTAAAAATTTCTAGTGGAATTAAATTAAATGCAAATTGATTTCGTGTGCCTATCCCAAATCATATCTGTGGGACTCAAAAGCTTTGGTTTAGATTATATAAGAAATAAAAAGTCAAGGTTGATTTTTGAATCTTTTGACCAGCAGTTGCTGCCTATAAATTGTATCTATTATCCACTTAATAGCTTTCCTAGATACATAATGCTGATAGATATTAAATAGAATATCCTTCTACTATAGTTCGTTTTTTTTAGCATTAGAAATTAGGTAAACAATCTTGATGTGTCTTTTAATTGAAAAACACATTTTAAAAATAAGTTACGGCAAATATGTAACAATTATGAATCTAATACGATCATTTATATTCTTCTCCTTTCATCAGTAATAGTTTTTGAATTTTAAAAAGCGTTTTTCAATTAAAAGACATGTCAAAATCGCTTACCTTCTTGCAAGTTCTTTCTAATGCTAAAAAAAACGAACTATAGTTCTACTTAGATAAATATGATTGAATGTCCACTCACCCTGTATTAAAGAGCTGTTCAGCCATTTCACATAATAACTTTTAGGGTACAGTATGAGCACCTCATTGCTGACTATAGACACAGGCAGCAGAAGCAGCGACCCCAGGGAAACGGCCAGTGCGAACGTGCACAGCCATAGACTAATGCGGTACACTTTAACCTCATCCTCGTCGGCTGACAAGAAGTCCTCATGGTCTCGGCGACGGAACTTCTCGATGAGCATAAACGAGAAGAGGTAAAGCAGGATAAACAGTAACAGGAATATCTACAACAAAAAGACGCCTTTAGTTTTTTTTTCGGAGTTACGTGTGTGTAAGCTTTGTTATGTTATGAAGTAGGAAACTTCAACTCACTATCTGTTCCCTGACATTATTATGGAATATCTGTTCACGCAAGTCCGCTTCTTCATCATCCATCGTCCATCCGTTTAGCACTTATCTTTTGTTTTTTATTTCAACGAGATATTTCACAAAATACCACTTCATTTTCACTGTTCACAGCATTCTTTTTCTGGCACAATTCAGTACACTGTATTTTTTCTTTGTCACTTCATAAATTTCATAATTCACAGAAACGCGAAGTCATTATTTTTACAGAAGCGCATAAAATTAGATAAATAGTTAAAAACACTCGGATAATTTTGATTAGACTTGATGTGACATATTTATTTCATTTGACACTGAACGACTGCAATCCATCGCATTTACAATCTTTCATTTCACTCGCATCGCAATAGAACTCGCAGACGCGATTGACGCGAACAGTGTTGCCAACTCGGATTTTGAAAAAATGCTAGAACAATGTCTACAGTTGCCTCCAGAATCTCGCGAACTAAATTGACAGGTCAATGTGCACAAATGATACCACAGTTTGGCCAGTGCTGTTCTTATCGATATTTTCAAAAAAGTTTGAATTAGAGAATATCGCGAGAATTCACCGCTAGAGCCGCTACTGTTGCGCGGTCAGTTAAAATGTATCTTTAAGTAATTTAAGTTATTTTACAAATGTTACTTGGTAAGGTTTACTCGGGTAGTTCCGAATGTCGAAAACTGTCGGATAATTCCGAAAAGAGACTTTTATTATGATGGTATTAAGGGTGATTTTCATCTGAGTTTCGGAATGTTAGGAAAACTTACAGCTAGAATAACAAGTTAGGTGATAACATAGAAACAGTGATTTTGGCTCAAAATACAAAAAAAGACCGGCCCTGACGGGGAAATATTATTTCGTACAATGTGATTAATTTCTCATTTAATTTTTGTCATCTACTGGCCACATGTATAAAATTAAATCACCAATTTTAGATTTATGGCGACAACCGAGCTCTTCAAATAAACAACTTGCCCCCAAAACTGCACAGAGTCAGACCAAGAAAAGTCTGCAGCGGATTTGACAGCCCACGCAGTGTAAATATTACTTATACGTAATAATTTCATAAAATGTTGACGTTAAAAATAACACGTGCACTGCGTGCCCACGCACTTTTCTTGGTCCGACTCTAGGATAGTGTCAGTTTCATATCCGTACCTCCTGATTTGATCGGTAACGTCACATCAGAATCTTACAATTGAATCAACCACTTCTCGTTACGTTCCTACTTATAAATCGAAATCGGTTGTGACCCCTTTATAATTATGACTTGGGTAGTAATTGCAATAACTTACCTACTTATCGATATCATTTTATCGACATATACCAGTGACTATTTTTGTCTTTGCTATTCCTGGTATCATTTTATTAAACAACTGTACCGCTATTCGGAACCTTATAATAATATTGAGAGTGGCAACACTGTGTTGTCGGTCATATTGTCCTTTTCTAGCATATACGTCCCTCTCTCTCCCACACTCCCACCACACAGCAGTTTGCTTTTTTGGCGGTTGTCGCAAAAACAAATTTCCAACTCATTGGCTTGCTGTTTTTCCATCTGGAAGGTCGTGAAGCTAAACTGCTGGTGAGTTTTTGAATTTGTACCCCAGTTTAGCTGACTATATTGAAAAACAGTTTCTAACGGCTTTTGCCGTTCGAAATAAATATTTAAATTTTGTGTCCTTTAAACTATCTAGCAAATAAAAACGATCCGGAATAATAATGTGTAAGTTTTCAAAGGCTGCCTGCGCGCATCGTGGCTATGCTAATGAAAATACTAAAACACATAATGTTAGAAAACACATCGAGCTGGTAAAGCGTGTGTCAGATTTACTTTAATATTATCGTTGATAAAATAGGAAATAAGGATGTAAGGCAGTATTTAATTAAGACTAGTTAATTATTGCTCAAAGTAATGTATTTATTATAGCGACAACTACAAGGTTTAGAATATAAAAACGGTAGACATTATTTAAGTAATATATTTATATAAGCAGATTGTAAGTAAAAGTATATTGTAGATTTACGGAACAATTAATCGGCTTTATTATCACATCATTCACAAAAATATTATTTTATGCGTAATAAATATTGGTGGCTTAATAGTTAGTACTGGCTACCTTAACGTACACACTTGGCATAGTTTAAAATAGTAATAAAGATCGAGCAATAAGCCACATGATGTATTACACCGTAATCAGTTGGAATATACGTTACATAGTAACTATTAAAAACTCATCAAAGGGTTATATTCACATTAAAGATTGTAACGTACATACCATCAGACTATAACACAAAGAAAACATACAGAAATTTATAACAAGTCATAAAATCACAATTAAATAAAATTGACACTTAACTTCGTTCGTCGTCGTAGCTCTCCAACTGAGAAGTGACCCACAACTGTCAGACACCCGCTTATATTCGATTAGACTTCACCCCTTCTACCACTTCTTGGTGGGAATAACAAGTAAGATGTTTCCTGCACATCCGGTTATCATAATAATTAAATTCAACAAA
The DNA here is from genome assembly GCF_963556715.1 of Cydia fagiglandana. Classification (NCBI taxonomy): domain Eukaryota; kingdom Metazoa; phylum Arthropoda; class Insecta; order Lepidoptera; family Tortricidae; genus Cydia; species Cydia fagiglandana. Next base: position 5,158,213 of record NC_085936.1, on the reverse strand, counting down.
TGTATTTGCTGCATTTAGTTTAATTTATTATAGAATAATTAACGCAAACTAATACAAATTTAATATCATGGCTTATTATTATAAAATACTTTATTTACCTTACTTATGTTCTGACAGTTATGGTCAAGAAATATACATGGAGGGTAGTTGTGTTATTGAACAGCAGTTCTAACTTATTATTTCGATATAAGTACGTATTAGCTTAGCAAAAGTGAACCATCTCGTAAAAATGTAAGTGTGATCTTTGTTTTTATAATACGTATCTCACACGGCCATACTGACAGGTGCTTCGTTCTCGAAGTACCTTATTTCTATATTTATTATTATTTATTTATTAAACTTAGTATATGCAATGACTATTTTTTATTAGTCAGATACTATATCACATATCACATATCACATTAATCAAGTGAGAGCTCGAAGGCTCGGCAGCAATTATCCAACTTACAATCACCAAACTACTGTTTCACTTATCACATCAAGTGAGCCTCAGTAGCATGTATCACCCTAGGTTGGCTACTGGTCCACTTATAACATCAAGTGGGGCACGCAGGCTCTGCAGCAGGTCCCTATATTGCTACTTTTTCACTTACATCAAGCGAGAGCTCGCAGGCTCGGCAGCAATTATCCTACTTACAATCACCATGCTACGGGCACTTATCACATCAAGTCAGCCTCGGTAGCATGTATCGCCCTGAATTGGCTACTGGTCCACCTATAACATCAAGTGGGGCACACAGGCTCTGCAGCAGGTCCCTATATTGCTACTTTTTCACTTACATCAAGCGAGAGCTCGCAGGCTCGGCAGCAATTATCCTACTTACAATCACCATGCTACGGGCACTTATCACATCAAGTCAGCCTCGGTAGCATGTATCGCCCTGAGTTGGCTACTGGTCCACCTATAACATCAAGTGGGGCACACAGGCTCTGCAGCAGGTCCCTATATTGCTACTTTTTCACTTACATCAAGCGAGAGCTCGCAGGCTCGGCAGCAATTATTAATCGATTATTATTTTGTCAAATAAGCTTTTTAACTACACTGGAATGATGTACACTGGAAGTTCTCAATCGATCGATAATCAACTCATGTCTCATTCACATAAGTAAACTTTATAAACTTTTTTTTTTTATATACATAAATTACCTTAAGTATATAAAACTTCTTAATCCTAATAATTTTATAAATTAACCTGAATCGTTTAACAGAAATAAACATTTTCCATTTTTTTTTTCGTTCTTTTTTTTTTTTTTTTTTTCATTCCATTAGAACTTCCTACGTTGGGCACTCCCATGAATTATATAAACCTAATGTAACAGAATTTTAAACTCCGTTCGGCCATCCCACAAAACAACTATTTTAAAAGTCAGTGATCAGTATTATCTATAATGTATTCAATATGTATAGATCTATCTTTTATTTAGCTGAAGCTTCGGTGGCAAAATAAAAATGTGGTTACAAATAATAGGCAACGTATTTCTTTTTATGAAATGGTATTTTGGAGCTTCCATCGTAACTGTCCTTAAACCGCAGGAGATAACGCGATATTCTTCTAGTTGAATCTTAACTTATCGTACAAAGGCGGATTCATCTTACAAAAGTTGTTCTCTAGGATGGGTCTAGGATGTTTTGGGCTTCTGGGTAGGACACAATTAATTCGAAGACATATTATTTATATCAGTCATGCTTCATTATGGCAATAGGTTAGGTATAAATAAAAATAAAAATTGATGTTTGCTAAATACTATAGAATCAGGATTATACGATTCGTTTTATTCCTGAACAGCTCACTCATAGCAACAAGTGGCACCAAAAGGTTAATTCACCTATCTACCTTCCACTTGGCTTTATCAGTATTCCAGTGGTCTTATGTTTTCTTGTATGTACCAAAATTAAAACAAACATTAAAATGAACCAGAAGATCATAGGTACAAAATTGCCATTGTTATAGGCATTTTATTACCGCAGCATATTTAATTACCGCCAGACCAGGTAAATGGTGGTACATATACCCAAGGGCTTATGCGAGTTTACTACGAGAACTGGTAAAGTATATAACAGTTTAAAATATCGTATATACATGGTGTTCACAAGGAATGCGAAAGACCTTAACCACGCATTTCTGAGGTCAAAAGAGAGAAAATAATGTGATATGTGTATATGTCAATTTCGCCCAAAAAAGAAATTTTTTTTTTTAATGTACTTGTACATAAAAAGTATATGTTATTGGTAAACATGTCACTTAAAATACATTTTTACAAATTTTTTTTTTTTCGTAAATCATAGTTGTTGCAAAGTGTTACTTGTTACTTTTTGACATCTATCGATAAGGATATTTAGACTACGTCCCATAGTAGTAACATCGTCATAAAAAGAAAACTAGTTTTTTTTTAATTTTTTTTTTTTGTATTTGTATTAAATGAACTCTGAAACTAGGCGAATTTCAAAAAGGTTTAAAGGACTTTGTCTCTAAATATAATCAGGAATACGCTGCTAAAACTATTGGGCCCCCTCATGTTACACCGTGTATATATTTTTTATATTCCTTACAGGTAGGGTTGCCAACCGTACTATATTATATGGTATTGTACTATGTTTTGGCTCTTTGTACTATATACTTTTGGAAAAATATATAGTACGCTAAAATACTATATTTCCGATTAAAAGTATATTACACTCATGTTTAGTATTTTATCTAAAAGTACTATTTTTTTTTTGAAATGTACTATATTTTGATGCCTTATTCTGGGAAATACTATATTCCACCAAAAAAAAGTTGGCAACCCAGTTACAGGTCACCTAGATGAATTGTCCTAAAGGAATACGTTTACTTTGTACACATTTATTGTACTCTATGTTGTATATTTACCCCTTTTTTTTTGTAAAGTATTTTTATTACCAAGAGAATATGTGCTTTTTATTTACTGACTAATTTGCATGTGCAAAAAAATCTTTCAACTTCACGGTTTCAAAACATAATTTACTAACACGGGACTTGAATTACATACCTCTGATTACCACAAGAACAATACTGACTAGTCTACTATTTTGTATGACGTAATTGTCTAAGGTTGTCACTGAGATATCCTTTTTTTTTTATAGTCATTTAATATCCATCAATCAGTAAATTTATCAAATTGGAAGCATACTTTCAAAAACGCTTTTATGCCAAACGCGTATTACTATCTGTACACAGAACTCGCAATAAGCACTGTAGGTGCAAAATTGTAAATAGCCGTTATTACTATTTATGAAAGTATCACGACTACCACCGACTGTTTTAATATCGATAAGCTTACGAGGGGCTTGTAACTGAAAACCAAAAGCGTGTTGACTTTATCCTTTACAGTTTTAAAACGACCTGACAGTTTAATATTGTTTACTGTTTTATACTTATTGAAATAGTTCCTTGATAAGATCCTGATCGGTGAGATAGAATCTTTAAGATATGTGCCTTCGATATCAGACTATTGAACCTAAGTAACTGGTGTTATATAAATATTTATTCGTATCAATCGTAACAAAAATAAGAAATAATGTGACTAATAAAATTCAAAGGACGTATAAGGGTATTTCCACTTAACTGTATACCGTTAACGGCCGGTTAGGAAAAGTCACAAATCTGACGACAAATATCATAACCGCGACAATTAAATTAAGTATCAAATTCGTAACTAAACCGACAGCTGAACGTGACTTGATAAACGTACCAAACTTAAGACACGCGGTAAGTTACAATTAAAATGCCCATTGTTATTAACCGCCTAAAATTTCCAACGTAGTCTTTAATGCAGACCTCAAAATCTTATAATGAGATTCGAGTTGTAGCTAACTGATCACGATTAAAATATTTATCCAGGCCATAAATAACGTTATTCCAACGTTTGGAAGCTTATTCAAACCAAACTGCTTTTCTAAAATCCAATTTCACAAATAGCTTCTTTTTTTTTATTATTATTCGATTCAGTCATTAACTAAGTCGTCATTTAGAATAGTATAGATTAGAAAATATTTATTTATGCGTCATTATGGTTACATAACAGGTTATGAAAAGGACAGACGTTTACGTTTATCTAACTCTGTAACTATTCGATGTGATTCGATATCTAAACATACCTATACAGTCCTATTTTTAAGTGTAACCAAATTTTAACATACCAGAAACAACATCATTCATCAGTCATCCTTCCAGACAGGCGCCACTCCGCAGCGTCTCACAGGTGCGGCAGTTTCTGTTTCGCGAAGTACTTTTGAGCTGCTTGCTGCGGTTCTCCATAAAAAGCATCATGCTTAGTATACCAAATATCTTGTTTCACCTGGGGTTTTCACTGAAAGTGAAACACCAGTGTCCTTGTGTCCAGGATAGCGCGGCTTACAGTGTCTGTTTGGAGTTGGATGGCGTCCCGCTGTTGACTAGCATAAGCAGTCCTTATACTCGTACTGCTCCTGAAACATTAGTTTTGTAGGCATAGAATGTGTGTAATATCATCCCACTTCTGATGTCAGATTTACTTTAATATTATCGTTGATAAAATAGGAAATAAGGATGTAAGGCAGTATTTAATTAAGACTAGTTAATTATTGCTCAAAGTAATGTATTTATTATAGCGACAACTACAAGGTTTAGAATATAAAAACGGTAGACATTATTTAAGTAATATATTTATATAAGCAGATTGTAAGTAAAAGTATATTGTAGATTTACGGAACAATTAATCGGCTTTATTATCACATCATTCACAAAAATATTATTTTATGCGTAATAAATATTGGTGGCTTAATAGTTAGTACTGGCTACCTTAACGTACACACTTGGCATAGTTTAAAATAGTAATAAAGATCGAGCAATAAGCCACATGATGTATTACACCGTAATCAGTTGGAATATACGTTACATAGTAACTATTAAAAACTCATCAAAGGGTTATATTCACATTAAAGATTGTAACGTACATACCATCAGACTATAACACAAAGAAAACATACAGAAATTTATAACAAGTCATAAAATCACAATTAAATAAAATTGACACTTAACTTCGTTCGTCGTCGTAGCTCTCCAACTGAGAAGTGACCCACAACTGTCAGACACCCGCTTATATTCGATTAGACTTCACCCCTTCTACCACTTCTTGGTGGGAATAACAAGTAAGATGTTTCCTGCACATCCGGTTATCATAATAATTAAATTCAACAAATGTATTTGCTGCATTTAGTTTAATTTATTATAGAATAATTAACGCAAACTAATACAAATTTAATATCATGGCTTATTATTATAAAATACTTTATTTACCTTACTTATGTTCTGACAGTTATGGTCAAGAAATATACATGGAGGGTAGTTGTGTTATTGAACAGCAGTTCTAACTTATTATTTCGATATAAGTACGTATTAGCTTAGCAAAAGTGAACCATCTCGTAAAAATGTAAGTGTGATCTTTGTTTTTATAATACGTATCTCACACGTGCACCTGTCACCATTCGAATTTAATTAATTTTATACCTACATTAAGTCTCTTCTGAGTCTTATTAGTTTACTTAAATCTTTGTGTGTCTATAGTAACGGTTGAAATTATAACACTTAAATGGTGATGTGTGGAGGCATACCCTTCAGTTTTTAAGTGATTTGTGTTTTCGAATACGAAAGGATCGGATAGTTAATACGTGTTACGTAGAACTAAGTATTCAGATAGAAGCTTATAGACTGTAGGTTTTATCTATCCAAGTATCCATCAGCAACTTGTCGTTTTATCCCGTTCCGGGTTAAATATAATATTGCAAAATGAATTTTTTGGTAATAAACTTGCTGATAAATAACGTGTACCCGCTTGGGAGTCGACGAAGCCCCGCTTCGCGGGGCTTCTATTTCCGCTCTGAGGGACACAAGGTAACGAACAAACCTACATCGCAAGCATTGCATTTATTTTTGTGGAAAGTGAGTACTTCGGCAGTACGTAAACTTAAATCTGACTAGACAAAGAGAGAGATTAGCATGGCTCTGCGCAAGAATGTCATGGAAATCCTTAAGTATTTCGCTCCTTATCTACCAACTTATATCTCTCCAACTAGATCTTTGATTTTGAAAAAAAAAAAATGGTTAAAATATAGGTAGATAGGTATCTTTTTAAATAAATAACAGGTACTTACTAACAGTTTAAAAGGTTAAAGAAAAGAACTCTTGCATGTAGTTGCTATATGTGCTTGTATTATTTTGGATTTGAATAACTTCATTATTCTATATGTAACTACATACAAGAGGGTCAATCTTTAAGCCTACCTACCTACCTACATAAATAGTACCTAGACTTGTAAACGTTTTAAATAAAATCGGAAGCCTGTGACTTGAAAGGGCATTAACGATATGGGAATCTTTAGATTGATTCATTGACGAAGACGCATGGTTTGCTTCATTCATATTGTCAAATTATATTCGCTAACTGTAGAGTTAAAGTTTAGTTATGGCAAATCTGCGCGTCACCGTGAATGACACTTTCTAAAAGTGCCTATTAAAGTAAATCCTTTCCCCTTGTCGAGCGAGGAACTCGCAACTAAGGGAATATTACCCATAAACTTCATTTGAATTATATTCTTAAGCCTATGTCTGTTATGGTTCCACCTGCGTAAGGTGTGCCTAAGAGAATCTGTTATTCAGTCACAAACTAACGTCAAGTTATTTGTGATGAAACCAATATGTTGTGTACCTATCTAAGCCTGCGCAAGGCTGCCATGTTTCCACCTGCGTAAGGTGTGCCAAAGAATCTTTGATTCATTTACAAACTGATGTCAAGTTATTGATGATGATATTACAGCCTATGTAAGCCTGCGCAAGGCATGTCAGAAATTTAAATGATATGGTAATAACACAGGCTAGACCACAATTATAAATATATAACAAAAATGAATATGTAAATACCTCCTCTTAGAGAAAGTAAAAGGGTTCTAACAAAATAATGTTCTGGGTAAAAATCAGTCGAAATAGGCAAGGCTTCGTTATTCGAGTTTTCATTTTTGTTTACCAATCTTTTTTAAGGGTCCCGAACACCCTATTGGCTAAACCCAAAATTGGACTAATGAACATTTCTAAAATTATAATATAATAGGTATAAAATAACATAAGATTCCAGGCCTATCTCGACTCATTTTTATTTTAAAGATGAAAAAATCTTTGCACCCTAATACTTTTAAAATTGTGGTCTGGAGACGCTAAGCCTCATAATGTGGGTGGCATAGATAATACTAAGAGATTTAGTCACCTAAATTCTACCACAAGCCCAGGCACAATATTGATAATTAGAATAAGGTGTGGTCAATCGTCCAAGGTCCAGATAACTACTCTGTGGACTCTAATTAAATCAGGCTCACTTAAGCTCACGACACGACATAGCTTACGGTTCAATTCTGAAATAAGCTATGTTTAATATCACTCATGGTGTGAAAATAAAATTACAAGAGCACAAAGAGTCTGCTCAAGGTGTACAAAGGGTTCCGTTTAGCGGCCCTATGAATATCTAAAAATCTTTGAAGTCTATGCCTGCTATGGCAGACTAGAAATTAATATAAATTATATTTGCCTCGAGAGCACTAGTTTTTCAGTTAACATGTTTAAGAGTACCTACCTATGAGGTACACGATATAACCAAGGTTACCTATTTAATTGTTATATTCCTGACTGGCATGGTATAGGAAAATTGTCATGTGCTGCACAAGCATGTTAGAAATAAAAATATACAAAACTGACCTAACGGGGCGTTTATGAATGATTTATTTTACACCTTTATGTCTGTCTTGTGACCCTTGAAGATTTGAACCACCTTGATCGTAAGTGCTCCTATGCACAGATTAAGTTTATTTTAAACTACCCATGCCCTAATCTCAAGGGCACGCGCTTCTATGCACGGACCAAATATTGTTATCACTTAATTCACTTATCATTATTCATCATAGTTTGATACTATACGTTTAACAAATGTACCCACCGTGGAATGTAATGTACCCACGACATAAGGTTTTTAATAAACAGTGACTTAATGGTTTGCACGAACGGTTCTAACTAGTATAACTTCGGCGGTCACGTCTAGGGCATGACCCTCTAGTTATCAATTTATACAAAATTATAGCATTGTGATACGGTTTGCTTTGCACAATAAAAATGGGAAACAGGCCTTGCGAAAAGGCGAAGCTATTTTGAAACGCGAGTACTTTTCGAAAATACATTGTAATAGATATAAATATGTCTTTGCCGTGGAACAAGTACACCCAAACAAATGCAGTCATTTATTATAATATGTTGGCAAAACTCTGCCAAAGAGTTATATAGTCTGTCTATACAGTGTAACCAAGGCATCGATGCACATGAATCTCTTGAAACATGGTGGATCAATTAATTTACACCCCGTCTGTGTCTTGCTCCTACCAAATCCACAAGTTAAGGACCTCAACCTATATATAGGTACCCTTCTCGCTCGAGACCTGTAAAAAAATGTACACAATAATTTCATGTAGTCAAGTGTCGGTAAACTAGGTCCCCACCACTTAGCGCTATCGTGAATATATATGCAAGAACTCTGTATATTGCCTCCCAGGAGGCGGGACGTTATTAGACTATCCTATATAGTAGGCCAGAGATATAGTATACAAAAGTACACTGGCCCAAATTCAGTAATATTATATTTCAGAATATATAATAACATTTACAATCTTGCTATTATTGAAATATAAACAAGGTACAATTATCCTTAGTTCATAAGGAGGATAAGTATACCTAAATATCTAATAGATTCGACAAAGTGCTGATTCTAGCATTGGATGAAATAGGTCCCTCTTAAAGGGCCTCTGCGCTGTTGGCTTTGGGCCACGGGCGCCCGGCAAAAGGTCGGGGACCCCCTGGTTTCGCACAGTTATTGCAAATAATGTAAAATCACGAAATAAGTACATAAATTTGTATATCGGTTAAAAGCACCTATGCGATGAGCTAGGGTTTCGAATTAAGTATCTTATTCCTTATAATTTACACACTGAATATTCAGAATTAAGCTATGTCTATGAATAGTTTACAGAAATTAAGCCTCTTTAGCGGTCAGAACCAATAAAGTTTCAAGGCTTATGTCTACCAGTAGGCACCAGATAAAGGAAACCACTGAGAAATTACTCTTACTACATATATACAAATGAATGAGTAAAATTAAGGTTATGATAGCTAAACATGAGTTTAATTAGAATGACTCTGCAAATATCATTGATAAAGTTCTGTGGCAATTCTACATTAACCATTTGAACGCTAAGAACACCAAAAAGCGTCATAACTAGTGCTCACAGCGCAGTGAACACATGAGTGTTGTGGCTTAAGCTCTCAAAGTAACCTTCACACTTTCAAGTAAGGTTTATTTAGGTACATTGACTCGCGTTCTCGTTAGTAAAGCCAGGTAAAGCGTTTAAAAGGGTTAAATGCATTTTATAGCTATAACCTATAACAAAGTATATGGCTTACAGTCATTAAAGAAATTTAGTGATTCTCTATGACATTTCAACAAGTACCTAATTTTAATAACTTTGTGGTGATAGTGATATAAAGAATAATTAAAATATTCGTCTACTTAATCCCGAGGGATTCTGGAAATAAGAAAGGTCCTGTCCTTGTTATATTCCTGCAACTGCTTACTTTACTATTATAGATAATTATTATCAAATTTGATAATAATTGCTACTTATAAATAAAAACTACTCTAGTACTTTATTATTTTTATCTTCTCATACTTGAATTACATTACTCCTTATAACAGATGTTGTATGCTCCTTGAAGAGTAGACTGACCTATCACATTTTTTTTTACCCAGTTTTCATGTAATTAAGTACCAGTATAGCACCCTTGTGGTGACTCACTTATTCTTTTGAACATTTATAAGTACATTAAGTACGTATATAAAATGCTAAGTTAGTATCATTATATAATGGAATATCAAATTGTATGCTTTACTAAATACCTCTCTCCTCACGGGTGTTAAAATAAAGGGTGTACTGCATAGTTAATTAAACACTCATAATATAATAATATTACATATACATAATAAGTACATGTATAAATCACATTGGCTTGGCGTCTTCCCACCACCAGGCGATAACAAACACGTCTCAATATTATTATTAGGTTCCGAATAGCGGTACAGTTGTTTAATGACAGCGTTTTACACAAAAATAAAACGCTAATTAAATAACTTACCCTATTCGGAACCTAAAGTTTTAATCCTGCCTGGTGTAAATATATATAATTTTGAGACAATGAGTTGGAAATTTGTTTTTGCGACGACCGCCAAAAAAGCAAACTGCTGTGTGGTGGGAGTGTGGGAGAGAGAGGGACGTATATGCTAGAAAAGGACAATATGACCGACAACACAGTGTTGCCACTCTCAATATTATTATTAGGTTCCGAATAGGGTAAGTTATTTAATTAGCGTTTTATTTTTGTGTAAAACGCTGTCATTTGTCAAACTCATGTCAATTTAGTTCGCGAGTTTCTGGAGGCAACTTAGATTATGCCAAAATTATGCCAATTTTTATTGAAATATGCTAAATAAAATGATAAAATGTAACTTGAAAATAGACGCTTCAAATAATATGGTGTCTAAAAATATTCAGTAAAACACCGTATTTTGTCAGAAAAAAAGACGCGAAATTTAAATTTTCTATGGGTTGATAAAATACTTCGCGCCTAATTAAACGCACTTTTTAACGCACGTTGAAAAAGCTCTCGTGCGAATGGGGGCTAACGGAAGTGGCCATTTAAAAAAAATATAAAGTCCGTCGACGTCCATCCGCCCACAAAAGTCAAAATTCATATGAAAATATGAACCACATAAGGCAATGGTGCACGTTGTTGCTGCCAAGTTGGTGCACACTTGGCTTAGACTAAATTATAATATGCTAAAAAATATGCCAGATGCTAAATGGAATTTTTTTATGCCAAAGCGAGTGAAAATATGCCAGATCTGGCATGAATTATGCCAAGTTGGCAACACTGGACGCGAACGAATGAAAATGAAGAACGTATACAATGACAATGGCACCAACACAACCAACACACATGACGCAACATAGATTTATAATATATAAAGATTACGTCTCAGCGAGCTGTCACTGTTACCCCTTTTGTTTAGTGTACGATTAACAATTTAACACCACCTTGCTGTAGCTATGTCGATAAAGTTATATCGATAAACTATCGACATTTCTTGCAATTTTAATTTTACTTCAAAGGTTTAACGATACCTAAAATGAACAAAAACGCTTTTATTATTTATAGTGGTTATCAGATCACAATTTTATCGTCACGCCTCAGCAGGGAACGAAGGGAAAGTTCAGATATTTAATTAAAATACATAGATACCTACTAAAATATGTGTTCCGCAATAATTGAATTATTTTATTATATTCTAATATTCATTAGCATTTCAATTATGTTTATGTTTAACGAAGATATTGAAGCTTCAATTAATAGCTATTTCGTTCCGCTGTGTAGCGTTTATCGATATATAACATGATTAAAATCGACTTTTCACATCCCTAAAAGAGCACACATACAGGTTTTTACGCACACATACACAACCTGGATGCAGCAAAAAAGGTAACACTTTGATTTGAAGTTCATCTTGTCAACAGTATCGTTGTCCTTTTTTGACAAATGGCATTTTTTAAAAAAGAGCGAGAAGAGAGAAGTGATACTAGTTGCTGCGCCGTCAAAGTGAACAGAGGCCCTACCGCGAACCACGTTCGAAGTGTTGCCTCCCTATCACACTTACGTGCAAATTTACAAGTGCGACAGAGAGGCAACACGTCGAACGTGGTTCGCGGTAGGCCCGCAGACAGCGTTGGGGCCTTGTAGGAGACTGTGTGAACTATGCTTTATTTATTTTATAGTGACATTGACATTAGCTGGATTTGTCACTACGAGTCGAGTTTGAAAACAAATCCAGTGGCGCAAATACGAAACGAGACAAAAGTAAAAGAATTATATTTTAACTTGTAATAAATCGGTTCACCAATAATGAACCTGTATTACATTAGGTTTCAATCGTGTGACTGTTCACAATTATGAATCCTACTAACTGTAAGTAGTACTATATATATAAGAAACAAAGTACAAAATAACCTATCAAATCATGGTATTTAATACTCAATAACCGGCATGTTTTCAGCATTTTGCCAAACAAAACCTGAGTTTTCTGTAAGGATCGTTGTCTGCGATCACTACTTAACCAAGCCCATACCAGGAATAGACGTAATCTATTCAGACTTCAGAGGGTCTGATATTAAACAGGTGAGTTTTCCTTGTATCCGATTTCCATTTTATTTAAGATCCAGAACATATTTATTAATGATATGATATTAATGCATCACAATTAGGAATCAAAGGTAAGTTGACCTAAACTATATACATCAATTTTTTTTTCAACTTTTTAATTTTTTTTTTTAATTATCACCAGGTTCCAGTACTACGTATATTCGGCCCTGCGTCCGATGGCCGTAAGGCCTGTGTTCACATCCATGGAGTTTTCCCGTACTTTTACATACCATGCCCGGCACCGAATCCTGAACCCCAGTTTCTATATCAAGTATGTTTATATTTCTGAGATATTATTATCATATATCTTTAAATATTTAATTTCCCATCAATGAATACCAAAAAGTTACACAATTAAAATCATTTTTGCTCTTGGTTCATTCAGAAATATTTTGTTAAACTTATTAAATATCACATATGATAATACTGCTTTACTGCTCATTGTGTCTTCTTAAGGCAAGATCCCATCAGTGTGCAGCACTGTACAGCACCAGCATATTCGATACAAAAATGATTGTGTCGCACAGTACCGCACACTGGTGGAATTTCGCCATTAGAAATACCCAAAACTGGAAATGAAAGGAAACAATTCCTTGTGAGATGATGATGAATATCTTGTTACAAAATATGTTGTAATATCATTTATATTTTAGATTGCGGCAAGTTTGGATAAGGCCCTGAACATAGCCTTAAAGCAGGCCTCATCAGCAAACCAGCATGTCTATAAGATTTCACTGGTCAAGGGATTGTAAGTTTCCAAAAAGAATTACTTATTATAATTAGTTAAATTTAACTTCGGGGTAATTGAATAATTTTTCTTGTCATTATTCTGTTTTAAATGCCAGAAGTGATACAGTTTTTAAATCCTGACAAATCAGCTAATTTATTAAGACTTACTTGCTGAGAGACAGCCAGAAAACTATTTTACGATAGTTTTTTTTAATACAGACAATCAAACCAATTTGCTATAGAAGTAAATAGATTAACTCAAATATTTGCAAAAAAAAAAGTACTGAACAACTTAAGGTAGAAGTACTAGTGCTCGACGTTGCACTAGTATTTGACATGGGCACTTTATGTCAAAGTGACAAGGATTAAATTTGAATACAGAAATATCTTCGCCATTCAAATTTAACCTATACTACTTTGACATAAAGTGCCCATGTCGAATACTAGTGCAGCGTCGAGCACTAGTACTTCTACCTTATATTTCTGTCAATAAAATTATTTTCTAATTTACAGACCCTTTTACGGCTTTCATGACAAGGATCATTTATACTTAAAGGTTTTCCTTTACAATCCCGGCCTAATCAAACAAGCGGTAGAACTCTGCAGCAATGGAGCCATTCTCGGACAGACTTTCCAACCACATGAATCTCATCTCAACTTCACACTACAATTCTTTATCGATTTCAATTTATTTGGCATGAGTAATATAGATCTACAAGCAATAAAATTCAGAAGAACTGGCATTTCACAAAATAGTGATGATCCTATTGACAGCAGTCATGATAGTTTAAAATCTGAAAGTGTTTGTTACTATGAAGGTGATTGTGTAGCATCTCACATAATAAATAGACAAAGAATAGGAAGAGGTGACGGAATTGAAAATCCAGGTCTAGAAGAAGTGTGGAATCAAGAGATGGAAAGAAGAAAGCAACTCAACATGTCTATAGCTAGCAAATCACTGTCGCAGGGTAGGATCAAGAGTCAGGAAACTGATACTCATTACAAATTTGAACAGATGTATTTATTAAAAATGTCAGATTTGATAAACAAGCCAGCTGATCTAAACATTAATAAAGTAGTAGAAGAGGTATATTATCCAGCAGAGAGTATGGAAGGGTCGCTATTTTTTAATGCAGTAGACGTCAGTATACATTTACCTGATCAATCACATAATGCTAGTCTGAATCAAACATTGAGGCCAATCAATGAGAGTTTGAGTGAAGACCTTGATGAAACCCTTGTTGATGAAAGTGTGGCAGTAAACAGTAGCCTGCATTACAGTCAAATATTGTGTAGGTAATGATAAAACTACTATAGCATGCTTTGCTTTGCCTTGTAAAATGTGAGAGATAGGTAACAATAACACTAGGCTATCCATTTCGTTTATGACTCAATTAAACTCTTCAACCCTTCTGGCCTTCTCAAAATTCAAAAGTAAATTAAGTGAATGGCTGAGCCCTATTGCTAGCTTGCGCTTACTTTAATAATTATGATCCACATCATGAACAAACTTTGTTAAAGTTATTTATTATATTTACTACTTTGAATTGAAATATAATAAGTTGAACTTTTTTTTTCAGTGGACAGTGAAGATTTGGAATTAATAGGCATGCTGCAAGACATGGAAGACACTGAAAAGCCAGAAGAGGACAGTATTATGGCTACGCCTGGTGTAGAGCAAGATGCAGATGTAGATTCTGATGATGCTGAATATTCACAAGTGTTTAATGAAGATACCATACTTTTGGAACCATTTAAAAGGTAACTTAGAGAACCATATAGATTTTTGTATTTTCTAATGTTTTTACGAATAAGGCAAATGCATTTTTTCTTTCTAGTGAAATGGATTCAAACGAGAATACACCATCTTGGCATGATTCATTTTGGGATGGAGCCAACATACCACAGCTTGATGGGACTTTTGATGATGATCGTAAGTATAATTTTGGATATTTCTATACTAAATGATGACTAAGAAGTGTTTACTGTTTACCTATTTTATTTTATTATTCGACAGATGTTAAAAAAGTGAGAAAAAGAAAAATGAGACCATTCAAATTAGGATTATCGCGACCTAAGAGTAAGAAACATGTACCTGAAAAATACCCACAAACAGATAAAACATCGGATGTAAGTGACATTGATGAAGTAGACGTTTCACAGGAAACAATAGATAGTATTTCAAATGTGTACATACAAGGAACCGTAAAAAAAGAACTACGAAACAGTCTAAATAGCTCTAAAGAAATAACTTCAGATGATGAAGATACATATGAAGTTATTATTAAAAAGGAAAATATTACAGATCTGGTAGAAAAAGTAACTAGTAAACATGAAAGTACAATTAGGAAAAGTCCGGCCATTAGTGATTTCGTTAGTGTAAAGAATGAAACAAAAAGTAATATATATCAAGATAATATTGCAAATAGAGTACATGTAGAAATAGAAAATATTACAGATCTGGTAGAAAATGTAACTACAATACATGACAGATCTACTAGGAAAAAACTGGGAACAGTTGGTATTGTCAATAAAAAGAAAGAAGTACGTTTATTTGACGATAGAACAACCAGCAATACAGTTGTAAAAAAAGAAAATGCTACTGATCTGGATTTAAGTAATGAACATGTAAGTATAGGAGTAGCAGAAAAATACGACATTGAGAAGCATTACGAGCCTGTAGCCGGTTGCTCCACTATTGTAAAACCAGCTAATATTTCGGAACAATCGGACAATGACTCATTCTTATCTTCACCGGAAGAAGACGAATTTGGAATACAAAGTTTCTACAACAAGTCTAGATTTTTTGATATGTCTGTAGAAGATGGTAAAACCATAGCTAGTTATATTGAAGATACTCAAGTAAAAATTGAAGAAATTAAACTACAAGTCACAAATACTCATCCCAAAACAGAAATGGAGGTTTTGGATACAGCAAAGTCATTAAACAATTCGCCTTCTACTAATGTTGTAATTACTCCTAAAATTAGACCACCAACTAAGAGTTACATAATAGCCAGTTTAGAAAATTACAAGATACCCAAAGTAAAAAATCATGAACCTTTCTTTTCCGATCATAAGGACTCCGGTGATAAAGTAGAAATTGGTCATATGGTGTTGAAGACTCATAGCAAATCAGCCAAAGATCAGAAACTTCTTGAGAAAGTTCTAGACGTCACGAGTCTCGACGAATGGCGACATTTGCTGTTTCTTCAGACCAATGAAATTACTGAAGAGACTTCCAAACCAGAAGCTTTGCAATCACTTTTAGCAGGAAATAGACATTATGTTCTAGAACCGATTAGGAAGCCACCAACTAAGAAGCAGGTTGAAAAATGGTTTAAAGATCAACAATATCATGATAAAGAGGAATCTAAGGTGGTAGTAAAAGAAACAACTAAAATATTAGATGATCTTGAAAATTCTCAAGGTATTGGTTTGAATGAAGATGAATTTAATCGCAGCATTAGCTTAGAAAGTAGTGATAAGGTATGCCTTTTAATGATTTTATAACCATTTAGTCATGCCAATGGATTTTAAATTATATATTTGTTCAACAGGATAAATCATCATTAAATAATAGTCTGCAAGTGACTATGCATCCGGATGGATCATTTCTGTGCTTTGGTGGAAGTGAAAATCATGTAGACAGCATGTCAAACGATACACCAGCATTAGAGGTAAATATTAACTAAACACATAGGTACTTTGATTTATTTTTGTAATAAAAAAGTACATATTTATTGATGAGCATATATTTGCAGGTCGATTTTCTTACAATAATGCTAATAGAGGTCCATGCATCAGTAAGAGGAGACCTGAACCCCGATCCTTTAATAGACCCTATCCAAGTTGCTTTTATAAAGACTTCCAACGACTGCCCATCAAACCACTTCTTACAAAAAAACTTAACAGAAATTATATGCGTTGATGGCAGTCCTGAGCTTAAAGTACTTGACAGATGTATTTTCGATCAGAAAATTACATACGTAAATACTGAATTAGAGCTTCTAGAGAAAGTGATTGAACTTGTTAAAAGTGACGATCCTGATATAATAACCGGTTACGAAATAGAAATGGGATCATGGGGCTACTTGCTGGAAAGAGCACAAATATTAGGATTGGAAGTGGTGAAGGAGATGTCTAGGATAACAGAGAAGAATCGACAAAAACGTCGGCGGAGTGAGGAGAATGATTTTGAAGGGAGGATTATTGGTAGGATAATGTTTAATGTGTGGCGTTTGCTGCGGCACGAGCTAGCGTTGTCGGATTACAGTTTTGAGAACTGTATGTATCAGATCTTGAAGGAACGGGTGCCGGCATATAGCGCGGCTCAGTTGGCGGCGTGGTGGGACAATCCGTCGAGGATTTTGAGGTGGATCACTGTGGAGCATTACCTCACTCGGTTGTCGGGGACTTTGAGGATGATGGAGAAACTCGACATGATTAGTAAGTAGTAATTTCGTGTCTATTTAATGAAAGAAAGTCACTTGGATATTATTATTATTTGTATCTCCTTGGATATCACGGGCCTATAATCCCGGTTTTTTGATAGGCTTGCGTGGGGACACAGATCCAACACGTAGAGGCCCCTTGGAGAGCTTTAATGTCATGTAGAACGCCTGCTGGAACCCGTTCACAGGTGCAACAATAGACACCCATGAACCGGTCTCAGCAGGCATTGGGACTATTGTAGCAAAAGTGAATAGTATACCGGTCTATGGATTGAAGTTTGGGTGGACTATGAGACTGGGCTATTGTAAAGAGTTCGGACACCTGCCATAACAATGCTAACACACGTTATCGAGGCAGGTGGTGACTTGCCGCTGACTAGATGGGCCCCTGAAACTGCCGTCGTGAAGACGACCAGGAGCAACATCGGTGTGAGCGGCTCAGGGGTGTCGAGAGGTGTGGGCCGCTTTCTACCCAGTGGCTGTTACCAGCCACTGTGCCAACTCGCGTCTTATGCATCTTTCACTTCCACCCCTGGAGCATATAGCTCTAGCGACTCCTCTCTGGACGGCCAATTAAGGCAAGCCAGAGCTGAGAGTCCTGCGGGTCCCCTTGGGGTCCACTCCGACCGACGAAGACACGCCGGAGACGGAGACCCTGACCGACTCTCGGGAGCACTCGGGTCCGTGGGGTCGTTACTCCCCAACAGCTCGCCACAAGCTGCCCTGCGGGCTTATTATTATTATTATTTTAATCTTTATTGCACAATAAGGCCTAGTTTACCCTCTGGGTTGGAAGGTCAGATGGCAGTCGCTTTCGTAAAACTAGTGCCTACGTCAAATCATGGGATTAGTTGTCAAGCGGACCCCAGGCTCCCATGAGCCGTGGCAGAATGCCGGGATAACGCGAGGAAGTGTTTAATCTTTATTGCACAATACATGAAGGTACAAATGGCGGACTTAATGCCTTAAGGCATTCTCTACCAGTCAACCAATATCTCGAAAGATGAGCCGAAATTTCTTGCCAGAGGAACTATGTCTACTAGCATTGTAATTTCTGAACATCGGTAATTCCAAGAATGAACTCTAATGTAATGGAATTATGGGTGATTTTCGGAACTAGCCGAAATTTTGAAGTAGGTAGTCGAAAGTACCAGAATACACCTTATGAAAAAATATATCAGCCTCCGTCCTAGTTGAATACTAGTATCCTCTCATTGTACGATTTTCACGGTTTTGGAGAAAATTGTACTAAAAACACGAACATGATTGGGCTTTTCTTTTCATTAGTATCTTTTTGGAAAATGTCGATGGTCTTTGTCGTAATACTCGTTTAACCCACTTGTTATTATGACTTAAAAGTCTTAAAACCGGTAAAATGTACTCTTTCAGACCGCACATCCGAGCTGGCACGTCTTTTCGGCCTGCAATGGTGGGAGGTGCTGTCCCGCGGCTCCCAGTTCCGCGTGGAGTCCCTGATGCTGCGCGCCGCCAGGCCTCTCAACCTGATCGCCTTGTCTCCGAGCGTGCGGCAGCGGGCCGCTATGAGGGCTCCAGAAATACTGCCACTTATTTTTGAACCAGGTAATGCCTTTACGGCTTACAATGGTGGGAGGTTTTGTCCCTCTCTTATCCGTCCGGGTTTAAATAATTACCATGAAATACCTATCCTCCTCCTTGCGTCGTTATCCTCAGTGATGAGGGTCGTGACCTCCCTTCTGAATTCTAAATCACCTTCTCTCTCACAATTTCTCTCCATCTGGTTCTGTCCTTGGCGGTGTGGAGAGCCATGTGGACTGTGGCGTCCAGAGCGGTGCGGATCTGGTCGGACCAACGTATTGGACTGCGTCCACGTCTAGGCCTTTTCCCATACACTTTGCCTGTCACAAAAAGCTTTTCGAGGCTGCCACCGTCTTTCCTTGCTATATGTCCGAAGTACTCAAGGACTCTGCGTAGACATTCAGATGACAGCCGCGAGATCTTGAGTTCTCGCAGTATGGAGACGTTAGTCCGAAATGCTGTCCAGAGGCTGAAATACATATACGTTACTATAAAGCAGTATCTTGACTTTAGCCATTGACTTCACCAATAAAAATATCTTAATTTATAAATCAGTTTATATTTCTTTCAGAATCTCGGTTTTACGCTGATCCAGTCATCGTGTTGGATTTCCAAAGCCTTTATCCGTCCATGATGATTGCTTACAACTATTGTTTCTCTACGTGCATTGGACGAGTGCAAAACATCAACGGGTCAGTATACAAAACTGCTATTATTGCTATGAATAATTTATTTATTTATTTAAACTTTATTGCACAATTGAATTGAAATTGAATAATAGAAGCATACCATACTATTGACTCCATTGTTGTCGGAGAGGCCTTAGACCTTCACTCACCTAATGCACACGCTGCCCAATGGGTAAATAATTTCGATATTGTATTGTAATTGATAATTAGTGACTCTGTAAATGCCTTACGAGTAAATAAGTCCTTTGTGATTAAAAAGAGATATATTATAAAACACAGAGTATATATGTATAAGTAAAAACCTGTTCGAATAAATGTCAATCGCCACTGAGTACCTGGCAGTAAAAGTGTCATGCTTGTACATTTTGCAGGGAATCAGCCTATGAATTTGGCGCTTGGCGGCTCCGTATACCCCGAGCCAAGCTCGAAGCCTTAGTGAAAAACGGTCTCGTCCACTGGTCGCCCGTGGGCGTGGGCTTCGTGAAGCCTTCAGTAAGAAGAGGGGTGTTGCCTGCGTTGTTGAGGAGGATACTTGCCGCGAGGCAGGCTGTGAAGAAGAGTATGAAGCAACAGACGGATGAAGCTGTGAAGAAGGCGATGCATTCGCGACAATTAGGTATGTGACTCTTCAATCTAAGCCATCAGTCCATAGGGTATGTTATGTGTCACTTAATAAATGAAAAACGGTCTCGTCCACTGGTCGCCCGTGGGCGCGGGCTTCGTGAAACCTTCAGTAAGATGAGGGGTGTTACCTGCGTTGTTGAGGAGGATACTTGCCGCGAGGCAGGCTGTGAAGAAGAGTATGAAGCAACAGACGGATGAAGCTGTGAAGAAGGCGATGCATTCGCGACAGTTAGGTATGTGACTCTTCAATCTAAGCCATCAGGCCCCTGGGGTTTGTTATTTGTCACTTAATAAATGAAAAACGCTCTCGTCTACTGGTCGCCCGTGGGCGCGGGCTTCGTGAAACTTCAGTAAGATGAGGGGTGTTGCCTGCGTTGTTGAGGAGGATACTTGCCGCGAGGCAGGCTGTGAAGAAGAGTATGAAGCAACAGACGGATGAAGCTGTGAAGAAGGCGATGCATTCGCGACAGTTTCTCATACTCATACTCATACTCATAATCTTTATTGCATATCACATTGTATCTTAACCTATTACATAGAATTGTGTACAACATGACACCCTGTAGGGCACAGCAAACAGTTTATTCAAGAGGAGATCGAGTTTTTTGTACAATTAGATTAAGTATATTAGTGATTATATATGTTTATTAGGTATATTATTTATTATATAGGTGCTTTATTAATTGCAGTTATTGGTCGTGAAAAAATTCATTTAAAGTATAGTAAGCTTTTTCTATTAAGTGATCTTTTAGTTTTTTAAAGAATTCATTGTCGGACTTGGTGTTATTTATTTCGTTACTAATTTTATTGAATATTTTTATTGCCATTGAGTTAGGACTTTTTGAATGTAGTTTGAGTTTTGAGGGGATAACCTGCACCAGCTTATTTTGAAACCTACTGGCGTAACGCCGAGGGATATCTGAATGTTTGGTATACAATTGAGGGTATTTTTTTACAAATTTACATGTTTCTAAAATGTATATTGATGTTAGTGTAAGTATTTTTAGATCGATGAAGTATGTCTTACTACTTTCCGGTATATTTATGTTAGCCAAGATTCGAACACATTTTTTTTGTAATATAAATAGGCTTTCCACATCTGTGCTATTCCCCCATAGAATGACACCATAGGTAAGCCAAGCATGGGCATATGAATAGTAAGCTGTTAAGGCGGTGTTGAGGTCGCATGCTTTTTTTAATTCGCGTAAGGCATACGTGAACTGGGACAATTTCGTTTTTATTTTTGCTACATGCGCTTTCCAGTTAACGTTGCAGTCAACTTCAAAACCTAGAAGAGGCGCGGTTTCTACACATTCTAATTTTATATTTCTGAAGGTAAAATTAATATCAACGGGTGTTTTTTGATAAGGTCGAAACTGTAAGATTTTTGTTTTTGAAAAATTTACTTCCAAATTATGATCCGATAACCAGTCTACTACGTTTGTTAATAAAGTGCTTAAGTCTTGAGTTATATTATAATCATCAGTACACGAAGTGAGAATGGAGATATCGTCGGCAAATAAAGTACACGTCTGCTGTATAGTTTTTGGAAGGTCGTTGATATATATCAAGAACAGGAGACATCCTATTGAGCTGCCTCAGTATGGAATGTTTCATGGATTTTAACTCCGAAAGTGTGTAATTTATTTCGCTATTATTTTGGTCGTAATTTTGTATTTCTATGCATTGCTGACGCTTTTCTAGGTATGATCTGAACCAATTATGCGGAATACCCCTAACGCCTATCCCATATAATTTTTGTAATAGGATATTATACTGAACACGGTCGTACGCTTTCGTCATATCGAGCAGAATCCCGATCGCGTATTGTTTATTGTTTATAATGTCAATAGCATGCTGCATAAACTTGTACATAGCTAAAACCGTCGAACGATTTTTCCGAAAACCGTTTTGACTATCATCAAAGATTAAGTTTTTTTCGCAGTATTCATATAAACGTTTACTCATAGCGGTTTCGAATATTTTTGACGATGAGGGTAATAGCGCGATCGGTCTGTAGTTATTAAGTTCTGTCGTACTACCTTTTTTATGGATTGGTTTAATTTTTGCCGTTTTTAAGAGATCCGGGAATACTCCAAGTGAAAAGGACTGATTTATAAGGAGACAAAATGGAATCGCGAGTTCATCTGCGCATTGTTTTAGCAATATAGGAGGTAATTCGTCTATTCCACAACTGTATTTGCTTTTTAGATTCTTTAAAATAGATCGAACTTCATTAATATCTACGGGTCGAAGGTAGAAACTGTTTACGGGAGATTCCATAACCGGTCGGCCGGGCGGTGCGGGGGCCGGCGGTTCTATGCGCCCCACCGCTGCAAAAAAATCATTGAATGCATTCGCTATCTGTTTAGGACAAGACGTAAGATTATTGTGGATTTTAATTTGTAAGTTACGTACCGGTTTATTCGCAGATTTATTTGTGCGTTCTTTTATGATCTTCCACATTGTTTTAGTTATATTATCGGAGTTTTGCATTTCTTTAATGTATTGAAGCTTTTTAGATTTTATTATTGCGTTTTTTAATGTTTTTTCATATTGTTTGTAATGATTTATGATGACTGGATCTTTGCATTGTGTTGTCAACAATCGTAACAGTCTTTTATTTTTGCAGGAAACCCTTAAGCCCTTCGATAACCATTTTTTCTTTTTTGTATATAGTTTTAACTGTTGCAGCGGAATACTAATATCAAGAATTTGTTTAAGTTTGTTTATGAACATATTATAATTATAATTAACGTCTTCGCGACTTTTTAACAACTCTAGCCAATTTATTTGTTTCAAGTGCTCTCTAAATTTATCTACGTTTTGTTTACTAAAAATTCGTTTACTTATTTTCCAAAAAGGGCGTATTTTTCTTAGTTTACAAGTCAAATTTAAGGTTATTCCTCTGTGGTCAGAAAAACCTAAGTCGAGAACATTTACACATAAATCTGCATCGGTAAAATTGGTAAAAATCAAATCAATACACGTAGAACTATTTTTTGTGACTCGGGTTGGCTGATTTACTTTTTGAGAGAAGTTATACTCTAACATGCAGTCTGTAAGTGTTGACGCATATTTATCCTTAGCTAGAATATTTATGTTGAAGTCTCCCCCTATGATTATCTTTTTTTTCTTGTCCTTTTTTTCTAATAATGCTAAAATTAATTTTAATTGATTGTAAAAAATCTCGCTCTCTCTTCCGTTCCAATAAATACTTATTAACAAAATATTAAGTTTACATAGTTCTACGGCAGCCACTTCAATTATATATTCAACAGACATGTCCACTATATCCTTTCTTTCGTAATACTCTAGATCTTCGCGCAGTAATATGCAAGTCCCGCCACCTCCGTAGTTCGTGCGATGATATGATGCGGCTAGGACGTAACCATTTATTTGTAGTGTAGCTTGTTTAGCTTTTGTTAGCCAAGTTTCTGTGATACATATTGCCTGATAGTTGTTATGTTCCTCATCTAGAAATGCTTCAAGGGTGGTCGTTTTGTTACATATGCTTTGCATGTTTTGAAATAGGACTCGTAGGTTTTCATTATTTTCGAAAGTTATGTGCGTGCGGGTCAGAAGAATATGATTTTTCTTGTTTATCGTCCGTGGTAGTGGTAGTACTTAGACGCGGGCTTGAGTGTAAGTCATTTTTATCCTGCTCTGGTGTTAATTGTGTTTCAAGTTGCAGTGGCGTATCGACTATACTTCCGTTTATTATAAGCTTATTACTTCGAATTACTGCGTGCTGTCCAGATTGTCGTGCTCGGCGAAGGTTATGTTGTAATAGCTTACGTTCTCGTAGTGCGTCTTCGTTTAGGTATTCTGCAATCGATAGCCCCGTATTTTGGAAACTTCGGGAATTTTGAAGAAGGTATTTGGCCATTCGTTTGCTAATTAGTTAGGTATGTGACTCTTCAATCTAAGCCATCAGGCCCCTGGGGTTTGTTATTTGTCACTTAATAAATGAAAAACGCTCTCGTCTACTGGTCGCCCGTGGGCGCGGGCTTCGTGAAACCTTCAGTAAGATGAGGGGTGTTACCTGCGTTGTTGAGGAGGATACTCGTCGCGAGGCAGGCTGTGAAGAAGAGTATGAAGCAACAGACGGATGAAGCTGTGAAGAAGGCGATGCATTCGCGTCAATAAGGTATGTGACTCTCCAATCTAAGCCGTCAGTCCATAGTATTATCACTATTATCAGTCAGCCACGGAGAAAACAATGCGTTGGCTACGATCGGGTATGCTATGTGTCACTATAAATCAAAAACGGTCTCGTCTACTGGTCGCCCGTACTACTAACGCCCTACTGGTAAATATAGTCGACGTTCCAACTGTACAGTCGCCATCAGATATATCGGAGCGGTCAAGGCGCTCACAAATATCTGAACACACCTCTATTGTCAAGGCGTTAGAGTGCGTGCTCAGATATTGTGAACACCTTGGCCGCTCCGATATATCTGATGGCGACTGTACAATTAGTTTTACGAGTACTTTGTGCATTACTGACATCTGCATCGCATCTAAATGTATTAAGATACAAACTGATTCTGATTTAAAATTCCGAAAACATTGCCGATATCAACTTATCTTTCAAATTTCGTCCACAGGTCTGAAGCTGATAGCGAACGTTACATACGGATACACAGCTGCCAATTTCAGCGGCCGCATGCCGTGTGTGGAGGTTGGCGACAGCGTTGTCGCCAAAGGTCGCGAAACTCTCGAAAGAGCGATCAAGATGGTACGAGATAATAAGGAGTGGAACGCTAAGGTACGTTTGAAGATAGCTACGGTGGTAACTTCAGGGCTATGACCGCGAAAATCGAATTTCGCAAATTGCGGGGATCTTTCTCTTTTACTCCAATGACGGCGTAATTAGAGTGACAGAGAAAAATCCCCGCAATTTGCGAATTTCGGTTTTCGCGGTAGCGCCTCAGCGCGTGCCAGGACGATAGAGTGTTCACCGAGAGAGAGACACAGCCGTCACGATGGTGCGAGTATAAGGAACGAAACGCTAATCTTTTTTTCTCTCAGCCGTTTTGAGTGTCCCACTGTTGGGCGAAGGCCACACAGGTGTCGATGCCTTCCCGACATTATCCTAACAGTTTTTTCTTCAAGTGCATCATCATCATCTCAGCCATAAGACGTCCACTGCTGAACATATATAGGCCTCGCCCTTATGGGGGGTGAATGCTATAATCGCCACGCTTGGCAGGCGGGTTGGCGATCGCAGTCGAGTACACCGAATTTGAGGGACGCTGCTGCCCGTCCACCGGTGGTCTTGGACGTAGTTTACGAACATACCCGGGTCCAAGTCCGGGTTCTTCAAGTTACCGATACCTATTTTAGTAACTAGAATATTTAAAAGGTTCCGTAACTAATAACTGGCCAGTTGTGCCAACAGCGACACTCGTTAACTGTCCATCGGTGGACCTTATGCCTTTTGTAATAAGGCCTACGAACTGTCAGTTAACAGTGTGGGCGATGGTACAGAAAGTAACTAGCGTTTTTTCATCAGGTAGTATACGGAGACACTGACTCGATGTTCGTCCAAGTGCCGGGAGGTACGAGGGAGGAAGCTTTCCGGATCGGACAGTTGATAGCCGACGCCGTCACCGCGGACAATCCTTCGCCCGTCGCGCTAAAACTAGAGAAGGTAGGCATTGAATTATGAATTATCTGCTCTGTTTTAGGGACCCTATTACTAAGACTCCACTGTCTGTCTGTCCGTCCGTCTGTTTGTCACCAGGCTGTATCTCATGCCGCTATAGCAACAAATACTAAAAAGTACGGAACCTGCGGTGGGCGAGTCAGACTCGCACTTATTCGGTTTTTCTTTTCTGTTTATATATGTGTCATTATTCGATAGCTTTAACCCAGATGCCCAATGAAAACCAATGCCTCGGCGATTTCCTTTGGCATTATGCTAAATGTCCCTCTACTCTTAAATCGCCCAATCAAACCGGCAAGTCCGCTATTCACACTGAACGCTACACATATACACAACACATACATACAGAATTTGGTGTATATACAGAATTTTGTCAGGCGTGGCTCACTCCGCGTTTTCGTCGCGTCCCTACAAGTACATGCGGCCCACAACAATTTTGGTGTCTATCCATAGTAGTTGCCGCGCACCGCCACACTCGCGCTTGCGCCACCTAGCGGTCATATCTGTCGTAATAGACACGTTTTCTTAGATAGTGAACCTTCTGTACCTAATACTATTATTGAAGTGAAAACTTCTTTAGCGGCGCTGAGCACTTTTTGAGGTGGGGAAAAAATGATAAACTCGATTCAGCGTAACGCGTAACGTAACGTAACGCTGACGTCATGTGTCACGGACAATGTTATTCACCAAAGAACTTTAGTTATAACGTATCGTAATCAGGTCAATTATTTAAAACTGGACTTTTATATTAAGCAACAAAGCTCTAATCTTCTAATCTTGTACGGGCTGCAATACGAGGATCTCACAGTTACATTCTTTATATCACTCAAATATAATTCAATAAAGCTATATCTTGATGAAATCGCAAATAAAAGTGAACTCTAGTACTGGTAAATAAAACTCAAAATATCATGACCAAATATATTTAGATGCGAGGTCTGCAAGGTAACTTTACAATTTCTATTTGAATTTTAAACAATTAACGCTATAAATTTAAGCTCACTGGCCAGCAATTTCGGAACTAAAGTTTTTCAATAGAAAGGAGGATGGGTCAATTGTACATAGTGCTGCAGACATTTTGGACTAGTCATTGAGTTTTCACTTCGGTCGGCTCTCCCGGAGTGCCACCCGTTGTTTTTTTGTTATGTAGTATTGTGTGAGTAACAGCTGTCCTTTGTGAAACAGGTGTACCAACCATGCATCCTACAAACTAAGAAGCGTTACGTCGGCTACATGTACGAAAGCCCGGAGCAAGAGCACCCCGTGTACGAGGCCAAGGGCATCGAAACGGTGCGCCGCGATGGTTGCCCTGCACAAGTAAAGGTAACATTTTGTTATGCTTGCATTTCGTGCACAGTGTAATAAGGGAATAGTGTGGACTGAACGAAGATGTAGTGACAAATTTCTTTTCACCACACCGACCCGAAGCAAATATTAAATGTAAAATGTCCTATAATATTTATTTATTAATTTATTTATTTAAAATATCAAACAAAATCAAACCAAATCAAATCCAAATTAATGTTTTATTGTTCCAGCTCCTTCAAAAATCCCTATGCGAGCTATTCTCCACCGGTGACATGTCGCGCGTCAAACGGCTCGTCACATCTACCCTCACCAGATTGGTCGATGGTACAATGCCCCCTCAGGAGTTATTTTTCACGCGCGAATATCACGGCGTGGGCGGATACCGACCGGCCGCCGCGGCACCTCCCAATGAGATTGCCAAGTTAGTATAATGTTTTTCTATATCCTAGTACTAAAAGGATAGTTTGATTGTCTAATTTGCTACCAAATCTAATTGTTTATGACAAATTGGGACAATCACCGCCATTAGATTAAGGTACTAAATAATGTATATTTTGTAAAATTTTCAATAAAAAAAAGTTAATCATAATTTTAGTATCTGGAATGTAAACATCTAACAAGAAAGTTCACGTTTCAAGTTTCAATTAAAAGACACATCTAGATTGTTTACCTTAGGGGTCATCCATTAATTACGTCACACGAATTTCTAGGTTTTTTGACCCCTCCCTCCCTCCGACAAGGAGGGGTCCTTGTCACACTTGGTCCCATTTGGCAAACCCCTCCCCCTAGTGTGACGTCACATTTTTTCTACAAAATCGCCAAATCGAATTAAGTAAGTACCTAAGTATTATTAATATTTTATCAAAATATTTTTGACGATATAAATATTAGTAATTTTATAACCCAAAAGTCAAAACTGCTTAGGAGCAAATTAAACGAATAAAAACTATTATCGTTTTAAAAACTTGTTATTTAAATGTACAGCGAATAAAATACTTAGTACTTTAAATAAATTTTCGGTTACTGATGAAGTTAAAGTGACGTCACAAAATTTGTGTCTCTCCCCTCCCCCGTGTCACAATATGTCACATTTTCTTGACCCCCTCCCTCCCCCTAAACGTGTGATGTAATTAATGGATGACCCCTAACGCCGGGGCCACACTAACGGGAAATGCCGTTTGATTATTGCGATAATCCCAGTGCGGCCGTATGAAGTATCAATAGGGTCTTTGACTGTATTTGAAATAAATTATTTTACACCATGCATGAAATAAAGCATTAGAAGATTAATAGAGAAACGTAGATAGTTGTTATTTTTAGACACAATTTCTATTTAAAACCCGTATAAAACTATAGAGAGTAGTGTTTGATTGTGACGTCACATGCTATTGTTTCATATAAATTCCATAAAAACAAAATCGTTTTGACAGTTCGAAAAAAGAAACCGATTTGACTAGTAGTCAAACACCCTATTACCGCGATAATCAACGGCGTTTCCCGGTAGTGTGGCCCCGGCATAAGAACAGTTTCGTTTCAGGAGACTGGTGTGCCGCGACCGGCGCGCGCGGCCCCGCACGGGCTGGCGCGTGCGCTGGCTCGTGTGCGCCGGCGCGCCCGCCGCGCCGCTCGTCAAGCTCGCTCGGACCCCACAAGAGGTATCATGTTGTTTTATTATTAACTAGCGACCCTCCCTGGCTTCGTACGGGTTAAATTATACATCTTCCTCAAGAATCACTCTATCGATAGGTGAAAACCGCATGAACATCCGTTCAGTCGTTTTTGAGTTTATCGCGAACATACACACAGACAGACGCGACGGGGGACTTTGTTAGGTGTAGTTTGTTTTCTATTGTATTTTATGTGCATTTCAAACACAAACTTGTATTGTTGATGAATACATATGATAATATGGTGATGTGATGTCAACTGACGCGGGCGGGTGCAACCCAATATCTACCTTCGTGCATTCAGCCCATTCATAAAAAAAAAAAAAAAAGGTTTACTATGACGCTCCGCTCAAAAATTACACGCCTGCTTGCTGGTTTAATGCGTCAAACTTATTTTAATTTTAACCTTTTGAACGCCACAGACGACAATTGACGTCAACACAAAATCGTGACAACGACGCCAAAGACGGCCTTTTGACTTTGACGTCGATCGTTTTTTTGATGAAAATCTACTTAAAAACATGTACCCCACTTTTAGGTTGGCATTATTTATTCACAAAACGAAATTTTACCTCGTGGCGTCAATGGCACGACAAATGGATGCGTTTGGCGTTCAAAAGGTTAAGACCTGTATTTCTAACCATGTTCTTACAAATAAATACATTTTTGAATACATAATAAAATAAATACGTTTTGAGGTGTCGCGGGACGGCGCAGTCCCCCACGTGGCGTACTACGCGGCGCGCGTGCTGCTGCCGCCGCTGCACCGCTGCCTGTCGCTGCTCGGCCTGGACGTGTTCAAGTGGTGAGTGTTACGCTCTGGTCTCCCAGGCGGTGCCGTCATATAGCGGCCGTCTCCATACAAATACCGATCTTTAGCTAAGTTTTGAGGTGTCGCGGGACGACGCAGTCCCCCACGTGGCGTACTACGCGGCGCGCGTGCTGCTGCCGCCGCTGCACCGCTGCCTGTCGCTGCTCGGCCTGGACGTGTTCAAGTGGTGAGTGTTACGCTCTGGTCTCGCCGTCATATAGCGGCCGTCTCCATACAAATACCGATCTTTAGCTAAGTTTTGAGGTGTCGCGGGACGGCGCAGTCCCCCACGTGGCGTACTACGCGGCGCGCGTGCTGCTGCCGCCGCTGCACCGCTGCCTGTCGCTGCTCGGCCTGGACGTGTTCAAGTGGTGAGTGTTACGCTCTGGTCTCCCAGGCGGTGCCGTCATATAGCGGCCGTCTCCATACAAATACCGATCTTTAGCTAAGTTTTGAGGTGTCGCGGGACGTCGCAGTCTCCCACGTGGCGTACTACGCGGCGCGCGTGCTGCCGCCGCTGCACCGCTGCCTGTCGCTGCTCGGCCTCGACGTGTTCAAGTGGTGAGTGTTACGCTCTGGTTTCCTAGGATAGCGGTGCCGTCATATAGCGGCCGTCTCCATACAAATACCGATCTTTAGCTAAGTTTTGAGGTGTCGCGAGACGGCGCAGTCCCCCACGTGGCGTACTACGCGGCGCACGTGCTGCTGCCGCCGCTGCGCCGCTGCCTGTCGCTGCTCGGACTGGACGTGTTCAAGTGGTGAGTGTTAGCCAAATTTCCTAAGAGCCCGCTCAGACAGAGAGCGGTCTGGAGTTCAAAGTTCTGCGTTAAAAATTCTTTATTTGCATAAAATATGGAATAACAAGGTGTTATTGGAAAGATATTCCCGTACAGAAACATATTTTGCTGGTTAAGCATGCAAATATTATCTTGAAGCTATTCATCTAATAGGTAGGTACATTGTTAACTTAAAACTAATATTTCTACTTCCTTCGAATGTACTGAGTCCCTTACGACAGCGCACACAACAGGCAGTCAGACCGCGGTGGTCAAAGCGGAACGCCGCGTTCTAGAGTTCTTTTGCCGCCGAGGCTCTTCGTCGCTGTAATTCATGAAATCTGCTACTGAAATTGCCATTTAAAGTAACGGCATATCGTGTACGAAATGACAAACAAAATTCAATTCTAAATTTAGAACCTCAAGGGCGTTTTTAGGCAGGCAAATTTAGAGCCTTGGAACTCCAGGAGTTCATAGATGGAAGTAAAAACCGGACAAGTGCGAGTCGGACTTGCCCACCGAGGCTTCCGTACTTTTTACTATTCGTTGTTATAGCGGCAACAGAAATACAAATTTTGTAAAAATTTCAACTTTCTAGCTATCACGGTTCATCATCAGATACAGCCTGGTGACAGACACACAGACGGACAGTGGAGTCTTAGTCCCTTATTTATCCTTTGGGTACCCTAAAAAAGTGATAATTTAAATCATTGCTGTGGCGAATCATACTGTCATCTTTTCTCAAATTTGCTTCGAAATATCAACTTTTCATTCTTGGTTACTAAGCTATCATTTTATAGTTTTCACTTAGAGATTAATAAAAAAGGGTATCCACACAGGATGACTCGCCTACCGAGGAAATTATCGCGAACCTGCCTCACCCGAGGTAGACTCACGCACGGTCAAGCTGCTTTGGGCGAGGAACGTCTAAACAGACCGAGGTGCCTTGCGTGGCATATTCCTGAAACCGCCTAATAACACATTTATTCCATTTTTTTACTTCGCAGGTGGAAAGATCTCGGATTCCACCGTCCAGACAACCCCACACCCCGCGCACCCCTCGCGGGCAGCATCGCTCGCTACATGTGGCGTTCGGCGTGCGTGGCGTGCGGCGTGCGCGGCGTACGCGCCGTGTGCGGGAGCTGTGCGCTCCGGCGATATAGTACTGTGGCGCTGCTGGCGAACAGAGGGGCGCAGGCGAGGCAGCGGTGTCTAGATTGTCAACAGGTTGGTATTATCATGCCGCGCTCAGAAAGGGATTAGAAATAACAGATTTCCATACACTTACGTCAAAATCAATATGGATTGACAGCTATCTCAATCCCTTTCTAATCGCGATTCAGTAATATACTATAGTTAGTTTTTTTTAGCATTAGAAAGAACTTGAAAGAAGGTAAGCGATCTTGGCATGTCTTTTAATTGAAAAACGCTTTTTAAAAACCAATAACTTACCTTCGAGCAACACGGAAGGGAGGCGGCATTCGCACTATTTCCCCTCTGCCGAGGTACAAGATTAGCGCGTCAATATAATCTAGCGCGGGCAATAAAACTAGTTGCACTTGGATTTTTCACTAGACCGAGTCCAGACGCGCGCGTGAACACTGCTGCACAAAAATGCCTGATTGCTCGGTTTTTAGTGTTCCGTACAAAACTTTGTTTACGGAACACTTATGGGATCACTTCGGTCTTGCAAATCAGTTAAATACGTTTTTCTCTGAGACCGTTTGACATAGATACCTAAAATTTGGAACAGTTATAGCAATTACCACCACTCATATTGTAAATAAGTCAAAACTGCTTATTTCTTATTAAAGGGGGAAATTTAGGGGGTTGAGAGGGGTAGGCTGAAACTTTTTTCATTTGTAAGAATCATGTGGGGTACCATTAGAAAGCTTGCAAAAAATTGAGTCGATGGACTGATTTTGACTTCATTTTAGACTGCAATAGTTTCGTCAAAAAATGCATTTAAAGTTGCAAGTTTTCATACAAAAATTTTCACCTCTGTCCTGGCGATTTTCGCGAAAACTATAGCTAACAGGCAGCTGACCAGTCAATACCCAACTTAAAGAAGCATGGAGACGGCGGGAAAATTATCAGCTTAACTTTATCTTTATTAGTTTTTCAACTGCAGCTTGACCTTTGCTTGCTTAGGGCTAGCTAACTGATGCTTACACTGGTCAATTCATATTAGGCGAGAAACATCCTTAGTTAAAACTTTGCCATTGAAATTTATGACTTATGTCTTTGACACAAAGTTTAATTCTGCTTGCTTATTTTTGTGGGATATTTAATTTTATCTCAATAGCCTACTATAAGTATGAGAGAGATCTACAAAATACGACCTTATTATATTGCAAATAAGTTTCAATTTCGAACGGGCTTTCCAACCAATGGACTAAGCATCTCAAAAATCTGAAAAATTCAAATTAAGAATTCCGTTCTTGACTGTCGTTGTGTTTTTTTTTCCACAATAGGACACATAGAGTTAGTACGGCGTATAGAGATAATAAAGTCATTTAATATTTATGAACAGCTTTGGCTTCATGTGTAGATTTTATTGAGAGTATCTGATTCGTCGAAACAATATACACATATTCCTTTTCATTAAGTACCATTACATTTCTGTATTAATTGTATAATTATAATATCTATTAATTATATTCAGTACTTATGTATATTTTTGAACGGATCGGTGAGCAACAAGATTCAGGGCTATAACCGCGAAAATAGAAGTTCGCAAATTGCGAGCATTTTTCTCTGTCACTCTAATTACGCCTTCATTGGAGTAAAAGAGGAAGATCCCCGCAAATTGCGAATTTCGGTTTTCGCGGTAGCCCCTCAGTCCTGTTACGAGAAAATAATTTTGGAAGACATTAATAGTATATGACAGTTAAATATCACAGTTTTTAGAAAAAAAGGTAAAATTGACGAAATATTTAAAGTAAGCCGATCTTGTTTTTTAGCAGTTCTAAATAATATTAAAGTCTATATATATGGCATAGAACTAGAAACAAAATCAAATAAAAAATAATAATGAGTTCTAAATTCAAATTGAAGGAGTATACATTTAAGGTATTATAGGCCAAGCGCGCACCACGATATTAATTTTTGCGACACGATTTTAGAATCGCGCTGTAATATATCGCAGAAAATTCACTGCGCGCACTGCGATGAAAAAGTCGACGATTTGTTCATTCTCAACATGGATTTCGTACCAGTCGCTTGTCATGAAACGTGTCTTTAATATGCGATTGCTGTATGACTTTGAGCATTTATAACACAAAGGTGATCCCCGTCTATTTCCATAATTAAATGGTCAACATCTAGCGTCTCATTTTGAGACTCCATTGGAGATGCAGGTGCCGAGATGGTGGGGCGAGCGAAATGCCGACTGAGGTCCGGCCGGTTTGCGATTTTATTATCATAGTGAGCGCGGGGCCATACAACTCCGCATGCTGCAATTCACTTTGCGACAATCGCGTCGTGAACAATCGCGGAAAAATGTGACAAATCACAATTTTAAAATCGCTGCGATTTTTTTGTCGCATATGCGCGCACTAACATATAAACACATACGTTGCATTTCTGCGACAAAATTATCGCAGGACAAAAAATCGTGGTGCACGCTTGGCCTTACTCTAAATTATTATAATACATCAAGCATTCGCGAGATGCTCGACTTCGGTATTCAAACACAAAGCAATAGTACAAGAATCTAACTAAATGCAAAGGCCGAAGGAGCGATTCGAAGATCCGAAGCGTCCGACAGACGCGCGCCTCCCGTAACTTTTCTAAGTATTTTTAAGTACAAGTGTCTAAGTCGCAAGATCCAAAGGCTGAAGTCTGTGTGTAGTTGAATACGGTATCCTAAAAACAGGCAAACAACCTCTGTAAAATGTAACGATGCGAGCGGTACGGCTACCATCAGTTTGGCATTGACATAAACGCTACCGTGGGCGTGAACGTAATTTACTTTCTATGCATCTCGCTCGTACTGACATATTAGTGCGAAAGATATATACCTATAGGAAGTAAATTACGTTCACGATATCGTTTATGTCAATGCCAAACTGATGGTAGCCGTACGGAACACTAAATGCCTCGAGCTATCTCGGACTTGGCCAAATTATTTGTTATAAAAAGAGGTCGGGGACATCAAATTTACAGGAAGAAAGTGTTACATTTCACATGTAATATTTTTTTTTACATATCATACGTTTAATTACATTTAAATACAATTATTATATTTTAGTCTCAAGTAATTGTTGGATTTATCGATTTTGCTCGCTCAGTACAAATTGCGGATCGGTCGAGCGACAAATCCGACTTCTCATCTCTCAGAATACAATGACATACTTCAATGAAAATGTGTTAGTGTGCGTGTTGTGACACTAGTCATTCGTCCGTACACAAAAAGAGATCGAGGTTTGCAAGATTTGTCTTTGACGTGTGTCATTTTCTATGTATTTGTGTCGTCATTACAGAGGGCCTACCGCAAACCACGTTCGACGTGTTGCCTCCCTGTCACACTTACGTATGAATTTACAAGTGCCATAGAGAGGCAACACGTCGAACATGGTTCGCGGTAGGGCCTCTGATTGGATTTTGTATGTAAGTGTGTGAGAAGTGCCACTGTGTGCACCTTCCCCCCGCGAAAAATGGCAGAAAGATTTGTACGGTGATATATCGCTTGGGCCCCTCCCTTCCGACGTGTCGGAAGCCGGTGTTGCTCGAAGACTATTACTTATGAAAGCAGAAGAATATAAATGATCGTATCGTATTAGATTCATAATTGTCACATATTTGCCGTAACTTATTTTTAAAATGTGTTTTTCAATTAAAAGACACATCAAGATTGTTTACCTAATTTCTAATGCTAAAAAAAATGAAGTATAGCGATCGTGAATAATAATCTACTAAATGATAACTCTACCGAGTAAAATGTTATTAATTAATACACGCTAACTACAAACTCGCCGAAGGTTGCTTGTCAAGAGAAATCCGGACGAAAAAAGCACGACAAAAGGCAGAACCGTAAATGTCGCTTAACTTCAATCTCGGATAAATCCATTCGACCCTCAGCAAATATCTACCCTATTACCTGTTCTTAATGCCCGAGTTCGAAGTTAAGCGCTTCAAATAAATAGAATGTGCATATTGTTCCAGATATGCGAGTCATGCTGCGGGCACGCTCAATCCGTGCACTGCAACAACACGACGTGCGCCGTCTTGTGGGCGAGGATCAGCGCGCACTCCAAGCTGGAGGAGTTGCAAGACATCGTTGTACATTTGCCTGACCAGTTCAAGACTGAAGTTATAGAATTTTAAACTGTTGAAGTAGGTAATGAAATATTTTATAATTATGAAATTGTCAAAGGAAATTAAGCTGTATCTTTTTACGATATAGTCTTACTTGTCTTATTAAGGATTTATAATTATGATGTAATAAAATATTTATTTATAATACACGCTCTTTTTGTGAACATCCTGACTGTAATTTAAAACATTCGATTAAGTCGTCTATAACTTTTTTTTACATTACAGAACAATTACGTGCCTATGTAAAAAATTTAAAGAGCCATAATTATAATTTATACTGTAAAACGTTGTACAATACACGTGAGAAAAGGTAATTCTCAACTCATGTCGATTTAAAACACTCCCTTCGGCCGTGTTTCAATTTATCGCAATGCAATTCATGCAATCGTAATGTACTAAAATTGCGTCGCAGTATATCACAATTTTACTTCAGCTCCTCCAACAGTTAGGTTCCGTCGTGGTTCCGGACATGATACAAGCTAAGAAATCAGTGTATTGGGTCGGTTAGTCATATTCAAGTTACAAGGTTAAATAAACTCTTAAATATGATTGTATGCGTTTATTTAACTACAACACTGGTTAAGCAATACATTTCAATGTAATACACGAATTAAACAATCGGCTACTATGGGAGAAAGAACAGTAACATTTTTACTCGAGGTTTCGTTTGTTGTT
Organism: Cydia fagiglandana; assembly: GCF_963556715.1. Taxonomy (NCBI): domain Eukaryota; kingdom Metazoa; phylum Arthropoda; class Insecta; order Lepidoptera; family Tortricidae; genus Cydia; species Cydia fagiglandana. Next base: position 5,121,595 of record NC_085936.1, on the reverse strand, counting down.
TAGGTATTTATCTATGAGCCGGTAGATGCCTAAGGGTGGTCCTATCCAATTTCCTTGTCCAAATGTGTATTGCGTCTCACATGCTTTAATGAAAGAGTTAGACGCACTGAGATTGGACAGGTAGAATACCACCCTTATATAAAAAAATCATTTCATTTCATCTGGGAAATCCAGATAGAGGGTTACAATGATATCTTCAATTATTTATATGATACGTGATATTTTCTATAACGTCCAAATAAGGTATGTAAGTCTAAGTTACATTTAGTATTATAATTATGAATACATTTAAAGATTCATTTAGATTACCATGTACCCACTTAAGTTATGGAGATCTACACATATAGGTAATAAAGCTATTGTGGCATTGAATTTCATATGAAGGAACCCACTGGAACGCTTTCTATCCCACGACTGTTGTATGAGACGTGTGTAGCAACCGTAGGATTCTTTGCTTTGTCTACGGGGCTAGCACGTCTTCCTTTCAAGTTGTAAGTCATGCAAGACAGCATCTTCCTTTGGCGCAGGACATTAAGAGGACATCTTTCAAACCCGCAATCCGTTCGCGCAGTCAGTTCAGTGCTGGATGTACAGAATTCGCGTTTTACCAACGATTCACTTCACTTATGGTCGATGCGCAAAACTCCGAGCTTCATTCCTGGTAGCTTCAAGCCTCCTCAAAAACTCCTGGCTCGTCAGCTGCCTCCTTGCCTCCAAACTCCCCAATATCTGCTGCTGGTCCTCCTTAGTAGAAATACAAATGAGGGTTTCTAGTATTTCTTGGAGTTTTTTGGAGAGCTGCTCATCGTGGATATTGATGTACATGACTTTCAGCAGGAGGGAGAGAAGATGCTGGTCGGATGGCAGACGAACGTTCCATACGCACCAGCAGTGCTTTATCCATTCTTCGAAACACTGGAAAAATGATAATATAACGTAAAGCAAACTATGTAATTATGGTCTGTGCGGAAAGAGAAGAGTCGTGGAATGTATGGGGCCCAATTGTGCCGTATTGTGTTTTGTACTGTACATGTATTCAATAAATAAATACAAATACCTTCCACGACTCTTAGCTTTCCGAACAGACTGTTTTAAATGAGCTTCACAGTCATAGCTTAGCAATCATAGCTTACTCTAAGGGCTGATTTAGACGGCACGCGAACTCGCATGCGATTTTATTTAGACTGTTGGTTACGTCCAATTCAACCGACCTATCTAAAACCGCAAAGTAATGAAACTCGCATGCGAGTTCTCGCATCGTCTAAATGAGCCCTAAGTCTCTACGAGTGAGTACAATAGTCGCAAGCTCTTGACGCAAGAAGCTGAACAGTTTATCAGCTTTTACATTCCCATATTTTTAACCCTTTAGATTACGAGTAGATGCAAGAATGCGCCGAACTTCGTTGAGATTAGCCCACGGCAATGCTTTCATGGAAGACATGTATTAGCTCACTTGTGCTAAGGTGTTGGCGTGTGAGAGATGGTTTTAATTTAATGGCTCGTCTACACGATGGGCCAGCGCCGGCCACTCCAAGGGACGCAGCCATGCGGTAGAATGAGAGAGCAATATCACTCGCTCCTCTAACGCATAAATGCGTCCCTTGGAGTGGCCGGCGTTGGCCCATCGTGTAGAGGAGCCATAAAACCTGAAATCACTTAAAACTCGCTTGTGCTAAGATGTTGGCGTGTGATTTATTTACCAAGAGGGCGTACCTGGGAAGGCCGACTGGTGGCCGCCCGGTAGGTCGGCCTAGATACCGCTGGGGAGACAGTGTGGAAGCGGATCTGCGTCAGCTTCAAGCCGATAATTGGCAGGAAACGGCGCAGGATTGGGAAAAGTGGCGTGCTCTCGTTTCGGAGGCTAAGATCCTCTTTGGATCGCTGAGCCATATTAGTTAGTTATTTATTTACCTCTAAAATGGACATAAGCAGCATTTGCGCCACATCCACATTGGAGCACGTGTCCAGGTTGTCACACACAATGGTGCAGAACGCCTTCTTCCTGTTCACGCAGTTCACGCCGTTGATCTCGATCAGCTTCTTACTGAACCGGAAGTTGTTGGCTTTCCTGAGCAAGTTGGACTCTTGGTACAACTGCTCCAGGGTCACCACGAAGAGGTCTCCTGACTTTACTGTCTGCAATCGAAATTATACAATTATTCTACAAACGGAAAAGCTCCCAACTATGCTTCAAAGTTAACTTGGAATCGTTTAGGCGGGACTATTATTTGAATGTAGTAGTTCTATTGCTTAATATTTTTTTATAATGATGATGATGATATCCTGTTATCCCTCATCAGGGACATAGGGCTCTCAGAAGGGATCTCCATTTCGCGAACCATCGCGGTCTCCTACAGCTTCGCCCAGCCGAGGCCAACTATTTGTTCTAAATCAACCTTTATTTCTCATAAGTAAGGTATACATTCACAAGGGAGAGGCCTATGTGTCAGAAGACACGCTGAACAATCCTATGTGTTAGTTTTTAAGTAAAATTATTTATAAATGTAATGTAATACTGTTTTAGTTTCGGCAATAAAGGCTATTATGATTATGAAGGTATACATTTCTGTGCAAGTTTTAAGTTTCCATACCTTTCATATCATATATATTATTATATGTCTTTTTGTACAGTAAAGAGTTTACTACTACTACTACTACCTTTTCCTGAGCTGGCAGAAGCCTTATCAATTCCATGAGGCAGATGTGAGAGAGCTTGTTCACATCCACATACTGCACCTGGAGGGAGTTCTTGAGGCTTGTGTACACAACTTCATAGTAGTTGCCGTTATGGAACCCGTTTGATGCCTGGATAGAATAGAAATATTTATTTGCTTGAAAATGTAACAATCAGACTTTCTAGCATGAGTTGTGTAATCGCGACTTAAAGTATGGACTCACACGCGAGAACGCAACTTATGCTAGACCGCCAGATGATATTCATACAAACTTTTGCCATTTCATAAGCCAAGTGATAATGATTACAAAGATTGTTAGAAAAAATATTGTACCATGTAAGAAATATGTGGTACAATAAGGAAATAGTCTGAAAATTACCAAAAAATGTCTGTTGGATGTGATAACATTCCATATAATGACTATTAACCATGTCAACCTGCAAGTTGTCACATAGACAAGAATGACTATCATAATCCAACCGGGGCAAAATTAACATGACACACAATCGACAGCCCGCCTGCTTCTGGCCGGCATCTACATATGCAAATTACAGTATGTAGCGGCCCCTTTTTTAGGGTTCCGTACCCAAAGGGTAAAATGGGACCCTATTACTAAGACTTCGCTGTCCGTCCGTCCGCCCGTCCGTCTGTCTGTCACCAGGATGTATCTCACGAACCGTAATAGCTAGACAGTTTAAATTTTCACAGATGATGTATTTCTGTTGCCGCTATAACAACAAATACTAAAAACAGAATAAAATAAAGATTTAAGTGGGGCTCTCATACAGCAAACGTACTTCAGTACTTGGATGGGTGACCGTTTTCTTTTTGCATTTTTTTCCGTTTTTTTTTCTTTATAGTACGGAACCCTTCGTGCGCGAGTCCGACTAGCACTTGCCCGGTTTTTTTTTAATACCTGTCGTTAAATTTAAACAATCACAATTATTTAACAAAGACACTAGTGTGCATGTTGATAGGTTCTTAACTATTTCTACTTGAAACTTCTCACCATGCTTTGTAAAATAGCAGCACAACTCTTCAAACCTTTGGTCTTGTGGACGGTCATATAATCATCAATGAGGAGCAGGGACGCTGGCAGTGTCTGTTGTGGATTCACTGCTATACTGTAGTCCTAAAAAATGTAACAATACAATATTTAAAAACTGCTTTGGGGCACAACAGTCAGATCAGGAATCGGATACCACTGATACCAGTATTTAATTTTTTGTATGGGAATGGAAACGGTATTTTTTGTATGGGAATGGAAACGGTATTTTATGTATGGGGCTATTCATAAATTACGTCATTTCAAATTAGGGGGGGGGGGTCTGGACATCGGATGACGGTAGCATGAAGTAGGAGGAAATGGGGTCATTTGAAGCATGATTTTTGGATGATTATAGGGGGGGGGGGGGTCAAAAATCGTCAAAAATCGATGACGTAATTTATGGACAGCCCCTATGGGAATGGAAACGGTATTTTTTGTATGGGAATGGAAACGGTATTTTATGTATGGGAATGGAAACGGTATTTTTTGTATGGGAATGGAAACAGTATTTTTATATGGGAATGGAAACGGTATTTTTTGTATGGGAATGGAAACGGTATTTTTTGTATGGGAATGGAAACGGTATTTTTGTATGGGAATGGAAACGGTATTTTTTGTATGGGAATGGAAACGGTATTTTTATATGAGAATGGAAACGGTATTTTTTGTATGGGAATGGAAAAGGTATTTTTTCATTCTTGGTTAATTATTTAATTTCTAATTAGGCAATCTAATAATACAAAGTTGTTACCTAAAAACACAACTGAGTACTACATTTCGAGTATAAAATAATTCGAAATATATGGTTATTTCAAATGTTTCGTGAGTTAAAGCAAAAAACTGGTTCCGATGCCTGAGACAGATATATATTATAAATAAATTAGGGATTTACACACTTACTTTTATATTTTGAATGAGTTTGCAATACACATCAATAGTTGCCGGATATCTTTTAAAGGTCTCAGGTGTAAGCCTCCGATGTATCTTCTCCATACAGCAGTCAAATACCTCCTGCGGTTCATAGAAAGGTCTCTCTACCTTCAACATGTTATCAAATGTAATGTCACACGACAATTCCAGAAAATTATTTAGTTGTTTTGCGTATTCTTTAGAAACCTCTGGATTCCATACTGCATCTAATCGTAGCTCTTCGTACATTATTAGCAGAGAAGATAGGACGCCTGCGGCAGCTGAAACATGTCTCAGGTCTACCTCTCCGAGGAGGTTAAATGTTATTGGAAATTCTGCAGTTAATATATCTTTTCGCAAAGTATATTCATCATGATGTTTACATTCTTCACAATTCCTTTCAAGTTTAGGTTGTAAACACTTATCTATGTTTTGCATAAGCCTGGAAATTATATCCTCCATTTTACTGACTTGGCTTAATTATCCACGTTCTGCTTTATTTATTTTCTTATCTTGTCTAGGAAATAAATTTATAAAATTCGAATTTTCTATTGATCGATTTTACAATAGATTTTACAGTTCAATGCACTCAAAAGTCAAAATGTAATGCACCGCCCGCCCATGCTCGCCCTGACAGTAATGACAGTTATGAAGGGATTGATATTGATGCACGTGCCGGATCTATTTTTCCTCAAGACGTAGGTTTGACTAAATAAATTTCTTTATATAATAATTTTGTGATTTTTATTTTTGTTAGCGTTATGTATTGGATTTAAAATTCTGCGCGTTGTTTGCCCCATTCAGCTCATGAGCACAAAGGCTAATAGCGGCAATTGTTTTCGAACAAATAAATATGCAGTATTCAAACGCAATTTATATAGTTTATTTATTGATAAAAACAAAGAAAGGAATAAACAAACATAATAAAACTTACAAAACTATAGATAAAAAACCATAGACATAATATATATATAGACGTAGTCTCAGCGAGCTGTCACTGTTGCCACTTTTGTTTAGTGTACGATTAACAATGAGGCCCACGTTGCTGTAGCCATGTCGATAAAGTCATATCGATAAACTATCGACATTTCTTGCAATTTTAATTTTACTTCAAAGGCTTAACGATACCTAAAATGACCAAAAACGCTTTTATTCTTTATTGTGGTTATCAGATCACAATTTTATAGTCACGCCCCAGCAGGGAACCAAGGGAAAGTTCAGATATTTAATTAAAATACATAAATACCTCCTAAAATAGGTGTTCCGCAATAATTGAATTATATTATTATATTATAATATATTCATTATCCATTAGCATTTCAATAATGTTTATGTTTAACGAAGATATTGAAGCTTCAATTAATCGCTATTTCGTTCCGCTGTGTAGCGTTTATCGATATATAACATGATTAAAATCGACTTTTCACATCCCTAAAAGAGCACACATATACGCTTTTTACGCACACATACACAGGGTGGGCGCATCAAGAAAGGCAACACTTGATTTGAAGTCCGCCTTGTCAACAGTATGGTTGTCCTTTTTTGACAAACGGCATTTTAAAAGAGCGAGGTGAGAGAAATGATACTAGTTGCTGCGTCGTGAAAGAGAACAGAAAAGGTTGGGCCCTTGTAAAAAACGCAATTTTGACATGTGTCATCTCGATTGAGATTCAGTCAGAAAAAAAATAGAATTATAGGTTAAAACTGAATTACATAATTTCAAAGACATTCCTGGAAGAAACAAACATTTGTTATTATTTATTAAATATTATACTTTGATGTTTGTAGAACAATCATAATGCTCAAGTACGTATCTGGCTTAAATTACGCTTGCTTACTAAACTACCATGAAGCTTGATCGAAGATTGTTCTATTTGTTCTTACTGCTGTTTTTAGGTTTGGAATCAAATCTGCTATCTTCGGCACAGCAGTTTATTACACGATCGATAAAGGTGTATGGAAGGACAGTAGCACCACTGCTGCATTATACGAAGATCTTGAAAAGGGGGCATCGCCTTATGTTGGGGAGCTCAAGAAACAAATACCCTATGAGGTAAATTAAATATAATACCATTCGTATCAAATATAGATTTTTAGTATAAATCTAAATATTTTATCAAATGTCCTTTCTACCCAATTTTAGTTTTAGATATGTTAAAATTATTTTATAGACTTTTTAAACTGAATATTGTGTTGCCATGACTTCTTGTTCATGGAATTTAAATACATACTTTTTAATTTGATTCCTAAAATATTCATTATACTAATATTATGGTTATGTTTTCAGCTACCTCCACTTCCATCCAATGATAGAATGTCGTATCTATTTAAATATTACTGGAATAGCGGCGTAAAAGCGACATTCAGGTTTCTTGTAGATCTTCCGGAGCATGTTTCTGGTTTAACAATGAAGACAATTGACATGGTGTCTGCCTCTTTGGATTCAGCAGAACAAAGCGCAAACCTTACTCAAGCAAAAGATAAATGAAAATGTTTGTAGGTCACAGTAAAGCAATATCTATTATATATTAAGTATGTAAACAGCTTTATTTTTGTTTTTCTGTTACATCTTCAATAAACCTAAAAAAATCGCAAGTTTCTATTAGTTCTTTTTAAGATACTCTTGTAGTCACCTTTTAGCAATGGTATAGTCATTCGATTTGTAGCTGGCCCCAAATAGGTTCGGTTTTACCTAACAATAGACAAAGGAATAGCCATTCAGGGCCATCTACAAATCGTAAGACTAGCATGATACCATGAGATTACGATCCCATCCCATTACAAGCAAGCACAAGTCAGATTATTAGCAGAGATAGTAGTATGTTGGGCAAATGGGCATACTGATGCTGCTGCGGATACGCATGCCACTATGGTGTGTGAGCGAGATAGCGTTACGTAATTTGACACATCCGACTGATTGTCGGATTGATTTACCATACCACAGAATAAACTACTACCGTACAGAAAAGAAACTTCCTACAAAACCGAAGTTTGACAGCGGTTCTGGGTCGAATATGCTATCCCTTTCTAATACATGGCACTATCCCTTACGGCTATTTAGGGTTGTCAAAATTCAAGTGATTATCTTATCTGTGGTCGTGCACAAAGAGAATAAAATCACTACGTTTAAAGCCTCGATTTTCGCAGACAGCGAAATCGACTCCACACTCGCGTTCGCGGCTTCGCCCGCGATTCACGCGCATAGTCTGGAGGGGGCTTTAGTCGTGCACGCCAAAGGAAGTCAAGTGGTGCCAACCCTAATAATTTCTTGGAGCAATGCTGAGCCGAGTTTGGCCGATCTCAGGAGTTTCGCACCCCTGATCATACAGAGGGAATACCGCGAACTGAAGGCGCGCATGTCAGGTCATGGCGGTCAAAGTGTAAAAGGTGTAGGTACGGGTTTTATAAATAAAAAACGTTTATTAAAAAAACAGCCCACATTGTGGCACAGTTTGATTTATTCCTTTCTCACAAATGTCGCACAACTGGATAACTTAACATTCCTAGCAGCGACGGCCCGGTCACAAAACACGAACATCGAGATTGAACGGGTTAACAATTTATTCATAGTGAGAACGGATTTGTGCACAAAAAAGTGAATCAAATAACATCACTAAGGAATGGTTGTCAAATGTACGTAGTCTGTTTTCACATTATGCTCCGTGTTTTAGTGTTCCGTACAAAACATTGTTCACGGAACACTTATTATGTAGGTGTTCAGTATGTACAAAGTATTCATCTATCAAAGACGTCACAAAATCGTAGCTACAAAGAACAAAACGAACGAAATACAAAAAAAGAGTGCTCTATTGTCTTGTAGGATATGATAGGTCATTAGTTTCTTAGAGAAAACACCTAGATGAACAATAATTACGATAACAATTTCATACACACATTTATAATTTCATTAACATCAATCTGTGGAGGGGTTTACGATGATAGTCTCAATTTGAGAAATCTAAGTTTGAATGAAGTCTGTAGAGTCCTTAGAGGGTAATGCGATAGCTGTTGATTTCAAATAGATTTCTTCAAGGGAATTAGACGGTTGCTAGGCAACGGTTTCGACTTCCATAGGTTCCTCGGCGGTCTTCTTTTTCTTCTTCTTGTTGGCTTTCGCAGAGGAGTTGAGGAGGGACTGTTGACAAAAAAAGTTTGAGACATCAAGAGGTAATTGAATTTTATAATTTACAACTTTATGATAGACCTATAAGGGTGGTATTCCACCTGTCAATTTTTTTTGTCCAGTGTATATTTCGTCTCACATTTTGCTTAATGAAAGAGTGAGATGCAATTACATTGGACAGATGCAATACCACCTTAAGAGTAGGAATGTCGTAATGTTACGAAACAACGTGTTAATAAATAACAAATTGGCTCAAGTATTACATTATAATATACCCTGGGCTTGTACCAAACGCACAGAATTACTATGTGGTCTGGAAAGATTTCAGGGGACAGAAAACAAATCGTGTGAATAAGCGGGTTCGCACCGAACGAGCTGCTTCGCGAGGAATTAGCCGCGCGAAACAGCTTGGTCTATTTAGACGTGCCTCGGGCGAGGCACGTTTCATCTCCACAAACCGAGCTGCTAATACAGAGTGTGGCATAGGCCTAAAATATCATTATCAATATTATCATAACATATTTTTTACACGATGACTTAGCGCACAAAAATATGAGTTTCATTTGGTATTCCAAAAAATTGTTTTATCAAGTCATATATTTTTGCTAGTTTTTCAGGGCTACTAGCTATACAGTCAAGGCAGTAGTTTCGGTGAAGGAAAACATCGTGAGGAAACCTGCATACATCTGCGAAGAAATTCAAAGGTGTATGTGAAGTCCCCAATCCGCATTGGGCTGTACAGAAATCAATCTACATACAAAGCGCGCTCGAGCAACGCACACATAGACACTGCTCACGGACACGATATCTCGGACCGGTTGGCACCACTGCGAGCGCGAGTGCCATCAGCTTGAGACACGCGTCTGTGAACTTTTTTGTGCAAAAATGGAGAAACAAAAAAAAAGTTATTATAACCGTACAGTGGACGGTTGTTTAAATTCAACATTTAATGGTGAATTGTCGTCGTTTTTTAAGCTACCAGTGGCTTCAGAGAGAATGGGAGTGCGAATTTATTACATTGTACATGCGAATGCGAATTTATTACACTTTAAAATATAGAAATCGTGCATTTCGCCAATCTCGAAATCATCGCAAGATATTTTCTGTGACAAATTTATAAATTTTATAATATAATAATGACATTAAAATTAAAATACCTATATTTGAGTTATTAATGTTATTATTAATTTATATTTCCATTCTTCCTCAACAATAAATCAAACAACTAGATACGAGATACGATACGATAGATACGAGTGCCACTACCACGATAGTTTTTTGTGCATAAGCCATACCTACATACATAGTTCGCTACCCTAGAGCGACTGCCGAGCGTAGGTATGAAAAGTAAAGTACATACATGTGATTGACTTCTGTACTTATCTGTTTTGTGAGGATGGGGACTATAGCCCAAGCCCTCTCGCGCTCGAGAGGAGGCCTGTGCCCAGCAGTGGGACGTATATAGGCTGAGATGATGATGATGATGACCTATACAGTCAGCAGCAGAAGTTGCTAATAGTAGAAGAGCCGGCCGCAAATTTTCTAACCGACTTGATACCACGATGAAATGCACAATGGTTTCCCATAAAAGTGATGCTAAGTCCGAATTCGATAGTCTGCCACGGCGGAACTTGCCGAAAGTACGAAAAAGAAGGCCACTTCCGGTGCGAAAAAAGGGGGCTGATTTAACCCATCTGATACCGAAATAATAGTTATGGCAGCAGTTAGAAATTTACATGTAGACACATAAAAGCGAAGTCTGCCAGTATTTTTTTTGCCGGAAGTGCTTGGCAGACGCTCTCAAAGGTGGCCAGCGGGACCCCTAATTTAACCCATCTGATACCACCATGAAACCAATTCCAGTCGGTAGGTATGAACCCTCATGTCAGGAATATATAAGTCTGCCAAGGCTTTTCCTGCCGAAACACCTTGGCAGACGAGATTATGTAAGCAAGGTCGGCATCGGTTACCCTACACTAACCCATCTGATACCACCATGAAACCAATTCCAGTCGGTAGGTACGAACCCCCATTTTAGGAATATATAAGTCTGCCAAGGTTTTTCCTGCCGAAACACCTTGGCAGACGAGATTATAAACAAGATGACCATCGGTTACCGTACACTAACCCATCTGATACCGCCATGAAACCAATTCCAGTTGGTAGGTATGAACCCTCATTTCAGGAATATATAAGTCTGCCAAGGCTTTTCCTGCCGTAACACCATGGCAGACGAGATTATGTAAGCAAGGTCGGCATCGGTTACCCTACACTAACCCATCTGATACCACCATGAAACCAATTCCAGTTGGTAGGTATGAACCCCCATTTTAGAAATATATAAGTTTGCCAAGGTTTTTCCTGCCGAAACACCTTGGCAGACGAGATTATAAGCAAGATGACCATCGGTTACCGTACAGTAACCCATCTGATACCACCATGAAACCAATTCTAGTCGGTAGGTATGAACCCTCATTTCAGGAATTTATAAGTCTGCCAAGGCCTTTCCTGCCGAAACACCTTGACAGACGAGATTATGTAAGCAGCATCCACATACGAGGGATCCGTATTTTGGGATTATACAGATTACGGACATTATTAATAGCTGTAGGCTTATTTATTACTTTATGCTTATACATATTTGTATATTATTATGTTATTAATAAAATATATTTATAATTTATTAAACCTAAACTTAATACATTGGGAATTTACCTGCTTAATAATTTGGGAATTTTTTTTAATTACCTGCGTACGGCAGTAGTAGGGATAAGTGGGTCAGTTCTGGCTCACTGAGCCAGGCCAACAGTCCCTCCCCCTTTTTTCCCTTGTTGAGGCCCTGCAACCTTGCCTTGAACCCAAACTAATGTCATTGTAGCTCGAATCTAACCTAATTTATTTTTATTGCTTTTAGAATATTTCAATTATCTACTTTTGCAAAGTTAAATGTTGAAATCTCTATTTCGAAAAATGGAATTTTAATGTGACTTTAACACGTTCACTGCGTTACGGGGGCTTTAAGCCCCGTACGATGTCATCATTCAGTGCGAAGTTAAATTTATTTTAGAAGTTAAAGGGGGAGGGGAGGGTGCACACATTTTACCACTTTGGAAGTGTCTCTCGCGCAAACTATTCAGTTTAGAAATAAATGATATTAGAAACCTCAATATCATAAGCGATAAGACCGCCTGTTGTTACCTCTATTGTCTTTTTAGGGTTCCGTACCCAAAGGGTAAAACGGGACCCTATTACTAAGACTTCGCTGTCCGTCCGTCCGTCCGTCCGTCTGTCATCAGGCTGTATCTCACGAACCGAGATAGCTAGAGAGTTGAAATTTTCACAGATGATGTATTTCTGTTGCCGCTATAACAACAAATAGTAAAAACAGAATAAAATAAAGATTTAAATGGGGCTCCCATACAACAAACGTGATTTTTGACCAAAGTTAAGCAACGTCGGGAGGGGTCAGTACTTGAATGGGTGACCGTTTTTTTTTTGCTTTTTTTTTGTTTTTTTTTTGCATTATGGTACGGAATCCTTCGTGCGCAAGTCCGACTCGCACTTGCCCGGTTTTTTTATGTTATTGTCCATTTATTGTAAACTAAGTGTATGTGAGGCGTGCAAAAAAAAGTATTGTATTGTATTGTATCATTTTTGAAGACCTATCCATAGATACCCCACACGTATGGGTTTAATGAAAAAGACATTTTAAGTTTCAGTTCTAAGTATGGGGGACCCCCAAAATTTATTGTTTTTTTTTCTATTTTTGTGTTGAAATCTTAATGCGGTTCACAGAATACATCTACTTACCAAGTTTCAACAGTTCTTATAGTTTCGGAAAAAAGTGGCTGTGACATACGGACGGACAGACAGACAGACATGACAAATCTATAAGGGTTCCGTTTTTTGCCATTTGGCTACGGAACCCTAAAAAGGAGGTATTAATTCGGTTTTTTAATGTTTGATATCTCCGTCATTTTGGGATCGATTTTGAAAATTATTTTTTTAGTTGAGTTGTAACTTGTAAGTATATACATACAGATTGGTTCCGTCTTTGTCAAAACCCAGTTCTGATGGTGAGATTTATGAGGAATCGAGGGCACTCTTCAAATCTTGTAAGGGTGGTTCACGTTTGTATGGGAAAAATTCAAACTCTAGCTAGAAGAAGCGGCACCCCCTCATTTTGTTACACTTATTATGTTGACAAAATACGCCAAGCATCTTGCAATCTTAACTACAAGGGGGTGCTCAAACACATTGAAATTTTTCAAATTGTATGAAATCAAAAAAATAAATAAGTTACTATTTTTTTTATTTTTATGTAAGTAGTAGTTTTCACATTATTTGAAAGTGTGATTTAAAAGATATTATTTTGTAAGAAAATGTTTTTCTACTTCAAAACTCTCTTCAAAACTCACTATACATCACATGTGCAAATAGTGTGAAACCAGATATTTTAAATAAAATTCTGAATCATAATTACTCTTTTTGTTGGGTTTCAAACAACATACAAAATTTCAACGTGGTTAAGCACCACCTTGTATAGTAGTGTTGAGTCGCTCACTCGCGAGGCACCTCATTTGTACCACTCAACTCAAAAATGTCTTACTTCACTCCTCTATTCATTTTACTCATTTACTCGCGCGCATCACAAACACCTCTTGCCACACAAATCATTCACACACTTCAAATTTCAAAAAAACTCTTATCCTTTCAAATTCACTCGCGAACCTCAAAAACTCAACGCTCCTCACAACTTGCAAAAGAGTCCCTGGATGGCACGAGGCGCTAGGTGCTCGCCTGCTCGCCGACATACAAAACTCAAAATGTCTCAAATGAAGAAAAGTTGCTTCTCTGTTGCACTTGTAAATTCCTACGTAAGTGTGAAAGGGAGGCAACATGACGAACATGGATCGCGGTACGCACTCTGTATACCAGACAGGCATTTACGAAGCTTGCTTATAAACAGTAATCCTTTAGTGACTAAAATATTATTGAAATATAATACTGTAGCGTACACAATATATGATCATTTCAATAAGTTTCAAGTTTATTAAATAAAAAGTAAGTATAATTTGCATAGGTAAAATAAACATGTAGATGTAAATTATAACGATTTGAATTTGCAATACTTTTTATTAACATTATTTGTAAACGACTTCCGACTGACAAATTATGATTGTGACATATTTTTATTTATTTTGTTCGTTCGTACGTCGTTGTAGCTAATTTTAGTTCTCTAATACCTAATACCTAGTGATAATTCTTATAATTATACCAAAATAACAAAATATGGACATCGTTTTCGCCATTAAATTTACCCGCGGATCTTCCTTGGTGCCTTTTGCATGAAAAAATGAAATGTAAATGTAGCCGGCGGCGTCCGGAGCGAATGGTGCTTTGTTTAATATCATATTGATGATATTACTGTTAAATTATCTGAAGTGGTAAGTTAGTCATTTCTATATAATAATGACTTGTGAAAATATTGAATTTGTTCTCCTTAGTTTGTTAAAAATGTGGTAGTTTTATGGTTATGAAATACAGTGAAACCTGGTTAATTGGCACCTGCATAAATGGAAAACCTCAATAATTGCAACCAAAAGTCCGGTCCCGGTCCCTTGAGACCAAAAGGCCTCTATAATTGAAATTTTGGAACCTCTATAATTGCAATTTAGATTTTAGTGTTTTTCATAATTTTGCCTCTGTAATTGACCACATCGCAACTAAGACCTCTATAATTGACACTGTGTTAAAAAATCCGTAATAATTGCTCTTTTTTTTACCTCCATTATTGAAACGAGTGTTACTTATTACCTCTGTAATTACAATAATGTAGTTGTAGACAGCAGAAACAATATTTTAATAGCAACGATCATTTTATTTATATCTTCATCCAGAATTCAATTTATTTATTGGGTATCTATCACAAGCCTATAGTAGGTGAAATAGTTTTGTTAAAATCAAAAACAAAGTATGCTTTTTACATTCTAATAAAACTTTCTTCTACAATTCAATGGAATTTTTAAACCCAAATGAAAATAAAAAATAAAGTAGTAATTAATGTAGTGTAAAAGTGCAAGTATTGACAGAAGCTATATATAGCTTTTTTATAGACTAAAAACCCAGAACGTAAGCGTGTAAATCTACTTTTAATGGTTATTTGCATCTCTATAAAAGAAATTTGTCAGAACGCAACCTCTATTAATGAAAACCTCTATAATTGACACAACGATTTTTTTGAACCTCGTTAATTGACACGACCTGCTTAAATGAAAAACCTGGTTAATTGACAAAAAATGGCCGGTCCCTTGAGATTGCAATTATCCAGGTTCCACTGTATATCACTACATATTATGAAACAAAGTCCCCCGCCGCGTCTGTCCGTATGTGTGTTTGTTTGTATGTTCGCGATAAACTCAAAAACTACTGGACGGATTTTCATGCGGTTTTCACCTATCAATAGAGTGATTCTTCAGGAAGGTTTAGGTGTATGTATAATTTGTTAACCCGTGCGAAGCCGGAGCGGGTAGCTCTCGCTAGTGATTATTATACTTAAAACTATATCAAGTAGCAAGGAGGAGGACAAAACAATCTAACAATAAAAAAGAGCTAAATTAGAACAAGTTTCATAAAAGCAGCAAATTAAGTTACTATGTGGGATCTTTCTCCTATAAGTTCTATTCTTACCTTCTACCTCCAGAATTGCACTCCTTAATTATTATTATTTATTAATTTACAAAGGAAGTGATGAATACATAAATATGTATATTTATTAAATATTTTTGCACCGTTGGCCCGTTGGATTAATAGAATAGTCGACGCTAAAAATATGCTAGTACCTCACCTCATTTGAAGTAAGACATTGTAACACCTCATTTTAGAAAATGAGGTACTCATACAAACTCATTTAAAATTGATGTCCTACCCATCACTATTGTATAGTTCGTTTTTTTAGCATTAGAAAGAACTTGCAAGAAGGTAAGCGATCTTAGCATGTCTTTTAATTGAAAAACGCTTTTCAAAATTCAAAAACTATTACTTATGAAAGCAGACGAATATAAATGATCGTACTAGATTAATAATTGTTACATATTTGCCGTAACTTATTTTTAAAATGTGTTTTTCAATTAAAAGACACATCAAGATTGTTTACCTAATTTCTAATGCTAAAAAAAAACGAAGTATAGTTGAGATAAATTAAGAAACTTATACACCAAGTTTCTTAATTTATCTCAACTATAATCTCAATTTATCAACATAATAAGTGTAACAAAATAAGGGGGTGCCCCTTAGGAAAAAAAATGTTTTTTGAACCACCCTAACATATAGTGATACTGGTGGATTTTAAACAAACCAAGCATTTACATTCAGAATTGTGACATTTGATGAAGTGAAACTGCTGATGATGATCAGAATGGAACTCTTCAACGACGCATAGCTCATGTTTGGGGATTTGTCCTCTTCGTTATGTTTGTTAAGCACGTTAGATTTTTAAGTCATATTTTCGTGAAGCTCAAGTTCTGATGATGGGATCCATAAGGAATCGAGGGAACTCTACAAATCTTAATGGCATT
Organism: Cydia fagiglandana; assembly: GCF_963556715.1. Classification (NCBI taxonomy): domain Eukaryota; kingdom Metazoa; phylum Arthropoda; class Insecta; order Lepidoptera; family Tortricidae; genus Cydia; species Cydia fagiglandana. The sequence continues at coordinate 5,105,263 of NC_085936.1, read as the reverse complement.
GTATAGTGACTCTTGTATTTTCATCAGGCAAACAAGGATTTACATTAAGAACAGTGGCATTTGATGAAGTGGTTCTGCTGATGTGTGGTGGTCAGAACGGAACTCCTCGACGACTTGTCTTTTTCTAATTGATTGTTAAGCAAGTTACCCCACTGGCAAAACAAGCAAGATTTTGAATTCGACTTCTACCTGAACCTGGACCCGGACGCGGACCCGGACTCGAGATCGCGAATTCGGACACGGACCCGTTTTCTATTTGGTTGGTGTAAATGGAGTTGGTGAATTTTTTGATTAATTCGGGCGAAAACTGGAAGGTTAGGTATCATAAAATGTTCATGAAGAGAAATTGTAAGAGATGGTATCATTACCAATAACTGTGGAAAATACTGTTTAGTTACTCTTTATTTAAAAATAGCAAAATCAAATTGCATGATTTCATTCGTTTTCTCCACTGTACACAGAATAAGTAATGATATTTATACTAGACAAAAAAATTCAAAATCGCTCTCCTTCTTGATGCGACTGGCAAATCATATTACTTTTTGGAAACCGGGTTTTTTTAACCTAATTAGACCCCCGCTGAATCCGATCCGGTTGCTCGATCGAAATCTTGACCGGAAGTGAGATATTTGACATTAAAGGTCCGTTTTTTTTCGTTTTTCGTAAATAACTCTTAAACGGTGGTGTATAGCAAAAAATGTTCTATTACATAAGTAATATGCATAAAATTGCCTACAAGAAAGATTCAGTACAATTTTTCGCTAGGATCAATATTAAAAGAGATTTTAACGCGGGAAATTTAATTATAATCACTTCTGTCCCGTTTTTTAGGTTTTCGTAAATAACTCATAAACGGTGGCCAATATCAAAAAATGTTGTTACACGTTAATAATCTACACAAAATTTTGAACAAAAAAGATTTAGTATACTTTTTGCAGGGATCAATATTTAAAAAGATAATAAAGAGGGAACATTAATTATACTAAATTCTAAGGTTCCTTGTTTTTATTTTTTCGTTAATAATTTGAAAAGTAAAAAATCTTATACATAAATAATAAACGTAAAATTTCCTACAAGAAACATGCAGTACACTTTTCGCTAGGATCAATATTTAAAAAGACAAAGCAGCGGGTAAGTTAATTATACTCAATTTTAAAGTCCCTTTTTAGTTTTTTGTAAATAACTCGTAAACGGTGTCCCATAGCGAAATAGGTTTTGAAGAATAAATTATCTACATAAAATTTCCTCCAAAAAACATCTAGAACACTTTTCTCTAGGATCAATATTTCAAGCGATATTAAAGGAAGAAAGTTAATTACAATCAGTTCACAGGTCACTTTTTTTTAGTTTTTCGTAAATAACTCGTAAACGGTGGCCCGTTGCAAAACAATATTCTACATAAATATTAAACATAAAATTGTCCACAAAAAAGGTTCTGTACACTTTTTCGCTACGATCAATATTTAAAGAGGTATTAAAGGGGGTAAGTTAATTATAATCAATTTCCAGGTTCCTATTTTTAGGTTTACGTCTATATAGGTAAAGAACTATTTTATTTTAATTTTATTTTCAAAATTTAGACCCAGTAGTTTCGGAGATAAAGGGGGGGGGGTGGTATTTTTTTGTATTTTAATGTTTTATTTTGGGGAAGGGGGCTTTATCTCCGATACTACTGGGTCTAAAATTTTGAAAAGATATACAGAATAGAATCTATAGATGACAGGAAAACCTATTTGAATTATGCAGTCAAGCGCGAGTCGGACATTACTTAGTTTTTGAACCGATCTCTACAGGTTTTTTAAAGGCAATTCACTCGCGTTTAACATATATAAAATACACTGTTAAAAATTGGGTAATGTACGGAACCCTTGCAACGCGAGTCCGACTGGCGCTTGGCCGGTTTTTATTCATTTTGAGGTACGGAACCCTAAAAAGAGAAAAGTGTTCCATACGTCTTTCGTAGAAAATTTTATATCGATTATTTATTTACAAGAACATTAAGAACTTATTTTGCTATGAGCCTTATTTTACGAGTCATTTGCGAAATCCTAAAAATAGGGACCTGGAAATTGATTATAATTAACTTACCCCCTTTAATACCTCTTTAAATATTGATCGTAGCGAAAAAGTGTACAGAACCTTTTTTGTGGACACTTTTATGTTTAATATTTATGTAGAATATTGTTTTGCAACGGGCCACCGTTTACGAGTTATTTACGAAAAACTAAAAAATTGTGACCTGTGAACTGATTGTAATTAACTTTCTTCCTTTAATATCGCTTGAAATATTGATCCTAGAGAAAAGTGTTCTAGATGTTTTTTGGAGGAAATTTTATGTAGATAATTTACTCTTAAAAACCTATTTCGCTATGGGACACCGTTTACGAGTTATTTACAAAAAACTAAAAAGGGACTTTAAAATTGATTATAATTAACTTACCCGCTGCTTTGTCTTTTTAAATATTGATCCTAGCGAAAAGTGTTCTGCATGTTTCTTGTAGGAAATTTTACGTTTATTATTTATGTATAAGATTTTTGTTTTGCTATGAGTCATACTTTTCAAATTATTAACGAAAAAATAAAAACAAGGAACCTTAGAATTTATTATAATTAATTTTCCCTCTTTATTATCTTTTTAAATATTGATCCCTGCGAAAAGTATACTGAATCTTTTTTGTTAAAAATTTTGTGTAGATTATTAACGTCTAACAATATTTTTTGATATTGGACACCGTTTATGAGTTATTTACGAAAACCTAAAAAACGGGACCTTAGAAGTGATTATAATTAAATTTCCCGCGTTAAAATCTCTTTGAATATAGATCCTAGCGAAAAATTGTACTGAATCTTTCTTGTAGGCAATTTTATGCAGAATACTTATGTAATAGAACATTTTTTGCTATGTGCCACCGTTTAAGAGTTATTTACGAAAAACGAAAAAAAGGGACCTTTAATGTCAAATATCTCACTTCCGGTCAAGATTTCGATCGAGCAACCGGCAAATTCGGATTCAGCGGGGTCTAATTAGGTTAAAAAATCCGGTTGCCAAAAAGTTATATGCTTTGCCAGTCGAAATCGATTTTATGAAAAATATGACCAGTCTAATTACTATATATGTTCAGAATATTATTTGAATAAACTTAGGATAGGATACTTAGGATAGGAAATAAAATGTGTGTTTTTATATCTTTAAACCCAATTACTAAGTAGACTGCACATACATTAAAGTCACATTAAAATTCCATTTTGCGAAATAGAGATTTCAACCTTTAACTTTGCAAAAGTAGATAATTGAAATATTCTAAAAGCAATAAAAATAGTTTAGGTTAGATTCGAGCTACAATGACATTAGTTTGGGTTCAAGGCAAGGTTGCAGGGCCTCAACAAGGGAAAAAAGGGGGAGGGACTGTTGGCCTGGCTCAGTGAGCCAGAACTGACCCACTTATCCCTACTACTGCCGTAAGCAGGTAATGAATTCCCAATGTATTAAGTTTAGGTTTAATAAATTATAAATATATTTTATTAATAACATAATAATATACAAATATGTATAAGCATAAAGTAATAAATAAGCCTACAGCTATTAATAATGTCCGTAATCTGTATAATCCCAAAATACGGATCCCTCGTATGTGGATACTGCTTACATAATCTCGTCTGTCAAGGTGTTTCGGCAGGAAAGGCCTTGGCAGACTTATAAATTCCTGAAATGAGGGTTCATACCTACCGACTAGAATTGGTTTCATGGTGGTATCAGATGGGTTACTGTACGGTAACCGATGGTCATCTTGCTTATAATCTCGTCTGCCAAGGTGTTTCGGCAGGAAAAACCTTGGCAGACTTATATATTTCTAAAATGGGGGTTCATACCTACCAACTGGAATTGGTTTCATGGTGGTATCAGATGGGTTAGTGTAGGGTAACCGATGCCGACCTTGCTTACATAATCTCGTCTGCCATGGTGTTACGGCAGGAAAAGCCTTGGCAGACTTATATATTCCTGAAATGAGGGTTCATACCTACCGACTGGAATTGGTTTCATGGCGGTATCAGATGGGTTAGTGTACGGTAACCGATGGTCATCTTGTTTATAATCTCGTCTGCCAAGGTGTTTCGGCAGGAAAAACCTTGGCAGACTTATATATTCCTAAAATGGGGGTTCGTACCTACCGACTGGAATTGGTTTCATGGTGGTATCAGATGGGTTAGTGTAGGGTAACCGATGCCGACCTTGCTTACATAATCTCGTCTGCCAAGGTGTTTCGGCAGGAAAAGCCTTGGCAGACTTATATATTCCTGACATGAGGGTTCATACCTACCGACTGGAATTGGTTTCATGGTGGTATCAGATGGGTTAAATTAGGGGTCCCGCTGGCCACCTTTGAGAGCGTCTGCCAAGCACTTCCGGCAAAAAAAATACTGGCAGACTTCGCTTTTATGTGTCTACATGTAAATTTCTAACTGCTGCCATAACTATTATTTCGGTATCAGATGGGTTAAATCAGCCCCCTTTTTTCGCACCGGAAGTGGCCTTCTTTTTCGTACTTTCGGCAAGTTCCGCCGTGGCAGACTATCGAATTCGGACTTAGCATCACTTTTATGGGAAACCATTGTGCATTTCATCGTGGTATCAAGTCGGTTAGAAAATTTGCGGCCGGCTCTTCTACTATAAGCGGATCAGGTGTTTGCTAAGGTGTTCATCATCATTGTTAAGATTATAACAGCGTGTCAAGGTCATTTTGAACACCTAACCCGCTTAGCAGCTTCTGCTGCTGACTGTAGAAAGTTTGGGGCTTCTAAAAGATCTCCAAAAATCATTTAATCAATCAGTCGACAAGGTTTAGCGTGTGTCTAGTAGGGCAACACTCACAGTGAGCTCTGGGTCCTTGATGGAGCGCTCGCTCTTGACGGAGGCCTTGTCGAAGGGCAGCCCGGTGATGCGGTGCGTGCCGCTCGGCAGCAGCAGCGCCGTGAACTTGAACTGCGCTACCAATTCGCCGGGCCGCTCGTACAGGACCTAATGCATAAACAAAGATCCCTGTGTTTATCTTATACCTTTAAACGAGCAATGCTGGTTTATTTATATATATTTATATAATACACATTATGGATCTCGAAAACGGCTCTAACGATTTCGATGAAATTTGCTATACGGGGGTTTTCGGAGGCGATAAATCGATCTAGCTAGGTCTTATCTCGGGGAAAACGCGCATTTAAGAGTTTTTATATGTTTTCCGAGCAAAGCTCGGTCTCCCAGATATTTATACTAGTATGTATTATATGGACGTCAGGGTGCATTTTACAAAAGTGTAAGTTACCGTTACACAAATATAAAGCGTCAGTTTTATAACCAAAATACTCCTCGACATTCGTCAAGAGAATGTCAGACGCCATTTGACACCTGTTAACTTGTAAAACTTATGAAATGGGGTAATTAAAAGACTTCAACTTTGGTTTTCGAAAAATTAAACAAAATGAAAGTAAATAAGAAAATAATGCTCAAAACTAGTGAGTAGTGACATTGCACTTATCTTTAAGATCTATTTAAAATGTGGCTTTGTGAAGTGGCCCATCTTTATTGCACTAAACATGAATGTCGTAATGTTACGAAACAATGTGTTAATAGATAACAAACTGGCTCAAGTATTACATTATAATATACCCTGGGCTTGTACCAAACGCACATAATTACTATGTGGTCTGGAAAGATTTCAGGGAAATAGGCGGACCCATACAAACCCAGCCGCCTCGCGAGGAGATTGCCTTGCGAAGCAGTTCGGTCTGTGTAGTCTGCAATGAAAATGTAGTCGTGCTTCGGCAGTATTGCCTCGGGCGAGGCACTACGTCTCCACTGACCGAGCTGCTTCGCGCGGCGGCTCGTTGTGTAGATGGACAACATATTAAAAGGTAATCGCAAAAAAAAAATAGAACTATACTCTGTATCTTTAGGTATTTAAATAAAAGTAAACAAAATCTACCCTCACAAAACAAAATGGCTTCTTAAGCCAGTTGAGGGTAGATGAAAACATTACATGATCAAAATAATGTAGATCCAGGCGGTCTTGTATTTGGTTAGTTAACCAATAAATGTAAAAACTACCCGAAAATTTACAAATTGTTTGTTTACATTTATTTAAATAGCTAAAGATACAGAGTATAGATGAAAACTTTTGGTCTTTGAAGTCTTAATTCAAACATCAAAGTCCACAAATAGAAAAAATAGCCACAACTGTGATATTAACCTGGAAAGGCTCGATAAGTTTGTGGTTGACGCACTCGACGACGCCTAATCTCGCGCTGGTCTCCTTGTCGAAGCTCCTCAGGTTGAACGGCATGGACCCATGCTTATTGCGTACCTACAAATATACAATACTGTTATACCTATTCTTCCTTATTCATTCTGATTAAGGTACTGGACGTAGTTTAAAGAAAAAGGGTCCAAACCACGCTACACCATTCAAATTTGACCCTTCTATAAAAACTAAAGGCATTTATTTCAATGAAACGCGAGAAACGCTTTTTCTACGGGCGAAACGTAATTTTGATTTTTAAAGAAGAGAAATATCGCTAATAGTATAAACACACATTTAAAATCACAAATCAAATTAAAAAACCGGGCAAGTGCGAGTCGGACTCGCGCACGAAGGGTTCCGTACCACAATGCAAAAAAAAAAAAGCAAAAAGAAAACGGTCACCCATCCAAGTACTGACCCCTCCCGACGTTGCTTAACTTTGGTCAAAAATCACGTTTGTTGTATGGGAGCCCCATTTAAATCTTTATTTTATTCTGTTTTTAGTATTTGTTGTTATAGCGGCAACAGAAATACATCATCTGTGAAAATTTCAACTGTCTAGCTATCACGGTTCGTGAGATACAGCCTGGTGACAGACGGACGGACGGACGGACGGACGGACAGCGAAGTCTTAGTAATAGGGTCCCGTTTTACCCTTTGGGTACGGAACCCTAAAAACTACAGACAAAATTAGTCACCTATAGAATTTGTTAAAAATACATCTTCCATAGTTTAATAGCGAGCTTCTTCCTATAAATAATTTCTTTCCAATGACTTTTGACCAATAGAAATTGTTATAGAACAACATCTGGGTCTACTTTTTTGTAAGAAACACAAATAAAGAGCAGTGGGCAGTGGGTGGGGAGTAGTGGGCAGGCGTTTGAGAGAGGGTGGTCATGACCCCCGCTCCGGGTCGTTCCTCATGCCATGGTTGTCCATCACGGTTCAACGAGGCAACGCGGCGAGCGTGATGGGCTCCTTTGCATCTGGAGGGACTCGGAACGAATTTTGTGAATAGTTTTATTACTTTTATTAGTTGTTAATTACAACTAATAAAACTTAAGAAATTAGTGATTTTTGGATTTGCATTGTATTGTATTGTAAAGTAAACTTTGACATCCTTTACAAATAAATTGAGATAAAAAGTGTAATTACTCATAGCAAATTAAAAATAACAGGTCACCAACCTCACTGTAGAACATTCTAGATGCCTTCAGTTTCAACTGATATATCTCATCGGTCTTCTTGTATATCGTACACCGCGTGTCCATTTCACGACCCTGTAATACAAAAAAATATATGTAAAATTCACACCATTGTCACAGAATAAGTAATAGTATTATCATACAGAACGGACACGCACCGCCCCGCCCCGACTCGGATTACCTCGCCCCGCGACTGTGTTCTGACGGACTCCTGACGTACGCTCAGTTCGGCTAGCAACGCCGCGGCGCGATGACGCAACGTTCAAAATGCCGATGTATTTTGCGATGTATGGTTGTTTTTCAAATTCACGAAATAAAGAACATTTATTTTTATTATACAGTACCGGTCAAAAGTTTAAGTTCACTCTGCGAAATAAGGTTATCATATGTAATTATGCTCAAATATAGAATATGTTTTGAATTTCAAACGTTTAATTGTTTCCACGACTACCAAATAACAATAAAAATACCTCTTGGAGGAATCGTTTTATGTTATTCGGAAAATTTGATCCATTTAATATTTTTGTTCCGTATTTCCTATGAGATTTCGTGAAGTTAGAAATCATTTAAAATGGGTCGCAAAGCCGATTTTAGTGTCGAAACTCGTGCTGTTATTGTAACTCTGTCAAATGAGGGCTACACGACGCGGAAAATCGCTGAAAAAATGAAGGTTTCTCAAACCGCTGTCGTGAGTACTTTGAAACGAAAACAAAAAACCGGTCTTAATTGCAGTCGATCTCGATCAGGTAGGCCAAAAGTCACGTCTAAAAGCGAAGACCAATTTATTTGCGTGCAGAGCAAACGCCAACGTACTCTAACTGCTCCAGAAATTTGCGAAGAACTCAACGCCACCCGAGAACAGCGAGTATCGGTTTCGACAGTGCAACGGCGTCTGCGAAACTATGGTCTAAAAGGTCGTATTGCTGCCAAAAAACCCTTGTTACGTAGTCAGAATAAAGTTAAGAGGTTGAAATGGGCCCAGAAACACAAAAACTGGACGTCTGAACAGTGGTCTAAAGTTTTATTTTCTGACGAATCGAAGTTTGAAATTTTTGGAGGGAGACGTCGTCAATATGTTCGACGACAAGTAGGCGAACGAATGATAAAGCAATGCGTGATGCCAACAGTGAAGCACGGTGGAGGATCAGTTATGGTCTGGGGATGCTTTGCGGGTGATAAAGTTGGTGATCTCGTGAGAGTCAATGGCATAATGGATAAGAAAATGTATCATAACATTTTGCAACGTCACGCTTTTCCATCTGGAAAACGGATTGTAGGCAGAGGTTTTGTTTTCCAACAAGACAACGATCCCAAGCATACGTCGAAGTTGTGCAAAAACTACATTTCATCCAAAGAGAACCAAAAAGAATTAAAATATATGGATTGGCCTCCTCAATCGCCCGACCTCAATCCGATTGAGTTGTTATGGGATGAATTGGACAGGCGTGTGAGAAAAATGCAGCCAACTAATAAAGAACAGCTTTGGGAATACCTATACATTTGTTGGAATAAAATTTCGACATCAACACTGCAAAAACTAATTACACGAATGCCGAAAGTGTGTATGGCAGCATTGAAAGCAAAAGGCGGATATTTTGAAGAGTCTAAAGTTGGCAAAAACTGATCTTTTTTATTTAATTGTGGTTTTAAATTAGAGAATTACCTTTAATTTATTATGTAATAAAAGATTATTAAATACTTTTATTAGTACATTGTGTTATAGCTTCATTTAACCGAATTTACAGAGTGAACTTAAACTTTTGACCGGTACTGTACATATATTAATAAGTAGCGTTTCGTAATTATTTATATTTAGTCCACGCTAATTGTGTATCGACATGACATTTTTGGTAATTTATTGCCGCACCATACTTTACGTAATATTTTACGGCCTTTACGGGTTACGGGTGAGTTCGCATATACGTTCAAATAATATTAGCTGTGACCTGTGAATAGAACAGTTTATTATAGCAAGGATCTAGGAGAAAATACCATCTTGTAAATTATGTTTGTTTCTTTAATTTTAGGAATAAAAATGTTTGATATTTACGTTACGAGTACAACGATAACGCTCCGTGAACTCAAAAACATGTAAATAGTAGCCCTAAGCGACTTACTCACACAATGACGCGTGTACAGACGTGCCGTTCACACATATACGCGCAAACGAGTTTTGATGTATGGCGTGTCCGCCCTGTGCCATTGTGCAATGTCGAGTAAACTGACCTATAAGGTCTACCAAGGGCCTCTTAGGGCCTAAATGACGCGTGAACTCGGATGCGATTTTACTTTGCGGAATATTGAGGTTACATCAAACTTAGCCGACTAATCAAATTTTATCTATATTATAAGATTGAATTAAGACCTATTCTTAACTACCATTGTATTGTATTTGTACGTATAAGTAAACCAAGAAACAATAGGTATCTCCCGGTAGAAATTATACAGTTATTTTGCCCTGAGAACTGCCAAGCAAATCATTGTTGAGATACTTGGAAAGAATTCAGGGACTACTTGTTTTTAGTAATAACACTAGTGACTTTACTATGTCTTGTAATTTCATCCATGCCACTATAATTTTATACCTTACTAACTAGTAACTAGTGCTTAAAGAAGTATTTAATATGATGTTTTTAATTAATCTACAGCAATACAAATTATACTCTTATTAGGCCACAGAGAATTGCCGCGCGAAACAGCCGGGTCTATGGAGACGTGCCTCGCCAGAGGCAAGGCTATTCGAAATAGATAGGTAACATGGTGAGGAGGATTGCCTTACGGCGACCCTCTTTACTGTGGGCGATGCAGTTTGGGATGGGAGCCCCAGTTCTATAGAATCAATTCTCGAAGAAATACGACAACGATTATGAACTTACAACACCCTCTCCCGTGGAAACCAGGACATCCATGGCGTACACCTCATAGGTCTCAAGTGTGCACTTCTCATGCTCCTTGCGCTGTGCCTCCGAGGGGTTCTGGATGATGCTCTTCTCTCCGTCGATGCGGAACTGTTTCAGCTGGTGCGACAGCATTCCCTCCACGGGCTTGCAGCCGAATTCTGCTGAGATCTTTTGTACAGCATCGGTTACTGCATAGTTCTGAAAAGATAGTTAATTGTGAGGTAGTCGATTGTGTTAACCTTTGGACCATCAAAGACGTCAACTGACGTGCGTGGTGCTCTATATCAACCTGCGTGCATTCCTAAAAGGTTCTTGACGACGCACCGCACACTATAGGCATGTCGTTCAAAGAATTTTAATAATGGTGTGTTTTCTATTATTAGTAACAGAAAGGCTCATCAAAAGTTCTTTGTTATTATCTTTTTTTTAATGCAGGAATCTGGACTTTATTATGGGTAAAAGAAGTATTTGCTGTTTTTGTCTGTATAGGATTTTGATCACAACATTAATCTTTTCTTTTCTGACCCCCCCCCCCCCTTTTCCTTTGAGAGTAATTAATACCATTGTATGTATAAGTAAACCAAGAAACAATAATTATTTCCCAGTAGAAATTATACAGTTACTGTCCCCTGAGAACTGCCAAGCATATCATTGTTCACATACTTGGAAAGAATTCAGGGACTATTGTTACTTTGTGACACCCATACAGTACTGTTTATTTTTGCTTCATCTGTAATTGTAATTGTAAGTTTCGTGGTATAGGCCATAGGTGTTTTTTTAGAGTAATACCAGTATGGCTTACAAAAACTATATATTTGCATAAAAGTTAGGAAAACCTAAACGAGAAATTAGGCACAACTGAATTAACAATTCAAGTAGGATGTAAAGCATAACTTATCTGCAAGTGTTGCATAAATTTAAAACATGAAAACGAATTGTACGTTAAATTACATGAAGGTATTGCGCCACCTGGACCAGAAAAGCCATTGATAGAAAGGAATGGAAGCAGCTGGGAGAGGCCTATGTGTCAGAAGACACGCTGAACACTAATCAGATCAATATGATGTGTTAGTTTTTAAGTCTCTCTTTTTTTTCTCTCTCTCTAAAGAGAGAGAGTTTTTAAGTAAATTTGTTTATATATATAATGTAATACTGTTTTAGTTTCGGCAATAAAGGCTATTATGATTATGATTGCGTAACAAATGCTTCGTAATTAATTTCTGAATAATATACATATTTAAATATGAAGTTAACAATGCGTATATTACAATTAACTAAGAATTAAAAGTATTTTTTGCTTTATTATATAAAATCCACTTGCTATGCAAATAATGCATTAGTTTAGTCAATTGGTGAAAAGCTTTCATTCTTACAAAGTTAAAATAAAAATAAACTGTGGACTGAAGACCACCAGCTGTGTACACAAAAACTCATTATTATGGACTACACACACATCTGCCAACATGGCAGTTCAATGACCTGAAACTGATTTAACAATAGGATATTGTAGTGAGACTATTCTCTGCAATTATTATAATGTAGCAATACCCACAGCTAATTAATGTGACTTTATATTACATTATCTTTGGAAAAATATGAAATAATAAAATTACAAAGCATAGTATTAAGGAATATACACTTCCATTAGAAATAAGTTATTTTAACAGAATTTTGGTAAATTGAAATTTGAAAATTGTTAAAGGTAATTTCATTTGCAATAAGTAGAGTATAAAGATTTAAAGTTAGTCATTTTTGTGCCTGATTTTTTTGGGTCTCAGATTTTAATAAAATTTACTTTACATTTCCTCAAACTTGCCTACAATGCTAAACAAATGGTAAACAAATGCTATGGGGAAAATATTACCTCATTGTCTGGCCGGAGCAATCTCAAAGCAGCTTCACTTGCGTAATGGGCAGCTAGGAGAACATCTGCAGCGCGCCCGGTCACCTCGCCGCCTCCCACGCAGATGGTGTGTGCCACTACTGCGATGAAGCCCTCTATGTGTGCACCCAAGTCTCTGTAAGTTTAATGGCAACCATGTAGACCTTTAAGGCTTTAAGAAGAAACTACCAATAAAACTAAAAAAACTAGCCTTCGACTCATGCATTCTGCCCTGTCTTACATATGGTAGTCAAACATGGTCACTCACAGGAGATATCATCAAACGAATTCAAGTATGTCAACGGTCAATAGAAAGAAGTGTCCTTAACATAAAGTTATCAAACAGAGTTAGAAACACAGAGATAAGAAGAAGAACAAGATTTATAGATGCAGCAATACATATATTGAAACAAAAATACAATTGGGCCGGGCACATAGCCAGGATGAAAAACAACAGATGGACAAAAATAGCAACAAATTGGAATCCAAAAATTGGTAAAAGAAAAAAGGGCAAACCAAAAACAAGATGGGAAAAAGACCTAATAGAAACAATAGGAAAAGACTGGAGAGAAATGGCAATAGATAGACAAGAATGGAAGAAAATGTTGGACAAATACTTAAATATATTAGAAAAAGGCGATTCGGAAGAGGCCTAGGTCAAAAAGACCTTACGAACATGCATATAGAAATATACATACATAAAATTATAATTGTTAAATGAAATGTTAACAGTTCGTATAAGGAAGGCTTTAATAATAATAATAATGTAGACCTGCTCGGGCTTAGAGGACACAGCCCTATGGGCCAAGAGACTGGATATAGCTCTTACATTTTTTATTTTTAATATTTTATCTGTCCGATCCCAAGGGCAAATATGTGGCGTAATTATAAGATGTATATGGGTTGTGGGATCAGACAGGTTAATACATTATATTCACCTTGATAAACTAGTTTTAATCATACTGTACCTACAATTACTTATTTCCACAAACTTCAACCCACAAATCCAATCATAGACAATGTAAAATTTTCACCTTTTATATATTTTGCATGTACATGCATGTTCAAAATTGTATGAGTAAGACTCATACAATTAGAAGGTAAGATAATTTTTTGCCATCTGGTCAAATTCTTAGGGTGCGGCCACACATATCGGGATTTGGCAAATATTTGTGATGGTGTCGCTCGCTTTCCAAGAGAGACGAGACATGTGTGACATGACTGCAGCGTTACATAAAGTTTGCTAGATAGAACAATTATAGACATATCATTAAAGGTGATTTGAATGCATGTGTAATTAATTCTCATATATGGTAATGATGATACCATGCAAAACTTTGATGAGTTTTAGAGATTTGCATTAAGGCTTATTTTAATTTTACTTTTTACATAGTTATTACCATTGTAATAAATTAAACCTTCCTATTCTATTAAATGAAACCAAGATATTTGTGTAGATTGCCACAACATTGTTACATTCTTTAAGTTGTTTGTTATCTGAATATTTCATAATAATCACACTAGTAATTATAATTAAGCAATATGATTAGAAATCCTTATCTAAGCTATTATTAGTATACTGTATTAGGTTATAAAAAGATGCCAAACTTACACTTTCACCAAATCACCCTGTTTCAGGATGTAGTCAGTTTCACTAGGGATGGGTGAGAAGTGACATATACAGTTGTTTACAGACACGCATGTTGGGAACGCGATGCCCTTTTTGGAGTCCTTCTCCTTCTTGAACACCTTTGAGGTCTCATCAAGGATAGTCTTGTCTCCGAACTCGCAAATCTCTCGCGCAGACGCGTCCGGCACGCATTTTGCAAGCACTTGCTCTAGAACACCTGCAAGAGACCAAATGGGCTTAGTACTAATAAGAGATTAAGTCAGGAATGTGCCAAGAACCTCAACAATCCCGACGGACTCGGCACATTGCCCGCATGGCGATGACATGACACGCGTCGGTTTCAACCACTCGAGCACCCATAGCACAATCGAGGGTTCCAGTACCATTTCACAGAAAACTTCACTGCACGATCAACTTACGGTTCACAATTTGTCCGGCAAGTTTGTACTTGGTTACAACCAAGTCCTCTGCGATCGTTTTTTCCACTTCTTTATCGTCAGCCATTTCCCAAAACTGTGGTTAGGTTTGTGGTTTGTGTGGATGTCAGTCACGTGACTCGGATATGAAATCACAATGGCGGGTAAAATCCGGAACGAAAATAACCAATTAACTGCCACATAAATCTATTTATAAGCGATTGTGAATGAATCAATATATTTTAAGTGAATTTATGTACCACGGAAGACTTGACGGAGGTTTTTTAAATTGCCAAAAGCCTATAAATTAATAATAAAGAGGTCGAATTTGATATAAAGGACAGTTCAAATACCTTGTCTTGGCGTGTTGTGTGTTGTCTCTTCAGAATGTCAATGCCTGTCTATCAATATTTTTAAAATTGTAAAGCACAATAAATACTGTCAATTGTTTAAACTATATAATGTAAACAACCACATTTTTTGCAATATAATTCTGTACGTATATTTATTTAAAGAAAACAAAATATAACACATTTTTTCAGCTTATTTGATTTCAAAACGCATTCTATTTATTTTTTTATAATATTACCATAAGAAAAAATAATGACATACGCACGCAGATTACTTGTGCATGCGCAGGGTATTTTAGTAAATTGACAAACATAATTTGTTCTAAATTAATCATAGCCTTATATTCAATAAACGTACATAAACTTTGGCAGCGGTTGCTTTAAATTTTAACACATTTTAATGGCTTTAAGAAACAATAAGGAAAATGAATTTATTATAGTGGCAATATTTAAATCTCCTCCCAAAATATGTCGTACCAATACGGTTGATTGATTGTTCGCATATTTTGATTCACATTTTCAAAATAACACAGCGATAACTTCAGATTTTATTTAAACATAGAGCAAGTCATTATCTTAACTGAATTCTGAAATACCGGAGAAGTTTATTTGTCGTAATCATCGATTAGTTTTTTTACACTTTTCCCATTCCCGTTATTAGTTTTGTGCCACGTTCTTGTGGCAATTTATTGAATAAATTGGTTTAAAATGGTGCGCATTTTCTAATCTAAGGATAACAAATAAGGTAAGGCACCGATATTGATATTCTTATAGGTTTGCAATGAATCACTGGAGTCCCAATAAGTTATGCGGGTGGTGACATCAGAGGTGGAGCTGTCAATCGGATTGATATTTTAATGAAAGCAAGCCTCTCTGTGTTATATATTATATACTTAATAGTTGGGCTAATCTTTACTTTATGGACCGTCGATTTGGAGGGTGTGTTGGGTATGGGGGGTGGAGGGTGCAAAGGGCTACCCCCCAGTCCAACCCCCATGGCGCTGAACCCCATGGTTATGGAGATATCCATGGTTAAAGTTTGTATGAAATTACTATGAAATAAAGGAGAAATGTCATAGCAGATGTCGATAGGTGCCGTTTTGTGTTAATTTTTATACCATTTATATTACTTTTTATACTACACCACCATCCTCAAGGTCACCAAAATCTCAAGGTCACGAAATCTTATGGTCACCAAAATCTCAAGGTCACCAAAATCTTTGGTCACTAGAATCTCAAGGTCACCAAAATCTTTGGTCACCAGAATCTCAAGGTACCCAAAATGTCAAGGTTGCTTAAAACCGAATCAGAGCACCCCACTATCCACGTGGTCTTGTCTGTCCTACCCCTAGAGAGCAATTCCAAAACCGGAGGCGCGGAAGGAGGGCAGCCCTCGCCCGCCGTGACGGAGCGCGGGAACGAGCGAGGCGAGCGGCTGAGGCTGGTCGCCGAAGGCGACCAGTAAGCCGAAGCTGCGGAGCCGAGTGTAGTGAGCGTGCTTTGTCACGCGAGGGCGGAAGGGCTGCTCTTCCGCAGCGCCGGAGCTAACCCAGATCCAACAGCTTCACCCCCCTGCGCCCCCCCCACACCCCTCACCCCCTCCCCCTTCAAATTTTGCTGTAATCCCTTATTTCATAGTAATTCCATACAAACTTTAACCATGGATATCTCCATAACCCATGGGGTTCCGCGCCATGGGGGTTGGACTATGGGGTAGCCCTCTCCCCCCTCCCCCCTCCCCATCCCAAAAATCGACGGTCCACAAAGTAAAGATTTACTGGCCCGGGTCTAGGGTGGCAAGATATTAGGTGGTAAATTGTGACAAAAAATTCGCTTGATGATAACAAGAAATAACTCAAAATGTAGACAATATGATGGGTGCTGAGTAAGGGGCAGCCACAGGGCCTGGGGCCTAGGGCGGCAAAGACTGCAAATCCGCGACTGCCTATGGTATAAGTGGTTCAAGGTCTAGGCTTGCTTTTTGCATTTTTAACCCCCAATGCAAAAAAAAGACACTCCTCTTTTTATATGATTGAGTTCCCTTTAGTGTTAGATTCTACCTGTTTTAATCAAACAAAAGAGGGAAGTGTTTCACTGAGCAATGAACCCTTTTTTGCTACTATTTATTTATTTATTTATTTATTTAAAACTTTATTGCACAAAAGAATAACTTAATGTACAAAAGGCGAACTTAATGCCATGAGGCATTCTCTACCAGTCAACCTTAAGGCCAAGCAGAAAATATTGTAGGCGGTGCATTAGAAAACCAAAAGAGAACTTATCTGGAAACAAAATATATACAATGTACATACATACATATATCACACGATTCTTTAATAAATATGGCATTAATACATAAATATAGATTAATAATACATACATATATATATACATACATATAAAATATATAGATATTATACGACTTGTCAGACAGATACTTAATTCTTCTTTGAACTGCCAGCAAAGAAATCACGCACAGATTTTTTAAAAGTATACTTGTTAGGTGCTTTCCTAATGTTAGGGGGAAGACCACCTACACACTATCACACTGAGGAATAACATGTATTTTTTTCTTTAATCTTATAAATTGCTATTTTATATAGATAACTATTTATCTGTAAAAAATGTGTTACATATCAGCCTTTTATCGCTCACTGTTGAGCATAGGCCTCTCTTCAAGTATGCCACTTATCCCGGTCTCGAGCCAATCTTATCCAGAAGTGACCCGCTGTCTTCCGAAATCTGTTAACTCTGCCATTTCATGTGATGTTGAATAGAAATGTTGTATGTCTATGTCTATTTTACTAATAAGTTATATTGTGTAAGTTGAATCATGATCCTTACAGAAGCAGCCATGTCGAGCATGTCAGACCGCAAGGCGGAGCTGGAGCGCAAGAAAGCAAAGCTCCAAGCTCTGAGAGAGGAGAAGGATCGTCGGCGACGCGAGAAAGAACAGAAAGATGCTGAGGAAGCGCTGGTAAGTTAGCAAAAACTGTTATATGGCGTGTCTTTTTTGTTAAATTTCTTTAAAAAATAATGAAAAGTAAATAATAATGTACTGTAATGTAATGTAATATTAATGCAGCACAGGCTACTAAAAACCTCAAAATTTAGTCTCTTTAAAAAAAAGGAATTTGTCTATGTGCCTCTATCATTTCTTTATAATGTAATAATGTACAACATATTTTAAAAATCTTAAAATAGGTGCGATCCATCTAGGCGTAATGTAAAGAAAACCGGCTAAATGCGAGTCGGACTCGCGCTCGAAGGGATCCGTACCATTACGCAAAAAACGGCAAAAAAGCACGTTTGTTGTGTGGGAGCCCCACTTATATTCTGTTACTAGCATTTGTTGTTATAGCGACAACAGAAATACATCATCTGTGGAAATTTCAACTGTCTAGCTATCACGGTACATGAGATACAGCCTGATGACAGACAGACAAACAGACAGTGGAGTCTTAGTAATAGAATCCCGTTTATACCCCTTAATTATGCTTCCTACTAAACAGCTGGTTTAAATTCCTTTAACTGTGGTAGGCAGCATCACAACTCCAATGGTTTGATGTAATCATTTCACACAGGCAAGAGCATCCACAACATCCAGCCTGGACAGCCGTCGCGACCTGGACGAGATGCTGTCCTCGCTCGGCGTAGCTCCCGTGAAGGACGTGCTGTCATCGTTGTCCTCCATGCAGTCGCTCACACCCCCGCAGACCGCCTCGCCGGAAACCAGCCTGCACACACACAGCCCTCCGCAGGGGTCAGTACATGACAGTCTATTTAGGTTGACTTCTTATCAACCCCTACACCAACAAAATCCGCAAAATCTTTCCAGCAATGACAGTCTTCTTCCTCGCGTTATCCCGACCTTTTTTGCCACAGCTCATGAGAGCCTGGGGTCCGCTAGACCACTAATCCCAAGAATTGACGTAGACCCTAGTTTTTACGAAAGCGACTGCTTACTGACCTTCCAACCCAGAGGTCTTAGGCCTTATTGGTATTAGTCCGGTTTCCTCGCGATGTTTTCCTTCACCGAAAAGCAACTGGTAAATATCAATAAATATCAAATGATATTTCGTACATAAGTTCCGAAAAACTCATTGGTACGAGCCGGGGTTTGAACCAGCGGCCTCCGGATTGAAAGTCAAACAAAGCAATGACAGTCTAAACTCAATACTAAAGTTTATAATCAAGATTAAAATCTCAAGGTCACTTTTTGGCTGGCTATTTTAGATCCCTGGGACTAGAGATTGAAATGATTGCTCTTGGTTACAGGGCACCTAAGAAAGCAGCTCAGCTGCAGATCATATCCGTGCAATCTACAGACATTCCTCCTAAAGAGAATGTCACCTACGCTAAGCAGACTCAAACCACCACATCGGGAATAACTGAGATCAGAGATGGTAAGTTTCCCGAACTATTTAAAACATAGTCCATTTCTTGGGTATAAAATGTTATGATATGAAACATATGTGTAATATTTTGGAACAAAAGAGAACCAAAAAAAGTACCTAATAGTAATGATGGATCTAATTCAGTGAGTCAAAAGGACTCGACTGAAAAAAATTACATTAGATTTGATGACTTTGTTTTTGGCAAATGGGTCGCTGAACTATTTCTTTTTGTTATTCTGTCCCATCAGCCAGGAGACAATAGTAGCATAGTTTGTTAGAAGAACTACCCCATTATGGAAAGGCCTTATAACTACCAAAAAATTCAAGTTTGGTTCATTTAAATACGAAAAAACTAGTAAGTATTTTAAGAGTGACCCAGGAGACTGTAACCATGGCAACTTTGTGGTGAAAGGACCATTTAATTACGTCCAAGTCAACTATATTATCAAAGTTTTTAAAGACTATTAAGGGCTCTCCACTTTTAGTGCCTGAATCACGCGCGTATCGTATCCGTAAGCGCGAATTGTGGATCCGATGCGTACATTTTACGCACCTTTATTTCGCGGCTTGTCCTCGATTTTTCGGAAACTACTATCATCGCCTCCTCATTGGCTCGCGCTTCGTGTCTGACCACAACTTTTGCGTCTGATACACTCACTAAATGTGGAGGGCCCTTTAAAGAACATAGCAAAATTTTGGGGTGTTGTGTACTGAAACTTATTTTGATTTTCGTATAAAGGGTCGACTACTGTAAAGTTTATCAATACATTAATCCCATTGTGAATTTTTGTACATTTGCAGTTTTGTTGAGCTTACCAAACCTGATTGTAAATAAGGTATTTTTCTCATAAATTATATTAGTGAACTTACTATGTTCTGTCAAAGATGGCATATGCCTTTCTCCCTACGACTCATTGAGAGGGAAATTGATTTGGTAAGAGCAACATTATTTTGATGATTTTCTTTTGCTCTTTTTTAAGAACTGCATTGAAGTGAAGTTCAATTAACAGTGATGTCGGGTGCTGGTATTAACTAGGCCATTTGCAAATATTTTAACTTTAATTTTTAACCCACTCTCTTCTTTTTGCGTTCTAATTCTAACCCACCTAATTATTAACACATTTGCATGCATTACCATGATTTTTAAATGTTATTTGTCAATAAATCTGAACCACAGATCTTATTAGATTAGTAATTCACACCATCTGTATATACAAATACATCTATGTAGAACTGTTTAGCCTTTGACGTCAATACGTATTTTACGTAGAAACTTGGTGTATTATAGACTAACCCCCTTATTCATAAATGTCTACTAAAGTTGACAATTCGATAAGAATCGTTTGTCCCTTTCGATCATACCAATACGTCGGAAAGGGACAAACCATTATTATCGGCTTGTCAACTTTAGTAGACGTCTATGAATAAGGGGGTAAGATTTCCTCTTTGTACTATTACTTGTATAAAAAATGTTTATATATTAGTTTAATTAGAGAAAAGATGTTAGAATAAAATCAAATTGAATAGATTTTTTTACTAACGTGACAAAACTACGCATTTACCAGGAGTTACACGGTTATCACACTGATGTAGATACGCTCTCCGGTCGGTGTATGAGCGAGAGAGCACAATGAACAGCAAGCTGCAAAAGTGCATACCTACTATGCACTTTCGCAGCTGGGCGTAGGTATGTATATAGCGGTGTCCCCCTCCCACACCGGACCCGCGTTCTAGTTCGCATCTAATGTGAAGACCGGCTTAGTACATTATCATTTATAGGCTTTATAGCCAGAGTCAAAACTTTTCGGCAAATTCATTTAAAGCTCTAGGTTTGCCTGCAAGTGCGTTATAATTTAACCCCAACATTTTGTAACATTCATTTAATCAATTTTTATTTGCAAGTGCCGCCTCTCATAACCAATGGCATCTGTAGTCCGACAGTATTTACTTTTCGCTCTTTTATGGCTCCTCTACACGATGGGCCAACGCCGGCCACTCCAAGGGACGCAGCCATGTGGTAGAATGAGATAGCAATATCACTTGCTCCCTCTAACGCATAAATGCGTCCCTTGGATTGGCCGGCGTTGGCCCATAGAGGAGCCATTATTGTTTTGGCATTTCATCTTGCTGTCTGCATTAAACTATTTTTGGTAAATTTATAAATCTAAACAGTTCGTTAAGCTATTTGCACTGAACTGGCAGCGGCAAAGTATGGCAGTGGCACTATAAGCTACACTTTGTGGCTGCCAAATCTGTACAGACTGCGTAGGCGCACTATTTACTCGTAGTTGTTCGCTGTTTAAAATATCTTTAGAGGATAGTGGACAATACACTTCTCATACCGACATATCGTCCCATTCTCCGTTCTGGATGTTAACTATTATTATAGATAATATTTTTACTCAATTTAATGTACATACCTAGGTATATTAACCACAAGCTCCTTCGTTTTTTTATTCGATTTTTTAATTTATTATAGTAGTTAATAGGAGCGAATAAATTGCGAACAAATTTTTGAAAGGGATTCTTACTCTCAAATATCAATTAATAAGAAATCGAAAAAGGGTAACGAAGGACCATAACTGTAACTGTGTTAAAATAGAATTAAATTGTGTAAAAATATTTTCTATCAGTACTGTTTATCCAGAAAGGAACTATGTTTGTAAGGAGAAGGAGTTGCACACTTTCTTCTTAATATTAAAAAAAAACAGGAACTGCTAACAAATGTCAATAGCATTGAAAATACACCATATTATTTTAGCAAATAGAGGATTTTTTGTATCTTTATCATATTTAATTCAGACCGCAAGTATCATTCGAAATTCAGTTCGTCTAACAACCATTTTATGTTGATAATATCGTGACGTCCCTGTGTGTTGGCAAAAGTAAATACTGTATGAATGTTTGGTGCAATGTTTGTGTTCGTGCTGACATAAAACAAGGCTCTTCCAATGCGTCACCGCTTGCAGGATACATGGAGGACTGGTGGAGGCCCCGCAAAGGTAAACAATACTTTATAACGTTGGAATAGAGTACAATTTTCCATTACTTGAAATCTTGAAACTCCAGTTGCTCAAGCAACAAAAAGCAATTAAAAAAATACCCACAAGGTGATTTGGTGTTACTTCAAATGACATAATTCTGGAAAACTACAATGTAGTGCATAACCCTTTATGCTTATTACCATCGTATTTGAAC
Source organism: Cydia fagiglandana (assembly GCF_963556715.1). Taxonomy (NCBI): domain Eukaryota; kingdom Metazoa; phylum Arthropoda; class Insecta; order Lepidoptera; family Tortricidae; genus Cydia; species Cydia fagiglandana. Next base: position 5,082,992 of record NC_085936.1, on the reverse strand, counting down.
AGAAACGTACGAACATGTCTTGCTATTTCAGTCGGTCAATCAGTATTTGATTATAGTTCAGTTAATATTTAGTATATTATCATATCACGATTAGATAACCTTGGAAAATTGTAATTCAATTTTTTTTTCTCATTGTTTTTGGGCCTTAAAAAATGATTAAAATACATTCAAATGGGTTGATTTTCTTTACCAAAGATAGAAAATCCATATTTTTATATTGAACATTGCATGAATTTGTGATAATGTGTGTGACTTGAAATATTTTTGGCATTTCAACTCGGGATGAAAACGTGTCACAGCACGTCTCATTGCATGGGGTCCATCCATAACATCATTAACAAATTAATGAACACCCTACTCGAATACTTGCGGTTAGTTAAAAAAAATTGTTAAATATTACCAAAGAGATTTTGATGTAGAGGCGGATTGTCAAAGTAAAATTTGTTGCCATAGGTATGGCGCCATCTGTGAAAGAGCTCTTGTAACCCATTTACAGGATAAATTTAATAATTATAAGATGATTCTTTTGGGATCCATTTTATGTACAAACAATTTTTTTGATAATGTATTTTGGTGGTATGAAAACAACTCGGACTTACATTTCAGTATTGTATGTATGTATGTCACTTTATTGCACATCAAGAGTATTGATATTGTTATCTCACTGAACTGTATTTTTATATCCCAAATACTAACGATTGATTCTATCTACTTAAATATCTGGTGTTTTTTTTTTACAAAAATAACAGTTGGGTTAGGCAGATTGAGTAGTAAATTGGTTTGTTAAACTGTTTTATTAGTAACGGATATAAAAACAGACATTAAACTTTTATGAGGCAGTGAGAGCTAGTTTATAGTTCAGATTTGTCAAATTTTAGCTAAATAATGAACTCATAACAGCATACCTATACGTTTTTTTTTGACTGGCCGCAATCATGTCATTTGTGAATATCATCCACATAAGGGTTTAATGTAAATATAATCGGGGCGCAATATATTAAGACACACGTAGATATACCGAGTTTCGCCACACGCTATATTGACTGACGAAAGTGTTTATTTTTTGTCTCGTTCTAGCACACGCAACCGACTACTACGGTAAGTCATTATTCCTCCCGTTTGTTTAACCGTTAACGTTTTATCTCTGTCTCATAACTTGGTGTCGGTTGTAATATATCTAATAGTTTTCATCTCGATAGTTGTAAATAGACTATCCACGCTTCTAGTTATTTCCTACTAACACGGTTTAGGCGATAATTTCAGATTACTCGATATAATGGGTCTGGCAACTGTCAAAGATGTGTACAGATGGCGCCAGCGTTGCGTCGAGCAGCAGCCATAGAGTTGATTAGACGCCGACGTTCGGGAGACGCTATATTTTTTTTTATAGTGTGGGGTGGCCCTTAAGAGCTAGCATCCGGGCCATGAAAAAAAAACAGAATTAGACAATATTCGTAGGATTGCCAGGAAAAAACGCGCTGGCGCCACCTGTAAAACTTCAACCGGCCAATCCCATTCGATCATACAAGCAATTTTTTTTTATCAAGAAATCTGAAATATCTAAGGGTGGGGTATTGAGACGAGTGAAGTGTAAGTTCAGATGTCCGTCGTGTCAGATGTGGCCTTCCAGAGTTCTCCACACGACGCAGTATATATCACGGCCATATCAAATATATGTGTACCTATCTCTATGGTGGAAGTATGGGGCGCCGTATCATCTCACGCTCTCGAACTAACAAGCACCGATCTAACGTCATGCTGTACATTGAGCACTGTTTGCTAAATCTATGTATAGTGTTTTTTTATATAAAAAGATACTGACATTTTTTGTTTTTTCCTCCCTTTTTCAAGATGAGTACAATCTAAACCCGGGTTTAGAGTGGGAGGACGAGTTTACAGGTAGGTTTCAAGTCGGAACAAGTCTTTGTGATACTAATACTTGCCCTTGGTAGCGCCTGTCACAGCATGTTTGTGTTGTAACATACATCATATCTATATATTTAACGCTATTTATATGACTTTAGATGCTAACAACAACATTTAACGGCACATAGCTGATATTAATTCATACGTAGGTTGTATACTGGATATATTTTGAAATGGTAGCTTTTAGTTTTGATTTAGTGCTTACGAAATTTAAAATATCTACCGTGAATTTATACAAGTGATTATAAATATCCTGTATGCATGCAAATTGACAAGAGTTCAATATATTTTCGAAGTAATCTTGTCACCGCGTTTTTTTTTAATTGTTACAAACCAGATACAAAATATGTTGCATGTAACAGAACATCTGTGTGAATGCATGACACAAATCATCTTATATCTAGTAAGATATGATTTTATTTATATTTTTATACGTATATAAATCATGTATCTCTCTAGTGGAGAGCTCAGGAAGTTTGTTTGTGCATTCTAGTTTATTTAAGCTATCACAGTGTTGCTTTTTAATGATAAGCTAGATTAAATATTTGTAGTCTCACATCAAGTTTTTTTTGCGCTTATACATTCCGTTAAGTTTTTCCATATAAAAATAAACTATGCACTTAATATAGAATGAATGCAATACTACTGCTTGACCGTTCAAAATAACTAACTAAAATTTTGAATTAATTTTATTCTTGTATAATAAAATATGTTATACGTTTATTGGCTGTTTTAACGATTTATTAGCATACTGTACGCAAACTCATAAAATGGTTTATTAAGCTACATGGAATACTTACCGGAATCGTATAAGTTATATTCGACGATAGAATGAAAAGATTCTCGCTTCATTTGATATTTCAAACGGAAATATAGCTAGTATCCTTCCTGCTTTCAAGTAGATTCTAAACTCTGATAAATTTTAACTACACAATTTACACATGGGATCCTGTTTGTCACAACGAAATTTAATTCCGATATCGTTGTTGTTGTCCAAAGGCACCCCTGAGGTGTAAAGGGCCTTCACAAGCTCGCGCCACGCCTTCCTATCTTCAGCGAGCGCTCTGGCGAGGCTCCTCAATCCATCCTTTAATTCCAATGAGTTTTACATATTTTTTATTACATTATGAACCTTTACAATTTAAATAAATAGATTATTGTTGTGACAAATATGATACTTCTTACATTTCGGGAATAGCTACAGTAATTTGTAACTTTTATATTACGATTTAATTTAGTGTCCAATACATAGATCAATAATAAAATAACTTGAAATATGGCCAAAAGTCTTTATAGCCCGATTAGACGTCGTTTTTCTTTTAATTTATTTATTTTAAACATTGTTAAGAAAAACAGCTTTACAAATTGCTGCGGCTATTCTTTTTCAAACATAATTTCTAGGATTGACATTCTCATACATAATTTCTGTCATTTTCACCGTAGCTCAGTCTGCTCAGTAATGTATTTGGTTCACTTTGTGCTAACACTCCTCAGTAATATTATACATTCAGTTTAACACTTTTTCATCATTCTATTAGATTCATGTTTTAGCTAGCATTATACCTACCTAGAGGTATGTATGTAGCATTTACAATACTTACATAGTATAATATTAATTCATTGCATTACAAAGTTAGTAATTTTCGATACGTTGAAAAACTAACAGATAATGTTCACTTGAATAACACATTTTCATAATTAATTGTTGTATGCTGCATAGATACTTGTATTGGTTTGTTTCAAGAGTAAATATTTCCATTCACCGTAGCTACATCACACGTATCATAAAAAACTACACAAATACTACACTAAACAAATATTTTTGTGAAGTTTTATCAACAGGTACCTTTATTCTAAGCGTGGAACAATTTCTTAATTCGATTCTTAAACTATTTTATTAAAAACTTCACAAACATATTCCTGTAATAGAAAACCGGCTGATTTATTTTTCGAATAAGTAAACATTTTTATTTTTAAACCACATTCACCTACGTTTTGAACCTTAAAAACGAAGCGTTAAGGCTCTCTTTCCCGCGTCAATAAATCAGCCGCCACACACACCCACCCCCCCGGCAAGGGCCATTCTTATTCACCGTCCAGTGCTTACATTCGACGGCGACGCGGCTCGGCAAGGCGACGAGGACGATGCGTTCCACGGCAAGCTCCCCCCCGGCATCCTGCCCCACGGCCTGCCGACGGTTAAAGAGGTCCAGCCTGCGGTGACTGCTGCGCCGCCGGAGAAGAAAGAAGAGGAAAAGGAGAAGAAAGGTTAGCATTACACCAGACTTTTATACATTTAGGCCGCAAACTGGACGCACGTGGCGCCCACGCCGCTGTCTTCTAAAACAGGTTCAATCTAGGCATTTTGATCGTGCCGCTCGTTGCCGGTACGAGTGGTGGTTCGCGCCCCTAGCGCCGTGCGTCCAGTCCGCGACCTTACTTATCGATATTTTCGCGAAATTTACTACGGTTAGCTATAGCCTGGTTTGGATAGACGGTAATGTTGTATTGTAACTTCGGCTCCCTTGCAGCAGAAAGTGATTGAATGACGACCAAAGAAGTATCCAGAGGACGAGATTCCTTAGTTATAGAACCTTAGGTGCTTAGCTACTTCGTACTAATTTAAAATATGATCTGTGTCATCATCATCATCATCTCAGCCTATATACGTCCCACTGCTGGGCACAGGCCTCCTCTCGAGCGCGAGAGGGCTTGGGCTATAGTCCCCACGCTAGCCCAATGCGGATTGGGGACTTCACATACACCTTTGAATTTCTTCGCAGATGTATGCAGGTTTCCTCACGATGTTTTCCTTCACCGAAAAGCGACTGGTAAATATCAAATGATATTTCGTACATAAGTTCCGAAAAACTCATTGGTACGAGCCGGGGTTTGAACCCGCGACCTCCGGATTGCAAGTCGCACGCTCTTACCGCTAGGCCACCAGCGCTCTTTGCTCTGTGTATTTTATTTTTAATATGGTACAAATTTATTTAACATTCTCATGACAGACAAAATCTACAACGCAGGCTTAGTGAACTCAAGCGCTCAGGCAGGGCTCGGTAGCCATACCATAAAAACTAAATAAATTTAACCCCTGATACTTAGGGCATACTGAAAATTCCTGGACTAGACACTTAAATAGAAAAAAATAAGATATCTCATATATCAGAATCCAGAAACTTTCAGTGGGCCATACTGAAAGTTTCTCGATTCTGGCGTAATGCAAGCTCACTTCCAGTTCGCGAGCTGAGCGCCGACGAGAAGCACACCATCATGCTGTCGGCGGAGTTCCAGCGCTTCATCACCAAGGCCGGGCGTGTCATCGAACGGGCGCTCGGCGAGTCCGTGGACATCTACACTGATTATACCGGCGGCGGCGACGGCGATACAGCGCAGTGAGTGTAGCACAACAGACAGTTCCAGGGTCTATCACTGAGAAACACACCATCATGCTGTCGGCGGAGTTCCAGCGCTTCATCACCAAGGCCGGGCGTGTCATCGAACGGGCGCTCGGCGAGTCCGTGGACATCTACACTGATTATACCGGCGGCGGCGACGGCGATACAGCGCAGTGAGTGTAGCACAACAGACAGTTCCAGGGTCTATCACTGAGAAACACACCATCATGCTGTCGGCGGAGTTCCAGCGCTTCATCACCAAGGCCGGGCGTGTCATCGAACGGGCGCTCGGCGAGTCCGTGGATATCTACACTGATTATACCGGCGGCGGCGACGGCGATACAGCGCAGTGAGTGTAGCACAACAGACAGTTCCAGGGTCGAAACACACCATCATGCTGTCGGCGGAGTTCCAGCGCTTCATCACCAAGGCCGGGCGTGTCATCGAGCGGGCGCTCGGCGAGTCCGTGGACATCTACACTGATTATACCGGCGGCGGCGACGGCGATACAGCGCAGTGAGTGTAGCACAACAGACAGTTCCAGGGTCGAAACACACCATCATGCTGTCGGCGGAGTTCCAGCGCTTCATCACCAAGGCCGGGCGTGTCATCGAACGGGCGCTCGGCGAGTCCGTGGACATCTACACTGATTATACCGGCGGCGGCGACGGCGATACAGTGCAGTGAGTGTAGCACAACAGACAGTTCCAGGGTCTATCACTGAGAAACACACCATCATGCTGTCGGCGGAGTTCCAGCGCTTCATCACCAAGGCCGGGCGTGTCATCGAACGGGCGCTCGGCGAGTCCGTGGATATCTACACTGATTATACCGGCGGCGGCGACGGCGATACAGCGCAGTGAGTAAACAGACAGTTTCAGGGTCTATCACTGACAAGCCATACGAAGCCAGCCAAGGGCATCAAACTACACCGCTTGGGCTCAAATCCAAGGCGGTTTTCACATTGCATGCGAATCCGCACGCCGCTCCGGTGTTGTTCTATAAGTGCCTTGTGGATAACTTCACACACGCGGAAGATGCAGGTTGGGAAAACCTCAAAACAGCTTAGTAGACCGATGATCTAGTGACTATTAGACCATAAAGATAAGTTATTTTGACACCATTGAAGTTTATAATTTTTCATGCCATCTGCATGTAATCTTCTGGGCACGAATCTAACTGGCACTTATCGATGTACTCGACTACTTGGTTTAACCCTTTAGTTTAGTCCGTAGCGGCATCATACTTGCCATCATACTTAACAAAAACGCATCTCTACTATAAGAATTACGGTTCTAAATCGAATGACTAAAAGGAATGTCAAATGGTTAAAAATTGTCATCAAACTCAAACTAGTATTACCTCCGCAGGGACGACAAATCCGACGCGCGTTTGTCCCTTGTGCGCACGTTCTACGACGAGCGCTGGTCGCGCGGCCGCTGCGTCACGTGCCTCGACTGGTCCGCGGCCCATCCTGAGTTACTCCTGGCCTCGTACCATAACAGTGATGACGCACCACATGACCCAGACGGCGTGTGTCTGGTGTGGAACACCAAATTTAAGAAGACGACGCCGGAAGATGTGTTCCACTGTCAGTCGCCAGTTATGAGTGCAACATTCGCCAGGTTAGTTGATCAGTTAAGAAACTCTTCTAGATCTGTCTAGTCTGGGCTGTAGTCCACCCTGAGTTACTCCTGGCCTCGTGCCATAACAGTGATGACGCACCACATGACCCAGACGGCGTGTATCTGGTGTGGAACACCAAGTTTAAGAAGACGACGCCGGAAGATGTGTTCCACTGCCAGTCACCAGTTATGAGCGCTACTTTTGCCAGGTTAGTCCAGTGTAAACTGCCATCTCTTTTAGAGTCTTAGATATGTTTTGGTCCGCGGCCCACACTGAGTTACTCCTGGCTTCGTACCATAACAGTGATGATGCGCCACATGACTCCGATGGGGTTTGCGTGGCGTGGAACACGAAGTTTAAGACGACGCCAAAAGATGTGTTCCAATTTCAGTCGCTGGTTATGAGTGCCACATTTGGCATCATAGTTAAAATATTAGTTACTAGCTTTTGCCCGCGACTTCGTACTGCTGCGCGTAGTAGAATAAGCGCCTGGATAAAATCTAATAGCAATTCGAGCATAATATGCTTAATTGTTTACACCAATTAACAGGTACTTCATTAATTTTCTCATTTCCATCCCCCTTTTCACCCTCTTTAGGGATGACTTCTGACATAAAAACTATCATATGTCCTTCCCCGGGACTTAAACTATCTCTATGCCAAATTTAAACTAAATCCGTTCAGCGGTTTAAGCGTGAAGAGGTAACAGACAGACAGACATACACACTTTCGAATTTATAATATTAAATTAAGTATGGATTATTATACATCTGTCTATTCTGGTCTGCAGCATACCATGATAGTGGTAATAAAACAACTGAATTTCAATTATTTTTGTCAGGTTCCACCCTAACCTGATCCTTGGCGGCACGTACTCGGGCCAGATAGTGCTGTGGGACAACCGCGTGCCTAAACGCACGCCCGTACAGCGCACCCCGCTTTCATCGCTCGCACACACGGTAAGAAAACACTCACTTTGACCAAGCGTGCCAAGGGCCATATAGATGCTTAATTTTAATCAAATCGAGACCCTGACGCCTTAGAGCTTAAACATTCCTGCCTTTTGAATCTTTTGATTGAATGTCCATCCTAAAAATGTTCCTAATCTGCCAAGGCGACCCAAGCGAAGCGCAAGAAGACACTACCTATCTTTTCTCGAATCGCTTCGTAGTGTTTGTAATTTTGGTATGGATTATACCAGATAATCAAAATTCTCGGGATATGATATCAATATCGGACTTACAGTTGCCTCCAGAAACTCGCGAACTAAATTGACATGAGTTTGACAAATAAAATGATACCAGGAATAGCAAAGAAAAAATAGTCAGAGGTATATGTCGATAAAATGATATCGATAAGTATGATGCACTTACTACCCATGTGATAGTTATACGAGTAAAGGGGTCACAAACGATTTCGATTTGTATGAATGTGACGAGAAAAGTGCTTGATTCGATTGTAAGATTATGACGTTACCAATCAAATCAGGAGGTGCGGATGTGAAACTGACAAATTTCAATGTTAAGACGAAACCGGAGCTGAGTTTTAAATATTTTAGGTAAATATAGCCATGTCGCTAACGGAAGTGGCTCCTAAAACTAGTGCGATAAGGACAAGGCGAAAAATCCTGCGTAAAAATCTCAAAAATCGAGGTTTCGTACTCGACTGTTTAGTGTTTACTCCTCCAAAACTTAACCAATTAAATGATTATGATATTATCTGTACCGGACCGTTTTGCTTTTTTGGCTAATTGATAACAGTTTGGAATACTACGCGTTTCATTGCGGCATAGTCAATGAGGCCATTTTGGCCATTTTTGAAAGGCTCTAGCGCCTTAAAAAAACAAAAATATCAAAAAAAGCATAACGGTCCGACACATATATTGACAATATTAATCGGTGTTGAAAAAATCATTGCTCTAGCATCAAAACCCACGGAGGAAACAGTCGAGTACGTTTATTGTATGGAGATATGACCACTCCTGTTGTCTCTTAATATACAGGTTTGGGGGCAAGTTGTTTATATCAAGAGCTCGCGGTTGTCGCCATAAATCTAAAATTGGTGTTTTAATTTTATACAATGTGACCGCTAGATGAGATTGAATGATAATTAAAGTTAGACCAAGAAAAGTCTGCAGCGATTTTGATAGCCCACGCAGTGCAACTGTTATTTAATACGTCGTAATTTCATAGAATTTTGACGTTTAAAATAATACTTGCACTGCGTGGGCTATTAAATTCGCTGCAGACTTTTTTTGGTCTGACTGTATTTAAATTCTGACCTAATTGTCAACTTGAATGTCCAGTTTAGGGACTAGTCTTCTTTACAATCGAAGCAATAGGGATCACCGAGACGATTTAATTTTTACGTCCACACCACACAAAGTAAATGAGAATTTTTACGAGTATCTTATTTCCCCGTCTGGGTCGGCCTTATTTGTATTTTGAGCCAAAATCACTGTTTCTTCACCCACAACTTGTTACTCTAGCTGCAAGTTTTCCTAACAAATAAAATAAAATAAATATATTAAAATATTTATTTAATTACCTACAATATGTATATCCAATATCCTTGTGTCTATTATTATTAAATTGCACAATTTTCGAAATACCAAGTAACATTTGTAAAATAATTTAAATTACTTAAAGATACATTTTAACTGACCGCGCAACAGTAGCGCCGCTAGCGGTGAATTATCGCGTTATTCTCTAATTCAAACTTTTTTGAAAATATCGATATGAACAGCACTGGCCAAACTGTGGTATCATTTGTGCACATTGACCTGTCAATTTAGTTCGCGAGATTCTTGAGGCAACCTTAGTAAATATACAAAGTTTCAATTGCATATTTTCTGCATATTGTTCTATATACTTTAGATTTTGTTGATATATAAAAAAACGATTTCGTTAAACGGCTGAATCTAATGAGTAGTTGGTGCATGTAATCTACTGCAATGTTTTAGATAACAACTGCACATGCTACAAATTTCAATCCTCGCTAACAAATATTGTCTTTTCCATTTAGCACCCAGTGTACTGCCTATCAGTAGTAGGCAGCCAGAACGCCCACAACCTGATCTCGGTCTCCTCCGACGGGCGCATGTGCTCCTGGTCGCTCGATATGCTCTCCCAGCCACAAGAGACCTTGGAGCTGCAGCATCGTCAGAGCAAAGCTGTTGCTGTGACCGCTATGGCGTTCCCTCACGCCGATGTCAACAACTTTATCTTGGGGAGCGAGGATGGAAACATCTACACTGGTTAGTAAGACTTGACTACCTGTTTGAGACATGTATGGGTCACTAGATATGCTATCTCAACCCCAAGAGAACATAGAACTGCAGCATCGTCAGAGCAAGGCCTGTTCCGTCACCGCTATGGCGTTCCCTCACGCCGATGTCAACAACTTTATCCTGGGGAGCGAGGATGGAAACATCTACACCGGTTATTAAGAGACTTGGCTACCTGTCGAGTTATGTCCTCCTGGTTTCTCGAAGCAGCAGACAGCAGTCCCAAGCCCCGGGACCCGACCCGAATTTTCGTTGCAACTTGTATCATTTTGTCCCTGGTCGTTCGATATGCTGTCCCAGCCACAAGAGACCTTGGAGCTGCAGCATCGTCAGAGCAAAGCTGTTGCCGTCACCGCTATGGCGTTCCCTCACGCCGATGTCAACAACTTTATCTTGGGAAGCGAGGATGGCAACATCTACACTGGTTAGTAAGACTTTTGCTACCTGTTGAGACATGTATGGGTCACTGGACATGGGAAGGATCAAAATCAAAATCAAAATCAAAATATACTTTATTCATGTAGGCCTAGCAACAAGCTCTTATGAATCGTAATTAATCTTAATCTAATTATCAGAGCAATTTATTGATGTTAATATTATTCCATAATAAAATTGGATTATTATACATGTCAAATTTAACACTAAGAATTTCACAAAAGGATCGTCAATCAAAAATTGTATAAAAAAAATACTAGTCTAGAATTTCTAGAATAAAATCTAAATGTCAAAAAAAGCATAAGTAACAAACAAGTAGATAGTATTACATCGGAATATCCATTTCCTCATCAATAATCAAATATACCTAATAAATAAATAATCATTTCGAATAACAATTAATCCCACGTTGTATTATCATTCATGTAGTCCTGTGTGGTATAATAAGCTTTGGAAATAAGTTTACGCTTTACATAATTCTTAAATTTATTAATAGATAATTCAGTAATATGGTTTGGAAGTTTATTATAAAATCTTACACAATCACCCATGAATGATTTTTTAATTTTATGGAGCCGAGTGAAGGGCACTGCGAACTTATGTTTATTTCTAGTATTAATATTATGGATTTCACAATTTTTCCTAAAATTTACAATATTTTCATGTACATACAGAATATTCTCATAAATGTATTGACAGTGCACTGTCATTATGTCAATTTCCTTAAATTTATCTCTAAGTGAGTCTCTATGGTTCATTTTGTATATTGCTCGAATAGCCCTCTTCTGCAGAACAAAAATGGTATTTATCTCTGAAGCACCGCCCCACAGTAAAATACCATATGCCATAATGCTATGGAAGTAACTAAAATATACTAATCGAGCTGTTTTCACATCAGTTAACTGACGGATTTTGCTCACTGCAAAAGCTGCAGAGCTCAGTCTATTCGAAAGAGTAGCAATATGGGGACCCCACTGGAGTTTAGAATCTAAAGTTATACCAAGAAAAAATGTACTATCAACTAATTCCAATTCCTCATCCTTCACAATGACACTTGCTTGCACATGCCTTACGTTACTACTAGTGACAAACTTAATACATTTAGTTCTTTTTTCATTTAACATTAAATTATTAACATTGAACCAATTTACTACTTTTGAAATAGCATTGTTTACATCATTGTAAGCTTGTTGCTGTCGTTTGACTTTGAAAATAAGTGAGGTGTCGTCTGCAAACAATACTATATCATGGTGGGTCTTAACAAGGATTGGCAAGTCATTTATGTAGATAAGGAACAGGAAAGGCCCCAATATTGACCCCTGTGGTACACCCATAGAGACCAATGACCCCGGTGATCGCTGTCCATTCACATCGACCCTTTGTATTCTACCATTTAAGTAGGACTTAAGTAAGTTCAGTGCCGATCCTCTAACGCCGTAATAATGAAGTTTCCTGATTAATGTTTCATGACAAACACAGTCGAAGGCCTTAGATAAATCACAGAAGACACCTAAAGCATCTCGTGACTCCTCCCAGGCATCGAAAATATGCTTAATTAGCTCAACACCAGCATCGGTTGTTGAGCGACCCCGTGTAAAACCAAACTGCTTATTATGCATCAAATTATTAACGTTAAAATGTCGTACTAATTGAGAAAGAACTAATTTTTCAAAAATCTTGCTAAATGTTGGTAGCACAGATATCGGTCTAAAGTTAGTGGGGTCAGAGCTGCTACCAGATTTAAATAAAGGAATTACTTTACTATGTTTCATTAGATCAGGAAACTCACCGCAATCAACACTGTTGTTAAATATAACTACCAAGTCAGGCGCTACAATTTCTACTAAGGATTTGACAGCATGGACAGAGACTCCCCAGAGGTCACTAGTTTTTTTGACATTAATTGATTTAAACGCCTTTATTACATCTGAGGTACAAACATGTTCAAAATGAAGGTCTCTACAACACTCTGGAGCGTTATCTTTTAATAATGTAACAGCAGATGAGGGTGATGAATTTAAATCCTTAGTTGTAGATACTGGTACCTCGGTGAAAATTTTTTCAAATTCTGTAGCTACTTCTAAATTAGAATCTATAATTTTGTTATCAATGTTTAGTTTAAGTTCTTTAATTGTGTGTTTCGAACGACCAGTCTCCACATTTATTACTTTCCAGGTTGCTTTAATAATGTCTGGACTACTTTTTATTTTCTGACTTAGATAATTTCGCTTAGCTATATGACAATCTACTTTAAACTTCTTCGAATACGCCTTCACATGTTCTTTAAATTCATCACTCTGATTAAACCGCCGTTCCTCATATAAGGCATACAGTTCACGTCTTCTTTGATGTAAGTCCGCAGTAGCCCACTCACTAAAAACTGATGCACCACTAACTACGACCGATTTTGAGGTGAATATCGCATTATAATGATTCATAAAAGTGTGAAAGAATGAATTATACATACTATTAGGACTCATATCGGAAGACAAAAAGGGTAGCGCCTGAACTAAACTTAGCTTCATTCTTTCCACGCGGTCCGAGGTTACTGGTACAAAAGTTATTTGTTTTCTCATGGTATTTTTCCTAAATGCCTCAAATACCATTAATTGACCTAAGTGGTCAGATTCTAAATTGCTGATAACTTTTTTAGCAATAGGAAAAATATCTGTGAAAATATTATCTATACAGGTTGCACTAGTAGCAGTCACTCTAGTGGGCTCCATAAACATGTGGTTGAGATTACAAGATTTAAAAAGATTCAATAATCTACAAGACATTGTTGAATTTTCCATAATATTTACATTAAAGTCGCCGCATATAAGCAATTTCTTACTAGAAGATGATATTTTACGTAGGGCAGATTCCATTATGTTTTCAAATAATTCAAAATTACTTAATGGCGGCCTATACACACAGACAACAATAAATTGCTCTAATTCAACTGCACTTAGTTCTATAGTCCGTTCAACAGACATGGATACAATGTCCTTACGTTCCTTAAATTTTAACTGACTATTTAATATAATTAATGACCCACCATGTATGGAACTAAGTCTGGTGAACGAACTTCCCGCCTGGTGATTATTAAATTGGGGCATTAATTCATTATTATGTAACCAATGTTCAGTAAGACATAAAATATCAATATTAAAATCATTCAAAAAAATGCAAATTTTTTCCTCTAATACATTGAATATTTTGATGCACCAGGTGGATATACTTTCCATGTTTGCAGTTTGATCAGTTTACCAATGGATGTAGGTACGTACTTAGGGACTTTATTATCACATCACAGCCCCAGAACTAGAAAGTAAATATAATATTTACAACTTTCGCGTTTTGAACACCGCGACCACGACCAGTGAAACCTGTGTCAAAACGTCGGTTAATAAAGGTAATAAAATAAATTCGCGGTAGACCCGTCTATAAATCTGGAGGATTTATGCGTTCGATTCAGAGTACATTTTTTAGAGAACCGGTTTGTCTATTTGATCTTCAATATCTCATAACAATACCCCCCCGCCCCCCCCAGGTTGCCGTCACGGCCAACGGGCTGGTGTAACCGACATGGTGGAGGGCCACGCGGGCCCCATCACGGGGGTGGCGGCGCACCAGGCGGGCGGCGCCGTGGACCTCAGCCATCTCTTCCTCACTTCATCCATGGACTGGAGCGTCAAACTGTGGAGTCTCAAGGTATGTTGTCGTATTTATTAAATGGGTTTTTACTGTTGGGTATGTGTAACCTGCTGTCGTGGGGTGCCCTCATTAATAGTTCTCTACAGACTTGATCAGACCTTGGCCTACCTTGTAAGGGAAGATCCGTTACTTTCTAACATATACTTAAGAGTACATATTCTCGGAGCTTTCGAGGACCTGGAATCCCTTGCAGAATAAAAAATATTAAAACGAGTCACTCGCGTATTTTAAGTCGAAAATCGCTAGACATGTTTCACTCCGTACTTAATCGGGAGGTCGCGTTGGCGGAACGGCGCAGACTGCGGGCTGCAGCTCTCTGGTTGACGTCGGCAGCGGCAGGGGAGACAAGAAACTACCCTCGTTTTTAGCATATTGTCAAATGAAGGGTTGCACACAACACTCACTATGAAGCTTCGCTAAAGTCCACACAAATTATTTGCTAATTCAATTTCGCAGAAACTCCAAGAATAGTTTTGTCCATTGGTTTTTGCGCTAATTTGAACCTAATTATTACGAACGAATATCAATTCTATGTGCTCTTTATTATCGTTCAAATCGTATTGCAGGAGAACAAGGCCCTGTACTCGTTCGAGAACAGCGGCGACTACGTGGTGGACGTGCGCTGGTCGCCGACGCACCCCGCGCTGTTCGCGGCGGCCGACGCGCTGCGCCTCGACCTTTGGAACCTGAACCGAGACACCGAGGTACGAAACCCTCTTATAATTACACCTATAATTTGTCTGGTTAACTGTACTGCCCCATCTGCGATAGAATTTTTAAAAGTAAGTTCGGCTTTGCAAGCCGCATTCGAGCCCACGCTCGTATTTACTAGCTAGGGTCGCCGTTGCCGATTACGGCATGGATAGCTATATTTCCTTGACCACTACAAGATCAAAACGCTTTTCAGAAGTTTATATCTGTCGACTTCAGAGTTAAAGTTTCCTTCTTTGACTATACTTCGTTTTTTTTAGCATTAGAAAAAAGGTGAACAATCTTGACGTGTCTTTTTATTGAAAAACACTTTTTGTAAAATAAGTAACGTCGCTTCGCTCTTATCAGGCAGGCTTCTTAGCGATAAGACCGCCTGTTGTTACCTAGCTTTTAATATACATTTCATTTTCTATATATTTTTACCTGTATGGTACACAATAAAGAATATTTATTATTATTTGTATGTCTTTTCCATATCTCGGGACCATGGGGTCCCGGACCTTTGGGAGGCTTACGTGGGGCCGAAGCCAACAGCGCAGAGGCCCTTTAAGACACTTTAATCTAAAAGCAAGGGATACACGTGGCGGATACCATCCCCGAACGCACAATGTGATACATCCTGAGATGGTCCCCGCCAGGTGCAAAGACTATTGCAGTGCAGCACTTTTGTGCTGCGATGGGAACTAAGGTCATGGGTATAGATTTGAAAGTTGGATGGACTGGATAATGGGCTATGGGAGAGACTAGCGGACACCTGCCGTGACAATCAGTCTCAGAATTGTATAAGACAGGTGGTGACTCGCCAACTCATTGAGTGGGCCCCGCAATGGCCGCACGCACAGTGCGACAACAGGGCAACACTTTGGAGCGGCTGTGAGGTTGTCGAGAGGTGAGTCTGCGGTAGCCAGATCCCGGTAATCCGTTCAGCAGGCCGCCGGCGTTATGACATTTTACACTTCCAACCTGGAGCATAGGTCCCGCTCTTGCGACTCCACTCTGGCCGGCCAATCAAGGCAAGCACAGAGGCGAGGGCCAGATGACAGGGCCCTCTGGAATAGGGGTCCGCGGTGTCGCCACTCACCGTCAGCTCGCCACAAGCTGCCCCCGCGGGGTTATTATTATTATTATTGTATCTCCTTTTTGGACTTCACGGGCCTGTAAATACCGGTCTTTTGATAGGCTTGCGTGGGGATATAGATCCAACACGTAGAGGCCCTTTGGAGAGTTTTAATGTCATGTAGAACGCCTGCCACAGGCGCAACAATAGACACCCATGAACCGGTCGCAACAGGCATTGGAACTATTGTAGAAAAAGTGAACAGTATACCGGTTTATGGATTGATGTTTGGGTGGACAATGAGGCTGGGCTATTGTAAAAGAGGTCCGGACACCTGCCATAACAATGTTGACACCGTCATCGAGGCAGGCGGTGACTCGCCACTGACTAGATGGGCCCCTGAAACTGTCGTCGTAAAGACGACCAGGAGCAACATCGGTGTGAGCGGCTCAGGGGTGTCGAGAGGTGTGCGCCGCTTTCTACCCAGAACAGCCACTGTGCCAACTCGCGTCTTATGCATCTTTCACTTCTACCCCTGGAGCATATAGCTCTAGCGACTCCTCTCTGGACGGCCAATGAAGGCAAGCCAGAGCTGAGAGTCCTGCGGATCCCCTTGGGGTCCACTCCGACCGACATAGACACGCCGGAGACGGAGACCCTGACCGACTCTCGGGAGCACTCGGGTCCGTGGGGTCGTTACTTCCCAACAGCTCGCCACACGCTGCCCTGCGGGCTTATTATTATTATTATTAACGTCAAATATGTAACAATTATGAATCATATACGATTATTTATATGCTTTTGCTTTCATAAGTAATAGTTGTTGATTTTTAAAAAGCGTTTTTAATTAAAAGACACGTCAAGATCTTTTACTAATGCTAAAAAAACGAACTATAGTGAAACTAACCTGTAATTGTAAATGAATCATTCAAATCATTCAAAACTGTTATTGTAATGTTTATGTTCAGGTGCCCGTGGCGTCGATACAGTCGGAAGGCGGCGCCTTCAACCGCGTGTCGTGGACGCCGAGCGGCGCGCACCTCACGGCGGGCGACGACGCCGGCAAGATCTCCGTCTACGAGCTGGCAGAGGTACGTACAGGCGTCAGTAGCGATGTACGGATGTATGTATGTACAGTCAACTGTAAAAATATGGATGCACAAGTCATCTCAAAAATATGTCCCATAGCTCTTATGTCAGCGAATTAAGAACTATGGGACCGGAGTCACTTATTTGCTAATTAAAATTGACCCTTATCACCGAGCAAGACAGTTGATCATGGGAGATTAAAGAAAATGGTCCGAAATAGAGAAGCAAACCAGAGGTCTTACAGTATTGTCATAAGTTGACATATTGACTCATTGTACCGTTGGCATTATTGTGTAATTAGGTAATACGTTATTGCTCTCTTATGCTCTAGTTTCCTAGGATAGCGGTGCCGTCATATAGCGGCCGTCTCCATACAAATACTACGACATCCATATTTAGCCGTATTATTTAGTATGGAGATGGCCGCTATATGACGGCACCGAACCGAGCTTTAATTAAAACGAAATGCGATGCCCTAGTTTGACTTCTATTTCGGTCACTCTTTTTTGTTGAAGTACTCAGTCCGAATTCTATAAAGGCAAGTGGTACGCACACATTTTAAAAACTATGTAATGTAGAAAGAAGAAAGGTCAATACTCTAGTTATATATGCTGCAAATTCATCTGTTCCCGTTCGGTAGAATTATAACGCCGTATAGCAAAGTGACATAATTTTCCACAGTTCATTGCTGTATCAGATGTTCTGATACTTCCAGTTTTCATAATAAATATTTATTGTATTCCTGTTGCAGAGCGAATACCAGCCGCGACACGACGAATGGACCAAGTTCGTGTACACTCTGCAAGAGCTGCGTAATAACCAGGCGGACGAAGAAACCGACCGCCTCAGTCTGGCCAGCGGGCCTCCCAGCCTCACCAGTCTGGCTAGCAACCCGCTCCGATAAATACTGAACCCCCTTATTCATAAAACTTTACCGGCCTGATTTAGTTAAATTATGGTTCATCCCTTTCTTACAAATACATAAGTCAAAATGACAGATGGCAGATAAACAATTCATTGCTAAATCAGGCCAGTATCGCGTTTATGAATATGCTATTGTTTATCTTCCTGCTATTGATAGGTTTAGAACTCCAGAATAACAAGATGGCAAAACATATGTGGCTTAGGCTTCATGTGCAATAAAGACCTTTTAATCAGAATTTCAGATGGAAAGGACCTTAATGCACTTGAAGCATAAGGAGCCTTCTATGTTGGAAAGCCACATATTCCCAAAAAAGTTAAATACCTTGTCTACATGCTTCCCGTCGCACGCCTATTAGAATGCAGTTAAACGATAGAGGAAAAAACAATTGTATACCAGCCTTTAGCCCCACATAGTGGCGGCCTTTGGCTATGTATGCATATAGGTAAATGGGGTATTCATTCTCGCTTCTCCCATGGAATCGGATCAGCAAAAGGAACTACATACATAAAATTATTCTAAATTGAAAACTTCAAGGCCGTTTTTTAGATATAAAATATCAATTCTTCACAATATTTTTCTATTTCTTTTTTTACATTTAAATTACCAATAATGGCATTTACTTGCTGTCCTAAAAATACATATTAATTATACAGCGTAATTTATGTAATAAGCCTTTTTAAATTCTGTTTCCCATGTCTACTAACTAGTTTTTTTATTAATTACAATGAAAAGACGGAATAACTACATGTATCTTAAATAGAAATCGTATTAAAAGTTAAGTAAGGGTTGACGAGGACTGATAGATTATTTTGATATGGATGGCAGAGCTTGATAAGAGCTTGCGGCGTTAAGAACGAAAGTAAATTACTATCCAAAGTTTCTTGTAGATTTAGGGGCTTTGAATTCTAATATTATGAAAGCAGCTATACTATTCTACCTACTGTAGTTACTTACTAACCCCCTTATTCATAAACGTTTACTAAAGTTGAGAAGCCGATAATAATCGTTTGTCCCTTTCCGACGTATTGGTATGATGGAAAGGGACAAACGATTATTATCGGCTTCTAAACTTTAATAAACGTTTATGAATAAGGGGGTTAATATCTAAATGTTGAACATGTATCGATATTATGTTGCGGTGTTGCTGTATTTAATATCAAAAATATAGTTAGAGTTGGTGCAATGTTGTAAATAATTTGTTTCAATATCAATTTTGCTACTTTGAAGGAAAAACTGTTATGTAGCAATTTTATAAATTGGAAGATGTAATTATTTATTTTTGAATACAATCATAGTTGTTTCGTCAGTATATAGCAGTAAGCATAATATAACCGAGATTCATGTTATTACTTAGTAAAAGACAAGCTTAGATTTAGTGGTAATATTTCCTTTCAAGTAGGTACTTGTATTACGCTTTATAACATTTTATTGTATAAAATAAATAATAACAACATATTACAACAAGATTTTTATTTATTGCCTATCCCTAAAATGAGAAATATTTACTCAAAACATTTCTATATGGTGGTGATAACCACGAGTGATGGTGGTGCATGAAGCCTGCACCTCCACTTCAGCCATTCGGGAGACCCAAGCCCATAGACTAGGAATCCTCTAGACGTAGTTTAGAGCAATTATTTCATGCAACCGATGCTGCTAAAAATGCGGGGGTGCGCGGGACGAGGTGAGCGAAGTCCCGTGCCGTGATTGGTCCGTTCAAACGACGAACGAGTTCACGGACGTCACACAAAGACACTTTCGACTCGAACATGGAGTAAAATTACCGTATGCGTGAAAGCGGGGGTATCGCGACTATGCTCAGTCTAGAGGATGTTTTGTCTGTGCCCAAGCCAAACGGACGACCGGGGTCATATCTCCATCTCTTTCACCCTACCTTCGACCACAATAATTTGTGTACAACTTGGCAAAAAAAGAGTAGAAACTAAAAAGTGGCAACACTGTAGTGTCGTCCCGTTTTATTATATGAATTGGTTTGAAAGGGACGACACTACAGTGTTGCCACTTTTTAATTTCTACTCTTTTTTTACCAAGCTGTAGGTAGTTTTAAGAAATTATCAGGTAATTATCCCTCCCAGTTTTATCCCTATTTACGCCACCATCCCTTTTCATCACGGTTAACGGTATGTTTCGAAAGGGATCCGTTACCAAAAAAAGTTTGAGAAACACTTTGACATAGAAAAGATAGAAAAATACCACTCTCGTGTGTCATTCTTGACATTGACAACCACATGAACGTGACAATATGTCAACTGTCCACTTTTGTTGAAAAGCAGCAGCGGTGGCGTATATCCATGAAGTTAAATTAGATTTTATAGTTAACTACTCAAGATATAACGATGGATTACCATTATGAACAGACTAGTGAAGTAGAAGCTTTAGATTCGATCTACTATGGCGATATGCAAAGTACATTGTTTGTGAAATACTTGAAATTGCATGCAATAAAGTTTGATATAGGCTAGTTAACTTATTTCATTTATGTTTCAGTAATAGAAACTGAGCCGTTCCATAAGTTCTCGATACCGATAAAGTCAGAAGGCTACGACGACGGCGAAGGTCTGGCATGCCAGCTGGTTTTCACATACACCGCAAAATATCCTGATGAGGTGCCTCTTATAGAGATTGAGAATGAAGAGAATTTCGATGATATAGTAGACAAACAGGAATTACTGACACATTTAACAGAACAGGTATGTGAGATACATAATATGTGAATTTTATTGAGTCAAATGCAGTAAGAACTGTAAAAAATATATTCTAACCTCATCCTTTGGTAAAGTATCAGCATAATAACAGTTAACAGACTTCATTATTGTGAATGAACAGTTAACTGGGTAGTTTGTGTATAGTCTGTCGCTTTGTAACTGATCCTGAACTGCTAATCCTTTGTCTATTGTTAAGTAAAACCGCATGTGCTGCTTACCTGCAAAAAAGGGTCTTAATTATTCTAATTGGCACCTGAGCGCGGGCTAGTCCAATGCTCAAAAAGCCAGTGTAGATGCTCTCTCCGATAACGCACCTTTGTGACGCATCTGGATGACACATTTTAGACTAGTTCGACCCTTTTTTTTACAAGTAGAGGCATATGCGGTTTTACTTAACAATAGACAAAGGATTAGCAGCTTGGAGCCAGTTACAGCACAGTTACAGTTTGGTTACTTTTGAGTTGAGCTAGTTACCGCTGTGAAGGCATTAAGAAGTGATTTTGTGTTTTGTTTTGCATCTATGTTTTAAGGGAGTTCCCTCTGCCAACAAACTGCCCTGAAGTTTGGCAGAAGAAAAACGTTCGTGAAATAGGGTTTATTTCATCTGAATAAATGATTCTTTTTTTTGTTGCCTATAACATTTTAGTGACCAACAATTGTAAAAAATTTAACAAAGATTATGCATGATCTGTAAAGTAATACATAATTATTATGTATTTTAAAGTTTCTCGAAATTCTGTCACTGTGTTTAATAATAATCAAACATATTTAGATTTGTACACTACTTTATTAAAATGGTGTTTTTTTATTTATTCTGAATATAAAAAAAAAAAACTGTAGGACTGGGGTAAAACTATCTAAAGTTGTGAGTAAAGCCCACTTTAACAGATGAATCTAAAATCCTAAATCTATCAACATATACACATGATTTACATAATCATTTCAGGCTAAAGAAAATTTAGGCATGGTGATGATTTTCACACTGGTGTCAGCGGGGCAGGAATGGCTCAGTGACCACTGGGACCGCGTCAAGAAGGAACGGGAAGAACAGGTGCTCGCCAAAATTAAGGCTGACGAAGAAGCTGAACAGGTGTGTTATTCTCTATTATTCACTGTTGTCATAGTTGAAAAACATTTACTGTTATGATATAAAAAAAACCTTCCACCATATATACCTGGATATGACACTGTCACCTGTAGGCCACAGAATGCATGCTCCAAGCGTGCAATGCTGATGCCGATCATTATACACTTGTCTTAACCAATCATGCTTGATGCTGACGCCTTTTTGTATCAGTATGTTTTCATGCACCAAACCGTAATGCGTGGCGACAGAAAGAGGAGGCCTTTGTCCAGCAGTGGGACACAAAATAGGCTATATAAAAATAAAAAAAATCTTTATATCAGTTATGTAGATACCAAACTTTTTCTGGCCGAAAAATAATCACCACATGTTTATTATTTTTATTACATCTCCCGCTTTTTCCAAGTGGCTGGCTCAACTCAACATAACCTATTTCCAATTACAGAAAAGGTTCGAAGGCACGCGGGTGACGGTAGAGTCATTCCTGGCGTGGCGGAAACAGTTCGAGATCGACATGGGAATCCCGCAGAAGCGCGAGCGGGAGGCCAAGGGCGGCAACAAGCTGACTGGCAAGGAGCTTTTCCTTAGGGATACCACGTTGAATGAGTCCGACTTGAAGTTCTTGGATGATGGTAAGTTGGTTGGATCGTATATAATTGTAAACACAAGCGCTACAGTAACCTCACAGGCAAGCCCTTCCTGAGACACCACGCTCGACTGGTGCCTGGGTGACGGTAAGGTGGCTGAGATGACATGGATATCCCGCAAAAGAGCGACCGGGAAGCCAGGGGTGGCAACAAGCTGACTGGCAAGGAGCTCTTCCTGAGAGATACCACGTTGAATGAGTCTGACTTGAAGTTCTTGGATGATGGTAAGATGTTCATGCGTTATAAAAAAAAAGTACAATATGTGTCTAGAACTAGATAGCTATTTTTTTGAGGCATATTTGTCATGTGTAAAAAGATGAAGAACCATGATGGAAAAGTAATTATATATGTAATTCGTAAAAATCAGTCATAATCGAAAATAACTACATAACATACTTGCCCATAAAGGTCAATTTAGCATGACCTTAATTTAGCCTTAATTAAAATCTAAATAGATCTCAGAGTTTTGTTTCATTTTATGAAATTTTTATCAGTTCCTATTTTTTTTTATTCTGAACACGAGTGCAAACCGGAATAACCTCTTCCTATATTATTCAGTGTTGAGTAATTATTTTTAAATCTACAGAGTGCTGCAAAACTTTGAAAATAACGTCTTGATCGATTTTCAGTTGGCCAATTTACTACCTTTTTTGCACCAATTTTGTACTTACACGACGAATTGGTTGAACGAATTGCGGCAATCAAACTGCAAGTTTTGTATCTCAGATATAAAAATAAGGTTCAGTAGGGACAACAAATCTTATCTTTACTCTTAACCGTTCCAGGCGACGCGGTGAAAGTGGACGAGTCACTGTTCCAAGACCTGGACGATCTGGACATCTCGGACGAGGATGATGAAGACTACGTGCCCGGACAGAGCAGCGACAGCGACTAGCGACACACGAGCCACACATGAGCGACCCACGAGACACACACGAGCGACAGATGAGCGACAGTGGACAATCTCATTAGTAGAAAGCATAATGTACTCGTAAGTCGTGATTTCATTGCGTGTTTTTTATTAATAATACAAATTTAAGTGTTAATTTATCTAAGTATAAACTAACACTTAACTAGAGATAAATTAACGCTAAATTTGCATCACGAATGAAAGTTAAAAGTACACGCAATGAAATAGTGACTAAAAAAAAGTAAGCTTCGCGCGAGGAATTTTAAACTTTGACCCGCCTGTTCCTAGGTCTATCGCGCGCGCATATATTGCGGTCTCGCTTGCAGTGTCATTGACTGCTGGCATCATGGGCGGGACAGCTATATAACGTGCGATGGAGATAGGAACAGGTCAATGTACGAAATTGCTCGTTCTAAGCGTCCTTTCCTTAGCTGTTTCGTCGTGGAATTACCCCGACGTGCTCGGGTAAACTAAAAATACGTTGACAAAGAATTTATACGAATATTCATTAAAATAAAAAAAATGTCTCCTTATGGAGGGTACTTCCTCTGTCTAATATCTTAGTCCAATGTGTCTCACATTTTGTGTAATGAGAAAGTGAGAAGCAATGCAAATTGGACAAAGAAAATTGGACAAGTGGAATACCACCCTTAGCTTTGATACACAAATGCTAATGTTTGTTAAAATTATCAACAATATGCAGCAGTCAAAATATTCGTCAATGTATTTTTGGGTAACCCTGCAACATTGACTAGGAATCCTCTAGACCGAGTTTAGAGCAATTATTTCATGCACCCGATGATGCCATAAATGCGGGGGTGCGCGGGACGAGGTGAGCGAAGTCTCGTGCCGTGATTGGTCCGTTCAAAGACACGGACGTCACACAAAGACACTTTCGACTCGAACATGGAGTAAAATTACCGTATGCGTGGCAGAGGGGGGTAGCGCGACTATGTTAAGTCTGGAGGATGCTTTGTCTGTGCCCTGCAAAGTAAAATTCACCCGATGGTGTTTTAGAATTATAACCGAGTGCTCGAGTCAATATCAACTGTAACTTATGGTAGGGTAAATGGTAGGGTATATGGTAGGGTTTGCAGCACTAGCGGGCTTCCTATAAAAATAGGTGCCAACGAAGCGTTCCACGCGCTGTCCCGTACAAACGCATTTTATTTCGTGTATTCGGCCTTTAATTTCCGTACACAGCGGGAAGAAGTTGATAAGTGGCGAGAGGAAAATGAAGAAATTTGAACTTTATGTGGTTTTATTTTAAGTTCAAATTTCTACAATAAAATATCTCGAGTTATCAACTTCTTCCCGCCGTGTACGGATTTCAGGCTGATGATTTTATTTTTAGGCATAATTTTGACCATTTGTCACAGAAAAAAAATCCTATACCAGCAAATATTCAAAAAAATTGCGAAGTGTAAAAATATGGGTGCATACAACTTAAAAGTATGTCCCATAAGTTCTTCATTCGCTTACATGCTGTGTGCACCCATATTTTACGCTTGACTGTATGGGACAACGGTAGACAACTTCATGGAATGGTATCCAATTACTGATACTTTCCAATGCCAAAGGGTAAGGGCCCTTTTATACGGACCTGGCTGTGTAGCCAACATGCCAATCGTTTGCGCTCCGTAGCGAACGAAACGCAACTGTTACTGTCGCACTAATATGGAAGAGTGATAAAGAGATCCAAAGCGTTTCGTTGTCGTAGCGCAGGCGATCGTCACCTTGGCTACGCACCCCGATATTCTCTATTGTGTCAGTAGCTGAGATCAGTGCCCTGTTTATCAAAAGCTTGTAACTTGTAATACAAGCGGATGTCACTTTTTGACAGCTTTTGTTCACAGACAAAACATCCTCCAGACTGAGCATAGTCACGCTACCCCCTCTGCCACGCATACGGAGCCGAAAGTTTCTTTGTGTGACGTCCGTGTCTTTGAACGGACCAATCACGGCACAAGACTTCGCTCACCTCGTCCCGCGCACCCCCGCATTTTTGGCATCATCGGTTTCATGAAATAATTGCTCTAAACTCGGTCTAGTGGATTCCTAGTCTATGCTTTTGTTATAAGTTACAAGCTTTTGAGAAACGGGCCCCTGACAGTGTAAAGTACCCTGTAAAGTACCTTGTCGTCGCAGTTATTTATTATAAGAAATCGTTTTCAATAAAACACAGATATGTCTGGAGAATATTTTTTATTTACACTTTGTCACTATAGTAGGTACATATGTACAGATGACAAGTGAAACACCAAATAAAAAGCGACTGAGGGCAACTAACACGTCAACATTCAACGAAACAAAACAACTAATAGTCGCCTGAAGTGATGTGCTTGAAAGTGAAACAAATATAAGGAATTAACTTGTCAATTCCCACGATGTGACGTCACCATAAGCGTTGCGGCTCATATATGAGCCATGGGAGTGGACGGGTTTAGAGCCCATCAACGTGCACACTAGCGCCACTGCTAAATAATCGTGATTATTTAAATTTAACGATTGGTATTTAAAAAAGGGGGCCGCTACGTACTGTATTTTGTATTTGAGTACCTTTTGAATACATCAAACTAGCTTTTATGTTGCTGAATTCGTCAATCTGTCTAGCGTCCAAAGTTAAAACGGCCGTTTTTGTTTTGACTTCATAGCAGTGGCGCTAGTGTGCACGTCGATGGGCTCTTAAGCTAAGGAACTAAACGAAATGCCTCAAAATATTTTTTTCTGAGAACCTGTGATACGATGGCGTAGTGTAAGTGACCCTATCATATTATAGTCGTGATAAGATATATCGGAGCGGACAAGGTGTTCACAAATGCATATCTCAACAAAGCCGCTATTATCAAAAAGGGTAAAGTGCATATGCAGATATTTTTGGGCACATTGGCCGATCCAATATATCTGATGGCGACTACATCTAATATTTTACGTTTTATTTTAACCATTTGAATACCTCAATACCAAGAACCTCCCAACGACTACGTTTTTGGTAACGCCTTCTAAAAAGCTATTAAATTGGCTCTTTGTACCATTGACGTTGGCATGTGTGAAGTGTGAAAGGGTTAAATAATCGACCGAGCGAAGTGAGGTCTTAAGGTCAACTAGGGATCACTTTTCATGTCTATTTCATGTGCGAGTGTAAAGATAATCTGTTTCACACATCACTCCAGGCATTTACAACACGCAAACAAAACAAATTCAACTCGGCCTATACACCTAGAATACCGTGACTTAACTATAATTACTTAGAAAAACAATAAAATGAGTATCACAAAATATATGTTCCTATGTGCAGTCTTAAACCAATGAGCGGAAAGGAAACCGTTCCGATCGTAATTAACCAGAGATATGTATGTTTATTGATGTGCCCACGGAGTTTCCAAAATTTCGATACATAAATGTAAATATCTTGGAAATTTCTCGAAATTTCCGTAATAGAATCTTACTTGAATAAGTATCTGAGAAATTTCATAAGTTTCCGGAAATTTTGGAAACTTCCTACGACTTGCACATCTGTATGTATGTTCGACCGAAGATCGGCGTTAGAACGAATTACATAATCAGATAATTAATATAAATATCTATGTTCTACTCTACTATAACGATAATCAAACGTGCTGAACTAAAGTTTTAATAACATAACATAACATAACAGATCTTTTGGTTAACTCTGAAAGTTATAGCCGTATAACTCGTTGGGAGCAAACATGTGTGCTGTCTTATTATTACGTGTCCAGTTAATCAGTGGCGTAGCGTGATCTAGTCTAGCCGTGGGCGAAGTCGCATCTGCGAGGCCCTTTTTAGGGTTCCGTACCCAAAGGGTAAAATACGGGACCCTATTACTAAGACTGCTGTCCGTCCGTCCGTCTGTTACCAGGCTGTATCTCACGAACCGTGATAGCTAGACAGTTGAAATTTTCACAGATGATGTATTTCTGTTGCCGCTATACTAAAAACAGAATATTAACAACAAATACTAAAAACAGAATAAAATAAAGATTTAAGTGGGGCTCCCATACAACAAACGTGATTTTTGACCGAAGTTAAGCAACGTCGGGCGGGGTCAGTACTTGGATGCGTGACCGTTTTTTTCCTTTTTTTTGCATTATGGTACGGAACTCTTCGTGCGCGAGTCCGATTCGCACTTGGCCGCTTTTTTTTTCTTTCAATATGCCCGAATGAAGGGGCTACGCGCGAGCCACTGCAGTTAACCCTTTGAACGCCACGCCTCACGCCCCTCGTGTGCGGGGCCTCATCGTGAAACTTGTCGGAATGCACGAAGGTGGATATTGAAACTACAGCCGCGCGCGTCATATGATTTCTTTGGCGGTTAATGGCGGCGTTAAATATAAGTAAATATGGTATAGTTTAGACTACGCTGAAGTCTTGTGGACCATCCAATTCAACATTTCATAACCAAGCCATAACTAACCAATGTAAAATTAAAATAAATAGCACGTATCACTTACACCTTATAAAACGAAGTCCCCCACCGCGTCTGTTTGTATGTTCGCGATAAACTCAAACTACTGAACGGATTTTCCTCTCAATAGAGTGATTCTTGAGGAAGGTTTAGGTGTTAATTTGTTAAGTTTTACCCGTGCGAAGCCGGGGCGGGTCACTAGTTAATGCTAAAAGTCCCCCAGATTCAAGTGAAGTCCCTCATATATCTCAAATGTCACATCAATGTGGTGTCGTTTTGAAAGAGTATTTCTTATACAAACAAGAGTCGAATAACAAAGCTTCGTCATAAAAAACTACAGCAACTTTGTTTATAAGCGTCAACACTTAAGTCACATATCGTCGGCCTAAGTCGGGGTGTTAAGAGGTTTGCGACTATAAGTATTGTTACCCAAGGTAGCAATTACTAATTTCCTTGAAATGGAGTTACGAGGTTTGCGATTTAGGCCGACGATATTTCAAGTGTTAGCTATTGCGCGCTTCGGGTCGGATTTCAATAGGGGTTAGGTGCGTTTTTTATGCAGGGTTCGAGTGACAAAAAATATTACCTACCCGAATTTGAACCAACGACAATTACCAGGCCAACAACAAACTTTCAGTCGTAGTTACAGTACTTTTGTTAAAGGAACCTAAAGTAATAGAATGGGACGATGTGGGCAAGCCGTTCACAAACAAAAAAACCGATAAAACATTTATCCTCCGGATCAGCTTATTTGCCATGATAAGAACATATCTAATACCTATAATCTATACATAATCGGGATAATATTAAGAAGAGGCAAGTGAGGCAAACAGATTTAGTTCATTCCGACTAGAAAATGTTCGTTTTAACCTATGGAACGGGCTAGGCCGAACTTCAACAAATAATTGAGAACTACAAACAAAATAACCAATGAAAACATTTAAACAAAATAATACTGAGGTACCTACTTACTTTTACAATTCAATAGGAAACAATGAACATGGTGTATATGAAAAATTCAGTGCAATAACATCTATATACTAACCAAATACATAATTTAAAATATTACAGAGTATTCTGAAATAAGTACATAAAATTCTGTTCGAAAGGAGCGTATTTAGAATCGTAAAATAAGACTAATAATTCTATTTCAAGATCAATGCACGACGTCGACGTATGTGCGAACGCGAATACAAAGTACATACATATTATGTTCTACGTTTCTTAATACGCCCCAAAGTATGAGTACCTTTCAAGATGATGACACTAAAGGTCATTAAAAATGGACCAACAACATTGACTTAATGTAAATTACGTTAACTATAGGCCAATATACAGTTTTCACAAGGACCGGTGGCATACCGTCTACTTATTGTGACAAAATATTTAACAATTGTACCTAAATATTGTTTACTCTCGTCCTTTGGGTACAGTCGTACAGTTTACCGTTACAACAGTCTTTACAAGAGACGCAATGTTTTGTCAATCGTTTATTGCCTAGGGGTTTTTATTGGACAATACATGAATTTAACCGCTCCAAAATAATCTATACGAAACTAATGTTTTCTTGACAACAAGATATTTCTGTGATTGTGATGGTATTCCGCAGGCGGTTTATACACGGTAGCCAAAAAAATTCTGTTGCCAGGGAGGTTTTGGGATTATACTGAGCAACTTTCACTATGGGACCAACCCCGAAATCGCGAAAAATAATTTACCCTCCCATAGAAAATGGAACGGCCAAAATGTATGACCCAGCCAATTTTTTTCGGCACTTCATTTTTATTGGTACTTGAGATGGTACAGTCAGCACTAAGCATCAAATAAATAAAATATTTTGTTTCCATAGAAATTAGGACGTGTTCCAATATACATATATGACCATTTTTGCCGTCACTATATATTTGATGGCCAATGTACCATCGTCCACACTGTTAAGTGACTTGGTAAACCTTATTGTAAAGGTATAAGGCCCACCCACGTTCAGTTAATACAATAAGTTAATGTGCTATGATTAGGTATAGTTTGTAGCTTTCTAATAGACCCCGACGGACAAAGGATTAGCCGTCGTGGTCTATTAGAAAGCTACAAACTATACCTATTATTATCAACAACCGTAAAATGGAAAATACTTCGTCTTTTTAATAAGTTGTGTTTTAAAATTAAAACATTGCGTTTCTGTATATAACTACTGTTTTTAAAGACTGTAAGGGCGCTAATTGTACCATACCGCGGCCGCGGCGAATGGAAATACTTCGAAGCTACCTATCTAAGCATGTGTACAAAATATCTGTATATGTCCTACGCTATTGGGCCGATGCAAGCGGGCCTATCGTACATACAACATCAAAATAATAAAATACTGATGATAATTGTATATTCTGACATACAACTACCTACCTATACTATACTTAAATCGATGCTGTTTGTACTGACACTAAGCGAGCAAATTAGTCCCAAAAAGTTCAATTTTCAACGTCCACAGCAGATGGTGCTATGGCACATTATCGAAGGTTGATATAAAGCAGCATAGCTAGCAAGTCACGACCATAATTTCACATATTCGATATCCAGTGTTACGTTAATTAACAATAAGAAAACTCACTGAATACTGAATTTACATGTTTTTGGCGGAAAGATTAGCAAATATAGCGCCAATTTTAAGCATATTTTTCACTTACCTATATGTCAATCTTATAGTTCACTCAACTCGTCCCTTATGTAGGAACTTATGCATGCCACTGCAAAAAATGCTGCCCGCTATTTAAATTCTAAATTACGTTCGGTCGGAGATCAACCATGAAAAGTATTATCATGAAGAGTATGGACGCACGTCTAAGCGTCTTCAGCTGTCATGGTATATTGGGGAACATCTTATTAGTTTTATGGAACTGGCACTTGAAGTGACTCGAAGTTGAACAATGGATATTTTATAAAGAGTAGGTACACAGTTCTCTAAAACGAGTGGAAAGAAGCCCAATACTGAGCTGGTAATGTCATGAGTGACTGGTAAAGCGCTCACTTAAGATGTATGCTAAATAGAGCAATGGGATCGCAAGATCAAAGTTTGCTAAGTTACATTTCGTTACCTAATGCTGGAATAACTGGTGACCGTAGCGTGCATTGAGGCCCCGTAGCCAAGACGAATCGTTTAACGACAGATGCCAACCGAAAATTAAAAATGTATCGGGATAACCGCCGATGAAAAAGATCACGCATTTATTTCCATACATTTATTGAAGTTTCAACTGGCTATTTCTATAAACGATTGTGACTTCGCCAGGCCCCATGGTATTATAAAATTGCATAGATGACGTAGGGAGGACAGCAAAGGTGGCGCTGGCATGTTGTCGACGTTTACTTGAGGCGCTGCGTAACATTGGCTAGGGCTACAGCAAAGGCCTGCAGCGCTGAGAACGGGTACTGGAAGTCGAGCGTGTACGCGTTGCCGTCGATTCGCCCGAACTGCATTACCTGCAGAAATTATTCAAAACGTGAGAATGTCTAAAGATGAAAGTGTTACCGCGTTATCATATCACACTGTTTCCTTGTTTTGTTATCAACCGCTCTTAATATTATTTTCACCGCACCAACTCGGAAAGCCTTACTTTGCACTTCAAAAACTAATAGCAAAGTTGCGTTTTATTCACATGTGAGGCAAAGTAATCAATTGCAAATTTTGAGTTGTTTTCTTATGTTTGCTGATAGAATTGACTTTTAAATGATGATTTTGGATGAAAAATATTTGATAACATTCATTTGGATTTGATTTGGTTTGATTTTGTTTGATATTTTACATTTAATATTTGCTTCGGGTTGGTGTGGTGAAAAATTTTGTGTTTCACTCGGGGGCAAATTTTGTTTAACCCTCGTGCTTTGAAACCCTCGGAACGCTCAAGATTCCATTTTTCGAACCACTCGCTACGCTCGTGGTTCAATTTTGGAATCTTTCGCTTGCTCGGGTATCAATATGAGCACGAGCGGTTAAACAACAACTTTGCCCCCTTGTAAAACAAATAACTATTCTATAGCATCGGTAGCACAGCACTCCCACCGAAGTGACGGGAGCAAGGACACGGGAAGTAGCTCTAAGTTATATAGTTTACTCTGTCTTTAGCGAGCGCTTTTAATAGGATTTAAACTTACTACTCGTAGCATAGGTACCTAATGATTAAATTGATTAATGAACCTGTTTCCCGTGGTACTCGATCTGGAAGTTCTTGGCGGACTCCTGCGTGACGCGGCCGCCGAAGTCGAGCTGGTAGACCTGGCTGTTCTCGTTCCACATGGGCGCCTTGTTGTGCATGACGAGCTGCCGCCGCGGCCCGGCTCGAGGTTCGGACGCTACTGCCGCCGCCGCCGTGCCGCCGGCGCGTTTTAACTGGGAATTAGAACATATACGCATATTTTTGAAGGTAAAAAAAAAAGATAAAGATAAAAAATAGTTTATTCAAGTAGGCATATTACAATGCGCTTATGAACGTCAAATAAACCTTTACCGGCTCCAACCGTACACCTCTGCCCCGAGAAGATTTAAATCCCCCCTCAATTGGAGGAGGGTATCCCAATATGGGACCGGCAACAAACTCGGCGGGACACATCTTTTCAAAACATTATTACATCTTATAATTAACATGCATTACGAGTAATTAATACAATTTAAATTACTATAGAATTCATGCAATTATACTCAGTGAGTACATAACTTTATAGAATTTGATATAAAAAATAAACATATATGCACATGAAATCACAAATACGTAGCTCTTTCAGAAAACAAATCAAATCTTACAAAAGGAAAAGAAAATAAAATCAATAAAAGAAATGAGAATACATATTATATGAATCTAACTGATTGTTATGAGATGCTTTCATACAATTTGATGTGCTTTCTTACCTGAGCTGAGTCACCTTTAACTCTACACATAATACAATGTTTTTAATTGCTACTTGTCGTTATTACAGTTTCTGGTTTGGACCATGCATGTTTGTCTGTCAAGTAGTCCTCGACTCTGTAATAAGCCTTCAACATCAATGACTTTTTTAAGTAATTCTTAAGAGCTGGAAAGGGTAATCTTAAAGCATCCTCAGGTAACTTGTTATAAAAATGAATGCATTGCCCAACGAATGACTTCTGTACTTTACGAACACGAAACTTTCTGATAGCAAGCTTATTTTTATTTCTAGTATTATAGTTATGGACATCAGAATTCTTAGTGAAGGAGTCTAGATTCTTAACAACATAAATAATACTATCATATATGTATTGGGAAGCTACAGTTAAAATATTAATTTCTTTAAAAAGTTCTCTTAATGATTCACGCACCCTTAAATTATATATAGAACGAATGGCTCTCTTTTGTAAGACAAATATAGTCTGTATGTCAGCTGCTTTGCCCCAAACCAGAATACCATATGACATTACACTATGAAAATAACTATAATAAACAAGGCGAGCTGTCTCAACATTAGTCAATTGTCTAATTCTCCTCACAGCGTAAGCGGCCGAACTTAATTTGTTTGCTAGTGTTCTTATATGAGGACTCCATTGTAGATTTTTGTCCAATGTTAAACCAAGAAACAGTGCTTTATCTACCATCTCTAAGCATTCATTATTCAAAAGTATCTTAGTATCGACTGGTTTAACATTCGGCAAAGAAAATCGAATGCATTTAGTTTTCTTAGCATTAAGAAGCAAATTGTTCATAGTAAACCAGTTTAGTACATTAACGAGTGTGCTGTTAATTACACTGTAATCGGTAGATTTACGATCAACCTTAAAAAGTAATGATGTGTCATCAGCAAAAAGAACAATTTCACAAAGATTTTCTACTACACATGGCAAATCATTTATATAAACCAAAAACAGGAATGGACCCAAAATAGAACCTTGTGGCACTCCTAATTGGACTACAGTACCGCTAGACCGGGTTTTGTTTACAACAACTGTTTGTGTTCTGTTGCTAAGGTAAGAAGACATAAAGTTTAGGGCATTTACTGACAGACCATAGTGTTCTAATTTCAAAATGAGCGTTCCATGATCCACACAATCAAATGCTTTAGAAAGATCACAAAATATGCCAATTGCATCACAAGAATTTTCCCAAATATCATAAATATGTTTAATAAGTACCGAAGCAGCATCGGTCGTGGAACGGCCCTTTGTGAAACCAAACTGATTGCTTGTGAGTAAAGTATGTCTGTTGAAGTGACCCAGTAGATCATTTAACATTAACTTTTCAAAAACTTTACTTAGTACAGGAAGTATTGATATTGGACGGTAATTAGCCATATCACTCGAATCACCCGATTTAAAAAGAGGTATGACTTTGCTATATTTCATAAGATCTGGAAAGACTCCTTGTGAAATTGAAATATTATAAATTACGGCTAAGTAAGGCGCTATTACGTCCAAGACATGACTAATGACTCTAACGGATGTTCCCCATAAGTCTTCCGTTTTCTTTAAATTGAGTGACTTGAATGTTTTAACAATAATTGCTGAATCTACTAGACTAAACTCAAAGTTAATATTACATTTCTTAACATTAGCACAAAGTAAGGAATGAGCTCGAGACGAAGATGAATGTAGACATTTCGTGGTATTAATAGCTATTTTAGAAAAATAATCTTCGAAGGTATAGTAGTAAAGTTGTTGATACCGAAAATACTTAGGAATTTTACTACTCTTTTGAGTCATAACTCTCATAAGAAGTGAATTGACACAGCGGTCCACATTGCAGCGGATATTAGTGAATGCCCATTAGATGGGACGATCTGCGCTGGCTTAATAGAAAGGTATCATACAAGTAGCTAGGTATGTTCATTAGAACGATGAATTATAGTAATTGACAAAGGAACATTATATTACCATTGGCCACACATAGGAGATCGCATTGAATTTGACTTCTTCGTTTGACGTCCCCAAAATGATGTTTACTAGTGATGTACCGACTGTTGATTTGGCCGACTAGCCGACTAATCGGCGCTCGAATGGCCGATTAGTCGGCCGACTAGTCGGCTAGTCGGCCAGATCATTAGTTTCGTATAAGTTCAGGTGAAAAACAATAGTTTTGCTCTTTTGGTTGCGCTATTCATATATTAGCTTGGCTAAAAGGTGTTTTCTATTGGTTCAAAGACCTATCACAAGAATCCTCGTTCAATTTCTGTCTTTCTTTTATTTTGCGATCCTGATGAGCAGAAAAAGTTTTCACACCCTGAATAGGTATTTTGGTAAAATAGAGATAAAACATATGGTAAATATTAACTGTTGGTTTCTTTTTTTCTGTTTTTCTTTCACTAATAAAGTGCCGACTAATCGGCCATTTTTGCCGACTAGTCGCCGACTAATCGCCGACTACAAATGTGGCCGGATAGTCGGCTTTCCCGACTAGTCGGCGACTAGTCGGTACATCCCTAATGTTTACCTATGTCTTAATCTTTACCTTGTTCCTGAGCTGAGCCTTCTGGAAGCTCTCGAGATCGCGGTAGTTGCGGCCGTTGACCTCGCTGTAGCCCGAGCACTCGTCGTCTGAACTCTCTGACGGCTTCTTACGCCGCCGAGATAGCAGTGGTGAATTCAGTAGTTGTCTGTCAAAGTAAGGAAAAAATCTTTGAACACATATTCGTGTAATGTCCGTCTCATGTAAGGCCAGCTTGGGCAAACCTATAATACAAAATACTATAGGCTAAGCAAGTTCTAGTTATTTATTAGACCCATTTTTGAAGCACACCACTAAAGATCGACGTCAAGCCGTAAACGGATGATAGACCAAGTCATAACAGTTATCAAAAAAATACAAAAAAAAAATCCAACTCATGTTTTTTAAAAATTATGGTCACTTTAAAAATTCACTAAAAAATCCACATCCTGTAATGGTTCTTTAACTCTTGTTACTACAAATTCCATAATTTATTCTAATTTTTTTATTATTGTGTAATCTTGAATAATTACAGGGTGTGGATTTTTTAGTGAATTTTTAAAGTGACCATAATTTTTAAAGAACATGAGTTGGATTTTTTTTTGTATTTTTATGATAACTGTTATGACTTGGTCTATCATCCGTTTACGGCTTGACGTCGAATTCTGGGACAGCCTGTATAGTGATTGCTTATATTTTGTCTAGAAGCCGCCTGAAAGTTATTATAAAACTGGCAGGGTCGCCATGTTTTGTGTTGAAATAAGGATATAATTTTTCTGTAACTAAGCACACAAATCATAATATTGGATTTATAGGAGGAAAGTATGAGTGTTGAATTGAAGTAGGGATGGGACTAAAGAGTAAACACCAATAAAGGGCGGTTGGTACCGATAATTCTTAATTATTATTGAGGCTGGTTAATTTAGGTAAATATATGGCTTATTTTTGCAGGCTGACGTTAAGTTCTTGATTTTATTTCTATTACCTAATAATAATAACTGCACAGGATCGGGAAGATTGGAAAAAGTGGGGGGAGGCCTTTGCCCAGCACTTTATAGGCTCCCAATAATAATAATATTACCTAATAGGCGAGGCCGAAGAGTACCGCGTGCGGCGCGGCGCGGGCGCGGGGGAGGCGGGCGTGGAGCGCGCGGGGCGGGGCGACGCCGGCGCTGAGCTGCTCTCTCTCTCCCGCGAACTGCGAGAGCGAGACGCCAACAGCCGCAGCGCCAGCTGCTCCAGTGAACCTGCTCACATAAGGATTCCAATAAATGGTTACGGGTCTAAAGAGTAATGCATTGCATACCAGGAGTCAGAATATAAATTGGAATAGTTATTTGTTTTACAAGGGGGCAAAGATGTTGTTTAACCGCTCGTGCTCATATTGATACCCGAGCAAGCGAAAGAGTTCAAAATTGAACCACGAGCGTAGCGAGCTAACGAGTGGTTCGAAAATGGAATCTTGAGCGTTGCGAAGGTTTCAAAGCACGAGGTTAAACAAAATTTGCCCCCGAGTGAAACACAAAATTTTTCACGACACCAACCCGAAGCAAATATTAAATGTAAAATAACATACAAAATCAAACCAAATCAAATCCAAATGAATGTTATTAAATATTTATAATCCAAAATCATCATTTAAAAGTCAATTCTACCAGCAAACTTAAGAAAACAACTCTAAATTTGCATTTGATTACTTTGCCTCACATGTGAATAAAATGGAAATTTGCTAACAGTTTTTGAATTCCAAAGTAAGCCTTTCCGAGCTGGTGTGGTGAAAATTATTTTGATATTTTGTATCATAGAAATATATGTAGTTTTAAAATGATACTCCAATTCCAGTTGTATTCGGTCTCCTATCTAGCATGAATATGCTCTGCTCTAACTGTACTTTATATGTATGTATGTATAGTCAGCATGAAAATAGGAAATTATTTTAACTAATAGGTATCTATAGTGAAATGTGTAGGTATGTGGTGTGGTCTGTGGTTTATATATTTAGGCCAAATCAAGCCATTCAAAAATCATACACCCTGTGATTTACTTGAAAAAAAAAAAAGAAATTATAGTCCACAACATTGTGTTAGACTTTACATGTGTTATGGCTCCTCTACACGATCGGCCAACGCCGGGCACTCCAAGGGACACATTTATGCGTTAGAGGGAGCAAGTGATATTGCTATCTCATTCTATCGCATGGCTGCGTCCCTTGGAGTGGCCGGTGTTGGCCCATCTTGTAGAGGAGCCATAAAATGTATGCACTGTGAGTAGGTGCTGGTTACACTATAGGTTGATTCATTAAAGCTGACGCGGTTTATATGTATATGGGAATTCTGACAGTTCAGTACAAATTTCCGCACCAGCTCCTGAATCAACCACTCGCATAGGTAGTGTAGTGAAGTGGCAGACTACCCGACCAAAGTGCTAGGCGGGGAGTCCTCGGTGCGCGAGTCTAATAGCCGTTTCAAGGGTCACTACATGCAGCTCGTGCTCAAGAATTCGATAAGCTTTCATCTGAAAAGCGCATTACTAAGGCTCGATACTAATTTGAGGAACAAATGGCCGGGAGGGCCCTATTTCATCAATTTGACTTTTATCTGACACTAATATTAACAATTAATCGAAAATTTTGGGAAAATCAAGAAGTTACGATGTGTCCTAGTGACCACAGAAATTGAAATATTAGGTTATAGGTAACAGTCAAGTCGATGGAATAGAGTTATTATAAATTTCCTGGAACGGTAGAAATTGTAGCTCAAAAGAAGCGTTTTCTCAATTTTATCGGGTGCATTTTGTGTGAAAAGAATGACGTTTCATTTGAGCCAAACGCTCGCGTACCAGGGGGTCGGTTATCTTGCGCTGTCTACACGGGTGCTCTACAGGGTAAGCTACCACTTTGGTCCCGGGCACGTCACCGTCGTATCGCGTGGCGGGTGGTAAAGCGACTACGTCATACTAACTATAATACTTGCTGTAGTCGGAGTCGCTGTCGGCGTTGGGCACGCGCGGGTCGGGCGGCGCGGGCGCGGCGGGCGGGGGGCGCGGCTGGCACGCCACGCACACGTAGGTGGCGGCGTCCACGTCGCGGCGGTCGTACGGCGACACCAGGCGGCACGCCGTGCACACCGGGTAGTCGCGCCGCCGCGTCGCGCCGCGCTCCGCGCTCGCCTCCGCGCGCGGCTCCAGAGTGTCCAGTCGGGACTGCCGCGTCTGCTTCTTCTCTAGCGACAGCTCGCTCGAGTCGAGGCTTCTCGATTTGCCGCATTTCTTTAAAGTCGGTTTGTTGGCGTCCTGGTGTCGCTCGCGGCGGCGTCGGCGGCGCCGGCCCGAGTCGCCGACGAGCACGAGTCGCCTCGGCGGCTCCCGCAGCGCCGCGACTGACACCCGGGAGTGTAGCACCGCCGGATCCACCATGTCTAGGTAGCCGACGCTGCAGCTGCGCGTCATGGTGTCGTAGACGGGTACGCTGCCGCACACGGGGCTGATAGGCACGACGGTGGTGGTCCGCTGTACGCGCGGTTCCCTCGCGCTCGTGCCGCTGGGTTCCACCGGCGTCTCCTCGTCGATAAACTTCAAGTCTTCGCCCTTCTGTAGACTCCTGAGCGTCTCGCGTCTGCCCATCGCGTCCGGATGTACCTCGTGCTCGTAGTTCTTGTTACAGAGCGACTTGAGTATCCTAGTGTTCATTTCGTAGGAGGCGGACTCGCCGCGCGCGCAAATGTTTTTGCGAAGTTTCGAGAGGCAGTTGTCGGTGACGTGATTGTCGCATTTCTTTATCGTGACCTGCCGGCTCGGTTCTAAACTTAGATTGAGGCTGAACTGTTGATCTATGTTGGATAGGTTCCCTTTTAAGGAAACATTGTCGCCGCGGACGGTGTAGTCAGTCCGGCCGCCGCAGAAGTCGCCGCGGCCGCCGCCGCACGTGACGGTCTGAGGGGAGGGGCGCTCGAAGATGATGTCAGTCGGGGCGACAGCATTTTTGGGAGATTGGAGCGTCGGCACGGAGCCTTCGCAGCGCAGCGGGGAGATGGCGTGGCGGCTGGGGACGGGGGGAGTGCCCACGCGGCGGATGGGCGCCACCTCGGCCGTGTCGATGTACGGGAACTCGTCGTAGGACTCGGCGCGCGCCAGCGACGCGTGAGCGTTGTTATTATGGTTGTTAGTTGTGACCTCAGCCGGGGCAGGCACGTTGGAGTTGGCGCGGTCTGCGAGCGTCTTGCGCCTATCGGGGAACACCTCCTCTTCATCCTCTGAGAATATGTTAGGGTTGAAATTCGGATCGGGAGCTGGCGCCTGGTCGTCGCGAAGCTCGGCGATGGTGAGCGTCATCTGCCGCGGCTGCAGGTGCAGGAGCGACGTCTTGTAGGTCACCTGCCCGAGGTTGGCAGGCACGTTCTTGACCAGACCGTGCATTTTGAACTTTGTGCCCCAGATATTAGAGGTTACTTCTACTAATCGCACATCCTGGAACAAAAAAATTAAAATTTAATTACCTAACACTTTAAACTCTCGCGTTTTGTACACATATTTAATTACACAAACGGGTCTACCGTGATATAATTTCATTGGTTTTACCGTTAATTCCGACGAAAAATAAAAATAAAATAAAAACTAAATATATGTATTTAATTACCTACTAGGTTCTAGGTAAATGAACGTTATAAATTAAACAATAAAATTAAAGTACATAAATACATTTCATCATTAACACTTATTATACTAAATGTATAACATAGATAATTAAGTGACGACCTGACGACCAACTATTAAGTCAGGTTGACTAAAAATACTAACCGAGCCGCATTTTAAATAACATACGAAAAAAAGGAAAACAGAAATTACAGAGCTAAGTTATGAGCCTATATAAAACGCGACCGTATAAAAAATCGCGATTCCAAATTTGCTATACATCGTAAAAGTCGTGTACTATTAGGACCTATGTACTTTTAAATACCTACCTATTAACCACCTCGTATGATTATGATATAACTAAAGAGTGTATGAAGCGTACGGAGTGTACCTAATTGAATACCTACCATGAACTACCTCTTAGTTATTAAGAAAGAAATTAAACTTTAAACAATATTTTCTTTGAAGGTCGGTTAAAACGTACACGTAATTGTTTTCGCGGTGTCTAAACACTCTAAACTGCGAGTAAATGGCTCGCACTTGTCCGGTTTTTTATACATTTGTTACGATGTATAAAAAACCGGACAAGTGCGAGTCGGACTCGCCCATCGAGGGTTCCGTACTTTTTAGTATTTGTTGTTACAGCGGCAACAAAAATACATCATCTTTGAAAATTTCAACTGCCTAGCTATCACGGTTCATGAGGTATAGCCTGGTGAGGACAGGTAGACGGACAGAGGAGTCTTAGCAATAGGGTTTAACTTTTTACCCTTTGGGTACGGAACCCTAAAAAAACATCAACCTGACCGCCTCGCGTCTGCTGTGGAAGTGTGGAAGTTTACGCATGTGGTAGCCATTACGACAAACAAAGGATGGAACTTTCTTTAGTTTCTTTATTTGTGCAATTCCGGACAAGCCGGTCGTTTTATGGCGTCTGTTGTCAAAATACCGTATATCGCTTTTGTACTTACAATTTTATAGGTTGTAAAGAAGAAAGTCCCAGGACATACAGTGCGAGATTTTGTCTATTGTTTAAAATACCTCCATATTAACTGACTAAGTTACAAAGCTGAGCCGAAACTACTATTAAACACAAGTAAAAAGTTGTCAGTATTGTTTATAATTTAACTGTTTTCAAAATGTGCTTTGCCCAGTGTTCTTTAACGGGGAGTTCGGGATGTCATAAAAAATACCTACTACCTGCTAACACTTTCGGTGCCGGGCGCCCCGTTTCGACAAGGTCTGTCATGAGCGCTTACTTCTAAAGCTGTGGCATTTTGGTATACACGGGGACCTTTACCGTTGGATAAAGTCTTATGTAGAAAATCGTTCGCAGGCTGTAGCTGTGAGAGGGCATATTTCTCATTATAGGTCCATCAGTTCTGGTGTTCCACAAGGTTCCCATCTGGGGCCTTTGTTATTTGTACTGTATATAAACGATATCACGGAATGTATCAAGAATTCAAACATGCTTTTATACGCCGACGACACGAAAATTTTCAGAGTCATACGAAATCCAGACGATTGTAATTTAATGCAAAACGATTTACATAATTTCCAGACTTTTTGTAATGTAAATAATCTTTTCTTAAACCCAGAAAAATGTTTTGTTATTAGCTTTAGTAGAAAAAGGACAAATATTAATTTCAAGTATGATCTTTGCAATAAAGAGCTAACCCGTGTAAACCAGATTCGTGACCTCGGCGTAATCATGGACTCAAAGCTTACCTTTGTGCCCCACATTGACAATATCTTAACAGTTGGGTTTCATCTTGCGCGTAGGTAAAGATTTCAGGAGACCTTCGACTTATAAGATATTGTATAATAGTTATGTCCGTAGTCGGTTGGAATTCGCTAGCGCGGTGTGGAATCCGCTATATAAAATCCATAGCGACAGAATTGAGAAAGTGCAAAAAAAGTTTGTAAAAACAATTGATTATCGCACTGGAAATAAATACATAGATTACTCTACCGCTATGAAGAGATAT
Source organism: Cydia fagiglandana (assembly GCF_963556715.1). Lineage (NCBI taxonomy): Eukaryota > Metazoa > Arthropoda > Insecta > Lepidoptera > Tortricidae > Cydia > Cydia fagiglandana. The sequence continues at coordinate 5,041,006 of NC_085936.1, read as the reverse complement.
AATATTTCATCCTTGTGCTTGCGTCGTGAACGCACTGATGCTATAATTCTTTATAAAATCATAAACAACATTATCGACGCCCCTGAGTTGTTAAAATCTCTTTCCTTTAGAGTACCCCGTCGTTGTGAGCGAGCATGTAGAAAGAAGAACCTCTTTTATACTCCTCGTAGCCGAACTTCATACGCGAGAAACGGTTTCATTAGAAGAGCATGCAGGACGTATGATGATAAATTTCAAAATTTAGATATTTTCAATGAAAAGTTATATAGTTTCAAACGACTGACCTTGAAGTGTATTAATAGGCTTTAATTAGATAGTTAATAACTCTTAGTGCACTTTTTGTTTGTTATTAAAATTTATCCGTTTTTGTTAGGATGTACGAGTATTTTTGTAATTTCTATTTCATTCCAATTTTGAAATTCCATTGAGTATTTTTGTAACTTTAATTTCATTTCAACTTTGAAATTCCATTTAGTTTTAGTACTACTTATGTAAGTTGTATGGTTATATATTCTTATTAAGGAAACTGTAGGTCTATAAGTCTAATAACCCTTTATTGTAATAATTTATTACTATAAGAGACTGTTTGTTTCTAAATAAAGAAATAAAGAAATAAAATGAACACACATACCTGTTCTTGGTATTGAATGTGTTAAAATTAGCAAACTAAATCTTACTGTATAATTTGTGCATATTGTTACAATTTTGAATGGTGCTGGCTTAGACTAAATACACACATGCCTTAAGCCTAATTAAATCTATGGGTGCTGGTGCGTTTTAGACCAAGATGTTTAGTTTTTTTCTTTCGAGCGAAAGTTCTTTTAATCAGATTGCCTACCGTGAATCACGTTCGACGTGTTGCTCCCTGTCACACTTACGCACGAATTTACAAGGGGTCGAACGTGGTTTGCGGCAGACCCTCAGGTTTCAAATCGATGAAGTTACTAGCGAAAGGCCTAAAAATGGCTATTAAATTTTTTTGCGAACCATTATTAATATTAAATATTGTGATCTAAAAGCGCTACGATGATATTGCTTAAAGCCGTTGTTAAAATGATAAGCTACAAGAAACATTAGAAAACTATGGGATTAAGATCGAAGACCATTATTAAGGGTATGGGATGCCCTTAAGTAAGTTATTTAAAAATGAGCTACCTACTCATATCGAGTGTAGCTTGAGAATCGTAAATAAAGCGCTCACGTCAGCACGTTACGAATGTGTTCTTTTATAATTTAGACGTAATAGTCCATGGCCCCGACGGAAGACCAGCGCTAGCCTTTAGGCTAGCACCTGCTGAGTCGGGACCATTTCGTGACCATGGTAGTGTTACCTGTTGTTTTATCTATAAGTTTTGTCACGAATAAAAACATTCTATTCTATTCTATTCTATTCGTCGAGGACTTCTTGAAAGCCATTATTTCTTATGCAACTTTAGATAAGAGGGGGATTGGAATTACGGGTTGGGAATATACAGGGTGTTTGGTACATCGTTTGCCAAATTAAAACGGCAGATAGGTTGAGGCATTTGCTATCTACTCACGCCTAGAAAAACAAAATTGGCCATGTTTTTTTTACTACTATGCAAGTAAAAATTTGAAATTTACGAAAAACTGGCATAGAAGTGAAAATAAAAATTACGCCAAATTAAAAATTTCTAGGCCTGAGAAGATAGCAAATGACTCGACCTATCTGCCGTTTTAATTTGGCAAACGATGTACCAAACATTCTGTATAGTTGGTCAAACCAATTTGTCAGTCAGTATGAATCAGGAAAACTATACTCATCCTTTTCTTTTGGGCCCTAGTCTAGTACTAGTAAGACAAATATAGTATGATTCTGTCTATGATTGAAATGAGACAGTCCTTTGAGGCCCACTTGCACCATCCCAATAACTCGGGGTTAAGCGGTTAAACCGTTAACTTAGTGTCGAATTGTACTGGTAACCATGGTAACGCCAGGCGTAACCCGTTAATCTCGGGCTAGTAGAATGGTGCAAGTGGGCCTGACAATTTATACGTCGCTTTTAGTTAGCGTTACTAAATGTCTAAAACTGGTAGGAGACATAGTAGTAGTAGGTACCTTCTTGCACCAAACAAGTATAATATATCAACATATTTAGAGAAAAAAATAAGCGTAGGTACTTATTTTTCCATGATAATTGATAACACAGAGGGAATACAATTTATGTGTAGGTACATTTGTACAAATGCGAAATTATACCTTTAAGGGATCTCTTCCAGCTAACAGATTAGTGATCATGATGACTATGATGAGACGTATGCGTACAGACAGCAAAGCTATTAGCTTGGCACCCACGTATACGTATGCAGGGGTGCTAAGCTAATTAGTTTTGCTGACTGTACCTACATTGCAACGACATGACGATTACTAGATTCATTACAAACACTTCTAATCGAATGGAAAAAGAAGGTGAATTCTTATTTAATAATAATAAAAAGATAGTAAAAAGCATATCAACTACTTTTTGGATGATGTCCGTAAGTTTACAATGTCAAGCTTAGATAAGACTGGCATATCCACAAGACACATAAATCGGTCGAATCTAATGTCTCCGCATAGGTACCTACTTATGTGCGCCCTTTGAGTTTACCGTCGTCACAGAATAAATAATAGTACTAGGTACTTACAGAAGACTCACTCTCTAACAAAACGCGTCTGACACGGTCAGCACAGATATGGCCGCTAGGTGGCGACAGCGCCACGCGCGGCTTATGGCAAACCCCAAAATTGGGGTCGAACGGATGGACTTTTAGCTACCTGTAGCAAAGCGACGAAATCGCGGAGTTAACCCACAAGTATAACCTTTGAACGCCAAAGATATCAAGTTACGCTACAACCCAATATCAACCTTTGTGCATTCCCACAAGGTTCACGATGGCGTGCCGCATATTATAGGTTATAGGCGAGGCGTTCAGTTCAAAGGGATACCTAACAATGAGCACTGTTATACTATAAGGGCCCTTACGCACTTGCGGTTAACCGCGGGGGCGGCTGGCCGCGGGGCCAGCCGCTTTTGCAATTTAATATGTCACCGCTTGTGATCGTACGCACTTAACCGCCACAAAATTTCAACCGCGGCGGTTGAATGAAGAGCTGCGGCCCGCTTCGCGGCTGGCGGCCAACTTGTCTATACGCACTGGCGGTTCAGGGTGCGGCGAGCCGCCGATGAGTTTGTAGCCGACGTATCCGTCCACTACAATATTATTTAGCATGTAGATATATTATAATTTATTAGTCATTAAAATAAAATACGTAGATTATTTTTTATAGTAAAGCAAGAAAATAACAGTTCGGGTTGGATACAATAACGAAATTTAATATGTTGTCCTTTGACGTTGTCATATAAAACTGAGTAATTCTTCAAACGACGAGACACTCATTCTAACATAGCTGAAAAAATTATCTTCGTGCTTCTTCAATTCTTGAAAACAGCTTGCGAACTGGCCAAATTCGTTGCGTGTTTCTAGTAAAGGATGAATCCAGTATCTTTTTTTATTTTTCTTTTGTTGTTTTAGGTAGTACAAATATATAACACAAGCTACCTCAACAGTGTCCATTTTATTAATGGACCAAAGACGTCGAGCGGTCCAGCCGGCATCGCGGTTTCATCGCGGCTGGCCGCCATGGCGGCCAGCCGCTAAATCAACCGCGTCAGGCGGCTGGCCGGTCAATCGAACCGCCTAAGTGGCCAGCCGCAAGTGCGTAAGGGCCCTAAGTGCTACAATACCAACATAAGAGAGGTCGGGTCGGTCCCGGTGTTTTTTTAGACACATTAGATTAATTAAAACCGCATACCGAGCCCAATTGCCCATTGATTCAAGTAAACCAGCCTAAGTGACAAGTGTGACTTCAAAAGCTATAACAAGAACAAATGCAAAAAGGACCAAATCGGAGGTCATCTTTAACTGGTTAAGATACGATACGTTGGGTCGTCGTAACCGATGGGAATAACATTCATCCCAGAGGGCTTACCGCGAACCACTGCGGTCGTTCGTCTATCTGCTTCTCTATCGCTTGTATATACAAGTGCGATAGAGACAAATTTCGGTTTAAGATTATTGCGATAGGCCCCCTGTTTCGGCAAGTTGACCTATTGTAGTAGTTTCAGTTTCGGTTCTGTTCTGCAATAGGACACAGGGTGCGCGCGCAGTGACTACATAAAAGTTATCAAAATAATAAGGTGATAATAAAGTGATGAAGAAGAGAAAACCTACGTTTTTGCTGTAAGTACCATTAGTTACTATCTACTTTTTTAATAATTTATTTGTATTTTACTAAGAGCTCGTTGATATTAAGTACCTACCTAAGAGCATAAAGTTAGACCAAAAAAAGTCTGCTGCAATTTTGATAGCCCACGCATTGGGGGTCATCCATTAATTACGTCACACGAATTTCTAGGTTTTTTGACCCCTCCCCCCCTCCTTGTCACACTTGGTCACATTTGGCAAACCCCTCCCCCCTAGTGTGACGTCACATTTTTTCAACGAAATCGCCAAATCGAATTAGGTAAGTACCTAAATATTATTAATATTTTATCAAAATATTTTTGACGATATTAATATTAGTAATTTTATAACCCAAAACTGCTTAGGAAAGAAAATTAAACGAATAAAAACGATTATCGTTTTAAAAACTTGTTATTTAAATGTACAGCGAATAAAATAATTTAAATTAATTTTCGGTTACTGATGAACTTAAAGTGACGTCACAAACTTTGTGTCTCCCCCCTCCCCCATGTCACAATATGTCACATTTTCTTGACCCCCTCCTAAACGTGTGATGTAATTAATGGATGACCCCTTGCAACTGTTCTTTATACGTCATAATTTCATAGAAGTTTGACGTTAAATAACACTTGCACTGCGTGGGCCATCAAAACCGCTGCAGACTTTTCTTGGTCTAACTCTAGATGTTAGTTTATATCTCTAGGTCATCTAGAAGTAGGTAACTAAAATTATGATGTTATAAGTCTCAGTGTTTGATCTAAGTACACCAATATGTATGAATGCACATTCGTGTTCTTTTCGGTTAAAAGGATTTTATAAACCTACATAATAAGTACCTAGGTACCTAGTTAGTTTATTTATTTATTTATGTTTTGGAGATCCAACAGCTATCTATACAGAGTATCCCAAATTAATAAGATGGAAAGCCAATTACAGGATCACACTTGTAGCTACAGATTATTATTTATTACATTAATTTTGTATTTACGAGTATATAAACGCTAAAATTATATGGATACGTTAAATACTAAAATATAATAAATAATAAGACACATTTGACTGAAAGTCGGCATTACATTGTGTTTGGGTTTGTTAGAATGGTCCCGATGTTTGAGTTGCCTGTTTAAAGAAAAGTACCCACAGTCAGCGATAAAAGCTTGTACCTATCATACTCGTAAATGACTTTTTTTGTCAAAATACTTATTAAACCTTTAATTCGCTCTTGTATGGCCGTTTATAGGGTATTTTCCTTTTAGTCAAATCAATTACTTTTTTACGAGTAGAACTGTCAATAAACGATTTGCTAATATGGAATTTATACGAAACATTATATCCAGACGTCACTCGCCTACTTTTTATATTTCTATCCGATTTATTAAATAGAACTTGTGTTTAAAATTAACTCCTATCTGTGTTTCTCTAATAATTATCTGGTGCCTTATTTCATGCATGGTGTAAAATAATTTATTTTAAATACAGTATAATACCCTATTGGATAGGGACCGTGCGCGTTGGAGGGTTTGCCATCTTGTGGGCTATAACGGAACCAAAAACTACACATTTACGCCTCGCGCCAAAAATCTGACTGTTTCTATTATATGCTGCCCCCTATAGTTCATGCACGGGGCCTATAGGGACGTACCAGTAACATTTACTTTCATTTTAACACGACTATTTACTTTTTCCAGATAACAAAATGAGGATAAAGTCATTCGGGGCATATTTGGAACAAAAAGAAATGCAGCCACGTCAGCTGCGGGACGAGGCCGTGGTCATCGACGGACACAATTTCTTCTTCCGCACCTACGAGGAGAGCGGCCTCGCCTACGAGCTCGGCTGCGAGTGCGACCGCTACGCCGCCTACCTCACACAGTATCTCTCCATGTTCCGCAGGGCTAACGTACGATGCTACTTCTTGTTTAAGGGAGGATGGAGCAACATGGAAGAAAGATTAGAAAATAATATAAAGCCGCCTAAACCTTATCTTAGAAGACCGGTCTTCACAAAAAATATAATCAAAGAAGTCTTAAATCAACACAATTTTGAATATGTCTTCTGTGAATATGAATCAAAAAATGACATCATAGAGTTGGCTCAAACACTCGACTGTCCAATAATAAGCCACGATATCGAATTCTGCTTCTCGGGACACCCGTACATATCCATCGCTACGCTCGAATATAGCGACAGAGATAACTCTATTCATTGTGGAGTTTTCTTACTTAGGGAATTTCTACAGAAGCATAGATTAACCGAGGACAAACTGGCTACTTTCATAGTATTAACTGACGAACTACTATATCCAGCGAATTTTTTCTCTGAGATTTATAAACTAATGTGTAACGGAAAAGTTTACGGGGTTTTTAAACGAAATTTTACCTTGTTGGGCACGCTGTCTAGAAACGACACAGATCAGATTTTGAGAACTATATTTAAGCTCTTGTCTGAAAAAGATAGAGAGATTTTTCTAGAGAAAAAAAATGAGGCGCGGCTGCTGATAGGGCGGCGCCCATTCGGCGGGTTCGGGGCGGCGTGTCTCTTGACCCCCGCTGTCGCCCGCGTCGCGCCACCCGACCCGCTCTGGTTCACTAAGGGCGTCGCCTCTGCTCACATAGATCAAGAATACGTCAACCTGTACCGCTCTGAACATTTCTATGGTTCTAAAGCTTTAGCTGACAAAGATCAAGACGACGCAATGGTCCCGTCGTTGAAGATTGTAAAGTACGCATTCGATTTACTGACAAATTTCCAGAATGACGGATTTAATTTCGTTTATGACACCAATGACACGGAGTTTGCTCGGCAAACAATGGTCGTAGGAGGCGCTTATTCTATCCCGAAGCCGGCGTATCACGAACCGGAGACGAGCGTATTCGAGAACGGATGGGACTCGGTACGAGCACTAGGATTGTTGGAGCATTTCGTGCGGTCGACGCTGCAGCTTGAAAACCTGCGGCGCGTCGAGCGCGTACAGGAGCCGGCGCGGCTGCTGCTTGTGGCGCTAGCGTACTACTCGCGCCAACGACCCGCGGCGCCCGCGGCGCTGCCCGCGGCGGTCGTGCTCACCCACGTCATGCTCGACGTGGTCGTCGACAACCACAACAACAATCAACAAGTGACTGAAGCAGACTGCGGAATAGCGGCCGCTATAATGGAGGAGTACTTTGACCGTGTGGATGAGATCGATCTGAGGTTGCTTCACCCGCTGGTGGAGTACCAGTTGTGCGTGGCGCAGCTGTCGGCGCTGAACGTGCTGTGCGGCGCGGAGCTGCCGCCGCCGCTGCTGGCGCGCAGCTACAGCGCCACGCTGGCGTACCGACTACTGTGCGCCGCCAGCCGCGCGCCAGACCACGTGGCCTTTCTAGACGAACTACTCGGCCCGGCTCCTACTGTATATGCTTACTTTAATGGCCTGCGGGAGGCTTATGAGGATTTGTTGTTTGTTGAAGCAGAAGACTTGTAACTTCAGATATTTAAACATGTTATAAAAAAAGTTACGATTTGCCGTTCAAAGGTGCCGCCGTTAAAATGTCAGTCGCACATTATAGGTTAAAATATTACGTTTAATAAATCTTTGGTAAATATAAAATAAGTTTGATTAGTTTAGTTAGTAACTGGGTGGATCAAATATTTCTTGTTGATTTTGTCTCGCCCACATCCAGTCCTAAGAGACTGCAGTACTTAGGTACCTAAGAACTAACGACCTAAAAACATAATTTGACAAAAATAAGTTGCAAAATATGTCAACCTAAACCTATTATTATGGAAACCAAATACAAATGCATTTATTTTTTATTTATGAGGAAAAAAATGATCCACCCGTCTAGGTTTAATGAAAATGTGCCAAAAAGAGTAGATAAGGTAAATTGTATTTTATGTACTTACGATATTAAGATAATTGTACTTATATTAGGTGACAAGGAAAGTCCGTTGACGTCAAAAACATCGGAGCAAGGAGTTAATAGGTGAACATCATATACTTGACGTTCACTGTACCAAAGTGGAATTCAGAATTTTGAGAAGCTATTTAGACTTAAACTGTCAGTCTCTAAAATAAACATTATTTTTTCAATATATTACATTAATACCAATACGTATACTCACTTGCAAATATACTTTAGTCTATTCTTTAATTCTTTATATGTACTATTAGACAATATTTTTTGTTTGACGTGTTTTTGAGATGTGTTCATGTCTCTTTAGACAGAGTTTATAAGCCTTAGGTATAGCCAGACTGAAATGAATTGAGCCGTTAACATTCCAATGTTCTGATTTTTTTTAATATACGTATTTTATAAGAACGGGTTTTTATTTTTGTCCAATATCAACTGTTTCCTTAACTACATCATTAACGTTTTTGAATTGACGCCAGTTCTCTATGTCTTTTAAGACAAGTTACCAGCTAATTAACTCTTCTTCTTATTCCGAGATGAAACCATTATTTTTAGCGGGTTTTAATATTTTTAATAATCGCCTAAAGGCGTATAGACCGACCGCTTATATTAGTCGCCGTACGCCTGCCGCCCGCACCTTCCCCGCCACCCTTAATCGTCCTACCCCGTCGCTCCCGTACAGCGCAGGCGAGGACTCATTTAACACTTTCGCAACCGGGCAAAAAACGGCGCACTACCCCAGAACCCGGTCGTCTATATCTGCGTACAAAACAACCCGCTGGGCGGGTTGTCCGGCATCTGAGCAAACATTACGAGTGCCTACCACGCGGGTTCTCGGTAGTCAAAGTGTTAAGCAGTCGGTCTACTTATAGAAGATACTAGAGATGCAATGGATAGTTGTTTGGCCGGATACCGGATATTCGGCATGACCATCGGCCGAATATTCGGTATACGGCCGCCGAGTTTCGGCCGGCGGAACTATACCTATATTTCGGTTTTCAGGTGCGCTTTGTGCAAGCATTTCTAGGTTCGAAATGAGTGCGCGTGCAAGTGAGGGAAATGTTTAAATTGTTTTAAAATAATAAACGAGTACGAATATGACATTTATGATCGTGACTGTTTCTTATTCCAATTTTGTTCACTCCGAAACCAAGCAATGTTTACTATACGGTATCCGGCCGGATAGTAAAAGCCACTATCCGGTATCAGGCCGGATGTTAAAATAATGGCCGGATTGGCCGGATACCGGATAGTAACCGAATATCCGGTGCATCTCTATAGTTCGTTTTTTTAGCATTAGAAATAAGGTAAACAATCTTGATGTGTCTTTTAATTGAAAAACACATTTTAAAAATAAGTTACGGCAAATATGTAACAATTATGAATCTAATACGATCATTTATATTCTTCTGCTTTCGTAAGTAATATTTACTGGTTTTTAAAAAGCGTTTTTCAAGTAAAAGACATGTCAAGATCGCATACCTTGTTTTAAGTTCTTTCTAATGCTAAAAAAACGAACTATAGAAGATACAAGATACTAACCTCGGGCAGCGAGTCGATGTAGGCGAGCTCGTCGGGCGCGTCGTCGCGCTCGGCGCGCAGCTTGCGCCGCGTGCGCGCGCGCCGCCGCCGCTGCAGCCGCGGGGACCCGCTGCAGCCTGCGATCAATATACACATTTTACGTTTAAGTGTAACCATTTACGGTAGATGTCGCTAGTCGCCTAACCGAACGCGTATAATGGAAGATATGGTGGAAATATTCACTGTCAACGGGTAATATCTCTATTCTCTGTAGCTTAGTAGAGCACATAGAGAAATATAGTAAGACAAGAGTGCTCACTCCATACATCAGTTTTGGTACCAAAAAGATTAGTATTTTCGTAGTCGACATCTAGAACCGACCGGAAAGTCTAATGCTCAACAACATAAGACTTTCCGGTCGGTGCTACATCTATTGTCACTTGACAGTACTACTACTGCTAGGTACTTAAAGTACTGATAATTCCGCTACTCGATGCTAGATGTCGACTACGAAAATACTAATCTTTTTGGTACCAAAACTGATGTATAGGCTGGCAACTCCGGCCGATAAACACGTACTCAAGAGCTATCGAAGTTTAAATTTTAATGCTTAATCGTAAATCATTTTTTATTACTAAAAGTGCGTTGAAGAAGTAACCTAGAAACTTACGTCAACGATATATCGCAGATTACACACTACATAGCGTCTACACTGCAGATACCAGCTTGGTGAGAGTCTTATCTAGCCGTTGCACTATTATTTTGAACCAACACATTGCATAATAACTGGTATTAACAAGCAACTCATTTAAGACAACCAGTTTTCACAATTGACAAACCATATGATTGGATGTTACATTTGACAGCTGTGACAGCAAAGCAGTAGTGCCAATAGCGTAACCAAAAAAAGTGTTGCCAGGCATTCACGCAGCGTTCGTACGTTTCGTTACTGCATTATAACGATGTCAACTCACTGCAATGGGTGCGGCGAAAAAATTCGCACGCTTGATTACATGGAATGTTCTGCATGTTCGGCATTGTATGACCTGGCATGCCTACAAATATCTATAGATAATTTCACGCAATTCTCGCAAAAAACAAAGGATGATTGGCTGTGTCCAACTTGTAAGAGTGCAATTCCTAGAGGTGATAATACGAACACTCCGATCCGTTCAGCCAATAGTACCCTAAACAACACCTATAATACGAGTGATCGAGACAGCAATGTCACATTATTCCGTGGATCCCGGCAAACGTCATCAAGTAAGTTGGCAACTAACACCCACCAACCTATATCAGTTGAAACTACAGTCGTTTCAGACACTCACAGGATACTGATGGAGATTCGCGAACTACACAAAGAAATTGCTATTGTTAGGCAGGAGTTGCATGATCTTAAGAGTCATTTTATGTCATTGTCCTCGTCCCTTGATGACTACAAGAAAATTATTGTATCCAAAGACCTCGAAATTGACGCGCTAAAAAATACTGTTGCTTTAAGACAAACAGCGGCAGCACAACCTGATGCCACGATGGCGACCAGAAGAGAGAAACAGGTGAATCCCCGCTCAGTGGGTGTACAAACAGATATGGATCTGCAAGATCCAGCACCTAGTAACCGTAAACCACCTAGAAAAAAATCTCCGAAAAACTCGACACTAGCGGAGAGGCCCCGCGCACCAGTCCAACCAGATCTGACTACGAACCCGTTAAGTCCCTCCGTGCAGACATCTGCAGCTAAACCTGAAGAGCCCGCCAGTGAAACTCAAGCCACGCCTATGAATAACGATGGTACCGACGCTGACGAGGGGGTTTGGGAGCCGGTTCGTGGTCGTCGACAACGCAAGTCCACCTCCGCCGCGGGTCTGGCGTGTGGAGCTACAGCTCCTGTCGAAGCACTACTGGAAGCTGCTGTGAGACCGCGTTATATTCATGCCTTTTACCTAAAGCAAGGAACCACCGCTGAACAGGTTCGAGCTCACCTGGATCGTATATGTGGTGAGGAGGGCTGCTCAGCGGAAGCCTTGAAAGCTAAAGGTGATTATGCTTCTTTTAAGCTGTGTGTTCCTCCGAAGTTCGAAAACATAGTGTTGGACTCTGGAAACTGGCCTAAAGACATTTGTGTTAAACCGTGGCGCCAATTTTTTCGGGCCAAAAACCAAAATTCTAAAAAATAATTCCAATGTGAAACATGTGTCTATCCTTTACCAGAATGTACGTGGGCTTAGATCTAAAACCCAACTGTTTTTTAATTATTTATTATTGTGTCCGTGTGACGTCATCGCGCTTACGGAAACTTTCCTGAATAGCTCAGTACAGGATGCTGAACTGTTTCCTTCAGAGTATACAGTGATTCGCAAGGACCGTGCTGGTGATGTGGGCTGGGGAGGGGTACTTATCGCAGTGCGCAGCTCCTATTCTATACGCTTAGTTACGGACATTGATGGCATCACTGATGATATGGAATTGTTAGTATGTATTATTACCTGGAAAAATGTAAAATATCTGTTTTGCGTGGTGTACCTACCACCTAACTACAAGGATGATCAATACCTTAGAGTCCTAACGTGTCTTGAGAATGTACTTTGCAACCACTCCGAATTAAACATCTGTATTGTAGGTGATTTCAATTTAAATTCCTGCTCGAATAATGTAAGAGTGCAATTCGAATTGTTTCTGGAGTTTGGTAGGCTACGTCAATACAATAATGTTATTAACCGGCATGGAGGCCTCCTTGATTTTGTGTTGTTCGATCGTGACTCCGATAGCATTCGTGTATCTGGTGACGTGGAGCCTTTGGTCCCGATGGACGCCTATCACCCGCCGCTTGAGGTCGATCTTACCTTGGTGCGAACATCTCGTCTACATGCACACTCGCCCTCCTCTGAGCATCAGTCTAAAGGGAAGTTATCCTCGCCTGCGTGGGATTTTCGTAAGGCAGATCTTCGTGCGCTATATGCCGCAATCACTAATATAGATTGGGTAGAAGTACATGACTGCCAGGAGGCTGAACAGGCTACAGAGGTTTTTTACACTAAGTTAACTGAGTGTATGTTAAAGTTTGTTCCGTACAAAAACCAACAAAAAAATCGTGTAGGTAAATACAGTTACCCGGATTGGTACACGCCACAAATCATCTTAAACATACAGCTCAAGTATTACCATCTGAAAAAATTCAAAGAGACTGGTGCTGTATGCAATAAAGAACTGTACAGGTACTACAGGGGGCACGTTAAAACCTTGACTGACCAATCGTATCAACTATACCTTAAAAATATAGAAGACAATATCATGAATGAGCCGACTAAATTCTGGCAATTCGTGAAAAAAAAGCGTAAGGGGAAATTATCGTGTAAAGAATTCTTCTATAAAGATAATCTCGTAACTGGCCAAGATGCAGCTGAAGCCTTTGCCGAATACTTCAGTTCTGTTTTCCAACCAGATATACCGCGACTGGACGCGGACGATGCAGCACAGAGCGTGAAGGGGGTGGGCGGAGTTAGAAGAATCGCTGTCGATGGGGTGGAGGAGTGGGAGCTGCTTCGTGCAACTAAGAGACTAAAACCTCGATCTGCAGCCGGCCCCGATGCCGTTCCCCCATTTCTGGCCATTGACTGCATGTCAGTCCTGAAGGCACCTCTCTTACACATTTTTAACCTGTCTTTGAAACAAGCCTCCTTTCCTAGACGTTGGAAAGTGTCAAGAGTTACACCTGTGCCCAAGGGAGGTTCTGCTTCTTGTTTGGGTCCGGATGTAACAAGTTTCAGGCCAATTGCTGTTTTACCTGTTTTCGGCAAGTTATTCGAGTCGATACTTGATTACCAAATAAGTCGGCAAATAGCTGGACTGCTCGATGACTCGCAGCATGGCTTCCGTACAGGCAGATCTACTACGACTAATCACGTAGCCTTTGTGGAATACGTGCTGGGGGCCATTGATGCGCGTAGGCAAGTCGACGCAGCCTATTTTGACTTTAAAAAGGCTTTTGATTTAGTCGACAACGACATTCTATTGCAAAAGCTTGCCCAACTGGGATTTGTGCCCCAGCTTCTGCGTTTTTTTGCGAATTACCTTGGCAGTCGATCACAGTATGTAGGACTTGCAGGTCACGAATCCCAGCCATTCTATACGCGTTCTGGAGTGAGCCAAGGGAGTACTCTTGGCCCAACGTTGTTCCTCATAATGATCAACGACTTACCAAGAGTCACAAAGTATGCGAGGTGTCTCATGTTTGCCGATGACCTTAAAATATTTTTAAAGGTCGAAAATGTTAGCGACTGTGACAAATTACAGCTAGACATAAACGCTGTTGCTGAGTGGAGTAAGGCTAATCGTCTGCTTTTCAACGAAAGCAAATGTAAAGTCATTACATTCACAAGAGCCAAATCGCCGATTCACTCTTCCTACCATCTAAGTGGCGTCGAGATAGCAAGAGAGCAGGAAATACGTGACCTAGGCATAAATATGGACAGGGAGCTTAATTTCCGTTCGCATATAACTGCCATCTGTAAGCGTGCAACCAAAACTTTGGGTTTTATAATGAGAGTCAGCTCCCAGTTTAAAAGTAGACTCATACCCAAAGTTTTGTACAATGCTTACGTACGTAGCCTATTGGAATTCGGGTCCACGGTATGGGATCCAAGTGAGAAAAAGTACACTCTGATGTTAGAGAGGATCCAAAGGAAATTTGCGAGATTTCTCTACAAGAGGCAGTACGGGTACTATCCCTTTCTGTTTCCTTCTCTTTTCGTGACAGGGATGGTGGGCTTAGATACGCTCGAGTTACGGCGCAAACTCCTACTTGCGGTGCACTACTACCAACTGCTCAATAATAAGGTCGACAATCCAACTGTCTTAGAGCGTATCGGTTTGTTTGTACCGCAGGCGCGACTGATCGCGGAAGACACTGGTGAGGGTGGGGTGCGCAGACGAAGGCCTCTGTTCGCGCGCGGTGCGATTCGTACTCGTCGGGCCCAGAACGCTCCCACTGCTAGAGCTCTGGCACTTTTGAATGACTTTTTTAACATCAAACAAGATGCTGACGTATACTACGATAGTGTCGGTGTCTTCACAAGAAAATTCTTAAATTATATTAATGTGTATTTGACGAATGAATAATGGTATTTTTGTATATATTATGTATATATGTGTGTAAGTTTAAGTTTGACATCCTATCCTCTGTTGCATTTAATTTAATTTAATTTATGTGTAACTAATGTAATGTTTGTGATTTAACCTGACCGTATTTCATTGTTTATGTTTTGTTGTAATGTTTTAATCTCTAGACTGTGTTTGAATCTAATTGTATGTATTGTCCCTACCGCATAAGCGTTTTGGCATCCTTAGCTGTAAGTTTATGCATGTGATTTAAATAAAGAAATAAATGGAGTGAGCACTCTTGTCTTACTATATTTCTCTATGGTAGAGCATGTATAAACTGAATTGTTAATTGGTTTTGGGCTATTCCACAACTATTTGGTTTGATTTAAAACCTTTGTTTTAACGTCGTATCGTAGAGGGCTATTGGAGGAGGACTGAAGCAGGGATGTTGCGGATGCAGATTTTTTGACATCCGCGGATGCGGATATTTAAAGCCTCACATCCGCGGATGCGGATGTCAAGATTTGGTACTTAAAAAACGTCAAAAATTTTATTTTTAGCATTTTTATTTGAAAAAATCGAAACGTTTAGTAGTTGAGCAAGAATATAGGTGCGTTTTATTTAATAAACAGTAACTTGGCCGACTTTTCGGGATCTAGACGATTCCGTTATATATAATGACGAAATTACCTAGCACTTACGCCGCCGGTGCCGCCGCTAATACGTTCCTGTTACCGACTTGGTCGACATCCGCATCATGCGGATGCTCCGCATCAATTGCGGATGCAGATGCGGATGTTGAAAATAATGCGGATGTTCCGCGGATGCGGATGCGGATGCGAATATCCGCAACATCCCTGGACTGAAGTAATAAGCTGTAGGGTTGCGTACCTTCCTCCCGGTCACTGTCGGAGGTGTCCGAGTGTTTCATCGGCGAGGCGCGGCCGGCGTCGCTGCCGGCGCTGCTAGGTGAGCTGTTAACAGTGAGGACTGAAGTAATAAGCTGTAGGGTTGTGTACCTTCCTCCCGGTCACTGTCGGAGGTGTCCGAGTGTTTCATCGGCGAGGCGCGGCCGGCACCGCTGCCGGCGCTGCTAGACGAGCTGCCAGCGCCGCTGCTGCTACTGCTGCTCTCACGGACACACGCGTTACGGATCGCGCTCTCTGTAAATAATTAATTAGGGGTTTTGTAGGTATATAAAGGATACTCATAATATAAATTAGTTTTCTATTGAAATCGAAGTCAATATATAACCGGTCAAACAAGTTTATCAGTAGAAAAAGACGTAAAATTCAAATTTTCTATGGAACGATAACACTTTCGCGCCTACATTTTTTAAAATTGCCACTCTTTGACAGAATTTAGGTGTAGGGTCATTCTAAAACTATTTCATTGTACGATATACAAATTTAATATCTCTAATTGGACAGCACAGCAGCGGTATTGTTAAGGGCAAAGACCTGCATGAATGTGGAAGAAGATAAATTCCGATCTAATCTTGGTGATCCACTACCCCTTTAGCAGAGGCACCAGACCCCCTAGATGCTCCAAGTGTGGTTTCATTATCATGCCTCAAGACGATGTACAGCAGTCCTAAGCCCGTAGTAAGACCATTAAAACACGGTTGAAATAAGGGCTTGTCTTTAAACATATCTTCGCCCGGAGAGTCAAAGACAACAAACTCAAGTCTAATCTTAGCAAGATTACTCAATTACTTGATAACTCAAGGCTAATCTGGCTAATACGCCGTTTCTTTAGAAGAGCCACTAGACCGCCCAGATGCCCCTAGCACCCATCGCCCATACTGTTAACTGTCCATATTACAAAAGGCATAAGGTCCACTGATGGACAGTTAAGAGTGTTGCTGTTTGTACTTGCAGGGTGTAGCCAATCTCTTCATCTTCATGCCTTAACATGGTGCAGAGTAGTTCTTAACTCATCATCATCATCATCTGAGGCATTACAGCCGCGGGTGGGCCTTAGCCTGGTCAAGCAAGTCTCTCCAGTCCGATCTGTTTGTGGCCTTCCTTCTCCAACTTTTCACTCCTAAGGTCCTGATGTCCTGGTATACGCCGTCACGCCGTCACGCCGTCCAACCATCTGAGCTTGGGCTTGCCTTTACCTAGTAGTTCTTAACTAGTTATGGAAATAAGACATTTTAAATAGGATTTCAATAAGGACTTTTCACTAATCATACCTTCGCCTTGAGGATCAAAGATGACAAACTCCGGCCTAATCTTGCTGGTCCGCCGCCCTTTCAACAAAGGCACTAAACCACCTAGATGCTCAAGGTACAGGGTGTAGCCAGCTTCCTCATCATCATGCCTCAACATGGTGCAGTGTAGTTCTTAACCAATGGAAATAAGATATTTTAAATAGGATTTCAATGAGGACTTTTCAGTAATCAAAGGTACCTTCGCCTTGAGGATCAAAGATGACAAACTCCGGCCTAATCTTGCTGGTCCGCCGCCCTTTCAACAAAGGCACTAAGCCACCTAGATGCTCAAGGTACAGGGTGTAGCCAGCTTCCTCGTCATCATGCCTCAACATGGTGCAGTGTAGTCGGGTGCCGGCGCCGCCGCTGGCGCCCCCTGGTGGCCGGGACACGAAGCGACGGAGCTCGAGGGTTTCTGGCACGTTGCACTGAAATGGTTTAAGGTTATCACTACACCTTATAAAACAAAGTTCCCCGCCGCGTCTGTCTGTTTGTGTATTTGTTTGTATGTTCGCGATAAACTCAAAAACTATGGAACGGATTTTCATAAGGTTTTCACCTATCGATAGTGATTCTTGAGGAAGATTTAGGTGTATAATTTATTAACCCGTGCGAAGCCCGGTCGGGCCGCTAGTTATAATATATAATTGTATGTATAATTTTGTTGTTTTCTTTCTCAAAAATTTATAAAGCACATTGCGAAACTTATAAGCGCAACGAAGTTCATTCACAATTTTTTTGTGACTGTAACTTTACGAAAAGAAAAAGTAAGGGCAAAACGCCTAGCGTGGTACGGGCATGTGATGCGGAGGGATGAAAGTCATGTGACGAGAAAGGTATTACGAATGAATGTGGAGGGAAATACGAGGAAAGGAAAACCGAGGAAAAGGTGGATGGACTGTGTGAGAGATGATATGAAACGAATGCAAGTGAATGATCAAATGACGGGCGACAGAGAGGTGTGGAAGAGAAAGACATGCTGCGCCGACCCCAAGTGAATGGGACAAGGGCAAGACAATGATGATGTAACTTTACGACGCTATATTTAAATAACTTAGGCCACCATCCCACTAACCCGGGGTTAACCAGTTAAACCTGGAGCTACCACGGTTACCAGTACAATTTGACACCGGGTTGACAGCGAAACCGCTTAACCTCGGGTTAGTGGAATAAAGGCAGCAATGGACGGCCCCTTGCACGAATGCGCTAAACGCGCAGCCGTCAGGGAGGAGCGGAGGCGAGCCGTCAAACGTGTCACAAACTCACAAAGGGAGACTTCCAATGATGACCACGACCGCTCTGTCAAGAGTGACCCGATCGAGAAGAAGTGGAACGGTGCAAGTGGCGCTTACCCGTATAGTGTGCGCGAAAAGGTTGGCGAGCGCGGGCTGCAGCCTCGGCGGGAGGGGCAGGCTGGCGGCGGCGCGCGGGTCGCGCAGCGCCTGCGCGGCGCGCACGCGCGCCAGCAGCTGCAGCGGCGCCACCACGCGCCACACGCGCGCCGTGCACACCGCGCCGCCCACGCCCACGAACAGCCGCCGCGCCGCGTGGCCCCAGGTCAGCGCCGTTACGCGCGCCTGCCGGAAAACTCTCCGTTATTATTTAATTTAGGATTGACTCCACCGAGCTACAGAACGGGACCGATGGAGACAACTAGTTGACGGAATCAAACGGAGTCACGATCCTCAGCAAT
Source organism: Cydia fagiglandana (assembly GCF_963556715.1). Classification (NCBI taxonomy): domain Eukaryota; kingdom Metazoa; phylum Arthropoda; class Insecta; order Lepidoptera; family Tortricidae; genus Cydia; species Cydia fagiglandana. The sequence goes on along the minus strand of NC_085936.1, from coordinate 5,022,336 downwards.
GAGGGACCGATTGAAGAGAGAGAGAGAGGATTGACGTATTTCATTGTAAATCGAAACTATCGTTACCGGTAGCCCCGGTTGAGATGAGCCTCTTAGTTACTTATTCTTTCCACGTGTGTCTTATATTATATTTTACCGTGTAAGCGAATTGGTAGACTACTATAAGCTTATATGAGAGAAATAAATGGTATGTAGGTATTTAGAGACCTAATTCCATGGTAAAGTGGCATTCTATGGAACTTACTAACTATGTAAACGAACCGCCATATAGAAACTGTCAAAAAATATGAATTTACTAGTCACTTTTGTTTACATAGTTAGCAAGTTCTAAGGGGTCATCCATTAATTACATCACACGTTTAGGGGGAGGGAGGGAGTCAAGAAAATGTGACATATTGTGACATGGGGGAGGGGGGTGACACAAACTTTGTGACGTCACTTTAACTTCATCAGTAACCGAAAATTTATTTATATTATTTTATTCGCTGCACATTTAAACAACAAGTTTTTAAAACGATAATCGTTTTTATTCGTTTAATTTTCTTTCCTAAGCAGTTTTGGGTTATAAAATTACTAATATTTATATCGTCAAAAATATTTTGATAAAATATTAATAATACTTAGGTACTTACTTAATTCGATTTGGCGATTTCGTAGAAAAAATGTGACGTCACACTAGGGGGGGAGGGGTTTGCCAAATGTGACCAAGTGTGACAAGGAGGGGGGGAGGGGTCAAAAAACTTAGAAATTCGTGTGACGTAATTAATGGATGACCCCTAAGTATAGAATGACACTTTAAATTTACTTTATTATATTGTGTATCAATTTGTATCTGTATCTTTATTAAGGCCTAAAGTATTTTTTTAATTTAGTAGGTATAAGTACAGGTATATGAAACACCTAACTTCTTAACCTCGTCCAACATTTCAACCTTGCTTTACTATCAAAACTAAACTTCCCGTAAACTTGCATTCGTAAAATCAAATGGCTTCTATAAAATACTTAGTGGCGGAAGCGCGGAATCAAGTTAAAGCAACATTGTTCCATTAAACACTGAGAACTTTATGGCCGCTCTTACTTCTACCTGGTACTACTTGTATATATTGACGTCACTTGATAAGCGTAACATCTCAAGTAAACTATCGACATAGATATCTAGAGACTAGCTTTACGGGCAATAATAATGAGGCACGAGCTAGGGCCTAGGGCTAGGGCCAAGTACAGCGGTGTGACACCGCTACAACGCGATTGGTTGATGAGTTCGCATCATGCGCGCTATTGGTCGCAACTAGTTTCGTTAGAATGCACGCGATTGGCAGGAATTCGTGAGTAACACCGCTGAACTAGTACCATTTTTAGTGCCCGTAAGGCCAGTCCATAGATATATATATATATATATATATATATATATATATATATATATATATATATATACGTTAATGAGGTAAACCATTTGAATGCATGTACCCAACTTGTAGTGAGCTACACGCAGGCATGCAGCATTCCGAAGGCATTGATACCTACTTACGGTACTGCAACAATCATAACAGAAGGCCGATTACGATGGAACATTTTTTAACGATTTGAACTTTATTTTGATACGACCTTGACGATCTTTAGCGCTAATTGGAGCCTAACATGGGGAATACAATGAAAGTCGCGTCATTATCTAAGCATCTCGCTCGCACTTATTTGTGTGCGTTAGATGCCTAATGACGACCGTCAAGGCGCCATTCATGTATTACGTAAGACGATTTTTGCCACTTTTTGACCCCCTCCCTCTACGATCTAAGAAAAAATAAGAATAGGCTGACCCCTTCACCCCTACATATTACATAAGAATCTAAAGGAAAAAACAAGTAGGTACACGTTAGGTTTTGTTTTAGTGTTTATTTTTGAATAAAAAAATCATTTTTGGTATGTTTATTTGTACCTATTACAAAGGTACTATCGATGGGCCTTAGGTCTTTGCATCAAGGTTTCAGAATTGTCACTTAACAATGAGGAGGATGATGGCACATATCTGGGTGTAAGGAATGGGTACGGTGTAGATGAGAACGCCGGTGTCGGAGTAGAAGTGTCAGTCAACAATGAGGAGGATGATGGCACATACCTGAGTGTAAGGAATGGGTACGGTGTAGATGAGAACGCCGGTGTCGGAGTAGAATTGTCAGTCAACAATGAGGAGGATGATGGCACATACCTGAGTGTAAGGAATGGGTACGGTGTAGATGAGAACGCCGGTGTCGGAGTAGAATTGTCAGTTAACAATGAGGAGGATGATGGCACATATCTGGGTGTAAGGAATGGGTACGGTGTAGATGAGAACGCCGGTGTCGGAGTAGAATTGTCAGTCAACAATGAGGAGGATGATGGCACATACCTGAGTGTAAGGAATGGGTATGGTGTAGATGAGAACGCCGGTGTCGGAGTAGAATTGTCAGTTAACAATGAGGAGGATGATGGCACATATCTGGGTGTAAGGAATGGGTACGGTGTAGATGAGAACGCCGGTGTCGGAGTAGAATTGTCAGTCAACAATGAGGAGGATGATGGCACATACTTGAGTGTAAGGAATGGGTACGGTGTAGATGAGAACGCCGGTGTCGGAGTAGAAGTGTCAGTTAACAATGAGGAGGATGATGGCACATATCTGGGTGTAAGGAATGGGTACGGTGTAGATGAGAACGCCGGTGTCGGAGTAGAATTGTCAGTTAACAATGAGGAGGATGATGGCACATACCTGGGTGTAAGGAATGGGTACGGTGTAGATGAGAACGCCGGTGTCGGAGTAGAATTGTTAGTTAACAATGAGGAGGATGATGGGACATACCTGGGTGTAAGTGTAAGGGCAAAGTCGATGTTTAGGTCGAACCATAATACTCTCATTCGATAGGTAATAACAACACTAGAGAAATAAGGATAGACATATGTAAAAACACTTAGGTTAGAAAGAGATAGCGCTATACGAATAAAGAACACTTCCAAGATGTCGTTGTTTCATTAAACTAGCCTTACATGGCGCTGCGTCAAATTAATAAAAATAATGGTCAGAATGGAAAAAGCAACTCGTAGATAGGTTTAAAATAAGAATGTCATTTGCCGAATTCATACAATACCAAAGTAAAAGGATACTTCGCTCGAATGAAACCATTACTGAGTACATTTATGTCAAAAATGCGATGCTTGAAAAGTCACCTAGTTTAATTCCAGAGCCCGATCGAGTATCTCTGATACTGGAAGGAATCCAAGACATGCGGTGGTCAACGCCTTTGGCAACGCATTGCTGTAAGAATGTGGAGGAGCTCATCAATCATGCAACAGCAATTGACAACATCAGGAAGGTACAGCGTAAGATGACCGAGCAGCAAGAATCAGTAAGTAAACAAACATTTGACAAATCAAAAAGCAATTTCATACCGAAATATAACCCCAGTGTAGACAAAATTGATGAAGTAACTTGTTTCCGATGCAAAAAGAAAGGCCATGTTTCATACAATTGTGAAATGCAGTCCCAGCAATCCAATGTACAGTCACCCAAGGAAAAAGTAGCTACAAAACCATACTCTAATCAATTGAATAACCCAAGCACATCGACAGGTATTAAAAATAATCAAAATAAAGAAAAACAAGTTAATTGCATACAGTTTGATGAACCAAGTGTAACATTAATACCAATTATACTTAACAGCAACATACAACTGTCAGCACTCCCAGATTCAGGATCGGTGGTAACCATGGTGGATAAGAAGCTACTCCCAAGTGACCTGCAAGTGTACCCATGGCAGAAAGGCTCATACAAGGTAGCAGGGAGCATGATCACACCCGTTGGATGGATTACAGCGAGGTTACAGGTGGGAAAAATTGACTATATTATGCCTCAGATAGCAATCAGTGAAAACTTACCAGTAGATATGATAATAGGAAAAGATTGGCAAAATGCGGTATATGCAAGAATTATACATGAACCAGATGGCAAAGTATGTATCATTACGCCTACGCATACAGAGTATTTTGACAATTTGACACAGGATAATACCTTAACTGCATGTTGTATGAAACCCATAAGCACTAGTAAACAGGAAATTTTAATTACACAAGATGACCAAGAAAAAGTTGCAAATTTAGTTGACAAGTATTCAGATATTTTTAAAAGTGACAAGAATGACATAGGAGAATTTCAGGATGTAGAACTAGAAATAAAGTTAAAACATAACATTCCCATTAAATGTAAACCGTATATACTGCCACAACCAGAACGAGAATTTCTAAGAAAAACAATAGATGAATGGATTGAGCAAAAGATATGTAGACATTCAGATTCCCCATATGCTGCACCAATGTTTGTTGTAGAACAGCCATTTCATAGTACAACCCCTTTCAGACCAGTTGTAGATTATTCAAAGACTATAAACCCTATTACAGAAAACAATGTTCAACCTATAGACCGAATGGATGACATAATAAATGTAATATCTCAGTTTGTATACAAATTTAAACTTGACATTTACCATGCATATCACAATATTAGAATTAAAGAAGAAGATATTTATAAGACAGCGGTAATAACACAGGATCATCATGTAGAATTCATGCGAGTCATGTTTGGCATGGTCGGAGGACCATCGATTATGTCAAAAGTAATCAATTTAACATATGGACACTTATATGATCAAGGAGTACGCTTGTATTATGATGACATTTCAGGAGGAGCACATAATATTGAACAATTATTGTCAGTTTTGGAACAGGTATTTATTGCAACACAGAAAAAAAAATTGAAATTAAACAAAGAAAAGTGTGTATTTTTAGCAACAGAACTACCACTATTTGGAAGAATAATTGGTCACAATGAAGAAAAACCAGATCCACAAAGAACAGCTGCAGTGAGTAGATACGAAACTTTGACATCAATTTCTGAAATTCGATCATTTTTAGGTTTCACAAATACATTTAGAAAATACATACAAAATTATGCATCTATTGTAAAACCACTAACAGATATGTTGAAACGAAACGCAAATTTGCCCATAGAAAAAAAACAAGAGTTTAAAAAGAAACAAGTGACTTTGACAGAAACACAACAAAACGCATTTCAATCAGTAAAAACATTAATAACGTCGTCACCAATATTAGCATATTTTCGCCAAGACGCAGAAGAAACCATAGTAGAAACTGACAGCTCATACAGTGGAATAGGATCGTGTTTGCTTCAGGTTCAAAATGGACAGAAAAAAGTGATTGAGTACGCCAGCAGATCATTGAAGGATACAGAAACAAGATATCACATCAATGAACTCGAGGTAACGGCAGTTCATTGGGCTATTACACAAAAATTTAGAGTTTACTTGCTTGGCACAAAGTTTACACTTATCACGGACAGTTACACGACAGCGTACGTTATAAATAAATCAAAAATGAACAGAAAATTCGCCAGATATGTTGTAGATTTAGCTCCATTTGATTTCATACCAGTGCACAGACCCGGCAAACAAAATTGTATCGCAGATCATTTGTCAAGATATCCCTTAGAAGATTTATGTATGATGATAGTCACAAGTAATGAAGAAAAATTAAAACAAGCTCAGAATAAGGACAATTTCATTAAATTAACATGTACAAAATTAAATTTAGACCCAACAACACACCATTTGCAACAAATTAGACAACAATATAAAATAGAAAACGGTATTCTCATACATGTCAATGAACAAGAGCTTTACAATAAAGAGAAAATTGTAGTACCACAAAGTTTAAGATCTTCAATATTAAAGTTAGCACATGATGACAGTGGACACATGGACATGAAATCAACATTGGCACGCATCAAGCAAAAATATTGGTGGAAATCAATGCACAAGGACGTTAAAGCTTACACAAATGCCTGCATTGTTTGTGCAAGTACCAATCGAAGAACAAAATTGGCTTATGGATTAATGGGTACAAGACCGATACCACACACACCCATGGAGGTAATATCAGCTGACCATATAGTAGCATTGCCACAGACCACTTCCGGCAACATATACATGTTGGTACATATAGACCATGCTACTAGGTACATAATGGCTAAGCCCACAAGCTCGTTGTCAGCAAGTGATGTCATAGACACAATAGAAAAGGATATTATTTACGTATATGGTCCACCATTGACATACATTTCAGACAAAGCCCCATGTTTTATGAGTCAATCAACTCAACGTTTCTTCACAAAATATGGAATACAACATCTGCCCACAACACCATACACGGCTCAGAGCAACGGATTAATTGAAAGAGCAAATGCCACGATTATTGCAACTCTGACTAAAATGGCATTGGAAAATAGTACAGAGTGGGACAAGTTATTGCCTAATACTTTATTAGCAATAAATACATCAAGACAGAAGACAACAGAATATTCCCCATTTTATTTATTACACGGATATCATCCTAGAATACCACCCAATGAAATTCACATAGGAACTATTCAAGAAAATATGGACCGGACACATCAGTTAGATTTATTATCCGAAGCAAGAACCATAGCAAACAAAAAAATAGAAGAGCAACATTGTAGAAATAAAATCAGATTTGACCTCAGAAAATTAGAACATAACTTCAAGGAAGGTGAATATGTATTATATGCATGGCCCCAACCACAAGATCATAAGTTGACTCCAAAATACAAGGGACCATACAAAATAGTAAAGAAAGTAGGATCAGTATGCTATGAGATACAGAATGTCAGACAACCCACAAAGAAGAAGATAGTCCATGTACAGTTTTTGAAACCCTTAACACCACCTCCCTCTTTAGATTCTTTTTCAGCTTTTTCAGATCCACAAAACGATGACCATATTAATAGTGACCAGTACAAGGATGATGACAGCGATGATGTAAACTCCCATAGTGACCAGATACCGGAGGATCATCAGACCACGGACGTGACCCATACCCTGGAGTGTGATGGAACCAGTCATACAGGAGGACGAAGACAGTATGTAACCAACAGAGGACGCATCACTGAGAAACCATACAAGTATGATATTTAACCGGATTTGACAATATAAATATATGTATTTCTTTTATATTCCATGATAGTATACAATCTATGTACCTACCTAAGAGTCTTAGATATCAATTTTGTTTTCCAATATATAGTAATTTCAGTAATATTTTGCATAATTAATTTAAAAGTAAACAGTCCAGTAATTACATAATAATTTATTTTTACCGTAACTCAGTTTAAAGTGTGGAAAAAAAAAAGTAAAGGAATGGAAAGTCAGTTTGCGAAGCGCCAGAATGTGTAAATAAAAAGAATTTGCTATAAATATGTACATATCTAGCTTTAAGTGTATATAGGCGTGTATAGTAGGGTAAAGACTAGTATTGTGCGTACAGAGAGGAATAAAAAAAAAAACAAACAAATTTGTGTATAATGTTATATTGCATGCTTTGTAAATAATTACTTAACTTAATGAACTTAACCTAATAAACTTAACCTAGTGCCGAATAAAATAAGCAAATTTGTAAATAGTGACTGAGATGTATTTGTAAATAATTATTAGAAAAAGGACACCCACTCCAAAACCATTTGTATAGTAAATGTAAAATAATAATGCGTAATGAACTATTGCATGATATGTAGTGTAATTTATTTAGATATTAGTGTATATAAATTAATGAGTCTAACATAAGACTTTAATTCTTTTGGTAAATTGCTGTATATAGGTCGCTTCAACAAAAAAAAACATTAGATTTAAAAACATTTAAAAAAAGAATAAAAGTTACAAAAAAAGATGTGCTGTATATATATATTGCTTATAATAGTTTAAGGTAATAAGTTTTGACAAATTAAGGTCAGATAGAAATAAAAATGTTTGGAAATGTATGAAACAAATTTAATATATAGTAATGATGATTTCAACAAAGAAGAGTAACAATAAAGTAAAATAACATGATTCTCATTTATAAGTTTATAACAGTTGTAATTTCAAGTTTGACACTATTAAAGTTTCAGTAATTTAGAGTTGTATAATGTTGGTAATGTATAAGTAGTTTCAGTTTCAGGCCCGCCCAAATTAAATGGAAGTAAATTAACATATGTAATAAATAATAAAATGTTTTTCTAAATTTAAAGTTATAGTTTTGAAATAATGGCATGTAAGGGTAAGATAAATGTGAAATTTAAAATTAAAACAATACAAATATTCTTTTCAATTTAAATTTCAAAGGGCATGTAAGGGCAAAGTCGATGTTTAGGTCGAACCATAATACTCTCATTCGATAGGTAATAACAACACTAGAGAAATAAGGATAGACATATGTAAAAACACTTAGGTTAGAAAGAGATAGCGCTATACGAATAAAGAACACTTCCAAGATGTCGTTGTTTCATTAAACTAGCCTTACATAAGGAATGGGTACGGTGTAGATGAGAGCGCCGGTGTCGGAGTAGAATTGTTAGTTAACAATGAGGAGGATGATGGGACATACCTGGGTGTAAGGAATGGGTACGGTGTAGATGAGAGCGCCGGTGTCCGAGTAGAATTGTCAGTTAACAATGAGGAGGATGATGGCACATACCTGGGTGTAAGGAATGGGTACGGTGTAGATGAGAGCGCCGGTGTCGGAGTAGAATTGTTAGTTAACAATGAGGAGGATGATGGGACATACCTGGGTGTAAGGAATGGGTACGGTGTAGATGAGAGCGCCGGTGTCGGAGTAGAATTGTCAGTTAACAATGAGGAGGATGATGGCACATACCTGGGTGTAAGGAATGGGTACGGTGTAGATGAGAGCGCCGGTGTCGGAGTAGAATTGTTAGTTAACAATGAGGAGGATGATGGGACATACCTGGGTGTAAGGAATGGGTACGGTGTAGATGAGAGCGCCGGTGTCGGAGTAGAACTGTCAGTTAACAATGAGGAGGATGATGGCACATACCTGGGTGTAAGGAATGGGTACGGTGTAGATGAGAACGCCGGTGTCGGAGTAGAATTGTTAGTTAACAATGAGGAGGATGATGGCACATACCTGGGTGTAAGGAATGGGTACGGTGAAGATGAGAGCGCCGGTGTCGGAGTAGAATTGTTAGTTAACAATGAGGAGGATGATGGCACATACCTGGGTGTAAGGAATGGGTACGGTGTAGATGAGAGCGCCGGTGTCGGAGTAGAATTGTCACTTAACAATGAGGATGATGGCACATCCTGGGTGTAAGGAATGGGTACGGTGTAGATGAGAGCGCCGGTGTCGGAGTAGAATTGTTAGTTAACAATGAGGAGGATGATGGGACATACCTGGGTGTAAGGAATGGGTACGGTGTAGATGAGAGCGCCGGTGTCCGAGTAGAATTGTCAGTTAACAATGAGGAGGATGATGGCACATACCTGGGTGTAAGGAATGGGTACGGTGTAGATGAGAGCGCCGGTGTCGGAGTAGAATTGTTAGTTAACAATGAGGAGGATGATGGGACATACCTGGGTGTAAGGAATGGGTACGGTGTAGATGAGAGCGCCGGTGTCGGAGTAGAATTGTCAGTTAACAATGAGGAGGATGATGGCACATACCTGGGTGTAAGGAATGGGTACGGTGTAGATGAGAGCGCCGGTGTCGGAGTAGAATTGTTAGTTAACAATGAGGAGGATGATGGGACATACCTGGGTGTAAGGAATGGGTACGGTGTAGATGAGAGCGCCGGTGTCGGAGTAGAACTGTCAGTTAACAATGAGGAGGATGATGGCACATACCTGGGTGTAAGGAATGGGTACGGTGTAGATGAGAACGCCGGTGTCGGAGTAGAATTGTTAGTTAACAATGAGGAGGATGATGGCACATACCTGGGTGTAAGGAATGGGTACGGTGAAGATGAGAGCGCCGGTGTCGGAGTAGAATTGTCAGTCAACAATGAGGAGGATGATGGCACATACCTGAGTGTAAGGAATGGGTACGGTGTAGATGAGAGCGCCGGTGTCGGAGTAGAATTGTCAGTCAACAATGAGGAGGATGATGGCACATACTTGAGTGTAAGGAATGGGTACGGTGTAGATGAGAACGCCGGTGTCGGAGTAGAAGTGTCAGTTAACAATGAGGAGGATGATGGCACATATCTGGATGTAAGGAATGGGTACGGTGTAGATGAGAACGCCGGTGTCGGAGTAGAATTGTCAGTTAACAATGAGGAGGATGATGGCACATATCTGGGTGTAAGGAATGGGTACGGTGTAGATGAGAACGCCGGTGTCGGAGTAGAATTGTCAGTTAACAATGAGGAGGATGATGGCACATACCTGGGTGTAAGGAATGGGTACGGTGTAGATGAGAACGCCGGTGTCGGAGTAGAATTGTTAGTTAACAATGAGGAGGATGATGGGACATACCTGGGTGTAAGGAATGGGTACGGTGTAGATGAGAGCGCCGGTGTCGGAGTAGAATTGTTAGTTAACAATGAGGAGGATGATGGGACATACCTGGGTGTAAGGAATGGGTACGGTGTAGATGAGAGCGCCGGTGTCGGAGTAGAATTGTCACTTAACAATGAGGATGATGGCACATACCTGGGTGTAAGGAATGGTTACGGTGTAGATGAGAGCGCCGGTGTCGGAGTAGAATTGTCACTTAACAATGAGGATGATGGCACATACCTGGGTGTAAGGAATGGTTACGGTGTAGATGAGAGCGCCGGTGTCGGAGTAGAATTGTCACTTAACAATGAGGATGATGGCACATACCTGGGTGTAAGGAATGGGTACGGTGTAGATGAGAGCGCCGGTGTCGGAGTAGAATTGTCACTTAACAATGAGGATGATGGCACATACCTGGGTGTAAGGAATGGGTACGGTGTAGATGAGAGCGCCGGTGTCGGAGTAGAATTGTCACTTAACAATGAGGATGATGGCACATACCTGGGTGTAAGGAATGGTTACGGTGTAGATGAGAGCGCCGGTGTCGGAGTAGAATTGTCACTTAACAATGTGGATGATGGCACATACCTGGGTGTAAGGAATGGTTACGGTGTAGATGAGAGCGCCGGTGTCGGAGTAGAATTGTCACTTAACAATGAGGATGATGGCACATACCTGGGTGTAAGGAATGGTTACGGTGTAGATGAGAGCGCCGGTGTCCGAGTAGAATTGTCACTTAACAATGTGGATGATGGCACATACCTGGGTGTAAGGAATGGTTACGGTGTAGATGAGAACGCCGGTGTCGGAGTAGAATTGTCACTTAACAATGAGGATGATGGCACATACCTGGGTGTAAGGAATGGGTACGGTGTAGATGAGAACGCCGGTGTCGGAGTAGAATTTCACTACGTTCTTGAATGGCGGTGCGTCCGCTGGCTCAGAGCCCTCTGGAAATAAATATTATTTATTATTATTTAATAAGCAGGCAGGCAGTTATGACAACTGATATGGCTTGTATCCAGTAATCATAAAGATAGTTATGAGATGAACGAGTATTAGATATAATATGGTTGTCTAATTTATTTTTAAATAATATAGGAAATTAGATTAAATGTGATCCAAGGAACAATTGTGCCATTGCCAAGCGGCGACGCCTTGAACAAAAGTACAGCTCGATACATTTCTGCACATTCCCACACTATTTCGCTGCCTACTATAATATCTCTATCTCATTGTATAAGAAGTCAGTAATATTTCTATAGAGTTTAAGGCTGTGCTGCGTATACGTTGTCAATCGGGGATCATGGCCTTATTAAAGGCGGGATCCCACCAGTGTGATCCCGCCTATATGATAATAGCTCAGAGCAAACGTGTTTACAAGATCGACCCCGCCCATAACTCATAACTTAACTTTTAATCTTGTTTATAACTTAACTTTGAAAGAAGTTAATCGGAGAATAAATACCTATTGTAGGTACTAAATAAACAGTTTTATATGGAGCTAATAAAAATAAGAAACTATTTTACGAATAAACATAAACCAGCTTTTATTGGTAATAATGTACAATGAATTCATCCATTATGTTATGTATAAGGTTTTATGAGTTTCTATATACTTAATAAATAGAATAAGGCATACTTATTATTTATTTGCAGCAGGTGGTGTTCGCGTGGAAGATTGTCGTAAAGTATCGAAATAGGTCGAGTGAAATTCAATCTAAATTAGGTACGTGTGAGTGATCTGATCTAGAATTACCTTATAAATTTTGTCCGATACTTATGTCTGTCCTTCAAGGGGGTCGCGAGTTAATCATTTTTGATACAAGCTTCTATCGCTGACTACTTATCTTTCAACAGACAGCCAGCTAATAAGTAGGTAATCAGCGAGACAATTCTAACAAATCCAAACACAATTAGGTTGCGATGATGTCCATTATCAGGTCAGCTCGATGGTACCATAATATTGCATACGCATACGTATGTCAAGTTTCAGCTCAATCGAATAATGGGAAGAGGGTCTAAATTAGCTTGCAAGATTTGACCCATACATACATGACCTACGTACAGTCACCACACGGGTTTGTTATGCCTTTATGCCATTTAGGGTTCTTGCTAAATTAGAAATTCTACGTATAGAGTAAGTATTGAAACTATTGAACAACCAATTTAGCTAGGACCCTAAATGGTACAGCAATCGCGGAGCGTGACGGTACATACGACAATGCATGTTAAGTAAAAGCTTGTAAAATACATAGATGAGCATTGACATATGTAGGTAACTAGGTATCCGTATTTTCCATTACCTAGCACATAAAGCACAGCCTGAAATGAAATGCTGTCATGCCAAGTCGCGTAAACCGTACCGTAAAGTTGGATAGTGCTCGTAAATTGTGTTACGAGTGTAGGATGCGGAGTGGAACGGGGCCTTGCTTGTGTATCAAAGTTTAAGATATCGATGCGACCAATTTAACATTGATGTTACGTAGAATTTTAAAAGTAGTTACAAAGTAAGTAGTAAAATGGTAGGCCTATAGTTTGTGTGTCATCTGGAGGTCCACCTGTGCCCGCAGCCCGATGAATATCATTTTGGGCTAGAGTCTGTGGTTTGTGTGAGAATACATAGTTGTGGAATGTATGGGCCCAGTACATTCTGTTTCCACACAGATTCTACAAAGTTTTCTTTGCGTCACCTGTTGCAGCAGGGTTCGGCAGGTTCCCGCGGAACCGCTGAAATACCACACCCTTCGGCCAAAAGTCTGCGGTCGAGATAGTTTCCAGTGATGGCAGCTGGAAAACTTTCAGCCCGTTATGGGTTTTCTTACATATTCCACCACATGACATGCATCATCGTCTGTCGTTATTATAATGGCGCAGATCTCGACAGAGAGGGAGAACAGGCAAGGTGTCTCACCGGGCACCAGGGTGTCAGCGGTATGGGGAGTGAAGAGCAAGGTGTCACACCAGGTAGCAGGGTGCCTACAGCGAGCAGCAAGTTAGTCCACTGCATGGCGAGCGTGGTTCCCGCTGGGCTCACTGTGGGCACAGGGCGGACACGCCATACATCGAAAATCATTTGCGTTTATATGTGTGCACGGTACGTCTGTACACGCGTCATTGTGTGAGTAAGTGGCTTAGGGCTGACTCGTGCGGCGCGCGGGGAAGGCGAGGCCGAGGTTTGCCGAGGCCGGCCGAAGGACACGACGAGCGGCCCGCTGCGTTGCATAATTCGACCGAAATACGTAAAAAAACAAAATATAGGTTTATGTTTAACAAAATATAGGTTTATGTTTTATTTTTAAAATTAAAATTAAATTAAAATTCATTTATTTCGAGTATCTGTGACTCATAAGTACATACACAATTCAAATACAATTATTATCATTAAAACAAACACTAAACACATACTTAATAATATTATAATTTTCAAAATTACTGCAACCGTGGTAAGCACATTGACAACCATCATCTATTTCTCAATGTGCTTACCACAGTGCTGCTGGGCGTATGAAGTCCGCAGCAAAATGCGATATAAGGACAAAACTTATCCGCAATCATTTCTAGGACGCTGTTGGAACTGGCGCGTACGCGTCGCACCAGGGACGCGGCTCGCAGGCGCATGGTAGCTTTAAAACACGACACATGCGCCTCCGCAAACATCCCTGACGCGCTGCAATATCGCGGTAGCCCCATCAGCGCCCTAAACGCGTTATTATACTGTACTTGTAGGGCCTTATACGATTTCAAAGTGAACTTTCGCCACAGACTGCAGGTGTAAAATGTTGTGCAAAAAGCTCTGAACAAAGTCACTTTACTTACCTTTGAGCATCGAGCGAATCTGCGTGCAATCATATTAGCTCTGATCGATAAGGCCCTACGTTCCCGTTCTATGTCGGCATCGTCTTTGAGGTCGGCCGTAACTATATGACCTAGATATTTGTACTGGTATACCCTTTTTAGGGCAACCGTGTTGACTCTGATAGGTGGTATTACAGATGGTATTTTAGACTCGACCCCAAAGACCATGTACTGACTTTTGACCGTGTTATATTTGAGTCCGTGCGTGTGCGCATAATCTTCACACACTTTAAGCAGCTTTCTGATGCCACAGACTGAGGCACTCAGCAGCACCATGTCATCGGCATAGCTCAAATTGTTCACATTAACCCCGTCTATGTGACAGCCCACATGCATGCTGCTGAGCGCGACAATCAGCTCGTTCATATATAGGTTGAAGAGTGATGGTGAGCTCAACCCCCCCTGCCTCACCCCACATTCCAACCTATACGTCTCAGACAAAGTACCTGCCCATCTCACGTTGTTGATCTGGTTTCCATACCAATATCTAAATATACCTATCAGATCGGGAGCTAGGTTAATTCCCTCTAGTTTCTATTAGTATATATTTCGCTCCAATTGTTGAATTGGCTTTGTCAGTTTATAGTCCTGCACGTACTTGGACTTTCAACACGCCATTATTAAATGTACCTTATTGTTGATGCCTATTGATTATTTTATATAACATACATAATTATTTCTTAAATTCTTAAAATTAAATTAAAAATCAAACGCGAATGTCCCGCGACCAACAAGTTCTTTTTTGTGAAAAGAAAACATTTACGAGGAATATCTGTGTAGAAGGTCTAGTTACCTTAGGTACTTTAAATATTAAATGTTGGCTTAACATTCACAAATTCAACGAACGTGTTTTAATTCATATGATATTATTATTTTTACGCAAAAGTATATAGCCTTATTTACTGATACATATTTCGTCTCTTTGGAAAACTATATTATTATTTATTTCTACAACAAGTAGGTATCCGTACTACCCGTACATCGCACAATACACCGGCATTTTGAACGTTGCGTCATCGCGTCGCGGCGTAGCTAGCCGAACTGAGCGTACGTCAGGAGTCCGTCAGAACTTAGTCGCGGGGCGACGTAATCCGAGTCGGGGCGGGGCGGTGCGTGTCCGTTCTGTATGATAATACTATTACTTATTCTGTGCTGTGGGGAGTGAAGGGTAAGGTGGCTCACCGGGCAGCAGGGTCCCGGTGACAGCGAGGAGTTCGTGCGAGTTGGCCCACTCCATGGCGAGCGTGGCTCCTGCCGGGCTCACTATGGGGATTGAAGGGTAAGGTGGCTCACCGGGCAGCAGGGTCCTGGCGACAGCGAGGAGTTCGCGCGAGTTGGTCCACTCCATGTCGAGCGTGGCTCCTGCCGGGCTCACTATGGGGATTGAAGGGAAAGGTGGCTCACCAGGCAGCAGGGTCCCGGCGACAGCGAGGAGTTCACGCGAGTTGGCCCACTCCATGGCGAGCGTGGTGCCGCGCATGCCGGTGCGCATGCGTGCCGGGCTCACGTCGTCGTGTCCGCGGAGTAACACTATTTCGCCGTTGCCTGTAACAAAATAGAAGTGAGTATAAGAACCGGATAGTCTAAAGAGAATCACCTAGAAAATTCACTTCAGTATCAAGGTTCATATAACTAACATAACATCAATAACTAAAGTAAGGGCAAATCGCCTAGCGTGGTACGGGCATGTGATGCGAAGGGATGAGATTCATGTGACGAGAAAGTTACTACGAATGAATGTGGAGGGAAGTACGAGGAGAGGAAAACCGAGGAAAAGGTGGATGGACTGTGTGAGAGATGATATGAAACGAGCGCAAGTGAATGATGAGATGCGGGTGACAGAGAGGTGTGGAAGAGAAAGACATGCTGCGCCGACCCCAAGTGAAGGTTTCTTGGCAGAGGCTTGGCTTGGGAGGTTGCGTGATTGATCATAGATGGAAATAACCCAAAGCAATAGCTAGCACGTGCTCTTTAGAAAGACATGTAATCTCACCACAGAGGCAATCAATCTAAGAAAACTTTATGTTAACTGGTCTGCCCACTAGGGAATTCTTACGTGTATGGAATGGATAGCCTCGAGAACAGGCTTAACCTTTTTTTATGAGCCACTTAATCGTACTAATTTTGGAGTGTTGGATAATTAAATGAATTTTAACATTAACTAGCGACTTGCCCCGGCTTCGCACGGGTTACACAAAACCTTAACAAATTATACACCTAAACCTTCCTCAAGAAACCTTCCTCCTGGGGTTGGAGCTGCAGGTTACAGAGGGGTTCCCGCGAAAACCATAATTCGCAAATTGCGGGAGTCTTTCTCTTTCACTCCAATGAAGGTGCAATTAGAGTAACAGAGAAAAATGCCCGCAATTTGGGAACTTCGATTTTCGCGGTTATAGCCCTGTTCCGGCGTCATTCCCACACTATTCCCCTCGGGTGTTATTTTCCCTGATACTAACCCAAGGCAACAGCAAGCACGTGCCCGCCGTTAGTTTCTCCCCCCTCTTCGCCCTCCTCCATCTTGAACTTCTCGCAGGACCACGCCATCGACGTTATACCCCCTTCCGCTACCAGCTGGACCTGCGGAAACAATGGCGTCACGTAATGGCTCCTCTACACGATGGACCAGCGCCGGCCACTCCAAGGGACGCATTTATGCGTTAGAGGGAGCAAGTGATATTGCTATCTCATTCTACCGCATGGCTGAGTCCCTAGGAGTAGCCGGCGCTGGCCTATCGTGTAGAGTAGAGGAGCCATAAGAGATTGAAGAAGATCGGTGAATTTAGTACGAAAACAAACTGATACACAACGGGACTTCATCGGGACGCGATTAAGTCCCGTTTTGTAATTAATAAAGTTCCGATAAAATTATATATTGCATAAAATCACAATACAATTTGTTATACAGTCACCTGCAATAATATGTCACTCTTCGAAGACTGCAAAAATATGTGACACGCTCTTATGGCTCTACAAATAAGATCGTGTCACATATTTTTGCGGCCTTCGTTGTGTGCCATATTATTGCAGGTGACTGTACCTACATGCTCTGTAGAGTCATCTCATCTATTAACAAAATTACAATATGAAACTGTATGCCGTTAAGATAGCTTTATTCTTACAGTAAGTAGATACATATATGTCACTAGGTGCTTCCCTAAGATCTGTAAACCACCTCCAGCGCACCAGCATAACGTGACCGTAGCGTCCCCAACAACAATGGAAGATCAGAGAGCAGACTTATACTGGTTTTGTCACGTAAATATATTCAAATGGTTCATTAAATTTCGTTCGCATGCAGTTATTTTCAAACGGCGATATTAAGCTTTGATCAGCTTCGATCGGGCTATACAATATCCAATTCCATTTGATTTTATGTTCTCGTACAATATTAGTTTAGGTGTTTACGATTTAGTGGCAAGCCTGTCAAACTAAATATTAGGGAAACGCAAATTTGCTTTCGGGCGAAAAAGTCAATTCCCGTAAAACTGTTTGCGGACGCTCGTACATTGATTTGTTCGGCCTACGCACACTGCCACTTGTAGCGGAAATACTTTGACACATTTTTTTTCACAGAACCCAGAGAGACGTAAATAGAATGATGAAACTTTAGTTAGGTAGGTATCCTGAAAGTTAATATTTTACGTTTGGATATTATTTTTTATTGTATTTTATTGTACGGGAAGTCTGTGTTCACTGCTGTGTGACGTTAGTCAGTCCGTCAACTGTGGTTGGTGCTAACTGCCCTTAGAAAAACTATAACGGCTTAATTCGCCCACGTTTCTTTATTTATTTCAGTTATCACCAAGAAGTACCTATTGATATAGTTTAGGTACCATCACAGAAGGTGCCCTAGAGATGTGGTGTTGGAGACGAATGCTGGGTATATCATGGACTGAGTTCCGGACCAACGCATCAATTCTTGAGGAGCTTGGCATCAAAACTCGGATCCTCAACTTAATTCTTTGGACACGTGTCTCGGCGAGATGGAACATCCATAGAACGCCTAGTTGTGCAGGGAAGAGTGGGAGGTGACAGCTAGGGCTAGAGGAAGATCGCCAATGAGATGGACCGACCAAATCAAAGCCAGTGTGTCGGCCACAGTAAGCGAATGCTCACGGAAAGCAGCTCTACGGGCGGAATGGCGACGTGTCGTTAAACAAGTCGCTCAAAAGTCTACATAATGGCCACGACCACTTTGTCAAGAGTGTAACGAAGAAGAAGAAGACCATCACACTCCGCGATTGTTGCGCCATTTAGGGGGTTACGTTACACTTACGACCCTACCGAAGAACCCTAAATGGCATAACAATCCCGCGTGGTGACTGTACCTACAACTTACTTGTTCGGCTTGTTCCCATTATTAATTATGTAACGCTTAAGAAAACTAGAGACAGTAAGTATTTGCCAGTTTTACAATCACATTCATAGAAATCGCGGGACCTGAAAGGTATTTTTTTACAAAAACGTGCTCTTAAGGCGTAGTCGGACTATAAATTACTCTAGATCTAAGTAGATGGATGTTCCTTAATTCCATAAATACGTGACGCCCTAGATTCTATTCAGGAATTTGAAACAGGCTAATTATTCTACAGCGAGCTATTACCGTCGAAAATGTCGAAATATCAAAGCAGTTTTCGCAAATTAAGTTCTGTGACCCGGATTCGAGTTATTTGGATAGTGGATGTCACTGATGCTCGAAATAGAAACCTATTCGTAGTTAACAGTCCAATAATCACGGGGTTAAATAAGTAGTTAATATTGCTGTCGCTACCCACGCTACTGCTAATTACTTAAGTTGCTCATATATTCGCTTCTTAAGTAGTTTATCACTAATTACGTTTTACTTAATTGTTATTGAGTTAAGAGGCTAGCTTCCAGCGATATTGTTCGGGTAGAAGTCGACTGTACTAAATTGCAACCTAATGCGTACCTCGGGAAAATAAATCTACATCTTTTTCTCTTTCCATGTGTGAAATTGAAATACGTTAAGTCGTTTCTGTGTAAAGGGGGAACAGAGATGAAAACATCTTAACTCTTAACATCTAAATATCCGGACACGGCGTCAATCTATACCTGCCCGTAGGCCGGTATCCAGCATATCCAGTATGATCCAGCACATGTGATACCATAGCGCCATGCACGTCCATCCACCAGCTGTGCTGACGCCGTCCCAAGATACACCTGCCCATCGTCCGTCCAGCAGGAGCGTCCAGCATGATCCATCTCACCTGCGACACCATAGCGCCGTGCACGTCCATAACCACCAGCTGTGCTGACGCTGTCCCAAGATACACCTGCCCGTCGTCCGGCGTCCAGCACCCGCAGGTGATGCGGGCGTCCAGCGAGAGCATGGACGACCAGTAGCGCTGGCCCGCCACAGAGCCCACGAGCACGAAGCCGTCCTGAAGACAAAACCACAGATTAGACATGAAAACTATAAGGTCAATGTGGCGGCCATTGCGGCGTCTTTGTTGCCGCTGCTGTACTTTTTATCTGTCAATTTCCTTTGATAAAATGACTTACTAATTTAACGTCATATTCGCGGCAGCAATGCGGCGGCGAACGTTTTATATAATTCATTTTATAAAAGAAATTGACAGAGACTGTGACGATAACAACGATGCTGCCACAGTACCTAATGCCCCTGCAGTCACCACCATACACTTAAAGTGGTAAGTAAGGTGGTGGACGTGGTGCTACCGGTGCTTGACTCGTACCCATCAGTACGAGTACGTGTCATCTTGAAACTTAAGTCATTGTTAATAGAGGTGACAGCAGTCTCATCTATTGGGCATGTCGAGCACTAGTACCACCACCTTACCTCCCACATAATTATACCTTTGCAACATGAAGTTTTCACGAAGAAAATCTCTTGAATAATAATGATCTCCATTCAACAAGTTTGCTTTCACTGAACGTACACAGCTCCGCCCGGTACGGAGTTTACCCTATTTCTGGAGCATTTTGCATATTATATGCGATGCATAGATAGGGTCTGTAATTTGTGATACAGGTTGAGAATATAAAAGACATCTAAGGTTTACTCGGGTAATTCCGAATGTCGAAAACTGTCGGATAATTCCGAAAGGAGACTTTTATTATGATGGAATTAAGGGTGATTTTCATCTGAATTTCGGAATTATCCGACATTCGGTATTACCCGAATACACCTTAAATGTGTTATGTCACCGGTACCTCAATAGATATATCTTAGATGAGAATTGAGAAAAAGGGAAGAAGTTACCTAACAATAAGTACCTAAGTATTATGGGTAGTCGGACCAAGAAAAAATTGCATGGCATTTTCCAACAACATGACATACAATGGCAGAATTGGGTGAGATTAACCATAGATGTATGTACCTACAAGTTACGGAAAGTTTCCAAAAAGTTGGGAAAAATCTCGAAAATTTAAGAAAAATTTCACAGGAAGCAAAGGAAACTTTCATTTTGAAAATGGAAAATTTATATTTCTATACAAAAGAGTATGAGATGTTAGGTATCAATTTTTAGGGTTCCGTACCCAAAGGGTAAAACGGGACCCTATTACTAAGACTTCGCTGTCCGTCCGTCCGTCTGTCCGTCTGTCTGTCACCAGGCTATATCTCACGAACCGTGATAGCTAGACAGTTGAAATTTTCACAGATGATGTATTTCTGTTGCCGCTATAACAACAAATACTAAAAACAGAATAAAATAAAGATTTAAGTGGGGCTCCCATACAGCAAACGTGATTTTTGACCAAAGTTAAGCAACGTCGGGCGTGGTCAGTACTTGGATGGGTGACCGTTTTCTTTTTGCATTTTTTTCCGTTTTTTTTTGCTTTATGGTACGGAACCCTTCGTGCGCGAGTCCGACTCGCACTTGCCCGGTTTTTACCAAGTGGAAATTTCGTAAGATTGGAAACTTTCCTACGACCAGTAAGAATAACCCAATACGACACAATTCGAACAAGGCTCATAAGACATCACAGCGAAACGATACCGATCTGGCAGTGTCAAAAGTGACGTTTTTGGTAAGAAATGTCACTTAAAACACTGACAGATCGGTATCGTATCGCTATGACATTCGAATTGAAAGAAAGAAAGAAAGAAAGAGAGAAAGAAAATATATTTATTTACGTCAACCAACCATTTAAATTACAAATTTTATATTGACACAATAGACTTTAAATAGGACCCCCACTCAGCGTAATGCTACGACGGTAAGCCGCAGCGCTGATTTTCGGTGGGGACCTAACTTATCACTAACTTGAAACTAATAAGGAGAAACTTAAATTGACTGAACAAATGTGTTAAGGCCTACCGCCATAAAACATAACAAAAACATGAGGATATAGTAAGAAAAAGTTAAGAGTAAAGAAGAAGTTAAATGTTTAAATTGGCCTAGTGCGAGAAAGAAAGAAATAAGGGTAGTTGATGCTATTAATGTTGCCGCTAAATATTAAATTGGGCCGTTAAAGTGACGCAAACAGACGAATTGATCTGCCACGTGCTCACGTGTCTGATAATGTGAATATGTTGTCATTACGTAGAAGACAGTCCCTCCCACGCGCCCTACAAACACTTTGATATAGGATCAACTCGGGAGAAAGGGTTGCGAATGAAATTAACATAATTTTGACCACGTCTTTGATAGGATTTGGCTGTGAAGTTTCCAGACGTGTGAGCGATCACGGGCTAGTAGGTACTCTTCAATTATTATACTGCGATCAAGGTGAGGTTGAGAGACACCGAAATGTCTGAACATTTCGGTTAAAATTTCGACCGTGTGAAGCGAAGTGTTGAGATCAATTTGCGATACACTTTTTATATTTGGGCATTTTCACTTCAAAGTGTACCATTTACGTTTATTCGAATATCCATCAACTTTTGGGTTATTTCTACTCAAAATCACGAGATAATGTCAGTTATGTAACGCATTTTCACATACATTTTGTATGGACCGTTACAAAACTAACACCCAAAATTTTTATGAAAAATTAGGGACACTATTTTTCTTTATCTCATTCAATAGTTCTTGTGATTACGAGTCGAAGTAATCCAAAAGTTGATGGTTATTCGAAAAAAAGTAAATGGTACCATTTTTTCT